>NC_088382.1:56235000-61035000 GCF_037993035.2 Macaca fascicularis | reverse complement strand
CTCAAAACTTTAAACTCAGTGTAGATTTTCAAGTCAACATTTTCCAATGAAGGAGTCATTAGGAGATTAAATATAATTGTAAGATATACACAGGTAACACCTTAAAGCACTGCTGAAGATTTTCTTGCCATGAAAGAAAAATGCAAGCCACAGTCCTATGATAAAACAGCATGGGCTAATAACTGAAAAGTTTTGGGTTTTAGTGTCACTAAGTTCAAATAAATGTAGTTTAAATGTTTTGAAAAATATGTTTTAATAAAAACTAATAAAGTATACTAAAATATATTTTAATAAAAATATACATTTAAGTAAATATATAAGAATGACTTTCCTGCTTCTTATGACAGTACCCTTGAACTAACTTGGAAAGGAGTAGGTACTGCATTTGAAATGAATAACTTTGAAGAGATGATCTGGGAAGGTAAATGTTCTTGCTTCTGGTTTTAGAGGGAGAAAGCTCTGAGCTTCGGTTATAAAGTGGCGCTCCTGCATGCACATCCTGCTTCTTCAGGTGAGTGTGAAACCCCACTGATCCTCCTGACTTTTCTTAGCTCTAGTAAAGCCACGGTCTAAGTGGTACCATATAATCAATATCAAAATTTGGCTAATCAAGCCAAATCTGTCATGTAGAAAATGCCTCTGCTTGGCCATGAAAATATCTGGGAGAACTTAAGAGCACAGGTGACTGGTGCTCCATTCCTGGCACACTGAGGTCTCTTCTCCTTTTTAAGAACCTGATACTGAGTGCACCCAATTTAATCAGAAAATGAGCATGCATTAGAGAGATTGGTGAAGAGCTCCTTCCCCTCTTCCTAACCTCTTCACCTAAAGCATTGGTAACTATAATAAGTCATACATAAGCTCCCAAAAGACAATATGGATATAAAAAGTAAGGTTATAAAAAGAAAGTTAAAAATTTTTGAAACTAAGCAAAAAGCAAATTGACAATATAGAAATTCAAATATTTATATATTTGAAATTACAATGAAGAAAATTAGATTTTTGTTCCCTGGTAACTTCATAGAATTTATGGGAGCTTAGTATTCATTATTGTTCCAGTAGTTTACATGCCATTTGTTCAAATATAAAGAAGGAAGTTTACTTGTATTATATCATTAAAATTTTGAACATATCTACAAGTCTAATCAGCATATTTGATTTAGCTTCTGGAAAATAAAAGCAATCTACATTGTATCAAGACCACAGAATCATGTTTTTCATATATTTTCAACAGTGATAATTAATTATTAAAATGTATGCTTAACTCTTCTGTAGTAACAGTCAAAACCTGAAAATAACACAAATGTCCTTAAATAGGAGAAAGTTTCAACAAACCGTTCTACGTCCTTACCATGAAATATTATTCAGCAATGAAAAGGAACAAGTTATAGATACATTTGACAACCTGGAGAAATTTGCAAAAAATAATGCTGAGAATAAAAGTCAACCCCAAAAAGTTATAAAGTCTATGAGTTTATATTTATATAATATTTATGAAATGACAAAAATACAGAAATGGAAATAGTTCAGTGGTTGCCAAAGGTTGAGTGTGGGGAGGATTGGTGACTGAAGGAAAGGTGTGGTTGTAAAAGAGCAACATGAGGGAGCCTCTGATGCAAATCGGTGTTTTGACTGTATCAATATCAGTATTTTAGTTGTGAATTTTTTTACACTTTTGCATGCTATCAGCATTGAAGTAAATTAGATAAAGTGTATAAAGGATCTCTATGTATTATTTTTTGCAACTGCATGTAAATCTATAATTATGTCACAATGAAAACCTTAATGAAAAAAATAGTGCTTTAAATATGAAAACAATGAGTATATTTTGAGCCCTACGGAGTAAGTCTGTGAGCAATGAAACAATAAGAAGTTAATCTCCCTGAGTCTGAATTTTTCTGTATTTAAAATGAGACTTTCATAACACTCCATGTAGGGTTTGTCACGTGTTTAATGATATTATTTATAGAAAAATGTATTTTAAAACATAAATAGTTGAATAAATTCTAGACACATACATTTTGAAGTAGGTTCTTTAATAAAATCAAATCCAACATTTATAGATTATAAAAATGTTTAAATTTCCACAGATGCAAAAGATATAATAAAGATTACAAATACTTGGCAGCCTGATACCATTGTTTCTGAATTCTCATAGGTTGTTGAGGGCTTTTGTTACATCTTTTCTCTTCCCTTGTCTGACCCCTGGTGCAGTCCTGAGGCTCTAAAATACACACTTTAAAAACTACTCATTTATAACTTATGGATCACATGTGGGAAATACAATATAAAACCATTTAAGTATATGTAAATTATTAGGTTTATGGAAAGTTACATAATAACTTGAGCTTTTCTATAGAATACAGCACTTCCTTTATGTAGACTATCTCATTTAATCATCATAATTGTGTAAAACTTTTATTACTCATAAATTCATTATGTTGATGCAAAATAGACACAGAAGCAGCTAAATACATTTTTCAAGTCATAAACCAGTAAATGAAAAGGTGTAATTTAAATCAGACAGCTTAAGGTGTCAATCAGTTTTCTGGATGCATTTCTGAAGTCTAAATCTACACAATGATCTATTGACCTTGTAATTTCTGGTTCTAATTTTGGTCATGGAAATGTCTGTGTTGATTGCAAAGGGCACCCTTTGGTTACTCTTAATTTAAGCTGGTTAATAACTTCAGTGGAAGGTGTTGAAAAATGGTGAATCAACCTATATTCAAAGACTGGTTCTACTTCTATTGCTATCAGTGATAGCAATGTCTATCACCAAAGAAAATTGTTGAGCAACAGTGAAGGTCACTGCAATATTTACATGGGCCTATAGTGGTAGAGAGATTATTGCAAGCAAAGACACAAGAAGTTGAGGTTTCACAGTGTCCTCATCTATCTCTGGACAACTGTGGCTACTGCTAGACTCAGTAGTTCTGGCATCACCACCCGGGAGGTGAAGATTGCATAGCCTCACTGAACTAAGTGAACCACTTTCTCCAGGGATTTCCCATTGTAATTCAGTTCTCAGTCCCATTAAAACAAAGTGCCTAATATTTGTGGAAAAATTATTATTTGCCAAGCACTTTTTTTTTTTATCCTACAGGGCATTTGTTTGTTTGTATGCTCCCCTCTCCTAGTTCACTGGAAGCTTCAGAAAACAAAAATAGCTTGTGTTTAATTTATCTCTAGCCCCAAGCATTCAGTGCCTGGTACATAATGACCTTTTACTGAGTGTTTATTTTATTCAGTCAGGACTTGGGAATGTTTTATTACTTTACAATTTTATTTTGGTCATTCTACTTGCCCTGTTATATCTCAAAGTTTTCACATTTTACGGGAAACATGACTTGTTCCTTTGAAAACATTATTCTTCTGCTCCGTTCACAAAGCTTTCAGATTTATCAGGTCCACCTCAGAATAGTCTGAAAGTATTCAATGAACTGACAAAGTACCATTAACTATAAAGCCATTACTAGTTCATCTATCTAAAGATAAGTACAATTTCCTGAAAAGATTTTTCCCTAGACATTAAACAAATGAGATCTCATCAAATTATTGCCTTTAGCTTCAATACAATGTGGGTACTTTTGCAAATAATCCAGTCAACCTATTAGTGGTGCCTTTTTCTATCTAGGAAATGGCATCACTATTGGCTAGTCATCAATATCTTGGCAGGGAACTCTAGTTCATTGCTTAAAAGTTTAACTGCCTAAACTTTTCAGGTAAGCATTACATAATTACATGGTCACCATACAGTCACTCTCACAATAAAGTAATTGTCGCATATCATTGTTATTGTCTTCTAGTTCTAATCTAAAGTGATGTCCCCAGGTGAATTCACTGATAAATATTTCATATAAGAATATGAAAATAAAATAGGCATTTCAAGGACAAAACTTAATTCTTTAACTCTCAAGAATAAATTTAAACACTCTGAAAAATGTTCACGACATTTCCTGACTACTATCTGAGCATTCATTTATTCATGAATTATTGAACTCACACTTTAAAACAGTTCCCAAAACCAGAACATAAAAATTGCTGCCCTAACAAAATCAGAAACTTTCTAAATGAGAATTTAATGCAATATGAAGAAAGACATTTTAATGACAAGAATATGAGTCATTGACTGTTGAGAAAATTAATATAAATTCTCATAAAATATTACATTTATTCTATTGAAAACAAAACTAGCTGACAAATCTGATACACAGAACATTCAAATTCCAGAGTAAAATTACATTATATTACTAAGCAGCATCAAAAATTTATAATAATTAAGTGAATTTAATAATATTCAGAATTCCAACATAGTAAGCAAGTGCTGACAGTCTGTTGTTTCAGATAAAGAAGTTTTTGAAAAATCTTCTAAAATACTAATTCTATCTGTTTGACTCATTGTGAGAAGTGGTTCATTAATGAGATCAGTAAAAGAGAACACTATCCCCTGAACTTTTGGTTAGGAATAAGTAGATATTAAAGGATGTCACTGGAAAAAATGGAGACTATGGCTATAGGCCGCCATTTATTTGGGGGAAGGGAAAGAAAGGGCTGGAAGAAACAATACAGTTGAATCCTACTTTTAGGCAGAGGTGAAAGATCAAGAAAAGTTCTAAAAAAGGATTAATTAATACATATTAGGGGAGATGATATGAATAAGGGATCTTTATTTTACCTCCAAAGAACTGAGCTTAGTATAACTAATTTACACTTTAGCTCTTCTTGGGAGGAGGGAGAATTTGGCCTTTAATGATTGTCACAGAGCACTACAGTCAGCTCTCCATATCCCTGGCTCTGCATATGGGGACTCCACCAACTGTGGATCTAAAATATTTGAAAAAAGTAAAAAATAAAAATAACACTGTGACAATAAAAAATACTGCCCATGAAACAGGGTTAAGTTCCTTTATCCCCCTCACAGGGCGTGCAATGGGGGTATGTCTCGCTTCTGGTGCCCCACTGCTCATACTCCTAGAGGGGAGCATGCCTAAGGGCAGGTAGTGAGGAGGGCCTACCCCAGGGCAATGTCTGAGGATTGAGTGTTTACAGCTGCTGAAGCCCCAGTGAGCGTGTGTTACAGTGTGCTCTTTCAGTTTCAGTTTTTGATTAACACAATCTGCAAGTGGCTTCTGTTAATCAGCTCAGCCAGGCCCTCTGCCTTATCACAAGGACAGAGGGCTTTCTGCATCCCAGGTTCATGCCTTAGTGTACAGGAAAAATCGGATCACACGTGAGCTTGGAGAATGAGCACAGTGTTTTATTAAGTGGAGGTAGCTCGCAGGGAGGTGAATGGGGAGGCCAGAAGGAGGAGAGTGGGAAAGTAGTCTTCCCCTGGAGTCAGCCGCTGGCAGCCCTCCTCTCCTATTGACAGGTGACAATGTGCTAGCACCCCTCACTGTCAGTGCCTCCTCGGCCTTGGCATCCACTCTGGTGGTGCCTGAGGAGCTCTTCAGCCCACCATGGCGGAAACCTGGGAGCCCCGCTCTGGGCTGGCTGAGGCCAGAGCCGCCTCTCTCTGTTTGCGGGTAGGCGTGGAGGGAGAGGTGCGGGGCGGGAACTGGGGCTGGGCACAGGGCTCACCGACCAGTGTGAGTTCTGGCTGGAGGGCACCGGCTTGGAGGCCCCACACACTGAGTGGCCGGCCAGCGCCACAGGCCCAGGGCAGTGAGGGACTTAGCACCTGGGCCAGCAGCTGCAGAGGTTGCGCAGGGTCCCCCAGTAGTGCTGGCCCACCAGGGCTGCACTCAAATTCTGGCTGGGCCTTAGCTGCCTTCCTGTGGAGCAGGGCTTGGGACCTGCAGCCCGCCATGTCTGAGCTCCCCACATGCGGTGGGCTCGGGCCAGGCCTGAGCCTCTCTGACGGGTGCTCTGTGGTGCCTGGTCCCATCGACAGCCCAAGGTCTGAGGAGTGCAGGCAGGGCTAGAGACTGGCAGGCAGCTCCACCTGCAGCCCAGGTGCAGGATCCACTAGGTGAAGCCGGCTCGTGAGCCGGATGGTGACTTGGAGAACTTCTATATCTAGCTGGAGGGTTGTATGTGCACCAATCAGCACTCTGTATGTAGTTAATCTGGTGGGGACTTGGAGAACTTTTATGTCTAGCTAGAGGATCGTAAATACACCAATCAGCACTCTGTGTCTAGCTCAAGGTTTGTAAATACACCAATTGGTACTCTGTATCTAGCTGACTCTGTGTCTAGCTAACCTAGTGGGGACTTGGAGAACTTTTCTGTCTAGCACTCTGTGTCTAGCTCAAGGATTGTAAACGCACCAATCAGCACTCTGTCAAAACACACCAATCAGCTCTCTGTAAAATAGACCAATCAGCTCTCTGTAAAATGGACCAATCAGCAGGATGTGGTTGGGGTCAGATAAGAGAATAAAAGCAGGCTGCCCAAGCCAGCAGTGGCAACCTGCTTGGGTCACCTTACACATTGTGGAAGGTTTGTTCTTTCGCTCTTTGCAGTAAATCTTACTGCTTCTCACTCTTTGGGTCCACGCTTCCTTTATGAGCTGTAACATTCACCGCGAAGGTCTGCAGCTTCTCTCCTGAAGCCAACTAGACAACGAACCCACCGGGAAAAATGAACAACTCCAGACATGCTGCTTTTAAGAATCGTAACACTCACCACGAAGGTCTGCAGCTTCACTCCTGACAACAAGACCACGAACCCACCAGAAAGAAGACGCTCCAGACACATCTGAACATCTGAAGGAACAAACTCCGGACGCATCATCTTTAAGAACTGTAACACCGCCAGGGTCCGCAGCTTCATTCTTGAAGTCAGTGAGACCAAGAACCCACCAATTTCAGACACATTTTGACGACCACAAAGGGACAATTGCCTATCGCCAAGTGCTGAGACTATCGCCTATTGCAGTGAGACTTTTGCCTATCACCAAGAAGTGGGACATTGAATATCCCCGAGTAGTGAGCACCAACGGACCCCTTTCACTTGCTATTCTGTCCTATTTTTCCTTAGAATTCGGGAGCTAAATACCAGTCACCTGTTGGCCAGTTAAAAGTGACTAGCATGGCCGCTGGACTAAAGACACGGGTGTCAGGTTTTCTGGGAAAGGGCTCTCTAACAATCCCCGACTCTTTGGAGTTGGGAGCGTTGATTTGCCTAGAACCAGCTTCTGCTTTTCCTGTACTTCTGGGCTGAGCCAAGGGTCAACTGAGAGGAAAGCCATGCAGCTCTGGGGTCCCAACAACAAGTTGGTTGATCCTGCGGCCATGAGCAGAACTCTCAAAGGCAGGTCGCCCAAGCGAGACTCACCCATCTATTCTATCTACCCTGACCCTTACCCCCGGGTCCTAATTCCTGCCAGACAAACTTCCCCTCACCTCTCTTTGAGGTTAGTCCTGCTTCTAAAAATCGCTCCTGTCTCTGGTGCATTTCTAGTTTCTCCTATAAGAATGACTTCTAGTATAAACTTCAAGACTCAGTTACCACCTTTAGGCACCCAGGCTCACCAATCAGAAAGACATAATTTTTGTCCAAATCCCTGTCATAGGGGGGACTATCTGGAATTTTAGGGTCGTCCCTCAGACTAACAGGCCTAACAAAAGCTATTCCTGAAGCTAGGATGTGGGAAGCCTCAGCAATTGTATCCTTCCTATTCATATAAATGAGGACAAAAGGTGTCACTCTTCCAACCCTGGAGATCCCTTCCCTCCCTCAGGGTATGGCTCTCCACTTCATTTTTGGGGCATAACATGTTTATAGGACAGGGATAAAGTCCCAGTACTAACAGGAGAATGCTTAGGATTCTAACAGGTACAGGTTTTTGAGAATGCATTGATAAGGGCCGCTAAATCTGATTTTTCTCTGTCCAGTCCTCCATGTGGTCTAGGTGGACAGGCAAAGGTGGAGGTTCTTGAGAATGCATTGGTAAGGGCCACTAAGTCAGACCTTCCTTGGTCCTCCATGTGGTCTGGGGGAAAAACTAGTGTTCCTGCTGTTGCGTCGGTGAGCACAACTATTCTGATCAACAGGGTCCAGGGACCGTTGCAGGTTCTTGGGCAAGGGTTGTTTCTGCTGCAGCATTGGTGAGCACAACTATTCCAATCGGCAGGGTGCAGGGACCATTGCAAGTTCTTGGTCCGGGGGAGAAACAAAACAAACCAAAACCGCGGGTGATTTTGTCTTTCAGATGGGAAACACTCAGGCATCAACAGGCTCACCCTTGAAATGCATCCTAAGCCATTGGGACCAATTTGACCCACAAACGCTGAAAAAGAGGTGACTCATTTTTTCTGCACTACTGCTTGGCCCCAATATTCTCTCTCTGATGGGGAAAAATGGCCACCTGAGGGAAGTACAAATTACAATAGTATCCTGCAGCTTGACCTTTTTTGTAAGAGGGAAGGCAGATTGAGTGAAATACCTTATGTCCAAGCTTTCTTTTCATTGAGGGAGAATACACAACTATGCAAAGCTTGCAATTTACATCCCACAGGAGGGCCTCTTAGCTTACCCCCGTATCCTAGCCTCCCCATAGCTCCCCTTCCTACTAATAATAATCCTCCAATCTCTCCTGCCCAGAAGGAAATAAGCAAAGAAATCTCCAAAGGACCACAAAAACCCTCAGGCTATCGGTTATGTCCCCTTCAAGCTGTCGGGGGAGGGAAATTCAGCCCAACCCAGGTACACGTACCCTTCTCCTTCTCTGATTTAAAGCAGATCAAGGCAGACCTGGGGAAGTTTTCAGATGATCCTGATAGGTACATAGATGTCCTATAGTGTCTAGGGCAAACCTTCGACCTCGCTTGGAGAGATGTCATGCTACTGTTAGATCAAACCTTGGCCTTTAATGAAAAGAGTGCAGCTTTGGCTACAGCCCGAGAGTTTGGAGATGCCTGGTATCTTAGTCAAGTAAATGATAGAATGACAGCCAAAGAAAGGGACAAATTCCCTGCCAGTCAGCAAGCCATCCCCAGTATGAATCCCCACTGGTACCTTGACTCAGATCATGGGGACTGGAGTCATAAACATCTGTTGGCCTGTGTTCTAGAAGGACTAAGGAGAATTAGGAAAAAGCCCATGAATTACTCAATGATGTCCACCATAACTCAGGGAAAGGAAGAAAATACTTCTGCCTTCCTTGAGTGGCTATGGGAGGCCTTAGGAAATTATACTCCCCTGTCACCCGAATCACTTGAGGGTCAATTGATTCTGAAAGATAAGTTTATTACCCAGTCAGTTGTAGATATCAGGAGAAAGCTCCAAAAGCAAGTCCTGGGCCCTGAACAAAATTTGGAGGCATTATTAAACTTGGCAATCTTGGTGTTCTGTAACAGGGACCAAGAGGAACAGGCCCAAAAGGAAAAATGAGATCAGAGAAAGGCCATAGCCTTAGTCATGGCCCCCAGACAAACAAACCTTGGTGGTTCAGAGAGGACAGAAAAGGGAGCAGGCCACTCACCCAGTAAGCTTTGTTATCAGTGTGGTTTAATAGGACACTTTAAAAAAATTGTCCAATGAGAAATAAGCTGCCCCTCATCCATGTCCACTATGCCAAGGCGATCACTGGAAGGTACACTGCCCCAGAGGATGAAGGTTCTCTGGATCAGAAGCCCCCAACCAGATGATCCAACAGCAGGACTGAGGGTGCCTGAGGCAAGCACCAGCTCATGTCACCACTCTCACTGAGCCCTGGGTACACTTAACCATTGAGGGCCAGGAAATTGACTTCCTCCTGGACACTGTGCAGTCTTCTCAGTGTTAATCTCCTGTCCTAGACGACTGACTCCAAGGTCCGTTACTATCCGAGGAATCCTGGGACTGCCTGTAACCAGGTTATTTCTCCCACCTCCTCAGTTGTAATTGAGTGACTTTGCTCTTTGCACATGCCTTTGTTGTTATGCCTGAAAGTCCCACACCCTTATTAGAGAGGGATAGATTAGCCGAGACTGGAGCTATTATCTACATGAATATGGGGAACAGGTTACCCATTTGTTGTCCCCTACTTGAGGAGGGAATCAAACCTGAAGTCTGGGCATTGGAAAGACAATTTGGAAGGGCAAAAAATGCCTGCCCAGTCCAAATCAGGTTAAAAAATCCAACACTTTTCCTTGTCAAAGGCAACATCCCTTAAGTCCTGAAGCTCATAAAGGATCACAGGATATTGTTAAATATTTAAAAGCTCAAGGCTTAGTAAAGAAATGCAGCAGTCTTTGCAACACCCCAATTCTAGCAGTACAAAAACCAAATGGTCAGTGGAGACTAGTGCAAGATCTTAGGCTCATCAGTGAGGCAGTAATTCCTCTATATCCAGTTGTACCCAACCCCTATACCTTGCTATCTCAAATACCAGAGGAAGCAGAATGGTTCACTGTTCTGGACCTCAAGGATGCCTTCTTCTGTATTCCCCTGCACTCTGACTCCCAGTTTCTCTTTGCCTTTGAGGATCCCACAGACCACACATCCCAACTTATGTGAACCGTCTTGCCCCAAGGGTTTAGGGATAGCCCTCACCTGTTTGGTCAGGCACTAGCCCAAGATCTGGGCCACTTCTCAAGTCCAGGCACTCTGGTCCTTCAGTATGTAGATGATTTACTTTTGGCTACCAATTTGGAAGCCTCATGCCAGCAGGCTACTCTAGATCTCTTGAACTTTCTAGCTAATCAAGGGTACAAAGTGTCCAGGTTGAAGATCCAGCTTTGCCTACATCAGGTAAAATATCTAGGCCTAATCTTAGCCGGGGGGGTGGGGGCCAGGACCTTCAGCAAGGAATGAATACAGCCTATACCGGCTTATCCTCACCCTAAGACATTAAAACAGTTGCGAGGGTTCCTTGGAATTACTGGCTTTTGCCGACTATGGATCCCCGTATACAGCGAGATAGCCAGGCCCCTCTATACTCTAATCAAGGAAACTCCGAGGGTAAATACTCATCTAGGAGGATGGGAAGCAGAGGCAGAAACAGCCTTCAAAACTTTAAAGTGGCCCTAGTACAAGGTCCAGCTTTAAGCCTTCCCACAGGACAAAACTTCTCTCTGTATGTCACAAGTGCAGGTATAGCTGTTGGAGTCCTTACTCAGACTCATGGGACAACCCCACAACCAGTGGCATATCTCAGTAAGGAAATTGATGTTGTAGCAAAAGGCTGGCCTCATTGTTTATGGGTAGTTGCAGCAGTGGCTGTCTTAGTGTCAGAGGCTATCGAGATAATACAAGGAAAGGATCTCACTGTCTGGACTACTCATGACGTAAATGGCATACTAGGTGCCAAAGGAAGTTTATGGCTCTCAGGCAATCGCCTACTTAGATACCACATGCTACTCCTTGAGGGACCGGTGCTTCAAATGCGTACATGTGTGGCCCTCAACACTGCCACTTTTCTCCCAGAGGATGGGGAACCAATTGAGCGTGACTGCCAACAAATTATAGTCCAGACTTATGCAGCCTGAGATGATCTCTTAGAAGTCCCCTTAACTAATCCTGACCTTAACCTATATACTGATGAAAGTTCATTTGTGGAGAATGGGATACGAAGGGCAGGTTACGCCATAGTTAGTGATGTAACCATACTTGAAAGTAAGCCTTTCCCCCAGGGACCAGTGCCCAGTTAGCAGAACTGGTGGCACTTACCTGAGCCTTAGAACTGGGAAAGGGGAAAAGAATAAATGTATATGCAGATAGCAAGTATGTTTATCTAATCCTACATGTTCCCCCTCTGGGGGAACCCCCATTAAATGCCACAAGGAAATTACGGAGTTATTCCATGCAGTGCAAATACCCAAGGAGGTGGTGGTCTTACACTGCCAAAGTCATCAGAATGGAAAGGAGAGGGAGTACAGCAGCTTAAGCTGCTAGCAGAGGAAGACCAGGAGAAGACGGAAAGAGAGAAAGAGACAGGAAGTCAGAGAAAGAGAGAGAAAGATACAGAAAGTCAAAGAAAGAAGGAAGGAAAGAAAGACAAAGGAGAAGTCAAAGAGCAAGAAAGAGAGATGGAAGTAGTAAAGAAAAAACAGTGTACCCTATTCCTTTAAAAGCCCCCAGGGTAAATTTCTAAATGTCTACCCAGCCAAGGCATGTTCTTCTTATGTGGAACATCGACTTGCATCTGCCTTCCAACTAACTGGATTGGCACCTGCATCTTAGTCTTTCTAAGTCTCAATATTAACATTGACCCAGGAAATCAGACCTTGTCAGTACCCCTCAAAGCTCAAGTCCATCAGCACAGACTCATACAATTAATACCCCTACTTGTAGGGCTAGGAATGGCTACTGCTACAGGAATTGGAATAGCTGGTTTATCTACTTCATTATCCTACTACCACACACTCTCAAAGGATTTCTCAGACAATTTGCAAGAAATAATGAAATCTATCCTTACTCTACAATCCCAAATAGACTCTTTAGCAGCAGTGACTCTCCAAAACTGCCGAGGCTTAGAACTCAACACTGCTGAGAAAGGAGGACTCTGCGCCTTCTTAGAGGAAGAGTGTTGTTTTTATATTAACCAGTCAGGGATAGTACGAGATGCTGTCTGGCATTTACAGGAAAAGACTTCTGAAATCAGGCAACGCCTTTCAAATTCTTATAACAACCTCTGGAGTTGGGCAACATGGCTTCTCCCCTTTCTAGGTCCCATGGCAGCCATCTTGCTGTTACTTGCCTTTGGACCCTGTATCTTTAACCTTCTTGTCAAATTTGTTTCCTGTAGAATCGAGGCCATCAAGCTACAGATGGTCTTACAAATGGAACCCCAAATGAGCTCAATTAACAACTTCTACTAAGGACCCCTGGACCAACCCACTGGCACTTTCAGTGGCCTAGAGAGCTCCCCTCTGGAGGACACTACAACTGCAGTGCCCCTTCATTGCCCTTATCAAGCAGGAAGTAGCTAGAGTGGTCATAGGCCAAATTCCCAACAGCAGTTTGGGTGTCCTGTTTAGAAGGGTGATTGAGAGGTGACAATGCACCAGCAGCCCTCACTCTCAGTGCCTCCTCAGCCTTGGCTTCCACTCTGGTGGCGCTTGAGGAGCCCTTTAGCCTGCCACGGAACCGTGGGAGCCCCTCTCTGGGCTGGCTGAGACCAGAACCGCCTCCCTCTGCTTGCTAGGAGCCGTGGAGGGAGAGGCACGGGTGGGAAGAGGGGCTACACGTGATGTTCACAGGCCAGTGCAAATTCTGGTGGGTGCGGGCTGATGGACCCTGCACATGGAGCTGCCAACCAGCACCGCAGGCCCAGGGAAGTGAGGCCCTTAGCACCCAGGCCAGCAGCTGCAGAGGTTATGTCTGGGCCCCCAGGTACTGCACTCAAATTCTCACCAGGCCTTAGCTGCCTCCCCACGGAGCAGGGCTCAGGACTTGCAGCTTGCCATGTCTGAGCTCCCCCCTGCAGTGGGCTCCCACGTGGCCTGAGCTTCCCCGATGGGCACTGTCCCCTGCTCCGTGGCACCTGGTCCCATCGACAGCCCAAGGGCTGAGGAGTGCAGGTGCGGCTAGGGACTGGCAGGCAGCTCTGCCTGCAGCCCCAGTACAGGATCCACTAGGTGAAGCCAGCTGGGCTCCTGAGCCAGATGGGGACTTGGAGAACTTTTATATCTAGCTGGAGGGTTTTATGCGCACCAGTCAACACTCTGTATCTAGCTAATCTGGTGGGGACTTAGAGAACTTTTATATCTAGCTAGAGGATTGTAAATACACCAGTCAGCACTCTGTGTCTAGCTCAAGGTTAGAAAACACACCAATCAGTACTCTGTGTCTAGCTCAAGGTTTATAAATACAGCAATTGGTACTCTGTATCTAGCTAACTCTGTATCTAGCAAACCTGGTGGGGACTTGGAGAACTTTTCTGTCTAGCACTCTGTGTCTAGCTCAAGGATTGTAAATGCACCAATCAGCACTCTGTCAAAACGTACCAATCAGCTCTCTGTAAAATAGACCAATCAGCTTTCTGTAAAATGGACCAATCAGCAGGATGTGGGTGGGGTCAGATAAAGGAATAAAAGCAGGCTGCCCAAGCCAGCAGTGGCAACCTGCTCCAGTTCACTTTCACGCTGTGGAAGCTTTGTTCTTTCTCTCTTTACAATAAGTCTTGCTGCTGCTCACTCTTTGGGTCCACGCTGCCTTCATGAGCTGTAACACTCACTGTGAAGGTCTACAGCTTCACTCCTGACAGCGAGACCATGAACCCACCAGAAAGAAGAAGCTCCAGACACACCTGAACATCTGAAGGAACAAACTCTGGACACACCATCTTTAAGAACTGTAACACCCACCGCGAGGGTCTGCGCTTCATTCTTGAAGTCAGTGAGACCAAGAACCCACCAATTCCGGACACACTATAACTGCTCGAGCCGAATTTCACATTGTCCTACAGTCAATGGCCTGTTGGCTTCTCTGGAGAACTCGACTCTCCTCAATGTTCAACTGCCTGTGTGTTCTTCCACCAATGTGTTCCTCTCAAAGTCCACAGACTTATGTCTGTGCCTTCTAGAGTCTCAGTGTTTTTATGGATACAGGATAGGGGGTGTGATGGGCCAGGGTGGTCTTGAAAATGCAATATTTGGGTACGAAAACAAATGCCTGTCCTCAACTAGGTCCGTGGGCCCAGGCCTGAGGGTGCAGCCCTTGCCAGGGACCTTATCCTTCTCCTCCCAGCACTTCCCTGCCCCCCTCCCATATCACAAATAAAAGCCAATACAGTCTAAGAACTATTTACATAACATGTACATTGCATTAGGTATTATTTATAATCTAGAAATGATTTAAAGTTTGGAAGGATGTATGCAGATTATATGTAAATACTATGCCATTCCTGTAAGGGGCTTTAACATCTTCAGATTTTGGTATTTGTGGGAAGTCTTGTAACCAGTTTTCCACAGGAAACTGTATGGAGGAACGACTGTACTGATGGAAGAAAAAGTAGCCCAGCTGCTTGGAAAGGCTGCAAAAACACAGTAAAGAGGTGACTGCTGAATTTTCTCATTAAAATTATCTTTGGCTGTCTGAGTCCAGGTACAGACAGTAAAGGGATAATGATCTCCCTATTTGCTTTGAGAGACACCAAGTAAATACAACTACTGGTTTTATGTTATTCGTCTAATTCCATTGACCTTTCAACAGGAAAAATATCATCTGAATTCTGACAACAGAGTGAAAGTGCATTCTGGTTTCCATTGTTTACATAGATTTGGAAGTAGACTGCTAGACAGTTATTTTTTTCTAGAACTCCCAAGATTTATAAACTCATTCTATTACACTCTACAAACAGAGAGAAACTGGTGAGCAACGACTTGAACACGGGCTCCCTATAAGTAAAGGGCAGTGGTGAGCAATGGATAAACAGCGTGCAGGGAGCAGCAGATGCCCTGGGAGGGGTCTTGGGTGTTTCAGGGACAACACTTGTTGACTGGGCCTGATGGTTCAGGTGAACGATGAGTGAGGGGAACAACACTACCTTCTATAGCACAGCATGCTGAAGGGAATCTTATCAAAAACCAGGGACTGGGTGGGGATCATAGACAAAAAAGAATAGAACCAATAGTAAAATGAGGGCTGGACCCAAGGAAGATCTTTTTACAAATGAAGCTAAGCAATTATACAGCATAGTATTAAATGAAACATTTCTACCTTAAAAATGGAAATGTGTATTCTGAACTAAAGAGGTTAGAATTTGTTGACGTCAGCCTAAAAAGAATTCTATCTAATCATAGCCAAATGGCCTCAGAGAGTGCTGACTGGGAAAGGATTGTAACCAAGACATTTGTTCTCAGTAATTTGTATGCAATAATTAAAGTCAATAGAAAAATACTTCTGCACACACAGGGACTCAGAAAATTCATGTTCTATTTCAAAAGAATTATTTGAATACATATATTTGATGGTTATAAGATGAATCTAAAAGAAGAATTTAAGAATTTTAAATGACATCAAAAGACTAGCACTACTCACAGTGAACCTGGATGTGAGCACCGTGCTCAGTGCCTTTCAAAGGGTAGAAAGTCCTTGCTGCCCAGTCTCAGGGTCCCTTTCTTTCCTCTGCTGTGGACAGTCTCCTCCTCTTCAGAGTGTGGGTTCCACAATCCTTGAGGAAAATCCTATTCTGTAACCACATAGGTGAGTTTTACCTGAGAGTCCTCCTCTTCCTCACATCTGGATAATCTTAGATTTCTAAAGTGGTACATTTCAGAATATCAGTGCATTCAGAGTAGGGGGTGGGGGGAAGGATGGGTGAGAAAAACAGACCAAGAGAAATACGGTAGTGCTTAATGTTTGCTACCTTCAAAGTTTCACCACAAGGATGAGGGAAAGGTTTTCCTCAAATCCATGGGCTGTGATCGCTCCTTTACACACACACACACACACACACACACACCCCTCAGGAGGGCACAACAGAATTCTCACTGACCTAAACCTATACCTAAATTCATAATGAAGAAACAAAATATCAATCAGACCAGACAAATAAATAAACAGCATCCAATTTGGAAAGGAAGTAAAATTAGCCTTATCTGAAGATGACATGAACTTATATTCGGAAAAACATAAAGACCCCATCAGAAAACTATTAGAACTGGTAAACAAATTCGCTAAAGTTGCAGGATTCAAAATCAACATACAAAGCTCAGAAACATCTCTATATGCAAACAGTGAACAATTTGAAAAAGAAATAACGAAAAATAGTCCCGTTTAGAATAGACACAAATAAAATTAAATACCTAGGAATTAACCAAAGAAGCGAAAGATCTCTACAGTGAAAATTGAAAAAAGACAGATAAGGAAAATTGAAGGCTTTCTTCCCCCCACCACCCTTAATGTAGGAACAGGAAACAGACCCGGGCCTGTCAGGGGCTGGAAGTCTGGGAAGCACTTGACTATAAAAGGCAAGGGGGAATGTTTTTAGGTGATGCAATTGTGCTGTATCTTGTGGTGGTAGTTAAATGCCTGTATAGATTTATCAGAATACAGAACTGTATACTGAATTGGATTAATTTTACTGTATATAAATTATGGTTTAATAAAAATTGGGACAATATACTAAACAAAAACAATGTAGATAATGGCCAAATAAGAATTGTTTATATGTTGCAGATAAAACAAGATAGTGGACATAAATCTATAAAATTGTTAAAATTCCTAAAAGACAGGCACGGCAGCTCACGCCTGTAATTCCAGCACTTTGGGAGGCCAAGGTGGGTGGATCACCTGAGGTCAGGAGTTCGAGACCAGCCTGGCCAATATGGTGAAACCCTGTCTCTACTGAAAATACAAAAATTAGCCGGGCATGGTGACACACACCTGTAATCACAGTTACTCAGGAGGCTGAGACAGAATAATTGCTTGAACCCAGGTGGCAGAGTTTGCAGTGAACCCAGATCACGCCACTGCTCTCCAACCTGGGAGACAGAGCGAGACTCTATCTCAAAAAAAAAAAAAAAAAAAAAAAAAGAAAAGAAAGAAACAAACAAAGTGTGAATGGATCACAGAATGCTTAAAAATTACTTGCAGCTCAGCATTTTCTTTTTAAATTTATGCTTACATATAGTGATAAAATATCTCCACGTAGAGATAGTCTTTCTGCATGCACAGGGCATAAACAAAGGCAAACACAATGTACATTCTGTATTTAGTAGGATTTTCCTTTAGTGACCTAAATAGATCACATTTTAAAAAATTGTTTCAAAAGTTATTTTCCCCACAGTAGTAACTGAGTAACCATCAATTTCCAACTTCGTCTGTCTATTGTAAGGTTGTTAACATCTTTTATGTACTGATTAAATTCTATAATATATTCTAAAATATATGTCTATCCAATAACTCATTTTTTATAATTTCTAATTTTATATACTTAGATGAACTTTAGGGACAAGGAGGTCCTGCTTCTTGATGTTAGAAATTATTGGTTTTCCTTCTTAATTTTTCTTCTTCTGATTAGATTAATTTAATTGTATGGACAGTCTTGTAGAGAGTTAATATGTTTGCAATAGTAGGTTATATCCACGAACTTGATAGGTCTCTCCATTTATTTTCTGCTGCTATATATAAAAGCAGTGGAATATATTAAATGCTTAACTATTTGGTTTACAAGAAAACTATACCTAAATTTTTAAATAAAAAGTATCTATTTTATGTAACTTATTTAATACACCCATTAGACCTCTCTTTAATTATTTTCTCAGTGTCTATCAACTGAAATATTCTCTTTCGGATCATTCATTGATTTGGGAGATATGTGTTGGATTGTTTTGGTATTGTTTTATTTTCCTTCTGTTTCCTCTTTAAGATGGCATGGGTGTTTCAGAGACTCATGGCATTGGCGATGGAGGAAGGGGGTGCCTGATCTCAGGCCGGTGCTCGGGCTGGTTTTGTATGCATGTAGATGCTATTCACTCCACCGTTGAGTCTAATGCTGACTTTGGGTATTCAGCTAGCATTGAAACCAATGTGAGCAGTGGTCTGCCCTAGGAGAGTCATCAAATTCTGTCAGTGATTGGTTCCATTATTTTTCACAAGCACGGTGGAATCTTAAGATCTGGCTTAATTTCCAGTAGGTTGGGAGGTCTGTGCTGTAATCTTTGACTACAGGTTAATTTGCTTTCTTTGTGACATCTTTGTGACATCATGCTCCTTAATCATTTCCCGTATTCTTCTTTTCGAGCTTGTGCTAACTTATGGATATTTTCTTTACCACATGGATGTTAAGAGGGGCTCCATAGAGGGTGCCAGGACGCACACTGTCTATAGCATGCATGCTCAACAGGGGAGGATAGACGAAAAAAAAAAAAAGTGAGAAACACTCTATATAATTATTCTTCCAGATTACTTAGCCTCTGGTTCTTCTACCTTTTCCTGTCAAAGTATTTTTGAGTCTAAGAGCAGGGAGACTAGGAGTAAGAAGTGAAAAAATCATATCCCAATAAAGGTACTTTTAAAATGATGCCAAATAATTGGAAAATAAAACTTTTTGGTAAAAAAAAATAAATAAATAACTGCACAAAATAGATCTCATTATTGCTTTCAAACTGCTAGGCCATAGTTCCATGGCTATTAGGGCTGTAAGTCTGGGAAGGGCTTCACTATAAAGAGCAAGGGGGAATGTTTTTAGCTGATGCAATTGTGCTGTATCTTGTGGTGGTAGTTAAATGCCTGTATAGATTTATCAGAATACAGAACTGTATACTTAATTGGATTAAAATATTTTTAATATATTTCCTTAAAATTCAAGTGACCTCTGTTCCAACAGTGTGAATGTTCAGAAGTGCAGATGGAGAATACCTTCTGATGTTCTGTACTTTGATCTCTGTTAAATTTTAAAGAATTGAAGTTCTATTAAAGACCAACATTCTTTAAAACGAAAAAGTGAAGTAATCGCTTCTGGGAAAACCAAATGGGAACTGGGCCAAATTCTTTCCTCATTTTTCAGCTCTCTCCTCACCTCCCCCTTTTTCTCACAGCCAATTCCACAGTTAGGAGGACATTAGAATCCAAGATTTCAACCTTACAATCTCTCTACTTACCTTCTCCTTTCCACAGTCCTCTGAAATAGAAAGGTACAACATTTCCCTTCTATACCTGCCTAATAATGGCTTCCCTACTATCTTGTCTCCCTATGTCTCCAGGTGTCTTTCTCCTTAGCACTTACACTGGAATCAGGATGGCATCAGTGATGCAAGAAGAAAATCTGTCTTACTCATAAAAGAGTATTCTGAATCTTACCCTCATGAGCACTTTTGTGAGTCATTGTAGTTGGAGGTAGGTGCAGCTAATTCTATTGTTTTTTCTAGCTCACCATCATATTATCTGAAAATAACCCTTATGGTGACTTTACTGTTATGCATAATGTTGGTGCCTGCTTTAAGATATTATATTTTCTGTTAATTTAATTTCATTTTATTTTTTGTTCACTATGAGATTCTATTAAGAAGAAATGTTGACTTATTTCAAGTGCCATTTTACATATCAGTGTAGTGTGGGAAAACAAAAACAAATGTCATTTCAGGCACAATCAAATGAATAATCTTTTACTCTTTTGCTATTTTTGTGTGTATTCCCTTAATGAATCTTGCCATTGGAAACAATGGTTTTTCTTAAGGTCACTTTTTGGTGGTAGCTTATAATCTTAATAAAGTATCAGTCTTACTTGCTAACTTTTTTTTTTTTTTTTTACTATTTTTGTCTCTATATTAGCAAGTGTTTGTAGTTTATGATTTATTTTCCTTCTTTGTCAGTGTTTATCTCTGTATTTAATGTTTTTATCAATGAGCAGTTTTTTTCCTCTTAGCTCCAACCAATTCTCTAAATGTCTAATACCAACTGGGTATTCAAAATTTCAACTTAATTCTGACACTGAATACCTAGAGTTAGCATCAGACTCCACAAATTTAAGGGAGTCCCACAAGATTGACCCCATTTCAGATGCCAGCCACAGATGGGCTGCCCGGGCTACATGCACTTCTGCCTCACCAACTACAAACTCAGCAGTTCCTAGGATATCCCATCAAATTTGATCATTTGCTAGAATGACTCATAGAACTTACTTAGGAAAATACTTTACTTACTATTACCAGTTTATTATAATGTATACAACTCGAGAACAGCCAAATGGCAGAGATGCACAGGGCAAGCTGTGGAGGAAGGGGTGTGGTGCTTCGGTGGCTTTCCCAGGTATCCCACACTCTCACCAGCCTGGAAGCTCTGCAAACCACATTGTTTAGGGATTTTGATGGAGGTTTCATTACACAGACATGATTAGTTATATCATTGACTTTTGGTGACTTAACTCAGCCTCTAGCCTGTCTCCCAGTCCCAAGACTGGGGTGGGGAATTAGGAGGGAGGGACTAATGAGAATTTTGGCCCTCTATTCATGCCTGCTATTTTTTATTTCTGGTCATCAGCCCCCATCCTGAAGCTATCTAGGAGACCCCAGCCACCTGTTGTCTCATTAGCACAGAAAAGACACTCTTGTCCCTGCAGAGATTCCAAAGATTTTAGAAATTTTTACCAGGAACCCAGACAAAAGTAAGTAAGTATTTACTTATTTTTTGTTATACCACAATCTACCTAGTCATTTTGTCTTTCTTCCAGTTATATTATTAATTTGCTCTTACATATCTCATCGAAAACATTCCAGGTGTTAACTTGGAGAGCTTTATAACTTAAAGAGCACTTGACAGGTGCAATTTCAGCAGGAAAATAACTATTTGAGATGAGGACATCTGGAAGGCATCTCTGATAGTGTGGTATGTGTCCAAATGAGCAGGTATCCAAATGACAAAATGCAGCCAGTCACGTGCAAATCTTGAGGAAGATGCTACAGCAAGTTCAATGGCCTGAGGGACACCAGCAAGTCCAATGGCCTGAGGGACTGGGGCTATGATTGTTTTTCCACCATTCTACTTTCCATGTCTCCCAAGTTCAGGAACAAGTTTGGCTCTCAAGTGCATATTAGTTGAAGTACTGTTTCTTCCTTGAAGATCTTCGTCATTTGGTCAGAGCTAATAAGTAATAACTGAGATTTCTACATGTGCACACACTGTTGATAGGTCACAGAGTACCAATAGTTGGGAACATCCCTTTCTTGCAGATGTAGGCCGGCTGTCAGGATAGAAAATGTTAGCTACTCAGCTCCATAACCTGGCTCCCAGCTGCAACATGGCTCTGTTACCCAATCTTGACCTGAAGTGGTGTGGATGGAGGGTTGGATGCTGTCCTCACAATGTTAACAAGAATTACATTCTGGGTTCTGGGCAGAAATATGGTTATAAGCATGCATTAATCAGGCTTAATTAATTGAATTAACTTTGAATTACTTCCTTGTAATTCCAAGTTACACAGCACTAGATACTGACCATCTGTATCCCTGTTGCTCCTATAGATATGACTGCTGACCTTAGAATCATAACTTTTTAATTTAAGAATTGCTTAGGCCGGGCGCGGTGGCTCACGCCTGTAATCCCAGCACTTTGGGAGGCCGAGACGGGCGGATCACGAGGTCAGGAGATTGAGACCACCCCGGTTAACACGGTGAAACCCCGTCTCTACTAAAAATACAAACAGTAGCCCGGCGCAGTGGCGGGCTCCCTAGTCCCAGCTACACGGGAGGCTGAGGCAGGAGAAGGGCGTGAACCCGGGAGGCGGAGCTTGCAGTGAGTGGAAATTACGCCACTGCACTCCAGCCTGAGCGACAGAGTGAGACTCCGTCTCAGAAAAAAAAAAAGAAAAGAAAAGGATTGCTTAAGGTGTTTTGACTCTGAATTCTGGCTGAATGACTGACACCAAATAGTTTAAAGATCCTCACAGAGAAACCTAATCATCATGAGAATGCAGTTTCTTCCTCTCCTGGTCCCATGACTTGGCCCTGCACTCTGACTAATCAGTGATCCTCATACCCCAGCTTATGCTAAACTCCTTAATATCTCTGCCCCCAAACTCTTTGGGGAGGCAGATTTGAGATTTCCTCCTATTTCCTCATTTGGCTGCCCTACAATTATTAAGCTCTTTTACTGCTACAACCCTCAGTGTTGTTGTACTGACTTTCTGTGCCTTGGGCAATAGCTTTGCTGTGGTCACAGGTTCCTGAATGAGATCTGCACCCTTCACCCCCACCTACTCTGCCGAGAAACTGGATGAGCCATGAGAGAAGAGGGCCACTTAGGGCATCATCATATCAGAATAGGATACCTGGCACTGCTGTAGTTCCCTTACAAGCAAGCCCAGAGGTCTGTAAAATCACACTAAAGCAGACCCAAAGTTCTGGTGTTGAATCTCTAAATAGTCCCAGGATCCCCTAACCTTGACTTTTCAATACATAAAATAAATAAAACCCAAATAGTGTTATCCTTTTTAATCAGTTGTTCAGCTAAAAGCAATATAATGAACTGCACAACGGTGTGCAGAGAGAACTGCCCACATTTCATTAGTGTGATTTGTTGTGCATTTCCTCCTGCTCGTTTTTAGCACCCGATAGAAGAGCTTATGGATGCTTATCTTTGCTTGCCTGTAACTCTGTTTGCCGAGTGTATGAATGCACACATTTTTCCATTTAGTGGTTTTCTGATCCTAATTCTTCCTGTCAAATCAAGTTTCTCTCATTCTGTACAGCTTATCTCAACACCTAAATCCTCCCTGAAGTGTTGCTGTGTAACCTGCCCTGCATAATCATGACATTCACTCACATATCCCCACAATACCTTGTAAGCACTTGCTTATAGATTTTGAAAATTCATTGTTTCTATATAATGCTCTAAGTGATTGAGGTTTCTTTGTGTGTCTCTAAGTCAGCTCACCAGACTGGGGAAGGGGATCAAGATACAGAAGATGTGGTAGGAGCCATTTGGAGAGAAGATACATTTTGCATTTACTCAAAATATGAACAAGATAATTACTCAATGAAACAGGCATCTTCTGTTTCCAAAGGATCTATTTTTAGGTCAATTATACAAATAGTGAACACCTATCCATAATTACAATGAGTTCTACAAATGGAGAAGTACAGGGAGTCAACAGGAACATATGTCACTGTGGGTTCAATGAAGGTCTCCTAAAGAAAGTGAGAGTTGACCTAAGGTGTGGGAGGGAAGTGAGTTAGTCATCAGTAGTTGGAGAAATCTCTCCTATGCAAAAAAACAAACAACCACCAACAACAAAACACCAGCATATCCAAAATCCCTGGAGTGACAATAAAGAGCATCTTAAGGGCCAAAGAATTGAATTATGCAACGCCAGAGATGCCACGGTAAGGAATATGCTTTTATAGTAAAAGAAAAGATCAGCATTCATGATTCATAACAGTAGATTGGGAGCAGAGAGAAGGGAGAAGGAGAGAGGTCATCTTATCAGATTTGCTTTTAAAGTGAACATTTTGGCAACATTTGGAGAAAGGAGTGGATGGAAGAGATAAAACTGGATGTTGCATAAAAACTAGAAGACTATTTCTGTGGTTTAGAGATTTCTGAATCTGAATAACTGTGTGGATGGTGGTGGCATTTTTCTAAGCTAAAACTCACAGGAGAATTTTGTGGGGAGGTCATGAATTCAGATTTGGACCCTGGAATTTTCAGTGCCTGATACAACTCCAGGAAAACACTTAGTCTGTAGTGCTTGAAAATGAATCTGACTAGGTGCGGGGTCTCAGTTAATGAATTGGTACTGCACTGTGTATTCAATTAATTGTAGTCATTCTTCAGAAAGCCCATGCATCCCTATAGTCAGCTGCACTCTCCTGCATCCTCATCTCTGTATCATAGTTCTCTGCCCTCATCAACTCCCCCTATCCCCAATCTGGAAACCCATTGCTTATTTTAAGCACTTTGCCTAACTCCTCAAATCATTTTTTTTCTGTGAACTAGTTATGGTAGTCTGGACCCCCAAACAACTAGTTAAGTAAGTCAAATACAAATGCAAAATTAGTCAAACATAATAGAGTTCTTTCTTGCTTATGAATGATACCTGCAGTGAGTAGGTTTGTGTTGGCCATTCTTCACATCAGTGCCTCAAGATGACAGAAGCTCTGCCTTCTTCCATGGCTTCAACATCCAGCCCCCTTTCCCCACTGAGTGACTACCTCTGATCTAGGCAGCTGGTAAGGAAATGGTATGGAGAACATGAGCAGGGAGTTTCATGAGACAGGAAGAGCAGAGTCCCACATTATATCTCCTTATATGTTACTGATTTTAGCTCAGTTACAAGGCCACACACACTGAACTATATCGGTCTAGTCTGGTTAAGTAAAAAAGAAAAATAGTGGTATTAAAATGGAAGCAAAAATGACAAGGTCGCAAAAAGCAGAAATATTGAGGATCTGCCCAAGATTAGAGAAGACAAGGGAACCATGACAAGTAAATGCAACGTGTGATCCTCAATGGGTCCTGGACTGGGAAAATGGTATTAGTGAGGCAAGTGATGAATTTGAATAAGGCCTGTAGATTAGATAATAGTGCTGTATCAACATTAATTTCCTGATTTTAATATTTGTACTGTGATTATGTCAGTTAACATTTGCAGAAGCTCAGTGTATATGAAAATAACTTGTGCAATGTTTTTGCATCTAAAATTATTTTTTAATGACAATTTTAAAAGAGAGAAAAGAAAAATCTCACGGACTCATACAGACTTGTATCAGATAAGAGGGATATGGAATGGAACATTTTCAAGGAGATAAGAAAAGGTATATTAAGAGTAAGTGGATATCATTTCTATTAGGGTAAGAAGTTTTCATGAGATAGTATGGTCTTAGAATCTGCTTAGAATCTCCCAAGTTGGAGTATATGATTTTAAAATAAACTTTCTATTGCTGAATAGTACACTCATTACTCTCTACTTCTGTGTAACAACCACCCAGATTATGAAATAGAGCACTGTCATATTTTTAGCTTATGTTCTTCTAAAAAGCATAACTGGAGACAAAAACTTGTATACAGCTAGTTTAATTTGAAATATTTCAGTGAATAAAACTAGGGGAATTTAGAACAGTGAAATAAGGAAAGAAAGAAAGCCAATTGAATAGTTGAAAATTGAACTGGTTACCACTGTGGACAAAGAGGCTTCAATCCTACTGGTGATCCTCTGACCAACTGGGAAGGGCAGTCTGCTGTACACATGGAAGAAGAGGTTTGCTGACCACACCTGCTTTGCACTGCCCAAGGTTTGCCCAAGAGGTCCTAACACCCTCACACTTCCAGATTCATACACGTGGTTAAATGGCTCAGTACACTCTTTCAGATTCCCTATGTGCAGCAAAAGAGAATTTTCAGAGCAGGAAGAAAGAGATAAACAGTAAAATCAAGGACGTATGTTCTCAAGCTGTATTTTATGCTCAACTGATTGCTGTGAATGACCAACTGTAAACATTTGGCCAAGATAATGGGGTACAATGGATGTTCAGCACAGTTCATCCCTTGCACCTTGGATCCACTCATGCTTTTTCATCATCTAAATCAGGACTATCAAAAAAGACTGCAAAGTATCAGATGATCACAATCTCTACAAGAGACTCAACACAAAAGGACCAGTAAAATAATTTACAGACTCACCAATTATAACTGATCTGGAGCTATCTTTTCTGCTTATGATGTCTATTACCTCCCACCCATTTAGATTTTTCTCATTGTATCCAGTAAGATGAACAGTACAAGGGATCAGAGTCCTTGATTGCTTTTGCCTTAATTGAGCCATAATTGGAATGATTTCCCCTTTACAGTTGTAACTGGACATAGCACCAATAGATGAATCTGTGATTATTCTGGGGTCTAGATATCATCCTTTCTATCTCTATTGTGTTGTATTATGCTTTGACACTCATATAAATCAGTGTCAATCAATCCTACCAATATAGTAACTTCATTTATTGCTTACGAGTCAATCAGCATGAGAACTCGAACATTGTCATGGGGAAATCACAGCTTTGGGTTCAGTGAAACCCTTACTGTTTACCTGTAGGGAAGTACTACTCATCCCAACACGCACACCCAATAGACACACACATGCGCGTGCGCGCGCACACACACACACGGATGCAAGGATGCAAACACTTCTAATCCAATGTAACTGTGGTCAAATGAAGTAGAAATTCCTCAACCGTTTGATAGTTACAAGTGCTGATTCTATGTCCAAGCCTTGGTATAAAAATCCATGTATTTTAGGTACTACGGATACTGTATAGTATTTGGTCATTGGTTTAGTGCATATACTACATCCTGAAGGACAACACCAAACCCCTACCTGACACTTTAGCTGAGAATTTAATAAGGTTTTACATTCCATCTTTCTACTAGGCTGACTGTTTCTGAGTGAAGCTATATCTGCGAGGAGCCCTGAGACTCTTGGTTTAGTTGCCCATTGCCATACTTTCATGATTAAAAAAAAAAAATCCTTATTTGAGGAAGCCTTATTCAGAGATTCATGAAAGTAAATCAAGCCTTCTCTAAACCCTCAGATGCTGGTATTGGCAGAGGCATTTTGAGCATTTAGGGCAAGCTCATTTCCAGAACAGATATCACTTTTAGTAAGGACAAAATTTTACCCACTTCAGACTAGAAGTGATGCAATCTAATCAATGTGCCACTAGGAAATTTGCTCATCCTCTTGAGGAATAGTGCAATTTCAAAGGCTAAATATTGGTTTCTGCTATCAATAGCTTGGTCCTCCATCAGTAGCAGTATTTAGATTGGCCTTAGTTAGATGGAGTCTATAATTTTGAATCAATAATAGGCTCCATTCTGTCATCATGAGTTCTTTATTGAAAAGCCCATTGTATGTGCATACAATCACTAGCTTGAGGCACCACCCTAACAGCTGCAGGAAACGTCATCCTGTAAAACTATCCAGTGCTTCCCTGCACATTGATTTGACACAATGGTGAATGGCGCTTTTTTTGTTTTGTTTTGTTTTGTTTTTGTTTTTGATTTTTTCTTCTCTCTATTCTGGTGAATGACTTTGGCTCCTTTTGGCAAAATATTGGGGTAGTATTTATTGCATATACATGCAGTGGTGTTTAAGACTTTTCCCCAAATGAACTACGCTTGCTGTTTCATTGTAGGTCACTAGTCAAAGTACTGGCTTAGATATGGAAATTTTAGGAAAAGTAGCATTTTTCTATTGTTATAGCTGAATTCAATCTTTGCTTTTAAGCTGTTGGTAATTTTCTCTGGTTAAGCCAAACAATATCCTATTTGCTTTCTTATTTGTCTCTCTTCTTGCTATCTTAATTTGTTCAGGATGCTATAACAAAAATACTGTAAGCTGAGTGGCTTAAAATAACAAAAAATTATTTCTTATGGTTCTGGAGGCTGGGAAGTCTAAGGTCGAAAAACAAGAACACTTGGTGTCTGGTGAGGGTTTTTTCCTGGTTCATAGATGTCACCTTCTCATGGTGTTCTCACATCGTGGAAGAGGTGAGCTAGTTCTCTGTTGTTGCTTTCATAAGAGCACTAATCCCAATCATGAAGCCTATATCCTCATGATCTAATCACTGTCCAAGACTCTACCTTCTAATACCATTACTGTGGGAGTTAGGATTTCAGCATATGAATTTGGAGAGGATATAGGCATTCACACAATAATATTTATATCACTTTGGTTAGAATTGTATCCACTTTGCCTCTGTCATTTAAGCCCTATCACCTAGCCTATGCTAAGAGGGATCTTATCAACTCCTTAATGTTGCCAGAGGAGACTTGGTGGTGGGAGGAGGTGTGGCATTTTTTTCTCCTTGTACCTTGGCTCCTCTCACAATTATATTCTAGACTAATCTGTAGCACACTCCATCTTGTAGCTACAGGATATGAGCCTCTAATTGCTGCCTTGGAAGATCTTTGGCTTTCTCAGGGTGAGGTGAGTTGATGGTTAATCTGATTCTGCTTCTGTCTTCTTCAAGGATTCTAAATTTTTTAATAAACCCAGGTAATTATCACAGACACTATAACATTCAAGTGTCTACTAGGTCTTCAACAAATGCTTCATTTTTCATCTGTACCTCAGTATAATCAACCATTGATCAGGTTTTAGTAACTGTAATTTATTACACATTGAGGGATTATCAATATTCTAATTTCATCTGCAATAAGATCAGGTTATCTTCTGATCAATAAGTAGTCTTATTCCAGAATCTGAGAGTACTGACTTATTTGGATTGGGTTTCCTCAAAAAGCAAAATCTGAATCAAGGGATTGTTGACAAGTCGTTAAAAGTAGGAAGTAATTAAAGTAATTAAAAGGAACATAACTGAAGGTTTTAAGATTAGAAAAATCCTTAAGAAGGAAAATCCAATCCAAGAGTGTATATTGAGCTAGTGTGTGTTGTGGGTAACTGGGGATCCCTGAAAAGCAGTGCAGAACACATCTCAGAACTGCCTACAAGAAACCAAGAAAGGGTAATATCAACAATTTTTCCTGCCTGATATTGATCAAAGCATTAGAATGCAGTGACTACCTTGTATTTATATATTTACATAATTTCTGGTATGTTTGAGATCATTCCTATAGTTATAGAATGTGACAGCTGCAGAGAAGCTCCAGATAGAAGATAAGAGACACAGAATCTAAGTCATAAAGAATGTAGCTGAAGGACATTTATGTTCCCCTCAATGCTACAGCAATGGCTAACACAAATAGGTAGGCTTGCAAGAATGTGATTTGGGGAATAGGGATGAACTTTAAAAAGAGTATTCTGTAAGTCCTTCCTGTGTTCCTATCTGGTCACTACCCATCACAGATTACCACTGTGATGACTTGTAACAGCTTAGATAACGTTGGTCAGGTTTTGAACTTCATATAAATGGGTATGCATGTATTTTAGCAGATATTTGCTAGGAGTTTTACAAGTAGGTGCACAGTTTTCATTACTACCAACAATGTTTGAGGATTCCAGTGGCAACATCTGTTTATCAACCCTTAAATTATCAGTCATTTTGTTTTTAACTATTCTGGTAGGTCTCTAGTAGAGTCTGCCTGAGATTCTAATTTGCATTTCCCAGACAATTAATGAAGTTGCATACAGCATAATATGCTTTTGGAAGTGTATAATATTGGAAGCTTTTGGAAATTTCTATTGTGGGGTATCATGCTTTGCCCATTTTTCCATTGGTATATTGTTTTATTTTATTTATTTTTTATTTTATTTTATTTTATTATTTTAACTGGGTTATACAATTTGTAACTGTAGTATTTGTTTTTACCCATTCTGATATTGGTCACCTGCAGGTTTGTTTCTGCTGCTTGCTTTTCTATTTTATTTGTTTTAGCATACTTACAACATTTTTGAATGATTGCTCAGAATTTTATATGAAAAACTGAGAATTTTACAGATAATATTCTCTCTCTTCATACAGGCTGCATCCTGTGCTCTAGTATTTTGTGCAGGGAACAGAAAATTGGATAGCCTCAAATCTATTAGGGACTGAAGTGAATCATGGCTTGTTTATAGTCTGTGTAAGGTGCAGTCTTTCTCTGGTTTACCCACACTCCTAGGGTGTAGTACCGGGAGGAAAATAACTGAGAGCTTGGGATGATTCCTAGAGCCTTCCTTCTTTTTGGATCCTTGATTCCATTTTGTCTTCTAGAAGGGCAATAGTGCCAACAACTGCACTGTGTTTTGCAGTTCCTTTTTGTTTTGTTTTTTATTCTCCTTCACTATGTAGATTATTATCATACAGTCTACCACATAGATTAATATAGACAATGTGTTAACAGGACAGAAGATGCTAAATATCACTTTCACATCTCTGTGCTTCCCTCCTCTCTGAGATTTTGGCCCCTTACCAGCTGGTCATCTTGACCCATCAACTCTAATATTTTGTTCTGTCTCCTCCATCGAACGTCCCGGAGTTTGGTGGTTCCTCTTCCTGCCCTCTGTCTTGGTTCTCAGCCTTTCCCTCAATGCTCAGTAGACAAATGCTAAAGGGGAAATGTGGCTTGCATAAACTTAGGTTCTCTACATAAGCTCCCCTTCCTCTAGGGTCTGGCTTTTTAAGTTATGAATACAGTGTAAACTCTCCAATTCCTCCAAACTGTTTTTGGTATTTTACTTACGTTTTCTGATTGTTCTCAGTGGGAACCCTGCCCTGTGTCAAGCTTCCCTATCAACAGCCAAGAGTCAAATTTCTTAAAATTAAATCTTAATTTTATTTTTGTTAATGTCTTCCAATAATTTCCCCTAGTAAGTGTTCCCTCTTTCTACTGTTACCTCTATTTTTAACCTCTTTCTCTTAACATTTTTCCTGTAGCTATAAACTTTCTTACTTTTCTGTCAAATCAAAGGAGGAAAAAAATCAACTTTGACTTGTCTTACAATTGAAACTAGCTATTTTTTTTTCCTAAGGCAAGTTTATATAAAACAAACAAACAAAAACCTAAAGGTTTTATGTCTGCTATCTCCATTTTCCTATATCCAATTTCCTCAACAAACCTCTGCCTGTTCTTATTTATTTATTTATTTATTTTTGAGACAGGGTCTCACTCTGTCTCCCAGACTGGAGTGCAATTGCGCAATGATGGCTCACTGCAGCCTTGACTTCCCATGCTCATCCAATCCTTCACCTCAGCCTCTCATGTATCCGGGACCACAGGTGGGCACCATCAAGCCTGTCTAACTTTTATATATTTTTTTTAAGAGACAGGGTCTCACTGTGTTGCCCAGGCTAGTCTCAAACTCCTGGGCTCCGGCAATCTACCCATCTCAGCCTCCCAAAGTGCAAGGATAACAGGCATGAACCACTCCTACCCAGCCTCTACTTAAATATGTTTTCCAAGCCTACCACTTTGCTGAAACTATCCTAAATTCCATAGATGCTTTCATTTGATTCAAGACTTTTTTCCTTAGTGAAACGTTATTTCATTTGATGGCACCTCCCCTTCCTTTCTGAAATTGAAACTGGCTGCCTTTTTCACCCTGAGCCACCCTCCAAGCACCCATAGCTAGTATTTATCCTACCTTTCATATTTTCTTCACCTCTTTTTCTGCCTATATGTTTAATGCTTACGTTTTGTGAGTCCAGTTCATTGTTTTTAACTTGACTGCTTTCTTTGGACAACTTTATATTTTCCTTTGGTTTCAGCTACTGTCAAAATGCGGATGCCATGAAGACATGAATTTTTATTCCAAGCCTTGACTAGTGTCTTGATAGCATAACAGTCAAGAGTAAGAATTCTAGGCCGGGCACGAGCTTGTAGTGAGCCGAGATCGCGCCACTGCACTCCAGCCTGCGTCACAGAGCTAGACTCGGTCTCAAAAAAAAAAAAAAAAAGTAAGAATTCTAGTGTTATCATGCCTGGGAGTGATCTTGTCCTTGAGAGTTATTATTTGCGTGAATTTACTTTAATGAAATGAGCATCATAATTAAGTACCTCCTAAGGTAGCTGTGGAAATCGTTCTACCTACTGAGCTGATTGAGGACTTCTTTATTGTAGTCTTTATAGGCACAGTCTTTCTTTGGTTCACACCAAGTCAGCATAAGACCACGAGGGGCAACTCTGTAGTTCAATAAATTCAATTTTATGGTCTTATTGTACTGAGGTTTGTGGTACACCAGAGGCTCTATGGAATATTACTTGAAACAAAAGAAAAAATTGTATTGTTATTAGTGTATGAGAAGTTTGGAGCTTAAAGAAAATTTAAATAAAGCCACACGTGTTTGTGTGTGCAAATGCATGTGTGTGTGTGTTATAGGAAGACACAAAGTAGCACACAGTGGTAAAAAGCTTAGCTTGAAAATATTATTCTAGGAGTCAATCCTTGCCCCATCATTTAACGTGTTATGTGACTTCGGGAAATTATTCAAACTTTTATGTCCAGTTTCCTCATCCATAAATTGGGGTTACTATATTTTATAGGATCATCTTGATGATTAAATGAGTTAATTAATGTAAAGCATTTTGAACAATGCCTGGCACATAGGAAGGGTTTTGCTGCTATTGTTGTAGTTGTTGTTATTATTGTTGTTGTTATTTATTATTACTTGATATATGCAATGGAGGAGATGCAAGAATTATTGAAGAAACACCTGATATATCAACTACATACAGGTGTCAGTCTTAGAGAACCTACTAACTAATAATATGGATATTTCCATTTAAACAATAGTTACTGAGGATTATTCTGACAAAATTATGTTTAGAATTGCATTTCTAGCTGGGGTTGTAGCAATTTCATTAAGTTGAGGCACTAAAAAGTCTTTGATAAGCTTTTTCTTAGCTGTTCTTTAAATATTTTGGGGGCAAAAGATGCAGTTCAAAATATGAGAAATTTATCTCTGTAATAATAATTTTTATTTACTCAATATCTTTTGTCTGAAGTTTTAAAACTTTCAGATACACATATATAATACATATCCATATATGAAAGCGGAACAAGAGAGCGAGAGAAAGAGATTACATTTAAGAAGCTGGAGAAGCAAAACCTTGACAACAGTAAAGTTGATTTTTTTCATAAAAATACATCTTTATTTGATACTTTTGCAAACATAAAAGTAGAAAACAAAAGTATACTCAGAATTTCACTAAACAAAGAAAATTATAACAACATGAATACATTTGTCAAAATAATTATCAATTATATGAAAATACTCATATTGAGTATTTTGATAGGCATTAATTACAGAGTTTAGGTGTATTTATCTAGAAGTAATTTTGTGCTATCATAAAATCTAATAATAAATAACATTTGAGAAGAGACATTTTAAAGAAAATTTCCTATCATAAATGTATAGATTATTTGTACAATGAAGAAAACGGTTTATATGAAATTGTTTTCTCTTACTTTTCATGTCTTATTTTGAAAGGAGATGTCAATACTTACATTCATTTTAGTAGACAGTTCATTCCAATGATTGGCTGAGGTTCTGAATCTTAAGCCAGATTCCTGCCGGGATAAGTCACACAAATCATAACAAATTAGCCCTTTTGTTGTTAACCTTTCTCATCTGCCAGCTCTTTCTTGGTCAGAAATGAACGGTCCTTTGCTATTGCTTGATTGCTGGGATTAAGGTAGTAGCTTTTCCAGGTTTTCTGTCTTCTTGCTCCTAGATAGGAGCAGAAGGTGAACAACGACAAGAGCCCTTGGGGTTGCATTGTGTTATTTTTTTCAAATTAAAAAACAAACAAAACAGATATGTTTAAAATAATAATTTTGGTTCTCATATTTAGATTTTTTACTTTTACAAAATACAATTTTTTACATATGTTTCACTTTTTTCACTCTCTCTGTTTAGTGAGTAGAAGCCAAGAATTGCATGATCTATCTCTATTTCTCAAAATTAAAATATACATTTATTATAAAAAATTTGCAGTGTGTCAAAGAGTGTAACAAAGTAATTTCAGAAAATTCAGATCTATGTTCCAAAGACAGAGGGTTAATTACTACACTTTAGAAAAGATTCCAAGTCATTTAAGAAAAAAAAATATTTTGAATATCAACAATTGTATTTAATTGATTGCAATAATGATTTACTCATTGTTTCCTTGGATAATTGAGGCATTAAAATATCAATGATTCCTGTACTTATATATCTATATAGAAAATTATACTCTGTATTTTTTAAAATAATGTTTATCAGGGTAGAAAATGTATCAGTAATCATAGTTATATACTAGCTAACATCTCTAGGTAGATTATTTTACTTTGAAAGGCATTTTGTCAACTTCATAAGCATTATTGATTAAGGGTTGAAACTTAAAGTGTATATTATATATACACCACCATATATAAACCACCATAGTAGGTGGTTTATTCACTGCTCTCAGTAACTTCACTTTTATTATCTTATCACTCTTGGTAACCTGGAAAATGGCGTAGGCATAGATAGAAAATTCACCAGTACCACAGAGATAGCTGATTTCACCTATGGGGATCTGGTAGTTTTGTACAGTTAGGGGAAATTGAATATTTACATTACCCACATAAAAAGCAAACTCAAAAAGTAATTGCAGCATTTGACTAGTACAAAAACCCTACTGTTGCCAAGATATTCATCAGCAATGTTAATACATTGTTAAAGAAGTTTTCTGAAACGTACAATACTTAAGGCATTAATACAGGAGATAGTTTAGGGCAAGAGCAAGTAACTGAACCTAGACTCCAAATCATTATTTAGTATTTGCTTTTTTTTTTAAAGTAGTGATTATATTATAACAACTCAATAGATTAGTAGAGAAGAATGCTAGCATGCATAATACAAAAGGAAAGATAATAAAAATATTTTATTATTGAGCATATTTTTATCACTAAATACATTTGTTTCTTATACTATTCCTAAAGCAAGTAATATTATTTTTATTAATGACTTTACATAGATATAATTCACATGCCGTAAAATTTCTAATTTGAAAGTGAGCAGTTTACATGGATTTTAGTATATTACAGAGTTATGTATTCATAATCACAATCCAATTAAAAAAAAACAACTATCTCTCCCAAAAGCAACCTCATTAGGAATCAGTTCTCATTCTGACTCCAAGCCCAGCTCTAAGCAACAACAGACCTACTTTCTGTCTCTCTAAGATTTGCCATAGTGGATACTCCATGTAATTGGAATCACACAACATGGGGTCTGTTGTGACTGACTTCTTTCAGTTAGTGTAATGTTTTCAAGGTTTATCCATACTGTAGCATATATCAGTACTTTATTCCTTTTAATAATATGATTATATTATAATTTATTTATCTTTGTATCAATTGATAGACATTAGTGTTGTTTCCATTTAGGAGTTATTATTAAATAATACTATGAACATTTATGTACACATTTTTTTGTGAAATTATGTTTTTATTTTTTCTCAGTTATATATGTAGAATTTGTAGAATTGTTAGATTATACACTAACGCTAACTCTATTTTTAAGATTTTGCAGTGTTGCTAAAGTGTTTTCTAAGTAACTGCACTATTTTACATTGCCAGCAGCAATGTATAAGTGTTCCAGTTTCTATCCTCGCTCCTCACCAACGCTTATAATTAACTATCTTTTAAAAATTACCGGTCTTGTAGATTTGAAGGGGAATCTCACTGTGATTTTGATTTGCATTTCCCTATGATGACTTATGATGTTCATCATTTTTTTTATGTGTCTACTTGCTATTTGTATATCTTCTGTGGAGAAATGTCTATTCAGATTCTTTGCTTATTTTTTAATGAGGTCATTTGTTCATGCATTATTGATTTCTAAGGGCTCTTTTCTTATTCAGGATATAAGACCCTTATCAAATACATGATTTGTAAATATTTCATCTCATCATCTGGGTTTTCTTTTCACTTTCTTAATGGTATTATTTAAAGTACAAACATTTTTAATTCTGATGTAGTCTAATTTATTCATTTTTCCTTTTTCCACTTACGCTTTCAGCATCATATCTAATAAACCACTGGTAAAGCCAAGGCCATGAAGACTTATTCTGTTTTATACTGAGAGTTTTATATTTTTAGCCCTTCTACCTTGGTCTGTGATTAATTTTGAGTTAGTTTCTGTACATGATGTGAGGTAGAGGGTCCAAATTCATTCTATTGTATGTGGATGTCCTCTTGTCCCAGCACCATTTATTCTAAGAATTATTTTGTTTTCTTGAGTTATCTTGGCACCATTGTCAAAAATCAATTGACCATAAGTATAAGGGCACATTTCTGAACTGAAATATATTCCATTAATCTGTATGTCTGTTCTTATTCTTCTACCATCCTGTCTTGTTTTCTGTAGTAAATTTTAAAACTAGGGAATGTGAATCCTTCAAAGTAGTTTTCTTTTTCTAAGACTATTTTGGCTGTTATTGGCAACTTGAATTTCCACATGAAATTTTAATACAAGTCTGTCAGTCTCTATTAAAAGCAGGCTGGGAGCTGTCTCATGTATATAGTCTCAGCAGTTTGGAAATCCAAGGTAGGAAGATCAGGTGAGGCCAAAATTTCGAGACCAGCCTGGGCAACATATTGAGACCCCAAGTTCTATTAAAAATTTAAAAAATGTTATCCACAAATGATGGCATGTGCCTGTAGTCTCAGCCACTTCAGAGGCTGAAGCGGGAAGATCACTACCACCTAGAAGTTTGAGGTTGCAGTGAGCCATAATTGTGTCACTACCTTCCAGCCTGGCTGACAGAGCAAGACGTCGACTCAAGGAACTAAGATAAAATGAAAATAAATAAATAAAAAAGCAAATGAATAAATAATAAATAATTTAGAAAACAAAACTAAAAGCAGACTGATTTTGACAAGGATAGTGTTTAATCTGTAGAATAATTTCTGGAGTGCTGCCACTTTAACAATATTGTCTTCTTATCCAGGAAGTATGAATATCTTTTTCATTTCTTTAGATCTCCTTTACATTTTCTCAACAATGTTTTATAGTTTTCAGTATGAAACTCTCACACTTTTTGTGTTCAATGTATTCCTGTTTGTGATGGTTAATATTGAGTGTCAACTTGATTGCATTGAAGGATGCAAAGTATTGTTCCTGGAAGTATCTGTGAGGCTGTTGTCAAAGGAGATTAACATTTGTGTCAGTGGACTGGGAGACGCAGACCCATCCTCAGTCTGATTGGGCACCATCTAGTCAGCCGCCAGCATGGAGCTGGCACGTAGGAGAAGATGGAAGAGCAGACTTGCTGAGTCTTCCGGCTTTCATCTTTCTCCCGTGCTGGATGCTTCCTGCCCTTGAACATCAAACTCCAAGTTCTTTAGCTTTTGGACTCTCGGACTTACACCAGTGGTTTGCCAGAGGCTCTCAGGCCTTTGGCCACAGACCGAAGGTTGCATCGTCAGCTTCCCTGCTTTTGAGATTTTGAGACTAAAACTGGCTTACTGGTTCCTCAGCTTGCTGGCAGCCTATTGTGGGACTTTACCTTGTGATCATGTGAGTCAATACTTCTTAATAAACTCCCCTTCATACATACTTATATCCTATTAGTTCCGTCCCTCTAGAGAACCCTGACTAATATGCTGTTATTTTTATGCTATTGCAAATGGAAGTTTTTCATAATTCCATTGTTCATTGCTACTTTATAGAAATATTTCTTAAAATAATCTTTTATCCTGAAACCTTGTTTAACTTTATTATTGTTTCAAATAGCTTTTTCTGAACAAATTACTGAGAACTTTCATCTGCAAATAGAGATCCTTCTTTCCTTTCTTTTTTCCTTCTTTCCTTTTTGCCTTCCTTGCTGCCTTCCTTTTTTATTTTTTATTATTATTATTTTTTTTAATCAAAATATCTTTCTTCTTTGCCTAATTTCTTTGGCTGGAATGTGTAACACAATGTTGACTAGAAGAGGCAAGAGCAGACATTTTACTTTTGTCACTTTCAATTCCTTTTTCTTTTATTTTTCTTTTGTTACCTTCAATTCTTAGTTTGTTGGGTGTTTCAATTCTGAAAGGATATTGGATTTGTCAAACTTCTTCTCTGTGTATTAAGATGATTATGTGGTTTTGCCCTTTGTCCTTTGTATGGTGTATTACATACAATAAAATACGAAAAAAAGCCTTGCATACGTAAGAAAAAAAATTCCCTTTTCTATGGTACCTAATATATTTGTATATGTTGCTGTATTTTAAAAAATTACAAAACTGAATTCATGATAAAAATTCCACCTTGTCATGGTATATAATATTTTTATATATTGCTGTATCTGTTTTGCCAGTTACTTTTTATTGTGGTAAAACATGCATAGTTTAATATTTATCATTTTAACCATTTTTAAGTGTACAACTCAGAGGTATTTTATAAATACCTTAACAATGTTGTGAACTCATTACCACTGTCTATACCAAAAACATTTTCATCATCCCTAAGAACAGTTTGTACCAGTTAAGCAATAACTTTTCACTCTTTTCTCCTCCTCAGCTCCTGGTAACCTAAATTCTACTTTCTGCCTCTTTGGATTGGCTTATTCTGGGTACAACATACAAGTGGAATTACAATATTTGCCCTTTTGTGTCTGGCTGATTTCACTTCGCAAAATGTTATCAAGGTCCAGACATATTACGTCATGCATAAGAATTTTTTTCTTTTTAATGGCTGATTAATATTCCATCATATGACTATGCCATATTTGCTTGTCCATTCTTCTTTTTATAAACACCTGTGTCCTTTTCATCTTTTGGCTATTCTGAATAATGCAACAATGAATATTTGTGTACACATATTTGTTCAAGTTTTTACTTTCAGCTTTTCCGCATAGATACCAAAAAAATGAAATATGGAATTGCTGACTCATATGGGTTGTTGTATATTTAAATTTTTAGGAAACTGGTTTCCACAATGGCTGCATTGGTTTACACTGCTATCAGCAATACAAAAGTTTTCTTATTTCTTCACATCCTACACGCCAACACTTGCTATATTTTATTGTGGTTTTATATGCATTTTCTTACTGACTAATAATGTTGAGAATATGTTCATGAACTTATTGGCCCTTGGCATATCTTCTTTGGAAAAATTTCTATGAAATCCTTTGCCCATGTTTGAATTGGGTTGTTTATTTTGTTGTTGCTGTCGTGGAATGTTAGAAGTTATTTTGCATATTCTGAAAAGTAATCTCTTATCAGATAATATGATTTGCAACAGTGTCTTCCATTCAGTTGGTCGTCTTTTTGCTTCCTTGATAGTAACTTTTGATGCACAAAAGTGCAAACTCAATTTATCAATTTTTTCTTTTGCTTGATCCATGAAAGTTGCCCACACTAATGTCCAAGAAAATGTCCCCAACGTTTTCTCCTAAGAAATTTTACAGTTTTACGTCTTATATTTTGGACTTTGATTTTTTTTCTTGTACTAATATTTGGGTGTGGTTGACCATGTTCATTCTTTTATATTTGGATACCTAGTTTTTTTTCAGCATCATTTGATTTTTTTTTTTTCAGCTAGCTTGTGTTTAATTTGCTCATCTTTCTCTACTTGCTTAAAATGTAAAGTTAGATTATTGATCCAAGATCTTTCTTTTTTTCAATGTAGGCATTTTCAGCTACCAATTTCCCTCTGAGTACTGCTTTCACTGTTCCAAAAAGTTTTGATATGTTGTGGTTTTTTAAATTTTAGTCATTACTAATTTTTTTAAAATTTCTCTTGTGATTTCTTTTTGACTCAATGGTTGAGTGTGTTTAAAAATTTCCACACATTTGTGAATTATTACAGATTTTCTTTTTTTAAATTATACTTTAAGTTCTGGAGTACATGTGCAGAGCGTGCAGGTTTGTTACATAGGTATACATGTGCCATGGTGGTTTGCTGCACCCGTCAACCCGTCATCTACATTAGGTATTTCTCCTAATGCTATCCCTCCTCCTGGCCCTTCACCCTCCAACAGGACCCAGTGTGTGATGCTCTCCTCCCTATGTCCATGTGTTCTCATTGTTCAACTCCCACTTATGAGTGAGAACATGCTGTGTTGGTTTTCTGTTCTTGTGTTAGTTTGCTGAGAAAGATGGTTTCCAGTGTCATCCATGGCCCTGCAAAGGACATGAACTCATTCTTTTTAATGGCTGCATAGTATTCCAAGGTGTATATGTACCACATTTTCTTTATCCAGTCTATCATTGAGGGGCATTTGGGTTGGCTCAAAATATTTGCTATTGTGATCAATGCTGTGATAAACATATGTGTGCATGTGTCTTTATAGTAGAATGACTTATAATGCTTTGGGTATATACCCAGTAATAGGATTGCTGGGTCAAATGGTATTTCTAGTTCTAGATCCTTGAGGGATCGCCACACTGTCTTCCACAATGATTGAACTAATTTAGACTCCTACCAACAGTGTAAAAGTGTTCCTATTTCTCCACATCGTCTCCAGCATCTGTTGTTTCCTGACTTTTTAATTATCGCCATTCTAACTGGTGTGAGATGGTATCTCATTGTGGTTTTGATTTGCATTTCTCTAATGACCAGTGATGATGAGCTTTATTTTCATATGTTTGTTGGATGCATAAATGTTTTCTTTTGAGAAGTCTCTGTTAATATCCTTCGCCCACTTTTTGATAGGTTGTTTTTTCTTGTAAATTTGTTTAAGTTCCTTGTAGATTGTGGATATTAGCCTTTTGTGAGGTGGATAGATTGCAAAAATTTTCTCCCATTCTGTAGGTTGCCTGTTCACTCTGATGATAGCTTCTTTTACTGTGCAGAAGTTCTTTAATTTAATGAGATTCCATTTGTTGATTTTGGCTTTCGTTGCCATTGCTTTTGGTGTTTTAGTCATGAAGTCTTTGCCCATGCCTATGTCCTGAATGGTCATATCTAGGTTTTCTTCTAGAGTTTTTATGGTTTTAGGTCTAATATTTAAGTCTTTATCCATCTTGAGTTAGTTTTTGTATAAGGTGTAAGAAAGGGATCTAATTCCAGCTTTCTGCATATGACTAGCCAGTTTTCTCAACACCATTAATTACATAGGGAATCCTTTCACCATTGTTTGTTTTTGTCAGGTTTGTCAAAGATCAGATGGTTGTAGATGTGTGGCATTATTTCAGAGGCCTCTGTTCTGTTCCATTGGTCTATATATCTGTTTTGGTACCAGTACCATGCTGTTTTGGTTACTGTAGCCTTGGAGTAGAGTTTGAAGTCAGGTAGCCTGATGCTTCCAGCTTTGTTCTTTTTGTTTGGGATTGTCTTTGCTATGTGGGCTCTTCTTTGGTTCCATATGAAATTTAAAGTAGTTTTTTCCAATCTGTGAAGAGAGTCAGTGGTAGCTTGATGTGGATAGCACTGAATCTATAAATTACTGTGTGCAGTATGGCTATTTTCACAATATTGATTTTCCTATACATGAACGTGAAATGTTTTTTCATTTGTTTGTGTCCTCTCTTATTTCCTTGAGCAGTGGTTTGTAGTTCTCCTTGAAGAGGTCCTTTACATCCCTTGTAAACTTTATTCCTAGATATTTTATTCTCTTAGTAGCAATTGTGAATGGGAGTTCACTCATGATTTTGCGCTCTGTTTGTCTATTACTGATGTTTAGGAATGCTTGTGATTTTTGCACATTGATTTTGTATCCTGAGACTTTGCTGAAGTTAATTAGTGTACCTTTTCAGGTGAGGTGTACCTTTTCAGGTACACTAACTAATTAAACATAGATTTGGTCTTTTCACATAGTCCCATATTTCTTGGAGGCTTCGTTTGTTTCTTTTCACTCTTTTTTCTCTAATCTTGTCTTCTCACTTTATTTCATTGAGTTGATATTCAGTCTCTGATATCCTTTCTTCCTCTTGATTGATTCGGCTGTTGATACTTGTGTACGCTTTACCAAGTTCTTGAGCTATGTATTTCAGCTGCATCAGGTCATTTATGTTATTCTCTAAACTGGTTATTGTAGTTAGCAATTCGTCTAACCTTTTTTCAAGGTTCATGGCTCTCTTGCATTGGGCTAGAACATGTTCCTTTAGCTCAGAGGAGTCTGTTATTACCCACCTTCTGAAGCCTACTTCTGTCAAATCATCAAACTCATTCTCCATCCAGTTTAGTTCCCTTCTTGGTGAGGAACTGTGATCCTTTGGAGGAGAAGCAGCGTTCTGGTTTTTGGAGTTTTCAGCCTTTCTGCGCTGGTTTCTTCCCATCTTCATGGATTTATTTACCTTTGGTCTTTTAAGTTGGTGACCTTCACATGGGGTCTCTGAGTGGTCGTTCTTTTTGTTGATGTTGATACTATTCCTTTCTCTTTGTCAATTTTCCTTCTAAAAGTCAGGCCCATCTGCTGCTGGTCTGCTGGAGTTTGCTGGAGGTACTCTCCAGACCCTGTTTGGCTGTGTATCACTGGCAGAGGCTGCAGAACAGCAAAGATTGCTGCCTGTTCCTACCCCCGGAAGCTTCGTCCCAGAAGGGCACCCGCCAGATCCTAGCCAGAGCTCTCCTGTGTAAGTTGCCTGTCAGCCCCTACTGGGAGGTGTCTCCCAGTCAGGATACAGGGGGGTCAGGGAACAATTTGAGGAGGCAGACTGTCCCTTATCAGAGCTCAAATGCTGTGCTAGGAGATCCACTGCTCTCTTCAGAGCTGCCAGTTAGTGAGGTTTAAGTCTGCTGAAGCTGTGCCCACAACCACCCTTTCCCCCAGGTACCCTGTTTCAGGGAGGTGGAGGTTTTATCTATAATTCCCTGACTAGGGCTGCTGCCTTTTTTTCAGAGATGCCCTGCCTAGAGAGCAGGAAATCCAGAGAGGCAGTCGGCCACAGTGGCCTTCCTGAGCTGCAGTGGGCTTTGCCCAGTTCTAACTTCCCAGCAGCTTTGTTTACACTGTGAGGGTAAAACCACCTCCTTAAGCCTCAGCAATAGCGGATGCCCGTCCCCACGCCAAACTCGAGTGTTCCAGATAGAGCTCAGACTGCTGTGCAGGCATGAGAATTTGAAGCCACTGGATCTTAGCTTGGCTTCTTGGGGGTGGGACCTGCCGAGACAGGCCACTTGATTCCCTGGCTTCAACCCACTTTCCAGGGAAGTGAATGGTTCTGTCTCATTAGCATTCCAGGTTCCATTATGGTATGAAAAAAAAACTCCTGTGACTAGCTCAGTGTCTTCCCAATGGCTGCCCAGTTTTGTGCTGGAAACCCAGGGCCCTGGTGGTGTAGGCACGGGAGGGAATCTCCTGGTCTGTGGGTTGCGAAGACCATGGAAAAAGCGTGTTATCTGGGCCAAAGTGCATGGTACAATCCCTAAAGGCTTCCTTTGGCTAGAAGAGCTTGCACTTCCCTGATCCCTTGCACTTCCCTGATCCCTTGCACTTCCCAGGTGAGGTGACATCCCAACCTGCTTTGGCACGCCCTCCTTGGGCTGCACCCACTGTCCAACCAGTCCCAATGAGATGAACTGGGTACCTCAGTTGGAAACACAGGAATCACCCGCTTTCTGCATCAATCTCGCTGGGAGCTGCAGACCAGAGCTGTTCCTATTCAGCTATCTTGCCAACAAATCCTCAGGTTTTCTTCTGTTTTTGTTGTTGTTGTTGTTTGTTTGTTTGCTTGTTTTAATTTCATCTTATTGCAATCAGAGAAGATAATTTGAATATACATCCTATAAAACATAATGAGACTTGTTTTCAGCTGTAATATATGGTCTATCTTAAAGAATGTGCAATTTTATTTGAGAAGAATGTACATTCTGCTGTTTGGGGCTGAAGTATTCTATGTATGTTAGGCATAATTTATTGTGAAATTTGATTCTTCTATTCCTTACATGTATTGTGTCTTTCCTTTTTCTTTTTAAAACCATTCCATGAGTTTTAAATTATCTAAGTCTTTAGTTAAAATGAAATTATTTATTGATAACAAATATTTGGGTTTTTTTTATTCACCCCACTGTCTTTGTTTTTTATTTATATTTAAACCATTCAGATTTAAAGTAGCATTGGCATAATTAGATTAACATTGGTGTAGTTGGGTGAAATATTGCTGTCATTACATTAATGTTTGTAACTATTTTTCTTTGTGTTAAATTTACAAGCCAGAGGAGATTATAAAGTGGGATCATATAAAATAGAGCTGTCCCCTTTATCTGTGGTTTCACTTTTCCTGGTTTCAGTTGCTCGCAGTCAACTGTGGCCTGAAATGTTAAATGGAAGATTCTAGAAATAATATATATACATTTAAAATTCTATGCATTGTGCATAGCATGATAAAACTTCCCACCATCTTTCTCCACCCTTCCTGGAACGTGAATCCTCCTGGTGTCCAGTGTACCCATGCTGTATGTGCCACTCGCCACTTAGTAGCTTTATCAACGTGGATATTTTGGTTTTATTTTATTTTGTGTTTGTTGAACTCCCTAGATCTGTGGTCAGGTCTCTGTCACTAATTTTAGCAAATTCTTGTCTATTAGTACTTCAAATGTATGTCTCCATTCTTTATTTCTTCTCTGTTTGGTACTCCAATCACATACATATTTGTAATTGCTCCACGGTTCTTGTAATTCTATTTTTGGATATTCTTTCCCCCCATTTCCATTCCCATTTGTTCTTATCTCTGTATTTCTGCTTGAAAAGTTTCCATCAATCTGTCTTTAAGATCACTGATTTTTTGACTGTTGAGCCCATTGAAGACATTCTTTAGTGCTGTTGAAATTTTTCTTTATTATTGTTTCTAATATTTGCATTTTATTCTTTCTTTAGAGTTACCTTATCTCTGCTTTCATTATCCTTATATTCTAGTATGCTGTCTACATTTTTTTCATTAAAGCCCTTATCATACTAATTATAGTCATTTCGAAATGGCATTGTTTTTCTGGGGTAATATTCAAGGTTCCTTGCCTGACACCAAGGAAAGCAAGGGTGCAGACACACAAGGAATGAATTTAAGAACAGAAATTTGGGCCTAGGGCAGTGGATCATGCCTGTAATACCAGCACTTTGGGAGGCTGAAGCAGACAGATCATGAGGTCAAGAGATGGAGAAAATCCTGGCCAACATGGTCTCTACTAAAAATAGAAAAATTAGTAGGGTGTGGTAGCCGGTGCCTGTAATCCCAGCTACTCAGGAGGCTGAGGCAGGAGAATCGCTTGAACCCGGGAGGCGGAGGTTGCAGTGAGCCGAGATCATGCCTCTACAAAGAAGAGAAGTTTAACAAGCAAAAGAGAAAACCTCCCTCATGAAGAGGGAGAGTGTTCCAAATCGATCTCCCTGTTTGTGGCAAGATGAGTTTGGTTTTATAGATGACCTTGACAAGGCTGTGTTTGATTTACATAGGGTGCAAAGGATTAGTTGGACCAGGTGTGCTATTTACACAGTGTGTGAAGAAGCTGGCCACCCCACCCTAATCTTTCGTTATGCAGATGGGTTTTCTACCTGATCGGCGCCATGTTGCCTGCTTTTTACTGCACACATGGTGACAAAGTAAAGGGAAGATGGAGCCTCGTGTTGAACATACCTGGTTTTCAGTTATACCATTTCTATTTGCACAGTTGCTGGCATTTACCTATGCAAGCTTCTAGTTTGCTTACCTGTGTTTGTAGCTTGATGTTTTAGACTAATTTTTTTTTTAGAAAAGAAATGATTTGGGGGCTGCTTTTTATTAAAAGGAAATTCCACTGAGGCTCTCTTACCCTCACTATCTGCCTAAATAATTTCTTTTTAGCTCCTGTATCAATTTTAATTTCTTTAGGTAAAAATTTCAACGTTTATATATCATGTCTGAATCTGTTTCTAATGCTTGCTTTTTTACCTTCAAATTCTATTTTTTCATGCATTTGGTTGCCTTTTATGGTTTCATAGAATGATAGCATACTGTATCAGTTAATACCAACTCAGGTAAATGGGCCTTTCTTGTGATGATTTATGCTAATATGGTTAGGATTTTAGCTTTTTATTTAATGTTTGCTGTTACTGTCAGTGCCGTTGGCTTCAAGTTCCTCCAGCGTCCTTGTTTTTGTGCCTCCCTTTGGCTTTCGGTTTCTGTGATACACCTGTCTCTGTCTCAAATCATTTAAGCTCTAAATCACTGTTTTATGGGGTCCTCCTTGGTGGTGTTGTGAAGTACAAAGAAGAGAAAGATTTCTACAATCTTATGATTAAATCTGTCTCTTCATGGGCCTGTGACTATGAGCGGTAACTTTGATGGAGATTTATTTTTTCTCTCCTTATGTGAGACAGTCAGAACAGAGTGAGTGGAGGTTGAGGAATGCCCTTGCTCGAGTGAGAAAAGTCCCTAGGAAGTGTTTTCCTGGAGGGTGGACTTTTTTGTGGCCAGTATTCTAGGCTATTTCACAATGATAGCTCTTCCTCTCCTCTTCCAGAGTCGTATGGGGATCTTATTTGGATCTTTACAATGAGAAGCTGGTGGGTTCCTGGAGTTAAAGCCCTGGAAAGTGCAACTGGCTTTCTGAGACTGCAGCTTCCAGAAGCTTCTCAGTCTCACACTAGCCCACATCCAGCCTCCCCGTGATTCATCAAAATTACTGTTACAGGGCTTGTACCAGTTAATAGCTCCAGCACTCCTGCTCCAGGTAAACAGATCTGTTTCTGTATTTCTCTGGATGTGTCTGTCTCTCCAGATTTCAGGGTGTCATTTTTCCCTCCAACTTCAGTTTTCTGATTGGCCCAATAAAATCATAAAACTTCAGTCTGTTCTTTTGTTGTTATTATAAAGATAAGAGTGACACCTGTTAAACTCTTTACATGTCAAAGCTAGAACTTAAAAATCCCTTAAATGCATTATTCTAATTCCCAGTTCCGCTTGTAAACCAAAAAGAATACCTTAAGCTCCCCAGCCAGCTGAGTGGACCCCTTATGGGCCAAGGGAAATCTGAAAAACGGAGTTCTCAATCATGACAGGAAAGGAGTTTGGACACGCCTCATTATACCCTCTCTCTTTTGGAGTTTAGGCACAACTGACCAGCATTAACATTAACACAGAGATCATGAAACTGACCAAATAGACTCTTTGTGGCAATAAGATACTAAATTCCAAGTTGACTCTGCTATAGCATCACATGACAAATAGCAGGCCCTGAAGGAAATAAAAGTATTGTACATCAGAATATATTTCTTGGATATATTTTGAAATGGCCCTCTCTTCTGGGATAAATTTGCATCTGTAGAAAATCTCCTTCCCTTTCTAGTTCTTTCCTGGATTTAGGAGAGATTTAATGGGTTCTGATACCCTTTAAGGTCTCAAAAGAGACATTTACTACCTATTCTTTTTGAAGTTGGCTATGTAGAGTTCTTGTTATATAGAGGCTTCATCTACATACCAAGAACTGTTGCTTCCTCAAACTCCCTCATCTTAGTTCAAGCATTTCTTTCTAGTGACTTCCTAAGTCTTTAGACAAAGTGTATCTCTCTCAACCAAATGTTAGACAGATAATCTTTCAATCCACCTATGACCCGTGAGCCCCTTCATCAAATTCACAATATCCCATCTCTCTAGACTGAACCAGTGTATACCTTGTATGTATTTATCTATGTCTTTGCCTATAAATTCTGTCTCCCTAAAATGTATAAAACCAACTGTAACCACACAACCTTGAGCACACATTCTTAGGACCTTTTTGGACTGTACCTGGACCATGATAACTCATATTGGTTCAGAATAAACATCTTTAAATATTTTACATAGTTTGACTTTTAATTCCAACATCCTTAATATACTTTTTTTTAGTTGTTTTCTTAGTTTATGCCCTGGGGAGCCCAATTAGTATTTAAACATAAAACAATCAAAAACATTTTCTTCCTTGATGTGCATATTTAGGAAATGAGGAGATCCAAATTTCAGTACCTTAAAAATTAATGAAAATAGTATGGATATTAATAATTTAATGACCAGACTATATTAAAGGTTTATGTAATAATGAAGACAGTTGAAGCTAGTTTATAATTCATTTTGTTTAACCCTTTTGCCTGTTTAGAAAAAAAAAAAAAGAGTTTGGTGCCAGTGTTCATTTAATTTCACATAAACACACTCTTTGAGGCAAATCTGACTGATTTTCAACGTGAAAATAAAATATAACAGCTGTTCTTGGAGCTATTTCTAAACAGAAATAACAGCAGAATTGTCTGAATCATCAGAATTGTCTATTTTGGAAAAAATTGAATTCATCAAATGAATCTTCAGCCAGCAACTGTTTGAGAATTCATGAGTAAGAATGCTACGTTTTCTAGGATTCGGCATTTTTGGCAATAGAAAATTACTACCATTTGTAAATGGAAATCCCACTACTGAAACCAGAATACTATAAATAGAATGATGTCTTTTGTTTCCAAAGTTGATATCCTAGAGTTATGTGAAAATAATAATAAAAGAGAACTATTTCGTGGCAAAGTTACCTCAGGGTAAACATTATGGCCACAAACACCACCAGCAACTATTTTCAAGGGAAACAGGAAAAGGGTTTATACACTTTATTAAATTAGTTATTTATATGTGTTCAAACTACAACCTGACAATAATGGCAAATGAAATTGCAAGCTCTAAAGTTTTACAGAGTTTGATGAGAGCCATCAACTTCTTTTTGCATTTAAAATATTTCTGTTCTTTTTGTCTCCATTGGTTTAGCCATTATACTTTGCATTTTTGGGGTAGTTACCTGCCAATATTTAATATACACATTTAGATTTATAATTTTCATTGAGTCTTTGGTTAACCTCCAGACTTAATCTCTTTTAGAACAGGAAAAATTATTTTAATGATTTCAACTCCTACAATATATTTTCTAGTATTCTATTTCGGCATTATTGAACTTTTTGATAGTCTGATGTGACAATCACTCACTCTACAGTAATTTTCACTCAAAATTCTATGCATACCTTGTAAATATTTTATGGTCTGGAAGCTTATTTTTCTGTAATCTAGAATAATTTTGCAGGATTTTCTGATATTAATGCTTGACTCTGATGACTTCCTTCTGTTCCTCAGAGATAAATAAATCTAGTTTTGTTTATCAATTACTGTCTATATTGGGTCTTCTAGTTTATCCAGACTGACTTTTGGGTTTTTTTTACTCTGGTTGTATTCTCCTGCCTACGTATACATTTTGTTTTCATTTATGATATATGTTGATAGTTTTTATGCATCGCTCATAAGTTCCAGGGGTTCTGCGGGTTGGCTGTGACTTGAAAGCCTGATTGATCACCAAACAGTAATTCTGGTAAGTTAATTGACAAGAATTGGACATTGACATATTTACCATAATTTGAGACCCTAAAATTATCCGCTGATCTCTTTAGGGTTTAAGCACCAAACTAGAGAGGATTTTCATTTACTGGTGCTTTTGTTTCGCTCTCACTGCTACCACTATGTGGCATAGTGTACCAGGGACACTGATGTTTTTAAAATCACTCCTACCTGCCATTACCATTACACTCTGTCATACACATTTCTCTTTCTACAACAAGCAACACAGTTAAAAAACGAAATACAAAAACACCTTCCTGATTTTACACTTTCATTTACTTTTTTCTTGTTTTGCTTCTCAAATGACATATTAAAAATACTGCTTCACGTATTTGAATATATGCATTCACTGTTAGAATGTATAAATTATAAAATGTATATATCATTGTACAAAAATCAGGACATGTATAAACATACTGCTCATATATAATATATTGAAAGTTGCTTATTATGACTTAGCATTTTAACTCCCTATACTACTAATAGTAACTTTTACTTCTATCTTCTCAAAGCAAGAAGAACGTTTAGATCAAAACCTAAGGTATAATGAAAGCTCATTTCTTCCCACAAAAGGGAGGAATGTGGCTATCAGTTCAAGGTTTCCTTTAAAATTATGAACAATTTTTCATGTACTTGCCTTCAACTTTAATATTTGCATAGGAGAAAACCATAAAATACAGAATACTCCTGCTGATGGAAACATATTTAATACGATCCCCTGCTGAATTTTTGTAAATTCCACATATCTTTCAAAAAGGCCTGAGGAAAATTATATCTTCAGCTGTTTTCACTGTTTAGAAATAGGTAGTTTGAAAAAATACAGGTTTTCATTCTTTTTTCTCCATGAATTAAGAAAAAGGTTAATCTGTGTTTGCTCCCCTGTTGACACAGATGGAATCTCCCTAGCTAGTTAATGAAAACCTATATACCCTATTATTAGATCATGCTTTTATTCCAAGCACTTTTCTAGTGAAGTTTTTAAGACATATATCATTCACTTTCTAAGACTTCTGTTTTCAGTGTACCAAAACCTGAAAACACACGTTCTACATAGAGTCATTTGTGTAAAGTAAGGCAAAATATAATAACTATGTTAGATAGTAGCTTATCATATTGACTATGACAATAAAAACTTAAATACAAGTCTTACATGGTGCATTCAAGATCCTAGACTTTAGGTTTTACTAAATCAGCCCAGAGCAAGTTTTTATTAAAAACAGGGTCTTGGTTGTCTTTCAGATGCTATTGCTTGTTAGTTATCGTAGATTATTTATTAACTATTTCCATTTGGAAAATAGATTTTTTTTAAGTGATTGATAGGTGAAAAATAAAACCATTTCCTTTTGAACATATACATGGTGTTTATTAAATTTACTTTCATAGCCCTGGGTTTCTTCCCAAGAAAGTTCCAATCCTAGTATCTTAGGCAAGGGCTAAGAGATGAAAGTTATGGAGTTTGATTCCTCAACATGTGTGTGGTTCTCATTCTTTCTCATCTCTTTCTCAGAGTAATTGTTTAAAGAATGACTTGAAACTATGAAGATAACACGTTGGAGAGGCTGTTGCACTTTCTAGTTGCCCTGTGTCCTGTATTATCAGTGGATTTGATTCTTGGAACTGTAGCAATGTTCTTGCTGTGAGATTTAGAATGAACCAACATGTCAAGGAAGGTAGAGTTGAACATGCAGAGAACTGAATCTAGAGCTTTGCCATACCATTATTCAAGCAGTGCTATTTCCAGATCTCTTGTTTGGAAGGTTATAAATACTCTCCTTGTTTCAGCGAAAATGAATTGAGAATCTCTTTTATGTCTCCCCTGTGATATTAAATGTTTGACTGCAACTAACATTGTGAAATTTGGAGTTATTTGAAAAAATACTGAATGGCTTTGTTATGGAATTATTTTAAGAAGTAATATCTATTTCTCTCTTTTTTTTTTTTTTTTTTGAGACGGAATCTCGCTCTGTCGCCCAGGCTGGAGTGCAGTGGCCGGATCTCAGCTCACTGCAAGCTCCGCCTCCCGGGTTCACGCCATTCTCCTGCCTCAGCCTCCCCAGTAGCTGGGACTACAGGCGCCCGCCACCTCGCCCGGCTAGTTTTTTGTATTTTTTTTAGTAGAGACGAGGTTTCACCGTGTTAGCCAGGCTAGTCTCAATCTCCTGACCTCGTGATCCGCCCGTCTCGGCCTCCCAAAGTGCTGGGATTACAGGCTTGAGCCACCGCGCCCGGCCAATATCTATTTCTCAATATAGAAAATATAGGGGATGAAGAAAATCAAAGCATATTTTACAGAGAGACTCCTGTATTCGCCTCTAATAAAAACATGCTACTTGTATATTTTTAGATTTATGTAACTTAAAATATATCTTCTGAGGAATATACTTTCATAGGAGAAAGCCATAAAGTACAGAAGCTTCCTGCTGCCGGAAACACACTTAATGTGTTCCCCTGCTGAATTTCTATAAATCCTGCAAATCTTTCAGGCACCTGAGGAAAGTTATATTTTCAGCTGTGTTCCATGTTCACAGAGGCTAGTGGGGGAAGTTCAAGTCATCATTATCTTTTTTCTTTCCATGAATTAAAAAAAGCTTATTCTTTGTTTGTTCCCTTATTGGCACAGGCAGAATCTCTCTAGTTAGCTGTACAAATTTACAAGACCATGTTTTTACCAGTGTTTGGTGTTTGAATGTATAAATTATGTAATGCATACATCATTGTATAAAAATGAGGACTTTTAAAACACACTGTTCATATATAATACATTGAAAGTGGTTTATTATGACTTAGGTGTGCAGCATTTTAACTCTCTCTACTACTAAAATCAACTTTTACTTCTGTCTTCTCAAAGCGTAGTCACCACAACTCTGACAGCATGAGAGTTTGTAGTGAGGTGATGATGTGCCACATGTGAGTAACAGACATCACCTGAATATGATAGTCATACTTTCACTACTTTTTGTTTTTCAACAATAGTTTGGAATTTTTTTTCTGAAAAAAAACCCATATTTTTCTGGAAACATTTGATCTTTCTGATCATTCACAATTCCTGATCATTACAGCATCATTTCCTATTAATTTATGTGATAGAGATGTTAGCATTTATTCTCCTGGCATTAGATTTCAGAAATATAAACAACTTAATAATATTATTGACACACAAGCGTCAATAATACTCATTTGGATAAGGAAAAATACCCTCATCCAAATTTTGTTATATACTTGAAGAGGGAAAACATAAACAAAAATCATTTTAAGTGCTCTTGCTTGATGAGTTTCATTTTCCTTTGGCTGAACTGATCTTAAATTTATAATTACATTTTTCTTATTTAAATCTAGTTACAGAGTTTCTATTATTTTCAAAGAATATGCCTTGAATTTCAAAGACTCTTATAAATATACTTTGAATTGCCTTTAAAATGTTATGTCATAGAGAGCCCATACCCACTCACCATGTCTCTTATTCACATCCTGACTTCCCAGCTACCACTCTATTACCAGGTTTAAAGTCCCAAGTTGTACCAACTGTCCAGAAGAGATAGAAGTTGATGTCACATTTAGTTGGGCAGATAAAATGCTGCATTAGTAAGTCTAAATATGTCACTTTTAATATATTATAAATATACACATTTAAATATTTCATCAAGTTCATCTTTCAAGTATTGAACTCTTGGAAAAAAGGCAATGTGAAAGTTATGTAAAATTCTATTAAAATGTTCTCCCTTAAAACAAATTTATTCATTCTACAATGATTTCATTTTAAATGAGAAAAAACAAATCGTGTGTTCTCCCCATAGCTACACTGATATTAAATATCTAACAACAGTTTGACTATTTTCTTATAATCACAGATTATCCAAGTTTAAATTCCTTCCACAGAAAAACATCCTATATGTAGTATTCTGGGTATGTTTTCTTTGATTTTCCTCACATCAAGTGGAGAAAAATGGTTGGACAGCATCTTGTGCTTTAGGACACAGTAGGTGAGCTGAGGATCAGGACCACATGCACCTAGTGTGCGTGCCTCTGGCCCACATTGCTTGGCAAGCTTCCTGCCTAAGCCCAAGCATCCTGCCTGAATCCTGGCAACATTGGTCCCAGATGGTCATTATCAACTGGAGTGAGCCTGGGAAGTCAGACCTATTGCCAATCTGTGAAGGAGTTAATCTTTAAATTATCCAAAGAATGTGCCTCTGGAATATTTATATATAAAGAACAAAATTTCTAATACAATTTAGAAGACTTGTATGCTAATTTTGGTTTGTTTTCCAAATCAGAATTCACCAGTAGTTGTCACCCAATCAGGCTGCTAAAGCAACATTCTGAAGTTTAGAGAGTGTGTGGTACACAGGTTCATTTTGTGTCACTTTTACTGGGTTTTACCTAAGAACCCAGAATGTATGCCAGATTCCTCAGATCTGTGGCTGACGTACAAAAATTCCATTTTTCCCCTCTACAATGTATTCTTTTCTTGGTTAATAACGAGATCACGAGAAATCATAATAACCTTGACCCTATGCCATTCTTAATGCAGTTTTCAGCAGCTATCCATTCTTAGGCATAGACACTGGGGGGACAGCTAGTCTATCTTAAAGTCAGGGGCTCTCAAAACAGTTTTTTTTTAAACCATATTCCTGATTTTCACCAAGTCATGAGTGATCATATCAGATTATTTATAATACTTTACTTTTTCTAATCATATTATTTCATAGAAGAAATGTGATCCATAGTCAATTTATAGAGGAATGTAATGAGTTTTCCTAGAATTTTTGGAAAAGAAATGAGACCTACTCAATTGAAATTAATGAGCGGCAACATATAATGTGAGATTTCCACTTCTAAAAGTGTGTATTCTTAGAAAGAGGCACAGATGAAACATGTTAAAAGATTGAAAGGGCAGGTGTCCACTAGAAATGGTTATGAAAATCCTGGCCTGAGTCAATAGCCCGCTGACAGCAGAACAAAAAAAGAGAAAGTTAGCATTTTTCAGTATTTAATTCAGTTGGAGAGCCAGGTCATCTCATATTGTACAGTCACAGATGTTTAAGTACAATGATTATGCCATTTGACATATGGTTGAAAATTCTTTTTTCTAATTCGTAATTTAAAAAATATTAAAGAATTAAAATGGTTATTTGAAATTAGTAATAGATCTCAAAATCCAGACATATGGTGACCATAATTATAAAACATTGGCTTTGGGACCACATGTTCAAAACATGGAATCTGAAAGTGGGTGTTAATTCATATTCCTTGCTATTGCCTAGTAGCCATTTTTAAAAATATAGCACTAATAGATACTTGGCAGTGAGATCTTCAAATATGGTATTATTATCCTCTTTTAATATATGAGAAATGTTAAAGCATGTAGAAGTTTTAACATTTCTAGGAACACATCTAAGAAGTGAAGAAGTTAGTGGGGATTTAAATTAATACTACTTTTATTGTGAGGCATATATATTTTTTGTAACAAGAGTGGAACCATGATACATGTGATACATGTGTATAGCCTTATAACTTGAAAAATAAATAGAGGCCGGGTGCGGTGGCTCACGTCTGTAATCTCAGCACCTTGGGAGACTGAGGTAGGAGGATCACGAGGTCAGGAGTTCAAGACCAGCCTGACCAATATGGTGAAACCCCGCCTCTACTAAAAATACAAAAAAATTAGTTGGGCATGCTGGTGCGCACCTGTAGTCCCAGCTATTTGGGAGACTGAGGCAGGAGAATCGCTTGAACCTGGGAGGCGGAGGTTGTAGTGAACCAAGATACTGCCACTACACTCCAGCCTAGGTGGCAGAGTGAGACTCCATCTCAAAAAAAGAAAAATAAATACAGGTAGATTTATTTTTTAAAATTCAGTTTAATCTTGGTTTCCTTATTTAGACATTTCCAATTACCTCAAGAAGAGCGAATTGTTCTTTCTTCATAATTTTGCTTAAACTACTATGATAGCTATTGCTTAATTATCATTGCTTTTTCCCTTCCTTACTCTGGAAGTAGACTTCCTGGGTCCAAATTCTAGAACAACAGTACTAGCTGTTTAAGGTATTCAATATCTGTGTCTCAAGTTCTTCAACTGAAAATGGTAATCATAATGATACAACTACCTCATCAGGTATAATATATGCAAAGCTCTTAATATTGTGTCTAACACATATAAGCATTCATTATTTTTATTAGTTATGCCATCAATATATACCTTAATATATATGTATTAATTATATCTTAATATATAATGCAGTATAATTATATATTAATAGTGTTTAAATTGTGAACAAAGTTATAGTCTCCTTGGGTACAGCAACTATGTTTTATTTATCTTTGTGTCTCCTGTACCTAATAATGCATCTGATACATTGCAGGCTTTTGTAAATGTCCAGTGAATTCACAAATAGGAAGTAATTTCCCAAAAGCTGATAACATTTAATTTAACAGATTTGTTTCTCACTACAACAGTGAATTGTAGTCAAAGGTAACAGCCCTAGAACACAAACATCCTCAGGGAAGGAACTGAGTTTTATTCACATTTTATTCATTGTATCTGGCAAAATGGCAGCTAGTTAGTGTTTGAAACTTATGTTTAATTTAAACTTCATTGATACTTTATAAGTTGAGAGAAACACTTTCTCTCTTAACTGTTTTGAATTCAGCAATAACAATTGATATAAGCAATCATAAAAATGGAATTTAATAACTAAACATGCAATGGAAAAATCTATTTTATAGAAGAGTGTGAAAAAAATGTCATGTAACTCATTTTAACTCTTGCCATAAATGGGAAAATAAAATCTTACAGTGCTATGCCATGGATATGCAAACCACTTGATAATAGGGATCCTTTCTCTGTGTGTTGTTAGGCAAATAGTGACAATAAAAGACAATTAATAAAAGAGTTAGTATCATACCTGTGGGCAGCCTGATGGCTTGCTAAAAGTGTACGTACATGTCTGCACGTGGATGTACACATGCCCACACCCACATATAATTAAAATAAAATCTTTAGACACATTAAACAAAGTTTAATTGAGCAAAGAACATTTGTGATGCAAATTGGGCAGTTTTCAGAAGCAAAAGTTGTTCACAGCATTCCTCAAGTTCTGCAATGTGAGTCGACAGAATTTTTAGGCAGAAAATGGAAGTGAGGTACAGAAACAGCAAAAGGCCTTATTTGGGCATGGTCAGCAGTTGGCAGCCTCTGATTGGCTGAAGTTCAACTACTGTGATTGGCAGAGACTCAGTTGTTACAAAAAATCTGCTAAGTTAGGCTTTCAGTTGGTTTACCTACTAAGTCACATTGCAGTTTTTATGTAGAAACTCAAGAAAAAGAGACAGTCTCTGGCCAAATTTCTTTTAACTCAATGTATATATGCACAGAGACACAGATATATATTGTCATATATGTTTCTACGTGTATGTGTGTATATATATGCTTATATATATCTCACTTCTATGTATTTATCTTCTTTTCTGTTGAGTGCTACTGCTATTGCTAATGAATTTTTTTCATGAACACAATGAAAAATATTTAGTGCCATTTCCTTGATCCTCAAGATACTAGGTTGGAGCAAAGGTAATACAGTTTTTGCATTGTTGGAATTTGCCATTTGATATTGGAATACGTTCTTAAGTAAATGTGGTCATGTTATACATCATTTTAATGGGCAATTTTCACTTTATTTTTTTTGCTAATGACTTACCACTTGTTTATTTTATGTTTACTTTAGACTATAGAAATGATGTTAGACAAAAACCAAATTCAAGCTATTTTCTTATTTGAGTTCAAAATGGGTTGTAAAGCAATGAAGACAACTTATAACATCAACAACATATTTGGCCCAGAAACTGTTAACAAATGTCCAGTGCAGTGGTGGTTCAAGAATTTTTCCAAAGAGATGAGAGCCTTGAAGATGAGGAGCTTAATGGCCGGCTATTGGAAGTTGATAACAAACAACTGAGAGCAATCATCAAAGCTGATCTTCCTACGACTACACAAGTTGCCAAATAATTCAACGTCGACCATTCTACTGTCGTTTGACATTTGAATAAAATTGGAAAGGTAACAAAGCTCAGTAAGTGGGTGCCTCATGAGCTGACCAAAAAAAAAAAAAAAAAAAAAAAATCGTCGTTTTGAAGTGTCACCTTCTCTTATTGTACGCAACAACAACGAACCATTTCTCGATCAGATTGTGATGTGGGATGAAAGGTGGATTTTATAAGACAGTGAGTAGTGACCAACTCAGTGGTTGGACTGAGAAGAAGCTCCAAAGCAATTCCCAAAGCCTAACTTGCACCAAAAACAGGTTGTGGTCACTGTTTGGTGGTTTGCTGCCAGTCTGATCCACTACAGTTTTCTGAATCCTGGTAAAACCATGACCTTGGAAAAGTATGCTCAGCAAATGGATGAGATGCACTGAAAATTTCGATGCCTGCTTCCACCATTGGTCAACAGAAAGGGCTCAATTCTCCACTGTAACGCAGGACTGCACATCTCACAACCAATGCGTCAAAAATTGAACGAATTCGGTTGGAAGTTTTGCCTCATCCGCCATATTTACCTGGCCTCTTGCCAACTGACTACCACTTTTTCAAACATCTTGACAATTTTTTTGCAGGGAAAATGCTTCCACAACCAGCAGGATGCAGAAAATGCTTTCCAAGAGTTTGTCGAATCTCGAAGCATGGATTTTTACACTACAGGAATAAACAAACATTTCTAGTTGACAAAAATGTGTTGATTGCAATGGCTCTTAATTTGATTAATAAAGATGTGTTTGAAACTAGTTATAATGATTTTAAATCCACTGTCTGAAACAAAAATTTCTTTTTCACTAACCTAATAGGGCATATTTTCTTTAAATATCTGACTTTTAAAAATTGCTTATGACTAAATGATAAAATATTGACACCATATCATTTAGTATAAGATACCACAGATTGTAGTATTTACCATTATATAAGGTACTACTAAATAAAAACACCGCAGGGAGAATTACATTATAATTTTAAAAATTTGTACATTTTATCCTCATGAACTTTTAAATTAATTCTTATTTAAACACAGATTCTTTTTTCATGTGACTTGTTTGCATAAAGAAAGAAAAAATAAGATAAATACATCACTCAAGATATTTCTTAATCTTGGAGTCCAACTCAGTATTTCTACAGCTTTTTAATGCAAAGTCATTGATGTCTATGATTTTCTAAAAATGATTCATTTATATGCTATAATGAGCTGAGATGATAGAGCCTTTCTTAATGGAATGCCCTGCTCTGGTATTGTCTTCCATGTCACTGATATTCATTAGGGAGGTTTTGATGTTAGTGTTTTCTTTTTTCTTTTCTTTTCTTTTTTTTTTTTTTTTTTTTCCTTGAGACTGAGTTTTGCTCTTGTTGCCCAGGCTGGAGTGCAAGGGCAAGATCTTGGCTCACTGCAACCTCCGCCTGGATTCAGGCGATTCTCCTGCCTCAGCCTTCCTGAGTAGCTGGGATTACAGGCATGCATGACCATGCCAGGCTAATTTTGTATTTTTAGTAGAGACGGGGTTTCTCCATGTTAGTCAGGCTAGTCTTGAACTCCCGACCTCAGATAATCCGACTGCCTCGGCCTCCCAAAGTGCTGGGATTACAGGCGTGAGCCACTGCACCTGGTCATTGCTGGTGCTTTCTTGATTATACCAGCAGGAATTATCGGAATGTTTTTAGAAAAAATCTTGAAATTATATTCTTTCTTCAAATGATTTTTTAAGAGGCCTATTGACTGTCATGCTGAGAGACTGTAGCTGACCATAAAGTCTGCCAGGGACAGAATCAATTAGCCATATTTTTCACCATGATCATTTTTACCTTTTCTGGTATGTGCTATGAACTGCATTAAGAATCAAGATAGTTGGCACCTTAGAATAAAAGGCTGGAGGATCTCAATTCCATAAAACTTTTAGTCAGTTTTCTGTCAGGTCACCTGACACCTATCCAGTTTTTCAGAATGCACAGCAAAATTATTAGGGAAGATTTCATTCTTTGGGATTGTTGTACAGGGTAAACTTAAATATGCAAGCAACTTTTGGTGACCAGCAGTTATTTTAACTTCACAATGATATGCTACTTTTCATAATTGGCATTCATGACCTTCATCTTTGTAGCACTGAATTATAATTTTAAAACATGTCAAAAACTGTGAATAAATCAGTATTTTCTATACAGTTTTATTTTTCTCAAGATTTAAATCCCATTAGAAATTAAGGAGCTTTTGGTGAAAGTAGACAGGAGATTTCTAACACAGTAGTGTTTGATGTCTTAAAAATAGTTCTAGATTATGCATGAGTCTGTCACACCAGACTTTCTTTGTTGTGAATTTCTTATATCTATTATGAAGAATTTGGCAATTTTTTCTCACATTAATTTATATCAGATACTTATCACAGGCAATCTTCAGAACACAACAAAGTTACAATCAGGGACCATGTGACATTTCATTTACTGATGGACTATATATACGACGCTGATTTTGTAAGATTATAATACCATATTTTACAGTATGTTTTCTATGTTTAGATACATAAATACTTACCATTGTGTTCCAATTGCCTGCAGCATTCTATACAATATCATAATATACAAGCATGTATCTTAGGAGCAATAGGCTATTCCATATTAGCCTAAGTATGTAGTAGACTATGCCATCTAGGTTTGTGTAAATATACTCTGTGATGTCTGCATGGTGAATTTGCCTAAAAATGCATTTTCAAGATGCATCTTCATTATTAAGTGACACATGATTGTACCTGAAAGTATCTTCTTAAGTTCATTAAAGCACTTAGTTTTTTATTCACAAGCTAATATACAAATGTGGTCATTCTTCTAGATGATGAATATTCATCAAATTTATTGCTTATAAACATTCTTAGATTCTGCTTTATTTTCATATTTCCTTTTGTTTAATGTTGAATTTTAGTCTATTTTAACACATTAAATGCCAATTAAGCCAAACACATGTACAACTAATAATGCACATATCTCCAAATTAGTGACAATATGGATATGTTTCTAAATTTGCACATGAATTGAGCAGTACTTCCTGATGTCTGTGTAGCTGACTGAGTTCTCCATTCATTGAAAGATACACTCAATTACACAGATGTTAAAATCTAAAAATTTATTTCTTAAAATAGAGAAATCATAAGCTTTTATGAAATGTTATGTCTTAAGAGTAAAGGGGTATTTTATCTATTTCTAATTTTTAGAAGACATTGCTGGTGATTTACTACTACTGGTTCAGAAATAGATTGTGAATGTAGTATGACTATATGTGAGAAAATTGTGATGATTTTTATGACAATACAGCTTAGCATTTTATTTTATTTTATTTTTTGAGAGGGAGTCTCACTGTCTCACCCAGGCTGGAGTGCAGTGGCACAATCTCAGCTCATTGCCACTTCCACCTCTTGGGATCAGCCATTCTCCTGCCTCAGCCTCCTGAGTAGCTGAGATTACAGATATGCCACCAAGCCTGGCTGACTTTTGTATTTAGTAGAAACGAAATTTCACCATGTTGGTCAGGCTGGTCTCAAACTCCTGACCTCAAATGATCCGCCCGCTTCGGCCTCCCAAAGTGCTGGAATTACAGGTATGAGCCACCATGCCTAGCCCAACTTAGGATTTTAAAGTTATGAACCTTTAGTATAATATTGGAACTGTAGGCAAGGGTTTGTGACTCAAATTTTTTCTACCAAACCTAAAATATTAATTAGAACATTTATGGAAGTAGGATATTATCACTGAAAAATACACACTAACGTAACAAAACTCGTTTACCACATTTATGTACCCAAAGTGAAAATCCTGTGTTGTTGTTTTTGCATTGAGAAAAAAATGAGAATTAGATTCACAGAGAAGGTTTTTTAAAAAGAGGTCATTGTCTTAGTCCTTTTGTTTTGCTATAACAAAATTCCAGAGACTGGGTAATTTATAAACAATAGAAATTTATTTCTCATGGATCTGGAGACTGGGAAGTTCAAAATCAAGATGCTGGCTGGTCTATTGTCTGTTGAGGGCTGTCCTTTGCTTCCAGGATGGTGCCGTGTTTCTGCATCCTCTGTATCCGCACATGGATGATGAGCCAGAAGGAAGGGATTCACCTCTGCAAGCCGTTTTCTAAGGTGCTAACACCATCTACAAGAAATCCACCCACATGACTTAATCACTGCCTAAAGGCACCACTTCTTCTTACTATCACATTAATTAAATTTTAACATATTAATTTTGGAGGACACATTCAGACCATCATAGTTATTAAGAATTTATGAAGAATAATGAATCACTTTTTGAAGAGTTAAAAAAATTGACGTTTGTCAATAACAGTTAACATAACTATATCATTATTTTATTCTCAGTAGGTGTAAATGTCAAAGGTTGGCTGCCCACCTAAAGCAAATCTGATGGATATATATTATTCTGTGACAAATACCTGCTCACATGATTTTTTGAGACAGTAAACTTAGTGGCTAGATTAAATTCCTCTATTAAGATTATAAATCACCTACAAAAAAACTATGTAAACTACTAATGAGAATAGTTATATATTATTTCTTAAAGATTAGACATTTATAACAGAATAACGTTTGGCTTAATGATGTGTTCAGAAATGATTTAATAGCAACTTGATTAGGGCAAAGAGGTAGATAAATTTGTCAATATTCACTAATAAGAAAGTAGGTTACAGAAGTGTTTCAGTGTTTTGTTGTATATGTTTGTAAATGCGTATAGGTACTTTCTCTTTTCAGAGAGCATTTGAAACACTTTTTTTTTTTTTCCTAAAGGCACTAAAATGAGTTTTCATATGTATAAAAGGGAAAGTAACATTCCCATTAAACTGTTTCTGGCTTTATTCTCCAGTAGTCCAGTAGAAATAAAGACACATTGCATATAAAGCTGTATCAAAATGGGATATACTCTTTTGTCACCACTTCAACACTTATCAAGGTAAAATATAATTTGGTGATTATTTTTCAGACTGGAACAAAAGTTTTTACATCATTTGTCATGATCCATGGTATATAACAAATTATTTGGTAATTTTAAATTATTAATTTGAAGGTGTATTTCTGGTAATTGAATAGGCAGAGCAATTCTAAACTACTTATTGCATATTTTAAGTTTGAGAAAACTAGAAAATGTCAATATTTTTGGGAGTAAGGTTGTTACTGTGAAGACAGGAGATAAAAATACAAATGTGGAAAGGCAAGAATCCATAGTAATGCAAAAAATACTCAATATAGAGTTAAGTACAATCTAATAATAATTATTTATCACGAACAAGTGGGATCTATTCTAAGAATACAAGGTTGGTTTAACACATGAAAATAATTCAGTGAAATTTACCTATTAACAGAACAGACTAAAAAGAAAAATCACAGCTGGGTGCGGGGGCTCATGCCTGTAATCCCAGCACTTTAGGAGGCCGAGGTGGGTGGACTACCTGAGGTGGGGAGTTTGAGACCAGCCTGACCAACATGGAGAACCCCCATCTCTAGTAAAAATGCAAAATTGACCGGGCATGGTGGTACATGCCTGGAATCCCAGCTACTCGGGAGGCTGAGGCAGGAGAATTACTTGAACCTGGGAGGTGGAGGTTGTGGTGAGCCAAGATTGTGCCATTGCACTCCAACCTGGGCAACAAGAGTGAAAGTACATCTCAAAAAAAAAAAAAATGCATGATTATCTTTATCTTAGCTTGGCCAACCAAAATGTGGACAAAATTTAGCCTACCAACGTTTACAAAGCCACATCCATTGGTTTTCTACAGTCTTTGGTGCTTTTGTGTTACAAAATCAGTGTTGAGTTGTCATGACAGAGCATGACAGAGATTGCATTACCTGGAAATATTAAAATAATTTCTTTCTGGAGCTTTACAGAAGAAGTTTGCTGACTTCCAGATAGAAAGAAATGTGAACAAAGGGTCTGTAAAAATTTAATGGGTATTCATGATACAATTAAAACTCAGTACATCGGGCACAAAAAGAAACTTTTATCAACCTAATAAATAGCATTGATGAAAACTTTCAGTTGGCAACATACTTAATAGGGAAAGTGCTTTCTACCTGAAATTGGAGAAAAGCCAGTGTTATTTTCTCTTATCACATTCATTGAACACTGTTCTGGACATCCCAGGCAGTGTGACAATGCAAAAAAAGAAAAATAAAGGATTACAATTTAGAACAAAAGCTAAAAGTGTCATTATTTGTAGGGGAAAGAATCATCATTGTAGAAATTGTTAAGAAAACTACAAAATATCTATGAAAGGTAACAATGAGTATAGTGATACTACAGTACAAGAGTCATATAAAGATCAATTTGTTTTCAGATGTCAGGGAAAATCGCAGGGCAAGGATTGAAAATCCTATCCTCCTCAAAAGAAAAAACAACAAAAACGCCAAAAACTGGCAGCATCAATATTTTCAGGCTCTGGAAATTAAACCCAGATGGTTATTCAGAAAATGCAGCTAATTCTTGGTGAGAACAGGGAGGTATGTGGCTTTTTGAACTGGCCAATCCCTATCTCTAGCTTTGAAAAACCGAAAGCCCTCAAGTCAAGTTGACCACCACCAGTCCAGCAGTCACCTGCGGGAGCAGGACGTGGCTAGACACCTTCCCAGCTTCTCTCTCAGCTAACTGTCCTCACTTGACCTATCAGGTGGTTCCCTGGAAGATTCACTTGCAAGGCTGTCTTTGTTTTACCAGAAATGAGCTTACACAGTTCAAAAAGACTTTTCCCCAGGTATTTCATTTTTCTAATTCTGTGTTTGTTTGTTCGTTGCTTTTGAGACAGGGTGTTCCTCTGTCGCCCAGGCTGGAGTGCAGTGGTTTGATCTTGGCTCACTGCAGCCTTGACCTCTTGGGCCCAGGCAATCCTCCCACCTCCACCTCCTGAGTAGCTGGGACTACAGGCACCTGCCACTGCCCTGGCTAATTTTGGTATTTTTTTTTTTTTTAGAGATGGGTTTTCTCCATGTTGCTCAGCCTGGTCTGGAACCCCTGGGCTCAAGAGATCTGCTTGCCTCAGACTCCTAAAGTGCTAAGATTATAGGTGTGAGCCGCTTCACCTGGCCTATTCTGTTTTTTGTTTTTTATCATTTTTGTTGTTGTTTTGTTTTTCCTGAAAGCAATCACAGGGATTGTATTTAAAAATATATAACCCCAATAATATTTTTATAATATTGTTTGGAATAGGAAAATAATGGAATTAATATAAATGGCCATCAATAAAGAACTAGTTCTGTAATGTGTGATATATCCACAAAGAGTAGGAATGTAAAACAAACAAACAAACAAACAAAAAACTAGTAAAATGCTATAGTTAACTTTTAAAACGTATTTAGGTAAAAATAAATAAATAAAAACAAACAAAAGAAAACCAGAAAACTTCACTACAGTCCACAGCAAGATTTAAAATATTTTTGTTTAAAATAAGATACGTGTGTGTGTGTGTGTGTGTATAAATATGTGCAAATGTCAGCAATGGCAACTATTGGGCGGGTGAATTGGATAATATTTTTAGAGACTATTGTCATTTGGAGGAAGTGTATTTAACATTATAATATTTTAAATTTTAAAAACCAGTAAAACTATTATTTTTGTGATATAAACAAACAAAATTGAATTTTGACAAAATCTTCTTGGGTTATAGTATACTCCTAAAAGGAAATTTACGAGTAGGGTGGCAAGAGAAAAATAATTTTGCGTGGAATTATGAATCATTCACATATCTAGGGGATTTGGATGTCTGGATTTCTCAGATGTGAGATGGATTTTGATAAGCTAATAGCACTCTTAGAGAATGAGTAGATACTTTTTTTTTAAAGATTAGAATGAAAATCTCTATTTAATAAGATTTCTGGGTCCTGACATTTATTTAGTCCATTTAGTTATACTTAATACAACACCATATTATCTGAATGAAAAAACTGAGTATCTATTGAAGTTTACTGTAACTGGATTTAAATCAACACCTTGAAAAAAGAGCTTATTTAAGAGTCTGCATTACATTGGAGAAAGCATGATATTGCATGGGGACTTAGGGATTATACAGATAAAACACAAAACTCGGTTTTGAGCTTTCTTTCATTCAAAAGAAGCTAAAGAGAAGAGAAAATGAGAACATGAGAAATAAAATCTCCGCTTCTTATACAGTCATATTTGTATATTTAAAAAATAGATAATTAGGCCAATTAGGCCAGATGCGGTGGCTCACTCCTGTAATCTCAGCACTTTTTGGTGGCCAAAGTGGGTGGATCATGAGATTAGGAGATCAAGACCATCCTGGCTAACATGGCGAAACCCCATCTCTACTAAAAATACAAAACATTAGCTGGGCGTGGTGGTGGATGCCTGTAGTCCCAGTTATTCGAGAGGCTGAAGCAAGGGAATTGCATGAACTTGGGAGGCAGAGTTTGCAGTGAGCTGAGATCGTGCCACTGCACTCCAGCCTGAGCAACAGGGCGATACTCTGTCTCAAAAAAAAAAATATATATATATATATTTTTATATATAAAATTATATATATATATATAATTTATATATATATAAATTAGTTTACCTCCCAAAGTCCTCTACAGATTGATCCTTTCTGGACATTTTATATAAATGAAATTATACATGTTCTTTTGTGACTAGCTTCTTTCACTTAGCATAAAGCTTTCATTGTTCATCCATGTTGTGGTATGCATTAATACAGCATTCATTTTTATTGCCTAATAATACTCCATTATATAGATACATCACATTTTTTTATCCATTCGTTAGTTCAAAGACATTTGCAGTGTTTCCACTCTGTAGCAATTAGGACTCATGCTGCTATGAATATGTGTTTACCACTTACTGTAAGGACCTATGTTTTTTTTTTTTTTTTTTGGTACATACCTAGAAATTAAATTGTTGAGTCTGAATAGCTTGTTCAGCCAGTGTGTGGTTTGAAGTTGTACCTAAGCCCATTGTGTGAAAGATGTCTTTGCTCTGCATCAAAAAATCTTTGTGCAGCCTGTGGAATGCTTGCAAGCCTGCACACAGCCTGCTCTGTTTGCTGCTGAGTGCACGCAACCTAGCATGCACGCGTGCACACACACACACACGGCCTTCTCAATCTCCAAGGGTGACTTTGATCTCAACGTGGTTTTTCTTAGCCTTCTCTTTCCCTGATTATCTCTGATAAAATTCCAGCTGTTTTTACGTTTCACATGCTATTACCAGAATCATGGAGCTTCAAGTAGGTTTTCAGTTGATGGCCACTAAGACCTCCGTTGTTTTGTATATTGTCCATTAGGAATAACATTCTTCATGCCCTTTTCCATGTAATTTCAGTTCCTGCAGGAAGCCGTGGATTTCTGCTTCCTCCAGGCATACCTCTTCATCTGGATCTAACGTCTGCACCACCACGCAGCAGCGGAGGGTGGGATACTCATCAACATTTCCTAGAGTGGATATTAGCCCTTTGTCTGATGAGTAGATTGCAAAAATTTTCTCCCATTCTGTAGGTTGCCTGTTCACTCTAATGGTAGTTTCTTTTGCTGTGCAGAAGCTCTTTAGTTTAATTAGATCTCATTTGTCAATTTTGGCTTTTGTTGCTGTTGCTTTTGGTGTTTTAGACATGAAGTCCTTGCCCATGCCTATGTCCTGAATGGTATTACCTAGGTTTTCTTCTAGGGTTTTTATGGTATTAGGTCTAACATTTAAGTATCTAATCCATCTTGAATTAATTTTCATATCCAGAACCTACAAACAACTCAAACAAATTTACAAGAAAAAAACAAACAACCCCATCAAAAAGTGGGCAAAGGATATGAATAGACATTTCTCAAAAGAGGACATTCATACAGCCAACAGACACATGAAAAAATGCTCATCATCACTGGCCATCAGAGAAATGCAAATCAAAACCACAACGAGATACCATCTCACACCAGTTAGAATGGCAATCATTAAAAAGTCAGGAAACAACAGGTGCTGGAGAGGATGTGGAGAAATAGGAACACCTTTACACTGTTGGTGGGATTGTAAACTAGTTCAACCATTATGGTAAACAGTATGGTGATTCCACAAGTATCTAGAACTAGAAGTACCATATGACCCAGCCATCCCATTACTGGGTATATACCCAAAGGATTCTAAATCATGCTGCTATAAAGACACATGCACACGTATGTTAATTGCGGCACTATTCACAAGAGCAAAGACTTGGAATCAACCCAAATGTCCATCAGTGACAGACTGGATTAAGAAAATGTGGCACATATACACCATGGAATACTATGCAGGCATAAAAAAGGATGAGTTTGTGTCCTTTGTAGGGACATGGATGCAGCTGGAAACCATCATTCTCAGCAAACTATCGCAAGAACAGAAAACCAAACACCACATGTTCTCACTCTTAGGTGGGAACTGAACAATGAGATCACTTGGACTCGGGAAGGGGAACATCACACATCGGGGCCTATCACGGGGAGGGGGGAGGGGGGAGGGATTGCTCTGGAAGTTATACCTGATGTAAATGACGAGTTGATGGGTGCTGACGAGTTGATGGGTGCAGCACACCAACATGGCAAAAGTATACATGTGTAACAAACCTGCACGTTATGCACATGTACCCTAGAACTTAAAGTATAATAATAAAAAAAAAAAAAAAAGAAAAAAAAAAAAACATTTTCTAGAGTGACACCTCTGCCATGTGCTTGTATACTGGGTATCTGGTATTTCCTAATCATCTTAGCTTACCCTCCTCAGCATTGAGTCTGTACTCTACAAGTGGGCTGGGGTTAGGGAGACTGAGAACTCTGGGCTAGAGCCTACTCAGGTAGGCTGTGCCTTGGGAGAGCTTTCATCCTCTAAGGAGGTCCTGGATGGGGAATGGAACCCCAGGCCTTTGGATTGTACCTAGTCAGAATGGAGATCCAACACGGCGCTGAGGAGAGTGAGAAATGCCAGCCTCGAACACCCCGTCTTGGAGTGAAAGAGTAACCCTAGAGTGAGAACTGAAAGGTGAGGAAGAACTGGAAGTTTTGACCATAGACCTTGAGTAAAGAGACCACAGTAGAGTTTCTGCAACAAAACTGTAGGGTGGGATTAAAGTAGAAGAGGTGGCTCAAATACCAGACTATAACAGTTGTTTTGGATATTTAATAGTTTATCTTGAATGAATGTTTATTCATTTGCTGTATGCCTTTAGGATAATTTCCAGATTTAAATAGTTATTTTCTATAATTTTCACAAGTTTAATGGTCATTTTGCTGCAACGAGGGTATATCAGACTCCGTATTCCACTATTCAGGAAGCCCCAACTCACTGCTGGCACATCAATATATTAAAATACATCCTGCAATTCACACCCTCTCTACCTATCATCTTATGTGCTTTTTAAAATAGGTTAAATGAGAAGAGGATACTCATTATTTCAACAATGCTCCAGTTTTCTCTACTGAGGGCCCCCTCATGCCTATGTTTGAGGTCTGTCCTGCTCATCTATAGTGGGTAACATTCACATAGCCACGAGTTTTCCCTGCTCCAAATAATAGAACAATCTTGACCCATTACTCTAAAAAGGTTACTTTTTGCAAGGAAACACACTACTGTTTAGAGTAGAGTGGTTATTATCTTATTTGTAGTGGATTTTTAGAGTAGTTTTGTTTTGAAACACGTCAATGGTGATTCAAATTCAAACTCCACTAGCCTAACATATTTTTAACTTTGGATGGTCATTGGCCATTATGATGTCAGTTTTCTTATAATTTGTATGTGTGTAAAATTCATTTTCTCAAAAATGTACATATTTTTATTAGTTACTCATTTTGTGCATTTTTTCCACACTGTTTTTACTTCTATTATGTCACTTAATTGAGAGATGCCAAGTGTTTTTCTCAGGATTCAATATACTGGAGTTATGTATTTTGGAAGGGAGAGAACAGAAGTAAAGTGCCTTTTTATCCCATCTTATCAAGGGTCCATACTATGAACATGAACTATCGCTACTGATGTTGACCATAATCACCTACCTGAAGTGTTTGTTATGTTTCTTCACTGTAAGATTACTACTCGTAACCATTTTCCATACTGCATTCTTTGGAAGAATGTCACTATGTGCAGCCAACACTTAAGAAATGAGAAGAATCAAAGAGACACTCCGTGATATTGAAGTACCTACACTAAGTATTTGAAATTCTTCTGTACAGAAGATTTGTCTCTTTCTCCCTATTTATTTATTTATTTATTTATTTATTTATCCCGTCCACTTATTTGAATCAGTATGAAGTAGTGGACATTTGCTTTTTACCTTGAGGTATAATTCAGTCTTATTTTATTCATTTTGTTATTCAAATAGTTCCAGTTTTGGCCATTGGGAAATCTTGCAGCTGTCTCCTGAGTACATTTGGCATATTACCATAATTTTTAAACACTTCCTTACTTTCTGAAATTACAAGATCCTCCAGGCTCATCTTCTCTATTTCCCACTCCAGTCCTAGAAACGATCATTTTGCTAAAGCACCTTGCTTCCTTTTGCTGAAGGTGGGGTGTCAGAAAGCAAGGTCTACATGCAAGGTGTGCCATTGTTCTTGGGGTATTGTTCTTTCTAGGAACTCTCAGGTGATGTAACAAATAAATAATTTGTGTATGTTAACTTGTGTATTTACACGTATCTATAGATATTTCTAAATTTAATTACCTGTATCTATGTTAAGTCCAACATCGATAGATGTCTCAATTTGAATCCATTACTACATAAGTCCTTCTAGCATCTTCCTTTTTATTATTTGTAACCTCCCATCCTGATAAAATCCAGTGTCCATCTACATAGTTTCCATTTCAGCATACATGTACAGTACATGTATACACTGTATTGTTAACCTGTATTCATATGAGAAACAACTTTATCAACTAGAGTTGCACAGATTCTTTTGTCTTTCTCTTCTATACTAAACTCATTTTCAAAGTTACTTAGCTCAGTAACTTTTTCTACCACCTCATTCAGAAAAGCTGCTATTTTATACATTTGCAATAGAGATAGACTGTTTTGTCACATTCCGTATTCCATCTAGTGATAACTGATTTCCTGAATGAATTTTTTCATTTGCATACATTAAGATTCACTCTTTATGCTATAAAGTTTATGGATTTTCACAAATATTTAGTCATATATCCACCATTAACAAACCATACACTGTAGTTTCTCTGCCCTAAAAATTCCTGGTGTTTCACCTCTTCAATCTTCTCTCTCCTCATAACTGTGGCAACCAGTAAGCATTTATAGTCTCTATAATTTTACCTTCACAAAATATAATTGACATCACACAGTATGTAGCTGTTTTGGACTGGCCTCTTTAACTTAGTGTTATGTAAATGAGCCAAAGGTGGCCTCTGTGGATTGGCCCCTAGGTTATTTCTTCACTGCATGTTGAGATCCTTCTCAAAGTCCTTGGCTACTAAACTCAAACTTTTACACATCCAGTGTTTCTAAAACAACCCAAATAAGCAGAGTTTTAGCCATATACAGCCTGCCTGCTTTTTATACACCATGAAATCTCACCCAACAGCTGTTACCTATGGATAAGATAGTGATTATAGTCATAAGGCCCAACCTGCTGCTGTTGTTCAGACACTCTCATCCATGTTGTGGAGTGACCTCACCTGAATACATTAGGCCCTCTCTGATCCCCCTCTTCCTTGGGATTTTCTCTGCTCCTCTGCCTTTGTGAATGGTGGCCCCTTCACCACGAGTTTCTGGAAAATATCATAGTGTGAGGGACTTCATCTGTCATGAAGGGCAACCACTACCCAATAAAAGTTTCTTGTGCACCACTGCCTGTTATGGTCATGTATTTTTCCTTGATCAGTTAAAAATCCCATGAGCTCCACACACTTAGCAATAAATATTTAAGATTCATCCATGTCTTTCTGTGACTTGATACCTAATTTCCTTTTAATGCTAAATAATGTTAACTTGTATGGATTTTAAGAACCCGTTTATCTAATTGAAGGACATCTTGGGTGCTTCCATTTGGGGCTGTTACAAATGAAGCTACTTGAAAAATTTTTTGCAGGTTTTTGTGTGGGCTTGAGTTTTCAAAAAGTTTGGGATAAATAGGTAGAAGCACGATCACTGGCGAGTATGGAAAACTACATGTATCTTTGTATGAAACTGCAAAAGTTTCTCCCAAAGAGGCTGCAGCAGTTTGCATTCCTACCAGGAAAAAAATAAGAATTTTCCTTTATATGACTCCGCATAAGCAATTGGTGTAGTCGGTATGTTTGTTTGCTTGGTTTTACTTCAGGCACTCTGATAAATATGAAGTAGAATCTCATTCCTTTTGTAATTTGCATTTTCCTAATGACAAAAGGATGTTGAGCATATTTCCATACGCTTATTTTCCATGTTCAATCTTCTTTGGTGAAGCGTTTTTCAGATCTTTGCCTATTGTTGATTGGGTTGTTTATTTTCTTGTAGAATTATTTGTATATTTTGGATAGAAGTCCGTTATCATATGGAGGTTTTGAAAATATTTTCTCTCAGGCTATGACTTATGATTTCAATCTTTAGACAGTGTTTTTCCTGCAGAGCAGAAGTTCTTAATTTTAATAAAGTCAAATTTGCTCTTTTTATCAATTATGGTACATAGTGTTGTATCTGAAAACTCATTAGAAAACTCAAGGTCACAAAGATTTTCTCTTATGTGGCTTCTTTACTAGAAGTTTTATGTTTTACATTTTGCATTCAGGTCTATGATTCATTTTGAGTTAATTTTTGTGAAAGATGTAAGTTCTGTGTCTGAGTCAATTTGTGTGAGTGTGTGTGTGTGTGTGTGTATGTGTGTGTGTGTTGTGGGGATCCTCTGGACATGCCTGTATTTATTTTTCTAAAAGGAGCTGATTATATTTGTGTGGGTTTAATTTGGATTATCTCTTTCATTTATCTTTGACTTATCTATCTGACTTTTCTTTACCTAATGCCACAGTGTTTTGATAACCGCTGCTTTACACTAAGCATGTAATTCAGATAGTGTTAGTCCTTCAACTCTGATTGTCTTCAATATTGTGTTGTCTATTTCAGGTTTTTTGCCTCTCTGTATAAATTTGGAATCAGTTTATCAATATCTAAAAATTGTTGGCAGCAGTTTTATTGGCATTGAGTTAAATCTATGAATCAAAACTTGTCAAGAAGATAAATGTGGTCAAGAAGATTTGACATCTTAATTTTAAGCCTTTCAATTTAGGTCATTTTCAAATTCTTTCTCAGAGTTTATAGTTATCTGCATAATATGTATATGTGTCATATATGTATTATGTTAGGTTTATAAATAAATTTTGTATAGTTTTTTTAACTATTGTAAGTGTATTTTTTGACTTGAAATTCCAATGGTTCATTGCTAGGAGCAATTGAGTTTTGTCTATAAATCTTATACCTTGCTATCTTTTTTTACTTGCCCATTAGTTCTAGCAGTTTTTTTGGTGATAGTTTGAGATTTTCTATATATAAAAAAATGTTGTCCGTTAATAAAGACTGATTTACATATTACCTTTTCACTTTGAAAACACTTGATTTATTTTTCTTATCTTATTGCATAAGCTAAGGCTTCCAGTATAATGTTGAATACAAATAGTGAGAGACTACATCCTTGCCTTGCTCCCAGTCTAAGGGAAAGTGTGTGGTTTCAAAACATTAAGATGTTAGTTCTAAGATATTTTTTTCTAAATATTCTTTATCAAGTTGAGGAAATTCTGATCTATTCTTTGTTTTTGAGAGTTTTTATCATGTAGAAATACTGGATTTTTTGGGGAACAGTTTTATTGAAATATACTTATTATAATAATTCACTCATTTAAAGTATACAATTCAATAGTGTTAGTACACTTATGGGGTCTTCAATTGTCACCCCATCAATTTTTTAACCTTTTGATCAACTCATAAAGAAAATTTGTAGTTCTAGGTATTACCTTTCATGCTCCATTTGCCTCAGCCCTAAAAAAACTAATAATTTATTTGCTGCATTGATTTCATATAAATGAGATAATAATGTGATCTTTTGTTACTGACTTGTTTCATTTAACACTATGTTTTCAAGAATCATCCACATGGTACCACACACACTTTATTTTATGGCAAACAAATATTACTTTGCAAGGATATACCACATTTTGTTTGTTGATTCATCAGTTAATCAACATTTGGCTTGTTTTTTCCTTTGGAATATTATAAATGCTGTGATGAACATTTGTGTAGAAGTTTTTGTTAGACATGTATGTTTTATTCTCTTGGGTATATACCTAGGAAAGAAATTGCTAGGGCAAATGGTAACTCTCTTTTTAGAAAATGCCAGATAGTTTTTCTAAGTGACTTGACTGCAGCATTTTACATAACCACGAGTAATGTATGAGGGTTCCATTTTCACCACATTCTCATCAACAGTTGTTATGATCTGACTTTTAGGATTACACCTCTCCTACTGAATGTAAAGTGGTATCTCATTGTAATATTGCTTTTCATATCTTTAACCAATGACATTGAGCATCTTTCCATATGCTTGTTGGCCATAAGTATATCTTCTTTCCAGAAATGTCTATTCAAATCTTTTTCTCATTGAATTTCAAAATATCTTTTTATTATTGAGTTGTAAGAGTTTGTCTTAAATATTTTGGACACGTCCCTTATCAAATATATGATTTGCAAATATTTTCTCCCATTCTTTTGGTTGTCTTTTCACTTTTTGGATAGTATCCTTTTAAGCACAAGCATTTTCAATTTTGATAGTATCCCATATATGTTTTCTTTTCTTGCTGTCATGTCTAAGAATCTGTGGACAAATGTATGGTCATGAAGGTTTACTTCCATATTTCCTTGTAAGATTTTTATAGTTGTGGCTCTTACATATTTTTCTTTATCTGTAGTTACATTTTTGTTTTAGCCTATATTGTCTGACATTAGTACAGCCACTCCAGTTGTCTTATGGTTGCTATTTGAATATCTTTTCTCCATCCTTTTACCATTGATCTATTTGTATCTTTAAATCTAAAGTATGTTTCCTGTATATAGCCTGTATTTGGATCTTGTTTTTGTTTTTGAGATGGATCTCCCTCTGTCACCCAGGCTGGAATGCAATGGTGCAATCTCTGCTCACTGCGACCTCTGCCTCCAGGTTCAAGCTATTCTCCTGCCTCAGCCTCTTGAGTAGCTAGGATTACAGGTGTGTGCCACCAGACTTGGCTAATTTTTGTATTTTTAGTAGAGACAGGTTTTCACCATGTTGGCGAGGCTGCTCAGGTGATCTGCCCATCTCAGCCTCCCAAAGTGCTGGGATTACATGCGTGAGCGACCATGCTCTGACTTTTTTTTTTTTTTTCTTGGCATACCAAATTTATTCAGTTTACAGAGTTCATTCACATTATTTTTTTAAATTGAGGTGAAATTCACATAACATTAAATTGATTGTTTTTAAGGGAACAATTCAATGAGTGAGTAGCATTAAGTATATTGTTGTGCAACTTCTGTATCTATCTAGTTTTAAGACATTTTTAGTAACAAAACTCAGTAATCTTCAAGCAGTTGTACTTCATTTCCCCCTCCTTCCACCTTCTAACATCTACCAATATAAATTTTGTCTGTATGGATTCACCTATGCTGAATATTTATTTATTTGAGACGGAGTTTTGCTCTTGTTGCCCAGGCTGGAGTGCAATGGCGTGACTTTAGCTCATTGCAACCTCCACCTCCTGAGTTCAAGCGATTCTCATGCCTCAGCCTCCCGAGTAGCTGGGATTACAGCCGTGCACCACCATGCCCAGCTAATTTTTTTGTATTTTTAGTAGAGATGGGGTTTTACCATATTGTCCAGACTGGTCTCGAACTCCTGACCTTAGGTGATCCACCATCTTGGCCTCCCAAAGAGCCGGGATAACAGGTGTGAGTCACCGCACCCATCAGGTTTTTTTGTTTGTTTGTTTTGTTTTGCTTTTTAATTCAGTCTGACAATCTCTGCCTTTGACTGAATATTCTGACCCATTAATATTTAATGCTATTATTAATATAGGTGTATACATTTTGCTATTTTGCCTTTTGTTTTCTACACATGCCATATCTTTTTATTTCTCCATTTATACTTTGTTTTTCATAAGTAAAAATAAATGTAACATTTAAAATTTTTTAAAATATATATTTTACTATAATACACTTTTTTCTTAGTGTTGTTCTAAGGCTTGTATACACTTTAACTTAGCAAAATGTACTTCATATTTAATTAAAGTTAAGTTCAGTGATATTCAGGCATGCTATTCCTATATAGCTCAATTTCCCTTTCTCTCTCTTGAAAATACATACAGTACCAACCTAATACAACATCATTATAATTATTACTATTTACAAGTTTATGTCAAGTAAACTTTTATGTTTATGTTAAGCAAGTAACTTTATTTACTTGCTTAGCCTGAGGAACTCTTTTTTTCATATTTATGGTAAGCTGGTTCTGTTAGTAATGAATTCTTAAAAAACAAATCTGTGAATGTCTTTATTTCACTTTTTAAAAAATATAGCTTTTTAGGAAATAGGATTTGCATTGAACTGAACTGTACTTCCCACCCCCCAAAAATTTATATGCGGAAACCATAACCCCAGTGTGTCTGTATTTGGAGAGAGGGTCCTTGGGAGACAAAGTTCAATGAGGTCATAATGGTGGGTCCTAATCTGATAGGACTAGGAGCATTACCAGAAGAGAAAGATTTATTTCTCTCAATTCTCTCTCTCTCTGTGTGTGCGTGTGTGTGCGTGCGTGTGTGTGTGCGTACAATGAAAAAAGGTCATGTGAGGACATAGCCAGAAAGCCAACCATCTGCAAGCCAGGAAATGAGCCCTTACCAGAAACTGAATTGGCTTGAGCACTTTGAGTATGTTCTCCCATCACCTTTTCAAAACATCCATGAATTATGATAAGCAGTCAGCTGTCAATCTTACCAAAATTTCCTTCAAAGTGACAATTTATTTTTCCTCTTATTACTTTCAAGAAGTTTCCCCTTGTCTTTTGCTTTTATTATTTTTATTTTGATGTTTCTCTTTGTGGATCTGATTCTTTTTCCTACTTGAAGTTCTCTGAGTTTCTAGAAAATGCAGTATCTTTATTCAAATTTGTGAAGTTTTCAGTTGTTACTTCCTAGAATTTGTTTTCTGCTCCTTTGTCTCTTCTACTTCCCTGACACACCGATTGCATGTATGTTGTTTTGTTGATGTGCTTAACCAGGTCTCACTTTTGAAGTTCTGTTTATTTTACTTTCTTCAATTTAAACTCTATCTTTTGGATTCCATAGTCTTTATCTTTGTGTTCAAGTTCACAATTTTTAACTTTTTCCAGTTCTAATATTTGGGATTTTCAAATTGTCTTAATAAAATTGTACCCCACGGGCCTTTCCTCCATTAACATACTTGATATGATCCAATGTAAATTAAAACAGGGGCTTCAAGGATTAAAACTCACCACATATACCTACTTAGAAACAAAAAGGAATTACACTCACTGCTGCTCCTTTTAAAAGCCTGATTTGGCTCTTCACAGGGGATTACCGCAATCTTAATGCTATAGGCCCCATCGAGACCCTCATATGCAATATTATTGAATTTCCTTTAACATGTTTGCAAAGCTAGTCTGCTGGCAATCAATCTCTTTAGTTTTCCAATTTGTCTGCTAGTCTTTTATTTCTCTTTCATATTTGAATGATTATTTTGTTTGATATAAAATTATAGGGCTTTTTTTTTTTTTTTAACTTCACTGTCTTCTTGCCTTCTTAGTTTCTTACTACAAGTCTGCTATAATTCTTTCTTTGTTTCCTATAGGTAATGTGGTTGTGTTCCCTTTTCTTCTTTCAAAATAGTTTCTTCCACAGCTTTCTGCAGTTTAAACAGGATTTACTTAGGTCTACATTTGTTGTTGTTATTTCTGCTGCTCGGTGTTTGTTGCTACTCCTGAATCTGTGGTTTAGAGTATGTCATTAATTTGAAGATTTATTTTCATTATTACTTTAATAATTTATGTTTGTTTATTTGCTTTTCCTTTTCTGTTTTGTTATTCCTATGATTACAAAATTGCTCCTAAATTTGAAGGTTCTGTTTTTGTTTTGTTTTTCATGTTTCTCTCTTTGCATTTGAAGGGGCAAAGAGAATTTTATTTTCCCTCCTCCCAATTCCTGATGGTTTGATCATTTGAAACTGTAAAACAAACTGATTGTAGATTAATGGGGCAAAAGAAGGGTAGACAAATTGATTATGTGCACACAGGAGTCATAAAATATATGAAAAATCAAAGGAAGGCAAGATGGTTTATGCTTAAACCATCTTGGGGCAAGGTTTGGTGATGGGGTAGTAGTAAATGACTTTCAGGGAAAATGAGTGAGCCTAAAGAAAAATGGCCTGGAACCAAGTTTCTCAGAGATCTGTAGGGGGTGGCTTCACAGGTTATGTGACAGTGAAGGGAGGATAGCCTGACAAGCAAAGTCTATTTTGTGATGTACGTGAACCTCACAGACAGCAGTTTTCAGGAAAAATAGATGGCAGCCTATGGAGAATGGAGCCTAGGTCTCTCTGTAAGACACATAGAGTGTCAGACTTTAGTCTCCTATTCCTGTGAGTTAATTTTTTCTAGATCCAGATAAAAAGGGGATGAGAGAAAGCCTGTTTATTTCCCTAATGTAGATTGTCTCTACAAGTGTGAATCTCTTTGACAAAAGGTTGCTTTTCAGCTCTTTTTGTGTTTGCAGCCCCTCTGAATAACCATCGCAAAATATGACAAAGAAGCATATTTTAATGTGAAATTTTTAGTGTGAAATATTTTTGGTTGCATTCACATTTTATTTTGGGAATTTTCTTTGGACATATCTTCAACTAACTGCTTCTTTACTCAGTATTGTCCCATCTGGTAATGAGACCATCAAAGGCAGTTTTTATTTCAATTAGTGTTTTTTATTTCTAGCATCTCCTTTGGAGTCTTAGTGTTTCCTGTTGCCTGTGGTTTTTATCCATCTTTTTAAATGTTGTCTACTCTTTTTCTTAAAGTTTTTAATATATTATTCAGAGTTTCTTTAAATCTGTTGTGTGGTAATTCAAACATCTGTGCTATTCTGTGTCAGCTTCTAAATTTGCCTGTTCTGAAACAGATTTCCTGCCTTTTGACCTATTGTGTTGGGTAATGGGAACTAAATGGGAACTAAGAAAAACGGACTTTCAGTATGAGGATTTATGCTAACTTGTCCAGGAGTTGGGCTGTGTTTAATGTTTACTACAGCTATAGGCACCATAGACTTCAAGTTCTTCTAATGTCCTTATTTGTTTCCTTCTTGACATTGAAGTATTTAAATCCTGTCCTCAGAGACAGCATTCTGGAGCAACTCTTTCACATGTGATAAATATAGTAAGAATAATTATTACATTATATCCCTGTTGGCGTGGTGGTAAAGTATCAGGGAGGGGAAGTGGTTTACAATCTTACCATTAAATTTCAGTCTTAGAGTAAGGCTGTGTCTCTGAATTATGACTTCCACAAGTGTTTCTCTGGTGCTAAAGAGTTTTTTTGTTTTTTTTTTGTTGTTGTTGTTTTTGCTTGTTTGTGTCTTTTCTTGGGTGAGTGAAAGGCTAGAAAAACAAAGTAGGAGTCATGCTTTTTCCCAGGTTCCAGTAAAGCCTCCCACCACCAACCCCTCAAAATGCCTTTGTTATATAGAATGTCCTCCAGCTATTTTACAATGATTATTTTGTCCTTGACCTGCCAGATCTAGAAAGAGATCGAGATCTTTCTAGATCTTTTTACCTAGAGGTAAAACTTACGAATGTATGGAGTCCTCCTAAGACTACAGCTACCAGTAGTTTGTCATTCTCGAGCTAGTCCACACTGAGTCTCCAGAAAGTCGAACTGACCATTGAAGTGTTCCTCTTAGTGGTGAATGGTTTAATGACTTCCAACTGGTTTATGGCTTCAGTGGCCCTCCTCTCTGCAAGTAGCTCTTAGCACTGTGCTTGGCATTTCAGATTCTGTGAAGACAGTTTTGTGGGGCAGTTCTCTGATGGAGGCAGTTTCCCGATGACAGTCATTCTCTGATGGGTAAAAGAAAAGTTGTTGATTTTCAGTTTAGTCAGCTTTTTCTTACTTTTTGCTTGGGTACAATGACTTCTAAACTCTTTACACATCAGATGTGAAACTGGAAATATAAAATCATATTTTTGTAATAATCTGCCATTTCATTCTTGCTATCTCTTGGCCACTCCTTTGTGGAGGATTTTTTTTTTTTTTTTTCTAGAGGTCCTGTCATCTTCTAAGTGTCCAGCTTTGTCTGTCAGTCAATTATTTTCATAGAGTTTTTTTTTTTTTCTTCAACATGATGATGTGATAGACACCTGGATAGATTCTGTACATGAGAGAAATGGAAAAAGGGAAATTTCTGTCCTTAAACCAACCTTAAGAAAAATTATATAAAAACAAATAATTTTAACAATTCAGTATACCCTAGTATATTAGTCTGTTTTCACACTGCTATAAAGATACCACCTGAGACTGAGTAATTTATAAACGAAAGAAGTTTAATTGACCCACAGTTTCATATGGCTGGGAGGCCTCTCAAAAAACTTACAATCATAGTGGAAAGTGAAGAAGCAGCCACCTTCTTCACAACACAAGAAGAGAGAGAGAGAGCACAGGCGAAACTGCCACTTTTAAAACCATGAGATCTCATGAGAACTCCCTCACTATCACAAGAATAGCATGGGGGAAACCACTTTCATGATCCAATCACCTGACACCAGATTCCTCCCTGGACACCTGGCAATTACAATTTGCGTGGAGACACAGAACTAAACCATATCACCTAGTAATTCAGACTACTGTTTAGCCAGTTTTGGAGGCAGATTTCTCAGTTTCAAATTTCAGCTTTACTACTTTTTAATTATGCATTCTTTAACATATTATATTAATAGCATGTATTCATGCCTTGGTTCCCTAATATGTAAGCTCAGGTGAATAAGAGTACCTACCCCATAGGCATGTTATAAGAAGTCAATATAGATCAAATGCTTGACATAATACTTAGTACACATAACAAGCTCTCAAGACATATGAGCTATTATTTATGGTCCTCTTCTTCCTCTCTCTCTCCTTCCTTCCTTCCTTCCTTCTTTTCTTCCTTCCTTCCTTCCTTCCTGTTTCTTACACAGTAAGTCAATATGACAAACATTTGTCAGCCATATATCCTTGTACATTTTCTTCCTTGTTAATACAAATATATATATATACACACACACACACACATATATATGTAAAATCATATTTATGGGAGTTTGAACAAACTGTTCTCCTGCCAAGATTGACTACTTACTATCATAAATCTGGTGCACTGGATGTCAAAATGACTTTCTGTTTCCTCCTTTGTCCTTAGCAAAGCAATATCCATTATTTTCATTTAGTGGAGATGTTGACCAGGGGGAAGGAATCTTTGCTCATTACTGTAGGAAAATGATAAGGGGGTAGGTGAGTAAAATCTTATCCTCCCACGTGTTATATACATATAGAAACATTTTATATGCAGATTATAGAACACTTGCACCAGTATTGTCTCAGCCAATTGTTGTAGAACTATGATATACAAAACAGAGTAATAATGAAAATAAAATAATATAATAAATATATTAAATAAATGTAATAAAATAAAATAGCAAAATAATATATAGTATAATATCAGACATTCTTCATTAAAGTATAATTAAATTTATGCAAATATAAATTAATAGGACTATCCTATAGATGTGATTAAAGATTAAAGTGCTCAATTTATTCTTCAAGGCTAAACAGAGTCCCCATGTGTAAGGGATTCTTTACCAGACCATATGAAAAAAAATTAAACAGAGAACCATTAAGTACAATTCTTTCTTCATAATTCTGCATCACAAAAACACCTTGAAAGGTAATCTGACTTAAAAAGAAAGAGTGTAGATAGAGCAAGAATGGTCAGCTGAAATACTTTGGTAAATAATTCATCAAAAATGGCTCTTGGAAACGGCAGGATTGCCTTGCAGTTTTTCAGCCATGCATTGGGCGACTTCAGTTTCTCAAGAAGAGTACACAGGGACAGTTGGTGGCTAAGCTCATGAGAGCATGGCCTCAGAAATTTTTTATTCCTTCAGTTTCAGAATCCTTTACCTTGATCAACAGTGAGGTTGAGTCTAATTATTTAGTCACATATGTACTTGTTAAGAACTCCAGATCTATGCAACTCACGTAGACAACAGCCCTAGTTATTGATGACTGACCATAAGGGATTCTTGAGACTTTCATCTTTTTAATGACTATTAATTTTTTGAACAAGTAGCTGTGCTGAAACCACTTAAAACAATACAAATGAGAAATCCTTAGCAAGATTGAAATGAAAAAGAGAGAAGGTGCAAATTACCAACATTAGGAATGAAACAGTGAATACTGCCATAGAGCCTGCAGGCATAAAAGTAATTGGAAGCACTATGAACAACTCTACATATATAAATTTGTCAATTTAGGTGAAATGTGCCACTTCCTGAAAGAGAGACACTATTAGTAGTCACCCAATATAAATAGATTATTTAAATAGCTTTGTAACAATTAACAAAATTGAATTAATTAGAAAACTCCCCCTAAAAAAGAAAATCACAAGGTCCAGTGGTTTTACTGAATAATTCTTCCAAATGTTAAAAACGAAAACCAATTCCAATTCTACACAAAAAAGAAGAAGTGGATGAAATAACACCATCAAATTCATTTTATAAAGTTACCATGGCCTTGGTAACAAAACTAGAAACAGACAGCACAAAAGTAGGAAGCTACATATCAATACTCTCACGAATATAGAGGGAAAAATGTGTGACAAAATGTTAGAAAATTCAGTTCAGCAACAGAAAAAAAAAGGTTACACACCATGACTATTTGGGGTTCAACATATTAACAGGATAAATAAGAAAAATCTCATTATCATATAAATTTATACAGAAAAAAATGGACAAAATTAAACATATATTCATGACAAAAACTCAGAAAACTAGGAATTGAGTGGAACTTACTCAAATTGCTAAAGAGCACCTACAGTAACCTCCAGCTAATATTAAACTAATGGTGAAAAGCTGCATGATTTCCCCCCTAAGAAAGGAGACAAGCAAGGGTTCCAGTATGCCACACTGATTTAATGTGGCATTTGGAGATCTTTCCAAGGTAATAAGACAAGAAAAGAAAATTAAAAACATTTAGATCAGAAAGCAAATTATCTCTATTTGTGAATTAGATGGTTATATATGTAGAATATCCCCAGAAATCTACCAGAAAACAAAATTTAGAACTAGTAATTTAGTTCAGCAAGGTCACAGGAGACATCACAAACATACAAATCAATTGTGCTCCTATATACTATCAATGAGAAGGTGGACAACAAAATTAAAATTTCAACAGCATTTTAAGTCACTCAAAAATATAAAATAATTAGATGTAAATATAACAAAAGTTGTACAAGATTTGTATGCTGAAATCTACATAATATTGATGAAATAGATGAATGAAAGCCCAAGTAAATGGGGAGGCATATCATTCATGGGATGGGAGACACAGTAAAAAATATCAATTCCCCTCAATTGAAACACAAGATTTAATTCAAATTCCAGTAAAATTTTTGTAGTTATAACAAGTTTATTTTAAAACTTATGTGGAACAGCAAAGGGACTCAGATAGCTAAAGCAATTTAGAAATAAAAAATAATATGGTAGGAATCTTTCTATCATATTTAAGAATTATTTTATAACTATGGTAATTGAGACCCTATGGTATGGGAAGAGAGAGAGACAAATAGATCAATAGAATCAAAAAGAAATTCCAGAAACAGACACAAAGATATGCCAATTTTTAACACAGGTACAGAAAACAATTCAGTGAAGAAAAGAAAACCTTTCCAACAAATGTTTCTGGAGTCACAGTACATCCCCAGGGGGGAAAAATAAACCTTTACATCTCATACCATGTACAAAAACTAATTCAAAATGGATCACATGTTTAATTATACAATATAAAATTACAAAACTTTTAGAGAAAAGACTTGGGAGAAAATAATTGGAATCTGTAAACCAAGCATTCTTATACTTAACACTGAAAAAAAATCTATCATATGAAAAAAATGTTAAATTAGACTGTATGGAAAGTAAAATTTTGCTCCATAAAAGACTTTGTTAAGAGGATAAAAATACAAGCCACACAATGGGAGCAAATATTTGCATACTGGGTGTGGATGTCCATCAAAAACTTAATATTTAGCATATATAAAAAATTTCAAAACTCGACAGTAAAAATACAAACAATGCAACTAGAAAATGAGCAAAAGACATAGATATTTCAGAATACCTATCTATCTAATGATGGCAAATCAGCACATGAAATCAATATTAACTATCAGATAAATGAAAATTAAAGTCTTAGTGAGAAATTATAATACACCTATAAGAATGGCTGAAATTACAATATATATATATTTTGTGTTGCTACTATATGCAGGCAAGGATGTGGAGAAAGTGAATGACTCATTGCTCATAAAAATATAAAATGATACAGCCACTCTAGAAAGCAATTTGTATCTTAAAATCTAAATGTATATTTATCATATGACAATGATTTTCTGAAAGCTTTTATTTCAGATAAATAAAAACTTATCTTCACAATAAGTCTAGACACAAATATTTATACCAGCATGTTTATTTGTTTTTATTTTTGTTTTTTACCATAAACAAAAAGTGGAAAGAAGTACGATGTTATCAACAGGTGAATTAACAAACTGCAGTACATCCATACCACAGATTACTATGCAGTAATAAAAAGAATACAGAAACCTTTCATGAATCTCCAGGGATACACATTGAATGAAAAAAGCCAGTCTACAAAGGTTAATACTATGTAATTCTATTTGTGTAGTATTTTTAAAAGGCCAGTATTTTAGAAATAGAGAAAAAATTGGTGTCAGCCAGGAGTTAGCGACTGGGGAAGCTTGGAGAAGACTGATGTTATTATAAAGGGAATCTTTGCAGTGAAACTGTTCTGTGTCTTCACTCTTTGGTGGATAAACAAATGTACACAGGTAATAAAATCATACAGAGCTAAATACACACACAAATGAATACAAGTAAAACCAGATTTGTATGAATACAATAAATTAATTTTACCAATATAGATATAATAGTTTCTATATTGCACTATAGTTTTACAACATACTACCTTTGGGAAAAAAATAAATAAAAAGTGAACTGAATTTCTTCATGTTACTTCTTATGACAGCATGTAAATCTATAGTTTCACAAAATAACTTTGAAATTAAAATAAATTCTGCCAGAACTTCAAATGTCTGATGATATTGATACAGTAACAATTATACATATAAGAATTCTGACAACTATCTGGAAGCTGTTCGATAGACTTGCTATTGCTCCTATTCAAATATTGGGGGCAATAAAAACATAGATATTCAGACCTTCAAAATCTCAGAACCAGTCACGATTTCACCACGCTGGTCAGATCTCTGAGTAGTGAAACAAATTGAAATAAATACTTTCAGCAGACAAGAGGAAAAGTAAAGAAATATATAGTACTCAATCTGGGGAGGAGAACATGACTGGAGCATGACTTAGCTCTCTGCTCACAGGGACTCTACCCTTGTCAAAGTGAATGCAGAGACAGGACAAAAGATTGACTTATATTCCCAGGCATGTCACTAAAACTGTTAGAGAAAAGCAACCAGATCACCTGTAATCGCGCATCAGCATAAAAAACCCTCCAAAGAAGTGTGCTACCTTAGGAAAGATAAGTGGAGTCTTCATAGGGCTTTAGCAAGAAGCATCAACCAAAGCTCAGCTAGTTTCAGGAACAGCTATCCGCATATGATCTAAATATGAAACAGACAGAAATTATTTTTGTGGTTTATCAGTGTTGGTTTGAAGAACTATGGTTTAGTAAGATGCATAGTGAAGAATACTGGGGAATTGAGACCATATGAAAGTCATAGAAAAAGGTTTTTTTCCTTAGAGCATTTTCTAACATTAGAGCAGTACTGCGGTCATTCCTCTTTTCACAGTGGAAAAGTGAGACAAAACACAATCAAGATATTTTCAGAGTAATTCTAGAACTTTAAGCTATTTTGAGGTTATGTTCTTATTTATTAGACTATTATGAGAAATCTGCCCTGGATTATCAATCTGCTTCATTCACATTGTCAAATAAACGTAACTCAAGGCTTTATTCTTCTCTGATATACCTGAACTCTAATTTACAGTTATTAATTTTTACACAAGTAAACTTTCCTACAGCTGACTGCGATAATAATTGTTATCAAATAGAGTGGTGGTATTTGTGCAAAATTTATTTAGAAAGTGAAATTGGTTAAGACTTTTAAAAAGTAATAGTATTTTCTATGATGAATGCACAAAATTAATTTTTTTATGATTCTAAGAATATTGTATCTAAATTGTTTTGAAACTCTCTTAAATCCTAAACTATTCTGCAATGTGTGAACAATAATTTCTGTACTATGAAAGTATTCATCATATGGGTACATGGGTTATAGTCACTTAGTCAACTAAAAAACAGAACAAAACAAAACAAAAAACAGAACAGCAACAACAAAAAACACCCCGAAACAGAAATATCAAATAAAGCTACCAGAATACAAGTTCAGTAAAGTAAACCTAAGTTACTATTACATTCTAATAAATAATTTTTCCCTCAAGAATACTGATTTAGAGGCATTGCAACAGATGTTGGCACTTTAATAAGCAGTAAACCACAGTCTTCACCTTCGAAAATTTCGTATTTTAAAAAGACAGAAAAGAAGTCATCCTCGAGACAATAGAAATTCTAAGATGGCGCCAGCATGACTATCTCTGTATTCGACTAACCGTAATTCCGATTTCTGCTCCTCCTAGGGCAAGCACAGGATGCAGGAAGTAGCAGCCGTCAGCAGAGTGTCAGTACGCCTGAGGCGGCTCTGCAGCTGCCGCTGATAGAACAGGCATGCACACATGCGTCTGTGATTGGTCTCCCTGGCCCCTGAAATCTAGGGGAAGATGAACAGGCAACTGAGTGTTCAAGGAGACCAGGGAGAATGGGCTCAGCTAGTCTAATGGGGAATATAATTTTTGGGTGCACAATACTTTGCAGGGCCAGGCGCAGTGGCTCACGCCTGTAATCCCAGCATTCTGGGAGGCGAAAGGGGAGAATCGTTTGAGCTCAAGAGTTTGAGACCAGCCGGGCAACAGGTGAGATCCCGTGTCTATAAAAAGTACAAAAATTAGCTGAGAGTGGTGGTGTGTGCCTGTAGTCCCTGCTATTTGGTAGACTGAGGTGGGGGGCTCATCTGAGCCCAGGAGGTCAAGACTCCAGCAAGTGGTGATAGCACCACTGCAGCCCACCCTGAGTGACAGAGTGTACCTTGTCAAAAAAAAAAAAAAAAAAAAAAAAAAAAGGTGGGGTGAGTAGTGAAATTCACTTCTCAGAAATTATATTTTGGGACTCACAATTGACCAATGCCTGGAGCTCACACAGTATAAAATTCATCAGCATGGTTTCCTGTAGAGCCCAGCTCCCATGGGATGCTCCCAGCCAATGACTGGATATTAAGGTGGCAGGAACACTAAGTCAGGCAGCTTCCTGAGAGACAGAGTCTCGTCTGATGGGAGATTTTGGGCCGAGCAATTTGCACCAGGCCTTATCAAACATCCTTATACCAGTACCATAGTCTAGGAATCTTCCGTCCAACCTCCCTTCCTTCCTAGTGTTCTTCAAGGCGGATCTGCATCCTACTGAGTCAGTGGGACTGCCCTCCTCTGCCCTCCTCTGACTCCTACATCGTCTTATCTCACAGGTACTTCCTTTGATACATCTCTCGAACGTATTGGGGCTCATACTAGCATCTGCTTCTCACAGCGGCCGGATTAACACAAGTCTCTTTATTTTCATTCACATTTAAAACTGCTGATTTGGTGCACCACTGATTTACTCAGTAGCCAGGGGGCATGCAAAAATAATCTAACCACACATATATGGGAACCCAGAAACCAGGCAGAAGAAGAAGAAATAGAAGAGATGTCCAAAAAAGTAGAGATTCTTGATGAAATGTGACTCGAAAAATAAATGTGACTTTGTAAATTTAATAACATAATGAGAGTACTTGAGATACACAGTATTATTTTTAAACATTGCAAGCGAGTCTTCCAATTTAACATATAAAATCAGTGGATATAATCCACTCAAAGGTGACTATTTACTTGCAAATTAATGTCTTAGAAGATCAAGATGAAGAGGTATCCCTAAGCCCAGGGCAAAATTACAAAAACTCACTACAATAGATTCAGAAAATCTTATATGTAAATGAGAGATCTAGGTATAAAAGGGCTGATAGGGCAAAAAAATGATTAAATCAGTAATGTAATTTTCCTGAGCTGAAGAAAGAAACACTATTTCAGATTCAGAGAGTTCACCAAGTGTTTTGGGGAAGACTGATTAGAAGAGAAAATCACTGTGACATACCATGCATATTTCTACATGTTCTCAAGTTTATGAATTTCAAAGATAAAGATAACATTCTGCGGATAATCTTAGAAAGAACATACTATCTATTATGGGAAAAATTAGACAGGTGTCCGTGTTCTCATCTGAAATGTCAGGAGCTGAAAGATTGAAATATCATCTACAGAACAGTGAGAATAGAGACCTGCAACTAATAAATGATATACACAGGCAAGATATCATCCCTGCTGTGACTGAGTGATATTTGCAGATATGAAGGCATTCAGAGTGTATATCTTCCATATTACACGTTAGACGTTTTATTGAATTCTTCTATGTAATGAGGATTTTGCTAACGTTTTATATACATCAACTTATTGGATCTTTGCAACTCTGTGAGATAGATAGATTTATTCTGTTTTCACCTGAAGAACTGTGGCTCTAAGAGGTTAACAAATACGGGCAAAGCGCAGAACAGGCATGCTATCTTTGGATAAAAATCAAGTGGCTCTAATCCTGTTTACTTCTTAAAAGCATCATTTTTTAGGTAGCTGTAGTGGTGATGGGAACTAAAATACTAGTTTTATATTTATTATACTGTTTTTTATTGAAAAAAATGTAGGATTTTTTTTTTGTCAGAAAAAGAGACTTTCTGATAACCTGCTAGTCTTTAGCAGTTGGCAGTTTGAAAAAACTACTAAATTTTAACTTTAAAATAAGATGTGTATATTTGCATGTATCTTTAATATCTATGTTTAAGGTCAATATGCCAGATACATGCAAAAGGGAACTCATGGCTTTGCAATTTTTTTGTTTATGTTCAAAAGTCTATCCTTGTCAAATAAGTGGGATCTGCTGGACAAAAACAGAAGCATAGCAGTAATGTTACAGATTTTGAAATGCCAAGGTAGATTTGTCAGTAAATCAGGGGAAATTAATAGGATATAAATTATATATACAGTGATATTATAAATCTAGTTTATTACATCTTATAATAGTATGCTAGCCTTTTAAAGAGACATACTAAGCATGTAGTATACCACAGTATTAACAGTATAAAAATAACATATTTACTAGCTCCTAAGACGCCTGAAAGAGTTAATAGACTTCTGGTATTGTTACTGATTGTCTTATTGTCAGGGAATACATCAGACGTCAGAGAGGACTGACAGAGAGTGTTATTTCCCCTGAGCACACTCATAATGAAAGAACAGGGTTTTGACCTTTGAATTTTCTATAGCACACGTTCCAGTTCACCTTCTGTACAATTCCTGCCTCTGCATAACTGTCCACTGTGTCTGTTCTGTGTACAATGAGTTCTGCATTATGAAGACTTAGTATATGTAATAGACCTCAAGAGAACTGGTAATTAAAAATTTGTGCCTTTATTTTTTGCCAAGTACAGAAAAAATCATGACTCATCTCAAGAATTCTAAGAAAGTATCATTTTTTATAAGCATTTAATAGAAAACTGAAACATCTCTCCCTTATTTTGACAGTGAAATAAAGCAACATATTATTTTTAAAAAGTGTAGCCTCATAATATCAATGGACACTAAAGAGAAAGAAATCTATAAGGATAAAAATGAGAATCACATATCACAGTTTTAAAGTCAATTAAATGCATTCAGAGTTAATGTTTGAATGTATGAGAGAATGAAAATTATTTCTAATGAGAGCACTGAAAGGCGTATGTTAGGTGTTGAACATTTTTTACCATGCTAATTGTTAAATTAATGTGACAAAATTGTTTACATTATTGCTAGCTTCTTGTTTGGCTGCCTTAAATGGTTATTTTTATTAGCTTTGATTATGGGCTGCAGTAAATATGACACTAAAAGAGTGTTCCAGTCAGTTGTATGCTAGACAATTTTATTATACTCTGGCTGGAGATGCTGGCAGTGTACCTTGTTTGAAAGAGATATAATTTTTAGTTGACTTTAATGCTTGGATCTTATGATGTGATTAATAAATAAAGCATTAGATAAACAGTTTTATTAGACACTGAATATTATAAAATGACTATGACCTTTCACTTGTGTAACAGAGACTAAGTCCTCAGCACGTCTTCATCTTATACCTACTACCTTGTTCTTACAGAGGATTATGTTACTGCCCCTTTAAGAGATTATTCAAAGAAAAAAATTGAATTTGAGTAATTATAATGCCATTATCAATCATTGCAGTAATTTTATTCCCTATGATTTTTGAAAAGCAGCTGAATGTCCCAATGGCTAACTATGGCATTGCACAGTGAAGATCCAAGAGAAAACTGCAGCAGAAAATAAGACAATACATTTATTTCAGATGGAATAAAATAGAACAGAATTAGTATTCATTGGTGTCCTGACACACAAAGACACACACACACAGACACACACAATTACGCATGCATACAGGCAGCCCCCACATCGAGAAGTCCTACCACCTATCTGAAAGTGTCCCTTTTTCCCATGTGCAGAGCCCAACTGCAGAGCGCTCACTCCCACTGGCTGAGACCTTTGTTGGGATCTTATCACAATTCATCTACCACAGCTGTCCATTCCTGCTTCCGCCACTTTCTATCAGGTGTTGATCTGAGGGGCCATCAACTATAAGCTTCTGCATGCAAAAATTTTCCAGAGTCTATTTCACCAGTAATCTAACCTTAGATACTTATTGAAGCTTTAAGTAACAACTAAACAAGTTGTATCATAAAATGTTATTTTCAAGTGTCTCTTTCTTAAACCAAATTAAGTCTATGCATAGATTACTGTATGTAAGATCTAAGATAACCAATGGACTTTATTACTATATGTACTCTCTCAAGGTTTTTATATGAGGGCCATCTTTTCCTATGGCAGTATAAAAATGATTTCATAAGGAACACTGACAATTACAGATATGTTAAATATAGAACTGCATAATTTCACACTGAGCCTTTAGATGCTTCATGTCATGGTTTATCTTTGAAGTGTTCGGTATTTAAGGAGTTTCTATATGAGTGAGTATTATGTGCTGACAGTGTTTGAAAGAGCATGGAGAAAATCTTTTAAGGTACGCTATTTAAAAATAAAATTATGCATATTTTATGAATTATGATCTTTAAATTAGAAAATTTAATTTTCAAATTATTTCATACATTAAAAAGAATCAGCCATTTTCACTTATTTTAAATCATACAAATGAATCTTATTTTCTCATTTGAATAGATTATGGTATTTTATTCAACTTGATAACCCTGAAAGTCAAGTACTTGAATCTCTTATGAAAACCTTATGAAGGAAAATATAAATTTTCTAGTCTATCTGGTCAAAGAACTAAAAAGAGTAAAGCAATTAAATTTAATCATGGCTTTGGAAAACGTTCTGTGGCTACGTGTAAGATATTAATTCAATGTTTCCAATTTTTTATAATAGAGTGAGTTGAATTTAATTATTCAACTTTTCCAAATATGTCTAAGAAATATAATTTATTCTATAATATACAGTATACTATACAATCATTATACTTTAGTTAGTGATATATTAATGTAAATATTGTGTTCCCCTCAATAAAGATAGTATTTTTCAGAAAAATATATACATAAATTAAAAATTATTCATATGTCAAATATTGAATAATTTAATGTATATTCATGGAACTAATATGAATCACCTCATTTTAGGAAAATGGCCACAATGTTAAGATAATAGATGGGGTCAGGAACTGACTTCCTGAATTGAAGGAAGACTTTTGAGCGGCAATAGTATTTGAGATAAGGTTTTTTTGGTTAATAGAAATTTGGAAGGTACATAGGGAAGCAACGAGTATGTTCACTGTATAGTTTAAAATGAGTTTATTGTAAAGATTTCTAGAAGATAAGATTCTGTGAGCCTCAAAGAGACAACATGAAGTTGAAGAAAGAAGGTAAGAGCCAGATTTGGAAAGCCCTTTTATTGCTGGCCATATAATTTGGAATATTAATATATACATAATTGGATAATTCTGTGAAAGTACTGAGTACTGTGAAAGTACTGAGTACTGTGGATGGTGGGAACCAGTTTTCTCATCGTGGAATGAAAAGTCATAAACAAGTGGTGGAGACTGGGATGATTCATGGGTTATTGGATGATAATTTAACGTACCAAAATGAGCTCATCTTCAGCTTAATATAGATGCAGATATTTACTTACAGGAATATTTACAGATATGTGTCAATACAGCAGTGTGTATACACACATATATTCCCTTTCTCCATTAGTTTGGAGGGTCTAGAAGCAACAACACTCAAGTAATAATCAGCACATCTACTGCACAGATCTTTGTGTCTAATAGTATTCAACAACAACAACAACAACAAAACACCACAGCGTTTTCATGGAGAAATGGCTCATTCTAGGACTTGGACAGAAAATTTGCAAGATAAACTTGAAGCACCCTATCATATCAGAAAGTAATAAAATACTGAGTAATAAACACAATGGCAGCAATACACTGAAGGGACACACAGGTTAACTGAAAGAGTTCCTCGTGGTCAAGATAAGAGTAATTTGGGAATCAAATACAGAAATCATAAAATAAATATTCACAAGTCCATACTGACATAAATTAATGATTGAATAAATATTAGAGAGGAATAAACGTATCTCTCTTGCAGAAGGATTTCAAAGAGTTTCTGTAGATTCTCTGCCCTCAAGGAGGCAGAGCATAATTTCCTACTCTTTATGTGTAAAATAAGCATGGTAACTTTCTTACAAAATTAAAATATGAGAGAAAAAATGACTAATTTCAATGTGGAGAAGCCTGATCAATGCCACTCTTCCCAGTTGATCAAGGTCAACATCAGCAGTTATAAATCATGTTGGTAGTATTTACCTTTGATATGATGTGATGAAAATGGCACTGTACCTCTATGGCTTTTCTCCATAAAACTCATAAATCCAGTATTATTATGAGAAAATATCAGAAAAATACCAAAGGTGGAATACTCTTTAAATACCTACTCAGTACTTATCAAAATTATGAAGGTAATAAAAAAACAAGAAAAGTTTGAGAAAAACTATCATAACCCAAATGAGCCTGTTAAGCAATGACAACTAAACGCAATATGATAACCTGGATGGGACACTATTATGAAAAAGAAAATTAAGTAAAACCTAAGGAAATGGGAATAAAGTGTGGATTTTTGTTAATAAAGTATAAATACTGGTTTATTAATTGTTATATATTATTATAAGGTCTTAATAACATGGAAAACTAGGTTTGGGTTTATAGAAATTTCCCTACTATATTCATAATTTTTGTAAATATAAAGCTGTTCTAAATTAATTTTTTAAGATGAATATAACAAAAATTTCATACCTTGCTATAGGTAGGTCACAAAATTAGCTGTATGTTTTCTAGTGGGAAACACAAATAGATAACCCTTTTGACCTCACAATGCCAATAAGGAGCTCAAAGAAAAAGCTAACACAATTTCCTCAGAGCAATTACATCAAGATCGTCAGGAATAGGATGTAGGTATTTTAAAAATAGTCCTGACTACTCCAAATAGTGCACAGGTTTAAATATTGGCCATGCACATTTCCTGGGTTTGTACAAATGTATAATGACATGTATCCACCATTATATTATCACTATAGTACAAATTATGTTCACTGGCCTAAGAATTCTCCTTGAGCATCATTTATTCATGAGTAAACTATATATATATATTTTTAAAGTTCTGGGATATATGTGCAGGATGTGCAGATTTATTACGTAGCAAACATGTGCCATAGTAGTTTGCTGTACCTGTCAATCCATCACCTAGGTATTAAGCCCAGCATGCATTAGCTCTTTTCCCTAATGCTCTCCCGCAACCCCATCCTCCAACATACCTTACAGTGGTATTATGAAAATTAAATTACAACAGGAATGTAAAGCACTTAGCATATTACTTAGTTGAGAATAAATACCGTAAGCTACAATGATGATAATAATAATAATGTAACAATATTTCTGTTGGTTTTGTTATTCATTATTCATAGTATAATTGATGATTTAACAAAGTAAGTTTCAAGAGAGTGGTAGTGACAGAAATAGAAGTTGAATGGGGCTGAGATGTGAATGAGAGGTGAAGACATGATGACTGTGCTTCTGAGAAGAAGAAATCAACTTGGGGAGGAGCACCCAGGCGAGAGTTGATTCAAAATCAAGAGATGAGCTTATTTACTTATTTTAGGGAAGAGATTTTTGGATTTAATTGCATTAGGGTACTAGTAAGGATTGGCTTTGGGCTGGTGGCGTAGGTAGGATTTCATTTTACTGAATGTTTTCCTTTAGAGTTATTTTTCATTTGCTTCTCTAAAATATGAAATGTTATGCTTCTACCTAGAAATTCCATACATTTATATAATTCAAGAGTAATGCTCCTCATAGCCAAGACATGTTTATAATAAATTCTAGAGATTTTATATTAAACAACTGCTTGTGATTGACTGTAAAATTGATTAACTTGGGATTTTAACTTAAAACGTTATATATACCTACACACACATGCACACACACATATATGTTAAATATTAAGTCTAAACACTTGCAAATTTTAGTTAAATATTTGTACTTACTAGTATTACAATTGCCACGAGAAGCATCTACCCAGGGAAGTAATAAATATTATTGCTATATGCTTGCATAAATATTGCACACATTCTGGGTCCCCTCTGAATTTTTCCTTGAACTTGCTATTCTCTTATTCCCTGCTAAATTACTGTTACCATTTCTAGTTTGGTTTCTCTGAATTATACTCACACTCCAGACTCTTTCTTAATTGTGGGTAAGATAATTGGTACAACTTTCCACCATAATCAAAACTGAAAGAGGCTGTGGCAAAAGCCAGCCTTTCCTTGTCCACAGCTGCCTGTACATCCCCTTTGGTACAATCATCAATAAGCATCTCCATAGTGGGGCATGCAGCAGCCCTCGCAGGAGACACATCACACAGGAGCTTCCCATAGTGCATCCTCCAGTGCTGGAAGGTTTATTTTGTCACTTCTGTGTCTGATATAGTAGCAATGGCCTTTTTACTTTCTATTCTCCTGAAAGGTTTCAAAAACAGGACTGCTTTATTATTTTCATTGGTGCCATCTGCCTTTTAAACATTTTTAGGGGAGAGTAGTGTCTTTCCATTCATGGATTTCCTGTATGATACTGCAGGTGGTTTTAAAGAGAGTTAGCTAACCTGCTTGACCCAGCCACTGTAATGCCCATCTGAAAGATCACACACACACAAACACACACACAACATACACACACAACAGACACACACACACACACACACACACACACACACTAGACACAGAGAGAGCACTGGAGTTAGCCAATAGGATTAAGAAAATTAATTCTGATATTATTCTCTCTTCTACGTTTATTCCAACAAGTTGTTTTTGGTTTAGTTTGCAGGCATACAATTTTATTTCAATGAAGGTTTTGAACTTTTTATGATAAACTCTTTATTGCTTTTTGGTTTTGATTTTTTGGTCAGAAGTAGTTGAGATGTCTGTACAAGTGAAAGATAAGGAAATCAACGTTAAGTACATGAAAAATTGTCTCTGCTTTGAATCACTTTTGTATATAATTCAGTAAATCAAGATATAAAGAGGTGATTATTTGGATCACCTAATAGAGTGTGGAAATATCTTCTTTTGCTATAACACTGTTAAAATGACATGAAGACCTTGGTGACATGGAAATGCGAGCATTTGCAATTCTTTCATCCATGCACTTCTCCCGTTTGGGGTCCTAAGAGAGTAGGCAGCCGGGTGGGCTGTGAGCTCGGCAAGCAAGGACGGTTTTAGAAAGAGACATTTCTTCATGGGACCTCGCCATCCCAGAAAATTGTCCTCACTGCAGTGCACTTGTACTAAAGACAGTGTCTTCAAATCTCAGGCAATATTACTTTGTAAGCAAAATTCAGCATCAGAAGGGGGAAAACTAGCCAACCTGGACACAGCAAAGCTCCTTCTCTCATCAATTTATTATAGCTTCCCTGTGAACCAGAAAATACCTAGCCCACTGATTCCACTAAGAGAAATTTTTAACATATTTAAAATTTTGTCATGTATTTCAAAATTAAATTTTGAAATGTATTTTGTAATTCCTCAGGAAATCCACTATTTGTAATCTGCTGTGCTCTGATCACTTTTTTCCTATTCCTGGAATTTGCTTTTTTAAATATATACTAAAGCAAGCTATATTTTCCTTTTTCCATAAAATAGAAACAAACATATTTTTGCCGTGTTTCGCAAAATCCTAATAACTTATACTTGAATAAAGTTAAGTTTATTTAACCATTCCCAATGTTTAGATATGCAAATGATTTGATTTTTTCACAATTATATTATTTTTTGCTTTTTTCAAATTAATATCTTCCTAACATACATTTTTCATATTAGAATTATTAGTTTTTAAGTTACACTATTATAAATAAATTTTCAAATTTTATTTCAATTTTAGAATAAAGAAAAATGATTTTCAAATTTTAACAATCTCACATCTTTTAAACTAACATGTAATAATTCCAAAGCCCTGAATTACCACACAACCTCAGAACATTTAGTAAAATAAGAAAGTTCAACATCTGCAAAATCCTGTAATATAACTCACAGTCTATATGCAAATCTAGGTACGCATCTCATGATGTACTGAAATCAGGAGATATCACAAGGACTGTGTACCATGTGTCTATGTCATAGTTCATAAAGCAATTTTCTGCAAATGAGTGTTTTGCAAAATGTTGACATATTCTCAGAATAATAGTCCGAGTTAAATGTATGGAACATTGTTAGAAATTTGCATTCATCATATGTTATTTTATTTTGTTTTTCACTTTATTATGGAACATACATATCTTTGCAAAAACATATGCTAACCTGTGCACCAGTATTAGTAAATTCACATCTCAATATACTATTGGACAACTGTGCCTTTAAAATGTTTTTATGATCAAAATTGAATCTACCTATGCCACACACATATACTCAGTAAAAAATATCTGATCATCTTTTAAACCAATATATCTAACAAAAAACATCAGCCTCCTGTGATTGTTTTTAGCTTAATAATTAACACTGGCTAAGCAGAACTTTTGTGAACGTTTTGATTTTGGGCCCAGGATGAAGGTTATTCCAAGGTTAACAGCTTGTTTTGTTTAGCAAGGGCAATCTTCCAGGCTGGCTTTTCTCTGAATTGAACATAAGGAAATACATTTATTAGGATACATGCAGTTTCTTCCAATGCAATCACCCAGGATGCTCTGTAACTGTACCTCATGAAAGCATAAATGATGTTCTTCTTTTTCATTGCACATTACATTATGTGTGTGAAGGGTGAACAGTCAGAATCTTGTGGCAGCTCTTCTATTCACTATCTGCTGAATTACAGGTGGTGTGTCTGTAGAGAATCATGGTGCCTGGGTAGCTGGTGTTGACAGTCCCCTCTTTCTAAAATGCACTATTTCTATCTTACTAGGGGCTCCCATGAGCCAGTGTTCTCCTTCAAGGATACCTCTTCTTTTACAGGTAGATAAGTTATAAATAAAACCTTGTTTAGAATTAACTCACTTTTTTTTTTTTTTTTGTCATTCCTTCTCTCTCATCATCCCAATTTCTTCTGCTTCAAAAAAAAAACTTTGGCTTCCTACAAATCTGACCAAGCAATCAATGACTTGCTTAAAGTTATAGTCTTCATGCCTGACAGAAGTGAAATTGACTTCCTTTTTTTTTTCTTTTTTTTTTTTTTTTTTTTTGCAGATGGCTCTCAAAGGCCCTACAGAAAAGAGGCCTTGTCATTTTGTCCCATGGTTGATAGACTACATTCTTGGCTCCGACCTTGTCCCACCTGTGATCATGTCGCTACAAATTGAATATCTTCATTTTATCTATGAAGATGAAGAGTGAACAGCTGTTCATCTGGTACAAACAGAAAACTAGAATTTTAGCATTAAAAAAATTAAAATGAAAACTCTCAATTGCCTCTATGTGTCCTCTGGTGGCAAAATTCAGGGAGAAAATGAGTGACACATAAAGTTTTTGCAAAGGCCTGCCAGGAAATAGTTAGAGGTTGGAACAGGTGGGATTAGGAGGGGGAGCTGACATGTTCGTCCATGGCAGTTCGTTCTATTTACTAAAAAGAAGTTCAGAGGCAGTTCTCAATGTGAAGACACAAGCCTTATGTAGGCAGCACTCCTGAGGGAACCTGGTAGAAAGTTTGGGGACTGCACTAACTTACATTCCCACCAACAGTATATAAGTGTTCCATTTTCTTCATATGGATATTAACAATCTTTTTTTGTTTGTTTGTTTGTTTGTTTTACTTTAAGAGATAATAAAACTGGAACTACGATTCAACCCAGCAATTCCACTACTGGGTATCTACACCAAAGAAAAGAAATCATTATATGAAAAAGATGCCTGCACTCACATGTTTTTGCAGTGCTATTCACATAGCAAACTCATGGAATCAACCTAGGTGCCTATCAATGGATGACTGGATAAAGAAAACGTGGTACATATGATGGAATACAATGCAGCCATAAAAATGAACAAAATCATGGTTTTTTGGCAGCAACACAGGTGGAGTTGGAGGCTGTAACCTAAGTGAAATAATTCAGAAGCAGAAAACCAAATACTGTATGTTTTCACTTATAAGTGGGAGCTAAACTATGGGTACACATGGACATACAGATGGAAATAACAAACACTGAGGACTCCACGGGGGGGAGGGGGGGAGGAGAACAAGGGTTGCAAAATTACCTTTTGAGTAAAATGTTTACTATTTGGGTAATGGGTACACTAGTATCCTAAACTTCATCATCACGCAACGTATGCCTGTAAGAAACCCACACATGTGCCTGGGAATCAAAAATAAATACTAAATAAATAAACAGAGTGCAGGGAATTCAGACGTGGCCTTTACTTTCTCCTATGTCCAGTCACAGAGTAGGTGGCAAGTTTTAGAAGCCACTGTGTGAGTTTCCAGGAGCACAAAACTCTTCCCTTGCCATGCACTTCTGGCCTCCTGGGAGTGCTTTAAGGCATGTCCCACAGTCCCACTATGGAAGAGCATTAGGTCTTACCACTCTCTCTAGGGGCTCAGCCAGCCCAAATGTCTGCAGAGAGTGTGCATTCAGCAGCAGCTGGGTGACACAGTGAGTGCATTGGAGCTTAGCCAGTCAGCCTCACCCTCAGGCCACCCTTGGCTTAGGAAAAGATGAGTTATCCTTAGTGAGAGTAAAGTACAACACGTGGGTGGTACGAGGTGATCTTGGACACATTCTCCACCTTACTTTCTGTCAAACCTATTCTGCAGGCCCTATTATCCTCTAAACTGGAGAATGTAGCAGGGCCTGCAGTAGAAGCTGGTTAGGAAAACTGCAAAATGCCTAGAACAGTGCCAGGGACTTACCAAGTTCTGCATCATTGTTTATAACATGAATGTTGCATGTCCTGGACCATAGGATAGAGGATGGGGCAAAACCTTCAGACACATGGCCAAGGGAAGAGTTGAAGTCTCTGAGTGCTCCTGGGCAGCATCTTGCACTCCTCGCCCAAGCCCTTCCCTCCACCAGGACTTCAGCTTATTATAGAGGCTCTGCCCTAGGTGCTGTCAGAAATGGGTATTTGGCTGCTTTGTTTTGTTTTGGTTAATTTATCACTAATGGCTGAGCAAAGTACTATTTAATAATACAAGAAAATAGAGCTTTTTGGGGGGGCAGTTTACTTCCATTGTTTTAAAATATTGCATTAGGTTAATAAAAAATTAACATTTGCAACTCTGATTTCCTAGTATCTCAAGGTGATATCAAGACAAAATTACTTTTAAAATTTCTTAAGAAAATCACTAAAAAGTTTTACAGTGAAAAAGGAAATTCCAGCTTCCTCTGACGCATTAGATGCCTGGACTCTGGTTGATGTGAGCACAGCTGTGTAGATGTCATGTGAGGATGGAGGCCCCCAGGACCACCCCCCTGCTGTGTGGGTGGGGGTAACATCAGCGCTTCCGTTTGTATCAGGAGTCATTGACTCACGGAGCACTCAGAATTGTTCACAACAAATGCCCAAGAGATTACGTGACTCATCCAGCTTCACAGGCTGGAAATATAAAATAATGATTCAAAGATGCACAGGCCCGCGAATGTGCTGCCATACTGTGGAAGGCTGTTGCGTTGTGAATTCCTACCACCCACATCAATGGTCCTCACCCATTTTTTGTGGTGGGTGAATACCACAGAATGAAAGAACTAATTAAGCATATGGGCTTCAGAGACAATCTTCTTTGAGTTTCTTGCCAGAAAAGTATTTGACTAGATAAAATCCTTGCTTTATATAACAAGTGCAATGTTTTGGCAAGTCAATATCTTCTATAGGGCACAAATACATAGAAGTGAGAAGATGATAAGAGGAATCCACTTTATTGGAGAAGAGGTGGAGACATTTCCAAGACAATGAAGGGAGAGATTCAGAGAGAGAGAGAGAGAGAGAGAGAGAGAGAGAACAGAGGTTGAGCTTATAGGTCCTGAGTAACCCCTAACCCCCAGCATCCATGGCCTCGTTGTAGGATGGAGCTGGGTGTACAGAAAATAGAAACCCAGAAAAGAGAGAAGTGGGGCCCCAAACACAGTGCAGAGTAACTGAGCTCTCCAGTGTGCAACCTGGAATATAACAGGCCAGTTAGAGAGGTGCTGGCATCCACACGACTGCTAAGTTTTATTTTAGAAGAAGCTGTGATGAGTCTGGGATACTATGAGGATGGATCTCTGTGGCTTTGGAATATGACTATTTCCAGACTGGGTCCCAGTAAAATGCTGGCAGCAGAGCCAGACGATGCTGGGAAGATCCAGATGATAAATGTCCTACGCCCCAAAGGTGGAGACCGCGTCTGAGGACCTCTCTCCCATACAGTCCAGGGGCCTGCCCAAGTAATTTGCCACTGACTGGGTACTATTAGGGAGGCAAGAAAAAAGGTCTTTTGAAAGACTTATTACCCCAAGGAATCTGAAGTTAAAACAGACAGCTTTAAACTGAAAAACAAACAAACAAATAAACAAACAAACAACAACAACAACAAAACAGTTATGTATGTCTAAGGCAAAAGTTAAATTTTACACTCACATTTATCTCATTATTTCCTGCCTCTACCCAGCATGGTGGTTATGGAAAGAAAGATTAGATCAGTAAGTTAATTGTTGGAAGCAAGGCTACATTTCCTTCCTGGAATATCAGAATATCCAGGGATACTGGCAGCACTGATATACGCAGTACCCTTGTCTTTTATCTCTATGGCAGCCCTTTGAAATAGAGCTGCCTAAGTTCTAAAGACAGCCCATGCATGCATTTTATTTGACCTTCATAGGTATAGCAGACACCATGCTTACAAATAGCATTTGAAGTAATTGTTAGAATTTAAATATTAGGAATTTCATAAATACATCTGGATTACAGGTTTCTGCTCACATAGTAAGAATACCTGAATAACAAGTTCCTCTTTTAAACAAAATGTTAACTCTTCAGTGAATGTGTGAGATCCACACCCCTCAATTGCCATACTCCCCATGGTACCAGAGGACTTTTTGGTTTATGACTTCTGCTCTATGGCTGCAAAGGTTTTAGTTTGTGTTACAGCTACGATCTTGGGGTAACTGCACAGAAGATACATTGGTATGAGTTTTGTTTCTCGGCCCCCAAGGGCTCAGAAGATATTTGGAAATTCCTGGAGACATTTTGGTTGCCACAACAGGGGATGATGCTATTGGCATCCAGTGGGCAGAGGCCATGGATGCAGCTAACCATCCTGCAAGATACTGGGCAGACCCCTGTCAAAGAGACATCATCACAAAGTGTAAGTAGTACTGAGGTGAGAAACCCTAGGTTAGAGCAGACAGAAGTAGAAAAGACTTGCCTGAAATTAAAACTTTTCTAGATACAGTATTAACAGCATGCTCGGTTTCTATGACATGATCCTGATGATTTTCTGTAGATCCACAAACACTACCTCTGTTATTCATTCAACAAACATTCATTTGTGCATCACACGTGAGCAACACCCATTGAACAAAGATGAACTAAACCCATTTCACATCCAGGTTGTTCTCAAGGAAAATGTAATTTAGAATAATAAATGACTTTTGGAGTTATCTGAGACTTGATTTTGGAGAAGTGGGTAGGAAAGGTTATTTCTACTAATTTTAAAATTGGTTGTACTTTCTGTTTATCAAATAGTCGAAACTGTTGAGGGATTTTTTGAAATGATTGGTAAGAAGTTGCTTCAATCTGGAAGGAATTTGAGAGCTGAAAACTCTGGAAGTAGCTGCCCTCAAGGGAATGGGTCCTTGTCGCACATCTGCCCTCTTGAGTATGGGGCAGCGAAGATGCTACTTAACTTTACACCTCGTCTATGAGCTCCCTCCTAAATTTCAGCTTCCACCTCTGGGTTTCTCCAGTGACTCCTACTCAAGTACAAAACCTCAATTTCTTCTTCCCAAATTATCTGTAGGTTATGAGCTACTTCTTCTCCTCAGCCATCTTTAATTCCCTCACCCCAACACTTAAACCAAATTGAGAGTATTTCCTTTTAAGATATCTTAACAATGCCAACAGTGCTTTAACTATTTCTATTCAAAATAACATTCAGGCTGGGTGCAGTGGCCCATGCCTGCAATCCCAGCACTTTGGGAGGCTGAGGCAGAGAATTGCTTGAGGTCAGGAAGTCTAGGCTGCAGTGAGCCATGATCACACTGCTGCACTCAAGCCTGGGTGACAGAACAAGATCCTGTCTCTAAAAAAAAAATTAAAATAAAAAATAAAAATAAATAAATAAATAAAAATCAAATTTATCTTTTTTTCAAAGTAAATTTTTCAAATTTTACAATTTATATCAGAAACATTCTTCTATTAATGCAATCTCAAAATCTGAAATTAATGCAGTAACATTTATCAACTTCCTTTATTTCTTTTTTTTTTTTTTTTTTTTTTTTTGAGACGGAGTCTCGCTGTGTCACCCAGGCTGGAGTGCAGTGGCCGGATCTCAGCTCACTGCAAGCTCCGCCTCCTGGGTTTACGTCATTCTCCTGCCTCAGCCTCCCGAGTAGCTGGGACTACAGGCGCCCGCCACCTCGCCCGGCTAGTTTTTTGTATTTTTTAGTAGAGACGGGGTTTCACCGTGTTAGCCAGGATGGTCTCGAACTCCTGACCTCGTGATCCGCCCGTCTCGGCCTCCCAAAGTGCTGGGATTACAGGCTTGAGCCACCGTGCCCGGCCAACTTCCTTTATTTCTTATTTCAAATGAGTTGTCACATTTTGTCAATTTTTTAAAAGATGTATACAAGAAATATGTGTATGTCTAACAAATTTTTAACCTCCATTATGGGCAGTTATTTTAAGATTGGTGTTAAAAAAGAAAAACATGGGAAATTATATGATGGGTATATTTGGGTGATGGTTACACCAAAAGCCAAGACTTCACCATCACACAATGTATCCATGTAACAAAACTATACTAGCACCCGTTCAATTTATACAAATAAAAAATGAATAAATTAGTTAAAACATAAACACAATAAAGTTTTAAAATTCCCATACTGCTGTATAGTTTCCCCAGTATACGTCTGAACTGAATAATAATGGATGAGTATTGGCAAGTATGGCCAAATAAATATAAAAAATAATGTTTTAAGGCATTTTTATTAACTGTAATTTTTAAATATTATGATTTTTCTTAATGTCTTTTCAGCAGATTGGAGGAATTAACATATATATTTACTATACAGTTTACATGATTTAATCTTCACAAATCCTGACAGATTTTACTACCCACATATTCAAGATAAGGAAACCAGGCTTTGTGATATGAAGCAACACACCAGAGACCTGAAGAATCCTGCAGAGTTGAGGCTCAAACAAGTTTCATTGACTTCAAAGCCCACGATCTTTCTACAGTGGAACAAAGTTCAAAACACAGAAATCTAATAAATGATTGATTCTTACAATACAAATCACTGGAAATATATACATTTCTATCCCCTAAAAAAAAAAAAAAAAAAAAAAAAAAAAAAAAAAAAAAAAATTCCCTTAAATCAGAAAGACCAGGTCTCTAAAATAAAGATATTATCAATGTAAGCATTTCCATAGAGTCTGCATTTGAATGTAAATTTCTGACAATTCAAAAGCTCCAAAGATCTTTATTTTAAAAATCAAATTTATTTTCTCATATATATTGTAAGAAAAGACTAAAATAATCTTTTGCCCAAGTTGAATATTTAGAGGAATACCTAGACTTGTCCAAATGCTTCATCCAAGCCACGATCTCTACCTATGTCAGGTGGGCAGGCTCTGGACCTCTGAGAGGGGTCCAGAATGCCACTGTCCCCAGAGGGAGAATATTTGGACTTGGTCGAACTCTCAGTGAGAGTTTGGTTGACTCTGGCTAATGGATATTTTGTTTGTATTTTGATATTAATGTCTGCTAGAGAATCCGATCACTTTGGTGATGATAACAATGCTAATCTTTACATACGAAATTAGGGTTTCTGACTTGCTCCATGAACACTTTAGTGGTCTTTACAGACTATCAATTACTATCCCAGGAGGGTGCCTTGCTTGCCTGCCTCTTGGTCCAGCTCTGCTCCTTTCTTGCTAAATTGCCTTCCATTCTCAGGGCCAAAAACATCTGCTAATTAGCAACAATGAGGCCCTATTAAAATCAAATGCTAGAAGGAAAAAAAAAGAATAAACCACTTTCAGTCTTGTTAATGTTTTTAAAATGTTTTGTAATCAGAAAGCTAATACATGTTCATTATTTTTTAAAAAAAGATGTGTGAAGATGCATTGTTATACATTAGATATTGTCGATGATTTAAACCTTTCAAGTATCAGTGACTGAGGCTGAATTTTGTTTTGGAAATAAAATAATAGCATACGTCAGCTCATTTGAAAATAATCCGTCAAAATGTAAATTATTAAACATTTCTGCTGCAGAGGTTAAAATGTTAATGTTTTTGGGCTTTGAATATCATTCTTATTCTTTTTAAACTGAATTTGGATTCCATTTGTAAGTTGTGATATCATAAGACTATCTATGTAATAAGACTTTGTAAATGTATATTTGTACATGTATTTTTCTATGGCCCACAAACTGAAAAAGTTTACTTTTTTTTTTTTTTTTTTGAGACAGAGTCTCAGTCTTGTCACCCAAGCTGGAGTGCAGTGGCTCAATCTCGGCTCACTTAAACTTCCACTTCGCAGGTTCAAGCGATTTACCTGCCTCAGCCTTCGAAGTAGCTGGGATTACAGCTACTACCACGCCCAGCTAATTTTTGTATTTTTGGTAGAAATGGGGTTTCACCATGTTGGCCAGACTGGTCTCAAATTCCTGACCTCAGGTGATTCTCCCGCCTCAGCCTCCCAAAGTGCTGGGATTACAGGAATGAGCCATCATGCCCGGCCAGGTTTTTATGTTTTTGAATGGTTGAAAAAAATTAAAAGAAGGTTATATTTCATGACACATGAAAATTATATGAAATTCAAATGTAAGTGTCCATAAAGTTTTATTAGAATACAATATGCTCATTCATTTATATATTGTCAGTAGCTGTCTTTGCATTCTAGTAACAAAGTTGATATATGGGCCACAAAGCCTACAGCTTTCATTAACTGATCCATTACAGGAAAAGTTTAGCAAAATTTGCTCTAACCTCTTAGATTTAAGAAGAATACTGGGCATTGTGACTCATCTTCTCATATTCAACTGGCAATCTGACCAGGAAGAATCCTTACATAGTACTCACCTTAGAACTTTTATTTTCAATAAAGAAAGTTCAAGCACCCAATTTTTCAAACAAGAAAAGGCATACATGACTACCATACTATTTGGTAGTGATTATAACTTTGACAGCTAGAAGATGAGATGTTCAGCTGATTTTGCAGTGCTGTGCGACCATTCATCTAGAATACCTCTGGAGAATAAAAATAATGCCTCTCTCAGATACGAAAACCTAATTACATACATGATAAATGACAGTTTTCAAAACATGATCTTTTTGGTGATAAATACCTCCCAAAAAATTTATAAAGCTTTAGAACATAATATTTTCTCCCAGTCATGGTTTGTTATTTTCAAGGAGTGTATAGAATTAAAATGATGCTGGGAAAGGGTAGTTGAGGAGATGCAGAACCTTATCCCATCTGTGGATGACAGAGACTCTGGTTGTCTTCTAAGTATAAAGCCTGGGTCTTCGACCAGAGGAAAAAAAGGTATTAGGGATGAAGTGACTTCTAAAAAACTGTCAATCCTTCATTTATTTTTTAACATGGCAAAAGGTGTGTCAAAATCATGCAATTGTGAAAAAATTATGCAATGTATTTTTCATTTTATTTCCATAGAGCTTTCAATTTTTAGAAACTTTCCCCTGGGTTCTAATAATTTTTATGAAAATCTTGGTTTTTAATCTTGTGAGATCCTTATTTTTCAGAGATATTTTTGCAGAAAGCCGAGGGTCCCTGGATATATTAAAAGGAACAATATCATTGATTTTGAATAGAAATTAATTTAATAGGTCTGTGCGCAGTGGCTCATACCTGTAATCCCAGCATTTTGGGAGGCCGAGGTAGGCGGATCACGAAGTCAGGAGACCGAGACCATCCTGGCTAACACAGTGAAACTCCATCACTACTAAAAATGCAAAAAGTGAGCCGGGCATGATGGAGGGTGCCTGTAGTCCCAGCTACTCAGGAGGCTGAGGCATGAGAATGGCGTGAACCCGGGAGGAAGAGGTTGCAGTGAGCTGAGATCGTGCCACTGCACTTCAACCTGGGCGACAGAGCGAGACTCCATCTCGAAAAAAAAAAAAATAAGTAATAAATTAATATTAAGTTTCTGTTATTCCACAGACCTTGAATGTCTTTAAGAAAATATAGCCGGGCGCGGTGGCTCACGCCTGTAATCCCAGCACTTTGGGAGGCCGAGGCGGGCGGATCACAAGGTCAGGAGATCGAGACCACGGTGAAACCCCGTCTCTACTAAAAATACAAAAAATTAGCCGGGCGCGGTTGTGGGCGCCTGTAGTCCCAGCTACTCGGGAGGCTGAGGCAGGAGAATGGCGTGAACCCGGGAGGCGGAGCTTGCAGTGAGCCGAGATCGCGCCACTGCGCTCCAGCCAGGGGGACAGAGCGAGACTCCGTCTCAGAAAAAAAAAAAGAAAAAAAAAAAGAAAAAATAGTATTAATGAATTTAAATGTAAGGAAGAGAAAGTCAAAAGGACAAATACATAGTATGGCTGACTGCCTGGCTGGAAAAGCTGAAATGGCTAGCACAGGAAATGTCTGTTGAGCACCTTGGCAGTGGACATGCCAATAGTGCAGGGAAATTATTAGTGAAGGGAGAAATGCAGAGACGCGTGAGGAGAGAAGGGAGAGATGACAATGGCATTTAGTAGGTGAGCAAGTTGAGAAAACAAAGAAGTAATTTATTAACAAAATTACTCAAAAGTATTTTGAAAATTCTGACCAAATTCATACACAAAACCATGAGATTACCAAATTACATGGAATCCTGTATTTAAATCTCTAGTTTTATTCCTGATGTGTTCAAATTTTGGACTTTACTTTTCGATGCCCTTTAGCCACACACTACTGTGGACACACATCTAGGTGAGCAACTTGGGCTTATTTGTCATTGCAGAAATGGCAAAATAGAAAGAAGAAACCAGAGTTGGGTTGACATTTGTGCTTTCCAAACTATTTTAGGTAAACTATGACTGGTAACCTTTCAAATCTCGTTAGCCTGTTTCACCAATTTTGGTTTTGCTATTTTGTGTAAAGCAGGATTCAAGTGGTCCAGACCCCCAGTTCTTAGCACGCATAAAGTTTATAATGTAAGGCAAGTTGGTGGTGGTGGTGTAAGTAGAACACATGTCATTCGATGGTTGCTGTAGCACAGCATATCATTAACTTCCTTAACAACTTAAAGATATATCTGCAGTTACTAATAATATTAACTAAAGTTTGTAAAGTTGACCAAAGTTGTGAGTAGATTCGAAAAATTAATATGTAGTTAGCACAAATTTGGTGGCCTTTTTCTTCCTGTCAAATCTACCAAACCATTTTTTTCATAATCATTTCCAGATTCACTGGCCTGCTAGGAGGACTCACGGGACTCAGTATTGAGTCTTATGATTATGATTCCAGCAAGCTGATACGAAGCAAAAGCCAAAAAGGGAAAAGACAGGGGAAAACAGGCACTAACTTCCAAAAGTCCTTTCCCAAGGAAGTCAAACAGAATGTGCTTGATTCCCCCAGCAATGAATTGTGAAAAGGTGCAATATTTTCTACCAGTTGAGCTTATTAAGAATCCAATAACCAGGATTTTTAATGGAGGCTGGTCTCGAGGTACCCTTTGCTTAGCACCTTCCAAATTTAAGATCCTCCTAAAGAAAATGGGAATTTGGCATAAACCACATTGTTAATACAAACAAGCTAGGCAAGCGAACGTCTTCCTGAAATCTAAGTTCTCAGATGTCACCCAAGAGCCAGTCTTGCAAACAGGACAGCTCCTAGGCCTGCCATGTTAACTCTTTTCTACACAACCATGTAATAAGATAGCAGAGATATCTGTAAGGAGATAAGTCTAATCTCAAGTAATTCAATATTTAGTGCATCTTAATTCCATTTATCTTACTTATATTCCTTCAGTAGTCATGATCTATCTTGTGAATGTTGTTCTTGGACCCCCGCCAGCTGGTGAACTAAATGTTTTACTGGGGTTTGAGAAAAATATTTGATCTTCGAAGTTATGTCTATTTTTATCTAAAAAGAAGAAAGCAATTCAGCTTCTTTATTATTCAATGTGTAGCTTGACACTGATGACTTTACTTCTTTTTAATGACCAGCATATCATGTTTCATGTGTTATGTGAGGTACACCTGGGAAGAAGGGGTCTTGTGCAAAGTGGTGGTATTGGCAGGTGGTAAACTTTCACTTATTTACCTATTTTAGAATATCATAACACAATGTATTTTATGTATGCTAGGTGGACAATATTATCTAAATTAAAATATCATAAAATATGAAGGAGAATAAAAATGCATTGTGTCAAGAAATCCTGAAATAAGTATATGAATAAAGTAAGTATAAAAAGACAACTAACACCTGGTCTGTTCATAGTAAGAACTATTTGGTTTAACTAGTTCATCAAAAAATTACTGATGATGTAATTATATCTGACAAAGTAAGGGCAAGAAACCATCTGAAATATAAATACATATTAATACTTTCTGTATAGCTAATGTTGAACTAATAGATAAGTATCTAGAATTATTCTTTACTGGTGGTTTGAAATCAAACATGCATTGGGAGTATATTTAAAATTATTTTACTGCTGGAATATGCAATCAGACTATTTGACGGTCGTGGAGCATCATGTGCAGACATTATAATGTTTAATATCTTCCTCTGTTTCTGTTTCAGAGGAAACACATTCAGGCCATATCTCCTTCAATACATAAGTAATCATTGATTTTGTTTCACCACCACCAAGGTATTTTCCTTGGCATTAATGATTCTAAAACCATCACATCACTCTCTTGTAGAAATCAATAAAAAGTCCACCTCTAGTGAAATCAGCCCTAAAGCAGGTAATCGCTCTATAACCACTGACTGGATTATGGCTCTTGTCTTTAGTGAGCTATTCCATTTTCATACTGTCAGACAAATTAATTAAATTTACAGACTGGTCTGCTGCATTAGTCTGGATTTTTAGATGATGAATTTTATATTACATCCTATTTCTCTGGGCACTAGACATAAAATAGCAAAAAAGACATGGTTCTTGCCTAGTAGTGGAGGAAGACAGACATATACACAGACAATTTTAATAGAGTGCGATAGACTCTATGCCAAAAAGTGCTAGTGGGTTCCATAAAACCCCACAAGATAAGTAAGTTTTAATATGTATGCTTAATCATTTTAAAACTGTCCAGAGATGTATTTAAAAAAAAAAAAAACTTAAGAATGCTTGTTAAAAAAAAGAAAGAAGTATCTGGCCGCCAAATCTCAAATCTCAATAGATTGTTTATGGAGTAACTCTTTGTCACCCTGAGTATATCCATCTAGAAAAAGTACATTTAGAAATGACTTCAAATCACTTCTAACTCAGCAGATGAAAAGGGTTCCCAAGAGATAATTTTAGTCCTATAGTTGCCTTTTCCACCACATAAAGCTGTAATATTTTCAGGCACGTTTTTACTACCTTGTCTGCTTGCCGACTCCTTGTTTTTCTTCATATGAAGTTCTCTAAGCTAACAAACTGCTTTATGTATTCTGTAGATCTGGTGAATGCTTCCACTCAGGCTAGGGAGTCTCCATGCACGAAATTCACACCTTAGAGCCACACCCAGTGGGCTAGCCTAATAGTGGTTGCACACATGAAAGAATATTGGGCGAAAACACATTTAAATTACAACAGCAACAGAAAATGATATAGAACGTATTTGCAATTATAGAAAAGATACAGGCGCATGGAAATAGAGGCAATGGTTTACAAAGTGATTACAGATGAAGGCCATTCATGATTTAAACTAGTCTTCTCTTTCAAAAATACAGAAATTTGCGCAATTGCGGTGGCTCATGCCTGTAATCTCAGCACTTTGGGAGGCCGAGGTGGGCGGATCAGGAGGTCAAGAGATTCAGACCATCTTGGCCAACATGGTGAATCCCCATCTCTACTAAAAATACAAAAATTAGCTGGGTGTGGTGGTGCGTGCCTGTAGTCCCAGCTACTCGGGAGGCTGAGGCAAGAGAATGGCGTGAAGCCAGGAGGCGGAGATTTCAGTGAGCTGAGATCGCGCCATTGCACTCCAGCCCGGTGACAGAGAGACTCCATCTCAAAATAATAAATAAACAAATAAAATAAAAAAGAGACAAAATCTGGATAGATGTCATCAGTATTGGTTGTATAGTTATGGGTTTTTTTTTTAAATTTTCTTGAATCTCTAATTTAAAATGTCAAAATGGATTGGAGAGTAAAAACAAAACCACAGGACTTCCTTTACCAAAAAAAAAAAAAAAAAAAAAAAAAATGGTAATCTAGGTGACACGATATTGTCACAAACTTTAAAGCACAAGTGGATAGAGAAATTCACCAACAACCTTAACACCTGCCTGCTATGAATGTCTGTGCAGAAAGAATCAAAAGGGAGAAATTATGAAGACTGTAAACCTTAGAACTAAATATAACTAAAATCCCATTCTTATTAAATAAAGAGTGGGGCAGATATAGTAGCTGGGATGAATTTTCACAATCCAAAAGCTGTTGAGTACAATGGGTCCAATGTAGAAAAAATTGAATGGCCCAAGCTTTCTAACCTCTATGAACTCTCAAAACTGATGACCCAGGGCTACCTTTCAAGGCTTCACACTGAGGAGAAAGTACTCAAATTGGAACAAGATAAGTAGGACAGAGAGGTAGAAACAAAAGAAAGTGAAAGCTCAGATAAACTTGATGAAAAGAAACAGGTCCTGGGAACCTCCAAAAACAAGAAAACAAGAGAAGAAAGGGTTCTGAGAAGTTAAATAGCTGTTCCGTATATCACATCATGTTGAATTTAGGAAAACAAATTTTACGTAAAGATTGAATCACAAAAAAATGTCAGTGTCTAATTCCACACAGAGTCATTTAAGAAGAATGACTGAGGAGCATTCCTGTGAATGACGCCTGGAAGACTTTCCTTTAAAACAGGTAAAAATGTCACCTACTGTTTCAAAATGCACTATAGCATACTTAGAAAATGATGAAAGAAAAGAAAACAGCAAAATTAGAAAAACGCAAAAATAAAATATTTCAAAAAATGTGGAAATTAGAAAAAGGAAAATTCAATATGGATAAAAAGCCAAAAGGAACACAAGAAAAAATAAACAGAATGGGTAATGTCTTAGGAGAAAAATAAAGCAAACAGAAGCAAACTATAAAAGTTAAAAGAATTAAGGGACTTCCAGTTTTCAATAATGTAGAATAATACATTAAACAATGAGAAATCTGACAAAATATATAAAATATTGCATTGCAGGCATTAGAAGAAAGACAATACAGGATTATATTTTCTGAAAATGGGGAGAAACAAGGTGAACCTGATTAATTCCTGATTTATGACTGGAATCAGTTTTCAGTCTGTAGTGTAGGGAGGAGGAGCCTAACAAAGCCCTTTGATTCCACTGAGTTAAAAGATATAAATCAGAGTCAGGGAGGCTAAGCCAATCAGAATAGAGGACAGAGTTTCACGGGAGAGAGAACTCCAGAGATCTGCCAAGGGTTCCTATGATTCTCTAGCTAAGTACTGATTGGTATATGCACAAGAAGGAAGCACTTGAGGTTAGAGAAAGATTCTTCATAAATGAACAGAGAGTTAATTTCTAGTGTTTCAACAGAAGTGAAAAAAGTCTATGTCCCCACGAAGCAGAACAGTTAAAACCTCTAAAGCTGCTACCAAATCTTGAAAGCAGACCTCAGCGATCAAATTGCCTCAAGCTAACTTAAATATTTGCCAAAATAAATAAAAACTTTATTGAAAGAAATACAATAAAATGCAACAATTAATAACATCAAACTCTAATGTATGCTGTCCAATAGGAAAATCAGCACTTAAAGCAGCATGAAAATAGGACTCATAAGCAGCAGCAGAAGCAATCAGTAGAAACACACGAAGATGAAGATGATGGAACTACCAAAGACAGCAAAGATATATTATAAACATGCTCCATATGTTCTAGAAGACTGAAAAAAGTAAACAGTGTGAGTGATTGATTGCAGAAAATACTCAAATGGAACTTCTAGGGATGAAAAGTATAGTATCTAAAATTAAAAAAAAAAAAACCCTGTGTGATAATAGCATATAAGCTGATACAGAGACAATGAGCAGCATACTTGAATTCTTAGCTATTGAAATTTTCCAAAATTTAGCTCAAAAATAAAAAGGACAGAAAATTAAATAGAACATCGGTGACCTATGAGACAATATTAAACAGTCTAATGTGGGCATAATTGAATTCCAGAGAGAGAGACAGAGAGAGAGAGAGAGAGAGAGAGAGAGAGAGCACATATCCAAGAAGTTCAATAAACAAATGTAGAATAAACCTAAATAAGTTTACCTAAAGGCATGATGAAATTGCTGAAAACCAATGAGAGAGGGAGAGACTCATAAAGGAAACAAGGGGAAAAATACACATATATAGAGAGGAATAAGAATAGCAGCCGACTTCCAAGAAAAACTGCAGGTCAGAAAAAAATAATGTATTTTTAAATGCTGAAAAACAAAATGCATGTAAACTATAATTCCTTACCCATCAAAATATATTTCAAAGTTAAAGATAAAATAAACACTTTTTATTCACAAAAAGCTGAGAGATTTTGGCCTGGCATGGTGGCCACACCTGTAATTCCAGCACTTTGGGAGTCTGAGGTGGGTACATCACAGGGTCAAGAGATGGAGACCATCCTGGCCAACACGGTGAAACTCCATCTCTACTAAAAACACAAAAAAATTACCTGGGCATGTTGGTGTGTGACTGTGTAGACAGCTACTCGGGAGGGTGAGGCAGGAGAATTGCTACACTTGAAGAAATATTAAGAAAGTCTTTAAGGCAGAATAAAAATTATGTAAGAAGGAAATAAAAATCTTCACAGTGAAATAAAATAGGTAAAACTGGAAGTAAATGTGTAGCTTTTTCTTATGTATTAATCTGTCTCAAAGATTATTAACTTTTTAAATTAAAAAACAGTCAATATATTGTGGAACTTACAGAGTATGTAGAACTAGAGTAATAGCACAAAAATGGTAGGGGAAAATGAAACTATATTGTGTGAGTTTCTTACATAATATGTGAAGTGGAACCATATTAAAGTTAAATTGCATTAAGTTAAAAACTTAGAATAACTAAGTGACAGAAAAGGAGGAAATAATAAGACAATAGTAAAGATTAAATAGAAACATTAAACAATTTTAATTTATCCAAGAGATTATTTAGAGGACAAAACTGAACAAACTGTATATTAGACAGATAGAAAAAAAGGTATTGTGATGATTGATTTAAGCCAAATTATATCAATAATCACGTTAAATGTAAAGTATTTAAGTAACCAAATTAAAAAACAGAGATTGCTGGATTGGATAAAATAAAGACACTTTGTTCTGTATAAGGAAATCCACTTTAAAAAGTGAAATATAGCTAAAAAAATGAAATGTTAATGCATGAAAAAGATACATGATACACACATTGAGCCAAAATAATTTAAAGGTTAAATGGCCATATTATTATAAAGTAGACTTTAGAGCAAGGAATATTACTATAGGTAAATAGGCTAATTTCATAATGATACAAGGATTAATTTGTCAAGAGAACATGATCATCCTAAAGCATAAGCATGTAAAATGCAACTTAAAGTAGAGCAGGCAGAGATCAAGAAATGTAAAGAGATACAGAAAAATCCTAAAAGCTGGAAATTTCATCATCAAACTCTTAAATAATTGGTAGAACACGTGGATAGGAAACTAGTAGAAATACATGAGACTTCAACAACATTACAACCAACTGGATCGAAGTGGCAATTGTAAACATTCAACTAAAAACAGATGAACACATTTATCCAAATGTACATAAGCAACTCACCAAAATAGACCATACACAAAGACATAGAAGAAATCTCAATTGATTGAGATTTTGTATATTAAAATGTGTATGGTCTCATCTTTGCCCAAAAGCTTTTTAAGCTGATAAGCAACTTTAGCAAAATTTCAAGATACAAAATCAATGTGCAAAAGTCACATGTATTCCTATATACTAACAACAGGCAAGCAAAGAGCCAAATCATAAATGAACTCCCATTCACAATTGCTATAAATATAATAAAATACCTAAGAATACAGCTAACAAGGGAAGTGATGGACCTCTTCAAGGAGAACTACAAACCACTGCTCAAGGAAATCAGAGAGGACACAAACAAATGGAAAAACATTTCATGCTCATGGATAAGAAGAATCAATATTGTGAAAATGGCCATATTTGGGTAGTATGGTCCTAAGCAATTTATAGATCAATGCTATTCCCATTAAACTACAATTTACATTCTTCACAGAATTAGGAAAAAAAACTATTTTAAAACTCATATGGCACCAAAAAAGAGCCCAAATAGCGAAGACAATCCTAAGCAAAAAGAACAAACCTGGAGGCATCAAGCTACCTGACTTCAAACTAAACTATAAGGCTACAGTAACCCAAACAGCATGATACTGGTACAAAAACAGATACACAGATCAATGGAACAGAATAGAGAATTCAGAAATAAGACCTCACTAGAGAATTCAGAAATAAGACCTCACATCTACAACCATCTGATATTTGACAAGCCTGACAAAAACAAGCAGTGCAGAAAGGATTCTCTATTTAATAAATGGTGCTGGGAGAACTGGCTAGCCATATGCAGAAAATTCCTCAAAGACCTAGAACCAGAAATACCATTTGACCCAGCAGTCCCATTGCTGGGTATATACCCAAAGGAATATAAATCATTCTGTTATAAAGATAAATGCACACATACTTTCATTGTAGCACTATTCCCAATAGCAAAGATTTGAAATTAACCCAAATACCCATCAATGATAGACTAGATAAAGAAAATGTGGTACCTACCCCATTGAATACCAGGCAGCCATAAAAAGAAATGAGATCATGTCCCTTACAGGGACATGGATGGAGCTGAAAGTCATCAGCAAACTAATGCAGGAACAGAAAACCAAATACCACATGTTCTCACTTATAAGTGGGACCTGAACAATGAGAACACATGGACACAGAGAGGGGAACAAAACACACTGGGGCCTGTTGAGGGAGGGTGGAGAGGGAGAGCATTAGGAAAAAGAGCTAATGCATGCTGGGCTTAATACCTAGGTGATGGTTTGATAGGTGCAGCAAACCACCCTGGCACATGTTTTCCTGTGTACCAAACTTGCATGTCCTGCACATACATCTGGAACTTAAAATAAAATAAATAAATATAAAATTTTAAACTAGAAAATGTATGTAGTCTGTTGTACTTTATACTTTATACATTGTACTCTATTCAGTAAAACAAAGTATCTTCTCTGACCAAAATGCTACTAAATTGGCAATCAATTGCAAGAAGATGATTGGAAAACAACAAATGTACAATTGTCAACTACACTCTTAAACATATTCTGGGTGATATAAGCAATCATAAAGTAAATTAGAAAATATCTTGAACTAAATGAGAATTAAAACATACACACCCACATTAGATATAGTTATAAAGTAGATACTTATATTGGAAGAAAAGGTAGAATAAAAGAATTAGATATAAGCATTAACGTTAAGAAAACAGTAAAACAAAAGAAAATAAAAACCAAAGTAGCCAGACAAAAGAAAATAATAATGTAGAGAACACAGATTATTAACAAAGAAACAACGTTATGTGAGAAAATCAATGCAACTCAAATATGATTCTTTAAAAAGATTAATATGTAAACTTCTACTCAGGCTATTCAAGGAAAAACCAAGAAAACACAAATTAGCAGTATCAACAATGAAACAGAAATTATCACTACAGATTCTACATAAAATAAAAGATAATGAGAAAATATTATGAATAATTTTTATATCATACATTCAATAACTTAGAGGATATGGACAACCTCCTTTAAAGACAAAGACAAAAACTATCATAGACATTTAAAGAACAAATGTGTTGTCTGATAATTTTATATTTTTTAAAAAATACTCTAAATATAAAGACCTTTCCATGATGTAAATTCCAGGCCTAGATGGTTTCAATGTTGAATTCTACCCAATTTGAAGAAAGAAATATTAATTCAAACTCTTCCAGAAAAGAAGAGTGACAACTTCCACACTCACTTATTAGACTTTATAAATCCAGCATTAGCTTCATATCAAAAACAGAATAATATATAGTATGAGACAAAATGAAATAAGCAATGTTATTTTAAAATTATTAACAATTTTTTCGTAAATTTTAATAATTTTTAGTAAATTAAATCAAACTACATGTACAAGGAATGATAAATCATGATCAACTTGCAATCATTCCCAGAATACAAGATTTGTTTATTATTTAGTAATCAATCACAACAAAGACCCTCACTAATCATATACACTTTCAATAAATGTACCAAAACACATTTGACAAAATCAATATTCATTCATAATAACATACTCAGAAACTAAAAGTAGCGGATAACTTTATTGATTTGACAAAAAGCATATATGAAATGCTGATAGCTTACTATATTTAGTGGTGAAATACTGAATACTTTCTCCCTAAAATCAGCAATAAAGTAGTTAGCTTTATATGTACAAGTTTTATTTGCATGATACTGGTGGAATCAGAGTCAGAAAAAGAAATAAAAACCATCACATTGGACAGCAAGAAATAAAACTTCTTTTACTGGTAGATGATGTGATTATCTCTGGAGAAAGTTCTAATAAATCTACAAAAAAGCTATTCAACTAATAAGTGAGTTTAGCAGGACAGCAGTACATAAAATCAATGTACAATAATCAGATGTATTTCTATGTATTAGCAATAAACAATAAGATGCTTATACTTAAATATTCAGTTTACAATGCATTTATAATCATATCAAAACATAAAACATTTAAATATAAAATTAGGCAAATAAGTGCAAATTTCAAATAATAGAAACAACAATATTAGTTACAATTATTTAAAAGTCTGAAATAAATTAAGAGATGTACCAAGTTCATGTATTGTAGAACTTTATATTTTCAAGACGTCAATCTTCCCTTAGAAGATCTGTAAATTCAATATAATTCTAATCAAAATGCCAACAAGCTTTAAAAAAATGGCATGAACTTTAATTTTTATAGAAAAGTAAAGGACTTAGAGTAGCTGAATTGAAAAAACAAAAACAAGTTTAGAGGGCATTTATTTATTTATTTATTAACAGACTGCAAGTCTTCGTTAAACAAAGCAGTATGGTCTAGACAAGGAGTCTGGAATTTCAAGATTGTGTTGTTTTGTTTGATTTTTTTTTTTTTTTAACAAAAGTGTCAACTCCATTCAATTTGGAACAAAATAATATTTCAACAAATAGTGATGGAAAAAAATTGGATTCCCATATGTATAATAATGAACTTCAACCCTTACATAGCAACATATGCTAAATGTAACTGTAAATACATCATTAACTTATGTTTAAGACATAAAACTATAAACATTTAGAAGAAAACATGAGAGAAAATCTTTGGAATAATGGATCAAGCAAAAGTTTCTTAAATAAGAAACAAAAATCCCAAAAAACAAAATTAAAAAAAGAAAAAAAGACAAACTAGAATTCATTAAATTTAAATATTTTTTACATTCAAAAGACTCAGCTTAGAAAATGTTTTGTTTGGCTATTCATTTCAGTTTCCTTTTTAATTATTTTAGAGACAGTATGGCTTTTCAAATTTTCCAATCTCACAAATCTTCTCTTCTCTGCTAAATACACCCCACTCATTTTCACTACTTCAAGTCATCTGCTGTTTCTCTAGATCAAGCATTGGCAAACATTATTTTTTTTCTGTAAGGGTCCAAATATAAATATTGTATACTTTGTGAGTCAGTATTGTCACTACTACTCAACTCTACCACTGTAGCACAAAAATGTCCTTAGACTATAGGACATTTAGAATAAGCATGACTGCATTTCAATACAACTTTGTTTACACAGACAGCTGGTCAGATTTGACCAAGAGCGGTAGTTTGACAATGCTGCTCAAAACCAGTACTGTTCAGTAGAAATATAATGTGAGCCATAAATGCAAGTTACATAGTCATTTTAAGTCTCCTACTTGCCACTTAGAAAGTTTTAAAATGACATTAATTTTAATAACACATTTTATTTGACCCAATTATAAAAATGTTATTTTACATTTAATCAATGGAAAACTTTATTAAGATAGTTTACATTTTTGGTTCCATCCTGACATTCAAGTTCCACTGTGTATTTTGCATTATAGCACATCTCAATTCAGACTAGACAGATTTCAAATGCTTAGTAGCCACATGCAGATAATGACTATTGTACAGAATAGCTGTCAGTATTTGACCTTGCCACCAATCAGAAATGCTAAGCTTCCTGAAAGAATCTGTAGCCATTCCAAAGGAGAGTTCAGGTAAATGCATTATTACTGGTTCTTGCTTGTTTTCCCCCTAAGATTATTATATTGCAGCACCAATGAAGAATAAACCATTAGATTTTATTGGTGTTTGTTTGACTGTGCTAGCATTCTAGATTCAATGTTAATCTTTGTATTAAGTAACTTTTATGCCACTGTTTTACCATCTGATTTTCTGCTAACAGATACTGTTATCAGGATAAGTCCTCTTCTTTTGTTTCCTTCTATATCTTGAAATTGGAGTTTTATATATATAGTACATTATAATATAGTGTTCTGGGAAAATACAAAGAGATCACGGTGCTCAAAATGAAAATAAGACAGTGATGGGGTACTGATTTTTAAAATGTAAGTGAGATAATATATTTGGCTACAGCAGTTATATTTATGTTTATGTAGAGTAGCTACACAGAATATAAATAATTTGAAGTCATGTTTTTTCTAATTAAGATTTGTGACAGCTTTATTACTTGCAGTTTGAGGCATTTCAAACTCAACTTTATAAGGGTGACAAGATGACTTAAATAGCCTCTATGGAAAAAGGTTAATGAAACCATATGTACGGGGCAGGGGAAGTTGAAGGTAAATTAAATTGTATTCAAGAGTATTGTATTGGCAGGGTGGAGGGGAGTGCAGCTTGCCCTCTATTTTCACTAAGGATAGAACTTAAGAAAATTAGCTTCATCTGTAATAGAAGGAATTTAGCCTGGATATTACAAAGAAACATTTTCAGCATGAGGGTTGCTGAAAAAAAATGCTACCATGGGAGTTCTTGGTATTTATTTTCTCAAAAACGTATGTTTTCAATGAAAGTATAAACACGTAACAATTTGGGAGAGTTACCGAGATATAACTTTTCCCTAAAGTACAAGGGAATAATAGAGAAACTGTGCTGGTTCTTTTATTCCTTTATTTTTCTATTCACTTTGAGATATAAGCATTAGTTTCAAATGAAAAAAAAAAAAAAAAGTCAAAGAGACGCGCTAGAAGAGCTAAGGACACTGCACTGCGGTGTGTGGAGCATGCCCTCCTGGTCAAGTACTGGGCCTGAGGCTGTCTCCATGTTCTTAAGAGCAGCTTTGCATGCCACAGATCATAAAGGAAGGCAAAATCAAATTCAGAAAGTCAGACTGATTAAAAGAAGGACTTGTTTTATTATGATCTTTTAATATATGCATTTGTAATAGAAAACTGTTAAAATCTACATTTTCTCTGCCTACAATTTTTAATTTTTTTAATAAATAATATAATTTTCAAGCTGTTATATATTAATAACAAACAGCAAGAATCACTCCAGAAATCTCAATTTTTCAATTTTTTTTTTACAATGAAAGAATGGATAGTCTCTTTTCAACTTTCAAGACAATTTTATTTTTAATCTGGGTATCAGTTTTTTATATTTATTCAACAATAATCACTTCTATTTGCTAATTATTTTATTTTTCTTCCTATGATTTTTTTTTTATTTTTCTACATTATCAGTGACCAACTTTTAACTTTAAGTAAGTTAGCATTATTTATCTTTTGTGGGAAGCTATAGAAAATATAGGTGATGATAGCCATGTAGATACCTTTGGTAACTGGGATTGGGTGCGAGGGTACATGGCTAATGAGACTGTGGAGATTGGGTTTAAGCACTGCATAATTCATCTGGATATATTCTTGGTTAGTCTTCTCTTCCTTCAACCTAATTACACTCCTCAACTTCAGAATTATTGCTTGAATGGTTAATGTATTCATTAGATTATACTTCATACTAGTGTTATAAGTGGATTGCATGCCACAATTACAGTATTGGAGTATTCTGGGTTGTCTTTGTATTTAATTTTACCAGTGAATTTTAAACCTTCTGGTGTGTCCTTTTTGTACGTTTTTTTTTTTTTTTTTGATTCTTTCAGATTGAAGAACTCCCTTTAGCATTTCTTGTAAGTTGGATCTGGTGATGGTGAATTCCCTTTCCTTTGTAGTTGAAAGATAGCTTTGGTGGATAAAGTATTTTTGAATGGCAAATTCTTTTTTCTTTCAGCACTTTGAAAATGTCATTCCATTCCCTGTTGGCATCTGTTGAGAAGTGTGGTGCATGGTGTACATCGAGAAGTCTGTTGCCAGATGAATTGGAGTTCCTTCATAGGTCATTTTCTTCTTTTCTCTTGCTGCTTCTAGGATCTGCTCTTGGTTCTTGCGCTTTGAGAGTCTGATTATTATATGCCTTGGGGTAGTCTTATTTGGGTCAAATCTATTTGGTGTTCTCTAACCTTCCTGTACCTAGTATCTTTTCCAAGTTTTGGAAAGTTTTCTGTTATTATGTATTTAAATAAGCTTTCTACCCTTGCTCCTCTTCAACTCTCTCAAACACCAATAATTCTTATGTTTGGTCTCTTCAGGTAATTATAAATGATCTTTATTCTTTTTCATTTTTTTCTCTATTGATTGTGTAATTTCAAATAGACTATCTTTAAGATCATGGATATTTTCCTCTGCTTAATATATTCTGCTTTTGAGAGCAAACAAAATCTTCTGTTTGCTTTTATTATTTCAATTTCTTTGTTGAATTTCTCTAATAAATTTTTAAATTGTTTTTGCATGTTGTATTGGAGATCACTGTTTCCTTTAAATTGCTATTTTGAATTATTGGTCAAGGTGCTCACATATTGCTGACTCATTATGTTCAACCACTGGTTCCTCACTTTGTCTGTTTGGGGATGTCATGGTTTCCTGTTTGCTCTTGTTTCTTGTGAATGTCATCTGCCTTTGCATTGAATAATTACTTTTGTATTGCAGTTTTCTCTGTCTGGCTTTTTAAAAATGTTTATGTTTGCTGAGAGATTCTTCATAATTTACCTGCTTGATTTCTTATATATATTTTTTTTCTCTAGATCACTGCCTCCTTTTCTGTACGAGATGGCACCAAAAGTCCAGGTTTCTCTCTGCTTTAGCAAACAATCAGAGCATATGGAATGAGGGAGTTCCCAAAGAGGTCATCCCAGGAGCATGGAAGGGCTGGCTAGGGTTTATGTCTAGGGCATCTGTGTAATATACCTCCTATAGCATGGTGATGCTGAACACTCACACTGATTTGATGTCTATTTTGGCTGAGTTATACAGCAGAGTTTTCAAGGCTGGGGATAATAGTTTCACCTCTCCCCTTTGTCTCTAACTGTTCTCAGGCATGTCTCCATTCCTGTACTCGCAATGTTTCTCATTGGTGAGGCATGGACAGATCTGCCAAAAAAAAAACCAAGATGGTGGGGAATCTGGTTGTCCACCTCAGTCTCACTTTTTCCGGTGTAGAAACCTTGAGTCGGAGAATTTTTTCCATGTGCTTGGTGCTGGGCCAGCTGCGGGGAGAAGTATTGTGAATACGAAAATACAATTCTCTTTAATTTGCTCAAAGTACTTTGTTGTTGTTGTTGTCCTTCTCTGTAGTCCCAGGAACTGATTCATCCTCATATTTGAGCCCTGGGATATTGCTGCTGGAAATTTTTATGCTATATATTTGGTTTTGGTTTTCTGTAGGTGGTGAGTGAAGCCAGCCTGTGCTTATGCTGCCATTTAGGAACAGAAGTCAAGCTTATGCTTCATAATATGTACTTTAACAAAGCATAAAAATAGCAAAAGTCACTGATCTAAATTATCTTACTCTCATTCCCTCAGCTTCAAATTGTAGCCAATTTGTCCCCATCACTAAAAATTTCCTTTGACAATGGGTTTCCCTTCTACCATTCTGTAGACATTTAGAATTCCTTCGTGATACCACCTAGGCTTAAAAAATGTAAAATGTATATATATATAAATATAAAACTCCTACTTAACTCATTGCGTTTGAGTTTCTAACAATCCTCATCTTGATCATTTGTCAGTTTTTCATAGGATTGACACCTTTCTAGGACTCCATGGCATCATTTGCTCCTAAACTATGTTCTTTCTCTCTAACTACATTATTTCACTCATTTTTACAAGATCCTTTAGTCACTGCATGCTTGTCAAGTGCTTCCCGTTTTACTACTCTGTGTATACTTTCTAAACAATTTTGTTCATGCTAAGTCTCCAATTACCACATGTGGTTGATGGCTTTCATATCTGTATCACCCACTCACCAATATTTATTATTTCCTAATTCATATAAGCTATTGCTTATACGCTCTTCAGGTTTAATAGCCAATCTTTGCCTGAACCCAATACCTGGGAATTATACTCTAATCTCATAGTCATTAGTCACATCCAAATAATACCAGTCATCAAGCAATATTCTAACTCCCTGGTGTATCTTAGACCACCAAAAAAAAAAAAAAAATCCTGCATCATTGAAAAGGATGGAAGGTGGAAAATGCCTTATTAAGGAGTAGACCTATGTCCACTTTAGGTTAATCTTAAACATATGATTCATATGTTCTCACAAAGAACATTTAGGATTCCACAAAGACAAAATAGTAATCAAAATCACAAAACTTTGTATTACAGAAATTACAAATTTTATTTATCTTTCCCTGTACCTAACATTGCCCAGGAGACACTTTATTATTCTGCAATGTTTCCCTGAAAATATCAAGTACTCTCATGTCTCCAAGTTCTTGCAAACAATGTTTCTTTTGCCTAGAACCCTCATAATCATTTTTTATTCTCCTTGAAAAACTCATACTCACCCTCCAAGTCTTGATTTTTTAAGATTTTTGAATAATTTCTCTGGTCCTTCTTGTCTGTCTCTTTATCTATGTACCCGATAAACTTGTACACCTCTGTAAATACCTGACCTTAAGCCTGAGAGCAACAGTCATTGGAGAGTTAGCAACAGTCATTGGAGAGTTTGCAACAGGAAAATGAGTGATCAGATTTCACAGCATCCACACTGAATTATATGTGGAAAATACGTTTGTAGAAATAAGGCTGAGCCTGGAAACATATTGTTTTGAAGGCTGTCACAATAAATTGAGAGATGATGTCGATTTAGATGAAAAAATGACTAGATTGGAGAGAAGTTTAAAAGTAGACTTTCCATTTCATGAGACTTAAGTGAACGTCAGGGGTAGGTAATAAAAAGAATCCAATAAATATGGACTTCCTACTTAATACTATGCACAGCCCATGTTTTTAGACAGAAACGTATACATTCACAGTGAAACCATTCATGTTGGAATTTGCTCATTCTGCATTCACTGAGGAGTCCACAGATGGGTAACTCAGTGTCTTTTTACAGAATGGCTTCACCCACTGTTCTTCAGAACTTTCAGTACCACAGTACTTCATCTTTGGAGAAATAGTGCTTCTGGCAGTCCTGTCATGTAAAAACCCTGAAATCTTTTCACCATCTTAGAATATTTCCTACTGTCAACAACAAATTAGTATATTCTCTCCTATTGAGATAACACCTCACTGCCCAGAGGAAGATATTTTTGCACAATTAAGGGATAATAGTTGTTAAGAATTGACAAACTACCTTTGGCTGTATTGTTGTTGTTTTCATTAATGCCATATATAAGACACTCCATAAGAACTAGAATCTTTTCTGGAAAAGAAATAGGCAAGTTTCTGATGTTTTTGAACAGATTTTCTTTCTCCCCTACTCTCTGCATTGTTACTTTAATAATTAAAATTTCAAAAACCTAAATACAGGCTTATTTCACTTTATTGCTTTTTGCTTTATTGTACTTTGCAGATATTGCATTTTTTGACAAGTTAAGGTTGTGGCAACCCTCAATGTGTCCAGATGTGTCCAGCACATCTATTGGCACCATTTTTCCAACAGCATGTGCTCACTCTAGTTATCAGTGTCACATTTTGGTAATTCTCACAATATTTTAAACTTTTTATTAGTATGTCTATTATGGTGATCTGTGACCAGTGATCTTTGATGTAACTACTGTAATTGTTTTGGGTGCCATGCATCTCGCCCATATAAAATGGTGAACTTGATTGACAGATGCATGTGTTCTGACTGCTCCATCTACTGACTGTTTGCCCATCTGTTTCCCTTTCCTCAGGCCTTCCTATTCCCTGACACACAGCAATATTGAAATGAGGCCAATTGATAACCCTACATTTGTCTCTAAGTGTTCAAGTCAAAGGAAGGGTCCCACATCTGTCACTTTAAATAAAAAGCTAGAAATGATTACACTTAGTGAGGAAGGCATGTTGAAAGCTGACACAGGCTGAGAGCTAGACCTCTTGGACCAAAGGGTTAACTAAGTTGTGAATGCAAAGGGGGAGGTCTTTCATGAAATGTAAAGTGCTATTCCAGTGAACGCATGAATGATTAGAAAGCAAAACAGCCTTACTACTGATATGGAGAACATTTTGGTGGTCTAGATAGAAGATCAAACCAGACACAAAATTCCCTTAAGTTAAAGTCTATCTCAGAGCAAGGATATAACTCTCTTCAATTCTGTGAGGCTAAGAAAGGTGAGAAAGCTGCAGAAGAAAAGTTTTAAGTGAGCCAAAGTTGGTTAATAATGCATAAGGAAAGAAGTAATCTCCACAACACAAAGGTGCAAGGTGAAGCAGCAAGTGCTGGTGTAGAACTGCAGCAAGTTATTCAGAAGATAAAGGTAAGATCATTGATGAAGATGGCAACACTAAACAACAGATTTTCCATGTAGATGAAGTAGTCATCTATTGGAAAAAGATGCCATCTAGGACTTTCATAGCTAAGGAGAAGGCAATACCTGATTTCAAAGCTTCAAAGAACAGTCTGATTTTCTTGTTAGGAGCTAATGCAACTGTTGACTGGAGGTTGATGCCAATGCTCATTTATCATTCGGAAAAGCCTAGGACTTTTAAGCATTATTCTAAATCTACCCTGCTTGTGTTCTATAAATAGATTGACAAACATCACACCTGTTTACAGCATTCTCAGGAAAAAAAATATTTATTTTATAATTTTACTGCTCACTGAAAATTCTCTTGGTTGTCCAAGAGCTCTGATGGAGATGTACAAGGAGATTAATGCTTTTTCATATTTGTTGACATAGTATCCATTTGCAGCCATGGATCAAGGAGTAATTTTGACTTTCCAGTCTTACTATTTAAGAAATATATTTTGTATGATGATAGCTGCCCGAGATACTGATGCCTCTGATGGATATGGGTAAAGTTAATTGGATACCCTCTGGGAAAAATTCACCATTCTAGATGCAAATGGCAGATCCAAGACTTCAGTGGAGGTAATAACTGCAGATGTGGTAGAAATAGCAAGAGAACTGGAAATAGAAGTGAAGCCTCAAGATGCCACTGAATTGCTGCAATCTCAGGGTAAAACTTTAATAAATGAGAAATTGCTTTATGTCGACAAGCAAAGAAAGTGTGTTATTACATGGAATCTACTCTTGGTGAAGATGCTGTAATTGTTACTGAAATGACAACAAACGATTTACAATATGACATGAACTTAGTTGATAAAGCAGTGGCAGGGTTTGAGAGGGTTGATTCCAATTTTGAAAGAAGTTATACTGTGGATAAAATGCTATCAAACAGCATCACATGCTTTAGAGAAATCTTTTATGAAAGCAAGAGTCAACTAGTACAGCAAACTTCATTGTTGTATTATTTAAAGAAATTGCCACAGCCACCTCAACCTTCAGCAACTGCCACCCTGATCAGTCAAAAGCTATCAACATTGAAGCAACACCCTCCTCTAGCAAAAGGTTTAGTCTCATTGGAGGCCCACGTGATTATTAGCATTTTTTAACATTAAAGTCTTTTAAAACTAAGGCCTACATATTGTTTTAGACATAATGCTATTGCACTTAATAGACTACAGTATAGTGTACACATAACTTTCATCTACAGTGGCAAACCAAAGAAAATACCCATGACTCACTTAATTTACTTCGTTGCAATGATCTGGAACTCAACTAGCAGTTATCTCCAAGGTATGCCCATATTTAAAGATCAGTTTTAAGAAGTACTATCTTTCCACCACCCAGTAGTAATAAATGCTCATTTTTCATCAAAATCTCTAATTCAAGCAATATATTATAAATAATAAAGTTGGTAGACCAATTGCTTTCCTTCCATCTTATTTCTACATTTTTCCTTCCTAAAGGTAAACACTCTTAACAGATTTTTTGAGCATTCTTTCCTTTTACCGTATGAGAATTTGCATTTAGATCAGCCAAGTATCTGAGGGCTTCATACTCTCAGACTCCCACTGATGAACTTCATGCAATGTGTTTCTCGGAATGACCAGGATAAAGACTACCCAGCTTACCCATCCATGAAAGCATAGCACTTCACAGGCACAAAGGTCAACACTTCTCAGGCCAGGATGTCTTCCTTTACTGTTTATCCCCTAATCTGCTTGCTGCCCAATTTCCTGGGTTGGAGCAGGAGTAAAACAAACCAAATCTGGATCACACTGACTCTGAAATGTAACCACTAGGGTCCCAGCATAAGATGTCAATGTTTCCTCAATTACATTCCTCACTAAGCAATATTTCAGCCTTTATTTCTGTCCTTGGGCCTCCGGAGTCTGCTAAAAGTAAGCCCTTGGCCTATCTCCACCCCCCAAAAAAACTACCTTTGGTGCTCTGCTGACCTTCTGTGCTTTCTACCACACGTACTCTAACATCATGGGCTTTTCCCTCCTTATTTTATCCGGCAGTTTTCGTTGTTCTCAGTGACAGTATTGGTACAAAGTACCTATAATACCATTACCAGAAGGAGTAAGTCTGTAATTTCCCTCACCTTCAAGGTGTCCTGCATATTGCACAGGTAAGTAATTATAAAGTATGGTGACAGAAAAAATCAGGGCTCTGTAATAATAATAATTGTGTTGATGGAATTGACCTGGTTGATGTAACAGCAAAAGTGGTGGCAATTTATCTTTACCAGGGAATGCTTTTTAAAAAGCATTAACTTTTTAAAAAGTTATTTCTAGTAAAAGTCTCCTCTGGCAAGTCCAATATCACAGTTCAGAAAGTATTCCCTGGACAATCTTACATCATGTTTACACCTGTATTTGGGTTCTCCAGAGGGACAGAAATAATGGAATATACACACACACACACACATATATATATAAAATTATGATTTCACTGTTTTACATACATACATATATGTATGTGTGTGTATGTGTGTGTGTGTGTATGTATATGCACACACACACACACACACATATATATATATGCAGGCTGAGGAGCAAGGAGAGCCAGTCTGAGTTTCAAAACTGAAGAACTTGGAGTCCGATGTTCTAGGGCAGGAAACATCCAGCATAGTAGAAAGATGTAGGCTGGGAGGCTAGGCCAGTCTCTCTTTTCACATTTTTCTACCTGCTTATATTCTAGCCGAGTCAGCAGCTGATTAGATTGTGCCCACCCCCATTAAGGGTGGATCTGCCTTTCCCAGCCCACTGACTCAAATGTTAATCTCCTTTGGCAACACGCCCACAGACACATCCAGGATCAATAGTTTGTATCCTTCAATCCAATCAAGTTGACACTCAGTATTAACCATCACAACACCAAATCATATTTGGTATTTCAAAGGCAGCTGCCTGTGAGATAAAAACATTGTTTCTCACCTCATTTAGTAGCCCAACATACAGCACATGGAAGTGAAGTGGAATGACTCAGAAACAGAGGAACTTAATTGGTGTGCTCCGACAGGTTCTACTTTGACTTCGTATAATTTGCACAGCAGCCCTGTTTGTCAAGTCTATCATGAAGACCAGTTCAAAAAGACAAAAAGAGACTGGGATCAAGATGGTCAACTAGACACAGGTAGTAGGTTCCTCCTCCAGGAGAAGAGCCAGAATAGTATGTAGACACTCACATTTCAAACAGATTAACAAGAAACAAATGCTTGGATTTGGCAGAGAAGATATGGAAGTGCTAGAATTAAGAAGAGGGTTCAGAGCAGCTTGCCCAGCTAGGAACTTGCTGAGAGCTGAGCACAGCTTCTGGATGCAGGAAAGCAGTAAGAGAGAAATCCCAGAGCTCTGAAGTGGGCTTTAATGATTTTGGCTATGGGAGAAACCCTTGATGACTAGAGCCTCATGTCTGACATATGGAGCTGTCTAAGCTTTTCACAGAGATGTTGGTCCAGTAAGGGAATCAACAAAGAATCCTGTAGTCACTGAAGCCTGGAGCAGCTACAGCTGGGAGGCATTCTGAGTGTCCAAATACCAGGAATCTACAGATGCAGCTGCAGCTGCTGCTCTGCTGGAGGGAGGAAGAGGAGAGAATGGGTGCACCCATGTGCCCCTGGATAAGTACTTACTACAGTGCTATGAGCTGCTGTTGAGACTGAGAAGGGAGTGGATTGCACTCCTTACAGTTTCTTACCCATACTGCTTGCCTGGATGGTGCCCCATCCTTTATACCCTAGGCCAAGGTGCTATTTTGAGAGTTTAATTCTAGGCTGAGCTCCACACTTGGCCTGAGTTTAGGCTGATATGGCTGTAGCCACTGCCCAGCCAAGAGTCCACAGAGAAATCAGGCCATCCCATGTATACCTAGGAAATGCCCTCTTCCCTGCAACAGGCTGCTGTGAGATTGAGACCCAGTCAAAGTCCACTCTTCATAGCTTCTTGGCCACACTGCCTGCTGAAGTCATGTCCCACCCTCCTGGGTTGCAGGCCTAAGGTATCATTTTGAAAGTTTAATGCCAAGCTGTATATCATACTCTGCCTGAGCTTGGGCTGAAACGGCTACAGATGCTGCCCAGCCAAGGAGGGGCAGGGAAGCCAGGCTCTCCTACACCTACCCAAGACAATACCCAGCGCCCTGCTAGGGGCTGCTGTGAGACTGAGACTTGAGTGGACTGCACTCTCCACAGCTGGTTGCTCACATTTCTTGCCTGAGAGGGGTTCCACCCTCTCTGGTTACAAGCCCACAGGTGGCACCATTTTGAGAGTTTAGAAACACTGGTAACCTGGTGAACACAGCTGGCATTGCAGTCTTAGGCCATAGATTCGGGTGGTTACTCTGGGACAGGGGAAAGGCCTCCACAGCCAGAACTGAGTGTCAAGGGTGGAAAGTGCCCCAGTACTAGGCCAATGGGATTGAGATCTCTCCCATCCCAGTACTGGAGTGGAAGGAGAGTTCCTGATGCTGAGGTTTCTTCCAGGAAGTAAGACATGCAGCCAGGGAGAGCTTTATGCACTCACGTCTTCTCCTTTGATCAATTAGGGGACAGTACTACAGCAGCTATGAGGAGTGGGAGGGAAGGAAACCCTACTCTGCTGGAGATATAACTCTTGGCACAGACCACCCCTAAGGGAGGAAGGAGTACAACCTGTCAAAGCCCCCCTCAGGGCAAAGGAAATGCAAGCACAGCACCAGCAGCTAAAGACAGCACCACCAAAGCCCAGTAATAACTGTGGAGTAGGAGTCACCTTTCACCCCCACAAATCCCCTCCTCAGTGAACTGTTGCAGATTCAGCTGCAACTACTCTTGTCAGGGACCAGGAAACATGGGGTGAAAGAGTTTCCTTTTGGACTTCTCCAGTGGCTCCACCCTGAAAGAAGCCAAATGCTTTCTAAGGGAGGGTACTTTTTATGCTTCTTCATTGCCTCCACACCCACCCCTACCTGTTGGATCTTACTGTGAAGCGCTGTCTACTGCACTGCAGCCTGAATTACACAAACAAACAAATTGCATTGCTACAATAGGTAATGTCTGAGAATGCCACTGCACAAGTCTGACTGCAACCGTGGGATCCACACAGAACCTAAGCACCCTGCAAGCACTGAGAAATGAAGTTAGTCAATCATATGCAATATATACCACAGTCATATGCCTAAGAAAAAAAAAGTATAAAAAATCAAGAAGCCCCATCCAAACAATAACGAAAGTTTAAAAAACTGTTGGCTTTTTCAGATGAGGAAAAACCTGTGCAAAGAACTCAGACACTACAAAAAGCCAGAGTGTTCTGTCACCTCTGAAGGCTTCCTCTAGATCCTAATTAATAGATTCTAATCAGAATGAAACGACTGAAATGACAGATATAGAATTCAGAATGTGAATGGCAAAGAAACTCAAGGATATCAAAGAGAAATTTGAAATTCAAAACGAAGAAGTCAGAAAAATGATCCAGAAGCTAGAAAAAAAGTTGAAAGGTGACATAGCTATATCAAGAACTAACCAAACAGAAGTTCTGGAATTGAAACATTCATTTCAGGAATTTCAAAATACAGTTGGAAGACTTAACAACAGTGTAGACTAAGCAGAAGAACGAACTCAAAGGCCAGTCCTTCAAACTGAGCAAGGAAGAAAAAAAATTTAAACATGTTAAACATGAACAAAACCTTCAAGAAATATGGGATTATTTAAAGTTGATCAAATCAATGACTTCTGGCATTCTTGAGAGAGAAGACAAATAAGGGAAATTGGAAAATATATTTGAGGAAATAATTCAGGAAAATTTTCTGAATCTTGCTAGTGAGGACACCAGGCAGGTACAAGAAATCCAAAGAATTTCAGTGACACATTATACAAGATTACTATCTCAAAGACACATAATGATTAGACTATCTATAGTCAATGCAAAGAAAAATTCGAAAGGCAGCTAGAGAAAAGGCTAATGTTACCTATAAAGGGAAAATTGTCACACTAATAGAATTCTCAGAAAAACTTACAAGCCAGAAGATACTGGTGGCCAGTTTTTAACATTCTTAAAGAAAATATATGCCAGCCAAGAATGTGATGTCCCACCAAATTAAGGTTTATAAACAAAAGGGAAATAAAGTCTATCTCAGGGAAGCAATTGTTAAGGGAATTTATCACTACTAGACTGGCTCTATAAGAGATGCTTAAGGGAGTTATTTTTTGTTTCTTTGTCTGTTTTGACATTGTTGCAGAATGTCTTCCAACTGCCAGATCTGGAGCAAGCTGGGAATGGAATGAATGCCTCTCCTTTTATGAACGTTTGCTTTCCCTTCCTTTCTGAAGGAGGCAGAATACTGGGCACTCTCCAGACACAATCCCAGGAGATTAAGAGTTCTAAACATGGAAATGAAAGAGCAATACTTGCTACCATAAAAACACATGCAAGCATGTAGCCCAGAGATGCTGTAAAGCAAGTACACCATCAAGACTACAAGACACATAGCTAACAACACCGTGACAGAAAGAAAACCTCACATGTTAATATTGATCTTGAATATAAATTGCCTAAACACTCCACTTAACAGACACAGAGTGGCAAATTTGATTAAGAAAACAAGACTCATTCTTCTGCTACCTTCAGGAGACCCATCTCACATGTAATGATACCCAAATGCTCAAAGTACAGAGACGGAAATGGCAAACCATTTACTTTTGTTTTCCATAGCAGACAAATGGAAAATAAAATTAAAAAAAAACAGGGGTCACTATTCTTGTATCAGATAAAATCGGATTTAAACCAACAACAGTAAAAAAGGGACAAACAAGGGCATTGCATGATGATACAGGGTTCAATTCAAGAAGAAGACTTAACTCTCCTGAATATTTACACATCAAAGCACTCAGATTCATAAAACAATTATCTTTAGACAAAAGACTTTGACAGGCACGCAATAATAGTGAGGGACTTTAACACCCCACTAACAGCATTAGACAGATTACCAAGGCAGAATACTAATGAATAAATTCTGGTCTTTAATTTGAGACTTGATCATTTGGACCTAACAGGAATCTATAGAATAATTCATCCAACAATCACAGAATATACCTTCTTCTTATCTGCACATGGAACATTCTTTAAAATTGACCACATGATCAGTCATAAAGCAAGTCTCAACAAATTTGAAAAATTGAAATTATATCAAGCATCTTCGCAGACTGTACTGGAATAATAATAGAAATCAATACCAAGAAGAACTTTCAAAACCACAGATACATGGAAAATAAATTTACTCCTGAGTGATTTTTGCTTAAAAAATAAAATTAAAGCAGAAATAGAAAAATTTATTTGAAACAAATGCAAATACAGAAACAACTTACAACAACTTCTGGTATGCAGCAAAAACAGTCTTAAGAGGAAAGTTATAGGTCTAGATGACTACATCAAGAAGATAGAAAGATCTCAAATAAACAACTTAACCTCACACCTAAAGCAACTGGATAAACAACAACAAACTAAACCCAAAATTATCAGAATAAAAGAAATAATTAAAATCAGAGCAGAAGTAAATGAAATTGAGATCCAAAAATATACAGAGGATCAATAAAATGAAAACTCTGTTTTTTTGAAAGGATAAATAAGAATTATAGACTGCTAATTAGATTAACAAAGAATAAAGGAGAAGATCCAAATAAGCAGAATCAGACATGGCAAAGGTGACATCACAATCGATTTCACAGAAATACAAAATATCCTCAGAGACCTACTAGGTACCTCTATGTGCACAAACTAGAAAATCTAAAGTAAATGGATCAATTCTTAAATGCACACAACCTCCCAATATTAAACTAGGAAGAAACAGACATCTCAAACAGAATAATATTGATAATGAAATTGAATCAGTAATGAAAAACCTACCAGCCAAATAAAGCCCTGTGGATTAGCTGGATTCACAACCAAATTCTATCAGATGTACAAAGAAGAGCTGGTACCTGTCCTACTAATATTATTCAACAAAATCGAGAAGAAAGGACTCTTCCCTAATTCATTCAACAAAACCAGTATCATATGATATCAAGATCTGGCAAAGGTGCAACAAAAAGAAAACTACAAGTCAATATTTCAGATTAACACAGGAGAAATCTTCAAAAAATACTAGCAAACTGAATCCAACAGCACATCAAAAAGTTAATTCACCACAATCAAGAGGGCTTTGTGCTTAGAATGCAAGGATATTTCAACACATGCAAATTAATAAATGTGATTCACCACATAAACAGAATTAAAAACAAAAATCATATGCACATCCCAATATACATAGAATAAGCATTAAACAAAATACAATATCCCTTCATGATTAAACCCACAACAAACCAGGCATTGAAGGAACATGCCTAAAAATAATGAGGCATTTATGACAAACCCACAGCCAACATCATACTGAATGAACAAAAGCTGGAAGCATTCCTCTTAAAAAGTGGAGCAAGACAAGAATGTCTATATCACCACTCCTATTCAACATATTACTGGAAGTCCCATCCAGAGCAATCAGGAAACAGAAAACATAGAAGCATCAAAATAAGAAAAGAGAAAGTCAAATTTTCTCTCTTTACTGATGATATGATTCTATACCTAGAAAACCTTAAAAGTTCTACCAAAAGACTCTTAAGTCTAGCAAATGACTTCAACAAAGTCTCAGGATACAAAATCAACTCACAAAAGCAAGTAGTATTTCTATATACTTGTTATAAGTGTATACCAATTGTAATTAGCTTATGATAAGCTTGAATGTTATATTCAAGCTGAGAAGCTGAGAACCCGATTGAGAATGCAATCCTATTTACAATAGCCAGAAGAACATACCTAGGAATACATCTAACTTCAGAGATGCAAAATCTCTATGAGGAGAACTACAAAACAAACACCGCTCAGAGAAATCACAGATGACACAAACAAATGAAAATTCATTTCATGCAAATGGATGGAAGAATCAATATCATTAAATGTTCATACTGCTGAAAGCAATCTCCAGAATCAACACTATTCCTGTCAAACTAATAATGTCTGTTTTTATAGAATTTAAAAAAACCTAGCATTTATTTTATTCTTATTTTATATTTATTTATTATTTTTTTTGAGATAGAGTCTCGCTCTGTAGCCCAGGCTGGAGTGCAGTGGTGCTATCTTGGCTCACTGCAAGCTCTGCCTCCCGGATTCACGCCACTCTCCTGCCTTAGCCTCCTGAGTAGCTGGGAGTACAGGCACCCGCCACCATGCATGGCTAATTTTGTTGCATTTTTAGTAGAGATACAGTTTCTCCATGTTAGCCAGGATGGTCTCGATCTCCTGACCTTATGATCCGCCCGCCTCGGCCACACAAAGTGCTGGGATTACAGGCATGAGCCACTGAGCCTGGCCAAACCTAGTATTTATATGGAACAAAACTAGAGCCTGAGTAGTTGAGGCAATCTAATGCCAAAAGTGTAAAGCCAGAGGCATCAAATAAATTGAGATTAAACTATACTACATGACTATAGTAATCAAAGCATCATGGTGCTGATACAAAAGCAGACGGATAGACAAATGGAACATAATAGAGACCCCTAAAACAAAGCAACAAGCCTACAACCAAATCATCTTTGGAAAAGTCGACAAAAATAAATAATGTGGAAACGACATCCTATTCATTAAATACTGCTGGGAAACTGGCTGACACACAGGTTTCAGAATGAAACCTGACCCCTACCTCTCACTGTAGGCAAAAATTAACTCAAGATGAATTAAAGACTTACATGTAAGACCTCAAACTAAAATTTCTAACAAAACCTAGGGAATGCTTTTCTAGATATTGCTCTAGGCAAAAAGTTACGATGAATACCCCAAAAACAAATGCAATAAAATCAAAAATAGACAAATGGGAGTTAATCAAGCTAAAGAGCCTCTGCACAGCAAAATAAATTCCTAACAGAGTAAACATGCAACCTAAAGAATGAGAGAAAATACATTTGAAAACTATGCATATAACAAAGAACTAATATCCAGAATCTATAAAGAAATTAAACAAATTAATAAGAAAAAAAATAACGTGATTAAAAAGTTGCCAAAAGACATGAATAGACACTACTCAAAAGAAAACATACAGGTGTTAAACAAACATATAGAAAATGCTCAACATCACTAATCATTGGAGAGATACAAAGCAAAACCACCATGAGATATATGTCACACTTGGCAGTATGGCTATTATTAAAAGTTGTGGTGGCTCATGCCTGTAATCCCAGCATTTTGGGAGGCTGAGGTAGGCAGATCACGAGGTCAGGAGTTTGAGACCAGCCTGGCCAATGTAGTGAAACTTTGTCTCTACTAAAAATGAAACAATTAACTGGGTGTGGTGGCACACACCTGTAGTCCCAGCTGCTTGGGAGGCTGAAGCAGGAGAATCGCTTAAACCTGAGAAGCAGGGTTTGCAGTGAGCAGACACCACACCATTGCACTCCAGCCCGGGCAACAGAGTGAGACAAATGTTGAAAAATAAGAGATGTTGGTGAGGCTGTGGAGAAAAGGGGACACTCATATATTCTTGGTGGGAGTGAAAGTTTGTTCAGCTCCTGCAGAAAGCAGTTTGGAGGTTTTTGATAGAACCATAAAGAGTAACTGGATTGCTGGATCCATTACTACTTGATTCAGTAACACAATTGTTTTTTTTTGTTGTTGTTGTTTTTGTTTTTTTTTGTTTTTGAGACGGAGTCTTGCTCTGTCACCCAGGCTGGAGTGCAGTGGCCGGATCTCAGCTCACTGCAAGCTCCTCCTCTCGGGTTCAGGCCATTCTCCTGCCTCAGCCTCCCAAGTAGCTGGGACTACAGGCGCCCGCCACTTTGCCCGGCTAGTTTTTTGTATTTTTTAGTAGAGACGGGGTTTCACCGTGTTAGCCAGGATGGTCTCGATCTCCTGACCTTGTGATCCGCCTGTCTCGGCCTCCCAAAGTGCTGGGATTACAGGCTTGAGCCACCGCGCCCGGCCCACAATTGTTGGGTATATACCCACAGGGAAATAAACTGTTTTAGCAAAAAGATACCTGCACTTCTATGTTTATTGCACTATTCACAATACCAAACACATGGAATCAACTTATGTGCCCATCAACAGTGGACTGAATAAAGAAAATATTGTACATACACACAATAGAATCCCACTCAGCCATCAGAAAAGCAAAATCATGTCCTTTGCAGCTAGAACCCCACTCAGCCATCAAAAAAGCAAAATAATGTCCTTTGCAGCAGCATAGATGCAGCTGGTTTTGCATTTTTGTGTTTAACCTAAGCAAACTAACACAGAAACAGAAAACCAAATACTACACATTCTCACTCATAAATGGGAGGTAAATATTGGATACACATGGACAGAAAGATGAGAATGATAGTCACTGGGGACTTCAAAAGGGCAGACAGAGGGCGGTGAGGCAAGGTTTTAAAAACTACCTATTGGGTACTATGTTTATTACTTGGGCAATGGAATCATTAGAGGCTCAAACTCCAGCATCATTTAATATACACATCTAATAAACTTGCACACATACCTACTGAATCTAACACAAAAAATATTGGGGAATAAAAAGGACAAAAAGGGTAGTTCATCTTCCATGGGGAAAGTCAATTTTATTATTCTACATTATTTTATTTTGGTTAAGAAACATTACTTACACGAGTTTTCAACAAAATTCTGGCCAGGCTTGGTGGCTCATGCCTGTAATCCCAGCAGTCTGGAAGGCTGAGCCAGGCAGATCACCCGAGGTCAGGAGTTTGAGACCAGCCTGGCTAAGATGGTGAAACCCCATCTCTACTATGAAAAAAAAAAAAAAATACAAAAAGTAGCCAGGTGTGGTACCAGGTGTCTGTAATCCCAGCTACTTGGGAGGCTAAGGCAAGAGAATTGCTCGAACCCAGGAGGCGGAAGTTGCAGTGAGCCAAGATTGTGCCATTGCACTCCAGTCTGGGCGACAAGAATGAGACTTCGTCTAAAAAAAAAAAAAATCTAATAATCTCATGTGTTTTTATAGCATGTATAGAAATCTGACCATGATCAAAGGCTGACAACATGTAAATCAATGAGTTTAAAAAATATTTTATTCCTTGTTTGAGATACCTTTGATCATCCAAAATAAAGGATCGTGGGCTTCTTTCTAGGGAGACAATTACAGAAAGGTTGTTGTGATGACAATTTCACTGCCCATATCATCATTTTATAGGCAGAGCAGTAGAATGATTAAAGGGGATTTAAAAACATTGATTTACATATATTTTTTTTTTTACCAATAGTTATCTTCAGTTGACATGCACTAAAAGATACTTTCTAATTTCTTTTTTCCATTTTTGATGCCTCCAGTTGATTTCTCTTACTTTATTGCATTACTTAATACCTGTAACACAAAGTTAAATGATGATAAAACAGTGGTCATTCTTTTTTTCTCCATAGGTTTGTGTGTGTGTATTGTTTTCTAAATTTATACACTTTATTTTTTATAGCATTTTTACATTTGCAGAAAACTTGAGCAGAGAGTGCAGAAAGTTCCCATATTGCCTCTGCTTGGCAACCCACCTACCCACTGCACACAATCTCTTTTATTACTGACATCTTGTATTAGTGTGGTGCATTTGTTACTACTAAAAAACCAATACAAATACATGATTTTAATTAAAATGCATAGTTTAAGTTAGGTTTCACTCTTTGTGTTGTATTGTGTGATAGGTTTTGATGAATGCATAATATTGTGTTTCCACCATTACAGTATCACACAAAATCAATCAAACTAAAAATTACCTGTGCTCCACCTATTTATTCTCCTTCCTGTCCCAAAACTCTGGGCACTACTGATGTTTTTACTCTCTACAATTTAGCCTTTCCCAGATTGCCTTGTAGATGAATTATATAGTGTTAGCCTTTTCAGACAGTCTTCTTTCATTTAATTGGCTTCTTTCCTTTAACATTATTTTAGGTTCCTCCATGTCTTTTTATGGCTTGGTAGCTCATTTCTCTTCATCACTGGATGATATTCCATTGCATAGGTATAGCACAGTTTATTTATCCATTCACCTATTGAAGGACAGCTAGGTTGCTTTCAAGTTTTGACAACTGTGACTGAAGATAGTATAAACATCCATTTGCAGATTTTTGTGTGGACATAAGTTTTCTATTCATTTGAATGAATTCCAAGGAGTACAAATACTGAATCTTAGGATAAGATTATGTTTAGCTGTGTAAGAGACTTACAAATGGCATTCCAAAGTGGCTTACCATTTTACACTTCTACCTGCAATAAATGAAAGTTCCAGTTGCTCCAAATCCACACCAGCATTTAGTATTGTCAGTATTTTGTATTATAAATATCAGAACAGGTGTCTATTGGTATTTCATTGTTTTAATCCACAATTCTATGATGATATATAATTTTGATGATCTTTTCATGTTTATTTGCTATCTGTAGGTCTTCTTTAGTGAGATGTCTATCTTGACATTTTACTCATTGTCTTTATTGAGTTGTTTGTCTTTGTGTTGTTGAGCAATGAGTTTCTTATATATTCTAAATATTAGAGCCATGTCAGATATTTGATTTGTGAATATTTTCTCACATTTGGTATGGTTTTTACTTTTCTGATATTTTGTGAATAAACTATTTTTTAAATTTTTTACTCTGTCTTATTAATATATTTTTTTCTTGTTTCTCATGCTTTTGATATCACTGCCAAAATGAAACCTCTATGATTTCTGTTAAGAGTAAGATAGTTTTAGCTCTTATATTTACATCTTTGACCTTTTTGAGTTAATGTTTGTTTACATTGAGAGAGAGGAATACAACTTCATTCTTTTGTATTTGGATATTTCATTTTCTTAGCCCTGTTTATTGAAGAGGCTATTTTGCTTTCACAGTAAGTGGTGTTGACATTCTTGTCAAAGGTAAGTTGGTATAATTTACCAAAGGTATAAATTTATTTCTGGACACTCAATTCAATTTGTATGAATGTCCTTATGCCAGTACTACTCTGCTTCTCTTGCTTCATAGCTTTTCAATAATATTCCTGACATTTGTGGTATTATTCCTGCCTTCAACTTTGTCCTTTTTTTTTTTTTTTCAAGATTGTTTTAGCTAGTCAGTGGCCCTGGCAATCTTATAGAAATATTAGTATAGGCTTTTTCATTTCTGAAAGACAGACAGAGAGTGGCCATTAGGATATTGTTAGAAATTGAAATGCACCTGAAGATTTCTTTGTGGAGTATTTCAATCATGACCATATTAAGTCTTCTAATTCATGCACACAAGATGGCTTTCCATTTACTTAGCAATTCTTAGATTTCTTTCAGTAATATTTGGCAGTGTCAGTGTAAAATATTACACCCCTTTGGTTAAACTTATTTGTATTTTATTATTTTGAAGTCTATTGAATGTGTAATTGTTTTCTTAATTTTATTTATAGATTGTTCATTGGCAGTATCTAGAAGTGCAATGATATTTATTCATTGATATGGTGTCCTATAACTTTTCTAAAGTCATTTATTGCATCCAATAGTTGTGTGTATATATTATTCAGTATTTTCTTTATATAGAATAACATCATTTATAAAGAAAGACAATTTTAGTTTTTCTTTTCAATATATATGCCTTTTATTTTTTTCATTATGCTTAATTGCTTTGGCAAAAACTTCTAGTACAATTTAATGTTTGAACGGAAGTGGTAAAATAAGTCAAGTATGACATGTTCCAGATCTCAGAAAAGTTTTAGTCTTCCATCATTAAGAATGATACTAGGTATAGAGTTTCATAAATACACTTTTTCAGGTGAGGAAATTCTATTCTATTATTCCTACTTTGTATAGTGTCATATCATAAAAAGATGATAGAGTTTGTCAGATGCTTTTCCCACATCAATAGAGATGATAATATGTTTTTTCTCTTTGTTCTGTTAATGTGATATGACTAATGATTAATTGATTAAACATGATTAATTTTCATGTTGAACCACACTTGCATTCCTAAATCATTCTTGTTAATGGTATATAAATTTGTATATGCAGTTTGCTAATATTTTATTGAGGATATTTTTCTATATATTTAAGGGATATTTTATTATAGTTTTCTTTTACTGTGATGTCTTTGGCTTTGGTGTCTGGGAATGCTGATCTCATAAGATGTATTAAAACTGCTTCCTCTTCTATTTTTGTAACAGTTTGAGGATTGCCATTAATTCTGTTTTTAAAGTTTGGTAGAATTCAATTGTGATGTTATTGACTCTTGAGATTTTCTTTTTTATATTACTATTTCAATCTCTTTACTTCTTATAGATCTGTTCAGATTTTTTATTTCTTCTTCAGTCAATCCTGATAATTTATATATTTCTAGATTATTGCCCACATTGTCTAGGTTATCTAATTTTTTAAGATGCAATTGTTTACAGTAGACTCCTACATACTGTAGTAATGTCCTCACTTTCATTTTTTATTTTAATAATTGAAATTTTTCTCTTTTACTATTCATCAAGTACAATTAAAGTTTTGTTAGCTTTGTTAATCTTTTGAAAGAGTCAACTTCTGGTTTTGTTGATTTTTTCTATTGTTCTATTCTTTATCTCTTTTTTTCCTACTCTAATATTTTATCATTTATTTTCCTATACTAGCTTCATGTTTAGTTTGTTTTTTATTTTTTTTTCTATTTCCTTGAAGTCTATAAATTATTGATTTTAAATCTTTCTTCTTTATAAATATAACTGTATAAAGCTATAAGTTTCCTTGTGAGTATTGCTTTCATTGCATTCTATAAGTTTGATATCTTATTCATTTTATTCTACATGTCTCTTATGAAAATGTAAATTTAATTTTATTCTAAACTATTTTTTTATTTATCATTTTTTTCATTGTCATTTTTTCTCCAAGCGTATGTTGTTTAAATTTCCACATACTTGTGAATTTTCCAGTTTTTGTTTTAGTTTTTGATATTTAATTTTATGTCATTGAAGTCAAAGAAGATATTGTGTATGATTGAGATTTTCTTTTTTTCTTTCTCTTTTTTTTTTTTTTTTTTTGAGATGGAATCTTGCTCTGTTGCCCAGGCTGGAGTGCAGTGGTGCAATCTCAGCTCACTGCAAGCTCCGCCTCCTGGGTTTACTCCATTCTCCTGCCTCAGCTTCCTGAGTAGCTGGGACTATAGGCACCCGCCACCGTGCCTGGCTAATTTTTTGTATTTTTAGTATAGCCGGGTTTCACCATGGTCGCATTCTCCTGACCTTGTGATCCGCCCGCCTCAGCCTCCCAAAGTTCTGGGAATACAGCTGTGAGCCACCGTTCTTGGCCAGATTTTCTTTTTTTTAATTAATTAAGATGTGGTCTCTCCTGAGAAATGTAGCATGTGTACTTAAGAAGACTGTATATTTTGCTGTTGTTGAGTGTAATATTCTGTATATGTCTGTTAGGACTACAGACAACTCTCCTTATCTGCAGGTTTAGCATGGATGTATTCAACCAGTCAAGGCATAGAAAATACAGTATGGGGGGATGTAGAACTTGCATATGTGAATGGCTGACTTTTCATATCCATAGGTTTTTGGGGATTTTTAACTAATTAATTAATTTTTTTGAGACAAAATCACACTGTTGCCTGGGCTGGAGTGCAATGGTGCGATCTCAGCTCACTGCAACCTCTTCCTTCCGAGTTCAAGCAATTCTCCTGCCTCAGTCTCCTGAGTAGCTGGGATTGCAGGCATGCACCACCATGCCCGGCCAACTTTTTGTGTTTTTAGTACAGATGGGGTTTCACTATGTTGGCCAGGCTGATCTTGAACTCCTGACCTCGTGATCCACCTGCCTCGGCCTCCCAAAGTGCTGGGATTACAAGCGTGAGCCACTGCGCCCAGGCCCATAGGTTTTGCAGGGCTGACTGTGGGACTTGAACACCTGTGGGTTTGGCATCTATGGGGGCAGTCCTGAAACTAATCTGCCATACATTCCAAGAAATGACTGTCATTGGTTTAGAGTGGTGTCTCAGTCTTTTATTTCTTTATTAATCTCCTGCCTAATTTTGGTTAAACCAGCAGCTTACCAGAATCTACAGGAACGGCAACTTCGGAAACCACACATGACAAAGAATGCAAACTTTAAAATGTAGCATAGGAAAGACATGAAGCAAACAAGCAACCACAGTGCATAGAAAAGAACAAAGGGCCGGGTGCATAGAAAAGAATCACACCTGTAATCCCAGCACTTTGGAAGGCTGAGGTGGGCAGATCATGAGGTTAGAAGATCGAGACCATCCTGGCTAACATGGTGAATACTCGTCTCTACTAAAAATACAAAAATTTAGCCGGGCGTGGTGACAGGTGCCTGTAGTCCCAGCTACTTGGGAGGCTTAAATTTCCTTAAATTTCTGGAACCATAAAACAAAAGGAAAGAAAAGAAAAAATAGTCTTTTTTAATTTCTGTGTTTGCTGATTAGCTCTGTACTATATCACTCTACAACAGCCACTGTGTTAGTTGTCTTCCTTAAAGATCAGTTGGAAATGAAAAGTTAGGGCCTTCTCAGTAATTTTCCAAGGACGTGTTTTTCCTCAGTAGGTGCATGAAGACTTTGTTCATATTATATTATATGCAGGAGCTTTTTGAAGCTACAGTCTCCAAATTTATATTCTTCAGCTTTTACCCTAAGGCTTTTTTTTTTTTTTTTTTTTTGCGTGTCTATTTTGGCATATCTGAACTGTATTTTCTTATCCTAGGCAAAAGCAGCTTATTAATTTCCCTTATAATGGTATCCAGCAATGCCGTTCACTTAGACCCTTTTATACCCTGTCAGAGTTTGAATTAGAATAAACAAAGCAAGTGCCTCATATCAATCAGAGAACCCTAAGATAGGTCAAAACATACAAACATAAGTCCTTGAGAGTAAAGTTTGCTATTCTTCCTTCATAACTAATACCTACTGAGATTATCATCTTCAAGACCACTATCTTACCAAGGAAATGGGATGAAATAGGGCTAACTTAACATGCTGCAAATATTTTCTATCATGTTTAAGTAACAGCTTTTGTTTATTAAGTACTCAATTACTGTTGCAAACCTCTGACTGTTTTTCAAAGTTACAGTAAGATTGATTCTGACAACTTTGCTATTTTTTTTCAGGGTTTCCAAAGAAGGAAAAGCCTATGGAGCTACCTACTTTGCCATTTTAACTAGATGAACTTTCTTGCCTAGCTTCTGACTTTAGTGTAAGATCAAATAAGTACACAAATATAATGCTGACATTTAGACTGAGGATAGGTCTTCTGCATATTAAATAAAATACATTAATCTTTATTTCATTTCACTTTTGATTGGTTGTTTGGTGTATTCTTGTCAAATGTTTTCTGTGTAAATACATGGAATATCATAGTATTTTTCTCTGAAGATTTATATGTATAGGTAAATATATTAATACATTTCTTAATTATGATTAACCTTTTATTCCTGGAATCAGTACAATGTGATTATGATATAAGTACTGTTTTAATGTGCAATTTGATTTTATTTGTTTCCATTCAGTTTGAAATTTGTGTATTGATATTTAAAGTGAGATTGTTCTAGAGTAGTCTATTTTAAAAATTTTTTATATGGTTTAGTTATTTATTATATCTGTACTTTAGGACGAAGTTACTTTTTTTTTATGCTCTAAAGCATTTAAATAGCCCTGGGATTATGTGACATATGCCATTGTTTTTAAACACTATTAAACTTAATATTGTAAGAAGAATATTCAATTTAGCTTGAAAGATTAAAAATATTTTCTTTTGACATTTAATTATTTACATGCTACTGGAATAAAGTAAAGCAAAACAAATCAAATATGTTATTCAGTATCTTAGTGTAAGAGAATTAATCCACCTACCAAAGTAAAATTAAAAATTACTTCCAACACTACTTCTACCTGTCCACATCGTGCCCTGAATTGCTCCCTGACAGTTTTTAAATGGCAAAGTGGATAATGTAGATTAACCTTCTCTCTCCAGGAAAAATTTTGTATCAACTACATCAGGTAAAAAGAACTTTCTTCCATTTAAAATGTGTAAACAGAAATGGTAACCTTCCATTATCTTCAATAAAACTGTTAAATAGTTCACACGTCTTCAGCTGATTTCATAAAGACTTCATAGGATAGAATGTCTGAGGCAGTCTGCCAGGAATTTAGCAAATATTTGGAAAAATATTGTGCTTGCATCACAAATGTGAGAAGATAGTGGACTGCAAATACTTATTTTGGTAGTGGGAAACCTGACCTTAAATGGTGAATTCTTAATGGTATTATTCAAATAAAAACTATGTGAGATATTCATTAAAGTGACAGACACAATAATTGAAGATGAAAATGGCTTACTGACTTTTAAAAGAAACAATACCATATGAATTATAATTAAAAATATTTAGCAAGATTAAATGTTTAAGTTATATATTTTTTTCAGTAAATTTGCCTCCAGATAATGATTGACAAATATTCTTTGAATGACTGGATTTTATGCACATCATATATAAAAATTATTCCTTCTTAGGAAAAGCCAGAGCTGCTGATGCATTCACAGTCCTGTGAAATGATTTCTTTTTACTATGAATGTTATCAGAGCTTTCAAAGAGCACTTAGAAAAGTATTGATCTAAAATCCTAAATTAACAAGACAAATCACCTTTTCAAAATGTGGAGAGACAAGTGGGTATAGAGAGATAAAGGATAGTGTCACTGGAGCAGGAGTCACAGGAGACATAAACCAATGGGAACGCCTCAAAGGTAATTTTGATGAGTAACTGGAGCCTGAATGCTAACTAGCATGAGAGTGAGAAACGACTGGGTGACAGGCTTGATGGGGGATTTCATGGGCTTCCTCTCTAGGAAACTTAGTAGGCTCTAGATGTGAGGATCTCTTGGCTCTGACAGAATTAGGGAAAAAGTAACTATTGTGAAAAACATAAAGAGATCTTTTTTCCACTACAAAGACCTACACCTAGGAGAAAAGATGCCAGAAACCAATTCTAAAACTTTATCTCAGTTTGGAGAGAGGAATTAATCCCATCACACTCCTGGCTTCTAGTATCGCCTTGCAGGAGGGGAGCCCATAGGCAGCAAGAGCTAATAAATCCAACAAATGCATTGGGAAGACTGCAGACAAGGAGGCAAGGAGGAGCCAGAGTAGGACATGTAAACTATTATGCTGACTAAACTAATAAAGATTAGAGCCCCCAAGATAGGGCCCAAGAAAACACTGATACTTAACTGAAACATTATGGAAAGCTCCTCCCTTTTAACCTTGTTACCACACCAACAGGGATTCCGTATAGTAACAATGTGTGACAGCTGAAGGAGCTTTAAGACAGACTCTCTCTGAAGACCAGCATGAATAAGTGACAGTTAATTTTATGTATCAATTTGGCTAAGCCACAGAGCCCAGATATTTGGTAGAACATTATCTTGGATGTTTTTGTAAGGATGTTTTTGGATGAGATTTACGTTTAAATCAGTGGATTTTGAGTAAAGCAGATTATCATCCATATTTGGGTAGGCATAATGTAATCAGTTGAAGACCTGAATAGAACAGAATGACTGACCTCCCTGAGGAAAAGGTAAAGGGAATGATGGGAGTAGACTGCCTTTGAACATGAACTACATTTCTTGGATTTTCAAACTTCTGGCCCACCCTGCAGATTCCTAAACACATACACATACACACACACACACACACACACACACACACACACACACCCCCTATCCTGTTTCGATTCTGTTTCTCTGGAGAAGCTTAATATGAGACGAAAGTCCATAGTCAATAAGAAAGACAAAAACGACACTAGATAACTTTGAAGATTCTGATACTTATTTACTATTGTTATTTTTTAAAATTTTACATATATAACTGCACATATTTATGGGGTACATGGTGATGCTGTAATACATATAATGTATAGTAATTTGATCACAGTAATAGAATTTATAATGTACATTTATGTTGGAAACATTCAATATCCTCCTTCTAGCTATTTAAAACTATGTAATACAGTATTTTTACTATAACCATCCTACAGTGCTGTAGAATGCTGAATGAATTCCTCCTATTTAGTTGCCATTTTTTATCTTTTAACAAAACTCTCCCTATCCCCCTTCTCCTTACTCATCCAAGCTTCTAGTATCTCTTGTAATAGTTTCTACAACTATGAGATCAATTTTATTTTAGCCACATGTGAATGAGAACATGTGGTGGTTAACTCTGTTGCTGGCTTGTTTCACCTAGCATAAGGTGCTCCAGATTCATCCACATTTTTGTGAATGACACGATTTTATTCCTTTTTGTGCCTGTATAGTATTCCCATTGTGTATACGTACCACATTTTTATGCATTTATCTGTTGTTGGACACTTAGTTTGATTTAATATCTTAGCTATTGTGAACAGCGCTTGTACTTATATTTAAAGGGTGGGTCTAGAAAGTTCTGGGAAAACCAGAAACAGTAAACATGACCCAATTTTTAGCCAAATCAACATAGTTACTGACAGTAAAGTTCTATTTACCTCAATTCCTGCTACCTGATATGTGGCTTACTAATAAAAATTACAAGGCATTATTCTTAGTCTATTTATCCTGTTATAACAAAATACCACAGACTGGGCAATTTGTAAATAATATACATTTATTTCTTACAGTTCTGGAGCATGGAAGTCCAAAATCAGGCTGCTGACAGGTTTGGTGTCTGGCGAGGGCTTGGTGTCTTGCATCTAAGATGACAATTTTTTGTTGTGTCCTCACATGGGTGGAGGAAGGCGGAAGGGCAAGAGAGGCAAACTCGCTCCAAAGCCTCTTTTAAAATGGATAACCAATTCATGAGCACAGAGCCCCATGGCTTCAGCACTTCCCAAAGGAAACCACTTCTTAATAACACCACAATGACAGTTAAGTTTCAACATAAATTTTGGAAGAAATGCATAATAAAACCTTAGCAGCATGAAAAAGGCAAAGGAAAACACAGTCTGAAGAGATAATTCAGTTGTGGCAACCAGAGTGTAATAGGATACAGCTGTTGGAGATATCCAATAGAAACTATAAATAACTATCATCAGTATGTTAAAAGCTTAGTCTAATAAAAAAAAAAGACAACATAAAATAAAAGATAGGGTAATGTAAGCAAAGAGATGAAAATGCTAAGAAAGAATAAAATGGAAATGTAGGATAATAAGAAGTATGATATCATAAGTAAGGAGTGTCTTCCATGGGCTCATTGATAGTCTGGATAAAGCCAAAGGAAGAATCAATGTTCTCTAAGATAGGTCAATAGGAGCTTTCCAAACCTAAATGCAAAGAGGTAGGGAAACAATGTAAAATAGAAAGAAATGTTAAAGTGCTGTAGAGGACTACAAAAATGTATGAAATTTATGCTTCAGAAATCCAAGAAGGAGAAAAAGTGAGAAGAATGTAGAAGAAATATTTGAAAGAATGACTGCAAAATGTTCAAAATGAATTGAGAGATATTACCGTTGATAGATTAGAAGGCTTGGTATTTAAGAGGTCAACTTTTTTCCAGCTAAATTTATAAATTAAAAAAAAAACCACAATCAACATTCCAGCAAGGTATATTGTAGATAGTGACAAATTGATTCCAACTTTTTATAATATTTTAAGGCAAAGGATCTATAAGCGCCAATATAATTCTGAAAATAAAATAACAAAATTAGAGGATTCACATTTTCTGAATTCAAGACTTACTATAAAATTATTAAAACTCCTTGATATTGATGAAATAATAGACACATACATTAATGACACAGAATAAAGAGTTCAGACAAGAATCCACAGAAATATCTTTGATAAAGAAATGATCTTTGACAGAGGATCAAAGACAATACAGTGGAGAAAGTACAGTGTTTTCAATAAATGGTGCTGGAAAAAACTGGACATTCATATGAAAAAATAAACCTATACATAAATATTATACTTGTATAGCAATTAACTTAAGTGAAAATTAAATTTTATGTAAAATGAAAAACTATAATAGTGGAATGGAAAAAATAGAAAAGAACTGATTTGTCTTTAAAATTGAAATTTAATATTAAACTACAATAGCAAAAGTATAATGCATTAAAAGATGTGAATTTTTACCTTTACAAAAATTAACAGTTCAATTTCTAAATATAATGCGGTATCTGGGATGGAACAGGGAACTTTAAAGAGAATATTAGATAAAAATTAATGAAAAATGAATAAAGTATGAACTTTAGTTATTGTTAATGTATTAATATTATTTTATGTGCTGTGATGAATCTACCATACTATGTAAGGTCTTAATAATAAAGGGAAATGTGTGTGAATATGAAAACTTCTGTACTGTTTTTAAAACTTGTGTGTAAATCAGAAGTTGAGAAACATTGATTCTTCCTTTGGCTTTATCGAGACTACCAGTGAGCACATGAAGGCACTCCTTATTTATCATATCATACTTTTTATTATCTTACATTTCCATTTTATTTTTTCTTAGTATTTTCATCTCTTTGCTTACATTATCATATTTTATATTGTCTGTTTTTTTCCCATTAGACTGAGTGTTTAACATGCTAATGATAGTTATTTATAGTATCTATATGATATCACCAGCAGCTGTATCCTATTGCACTCTGGTTGTCATGATTATATTGTCTCTTCAGACTGTGTTTCCCCTTGCCTTTTACATGCTGCTATGGCTTTATTATGTGTTTCTTTCAAAAATTTATATTGAAACTCAACTCTCATTTTGTGATATTAAGCAATGGGTCTTTTCGAGAAGTGCTGTATTATTCCAAAATAGTAAAAGTTCAGTGCAAATGTTGTTTCAAAATAAGTTCAAACTGCTTCAAAGTAAAATTAATGTTGATGCTTGCAGCTTTTAAAAATATTAAATTCAATGATATATTTATAAAGTATTATATGTACTAAATATCTAAATACAGTATTTAATATTCAAAAATGTATGTATTTCTACAAAGTGCACAAATTGGGAACACATTGATTTTTCACATGAATATATATAAAATTGAAAGTATCTTCTTAGTCATTGGAAATAAAATCAACAACAAATAAATGTCTTGTGATGTTTAAAATATTTTCTTAAAATTATTTAGATTACTGTGGAAATTTTTCAATATTTAACGATATGCAACTCTTTTCTACTCCTATAGTAATCTTAAAACCCAGACGACATTTAATTCAGGAGTATACTTGTAGACAAGACAATTTCATTTTTTTTGTAGACAAAGTTAAAAAGTTGATTCTGAGAAAAAAATATATATTTATGATCAAAGGCCATTATATAGAAAAAATAAATTTGCCTGTAAAAGCCATATTAATATTTTATTTTAATAAAGCTTAGGAGGCACAAAAATGAAGAAATTTATATTGTAGTGATTTTAATACCCATTGTTTTGACTGTTGGCAAATAGACAAAAGAAAAAACACGCACATTTGTGAGTGTGAATGTGTATCAGGAAAATTTTAGCATAGGCAGTTGCAAATGCCCATCTCTTCACAGTCACATCAAAAAACAAGTAGAAACTTTAAAAACCAAGTGTGTCAGAGCTCTAGAAAACAGTCAAAGGTTTACAGAAACCAAGTAAATGCTGAATACAGAAAAGGGGAACTTTAAACAGGTGGAAAAGCTTTGTGGTGTTTTTAATTGCTCTTGCCTCACCCCAACCCTGACTCAGAGGCTGTCTGGAAGAGAAAAGTTGACATTTCATGTGGGAGATTATGGTCCCTGGTCCCAAAAGGAATAAAATAGACTTTATTTTTAAATTATTATGTTTGTCTATTCTAACCTGTCAGAGCTGCCTGAAGGACTGATGTAATTAACTCATTGCTATTTGACTTAATGTAGAATTCACTCGTGGCAGTAAAGTATTAAGAATCACTTAAAAACACTGTAAGGTAAACAAAAAACCTGTACCAAACCAAGGCAAAAGATTACAGCTGAAACAACATAGACTACTAAACCTGAATAGTGGTTACAATAATTTGAGAAGTGTTTCTTTGAGTAATTAGGGTATACAAAAGCACCTATATCTCTTGGGGAATTTACAAAAACCTCATGATGGCCAATAGCAAGATTCATGCTCAGAAAAGACCCGAGGGTCATAACGTTTTAGCCATGACTGAGCTCTCAGCTCATTGCAAGCAATAAAGAAAGTCTAAGACAGAGTAGTAAACATCCTGGTTGAGTATTGAGGAAGACCTCCAGCACACAAGCATTGTGCAAAGGCAGGGAGAAAGGTTTATTATTTTTAAAAATTTCTTAGTTTCTGCCATTTAAGTAAATCTCTATCAAAATGATAGTTGAAAACTGTATAAAGTAAGAGAGACTTAACTACTGCACATAACGAGGAATACCACCTTTGCGAAGACAATTTGGAAAACTCAGTAAAAAATGGACAACTATCATTTTCAATAATTAAAAACAGCAAGCCCAGGGGAACAGATAAAATAAGGTATCAGAATTAATACATAACAATATTCAAATGTTCAGCGTTCAACAGAAAATACCAAGGTACACAAAGTAAAGAGAAAGTATGGGCCATTCAAAGAACAAAAATTTATATAAATAATCGATGAAGTAACCCAAACACTGGACTTACTAGACAAATACTTGAAATCTAACGTCTTATACATACACAAAGAATTAAAGGTATTGGTCATGGTGGCTCATGCTTGTAATCCCAGCACTTTGGGAGGCCGAGGTGGGTAGATAACCTGAGGTCAGGAGTTTGAGACCAGCCTGGCCAACATGGTGAAGCCCCATCTCTATTTAAAATACAAAAATTAGTCAGGTGTGCTGGTGTGCACCTGTAGTGCCAGCTACTTGAGAGGCTGAGGCATGAGAATTGCTTGAACCTGGGAGGCGGAGGTTGCAGTGAGCCAAGATTGCACAACTGCACACCTGCCTGGACAACAGAGTGAGACTCCATTTCAAAAAATAATAATTAAAGGAATTAAAGGGAACAATGGATATAGAATTAAAGGAAATCAGAAAATAATGTACAAATAAAATGGGAATATTAATAAAGATATATACATGATAAAACCCACCAAATAGAAATTCTAGAGCTGAAAAGGTACAATTTTGAAATAAAACAAATTGCTAGAGAAATTAAATAGCAGATTTGAGCAAAGAAAACAGGCTGCGATAAAAATGAAGATAGGACAATGGAAGTTATCCAGTCTGAAAGTAGAAAGAAAAAGAATGAAGAAGAATGGATAGATTCTAAGAGACATGTGACATACCATCAAGCAGATCAATAAATGCAGTGTGGGGGTCTCAGAAGGAGGAGAGAGAAATAAAGAGGAAGTGAGAATATTTGAGGACATAATGGCCACAAACTTTGTAAATTTGAGGAAAGACATGAATCAACACATTCAAGAAGCTCAACAAACTCCAACTAGAATAACCTCAAAGAGGTCCACAATAAGAGACAGTATAATCAAAACACTGAATGACAAAAACAAAGAAATAATCTTGAAGCAGGAGGGATAGATAATTAACTCATTATATATCAGGAATCTTCAAGAATATTAACAATTGATTTTTTTTTAATCATAAACCATGTAGGCCAAAGAACAGTGAGATGACATGATTGTAAAAATACTGTCAACTAAGAATTCCATATCTAGTAAAACTATCCTTCACAAGAAGAAGAAATTAAAACCTTATTGGATAAACAAGAGCTGAAGGACTTTATACCAGTACATCTCCCACACAAGAAATACTAAGGGAGTCATACACATTGAAATAAAAAGACACTATACAGTAACACGAAGCTCCATGAAAAACTAAAGATCTCCAGTAAAAGTAACTACATAGATGAATATAAAACCAATGTTATTGACTTTTTATTTCTAAACTGTAATGTTTAATTTCCTACATGATTTCAAATACAAATGTATAAAAAGAATGATAAATTTGTGCTATTTTCCACACAATGCATAAAGATGTAATATGTAACAAAAAAACTCAAATGTGCAGGTTGAAGCAGAGGTGCAATTGAGTAGAGTTGCTGTATGATATTGAAGTCAAGTTGACATATATTCAAACTAGATGGTATAAATTTATGAGGTTAATTGTAACTCCCATGGTAAAAAAATAACTAATATGTATTTACAAAATAAAATGAGAGGGAATCAAAGTGACTTTACCACAAAAAATATTATCTAAACACTAATTAAGGTTTAATAATGGAAATGAGAAACTCATCACCCACCAAATTTTAGGTTGTTCAGAACAAACACCAAAATGACCTATGTAAGTCCTTCTTTATCAGTCATTACTTTAAAGTGAATGTATTAAGCTCTCCAAGAACACAAAATTCAGTTTAGATTCACAAATAGAAATATATATGCACCAAACTATAGAGTGCAAAATGTGTGATTCTCACTTCCAGACTTAAAAAGTATAATAGGGTGGGTTCCAAGATGGCTGAATAGGAACAGCTCCAGTCTACAACTCCCAGCATGACTGACAGAGAAGATGGGTGATTTCTGCATTTCCAACTGCATTTACAGGTACTGGTTTCATCTCTCTGGGGCTTGTTGGACAGTGGGTGCAGCTCATGGAGTGTGAGCCAAAGCAGGAGGAGGCAACACCTCACCTGGGAAGCGCAAAGAGTCGGGGAATTCCCTTTCCTGGATAAGGGAAGCCATGACAGACGGTACCTGGAAAATCAGGACACTCCCACCCTAATACTGTGCTTTTCCAACTGTCTTAGCAAACGGCACACCAGGAGATTATATCCCATGCTTGGCTCGGAGGGTCCTAAAACCACAGAGCCATGTGCACTGCTAGCATAGCAGTCTGAGATTGAATTACAAGGTAGCAGTAAGGCTGGGGGAGGGGCATCCACCATTGCTGAGGCTTGAGTAGATAAAGTGGCGAGGAAGCTGGAACTGGTGGAGCCCACCGCAGCTCAAGGAGGCCTGCCTGCCTCTGTAGACTCCACCTCTGGGGGCAGGTAATAGTTGAACAAAAGGCAGCAGAAATTTCTGCAGACTTAAATGTCCCTATCTGACAGCTTTGAAGAGAGTAGTTGTTCTCCCAGCACAGAGTTTGAGATCTGAGAACAGAGAGACTGCCTCCCCAAGTGGGTCCCTGACCTGTGAGTATCCTAATTGGGAGGCACCTCCCAGTAGGGGCCAACTGACACCTTATACAGCCGGGTGCTCCTCTGAGACCAAGCTTCCAGAGGAAGAATCAGGCAGCAGCATTTGCCATTCTGCAATATTTGTTGTTCTGCAGCCTCTGCTGGTGATACCCAGGCAAACAGGGTCTGGAGTGGACTTCCAGCAAACTCCAACAGACCTACAGCTGAGGGTTCTTTTTTTATTTTTATTTTTAGATGGAGTCTTGCTCTGTCACCCAGGCTGGAGTGCAGTGGCCGGGTCTCAGCTCACTGCAAGCTCTGCCTCCCGGGTTTATGACATTCTCCTACCTCAGCCTTCCTAGTAGCTGGGACTACAGGCGCCCACCACCTCACACGACTAGTTTTTCGTAATTTTTAGTAGAGATGGGGTTTCATCGCATTAGCCAGGATGGTCTCGATCTCCTGACCTCGTGATCCACCTGTCTCAGCCTCCCAAAGTGCTGGGATTACAGGCTTGAGCCACCGCTCCCAGCCCAGCTGAGGGTTCTGACTGTTAAAAGTCAGAACAGGAAGGACATCCACACCAAAACCCCATCTGTACTTCACCATCATCAAATACCAAAGGTAGATAAAACCATAAAGATGAGGAGAAACCAGAGCAGAAAAGCTGAAAATTCCAAAAATCAGAGCACCTCTTCTTCTCCAAAGGAATGCAGCTCCTTGCCAGAAACAGAACAAAGCTGGATGGAGAGTAGGCTTCAGATGACTGGTAATAACAAACTTCTCCGAGCTAAAGGAGTATGTTCGAAACCATTGCAAACAAGCTAAAAACCTTGAAAAAAGATTAGATGGATAGCTAACTAGAAGAAACAGTATAGAGAAGACCTTAAATGACCTGATGGAGCTGAAAACCATGGCACGAGAACTATGTGACACCTGCACAAGCTTCAGTAGCTGATTCTATCAAGTGCAACAAAGGGTCAGTAATTGAAGATCAAATGAATGAAATGAAGTGAGAAGAGAAGTTTAGAGAAAAAAGAGCAAAAGAAATGAACAAAGCCTCCAAAAAAATATGGGACTATGTGAAAAGATCAAAACTACATCTCATTGGTGTACCTGAAAGTGATGGGGAGAATGGAACCAAGTTGGAAAACACTCTTCAGGCCAACAGTCGAATTCAGGAAACACAGAGAATGCCACAAAGATACTCCTCCAGAAGAGCAACTCCAAGACACGTAATTGTCAGATTCACCAAAGATGAAATGAAGGAAAAAATGTTAAGAGAAGCCAGAGAGAAAGATCAGGTTACCCACAAAGGGAAGCCCATCAGACTAACAGCAGATCTCTCGGCAGAAACTCTACAAGCCAGAAGAGAGTGGGGGCCAATATTCAACAATCTTAAAGAAAATAATTTTCAACCCAGAATTTCATATCCAGCCAAATTAGTTTCATAATTGAGGGAGAAATAAAATCCTTTACAGACAAGCAAATGCTGAGGGATTTTGTCACCACCAAGCCTGCCTTACAAGAGCTCCTGAAGGAAGCACTAAACATGGAAAGGAACAACCGGTATCACCACTACAAAAGCATGCCAAATTGTAAAGACCATTGATGCTTGGAAGAAACTGCATCAACTAATGAGCAAAATAACCAGCTAACATAGTGACAGGATCAAATTCACACATAACAATACTAAACATAAATGTAAATGGGCTAACTGCTACAATTAAAAGACACAGACTGGCAAGTTGGATAAAGAGTCAAGACCCATGGGTGTGCTGTACTCAGGAGACCCATCTCACATGCAGGGACATGCATAGGCTCAAAATAAAGGGATGAAGAAATATTTATCAAGCAAATGGAAAGCTAAAAAATGCAGGGATTGCAATGCTAGTCTCTGATAAAACAGCCTTTAAACCAACAAAGATCAAAAGAGACAAAGAAGGCCATTACATAACGGTAAAGGGACCAATTCAACAAGAAGAGCTAACTATCATAAACATATATGCACCCAATACAGGAGCACCCAGATTCATAAAGCAAGTCCTTAGAGACCTACAAAGAGACTTAGACTCCCACACAATAATAATGGGAGAATTTAACACCCCACTGTCAACATAGACAGATCAATGAGACAGAAAGTTAACAAGGATATCCAGGACTTAAATTCAGCTCTGCACCAAGCAGACCTAATAGACATCTACAGAACTCTCCACCCCAAATCAATAGTACATACATTCTTCTCAGCACCAAATCCCACTTATTCCAAAATTGACCACATAGTTGGAAGTAAAGCACTCCTCAGCAAATGAGAAAGAACAGAAGCTATAACAAACTATCTCTCAGACCACAGTGCAATCAAATTAGAACTCAGGGTTAAGAAACTCAATCAAAACCACTCAACTACATGGAAACTGAACAACCTGCTCCTGAATGACTACTAGGTACATAACAAAACGAAGGCAGAAATAAAGATGTTCTTTGAAACCAATGAAAACAAAGACACAACATACCAGAATCTCTTGGACACATTTAAAGCAGTGTGTAGAAGGCAATTTATAACACCACAAGAGAAGGCAGGAAAGATCTAAAATTGACACCCTAACATCACAATTAAAATAACTAGAGAAGCAAGTGCAAACACATTCAAAAGCTAGCAGAAGGCAAGAAATAACTAAGAGCAGAACTGAAGAAGAGATACAAAAACCCTTCAAAAAATCAATGAATCCAAGAGCTATTTTTTTTTTGAAAAGATCAACAAAATTGATAGACCATTAGAAAGACTAATAAAGAAGAAAAGAGAGAAGAATAAAAAAGACACAATGAAAATGATAAAGGGGATATCACCATTGATCCCACAGAAATACAAACTACCATCAGAAAATACTATAAACACCTCTACGCAAATAAACTAGAAAATCTAGAAGAAATGGATAAATTCCTGGACACATACACCCTCCCGACACTAAACCAAGAAGAAGTTGCATCCTGAATAGAACAATCATAGGCTCTGAAGTTGAGGAAATAATTAATAGCCTACCAACCAAAAAAAGTCCAGGAAGAGAAGGATTCACAGCTGAATTCTGCCAGAGGTACAAAGAGGAGCTGGTACCATTCCTTCTGAAATAATTCCAATCAATAGAAAAAGAGGGAATCCTCCTTAACTCATTTTATGAGGCCAGCATTATCCTGATACCAAAGCCTGGCAGACACATAACAGAAAAAGAGAATTTTAGGCCAATATCCCTGATGAACATTATGGCGAAAATCCTCAATAAAACACTGGCCCGAATCCAGCAACCCATCAAAGAGCTTACCACCACCATCAAGTTGGCTTCATCCCTGGGATGCAAGCCTGGCTCAACATATGCAAATCAATAAACGTAATCCAGCATATAAACAGAACCAAAGACAAAAACCACATGATTATCTCAATAGATGCAGAAAAGGCCCTTGACAAAATTCAACAACCTTCACGCTAAAAACTCTCAATAAACTAGGTATTGATGAGACATATCTCAAAATAATAAGAGCTATTTATGACAAACCCACAGCCAATATCATACTGAATGGCCAAAACTGGAAGCATTTCCTTTGAAAACTGGCACAAGACAGGGATGCCCTCTCTCACCACTCCTATTCAACATAGTGTTGGAAGTTCTGGCTAGGGCAATCAGGCAGGAGAAAGAAATAAAAGGTATTCAGTTAGAAAAAGAGGAAGTCAAATTGTCCCTGTTTGCAGATGACATGATTGTATATTTAGAAAACCCCATCATCTCAGCCCAAAATCTCCTTAAGCTGATAAGCAATTTCAGCAAAATCTCAGGACACAAAATCAATGTGCAAAATTCACAAGCATTTCTATACATCAATAATGGACAAACAGAGAGCCAAATCATGAGTGAACTCCCATTCACAATTGCTTCAAAGAGAATAAAATACCTAGGAATCCAACTTACAAGGGATGTGAAGGACCTCTTCAAGGAGAATTACAAACCACTGCTCAATGAAATAAAAGAAGACACAAACAAATGGAAGAATATTCCATGCTCATGGATAGGAAGAATCAATATCATGAAAATGGCCACATTGCCCAAGGTAATTTATAGATTCAATGCCATCCCCATCAAACTACCAATGACTTTCTTCACAGAATTGGAAAAAAACTTCTTTAAAGTTCATATAGAACCAAAAGAGAGCCTGCATTGCCAAGACAATCCTAAGTCAAAAGAACAAAGCTGGATGCAACATGCTACCTGACTTCAAACTATACTACGAGGCTACAGTAACCAAAACAGCATGGTACTGGTACCAAAACAGAGATATAGAACAATGGAACAGAACAGAGCCCTCAGAAATAATACCACACATCTACAACCATCTGATCTTTGACAAACCTGACTAAAACAAGAAACGGGAAAAGGATTCTCTATTTAATAAATAGTGCTGGGAAAACTGGCTAGCCATATGGAGAAACCTGAAACAGGATCCCTTCCGTATACCTTATACAAAAATTAATTCAAGATGGATTAAATTAGATGTTAGACCTAAAACCATAAAAACCCTAGAAGAAAATCTAGGTAATACCAGTCAGGACATAGGCATGGGCAAGGACTTCATGACTATAACAGCAAAAGCAATGGCAACAAAAGCAAAAATTGACAAAAGGGATCTAATTAAACTAAAGAGCTTCTGCAAAGCAAAAGTAACCACCATCAGAGTGAACAGGTAAGCTACAGACTGGGAGAAAATGTTTGCAATCTACACATCTGACAAAGGGCTAATATCCAGAATCTAGAAAGAACTTAAACTTAATTTATAAGAAAAAATCAAACAACCCCATCAAAAAGTGGGCAAAGGATATGAATAGACGTTTCTCAAAAGAAGACATTTATGCAGCCAACAGACCCTTGAAAAAATGCTCATCGTCACTGGCCATCAGAGAAATGCAAATCAAAACCACAATGAGATACCATCTCGCCCTAATTAGAATGGTGATCACTAAAAAGTCAGGAAGCAACAGGTGCTGGAGAGGATGTGGAGAAATAGGAAAACTTTTACACTGTTGGTGGGACTGTAAACTAGTTCAACCATTGTGGAAGACCGTGTGGTGATTCCTTGGGGATCTAGAACTAGAAATACCATTTGACCCAGCCATCCCATTACTCTGTATATACCCAAAGGATTATAAATCATGCTGCTATAAAGACACATGTACACGTATATTTGTTGCAGCACCATTCACAATAACAAAGACCTGGAACCAACCGAAATGTCCATCAATGATAGATTGGATTAAGAAAGCATGGCGCATATACACCATGGAATACTATGCAGCCATAAAAAATGATGAGTTCACGTCCTTTGTAGGGATGTGGATGAAGCTGGAAACCATCATTCTCAGCAAACTATCACAGGGACAGAAAACCAAACACCACATGTTCTCACTCAATAGTGGGACTTGAACAATGAGAACACTTGGACACAGGGTGGGGAATATCACACACTGGGGCCTGTAATGGGGTGGGGGGAGCGGGGAGGGATAGCATTAGGAGATTGATGTAACGTAAATGATGAGTTAATGAGTGCAGCACACTAACATGGCACATGTATACATATGTAACAAACCTGTATGTTTTGCATATGTAGCCTAGGAATTAAAGTATAATTTAAAAAAGTATAATAAAGCTATAATAATAAAAACATTATTGTATTGGCATATGAATACATACATACATACACACACACACACACACACACACCCCAATGTAATGGAATTAAAATTTCATACATAAACCCATATATTTACAGTCAATCAGTGTATGATAAAAGTGGCATGTTCATTTATTGTAGCAGAAATAGTCTTACCAATGAATGTTGCAGTGGCAACTGGATATTCACATGCAAAACAATGACATCAGGAACCTAATTCGCACTTACTAAACACTTATTTAAAATGGATCAAAATCTTAAATATAAGACCTAAAACAGAGTTTACCTAAAATCATTTCAAGGGTTTATTTAAAATGGATAACAAAACTTAAAAACAAGAGCTAAAATCATAATACTCTTAGAAAAAATCATAGGGGTAAATCTTTATGACTTTAGATGTGCCAATGAATTATTAGATATGACTCCAGAGACCTCTACAACAAAATAAAAGGAAGGCTAATTGAACTTTATCAAAGTTAAAAAAATGTTGTGTGTCAGAGGATATTACCAAAAAAGCTAAAAGATAACTGACAGAATGGGAGAAAATATTTGTGACTCATATATATGAAAGAACTAGTGTTAAGAATATATAATTTTTAAAACTATAAAGACAAAACTCTAAATCGGGAAAACGTACAAAAGATTTGAGTAGACATTTCTTGAAGATTTTTACAAATGGCCAGTATATACATGAAAAGATAATCAAAATCACTATACTTTAGAGAAATGAAAACCACAGAGACACCACATCTCACCCACTATGATAGCACTACCTATCTGCCTAAACAGTAAAATAGAATCCTCACAAATGGTTGGAGGAAATGTAAGATGTTCACGCTACATGGAGAACAGTAGGGTTATTTTTTTAAAGTTTAAACATAGAATTACATAATTCTGTAATTTCACTCTTATGCATACAGTTGACATGAGGTTAAGGGTGCCGATCCCACACATAGTCGAGAACCCTCATATAATTTCTGACTTCCCCAAAACTTAACTACTAATAGCCTACTGTTGACTGGAAGCATTACTGATAATACAAATGGTCAGTTAACTCATATTTTCCATGTTATATGTATTATATACTGTATTCTTACAATAAAGTAAGCTACAGCAAAGAAAATGTTACTAAGAACATCATAAGCAAGAGAAAATATATTTACTATTCATTACATGGAAGAGGATGATCCTACAGGTTTTCATCTTCATCATCTTCGTGTTGAGAAGGCTGGGGAGGAGGAGGGAAAGGAGGGGTTGCTGTTTCAAAAGAGGCAGAGGCTGAGGATGTGAAAAGGGAGGCAGGAATGGAAAATGGCATCCTTGGTGGAGTTTTTATTGAATCCATGTATTATTGGACTTACACAGTTTAAATCCATGTTGTTCAAGGGTTAACTATGTAACAAAAGAATTGAAAATAGATAATCAAACCAGTACATATACAGACATGTTCACAGCAGGACTATTTACATCAACCAAAGCTGGAAACAGCCCAAATGTCCATAAAGTGATGAGTGAATAAACAGAATATGGCATAGGCATACAATGAAGTATTATTCAACCATAGGAAGAAATGAAGTACTGAACATGACACGATATGGATACTTGCAACAACATTATTAAGAAGCCTGACACAAAATTAAAAAACAGAAAGCCTGATACAAAAATTCACATATTGTATAATTTCATTTATAGGAAATAACCAGAATCATAAACCCATCAAGACAGATGATGATGGTTGATTTCCAGAGGTAGGAGGAAAAGTAGAGGATGGAGAAAAATTGCTTAATGTAAAGACTATTTAGGATTGAAAGAAAATATTTTAGAACTCGATAGAGGTTATGATTTCACAACACTGTGAGTACTTTGAATGTCAATGAATTGTTCATGTTACATAATTTTAAAATTAAAATTTAAAAATATTTTCAAAATAAGTACCAAAATTAATGTACAGGATTAGGAACAGTTTTCTTAGTTATTGGTAGCCTAAGGAATCTTAGGAAGGCAGTATTGAGTTAGAACCTTAAACTGAAAAAAAAAAAAAATGTATTTAGCATGTAAATAGTTCTTGGGTGCTTAAAGTATGTTTTGTTGATGGATGTTACTGAGATACTGACAGTTCCTGACACTTCTGATTTGAGCCAGAGGTTGAAATCAATTTCTGTACATCAACGTTGGTGCTTCTTTTGAAATTTAGTTTTATGTAAGAGTAATATTTTTCTATATATTTTAGACCCACAAAAATATGAAACCAGAGAAAGCCAAAGGGAAAAGCCTTTATTCTTTTTTTTTTTTTTTGAGAAGGAGTGTCGCTCTGTCACCCAGGCTCGGCTCACTGCAAACTCCGCCTCCCGGGTTCACGCCATTCTCCTGCCTCAGCCTCCCAAGTAGCTGGGACTACAGGCGCCCGCCACCTCGTCCGGCTAGTTTTTTGTATTTTTTAGTAGAGACGGGGTTTCACCGTGTTAGCCAGGATGGTGTCAATCTCCTGACCTCGTGATCCGCCTGTCTCGGCCTCCCAAAGTGCTGGGATTACAGGCGCGAGCCACCGCTCCCAGCCAGGCTTTAATCTTTAAAGATGATAGGAATACCACCAAAACATTATGCCTACTTCACTTAATGAATAGAATATATTAAATTATATATTTATTATAGACAGAATAAATTTATAATTTTTACTTCTATTTCTATTTTTATATTTCTATATTTATTTATAAATACATATTTTTTATTTGTATTATATTTTATTCATAGTAATATTTATTTATATTCTCTGTATTCTGTGTATAATAAATATAAATATCATAAGGAAGAAAAAATATATTTGCTATTCATTACGTGGAAGAGGATCATCCTACAGGTCTTCATCTTCATCATCTTCCTTTTGAGAAGGCTATCTCAACATCATACTAGAGATAATAAATTTTATAAACAGGATAAATTTATAATTTATTTATTTTTAAAACTATAGTTAAAATCATAGATGTTTTTAACTATAGTTTTAAAAATGAATAAATACTTTAAGGTGCTTAAAATCAGATGCTTAAACAATAACTTAAATTGAGTATGCAGTTGAACATTATTGCTGAAATTTTTTCACAAAAGTAGATACAATAGAATACTCCAAATTCTATTTCATTGGTCCAGGTGGTATGTTCTTAATTATTTATCATTTTTTTCATCATTATCAGAAAAGAAAAATTAAAGTAGAGGTACATTATTGTATAAGATAAAACTATTCCCCTGTTTCAAAATTAAAGTGTTATTAGATATGGTAGAAAGAATGCAAATAGGAGACAGATTATACCTGTACATAGGGATGTGAGGATTATGTGCATAGGCATGGTAATCAGTGCATCTAAAGTAAAGAATATACAAAAAGTGGCAACTCAAAAACAAACGAAGACACCACACCTACAAATAAAGAGGAACAAGAAAAATAGACAATGTCTACATAGCTAGAAAAAACTCATGATCATGAAATAATATGATAGCTAAAGTGCCCATACTTCTGCACTGATGATGAAAATTTCTCCTCTCCTCATCTCCATTTGTCTTCAATTTTGCAATTCTTTCATCGCTCATAAAATTCTACTACTACTCAAGTATTCCTTTTCTTTGCTTGGCTAATGTGTTCAATCCATTACTGGATAAGCAAATTTGGTTCACCTTTTCTTAATTGCTACCTTTTCTTCTAAATTTTATTCCAGAAGTTATTTGCTTTAATTCCCTGCCCTTCCGTCTGATTTAGATTATTTCTTTTGGGTCAATCACTACTCCTTTTATATATTGTTTCGGTGTTGATAACTTGTGAACAGGGAGAAAACTGTTAAATCCTAATGAGAGAATCATACTGAATGGGAGAGATAATGAAGGGAAGCAGCCTTCCTTAAGGAATAATACTGACATGTTAATATTGGCTGGGAATCCTGTGATAAACCTCATTTTGCTCCCAGAAAAACAAAGATGGCCAAAGATGAAATCCAAGGCTATTCACAGCTCCTACCGAGTGTCAGACATTGGGTCACAGCTGAGTCCAAGAAATGGGTGATGAGGATGGCAGTCAGATTCAATACCTGGAGGGCTTAAGGTGTCAACTGGGGCAAACCTCAAGAGTTAAATCTCAGGGAGCTGAGTATTATAATTTTTTTATTATTACATTTTATGTTATGGTTTACATGTGCAGAACGTGCAGTTTTGTTACATAGATATACACGTGCCATGGTGGAATGTGGCACATATACACCATGGAATACTATGCAGCCATAAAAATTGATGAGTTCATGCGCTTTGCAGGGACATGGATGAAGCTGGAAACCATTATTCTCAGCAAACTATCACAAGAGTATTATAAATTTAAAAATGCAACTATGTATCCAGGGAAAAGGAAAAGTGATTGCCACATATGATAAGTGCTGAGATGAAGTGTTTTATTAATACACAGAGAGATTGTGCAAGATCAAATAGAATTATAAGTGATTCAACTGGATGGGTATAAAGGTCTGTCATGTAGGGCAAAGGAGATAAATCTAATAAGAAAGTCTAAGCCCTAGGTTTCATTCTGCTCCCTTCAGCAGACTCTAGCCAGCAATTGGTCAGCCTATAGACTGGCGGCAAAAGGGAATATATCCGAGTAAACATCATTCTAGAGGTAATGTACTCTGCTTTCTGGGCCAATATTCTCCCAGTCCACCAGGTCTACCTGCCCAGGTGCCAGCTGGAGTTTATCACAGCACTGAACATTACGTTCTGGCTTGCTGTAGATGATGACTTCCTAGTGCAAAGAGTTCCAATAGGCCAGGAAGAAAGGATGCAATGATACACATGGTAAGCCATTACGGTGGTAGAATCTGGCTACAGAAAGCCACGAGGTTGATGCATTATTTGCATTTTCATTTCTGTAACCCTATCACCCAGCCCCACCACACAAGAACACATTCCACTGCCATCTGATACTGTGTTTCAACTTCGAAGATATCCGACATCCAGAAGGGTTCACTACATCTAGAGGCCTTTAGTGGTTGCCTTTGACGGCTGAGATGCACTTTTGAATTTTGAGTGAATTTGAGGAGTTTTAGAGATTAGTGATCCCTACCTTTTACCAGGGCAATGGATATAACTCAAGCAAAGGAAGTACCAGGAACAAAAACTATGAACAAGAGTGTTCTAGTTTTGTTACTGTTTGTTTTAGCTTGATTTGTGTTAGAATTCTGCTCTGATGACCAAGGTAAGTTACAGTGACTATTCCAATTGTTGCCATGATGAATGTGGAGAGGGTGAGGTTGGTGAGTGGGAACAGATAGAAGGAAAAATCCATATAAAAGGTAACCACAAGACATTAGGCATGGCAGCTCAGTGAGTTGCTGTAACAATCAGCAACCTTAGTTTCTGCTACCAACCACAAAGCTACTGTAGTGGTCCCACACTTAACTATCTGGGACTTCTATTCAACTTGCTTCTTGTTCAATTCTCCTCCAGTATGCTTGCAGAATAATTTTTGCAACTTTATAGCTGTGTTGTTTTTTCTATGTGATAGTTTACTTGTCTTTATCACCCACTTGTCAATGAATTACTATCTATATCCTGTCTGTGTTGGTCACCATAGTATTCCTAGACTTTAGCAAGAAACCTGGCTAAGAGGAGGTTCTCCTTAGGCAGGAGGCAGCTTCCATTTCTGTGGGTGGTGCTAAGGATGCCTCCCAGCAAGGCTGGGTCTCATGGCTTTTTATAACAGAATCTAAGAATCTTACTTATGCCTTACCATTGGTTTCACTATTTTCACAGATGTTTGACATAGAAACGAGGCATTTATTTTTGGAGGCAAAAAATAGTTTATAAACTATCCTTCAGTAGGATTATGAAACTATTGGACATGTTAAAAAATTTTAATTTTCATGTTATAATTCAAATCTAGATGAAGTGCATTTACCAAGCCATTTCTACTTACATTGTATGAGTAAGGGATAACATTAATTTAGATAGTATTTTTACAGTAAAGAAATAGCTTGTTTTATTAGTTCTTTTACATAAACTTTTAAACAAAGCATGATGTATATACGGAAAAAAATGTAAATCCTAAATATACAGCTTGATGAATTTTTACAAAGTATACATACCAGTGAAACCAGCACATTGATTAAGAAACAGAACTTAATGATCATCCCAGAAGTTCTAACTCCTAACAAGGAAAAATAGTCACTATTGGGACTTATAAAACCATATATGATTTTGTCTGTTTCTGAGCTTTACATAAATGGAATTTTATAGTTTGTTCTACTTTTATGTGCTTAACTTATTTTGTCAGCATTGTATTTGTGGTATCTACTCGTTTCATTGTAAACAGCAATAGTTAATTCTTTTCCTTTCCTTACAATATTCCATTTTCTGAACATATAATATTTTATTTTTGAACTAATTTATTTATTTTACCTTTGATTTACTATTTACCATTGTTTTACTTTTTCACTAATATGAAGAGTGCAATTATGAACTTGTTATTCATTTACTTTTTATGAACTTATACATTTATTTCTGTTATTATGCATACCTGTCAATTTATCTAATTGCTGTCTATCTGGAATACAGTGTCATAGAGTAGAAATATGCTCAAAAAAAAAAAAGTTTACCAAAATGATTGCACTAATTGACACTCTCACCATCAGTGCACCATCGGTGCATAACAAATCCCTTTGTTCCACCTCCTTTTCAATATTTAGTGTTTTCTGTTTTCCTAATTTTAGCAATTCTGGTTTGTTTGAAGTGTTAACCATTGCAATTTCAACTACACTTCTTTAATGACTAAGAAAGGTTAGCACAGTTTTTTTTTAAAAGAGAAATTTGTGATACATGACTACATTGTGGGAAGACTAAATCAAGCCAGTTATATGTATGTATTATATGTTTTTATAATATATACATATAATAATACTTATTATAATATATGTATATAATAAATACGTATTACCTTTAAAACACCATTTTTCTGCATGTGCTGAGAACACTTAAAACCCACTCTCCTCGCAGAAATCAGGAATACAGAACTTTTTGTTAACTACGAACACCATGTTGTACCTGACATCTCTTGAACTTATTCCTTCTGTGCAACTGAAACTTTTCGTATAATTATTTGGAGATTTGGAGTCCATCTTTTCTATGCGTTAGTTAACATCTTTTGCCTATTTTTCTATGGATTGTCTGTTTTTTTTTAATTTATTGCTTTCAGTTCTTTAAGGAATATATAAAATATTTTATTCATTAACAGTCAACAAATAATTACTTATTGATTATACTCAGTTTTTAAAAATTTGATCGATTTGCTTTTTAGCCAAGTTTACTGTGTAGTATGAGATGCTCTGTTAGCTACAAAGACTGAAGAAAGAAATGTTTTTTAGGGATAGTTGATTCCATTATTGATATGAATTTTATTTTAAGAAATTTGGTGATAGACATTTTGTAATTATTACAAGAAGAAATGTTTGATATTTTTGAAAAGTATATTACTTCTAAAAATATTGTTTCCAAGTAACATCTGCCATTTACAATTAATTGAGAAAAATTAAGAGAATGCAGCTAAATTCAAATATATGTTTCTGTACTTTAATTTTACATACACAAAGATATATGAAGTATTTGGGGTTTAAAGATTAAGGATTTATCCAGAATCTAGATTTCTAGCCCATATCAGAAGATTATATTTCTTTGCCACAGAAATTTTCCAAGATATCCTTTTAAGCATTTCTGTACTGTTGTGTTAGTGAATGTTTATCCACGTGACCCTTTAACTTGGCCTACATGATTTGCCTCTCTCCCTCTTCTGCCTTCATCTACCTTTCTCACTAACCTCTAGTTTTAATACTTTTTTTCTTTTTTGAGAGAGGGTCTTGCTCTATCACCCAGGCTGCAGTACATTGGGGAGATCATAGCTCACTGCAGCCTCCACCTTCTGGTCTCAAGCAGTCATTCTACTTCAGCCTCCCAAGTAGCTGACACTACAGGTGTGCACCAACCCAACTGGGAATTAAAAAAAAAATTGTTGTAGAGATGGGGTTTCACTATGTAGCTCAGGATGGACTTGAATTCCTGGCCTCAAGCAATCTTTTTACTTGGGCCTCCTAAAGTGCCGAGATCACAGGCAAGAGCCACTGCACCTATCCTGTAACACGTTTTGTTTATTAAACATGTTTCTAATTTACAGCACTTGCATGTGCTATTCTCTGTCTGAGAAGTTTCTCCCCATGTTTTCACTTGCCCAAAAATTTCCCATCTTTCAAGTCTCAAAAGCCAGACAACCAACCCATGTGCAGCCATATCCATGTCCCTCCCCAAGTCCTCACTATCCTGCTACCACGGGTTATTTTCAAGTCATTGTCAGTATCCGACATTATCACTTCTTGTCTGTCACATCTCCCCACCCCTAAATTAAAATATGGACTCTGTGAGAGCTGAAAATGTGTTTGCATGTATCAGAGTGTCTATCACTCTGAAGTGCACCTATTACAGGGTGGGGTTGGAATTTGGAGAAGTCATAGTTAAACACTCACATGGCTCCTGTACCATATACCTGCTTAAAGTCTTTAATGTGTTAATGATCATAATGAAACATTAAGTGGGTCATTAGTTTGTAGCATCACTGAAGTATCCATGATTATAGAAACCCCCCATGTCTACCTCTCCCACTTTTATCAATCGTGGTATCCTTTAGAATATTTTAGTGATATTAACTCTTTGTGACACTGTTGAAGAAACATTAAGCTAGATTTATTTTTAATTAAAATAATATTATGATGCCATATATCTCTTATTTTAAAAATATATCAAATAAAAAATGAATTTCAGGTTTCATAGTTATTTATTGTATAATATATATATTGTATAATATATTTATTGTATAATATATATTATATAATATGTATTATTGTATTTATTGTATAATAATAATGTGGTAAGTATAACACTTATATTTTAAATTTATAGATGTCCTGATTATCAGTTTTAAGTATTTATAGAAAATAGCATCTCATAAACATTGTTATGCAACTTTATACATCTATTGGGTTTTAATATAAATAAAATTGTGATTATCAACATCTGAGCTAGGCAGTAAAAACAAAACAAAACAAAAAACTAAAAAGCTAAAAAGCAAGCCCACTCACATGTCTTTTCTGTCATATTTTTCATGTGAATGTCCCACTAGGAAAAGGACTGAGTTAAATTTGAAAATTACATAAAAATAAATGTTATCTTTTATTGAATACTTAAATGTATCATGCACTGTGATGTTTACTGCATATATTTTATGTTTTAATAATAAAATGTTTTCTGAATCACCTCTTTCAAAAGATAAGTGAAAACAAAATTTGAGAGGGAGTTTAAGGAATTTGCCCAACATCACTCAGTTTGTGTTTAAGTCTGGATAAAGAATCTCATCAATCTGCTGCAGAAATTGTGTCTCCACGTTGTCTCAACTTGAAGATGAAATGCACATGAATCACTGATTCAATCCGTCTGAGCTTCTGCATTGCTAAAGAGCTCCCGCATGAAGTCAATGCTGCTAGCTCGAGTATCAGACTTTGAATAACAAGATTGGTATTTGCCAGAAGCTGGGAAGGGTCTGGGGAGGAGATGAAGAGAGGCTGGTAAATGGGTACAAACACATAGCTAGATAGACGGAATAAGTTATATTGTTCAGTAGCTCAGTAGGACAACTATATTTACCAATAATTTATTGTACATTTAAAAATAGCTAGAAGGGAATATTTGAGATATGCCAACACAACGAAGTGATAAATAAATGTTTAATGTCGTAGATACATATTCGAGGTGATGGATGTCCTAAATACCTTGAATTGATCATTATACATTATATGCTTCTGTCACAGTATCTCACGTAGCCCATAAATACGTACCATTAGTATGTATCAATAAAAAATTTTAAAAATTGCTTAGTTATTAATAATGGTAATGACTTCTTAGATTGTTTTGAAGATTAAAAGAAATAATGCTTGCAGAAAATGAGCATTCAATAGACATTACATCTCAATGTAAAACAATGTGATGCAATTTAAAGCAAAAGGGAAGAATCTATTTAGTATTATCTGGAGGAAAAATACACAGGAAGATAAAGATAAAGGCAAACACTGCATCTATGTCCCTCTCTTACCTTGTTCTACTTTTTCTTTTCTTCAATAGCATTTGCTACTTTCTATCATACTATGTAATTCAGTTATTTCTTTATTACCTTATTTTCTACCTCTCATATGGAATGTAAACTTTCACAGAGACAGGACAGGTTCTCTGTTTTGTGTACCTACAACAGTACTTGGGAGGTTCTAAGAGACTGAGAATAGATGTTCAATAAGTATTTGTTGAATAAATCCATAAATTTAAAAAGATTTGCTTTGTAGCAAGGTAATTGTAAGGGAACTTTCATAGTTCTCACTTGGTCCTGATAGAAAGAATAGAAAAGTATTCTGCTGAGAATATGCAATCAAAATGCACGTGTCACATGAGTTTGGAGCCTGAATTCAAACTATCTGCATTTCAGACAACCTCAGCGGAATTTATTTTAAATCAGACCCTGGTCTGTGTTGTTACTAGGTGTCCGGCAGAAACAAAAGCTCATTTTCTCCCAAAGAATAGACCTTCAGCCCAGGGCTCAATAATTTCAAATATTCCAAACTCATATATATATATATATATATATATATATATATATATATGAGTTCAAAGTTAGGAGAAATAAATGAAAAGAAATAAAATACCATGAAAGTCAGAAGGAACAATAGACATCAGAATCATAGCTGCAAAGCCTTTGAGTAATGGAAACTTCAGATAGGGACATAAATATTTAAAAATGTCAGAGTCAGAGAGAGAGGAGAGAGAGAGAGAGAGAGAGAGAGAGAGAGAAGCCTAGATAAAAATTCCCTAAATAAGAAGGTCAAATAAATTCAGCTGTATTCTAACTATTGTGAAAGCAGTAATTAACTATCCAGTGAAAACTATAAATTGTAAAATCAGCTTTTTATAAATCTGTCATAGCTTAGCACAAAACGCAAGAACACAGAAAAATTAATAATAAAGTATAGAATACAATAAATCTGGCCGGTAGTAACTAAATAAGTTTCTATATCCACACAAATATCAGAAAAAATAAAATTTAAATTTAAAAAAGCATAAACAAAGATAGAGGTGGCCACTACATAATGAGCAAAGAATCAGTTATCAAGAAGATGTAATAATACATAACTTGCAGCCAATGAACACTACCACTTTAAAATACACAATTTGCTCACTATCAGAACTCTAAGGAGGTATTGACAAATTCACAATAATGGAGAAGTATTTTATCACATATTCCCCAATTATTGATGATATATAAGCAACAGTCAAGTTTACGAGATGGTTTACTATAAAAATTATTACAAATGTTCATTAAAAATATCTGCAGTAGTAAAAAAATGTAAGTAACACAAATACCTGTCACCCAAGGAAGAAATAATTTACTGTGATGTATCAGCACGTTGAATATTTGGGTACTCATCCAGGATAAATGAAAACCTATACACAAATAGTCATAGAAGCTTTATTTTAATAATCAGAAACAGGAAACAATCCTGATGTCCTTCAGCAAGTGAATGATTAAATCAAATGTGATACAGCAATACCATGAGATATTATGCAGCAAAAAAAAAAAAAGAAAGAAAAACAAAAATTACCATTACATATAACCACCTGCGTGGGTCTCAAGTGGATATTACTGATATAAAAGGTCAATTTCAAAAGTTTACCTAGTGTAAAATTTCATTCTCATAACTTCGTTTTAATGACAAAACTAATAGAGATGGAACACAGGTTGGTAATTTCCATAAGTAGGAAATTGGGGAGGAAGGGAAGTGACTCTGGCTATCAGTGGATAGCACAAGGAATCAGTACCTTTGCAAAGGCTCAGTACCTTTGCATGGTGGTCTCAGTACACATATGATAAAATTTCCTACCTCTAAATACACACACTGACATACACACACGGGTGCTGCAAAACTGGTGAAATGTAAGCAATATTGGTAGATTGCATCAGTATCAATTTCCTCGTTGTGGTCATATGCGATTACAGTAATGCAAGATGTTACCATTTGGGGAAACCTGGGAAAGAAAGTTTGGGATCTCTCTATTATTTCTTATCACTGTATGTGAATCTACAGTTTTCTTGAAATTATAAAAATAAAGTCAATTACATAAACAATATATTTCTTTAAACTTACATTTCTGTGATAATGTGTGTATATCTGTGTGAATCTTTGTCTTTGGGTAAATACTATTCCATCATTGACCATTCATAACAACCTTTCAAGTATATTAAATTAATTTTAGTAGTTAATGAGGATTTCATTAAAAATGTAAGATCTATGAAAGACATTCAGAAATTATTTCTGAGGCTGAAACTCTATCATCCTAATACAATTTAATATTTTCCACCACTTAACTCTTTATTACAAAATAGGCCCCTTTTTACTCAGTACAAATTAGGAAATATGTAAAAGGTATATGCAGGAAAATGTGAGAAAAATGAAAACAAAATTTTTGAGTCGACAATAACTAATAAACATTAATAGATTATCTAAGTAAACTAAAACATCTAACCAATTTTTGGAATGCTGGCAGTTCCACATGTGTTTTTTACTGAACAATATGGTTTAAATAATATCTTGAAGATTTTTTGTGTTAATCATTGAAAGAAACTCTATTTAGAAATAACCTGAGAAAAACATTACTATTAATATTTGTTATGGTAGAATTATACCTGATGTTAAGGTTATTTGAATGACTTTTACATGCTGATTCCACAGCAATAGAAATGTATTTTTCCTGCTTCACAGTGTTTTTAATTTACAACACGATGCCAAAACCTTACCAATGCTCCTTCAATCTAGAAGCAATAATCTAACAAAAATCAATATGCACTGTTTTCTATAGTTTCTAATATGCTTCATTGTTTTATATAACAAATTATGTAATGGCTTAGAATTTAGAATGCTACAGAGCCTAATTAAAGCCATATTGTATCACTAGTTTGTAGAACTATTTGCAAAACCCTTGGTAATAATAATGTTAAGTTTATCAACATGCAATCAGAATACTTTAAGAAATTCCCCCAGAAAGTTTTATTTTGTCTTATTTTATTTTATTTTTTTGAGGCAAAGTCTCTGTTGCCCAGGCGGGAGTACAGTAGCCTGATCTTGTCTCACTGCAATCTCCGCCTCCCAGGTTCAAGCGATGCTCCTGTCTTCGAGTAGCTGGGATTACAGTAATGTACCACCACGCCCGGCTAGGTTTTTTTTTTTTTTTTTTTTTTTTTGAGACGGAGTCTCGCTCTGTCGCCCAGGCTGGAGTGCAGTGGCCTGATCTCAGCTCACTGCAAGCTCCGCCTCCCGGGTTCACGCCATTCTCCAGCCTCAGCCTCCCGAGTAGCTGGGACCACAGGCGCCCGCCAGCTCGCCCGGCTAGTTTTTTGTATTTTTTAGTAGAGACTGGGTTTCACTGTGTTAGCCAGGATGGTCTCGATCTCCTGACCTTGTGATCCACCCGTCTTGTCCTCCCAAAGTGCTGGGATTACAGGCTTGAGCCACCGCGCCCGGCCCCCTTTTTTTTTTTTTTGAGACGGAGTCCTGCTCTGTCCCCTAGGCTGGAGTGCAGTGGCGTGGTCTGGACTCACTGCAAGCTCAGCCTCCCGGGTTCAAGCCATTCTCCTGCCTCAGGCTCCCCAGTAGCTGGGACTACAGGTGCCCGCCACTAAGCCCGGCTAATTTTTTATATTTTTAGTAGAGACGGGGTTTCACCTGTGTTAGCCAGGATGATCTCGATCTCCTGACCTCGTGATCCACGCGCCTAGGCCTCCCAAAGTGCTGGAATTACAGGCGTGAGCCACCGGGCCCGGCCTAGGTTTTGTAGTTTTAGTAGAGACGGAGCTTCCCCATACTGGTCAGGCTGGTCTCGAACGCCTGACCTCAGGTGATGTGTCTGCCTCTGCCTCCCAAAGTGCTGAAATTACGGGCATGAGCCACCCCTCCTCGCTCCAAGGAGCTTTAAAGTTACACTTCCATCCTGTTCACATTTTCCACTAACGATTCCTTCTATTTAGTCAATGTAATGGCCTGAATTGCGTTCTCCCCCAGTTTCATGTGTTGAAGTCCTATTTCTTGTGAACTCAGAATGTGACTGTATTTGAAGATAGGGGTCTTTAAAGAGATAATTAAAGTAAGATGAGGGCATTCAGGCAGGTAGTAACCCAGTATGACTGGTGTTTGTATAAAATATATTGGGGTACAGATGTCCACAGAGAGAAGACCCTGTAAATACACAGGGAGAAAACGGCCATCCAGGGAGGAAAAGGCCATGGAGAGGGGCCTCCAAAAGAAACCAGCCTTGCCAGCACCTTAATCTCAGACTTCCAGCCTCCAGAATTGTGAGAAAACAAATTTCTGTTGTTTAAGCTACGCAGTCTGTGATCATTTGTAATGGTAGCCCTTGCAAACTAGTACAGTCAGTGTCATAGAAAATGTGTGTTAGGGAAGTTTGTGAGCTATGCTAGGTGTGCACGCAATTGCACCTTCTAGCGGGAAGGGGCCACAATTGTTCATCGAATGAATAAATCTAAGTTGATTAGCTACTGAAAGATGGACCTTTTGGTTTAATCTAGCAGAATGCAGTTTGTCAGAGATAAAACTAAGGACTGTGACTGGATTATAAAAAAGTAATGAAGAAGAACAATGAAAATTTTCATTGAGTGGGCATAGGATAGAGGGAAGCTCATCTGTACTGTGCAATTCGGTGACTGCCACACTGGATGACAGACATGCTCAGGGTAAAGCTTCTGTTCTGAAACATCAGGATTCAAATCCTACCTTTCCTCTTTTCCTAAATCATATAACCTAATTTATTCATTCTTAACTTTAATTTTCTTGTTCTAAAATCTGAATGGTAATAGCACCCAACCCTGTGGTTGGTGTAAGAATTAAGAGAGTTAATACTACCGGAACATTTAAAGCATTGCCTTGTAAATGGCTCACACTTGGCCAATATTGACTATAACTTTTCTTTAATCCACTAACTACCCAGAAACTTCCGAATATTTTGTTTTATTATTACATTCAACATTCTCTAGGTAAAATCTCCAGATAAAATTTGAGGCATATATTGTCATATTTTAAAACATTACTTTATCATTTAGAAAGTGGTTTCTGTAAAGTACAAGTTTTTCTCTGTAGATTAATTTGTTAAATGTAAAAGACACATTTTGGAAATGAGTGCATCTTTGACAATTGGCCAATCATTCTTTATAAAACTTTTGGTCCCATCAAAGCTGAATGTGGAAAGAATTATTGGTGGAAGCTATGTGGTAAAAATGAAGTGAATTTTCAGAATATGTGGCCTCAGATCTGAAAAATAGAGTTGGGATTATCTCTCTTTCCCAAAAATAAAGCAAAAAAATGTTGTGGTTGTATATTACTAAGATGTGCACTCTCAAATCAGATCTCAGTGAGTCTCACCTGCTGGCATTCACAGCCTGTGTGTTCCCTCAGCCTGCAAAGTGGGCTAAACCCCAGGACTTATTTTTAATAAACAGAATATAATGGAATGATGAGATGTCACATCCAGGATTAAGTCTGCAAAATGACCATGACTTCAGTGTTGCTCCCTCCATTTTGCCCTCTTGTGTGCTCTCCCTGATGGAAACTAGCTTCTTTCATGCTGGAAACCATTCTATCAAGAGGCCAGCATGTCCAGAGAATGAGGGAAGCCTCCGGCCAACTAACCATGTGGAAGAGAACCCAGTCATTCATCGCATAGTGAACATAGACCTGAATCTCTCTCAGTGAAACCCTGCAAGGAGATAGCATCTCTTGGAGGGATACACATGTTAGCAATGGTACAAGATGTGTACCTTTTGTACAAAAGTAGCACAAATGGTGGCCATTTCATAATATGGGACTTTGAGTAAGTATGGAAATGTCTGACTAATCTTTTCCATTTGAGTTTTGAGAGTTTCCTCTAGTGTAGATGCTTCTGCTGAGCGATTACATGAAATGTAAATAGCTTCATGCTCTGTGCTAGTCCAAGGAGATCCATCCAGATAGCTCTCTCTTAGTTCTTCTTGTAAACAATTTTCCATTTTTGTCCTTTCCAAGTGCCTAGCTAGCAGAGCAACCTGTTATGCACTACTAGGAATCAATATATATCAAAACCTAGAGTCATCTCTCTTTCCTAATAAAGGAGGCAAATCCTGTTCCTGTCCATGGTGTGATTTCCTTTCTCCGTGGATTTCAGGGATACCATTGAGTAGGGATAGGATTCAGTGTCCTTCATTTGCAGCCAGTGCCAGCACATGCTATGAATTCATGCCTCAATCACGCCCCTGCATTTTCCTCCCATGTTGAGCAGAACTCCCCTTCACTAGCTCCAAGTGAGGGAATGTAGGTAAGGAATTAGAAGGAATTAGATTTACTGTGAGGCATCTGAGTCATCTGCTCCTGTAGTTTGTTTGTACTTTTTAGATCTCTTAGGACAAGTCTCACACCTTAGGCCTGAAGAGATAAGGAAAGCATTTGGTTATGGGAAACTGAGAGCATATTGCAAATCACATATATGAGGGAGCAGCCTCCCATTGAAAAAGACACAGTCGAAATGCAGCAAATGAGCAGTGAGGGACCCTGGATAATAGATATTTGATGTCACCTTTGTCCACACTCTACTCCCTGTCTCCTAAAATGCCCCACTGAACAAGCCCAACAGAAAGTCTGAGAGAAGTAGAACCTGGTAATGAAGTTCACAGATTTCAGAAGATCAGCCTTTAGGGAACAGAAGAGAATGGAAAGTGGAGAGAAGGGATCTAAAAGAATGAGTTGAAAGTGCCTGGAAGCAAATGGAGAACAAAAAATTGCAGGGGTTGCAATACTAGTCTCTGATAAAACAGACTTTAAACCATCAAAGATCAAAAGAGACAAAGAAGGCCATTACATAATGGTAAAGGGATCAATTCAACAGGAAGAGCTAACTATCCTAAATATATATGCACCCAATACAGGAGCACCCAGATTCATAACGCAAGCACTTAGACTTACAAAGAGACTTAGACTCCCATACAATAATAATGAGAGATTTCAACACCCCACTGTCAACATTAGACAGATCAACGAGACAGAAAGTTAATAAGGATATCCAGGAATTGAACTCATCTCTGCAGCAAGCAGACCTAATAGACACCTGCAGAACTCTCCACCCCAAATCAACAGAATATACATTCTACTCAGCACCACATCACACTTATTCCAAAATTGATCACATAACTGGAAGTAAAGCACTCCTCAGCAAATGTACAAGAACAGAAATTATAACAAACTGTCTCTCAGACCACAGTACAATAAAACTAGAACTCAGGACTAAGAAAGTCAATCAAAACCACTCAACTACATGGAAACTGAATCATGTGCTCCCGAATGACTACTGGGTACATAACGAAATGAAGGCAGAAATAAAGATGTTCTTTGAAACCGATGAGAACATAGATACAACATACCAGAATCTCTGGGACACATTTAAAGCAGTGTGTAGAGGGAAATGTATAGCACTAAATGCCCACAAGAGAAAGCTGGAAAGATCTAAAATTGACACTCTAACATCACAATTAAAAGAACTAGAGAAGCAAGAGCAAACACATTCAAAAGCTAGCAGAAGGCAAGAAATAACTAAGATCAGAGCAGAACTGAAGGAGATAGAGACACAAAAAACCCTCCAAAATCTTTTGAAAAGATCAACAAAATTGATAGACCACTAGCAAGACTAATAAAGAAGAAAAGAGAGAAGAATCAAATAGATGCAATAAAAAATGATAAAGGGGATTTCACCACTGACCCCACAGAAATACAAACTACCATCAGAGAATACTATAAACACCTCTACGCAAATAAACTAGAAAATCTAGAAGAAATGGATAATTTCCAGGACACTTACACTCTCCCAAGACTAAACCAGGAAGAAGCTGAGTTCCTGAATAGACCAATAGCAGGCTCTGAAATTGAGGCAATAATTAATAGCCTACCAATGAAAAAAAGTCCAGGACCAGATGGATTCACAGCCGAATTCTACCAGATGTACAAGGAGGAGCTGGTACCATTCCCTCTGAAACTATTCCAATCAATAGGAAAAGAGGGAATCCTCCCTAACTCATTTTATGAGGCCAACATCATCCTGATACCAAAGCCTGGCAGAGACACAACAAGACAAGAGAATTTTAGACCAATATCCCTGATGAACATTTATGCAAAAATCCTCAATAAAATACTGGCAAACCGGATCCAGCAGCACATCAAAAAGCTTATCCACCATGATCAAGTGGGCTTCATCCCTGGGATGCAAGGCTGGCTCAACATACTCAAATCAATAAACATAATCCAGCATATAAACAGAACCAAAGACAAAAACCACATGATTATCTCAATAGATGCAGAAAAGGCCTTTGACAAAATTCAACAACCCTTCATGCTAAAAACGCTCAATAAATTCGGTATTGGTGGAACGTATCTCAAAATCATAAGAGCTATTTATGACAAACCCACAGCCAATATCATACTGAATGGGCAAAAACTGGAAAAATTCCCTTTGAAAACTGGCACAAGTCAGGGATGCCCTCTCTCACCACTCCTATTCAACATAGTGTTGGAAGTTCTGGCTAGGGCAATCAGGCAAAAGAAAGAAATCAAGGGTATTCAGTTAGGAAAAGAAGAAGTCAAATTGTCCCTCTTTGCAGATGACATGATTGTATATTTAGAAAACCCCATCATCTCAGCCCAAAATCTCCTTAAGCTCATAAGCAACTTCAGCAAAGTCTCAGGATACAAAATAAATATGCAAAAATCACAAGCAGTCTTATACACCAGTAACAGACAAACAGAGAGCCAAATCATGAATGAACTTCCATTCACAATTGCTTCAAAGAGAATGAAATACCTAGGAATCCAACTTACAAGGGATGTAAAGATCTTCTTCAAGGAGAACTACAAACCACTGCTCAGTGAAATAAAAGAGGACACAAACAAATGGAAGAACATACCATGCTCATGGATAGGAAGAATCAATATCATGAAAATGGCCATACTGCCCAAGGTAATTTATAGATTCAATGCCATCCCCATTAAGCTACCAATGAGTTTCTTCACAGAATTGGAAAAAACTGCTTTAAAGTTCATATGGAACCAAAAAAAAGCCCGCATTGCCAAGAGAATCCTAAGTCAAAAGAACAAAGCTGGAGGCATCAGGCTACCTGACTTCAAACTATACTACAAGGCTACAGTAACCAAAACAGCATGGTACTGGTACCAAAACAGAGATATAGATCAATGGAACAGAACAGAGCCCTCAGAAATAATACCACACATCTACCGCCATCTGATCTTTGACAAACCTCGGAAAAACAAGAAATGGGGAAAGGATTCCCTATTTAATAAATGGTGCTGGGAAAATTGGCTAGCCATAAGTAGAAAGCTGAAACAAGATCTTTTCCTTACTCCTTATATGAAAATTAATTCAAGATGGATTAGAGACTTAAATGTTAGACTTCATACCATAAAAACCCTAGAAGAAAACCTAGGTAATACCATTGAGGACATAGGCTTGGGCAAGGACTTCATGTCTAAAACACCAAAAGCAATGGCAACAAAAGCCAAAATTGGCAAATGGGATCTAATTAAACTAAAGAGCTTCTGCACAGCAAAAGAAACTACCATCAGAGTGAACAGGCAACCTACAGAATGGGAGAAAATTTTTGCAACCTACTCATCAGACAAAGGGCTAATATCCAGAACCTACAAAGAACTCAAACAAATTTACAAGAAAAAAACAAACAACCCCATCAAAAAGTGGGCAAAGGATATGAACAGACACTTCTCAAAAGAAGACACTCATACAGCCAACAGACACATGAAAAAATGCTCATCATCACTGGCCATCAGAGAATTGCAAATCAAAACCACAATGAGATACCATCTCACACCAGTTAGAATGGCAATCATTAAAAAGTCAGGAAACAACAGGTGTTGGAGAGGATGTGGAGAAATAGGAACACTTTTACACTGTTGGTGGGATTGTAAACTAGTTCAACCATTATGGAAAACAGTATGGTGATTCCTACGGATCTAGAACTAGAAGTACCATATGACCCAGCCATCCCATTACTGGGTATATACCCAAAGGATTATAAATCATGCTGCTATAAAGACACATGCACACGTATGTTTATTGCAGTACTATTCACAATAGCAAAGACTTGGAATTAACCCAAATGTCCATCAGTGACAGACTGGATTAAGAAAATGTGGCACATATACACCATGGAATACTATGCAGCCATGAAAAAGGATGAGTTTGTGTCCTTTGTAGGGACATGGATGCAGCTGGAAACCATCATTCTCAGCAAACTATCACAAGAACAGAAAACCAAACACCGCATGTTCTCACTCATAGGTGGGAACTGAACAATGAGATCACGTGGACTCGGGAAGGGGAGCATCACACACCGGGGCCTATCATGGGGAGGGGGGAGAGGGGAGGGATTGCATTGGGAGTTATAGCTGATGTAAATGATGAGTTGATGGGTGCTGACAAAGTTGATGGGTGCAGCACACCAACATGGCACAAGTATACATATGTATCAAACCTGCACGTTACGCACACGTACCCAAGAACTTAAAGTGTAATAATAAAATTAAATTAAAAAAAAGAAAGTGCCCAGAAGACTTAGTATGAATGATTTTTCATGCATTTACTTTCAATACTTTTTATCCTTAAATTGTAGATGTGCTTTTCTGAAACTGATGTAAAGATGATATTTTGCTACTGTTGTGTTGGTTGGCTTAATTTTAATGTAGTTCCATTATCTCTGATTTTTTTTAAAAAGCGTATGTAATATGTTTCATCAATATATGGGAATGATGTTATCAGTTTGGGTTGTATTGGGCAGCACACAGCAAAAAATGGCTTAGCGTGGCTTCCTCAAATGAGGAATTTTTTTTCCCCTATATCATAGGAATATCAGAGCTCACTACTCTGGGCTGGTGTGGCTGCTTGAGCAAGTCATGTAGGAAGGACCCTTGGAGCTTCCGCCTTCCCCCTTCTCAGTCTGTGGCTCTCAACCTCACAAATGCAAAACAGCAGCTTTATCCACAGGCATCACTCCTGCATTAGGTGACCTGAAGTTGGTGGTGCATGTGGGAGTGGTGGGGAGGGGTGGGAAGATAAAATTACACACCAGTGAAGGCTATACCCTTTTATGCAAAACATGAACTTATTCAGAGCTCTATTTCTCATTTGTCTTGTCAGTACCGAGCCTATCACCACCAGTAGACAAAATAATATTTCCTCCAGGGAAAGAATTACAGATTCTTTTGTTGAGGATATTGGGTAAACATATAGCAGTAACCGCTTACGTGCTATACTTGGATATCTTCCCTCTTTATATTTTATGCTTTCTGTATACCACAATCCTCCCTTGTTGCTGTTATTTTCTGCTCTTCTGACTTCTGTTAGATTGACTGCCTTTCCTTCATTGCCCTTTTTCTCTGTAAATGTGGAGTTCAAGGCCATGTTTCTGGTTTTTCTGGTTACTCCTAAATGTCTACCATGCATAGTTAGAAAGGTTTCAAACTGACTGATATCTCTAACCACTTTAAGAATCATGATGTACTTTAAATACTTTCACTCGGGTAAACTCAAATCTGAACTACATTTTAAACATTTTGTTTTGCCAGCATCTTTCACACAAGGGGCTTCCAGAGAGAGCTGGGTATGCACTAGCTACTCCAGACTTGTTTGGGCAAAACAAAGGCAGGAGTTTTGGCCTCTGTTGTGGCTCAAAGGGGGACTGAGAAAATGTTCCTGTGCAAGAGGTTTAATTTTCCTGCTGATGCCAAAGGAGGAGGTACATGTTCATGGGTTCTCTTACCAGGCTGCACAGATGTGGGGCCAAACAGGAAAGAGAGGCCGAGCCTGCAAATGCATTCAGTAGTAGAACACCAAAAATGGAGCCACACTCTTTATTACAAATATTTACCCTTCACTGCTCTATTGCTTTCTTTCCTGAATAATAATTCACTGGTTATTTTATGCTTTATATTTTAAAGAAACAGGTTTCCAGAAACACTTTAGAGATAGCATTCTAATATATATTTTTAGCGTCTATTTGTTGCTGTTGATAATTTTTCTGCTTTTAAGGTAAATTTTCTTTTTTATTCCTAGTTGCTCTTAATATTCCGGTTTTCTTTGGTGCTTGTTGTTTTGAATGCAATTTGACAATACTATGTCAATAAAATGACTACTTTTTATTTGTGTGGCTCAGAATGCATGTTCAACCAAATCTGTAAATTTCTAAGCATACATCATATTGACTATTTATCTGCTACATTGCCTTAATTCAATAATTAAGGAATCAAATCAGATATGTCATACATTCTTATTCTCTTCTCTATTTTCTTACACTTTTGTTCATATTTTTCAAATGTTCACTAATCTGTGTTGAATTATGGCTTGTTTTCACAAAAGTATTTCTTGGTTGAATTATACCCAGATTGCTGTTTAGGCATCATTAGTTTATAATATCAGAGTCCATTTTCATTTCTCTTTTTTATCATCCATTTGTGGCCAACAAATATAGATATATAATTTGATGCCATCGAAATATTTGCCATCCCAGGAAAGGTGAATTTCTGTGAAATATTTTACAAATACATTATTTTATCTAACAAAACACATTATTTTATGAATTGTATTTAGCAAATCACTTTACCATAAATTATTTTCTGGAACCAAAGAAAGTCACAGAAGTTAAAAATTAAATTTTTGAGACAAAGTTAGAGAAGAATCCCTGATCAAAGATAAAAGAACAAATTTGAAATATCAGGAACCCAGGGAAAAATGCATCATTATGTTTGAATTCATAGTAGAGAGCAGACATTAAAAGTCTAATATGCTCCCCAGCCAGGGGGCTCTAACCCTTTTGCATCTTAGATTCAAATAGCATGACTCCCTTTATAATAGATATAAATGGATTTATTTTTATTAAAGACATTTAAGTGTCACCAAGCATTCTGTAAAGGCCATTAACACTGAAGTAGTTCTGTTGGGTATAACTTTAATTTGTGAACTCAAAGTAAATTTATAAAAATCTTGTGCCTACCAAAGTTATTTATTAGGCTCATTGAATTTAATGAGAATGTGGTTAACTGAAAACAGGAAATTTACAACCCATCAATCCAGTGATTTACATGCCATTATGCCTGGGGAATATATCCCACTCTTATTGTTGTTAATGACTCAATAGCTCTGGATTGTGAATTAGAGATATGGGACAGAAGGGAGAAGATAAAATGGAGAAGGTAAAATGGAAGAAGTTTAGTTTGCCAAGAGGGGAGAGTGGAGAAAGTAAAGATGATGCTGATACATCTCACTAAAGGGCAGTTTCTGCTTTTTACTTGCATTCACCTCGCTATGTGAACATCACTGGTTGGAAGAGGAAAATCATTTCAAATTGAATGCTGTAAGAACTTTCTGTTTGGATTTGTCTTCTAACAAATATATGGAAAGAACATTCTTCTTTCGGTAATCACATTAAGAATCACATAAGAATCACATTAAGAATGTAGGGGAACTATGTCACATGAAAATCTCACTAAGTAAACGTAGTATCTAGGTGCTAAAGTTTATTGTACTTGGGAAAATAGGCATTACTATTTATCGGGTGGCTCCAATGGACCTGTTTAATTTTTTATACTTCAAATCATTTCATTAGTTTCTAGAAGTAAGAATAAAGAAATTATGAAAGCAGTTTACCAAAAATTATAATGAGAATTTAATCGTAATGAACACAAAATGTATTCTTTATTCCGCTGGTGTTCAATTCAATTTATACGTATGAAAAATGGACAATGCAATTGTCCTCTGAATACAAGTAGCTGTTCATCGATTGTCATACATGGAGCTGGAATTTATCATTCTTATAAATACTAATAATACTAGATTCCACATATGTCTCCAACAAGTTCTAGTATATCATTTTGAGTGATTTTTCTTGCACTTGCATCATCAAAATACGATATTTGAATAATTTTTGAAACCTTTGTTGGCTCATAATTATCTTAAAGAGATAACCATCTTGTTTGCTATATAATTTAGTCTTCCACTTTTTAATGTATAGACATCATTTAGAATAATCTACCCAATGTTTTAAAAATATCTTTATCATTTACTTTCTTCTAGTTATCTTTGTTTATACATCTGCTTTCATTATACTTTTGCTTCTGAAGAGTATCAAGTAAATTTTGGCACATAAACCTAACAAAGAATAAAATTACTTAGATGTGTCTTTTTAACAAAATGGGATTAGCCAAGATTTTGTCACAAAATATTGCATGATGAAATTCTTCCTGTTGAATGACTACATTGATAAGAACATCATTATTTTCTATTTTTACTTATATATACATTTCCCAATCACAAATTCATAAATTAATTAAACATACTATCATCTAGAAATTTACCTAATATTTCACTTATAAGATCACATTCACCATCATCTTTATGGTACCAAATGTTGCTGTTTGTTGCTTTTATCCTATGATTTTTCTAACAATTATGGTGTGTCTTTCCCTGCCAATTATATTTTTCTTTGCCATTATTAGTAGAGAATAAAAATTTTATTTTCAACTGTGCTCAATAAAAATTAAAGGCAGCCTACAAAGATGGTGTCTCTAGTCTTGTTTTATATACTTTTAAAAAGGTAAAACCCTGGCAAATGCAATAAAAAGATAATGGGAATGCAAGTTTATTGTACTTTATCATCATAATTTTAAGCCAGAAATAGTCAAACTTTGCTGTAAAGGGCCAGATAGTAACTGGCTTTGTCAACTATACAGTCCTGTCACTTGCCATTCTAGCATGAAAACAGTTAGAGATTATATACTATGAATAGACTGGGATGGGATCTCATATGTCTGTATTTATAAAAACAGGGTCAGGTTGGATTCGGTCCACAGCCACAGTTTGTCAATCCCTATTTAAGGAATTTTACAATTCTTTTGTTTCCTTATTATTTTGGTATAGTTCACCCTAAGTGGGAATAGTTTATAAGTAGTAATGATTACCAAATATGATTAAAATGCAAAATGTAGAAAATGTAGCAAAACAGCATATAAGACAGAAAAGTAAGGTAACAAAAATCTCATGATGTACCTGAGATTTATAAAAGGGATTAGTAATACCACAGAGTAATTGCAAAATAGAATGCATATTATTCTACTGGAAATTAGTTAAGTTTTATTTTTGAATAATGTGTAAGTAAGAATAAAATAATGATAAATCAATCTTACAAATCCTTGTAACTGCTTAAGAAAACCCTCACAAAGTAAAGTCTGCTCAGTGGAAGCTGATACTGTGATGAGGGTTTTTTAATACCACCATAAAAGGAAGGTATTGAATTTGGGTAAACTAAAACTGGACATCCCATCACCTTCTCGAATGTTGTTAATTGACATCCCCAGCAGGATAGCAAGGCTTGTCTGGAGGTAAGTACCCATAGGAGCACTGTGATCCCACCTGAGAAAAATTAACCTTTTATTAATCTAAGATTCATAATGAGAAACGTAAATGAATCCAAGAATATTAAGTCTAAGAACACTGAAGGATAAAAATTTGATCATATTTTGGTAATGACCTCTTCTTCTCCAAGGGGGAGAAGAAGTAGATAATATATAATATATAATATATATAACATATACCAATATATATATAACAAGTAATATATATTAATAATATACAATATAAATTATTTATATATTATATATTAATTATATATACATATTATAATTAATAATTATTATAATTATAATTAAAATTATATAATTTATTATATATTAATAATATATAATAAATGTATAATATAATATATAATATATAATCACTCACTATGTAAAATAATATATATAAGGTTAAGAGGGTATAAGGTTAACAATGTAACAATATAATATATTTTATATTATTATAATAGATACAATATAAATTATATATAAATTATATAATCTGTATAATATATAATCTATTATATATAGATAATATATAATATATTATCTCTCAATATAGAGAAATAATATAATATATAATATATTGATATACTAATAGGTATATAAACATATAAAATATATAAATAGATTATACATATATTTAATATCTAATATATAAATATATAAAATATGTTAACATATATTTTAGGGAGAGAGAAATAAATATCTATTATATGTAAATAACCTCTCTCATCTATGTATATATTTTATACTTCTACTTCTCCTTCTACTTATTTGACATCTTCATGTCCTTTCTGGTCTTTCTCACTTGTGTGATTTTCTGTGAAGCCACCTCTGCCCTTTCTTTTGGTGACCTTACTCATCCTTCCTATGTGAGCTCATTGCTATGTCCTCACAGATGAACCCTGTACAATTTTCACAGGGATTTTCCTAGTATAATATAAATATGTGCCACTTTGCATTCCTACTTGCTGGTTCTTCTTAAGAGTGTAACTATATTTTTTTATCTGAGTGACAATTTTGTTGCTATGTGTCTCTTCTACCAACTGCAGGCCCCACAAGGGAAGGAGACAGAACACCCTTGGCTCACTGTGAGAACCAAACATAATGCCTGCCATATTGTAGAAGATAAAAATATATTTACCACGGAAAATGATTGAATAATTAGCATTTCTGTGATGAAACATAATTGGCCTAAGAAAATGCTACTATATTGACTGTCATATGAATATTAGTTTGTTAAATGAAGGGAATCAATGTGGCATGTCATAGACATAAATTAGACAAAATTGAACGGAGTAAATGAATTCCAAATTCATTATTTTTTATTATGTATAACACCAGGAGCATCATTTGTCATTGAGAAGTAAATGAGTGTTAAATAGATGGATATTTAGGTGAAATTTGCATTTTAAAATGAGTATATTCAATTATCATACATATAGTTTGGAGAGAAAAAAGAATGCTCATTATTTTTGGAAATAACTCAGTTGTAAAATAAATTATCCTAAGGGAATTATCTCAACTGTTTTTAAGATGACTTTGACCTTGTCCATCTGTCCATCCTTAACTGTCTTTCAGTTTTCAGCCCCTCACACAGCTACAGCTCCACTGCATTTATTTTTGGTTCACATGAGCACCATCCTGCCTCAAATTCCTGACTTTATAGCTGATTTATTTTTAGCTCTTTCTTTTCTCTCTCCATATTGCTTCTCCTTTTAATCTAACTAGCACTTCCTCATTCTGCAACACTTCTAATACCATTTTATTGTTATTTCTTTCTGTATATAAACTAAATTCCATGAAGGGACTAATAGCATCTGTCCTTTTGTCATATAACCCTTGTACTTTTTTTTCTTTTCTTTCTTTTTTTTTTTTTTTTTTTTTTTTTTTGATATGGAGTCTTGCTCTGTCGCCCAGGCTGGAGTGCAGTGGTGCCATCTCGGCTCACTGCAAGTTCTGCCTCCTGGGTTCACGCCATTGTCCTGCCTCAGCCTGCCGAGGAGCTGGGACTACTGGCGCCTGCCACCATGCCCAGGTAATTTTTTGTATTTTTAGGAGAGATGGAGTTTCACCGTTTTAGCCAGGATGGTCTCGATCTCCTGACCTCGTGATCCACCCGCCTCTGCCTCCCACAGTGCTGGGATTACAGGCGTGAGCCACCGCGCCCCGCCAACCCTCGTACTTACTACAGACTTCGTACAAAGTACAAACAGGGAAGATGGGAAGAATGAAGGACTCAAATGCAGAGTCACTTCCTTTTTTTAATGATTACAAAACATAAAAATGTGTCCCATTCATAATTGGTGGTATATATATTCAGTAGAACACTATGACACATGAAAAATGCTAACTGTATAATGGGACTCAAATGAGAATAAAACTGCATAGTCATGTGCAAGTAGGAGGAAAACAACTATGTGTCAAAAGTGTTCATAGGCTGTATAAAAGTAACACATTTAAACTTACAATAGGCATTACAAGAGGACTGAAAAAACTTGGGTGATGAAAACATTTTTCTTGATATAATTTTATTAAATGTTTATACTGCTTATTTAAAATTAACAAATAAAGCTAAAATAAACTGAAGTTAATAAAGAGCCATCCAATGAAATGTTGTTTTTTTTAAAGTAAAAAAAAAGTTTTTCTTTATTATATTACATGGTAACAAGACAGTTGCTAATTTAATCAAAATATCATTCAGAAGGCAAATAAATTGATTTGGTTTTTGGTTTCAGAAACAAGCATTTAATTAAGTAACTTTTTCTCCTTTAAGAATCATGGGAGCCACAGTGTAAATATGACCTAAGTAGATTTTCTTTTCACATAAGTGTGCCTGTACAATATTTATCTGTGTAACAGTATGCTATACAGAGAGTCTATCTTTTAGATGATTACAGATATGGTTTATATGATGCTACATATAAATATGTTTAGACCTTTGTACCTACATGTGGATACTAATACACACATAAACATAGAAATATTAGTGATGAGTTTTTAATATGTATCAATGCATGCTCAGATTTCGTTAACATAACAGACATGGCATATATATACATCTCTTCTCCCTCAAATCCTTAAAAAATTATGTGTGTGTGTTTTTGAAAGAGATTAGTCTATAATAGTAATAGTATTGATTAAAAAAGAAAGTTCTACCAAGGGGAAAATATATTTTAAAAATATTTATTTAATGAAAGTATTGCACTAAGAAAATCATATGCAAAGATCATATAGTCAAAGATGCACTACAGAGCTCAAAGCGGTTCTAGGAGGTATGAGAGGTGCCAACTTTAGAATAAGTAGATACGAGTTAAATGACGGAGGCCTGTGTGGTTTCAGGATGTTGAACTGGTTTCAGGATATTATATATATAAATATATATAAAATATATATAAATATAAATAAATAAATAAATAAATATATATATATTTGCTGCCTTTATTTCCTCTACTTTATGGATACTATACAGATACCAATAGAGGGTCAGGTGCAGTGGCTTATGCCTGTAATTCCAGCACTTTGAGAGGCTGAGGCAGGCGAATTGTCTGAGGTCAGGAGTTCGAGACCAGCCTGGCCAACATGGTGAAACCCTGACTCCACTAGAAATACAAAAATTGGCCAGGTGTGGTGGTGGGCACATGTAATCCCAGCTACTTGGGAGACTGAGACAGGCGTATTGCTTGAACCTAGGAGGCAGAGGTTGCAGTGAGCTGAGATTGTTTCATTTCATTCCAGCCTGGGCAACAAGAGTGAAACTCTGTCTCAAAAAAAAAAAAAAAAAAAAAAAAAAAAAAAAGTGTTTATTCAGAATATAAACTATTGAAAAAGAGAGTCTTGGTTTTAGGTAGCTTTCATAAAACATATAAGCAGGAATTTTCAAATTTAAAGATGATTTGACAAATATGAATTACTAAATATTCACAAAATAACAACAAATTACAAAATAATGGCAAACTATTTTAACACCTAAATAAATCAAGACTAAATAAATGACATCCTTAAATTAAATACAAAAACATTAAGCTTCAACAAACTAGTGCATTCATTAACATGAAATAGGAAGACTTGGAATTCTGCTTCTGATTAGAATGCAGAAGGCCACAGCCCAAATATACCTCAAAATGACAACTAGAAAAATCAAGTAAATTTTAAAAATTATGTGCATATGTGTTTTTGAAGAGTTCAGAAATCTGGAGACTCACATGAGTGTAAAGAAACTAAATTTCAGAGACTGAAGTGCTCTTTTCAACTGAGTAGAAATTAGAAGCTATTTCCCTTGATGAGGCATCTGCTGAGTATAAGAACAGGCAGAAAAAATATTTGGCTTGTAATAGACAGAGAGACTATGCAGAGGGAAAAACATGCAAGTGATTATGAAAAATTGGGATTTTGATAAGTGCCACACATTCAACTGGTTATTACCAGTCAAATTATTCTAAAAGACTTGGACTAAGTAATGGGCTATGCAAGAAATGGGTGTCTTAAGTGAAAAGATGGAGAGAGAAAGCCCACTTTCCTTCAGTGCTGAAGTCCAAACTCCTAGCACAGAGGACAGCCCTGTGATTGACATAGAATAGCTCTTTCATGTCTAAAAGCAACCTAGTTCCATTCCAAATCAATGTGACGTGGTCATCCCCTTCCCCTAGCTGATTTTGGCATGTAGCATTATTATAATACCTAATAACTAGCATACTGTTAAAAATAATTAGGTCTGAGTAGAAATTAAGAAGCTAATAGAAGCTAACCCCAAAGTGACATAAATACTTAAGAGCAGGTAGAGAATAAAGGCATGCTACATTTAACAGGAAGAATAACAGCTGACTGTTCATGTGAAACTTTGAAAGCCTTAAGATAATGGAATGCACAAAGACTGGATTTACTCTCGTGCCTTAAAACAACTTCAGAAAAGAGTAAATATATGAAACACTGTTTCAAGGCACTGAGCATCAGTGAGCTCTGAGTGCTACTGTGGCAGAAGCACACTCCCTTAGGTAAATTTTCCTACCATGACTCAGGGAAAGGGGATGCAGGTATAGCTGAGGAAACTTCCTGAGTTGAGGAAATGGAGCTAAGATTCCAAGTAAACCAAAGCAATGTTGGTTAGCTTAGGGGACATAGTAATAGATTTCTTAGGGCATTGATCAGAGTACTCAGAAAGATGTCTTAGTAGTAGGAAAAAGTCCTAAGCTAAGCACAGTTCTAGCCTCACCTATTCTTAAAATTGGTATATGAAAAGATCATACTAATTTCAAGTGATTTAACTGTGTCCTAGAATAAAACTCAAAAATATTGATAAGAATAATAAAATATCTACCATCCCAAAAGCTAAAAGTCACAATATCTGAAATTCCATTAATAAGTACCAGGGAGGGCTGAGCATGGTGGCTCACGCCTGTAATCCCAGCACTTTGGAAGGCAGAGATGGGTGAATCACCTGAGGGAAGGTGTGGAGACCAGCCTGGCCAACATGGAGAAACCCCATCTCTACTAAAAATACAAAAATTAGCTGGGTGTGGTGGAACGTGCCTATAGTTCCAGCTACTTAGGTGGCTGAGGCAGGAGAATCTCTTGAACCTGAGAGGCAGAGGTTGCAGTGAGCCGAGATCACACCACTGCACTCCACCCTGGGTGACAGAATGAGACTCAGTTTCAAAATAATAATAATAATAATGATAATTGTTATTATTAAGGAGACAAATAAGCAAAATATGTTCAATAAGGAAAATTTTTAAAAATCACAAACTACCCAGAATTGACAGGATGTTAAAATTAGCAAAAACATTAAACTTGTTATTATAACTTTATTGCATACTTTCAAAAATTTAAATAGGAACATGGAAGTTATTTTAAAGATACAAGTCAAACTTAAAATGCTGAAACTATATTCTCTGAAACAAAATGTCCTGGATAGAATAATAGCAGATTATACGTGTAAAATGTGGAATTCGTGAATTTAAAGACAAAATGATAAAAAAATTACATTGAAACATACAGTGATGTAAAAAGAATAGAAATAATTAACAAAGTATCATTAACCTGAGACACAGTTTTCAAGATCCTAATAGTTGTGTAATTGGAGACTCTGAAAAAGAGAAAGAAAAATATATTTTGAAGCTTAATGTCCTAAAATGTTCTAATTTTATGAACTGTTAACACTACAGAACTAAGAAGCTCAATGCAGCCAAAGCACAATAAATATGAACAAAATACATTAAGTCATACTATAATCAAATTTCTCAGAACCAATGAGATTTAGAAATTTTTATGAACAGCCAAGGAATAAAGATGAGTTATATACAGTAGACTAACGATAAGAAAGGCAACAGATTTGTCATCTCAAACATTGTACATTAAAAGACTTGAGTAACACCTTAATATTCCTGAGAGGGATAAACTTAATTTAGAATGATTTTTGCAAGGAAAATATATTTCAAGAATAACAGTGAAATGAATACTTTTCAAATATACAAGAGCTGAAAGAATTAATCACCAAGAGTGTTTCACTAGAAAGATATGTGAGAGGAAGTCCTTCAGGCAGAAGGAAGATGGTAACAGATGGAAATACAGAACTACTCAAAAGAAGAAGCACCAGAAATTATAAATATATGGGTAAAGATAAATTATTCTGTATCACTATTTTATTACTTAAATATCATTAACATTTAAATGTTTATTCAAATATTGGTTTTTAAAACATATTTAAAATAAATGTTATGATAGCAATACCTAAAGATAAAAAGGGTGAAATAAATTATACTATTTTGTTTTAAATTGGTATATCACTTAAAGATAGACAGTGATAAACTAAAGATATGAACTTTTAAATCTTAAAGCACATTAACACAAGTTATAGTCCAGAGAGGAAATGAAATAAAATCATATAATAGAATTAGTCTTAAGGCAAAAAGAGAAGAAAAATGGAACAAAGAAGATGGGACAAATTGAAAACAGGCAAAACTTTAATTTTTTAAAGGTACACACAAAACCTTTATGTAAAACATATTATGAACTATGAAAAAAGTCTCAATAAATTTAAGAATAAATTACCTCATACAAAGTATATTATCGGGCTGAAATAGAATTAAATTAGAAATCAATGATAAAATAATATCTTAAAATATTTGAAGTATATACAAACTGAATAACACATTTTTATAAATCCCATGGGCCATAAAAAAAGTCAAAAAAATAAATAATTGATTTTCAATTCAATGAAATAAAGAAAAAAATTCAAAATCTGTGAGATTCTGAAAATAGTATTTAGGGGGACTTTCACAGCATTAAACTTCTATAGTAAAAAGGAGAAAGCTCCAAGGTCAGCAATTTCAATGGACATTTTAAGTCACTACAAAAAGAAAAGCAGACAAAATCCAAACTAAGCTCCAGAAAGAAAATAATAAAAATCATACTACTCATCAATGACATATAAAATAGACAAGCATTACGAAAATTGTAAAACCAAAAGCTGATTCTTTTAGACATTTTTTTTGAGGCCTCTTGAAAAAAACTGTATCTGGTAAAAGGAAAGATAACACAAATTACTAATATGAGAAAGAAGAGAGATGACATTGCTACATATTCTACAGATGCTAAAAAATGGGAATATTATTAAAGCCTTCAGGCATTAAGTTTGTCAACTTCAGTGGAATTGAAAATTTCTTTGAAAGTCACAAACTACCAATATGTTCAAGAAGAAATATAGAACTTGTGCAGTTCTAACACTATTATAGAAACCATAGCTGTAGTACAATTATTTCCTATATGCTCCATGTCCACATGGACAAGGTTGGCAAGGTTGTCACGGAGTCCCTGTCTCCCAGGGAGCATGTGCCTTAGTGTGCCTCCTAGGAAAGTGTGACTGCACTGGAGTTCAAACTTAACCTCTGGAGCCTTGGCTATTATGGTCCCTGGAGTCAATGCCATTCTCATTGTCGCCACAGTCCACTCACATACTGTACAGACTCCTTTCTCTCCCCATCTTGGAGACAACGTCTTCACATTCTCCACAACAGACCTTCAGTTGATCTTGTAGTATCTTTACTCATCCTCTCCCTCCTCCATGGCTGCTATGAATTTCCTTTGCTGTAGTTCAGCCAGCCTTGGTAGCTTCATTGGTGTTGTGACTCAAATCTTTACTCCCAGGGATAACATGCTTCTCAGTGTGGGTTTGCTGCATGTATCTGCCCATAGTAATAATGGACAAGAGAAGAGTATGCGTGGCCTCCCATGTTATCCAGAACACGGACCAGAGCAGAATTTCCAAGTGTGGGATCTGTTGCCTCCAGAACCCAAAAAGGCCTGAGGCGCCATGCTTCCTGTTTTATGGGAAAAGATTTTAAATGCCCAGTTTGTGCCAGATGCAGTGGCTGCAAGCTGTAACTCCAGCTTTGGGGTCCACTGCAGAGGGAGGATCACTTGAAGCAGGAGGTGGGGGCTGCAGCAAGCTACGATCACCCCACTGCACTACAGTTCAGGTGACAGAATGAGACCTTTTCTCTAAAGAAAAAATAAAAAATGTAGAAGTGTGTTTTTCACTTGTGTTAAACTAAATTTTGCCTATGGATGACTGCATACATTGAGTCACTAAGTGACCAACTCTAACTAACTTAGTATGTAAACCAACTGAAAGACTAACTTATTCCGTTGATTTAGGGTGGAGAGTTCTCTAGATGTTTCTAAGGTATGCTTGGTCTGAAGCTAAGTTCGTGTCTTGAATATCCTTGTTAATTTTCTCTCTTGTTGACCTCTCTAATATTGACAGTGGGGTGTTAAAATCTCCCATTATTATTGTGTGGGAGTCTAAGTCTCTTTGTAGGTCTCTAAGCTCTAAGAACTTCATTTATGAATCTGGATGCTCCTGTAGTGGGTGCATATATATTTAGGATAGTCAGCTCTTCTTGTTGCATTGATCCCTTTACCATTATGTAATGCTTTTCTTTGTCTTTCTTGATCTTTGATGGTTTAAAGTCTGTTTTATCGGAGACTAGGATTGCAATCCCTGCTTTGCTTTTTTTTTTTTTGTTTCCATTTGCTTGGTAAATATTCCTCTATCCCTTTATTTTGAGCCTATGTGTGTCTTTGCACATGAGTCGGGACTCCTGAATATAGCACACTGATGGGTCTTGACTCTTTATACAATTTGTGAGTCTGTGTCTTTTAATTGGGGCATTTTTAGCCCACTTACATTTAAGGTTAATATTGTTATGTGTGAATTTGATCCTGTCACCATGATACTAGCTGGTTATTTTGTACATTAGTTGATGCAGTTTCTTCATATTGTCGTTGGTCTTTATATTTTGCTATGTTTTTGCGGTGACTGGTACCAGTTTTTCCTTTCCATATTTAAGTGCTTCCTTCAGGAGCTCTTATAAGGCACGCCTGGTGTTCACAAAATCTCTCAGCATTTGCTTGTCTGCAAAGGATTTTTTTTCTCCTTCACTTATGAATCTTAGTTTGGCTGGATATGAAATTCTTGGTTGAAAATTCTTTTCATTAAGAATGTTGAATATTGGCCCCACTCTCTTCTGGCTTGAAGGGTTTCTGTAGGGAGATCCCCTGTTAGTCTTATGGGCTTCCCTTTGTAGGTAACCTGATCTTTCTTTCTGGCTGCCCTTAACATTTTTTTCCTTCATTTCCATCTTGGAGAATCTGACGGTTGTGTCTTGGGGTTGCTGTTCTCGAGGTGTATGTTAGTGGTGTTCTCTGTATCTCCTGAATTTGAAATTTGGCCTGTCTTGTTAGGTTCAGGAAGTTCTCTTGGATAATACCCTCAAGTGTGTTTTTCAACTTGATTCCATTCTCCCTGTCACTTTCAGGTACACCAATCAATCGTAGTTTGATCTTTTCACACAGTCCCATATTTTTTTGGAGGCTTTGTTTTTTTCATTTTCATTCTTTTTTCTCTAATCTTGCCTTCATGCTTTATTTCATTCAGTTGATCTTTAATCTCTGATATCTTTTCTTTCACTCGATCAATTCATCTCTTGATACTTTTGTATGCTTCACGAAGTTCTCGTGCTGTGTTTTTCAGCTCCATCAGGTCAGTTGTGTTCTTCTCTAAACTGTTTATTCTAGTTAGAAGTTCCATCCTTACATTGGGTTAGAAAATGCTCCTTTAGCTCAGAGAAGTTGGTTATTACCCACCTTCTGAAGCCCACTTTTGTCAATTCATCAAACTCATTCTCCAGCCAGTTTTGTGCCCTTGCTGGAGAGGAGTTGCAGTCATTTGGAGGAGAAGAGGCATTCTGGTTTTTGGAAATTTCAGTATTTTTGTGGTAGTTTTTCCTAATTTTCGTGGGTTTATCAACATTTGATTTTGATGCTGATGGCCTTTGGATAGGGTTTTTCTGTGGGCATACATTTTGCTGATGTTAATATTATTACTTTTTCTTTTTTTTGTTTTCCTTCTGACAGTCAGGCCCAATACCACATAGCACTTATTCTGAAATCTACCACATAATTGGAAGTAAAACACTCCTCAACACATGTAAAATAAAAATCTTAACAAACAGTCTATCAAACCACAGTGCAATCAAATTAGAATTTAGGATTAAGAAACTCACTCAAAACTGCAAAAGTACATGGAAACTGAACAACCTGCTCCTAAATGACTAGTGGGTAAATAATGAAATTAAGGCAGAAATAAATAAGTTCTTCATAAACAAGGAGAACAAAGACACAATGTACCAGAATCTCTGGGACACACTGCTAAAGCAGTGTTTAGAGGAAAATTTATAGCAATAAATGCCCACATCAGAAAGCAGGAAAGAGCTAAAATCGACACCTGAACATCACAATTAAAAGAACTAGAGAAGCAAGAGCAAACAAATTCAAAAGCTAGCAGAAGACGGGAAATAACTAAGATCAGAGCAGAAATGAAGGATATAGAGACATGAAAAATCCTTCAAAAATTCAACAATCCAGGAGGTGTTTTTTTGAAAAGATTAGCAAAATAGATAGACAACTAGCCAAACTAATAAAGAAGAAAAAAGAGAAGAATCAAATAGACACAATAAAAATGATAAAGGGGACATAACCACTAATCCTGCAGAAATACAAACTATCATCAAAGAACACTATAAACACCTCTATGCAAATAAACTAGAAAATCTAGAAGAAATGCATAAATTCCTAGACACATATACTCTCCCAGGACTAAACCAGGAAGAAGTCAAATCCCTGAACAGACCAATAACAAGTTCTGAAATTGAGGCATTAATTAATAGCCTATCAACAAAAAGGCCCGGGACCAGATGGATTCATAGCCAAATTTTACCAGAGGTACAAATAGGAGCTGGTACCATTCCTTCTGAAACTATTCCAAACAATAGAAAAAGAGGGAATCCTCCCTAAGTCATTTTATGAGGTCAGCATCATCCTGATACCAAAAAATGGCAGAGACATGACAAGAAAAGAAAATTTTAGGCCAATATCCCTGAGAAAATCGGTGTGAAAATCCTGAATAAAATACTGGCAAACTGAATCCAGCAGCACATCAAAAAGCTTATCCACCACAATCAAGTTGACTTCATCCCTGGGATGCAAAGCTGGTTCAACATACTCAAATCCATAAATGTAATCCATCATATAAACAGAACCAATGACAAAAACCACATGATTATCTCAATATATGCAGAAAAGGCTTCTATAAAATTCAACACCCCTTCATGCTAAAAACACTCAATAAACTAGGTATTGACGGAATGTATCTTAAAACAATAAGAGCTATTTATGACAAACTCATAGCCAATATCATACTGAATGGGCAAAGGCTGGGAGCATTCCTTTGAAAACTGGCACAAGACAAGGATGTCCTTTCTCACCACTCCAATTCAACATAGTATTGGAAGTTCTGCCCAGGGCAATCAGGCAAGAGAAAGAAGTAAAGGGTATTCAAATAGGAAGAAAGGAAGTCTAATTGTCTCCGTAGAAGACATGATTGTATATTTAGAAAATCCCATCATCTCAGTCCCAAAACTCTTTAAGCTGATAAGCAACTTCAGCAGTCTCAGGATGCAAAATCAATGTGCAGAAATCACATGCATTCCTATACACCAGTAATAGATAAACAGAGAGCCAAATATGAGTGAACTCTCATTCACAATTACTACAAAGAGAAGAAAATACTTAGGAATGCAATTTACAAGGGACATCAAGGAAAATTGCAAACCACTGCTCAAGGAAATAAGAGAGGACACAAATAAATGGAAAAAATTTTCCATGCTCATGAATAGGAAGATTACATATCCTGGAAAATGGCCATACTGCCCAAAGTAATTTATAGATTCAATGCTATTACTAACAAGCTACCATTGATTTTCTCCACAGAAATAGGAAAAAAAAAAAAACTACTTTAAATTTCATATGGAACAAAAAAGAGCCCATATAGTCAGGGCAATCTTAAGCAAAAAGAACAAAGCTGGAGGCATTATGCTACCTGTCTTCAAACTTTACTACAAGGCTACAGTAACCAAAACAGTATGGTAATGGTACCAAAACAGATACATAGAACAATGGTACAGTACAGAGGCCACAGAAACAACACTACACATATATGGTCATCTGATCTTCAACAAACCTGACAAAAACAAGCAATGGCTAAAGGATTTCCTATTTAATAAGTGGTGCTGGGAAAACTGGCCATATGCAGAAAACTGAAACTGGACCTCTTCCTTACACCTTATACAAAAATTAACTCAAGATGGATTAAAGACTAAAATGTAAAACCAAAACCATAAAAACTCTAGAAGAAAACCTGGGAAATACCATTCAGGACATAGGCATGGGCAAAGACTTCTTGACTAAAACACCAAAGCAATGGCAACAAAAGCCAAAATTTACAAATGAGATCTCATTAAACTAAAGAGCTTCTGCACAGCAAAAGAAACTATCATCAGAGTAAACAGGCAAGCTACAGAATGGGAGAAAATTTTTGGAATCTATCCATCTGAAAAAGGTCTACAGTATCCACAATCTACAAGAAACTTGAGCAAATTTACCAGAAAAAATCAAACAACCCCAACAAAAAGTGGGCAAATGATATGAACAGACGCTTCTCAAAAGAAGACATTTATGTGATCCACAAAGATATGAAAAAAAGCCCATCATCACAGGTCATTAGAGAAATGCAAATCAAAACCACAATGAGATACCATCTTACGATAGTTAGAATGGTGATCATTAAAAGGTCAGGAAACAACAGATGCTGGAGAAGATGTGGAGAAATAGGAACGCTTTTACAATGTTGGTGAGAGTGTAAATTAGTTCAACCATTGTGGAAGACTGTCACAATTCCTCAAGGATCTAGAACCAGAAATACCATTTGGCCCAGCAATCCCATTACTGCATATATACCCAAAGGATTATAAATCATTCTACCATAAAGACACATGCACAGGTATGTTTACTGCAGTGCTATCCACAATAGCAAAGACTTGGAACCAACACAAATGCCCATCAATGGTAGATTGGATTAAGAAAATGCGGCACATATACACCATGGAATACTATGCAGCCATAAAAATAACGAGTTTATGTCCTTTGCAGGGGCATGAATGAAGCTGGAAACCATCATTCTCAGCAAACTAATACAGGAACAGAAAACCAAACACCTCATGTTCTCACTCATAAGTAGGAGATGAACAAGAACACAGACACAGGGAAGAGAACATCACACACCGAGGCCTGTTGGGGGTTGGGGAACAAGGGGAGGGAGAGCATTAGAACAAATACCTAAAGCATGTGGGGCTTAAAACCTAGATGACGGGTGGATGGGTGCAGCAAACCACCATGGAACATGTTTATCTATGTAACAAATCAGCTCTTTCTGCACATGTATCCCAGAACTTAAAGTTTAATTTAAAAGAAATACTAACTTAGGAGTCTATTTTTTTGTAACAAACAGGTGATTCTCAGTCCATTACAGCAGTCAAGCTTCAGCCAATCAGAGGCTGCCAATAATTCAGACTGTGTCCAAGTAAGGCAAGGGCAGAGCTGTGATAAATGGAGCTGTTTCCGTGCCTCCTTCTGTTTTCTGTCTGTAAGTGAACAGTGCCCAGGTTACAGAGGGAAGCTCTCACAACTGCTTCTGGCTTTGAGGGCTGATCCATTTGCTAGTTGTTTTTTGTCTATTAAATGCTGTTAAATTTATCTAAAGTTTTTTTTTTTTTTTCTTTTAACACTTGAGAGTAAATTACTGTAGAATTCCCCTCATAATTAGACCCCTAAAAACTTTACCTGAAGTTGACCTCCCACCCTGTGGGGCACAAATGTCCTTCCAGGGACTCCAGCACACTAGCCAGCTCCCGCCCCTCCTCTCTAACCATACAGTGCTGGGATGTCCTAGACCAGGGTGATGAGCTACAGCATGTCCGGGCAGTCTCAGTGCTTTTGGACTAATAATGACAGAAGAAAAGAGAGGTAACAGAGTCGTGTAGCAAAACCATAAATGAAATTGTAATTCCTCCCATACAAATGTGGACTATTTCCGATGCCCTTCTCTAATTAGAATTGTTTTTACAAAAGTCACCAAATGAATGGCTGCACACCCCATATCTGAGGCCTCGCAGTATGCGCTGACTGTAACGCCACTTCTGGGACAGCAGCTGTGATCAGAGCTGTCTCCTGCCTAAATCTGCAGGATCAGGCGAGGCTGGGGAGTAAATGGATTTGTGATGGAAAGCGCCACCCTGCAGCCTTTAGGTTTTTAAGGGTGGCACTAATATCAGCTGTCGTCTTTTTTATTTACTATATTGATAAGGAAGGAGGCAATTTGAGAGGTTTCCCTCCAGGTGGCCCTCCTCATTAACCCTTAAATCACCTGGCAAGACCCAATGTGTGGGGCCAAGTATACTGGTTCCGATTACACACTCTAGGGCCGTGAAAATACCAGTGGGTTGCTCCAGAGTGCTTGGGGCTGTTCTGTACTCACACTTCATTGATTATCTGAATGTACCATGGCCCACTCTAACCATTCTGGCCTCTTGGGTTCTGGGGATAACATCTACTGATATTCTATGCCTAATAAATGAAAAGGCCTAGTTGTTTCCCTTTCCCCAGGGTATAGCCATTCGAGTGAATGGCCTTAGAAACCTCTGGGGAAAGATTGGGGGAAACATCATGCTATATATCTGCTTTGCTGTTGCAAGATCTTTTCTTCAACAGACCTGCCGCATCTGAGGACAGACAAGGGATTTTTAGCAGGGCAATCACACTTACCCTCCTCCATCACAGTTTTTTATTTTATTTTATTTTCTATTACGTTGTAGTAGATATTAAGCAGCAGCCAGATGGGCTTCCTAGTTTGCCTCCAGGGTCCCTGTGCTCTGTTAACCATTTCCTCCACTCACTGAAGTCAGCCCTTTAGCTTCCCTGTGAACTTGCTATGTGTTACTCATGGTGACCTTGTGGCTGCTGGTGGTTCAGAGCTCCCCACTGGCCTCAATGTTCTTGGCTATTAGAAAAGGACATCTCTGTGCATGCCTTTCCCACCATCACTGGAACCTGCAGAGGAGAGTCACTAGCCAATGTCCTCTCACCAGGACATCACAGACATCCTCGGGGCTCCTTATGCAACATGGGTGTCTGGTGGGCTCTGGCTATCCCTATGTATCTTTTTTCCCAGAATCTATTTATTCTTCTCCTAACTGCTGGAGTCACGTAGAATTTCTACTTCACGAAAAGCTGATCACTTTTCCAGGCTCCTAAAATCCACTCTGGCAGTGAGTCCTTGCCAGGGTGTTAAATCTCATGTCCCAAAGAAGTTCTCTAAGTCAATGAACTCTTGTTTATCCAGTCTTTAAGCCCATCTGACCAAAGCACTCTCAAAACTTAACCCCAAGAGTGGTCCCTGCTTCCTGCAATAAATGTTTTTCCCACATCAGGCCCTGCACATCCCACAGAGGCTATGCTGGGATTTACACTCAGTCATAAGGCTTTGTCACTTGCTCTGGGCACACGATTGAAATAAATACTAAAAACTCAGTAATCAAGGTAATTAGTATGTTACTGCATTTTTAAACAAAAGTTTTACACAAAAACTCCATGTTGAACAAATTATCATTTTAAATAGATAAAAACTGACTTTCACCTTAGTCCCAAATCAGCACCATCTTCATCTCTGTTCTTGATCATGGAACTGTTAACTGTCCTCACCCTCTGTCCCCTTATGGCTATTCCAGGACTGTTACCAACAGGCTGGGTTGAGCACGCCTCACCCAGGCTGTCTACAACTCTGGGCACAGCCACTTAGCTGGCTTCTTCTTTCAGTCATCTGATCTAACAAAGGAGGTAGAAACATTTTCCTAAAACCGAACTGGGCTTCTCTCAGTCTTCTCTTTTGCTACCATATGTAAACAAAAGTTTTTGTTTTATGTTTTAACAAATGCTACCACTACAGTTTTCCTCCTAAAGCAATATCATAAATTATAGTTCTGACAGCTTAAAACATAGTTAGGAAATTTCAGGTTAGCTAGAATTTCTCTCAGTCAAAATTGCTAAAATATTGACATGGTTTACACAGGAACTTTCATTATAGGGGCTTATATATATTTTGAGGGTAAATAGACTTAGTGCAAAAAATATCAATATGACAGGGTTTATAAATATTTTACTTTTCTGAGCCCCAAATAAAGATTTCTTCTTCATGATTTTTTTCTCCTAAGATAAATACAATTCTCATTATACATTTTCATTTAATAGAGCATAATTTTGTAAGAAACTTAATTGCCTTTCTAGTAATAAAAGTGAGACTACTATAAAGCTTGGTAATATAACTGCAACCATCAATTAGAATAAAAACAAACGCAACTTGTAGCACGAACCTGGCATTTCCTTCTGTTTCTGAGTTTCTGCAGGTCTAGGACGGTTAATAGTGCTTTTTGTTTACATTTCCTTCATGGGCTTTATGTGGAATCCAAGCAATGGGGTGACATTGTTTGTAAAACGCAAAACCATATGAATGTATGATAAAGGTGAGTAACATTTATAGTTTATTCTGCTATTATTATGTAAAATTTATTTTACTGTAGCACTTGTGTGCCTATTACAACACTGAAAACTGGTTTTTCTTCTTATTCCTTAGCATTAACAAAAGATTTAGGAAGTAATCTAGTTTTTAGTCCTCATATAATACTATACCCATATTCAAATAAAATTATGTTATAGTGTTTAAGGCAATTTGGAAGGGAAATCCTATAACTATATTCTAATATTTATGGCCATTTAATTAGTTTTGAGTTCAAATTTTTGTGTTCAATCTGGTCTAAACTTTACATAAACATTTTTTTACTCAGGCAGTTTTTATTTAGTCTTTAAATAGCTATGATATTCTTCATGATACTTTTTCTGACTAGAGGCAAAATCTTGGCCTTGCTCTTTAAATATGCCTGTTTTATTGAGATGGAAATGGGCCTTGGCAATTGATTAAGGCATCCCAATTATCACACATTGAGAGTCATGTTACTAAGAAATACAAGCAAGTCAAAGCTGATCCATTTGGTAGAGACGATGGTGCAATAGGAATCATTGTTGACATCACATAACAAATGAATTGATGTACAATGAATGAAATTGTATTCACCACCTAATAAATATTTAAAGGATCTCAAAACGATACGTGCAGTCTTTGAGTTAAGCAACATATCAATCTAGGTATCACTTCACAAGTGAATGTTTGAGAAACTGAAGCTTACATATTTGAAATTACTCACCTATGATGACCTAGTATATCAGCTCATGCGGTCCTTTTTATACCACATGTGTAACTCTACCATACCTCGGATACCTTTTCATTTAGTAGATTGGTGTTTAGAAATCACAAAGTCTACTGCCTAATTAAGCATAGGCATATGCTGAATCCTAGAAAAGTTGACTTGGCTAAAGTCTCAAAGCAAGTTTTTCTCAGGATGTAAAAGAAAGCTCATGTCTTTCTATTTCATGCTCAAACAGCCTATAATATATGTATAGACAGCTCCCCAGTCAATATAACACCGTGAATGTTCAGTAACACCGTGAATGTTCAGTGTCATACATGGTAAGATTTTAGTGCTTTAGAAAATTCTATTTCAATGCCCATCCTTTATCAATTTTTGGAATTTTCTTTGGTTCTGTTTTATTGTAATTGCTCAAATCTGATTATTAAACTGATGTTCTTGTGTTTGGTGATGATCTAAAACTAAACTGTTAAGTGTACACTGTTTCACATGTGACTTTAATGTTTTTGAGAATAAAATCATTGTGTTTATATTTGTGTGGTAGATAGATATCCATCAGTCTGTATTTATGAATCAAGAGGAACATGCATATGCAGTCTATCACAGCATCCTCTCTCAATCTCAAGAACAACCTTGGGCAATCTAGCATTTTACAATGTTTACTGAGAACTATCTACTGTGGCAACCCTCGGGTATGGGCTATGGTCTCATTTACAGTACACTAGAGATCACAATGATTCCTTGTAGACAAGAAAGAAAATGGTCAAGTAGAGTTTTCATATTAGAACAGATTTCCAAATCCAAATTGCACTACCATCATTTGTGGACAATAGGAGTTCTGTTTTCAAGTTGTCACTAATAGTAAAACAAAATATAAATCAACAAAATCCCAGGAAAATATATTCTGTACTCTAGAATCAGCTTTTGCGGTCCTGTTTGCTGAATAAACATATCCATGCATTCAAATATTTTAAAACATAAATAATCAGCCACATTTAAGATTCAGTAAAATTAATCCCTCTTCAGTGCTCTCACGTTACTTTGCATATATGTTTATGTCTGTCATAACACTGACTTACATGCCTCTTTTTTCACCCACTAGACAGAAAGCTCATTAAGATGAAAGGCTATATTTATCATTCCTGCATTATAGGACAATACATATTGGTGAAATAAATATGCATGTATTTACTTAGTGTTTAATAGGAAACTGATTATCAGAGTCAAGTGTTTTTCATGTATTATTCTACTAAATCATCAAAACAATGGCAGTAAAGACTGATGATAAGGTGCTGAGGAACTTGCAGTCTACATTTTACATAGCATCAGGTGTCAGAGAGGAGGCAGGGAACAGGAGCCAGGGTTCCTGGAAGCTGCTACAGCTCTGAGTGACTAGCTGACTGGCTAGTTAGAGCAGATTTTCTGTGTTTCCAGGTCCTTTCCTACAAAATGAGGACAGTACTTAATAGCTCTGCATACTGAGTTGCTTTTAGGAACTTGATGCCATTCATTTATTTCAACATTATCTTATTCTAAAGAAGAGTTTTTGTTGCTCATGATATCGCGCATGCAAAATTCCTCCAAAATAACTAATCCATATACATGTAATTAAAATTAATGGGATGATTTTATTACCAAGTTTCTTCAAGTGTTCCAGCAATGCGACCAAGTTGAACACCTTTTTTATGTACAGGCAAGGTGAAGTCACATTAGAAATTCGGGCCTAAGGATGAGAGAAAAGCCTAATGGGAATGTTCAGAAGATGATTTGATAAAGGGAAATTGTGCCAAATCCTTCCCCCTAGCACCACTGACAGGACTGGAAGATGTTTGCAGATTCCTTGGGATAGATAATGAGTAGAAAACTTAAGGGTGAAATATTGATTATACTACTTAAGAAGGATCCTCTGGACAGCAGGAGAGGATGGTAATGTAAAAATCAAGGCTTTGGGGCCAGTCTTAGTGGCTCATGCCTGTAATCCCAGCACTTTGGGAGGTCAAGGCAGGCAGATCAACTGAAGTCAGGTGTTTGAGATCAGCCATGCCAACATAGTGAAACCCCATCTCTACTAAAAATACAAACATTAGTCGGGCGTGAATCACTTGAACCTGGGAGGCAGATGTTGCAGTGAGCTGAGATAGTAACATAGCACTCCAGCCTGGAGACTTTGTCTCCATGTCTCAAAAAAAAAAAAAAAAAAAAAAAAAAAAAAAAGAAAAAAGAAAAAGAAAAAGAAATGAAGGTTTTGCCTTTAACCACATTCAATTTCCTATATTTCTCTTCCTTGTTCATTTGTTCTTTTGCTAACACTTGTAGTTCTATACATCTTTTGTATATTTGTGTAGGTTTTATCTAGTTGTGAGTTATTTTACTGGGTAGTAAATGTTTTCTCTCTTGTACTCTCTTTATGTTTTATTATAAAGTTAATTTAATAAAGTTTTCAATCCATCTGCTGTGCACTCAGGTTGTTGCAATATATGGAAATCAAGAGTGCTGCTTAAAAGCGCAAGCTCCTGATTCATATGGACTTGGGTATGAATTTCAGTTCTGCACATGCTAGATACTTGGGCGTAGGTTCATCTTTCAGTTATCTGTATCTTTGTAATGGAGAGACAGGACTAGCTGGACTTCCTGGGCTGACTAAGAATCCCTAAGCCTAGCTGGGAAGGTGACCACATCCACCTTTAAACATGGGGCTTGCAACTTAGTTCACACATGACCAATCAGGTAATAAAGAGAGCTCACTAAAATGTGAATTAGGCAAAAACAGGAGGTAAAGAAATAGCCATTCATCTGTTGCCTGAGAGAGTGACAATGATCAGGATACAAACGCAGGCATTCGAGCTGGCAATGGTTACCCTCTTTGGGTCTGCTCCCTTCCTATGGGAGCTCTGTTTTCACTCTATTAAATCTTGCAACTGCACACTCTTTTGGTCCGTGTTTGTTAGGGACCGTGTTTGTTATGGAGCAAGCTGAGCTTTTGCTTACCGTCCACCACTGCTGTTCGCCACCATCACAGACCTGATGCTGACTTCTACCCCTCCAGATCCGGCAGGGTGTCCACTGTGCTCCTGATCCAGCGAGGTGCCCATTGCTGCTCCCAATCAGGCTAAAGGCTTGCCATTGTTCCTGCACAGGTAAGTGCCCGGGTTCATCCTAACCGAGCTGAACACTAGTCGCCGAGTTCCACGATTCTCTTCCATGACCCACAGCTTCTAATAGAGCTATAACACTCTCCGCATGGCCCAAGATTCCATTCCTTGGAATCTATGAAGCCAAGAACCCCAGGTCAGAGAGCAAGAGTCTTGCCACTATCTTGGAAGCAGCTCACCACCATCTTGGAAGCAGCCCGCCACCATCTTGGGAGCTCTGGGAGCAAGGATGCCCTGGTAACATAATGACCCATTTGACATCAATGGCATAAAAAGACAATTTATTTTTCTTAAAATTTTGTAGGTCAGGAATTTAGGCAGGTCTCAGGTGGGCAGTTCTTATGCCTGTGAGTCACTGAATGTGGTCTTTTAGGTGGCTGCATTCACATGGTGATTGTCCTGGCCTGGAAAGTCCGGTCTGCTTACTTGGCAGATGCCTCACTGGTCTTCTGCAACCCTCTCTCCCTCTTTCTGTCTCCACAGGGTGTCTTGCCATTCACTTCTCCAGCCTGAGCTTGTTTGGAGAATGGCAAATGTCTTCCCTAAAAAGCACAAAGGTAAACAGTGTCAGAAACCTTAAAATCTAAGACCAAACCTGACACAGCATCACTTCTGCCCCAGTCTCTGAGTCAAAGCAAGTATCAAGGCCAGACTAGAATCAGAGAGATTAGACTCAACTCTTGAGACATCTGTAAATAGGGAAGGGGTGACGAATTGATGGAGGCCATCTCTGGAGACTCTAACTCACTTAAACTAACCTTTTCTAAGTGAAGTGGGTGGCTTCTTCTGTAGATAACTTCACAGGGTGGTTACAAGTCTAAGGAAGATGGATTTTGCAAATTACCTAGCAAAGGACCTGCCATTGGAAGATTTCAGTACACAGTAGTTATTTGTATGCTTATGGTAAATATTACTTTTGCATTACTACTACTGTCATTATTTTACTTAAATCCAGATAAAAGGCAGGTAGTAGGCAACCAAAACCTCATCTAAAATATTTGGTAAAGGAATAACAAAGTTGTAATTCCATATCCACAGAAGGAATCTGGAGGATTAATAAAATTTAGAGAATAAATTTCAGGGAAATGAAAATCAAAAGCAAAAACATATATTTTCTACTGAAGTAATGTAGAGGGGAACTGTACTATTTCAGGGGGACAGTCAATTTTCCAGGGCAGAATTCTAGACTGGTGTGAGATCTGAAGACAGATTTGATAATGTCAGAGATGAGAAATGAGATGGAAAATAGAGGAATTTATTAAAACTCTATAATCAGATTATCCAGTTATCCAAGACACCCCTCAAACCCATATTCAATGTGAAATAGCCAGGGGTGTACTATTGGGTAAGAAAAAAAGAAAATTTCTCTAAAAACAACTAATTGAATCATCTGTAAGAGCTAGAAAATCTAGCAAGAAAATTGTCACACTAGAGAAAACTGGGACACTTTTAGGGCTAAGCAGCAACTCTTCACTCCTTTATGCTAAGTACAGTTTGCTCATTGACAAGTCCCATCCACATTTACAGAGCGTTTCTGTATCTCATCTTCCAGATGAATAAATAACTAAATGTCACCATGGATTAGAGTAAATTTGGTATTTTGAGAGAGCAAAATCCAGATAAGAATAGAAAGACATGAGAATAAAAAAGAAAAAATAGTTTATATCCTTCAAAAATAATTTTTGAGATGATGTTGTGTTAAAAAAAAAAGAAACACTATTGCCTGGAAAACAAATAATCAGTAATTAGCAAAAGCACTCTTGAAAATAAAAGGTAAAAAACACTAAAAGGGAAGAATTAAGGAAAAAGATGAAAATTTCTTAAGTAAAACCTAAGAAAAAGATAAATATTTTGGATATATCAACCAAGGAGTTTGGTTTGTTGTTAACAACCTTGTGGAAAGAGAGAGAAATCTGAGAAAAAAGAGGTTCACTGAATTACCCTGTTGTGATGGAGGTTATACAAATTGGGGGTACACCTGAGCCCTAAGCAGTTACTTAATCCAAATAACATAGATTAGGAATAATGGAGGGGCATTTGTGCAAAGAAAATAAGGGAAATTTGAAAATGGAAGAGAAAGATGTCTGGTTTCCAGTCTCACGTGTAAGAAGCTTGAAAGTTCTCAATCCCGTCCTTCCAACAAGAAAAAAGCTAAACCAACTGAATATAAACAACTCATTTCAGATACATATGAAAGCTGAGGTCACAGAGCAAACCACTGGCCTAACATTGAATAGATAAACAGATGGATATAGAAAATTAAAAGTTACCTAAGCAGAAACCTCTGTGAGAACCAACCAAAGCAGAAAAACGTAACTGGAATTGAGGAATTGCAGGAGGTTCAGTATGGGCAAGTTTGAGAGTGAAAAACTCCAAGGTGGCATTTATCGAAAGGGGCTACAATTTTGTGAGCTTTTTATCCAGAAGTCCCACCACGTACTCACAGTGAAGATTGGTAGAAAATCCCTTCATGCTTCTGGCAGGGAAATAAATCAAAATTTATATTGGTGTAAGGCCAGAAATCCTGTTTTCAACAAGATCGGATTTCAAGAGAAGTTGTTATACCTGAGCCTGACCAGTCTAGGGAAAGGAAAGAAGTACCCAATTCCAGCTCCCTAACCTTCCGCTTGGAAAATACAAAACCTTAGCTCCATCTAAGCTTTCTGTTTCACTTGAGGATTAAACCTGAGAAGGTCACAGCGTAGGAGCACGGGCTCGCTAAAAGACTGAGACCTCCTCACGGGACTGTAGAATGCCTCCCCTTCCCCACACCTTGCCACTACACCAATGGAACTATTGCATAATAAGAAGAAAAGAAGAAAGAACTACACATCTCAGACTTCATTTAAGAAGTCTCTAAGGAAAAACCAAAACAACAGCCTTACCTTGTGTCTGCCGTAAACATAGGCGTGGCTGGCATGGCTATATTTTGTTGTCTTAATTCTTTAGAACAAAGGAAGTTTACTTTTTAGAAAATAAAGCAAGGGCATTCTGCACAATTGGAAGCTAAAAAGGATTTTTTTTTTTTTCAAACCATACTTTGATTGTAACCCTGAAATGTAAACATAAACTTCTGCTAACAAGATTAGATTTTTGTTACCTGGATATGGAAACAAAAGAAATAGGGTACAAATCAAAAATTTACAAAAATATATATTCTATTTTAAAGTCTTAAACTGTGGGGGTAAATTGATTTCTAATTTTTGTTTAAGTAAAGGCTAAATGAATAAAAATTTTATTGAGAAACTATGACAATAAATTTTTTTTATTAACAGGGATAGTATAGAGATTACTTGAAAGTAATGTTTCAAAGTAGTATCTCTCTACTTACCCCAATGTGCTATTTTAGTTCTTCCAAATATGAGTGTGCCGAGCTAAACATGTACAAATAATTGGCAGGTTAAGTTGTAAAGTCATTTAAAATGAATCAACAGTTTTAGTTAAATCCAGCTTTAAAATTAATGAAAGCCTCCAGATACTAAAATTTGTTAACATTCCAATGTTTCTTTATTTAAAGTAAGTTCAGCCACTACACCTAGTTTACTGACTCATTTTTTATCTTGGGCACTGGGCTCATCTTACCGTGAGATACCATGCTTACTTTACAAATATGTATTAAACATCACGCAACCTCAAAGAATAAAAGTAAATCGAAAAATAGGCTAAGATTATGAAAATAATGATGCATGGTTCAAAGATACATTTAACATGTTTTATTATACTCTTAAATAAAAATTATCACCTGAAATAGACAACACATTCCATTAGCTAAATGAACTAAATGTTCCAAACATTTTATGTAAAATTGTTTTTATTTACAAACTGTGCCTTAAATGTCACTAGTCTGTTTGAATAGCCTCTTCCTTTCCAAAATATGAGAAGTTATTTTCAAAGAAGTTAAAACATGGAAAATTAACAGCAAATATTAGTCTTTGGTTTACTCTAACATTGCTTCCTTTGGCTTCTCAAATTTTAATGTTTATCTTTTTACTGAAGGAAGGTCTAGACAATGTGTAGTCAGTTTTTTAACCTACTCTTATAGACTCTGTCTTTTCATTGGTATATTTAGCATATGAAAATTTAAAATAATTAAGTTGTTACATTAATATTTACCATATTTGATAATGTTTTCTATTTGTGTGGCCATTTTCTTTGCTTTTTCTTTTTTGTCTTCCACTTTTTTTCTTATCTTTTCTAGTTTTAAGTGAGTACTTTATATGATCCTATTTTTTTCTATTATTTTAGCACATTAATTAGGCTAATTTTAGTGTTTTAGTGGTTTCCCTTGAGTTTACAGATATCTCTATTCTACTTCATGAGTACTCTAACTTATTATAGATTATTCTCAATTTCTCCTTCTCATTACTTATAACATTGCTGTCATTTATTTTCTTCATTCACTTATATTTATATTTATTAACTTATTCTCCTCAATCTCTATATAGCCATGTATATGGCTATATTATGTTTATGTATTTTGCTATTATTGTATTGAATAATATTTTATATCAACTAAGGACAAAAATTACAATTTTATTTTACCTTCATTTGTTTCCTTTCTACTGCTCTTTCTTTTTAATGTAGACCCAAGTGTCAGAACTATATCATTTTCTTTCTTTCTGAAGAATTTCTTTTGACATTTCTTGAAACACATATATTGGTAAAAGAGAATTCTTCAAGCTTTATTTGTTTAAAAAAGTGATTTATCTTTCAATTAATAGGTTATTAGTTTTTTTTTTTTTTTTCCTTCTGTCAACACTTGAAATATTTCACTCCACTCTCTTCTTACTTGCATAGTTTCTGAACGGGGAAGTCTGATGCACATTTTATACTTTCCCTCTATAGACAATGTGTTTATTTTCTATGATTTTTTTCTAATCATTTTCTCTTCTTTGAATTTTATGGGATTTGAATATGATATGCCTAAATGTAGATTTAAAAAACTACTTAGCATACTTGGTATTATCTGGGACACAGAATCTATTATTGTTTGGTGTACTAATACAGACACAGCATACTGTTTTTATGCTGCTGATAAAGACATATTTGAGACTGGGCAATTTGCAAAAGAAAGAGGTTTATTGAACTTAGAGTTTCCATGGCTGGGGAGGCCTCACAATCACGGCAGAAGGTGGAAGTCACATCTCACATGGCAGAAGACAAAAGAAGAGAGCTTGTGCAGAGAAACTCCCATTTTCAAAACCATCAGGTCTCATGAAACTTATTCACTACCAGGAGAAAAGCATGGGAAGGACCTGGCCCCATGATTCAATTTATCTCCCACAGAGTCCTTCCCACAACACGTGGGAATTATGGGAACAGCAAGATGAGATTTGGGTGGGGACACAGAGCCAAACCATACCAATGTCTCATTAATTTAATTAAATTCTCAGTTATTAATGTCTGAAATATTTGGTAACTTTCTTTCTTTTCCTATGATAGTCCCATTATGCATTTGTTGTACATTAATTAATTTTCTCATAGTTACTAGATTTACTATTCTGTTTTTTTATTTTTTTTCTCCATTGTATGGAGAATGGGAATTCTCTCATTCTTAGGAAATGATATTCATTCTTGGGAATCGCTATCAAAGTTTCATTCTTGGGGATTGCTGTTTCATTCTTGGGGATTGCTATTTCAATCTTGGGGATTGCTATTTCATTCTTGGGAATTTCTATTAAAGTTTATTTTTTTCAGCAATAATGGAGCATCTTATAATGAATACAATAAACTTTCTAATTTATTGGCTCACTGTATCAATGAAGGATGAAAATAAGATTTTAAAATATGGTCAACACAAAATTTTTTAAAAATAATTCCAACCATTATTATGGATTAAATTTTACACATGCAGATTTGTTACCTGGGTATATTATGTGATGATGAGGTTTGGGGTTCCCATGATCCCATCATCCAGGCAGTAAACGTGGTACCCAATAGTTGGATTTTCAGTTTATGCTCCCTTCCTACCTTCCCTGTGTAGTGGTCCCCAATGTTTATTGTACTCAACTTATGTGTATTCAGTGTTTAGCTCCCACTTATAAGTGAGAACGTGCAGCATCTGGTTTTCTGTTCTTGAATTAGCTTTCAGAGAATACTGGCCATTAATTCAACTCCATTAATTATTGCTGCTAAGGACATGATTTTGTTCTTCTTATGGCTGTATAGTATTTCATGGTGTATATGTATCACATTTTCCTTATCCAGTCCACCTAAATTGATTTCATGTCTTTCCTATTGTGAATAGTACCATAATGAACATATGGGTGCATGTGTCTTTTTGATTGAATGAATTATTTTCCTTTGGGTATATATCCAGTAGTGAGATTGCTGGGGTAAATGGTTTTTCTATTTTAAGTTATTTGAGAAATCTGCAAACTGCTTTCCACAGTGGCTGAACTAGTTTGCATTCCCACCAGCAGTATATAAGCATTGCCTTTTCCATGTAGCCTTATCAGAATCTGTTGTGTTTTGACTTTTTAATAAGTGCTTTTTTGACTGGTGTGAGATGGTATCTCCTTGTGGTTTTGATTTGCATTTCTCTGATGAATAGTGATAATAAACATTTTTTCATATTTTTGTTGGCTGCTTGTGTATCTTCTGTTGAGAATTGTTGGCTCATGTCCATTGCCCATTTTTCCTTAAATTGGACATTTGTATTTTCTTCATTGATTTGTTTAAGTTCTTTGTGCATTATGGATATTAGACCTTTGTCAGATGCATAGGTTATACATATTTTCCCATTCTGTAGTCTTTCTCTTTATGCTGTTAGTAATTTATTTTGCTATGCAGAAGCTGTTTAGTTTATAAGGTGCCATTTGTCAATTTGTTAAAAATCAGATGGTTGTAAGTGTGCACATTTATTTCTGGTTCTCCATTTTGTTCCACTGGCCTGTGTGTCTCATTTTTTTACCAATGCCATGCTGTTTTGGTTACTGTAGCCATATAATATAATTTGAAGTTACACAATGTGATGCTCCAGCATCCCAGAAATAAAGCCTACTTGATTGTGGTGAATTAACTTTTTGATGTGCTGTGGGATTCAATTTGGTAGTATTTTATTGAGAATTTTTGCATCTATGTTCATTGGAATAGTGTCTAAGGTTTTCAATTTTTATTGCGTTTCTGCCAGATTTTGGTATCAGAATGATGCTTGCTTTGTAGAATGAATAGGGAGAAGCCTCTTCTCCTGGATTTTTTTGGAAAAGTCCCCAGTAGAATTGGTATCAGTTCTTTTACATCTGATAAAATTAGACTATGAATGCATTTACTCCATGGATTTATTTGATTGGTAAGTTTTTCATTACTGGTTCCATTTCCAAACTTGTTATTGATTTGTTCAGATTTTTACTGTCTTATTCAATCTTGAGAGGTTGTGTGTTTCCAGGAATTTATCCATTTCCTCTAGATTTTCTAGTTTGTGTGCCTAGAGGTGTTCATAATAGTCTCTGGGATTTTTTTTATTTCTGTGGAAGCAGCTGTAAAGTAGCCTTTGTCATTTCTGATTGTGCTTACCTGGATCTTCTCATTTTTTTTGTCATTAATCTAGCTTATGGCCTATATCTTGTTTATTCATTCAAAGAACCATCTCTCAGTTTCATTATCTTTTCGTATGGACTTTGAGTCTCAATTTCATTCAGTTCTTCTCTGATTTCAGTTATTTCCTTTTTTCTACTAGTTTTTCAGTTAGATTATTCTTTTGTTCTATTTTCTCTAGTTGCGATGTTAGGTTGTTAATTGGGAATCTTTCTAACCTCTTGATGAAAGTGTTTAGCACTATAAATTTTCCTCTTAAAACTTCTTAGCTGTATCCCATAGGTTTTGGTAAGTTGTGTCTCTAATTTTTAATAATTTCAAAGAATTTTTTTGATTTCTACCACAATCTCTTTGTTCACCCAAGAGTTATTTAGAAACAAGTTGTTTGATTTTCATGTTTTTGTGCAGTTTTGAGAGATCTTGCTATGGATTTCTATTTTTATTGCACTGTGGTCTGAAAGTGGGCTTGCTATGATTTCTTTCTCTTTTAAGTTATTGAGACTTGCTTTTTGGCCAACTATGTGGTCTATCTTAGAATATGTTCCATGTACAGATAAGAAGAATATATATAATGTGGTTGTTCAGTAAAGTACTGTGTAGATGTCTGTTAGGTACAATTGTCAAATTGTTGAATTTAAGTCCAAGATTTATTTGTTAGTTTTCTGCTTCAATCTGAATCCCACCAATTCTTTTTTTCAGCCATGTTTAGTGTATTGATGAACACTTCAAAGGAATTTTTCATTGCATATAGACAGATTTTCTTTATTTCTAGCATCTCTAATTCATATTGAAATTGCTATCTTGCTGCTTGCATTATCCATCTGTACTTGGATGTTATCTACTTTTTTTTTCCATTAGGCCCTAATCATTTCAATCATCGTAGTTTTAAATCTGCACTTTTGTAATTCCAGCTTCTCTGCCATATTTGATTCTGGTTCTAAGGTTCACTCTGTCTCTTCAATTTATAGGGTTTCTTTGCTCTTTAGTATCTCTTGAAAGATAATGTTCTGAGGAATTTGGACTAATAGGTCTTTAATATAAAATTTTATGTTTATATAACTAAAAATTAAGCCGTGTTTAATATTTTCTGCAGCTGTAGGTATCAGAGGTTACAATTTATTCTGGTTTTCTTGTTTTGCTCTCTTTTGTTGTCCTTGGGTTTTCTTAGAGCCTTCTTCTTAAATAATGCCTGAAATGTATTGTTCTTTCAGCTGTATTTCCTTATTATTATACCAAAACCCCATTGATATAGTGATAAGAAATGTCAGGGGTAGTAGGTGGAAAATTGTTTTATAAATCTACAACAGTTCTCAGAATTTTAGTGAGCCTGTGCCCTTAGGATGTGACTTTCCCAATTGCTTTTTTGGTTAAACAGGAAGATTAGATGGAATGAAATTGGATATTTTCCATCTCGCCACCTGGAAAACTAAAATCAACTAGAGTGGGGCATTTCCTTTCTCTATGTCATTGAGGCTCTTGAAAGGTAAGTTCCCTTGGGAGGGGACCTTACTCGTTGAAAAGAACCAAAGGTACTGGCCTTATTTGTAGTTGGCTGCTTTTCCCCTCTTGCTGCCAGAAGCAGGAGGAGATTTTTCTCTGAGCTTCAACTGAGAAATTGCTGGGGCTCATTGAGGTAAAACTCATAACAAACTAGGCCTCTTAGAGCTTTTATCTTTCAAACTTGACTACATTGAGCCTCTAGCAATTTGTCTATTAAAGTTTAAGTTTTTCTACTTTAGCACTGCTTACAGTGAGGTTTCCGCACTTGAACTTCTATTCTAGTATGCTGTAATCCTCTGTATCTTCCTGTGCTTTACAATGGAGATAAAACAAAGATGTTAATTGTGAACTAATACTATTTTGCAGTTTGCGGAAGAAGCATCTGAACAGATGCCTGAAGAACACGAACAAACTGGTCATATGAAGATGTAGATTCAGAATGTTCAGGAAAAAGAAAAAAAAAGTGAAAATTTTTAGAGTCAGAATAAGCTTGGCTTATTTAGAGAATAAGCAATGAAATAAACAGAGAATTGCAGCAAAGCAGGAGAGCAGTAATTGAAGAACTGTGGTTACACTGCAAGGATATCAATGCTCACAGCATCTCAGATAAAGACTAAGAACAAAAGAAATATTACAAAATGCACTTACTTATCAATCACTGAATAATTAGAAATATTCACTTAAAATGTGGACTATAGCTTTTCTTTTTAAAAAACTGGAAAGTCTGGCAACACTAAATGACATATCTTCATGTACTTCTCTGTTTTCCAGGGTTTGGTCTACCCTGTCACTCTTATGGATAATATATTTCTGGACTTTGTAAGTATATTACTTTAACATTTTATAATCTCATACTTTCATAGTATTTTTCTCTCAAGATATTGGTATATGTCCTAAATAAAAAATTAATCATAAAAATATTTAAGGTTTAAAATTCATATTCAATTAAGTTTGGAAAATGATGTTTAAAAGTTTTTTTTTTTTTTTTTTTTTTTTGAGACGGAGTCTCGCTCTGTCGCCCAGCCCAGGCTGGAGTGCAGTGGCGCGATCTCGGCTCACTGCAAGCTCCGCCTCCCGGGTTCACGCCATTCTCCTGCCTCAGCCTCCCGAGTAGCTGGGACTACAGGCGCCCACAACCGCGCCCGGCTAATTTTTTGTATTTTTAGTAGAGACGGGGTTTCACCGTGGTCTCGATCTCCTGACCTTGTGATCCGCCCGCCTCGGCCTCCCAAAGTGCTGGGATTACAGGTGTGAGCCACCGCGCCCGGCCTAAAAGTTTAAACTAAAAAGGTTTATTTGATTTTGTTTTTGTTTTAAAAATCAACTTTTTTGAATTATACTTTAAGTATGCTTTAAGATACAGTACCTCCAGTTTTAGTGCATAGTTCAGTAAGTTTAATAAATATATATACCTAAGCATTCCACCATAAATATTAGGCCATTTCTATCCCATATACAGTTTAATTATGCTTCCTTTGACTATGATCTCCCTTCATGTGAAAAGTTCCTGGAAATCACTGATCACCTTTCTGTAATTATCAATTTGTCTTTACTAAATTTTTGTATAAACACAATAATAAAGTATATATTATTTTTATGTTGGTTATTTTTTCTTATATAATGTTTTTGAGATTTAATCAATGTACTGTGGCTATCATAGTTTATTTCTTTTTATTTCTGAGTAGTGTTATAGTGTGCAGATTTATTACATGTGCTTATTTATTATCCCCTTGATAGATATTTGAGTTGTTTTTAACATTTTGCTTTATAAAAATAGACAAAATAAAATACATGTACAAATTTTGTATGGGTATACTTTTGTAATTATTATTTCTCAGTAAGCACCAAAGAATAAAATTTGTATAATATATAAAATGATATATAAATATGCGTGTGTGTTTGTGTGAGGTATCTGTTCTTTTAATATTTTAAGTATTATTCATGCTATCCAAAAAATGCTTTCCTTAGACAGGTTTTCAAGCATTTTTCTCTGTACTTTTTATTTCTAAAAGTTCTATAACTTTGATTTCAAGTTAAGTGTAGGATATTTTGAAAGTTTGGCTTTTGGATATGGTGCTGAAATTTTATAGATCTTTTTCTTACTAAATAGGTATTCAGTTGTTCCAGGACAATCTGTTAAAACAAATTCTCTTCATAATTCCCCTGGCACTTTTATCAAAAAGATGTTTAACCACAAACACAATTATTATTGCTGGATTTTCTGTTTGGTCCCATTGAACAGTGTGCTTACTCCCACACCAAACTGTCTTGACAGTTGTAGCTTTATAGTAAGTCTTGAAATAAAATAGTGTATGTCCTCCAAAATTTCTGTGCTGTTTCAAAATTTTTCAAATTCTCTATGTCTTGCTTATTTATATAAATTTTACACTCAAAATGTTAGTTCCTACAAAAAGTACTTCTGGAATTTTTACTGGAATTACATGGAATCTATACACCAATTTGGGGAAAATGTATACCCTGACAATAGTGAATTTCCAATCTCAATAGGTCATAATCCACCTGTTTATATAGGTAATTTTAAGTTTCTTTCAGAAGTGCTTTTTAAGATTTCAATTGCACATTTTTAAATTTTTCTACCTACTTTATTAAATTCAAGTTTTCATGTTTTAGGCTTCTATTATAAATGATACTTTTAAAATTTTGGTTTCTAATTTTTGTTGCTATTTTATAGAAATATAATTATTTTCTGCATAATAACCTCATATGTTAGGACTTTTCTCATTTATTAGTTCTAGAACCATTTTTTGTGTGTGTGTGGAATTTCTAGTATATCCTAGATACATAATACTATCTGTAAATAAAGATCTATTTAGGTTTATTTGGGGGGAATGACTTTTTTTCTTTTAATGTCTCATTGCATTTGCCATGCTTTCCAGCACAGTTGCTAAATAAAAAGAATAATGTCCTTTGTCTTGCTCCCCACTGTGTTAATCCATTCTCATATTCCTATGAGCAAATACCAGAGACTGGATAATTTATAAAGACAAGAGGTTTAATTGGCTCATAGCTCTGCAGACTGTACAGGAATCATGAAGCATGATGCTGGCATCTGCTAGCTTCTGGGAAGGCCTCAGAAAACGTATAAGTATGGTGGAAGGCTAAGGAAGAACAGACACTTCACATGGCTGGAGCAGGAGCAAGAGAGTGAATGGCAGGTGCTATACACTTAAACAACCAGGTATCCCAAGAACTCACTCAAAATCATGAGGAAAGTACCAAGGGGATGTTGCTAAACCCTTCATGAGAAATATACTCCATGATCAATCACCCCTATGATCAATCACCTCCCACCAGGCCCCACCTCCAACCATGGGGATTAGAATTCCACATGAGATTTGGTTCAGGACACAGATCCAAATAATATCACCCCATTTAGCACTGTTTTACCATTAAATATCATGTTTATTGTAGGTTTTCCTTAGATGCTCTCTATCAGATTGAGAAAGTTCTCTTTTACTTTTAGTTTGCAGAGTTTGATCACAAATCGGTGTTGAAGTTTTGCCAAATGACTTGCATGCATTTCCTGACATTATTATTCACTTAAACAAATTTGTTAACATAGTAAATTACAGTCAGAAATCTTGAACATTAAACCAGACTTGTGTTGGTAAAGTAAACCCCAAAGGGTCATGGTGTTTTACCCTTTTAATACATCACTGGATTCAAGTTGTTAAAATTCGGTTAAGGATTATTATTTTATGTTGATAAGGAAGATTTTGAATTGGAGGAATAATCTGTTGTTGGTTTTATTATTTAAAATTATTTTCTTAATCTTTAAGTTTTATAGCATCACTACGTTCTTTGCTTAATTTCTTATATTGGTAATTATTTGTGCAGTCTACCTAGCAGCACATACATTTTATTTCTTAAAAACACACACATGCAAACACACACAGCATTTCGTATAATTATGGGTTTCTTTTATATTTTTGTAATATTTTTTACTGATTTTTGCTGTTTTTTTAAATACTTGCTTTGTTTAATTATATTTCTTTTAAAAATATAGCCTTTGAGGTGGAAAATTACGTTCATTGGCTTTTGACCTTTCCTCCTTTTTTCTTTTTGAGACAGAATCTTGCTTTGTCGCCCAGGCTGGAGTGCAGTGGCGCGATCTCGGCTCACTGCAAGCTCTGTCACCTGGGTTCACGCCATTCTGCTGCCTCAGCCTCCCGATTAGTTGGGACTACAGGCGTCCGCCACCACGCCCGGCTAATTTTATTTTTTGTATTTTTAGTAGAGACGGGGTTTCACCGTATTAGCCAGGATGGTCTCGATCTCCTGACCTTGTGATCCACCTGCCTCGGCCTCCCAAAGTGCTGGGATTAGAGGTGTGAGCCACTGCAACCAGCCTGACCTTTCCTCTTTTTTGATATAAACATTTAAATTTCCCTATAATCATTGTTTTACTACACCACATTATTTGATATCTTGTAGTTTTTATTTTTTTAGTTCAAAATATTTTCAAATTTTGTTTGTGATTTCTTCTTTTACCCATGTGTTATATAAAAACAAAAACATATTGTTAAATTTTTAAATATTTGGTGGTTTTCCAAATATCTGTTGGTTAATGCTTTATTACCTTTGTTTTAAGAGAATGTACAAAGCATAATTTAAATTATTTGTTTTTATTTAAAAATGTTTTATGGCTCAGTGTATAGTCCATCTTGGGAAATGCAATGTGTGGAGAGTCATATGTATATTGTTGCTGGATTGAGTGTTAAATAGAAAACTTAATTAGAACAAGTTTCTTATGATTTTCCTGTGTAGTTGTTCTACCAATTAATGAGAAAAGAATGTTAAAATCTCCAACTATGTTTGTGAATATGTCTGACTCATTCAATGTTTTTCTTCACACATTTTGAAGATACAAGCAAATGCATTTAGACTTTTATAAATTCTTGATTATAGCTTTTTGAAATGATTTTCCTCTTCTAGCTACTTTTAAGGTTTTTCTCTCTATAGCTATTTGAACAATTTGATTATACTGTGGCTTTCTGTGGTTTTATTTGTTTAAGTTTGTACCGATTGGTTAATAATTCTGGCTCTCTGAGCCTGTGGTTTTCATAGATTTGGAATATTTTTAGCCATTCTCTTTTCAAACATTTGTTATGGATATTTCCTCACCTCAACTCTATTATACTTCCTGAAAATCCAATTACACATATGCTAGCCTTTATACATTTCTACAATCCATTGGGGCTCTGCTTATTCTTTTCTTTCAGTGATTTTTTTCTTCACTGTGATTTAGGTCAACCTGTTTTTATTGTTATCTATTGTCATTCACAGAAGTTTTATTTTGCCCTGTCTATTGCATTGCTAAGACTCACCTAATTAACTTAAACTCAGATACTATTTTTAATCTCTAGAAAGATCTCTTTGCTTTATTATGTCATCCATTTTCTCTTCTTGATATTCCTTTTTTTTTTTTTTAAATCTTTGACCACTGGGCACATTAGTAACAGATATGTGAAAGTCCTCTACTAAGTCTACCCTTTTCGTAATTTGTTTGTTCCTATGACTATTTTTTTTGTCACAATTTTGAGTCACATTTTCTCCTTTTGAATGTCTAGCAGTTTTGATTAAATGCTAGAAATCATCATTGTTACATAATTGTGCATTCAAATTCTGCTTTCATTCTTTAAATAGTGTTGGGATTTTAGTACTGAGGTGTTAAATTACTTTCAGGTCAGCTTGATCCATTCAAAGCTGTTTTAAGTTTTGTTGGAGTTGGCATGAATTAGCACATATTGTAGTGATAGTTTGGCCCTACCGTTTATATATGACACATTTGGGTATTCCACTGAATACCTTGGTTGATTAATCAGCGCTCCCCATCCTAGCTTTTTATAGCTTGAACCTCTTCCCACATTGTGAGAGCTCTGAGAATTTTTAAGTTTTTGTCTCTTTCGTCATTCTTAATCATCCTCATTTTTTCTGTTCTATACATCTCAGGCATTTCAGAGGAAATAACATCCAAATATATTTCATTGTCTTCATCACTACTAATGCAGCACAAACCACAAACATTCCTAGGTTGCATTATTGGAAAAGACTCTAGTTTAGCTCTCATAGACTGTTTTCTCTACTCAGCAGTCAGAATATTCCTTTTAAGACAGAAATTATATTCATAACACTTCTGCATTATCATGCTGGGGATGCTATAACAGAATGTTATAAACTGGGAAGCTCAGAAAATAAACATTTTTAAAAATAATTCTAGAGGGTGGGAAGTCCAAGATCAAGGTGGCAGCTGATTTTGTTCCCGATGAGACCTCTCAGCTTGCAGACAGCCACCTTCATGCTGTGTCCCTACATGGCAGAGAAGGAGTGATATGTTTTTCTCTTTCTTTTCTCATGAAGATATTAATTCTATGATAAGAGCCCCACCCTTGGCCAGGCGTGGTGGCTCATGCCTGTAATGCCTGCACTTTGGGAGGCCGAGGTGGGTAGACGAGGTCAAGAGATCGAGACCATCCTGGCCAACATGGTGAAATCCCGTCTCCACGGAAAATACAAAAATTAGTTGGTCATTGTAGTGTGAGCCTGTAATCCCAGCTATTCGGGAGGCTGAGGCAGAATAATCACTTGAACCCGGGAGACAGAGGTTGCAGTGAGCCAAGATCGCCCCACTGCACTCTAGCCTGGTGACAGAGCGAGACTCCATCTTAAAAAAAAAAAAGAGAAAAGAAAAAAGAAAAACTCACTCTTGTGATATCATCTAACTCTGATTACCTCCCAAAGGCCCCATCTCCTAATTGCATCATATTGGGAGTTAGAGATTTGACCTAAGAACTTGGGGGTTGTTGGGGGGTTCGGGGGAACAATTCAGTCCATAGCAATTTTTTACACAAAACTTCTCCAACTCCAAAGGCTTACCATTTAGTTTTAAGTAATAAATACACTTCTAATTGTATGTCATTATCTTTCCTTCTTCATTGTTCTCTCTACTTCAGACACTCCATTTACTGCTGTTCTTTAAATAAGTCAAGCACATTTTTGTCTCATTTCCTTTTATTTACCACTACCTAAAATTCTGTTTTCCCGAGATATTCTCATGTATAACACCATCACTTCTTTCAAGTCTCTTGCACTTTATCATAGCCACAACTGACCTCCTTATTTATCATTTATAACTGCCCAGACTGCCTAATGGACACTGTTTTGCTTATCTTATTTTTTTAAGCATTTCTCACCTTCTAATATACATTTTCACCTGTTTACTATCATTCCTATGAACTACGACATAGATTCCTTGAGGGTGGGTCCCCTTTCCTCTTTTAATCGCTGTTGCCTCCCCAGCTTCTAGAATAGCTCCTGGGATATAGAAGTAGTTCACAAATATTTAATTTGTGGATGAATAAAGAATTGTATAGAGAACATTCTAGGCAAAGGAATCATAATGTTAAAGATTTCAAAACAGAAATAAACTTGTTATGTTGGAAGTTCCAGAAAACGTTGAGGTATTCTTCAGTGTCATGGGACAGGGGAGAGTGATATGAATGACACTCATGAGTTGGTAATTTAAGAATTTTGAAATCAGGGTAAGAACTTTGGGTTACATGAATATATATTTCAGAAAAAGTTTTAGATTGGAGTCAAATATTTGAATCGTTGTTTTTGTGATTTTTGTATTTTGTGTTGTGCGTTTGTACTTAGTTCCTTCCTTTAAAGAGTTTTGGGTTTTTTTTACTAGGGAGTTAAGCTTTTTTGAGGTTAGCTTGATCTTTTCAAGGCTAGCTTGTAAGCTTTGTTAGAGTTGGATGTGATCAAGATTATTGGCCATAGAGATATCTCAAATATAATGATTAAGTACAAAGAGGAGATTAAAATTGCAATAGTCAATAACTCTCAAATTTAAGTTTCTGTTTTTTCACATATTTTTTCTTGAATGTTTTTCTGTATTTCTACTCGGATTTCTGTAAGTGAAGCACATATATTTCTTAATAAGATTTTCCCCATATTAATTATATTTATTAATATCCAAAAACTTGGAAAGATTGCTTTGGTCTATTTAAGAAATATTTACTGTATATAGAAACTGCTGGCAAATTTAAAGAGGCAACCATCATTTTCTCAGAATCATCTTTATTCCTTCTGTATTTTGCCTTCCTCTTTCTGAGATATGTTAGATCATTACTTATTATACACAGTGTTTGCTAAATATTAACATAATATTAAACTTATAGATATGTTATTGAGCAGCACTCCAAATTAAAGATAAACATGAGAAAATCAATGTTAATATTGGCAAATGTTGGTGGAATCATTAATAAAGTTGGAGATTTTAGTGTAAGTTAGGTTTATATAGCATAATAGGATTTTCCATTAATTGATAACATGTAAATTTGTGCACATGTAACATCCATTGTACTTATCATTATAATATTTGGTGGTTACATCTTATACATTGTATTTCACTTTTTTCAGGGTTAAATTCATGTCTCCCAGAAATTTCTTTACGACATTTTAATTTTATTCTTTTTACTATTTGTTTTTGTAGCAGGCACTGAGTCAGTACCCAGAACTGCAGGACAGTCAAATGCTTCTGAAGAGTCTCCTTTACTTTATCCTTCAGTTGCAATACATCATTTTTGTTCTTTTGCTTCTGTTATTTTCACATAGTCTACAGATGTTTTCTGGAGCAGTCTAATCTATTTTTTGAGTTGAACTTTATATTGACGAAAGAAGTATTTCAAGTCCAAAAACAATGATGTACAATGACTTCTGTCTTCAGTTTTATAATGCTTTGATCATCATTAGTGAGAATATTCAAAATGTAACATCGCTTGCAGGATTTTATTCAATTTTTTTGTTTTTTTTTGAAACAAATTATGAAAGTTATAGTTCATAATAAGGCTTCTAGGGACAATGAATAAAAAAACAAGATGTAGTCCATAAATTGGTTTGGATTATTTTAGTAAGTATGATAATAAAATTATAAATTTTTTTCTTAACCAGAGTAGTCAAGATAAAAGAGCTTCATGAAATCAGTCTATAATAAAATAACATCACTACATAAAACATAAAATTTGTACAATAAGAAGATAACATTGTGAACAATTTAGGCTAATAAGGTTTAAATTTTGGATTAAATGTACAAATTTGTAACAAATATCACTAATGAAAGAGAATATAATAATCAATTTTAAACGATGCAATGTCCAAAATCTATTAAACTAATTCAGCATCATTAAATCATTCCAACAGCAAAACAATAAAAATGTCATGCCCAGATGACTTTATTGGTAAATCATTTAAATATTTAAAAAGAAAAAACAAGCAATCTTAGAATAAGTCTTCCAGATAATGGAAAAAGGTGAAACTTTCCATTCCATATATTTTTTTGATCAGTTTAATCTTGATATTGGCAAGGACATTACAAGTGACAGAAAATATAGGCCAATATGTCTCAGGATAATACATATAAAAATCTTAAAGAAAATGCTAAGAAAATTAACATAAGGAATGAATATTTTGGCTGGGCATGATGGCTCATGCCTGTAATCCCAGCACGTTGGGAGGCCGAGGACAGTGGATCACCTGAGGTCAGGAGAGTGAGACCAGCCTGGCCAACATGTCAAGACAAAAAAAAAAAAAAAAGTACAAAAATTAGCTGGGCGTGGTGGCAGGTGCCTGTAATTCCAGCTACTCAGGAGGGTGAGGCAGGAGCACTGCTTGAACCTGGGTAGTGGAGATTGCAGTGAGCTGAGATTGTGCCATGGCATTCCAGCCTGGGTGACAGAGCGAGACTCCATCTCAAAAAAAAAAAATGAATATTTCATACAATTCATCAATTTCTATATGTATCTGAATCTTTATATCTCTATATTTATCTATCTACTGATCTATCTATTTACGTATCACGTACACATAACAAATCAAAGCTATGTTAGACTCTTCCAATAATGTTACGTTGGGTTCCCATTTGAGACAAGGAACAATCACAGCATCACCTCAACAGACTGAAGGTACTTAGTAAAATTCAAATTCGGCTTATTACATAAATATTTGTAAACATTTATTTTTTTCCTGTAAAGGAAACATAAAAATCTACAGCAAATATTATATTTAAATATTAAATATTTTCAAATTTTCCCCTATGTGACAGAAATCCACATTATCTGTCATACACCAAACTATGAGACCTAGCCAACAAAACAGAGTAGAAAGAAAAATATATGGCCTAGACCGGGCGAGGCGGCTCATGCCTGTAATCCCAGCACTTTGGGAGGCCGAGGCGGGTGGATCACGAGGTCAGGAGATCGACACCATCCTGGCCAACATGTTGAAACCCTGTCTCTACTCAAAATACAAAAATTAGCCGGGCGTGGTGACTGCGCCTGTAGCCCCAGCTACTCGGGAGGCTGAGGCAGGAGAATGGCATGAACCCGGGAGACGGAGCTTGCAGTGAGCCAAGATAGCGCCATTCACTCCAGCCTGGGCGACGAGCGAGACTCTGTCTTAAAAAAAAAAAAAAAGAAAAAAAAATTATTTGCAGATAACATAATCATGTGTGTGACTAATCCCACAGAAACTTGAGATGAACCTTTAAAATGAGTTGATGCACTAGCCCGGTACACCAATAAGGGTTTTTGGTCTCAGTTCAGGCTGCCATAAGAAAACTTTGTAGTGGGTGACCTAAAACTGAGAAATTTCACAATTCTGGAGGTTAGAATTTTCATATCAAGGTGCCAATCAGTTTGGTTTCTGGTGAGGGCTTTTGTCCTGGCTTGCAGACATCCACCTTCTCACTGTGTCCTCACGAGACAGAGACATCCAGTGTTCCTTCCTCTTTTATAAGGATACCAGTTCTATTGGATAAAGATTACACTCTTATGACTTTTTTCAACCTTAAACACCTCCTTAGAAGACTTATCTCAACTTCAATCAACTGCGGGGGGCGGGTAGAACTTCAACATATTATCTTTGGGGAACAAAATTCAGCCCATAGCAGTGTTCAAAATCTCTACATATCAAATTGCAAAATGTTAGTGATGTAGATTAAAAAAATCTAAATAAGTAATTTTCCCAGTTCATGGTTTGAAAATGTCTATATTATCAATGTGTTTATATTCCATAAAATCATTTAAAAATTAAATTAAATCACCATCAAATTCAAGTCCATTCATCTGAAGAAATCACCACACATATGTGTTTTTGTGTGTATATATATAATGTATATATATGTGTGTGTGTATGTGTGTGTATATATATTGCAAGTGACAGAAAATATAGCAGCCAATATAAATTGTCCCTGAGGAGGTTCAAATATTGGACTTACTATATAAAATATTTAAATTGGTTATTATAAATAAATTCAAAGGACTAAATAAAACCATGTGTAAAGAAATAAAGAAAAGAATGACTATGATGTGTCACCAGAGAATATTCATAAAGATATCAAAACAATATATAAGAACCAAATAGAAGTTCTGTAATTGAGAACCACAATTACTGAAACTTTTAAAGTTAACTGCTAAGTGGATCAACATCAGATTGGAGGTGAAAGAATAAGAGTCAGGGAACTTGAAGATAAATCAGTATAGGAAAATCATGAGAAACGGAAAGAAAAAATGAATTAAAGAAACAGTGCTTTGGGAACCTGTTGAATACCAGCAAGTATACTAATACACAAATAGTCATAGTCCTGGGAGGAGAGAAGAGAGAAAGAGAACAAAGTATATTTGAATTATTGATACCTGGATATGTCCAAATTTGAAAAATGATAATCTATAGCTCAAAGATACCTGAATAACTCCAAGTTGCAAAAACTCTAGAACTACAGCATTGTAGCAAAAATACGAAAATCCAAAGAGAACTTTGAAAGACACAACGAGAAGTCACTCATCACGGATCAGGGACTCTTAGTCAGATTAACAGCAAATTTCTAAAACCGTGGAGACCAGAAGGCAGCAGGATGACATATTTAAGCTGCTGAAGGAAAATAGACAACAAAGCTTATCTACCAAGGATTGTTGTTGGCCTGGGAAGAGCAGCGATTTAAGAGATGTCTTTAGATTGAAGTCCAAAGTTGCATTCCAAAGTACAAACTGGATCAGAGGGAAAGATCAAGAATAGATCTTTTGAAAACTTCTGGAGAAATCCCCTGTGAGTTTAGTAGGATATACTATTTTACTGACTTAACTCCAATCTAGAACAGTAAGTTACTTTCTTCTTTAGCCTAAATTTTATCTTTCAGCCCAAAAGGATTTTGGCAACGAGTGGAGCATTTTTATTTGTTTTGAATGATTAATATTGATTTAGCAAGAGCAGAATATTTTTATTTATAAGCATATTATATATCTATTAATAATAAAAATCAGCATAAATGACAATATTTTAATTATTTGAAAAATATTTTTATTTCAGGAAAAAATCATACGGTGAGAGCCATTCATAGTAGAGCTAGAGATGACTACATGAATATAATTCCAAGATCTGGTATGAAGTACGATTGTATTATGTTTGTGCTTTGATATGGTATTTTAAATGGTTTCTATTCTACTATATCCTCAGGCAAGTTGGGCCACTTTTCTTGCCACCATACCTTATAAATACCTTATTTATACCACTATGCAGTCTCTATTATTTTTATTCCTTTCTGCGCTCCTCACTCTACTGAGAACTTAATTAAAGCAGAAAGCAGTCCTATATTTGTCTGTAAAGTGTACATTATAAATGTCACTAAATATAGGTATGGAAAAAATTATTTAACTGCTTTGGTTTTCATAACCGTTAAGCATATGAGAAAAAGCTGTGTCTTTGTGTTAACTGTTTTTAAATGGTTATCCAATACTGCTACTTGAAGATTCACTCCTTCCTGTAGCAGGCACTCAATTTATTGGTGGATTGTGGCACAATCTCTTATTTGGAAGAGCAATAGAAACTTCCTGTTTCAAAGGTTCTTTCATCTTTTCTTTATCTCTTTCTTAACAGCCACTCTGATGAAAATTTGCACTTTAATGTGTCCACCAGGACACTATGACTAATGCCGGAGAGCCCCAGCAGAGTACAGATATTAGGAGGCTACATTCAGAGCCTAGGATTGAACGTTATTTAAACTTTACAGTTCTGGGAGATCAAAACTTCTGAATCCACAACATAATGAGGTATGGTATAACAAGACATAATTGTATTATAAATTCTGTTACAGTGATTTTTTTGGTCCTCATTTGAACAAGCTGTGAAGATTCCTTTCCTTATTTCACTCTGACCACAGGATACTATTATGTCTGTTTGCTCAAAAGAGCTCAAAATAAAATCAACAAATGGAAGTTTATTTAGTAACTAGGACCTACGGAATTCAGCTGTGTGTTAGGAACAAAATGTATATAGCACAAAGAATACACAGTGCCTTTTAAAAGTGAACTTGCCTCATATTTATAGTAATCAATGATAAAAGAGTACTATAAATGTCAAGGTTGTACGACACTCTAATGAAAAAACTGTATGCTGTCATGGGGTGAGCAAGCAGGAAACTAAGCTTGTCTGATTCTACCTCTTGTGCCCTCCACTATGCCTCACACTGTTCTATTACGTTTTTAGCTTAAGATGATATTTTTTAAAAGGTTATAGAAAGGGAAATGTCTTAAATAAGTTAAATCACCAGGTAAAACATAAAGAAATGGTTCTTAATCTGGTTGTTGCAGTGTACGTAAGATACTGCCAGCTGGAAAGAAAAAAATAATAAATCCAGAGAGTGAGCAATAACATCAGCTTACTCTTATTCAGTTGCCCCTCACAATTCCATGCACAAGCTTTTCAATGATACAAAGTAATACCAAAATGCTAATGACATACAATGTTTTCCATGAGGATGTTTAATCAGAAGAGTTAAAAAGGACTTTCATATGATCTATAATCAATACTAGAGAGATAATAGTTTATATTTGTGACTAATTATTTAAAGACAATGAAATAAGTAAAAGGTAACTGAAAACAGTGGTAAAATAAAAAGAAGCCAGTATAATTAAAAAAAAATGAAAATTAATCATGACATTTTTGAGAATTAAACCTTTTGGTCAGTGTCATGTTATGAGATAAATATCAATTGAAACAGTTGATTTCAATGGACAATGTTGTCTTTCCTGCATTAACATCTTTGCTTAGTCCTCTGCTAGAATAATTAATGGGTATTATTAGAAAGAAGTGGAATTAAGCACCACCCAATGCCTTTTTACATGAAAAACACATCACAAGAAAGATGCTCTTGAGGACTGTGCTGGCACTCCCTTGGGTTTTGAAAGTCTATAAAAAGCACTAAGTGAAGATAATAGCAACATAAAATCTATACATTCTTTAGCTTAAATTTTTTTTTTTTTTTTTTTTTTTTTTTTTTTTTTTTTTTTTTTGAGACGGAGTCTCACTGTGTCGCCCAGGCTGGAGTGCAGTGGCCGGATCTCAGCTCACTGCAAGCTCTGCCTCCCGGGTTTTTACGCCATTCTCCTGCCTCAGCCTCCCGAGTAGCCGGGACTACAGGTGCCCGCCACCTCGCCCGGCTAGTTTTTTGTATTTTTTTAGTAGAGACGGGGTTTCACCGTGTTAGCCAGGATGGTCTCGAACTCCTGACCTCGTGATCCGCCCGTCTCGGCCTCCCAAAGTGCTGGGATTACAGGCTTGAGCCACCGCGCCCGGCCCCAGCTTAAAATTTTTTTCAGTAAATTTATATATGTACTATTTGCTAGTCCTATTAAATTATAGACATAAAACTCGTTTTCACTCTAGTTCATGCCTTCTTTCAGCCAATTTGTGTTGTGTACCAACTGTTTCAGGCTCTGTTCTAGGAGCCCTGGATAGAGTAAAAAATCTTCTCCTTAAAAGAAAAATAATGACCTACAGTTTATGGCACAGTCTTGCTCCAAAGTCAAAAAGATCTAAACTATGAATCACCCCTAAGGCTTATAAAATATTCCATTGTGCATCCTTATCTACCTGTAGATACTTCAAACACCCCAGGGTTATACAGCAACATGAGCAGCAGTCGGGGCCTTTACAGAGCCTCTTTTCCCCAAACTTATGGCCTTCTGGATTAAATGAACTGGAATGAGATGTATGTTGTTTCCAGAATCCAAAGTGGCCCTCTAAGGATGGCACTTTTTCTTGAAGGAGGGAGCAGGTACAGTAACTGTCCTCTTTGCAGGACATTTCTTCATATATCCTCATCATTATGCCCTAAGGTTTTTACCAAGGTGTTATATGTTTGTCTCTGAATTTGGGCGAGGTTTGTTACCTAACTTCTGGCACATTCATGTGACTTACAAAAACGCATAGGATATTTTACTACTTTCATCAGTATGACAACATCCATGTGGTGGGTTAGTGTGATGTCCAGTAGAACAGAGTAAAATCACAGTTCCTGAGCATTGATGATGGGACAGGGCTAGAAAAGGTGTTAATACAACTGAGACAGAATAGCAAAGATGGAATGCTGCATCTGTTGCTTTGAACCAACTGCTTCTGATGGCTACTGATCTGAAGTACAGGGTAAATTTATCAGTTCATTGGGGCATACATATATTGATTTGCTGTCACCACAAAATCACATCTGTAATAGCAGCTATATTGGAGACCCCTTGTTTCAGTTTATGTGAATCCATTTTCCTTTCCTGAGGTACTCCTGTCTTCTGCCCAAGCCTAACAGACAAGTTGAATGGTGATGTGGTAGAAGTCTCCCAGCTGTACCTTTCTGGGCCTCAATGGTAACGCTTTCCTCTGAAATTCCATATTACTTTTGATTTACAATTTAATTAGGTAGGAGCCCTTTTCATGGCATGCACTTACATTTCCTATTAAAATATTGTTTCACGTGTCTGTGGTCCAATGTGTGTTTCTTCTAGTTGCTGAATATATTATTTCAACTATGTATTTCAGAACTTAGGAAGGAACTATAGAACGTACTGAAATATACCCACTTTGAGATCAATTGGGGACAAAAATTCCATTAATTGCTTGGCCTCTATGAGTCACTTTGATGACTACTGTACTATGGTGTTATTTTGGATTTCAAGGAATTAATGTTAATTTAGCATCTGGTCCATTAATATTTAAAAGTTTGGCTATTTCCTCTTCCTCAGTGTGTAGTTGCCATGATGTGGCTTCAGATTCCTCCGGTGCAGGCCAAATTTGGCTCAGTAACTTTCTTTTTTTATTAAAAACATTTCAGTTGAACATAACCATTCTCATAGTCTACAGCTGCTTTAATGTTATAATGGCTGGATTGAGTACTTGCCCACAATGCCTCAAATATTTACTTTCTTTTCCTATACAGACAAAGTTTGGTGACATTTGACTTATGGTATAAATTTTTGGCAATATACAGAGTCTTTCCTCAATATCCTTACCTCTTTTTAAAGGAGCTCTGGTGTTGTGAATTGGATCAAGTCCGAGAATTGGCTGAGGGGCCAGGACCCTTTTGTAATGACTGAAGTGAAGGCCCCCTTCTTCAAATTTAGAACTCTTCCATTATCACATCAAGTTAGGCTTTCATAGACTGCCCATCTATTTCAATTGTATAAAAACTATTATCATTAGCAAATACCAAATATTTTTGTGGTTTATTCTGTTTTGTTATGATTTCTGCTTTGATGCCCAGTAGAGTAGTCACATTTACTTTGTGTCTGGTGATTAGGTGGCACCACTTGGCCACTGCCTCTCCAAGACATAGCCTACTCATTGAATTTAAGAGCCCTCATGCAAGAGCAGAATTTCCTCTGTCATTTCTGGCCACCAATAGCCATTAGAGAGCTCTTCAAAACTAAAAGTGAAGCTCTGTTAGTTCTACTAATATGTATTAGCCCCATTCCTCGCAAGTACTCCCACTTACATCTAAAACACTCTGGACATAACAGAAAAGTATGAATGTAAGAAGACTCTGAAAGATGGAATGAAGAAGGATGGCTGCCTTGTAACCTTGTGACTTGAAGATGTTCCTTAGGTTCCCTTATTATTTCCCAAGTATCTTGGACAGGGTCCTGGGAAGCTTCCAATCCAGAACTAAAAAGACACAGACAAAAATGTTGCAAGACAATCCTTGTTATCCCCAGGCATAAGTCCATGATAAAAAGGTGACTTAACAACAGAAAACCTTTTGTGGCAATACCCACACTACTCCAGTTAACCCCAATATAAAATGGACCCCACTGGGGTTTCAGCCCCCACTTCACTACACTATAGAAGCACAGAGAGCACCCGGTTCCACTGCAGTGCCATGAAGACAGATGCACTTCTGGTTCTGCCTCACAGAAACATCTGTACCAGATGGTGTTGGTGGGATGAATGGGCAGGTTACCCTCATCTCCTGCTCAGAGAAATAGGTGGGGGTTGGTCTCTGAGATGAACTTTAAAAAAAAATAAAAACTTAGATGAACTAAATGTAATAGTTTATTTCAGCAAAATGATGGCTCTCCTCCAACAGAATGAACAGTGAGCATTTATAGGCTGAAAACGATCTGTGGGGACCTTGGTAAATAAAATTAGAGAAAGCACCTGATTGGCTATAGCCAGATATTTGCTTTATAGGTGGGGTATGGTGAGGTATTTGTCTTGTTTGGATGTGATCCTATGGTGGTATCCTAGTTGTACAAGCACTTTTCTGGAGGCTGCCATTGACTGAAGTTCATTATTTATTTATTTAAGTCAATTACTATAAATGCTTCCAATTTAAGTTTTGTTTGGCCTACTTATTTAAAACCCCAGTTACAGAGATAACTTCAGACCAATGATTTCCTTATTTGCCTTGTCAATACTCCTTTTGTTTTAGCTTCTCAATCTTGATAGATTGACAAAAATTGGGAGCATTAATGCCATTCTTTGTCATCATTATAATGGACTTATTTGGTTTCATTAAGGAATTGATAAGTCATAATATCAGACTCACTAAAAGATTCTTCATGTTTTTGTCATTCTGCAGGTAGTGAAGTCATTTTATACACAATGGGTGGCTGCAGACAAGCATTTAAGACTCTAGAGAGGATACAGCGCATGTGGAGACCAAAGAGATGACTATCAGGAGGATAACACCAGGCACTGAAATATGCCCTTTAACCAAAGACTCTGCAGACCAAACTAATTAAAATCAAATAAATCAAAGAATAGTCAGAAGAGGAATCTATTTAAACCAAGTAGTCATTTGTTGATATTTTGTAACTGAGTTTCTACAACACCAAATATACTTATCCAAGTGCAGCACGGGGTGTTAGCTGTCACACACTGTTCTCCCTGTTGAGCCAACAGATAGTCCAAAGCAATCCTGTTATCTAAAAACAAAAACAAAACCTTTATCGAGAAAGTTTAGAAAAGTTTGCTGGGTAACTATGAACTTTGCAGAAGAGTCACCTATAGTAGCAACTGTTTGAGACAGTTCTCTAATTATTACCTCATTTACATTTTTGCCAAGTTAGGAAAAAAGCATTCTACCAAAAGATGCCCAATTAGAGGGATTTATACCTACTGGTAAATTTAGTTTTATTCTGTAGTGCAAATTAAGAGGTGTAGACCAATACTCAATTTTTATTTTGTTACAAATTGTTAACATTAGAATCTCTAATTCATGATGCTTTCCTATTTTCCACTTAGTGAGATACGGAGTTTCCTGTGAGTATAGTTGACCATTATATTTTCTACAGATCAAAACAAATTCTGGAGAGGCACAATAGACAGTTCTCTTCGGGGTGTCTTGTGATTTAGGAGTCACCTGTTGGGAAGCGCTGATATTATTTATCCAAGTCTCCACTACTGAATCTTTGCATGACTGAAGGCTAATGACAATTAGGAGATTCAGGTTATTAATTTGTCTGTAAATTTTCAAATTATTTTTTCTTTGGTTTTCTTATTCAGTTTCTGGCATAATTTAACTATAAATCTCTCCCCATAGGTTTTATTTACTGTTAGACTTAAACAAGGAATATAAACGTGGATCTTAAAGCCTAACCTACAGCAAGGACCAGAGGTGCAATTTGAACAGGTAGTCGCACATAAAATATCAGTGAAATGTGTTATAGGGTGAAGTAGAAAAACTTTAAGATCATATGGGGATTTTAGTTTAGCATAACATATGTGATATTCAGTTATGTTTACTGTAGAAGCTATCAATTTCAAGTGATCAATTATCACATAATTTTGCCATGTGTAAACAGAAAAGTAACACAAGGAAAATAGAAGAAGAGACACAAGTTTTACCGTAACAGAGGAGAGAATCTTGATCTGTGATCTTGGGAAAGCTGTTCATGTCTAGGCTGTGAAATGCTTCTGGGAACAAACCTCCCTGGTCAATTTTACCATGAGGTCTTAAATGACTGTACAATCTGAAGAGCCTAGAGGGGCCCTCTTGAGATGAGGAATATAGACCCAAGGCTTGAGACCCTGAAGTTTTGCTGCAGTGTGGGTAGTGAGAACTTGGTATGGTCTCTTCCAAAAGGAGTTCAAGGACAGTCTTTCTCTGATGTAACCTCTAAAATATCCAATATCTGGGTTATAGATCCTGAAATGACTGGCTGTCCTCAGCTGACAGTTTATGAAAGGCTTATTTTACCTGGTAAAAATATACTTTGACATAGTGCTTTGAAGCTTTGCAGTATTGAGTCACATCAGAGTTTGTAGGAACAGGAAATATATGACTTTCTATTATTTAGAAAGCATTTGAGTCCTTCCAGGAACTGTTTAATAAGTTTCAGTAACAGTTTAATAGGGAACAAATTTGTGTTTTGCAGTGGAGGTGAATCTGATTGCCTTCAAGGCCAAAAAATGCCATTGGTCAAGGCAATCCATTTGATGTGGCTGGCTTTATCAATTTCAGTCTTAAAACACCATTTGTCCTTTCAACCTTATTAGAAGATTGACGAAGGCAGGGATAATGATAATGCTGTTGTATTCGTAATTCCTTGTTTAACTGCTTTAAAACTTGTTGAAAGGACCACCACTACCACTGGAGATTCCTTCCACTGCGTTATAATGAAAACAGATTTTCTAATAAGCAAATTAACTACTATTATAGCATCAACCTTCTTGCCTGGGAAAGCTTTATCCACTCAGAGAACATACAATTACAAGAACATATTGATATTTCATAGGGGGTAGCATTGAATGAAATCTCTTTGAAAATGTTCAGATGGTCCAGCAAGTGGCAGAAATGTATCATCTGAGGTTTTCATTGTCTTACCTGAATTATGGATTTGATAAACAATATATCAGTTGTAGACCATTTTACCAATTTTAGAGCAGTCATCCCACCAATATGTTTTCACAGTTTGTCTTACTGTATCTATTTCATGATGAGTTAATGAGTACAGAACTTTTAATAATGGAAGCTTTAAGTATTCAGGAAGAATTAGGCAGCCAGCTGGGCCCTATGTGAGTACAAGCTTAATGTTATATTTACAACATGTTAAATGTTAGTTTTATTTCTCCAATTCAGGTGCAACATACAATTTACTAAATAGGTTATCAAACATTGTTTGATGTGGATCAATCTTATGATGTTCATTGAAATTGTTTTTCTCAATTGTTTCAGTATTAGTTGACAGCATGAAAATATGCTAAGGCATTTCCTTGGTATTCAGTTAATTATTGTTCAGTTTGATATTGGTTTAGCAGTTTTATGAATCAGTTTCTTCATTAAAATTGTAAAACTTCTTACCCCGTCCAATGGTATAATCTTAAAGTTATGGGGAACTCGTACTTGCCAGACTTATGTCCATGTATCTACTCAATGGGAAACATTTTAGGATTATAGTAGCTTGCAAATGCTTTCAGAAAAGTCTCAGAGTAAAACAATTAATTGTCTGTGGATGATAAAACATTCAGAATGGTCACAGTTAAAAATCTACTTTTGTAGTTTCAAGTTTCTGACTGGTGGAATAAATAGACATAGTAGGCATACAATCACTAAATATTTTGCATTTCTCATCCATAACTTGGGCAAGATTCTGAGGGTTTTCAGCTATTGCTGTCCTTCTTCCTACTCCTCACCTTATTGTGTGGAAAGTTTCATCTTTTCTTCCCCTAGATGTTGGATGCTGCAGCTGCCTCTACCTCACAGTGGACTTGAAAGTAAACAGGCATTGCCATTATTGCTGCTTTCAGTGTTCTATTTCTGTGCTGTACCTGGTTATGTTTTTCTTTAAGCTACTTTATAAAATATTATTAATTGTTGCTATGAGATATAAGACGGAGGTGAAATTTCTCAAAACAAGAGCTTACATTCTTAAAATTGATTCTTCATCTCTATATTGCTGAAATCAAACTCTGAAGATTGATCAATGACTCCTTAATTTCAATCATTAAAGACTCCTGTTTGGCATTTTGCCTGATTGCTTTGTAGCTTTTGATACTCAGCAAACCTGGAATGCTGACTTTTTGGACATGCTGACTTTTTCCTCCCCAGATTCCAATTTGCTTCCTGCTCCTAACAGTAAGGACTCCCCAAACTGTAGTCTTCAGGCAAGTCTCTGTAGTGTCAATTATTAGGAAACAGTGTTTCCTCCCATGACTTTAATCATTATCTCTGAGCATATGGTACCCTAGTGTTTCCACAAACTGAATCTTCATTGCTATCTAGCCAATTGCCCATCAGGCATTTTCACCTGTGGTGATCTAATTTCAATATCTAAATTAAAGGTATCTTTTCCACAAAAGAAAAAAAAAAAAAGAAAAGAAAAGAAATCGAGCACCCTTACAATATCTCTATTCTTTTTAAGAACACTGCCATTTTTTTTTATATTAACATTTAAGCTTTAATTAGAAGTATAACTTTTTTAAGGTAAGTTTTAGGAACACCAGTCTTTCTTTGATTAGTATGTAGAATTCCATCTTGAACACTGCCATTTTTTTCTTCTATGTTGCTGGCAAATATAAACTTAAAAAATTCTCGGTGCTCTATTATTATTATCAAGCCAGTCATTATCCTATGTTAATTATTTCTCCACAACATCACTTATGTCTATCTTTTCTCCCCTCTACCACCATTTTAAGTGTAAAAGTTAATTCCGTAACATTGTGAGAATGTATGTATAGTTTAGACTTTATTTCTTAATCTCAAATCCTTCCTATTGCCAATGTCAAATTAATCTTCCAAACACAATATACATCATGTTTGTGACCCAATACTATTTTCTTTTCTTAATGTGACCCAATACTATTTCCTTTTCTTTATACATTTTAGAATCCTGAAATAATAATTTCCATTCTTATAGGCAAATCACATGTAAAAGCACCATTTATAGCAGATAGGACTAATGGTCAGAAATAGACTCATTTGCTCAAAGTCATGCAGCAAGTAGTGGCTGCACCAGATCTTGACACAATTGAAAACTTGACCCTGGTTTATCTTTGTATGGACTTTTACTACATGGGCTTTTAAAGTAGCATACCTTAGTGCATGATGTCACATATTTTATAAACATATAAATATCAAGAAATAGATAACAGTTTAAGTCATTCAAACAAATATTAGATATTGGTTTTTCAGGTTAAGTGAGAATAAACTTGTCTTAATATTTCTAAACATATACAAAGCTCTAAAATATTTTCTTTTAATATTACTTAAATAAAAATAGTTTCTTATATATATAATGCTTGGAAAATAATAGTATACGTAAAAGTAGAAGTACGGCCCGAATAGCCTGAAGATCATTTAATGCAGTATTTTTCTTTTACCACTATTTTCTCTTTAATGTTTATTCTTTTGGTATGCAAGAAATACATGCACATGTGTACATAAGAGCTACAGTCATGGTTATTCACATTAGAGGAAAACATTCACTTCCACTTGATTTCTTACACAGTTATTTATTTTTTTTTTATTTTTTTTTTATTTTACTTTAAGTTCTAGGGTACATGTGCACAACGTGCAGGTTTGTTACCTATGTACACTTGTGCCATGTTGGTGTGCTGCACCCCTCAACTTGTCAGCACCCATCAACTCGTCATTTATATCAGGTATAACTCCCAATGCCATCCCTCCCCCCTCCCCTCTCCCCATGATAGGCCCTGGTGTGTGATGGTCCCCTTCCAGAGTCCAAGGGATCTCATTGCTCAATTCTCACCTATGAGTGAGAACATGCGGTTTTTGGTTTTCCGTTCTTGTGAGAGTTTGCTGAGAATGATGGTCCATGCATGCATGGTCCAGATGCATCCATGTCCTTACAAAGGACACAAACTCATCCTTTTTTATGGCTGCATAGTATTCCATGGTGTATATGTGCCACATTTTCTTAATCCAGTGTGTCACTGATGGACATTTGGGTTGATTCCAAGTCTTTGCTATTGTGAATAGTGCCGCAATAAACATACGTGTGTATGTGTCTTTATAGCAGCATGACTTATAATCCTTTAGGTATATACCCAGTAATGGGATGGCTGGGTCATATGGTATTTCTACTTCTAGATCCTTGAGGAATCGCCATACTGTTTTCTACAATGGTTGAACCAGTTTACAATCCCACCAACAGTGTAAAAGTGTTCCTATTTCTCCACATCCTCTCCAGCACCTGTTGTTTCCTGACTTTTTAATGATTGCCATTCTAACTGGTGTGAGATGGTATCTCATTGTGGTTTTGATTTGCATAAATGCTCATCATCACTGGCCATCAGAGAGTAACACAGTTATTTTAAGTTATGGCACTGGCAGTTTCTTTAAAATATGGTTTTAGTAACAAAAATCAAATCATAAAACCTTTTACTGTACTTTTATTATTTCCATTTTTAGACTTTAGGTATAAAGTATTAAATTCATATTTAATGGTAGAAAACATTTAAAAAATACAAAAACCTCTGTGACCTACACTTTCATTTTCTATTTAAAAGTTCTTTGGCCGGGCGCGGTGGCTCACACCTGTAATCCCAGCATTTTGGGAGGCAGAAGTGAGCAGATCACCTGAGGTCAGGAGTTCAAGACCAGCCTGGCCAACATGGTGAAACCCTGTCTCTATTAAAAATACAAAAATTAGCTAGACATAGTGGGATGTGCCTGTAATTCCAGCTACTTGGGAGGCTGACGGAGGAGAATTGCTTGAACCAAGGAGGCACAGGTTGCAGTGAGCCGAGATCACGCCGTTGCACTCCAACCTTGGTGACAGAGTGACAGGGCAAGACTCTGTCTCTAAATAAATAAATAAATAAATAAATAAAAGTTCTCTAAATTGCTACATTTTAAGACTGAAAAAACAGTTTATTTTTTATGTGGATGTTTTCCTGATTTTTGGACCAAGGTTAAATTGTACATATTTGCATATAGAATACATAGTTTATAATTATCTCACATGTATCCATGCATTGAATTTCTAAAAAAGATGTTATAGCAATTACTAAAATATGATATACCTTATTCAAGAAAGGGTTTTGCAAATTCACATTATAATTATATTATTTTGCCAAGAATTATTTATTTAGATATTTACCTCTATCATCTAAGTTTTCCATTTCCCTTTTTAAATCTATCTCAATATGTCACAGTCTATGTGTCTTCATTAGATTTTCCTTCAGTTTAAGTGTCCCTTATCTTAAATACTTGGGACCAGAAGTGTTTTGGATGTCAGATTTTTTTCTGATTTTAGAAAATTTGCATGTACATAATGAGGTATCCTGGGGATGAGATTCAAGTCTAAACATGAAATTCATTTTTGTTTTATATATGCTTTATAAACATAGCCTGAAGGTCATTTAATACAGTATTTTTAGTAATTTTTTACATGAAGCAAAATTTGATTCTGATGTAGCACATGAGGTTAGGTGTGGAATTTTTCACTTGTGACATCATGTCTGCACTCAAAAAATTTTAGATTTTGGAGCTTTTAAGATTTTGGATTTTCTGGCCGGGCGCGGTGGCTCAAGCCTGTAATCCCAGCACTTTGGGAGGCCGAGGCGGGTGGATCACGAGGTCAGGAGATCGAGACTATCCTGGCTAACACGGTGAAACCCCGTCTCTACTAAAAATACAAAAAAATTAGCCGGGCGTGGTAGCGGGCGCCTGTAGTCCCAGCTACTTGGGAGGCTGAGTCGGGAGAATGGCGTGAACCCAGGGGGCGGAGCTTGCAGTGAGACGAGATCGCGCCACTGCACTCCAGCCTGGGAGACACAGCGAGACTCCGTCTCAAAAAAAAAAAAAAAAAAAAAAAAAAGATTTTGGATTTTCTGACTAGAGATGCTCAATTTATTTTTTATTTCTTCTGACTTAAAAGTGGTGCTTAAGAGATCCCAGCAATGACAATCCTATCCCAACAAAATGAAGATTTAAAGTTCCATGTACAAGCAGAGAGACTCTATCCAGAATGCTGCATAGCCCAGAGATGTTATCTTCCTCACCCACTGATACTTCAATGCATTTCCAGATGAAATCCATCAAAACTTTTTCCAATGATGATATCCATATGACTCAATTAAGAATTACTTTTCATTTGATTTGATCTTTTTTCAGTAATTGTTCTTGAAACACCCTCTGTTCTAGGCAGAATCATGACCCACCAAAGATGTCAAATTCCTAATCCCTACCATCTGTGGGTAAAGGGAATTGATGATATGAATGACATTGAGGCCGCTGATCATCTGATTTTGATATGGCGGGATTATTTTGGACTACTTGGGTGGATCTAATGTAATCTCAGGGGTCTTTAAATGTGGAAAATGAAGGCAGAGTCAGCTAGAAGCAGCATAAGAAAGAATTGACTGACATTGCTGGCTTTGAAGATGGAGGAACGGGATATGAGCCAAGGAATGGTAGGCAGCCTCTGGAAACTGTAAAGGAAACAGTTTCTCCATCAGTGACTCCCGATGAAACACAGCCCTACTGACACCTCTTTAGCCCAGCGAGACCCTTTTGGATTTCTAACCTCTAGAACTGTAAGATAATAAATCTCTTCTGTGTTAAGTCACCATATGTGTGATACTATGTTATAACAGCAATGGGACACTAATACATTCTCTTTCTTAGTGTACCAAATATCAAACACTCCAAGTTTCTTCCTATATCCATGACTGGATTTTAAAATTTCCTTTGTTGGATTCTCCTTCTTTTCTTGATCATTTGACATCGAAGTTCCTCTGGGGTTTTTCCTAGTTTTACTTGGCTCTTCTTTATACTCACTCTTTCCACATTGGGATGGCCCAAAAATCTTTGTCTCTAGTTCAGATCATAGTGTGTCTAAACTCTTGTAATCAATGTTTACATGAAAGTCCTTTGTGTACTTTATATGGCCGTGATTAATTTACTCCCATTGTTTACAACATTCTATTATTTGGAAATTTTACTCTTACTTAGGTATCCTACTATGAACGGACTACTAAGAACAATCAATACTTTGCATGTATTGGCACATAAACATACTTATTTCTGCAGAATTTATGTCTAGTGATGAGGTTGTTACATCATTTGATATTGACAATCAGTTTTATAAAGTGTTAGCACAAAATTACAGTCATGCCAACTGTGTATGAGGATTTAAATTCATAAGCATCGTTGCCAACACATTGTATGATCAATCTTTATATATATTTTCCACTCTAGTTGTATACATAATGGTGTTACATTCTGTTTTAATTCACTCCTCTGTGATACAGTGAAGATGAGGACTTTTTCATATATTTACAAGCAATTTAATTATTCTTGTTTTTGAACTGCCTCGCCAAGTATTTTGCATAATAATGTTCTACTCTGAATTGATTTTAATTCATTCTTGACGTATTTTGAATATTTGCATTTTATCAGTTTACAGGTGGAAAGTATCTTTTTTCAGTCTGTGGCTTCCCTTCTTATGATCACATGTGTGCCTTTTGATGAGCATGATGTGTTGTACATATTCTGTTTGCCCTTTCCAATTGGCTTTTCACCCTTCCTTACTTTCTTCACTGCACTAGGAGCTGGACTTTTATGGGCTCCATCAGTAAATTTCTGTAATCTTTGGTTTCTTGTAAGGCTTGGGTAATGGGAAACCCAGGGAACTAAGGAAAGAGAGAGGACTGATATTAGGTTATCTATTCCCCTGCCTTCCTCCATGCAGTGATGACTTAAGTTGTCCTGGTTGTGGTACCCACAGTTGATTTCTCTTTTCAAGGCGGATGTATCTCTATGCATCTTTCCCTTAAGGCTCTGGTGTCTCATACCTCCATTGAGCTCTTCAGGCCTTCTAACCCGTAATAACTTCACCAAGACCGAGCCCTGGGATTGTGTACTACCCTTGTGGTTACAAAGGTAGTAACCACATGAACTATGTAACTAACTCCATTGTCTCATCTTAAATAAATTCTCCTTAATTTATTGTCTCATCTTAAATAAATTCTCCTTATTTGTTTGAGTGGATATGTTCAGATATATTTTATTTTAATGAATTAGAAAATGAACTGCAAGTATGTATGTCTGTATGTATATATATGTTTGTGTATGTGTATATATATGTATTCACATATACATATACTATCTATATCTCAGCTATTATTTTAAGTTTTGCTTCAATTAAACATACTATAGTAAATGAAGAGAAAAAAGCCTATTGTACTTAGTCATATGTATATATTTTTTCTTTCTGTTCTTTTGTTTTAATTTTTTTTTCTGTTACTGTTACTTTTCTGTTTAGAAAACACACTGTTTCAGGCCAGGCGCAGTGGCTCATACCTGAAATTCCAGCACTTTGGGAGGCCAAGGCAGCCGGATCACGAGGTCAAGAGATTGAGATCATCCTGGCTAACACGGTGAAACTCCGTCTCTACTAAAAATGCAAAAAAAATTACCTGGGCTTGGTGGCAGATGCCTGTAGTGCCAGCTACTCGGGAGGCTGAGGCAGGAGAATGGCGTGAACCAGAAGACGGAGCTTGCAGTGAGCCGAGATCGCCCCACTGCACTCCAGCCTGGATGACAGAGGGAGATGCTGTCTCAAACAAACAAACAAACAAACAAACAAAAAAAGAGAACGCTCTCTGTTTCAGCCTTTGTTTTAGAGAAGGTTTACTAACAATGCTAGTTTTAGATTTCCTTCATTCGACAATATCTTGATTCTTTTTTTAATTCTGAAGAACATTTTTTTCCACTGAGTATAGGATTCTTGCTTCTTTCTTTTCAGTACTTGAAAATTATTCCTTAAGTTTCTTCTAGATGTCTAATTTCTTGATAAAAGATCCACCGTCATTTGAACTGTTTTTCTCCTATATGTAATGTGCCATTTCTCTCTGGCTGCTTCCAAGTTTGTTGTTGTTGTTGTTGTCTTCACTTTCCAGAAATTTGACTTCAATATATCTTACTGTGTAGGTTTCTTTGGGATTTTCCTCTGGGATTCATGCAGTCACGTGAATCTTCATGTTCATGTCACTTGCCAAATTTGTGGAGTTTTCAGTCATTATTTTATCATCATTTTTCATTCCTGCCATCTTTCTCCTCTCCTGTGACTCCAAAGACACAAAGGTTTTATCTTCAGTTACAGTTTTATAAGTGCCTGTTGTTCTGTCTTTACATTTGTTTATTTATTTTGAAGTGTATGTTCTCTCTGTTGTTCAGATTGGGTAATATCTATTGCTCCATCTTTCAGTTCACTGATTCATTCCTCTGTCTCATTCATTATGTTCCTGAACCCACCTCCTCAGCTTCTCATTTTGGTTATTGTGTTTTTTCTTTTCTTTTAATTTAATTTAGTTGTATTTTAAGTTCTAGGGATACAGGTACAGTATGGCCATTTTCATGACATTGATTATTTTTATCCATGTTATCTTATCCTAATATTGATTCTGATTTCCTGTACTGAAATTGACTATTCCTATCCATGAGCATGGATTTTTTTCCATTTGTTTGTGTCTTCTCTTATTTCCTTGAGCAGTGGTTTGTAGATGGCTTTGAAAAGGTCCTCCACTTCCCTTGTTAGTTGAATTCCTAGGTATTTATTCTCTTTGTAGTTATTGTGAATGGAAGTTCATTCATTATTTGGCTCTCTGGTTGCCCATTATTGGTGCATAGGAATGCTTGTGGTTTTTTCACATTTATTTTGTATGCTGAGACTTTGCTGAAGTTACTTAACAGCTTAAGAAGCTTTTGGACTGAGATGATGTGAAGCATCTCTCTAATTTTGTCATTTTGAGAATGTTATTTCAGTGGTATCATACAGTTATGTCAGTGGTATGCACACTTTGGGTTTTGTTTTTGTTGATTATTCAGCTTAATGCTCCTAAAAGCTATCAAATTTAACTATTCATGTAATAGAGATATTTTACTTGTTTCAAGCTTTTCACTATTAAAAATAAAACTACCTGGCCCAAGTATACATATGTAACAAACCTGCACGTTATGCACATGTACCCTAGAACTTAAAGTATAATAATAATAATAAATAAACAAATAAAAAATAAAACTACCAGGAACAATTGCATAAAGTTTTGTGTGCAATACGTCTTCATTTTCATAGAATAAATTTCCAGGTATGATATTTCTGGGTTGTATGACAAGTGTGAGGTCAATATTCATAAAACAAACAAGCAAACAAAACTGACCAAACCATTTTTCAAAGTGGCCACACTGTTTTACATACCTATCAGCAGTGTATCAGTGAATCACTTTTTTCACATCACCTTGCCAGCCCGTGGTATTGCCATTCATTTTTGTCGTATCTGTTCTAATGGGTGTCTAATGATACAATACAGTGGTCCATATTTTCAATCGCCTAATGCCTAGTAATGTTGAACATTTTTTCATGTGCTTATTTCCCATCCATATATTCTCTTTGGTGAAATGTTCTGTTCATTTCTAGTTAATTCATTTCTAGTTGTCTTTTGGCTATTGAGTTGCAAGAGCTCTTTATGAACAATAGATATAAAACGTTTCTCAGATATATGGTTTGAAAATATTTTCTCCCAGGCTGCTGCTTGTCTTTTTAGCTTTTTAACAGGGTACTTTGTAGAACAAAATTTTTAATATTCATTATGTCCAGTTTATTGATTTTTTTTGCCAAAATAAGTACTCCTTATCGAGTCCTAGGTCCTTATCTAATTTTCTTCTTTTAAAAAAACTTTTAGAGTTTTATCTTTTTAATTTAAGTCCATAGTCTGTCTTGAGTTAATATTTGAGGATGCTATGTAGTTTAAGCCCAGGTTCTATTTTTGCCTGATTATAGCATCGTTTATTGAAAGAGTATCCTTCATCTACTATAGTGCTTTTGCATCTTAGTTATATGTTGGTCATACTTGTGTGGGGCTATTTCCACATGCTCTATTCTCTATGCTCTATTCTTTTCCATTGACTAATGTGCCAGTCCCACCACATAGTTCATAGTATTATTTACTATAGTAAATAAAGCTACATGTTACATCTTGAAATCGGAGAGAGATATATATATTTTTTAATTATTATACTTTGAGTTCTAGGGTACATATGCATAATGTGCAGGTTTGTTACATATGTATACTTGTGCCATGTTGGTGTGCTGCAGCCATCAACTCATCAGCACCCATCAACTCGTCATTTACATCAGGTGTAACTCCCAATGCAATCCCTTCCCCCTCCCCCCTCCCCATGATAGGCCCCAGTGTGTGATGTTCCCCTTCCCTAGTCCAAGTGATCTCATTGTTCAGTTCCCACCTATGAGTGAGAACATGCGGTGTTTGGTTTTCTGTTCTTGTGATAGTTTGCTAAGAATGATGGTTTCCAGCTGCATCCATGTCCCTACAAAGGACACAAACTCATCCTTTGTTATGGCTGCATAGTATTCCATGGTGTATATGTGCCACATTTTCTTAATCCAGTCTGTCACTGATGGACATTTGGGTTGATTCCAAGTCTTTGCTATTGTGAATAGTGCCGCAATTAACATACATGTGCATGTGTCTTTATAGCAGCATGATTTAGAATCCTTTGGGTATATACCCAGTAATGGGATGGCTGAGTCATATGGTACATCTAGTTCTAGATCCCTGAGGAATCGCCATACTGTTTTCCATAATGGTTGAACTAGTTTACAATCCCACCAACAGTGTAAAAGTGTTCCTATTTCTCCACATCCTCTCCGGCACCTGTTGTTTCCTGACTTTTTAATGATTGCCATTCTAACTGGTGTGAGATGGTATCTCATTGTGGTTTTGATTTGCATTTCTCTGATGGCCAGTGATGATGAGCATTTTTTCATATGTCTCTTGGCTGTAAGAATGTCTTCTTTTGAGAAATGTCTGTTTATATCCTTTGCCCACTTTTTGATGGGGTTTTTTGTTTTTTTCTTGTAAATTTGTTTGAGTTCTTTGTAGGTTCTGGATATTAGCCCTTTGTCAGATGAGTAGATTGCAAAACTTTTCTCCCATTCTGTAGGTTGCCTGTTCACTCTGATGGCAGTTTCTTTTGCTGTGCAGAAGCTCTTTAGTTTAATGAGATCCCATTTGTCAATTTTGGCTTTTGCTGCCATTGCTTTTGGTGTTTTAGACATGAAGTCTGCCCATGCCTATGTCATGAATGGTACTACCTAGGTTTTCCTCTAGGATTTTTATGGTATTAGGTCTAACATTTAAGTCTCTAATCCATCTTGAATTAATTTTCGTATAAGGAGTAAGGAAAGGATCCAGTTTCAGCTTTCTACTTATGGCTGGCCAATTTTCCCAGCACCATTTATTAAATAGGGAATCCTTTCCCCATTTCTTGTTTCTCTCAGGTTTGTCAAAGATCAGATGGCTGTAGATGTGTGGTATTATTTCTGAGGACTCTGTTCTGTTCCATTGGTCTATATCTCTGTTTTGGTACCAGTACCATGCTGTTTTGGTTACTGTAGCCTTGTAGTATAGTTTGAAGTCAGGTAGCGTGATACCTCCAGCTTTGTTCTTTTGACTTAGGATTGTCTTGGAGATGCGGGCTCTTTTTTGGTTCCATATGAACTTTAAAGCAGTTTTTTCCAATTCTATGAAGAAACTCATTGGTAGCTTGATGGGGATGGCATTGAATCTATAAATAACTTTGGGCAGTACGGTCATTTTCATGATATTGATTCTTCCTATCCATGAGCATGGTATGTTCTTCCATTTGTTTGTGTCCTCTTTTATTTCACTGAGCAGTGATTTGTAGTTCTCCTTGAAGAGGTCCTTGACATCCCTTGTAAGTTGGATTCCTAGGTATTTTATTCTCTTTGAAGCAATTGTGAATGGAAGTTCATTCCTGATTTGGCTCTCTGTTTGTCTGTTACTGGTGTATAAGAATGCTTGTGATTTTTGCACATTAATTTTGTATCCTGAGACTTTGCTGAAGTTGCTTATCAGCTTAAGGAGATTTTGGGCTGAGAAAATGGGATTTTCTAAATATACAATAAGGTCATCTGCAAAGAGGTACAATTTGACTTCTTCTTTTCCTAACTGAATACCCTTGTTTTCTTTCTTTTGCCTGATTGCCCTAGCCAGAACTTCCAACTCTATGTTGAATAGGAGTGGTGAGAGAGGGCATCCCTGTCTTGTGCCAGTTTTCAAAGGGAATTTTTCCAGTTTTGGCCCATTCAGTATGATATTGGCTGTGGGTTTGTCATAAATAGCTCTTATTATTTTGAGGTACGTTCCATCAATACCGAATTTATTGAGCGTTTTTAGCATGAAGGGCTGTTGAATTTTGTCAAAAGCCTTTTCTGCATCTATTGAGATAATCATGTGGTTCTTGTCTTTGGTTCTGTTTATATGCTGGATTATGTTTATTGATTTGCGAATGTTGAACCAGCCTTGCATCCCAGGGATGAAGCCCACTTGATCATGGTGGATAAGCTTTTTGATGTGCTGCTGAATCCAGTTTGCCAGTATTTTATTGAGGATTTTTGCATCGATGTTCATCAGGGATATTGGTCTAAAATTCTCTTTTTTTGTTGTGTCTCTGCCAGGCTTTGGTATCAGGATGATGTTGGCCTCATAAAATGAGTTAGGGAGGATTCCCTCTTTTTCTATTGATTGGAATAGTTTCAGAAGGAATGGTACCAGCTCCTCCTTGTACCTCTGGTAGAATTCGGCTTTGAATCCATCTGGTCCTGGACTTTTTTTCGTTGGTAGGCTATTAATTATTGCCTCAATTTCAGAGCCTGCTATTGGTCTATTCAGGGATTCAACTTCTTACTGGTTTAGTCTTGGAAGAGTTGAAGTGTCCAGGAAATTATCCATTTCTTCTAGATTTTCCAGTTTATTTGCGTAGAGGTGTTTATAGTATTCTCTGATGGTAGTTTGTATTTCTGTGGGGTTGGTGGTGATATCCCCTTGATCATTTTTAATTGCGTCGATTTGATTCTTCTCTCTTTTCTTCTTTATTCGTCTTGCTAGCGGTCTGTCAATTTTGTTGATCTTTTCAAAAAACCAACTCCTTGATTCATTGATTTTTTGGAGGGTTTTTTGTGTTTCTATCTCCTTCAGTTCTGCTCTGATCTTAGTTATTTCTTGCCTTCTGCTAGCTTTCGAATGTGTTTGCTCTTGCTTCTCTGGTTCTTTTAATTGCGATGTTAGAGTGTCAATTTTAGATCTTTCCTGCTTTCTCTTGTGGGCATTTAGTGCTATAAATTTCCCTCTACACACTGCTTTAAATGTGTCCCAGAGATTCTGGTATGTTGTATCTTTGTTCTCATCGGTTTCAAAGAACATCTTTATTTCTGCCTTCATTTCGTTATGTACCCAGTAGTCTTTCAGGAGCAGGTTGTTCAGTTTCCATGTAGGTGAGCGGTTTTGATTGAGTTTCTTAGTCCTGAGTTCTAGTTTGATTGCACAGTGGCCTGAGAGACAGTTTGTTATAATTTCTGTTCTTGTACATTTGCTGAGGAGTGCTTTACTTCCAATTATGTGGTCAATTTTGGAGTAAGTGCGATGTGGTGCTGAGAAGAATGTATATTCTGGTGATTTGGGGTGGAGAGTTCTATAGATGTCTATTAGGTCTGCTTGCTGCAGAGATGAATTCAATTCCTGGATATCCTTGTTAATTTTCTGTCTCGTTGATCTGTCTAATGTTGACAGTGGAGTGTTGAAGTCTCCCATTATTATTGTATGGGAGTCGAAGTCTCTTTGTAAGTCTCTAAGGACTTGCTTTATGAATCTGGATGCTCCTGTATTGGGTGCATATATATTTAGGATAGTTAGGTCTTCCTGTTGAATTGATCCCTTTACCATTAGGTAATGGCCTTCTTTGTCTCTTTTGATCTTTGATGGTTAAAGTCTGTTTTATCAGAGACGAGGATTGCAACCCCTGCTTTTTTTTGTTCTCCATTTGCTTGGTAAATCTTCCTCCATCCCTTTATTTTGAGCCTATGTATGTCTCTGCGTGTGAGATGGGTCTCCTGAATACAGCAGACTGATGGGTCTTGACTCTTTATCCAGTTTGCCAGTCTGTGTCTTTTAATTGGAGCATTTAGTCCATTTACATTTAAGGTTAAGATTGTTATGTGTGAACTTGATCCTGCCATTATGATATTAACTGGTTATTTTGCTCGTTAGTTGATGCAGTTTCTTCCTAGCCTTGATGGTCTTTACATTTTGGCATGTTTTTGCAATGGCTGGTACCGGTTGTTCCTTTCCATGTTTAGTGCTTCCTTCAGGGTCTCTGGTAAGGCAGGCCTAGTGGTGACAAAATCTCTAAGCATTTGCTTATCTGTAAAGGATTTTATTTCTCCTTCACTTATGAAACTTAGTTTTGGGTGGATATGAAATTCTGGGTTTAAAATTCTTTTCTTTAAGAATGTTGAATATTGGCCCCCACTCTCTTCTGGCTTGGAGAGTTTCTGCCGAGAGATCTGCTGTTAGTCTGATGGGCTTCCCTTTGTGGGTAACCCGACCTTTCTCTCTGGCTGCCCTTAAGATTTTTTCCTTCATTTCAACTTTGGTGAATCTGGCAATTATGTGTCTTGGAGTTGCTCTTCTTGAGGAGTATCTTTGTGGCGTTCTCTGTATTTCCTGGATTTGAATATTGGCCTGCCCTACTAGGTTGGGGAAGTTCTCCTGGATGATATCCTGAAGAATGTTTTCCAACTTGGTTCCATTTTCCCCCTCACTTTCAGGCACCCCAATCAGACGTAGATTTGGTCTTTTTACATAATCCCATACTTCTTGCAGGCTTTGTTCATTTCTTTTTCTTCTATTTTATTTTGGTTTCTCTTCTTGCTTCATTTCATTCATTTGATCCTCAATCGCAGATACTCTTTCTTCCAGTTGATCGAGTCGGTTACTGAAGCTTGTGCATTTGTCACGTATTTCTCGTGTCATGGTTTTTATCTCTTTCATTTCGTTTATGACCTTCTCTGCATTAATTACTCTAGCCATCAATTCTTCCACTTTTTTTTCAAGATTTTTAGTTTCTTTGTGCTGGGTACGTAGTTCCTCCTTTAGCTCTGAGAAGTTTGATGGACTGAAGCCTTCTTCTCTCATCTCGTCGAAGTCATTCTCCGTCCAGCTTTGATCCGTTGCTGGCGATGAGCTGCGCTCCTTTGCTGGGGGAGATGTGCTCTTATTTTTTGAATTTTCAGCTTTTCTGCCCTGCTTTTTCCCCATCTTTGTGGTTTTATCTGCCTCTGGTCTTTGATGATGGTGATGTACTGATGGGGTTTTGGTGTAGGTGTCCTTCCTGTTTGATAGTTTTCCTTCTAACAGTCAGGACCCTCAGCTGTAGGTCTGTTGGAGATTGCTTGAGGTCCACTCCAGACCCTGTTTGCCTGGGTTTCAGCAGCAGAGGCTGCAGAAGATAGAATATTGCTGAACAGTGAGTGTACCTGTCTGATTCTTGCTTTGGAAGCTTCCTCTCAGGGGGGTACTCCACCCTGTGAGGTGTGGGGTGTCAGACTGCCCGTAGTGGGAGATGTCTCCCAGTTAGGCTACTCAGGGTTCAGGGACCCACTTGAACAGGCAGTCTGTCCCTTCTCAGATCTCAACCTCCGTGTTGGGAGATCCACTGCTCTCTTCAAAGCTGTCAGACAGAGTCGTTTGCGTCTGCAGAGGTTTCTGCAGCGTTTGTTATTGTTTACTGTGTCCTGTCCCCAGAGGTGGAGTCTACAGAGACAGGCAGGTTTCCTTGAGCTGCTGTGAGCTCCACCCAGTTCGAGCTTCCCAGCAGCTTTGTTTATCTACTTAAGGCTCAGCAGTAGCGGGCGCCCCACTCCCAGCCTTGCTGCTGCCTTGCCGGTAGATCACAGACTGCTGTGCTAGCAATGAGGGAGGTTCCGTGTATTTGGGACCCTCCCGGCCAGGTGTGGGATATAATCTCCTGGTGTGCCCGTTTCCTTAAAGCGCAGTATTGGGGTGGGAGTTACCCGATTTTCCAGGTGTTGTGTGTCTCAGTTCCCCTGGCTAAGAAAAGGGATTCCCTTCCCCCTTGCGCTTCCCAGGTGAGGCGATGCCTCGCCCTGCTTCAGCTCTCACTGGTCGGGCTGCAGCAGCTGATCAGCACCGATTGTCGGGCACTCCCTAGTGAGATGAACCCGGTACCTCAGTTGAAAATGCAGAAATCACCAGTCTTCTGTGTTGTTCGCGCTGGGAGTTGGAGACTGGAGTTGTTCATATTCGGCCATCTTGCTCCGCCCCCGAGAGATATTTTTCCAAATTGTTTTCTTTTTAGAATTTCAAAGTATTCTAGTTATTTTGGTTTCTTATGTACATTTTTTGATCTTGGTTATATTTAAGTAGAGCATCAGCTTATTTCAGCAAATATTATTTTCTATTTTAATGTGGCTAGTACAGTTGACCCTTGAACAACATGGGTTTGAACTATGCAACTCCACTTGCACATGAATTTTATTCTGACTCTGCCACCCCTGAGACAATAAAACCAACCCCTCTCTTCTTTTTCCTCCTTAGCCTACTCAATGTGAAGTTGATGAGGATGAAGAACATTTATGATGATTAACTTTCACTTAATGAACAGTAAATATATTTTCTCTTCCTGAGGATTTTCTTAATAACATTGTATTTCCTCTTGCTTACTTTATTGTAAGAATATAGTATGTATAATATGCAAAATACATGTTAATTGATTGTTTATATTATCGGTAATGTTTCTGGCCAACAGCAGGTTACCGGTAGTTAAGTTCTGGGGGAGTCAAAAGTTATAGGTAAATTTCTGACTATGTGGAGGTCACCATCCATAACCCTTGCCTTGTTCAAGGGTCAACTGTGTACAGAAATACAGTTAATCTTTATGTATCATTTTCTACCTTTTAAACTTGCTTAAGTTATTGGTAATTCCAGTAAGGTTTTTTATATTCTTTAGGATTTAATAGAAAGTCGTGTCATATATGAATACAAACAGTTTAATCTTCACTTTGTATACCTTATGCCTTTTGTTAAGTTCTCAAACAATATTTGAGATTCTGCAAACAATGTTTAATGGGAGTGGTGAGAGCAGATATCCTTGTTTTTATTGTATTTAGAAGGAAAACTACCAATAGATTATTTAATTTATCATGATGTTAGTTAGAAGTATTTTTTTTAGGATCTTTATCAGGTAGAATAACTCCCTTTGACATCTAATATTCTGAGAATACTTTTTCATGAATGGAAGTTGAATTTTATCAAATGCTTGCTCTTTGTGTATCCAGATGATCATATAATTTTTCTTCTTTATTCTCTCCAATTTGATAAACACTAATTTATTGATATTTTAATGTTAAGCTAGTTATATTCTTGGCAGAAATTTTAATGGGTTGTGATATATTATTACTATTGTTTTGATTTTGCCATATTTGTTAATTCTTTGTTGAGCACATATATTTACGCTCATAAAATATATTATTAATGTGCAATTTTTCTTTTTCATGTTTTGGTATCTGGGCTATGTTATGATCTGACAAAATAAGTTTGGAACTCTTACATTCTTCTTTGCTTTTATTATATAAAGGAATAGCATTTGCTCCTACAGAGTAAATCCTGTTCTGGCTTTTCATGTGTCTCACAAATGCCAGCAATGTTAACAAGATGTCTTTGTTCTTAGTATCCCCTTACTATGCCAGAACCTAATGTTTCTTAGTATTTTGCTTCATGTTCCTCTCTAAGCCACAGAAAATTGTTCTCTGCTAAACCTCATGACATCACATTCTGTGTATTTGCAGCTAATTTTCAGCCCTTCTGGCAGTCTCTCCTTCTAATCTCTTTATTTTTCCTCTCCTACCAGTCTGGCCAACTAAATAATTGTGGAGTTTAGTGCAAAATGATACACAGGATCCCCTATTTAAAAACAGGAAGAAAATTTCACTGAAGATAGTAAAACACAAGCTTTTTACTTTCTTCAATGATTTCTAGTCTCTGGATTCGTCATAGAGTTTTAATTTGCTATCTAACATATCTCAAAATGTAGCTATTATCATTTATTTCATTATTCACCTTTATATTGTGAAAAGTCACCTTTTAAAAAGCAGACATAAAGGCATTTAACTCATATGTAAAATCATCAAAATCACACAATTTGCATTCTATAGCTCATACACACATATGTGTTTCATTCTTACCAACAATGGAAACATTGCAAAAAACAAACTCAGCTTTGTAGAACATTTAATTTGCTGATATCTGCATTTCTGTCAGCACTCTTGACCTTAGGCTTACTGATTGGTTGGAAACAATCGAAAGGAGAAGGTTACAAAGTGACCAACCTTTCCCTTTCCTTTCATGTCATCATTTTCAATATGAGTGTTTGGTTAAACGTGAGGTAAGATGAATAAGAAGGGATACGATAGGGTTCCTTATAACGTCATTGCCTTCTTTTTGTGTTTGAAGCAGGCCCTAGTTGGAACAGAAAACATGAACTCCCACAGTTGCCACCTACTCAGTCACAGATGTGACAGGCTGATGGTGCATTCCCTGGGATTCCATTGAACACCACGCCTTCTGAGCTAATTGGAATTCTGTATTCCACCACAAACACTCTGTGAGTAGTGCAGCAAGGAACAGCAGACATGCGTGTGCAAGTCTCACCTCGCCTCACATACATGCACTGTGGTCCCATTAGGACTCAATTGTGAAACTCAAGTTCAAAGATGAAGGTGTTGAGAATTTCAAGACTGTAGCAGTAGAGGATTGGTCTAAATGTGAGCCCTTCTGAGTGTGGGGTTTGCATGACTGCACAGCTCATGGGCCATGGAGCTGGTCCTCTCTCCCATTCAGTGGTTCCGGCAACCCTGGCTGTCCACATGTGGATCTAGGCCTCCTCTCTGTCTGCAATAGGAACATTATTCTTGGTCAGAGTGCCTGCTTATATTGGGTGTTTTTTGTGTATTTCCTTTCTCTCAAGGATGATGACCCTCTTACAGCTATTTACCTAGTATCTGAAAATGTTGCCTCAACTTCTTTGCCCCCAGTTTAACAGCTATTCAAGAAAATATGGTAAGTCTAGTACCAACCAATTACTCTCATAGATGAAAAGTTGAAGTTGAATTAATTTTGTTTTAACTTTGTTTGCAAATTCTTAGCTTTATTTTCTATTATTGTAGGTAGTTATGATTATTACATAATTTGATTCACTTGAAAACTCTCATTAAGTCATAGTAAATGATTACATTAAACAAAGAGTGACATTCTTATGTTAATCGCATTTGATACAACTATTTCTGAGCATAGTTTTTGCTATGTGATTCAATGCTCACGTTTGCTATGTGAATCAGTTGTGATTCAATGCATTCCATAAGGGAATCTGTGATCATAACCTGAGGTAAGAGCCACTGAACTGTGTATCTCATATACTATTTCCACCTTCAGGGTACTACTCAATGTTCTATCTAAGGTAATTAAAAAGAGGTGAAAAAGACAAAATGCACTACATATAATAAACTACTAGATTTGAATTCAGAGAAACTTTTATTCAATGTCGGATGTTTCAACTTGTTCACTGAACAACTAAATTACTATCTGTATAGTTGAACTTTCTGATGTATGAGCCAAGGATGTTTGGTGAAGCAGTCTTTATTCTTCTCTCAAATTCTTATATCTTCTATATGTAATAAATAAAAATACCTTGTCACAATATTTTAATATTTTAATTATTAATTATCCTCCAAATTTAATTTCTTCTGCAATAAATTTATATCACTCTTGCCATAGTTATATTTGTTCAGGACTGTATCAAGGTAAATAGGTGAATAATTTCTAAGTGCCAAATTTTGTATAACTTAATTGAGGGTAACAGTCAGTTGGATTAAAATTATTACATTATGCCCTGTTGCTATGTGCATTTTTAATAATTGGGGATTGAGAGATGAGAAAAGATAAGAATAATGAGATTTAATTAAAACAACTCTATTCAATATGTAGTCTCATAATTCACATTTTATAGTAAAGTAAATTTTATCTGTTTTAACATTTATTCAAAAGAGCATTACATGACACATAATAATTTCCTCTGCCCTACCTCTGTCATTACTAGATAATTACATAGAAAGTATTATTTTCTTCTTTCTGATTAACTTCAATATTCTATTCTGTTGTTGCTAGGCTACAACAGATTTCAATCTTTTTTAATGTTGTTCTATAGAAAATAACTAAAATGTATTAGTCTCAGTAGGAGTATATTGGTGACAATCTCTCAAATCAGTTGCCGTACTCTCTACATAAAAGAAGTTATTTTTTACCTTAATATGCATAGTGATTAATATAGTCCTATATCTAGTAGAGAAGGAGCTTAAAAATTTTGACTGTAAATGTCCTCTTAAAATCCTATATCAATCTTAATTTTGGCTTAAAATGACAAAGGCTCATTTATTTACTAATATTCTTTTTTTATTATACTTTAAGTTCTAGGGTACATGTGCACAACGTGCAGGTTTGTTACATATGTATACTTGTGCCATGTTGGTGTGCTGCACCCATCAACTCGTCAGCACCCATCAACTCATCATTTACATCAGGTATAACTCCCAATGCCATCCCTCCCCCCACCCCCTCCCCATGATAGGCCCTGGTGTGTGATGTCCCCCTTCCAGAGTCCAAGTGATCTCATTGTTCAATTCCCACCTATGAGTGAGAACATGAGGTGTTTGGTTTTCTGTTCTTGTGATAGTTTGCTGAGAATGATGGTTTCCAGATGCATCCATGTCCCTACAAAGGACACAAACTCATCCTTTGTTATGGCTGCATAGTATTCCATGGTGTATATGTGCCACATTTTCTTAATCCAGTCTGTCACTGATGGACATTTGGGTTGATTCCAAGTCTTTGCTATTGTGAATAGTGCCGCAATAAACATACGTGTGCATGTGTCTTTATAGCAGCATTATTTATAATCCTTTAGGTATATACCCAGTAATGGGATGGCTGGGTCATATGATATTTCTAGTTCTAGATCCTTGAGGAATCACCACACTGTTTTCCACAATGGTTGAACTAGTTTACAATCCCACCAACAGTGTAAAAGTGTTCCTATTTCTCCACATCCTCTCTGGCACCTGTTGTTTCCTGACTTTTTAATGATTGCCATTCTAACTGGTGTGAGATGGTATCTCATTGTGGTTTTGACTTGCATTTATCTGATGGCCAGTGATAATGAGCATTTTTTCTTGTACCTGTTGGCTGTATGCATGTCTTCTTTTGAGAAATGTCAATTCATATCCTTTGCCCACTTTTTGATGGGGTTGGTTTTTTTTTCTTGTAAATTTGTTTGAGTTCTTTGTAGGTTCTGGATATTAGCCCTTTGTCAGATGAGTAATTGAAAAAACTTTCTCCCATTCTGTAGGTTGCCTGTTCACACTGATGGTAGTTTCTTTTGCTGTGCAGAAGCTCTTTAGTTTAATGAGATCCCATTTGTCAATTTTGGCTTTTGTTGCTATTGCTTTTGGTGTTTTAGACATGAAGTCTTTGCCCATGCCTATGTCCTGAATGGTATTACCTAGGTTTTCTTCTAGGATTTTTATGGTTTTAGGTCTAACATTTAAGTCTCTAATCCATCTTGAATTAATTTTTGTATAAGGAGTAAGGAATGGATCCAATTTCAGCTTTCTACTTATGAGTAGCCAATTTTCCCAGCACCATTTATTAAATAGGGAATCTTTTCCCCATTTCTTGTTTTTCTGAGGTTTGTCAAAGATCAGATGGCTGTAGATGTGTGGTATTATTTCTGAGGACTCTGTTCTGTTCCACTGGTCTATATCTCTCTTTTGGTACCAGTACCATGCTGTTTTGGTTACTGTAGCCTTGTAGTAGTTTGAAGTCAGGTAGTGTGATGCCTCCAACTTTGTTCTTTTGACTTAGGATTGTCTTGGCAATGTGTGCTCTTTTTTGTTTCCATATGAACTTTAAAGCAATTTTTTCCAATTCTGTGACGAAAGTCATTGGTAGCATAATGGGGATGACATTGAATCTATAGATAACCTTGGGCAGTATGGTCATTTTCGTGATATTGATTCTTCCTATCCATGAGCATGGTATGTTCTTCCATTTGTTTGCATCCTCTTTTATTCCACTGAGCAGTGGTTTGTAGTTCTCCTTGAAGAGGTCCTTCACATCCCTTGTAAGTTGGATTCCTAGGTATTTTATTCTCTTTGAAGCAATTGTGAATGGAAGTTCATTCCTGATTTGGCTCTCTGTTTGTCTGTTACTGGTGTATAAGAATGCTTGTGATTTTTGCACATTAATTTTGTATCCTGAGACTTTGCTGAAGTTGCTTATCAGCTTAAGGAGATTTTGGGCTGAGACAATGGGGTTTTCTAAATATACAATCATGTCATCTGCAAACAGGGACAATTTGACTTCTTCTTTTCATAACTGAATACCCTTGATTTCTTTCTCTTCCTGACTGCCCTAGCCAGAACTTCCAACACTATATTGAATAGGAGTGGTGAGAGAGGGCATCCCTATCTTGTGCCAGTTTTCAAAGGGAATGCTTCCAGTTTTTGCCCATTCAGTATGACATTGGCTGTGGGTTTGTCATAAATAGCTCTTATTATTTTGAGATACGTTCCAGCAATACTGAATTTATTGAGCATTTTTAGCATGAAGCGCTGTTGAATTTTGTCAAAGGCCTTTTCTGCATCTATTGAGATAATCATGTGGTTTTTGTCTTTGGTTCTGTTTATATGTTGGATTACGTTTATTGATTTGCGTATGTTGAACCAACCTTGCATCCCAGGGATGAAGCCCACTTGATCATGGTGGATAAGCTTTTTGATGTGCTGCTAGATTCTGTTTGCCAGTATTTTATTGAGGATTTTTGCATCGATGTTCATCAGGGATATTGGTCTAAAATTCTCTTTTTTTTTGTTGTGTCTCTGCCAGGCTTTGGTATCAGGATGATGTTGGTCTCATAAAACGAGTTAGGGAGGATTCCCTCTTCTTCTATTGATTGGAATAGTTTCAGAAGGAATGGTACCAGTTCCTTCTGTACCTCTGGTAGAATTTGGCTGTGAATTCGTCTGGTCCTGGACTTTTTTTGGTTCGTAGGCTATTAATTATTGCCTCAATTTCAGAGCCTGTTATTGGTCTATTCAGGGATTCAACTTCTTCCTGGTTTAGTCTTGAGAGAGTGTAAGTGTCCAGGAAATTATCCATTTCTTCTAGGTTTTCTAGTTTATTTGCGTAGACGTGCAGGAAAGGTCTAAAATTGACACCCTAGCATCACAATTAAAAGAATTAGAGAAGCAAGAGCAAACACATTCAAAAGCTAGCAGAAGGCAAGAAATAACTAAGATCAGAGCAGAACTGAAGGAGATAGAGACACAAAAAACCCTCCAAAAAATCAATGAATCCAGGAGCTGGTGTTTTGAAAAGATCAACAAAATTGATAGACCGCTAGCAAGACTAATAAAGAAGAAAAGAGAGAAGAATCAAATAAATGCAATAAAAAATGATAAAGGGGATATCACCACCAACCCCACAGAAATACAAACTACCATCAAAGAATACTATATTTAATAATATTCTTTAGAAGAAAAATATTTGTCTGGAACCAAATATATACTTGCTGTTATCTTTAGTATATTGCATAATTAAAACTACTTTTTCTACTATGTACAATTTTCTTTTAGTTGAATAATTAAATTCATTTATTGCCACTTTTCAATGTTAATTTAAATAAACTATATATTAGCTTCTAAAATACTCAAGTAAATTACTAACAATTATTCAAAAATTCTTTAATTTCAGAATGTGTTTCTTCATGATATATTTAGAGTGTTTATTGAAAGGCATTTTTTTGCATCTAAAATTGGGTATGTTCTCTTGAAGTTTCATGTTTACTGGAGGATAAATAATTTGGTAAAAATAGATATAGATTATTTTTATAATACAATTATTAACACATCATCCTAAAGAAGGTATATGCAATATCCTACAACTGTGATATCTTTTTTAGTCATGTTAGATCCAATTTTGTATTCCATATAATTATTCAATAAAGGAATACTAAATAAAGATTTTTGTTGTTGTTTTGTATATATGTGTATATGTTCTTTTATTTTTAAAACAGAAGAAAAGGGACTGAACAAAAGATAAGTGCAAAATTCAGATGTGTTGAATGAATGTAAAATTAGAAACTAAATAGATAATAAGCTATTACACCCAGCAATTGTTGAAACATGAAAAAATGAATTACTTTTATAATATGATTGCATCAAAACTTTCGTTCTGATTTCTAACATAGTATTAGACAGTTTTATAAGCCTACTATCTACAAATTCTGGAGTGCTTCTTTTCAGTTTGAAACCATTGTCAAGTCTTTGGGAAACGTGGTGGAGTGATGCTCTACCAATTTTAGTACAGGAGGTAACTGTGGTTCAGGTTGTAGTTCCCATTTGCCAGCATGTTTACTAATGAAATATATTAATGTCCCTTAATGTTTTTAGAGTGTATATTTGTGTTTATGGTGTTTCTGGATGGATCCAGTTTACAAATGTTTTTCACTGTAATTTACAGAAATTTCCACCAGTATGTTAGTTTCTTTTGTTCTTAAGCAAAAAATATAGGGTTTGGAATCTTCTTAGAAACAAATGTGTGTATATGTGTGTGTGTGCATGTGTGTGTTCATGTCCCCTAATTTATGAACTACAAATAACACACAAGACACAAATATTCCTATATGCTTGAGTTATAGATGCCTACAGTGACAATGAAGCCTTTTTAATAAGAAAAAGTAATTGGATTTTGTGAAAACATCACCCCATTCCATGGTTATATATATATTTTTAATGCTAAAAAAACGTTTGGCAGTCTTTCTCATTCTTCCTACTATCTCTTTCATTGCAACTATCATATGTGGATGATGTTGCTATGGCAATCAATTATTCCATCTAGATAAGCCTTGATGTGATAATAATATCCCATGCAGATTTATGCCAAGTAAGTTAGAACTGCTTAAGATCAGTATACACAGATCACGAATGGCTATTTAGAATCCCTTGATGTTGTTTAAAATATAAGTGTGTCAATACAGAGAGGCCCAGTTCAATCAAAGCTCTCCACTTGAAGATATATACCCTCTTCCCTGAGTTTAAGACCAGCCCATTGTATGTTACTTTCTAAATAAAATAGTAGTCAAACATGCTGCTGTACATTTGTCACCTGGCAAATACTTATTATGAAAACTGTTAGAAACAAATTATTCAGATGATCCTGAATAATTGCTATCTCAATCAGTTTCAGTTCGTAAACAAGTCAATAGTGTTGTCATATTATTTCTTACTTCCTTAACATGAAACTTGAGAAAAAATATTTGCTAACTGGATTTCAAAGGATTAATCATTAAAAGCATAAATTAAACTTTTAAAATGTGTATACATTAGTAGATACAAATACATTAGTAGATACAAATACAAATGTGTATATATTAGTAGATACAAATGTATGAGCATTCACTTTTAAGGGATGGAAAATTCCCTTAAGGGCCATCCCTTAAAAGTGAATGCTCATACATTTGTATCTACTAATATAGGAAATAAGATTTATATTTTGCAAAAATTTTGCCACATATTAAGGAAAAGAGGAACATTCCAATTGCTTGCATGAGGCTAGTATTTTTTATACCAAAACATGACAAGAATGTTACAAGAAAGTCAAGGGATAAGCTCAAAAACAGAGATGCAACAATGCTAAACAAAATATTACCAGATGGTAAGCTTCCAATATAGAAACAGTCTTGTATGTCACAACCAAGGTGTGTTTGTTTGTGCAATGAAACATGTTTATGTTAGCATTTAAACATTGGTCAGTATAATTCTCATATTAAAAGAGTAAAGGGCAAAAATTTTATTATAATGTCAATAGATGCGGTAAAACCACTTGATGATATTCAATATATATTATAAAATTTAACAGCTTAGCAAATTAGGAATGAGATTTGCCTTTAATCTGGAAAGGACATGCACTGAAAGATCAGCAAATAAGTGAAAATAAAAACATAAACACACCTAATTAACATTTTCAGATAGTTTTATTGTATATGTTAAAAAATATGTCTATTGATATATTATTTGAAATAAAAAATAGCAAGATTGCTGAATTAAGATCAGTGCTCCAAATTTATTTTTATAAGGAAAACTCATATGTCCCAATTTCAAAACTTACTATAATGAAATACAAACACACACACACACACACACACACACACACACACACACACACACACACACAGTCCCAGCCTGGACTAGAAGAGATGATAGCTGTTGGTGACTGATATTTAAAATCACCTTTGCCTTCAACATTTTTTTTTTTTTTTTTGAGACGGAGTCTTGGTCTATTGCCCAGGCTGGAGTGCAGTGGTGTGCTCATGGCTCACTGCAACCTCTGCCTCCCAGGTTCAAGTGATTCTCTTGCCTCAGCCTTCCTAGTAGCTAGGAGTACAGGCATGTACCACCATACTCAGCTAAGTTTTGTATTTTCAGTAGAGATGGGGTTTTGCTGTTATGGCCAGGCTGATCTGGAACTCCTGGCCTCAAGTGATCTGGCAGCCTCGGCCTTCCAAAGTGTTAGGATTGCAGGCCTGAGCCACTGTGCCTGGCAGTGGTTCCAACTTTTTACAGGCTAAAAAATAGCTGATAAGGTTTCCCACCTTCTCACCTTATAACATACGTTTTCTCCATCACTCATTTAGATGTAGAAGAAAAGGAAACGGAAAAAACGGAACCTCGCAGAAAGAGAGTAATAATTCAGAGTACACGAGATTAGGATTCATGAGGTCCCTGACATAAAACCGGCATTTGATCAATATATATTCTTTATTCACAAAGTACCAGGCCCTCATAACATTTTTCCCAGTGGTATTTCTGAACACCTATGTATCAGGGACGGCTTTTTGCCTTCAGTTCTCCCCCATTTTGAATGGGCATGTTGATTCTCTTCCATTATACTGGGTTGTGGCAAGCAGATAACGTACTCTAGTCATCTGCAACAATGGGAGCCAGATTTGAACAGGATGTAGATCATGCTGATTTGACTATGTGTCTGATGTCCAAAGCGCCTTGGGTTATTTTGGTAAGGAGTTGAGAACATTTTGTGTATCTGAGGAAAGTATATATTCCTGACCAAGTAGGTGAATTGGAATATTGTTTCCAATAATTCTTATCTCTCTACATAACAGAATCATATCCCCAAGCACTGACAGTGCCTCTGAGTAAGCTGTGGAGATATATATCTCCATCCCATGGGTGCTGAGATTTTCCCATGCAATTTAATGAGGGTAAAACTTGCCGTTCAGATCAGAATTTCTAAAAGGTAGAAGATGTTTCTATCCATATCTTTTTCATGTACTATATATAAAAAAAAAAGCGTGTATCAAGGGAGTATCTACATATTTTAGTTTTTGTTTTGGAATGAGAAAAATGGAGAACAAGTCTGAAACAGAGTCAATTGAGCTGAGTTAAGCCCAGCAAAGATCAGCTGATTCTAACCTGCAGGACTGCAATAGAGAAATAAATGTGTTCCTGATACTCTAGGCTTGCTTTTTGTTTCAGCAAATGATGAATAACAAGATGGTCAAGGTTAGCAACGTAGAAAATAAAAATCAATTAACAAGATACAATTAAAAGACATGTTGAATCAATTTGGTTTGTTCTTCATTATAATAACATGGCCAGCATACAGGAATATTGGCTTTCCAAATATGCTACCCACTAGTTACCTAAGGCTGGAACAAAGTATCAGCAGACTGCAAGGCTTAAAACAACAGAAATGTATTTTCCCACTCTCTGGAGGCTGGACGTCTACAATCAACATTTGGTGAGGGCCACGTTTCCTTTGAAATCTGTCTGGGATATACTTTGCCTCTTTCCAGGTTCTGGGCATTTGCTGGAGGTCTTTGGCATTCCTCCGCTAGTAGATGCATCATTGCAATCCTGTTTTCACAGAGCATTCTCTCTCTATGTTTTCACATCATCTTCTCTCTTTGTATGTTTGTTTCTGTGTCTAAATTTTCCCTTTTCATAAGGACATCAGTCATATTGGATTAAGGCCGACACTAACGACCCCTTTTTATTACCTCTGTAATGAGCCTATCTCCAAATAACATCACATTCTGAGGCACTGAGGATGTGTGAGGAAGCACTGAGGAAAGGGCTTCAATATAATGGGTGGGTGGGGCAGGGGGCACAATTCAACCACAAAAACTATGTGTATTAACACCATTAATTGTTTTAATTGAAAGTCATGATTTCTACTAACAATAGTCATAGATATTATTTTCTGCTGTAGATCCCAAAAATGCATAAGCAAATTTGCATTACACGTAAAGGTTTTAACGGAACTCCCTAGTATACACTGAGGTCTGGAGCTCCTTTAATTTTTTAAAATATTACCTTAGAATACATGTTGATTCAATATCAATGTGCTATGTGAATTTTTTTTTTTTTTGAGACAGAGTCTCCCTCTCTCGCCCAGGCTGGAGTGCAGTGGTGCGATCTCGGCTTACTGCAATCTCCGCCTCCCGGGTTCAAGCGATTCTCCTGCCTCAGCCTCCCATGTAGCTGGAACCACAGGTGCATGCCACCACGCCTGGCTAATTTTTTTGTATTTTTGTAGAGACAGGGTCTCACCATGTTAGCCAAGATGTTCTCCATCCCCTGACCTCGTGATCCACCTGCCTCGGTCTCTCAAAGTGCTGGGATTACAAGCGTGAGCCACCACGTCCAGCTGAATATATTTTTATGGAAACAAAATTGGAATGCAAGTGCCTTCCAATCCTACATCTTTAAAATTTGGCAGATGTACTTATAAAATGTCCAAGTTTTATATATATATATATATATATATATATATATATATATATATATATATATATTCTCCTTTGGTCTCTGGTTATTTCAGAAATGACTAAAACTACAATTTTTTCTAAACCTCCTGCTACATAGTGTTATTTTTGACAAATGGGGAGTGGCATGGTGATTTATGTTAGTACATAACTTTATATTTAAAGCATACTATTTTAAACATGAGGAGAGAAGAATTAAAAAAAAAAAGAATTACGTTTGGTTTTGAAAAATTATGTCTTTGTCCTTGAAAAAACAGTGTTAAATCATTTCTATTTTTTCCACTTTGTAGCTCAGGAATATTTGATATTGATATTGTCTGTTGTCTGGTGCATTACTTTGTGCTAAGGTTCCAATAAGGTTTGGCAGTATCTGGAATAAAGGGTAAATATATCTCTTCTCAAAGAACTTACTTTCTTAGGAAAAGAATGTACCACAAATACTGTTTTCATCTGACTACTTTGTTTCTCTCTGTCCCACTTTGTTTTGATAACATTAACTTGCTGCCAATGCTCTCACAGGGCTATGGCATCCAGTGAGGAAGGACAGATATACTCTATGAAAAATCTGAATCTTGAGAAGAGAATGATTAGAACAAGATGTAGGTGATATTTCCTCTGATGGCTGAACATCAGAGGGATATGGACGTTGGTCAACATTCCAGAGTAGTCCAGGTTCCTATCATTGGTGATGTGCAATTTTGCAACTATCCATTTGATTCTCTGACATACTCAAATGCCCATGCGGTCAACTCATCTTGCAGTAAGCAGAGTCCATTTTATTACTTGCAGCTAAAACACACACACACACACACACACACACACACACACACACACACACACAAATCCTAGCATACAATTTTATAGACAACAGAGCCTCAACCTTTTGGAAGTCCCTTGCTTTGCATACTGATTTTGTGGCTGTGTGAATAAGTGGAAAGCACACTGGATCAGAAATCAACCTGGTTTCCTATAATCACATTAACTTTCACCTGCAATATGGAAATAGTCTCCTGAACTCCCCCTATCCAGATTATCCCAAATATTACTGTCAGAGCGGTATTTTCAAATCAAATCTCCCTTATTCAAAAGCTTCCAAGGCTGCCCTACAATTTATTGAATTCTTTAATTTTAAGCTATAAATTCTTACTTTTCCTCATGTGCACTAAACTTCTGAAAAATTGAATAGTGGCTACTCCACAAATAAGCTCCCATATCGGTGGTCCTCATGCCTTTGCTGGCTATTTTTTTTCCTACTAGAATGTGCTTTCTTCCTCAATCCAGCTGTATCTGACAATAGTCTACTCAGAATTTATATGCAAATTCTGCCTCATTATAAATAGTCCTCACAATTTTCATTGCTCCTTCATTTTATTGACCCTAAAAACAATCTTGTTTACCTTATAGTTTGTGTTTTTATCTTCTTTAATAATTTATACTCTTATCTACATACTGAAATAAGATCCCCCCAAATGTTGGTATCTTGTGGTGATCCCCTCTGGAATCTAGACATTGCTTTATATACTGGGTTCTTAGCATTTTTATTTTGAACAGAAAGTTCAATTATTTGTGTCCATATTTTTCTAATTGTGCTTCTTAATGTGTCAGATAGGAGTGTTTAACTACAAGTAATAGAAAATTCAAGTTAACTTAAAATAAAGGAGATAGCTTATATAACCATAATGTTTCAATGTAGGACATGAGAAGGCAGTGATTTATAATGTTTTGCTGATTTATCACACAATTGTCCTGGTTCTACTCCTCTCCAAATACAATTTTAGTCTCAGAGAGTGGCAAATAAAGATATTGACCCGTTAGCCTGAATCCATGCAGAGAAATAATGACTGACTCTCATGGTAGGTTCAAAGCAGAGGGAGTTCATTTTCATGAAGATACAGAAAAATACCTTGATAGGTATTGGAGGAAGATTGGTAAAATGCTCATGATGAAATTGCCAAAAGCAATTTCAACAAAAGCAAACATTGACAAATGGGATCTAATTAAACTAAAGAACTTCTGTACAGCAAAAGAAACGATCATCAGAGTGAACAGGCAACCAACAGATTGGGATAAAATCTTCAAAATCTATCCATCCAACAAAGGTCTAATACCCAGTATCTACAAGGAACTCCAAAAAATTTGCAAGAAAAAAAATCCCGTTAAAAAGTAGGCAAAGAATATGAATAGACACTTCTCAAAAGAAGACTTTGGTGCAGTTGACAAACATATGAAAAAAAGCTCAAGATCACTGATCATCAGACAAATGCAAATCAAAACTACAATGAGATGCCATCTCATGCCAGTCAGAATGGTGTTTATTAAAAAGTCAATAAACAACAGATGGTGGTGAGGTTGTGGAGAAATAGTATTGTTTTTACACTGTGGTGGGAACTTAAATTAGTTCAAATTGTGGAAGAAGATGTCGTGATTCCTCAAAGAGCTAGAACAAGAAATACCATTTGACCCAGCAATCTCATTACTGGATATATTCCAAAAAGAATATATATTATAACATTACAAAGATATATGAACACATATGTTCATTGCAGCACTATTCACAATAGCAAGGGGATGAAATCAACCCAAATGTCCATCAATGATAGACTGGTTAAAGAAAATGTGGTACCAAAGAAAATGTGGTACCATTTTCTTTAACTATGGAATATTATGGAATATTGCCATGGAATATATATACCATGGAATATTATATACCATGGAATAGTATTCAGGCATAAAAAAGAATGAGATAATGTCCTTTGAAGGGACATGGATGAAACTGGAAGCCTTTACCCTCAACAAACTAACGCAGGAACAGAAAACCAAACACCACATTTTCTCACTTATACATGGGAGCTGAATGATGGGATCACATGGACATGGGGGGGGGAACAACACATACTGGGGCCTGTTGCAGGGTAGGGTGGTGGGAGGGAGAGTATTAGAAAGGCTGGTTAATGCATGCTGGGCTTAATACCTAAGTGATGGGTGGATAGGTGCAGTAAACCACTACAGCATACGTTTACCTAGTAACAAACCTGCATTTCCTGCACATGTACCCCAAAACTAAAAACCAAAAAACAGAAGAAAACAATTTAATGCCAATGTGAATTTTAATCTCTGTAAAAGTGGATAGTCATGTGATGGTTGGCTTAGGCCAGAGTCACTAAACCTGCTGCAGACAAGAGAACAAAATACTGTCAGACCATCAGGGACACTTAGAGATTTAAGAAAATGGTCAACTTCTCTTGAGACAATGGGGTTATAGAGGAAAACTTACAAAATAAAACTAGCTGCTGAGTAGGAGAGACAGATACTGTAGGTAGATCCACACCACATCGAACCCAGCTCACTTTCTTTGCCTGGTTCTACTATAGGGGCTAGAATTTACGATATGCTTCCTCCCAGGCAAACTTATTTGATAAACTATAAGCAAAGGTTTTTGGTGTTTTCACTCCTTTTGTCCTGATTTATCCTATTTACAAATTTTCCTCGAGGGTCTTCTTGTAGCAATCATCCTCTGACCAAGAGTGAAAGTCAACAAGATCAAGTCAAACTGGTATCACTGAGCCCCTGAAACAACTTCTATAGATGCATACCTTTGGATTCTTTATTATGTAAGAAAAATAAAACTCTGTTTAAGTCAGTGTGATGGGGTTTTCTATTACTATCAGGTGTAAGTATAACTAAATGTTATGGTGGGAAAGCAACAATTTTCACTCCAGCAAACATAGAAAGAAGCGTGAAATCCAAAAATTGGAGTATTCGACCTGGTTCTGCCTTTGACAAGCTATAAGATGTTGAAGTGGGAAATGTATTGAACTTTACTTTTGCCAGTTATAAAGTGAGTTGTGCTGAAGTACAAAGTATCTGATGTCTAAAGTCCACTCTTGGCCGGGCGCGGTGGCTCACGCCTGTAATCCCAGCACTTTGGGAGGCCGAGGCGGGCGGATCACAAGGTCAGGAGATCGAGACCACGGTGAAACCCCGTCTCTACTAAAAATACAAAAAATTAGCCGGGCGCGGTGGCGGGCGCCTGTAGTCCCAGCTACTCAGGAGGCTGAGGCAGGAGAATGGCGTAAACCCAGGAGGCGGAGCTTGCAGTGAGCCGAGATCCAGCCACTGCACTCCAGCCTGGGCGACAGAGCGAGACTCCGTCTCAAAAAACAAAAAACAAAACAAAACAAAAAAAAAAAGTCCACTCTTGCTCAAAAATTCTAGGAATGTATAATAATTCTATAAAAAGGTTTTATAATACGTAAGTATAATAATTTATTATTTTTCAAAATATTTAAAAATTTTTTTTTAGATTTTCAACATATTTGAAAAAGAATAATTATAACTTAATAATTGAGTGATACTCTCAGCTCTCGTATGCCATGGTGTGTGCTTGGCACAGGAACAGTCAGAGTCCAGCACATGTAGACCAGAAGACCAATCCCCTTCTGCATCTTCCATGCTGGCTTTGAGAGCCTTGTTAATAAATTGCTCCTTCTGATATGTTTGGAAACTGGTCATTTATCTTCTCCTTTCCAGCTTATTTTCCTCTGTATTTCCAAATTCTCTCTATTTCATTCCTTTAAGGAAATGGCTATCAAAGTGTAGTTTACAGTCCCTCAGGGTCTTTGAGACACTTCAGAGGATCTTTAAATGAAAAGCCTATTTCATGGTAATCGAGTGTTATGTGCCTTTTCTCTGTGTGCACATGCGCTCTGATGGAACATAAGCCAGGGTGCTGAGGCTGCTTGCTCAAGAGCATGAGTTACGGGAATTGCACTGTACTCAAAGCCACCCCTCATGTCCACATGATGGTAGAATGAAAAATAAAGCCAGTTCCACTTTAAAATACCCTTGATGACTCAGTAAAAAATGGTTATTTTTATTAAATTGCAACTTTGCATGCACACATTTTTAATATTCAGTGAGACGAGACAGGAAGTTCACATAAGCACTTCTGCAACTTGCAGGATGATGGACCATTGCCAGTAAAAGCCATCTGGGGATGGTTTGAGTTGTGAGTTGAATTAATCGCTTTTTTCATGAAACAGCATTTTTCCCTGGAAAGAATGACTGAGAGGCAAACTTGCATTATATGAGTTTGGTTAATTGGCAGACATTTTCACAAAAATTGGAAAAAGTGAGCTTGTTCCTTCAAGGAAAGTCACTGACAGCTTTGTTTGTTTGTTTGTTTTTGTTTGTTTGTTTGTGTTGCCAAATTCAGCATCTAGAGAGTGAACTTTTAGAAAGCTGTCTGCCACCATGAGCTAGGCAGCTTTCTGATTTCCAAAGACTTTGTGATGAGATTGGGAATGATGTTATGAAAATGATTTTTAAGATATGTATTATTTAAAAATGTGTTATTACTGTCACATCACATAAAGACATTTCTTTCGACAAAGCTCATACACAGCAGTGAGGCATGACTTAGCTTGTTTGTGGTTCTGCTGGTGGAAGCAAACCTACTGTGCTAGCAGTCATATAAAAGTCAAAGCACAAAGTACAGTCCATGATACTTGATAAGGATGCTAAATGACTATGTTAGTGGTTGCTGTATTTAAAAACACTGCACTATAGTTTTATCATTATTTTGGAGTACACTCCTTCTATGTAACAACAACAACAAAAACATTAACTGTTAATCAGCCTCAGCAAGGTCCTTCAGGAAGTCTTGTAGAAGGCATTATTGGCATCGGAGATGATAGCTCCATGCATGTTATTGCCTCTAAAGACCGTTCAGTGGGTTAAGATGTAGAGGTGGAAGACAGTGACATTAATGATCCTGACCCTGTGCTGGCCTAGGCTAATGTGTGTTTGTGTGTTAGTTTTTAACAAAAAGTTGAAAAAGTAAAAACAAATATAAAAAATAAAAATAAAATTAAGCTTACGGGATAAGAAATTATAAAAAGAAAATATTTTTATTCAGCTGTACAATGTGTTTGTGTTTTAAGCTAAGCGCTATAATGAAAGCTATTACAACCTGGAAACAATATTGCTTAATGTTTCTGCTAGATGCAGCTGTAAAGGTTATGCAATTATACTTTTTCTTGGTAAAAAATATAAGTGGAAAATTTAGAGTGTTTACATTTCTATAATAATTTCACTTTATTTACTGTAATTGAATGAGCTTAAGATTGTTGTGCAGTTTAATGAGTATGACCTCTCTTTATCTTCCCACTTTGAATGTTTTGTGACATGCATCCCTCCCTCTGATGCACTTGAAAAAGAATAATTGGACACCAGGCTAATGAAGAACTTGATGGCAGGAAGATTATTCAACAAGGCTTAGGTTTTGGTGCCCCGGATTCATCCATCTTTCAGCCTACCCTTTCAAATTCTGACTATCATTCTTAAACAGTTTTATTGGCTACATTGTTACATCTTTAAAAAATATAATTGGAGGAAATGATTGAAAGTGAAGGAATCACACTTGCCTAATATTCTTAGGATCTTTTACCTCAGCGTGACACCACATACTGTCATCGCAGTGAACATCTTACTTGTTAATCCCAATTCTGGAAGCAGCTTTCTGCACAAACCTGCAGGACATAACTGAAGTCATGCCTGCTTCTTTAATGTTATATGACATATGGCTTAGGTGGTTTCTCTTGTCCCATTAAATGCTGTTATCGTCTAAGGAAGAAAGCTTTTGTATGCTGAATATCATAATATCTGGGAATATAGAAAGTTTGGGCATAGAATATATGGACCTGTGAAGAATTGTTCTTCAGGGAGCAATTGATTTGTGGGTACATGTCTGAATTCGATAGGACAGAAATGAGACTAAAGAGTGTTGCTGGCTTTTTTCCTTGGTTGACTTTTGCCTCTGAGTGGCAAAAATAAGGGGTGACACAACTGAGGTTGGCAATACTTCATCAGATCCAAAGAAAGGAGTAGAAATAATATATTTTTAAAATAAAACATCCATGAACTTTGCAAGGGTAATAATTGCTCATAACCCCAACGATTTTACACTCACAAAATAAAATGTTAAGCTTGGCAGGGAGCGGTGGCTGAGGCCTGTAACCCCAGCACTTTGGTAGGCCAGGCAGGTGGATCATTTGAGGTCAGGAGTTTGAGACCAGTCTGGCCAACAGACTATCTACTAAAAATGCAAAAAATTAGCCGAGCGTGGTGGTGCACATCTGCAATCCCAGCTACTTGGGAGGCTGAGACAGGAGAATTGCTTGAACCTGGGAGGTAGAGGCTGCAGCGAGTGAAGATCGCAGCACTGCACTCCAGCCTAGGGAACAGGGTGAGACTCTGCTTTAAAAAAAAAAAAAAATGTAGTTAAGCTTGTGTGGATAAATTTCTTGTAGAAGGTACTAAGTTTTTGTCAATAGGGAACTAAAAAGGAGGCAGCCAAAATGGATAAAGGAAGAATTGCATATGAGGGGGGTAAATGTAAAATTCACATTTCTACTTTTCTTAACTTTCAAGTATGTTGTGAAGCGTAAAGAATATGAAAGATGTAAAATTTTGGATAAACAAAAATAATTATTTATGTAGGTTATTATTCGTAGTATTATATTACTTCTCATATGTATACTCATTCATGTAAAAAGGCTTTCATTTAAACTTTCATATATATATAGTTGATAAATGAGTCATTATGTACAGCTAATGTAAAAACTTTTCAGTAGGATCCTACCCTTTATCTGGAACTGTAAATATAAACATGAAAAAGGTTGCTAACTTTAATCTGTAATTTAATATAATAAATGTTATAATTTTTTCCCCCAAAAGCCTGAATATATTTACTCATTGTGCTAGAGTAACCAGTCAAAGCAAAACATCCAGGGACTCTGACTGGGGCATGATTGCAAGCAAGAGGGAAAATGTTATCTTGTGTGTGAAAACTAATTGTCAGAGATTGGAAGAAGCTTTATAAGATTTCTAGTGAGCCAAAGTCAGATAGCAAAGACGATTCGGTGAATTTCAATATGTCAGTGTATTTCTCATCATTCATTACCATAAAATCTAAAGTGGATTGCATATATACTGGGAATGAATAATAAATAATGTTCATTGCAGTGAAACATCTTAGTAAACTGTATTTGACTTTCTTTTTGGAATCAGGATTAGTAATTTGTTTGAAGTTAGATTATTTGCTTTAAGATTATTAGTAATTAGGATTACATGTATGTTTAAAAAATTACAGCAACTGTATTGAATCTCATGCTTTTAAGTGAGAACTCAGAACTTGGGAGAAAACCTCTAAATTTTGTAAATAAATTTATTTATTTTAACATATTTTTCTTACCCATTGCTTATAATTTAGCTAAGGCCTAGATCATTGTATATTAAAAAATACTTTTAAAAAGTGATTTAAGAGTTAATTTTTCACTTTTAAAATGTTTAAAACTACCTGAACATAGAATGTATTTTAAGTAAGGGCTTCACTACAGTTGTAATTTAAACAGAGAAAACAAATAATTTTGTTACTAGATTATGAGCTGATTTTTTTATATCCCTAACTATAATACAAGAAGATCAGGCCGGGCGCGGTGGCTCACGCCTGTAATCCCAGCACTTTGGGAGGCCGAGATGGGCGGATCACGAGGTCAGGAGATCGAGACCATCCTGGCTCACCCGGTGAAACCCCATCTCTACTAAAAAAAAAAAAATACAAAAAAACTAGCCGGGCGAGGTGGCGGGCGCCTGTAGTCCCAGCTACTCCGGAGGCTGAGGTAGGAGAATGGCGTGAACCCGGGATGCGGAGCTTGCAGTGAGCTGAGATCCGGCCACTGCACTCCAGCCTGGGTGACAGAGCGAGACTCCGTCTCAAAAAAAAAAAAAAAAAAGAAGATCAAAGTAAACAAAAATGAAGTATATATTGGAGTTCTGTCAATGTACCTCATATTTTTTCCATTTATTCTCAAACATTTTAGTTATTAAGAGGCTAGTTTGTCTAGCCATATTAAGCTGCTGAAGAAGGGGAGGTTGAAACTAACTAGGCTGGCTCACAAAAGATGAGATGTGATTTTAGGAACCAAAAACAAGTCCCTGTGACCTAGATGTCCAGGTTGTACCTCTAGGGAAGACAAGAAAGAGACATTGTGATGTACTTTGCTGTCTAAACTGGAAAACTTAATCACTAAGACATACTAGACTTTCTTCCAATTTCATCTACCAAGAGCAATAATTACAAATTTGGACTTTAAATAATTACTTGTGACATTACAATAAAAATAGAAATTTAATAATTACCTTAATTAGCCTTTGCTATTGTGGACATTAATAGTCAACTGCACATTATGTATACGCACACACATATACATATATACATATTACATATACATATGTATTTATATACATACGTATTTTGACCATAATCTTGATTATTAGGGTAAATATTTCTATTTACAGTCTTAACATATCCAAGATTAGAATCTATGGGATAGACATCTCATATTTATGTTTCATTGCTAAATGCTTTCATTAACAGGTCTTTACCTTCAAAGCAGCATATTTTGCCCACTGCTTTCCAAATAATCGTCAATTTTTATATACTTTTCTCCCATTAGAGCAATCAACTAATTTAGATTTTTTTCACTCACATTTTTCTCAATAGAATATTTCATTGCATTCTTGCTAGATAATCACATTAGTCTATGTGATTGTAGTCTAGTTTATGTATAGTCTAATCTATACTTTTTAAAAATATGACTTTCTCAGTAGGCCTTGAACTGGCAAAACTGACTTTAGATTAATTTTTAAATGCTTCCCTGGACTTACCTGCTATTATTTTATGCTTGTTGCCCTCAGCCTAGTGTTTAAATTGCTAATTCTCTAATCAAAACACAAACCAAAATGACACCATAATTTTAATTACCTTAAGACAGCATTTCTCTTGGTCTTTGATCTAACCCTGTACATTCACATGCAAAACATTGGTCAGGACAGCCACCTTCCATCTCATGAAAATGTCATATGATTTTTACATTATAGTTTTTTAGCTTTCTTATTCCCTTTATTGCCAAAACATATATTCTTTCTACTAAATTTCACCCATATCATTATTGTAGTTTAATTCTCCTCATCCCCTTGAAACCTTTGCCTGATGATTCTGATCTTGTTTATTTTCCTGCCCTACCTGCTAGAGTACATACAGTTTCTCTAATTTAATTTAGTGCACACCTATTTTATTTATAATGTAATTGATTTCAAAAATTATTATTACAATACATACTTTTTACTTTGAGAAAGCCAATGTAAAATAAAATTGGATTAAGGAAAAAACATGAAGCCAACAGACCGATAGTACTTATCAATTGTTCATTACTTTCAATCTGTTACTTGGAGAGTTCTTTGAGTGTGGTATCCATAGTATATACTGTTGTGGGGCTTCCAGTTTCAGCTTCAACTGTGAAGACTTAAAAGTCGTTACTACTGGACCAAAAGAGCAAAACATGAAATGAAGTTGATAATCAATGACTTCTTTGGAGCCAAAGAATATTGAGGCCCAAAGATAAACCACACCCTTGAAAACTAGTGAAACAGGTAAATCCAGAGGCTCAGGGGCAAGACCTTATCTGCAGGGCGAGTCACTACAGCCATAAGCTGGTGGGATCACATAAATTGTAATTTTAATGAGTTGCTGGATGCTGGGTGTGAACTAGCTGGAGAGGGAGGGAACATTAGAGGCAGTAGTCTTTATTTAATTTAATTTATTTCATTATTTGTTTTTGAGCAAAAGTCTCACTCTGTCACCCAGGCTGGAGTGCAATGGCATGATCTCAGCTCACTGCAATCTCCACCTCCAAGGTTCAAGCAATTCTCCTGCCTCCAGCCTCCCAAGTAGCTGGAATTACAGGCACATGCCTCCACGCTCAGCTAAGTTTTATAATTTTTAGTAGAGGTGGGGTTTCACCATGTTGACCAGTCTGGTCTCGAAATCCTGAGGTGATGATCCACCCGTCTCAGCCTCCCAAAGTGCTGAGATTACAAGCATAAGCCATCACGCCCAGCTGTGGGCAGTAGTCTTAATGTTCTCCCACATTTGAGCATTTTGCCTTTTGGAAACCCACTAGGTTCTCATGGTGAAGATCCAAGAACGATCTTCCCATGGCTTTGGCAGGAATTGGGAAGAATAAACTTTATGCTATATGTCCAGAGTTTCTCCACACCAAAAACCTCATCTCCAGGACAAAGCTTTTACCAGAGCTATATCTTATCTTGGGGAGGGAATTTTCCTGAGCTATCCCACTAAGCTTCCTGTCTCATTTAAGAGTCAGATAAGGCAAGAAGAACTTGAGAATGCCACAGACCAGGGACACACACTGTGAAAAGACAGATTCAATAGTAAAATTATAGGATGCCCTTCATTCCTTAACACCACAATACAGTTGAAATTACCACTGAAAAAGCTACATTATACCCATTATACTTGATATAGACTCTGCTTAAGGATTTCTTAGAGAAGCCCACAGACAACAAGGGAGATAAAACTAAGGACACAGGAGACTTGAAGCCTCTGGCACCTACAGGTACAGCAGTATTAAATACAGCCCAACTCCTAGACAGATTTACATAAATCCTTTCACTAAAGGCCAATTTACCTCAGTTACTTTTGCCAAAAATTCATTCTCTGGTTTAAACAAAAACTACAAGGCATACTAAAAGGCAAGAAAAATCATAGTTTGAAAAGAAAAGGCAAACATCAGAACTAGATTCAGAAATAATGCCGGTTTTCAATGATTACACCAGGAATTCATATTTAACATATTAATTCATATTAATTATACATTGCATTATAAAATATTATTATTGTATAAGTTAATATGTTAGTAGGGAAAAACTAAGATGACATGCAGGAACAGATGAGTAATGTATGAAGTGGAAACTCTAAGAAAGAATCAAAAGAAAATGCTAGAAATGAAAAAGAAACTGGAACAGAAATAAGATATGATGTTGATGGGCTCATCAGTAGGATAGACATAATCAAGGAGAGACGCAGCGAAATTAAATGGCAGTTCAATTGACTTTCCGAACTGAAATGCAAAAACAAAACAAAAAAAATTAATTTGAAAGTTCAGATTAGAACGTCCATGAACTTTGGGACTACTATAAAGGCGTTGCATACACATAACTGGAAAAGCTGAATGAAGATAAAGAAAGAACTGAGCAAAAGAAATATTTAAGATTATAATGGCCAAAAATAGTATAAAGTTAATGACAAACACCAAACCATAGATTCAAGAAGCTTAGAGAACACCAACTAGATCAATTTTTATAAATCTACAACTAAGCACATCCTATTCAAACTAAAACAAAACAAAACAAAACAAAAAGTGGAAAGAGAAACTCTTGAAAGTAGCTAGAAAGTAGTAAGAAAGCACCTTACTCAATAGGAACAAGGATACGAATTATAGTGGGCTTGTCACTATTATTAAATAGTGGAGTGAAGAAAAAAAGTCCTATCAATTTATAATTTGATATCCAGAAAAATTATGGTTTAAATAGGAAAGAGAAATAAAACTGTGTCAGATAAACCAAATCTAGGAGATTTCTTTGCTCTGCAAAAAAAAAAAAGCTAAAATGAAGTTCCCTGAAAAAAAGAATATAAGTCAGAAATTTCAATTTACATAACAAAAGGAAGAGTTTTGGAGAAAGAATAAATAAAGATAAAATAAAATATTTTATTTTTCTTATTTATAATAGGTCTGTATTAGTCTGTTTTCATGCTGCTGATAAAGACATAGCTGAAACTGGGCAATTTACAAAAGAAAGAGGTTTATTGGACTTAGCAATCCATGTGACTGGGGAGGCCTCACAATCATGGCAAAAGGTGAAAAGAATATATTGCATGACAGCAGATAAGAGAAGAGAGCTTGTGAAGGGAAACTCCCATTTTTAGAACCATCAGATCTTGTGAGACTTATTCACTATCACAAGGACAGCACTGGAAAGACTTGCCCCCATGATTGAATTACCTCTCACCAGGTCCCTCCCACAACGTGTAGGAAATTCAAGATGAGATTTGGGTCGGGGAACAGCCAAACCATATCATTCCACCCTGGCCCCTCCTAAATCTCATGTCCTGACATTTCAAAACCAATTAAGCCTTCCCAACAGTCCCCCAGAATCTTAGCTCATTTCTGCATTAACTCAAAAGTCCATAGTCCAAAGTCTCACTCAAGACAAGGCAAGTCCCTTCTGCCTATGAGCCTGTAAAATCAAAAGCAAGTTAGTTACTTCCTAGATACAGTAGGGATACAGGCGGGAGATAAATACAGCCATTCCGAAAGGGAAAAATTGGACAAAGCACAGGGACTACAGGCCCTATGCAAGTCCAAAATCAAGGGGGCAATCAAATCTTAAAGGTCCAAAATGATCTCCTTTAATTCTGTGCCTCACATCCAGGTCACACTGGTGCAAGAGGTGGGCTCCCATGGCCTTGGGCAACTTCCCCTCTGTGGCTTTGCAGGGTACAGCCTCCATCTCAGCTGCTTTTGCTGGCTAGCATTGAGTGTCTGCAGCTTTTCCAGTCACACGGTGCAAGCTGTCAGTGGATCTACCATTCTGGGGTCTAGAGTATGGTGACCCTCTTCTCACAGCTCCACTAGGTGTTGTCCCAGTAGGGACTCTGTGTGGGGGCTCTGACCCCACATTTCCCTTCTGTACTGCCCTCCAGAGGTTCTCCATGAGGGCCCCATTCCTGCAGCAAACTTCTGCCTGGTAGTCCAGGGGTTTTCGTATATCCTGTGAAATCTAGGCAGAAATCTAGGTTCCCAAACCTCAATTCTTGACTTCTGTGCACTGGAATGCTCAACACCACATGAAAGCTGCCAAGGTTTGGGGCTTCCACTTTCTGAAGCAACAGCCTAAGTTGTACCTTGGCTCCTTTTATCCATGGCTGGAGTGGCTGGAACACAGGGTACAAAATCCCTAGGTTGCACAGAGCAGGGAGGCGGGCCCTGGGAGTGGCCCACAAAGCCATCTTTTTCTCCAAGGCCTCTGGGCCTGTGATGGGAGGGGCTTTTGACATGCCATGGAGAATTTTCCTCACTATCTTGGGGATTAACATTTTGCTCCTCATTACTTATGCAAATTTCTGCAAGTGGCTTGAATTTCTTCTCAGAAATGGAATTTTCATTTCCATCACATTCACAGGTTGCAAATTTTTCAAAATTGTATGCTCTATTTCCCTTTTAAAACTGAATTTCTTTAACAGTACCCAAGTCACATCCTGAATGCTTTGCTGCTTAGAAATTTCTTCTGCCAGATACTCTAAATCATCTCTCTAAAGTTTAAAGTTCCACAAATCTCTAAGACAGGGGCAAAATGTCATCAGTCTCTTTGCTAAAACATAACAAAAATCACCTTTGCTCCAGTTTCCAAGTTCCTCATCTCCATCTGAGACCACCGCAGCCTATGTTTCACTGTCCATATCATTATCAACATTTTGGTCAAAGCCATTCAACAAGTCCCTAGGGAGTTCCAAACTTTCCCACATTTTCTTGTCTTCTTCTGAGCCCTCCAAACTGTCCCAACCTCTGCCTGTTATCCAGTTCCAAAATTGCTTCCACATTTTTGAGTATCTTTTCAGCAGAGCCACAGTTGACTGGTACCAATTTACTGTATTCATAAATTTTCATGTTACTGATGAATACATACCCAAGATTGCAATTTACACAAGAAAGAGGTTTATTGGATTTCCAGTTCTATGTGGGTGGGAGGCCACACAATCATGGTGGAAAGTCAAAGGCATGTCCTGCATGGTGGCGACAAGAGAAGAGAGCTTGTGCAGGGAACCCCCCCTTTTTAAAACCATCAGATCTTGTGGGAATCATTCACTATCACAAGAACAGCATGGATAAGGCCTGCCCCCATGAGTCAGCTGCCTCCCACAGTATCCCTCCCACAACACGTGGGAATTCAAGATGAGATTTGGATGTATACACAGCTAAAATATCAAGATCTAATATAGTTGTTTGTTTAAAGTAATAATAGCAACATTTTTTGAGGTGATGATAGCATATTGGTAAGTGAAATGAGTGACAGCAGCACCATAAGAAAGGAGAGGGAGAGATTGGGAACATTCTGTTACAAGGTACATGCCCCAAAGGTAAAGCGGCACAGTGTGTGTTGAAGGTGAACTAAGATTAGTTAAAATATATATTGCTAACTTCAGTGCAATGACTACATTAATTTAAAAAAGATAACTATAATGACTAAAGTAAAATAGGAGATAAATAGAATTATATAAAATACTCCATAAAACAAAGAAGTCAGAAAAAATAGGGGAAAAAGAAACAACAAATACAATGAACAGAAAACAGATACAACTATATCAGTAATGACTTTAAGTGGGAATGATCTATGCATGCAAATTAAGTGACAGAGAATGTCGTAGTCTAATGAAAGACAACTTTGTCATCTATGAAAACCCATTTTAAAAGTAAAGACAAGTTAAAATTACAGGACAGATGAAGATAAACTATATGCTAACACTAATGAAAAGAAAACTGGAATAACTATAATAATTTGAGACCAAGACTTTGGAGCAAAGAAAGTTATGAGCAACAAAGAGGGTATTACATAGTGATAAAGGCATCAATTCTCCAAGATGATGTAGTACTATGTGTGTATGGACCTAACAATAGAGCATCAAAATACACACAGCAAAATTGATAGAACTACAGGAAAAACAAACACATTCACTGTTACAAAAGCCGAGAGAACATTTTCTGACATTCTGGGGCCATTGTTAGCCTAATACCAAAACTATTTTTTAAAATTACTAGGTAGAAAATAAATCTCTTGTGAACATAGAAGCCAAAATACTCCAAAACTATAAGCAGTAGAATCTAATATACAATATATTTGGCCTGATCACACTATCTTGAAGCCATGCTTTCAGAAGTTGCCTTTGAAACAGTCTCATTTTTTTGAATCTGAGGAATCGTCACTCATGAAGGCATTGTAAACATCTTCTGAAGTGATGATGAATTATATGTGTTAATGTGGCTAGGCTATGGTATACAGATGTTTGATAAAACACCAGACTAGATGCTGCTGTGAAGGTATTTTTAATATCTGATTAAAACTGAAGTCAGTAGACCCTGATTAAAGCAGATTACCCTCCACAGTGTGGGTATATCCCCATGCAGTCAGTGAAAGACTTAAAACAAAAAGACTGAGGTCCCCTGAGGTCTTCTGAGAAGCAAGGACTGCTTCCAGACTACCTTCAGACTCAGCACCCGACATCAACTTTTCCCTAGGCCTCCAACTTGCTGTCCTGCCCTGTAAATTTCACATTTGTCAGTCTCCACAATCACATCAGTGAATTCCTTAAAATAAATCACTATTTGTCCATCTGGTTATCTATCTATCATCTATCTATCTATCTATCTATCTATCTATCTATCTATCTATCTATCTATCTATCATCTATCTAATCTCTACATATATCATTAAACATCCAATTAAAACAAAAGAAAATATTTTAGGTAATTTATTTTGCTTCCTAAGCAAGGTAAGCACTACATCTCCTCCCCACCTTTTGACTTTTATTTTAATTTCTGGGGTACATGTGCAGGATTCACAAGTTTGTCACATAGGTAAACATGTGCCGTGGAGGTTTGTGGCACAGACCAACCCATCACCTTGGTATTAAGCCCGAAATCCATTGCCTATTCTTCTTGATGCTCCCCCTTCCCCACTTGAGGACCCAGTGCATGTTGTTCCTCCTAGTGTGTCAATGTGTTCTCGTCTTTCAACTCCCACTTAAAAGTAAGAAGATGCGGTGTTTGGCCCTTTTATTCCTGCATTCAATTGCAGAGAATGACAGCTTCCAGCTCCATTCGTGTCCCTGCAAAGCACATGATCTTTTTCCTTTTTATGACTGCATAGTATTCCATGGTGTATATGTACTACATTTTCTTTATCCAGTCTATCATTTATGGGCATTTTGGTTGGTTCCATGTCTTTGCTATTGTAAACAGTGCTGCAATAAACATAAGTGTGCATGTGTCTTTATAGTAGAATGATTTATATTCCTTTGGGTATATACCAGGTAATGGGATTGCTGGGTCAAATAGTATTTCTAGTTCTAGATCCTAGAGGAATTGCCACACTGTCTTCTACAATTGTTGAACTAAATTATATTCCCACCAACAGTGTAAAAGTGTTCCTATTTCTCCATATCCTCACCAGCATCTATTGTTTCTTGACATTTTAATAATTGCCATTCTGACTGGCACGAGATGGTATCTCACTGTGGTTTTGATTTGCGTTTATCTAATGACCAGTGATGTTGAGCTTTTTTCATGTTTGTTGGCTGAATAAATATATTATATTGAAAAGTGTCTATTCATGTTCTTTGACTGCTATTTGATGGGCTTTTTGTTTTTTCCTTGTAAATTTGTTGAAGTTCATTGTAGATTCTGGGTAATAGAATCTACTATCTTGGAAAGATCTTCTCCCACTCTGTAGGTTGCCCGTTCACTCCGATGATAGTTTCTTTTGCTATGCAGAAGCTCCTTAGTTTAGTGATATTCCATTTGTCAATTTTGGCTTTTGTTGCAATTGCTTTTGGCATTTTCATCATGAAGTCTTTGCCCATGCCTATGTCATGAATGATATAGCCTAGGTTTTATTCCGGGGTTTTATGGTTTGAGGTTTCACATTTAAGTCTTTAATCCATGTTGAGGTAATTTTTGTATAAGCTGTAAGGAAGGACTCCAGTTTCAGTTTTCTGCATATGGTTAGCCAGTTTTCCCAGCACCATTTATTAAATAGAAAATCTTTTCCCTGTTGCTAGTTTTTGTCCGGTTTGTCAAAGATCGGATGGTTGTAGATGTGTGGTGCTATTTCTGAGGTCTCTATTCTGTTTCATTTGTCTCTATGTCTGTTTTGGTACCAGTATCATGCTGTTGGTTACTGTAGCCTTGTAGTATAGTTGGAAGTCAGGAATGTAATGCCTCCAGCTTTGTTCTATTGGCTCAGGATTGTTTGGCTCTATGAGCCCTGTTTTGGTTTCATATGAAATTTAACGTAATTTTTCCTAATTCTCTGAAGAATGTCAATGGTAGTTTGATGGGAATAGAACTTTAGGCAGTATGACCATTTTCAGGATATTGATTCTTCCTATCCATGAGCATGGAATTTTTTTTTTCCATTTGTTTATGTCCTCTCTTATTTCATTGAGCAATTGTTTGTAGTTCTCCTTAAAGAGGTCCTTTGCATTCCTTGTAAGTTGTATTCCCAGGTATTTTATTCTCTTTGTAGCAATTGTGAATGGGAGTTCATTCATGATTTGGCTCTCTGTTTATTATTGGGGTATAGAAATGCTTGGGGTTTTTGCACATTGATTTTGTATCCTGAGGCTTTGCCTAAGTTGCTTATCAGCTTAATACATTTTGGGGCTGAGATGATGGGGTTTTCTAAATGTAGAATCACATTGTCCACAGCGACAATTTGACTTTTTCTCTTCCTATTTGAAAATCCTTTATTTTATTTTTCTCTTGCCTGATTGTGCCGGCCAGAACTTCCAATACTATATTAAATAGGAGTGGTGAAGGGGGCATCCTGGTCTTGTGCCAGTTTTGAAAGGGAATGTTTCCAGCTTTTACCCATTCAGTATGATATCAGCTATGGGTTTCTCATAAAGAGCTCTTATTATTTTGAGATATGTTTCATCAATACCTAGTTTATTGAGAGTTTTTAACATGAAGGGGTGAATTTTATTAAAGGCCTTTTCTGTATCCATTGAGATAATCATGTGGTTTTTGTCATTGGTTCTGTTTATGTGATGGATTACATTTATCGATTTTTGCATGTTGAAGCAGTCTTGCATTCAAGGAATGAAGCCAACTTGATCGTGGTGGATAAGCTTGTTTTTTGATGTGCTACTGGATTCAGCTTGCTAGTGTTTTATTGAGGATTTTCACATTGATGTTCATCAGGAATATTGGCCTGAAGTTTTCTTTTCTTTTTTTTTTTTTTTGTGAGTCTCTCAGGTTTTGGTATTGGGATGACGCTGGCCTCATAAAATGAGTTAGAAAGGAGTCCTTTCTTTTCAATTGCTTGGAGTTGTTTCAGAAGAAATGGTACCAGCTCCTCTTTGTATCTCTGGTAGAATTTTGCTGTGAAACCGTCTGATCCTGGGCTTTGTTTTTGGTTTGTAGGCTGTTAACTGCGGTTTCAATTTCAGAAGTTGTTATTGGTCTATTTAGGGATTCAACTACTTCCTGGTTTGGTCTTGGAAGGGTGTATGTGTCCAGGAATGTATCCAATTCTCCTAGATTTTCTTTTGTTTGCTTAGAGGTGTTGATAGTATTATCTGATGGTAGTTTTTCTTTCTGTGAGGTCAGTGGTGATGTCCCCTTTATCTTTTTTTGTTTCTATTTGATTCTTCTATTTTTCTTCTTTATTAGTTTAGCTAGTGGTCTGTTTTGTTGATTTTTCAGAAAAACAGCTCCTGGATTCATTGATTTTTGTGTGTGTGTGTGTCTCTATCTCCTTCATTTCTGTTCTGATCTTAGTTATTTCCTGTTTTCTGCTAGCTTTTGGATTTGTTAGCTCTTGCTTCTCTAGCTCATTTAGTTGTGATGTTAGGGTGTCAATTTTAGATCTTTCCTGCTTTCTGATGAGGGCATTTAGTGCTGTAAATTTCCCCCTTGACACTGCTTGAGCTGTATCCCAGAGATTCTGGTACATTGGACCTTTGTTCTAATTGGTTTCCAAGAAGTTATTGATTTCTGCCTTAATTTCATTATTTACGCAGGAGCCATTCAGAAGAAGGTTGTTCAATTTCCATGTAGTTGTGTGGTTTTGAGTGAGTTTTTTAATCCTGAGTTCTTATTTGATTGCTCTGTGGTCTGAGAGACTGTTTGTTAAGATTTCCGGTCTTTTGCGTTTGATGAAGAGTGTTTTACTTCCAAATATGTGGTCAATTTTAGAATCAGTGCCCTGTGCCACTGAGAAGAATGTATAGTCTGTTGATCTGGGGTGGAGAGTTCTGTAGATGTCTGTTAGGTTCATTTGATCCAGAGCTGAATTCAAGTCCTAAATATCCTTGTTAATTTTCTGTCTTATTGATCTGTCTAATATTGACAGTGGAGTGTTAGTCTCCCAGTATTATTGTGTGAGAGTCTAAGTCTCTTTGTAGGTCTCTAAGAACTTGTTTTATGAATCTTGGTGCTCCCGTATTGGGTTCCTATATATTTATCATAGTTAGCTCTTCTTGTTGAATTGATCCCTTTACCATTATATAATGCCCTGCATGTCTTTTCTTTCTTTTATTTTTGTTGGTTTAAAGTCTGTTTTGTCAGAGACTAGGATTGCAACCCCTGCTTTTCTTTTTTTTTTCTTCTTTTTGCTTTCCATTTTCTTGACAAATTTTCCTCTATACTTGTATTTTGAGCCTATGCGTGTCTTTGTACGTGAGATGGTTTTCCTGAATGCAGCACACTGATAGATCTTGACTCTTTATCCAATTTGCCAGTCTGTGTCTTTTAATTGGAGTATTTAGTCCATTTACATTTAAGGATGATATTGTTATATGTGAATTTGATCCTGTCATCATGATACTAGCTGGTTATTTTGCACACCATTTGATGCAGTGTCTTCCCATAGTGTCATTGGTCTTTATATTTTGGTGTGTTTTTTTCAGTGGCTGGTACTGGTTTTTCCTTTCCATATTTAGTGCTTCCTTCAGGAGCTTTTGCAAGTCAGGCCTGGTGGTGATGAAATCCCTCAGCATTTGCTTGTCTAGAAAGGGTTTTATTTCTCCTTTGTTTATGAAACTTAGTTTGGCTGGATTTGAAATTCTGGGTTGAAAATTCTTTTGTTTAAGAATGTTGAATATTGGTTCTCACTCTCTTCTGGTTTGTTGGGTTTCTGTTGATATATCTGCTGTTATTCTGATGGGCGTTCCTTTGTAGGTGACTTGGTCTTTCTTTCTGCTTGCCCTTAATGTGTTTTGTTTTTGTTTTTGTTTTTTTTCATTTCGACCTAGGAGGATCTGATGATTATGTGTCTTGGGGTTGATCTTCTTGTGGAGTATCTTACTGGTGTTCTCTGTATTTCCTGAATTTGCATGTTGGCCTGTCTTGCTAGGTTGGGGAAATTCTCCTGGATAATATCCTGAAGTGTGTTTTCCAGTTTGGTTCCATTCTCCCCATCTCTTTCAGGTGCTCCCATCAATTGTAGTTTCGGTCTTTTTACATAGTCCTGTATTTCTCAGAAGCTTTGTTCATTCCTTTTCATTCTTTTTTCTCTAATCTTATGTGCATGACTGTTTTCAGCAAAATAGTCTTTCAACTCTGCTATCCATTCTCCTGCTTCGTTGAGTTGGCTATTGATACTTTTGTATGCTTCACAAAGTTATCATGCTGTGTTTTTAGCTTGATTAGGTCGTTTATGTGTCTTTCTAACCTGGTCATTCTAGTTAATCGCTCCTGTAACCTTTGATCAAGGTTCTTAGCCTCTTTGCATTGGGTTATAACATACTCTTTGCCTCTTTGCATTGGGTTATAACATACTCCTTTGGCTCAGCAAAGTTTGTTAGTACCCATCTTCTGAAGCCTACTTCTGTCAATTTGTCCATCTCATCCTCTGTCCAGTTCTGAGCCCTTGCTGCAGAAGCATTGCAATCATTTGGAGAAGAAGAGGCACTCTGGCCTTTTGGGTTTTCAACATTTTTTGTTGATTCATTCTCTTCTTTATGAGTTTGTCTAGTTTCAATCTTTGAGGCTACTACCATACTCTTTTAGCTCAGCAAATTTTGTTGCTACCCACCTTTGACCCTTGGATGGACTTTTCATGGGAACTTTTCTTGTTGATGTTTTTGTTGTTGCTTTCTGTTTGTTTCTTTTTCTTACTATGGTCAGGTCCCTCCTTTGTAGGGCTGCTGTGATTTGCTGGGGATTCACTTCAGGCCCTATTCATTTGGTTCACTCCCACATCCAGATACGTCACTCAAGAAGGCTGGAGAACAGCAAAGATGGGTGCCTGCTTCTTCCTCTGGGATCTCTGACCTCCAGGGGCATTGACCTGATGCTGGTAGGATTGTTCCAGTATAAGGTGTCTGATAATCCCTGTTGGAGTGTCTCACCCAGTTTGGTGGCATGGGGGAGCAGGACATGTTTAACAAAGCCCTTTGACTTTCCCTTGGTGGAGGGTGTGTTTCACTGGGGGGAAACCCACTCATTTTCCAGATTCCTCAGAACTAGCAGGAGGAAAGATTAAGTCTGCTGGCTCGTGGAGAGTGTGGCCACCCCTCCTCCTAGGGTTTCAGACCCATAGAGATCAGAGTTCTGTCCCTGAGCCTCTGGCTGAAGTTGTCCGAGTTCCTGTAGGGAGGCCTTACCCAGTGAGGAGGGATGGGTCAAGCTCAGGCCTGAAGAGGCATTCCGTCTACAGTCTGACACAGCCAGTGTGTTGGGCTGTGTGGGAAACCTCTTGGAGATTAAGCTGTGCAACCTTCCCAGCTCCAGTAGGGGAAAAATGTGGCCTGGAGCTATAGCGATGGCTGCCAGCCTTCCCCTGCCCTGGGAGTTCACTGTGTTAGGTGACTATCAGTCCCAGTGTTGGCTGCTGCCCCTCCCTGAAGATGCTCAAATGGCTTAGGCAACAGACAATCACAGCTGTGGTGCTGGTCACCCTTCCCCACAGATGCTCAGCAGGCGTAAGCAGATTCTAGCTTAGTGGCTGTTGAGAATCTGCTTGGTTCTGTGCTTGGGACCCTAGACCCTGGAGGCATGAGCTCATGAGTGGGATCTTCCAATCCATGGGTTGCACAGTTCCATGCACGTTTCCCAGGCTGGGTAGCACACTCACTAACCACCTCACTTGGTTTGGGGTGGGAGTTCCCCTGCCCTGTGTGGCTCTCAGGCTGCATGGTTTGGTCCCCAAGAGGTATCCCACACAGCCCAACACACTGGCTGTGTCAGACAGAGTGCCTCTTCAGGCCTGACCTTGACCCATTCCTCTTCACTGTGTGGGGCCTCCTCACAGGAACTCTGACAACTTCAGCCAAAGGCTCAGGGACAGAACTCCGACCTCTATGGGCCTAAAACCCTAAGGGGCCTGAAACTCTCAAGTGGCCTCCAGCATCACACTGCTCTTCCTTCCTCTCTGTGGGTCATGCCAGCGGTATAGTTAGTTCTGATGACAGAATCTGAACCTCAGTTGCTGGTTCAGGTTTCAAATGCTGTTTTGTCCCCAGTTGCTCTCAAAGTGGGTGTAATGTACTTCAACACATCCCATAGTTTCTTCCCAAGCTCTCAATTACATGGTTGAAATAATATATTCAGCAACTAGCAGAAACACACACTGGATCCCAGACATGTGGAACAAGGGCTATTTTGATAGTAAATGTAAGAGGATGCCATGAAAGGGCTCCTACCTAATTAAAGTGTAAGCCAAAAAAAATATGGAATTTTAGAGATAAGTGTTACCACTGAGGCCCAGAAAAATGCAGCTGTGGAGGTTTCTATCACGTGACTTTTCAACTTGATTCCATGTCTTTGCCATTGTGAATAGTGCCACAGTGAATATACTTGTGAATGTATCTTTGTGATAGCATGATTTATATCCCATTGGGTATATACTCAGTAATGGTATTGCTGGATCGAATGACATTTCTGCCTCTAGATCTCTGAAGAATCACCACACTGTTTTCCACAATGATTGAACTAATTAACATTCCCACCAATAGTGTAAAAGCATTCCTTTTTCCACACAGCCTCACCAGCATCTGTTGCTTCTTGACTTTTTAATAATCACCATTCTGACTGGCATGAGAGAGTATCTCATTGTGGTTTGGATTTGCATTTCTCTAATGAGAAATTAGCACTGTTGAGCTGTTTTTCATATGTTTATTGGTGACATGAGTGTCTTTTTTTGAGAAGTGTCTGTTCATGTATTTTGCCCACTTTTTAATGTTTTTTTTTGTTTGGTTTTTCTCTTGTAAATTTGTTTAAGTTCCTTGTACACTCTGGAGATTAGACCTATGTCAGATAAAGAGATTGCACAAATTTTCTCCCATTCTGTAGGTTGTCTATTCCCTCTGATGATAGTTTCTTTTACTGGGTAAGCACTAAGTTTTACTGAAGATTTTACTTTTTATATGAGCACATATTATAATCATTTTGAAGTTACTATTATAAATATTTCAGTAAATAATTTATAATGTTGAGTTGGAGTTTTTTCGTTCCAGCTCAAGGTCAAAATTCATGTTCATTTGGGAATCTCAACACCAAAAATGTCAACGGCATGTAGGAGCTCAGTAATTAATAATTGTTGGATGAATGAATGATTACATCATCATATAAATATGTATGTTTACTGTTATCTTAAAATATAGCTCAATGATTTCCTTGCTTCAAAAATAGTATTGCCTTCTATGTGTATAATGGGTTCAGTGCTGCTGGTTTTAAATCATTTCACTTGAGTCACAAAATCTGATTACCAAATTAGGAAAGACAAAAAAATAACCTCTCTCTGAATAAATGGATCTCAAAATTAATAGGTATTTGGAGCTATAAAGCATTTTATAAATGATTTTGTCCAACCCTCTAATTTTACAGATAAAATAAATATTTGTATGGGTTAATTTGTATGGGATAATCCTATTATAAATAACAGATTATTTGAGAGTTACTAAAGTAAGACTCAAAAAAATTAAATTTATTTTCTGGTATACCAGAGGAAAGGTACATTATTTTAAACAAGCTGTTTACCAATCTGGGTCTGTTCTATAATATGTAAAATTGCATTAGAGAATCACAAGTATTTATTTGATTGATAACGTTACATGAATTTTCTTACCTATAAAAATTATAAAAATGTTTGTTTCTATCACTTACTACGCCTACAAAGACATAAAATATGATGCTGTGTCCAATAACTGTTTCTATTAAGGTTTTCTTTAGCTTATTGGTTAAACTTAGCACAAATCCCAAAATATGTTCCAAACAAGTGAAATGACCAAAACCATGTATTATAATTTATTTTTGTCAATGACAAAAGCCTTGAAGTAAACAACACATGCCATTTAGAACTGCTGCCAATGGTTTTATTAGAAACGTAATAAGGGAATCTAACAGAGTAAAATGGTTTCACCATCAAATAACATAACGGGTCATAAAATGACTACATCATGTGTTTTCTCACAGTAAACTTCATTACCTAGAAATGATTCGAAAACTGCTCTTTGGATTTTTTGTTTGTTTGTTTCATTTTATCTGCTGACAGCCTTTATTAATGAAAGAAACAGAAACAAAGCTCTCAGGAAGAGAAAAGTCCCTGGAACTTCCTACTACTGCAAAGGTTATAGTATTACTATTTTTTCCCCCTTTCTTCTTTCAACCTCTACTGTGAAAAATAAAGTGGGATGAAAACCTTCATTTCCTTTAGAAGTACTTATGCAGTACTGGGTTTTTTTTCCCCTATAATTTTAATACATTTTGGTTGTTAGTGTTTTTGTTCTAATTTCACTGTTAGCAATGATTTGTTAGCACCTGTTGTCTCAAATTTATCAAAAGATATAATTTTGTTGAGATACACAGCATAAGATGTCCAAGGTTGTAGATGAAGATTTTTCATGCAATTGCCTCTCGCTATGTATTACCCTTTTTAACATAGGGGAAAAGTTCGTAAGATAAATGAAACATTGTGGAGGAGAAAGCATTAAACTAAATTACCATTTCAGATGGGCCATTCAAATACTGCCTCCATTTATTCCCTTGCCTGGTAGAGCAGTTGGCCAAGGTTGAGGGTGTGGAATACAGGAAATGAAAAATCAGAATTTTCTGGAAAATTTTGTTTAAAGTTCACACATTCTGACAGTGTCTCTCTAGAGATGACTAGAAGGCCAGGAGAGGTAATGCAAATTTTAATTTTTCCTTTGTTTGACTTCCTTTTTATTTCATTCACCCAAAAATAGTTTCAAAAACTTTCTTCCCTCTTTTTCCAAAATTCCTCATTGCAATATCCCTAACACAGAATAGATGGATTTTGCTGCACAGGAGATCTTCTTACTAGGAAAAATTTATATTTTTGGCTACATTTCTCTTTTTATATCTTTTGTTTTCTTCCCTGGTTGATTACCTTGATGTTCTTAGAAATGGCCCAGAAAGCACCTGGGCATGGTGGCTCACGCTTATAATCCCATCACTTTGGAAGTCCGAGGCAGGTGCATCACAAGGTCAGGAGATCGAGATTAGTCTGGTCAATATGGTGAAACCCCGTCTCTACTAAAAATACAAAAATTAGCCTGGCATGGTGGTGGGTACCTGTAGTCCCAGCTACTCGGGAGACTGAGGCAGGAGAATCGCTTGAACCTGGGAAGCAGAAGTTGCAGTGAGACGAGATCACACGACTGCACTCCAGTATGTGTGACAGAGTGAGACTGTGTCAAAAAACAAAACAAAACACAACAAAACCCAGAAAGCAACAGCAGCAGAGAATTGGCAATATCTACTAGTTAAGAGGGAGCAAATGAACTGAAACTGTGAAGACACTCAGCTAATACAATTGAAACTGTGAAGACACTCAGCTAATACATGTCAACTGATATTTCTTTGATTAGTTTTTAAAAATAAAATATAGTCATTTGAAACTCAGAGTCAGTTTTGAATTTGTTGCCATGCAATTTTCTATTTTCTGGTGACAGTAGCATGATTTGAGAGCTACAGATTGACGGTAGCCAGAAAGTCACATTTAATGAATCAGAAAGGAAAAATTGAACGTTTTTCCAATTTGCTGAATACATCAAATGCCATGGAAAGGGGAGAGGTGAATCTGACAGCATGATTAGTTTCTTTTGCACTTCTTAAGGACTACTTAAGGTTTCATTCTGTGTGTCGCTTATCAAGCCACAAAATTCTAAGGAACACTTTGCCTGTTTTGTACTTGGTATTCATAATGGAATAAAATTTCCTTTGAACTTTCTATCACAGGCCAATCTTTTTCCATACTTCAGAAATCCTGTATTTAAATCAACCTCAACTTCGCAAAAAAATAATAATTTAAAAATCTCTGAATCAAAATTAAACTAGAAAGAAACTTCTAAGACATGAAATGGAGAGGAAGTGAATAGATGATTCAAGTTAGACCATTTCCAGAGAGGAGGGTAGATACCAGAGCTTATAATAAGTTTTTTCTTTAGAAAATTCATTGAGAATGCAGTACTTTATACAAAGTATACTTAAATTACATGTTTTAAGTTGATTACTAATGATATATTTTATATTTTTGAAAGTCAAATTTACCCTTTTATTCATTCTATACATGCACACACATATATACTACTAATCACAGTAATTAAAAAGTTACTGAATTTCGCAAATAAAATTATTTTTTGCTCTAAGAGAATAATTATTGCCTTGATCAGCTAGAGAAGTGTTGCATTCCTTATCTCACTACTGGAATAACTACCTGTCATTTATCCCGACCTTCAGACTCTCTGTCATACCCATGTACGATTCTACTCAATTATCACTGTCTATTTTCCCTCTACATAGCACACAGCAGGGGAAACTTCAAAGGAGTTTTTAAAATGAAAAGAGAAAAATAAAAGCCTTTAAATGATTAAATATGTATGTTTATATAGACACATATATTTTGTAATATTAAGCTTAAAGGTGGATGAATTTCAAAAGAAAAAGGTGACTTTTTGAAAGGAAGAGAGGCTAAGATAAAAGAAAATACAATCAGGTTAAAACAAAGAAGCTTCCTAAACAGAACCTTACCTAAGATAAGATTTAGTTTCTCTTAGGTGATGAAAGACTTCTCAACAGGATTAACCCTGAAAAATCACAAATCACCAGAAGAACAAAGAAAATTTGTGAAAAGGTGAGAGGAGGAAAAGCAACCCCATCAAATACAGTTTATGTTTATTTCCTGATTTGATTTCATTTAGTTATAAGTAGCAATATAAGGTCAAAGCCTTTTAATTCACTGTTTTCTCATTAAAAGAATCCTTTTATTTATTTTAAGGTTGTCTGTTCTAGTAATCAGGTCCTGACCCTAACTATCCCCTGCCTCCATCCAAGCTATTAGAATGATCTGAAAATAAACTTCTCTATCATGTAATAAGAGCTTAAGAAATTCTAACTGCCTCTCTGAGGCATTGCACTCAAAGGTTAATTTTGTGGAGAATGTAAGAGAGAAGATGGACACCAATATATTGAGTCTATGGTTGGAACTACCAAGGGAAAAGGAGAGCTGACTGGATCTCTGGGGTTTGCTGCAAAGAAAAAAGAAGGAGCAAAGCAGATGTCAGCTTAAAAAGAGTCCCAGGGCTTAATTATGGCAAGAGGATACAGGAATCCTTGACAGTCATCCTGAGGCATCTTTATGTCAGTGGAGTTTACATGTGTGTAATGTTTCACTTCTTAAATTTTTGAATGAAAAATGTGGAAAATCACAGAAAGCAAAGTTTTAAAAATCCTATTATTTTCTTGTTTAAAAACAAAGTAAAACTATTGCCACTTCTGAACTTCCTTTCATTAATACATCCAATTTTTAACTAAGTTTAAAAATTTATTATTTGTGAAAGATGAAAAGGAAAATTAGAAAATAATACAGTGCATAATCACATCTCAAGAATAAAATACTAAGGAATAAATTTATCCAAGGTGGAACAAGACTTGCACACAGAAAACTCCACAATATTAGTGAAAAAAATTAAGAAAAAGCTGAATAAATGGAAGACATCTTGTGGTCATGGTTTCTAAGATTTAATATTATGAAGATGGAAATATTCCCCCAAACCATTTACAGATTCAATATAATCCCTATTAAATGCTTAACATCCATCTTAGCAGAAATGGAAATGTCATTCCTACAATTTATATGAAATTTCAAGGAACTCTGGGTACCCAAAAATATCTTGAACAAGAAGAACAACTTTGGAGGTGTATTGTCTGCTCTCACACTGCTAATAAAGACATACCCAAGACTGGGTAATTTATAAAGGAAAGAAGTTTAATGGACTCTCGGTTCCACATAGCTGTGGAGGCCTCACGATCATGGTGGAAGGCAAAAAAGGAGCAAAGTCACGTTTTACATGGTGGCAGGCAAGAGAGCGTGTTCAGGGGAACTCACCTTTGTAAAACCATCAGATATTGTGATACTAATTTACTATCATGAGAACAACACAGGAAAGACAAGCCCCCATGATTCAATTACCTCCTGCTGGGTCCCTTCCACAACACATAGGAATTATGGGAGCTAGAATTCAAAATGGTACTTGAGTGGGGACACAGAGCCAAACCATATCAGGAGGAAACACACTTTCTGATTTTACACCTTTCTACAAAGCTACAATGCTAAAAACATTGTGGTAATGTCACAAGCATAGGAGTGCAGATCAATGCAATAGAAACTGGAGTGCAGAAATAAACCTGTATGTCTGAGATCGATTGATTTTGATAGGGTGCCAAGGTCATTCAATAGAAAAAATATGGTCTTATCAACTAATGGTGCTGGAACAACTGAAGAGTCACATGCAAAAGAATTAAATTGTACTCTTACCTCACACTATATAGAAAGTATATCAAAGACATAGCATAAAAACTAAAACTATAAAACTCTTGAGGAATACATGGTTTAAATCTTTATGAAATTAGATTGACAATGTATGTATAATATCACATGAAAAGCAAAAGCAGCAATTGAAAAAATAGATAACTTGGACTTTATCAAAATTAACAATCTATATGCATCAAATAACACTGTCAAGAATGTTGGCTAGGCCCGGTGGCTCAAGCCTGTAATCCCAGCACTTTGGGAGGCTGAGACGGGTGGATCACGAGGTCAGGAGATCGACACCATCCTGGCTAATATGGTGAAAGCCCGTCTCTACTAAAAAATACAAAAAACTAGCCGGGTGAGGTGGCGGGCGCCTGTAGTCCCAGCTACTCGGGAGGCTGAGGCAGGAGAATGGCATAAACCCGGGAGGTGGAGCTTGCAGTGAGCTGAGATCCAGCCACTGCACTCCAGACTGGGCGACAGAGAAAGACTCCATCTCAAAAAAAAAAAAAAGAATGTAAAAAGATGACCCTCAGAATGTGAAAAACGTTTGCAAATTTTCTTATAAAGATACAGCATCCAGAATACATATGTATATAATATATATACATATACACACATATATACACACGCACATATATATATGAGTTTATATATATAAAGTCTTACAGATCAACAACAGAAAGACAAACAAAAAAACCTGAAAATTATAAAAGAGTAAGAAAGGATTTGAGTATATACTTCTCCAGAGAAGACATTCAAATAATTAACGAGCACATGAAAAGATGTTCAACATCATTAGTAATTTGGGAAATGTAAATCAAAACCACAATGATATACCACTTCACTAGGTGGCTATCATAACTATTATTTTTAATATCAAGTGTTGGCAAGGATGTGCACAAATTTGAACCCTCATAGGTTGCTGGAATGCAAAGTGATGCAAGCATTGTGGAAAGCAGTTTGCTAGTTCCTAATTATGTTATACATAGAATTTTCATATAGCCCAGCAATTTCAAACTTAGTTACATACTACAAAGAATTCAAAGCAGGTATTCAAACAAAATTTGTACAAAAATGTCCATAGCACTCTATTAATAATACTCAAAGGCAGAAGCAACTCAAATATTCACAACTGACTAATGGATAAACAAAATATCCATATAATGGAATATTATTCAGACATAAAAAAATGTGATGTTCTGATGCATAGTATGACATAGATAAACCTTGAAAACATTATGCTGGATGAAAGAAGCCAGACACAATAAGCAACATATTATATGACTCCATTTATGTGAAATATCCAAAATAGGTTCATTTATAGAGGAAAAAAAAAACAGATTAGTGGTGTCCAGATGTGAGAGAAGAGAATGGAATGTGACTACTTGATGAGTGTAGGATTTGTTTTTGAGATGATGAAAATGTTTTGAAAATAGATAATAGTGATGGTCACACAACTTGGTGATTGTACTAAATGCCACTGAAGTGTAAGACAATTAAGATGGTAAATTTTATGATATGTATATTTGTCAAAATAAAAATACAAGTAAATTCATATTAAAATAAAACAGCTTACACTTTATATTGTTAAAATGTTATGAAGTTTCTAAAGATCGATTCATATCTACCCATATCTACATGTACACAATGTTCTGCCAATTTGCTTTTATTGTCTAAAAATATCTCTTGAATGTCTTTCCAGGACAGTCTATGTAGGTGGATCAGCTATATTGGTAAATAATATTGTTCATGGAAAATACTATTTTAATGTATGAACGTGCTGTATACTTTAAACCACTGAAGTCTCACATTGAAGACTGTGTGATGACAAGATGGTAGGACTAAGCTCCTTTCATGGTCATGGTGCTGCCTATCAGCCTCTTGTACGTGATAGAGAAAAACAATATGCCATTTAAGCTCCCATTACATCCTTTTTTATCAATTACAGTCAAATCCAATTTTTGAAATGTGTTGATTTTTTTTCACTACCAAGTTGCAATGAGTATCTTTACAAAGATCTCTGCACACTTGTACCATTCTTTCTATGAGAGAATGATAGAACTGGAACTACTAAATTACTTTCAACAAAGTTTTCACTGATTTATATTACAGATAAATTGCATGTGTACCTACTTTTCTCACACTTGCAGGACCTACATATTTTCCAATATTCAGTGATTTTGTTCCCCAAAAAATAAAAAAGAATTATATAATGAATCTTATAATGTGTATGTTTGGATTTCCTTAGTAGTTAGTAAACCTTAGCATAATATCCTGGTTTACTGTTGATTTACATTTCTTTATAAATCACATGGTCATACTCCCTATCAGTTAGCTTTTGTGCAAAGCAATGTTTATCATTTTTCTGAGTGTGTGGTTCTCTGGAGGCTTGCTGGGAATTAGGTGGTCTGCTATGCCCTCACAGCACATGTCCAAAGGTTGGCATAATGTCAGCGGGCATGATAGCAGTGGCTCAGTCCAAATAGCTTTCATTTTCAAGCAGATTTTCCTGGCACTTTTGAAATAAATTGTCTCTGTTCCAAAAGCAGAAGAGCTCAGCAGAGAAGTCTGAAAGCCACTGTAAGGATTCTTAAGGCTTTTGCCTAGAATTTGCATTGCCTCTATGTCTTTTGTTGAAAAGTGTTTGTTCATGTCCTTTGCCCACTTTTAAATGGGGTGGTTTTCTGCCTGTTGTTTTGTTTAAGTTTGTTATAGATTCTGGATATTAGATCGTATTTGAATGTACAGTTTGCAAATATTTTCTCTTGTTCTTTGGGTTTTCTGTTTACTCTGTGGATAGTTTCTTTTGCTGGGCAGAAGATCTTTAATTAAGTCCCACTTGTCAATTTTTGTTTTTGTTGCAATTGATTTTAGGAACTCAGACAAACCTTCTTTGCCAAGGCCGAAAGGGAAGGGAGGGAGGGGAACCAGGGTTGAAAAACTACCTATCTTGTACTATGAGCATTACCTGGGTTGATGGGATCCATACCTCAAACCTCAGCATCATGCAATACACTCATATAACAACTTTGCAAATGTCCCCCCTGTATCTAAAAGTTTAAATTAAAAAGAAGAAAAATTAGCATTATGTGACTCAGCAAACATTTTCCCTCGTTTCTGTTTTCAACTTTATTTATGGTAACTCCGATTTTGCAAGCATTTATAAATTCCTATCCACTGTATCTGTTCTTTACGGTTATACACGGTTCCTAAGAAAGATCATGCCTATTCAAATAGCATTAAAGAGCATTTTTTTCTAGTAATTGTATTGTTTTGAAGCTGTTATTTTGGCCTGTGCTTTATCATTGATAATCTCTGGGAAGACAAAGGTTTCCTGGCTGCAGAAAGCAGGATCCTAGGAACTGACCCCCCAGATGTTACTCACACTGCCTACTAGAAAACCCGAGCCCAGGAGGAAGTGACTTCTGAAGGTTTTTCTTCAGTGGCAGGACTCCTGGGAGAGATATGCACATATTCTTGCCATAAAATGAATCCGACTGTACTTCTGTGACGATGCTAGAGGGCAGCCTCACAGACACTGTGGTTCCACAGCAGCAGACAGCCACTGGCTCCGTTTAGGATGCACAACCACTGAGCAGCTGTGCTCCATCACCTGGAGACAGTACATCCGCATCTGTGGGGTGAGGACAGAGAGGATGCCAATGACACTCATGCCCTATAATGGGCGAACAGCTGCTTCTATAAAGTAATTAAAGCTGGGACTGGTCTTCTAATTCTGCTGTGGTACTTTGACGCATTAATCACAATCTCATATCCTCCAAAATGTGCTCCATTGTTCCCTTGAAGAAGTCAAGGCCTATACATTTTATATGGCAGGAAACCAAAATCAACAGCATTTGATTATAGTCTAATACGCTGAGCTCTCTGGATATTGATTAGCTGCTTAAAGCTACCTTGGTTTGCTTAAAATTTCTGTCGAGCCCAAGAATATTTTTTAGAAAACAATTCTAAGTACTTAGTTGATCTTACATGGTTTTAGTAAAACATGTAAGTATGTAAAAACTTTATTCTGGGATAAGCACACTTTAAAGCTTATTTAATAGCAGTTGAAATAGGCTTTTGAAATTTAAATTTTAGCATATTGGAAAACAAAGTCTAAATGTTGTGGGAGAAAAGACTAAGAGAACAATTGCTTCTTTTCACTAGTAACCTTTCATTTGTTCCTATTTTATCTATAATTTCGTAAGTGCCTACTTTGCAGGATGACCTATCCTGAAGTAGGAAAAAATTGTAACACAAAAACTTAAAAAAAAAAAAAATTGACTTGCTCTGAGAGCAAAAAAATGTCAGTAAAGTATGCATTAAGAATAATGACTTATGTTAGAGTGGTAACATTGCTGGTGTTCTCTTATATTGGTACAGAAGAGATAATTTAATAAGTAGATGGTAGTAATAGGGATTTAATAAATATTTAAAAATTCAAATTAAACAATTCACTTTCCATGAGTATTTATCTTCTGATATCAAATTCTTCACTTTTGAAGTTATTATATCCTCTACTTGAACAAGGAGAGTTAGAGAATGCAAATAGACAAGGTCATTATCTCTGTCATTTCACTATATTTGTTAATGCCTTTGCCTGAACATCATCTGACTTGTTTCTGGGACTGACAAACCAGGGAAGGAAAATCGCTGAGTATGGATGGGGCAGTCCACAACTATTAAGATGTTTAGAATGGACAAATAATGAAGTGGCCATTTAGCTCATTCTATACCATATAATTTTGGTTTCAATTGCTAACACCAGGCGATTCAAGAAAAATTTGTTTTCAGTAGCATGGATTATGGTAAAGACAAGGGCACTGTGGAACGGAAAAATCAAGAAAAATAAGCAAACCTCACAATGCTTTTCAAAAAATTTTGATTGCTTAATTTGTGGCTGTGGGAGACAGAAATTAATAGAACAATATTATGGCCTCCAAGGAGCTTATTAGAGGAATTGAACAAATACAATGAAAAATGATTAGAAGAGTCTGAGTGAAGGCTCTAATGGGAAAGGAAAGCTATGATAGATGAGCACAGTGGTGCAGGACTGCTGGGGAGGGAAGCTGTGCTTCACTTCACAGAACTAAATAAGCAAGATATCCTTCCATGTTATCCAAGTCACAGATTACTTCAAAGGGTTAAATTCACAAGGATAAATGCAAAGTTTATTAGCAAACATAAGTAATGAAAGGGTTGATATTTCTACAAAATGCTTATGGTTTTGCTCATAATTATTAAAATTGAATACTTCTTCATAAGGCAGTTTGCACTAAATGCTCATCTTTATACTTATTTAAATATCAACAAAATCAAGTTCTTTATATAATTGATAATGCATATGCTGAGATTTAATTTATGACTCTACTAGCACATCTAAGCAGTATTATGCTTTTGTATACACATTTTTTCCTTCATTTAATTGCTTCTGGGACCCAAATTTGAGCAAACTTCTTTTTCACTCTAAAAATAGAAATTAAATGATAAAGTCTTGCATAGCAATACATCCTCTTAGTTTATACACAGTTATCCACACCAAACATGAATTTATCAGAAACTATGACTAGAAGAAAAGGAGGACATCAAAGAAGAATAAACATTGCTTTGGTGAATTTCTAACTTTTTAACCTTCTCTGGGGGAAAAATGGTCACAAAACAACAATCACAACAAATAACAACAAAAAAACAAAACTGATGAACAAAACAGAGACGATAATCTTATACACTGCATTGAGAAATCATTCCAGATTTCTTTTTTTTTTTTTGAGTTCCATGTTTTCAAAGTTTTTCCCATATAATTTATCTTAAGCAACATATGAAGTATGAACAGAAGTATTGTATACAGCTTCTAAGTTATCTACAACTTAAAGGTGAGCCAGTTATCCCAAACATTTCTTCTCTTTTCTGCCATTCTCCAGGGGTAAAATGTGAATGTAAACTTGAGCTAACTTGAATCCTTCAGAGAGGAAAACACTGAAAAAATGGTGAAGGAAAAGATGAAAAGGGTTCAACCATTCATAATCCCATGTATTGAAGCAGCTTGTCTGCTCCATGCCATATCCTACCTCCAAACTCACATTAGAGAGAAAAATAAACAATAATTCCTTTAGAGATTGGTGGGATCTCTTTATTTTAGCAACATAGACTATGAGCTTGCCAATAAACCTCTTCATTAGTAGGAATATTCTTCCTGTCTGATTTTAGACCTACTTCAACAGATCATCTTACTTGTCTTTCAGGTTTCAGGTTATGAATAACTTCTTCAGGAATTCTTTACTAACTCCTCTAATCCTGGTGTGATTGGTGAATTCTTAAATACTCATGTTAGACTTCTTATGTACTGCCTATTACAAAATTTAAGAAGACAATTGTTTAACAAATAGAATAATAAATAGATGTCGTTACTATTTTCCAATTATGATTATCTTTTAAAATATACATAAACTACTTTCCACCAAATATTGTTAAATACATTCTCTTGCAGCATATCACTTTGACCTTAAAATGTCAGAAACAAACAACAATATTTATAATTCTTTTTCAAAATGGAATATAATGACATATTAAGGCATACTTTTTGATCTGTAATTCTTAAAAAATGATCAGAGCAAAAGTGATGCAAAATCTTGGTGTGAAACTATGATAATGCTACATTTTACAAAAACATGTTAAAAAAAGAAAACATCTCATTTAAAATCCTTCATTATATTTCTTTAAGGAAGACATAATTTATCCAGTCAAACATGAAAATTTACAGATAAAGGCATTTTGACACTGCTGCTGGAAGCACATCCAACACAGAACTTTCAGGCCACAATTTTTAATGTCTGAATAATCAAGTTTGCTTGATGAGTTAATCAATAAACACTTGAGAACATTTGTTGCTTTGTCATCTTTGAAATAAGTTTTCAGAATACCATTGAAACTTTTAGAATATTTTAAAAATACTTTCCTTTGGTGTTCAAGTGCCCCGTGGTTCTGGTATTGATATTTCTCAAAGACATTATTCACTACATCGAGCTCTTTTATTGCACTATTTATATCCTTAATTGCCTGCAGAATCCTCACTCTGTCATTGAGCTCACTGGACATTTACTGTGAATTTGTGTAAGTGCTTGTGCCTTTCATTTGCATCCTGGAATTCTGGCTCTGGTCATTCAATTATCTACTATTATACATTAACAGCTGCCATATGAAGAAGAAATCCTGTGATCTTACTGTTTATAGTTTTTTTCTCTAAAGTTGCCAAAACAATGTATTGTGTGAGACTAGGGTTTTCTTTATTGGCCTTAATGAAAGCCACTCTCAGTATCTGAGCTGCAGACAGATTTACTCGTTTTAGGTTTACTGACTTCATTATAAAGGACAGCCAAGAGGAAGACATGTATAGGGCAAAGTATGGGGCTGGGGTGAGGTGGAGCTTCCATGTCCTCTTTGGATACTCCACTCTCTCAGTACTTCTGTGTCACCACCCAGAACCTTCATTTGTCTTTATCTAGAATGAAAACAAAAAAAAAAAAAAAAAGAAAGAAAAAAAGGAAAACCTTTGGAAATTCAACTAAAATTGCACTGAGAAGAAAGTGATGTTCTTAAAAGCATGTGTTACAATTAAGTGGAGATTAGCCAAGGAATACAAAGCTGGTTTGATATTTGACAATCAAGCCGTGTATTGTGGCGCATATTAACAGACCAAACAAGGACAATTACATGCTTGTCTCAATAACTACAGAAAAAAAGGAAAAATTAACATCCATTTAAATTAAATCTTAGTGCACTAGGGATAGAAGGAAGCTTCCTTAAACTGAACAGGCAATCTATTTTAAAAACATAGTTGAAATAATGCTTAATTGTGAAATGCTGAATAGTTGTCTCCTAAGATCAGGAATAAGAATTTCTACATTTCTCAAAAGAAGACATTCATACAGCCAACAGACACATGAAAAAATGCTCATCATCACTGGCCATCAGAGAAATGCAAATCAAAACCACAATGAGATACCATCTCACACCAGTCAGAATGGCGATCATTAAAATGTCAGGAAACAACAGGTGCTGGAGAGGATGTGGAGAAATAGGAACACTTTTACACTGTTGGTGGGATTGTAAACTAGTTCAACCATTATGGAAAACAGTATGGCGATTCCTCAAGGATCTAGAACTAGATGTACCATATGACCCAGCCATCCCATTACTGGGTATATACCCAAAGGATTATAAATCATGCTGCTATAAAGACACATGCACACGTATGTTTATTGCGGCACTATTCACAATAGCAAAGACTTGGAATCAACCCAAATGTCCATCAGTGACAGACTGGATTAAGAAAATGTGGCACATATACACCATGGAATACTATGCAGCCATAAAAAAGGATGAGTTTGTGTCCTTTGTAGGGACGTGGATGCAGCTGGAAACCATCATTCTTAGCAAACTATCACAAGAACACAAAACCAAACACCACATGTTCTCACTCATAGGTGGGAACTGAACAATGAGATCACTTGGACTCGGGAAGGGGAACATCACACACCGGGGCCTATCATGGGGAGGGGGAAGGGGGGAGGGATTGCATTGGGAGTTATACCTGATGTAAATGACGAGTTGATGGGTGCTGATGATTTGATGGGTGCAGCACAGCAACATGGCACAAGTATACATATGTAACAAACCTGCACATTATGCACATGTACCCTAGAACTCAAAGTATAATAATAATAATAAAAAAAAAGACTCACAAAAGTTAAAAAAAAAAAAAAGAAAGAGAAGAAAATACAATAAATATGGAAAGAAACCAGACTGTCACTATTAAAAGGTGATTTGATTACCTACATAAGAACCCCATCTACTAACAAAATGCAAGAATTAATGAGTATTTAGCAAGGTGTCTGACTATAACAATATGCAAATTTTATTGTGTTAATATACTACAACTAGAAAACACTTTAGAATTACATATTTTTGTTATTACAAAGAATATAAGTACAATGAATAGATTTTTTTTCTTTTTTTTTTTTTTTTTTGAGATAGAGTCTCGCTCTGTGGCCCAGGCTGGAGTGCAGTGGCACAATCTTGGCTCACTGTAAACTCCGCCTCCTGGGTTCACACCATTCTCCTGCCTCAGCCTCCTGAATAGCTAGGACTACAGGCGTCCGCTACTGCGCCCAGCTAATTTTTTGTATTTTTAGTAGAGACAGGGTTTCACCGTGTTAGCCAGGATGGTCTCGATCTCCTGACCTCATGATCCACCCACCTCGGCCTCTCAAAGTGCTGGGATTACAGGTGTGAGCCACCGCGCCCAGCCAATGTTTTTAAGAGGATATGTAAGAAACTAAAGAAGAAAGACTTAAAAATTTTTGAAAGCTATTTTTAAAAGACATAAATATGAAAAGGGAAATATGCCATGTTCATGGGATGGGATAACTCAATATCATAAAAATGTCACCTTAAATTGAACTATAGATTTAATTTGTTTCCAATATCATAAACAATATAATAAAAATGTCTCCTGAAATTTCTCCTCAAAAAAAAAAAAAACAAAAAACTATACATCACTCTTAAAGGCAAACCAATGACAACTTAGATAAATGGAGAGTTGTATTTGTTCATGAATTATAGAATCAAATAATTTTTAGTTGCCAATTATCCTCAAATTAATATGTAGATTCATTGCAATCCTAATAAAAATTACAGCAGGCTTCTTTGCAGCAAATGATAAAATTTACGTGGAAAAGCAGAAGGAATGAGAACAGTCAAAACAATTTTGTGAAAAAATAAGGTTGGAGGATGTAGAGGAAAAGTTAAATACTAAATTTGAACCCAATTGAACATGGACACAAACAATAGTCATCAAATCCAGGAATAGGTTGTGTGAGTCCCTTGAGGCATTCATCCAGCACTGTTTAGGAGAAATCTCTATTTCAATCTATTCCTGTATGTTAATTATTAAAAAACATCAGACAATCGCAGAAACAAGTTGACCTTGTTGTGTTCCTTGAGCCCAGTCGTGAAGGGCCCCCGTGACTGGTCCTCATGCCAAACAACTCGTTACAAAGAGAGCCAGGGTCCTTACAAAAAGAGCTAGGGTCCCAGGCTGCACTGAAGCTTCATGAGACCTCTCCTCTTCCGTGCACGGATGGGCGGCTGACTCTGGAGCCCAGGATGTTGCTTCTGGGTCTGGTGATGAATCCTCCAGAGTCGGGTGAGTGTAAATATATATATACATATATATATATATAAAAATATATATATATATATACATACACATATATATATATCTTTTCCCTTCTCCCCTGCCCATTGCAATTTGCTTATTATATCATTTGCTTATTATATCTGCATTGCCATTTACATAGGAAAAAGGTTGTTTACCATTAAAGGTATTGTGTGTGTGTCTTGTCTTTTCTCCTCATGCATTTCCTGCACAGAACAGAGGACAAACGTTACTGGATTTCAACTTATCTTACAGCAGCAATAATTGAAGCAGCTTGGTATTGATGAAAGGATAGACAGATAAATACATGAAATTACAACAGAGATTCTAGAAAAGGAATCAAATTCATATCATCAATGATTTATATATTATATATACATATATAATGTATATATTGTACATATATACACATACACATATATACACATACACACATATATACAGTAAAATTCACAGATTTTAACTCTACTCTACAATGAAATTTAGCAAATGAATATACAAGTTCTCACATGCCAATAAAAATATAGAATTCATTATCTCTAGTAATTTCCTCTTGTCCCTTCCCAAACGATGTCATCTTCTCTAAGAAATAGCTGTTCTGATTTCAATTACTTTAGTAAAATCTTCCCCAGTTTTTAATTTAATTTGAATAGAATTATACAGCATTGACTCTTTCTTTGTATTATTTTGCTTTCTGTAACATCTAATATTGATCCATGTTGTACCACATATCAATAGCTAATTAGTTTTATTTTAAGTAACATGTTGGGTGAATATGCCAAAATATGCTTATCCAATCACCTGTCCGTAAACATTTGAGAGGATTTTAATCTTTGACTATTGTGAATAAAGCTACTATAAATATTCTTCAGCTGATTTTTTTTTTAAAGTTCTCTAATGAATAGCAGAACTGTGGGTCATAGGTACATGCCTATTCAGATCTATCACAATCTGCCAAACAATTTCCCAAAGCAGTTGTCACATTTTACAATGCTGTCAGTGATGCTTAAGTCTGTCCATTCCATGCCTTTTCTAATATTTAGTTTTGTAGGTCGTTTTTAATTTCAGGCATTTTAATGTGTGTGAAGTGAAATCTCTTTGTGGATTTAATTGATATTATTCATATGATTAATGATACTGAGCTTAATTTCATGTTCTTATTGGTCATTATCCTGTCTTCTTTTGTGAAGACATGTTCAATCTACTGCTCATGTTTTATTGGGTTATCTGTTATTGACTTGCCATGTTTTTCATGTATATATTTATTATTGAGAATTTTTCACTGGACTTATAAAATAACATACAAATTATTTTCTTCTATTTTTAGAGCTTGTGTAAATTTTATACTATTTCTTTATTTAAATGCTTGGTAACATTTACCAGTGAAGACATTTCCATGAATATTTATTACATTTATTTACATTCATTTACATTCATTAAATTTAGTTCATTTTATGACATTTTTAAATGTTACAATCTGTCACTTTTAGTAATTTGTACCTTTCAAGGAACGTGTCTATTTAATTGACTTTGTTGAATATATTGATGTCAAGTTTTCATCTAATTTCCTTATAATCCTTTTAATGTGTATATGACCTTTAATGAAGTTCTTTTTTCATTTCTGATATTGCGTATCAGTGTTTCTTCTTCCATTGATTGTTTTATTTATGAGCTTTTAAAATTAATACATCTTTTCGAAAAATCCACTTTTAGTTCTTTAATTTTCTTTTATTGTTTGACTTTTTAAAAATTTCACCAACTTTTGCTATTATTGTTATTATTTACTTTCTTCCACTTACTTTAGGTTTAATTTGTATTTTCTTTTAAACTAGCTTGATGTTAGCATAGTTACTTGATTTAATATCTTTCTTCTTTTTAGTTACAAAAACAGTGAAATTCTTGTTTCCCTTTAATATTGCTTTACTTCCATTTCATAATTGTTTTTGAATTAATATACTTTAATATTTAGGGAAATTTTAGGTTTACAGACAAATTGATCAGACAGTACAAAGAGTTCCTACATATCCCCTCCTCAACCACATATGCTTGGTTTCCACCATTATTTACATCTCCATTGAGTGTAGTATTCTTGCTACAATTGATGAACCAATATTGATACAATATTATTGACAAGTCTACAGTCTGTATTAGGTTTCACTCTGTGTTGCATATTATCTGAGTTTTGAAATGTGAAATGACATGGATCCATCATTTCTGTATCACACAAAGCCATTTAACTGCCCTTAACATCCTCTTTGTCCCACCTAATTTTTTCCGTCTCCCTAAATCCCTGGCAATCATTGATGTTTTTACTCTCTCCTTGGTTTTGCCTCTTCCAGATGTTATATAGTTGAAATCATATGGTATATAGTCTTTACAAATCAGCTTCTTTCACTTAGTAATATACATTTAAGTTCCTGGTATGTCCCTTTGTGGCTTCATAAATCATTTCATTTTATCACTGAATAATATTTCATTTTCTGCATGTGTCACAGTTGGTTTACTCATTTACCTACTGAAGAGCATTTTGGCTGCTTCTAAGTTTTAGCAATTATGAATACGGCTGCTGTAAACTCTAGTGTGCAGGTTTTGCTGTGGACATGTTTTCAGCTCCTTTGGAAAGGGAACAAGAAACTCCTGCTGGATCATATAATAAAAGTATGTTTACGTCCAGGTGGAGTGGCTCATGCTTGTAATCTCAATATATTGGGAGGCTGAGGTGGGCGGATCACCTAAGGTCGAGAGCTGGAGACTAGCCTGACCAATATGGAGAAACTCCATCTCTACTAAAAATACTAAAATGCTTGTAATCCCAGATACTCAGGAGGCTGAGGCAGGATAATTTCTTAAACCCGGGAGTCGGAGGTTGCGGTGAGCCAAGATTGCACCGTTGCACTCCAGCCTGGGCAACAAGAGTGAAACTCCACCTAAAAAATAAAAAAAATAAAAAAATGTTTATTTTTTGTAAGAAACTGCCAAACTGTGTTCCGAAGTTACAGCACCAATTTGCTTTCCCACCAGCAATAAATTACAGTTCTTATTGCTTCACATCCTTGCTATCATATGTTGTCAGTGTCTTTGGTTTTAGACTTTCTAATAGGTGAGTACTGGCATCTCATCCTTGTTTTAATTTGCATTCCCCTAATGACATCTGCTGGTGAACATATTTTCATACAGTTATTTGCCATCTGTATATCTTCCTTAATAGGTGTTTGTTCAAATATTTTGCCCAATTTTCAATTGGGTTTTTTGTTTTCGTATCCTTAAGTTTTAAGTGTCTTTTTAATTTTCAGTACTGGTACTTTACCAGGTATAGTTTTTATTCCAGATGTTTTCTCCCTGTATATGACTTGTCTTTTCATTCTCACCATAGTGTCTTTCATGAACTGAGTTTTAAAAATTCAGACGAGGTCCAAATTAACAATTTTTTCTTTCATGGATCACACTTTGGTTTTTATGTCTAAAAAATTATCATCAAACTTAAGGTCACCTAGATTTTCTTCTATGTTATGTTCTAAGAGTTTCATAATTTGACACTTTGTGTTTATGCCTATGATCCATTTTGAGTTAATTTTTGTGAAAGATGTAAAGCATTTGTCTAGACTTACTTGTTTTGCAAATGAATGAGCACTTGTTATAGCACGATTTGTTGAAAAAAGTTTTCTAGTGAATTTATTTTGCTCCTTTTGTTGTGTGTATGCTTCTGTTTCTGACTCTTTATTCTGTTTCATTGATCTATTGTTTCATTCCATAATTTTCTGAAGTTTTGTTTCACTATTATTCAGTTTGAATATTTCTATTATTTTTAAAGTAAGTTCTTCCTTAACTCATGAGTTATATAAAAATTTGTGGATTGTTTTCTACATATTTTATATTTTTCTAGATAGTTCCCTTTTTTATATAATTTAATTCTATGGAGGATAAGAAACATATTCTTTATAATTTTATTTACTTTATTGAAATAGATGTGTTTTATAGCTCACTATGTGGTATATCTTTGTTTATAAGTTGTATGTTTGACAAGTATATGAATTCTATATTTGAGTACATTGTAGTTTTTTACAAATATTAATTAAGTCTATTTAGATGACAATATTGTACAAATATTATTTACTTTTACTAACCTTTTCTGTTTCATTTATAGTTTTAATTTTTGGGAGAAGAGTGTTAAAATCCACGGTAATACTCCTAAATTTCTCTATATCTGCTTTCCTTTCCTATGGTTCTGCTTCATGAAGGTTGATATTTTGTTATTAGTTGCATATTTATAATTGAGATTGTATGTCTCTTTGATAAATTGGCTCTTTTACATGATGGATTAATTATCTATTACTGGTAATTCCCTTCCTTGTCAGTCTTCTTTGTCAGCTTCTCATGTATCCATTCTTGTTTTCTTATTATTAGTGTTGCATGATAAAAAATAAGTCCCATTCTTTGCTCTTTGATCTTTTTTAGAATTATAGATTCACCAGAACATGAAAATATCTTCAGTTAAGTCACATGAGCTTTTTACCGGTTTCCCCATATTGTAACATCTTGAATAAGAATGGTGTAACAACAAACTAGAAATTGACATGGTACAATCCAAGGGTTTATTCAGATTTCACCAGTTTTATAGTTACTCAAAGGTTAGTGTGTTTGTACACATGTGTACTCACACAGTTCTGTGCAATTTTATCATGTATACTTTTATGTAACCGTCACTCAGAAAAGTGCTATTTAGTCATTACAAGACTTCACTTGAGAACCACTATTACTTCTCTCTCGCTAGCAACCTCTAATGTATTCTCTATTTAAAATTCAGCTGATTCAAGAATGTTGTATAAATGGAATTATGCAATATGTAACCTTTGAAACTGACTTTTTCATTCAGCATAAATACTATGAGCTTCATTCAAATTGTTATTGTGATGGAGTAAAACGATCACCAAGTGACTAATCTAAGGGCAGAGGAGGTGCCTTCCAGCCACTGTCACTGATGGAACGGACGGAAAATGAGGATGTGGCTAATGTGACTAGTCTTGTTGGACTGTAAGAGGGATACAGTTGCCTCAGATCTGCACAGTTGTCCTGAAACCTGAGGTCCTCAAAAGCAGAGGAAATCAGAAAACAATCAGTGGCACACGATTGTGCCTACCACCCTAATGAGCAGGGAGGTTCTAGCAAATAACAAAGATCTCAGCAAAAAAAAGACACAATACCCAATGTTGGGGCTGAGCAGGGTGAGTCAACAGCTGAAGCTGCTTGGAGAGTGCTGAACCATTAGTTCGCCCAGTGCGTGTCTGCCTGGTGCACTCTAGAGACTCTAGCCCCCAAACAGTGCTTTCTACAGGGTAGGCACACTGAACAGGTGTTATGATGAAGAGTGTTAAGAATTATCATGGATAACAACAGCTCTACTCCAAGATGGTTTCTTCTACCACGGCAGAATGAGAATGTTAAGAGTCTGCACTCATTCTACAGTCAGATACTACGGTGGCCACTTTCAGTTTTAGTTTGTGTCACAGTGAAATGAGTGAAATACATAGTTTTAAACATTACATTTTTGTTTCTATATAAATTTGAGGTAATCATTACCATATATGCATACCAACACTGGAAAAACTCCTTTTCCCCTTTACATCTCAACTTCTCACAATCTCCTGGGAGACTGAGAAGCAGACACTTTAGCCTGCCAGAGCCACACTGCCCAGCTCTATCACTTGCTGGCTGAATGGCCACAGGCAAATTACTCTACTGATCAGTTTTCATAACTGCAAAAATGGGGATTGATAATACCAGCACCTGTCTCATAGGTTGCATGAGGATGAAATGAGTTTTATCATGTAAACATATTTCATCATATGATGAAATGAGTTTTATCATATAAAGGAATATATATACACATATATATGGTATATGTTAGATTTTATTTTATTTTATTTTATTTATTTATTTTTGAGACGGAGTCTCGCTCTCTCGCCCAGGCTGGAGTGCAGTGGCGCGATCTCGGCTCACTGCAAGCTCCGCCTCCCGGGTTCACGCCATTCTCCTGCCTCAGCCTCCTGAGTAGCTGGGACTACAGGAGCCCGCCAACGCGCCCGGCTAATTTTTTTGTATTTTTAGTAGAGACGGGGTTTCACCGTGGTCTCGATCTCCTGACCTTGTGATCCGCCCGCCTCAGCCTCCCAAAGTGCTGGGATTACAGGCGTGAGCCACCGCGCCCGGCCTTAGATTTTACTTTTACAAAAATCATATGGCATAACAATTCTTTGGAAATTTTGTGTCATTTAGACATTTAATAAGGCAGAGGCCCTCAACAGTGAAATCTGAAAACCAGCAAAGGCAAACATGATTACCCATACACCAATATCAATGTGGTTAGTAGTGGCCAAGAAATCAAATAACTATCAGGTGTGACATACTGGGGTGTGATAGGTTAGCCATGGTCGAGTAGAACAGGCAAGATGAGATCACAAAGGTCCTTATAGGAGTTAAAAAGAGAATCCTGGCACATATACAGGTAGATTGAGTAACATTTCTGACATTCTCATGATGTGATCAATGATTTATGAGAAAATTATCTTGTTCGTTTTTAAGTGCTGAGTATGTATAAAATCATTTGTTTTTCCTTTCTATACATGTCTTGTTTTTACAATTTGGGGAGAAAAATAAAAGCTGCTTAGATGTAAGCAAGTAGTTTATAATATCATTTTTAGTTCTTTACTGCCAGAGTTTGAAGTATGAGATTCCTGCTTTGAAGTTTTCATTTCTATTGTACTTATTTATTAAACTAAAGATCAGTCATTATGTAACAAATCTATAATACATGAAACCAGATTTTAGTGCTTCCTAGGGACAGATCTTCAGGGTATCCTTTCTTATGTTATGATAACTTTAAAGAAAAATCCATTTCTCGGTTCTCTTTACTGATTATCTGTTCCTTTGTGTCACTCCAGAAAACATCTGTAGAACCACAGAATGTAATGAATATGACTAGGCAAGGCGGAAGAAGCATGTGGCTACTGCATAAGGTATTTCATCTTAAAACACATATTTTTAAAGGGAAAAAACATACATGTTTTTTCTAAAACAGATGGACAGTTTTGTTTTGTTTTTTAATTTAGGTGTTTACCTTCTGAGAGAGTATAGGCTTTCATCAAAGAAAAAATATATAAAATATATCAGGTCTTCAATGGGCTGTTGAAGCTGAGATGCTGGATATTCTTTGACCAATTTAATCAGGCTGCTTTGTTAAGAGAGAGCAAATGCACGAAACACTTCTTTTCAAGCACTCATGCATTGAATCATCACATTATTATTCTTTGTCACTTATTGGAGATGAGAGATTTGAGAGACTATTGTCTTAATATAAATTTATGTTTTATACAATGTCTAAAAATTGGGAATCAACAGTTCTCCGTAGTTTTAATATCTGATACTATTGTATTTAAACATAGGTAAATTCAAGGAAAACCTCTGCTCTTCAGAAATTATCTGACAGCTTAACTGTCTTCAGTGTTGTCAAGAACCAAGAAGGAAGTAGAAATGCCCTCAATATTCAAAGTAGAAGTGATGAAAGCAATGAATGACTTAGTTGAGAAGCTTATTTGTAGAAAATACTATTAGGCCTCTAATAAAATTTATAATTATTCTACTTAAAATTCATAATAAGTTTTATCATCTGTTTTTTAATCTGTTTATTTTTATTTGAACCTTAATACCTATAAAGTCATGAATAGCTAGAAAAGAACAATTGCGATATTCTCAATGCCAAGAAAACATGGATGTTTGAGGTAATGGAGATCTCAACATCCCTTATTTGATCATAATGCCTTATATACATATATCCAAACATCTCATGTACACCAAAAATATGTTGAACTAAGACATATCAATTAAAAATTAATATTAAAAAGAAGATGGAGTATTTATTTAAAATGACAGAAGATGATGTGCATCTATAGTCCCAGCTACTCAGGAGCCTGTGGCACGGGGATCACTTGGACCTAGGAGTTAGGTACTCCAGCCTGAGCAACAGAGAGGAATTCTGTCTCAAGACTAAAACAAAGATTTGACAGAAGGCAGTGTAAAAAGTTGTCAACAGTCACACCTGGGTCCACTAAGGTTTTAACAAAAGAATTTAGATACCTCAATAGATTCTGGGGTCACCTGAGGTCATAACACAATAAAATAGTTGATGATCTGGGGTAGCAAAGGGAATATGGTCATTGTATTTTCTTTAGAAAGGAAAAAAATTTGGGAGTAACTCAGAAAATTCTAACCACATTAATTAAGATGATATTTTTAAAAATGAATATAGGTCAGCCACGGTGGCTCACACCTGTAATCCCAGTAGGTTGGGAGGCCGAGGCGGGAGGATCACCTGAGGTCAGGAGTTTGAGACCAGCCTGACCAACATGGTGAAACCCCATTTCAACTAAAAACGCAAAAAATTAGCCAGGCGTGGTGGTGCATGCCTGTAATCCCAGCTAATCGGGAGGCTGAGACAGGAGAATCGCTTGAACCCAGAAGGCGGAGGTTGCAGTGAGCTGAGATCACACCACTGTACTCTAGCCTGGGCAATAGAGCAAGACTCTGCCTCAAAAAAAAAAAAAAAAAAAAAAAAAAGAAAGAAAGAAATAATGACACCAGCAGCAGTAAAATTAGGAACTCAGTAATCACCATGGCAGACACTTCAATTCACACTGATGGAAGGGAGTTAAATAAAATAACCTTTCTGGCTGAACTACAATTCATTGCCCTGGGAAAGCAGTGTGTCATCCTGAGAGTGAGGAGGCTTTGCGAATGCTCCCATAGGTGGAGGAGAGCTGGAGGGAAGGGCAGGCTGTGGGACACCACAGTGGAAGAGCCCTGTAGCACTGCAGGTCCAGGGCTCAAAACTAGCCTTGCCTGAAGGGCCCAGGTTGACAGGATAACCTGGCTAAGCTGGGGCAGCTTGTACTCAAGGACAAGGCAAGGCTTTTTTAAAGACTGAGGAGCAGCAGTGCCAGGGGGCACACAACTCAGACTTGCTCATGCAACTTCATTCTCCATCAACTCCCATATTTTAAGAAGCTTCCAATCTCTTCATATGGTACTAAATACTACATTATTAGCTGAAGTTCTGAAAGCAGAATCTTTTTTTTTTTTTTTTTAAGAGTTGCATTCTTGTTGCCCAAGCTGTAGTGCAATGGTGCCACCTCGGCTCACTGCAACCTCCGCCTCCTGGATTCAAGTGATTCTCCGGCCTCAGCTTCTGGATTAGCTGGGATTACACCACCACGCGCCACCATGCCAGGCTAATTGTTTGTATTTTTAATTAAAATGGGTTTTCACCATGTTAGCCAGGCTGGTCTTGAACTCCTGTCCTCAGATGATCTGCCCACCTCGGCCTCCCAAAATGCTGGGATTACAGGCATGAGCCACTGCGTCCAACCAAGAGCAGATTCTTATAGAATCCAAAAGGAGAAACAAAGAAACAAAAAATATTTAAATGCAAAGACAGCTAAAATATTAATCACTGATGGACCAAACAACAGCAACTAAGCAGCAAGCAAAATATGAATTCTATGAGGAAAAATTATCTAAGATAAGAAGGAAGAATAATTACAGCTTTCGATGATAAAGGTTAAATTTTACTAAAGATTTCCTTTAGGATGCAAAGGGGAAATTTGAATAGTGTCTGCTTTAAACTCTCAACATTTCTGAGAATATGGACACTGAGAAGTAAGATGAAAAGTAAGAAATTAGACAACAACTTGAGTTAATTTTGTGAAGTACATGAAATTAGTCAAAAGTGTGAAGATGAAAAAACTTAAAATTCACTGCAAACTGTGTGTTGAAAAAATGTCTCTGTAGTATATGAAATGCTTTGATACTAAAAATGAGCGTTTGAGTAAAACTTCAAAATGCAGAAGAAAGAAATAAAAATTGGATGTAATATGATGTGTGTGTACAGGAAAACAATTCAAAACACAGAAGATAGATGGTTCAGAAAATGAGGCTAAGCAAATGAACATTTTCCCTGCAGAGAACAATAGTGAATAAAGGTAAAACCTATATATTTGTTGGGAATAGTTTTGTTTAAACAAAGAAAAGTCCTGTTGTTCTCAACTGTCTCCATAAAATCAATCACTCGAGGACAAGGTCGGTAAAACTAAAGAGGCAACCTTGGGAGATTCTGCACTGAAGCCATTTTGTCAGGCAAGAGGACAATATGGTAACATGTGTAAAAATATCAGAAAAGGTAAGACTCAGCAAAAACACTATAATCAAGCAAGAAAAAAAAATAAATTAGTAGTTAGAAAAAAGAAAAGAAGTATGAGATTAAAAAAAAATAAGACCAGAAAGTTGAACCACCAAAATTAGCTGAATACTACATCCCCAGTAAAAGAAAAAGAGTCGATGGATTTTTAAAAAGTCTAAAATTCTTTTTATGAGACAAACCTCAGACACCTCGATGCTAATATATATTTATATGAAATGAATATATAAGTATACCCACAAAAATTTATCAGACAAAGCAAACAGGAGGGATCATAGCACTACATGTTTCTCAATGTATTAAAAGGATTCATCTGATTTTGGAATGTTACAATTAAAAAATAATATTTCTTCTTAGAATAAAATAGATTACATTAAAATCTATTTACGTTAATCATAAAACTTAAATGCATATTAGTTTCTATTTTAGAAAGACAGTATCATTTGAGATTTGATGTTGATCATATTCTTTGGGCCATCTGTAATTAAGCATGGCAAAATGGTAGCATAATAGCTTGTATATCCCGTGCTCACAATTCTTGCTCCATTAGCGTATTTAGTATTTTCTGCCTGTCCCCCTCAGCTTCAGAGGACTGTGCACTGAAAGAGAAAGAAAGAGAAAGGTCTGTGTCTCTCACCTCTGTGTCTCTCATGTAAATCACTTACACTACCAGTTCAAATAATTCAATCTTTTATCACAACTGTATTTTCAAAACTGGATGATAAACTACCCAAGAAACGCACATATTGACTGTGTGTTGGCTGCCATGTTTATTTAAATACCTTTCGTAAGATAAATCTTTATAATTTGACATTATAAAAACGAGAGAAAATGTTTTAACATTGCATTTTAGAATCAAAGAAAGAATTCATATTGGGTACTACATTTTAGGAAAAATGTTTGAGCAGAGCAAAAATTATATTTAAATAGAAAATAGAAGGCCACAGAAGTATATAGACCAATTAATCAAGCAGTTTAATATATACATAAAACTTACTTAAAAATCAAAGCAAATCCATTTACTGAAAGTCTATTTATAAAGCCTAAAATTATAGTCATATTTTACTATATTCCGTTTGTTACAGATAGGTGAAATATGTAGAAACAAATTTTAACATAATAGCTTTTTTTCTGAACATGATTCCGAAAAGGGAATTAACATTAAAAAAGCACCTACTTAAAACTGCCACATTTCTATATATTTTCAAATAGATTCACAAATTATTGAGGCTACGGGACAATTTAAATAAAATAACAAAAGCAGAAATTAAACGGACAACATTTTCAAACATCATTACAACAAATTGGAGATAAATAATAAACTATCACAAATTTTAAAATAATAAAAAAACAAAATTTAAAATAACTAATTTTGAAATAATTAAAATACTATTATAAACATTGATTGCATCAACTAGAAAAATTATTAAATTTCGAGTACCTGAAAATATTCTTAATTAGAATACCAGGCATTAAATTTTAAAGAATACAAAATGTTATTCTTAGGAACAGTTATAAGATTAACTGTTTTGGTTATTAAATATATAAAAATGTATTTAAAATAATTTAAAAATAGAAATATAAAAATAAAATTAATGCAAAAGAGGGCATAAAGTGAAAAACAGATAAAATAAGAACAGATAAAAATGTACCTGATACCTCTAAATGCTTAGCCTGTAAAAGTAAATTAGTACCTTAAGCTATTATAAAAAAGAGAAGATATAAATATGCTAACTAGGTAAAAGGAAGGAAATTTAGGCAAAGCATATAATTAATTATAAATTCACAACACTTTCCTAATACATTTGAAATCATTACAAAGTAATAGGTTTTTAAATTACCCCAAGCAAATGTGAATGGATAAATACAAATATTTACAAATCTAGAAATGGACAATTTCCACACTATATAATTTATTCTGCAGCAAAATGAGATCGATAGTTCTCCAACCACCTCTTGAATATGGCAAAACAGGCTTCAGAGGCAAAAACCTTTATTTTTTGCTAAAGCAATTAATCTTAGTCCTGACACAAAGATTGCAGAAATATTCAGTCACTCTCAGTATTTGAGATCGCTTATATATTTTTGAGATAATAAAAGAAGCTTGGGAATTACACAGACTGGCAACTGTCATTTATTGAGGAGAAGCTCGCCCTGAGGCCAGTGTTTTCCATTTAATGTGTGTGCAGAATAGTACACCCATTTCTCAGGTTCTTATAGCTATCGCTCTGTTGTCAGGGAAGGAAGCCTGGAAGCCTGAAAACTCCCTTATCAACTGTCTTTCCATTAGGGTCCGCTGATAGAAGACACTAGCTTGACTGAAAGGTAGGATGAAGTCAGAAGTCATTCTTACATTTAGCTTCCTAAAAACATTAACGAGCTATTGTATTTTCTCACTTTGGAAGTACTTGTTATGGTAATATCTTTTATCCACTTAAAAATTGGGCTAAGTTTTTATAATTGACTTATAGAATACAAATACACACACACAGCCAGATATCATTATTTGTGGTAATTATGTTTTATAAAGTCATCACAAACACTGAATTAGTGAATACTGTACAGATGCTCCTGGAGGAAATATAAGTATAAGTTCCTGCAAGCCTCCGGTCATAACATTTTTGTCAACCGATCAATACACAACCTATTTTATGTGTGTTTCCATTGAAAAACACTCTACTTGACATGTGTATATTGTTGATTCACCTACATTGAACTCATGGCCAATAGCACTGTAATTCATGACCTAATGAAGCTTATTTAACAAATGCATTTTCTCCACAAGGCAAATCGCAGCCTTCTTGCACTTAGAACCAATAGACAGTACTTCCGCAGTACACCTGGGGAACATTTTAAAGAGCGAATACCAACAAAAAGCACAAAAATGAGAGAAATATAGAACTAAATAGGTCATTAAAAAGACACTTGTTTACATATAAAAGCTGAAACAAGCAGGCAGCAGGTCACCCTGTTTGACGTCAGCTGGGGTTCTTCAATTTTTAAAAAAATTTTTCACCCCAGTGTGTATACCCACAAAAGACTACAAAATGCATCAATTATTGATTTAGGGATTAGAAACACATTTGAGAAGTATGTAAATTTGCATGTATGGAATCCATGGGTCAACTCTATCTAATATGTGAATTATGTATATATGCGCTACATGTATGAATGTATGCACATATATATTTATGTGTGCATATTTTTTAATGAAAGTTCTTTGTCCAATAAATGGATTTTGCCTACCTTCTCTTTGTCATTGACTTACCTATACCTATTCTCAAGGTGACTTTTGATGAACATAAAGTCTTAATTTAAACATAGTCCGATTAATCAAAATTTCCCATAATGTTTACTGATGTTATGCCTTACTTAAAAACTCTGCCAAAACCAAAGTCACAAAGTTGTTATCTGTTTTCTTCTATGAAGCTCTTAAAATGATTTATAACATTAATTTAAAATATTAAGCTTAAGAGCTTAAAATGAAATAAAAGACAGTCTCCTTTACAAATGTTTCAAGGTGTAGGAATAGATTCAATATGTGCAATGTATAGGTTAGTCATCTTTTTTAAATTTTAATAAAGGAGAATGATCTTTCCTGATGCCCAGTAAAATTATTGACAAATAGGCTAACACTTTAAGTAAAATGAAATTAAACTCCTAAACATAATGAAATTTATATAGCATTTAATATGTGCTAGACATTGTTCCAAGTACTTTAGGCTCATTCAATCCTCATGAAACTTATATGAAGAAGTATTTTTCTTGCTATTTTGTGAAGATTACACTGAAGCCAATAAAGACTAGGTAACACACTCCAGCTCATTGACCGCTGAAGAGGAAGAGGGAATTTGAACCTAAGTAGTCTAGCTCTACTTTGCTTTTATTTTGTTGCCTCTGATATGCAACCCAGAAATGCCTAAACTGCTTTAAATGTTAAATAAAAATTATTAAAAACCTAAATGAAATAGAGGAATATTATAAGTATTACGTATGATTGTTAAGAATTTTGAAGGCTCTGAGATTCCTCAATTTGAAAGCTGCCATGCTGCAAGCTACCAATTTCAGGATGTTAGTAGAAGACATGAGACTCCTAAGAAAGTGATTAAGGTTCCTTCATTAGTCACAGCAATTGCAATAGCTAGAGCTTCATTATTTTTGTGCTGGTTCTGTGACACTCAATTCTGGTAGGGCAATAAAAAGAGAGCCAGGTGACAGATTTAGGGATTAGAAACATACTGTATGCAGTTGCAACACAATAGTAAGTAATATGTTAATGCATTGTACTATGATGCTATGAAGGTAACAATGTTAAGACAACCACAATGTCACTAGAAAACTGGTAATTTTTTTGGCTGAGAGCGGCAACTCACACCTGGGTATATTATGATAGAGAAACCCAGAGCTTTATAACAGAAAGTAATTATGCTTAAACAGGGCTTCAGAAGATGATGTTATCTTTATTGCTCTGAGCAGTAAACATTCCTGCCCCTTGATTCATAGGAGACATTATCTCTTTTTTCTAAGGCTGTAAGAAAGCATGCTATATTTTATGAGAGGAGACACTAGCTTTGTCTTCCAAGGAAGGTACTTAGCTATAAAAAACGTCCTTGTTAACTGCTGTTTTCTGAGTGTTTGTATCTTCCCAAAGGTTGAAAGTTGAAACCCTAATTTCCAGTGCGGTGGTATTAGAAAGTAGGGCCTATGGGAGGTGGTTAGGTTATCAGGGCAGAGGCACCATGAATGAAATTGATGCCCTTGTGTAAGAGGCTAAAGATCTCTCTCCTGCCCGCCCCCCACACACAACACTAACACACAAAGATACTGTGCAAAGACATCATCTAGGAAAGAGAAAACAGGCCTTCACCAGACATTGACTAGTGCAGAACCTTGATCTTGAACTTCCCAGCCTCCAGAATTGTGAGAAATCAATTGCGTTGTTTATAAGTTACGCAGTTTGTGGTATATTACTATAGCAGCCTGAATAGACTAAGACATTAATAGAGTCTAGAAGAAAGAACAGTTAGTGACTTTTTGGCAGGACGTACAGTATCGTGAGAGACTTATGGAAAATTTTCTCTATAAAAAACCTGAGCATGGAGAAATATTTCATAACTAAAAGGAAAGGGAGTTACCCAGAAAATTGTGTACATTTCATTGGGTAATTTGAGACATCTGCGTAACAAACAATAGGCAAATGGCAAGTCAAATAGCAGGCAAATATTAAATTGAAAAACAAAATTTATAATATATGATGAAATGCAAATAGTGCACATTAACATGTAGAAAACATAAAAGACAATATGCAACAAACCAATGAACAAATTGGAAAAAAAAGTTAGAAGCATACCTGAATAATTTTTGCAAATGATTAGTAAGTACTTGAAAAGAAATGTCTATGTTATAACTTACTAAACAAATAAGTCAATAATGCTATATATCAGTTCTTAGCCACTGGAACTGATACATAGCATTATTTCACATACTGCTAAAAGTCATGTGAATTGATAGAATATTTTCATAGGGAATTCTTTACATGTTTATTAATAACTTTAAGTTATTTATATCTTCAACCTTATAATTCTACTTTCAGGAATTTTGTACAGCTCTTTTATATAAAATTCATGTATACATATTTCCATAACATCTGTATTTAAAGAGGTCAATATTGGTGTCAATACAGATGTGTAACAATATAATTGTTAAATTAATGGGCAAATACACATTAAGAAACAACCTCAGCCATTACAAAATTTTGATTCAGGAAATAGTTAATGAGAAGGAAAAGTATCTGCAGTATGTTTTCAAGTAATAAAATAGATTAAAAAACAGTACATTTTGAATTTGTCTTAAAACAGACCGCTATATGTATACACATACATGTGCATTGAAAAAATTATAAAGTTAAATACAGGTTTATTCTGATATTATGTGTGATTTTGATTTCCAAAATTTTTTATTTAACAATTTTTTAGTATATAACTTTTAAAATTTGATACATATAACCATAGGAAGTCACAGAGATAGCACAAAGAGGTTTGTATATCATTTAATTTGCTTCAATAGTTACAGTTCATCAGAGCATAACGTCAAAATCAACATTTTTTATGTGCATCACAGATACAGATGTGTGTAACCACAACAAAATCAAGATACACAACTAATAAAAAATATAAAACGTTGATAAAAGAAATAAATGAGGACTCATGTAAATGGAAAAACTAGCCCATGCTTATGGATTAGAAGAATTACTATTGCTGAAATGTCCTCATTACCCAGGGTCATCTACAGATTCAATGTAACACTTATTACAATACTAATGACATTCTTCACAACAATAGAAAAACTAGTCTTAAAATTCATACGGAAATGAAAAAGACCCCTAATAGCCAAAGCAATCTTGAACAAAAACAAAACAAAGCATCACACTATCTCACCTCAAAATAAAGTCATGTGTCACTTAACACAGGGATATGTTCTGAGAAACGTATGCTTAGGGGACTTCATCATTGAACGAGCATCATAGTGTGTATTCACATAACCCTAAATGTTAAGGGTAAAGACTACTACACTCCTAGGCTACATAGCTTAGTCCGCTGCTCCCAGGTTACAAGCTTATACTGCATGTTATGTAATGAATACTGTATGCAGTTGCAACACAATAGTAAGTAATATGTTAATGCATTGTACTATGATGCTATGAAGGTAACAATGTTAAGACAACGTCACTAGAAAACTGGTAATTTTTTTGGCTGAGAGTGGCAACTCACACCTGTAATCCCAGCACTTTGGGAGGCTGAGGCGGGTACATTACCTGAGGTCAGGAGTTCGAGACCAGCCTGGCCATAATGGTGAAACCCCGTCTGTACTAAAAATATAAAATGAGCTGGGAGTGGTAGCACACCCCTGTAACTGAAAATATGGAAGAAATGGTTCTCGAAATTTGACTGGGCCAGGATTCTTTGAGTAGGGCCTCAAAAGCACAGGCAACAAAAGCAAAAGTAGATAAATGGAATTATATCAAATTAAAAAGTTTCTGTACAGCTAGGAAAAAATCAATAAACAATCTACAGAATGGGAGAGAGTATTTGCAAATTATGCATCAGAAAAGGGGTTGATTTCCAAAATTTATAAGGAACACAAATAACCCAATAGCAAAAAACAATTATTTAAAAATTGGTAAAAGACCGGAATAGACATTTTCAAAAGAAGACATACAAATGGCCAAAAGACAAATGAAACAATGCTCAACATAACTAATGATCAGGGAAGTGCAGATTAAAACCATGATGAGTCTCACTTTGCCCCACTTATGGTGGCTATTATCAAAAAGACAAAAAAAAAAAAAAACAAATGGAGGCGAGGATGTGGAGAAAGGCAAACCCTTATTCACTGTTGGCGGGAATGTAAATTAGTATGGTCATTATGAAAAGTGGCATGGAAGTTCCTCGACTTTTATGTATTTTCAGCATAATCCAAATTCTTTTCTTATCTTACAAAATGGTACAATTTCACCAGAAATAATTGAGAATTACAGTGCTACTTGGAACTTTGGCTATAACTAGAATTCCTCATCTTGGAGGTTTCTTAAAGGGAAAAAGCAGCAAAATTCCTAATAATCAATGGTCTTCCTTCTATTGGAATAATAAAAAAAACTCTCTAAACAAAAATATTGAAGTTTTCATTATATTCCATGAAAAACTTTTTTGCCTACAGTTAATAAAATTTGTGAAATTTTAAAAATCAAATTAAATTAGAATTATCATATGATACAGCAATTCTGTTACTGTTCTATATACTGGGTATACATCCAAAGGGCATGGAATCAGTATTTCAAAGAGATGGCTGCACTCCCATATTTATTACTTTGTTATTCACAATAGCTACTATATGGATTTAATATGTTAAATCTCATTGTGAACTTAATTTGCATTTTCTATTTGCTAGTGATATTGAACATGTTTTCATGTGCTTTTTGTCATGTGTGTATTTTTTTCTGCTGAAATATCCTTTGCCCATTTTTCTCATTGGAGTGTTTTCTTTATTAAAAATATTGAGTTTTAAGTTCTGCAAATATTCTCCATATGCATCATTTGTCAGATATGTGGTCTGCAAATATTTCCTCCCAGTCTATAACTTGTCTTTGATCCTTGTAACAGTGTCTTTCAAGGTGCAAAATATTTTTGTTGTTGTTTTGATGAAATTGCATTTCTGAATATTTATTTTGTGGATCAAGTTTTTGGGGTTATGTTTAGAAACTCTTCACCGAGCCCTAAGTTGTAGAGATTTTTCACCACTGTTTCCTTCAAAAGTTTTATAGATTTATATTTTGCATTGAAATCTATGATACATTTAAAGTTTTTTTTGTATATGGTATGTGGTTTATTTTTTTTTCTGCTCATTCATATGCAATAACTCCAGCAACATTTGTTGAAAAAAACTATTATTCCTTCATTATATTACTGATGCTATATTATGTGGTATTGCTGAATTAATTTATTAATCTAAAGAGGGTTATTTTTGCTGACTTTGCCTGCGTAAAGAATCATGTATTTAATAAATAAGAGGAAGTAATATTCCTTCTATGCAGAACTATCTGCCTCTTATTTCTTTTACTGGCTTTATTGTGCTGGCTAGAATTTCCAGTACTATTTTGAATAACAGCAGGGGTAGCTGTTAAGTGTGCCTTGTTCCTGATCTTAGGGGGAAAGCATTCAGTCTTTCTCTATAATGACATTTTGTGTAAATGTTCTTTATCAAGTTGAAGAACTTTCTGTCTATTCTTACCACTTTTCTGGCAGTTTTGTTATTGATAAATGACATTATAATGAATGTCAAATGATTTATCTTCCGCAATTACTATGATCATGGGATTGTTCTCTTTGTTTTTCTTCCTTTCCTTCTTCTTTGTACAATAAATACACTTTATTTTGGTAATGGGGAACTTATTTTAAATGTATTTTCTTCTGTTCTTTTTTTCCCCCTCCTGTTTCAACTATCTAAATTTAGGATATCAGCATGCATATCAGCACCATTCTTTTGAGATTTGGTCTTCATTCCATCATAAGGATTAACTTCAAGTTTTCTCAAGCACCACTCTGTCACCCTCAGTCATCTCTCTATGCACCTTTAAGTATTCCTATTTCTTACATAATATGACCATAATAATTTGCTTAGAAATTGTGACCCTAATCACTTATTGACTTTAACACCTCGGGATATTCTAATTAATAATGCTGCAGTGGAACAATTGTCATTCTACAAAATGTCTATTACTCTGTTCTCACACTGCTATAAAAAAATACGTAAGACTGGGTAATTTATGAAGAAAATAGTTTTAATTGATTCATAGTTTCTCATGAATGGTGAGGTCTCAGGAAACTTACAACCAGGACAGAAGAGGAAGTGGGTACTGCCTCTCAGAAGAGATGGCAAGAGAGTGTATGTAGGATGAAATGTCAAACACTTATAAAACCATAAGATCTTGTGAGAACGCATTCACTATCATGAGAACAGCGTGGGGGAATCCGCCCCCATGATCCAATCACTTCCCACTAGGTCTCTCCCTCAACACCTGGGAATTACAATTCAAGATGAGATTTTGCTGGGGACACAGAGCCAAACCATATCAGTATATATGAAATCTTGTGGCTCATGCTTTGATTTCCTCTAGAATAGAACATCTTTTTACTTTCTGTCCACTTATGTATGCTCTAAATTTCCTTACAATTCAACATTCCTAGAGACTTTTCTACCCAAAACACTCAAAAACATTTTTTTGTGATCTTCCCTCTCTCTCTTTCTGTGCATATATATATGTCATATATACATTTTTATCATATATACATATATATACACACACACACATATACTTGCACTAGCAAGTATATGCACATTAGCACATTTATCATTTGTTCAGAAAGAAATCACAGGTAATACACACCTCTGTGTAAAATCTGTTGTAAAACTACATCTAACACCCATAAAGTTACTTGAAAAATAACTTTGTAGCTATCTTTGTTTCAAACTCTGCAAAACTTAGTACCTCCAAAAAAAAAAAATCAATGATTTTATTGTATCTTGCAGTTTCTATGGGTTAGGAACTCAGGAAGGGCTCAGCTGAGCAGCTTCCATCAGAGATCTTCATACAGTTTCAGTCAGACAGTGACTGTGCTGAGACAATGGGTCACTGGAGCAGCCAGCAGCTATGGGCCATCTCCTTTACATCCCATTTCAGGACTCTCTACATGATCTCAGATACACTAGTGTAGCTTCCTCACAGAATGGCAGTGTCAAGATTCATATGGCCATGGAAGGTTTCCAGCATGAGTATCATGGCCCGTAAATTGATAACTGCATTACACATCCTGACTTAGCTCCAGAAATCAAACAGCATCAAAATGATTGAACATAGTACTGAGAGTTCCAGCCATCACAAGAAGGCAAGAAAAAAATAATACATAAAAATGAGAAGTAAATAAAGAAAACTGTCCTTGTTTTCAGATGACATGATAACCTCTGTAGATAATTCCAAAGAATCTGCAAAAAAATCCTAGAAATATTAAGTGAGTTAAACAAAGTGAGAGGAAAGATCAACTTACCAAAAGTAATATATATATATATATACACACACACACACACACACACATATATATCTCCAATAAATGCATAAGAGCTGAAATTAAAAATAAATTACCATTTCTGCATGCTAAAAATTACAAAATGCTAAGAACATAAATAAATAGAGAGATAGTTCACACTCATAGATTCAATATAGGAAAGATGTCAATTCTCCCTGATTTTATCTATAGGTTTAATGTGATTTCTATTAAAATTCTAGCATTTTTATTTAAATTTTTATTTTAGGTTTAAGGGTATATGTGCAAGTTTGTTACATAGATAAAGTTGGGTTATGGGTTTGTTATTTTTGTTAGTTTTGTTTGTTTGTTAGTTTTGTTAGGTTTGTTAGTACCTATTTTGTTACCTCTGTACTAAGCCTGGTACTTAATAGTTAAGCAAATAATGCAAGAAGAGAAAATTGAATACTGCATGTTTTCACTTAAAAGTGGGAGCTAAACATTAGGTACTCATGGACACAAAGATGGTAATAATAGATACTGGAAACTACTAGAAAAGGGAAGAAGGGGGCAGCGGTTGAAAAACTAACTGTTGGGGACTGTACTATCTGAGTGGATGTGATTGCGGCATTCCTGGTTTGATTCTTGGCTTGGCTGTTGTTGGTGTATAGGAATGCTAGTGATTTTTATACACACAGTTTTTTTGTTTTGTTTTGTTTTGTTTTTTAATCCTGAAACTTTGCTGAAGCTGTTTTTCAACTGAAGGAGCTTTTGGGCAGAGACTGTGGGGTTTTCTAGATATAAAATCATGTCATCTGCAAACAGGGATAGTTTCACATCTTCTCTTTGTATTTGGTTGCCCTTTATTTATTTACTTGCCTAAGTTTTCTGGCCAGGACTTCCAATACTATGTCTAATAGGAGTGGTGACAGAAAGCATCCTTGTCTTGTGTCAGTTTTCAAGGTAAATGTTTCCAACTCTTTCCAATTTGGTATAGTGTTGGCTGTGGATTTGTCATGGATGGCTCTTATTATTTTGAGGTATGCTTCTTCAGTACCTAGTTCATTGAGAGTTTTTAACATGAAGTTATGTTAAATTTTATCAAAAGCCTTTTATGCATCTATTGAGATGATAATGTGGTTTTTGTCTTTAGTTCTGTATATGTGATGAGTCACATTTATTAATTTGCATATGTTGAACCAACCTTGCATCCCAGTGATAAAGCCTACCCAATTGTGAGGAATTAGCTTTTTGATTTGTTGATGGATTTGGTTTGCTACTATTTTGTGGAGGATTTTTACATCAATGTTCATCAAAGATGTTGTCCTGATGTTTTCTTTTTTATTATGTGTCTGCCAGGTTTGGGTATCAGGATGATGCTGGCCTCATAGAAGGAGCTGGGGAGGAGTCCCTCCTCTTTAAGTTTTTGAAATAGTTTCAGTAGAAACAGTACGAGCTCTTCTTTGTACATCTCGTAGAATTCAGCTGTGAATCTGTCTGACCCTGGGCTTTTTTTGGTTGGTAGGCTATTTATTACTTATTCAATTTGGAGCTCATTATTGGTCTGTTCAGGGATTCAATTTCTTCCTGGTTCAGTCTTGGAAGTATGTATGTGTTCAGGAATGTATCAATTTCTTCTAGACTTTTTAGTTTGTGTGCATAGAGACGTTCATAGTAGTCTCTCATGGTTATTTGTATTTCTGTGGGGTCACTGGTAACATCTCCTTTGTCATTTCTAATTGTGTTTATTCAGATCTTCCCTCTTTTATTCTTTATGAGTCTAGCTAGCAGTATATGTATCTTATTAATTATTACAAAATGCCAACTCATGGATTCATTTATCTTTTGAGTGGTTTTCATATCTCAATCTCCGTCAGTTCAGTTCTGATTTTTCTTATTTCTTGTTTTCTGCTAGCTTTAGAGTTGGTTTGCCCTTGACTCTTCAGTTCTTTTTGTTGTGGTGTTAGGTTGCTAATTTGAAATATTTCTAACTTTTTGATATCAGCATTTAGTGTCATAATTTTCCATCTTAATACTGTCTTAGTTGTGTCCTAGAGATTTTGGTATGTTGTATCTTTGCTCTTATTAGTTTCAAAGAACTTCTTGATTTGTGCCTTAGTTTTATTATTTACCCAAAAGTCTTCCAGGAACAAGTTGTTTAATTTCCATGTAATTGTATGGTTTTGAGTAATTTTGTTAGTCTCGATTTCTATTTTTCTTGGGCTATGGTCCAAGAGAGTGGTTGGTATGATTTCTGTTCTTTTAAATTTGCTGAGGATTGATTCATGTCCAATTGTGTGTTTGATTTTAGAGAATGTGACACGTAGTGATTAGAAGAATGTACATTCTGCTTTTGGGTAGAGAGTTCTGTAGATGTCTATCAGATCGCTTTGTTCCAGGGTTGAGTTCAGGTCCTGAATATCTTTGTTAGTTTTCTGCCTTGATGATCTATCTAATACTGTTAGTGGGCAGGTTGAAATTCCCCCCTCAGATTGTGTGGGAATCTGAGTCTCTTTGAAGGTCTCTAAGAAGTTGCTCTTTATATCTGGGTGAATATGTATTTAGGATAGTCAGTTCTTCTTGTTGAATTGAACCCTTTACCATTATGCAATGCCTTTCTTTGTCTTCTTTTATCTTTGTTGGCTTAAAGTCTGTCTTATTTCAGAGAGCCAATGTCCAAGCTATGAGATTCTTTCTTCATCTTGGTCTCTTCTGTTAATAATACTTGTGAACGTATTGTTAAATACTTGTAGTGTGTTTTTCAGCTCTGCGGAATCAGTTATGTTCTTTTCTATCCTGACTCTTTTTTTTCTATCAGCTCCTGTATCTGCTTATTGTGACTCTCAGCTTCATTGGGTTGGGTTTCAATGGTCTCTTGAATCTCAATGATTGTCATTGATTTCTGTCTATATTTTGAATGATCTTTCTGTCATTTCAGCCATGTCAGTCTGGTTAAGAACCCTTGCTAAAGAAATAATGCTGTTGTTTGGTGTAAAGAAGGCACTCTGGCTTTTTGAGGAGTCAGAGTTCTTGCACTGTTTTTTTTTCTCATCTTTGTGGCCTGATAGTCCTTCAACCTTTGAGGTTGCTGTCCTTTGAATTTTTTTATTTCTTTTATCCTATCTGATGACCTTAGGTGTTTGCCTGTAGTGTAAGGTGTGTTTTGTCAACTGACTTCATTTCTGGAAGATTTTAGGGGGCCAAGATTCAGCTCAGGGCTTCTGGACTTGGGGACTGGTATCAGGCCCCAACTTTATTCTCTGGCTCCTCAACTTTAGAAACCCACTACACTGGAGGAGCCGAGGTGCTCCCAGACTGCTGGTCACAATAGTCGGATGGGTGGTGCTAGCCACAGTTCCTCATAGGGTGCTGGCAGCAGGATGCATCCTTGTTCATGTGTGCTTGCAGCAGGGACAACAGCAGCACAGTAGTAGTTAAGGGTGCAGGCTTTATGGCTTCAGTGAGGTGCCCGACTCTGTGTGGGCATTTGCAGCATCAGCAGTGGCAGCACAGCACAGAAGGGTAGCAAACAGGGGGCCTCTACTAGTGTCTGTGAGGGCATTTGCACCAGGGGTGATGTTAGCCTGGGGGAGTGCTGCTGGTGGGTACAGGACTGTGTGTGTCCTCTGTGTATGTTCACATGCTGTCAGTGGACACTCAGGGTGGAGGTGTGTCTGCTGTTCTCCATACCTAGTTGTGCCATGGTAAAAAATCTATTATGGAAACTCTCTAGTGCCTAGCAAGCATATAATAAGTGATCTTAATATGTTCACCAACTAAAACAATGGATAATCAGAAAATCATGTAAAAGGGGATTAGTTCACTTTCTGAAACAACATTTAGGGTAAGTACATTTACCTATGTAGAAAAAAATATGCAAAAGGAGTCAAAGTGTAAAGCACTGGAGGAGGAAAATCTAGATGTTATGCAGACAGGAGGCAGCTAGAGCATATGCGGAAGAGAAAAGAGGACACACCAACAAATTAGAGAGGAGGACGTGGGAACATTGAGATCAACTATAACTCCTCCTTTAATTTAGGAGGTGACAGTCATTTTTACCAAAAACAAAACAGTGTAACTCAGGCTAAGATTGCAAGTATGGTCATAATATGGAATCAATAAAATAATACAAAGTATCATTTAAAAAAACAGGAAAAAATAAACAAATTTCTTGTTTTTGTTTTAGTTTTTGAAAAGAAAAGAGATGCCTTTATTGTTTTGAAGATAACCCTTTTAAAGAGTTTTATGTGAATTGCTATTTCTAATTTTATATGTTTAAATCACTTCTCACAGCCTGGAGTATAGTCAAAGGGTCATTTTGCCATGTCAACCATGAAATTGAAGTGGAAGAGAGATTATTTTTTTCCTGCTCTTGTAGTGACACTTTCTTTTCCAAATTTCCATGCGTACCATTCATTCCTCCTATCTTTACTTTCTCTAGAAAAATGAAACTTAAAGATAGAAGACATAACTTCTAGAATATCAGGGTAATAACATCTGATTATCCAGTTCCTGATAAAAACAGAGCACTGTAAAATATTGTCAAAATAAATGGAAATTAACCAAACCTTTCAATCATCCAAAAGTGTTTATCAAGAAAAATGGATGCATCATGATAAAGTCAGTAAGATTTGTGGTATTTGAATTTACCCTGTACTCATGAAAACCAGCAGCTGTTTAACTATTGTAGCTCTGAAGAACAAGTGGGCTTAGAGCTCCAACAATAAGCATTCCAGTCCCTGCAGGACTGTAACCATTTGACCTTCCTAGCAGCTACCGTAGGCTCCATTCTCAGGTATTCCCTTTCTTCACCTGGTCAGAGCTGTTTTATAATAGCCCTGTCCTTATGGTATTTGCCAAATACAATCAACAACACTTTTTAAAGTTGCAGCTGAGATGATGTTGGTCCCAAATGGGGCTAACCAAAGTCTGACCCCAAAACATAAGAGGACAATCTAGGGAATGAGATATCTATAAGGGGCTTTGAAAACTTCAAAATAGTGCCTTAAGGAAATAGCTGCCCAATCATTACCTGTCCATTATGCTAAGCAAGCCCAGACCTCAGTGGCTGCTCATAACAAATAAGGGAGACTTTATCAAATTGTGCAGAGAATTCACTAAACAAACAAATGCCAACAACAACAATGACAACAATAAAGAGAAGAAAAACACATGCTGGGGAGAGAGGGAATACCTGATTTCCAGAGTTATCAAATTATAATATTTAAATTATGGATTTATCAAGAAAAAAATAAAGAGGCAAAAAAATTAGGAAAATATGGACAATACATAAAAGGAAGAACAGCAAAGTTGAAAGCAGGACAATTGTGGTTTTCTAGTCTGAAAATAGAAAGAAAAAAACTGAAGTAAAATGAACAGAAACTAAGGATTTGTGAGAATAGTAAAAACAGTGGTGTGCTGATAACAAATTAGATAACCTAGATGAATTATACAAATTCATAGAAAGATATAAGCTATCAAAACAGACAATAAGAAATGAAAATCTGATTATAGCTATAAAAGTAAGGAGATTGAAATGAATTAGTAATTCAGACAAAGATATCATAGCAAAATGAAACTATAAACCAATATTTTTAATAAGTGTAGACAAAAAAATCCTAAATAAAATACAAGCAAGTAGATTCCAGCAATATATAAAATAGCAATACATGATATGATCAACTGAAATTTATTTCGAATTCACTATTTGGAAGCTAAGGTTGGTTTAGCCTAGGAAAATCAATTGATGTCATACAGTATATCGGTAGAATAAAAAACAAACAAAAAAAAATCATGATCACCTCAATAGATGTAAAAAGCCCTTGACTAAATAAACATTTTCCATGATAAAATATACTGAACAAACTAGGAATAGAAAGGAGTTTCTCATCCTGATAAAGGTGCTGAAAGACTAAATTCTAAGATCAGAAACAAGACAGAAATGTCTGCTCTTTCTACTCCTACTTAACATTTCAGTGGAGGTTTTAGTCGGGTCTAACAGGCAAGGGGAAAAAAGTCATCCATATTCAGAAGAAAGCAGCAAATCTAACCTTACTCACAAATATCATGAATGCATATACAAAAATTTCTAAGGAATCTATTTTAACAAAAAACAGTTACAATTAATAAACAAGTTAAGGAAGTTTGTAGGATACATGATCAACATAAAAATTCATTTTATTTGTATATATTATCAATATATAAAAATTAAAAATAACAACTCCATTTATAATACATCACCAGAGTAATAAAATATTAAGGAAAAATTTTAACAAAAATTTGTAAGATTTGTATGCAGAAACCCCCAAATGATTGTTGCAAGAAATTATATAATGACTACATATGAAAAACCCCATTTTTGAATCATAATATTTAATATTGTTAAAATTGCAATGATTCATAGCTGATCTACAGATTCAATGCAAACACTAACAAAATGTCAGCTTTTTTTCTTTCAGAGATTAACAAGCAATTCATATATGTGTGTAAGGAACTCAGAACAATCAAAACTTTCTTGAAAAGAAGAACAACGTCAGAGAACTCAAACTTCCTAATTTCAAAACTTCCTACACTTATAACTAAAACAGTGTGGTATTGAGAGGTGACAATGTGCTAGCAGCCCTCACTCTCAGCGCCTCCTCGGCCTCCGGCCTCGGCTTCCACTCTGGCAGCACTTAAGGAGCCCTTCACACCCACACAGCACCGTGGGAGCCCCTCTCTGGGCTGACTGAGGCCGGAGCCTCCTCCCTCTGCTTGCCGGGAGGTGTGGAGGGAGAGGTGCAGGTGGAACCAGGGCTGCCAGCTGTGCTGGCGGGTGGGGGCGGGGCCTCCGCGGACCCAGCACACAGAGCAGCCAGGGGGCGCCCTTGGCCCAGGGCAGTGAGGGGCTTAGCACCGGGGCCAGCAACTGCGGAGGTTGTGCCAGGTCCTACAGCAGTGCCAGCCCGCTGGGGCTGCACTCAAATTCTCAACAGGCCCTAGCTGCCTCCCGGCGGGGCAGGGCTCCGGGACCTGCAGCCCGCCATGTTTGAGCTCCTCCCCCTGCCATGGGCTCCCCTGCGGCCTGAGCCTCCCAGACAGGTGCCGCCCCCTGCTCCATGGCGCCCGGTCCCACGGACAGCCCAAGGGCTGAGGAGTGCAGGCACTGGCTCCCTACTGGCAGGCAGCTCTGCCTGCAGCCCGGTGCAGAATCCACTGGGTGAAGCCAGCTGGGCTCCTGAACTGGAATGGGGACTGGGAGAACTTTTATATCTAGCCAGAGGATTGTATGTGCACCAATCAGCACTCTGTGTCTAGCTCAGGGTTTGTGAATACACCAATTGGTACTCTGTGTCTAGCTAACCTAGTGGAGACTTGGAGGCCTAGCACTCTGTGACTCTGTGTCTAGCTCAAGGATTGTAAATGCACCAATCAACAGTCTGTGTCTAGCTCAAGGTTTGTAAAGGTACCAATTGGTACTGCGTATCTAGCTAACTCTGTATCTAGCTAACTAGCACTCTGTGACTCTGTGTCTAGGTCAAGGATTATAATGGTACCAATCAGCACTCTGTCAAAACAGACCAATCAGCTCTCTGTAAAGTGGACCAATCAGCTCTCTATAAAATGGACCAATCAGCAGGATGTGGGTGGTGCCAGATAAGGGAATAAAACCAGGCTGCCGGAGCCAGCAGTGGCAATCCGCTGGGGTGGCATTCCACTGTAGGGAAGCTGTGTGCTTTCCCTCTTTGCAATAGATCTTGCTGTTTCTCACTCTTTGGGAAGAAGAAACAACTCCAGAGGTACTGTCTTTAAGAGATGTAACACTCACCACGAAGGTCTGCAGCTTCACGCCATCTTTTAGGAACTGTAACACTCACCTCCAGGGTCCGCGGCTTCATTGTTGAAGTCCGTGAGACCAAGAACCCACCAATACGGGATGCAGTATTGGCTTGAGGTCCAGTATATAGATTAATGGAAAAGTGCTGAGAGTCCAGAAACATGCCTTAACATTTACAGCCTACTGGTTTTTGATAGATGTGTTAAGATAATTCAAGGAAAAAGAGTAAGTTTTTCAAAATATAGTGCTAGGACAAATGTATGTGTGCAGCAAAATGATGAGTTTGGAGGCTTTTCTCAGACTACATCCCAAAATTAATTCCAAATGTATAATTTATCTTATTGTAAGAGCTGCAACATCAAAAGCATAGATGACAAATGATACCAACTAGACACACCCAAAAGACAGATAATAACATTTATGGGTAAGGAAGTGGAGACATTGGAAGTCCCACATACCGTTGTGGGAAACATAAAATGAGAGACGGTGCAAAGCAATCTTGTAGTTACTCAAAAACTAAATGTAGAGTTAGTGACCCAGAAATATATCTCCTAGCTATTCACTTAAGATAATTGGAAATATGTGTCCATGCAAACATTTGTAAATCAATGTTCATAGCAAAATTTTTTGGAATAGCCAAAAGATGGATACAACCCAAATATCTGTCAACTGATGAATGGATAAATGAAATATGTTATATATGTATAATGGGATATTACTTAACCTTAAAAAAAAATGAAGTATTGATGCGTACCACAACGTGGATGAACCTTGGAAACATCATTCTAATTGAAAGAAGTGAATCACTGAAGAGCATAGCTTGCATGGTTCCATCTATATAAAATGTCCAGATAGTCAAATTGTCCATTTATATAAAATGTCCAGATAGTCAAATTGACAGAAACAAAGAGTAGGATTAGTGTTTGTCAGGGATTAGGGAAATGGGTAAATTAGGAGTGTCTGCTAATGGGTCTGGAGTTTCTTTCTGTGATGATGAAATATTCTAGATTTCCATGGTGGAGATGGTTACACAACTTTCTAACTAGAGTAAAATCACTGTTGTTTACATTTTACAGAGGTAAATTATATATTATTTCGATTAGACCTCAATAAGTTTGTTGTGAAAAAAATCTTAATGATATATACAAACATATAAGTGTACAAAATGAAACTAACAATCAACTAATATAAAGTTAGATAATTCTCAGAACATTATATCCTTTTATTGGCAATACTGTTTATTACTTGTCACTAGAAAGTTTGCACACCAGCATTTATATGAGCAAGCTAGGAGTTAGGTCCGCCATATATATAATAATAAATAAAAATAAAAAAATATGAAAATGCTGTGTTCAGTTTATAGCAAAATAAAAGTAAGTAATACCACTGGATATAGCTGTTAAGTTTATTGCAAAGCTCATAAAATTAGTTCAATACACTGTTGTTTCTCTATCGGGTGACAAGTGTATGCTGGATTCAGTCACCTTCATACATGAAATAAATGCACATCTAAGCTTAAAGTCTATGGCAATAGAAGTGATTATTTCCAAATTAGATTTTTGTTTGAAATTGAAGATATAATTTTGAAAATGTATATTAAAATATTTTCCAGATCTAATATTATTTTAGAATTATGTGATAATACCAAAATAGGTTATTTTCTTATTTAGATTTATTATGGAATATTTTATGGAGACATTTTCTTAGTGTTTTATTTTTTAAGACGGATTATTTTTTAGTTTTTTTTAAAACAGATGTAAACAATATATTTCATTTACACTATAAAGGTAAGTTTTATGGGAACCTGTTTAAATTTTATTTTATACATCTTTTAAAATGACTAAGTCAGTGAAGTTTTAGGTATATCTTAGGGCTCTTCATAATTTCGCTTTGTATGAGAGAGCTTCTTTTGGTGGAAGATACGTAGTTCACCTCACTGACTCCTGACTTCTAATGACCCTCGTTTGCCATCTTTAATGTATGTATTTTATCTTGGCTGGGCTTGATTCAGCATCTGGGCAGGAAAATTGTTAAAGTAGGATTTTAAGCTGCAGTGTAAGTTCCATGAGCACAGAGTCTGTGACTATCTTTTGCCCTCAGCACTAGTATGACATCGGGTATATTCAATAGATATTTATTGATGAAATAAACAAAATGATAATTCAATGACTTCTGGGTGTGTTACCTGTTACTTAAAAAAATATATATATCTATTATTACAGTGCTTACTATGTGTTATGGTTTTACTGTGTCCCCACTTAAATCTCTTCTTGAATTGTAGCTCCCATAATTCCCACATGTTGTGGGAAGGACCTGGTGGGAAATAATTGAATTATGGGGATGGTTCCCCCATAGTTTTCTTGTGGTAGTGAATAAGTTTCACAAGATCTTATGGTTTTGTAAGAAGCTACACCTTTTGCTTGGCTCTTATTTTCTCTCTTGTCTCCCATAATGTAAGACATGCCTTTCACCTTCTGCCATGATTGTGAGGCCTCCCTAAACAGATGGAAATGTGAATCCATTAAACCTTTTTTCTTTATAAATTACCCAGTCTTGAGTATGTCTTTATCAGCAGCTTGAGAACAGACTAATACACTATGTTTCAGGCATTGACCTACATTCTACCATTTAATCATCAGAAGTCTCTCATCAGGTAGATCTTACCATTCTAATTTTATAGGTGAAGAAGCTGAGGCCAAAGACATTAACCTGGACATTACCCTATGCTCTATGTGCAGCAGAATCATATTTTGAACACAAGTTATTTTGTTTAGTCATCCTGGCTTCTAATATTTATAATATTAGTTGCCTATAGTCAAACAGCTGTGAAGTAGTAGTAATTAGAGCCTAGCTTTGCTTTATTTCAAACCTTATGTTCACATTCAGGCCACTGAAAAATTCAAAGAACATAAATAGAGAGATTCTTTCTTCCTCCCCCTAGATCAGTTCCTTACATTTCAGATATATGCAAACAATGTCTTTCTCTCTGGAGGAGAGAATGGGCAGTCTTGACAGCTTCCTTTGTATAAGATCAGGGTCTCCTGGTCTTGAGATATCCCTGTTTTAACACCCCCTACACACACACACACACACACACACACACACACACACACACACACATATACATACACAGTATGTGCAGGCAGCTGCTCACCTCACCTCACCTGTGGGAACTGGGGCCTGGGAACCAATAGCAGAGTCATTACAGCTATTGTTATCGCTGTGAGTAATAAACTAATTCAAAAATATATGTATGTAAAAGAGTAAATAAAGAAGTATAGATGCTCTTAAATAATGCAAATGAAATGGGCAACTCAACCTACAAGATAGCAAGACCTATTTTAAAACTATATTAATTAGACTCCCTTCAAAGTGGTAGAATAATAGACCAGTAAAACAACAATGCTACACAAAAATTCACATTGATATGGAAGTTAATATAATAGAGATGGCAAAAATAATCCCTAGGGAAAGGATAGTCTACTCAAAAATGATAGAGAGGCAACTGGCTATATTTCCACAGGAAAACAAATCATATCAATATAATGCATTTCATAAAAATTAGTTCCAAGACCTTAAATAAAACCCAAAAATATGAAACGTTTTAGAGGAAAGTATGCAATGATGTCTTTATATCTTCTATCTTGTAAAGTAGAATTTCTTAAGACTAAAAACTATGAACTTTTATAGTGATTGTTATTAAATATTGCTATATAAGATATTAAAAATATTGTCAAACAAAAATAAGTTTACAAATAAGCCATCAACAGAAAAAGCATTTGCCTCACATATATCCAACAAGAAATCAGTGTTTGAAATATAAAAAGCACTTCAATGAAAATACAGATGGCTGCAAAAACAAATTTGCAAAAGACATGAAGGTTATGAAAAGTTGTTTTAAAGAAGAGGATAATTAAATAGTAGCATCTGTACAAATTAAATCAGGAAAATTCCAATTCAAACCAAAATGATCACCAGCACTGTCTATCTACTTGGGAAGCCTTCAGAGCTGCTTTGCATGCTCCACGCCTCACAGAAATGCACAAAAATAGGTGTGCAGAAATGTCACTAGCCGCATTTTAAAAATAGCAAATAGAAACATTATAAATGTTCCCTAGTAGAGATAAAACAATGATTTGTGGAAAATAGATAAAGTGGATTAAAATACTATAAACTTCCTGACAACTCTTCATTTATAAATTAGACATAATATGGATACTCTTACGTTACTATCTTAGAATTGTTGTGGAAATCAAATGAATTAAAACATGTGAAGTGTTCCAAATTATATGTAATATGCATTGAGTCATTTGATGATGTGTGTATATATTCATATACATGTAAATTTTCACTTATTAATCTGTTAATATAAATAAACTAGACCTACAAGAATCAACTTCGAAAATCTCAAATATCTAGCCTGGGCGACAGACCAAGACTCTGTCTCAAAAAAATTAATTAATTAAATGTAAGTTTGAAAATTCTATATCCAGTATGATGCCACTTACATAAGGATTTAAAGCATGCATGCCTATAAAATATTTTGGGTAAGGGTGTATTATTTGTAAGGAAAAGATAAATAAAGGCATTATTATAATAAACACCAAACTCAGGTTTGTAGCTGTCTTTGATAAGGGAAAATGCTTGCTATTGGACAGGACACTGGGCTTTAACTGTTTTAGGAATTATTTATATTTTATCAGAATAATGAGTATGTAAGTGTCTGGTATAAATTTTCATTACTATACTTTTTACTCTGAAATAATTTATAATAATTATAGATAATGTTGAGATTGATAGATATTGTCTATTACTCATCTATCTGAATATTGAAGATTACTCAAAATTATTCCTTGAGGATAATTTGTTTTATGCATGGCTTTTTTCTTATCTACTGGAGGACAGATTTGGTGCTCTGTATTCAAGACTAGGACTTTATAGGCTATACTTAAAAGAAAAAAAAAAAACTGTTGGAAGGAACAATCAGTCATGTGCCTGACTCGGATGAATTTTTCTGTGTTCTACACTTATTGAGCATCATGCCACATGTGCTGTCCAGTTACTAGACAGCAAAATAAAATCATATAGGCAGTGCCACTTTTGACTTATCAAAAGTTTTGCATGCCTAAATGATGTACAGTGAAAATAATGATACTCTATCATGTAGCATGGAATTAAGCCATACCTCTAAAAATATTCAAAGACACCTAGTATTAAATTGCTGTCTCCCTCCTACTCCCCTCAGCCTCATCTCCTGTGAGTTATCCACCCTGAAAGAATTCACCTCTGTATTTAATGACAGAATTGTTTCTAGCAATTTTATTTTTGTTTGTTCATCAGTGTCTTTTCTAGGACAAACATCATGGGATATTTTTCTCTGACCTAATTACTAAAAACAATAGAGAATTTTCCAAGCAATTAAAGCTAATCTTGCGGACACTAATTATGGCACAATCAATTATGGCTCTTCACATTAGTGACTACAAAGCTCATGGCCAAATTGGTGGAATGGCAATATAAAAATATACATTTACATACATTTACATAAAAACAAAGCAAAATAACTTTGGTGGTCATTTTTTCTTAGTAATGTTGACAGTGTAACAAAGCTGAGTATTTGTGTGATTCTAATGCTTAATCCAATAATAGAAAGATGAATAGAACAAAGAAACACAATATCTAGAAAAAAATTTAAATTATTGTTGAGGGAGAGGCAACAGAGAATTAAGCTTTTTCTTTACATATGATTGATACACATATTCTCATAATGACACTATAAACACCATCTCCACTTGAGTAGCTATACCAATTGCCTAAAGAGAAGGCTTTGTGCCATCAATATGTAAATATATATTTAAATTATACTTTTAAGTTCTCGGATACATGTGCAGAAAGTGCAAATTCGTTACACAGATATACATGTGTCATGGTGGTTTGCTGCACCCATCAACCCGTTATCTACATTAGGTTTTTCTCCTGATGTTATCCCTCCCCTTGCCCACTACACCCTGGCAGGCTCTAGTGTGTGATGTTTCTCTCCCTGTGTCCATGTGTTCTCATTATTCAGCTCACACTTATAAGTGAGAACATGCAGTGTTTGGTTTTCTGTTCCTGTGTTAGTTTGCTGAGAATGATGGTTTCCAGCTTCATCCATGTCCCTGCAAAGGACATGAACTCATTCTTTTTTATGGCTGCATAGTATTCCATGGTGTATATGTGCCACATTTTCTTTATCCAGTCTATCATTGATGGGCAAAAATGATTTTCACTTTGAATTGGGCATGAATTTAGTAATCAAAATAGGTTTGACTAGGTCAGGTGGAAGAAGTGAATTTTAGAATATGGACGTCTTATGTATTAATAGTTTAGATTCATAAACAATTAGAACAAATTGATTATCTTCACTAGAATACATATGAGCTATATCTAAACCATGAAAATGAAGCTAAAGAGGTAATAGTTTTACATGTACACAAAATAACTCACACCTACAATATTAAATGGCCATTCTCATATCCTTTCACATAAATGTTTTCCTAAGAATTTTAGAATAAATTTTTGTAATTAAAAACAAGAGTGCTTAATTTATATAAATATTCTCTATAGTGGATGCCCCTTTCCTTAGAGAAAGAGATGACTGGAAAATTACCTGAATCTACATATGTAGATTACAGATATCACTGAATAATTTTTTTCTCTGCCAATTTTTAAAGCAATCCACAGTACTCCACTTGGAAGCTGCATAAAGATATACCTTATCAGGGCCAGGCATGGTGGCTCACGCCTGTAATCCCAGCACTTTGGGAGGCCAAAGTGGATGGATCATGAGGTCAGAAGATAGAGACCAGCCTGGCCAACATGGTGAAACGCCGTCTATACTAAAAATACAAAAATTAGCTGGGCGTGGTGGTGCATACCTGTAATCCCAGCTACTTGGGAGGTTGAGGCAAGAGAATTGTTTGAACCCGAGAGACAGAGGTTGCAGTAAGCCGAGATTGCACCATTGCATCTAGCCTGGAAATAGGGCGAGATTCTGTCTCAAAAAAAAAAATATATATATATATATACACACACACACACACACACACACACACACACACATATATACACCTTATCACCCTATCAGAATATTATTTTCCATGAAAACAGGTGAACATCTGTAAAATTAATAATGCAGAGCAAACTTGTTGCTTTAAGTAGACTTTTAAAATGCTCCATTTCTCTGCAAAAGCTCAGGTAAATATGAAACATTTAGCATAGGTTGTTAATGTCAGTTACTTTTAGCTCTACTACAAAGACCATGGGGTTTATGAATTTGAGGACGTGTGTGAAATATAATTTGAATGATTGATTCAATCAAGCAATCTGAAACAATGTTCACATTTGCTTGAGGTGCTACTGTCTCATTAAATATTTGTTTTCTTTGATAAGAGCTGATGAATTGCCTGAAGTAGGCCTCATCGAACTTGACATATTTTTTAAAATGCTGCTGACAATTCCTTTCTGCGGTTTTTATATTTAGATTCAAACTGCATTTGGGTGATATTTTGATAGCATATCTATTATTAATGGAATTTACTATTTCTTATTGCCCAAATTTATGCAAATTTTATAATGCAAAGAAGCTACAACTAAAAGTCTTACAATACATTAAACATAAAAAGGGAATAAACCATCATTTGAAAATAGTTACATTGCCCCTAAAGTGGTTAAGACAGAGGAATATAGTCATGAGGGGCATAATGACACTTAGATCAACAATGGACTGCACATGTCATGGTGGTTTTATAAGATTATAATGGTCCTGAAAAATTCCTGTTGCCTAGTGATGTCGTAGCCATTCTGAAGTTGTAGTGGAAAGCATGCCCAAGTGTTTGCGATGATGCAGGTGCTAACAAACCTTCTGTGTTGACAGTTTTATGAAAGTCTAGCACATACAATTGTGTAACCTACCTAATACTTGATAATTACAATAAATGTTATTGTATTGCTTCTTTATTACACTATACATTTTATCATTACTTTAAGGTGTGCTCCTAAAACATAAGTTAATGATTAAATAGCTTCAGGCAGGTTCTTTGGGAAGTATTACAGAAGAAGGCGTTTTTACCGGAGGAGATGACAGCTCCATGCATGTTATTGTCCTTGAAAATCTTCCACTGGTACAAGATATGGAGGTGGAAGACAATGATATTGATAATCCTGGCCCTATGTAGGCCCAGACTAATGTGTGTGTTTGTGTTTTAGTTTTTAGCAAAAACATTTAAAATGTAAAAATAAAATAAGAATATAAAGAAAAAATATATACAACTATAAAATGTTTGTATTATAAGGTATTATTACAAAAGGATCAAAAAGTTAAAAAAATAAGTTTATAAAGTAAAAAGTTATAGTAAGCTAAGGTTAAATTATTATTGAAGATTTTTAAAAATCAATTTAGTGTAGCCAAGTGTTTATAAAGTCTACAGTAGTGTACAGTAATATCCTGGGCCTTCACATTTACTTACCACTCACTCACTGACACCCAGAGCAACTTCCAGTCCTGCAAGTCACACTTATGATAAGTACCCTATACAGGTGTACTATATTTTATCGTTTTATTGTTTATTTATTTATTGTTTTTGAGATGCAGTCTTGCCCTGTCACCCAGGCTGTAGTGTAGTGGCACCATCTCTGCTCACTGCAACCTCCGCGTGTTGGGTTCAAGGGATTCTCCTCCCTCAGCCTTCCGAGGAGCTAGGACTATAGGCGCCCACCACCTCGCCTGGCTAATTTTTATATTTTTAGTAGAGGCGGGGTTTCACCATGTTGGCTAGGCTGGTCTGAAACTCCTGACCTCAAATGATCCACCCACCTCAGCCTCCCAAAATGCTATGGTTTACAGGCGTGAACCACCGCGCTTGGCCTATTTTATCTTTTATACGATATTTTTACTGTACCTTTCCTGTGCTTAGCTATGTTTAGATACCACATACTTACCATTGTGTTACAACTGCCTACAGTATTCAGTGTAGCACCGTGCTGTATAGGTTTGTATCCTAGGGGCAGTGCGCTGTAACATATAGCCTAGGTGTGCAGTAGGCTATGCCATCTACATTTGTGTAAGTACACTTTATGATGTTACACAATTACAAAATTGCCTGACAACGCATTGCTCAGAAAGTAACCTTATCATTAAATGATGCATGACCCTCTTGTCTTTCGGAGTACAGGGGCCAAACAGAGAAAGTTTATGGTTAGTTTGCCTGTCAGAGGTATGCTGCCAGCTGAACCCTTTGCTATATCTAACAATTTGCCAGCTCTGGGTGAGGCAATCTCTCCTTAGCCAGAGAAATTTTATTTATTAAGGTCAAAACCAAAAAAATATACAAAAATTTAAAAATATAAACAATATAAGGAGGGAATATTTTCCACAATTTCTACGAAGCCATTATAACTTGATACCAAAATCATGAAGACATAAAAAGAAAAGGAAACCTCAAACAAACTCTCCTTCCCTTATAAATATTTATGTAAAAACCTCAACAAAATACTAGCAAATTCAATTAGCAGCAGATTAGAAGGATTATAAACTATCACTAAGCTGGATTTATCCTAATGATGCAATAATTATTTGATGTATTAAAATCTAGGTATTATAGCAAATTAATGAATAAAGTACAAAATTTACAACATCATCACAATATCAGATACTGTTTGTCAGCAGTATCTGACAAACTCCACAAATCTTTTATAATAATCATGCTCAACAAAATGGAAATAGAAGGGAACTTTCTCAACTTGATGAAAGATATCTTTGCAAAATGCACAGATATTATTATACTGAATGGGGGAAATAGTGAATACTTCCTACTAAGATCAGAAATAAGACACCGTGACTCACTCTACCACTTCTATTTAACTTTGCACGTAAGACTCTAGCCCAGAAATCAGTCCATATAGAGAAATAAAAGCATCCATGTTAGAAGGGAAGATGTAAAATAAATCTCTGTTTACAGATTAGATGACAGGACCTAATACGGAAGAAATTCTAAGGACACACACACAGATGTGCACACACACAGGCATGCACACGCACACCTAGGCACATTCTAGTCAAACTTTAGAAAACAAAAATAAAAAATAAAAAAATAAAAACTTGAAGACAACTGAAATATACCAAGGAACAATCTTAAGAACTACCTTAATCTTCTCATCAATAGAATGATGAGTATTGAAAGTATTACAAAGTATTAAATGAAAAAATAAAGGAGTTAACTTAGAATACTCTTCCCAGTAAATATATTTTTCAAATATTAAGGTGAAATTCAAAATATTCAAATAAACAAAGCTTAAAAGAACTTATTATCAGGAGTTGTATACTACAAAAATAAAAGAAGCTAAAAAATGGTAAAAATATGATCAATATAAAATAGATATATTTTTATTTTTAAATGCTTTAAAATATAATTTACCTACAGTGACAGTAGTAACGCTTATTGAGGGATTTATAATATATCTGGAGATATTAATATGTGATAATATATTGGGGATCTTCAGGAAAAAGAGCCAATAGGATGTATGTTCGTATAATTAGTTATTTTCTGAAATATAGGTAGTTTAGCAGCCATTTAAAAAGCAAAAATTATTTACTTGGGTATATATCTCAGAACTAAGTACATTCAGTCAACCCAAAAAATTTAAATTAGGACCTGTGCGGTGGCTCACCCCTGTAATCCTAGCAGTTTGGGAGTTCGAGGCAGGCAGATCATTTGAGGTCAAGAGTTCAAGACCAGCCTAAGTTAGGAGTTCAAGACCAGCCTGTCCAACATGGTGAAATCCTTTCTCTACTAAAAAATACAAAAATTAGCCAGACGTGGTGGCACATGCCTGTGATCCCAGCTACTCGGGAGTCTAAGGCAGGACAATCACTTGAACCTGGGAGGTGAAGGTTGCAGTGAGCCAAGATCACGTAACTGTACTCCAGCCTGGACTACAGAGTGAGACTCTGTCTCAAAAACAAAGAAAAAAAAAAAAAAGAAAGAAAAACAAGTGCCATGAAGTTATGAAACAAAAGATAGCTAAAATGATGTTAAAATCAGTTAAAGTAGTCTTAGGCATTCTTATCAAAAACATAAATGTAAAAGTAAAAAAGGTACCTATGCGAGGTGATAGATGTGTTAATTAACCTGATTGTGGTAATCATTTCACAATATATACATATATCAAATCATCTTGGATACTTTATATTAATATAGTTTGATTTTTCAATTATACCTCAAAAAAGTCAAAAAAAAAATGCCTTAAGAATGAAAAACTACCAATAATATGAAGAAAAAAAATGACTAAGTCAATTCTAAGTAATTTACATCTTCAGTGAATAAAAAATAGTTTATTAAAAAAGAAATTGTACCAGAGATAAAGAATAGCTTTCATAATTACAGACATCAATTTACTAAAAGTCTGAAAAATCCTAAATGCAAATGAACTATTAGACCTTCAAAGTATGTAAAACAAAGACTAAAAGACAGAAAGGAAAATTGTACAAACTTATGACTCTAGTTGGAGACTTCAATGATTTTCTTAGTATCGATGGAACAAGTACACAGAAAATCAACATGTATAAAGAAGACATGAATAACACTATTTACCAGCCTTGCCTAATTTACAGATAAAAGAACTTTCCACTCAATAGTAGGAGAATATACCTTTTTTTCAAGATTGATTGAAAAACCATGACCAGATTTCACACGCTGCCTATTCTACAAACTGAGAGCTAATGATATGCTTTTATTACATGCTAAAATGGTTATAAAAATCAATGAACCAACACAACAACAAACAGAAAAAGGTTATTATGTAGAAGCTGGCCCTCAAGCACTAAAATATTTAGGTCTTCTTGGTAAAACAGAAAACATTTACTCAACTGTTTTCCTGCAGTTGGCTATAATTTAACTCTGAACACATTTGTTACATTAAAGATTATGTGATACATATGTATGGCCACAAGAGAATCACATTGGAAATCGCTAAAGGAAAGATAGGTAGAAAATTCACAAATAGTAAGAAATTAAACACATACCCCTCTGTTACCCATAGGTGAAAGCAGGAATCATATAAGACCTCTTTTCTTTGACATGAATTGAAAGTAAAAACCTTACATATCAAAACTGGTGAGGTGGTGTAAAGTAGTACTCAAAAGGAAACTTTCAGCATTAAAAGTTTATCTTAAAGTAGTATTTTAATTTTCTTTTCTAAGGCATGATATAGCTATTCTGTTTCTGTAAAGAGACAATATATTTTAGCCTCTGAGGACCACATATGGTTTCTGTTGTATATCCTCTTTATGTTTTTTCTTATAAACATTTAAACATGTAAAAACCATTCTTACTCCAGAACCTTATAAAAACGAGCCACAAAACAGTTTCACTGCCTCATATAATCAGGATTCACATACAATGATAGAAAAAGGAAATACAAATTAAAGTTATTAATGGACTTTTTATGGTTCAAGATTTTTCTGTACTAAAATGTTATTGCTTACAGAAAGGCTGTGAAATGCTTCTCCTGTGTTTTATTCTATAATTGTTATTGTTTTAGTGTTTACATTTAAGTTCATTATCAATGTAGACAATGTTTATATATGTCATGACTTACTTATTAAGCTTCATTTTTTTTCTAAATGCATGTCTAGTTCTTCTAGCACCATTGGTTTTAAAATAATCCACCCTTTCCTAATTGAAATACATAGACAAATTATGTCTATATTAGATTGACCATCTTTTTTTTTTTTTTTTTTCTTTTTTTTTTTTTGAGACAAAATCTTGCTCTGTTTCCCAGGCTGGAAGGCAGTGTTGTGATCTCAGCTCACGGCAACCTCTGCCTCTTGGGTTCCAGCAATTCTCCTGTCTCAGCCTCCCAAGTAGCTGGGATCACTGGCATGTGCCACCATACCCAGCTGATTTTTGTATTTTTAGTAGAGACGGGGTTTCACCATATTGGTCAGGCTAGTCTCAAACTCCTGACCTCAGGCGATCCACCCACCTCTGTCTCCCAAAGTGCTGGGATTACAGGCGTGAACCACCATGCCCAGCCAGATTGACCATCGTTATGTGGCTCGGTATATTCATTTGGTAGGGCTCCAATAACAAAGTACCACAGGCTGGGTGGTTTAAACAACAGAAATATACTTTCTTACAATTATGGAGGCTGCAACTATGAGACCAGGATGTCAGCAGGGTTGGTTTTTTCTAAGGCCTGTCTGCATTTATTATAACATATAATAAAAATAATATAATATATATAATATTAATATATTATTCTTACATGACACATTTCATTATGAAATAGACCCAACATACATTGCTTTTTAAGGTGGGGATTATTGTTGTTACAGCTCATAGTTATGTAGAAGAATGTAATGTAAATAAAACAGAAAACTGCTAATTAGGCTTTTTTTTTTAAAGAGGTCTATGGACATTTGTAGACATGTCACACAGGCATACAAACATTTCAATTTTGTGTAAAAGTCTTATCTTTTTGCCAAAAATAGAAGATATGTTTCCCTTATAGATGTAGTGACAAGCTGGGCTGACTCAATGCCATGGCCCGCTACCCTGTCGCGTTAATCGCTGACTTGAATGGTGAATGTGCATTCAACTCCATTTCCTCTTGTCATTTGTAAAGACGTTTACTTTTACGGGCTAAAGATGTAACTATGCTCTTCTTTTGAAACACAAATCATATTTACACACTAGATACTTTCTTATTCAAACAAGAATTAAATTAGTCATTTACCACAATGACATTGAATCTTTTATAATATGTGACACATAGGTTTGCTTCCTTTTCTCTCTTAATTTTATGTATAAAACTTTGGTCTCATAGTTAGGAAAAGAGCTGATACCAAATAAATAATTTGTGTCACAGAGTTTTATTTAGTTAATTTTCTTAATCTCCAAGCAATACTAACAGGAAAATATTATTCCTGACACATAAACAATGGCAACAAAATTTGGAGGAGCTAGAGCCAGGTAAGTTACACAAAGTCAAAGTTTTAATATATGGAGGAATTTATATTTGAACTCAGAGCTGCCAAACTCACAATCGTTAGCTCTTTCTAATCTAAAACATCTATAAACCCAGCAATAATCATAGGAGATAAATGTGTGCTAAAAACACGTACTCAAGCTACAGAAATCTTCCTGATCGTTATTATTCGAATCCCACATAAACCATATTAGCGTGCATAGCTTTCTGCACTCTCAAATAAATGGGACAAAACATACCTGTGTTTGCATGCATGTCCTGACACACACACCACATAAAATTATTGATAAAAATGTGATCCTATTATGTAAATGTTGCTACATATTACACTTGTTAAAAAACACTCTTTAGAAAGCCCTTCAATTAGCTGGTGCAAATCGAATTCATTTCTTCATACTTAATACTATTTTATGATATTAACACACCTTAATGTTTTCATTGTTTCTATATTATAACTGCTATCATCTTCTTTATTTGTGACTGTGATGGTTAATTTTATGTGTAAACTCGAATGAGCCCTGGGATGCCCACATATATGGTTAAATATTGTTTCGGTGTCTGTGATGAATTTGTGGAAGAGATTGGCATTTGAATTGGTGGGCTGAGTAAAGTAATTGCCCTTCCAAGTGTAGGCGGGCATCATTCAACCCATTGAAGACCCTAAAAGAATGAAAACGTGGAGGAAGGTTGAATTCTGTCTGTCTCCTTCAGCTGTGATATCAGTCTTATTCTGCCCTTGGACTAGGACTTAACACCATTAGTGTTCCTGGTTCTCAGGCCTTCAAACTCACACTGTAATTTATATCACCAGCTTTCCTGTGTCTCCAGCTTGCAGATGGCTGATCTTAAAACTTCTCAGCCTCCATAATAGCATAAAGCAAACCATTACAATAAAATTTCTGAGACATAGAAAGAGAGAGGGGTGGATAGATAGATTTCTTAATGTTTCTGTTTTCCTCAAGAAGCCTGCCTAATACAATAACCTTTCCTATCTGATTTGTTAGTTTCAGCACCTTTATGTGATATGGTCACGGTATTTAATTATGATGGCCTCCCTAATTATATTAAGAGTATTTATTTTTTAAAATGACCTGGAATGATTTGTCATTTAAAAATTTCTGTTCTTTAAAGGTTAGATATTTTCCAGATATGCTTGAGGTCACTTTTATCATGTCTGTATTTTAATAGACCATCTACTTTCTCTAAGCTTTCAAGTATTATAACACAGAATTATTTCTTTAATCTTTGCTGTTGTTGCTTTGTTTTTTGTTTTTTGTTTTGAGACAGAGTCTCACTGTGAGGCCCAGGCTGTAGTGCAATGGTGCGATCTTGGCTTACTACAACCTCCGTCTCCTGGGTTCAAGTGATTCTCCTGCCTCAGCCCCCGAGTAGCTGGGATTATAGGCATACACCATCATACTTGGCTAATTGTCATATTTTTCGTAGACATGGGGTTTCACCATGTTGGTCAGGCTGGTCTCAAACTCCTGACCTCAGGTGATCCACCTGCCTCGGCCTCCCAAAGTGCTGGGATTACAGGGGTGAGCAACCATACCCGACTTCTTTAATCTTATAATACGTATATTATGATGTATTTTTATACCTACTATTCTACGTGTTTCTTCTTTCCTCTGCACGGGGCTCATGGAGAACCACTGGAGCCCATTGTGTGCATCCCCAGATGCGTTCAGCTGATCTGACACTTTGGACAGTTGGTCGCTTGCACAATGAATAGTCCAAGCCATGCTCACTTTGTGCATCATCTCCAGACATCTTTGCTGTCTTGTATTCTACTGGGTAAACATTAGTCTTAATTATAGCATCTTCGTGGTTGAGTCCTGTTCTAAAATTCTAGTGTATGCTAATTCGTTAGAACTTAGTATTATATAATTGTGTATAGAAAGTGTTGTAAATGATAACAAATTACTTCATTTAGGAACAATTTATTGAGATGAAATTCACACAACATAAAACTTGCTATTGTAAAGCCAACAACTCAGTGGCATTTAGTATGCTCAGTCTTGTGCAATTACCACCTCTATCTAGTTCAAAAAGATCTTCATCATTCCAATGTAAAACCTCTCACCCATTAGGCAGAATCTCCCTATTCCCTGCTAGCTCCTGACAAACATCAGTGTCTGTTCTTTCTGTGGATTTATCTATAGGTTAGTGAAAAGTAATTGGTGAAAGTCATGGCAAAAGCCACAATTACTTTTGTACCAATCTAATATTTAAACAGAATGAAACAGTATGTGACCTTTGTGCCTAGCTTCTTTCACTTAGGAAAATGTTCTCAGGGTACTGTATGTTGTAGTGTGGATCAGTGCTTCATTCCTTTTTATGGCTGTTATCCAAGTACAACTAATAATACACAAAAGGCAGGTAATAATGCCGTTCCTTTGCATTCGAATCCAAGGGGCTGTGGAGCAATAGTGCTGAGGGCAAAGGAAATGAAAGAGAACTCTAAGCCTATGCTTGGATTCAGAAGGGCCACTTTTGAGCATGATTTAAAGAACCATGTTTGTCCTTGACAGCGGGCTGCCTTTTCTCTTCTGTCTCACTGTAACCCCACAGTCTGAATAATTTCTGCAGTATTCTAATGATTGCTCACCAGTCTCCTGGCTTATTGTTGCCTGACAACCTCCAAAATTATCATATCCTTATATCCTCATCTCTGTTTTATAAAAAATCTTATTTTTAATGCTCCAATAAGCTAAGAGAAATGTAGGAGAAAAATATCTGAATGAATTCAAGCTAATGGATATTAATGGAAGCAAGTAACATTTTTATAGCATTTACTATGTGTCCAGTGTGCTTCTAAGTTCTTTGCACATATGAACTGTTAAGTCAAGTTTCACCTAAAGCCGACTCTTTACCTATTTTAAGTTTGGCCTAAAGATTTTTCTGTACGTCGTGAACTATAACAAGTGGAAGTGTAACCAGACCTTAGCCTACACTTGTGCCAATCACTGAATTTTGGCCAATCAAATGTAGTCAACTGTTCGAACTGTGCTCAAATAAGGCAAACGCTGAGCTGTAGCCAATCCAGCTGTTTCTGTGCCTCACTTCCATTTTCTGCCTGACACTTTCCTTTTTCCATCCATAAATCTTCTTCCACCACGTGGCGGTGCTGGAATCTCTGAGCCTACTCTGGCTGTGAAGGCCGCCTAATTCCTGAATCGTCTATTGCTCAATTAAACTCCTTTACATTTAATTTGGCTGAAGTTGTTATTTTATCATAACTCATTTATTCCTTATAACAACATTTGAGGGAGGTATTACATTATTATTTCTGTTTTACAGGTAAGAATATAAAATATAAGTAGATTTCCCAAAATTCTCTAACAGTTGACTCAAGCAGGGAAAAATGATTAAAACCAGTATTAATGTGATTATGATTATTTAGGCTAGTACTTACATGAAATTGCAGTCTCAGTAATAAACAAAGGTGGTGGGGATCCTCTGACAAGGTGGATGAACTTCCTGGCCTACTTTTATTTATAATCAGACACAGGAGCAGAGGTAAAAATGTTTTAATGATTATAAGTGTGGCCTTGTGGATTCTCCTGTTGTCTTTCTTCACATCATGGCTTGTCATGGCTGATGTCTCAGATTCATGGATTAATACCAGGGCACTCACAGTGACAACTATGTCTATGTCAGTGGGAAGCAAGGCTATCTTTTTGGGGGCAAGTGCTCTTTGTAAGTTGGAAACATAATACCCAGAAGTTCCTGCTGCAAATATGTTTAATAATGATTCAGGAAAGTTCCGCTGCAGGGAAGCACCAACATCGCAGGCATCTCTGCTGACATGGACCTTAGTTTCTATGGCTAATTTGAGTCCTCTAGGTTCCTTTGTAGTGTCCCTTTGTCCACTTGGTTTCAACCTCTCCACACTTTTAGCTCTCGGCTGCCTCATGCTCCTGCCTGCTTAGAACCTTTGGACCGGGGTTGGCTTCTACCTTGAAGCACACTGACCAACCTGCATGGATACTCGCTGCTCACTCTTCAGGTTTTCTTTTACATGTCATGGTTTCAAGGAACTTCCCCATATGCCTCTCCTTCTTAACACTCTCACCATGACTTGTGAGTTACATCTCATTATTTGATCCAGATAACTACACCCTAGCCAATCTATGTAAGAAAAACGAGGACAGCCTATCGATTTCCACAAGGTTGACCAAAGAATAAGTGAAATAGTTCAGATGTGAATGCAAGTTTCTTGGCTACATGAAGCAGGCAGAGAACAATGCAGACTGGTAGGGAAAGCTAGGGCCTGAGAAAGAGGAGAGCAGCAAGTTTCCTAAGTTTTCCTGTTGCTTCACACATCTCAGACGAGACACTGTCTAAAGAAATCAGGAAATCAGAACTTCAATGAACACAAGCAAAGCAAACAAAGATCTCTCTGTCACCCAGGCTGGAGTGCAGTGGCACGATGTCGGCTCACTGCAGCCTCAACATCCTGGACTCAAGAGATCCTCCCACTTCGGCCTCTCAAGTAACTGGGACCACACACCCATGTCACCCTGTCTGACTAACCTCAGTACTTTTTGTAGAGACAAGATTTTACCATGTTGTCCTGGTTGGTCTTGAACTTCTGGGCTCAAACAATTCACCCGCCGTGGCCTCCCAAAGTTCTGTGATTACAGGCGTGAGACACCACACTCGGCCCCAAACAAAGATCTCAAAAACAGCATGTTCATTTAGTTGTGTGACAAGTAAATGAACAAACAAGCAAGATAGAAAACATTTAAACACCATGAAAATAACTGATGAATGTGAAAAAAGGACTATAGCAATTAGCAAGACTAAACAAGACAGAAAATAGACTGGAAACAAAAGTTAACATAGCTTCAGGGAGCTGTGGGTGTACGAGAAAAAAATATAACATTTGTGTTGTGTGCATCCCAGAAGGAAAGGAAAACTTGGGTGGACTTTTAAAGGTATTTAGAAAAGTAATAGCTGAAAACTCTCCAGATTTGTAGAACATATCTGCCAAGAGATTAAATAGTCTGAGTGAACCCCAAACAGAGTGAAGTCAATAAAATCCATTAAGAAACATATCACAACCATACTGTCAAAATCAAAACACTTTTATTTTCAAATAAAAGACAAAGAAAGTTTGAATGCAGTGAGAAAGAAAGGACATTTAGAAAGAGACACTTACATAGAGTGAGAAAAAAAAAATGACACATTTCACTTTAGAAACTATAGGCGCCAGAGGGAAGCAGCACAACATTTTTCAAGAAAGAAGAGAACTGTCCACTCACAAAACTACATCAAATGAAAATATCATTCAAGTATAATATAGAAGTCAACACATTCTCAAACAATGGAAATCTGAGAAAATTCATGGGCAGCGTACTTAATTGGAAAAAAATGGCTAAAGGCAGTTTTTTACACAGGAAAAAAATTCTAGAATAGTAATCTTAGAACATTATGATATAAGAAAGAACAACAGAAAGAAGAAAGGAATGATCACGTCCAGTAGCCTTAAGCTTCTTGTCTGAGTTTCATAGATTATGTATATGGTAGAAGCAAAAATTACAACATTCTCTGATGATGTTCTCAATACAATTATACTAGAAAGAGAGGTGAGTAGAGGAATATAAAGGAAAATAAAATGTCTACATTTTACTTGAACTCAACAACAAAAAAGTAATGCAAATATATACACCCAAAAACATTATTGGTAAATCCAAATGGAATTCTAAAATAAATGATAACGTTACTTACAGGAAGGTAAGAAATATTTAAAAAAATTTAAAAACACAAAGAAGTGACACAGAGGAAACAAATAAAAAGCAACAAAAGATTGACAGAATTAAGCCCCAACATATGACAAGCTACATTGTAAATAAATCATTTAAACACACCAATTTAAAAACAGGTATTGATATATTAGAATTTATAGAAAAGGGACTCAACCCTCAACCATCTGGAAGAAACTAATTCCAAATATAATAATATAGACAAATTGAAAGTAAAACTATGGGAAAAAATACGCCACAGAAATAATAAGTAAAATAAAGTAGGATTGACTATAATAATATCAAATAAAGTAGGATTCAGGTTAAGAATGTATTAAAGATAGACATAAGTATCATGTAATCATAAGAGGATCAACCCACCAAAAAGATATATCCATGCTAAATCTTTAGACAGCAAAATGAATAAATAAATGAATAAAGCTGAACTATTTGTACAACAATACATGATAGCACTGTAATTAGCATGGACAAATGGAATACATATCAAAATGTATGGAACTAATAGAATGTATATCAAAATATATCATATTCTAGGCCATAAAAAACTTCAGTAGATTGAATCATACAGAGTGTGTTCTCTGACCACAGTGGAAGCAAACTAAACATCAGCAATGAAAAAGGATGCCAGGAAAATTTCTAAACACTTTGAAACAAAACAACACATTTCTACATAATCCATGAGGCAAAGGTGATGTCTCAAGGGTATCAGAAAAAACTGATAAAGGCCAGGCATTGGGTATCACACCTGTAATCCCAATATTTTGGGAGACTGAGGTGGGAGAATTGCTTGCTAGGAGTTTGAGACCAGCCTGGGCAACATAGTGAGACCTCATCTCTACAAAACAAACTTTAAAAATAAACAAACAAACAAAATAATTCTGGGAATGGTGGTGTGTGCCTGTAGTGCCAGCTACTTGAAAAGCTGAGGTGAGACAATCCTTGAGCCTGGGAGGTCGAGGCTATAGTGAACTATGATTGCACCATTGCACTCCAATGTGGGCACCACCACAGACCCCACAGATATCAAAAGGATAATATGAATAACAAGTCTTTCCCAATTTTGTTTTCCTCAAGTTTATGGAAGATCAGGATGCCCAAGGACATAAAGTTAGGAACAATAGACGTTGGTAACTAATAGAAAGAGGGAGAGGGAAGGGGGAAGGTCTGAAATATGATTGAAACCATCAGCTAGATAGTCTGAAAGATGATGTATTGAGTACCATGCTCACTACATAGGTGATGGTTTCAATCATATTCCAAACCTTAGTATCACACAATATGCCTTTATAACAAACCTGCACATGTACCTCCATATTCTAAAAAAATTGGAAAAGGAAAATATGATATAAACAACTGTAAAGACATAATCTAAACACACATATTTGATAATTTAGATAAAACAAACTAAATTTCCTGAAAAGTAACAAATTACTCCAACATGTTCAACAAATGGATCATTTGGACAGATCCAAATTAAGAAAAAAATCATAATTCTAAACTCTTTGAAAAGAAATTTCAGGTTCAGATGATTTCATTGAAGAGTAAAAACAAATGTTTTATAAAGAATTAACACAAATTTTACACAATCTCTTACTAGCAAAAAAGAAGAAAGTATTGACCAAATTATTATGTAAGCTTAGTTATCTTCTAATATAACCCACCATCCCAAAATGATAGTACAGAAAAGGAAAGCAATAGGTGAATCTCTCATGAGTAGAGACACAAAATTATTCAACAAAATATTATCAAACAGAATTCAGCAATCTATAAAAATAACTACATACCATACATACCATGACTAACTGGGCTTTATGCCAGATACACAAGACTGGTTCAATATTTGAAACTGATCAATGCAATCCACCATATAAGTTGACTAAAGAAGAAAAATTATATGACTATATCAATTTGTTGCAGAATTTTTCCTTAGTTCAACTAAACACGAGGACCTTGTCACATTACCATAAAAATTTAGGCTCATAGATTATCTGAAGGGTAAGTAAGGCAGGGTTTTCTTGGCTGAAAAGGGCGGGGAAAGGGGAAACAAGGACCCTCCTCAAAGCCAGAGTCCCTGCTGGTGTGCTTCCCATCTCAAAGTTTGAATTCCAGTTTCCACCCAGGAAGAGGAGGGACCAGGCTCCTCCCTTCTGCAACCAGTGTGAACTTCTGTGGATCCACTCCAGTGCACACTCCTCCCAGTGTGCCCAGGCCAGCCTGAGTTTGTGTTGGACCCCTTCCCACCAGATTGTCTCATTCTCCCTTCTTTTATTTATTTATTTTATTTTATTTTATTTTATTTTTTTATTACATTTTAAGTTCTAAGGTACATGTGCATAAAGTGCAGGTTTGTTACATATGTATACTTGTGCCATGTTGGTGTGCTGCACCCATCAACTTATCATTTACATCAGGTATAACTCCTAATGCAATCCCTCCCCTTTCCCCCCTCCCCATGATAGGCCCCGGTGTGTGATGTTCCCCTTCCCAAGTCCAAGTGATCTCATTGCTCAGTTCCCACCTATGAGTGAGAACATGCAGTGTTTGGTTTTCTGTTCTTGCGATAGTTTGCTGAGAATGATGGTTTCCAGCTGCATCCATGTCCCTACAAAGGACACAAACGCATCCTTTTTTATGGCTGCATAGTATTCCATGGTGTATATGGGCCACATTTTCTTAATCCAGTCTGTCACTGATGGACATTTGGGTTGATTCCAAGTCTTTGTTATTGTGAATAGTGCCGCAATAAACATACGTGTGCATGTGTCTTTATAGCAGCATGATTTATAATCCTTTGGGTATATCCCCAGTAATGGGATGGCTGGGTCATATGGTACTTCTAGTTCTAGATCCTTGAGGAATTGCCATACTGTTTTCCATAATGGTTGAACCAGTTTACAATCCCACCAACAGTGTAAAAGTGTTCCTATTTCTCCACATCCTCTCCAGCACCTGTTGTTTCCTGACTTTTCATTCTCCTTTCTAAAAAGTACATGTAATTGCTGTTAGAATAAGGATAATGATGAAGACCAACCTTAACTGCTTCCTGCTGACAGGTCGCGCTGTTTGGGGGAAAATGGCAGTCAGAGCTCCCTCAGAGGACTATCAAAGGGTTCCCAGAAAAAGGGGCCATCCTCCGAGGCTCTGGATGCAAGACCATTTTGAGTTTGATGGCCTGAGGGCAAGAAGAGACAAACTTGGTTATTAGAAAATATATATGAAAATGAAACAAGGGGAGGAGTAAGAGGAGTTCAAAAATCCTGAGACCTTTTACCAGTTTGCACAGGGAGAGGGAGGCCAAAAGCCCAATGGGTAAAAAGTTTCATCTTTTTGCTGGAATGTCATGTTTCTGGATTCCCTTCCCCTAAGCCCAATACTAAGCCAATCAGTTTAAGGTTTGGAAAATTAACTTTTCTCCGTTTGGAGGATGCATCTGAGGGGAGTGTTGCATAGTATGGAGACACAATTACCTATCTGTGAAGAGAGGACAGAGGAGGGGAGGGGGAAAAGGAAAGTGTTTTGTTTTGTTTTTTTTTTTCCAGTGGAGTACCAGGGTTCAGTATGCATTTGAAAGGGATACAGGCTGAACGTGAATGGCTACCCATCTAGAAAGAGGCAGGCATCCCTAGTTCCCTTCTGTTCCTAGAAGATACCCAGGGTACGTGACAGACAGAAGGAAGAGCATCCTCTTTCCTTCCTCTGTGCTTATATCCCTGAGTCCTGGCAACCTTGGCAGGTGCTGCCATGAGTGCCAAAGCAGCATGAAGCAGAGAGGTCCTAGAGAATAGGAATTATCCACTGTCCCCTATGTCTCATTCCCACCTACTGTCAGTAGCCCTGAATTCCCTAGACCTCATCTGTGTTGTGGATACTAACATGGCCTTTATCCATGAAATGGGAAACTTGGCTTAATTGGTAGGAATCAGCCACACTCACCTGCGCTGTGCTTTCTAACTTCCATTTTTGTCTTCATCTTGATCCCTCTGATCCAGTATTCCTTCCTAGGGTTTGATCTGAAGCCTGAAATTGAGTTTAGGACAAAAATGTGCCTCAGAGGGTAGCATGGACTCCTTATCATAAGCTGAATGTGGAAGTGAAACTGTGGAACTGAGTCCTCCTCCAACAAGGGAGAGAAAATGATGTCTTGTTACACGCCCAGAAAACTTGTGGCTATAGGTATGCTTGCTAGGATTTGGGTGGCTGGTACTTGGCTTTGGTTACCTCCCTTGGTCTTTCTCAAAGAAAATCTCCAACAATGGCATTCTATTTATTCCCATCATCTGGCATGATTTGCAGAATAAGTGCTCAGAACTACATTTTTGATCCAGTTTTTACATTAGCCATCCCTCTCATTTGTTTTGAGCTGCAGCCGGAGATTGCTGATTGGTTCACAGGAACAAACAGGATTAATTTAAAAATGTATACAAAAATTTATAAACAACTAATGAATTTAGAATTTAATGGCAAATGTATGCTAAAATTTGAAACATAATTTTTGTCTCCCAGTCCTGATTTTTGTTTAAAAAACAAAAAAAGAAAAGCAAATAAGCATAGAACTGAGTGGTTTGCAAAATAGACTTTCATCTTATACTTGGCCTGATTGTTTGCCTAAAATGCAGTAAGAATAATTGTTTCTACATAGGCCTTTTGGATTGGATTTAAGGGAACTCTGTTCCCTAAGGAATCTCAGATAAGACCTTTTAAAGCCAAGCACAGCCATGGGTTTGTGTCCTCAAAATCCTGTGAGTTGGGTGATCCTTTCATCTTAAGGTCCTAAGATAAACTTGGAGTGCCTGGAGCTGTTAGAAAGTGACATTTTTTACTGATTACAGGTCAGGAACTCTGTAAGTGTACTCTGTAGGCAAGGGCATGAGACCTATTTCTCCCACAGGGCCTTTATTGACTCTGCAATTTGAGATCGACTCCTTAAAGAGAAGCATAACTTTCCAGTCAAAGCCTTGATAAAACAACCAGTTTTTCCAGTTGAGTCCTGTTGCAAAAGAAAGATGGATTCTTATTGCACTGATGCAAATAACTATATTGCCGTAAGTTAAGAATACTCAGAGAGAGTTTCCAAATTCTAGAGGAACCAGGCCGAGATAAGCAAACATGCTCCAAAATTTGATCACAAGAGTAAACCCTGTTTAATTATTAAAGGCCTAAGTAGTTAAAAATAAGTTTCTTTGACTCTCTAAAACAGAACAAGGATCAGCAATATTTAAAGCAAAGGTAAAGAAGGTTGCTTCAGCTTTCTGAGTTCAATCCATTCAGTTAACTCTTGTCTTGCTTAATATCTGTGAGCATTTTAGCTCTTCATGAGTCTTGTAATTTGCCTTTATTCCATTGTCACACTCTCCAAGGTTAACAGCAACTTTGATAACTATTTGAGAGCACCTATAGGAGTCTTATAGCTTATTATAAACCATCTTTTGAAAAGGATTAAGACAGCAATTGTTTGTGAATAGCAAAATGTCCAGGATAGATACAGTTGGAAACACAATTGACAAAGAAGTTTACCTCCATGGTTTACAATAACTTAACATAACAACCTTAATTATGATTGATAGCACATACTCAGACATTAAAATTTTAGAAATTCCGTACAATTTGAAAACATATGTTAACATTCACCAAAATATAACCTAAAGAAGATTGAACATCATTTTGGCAATCCCAGGCACCTAAACATGTTAAATAATTCTGTTTACCTATTTTCTGAATGTTTCAGAGACCCTCTGAACCATCCCAAAAGGCACGCATTAGGAAAGAAAAATTTGAGACTGAAGTTTGATTTTGAGAGGGCTGTTAAATATGTCTGAAGTTTAAAACACTGGATATTATGAAATAGAATTCCAGATTACCACAAGTTATTCATTTTGCCAAAATGATGACTCAGAAATTTTAAAGAAGCAAAAACCTTTTGTAACCCTTTACAAATTTTCCTAAAGAGCAGATTTGTGCCTTAAGAATACCTTGTTCTTTTATTTTAATGCTCAATTTACATAAAAACCATTAATATATTTTTTGAATTAAGTCAATAGGCTCACACAAAGAATCTCTTCTGCTAGATGAATTTCCACAATCTTTCCACCACAAGTTTAAACCTTCAGCTTTTTCTTATCTAATTTAAAACAATTATTTAACTCTAGGCAAAAAATTTACATTTCCATGCTTTCTAAGAACTTTTTCCATAAAAGACATTTTACTGTATTTACACCTCACATGTAAATCTATTTTCAGTAGTTTCAATTACTTGTTATAATGGTAGCTGCTAGCAATTTTTTTTTTTTTTTGGAGAGTAATTTATAATCTTTTATTTATTTATTTATTTATTTATTATTATACTTTAAGTTCTAGGGTACATGTGCATAACGTGTAGGTTTGTTACATATGTATACTTGTGCCATGTTGGTGTGCTGCACCCATCAACTCACCAACACCCATCAACTCGTCATTTACATCAGGTATAACTCCCAATGCAATCCCTCCCCCCTCACCCCTCCGCATGATAGGCCCCGGTGTGTGATGTTCCCCTTCCCGAGTCCAAGTGATCTCATTGCTCAGTTCCCACCTATGAGTGAGAACATGTCGTGTTTGGTTTTGTGTTCTTGTGATAGTTTGCTAAGAATGATGGTTTCCAGCTGCATCCATGTCCCTACAAAGGACACAAACTCATCCCTTTTTATGGCTGCATAGTATTCCATGGTGTATATGTGCCACATTTTCTTAATCCAGTCTGTCACTGATGGACATTTGGGTTGATTCCAAATCTTTGCTATTGTGAATAGTGCTGCAATAAACATACATGTGCATGTGTCTTTATAGCAGCATAATTTATAATCCTTTGGGTATATCCCCAGTAATGGGATGGCTGGGTCATATGGTACTTCTAGTTCTAGATCCTTGAGGAATTGCCATACTGTTTTCCATAATGGTTGAACTAGTTTACAATCCCACCAACAGTGTAAAAGTGTTCCTATTTCTCCACATCCTCTCCAGCACCTGTTGTTTCCTGACTTTTTAATGATCTCCATTCTAACTGGTAAGTTGCTTTAATTGTGTGCTAAGTTCCACCAAAGTTTGTCTCCCAGCATAATTAAGGGCATGGTTTCTTTCATATGTCCCCAGGCCTTACCAATTGTGAAGCAGGCAAGACAGATAGTTCTCAAAACCCAAAAAGCAATTTATAACCTCGAAACATTTAGCAAACCTTGCATCTGACCTGCATAATTTATTTCACCTTTTTAAGTTTTAATAACACCTGCATTTTACCAATAATCTATAAGACTGTTTTTATATTTCAAATGTTAAGACATGTGAAATGAAAGGTACCACACTTTTTATCTTCCCTTTAAAAAATATTTGATCCAAGCTTTCTTTAGGATCTGTCTTTCTTTAGGCCAAATTAATTGGAGCTCCTTGTACAGGCATCACACACATACATAAAACTACACAGACAGGCAGGAGAAAACCCAGTCCCTGGGTGGGGTTCTTTAAAAGACAGAGCTGGAAAAACATGCAGATATCAAACCAGAAAGGAACTTATTGGCTAAGGCAGGATTGCAAAACAAAACCCTGCTGCTGGAGTTACAAGCCATGCCCTCAGGATGTAAAACAAGATGAAGCCTTGCAGGGAAGTTTACTATGAACCATACAGACATGCAAAGCACACCAGATTGGCTACAGCTTAAGATCAGCCTCACAAATCCTTTTTCACAAGTTAAACTTTATAGAGAATATGAACAGTGGTTCTTATCATTTCTGACCTAGTAAAACATCTTCCAAAAGTAAAAACCTTGTTTAAAAGTTAACTGCTGATGGGGTGGAGAAAAAGAAGAAAGGAAACATTTTAAAAATATGTGGGGAAGAGGCTCTTATTTTATTCTCACACAACTGGTTCCTCCACCAGGAGAGAAGCCTAATTACTGTCCAATGGAGCTAAACTCCTTGGCTGTAGAAGGGGAAGGATGGGGTCACACGCCTGAGAACCAGTCACCCAGCTGTGCAGGAACATGGGCCATGCTTCCCAACCTGGGAAGGAAGGGGAGGGGCAGCAAGGAGCTGCTGCTCACCCATCTGGCCTGATAAAGGAAGGAAAAAGCCATGAAAAGGTCCCCAAGGCCCATGAGGGATGGGGGTGGGGGCACAGTTATCCCTACCCTCAGAAGTCTGAGGATGAAACATCTTTGAATGGAGAGGAAAAAGATTTCTTGTTTTGCATCTCACTCACTGCTTCTTGAGGCCCCATGTTGGGTGCCAAAATGTTGCAGGACTTTTCCTTAGTTCAGGTAAAGACAAGGTCCTTGTCACACAGTCATAAAAATTTAGGCTTGCAAATGATTTGAAAGGTGAATAAGGCAGGATTTTATTGGCTGAAAAAGGAAAAAAGGGGAAATAGGGACCATCCACAAAGCTAGAGTCTATGCTCGTGTGCTTCCCACCTTGTAGTTTGAATTATAGGTTCCACCCAGGAAGAAGAGGAACCAAACGCCTCCTTGCTGTACATGACATGAACTTCTATGGTTCCACCCTGGTCTACATTCCTCCCAGTGCACAGGCCAGTTGGAGTTTTGCCAGGGAGCCCTTCCCACCTGGCTGCCTCAAGCTTATTCAGAAAAAGCATTTGAAAAGTTCAATATCCACATATAATGTAGACTCTTAGTAAAAGAGAAATGGAGGTGAAGTTTCTGAACTTACTCATCTGCAATAAACCTACAGCTAAGATTATAGTTAGTGATTAAAAACTGAACGGTTTTACCCATGATACAGCATAAAATGATGTATGTTCTCATCAATGCTACTTAACATTATCTTGGAAGTTGTAGTCAATCTAATAAGGGAAAAAAGAAGAAATTAAGACAACCATATTGTACTATCTTTGTAATTTCCTGTGAATTTATATTTCAAAATAAAAAACTTTAAAATACATAGATGCATATATACAGAAGAACATAAATATAAATAAAGCACCAAAAGTAAAATTCATTAAAAAATCTGTGAATTGGACTTCAAATTTAAAAATATAAGGTAAGTGTGAGACCCTGTTAAGAGAATAAGAAGTCAGGCCTTATACTGGAAGAAAAGGTACAGAAATCACACATCTGATAAAATCAAGAATATGTGAGTCTCAAAATTCAACATATATTAAAAACTCAATTAGAAAATGGCTGAAGGAATTGAAGAGCCACTTTTGCAAAGAAGATATATTCATAGCCAATAAGCACTTGTAAATTTGTTCAACATCATTTTCCATTCAGAACATGCAAATTAATGTCATCATGAAAAAATACACTACCTACCTAATAGAATGATTGAAACAAATACCAATAATACTGAGAGCTGAGTAGGGTGAAGAGCAACTGCATACCTCAGGCATTGCTAGTGGGGATGTAAAATATCACAGCTCTCTGGACAATACTTAAGAGTTTCTTATGAAGTTAAACACATTAGATAACAGAGCATTTGGACATTTGTCTATTGGTTGTTGAGAACCACATCTCGATAATATTTCTACATATCTTGTAGCATGAGTTATCTTTTTGAATATTTTTTACACACCCACATGCAGGCATTTTCACAGAGTAAGCATCCTTTGAAGCTATAGATTGATTTATCTTATCACCAAGGTAGTGAAGATAAAGAACTCCCTTCCCAGAGATATTGTATAATAGTAATGACCATTTCCTCCCCTTCCTAGTGAAGATCTGCTTACACACCACAGTAATAAAGATGTCTATCTCTCCAGAGAAGACAAATAGGTAGGCTTGAGAGGAATTCTTTTATACAGATGGGGGTTTTTTAAGCTCCTCGACAAGACACAGACCTACTGAATGACCTGTACCTACCTGGGTCCAAGCTTGCTTTGCCTCCATGGATCTTGGGGGACAAAGGATAATATGAAGCTTACACTGCCTGCTATGCCATGAAAAATGAACTGTAAAAATACATTAGGGCTCCTTATCTCCTTACCATATATATCTACTGAAGTGTGACAAGAAAACCTAGCAGCTGTTGTCTCAGTGATTCTTTGGGGCTGTTTGACTGCTAGTCATTGATCCCAGATAAATGACAACTCATGTTCACCAAACATGGGCACATAAATGTTTATTTCATCTTTATTTCTAATATGCAGAAACTGGAAAGAACTCAAATGTCTTTGATGGGTGATGAACAAACTGTAATATTTTATTAGGAAAGCAAGAACCTAGGAAAGCCAGGCTGACAACATTTTAAAATCAACCCCATCTTAAAACTGGCAAAGAAATGTCTGTTCATATCCTTTGCCCACTTTTTGATGGGGTTGTTTGTTTTTTTCTTGTAAATTTGTTTGAGTTCTTTGTAGGTTCTGGATATTAGCCCTTTGTCAGATGAGTAGATTGCAAAAATTTTCTCCCATTCTGTAGGTTGCGTAAATGACGAGTTGATGGGTGCTGACGAGTTGATGGGTGCAGCACACCAACATGGCACAAGTATACATATGTAACAAACCTGCACGTTATGCACATGTACCCTAGAACTTAAAGTATAATAATAATAAATAAATTTAAAAAAAAACTGGCAAAGAACATTCCTTGCCAATCACAATCCATGGTTCTAAGATATTTATAGTTGAGGAAATAGCCTAAAGACATCTATAAGGACACACTCCTACAATAGTGGAAATTCCAGGTGTCCCAATATTTGTAACAATAAATGATTTCAATATAATTATAGTTCTGCTTTTATGAACTCACAAACTAAAATGTCACGGATAGTTTTTACATAAACTAGACCCCTATATAAGAAAAACTGAAACCAAAGATGGTGGGTTCCCTCTCGGGCTTTCTGAGAATGTCCTACTCTGTAATGGAGTAGCTTTCAATAAACGTTCTTTCTTTCACTGCACTCTGTGACTCACCTTGAATTTTTTCTTGCATAAGATCCAAGAACCCTCTCTTGGTGTGTGAATCAGGACAACTTTTTCTGGTATCATGGTAACCATATAATAGGAAATGAATTTGCAGTAAAAAGTGACAAAGAATTGATGACGGCAAGAACTTGAACCTATCTCAAGGGTATTCTATTGAGTGAAAAGTCATTTAAAAATATAACATGTTGTATGGCTCCACACATACGATATTCTCTAAATTAAAAAAAAAAAAATAGTGTCAGGGGATAAGTCAGTGGTTGCCCAGGGCTACAATTTGGGGAGTAAGAAATTATAAAGGTGTAGTACAAGGGAGTTACTCTCTGGTGACAAAACTTTTCTGCATCCTGCTGGTGGTGGTGGTCACATGAAGTCTCTACATGTCACAACATTTCATAGAAAACCTCTACATCCTAAATATGAGTGCATGTACAAACAGATGAAATCTGAATAAGGTTTGTGGTTTAGTTACTTATACTATAATAATATCAATTTCCTGGTCTTGATAGTACGTTATAATTATGCAAGGTATTATTATTTGGATAAACTGGTATAAATGTACATGGTTATCCTTTGTATTATTTTTTTGCAAATCCTTATGCATCAAGTATTTAGGAATTTAAAAAAAGTTTTGTTTAATTCTCAATATTCTACTTACATATTTTTGAAGCCCTATACTTAAAAATCAATACTTTGCAAGAGTAATAAATATTAATAGAACAATTAGTTTTATAAACCAGAAAAAAAGAAAATGAGTGAAAATTAGATACGTAACTATAATACAACGATTTAAAAATAATCTGTGGGTTAGAAGACAGATTCTAATGTATATCCTAACACTTATTTTCTTTGTGTAATTTGATAGCATTCTAAAATTTGATTTGGTTTTGGACAATCTAGAAGAAGAATTTATTCAAATGTTTTGCCTAAATATTTATAAGTAATTATGTGTAATTAAATTAATTTATTTCTCAATATTTGATTTGAAAGGATTATAGATGATCTATCTATTTTGAATGTTTCATTCACAAAGTTTGCCCTAAAAATTCAAAATTGCAAGCTGGTTTTATAAAAATAGTCATTTTAACTATTGAATAAATTAGTTTTTAAAAAGGTGGACTGTATAGAGTGGACAGTGTCATGGTTAAAGTAACTAAAATGCCTCAATTTTTTTTCATGCACGTAAGCCACCATACATCATTTGTTGGTGGTGGTGGTGATGGTGAAGTAACATGAGTTTTGAGGTCTCTGGATCTTACTCCATATCCTATGTGCAAACTTGCTCTCAGGCACTCCATTGCACCTCTTGTTTAGCTCTGTAATTTTGTTGTCATTTTCAAGATTATGTCTACCAATTGTGTGAGTTTATATGATAACTATGATTTTTTGCTTCCATTTTCTTTTTTGACAAATAAGAATGGAATGATCTAAATCTCTTCACACCATTGTTTATGATTGACTCTAAACTCTAACTGATTTTCCTCTGACTGAGATTCTGATACCTCTTGCACCAACAGATATTTCTTTTCAATTATCAAAAATTGAGTACTCTGAAAATTCCATAATCAATAACATTAATTGAATGACTTCCACAGGTGTGAAAAGTAAATGGGTTGGACTTCTTTTAAATTGAATTTACCATCTGAATTTGAAAATATTTATTAATTCTCTTTGATAATTCATATTTTCATAAACATTTTGCAACAGTATCATATAAGATTCAAAAACAATGCAGCACAACCAGGAGATAGAGATATTGACCTTATCTGGTATATTTATATGTTTGTAAATATATAAAATTATTTCAGACACTTGACCTTCCCCAACTTTGAGAGCTGGTTAAACAGTCTCTGCAAGTCTATTGTCTTTGCACTTGTGCAGGCAATGGGGAAGGGACGTTGGATGTCAATTGAGGAAGAGCGGGAGTAAACAAAACTAGAACACATAATCATGAACTAATGAGCTGCAGGGCATGCAGATGGACTGAAAACTACATAATTTCTCACTTTCTTGTTTAAAGATGCGATTATTTTTCAGGAGAGAGGACTTAAACATGCACCTGCTGATGTGTGGTAGAAACTGAAGGAAGGCTCACCGGAGAACTGGCCTGGTTGCAGCCTTGCTGCTGCTCCATACCAGTGAGGTGAACCAGTAGCTGAGCAACAACCTGAATGAGTTGCAGCAGTGCCTGGACTCAGTCACAACCTGAGTGAGTTGCAGCAGAACCTACCAAGCATAAAAGCAGTATGTTGCTTGATAATTGCCTTTCAAATATTGTGCAAAATATCTCCTGTGCCTACCATCAATGAAAGTCTACAAGGAAGGAATTTCTGGAAAATGTAGTTCAGTATGACAGATTGACCCATTACAAGCCACCTGAGAAATCAACTATAAAGTACAGAAGGAAAGATAGGATTCCCCCAATATTAATTAATTTGTAATACTTTTAATAACTACTTATATATAAAATTTTTATTTAACAATGGAAATGAGTATTTATTCTTGTTTATTAAGACATCTATTATATCTGTCTTAGTATTTCCAGGATGTTAATTACTTGGATGGATCTTGAAATCTCAAAAGATTAATTTGATTATGCTAATGTAAATAATCAATGCAATGCAAATCTGAAAACATAAGAAGTATGGTACAAATAGTGGAAAAGAATTTTCATTTTTCAGCAACATTTTCATCCTTCTCTACCATGATATGAACCATTGGAGATAATTTTCTGCTATGATAACAGTCATCTTTCCATGCAATCTGTTAGTGAGTCACATCTTGCAAACAAGATGCACTTTAAAGAAAGAGCCCTATCCTGCGACATGTTATAATTAACTTAGGGATGCATCTTTATAAAAGTCTGGATCAAGTTAAGTTCCATCAATACCAATTTTGTTCTTAAACACTGTTAGTTAGTCTACATGTTCTTGGTGGAATCGTTTTCTTTAGTGAGAATAGTTTTGCTATGTTTCCTATATAGTTTCTTATTATTTTATATATAATTAGCCTAACACAACAGCTGTCTCTCATTCAAGAAGTGTTTCATTTCTTTCAGGGTTGTCCCTGTTGTTTCTTATTAACCTTTTGGAAATTTACAAGATACTCCTGTGCAGAGCTTATTCTATCATATTCAAAATGAATACCAATCATACAAATTATGATCACTCATATTCTTGGGAGTATTATAATAACCTGCTGATAGTTTAGATTCCAAGTTTGTTAATTTAGATTTTTTCACAAAGATAAGCACATTTAAGAAAATATTTACAGTTTTCCCTATTCTCATTTGAAATCTATTTATACTTGAACTACACACTATTACACCTTTTTATTATTTCTATTTATCGGGTTTATCAGAGATTTTAATCATCCTGAGAATTTGATCAACCAGAAAGAATTTACTTATTTCTGGCTATTCTCAAACTTGCAATCTCTCCTTTCTTGCTTCTACTTTTATTCTCCATATTGCCAATAAATATAATTTTTTAAAAAGCTACTGATGTAATTTTCTGGGTTAAAATATTCTAAAATCTTCCAATTGTCAATAAACTAAACCTGAAATTCCTTATCATAGCATAAATTATTTTCACAGTTATACCTAATGTTCTCTTTCAGTTTTGGCCTTTATCACAACAATCCCAGGCACAGTTACATTCTTTTGTGTCCTTACATATCTTTGGGTGTTTGCTGTACTGTAAATTTCTGTCCAATGTCATTATGAAGAGTTGCCAGCTATCTCTATTGTCCTCCTACAATTATTTGCAAAGTCTCATCCCATTACATTTTTCCATCTTTGCCTTCTCTTTAGCATAAGTAGATATCAGAAATTCTTAAAAACAAGAGAGTTAGGGAATTGTAAATTAAAACAACGAGAAGTCACTCTACACCTATTAGAGTGGCTAAAATTAAGAACTCTGACAACAAATTTATGGCAAGGGCAAAGAACAATAGAAACTTTCATTTATTGCTTGTGAGAATACAAAATGGCACAGTCACTTTGGTAGGCAATTTGGCAGTTTCTCACAAAACTAAATATATTCCTACCCAATGATCTGATGATTGAATTCATTGATATTTATCCGAATGATTTAATAACTCTATCCACACAAAAGTGGACTCATACATTTCCTTCAATGCAAAATATATGTATATTGTGGGCTGGGTGCAGTGGCTCACTCCTGTAATCCCAGCACTTTGAAAGGCTGAGGCGGTTGAATTGCGTGAGCTCAAAAGTTAGAGACCAGCCTCACCAGGTTAAATATACGTATATTATTGTGGGATTTTTCTTAAATGGAGTTGATATTTCAGGTGTATGTTTCCTTCCTTCTCTCCATACTTGCCTGTGTTAAATTCCTAATCTAGTGGAAACTTTTGAGTTGTAAGACTTTTATGACATTTCTGTTTCCCTGCCTATCATGGCAATTGGGTGCTTCTTGCACCTATAAACAGGGGTGGGAAATATCTGCAGAAAATCAACAAAAATGCTTGATCTGTAGTCCCTAGAGTGTGTAAGACTTAAGGAATAGTAGTATCTGACTCATACCTAGAAAACTCTAAAGCTGGTTGGAGCTGCCAAAGAAGATTGGTGGGCTCCAGTAGACTCAGGGCCAGGATGGTTACAGGACTTATCACAAAAAGAGAGAGAGAGAATAATTCATATTAAATCCAACAATTTATAAAGAGGATAATATGTTATGACCAACTGAATTGATACCAGCAATGCAATGATAGTTCAACATTTGAAAATGAATCAGTGTTACTCAGTATGAAAATCATGTAACCCTTTCAATGATGCTGGAAAAGCCTATGACAGTATTTAGTATTTATTCATAATTTATTATGAACTTTTAAGTTCTTGGCAAACTAGGAAGAAATAGAAACTTGCTTAGTCTGATAAAGACATTTACTGAAAACCCATGCCAACAAAGTGTTTAATGGTGATAGATTGAATGCTTTTCCCCTAAAATCATTACAAGGCAAGGATGTCTACTTTCAACAATTAGTGTTAAACAACAATTTAGTGTTAAATTGGAGGTTTCAACCTGTGTAATATGGTAGGAAGCCAAAATTAAAACGTATTTAATAAAAAGGAATAAATAAAACAGACTCTCTTGTAGATGGCATGGATGTCAACATAGAAAATCTTAATCTACAGAAAAGGCACTAGAATTGATAAACAAATTACAGTGATATCAAATGTCATATTTTTCAGAAGTTGTAACTCAGTTGGGTAAGTAATTTGACAAATACCATCTTTCTTCAAACTTTAGGAGCATTTAGGAGTTAGATGTCTTTTCTTCATAAATATTTGTCAACTAGAACAGATTATGTACCACATAGTCTGCACTTACATATACACAGTTCATATCTTAAACCTTTTAATTGAAGTTAAATCTCTCAGGATCATGTTTTAAACATACGTAAAACTTACAATTCAACCCAAAGAAATGAAAACCCAAATCTGTAAAAAGTATTTGTTTTTATTTTTCAGTATGCTTCATTTAAAAAAGTATGGTTTTATTAGTAGTACATTAATTAACTGAAAGAACGAAGTGACAAATTTTTGTCACAGATATTAATTTACATTTTACAAACATCCACCAAAACAATTAAAAATGAAATAAATATATTTACATTTTATATTTCTGGTATTTTCATTACATTTTAATGTATATAAAATATATAACATTTATAATATTTTATTTGCAAAAGCAAATTCAAATGTGCAAATAAGTGGCATTATGATTTTAAAGTATTCAGTAGAAGAATAAACAATAAAGAACAAATTTAGAGGTATGAATAAAGCAATTTCTTAAGGAGAAATTATAAGCACAGCAGTATTAATAGTAGCAAAATGTGTCTTATTAATATCCAAACGTCTACACTTACCTTAAAAAGTTAAGCACAAGATCATCCTTGTACTTTTAAAGCTTCTCCACACTGCTGATTTCTAGCAGTAATTCTAAATTATTGTTAGGATAATTAATTTTTCTCAGTAATAAATCAAGCTTTTCTTAAATCCAGCATTCAACATAGACAAAGTTCATGATCAAGCTTCAGCACTGTAAATGAGGGAAATGTTGATCTATAAACTAATGAACCCAAAGGAACATTTCTCTCCTTGCATGGCTAATACGGACTCGACATTTATTTTCAAGTAATTGCTTTCTTTTTCTTGCTGAAGGACAGCTTTATGAGAGAAGATTTCAAAATTATAAGTTGGTACACGTCTGAAATATGGGCAAGAAATAATTACCTGATTATCCTCCCATTTTAAAAAAGCTGGATAAGTGTGTTGGGGTATACATTACACATACACTAACTATTAAATTATTTTTTAAATAAATACTTGTTGCAATATAACAAATTATAAATGCCCTTTCTGTAATATGCTTCAGCTTAGATGAATTGTTATTCTTTATCAGGCAAAAGACATTGTTATAGTAGTTAGCAGTTTTCAGATGACTTTGAACTTCATTCTCTGACCTAAATAACAATATTCCCCATTAAGCTTGTGTTATGTACACCATAATGAACCATTTAATGATAACACACACACACACACACACACACTCACACATACACACATAGACACACACCCAATCACACATACATGCTCACATACACCAAGGCACTGGAGGGGTTAACACATTAGCGTTTTGCTGTTAAAATGTGCTCAATGTACAAACTAGGATTTTGTGAATAAATCTCATACATGTAAACCCAAATTATATGAGAGAGATAAATTTATATGTGTTTTTGTTCATTTCTAAGCTTTCTCATTCAAGTAGTCCAAGATATAACAAATGCCAACGACTAATCATCACATTGTAAAGAAAACATTAAACACTAATTGTTAAACTGATGAAAATGAGAATAGTATTTTGTTACTTTTTGACTGTTGTACTAATCATGTTAAATAAAAATCACGGTTTATGTTTTTTTATCAATAGTATCAAAAATAATCACAATGGTATTGTCATAAGTTTTTAATCAAACTGCATTTTACAACTTAATTTAATGTATATTAAATGTATGTACACAAAACATATTCTTTTAATATAATTAATGGTCAGCATTTGACTATATTTATATATATACACACATATATGCATATATATATGCATATGTACGTGTGTGTGTATTCTCCGAGGAGATATATATTTATACATATCTAATTGTGCACCTTTTCCTTCATAACATACATGAGCATAGACTAAATTTTCATAATATCAAAAAAATATAGCTAATAATAGATTTTTTAAATTTTGAAATTGAATGTTTACAAAATTTCACAATTTTTAAATCATTCTATTACAGGTAGGTAAACTATTGAAACTTTTTTCTTTTGCTTATGGATAATTAGCCCACGTCATATTGCCTCAGACCAGATTGTGGACACATTCATGTAACCCCAATATGGGGAACACTGAGATTCAGCTGTGGTTGGAAGCAGAAGTTCTACAATGAACCACCTGCCACAGCTGAAAATTCTAAGTTGGATGTATCCCACTGCTTTTTCTTCGTAAGTTCAGAAGTGGCCTACTACTGAAGCCTGCTTTTGGTGGGCTCCAATTTTACAATGACTGTTGTGTTTGATCAATATAGTGTGCAATCATTCTAAAGTTCTATACTAATTACAAATGTGTACTTAGTTTTATGGTCAAAATACATTACATTGAAACTGTTTATTGCAATTTGTCACAGTTCTTTGGACAAGGTATGTTAGACTCAGTTTAACATTTTCTCAGGGACAATTCTAAACCCTCACTTTTTCTTTTCAATTTTAGGTGTTTACAAATTAATCTGATGCAAAATAAATTAATGAATCATAATGAGTATAAAAACAACTAGATATTAATTTTTAAAATTAATAAATCTGTCCTTTATAGAAATCATTTTGTTTCCTTCTTGAGTGATTTTTAAAAACATATTTGGAAAAAAAGAAAATTGAATCAATTTATTAGATACTTGGTTATATCCACAAGGACACATGTAATACTTGGTTTACCTGGGAGCATGTGTACCAATAAACAAAGTTTTGTTTTGTTATTTCTTACATACACAGTTGACTTTTAAAAATATCTCAAAAAAGCTGTACTAAAGGACAGAGAATGTTTTCCATATTATACAACTAGTTGTATAATACCTGGAATCTCAGTAAATTGCACACCTCTAAGGCTTTCAAATTTCCCAGCCTTCCACATTTACATTCTTAGGACAAAATATCTAAAATAACCTGCATAGTTGACATTACTTAATCACTTTCCATGAAAAGGGAAGATAAAAATTTTTAACTTTTATCTTTAACTATCACCTTTGTTTCTAATAAAATAGTACTGAAATGGAAAAATGTCATTTAATTAGCATATATAATAGATTTGGGACTGCTTTAGAGGGACATTTTAGTTCATGATTAGCTAGTAGACTTCAGATTACAAAGAATTGCTTCTCACACCATATTTGTTTATATTATTTTCTCTACTAAAGTTTTTTGGTTCACTGAAAATTTATGAAACTTTAATTTGATAATAAATCTTCTTAGGTAAAATATAAATCTATTTAAAACCAAAGAAGAAATGAGAGGTTCATGAAATTTTCCATCACTCATAATTAAATTAATACATTATTGGCATACTTGATTGTTGGCAGCTGATAAGACATTTCAGTAACAGTGATTGAAGGGAGAATAGTCCATTCCACATTGTATCTATCATGGGTCAAAGTAATTATCCTTTCGAAGTTCTTTGGAATATTTACAATAAGATAAAAACAATTGGACTGCCAGTGTCAAATCATGGGATGAGAACACGAGGGCAAATTTACATCAGCAAATTAAAGTACATCCTTCTTTGATGTGATTTTTTTGCATGCTCCTTGCTGATTTATGGTTTTTAACTCTTTTATGTCCCTCATAATATAATGATAGGGCTTTGTTTATGACTCTGCCCAACATGTACTAGTCATACAAAATAATCTAAAATACAGAAGTAATCTTTTAATAAGTATTTTATTTATAAGTAGCTTACTATTTTTATATTACTTACATATTTCTTCAAATAATTCATTTTTGTCTCCACTTTTGGTGAAAGCAATATACTTACTGGTACAAAGCAACTGAACTTTTCATATAGTATGTTTCACAGATGTCATCCAGAATGGAAGTGTTTTTGAGGTTCCACATGACCTTCTTTTTTCTGCCAAAATTTCGATTTGCCTCCACTGCCGACTTGGTGATGTTATGGTTTCTCTAGGGTCTAAATGATGAGTAAATGTGTCCTGCTTATATAGTCATGGTGCGTGTCAATGCAGAGCTCAGTACGTCAAGTTGTATACTTTGCTTTGCTCGTGGTAGCAGAGCTGGCAGCAGCAGAAACAGTAGCTTGATTGCCTAAAAATAGAGGGTCCAAACAAGCTACCTTGGCAGCAAAGAAGGAATGAATGCAGTGAAGAACAGCAAATAAATTAGAAAATTCCAACTCCTGAAAGGGAAAGAGAAACAAGTCAGATAACAAAAAAATTAATGTCTTTAAAAATTTATAATAGCTAGATTTTAAAAAAATTTTCAATACACTTATCTAGAATCTGTGATACCTATCATATGGAAACTAATTTCAAATGTAGACATTTTTGGTCAACATGTAAACATCATAAGTATTGAAAATTTATTTCAATACATGGTGGTGGATAAGAGGTAGGGAGGACTAATCATTCTTATCATCTATGAATGTTGTTTTAGCATTGATGAATATATTTTGCCAAAATTTTACTCCTGATAATGTATAATTAAATATAAACTTGGAAGTACTTTTAAAAGTATTTTTATCTCTTTATACACACATTAGAGGATAAATATGAGTTAGAGCAATTTAAAAGTATTCTTGATTATTGTGTAGAATGAGTTAATATTTGCCATAAGAAACTGAATAAAAAAATTCTAGAAGTAAGGGGATATGAACTCTCGTAACCAGAGGATCCAAATGATTCACTTTCAAAAAATAATTCATGTATTAATTTTAATTGTGGCTGGCTGTTTAATGGTGTATGGGGCATATTTGCTAAAAAAAAATAAATAAACTAGAGCTCACTAATTCATTTTGGATTTTTAGAAATAGGTTTCCCATTAAAATACCAAAGGAAATTTGTAACCCATTTACCAGTGGCAACCAAACTATATATGTGAAAACAGAAAAAAGTTATTTCAAAATATAATTATGTCAAAATAGCTATAAAATCATAAAGCAATGCTCAGAATACATTTAGTAAGATGATGTTGCTAGTATTTTTATTAAAGACCATCAATAATCACATAAACATGTTTTAATTCCAAGGTTATTGAAAAATTAATACATTTATGTTCCTAATGAAATCAATACGATTAACTTATCACAAGGAGGATAACTAGATGGTAATAAAGAATATGAAATTTCTGATAAACTCATTGCTATTTTATTATATGTTTCACTACATATATGCAATAAAGAATATAGAATTATAATTGATATGTACATGACTGACTGTTTACAACTTATATGTGGCAGTGGAAAATATTACAAAATATTCAATACATTATGACACATTGTAACATCTGTCATGTACCAGGCAGCTATTTAAATAAAATAATTCATCTGAGGAGCATTTTCTCAGGTCAGGCAACAGGAGTACAATGAACCATAACATATATTCAGGGGTCTCTATAACATAGAAGAAATAGCTATGCTTTCTTAGTAGCTCCCTTCAAAACTTCAATATTTGATAGTTTCCTTTGTGAAACAGCAACTTGTTCTAGAGAATAGAAGAGGTTATTCATTTATTCTAATTCCCTTAGATGTTTCCACCAAAAAAGTTTTTAGTAACTCCATCATAATGATCTTAGAAGCTTTATTTATATAATAATCCACTTCATTGGCACTAGTCATATGTTATTTGTAAATAAGCAAGTTCTCTTTGCTTTAGCTCATCCTGGAAATCCGCAATTCACCCCATCATGCTTGGTGTAGCCAGGTTATTTCCCAAACAAATTTTGAATACTTTCTCTATTATCCCAAATTAAATCCACGTGATGTGAAAGGTTTGGAAATTTTGGGAAAATGTAAAATGTTCTTGCGCGTTGTTAAAAAATAAAACAACAACAAAAAAAATAAGCAATTCACTCTTGGTAAGGAGGAGAATATTGTTGAGTGTTACAAATGGGTAAAAATAGTATGGCAAATAGCTTTTTCTTAAAGGTAATTCTACCACCTCTTTATTAAAATAGAGGTTATATTTTGGTTTACCCAAAATAAACAACCCTTAAATATCTAAGTATCCAGGCATCTTTAGAAAAATGAAAATTTTCAATTATTACCACTTTGTCAATTATTTGTCAATAATTTGATATAGATTGACAGTTTAACCTTTTTATACCCGTTTTGAAGGAGTGATAGACAGGAAATAATAGCCGGTGATTAGAAGAGAAAGCAGGAGACCAAGTTGGATCCAAGTTTGGCTTTTCATTCCAATACCCACACATCTTTCCTCTTTCTCAGTGATCAGCCTTGGCAACCATTTCCACTCCTAGGGTGTCAACGATTCCTCTTATGTAAACTCACACTGCTCATTTACTAATTTCTTCTGTGAGTACTAGAACTGCATTCTTACCACCTATCAAACATCCACTGATGATGAGCATCTATCTATCCATCCACTGACAGCTTCCGCCAAGTTACAGACTTACAAGTTTCCCTTGTAAAAAAAAAAAGTCTTATGATTGTCATGATCCCTCAGATATCACTGAATATAAGCTATCTTCAAAACTGTAAAGAGTCATCCATTCAATAAAATACCAAGTCCTTCCTATGCATCCACTCTTTTTTGTTGTTAAAGTATAGCAGTGAATAAAGCAGACAAAAACAAACAAAGAAACAAAACAGTCCTGATGGGACTTACATTCCAGTGACAGGAGACAAAATGTGACTAAGGGCATAAATAAATTAAGGATAATATGCCAGAATATGACAGTTACAATCAAGAAATAAAGTGGAGGAGACAGCAAAGACTACTCAAGGGGCCGTGGGAAAGGAAAATTCATGTTGCCTTGTATATGGAACTTGAAAGGGACAAAGGAGTGAGCCATTTCCATGTTTGTGGGGAAATATTCCAGACACAAGAATTATAATTTTAAAGGCCCAGAGGTAGGGATGTTCCAGGAGAGTCTGAAGAAAAGCAAGGGCTGTTTTGTCTGAAATGGAATGAATTAAGGAGTACTTAGCAGACAATGAGATCAAAGAATACACTTAGTACGCTGCATGAGCCTTTATGAGTTTTACTATGAGCGACATGGGAAACCATGGGAAATTTTTGAGCAGATGAGTGACAAGCATTGACATAACTCAGAAAATGATGATTCTGGTTAGACTATTGAGAATAAGCTTTATGATAATTGAATTGAAAGAAGGAGGAGAAGTTACAAAGTTTCTATATGGAAATGGTTTGAATTTGGAAGTAGTTTTCAATAACTGGAAAAAAAGTGTTGCTCTGCAAATGGAGGAATTGTGGGAAAAGCAGGTTTGGAAGTAGAGATCAAGATTTTGGTTTCGGGCATGATGCATCTGAACGCATATTAGATATACAGGTGATACGTGGAGAACTGCATATATTAGTGTGGATCTAAGGGAACAATTAGAGTTTAGAATAGAAGTTCAGCTTCTGTCAGCACATAGATGGTAGGTAAAACACTGTGGTCTGGATGAGGAGATCAAGGTGTGCAGGATAGGTAGAAAAAATGACTGAGGACTCATCCCTGCGATTCCACAGTATAAAAATGTAAGAAAGATGGAGAAGAACCAGCAAAGAAGGAATAGCTGTAGTTGTGAAGAAAGTGAGAGTAAAAACCAGGAGTCTTGTAAAATGACAGCTGGAAATCGACCATTGAATTTAGCAACACAGAGGCCATTTTAATTCTTTACAAGAGTCCTTTTGTGGAGAAGTGGAAACAAAAACTTCACAGGAATGACTTAATGAGAGCTTGGGTTTGAAGGTGTTAGAGTTACTACAGGTAAGTCTACCACAGGCAGCTTCTCTTTGAAGAAGAAATCCTTCTTTTCCTTTTAAAAGGGGGCATAGGAATATATCAGTAGGAAATCAAGAATGTTTTTCCAAGGTTTATGAAATTAGTACATATTTGTTGAATTGCTGGCACGAAATAGTTGAGCTCTCAAATCTGAGGACAATTGTAGAAACCGTACTCTTGAGAAGGGTGAGATCTGGTGCAAAAGTAGAGAGGCTGGACATGGATGGAAACCTGGACAATTGATCTGAAGCGGCAGGAGGTAAAGCACAGTATATGGGCACCACTCAAGGAAGGAGGGTAGATTTGGCGGTGTGTAGCTTTCATTCATTCTGTGTTTTAAGTGGGATACAAAGCAAAGTCATATGCTGACAGGATAAAGCAGGAAGTGTTGAGAATTTGGATAAACACTAATTTATAGGTGTTATTTTAGGCACACAATCTGGAATTTATCTTCCTCATTCTGCTTGCTCCTTAAAAGTTTTTAACTCATTTATGCCTGAGACTGCAATTTTTTGAATTTTTGCAATCAGACCTTGGTGATGACCTTGAGAAGCAGAATATAAATAACTCCACATGCTTAGCATTTCAGTAATAGAACGTTAGGCATAAGTGGGTCAATAATCCTTTTTTTTTAATTATTATACTTTAAGTTCTAGGGTGCATGTACACAAAGTGCAGGTTTGTTACATATGTATACATGTGCCTTGTTGGTGTGCTGCACCCATTAACTCGTCATTTACATTAGGTATATCTCCTAATGTTATCCCTCCCCCCTACCCCTCCCCACAATAGGACCCAGTGTGTGGTGCTCCCCTTCCGGTGTCCAAGTGATCTCATTGTTCAATTCCCACCTATGAGTGAGAACATGCAGTGTTTGGTTTTCTGTTCTTGCGATAGTTTGCTAAGAATGATGGTTTCAAGCTGCATCCATGTCACTACAAAGGACACGAACTCATCCTTTTTTTATGGCTGCATAGTATTCCATGGTGTATATGTGCCACATGTTCTTACTCTAGTCTGTCACTGATGGACATTTGGGTTGATTCCAAGTCTTTGCTATCGTGAATAGTGCCGCAATAAACATACGTGTGCATGTGTCTTTATAGCAGCATGACTTATAATCCTTTGGTTATATCCACAGTAATGGGATGGCTGAGTCAAATGGCATTTCTAGTTCTAGATCCTTGAGGAATCACCACACTGATTTCCACAATGGTTGAACTAGTTTACAGTCCCACCAACAGTGTAAAAGTGTTCTTATTTCTCTACATCCTCTCCAGCACCTGTTGTTTCCTGATTTTTAATGATTGCCATTCTAACTGGTGTGAGATGGTATCTCATCGTGGTTTTGATTTGCATTTCTCTGATGGCGAGTGATGATGAGCATTCTTTCATGTGTCTGTTGGCTGTATGAATGTCTTCTTTTGAGAAGTGTCTGTTCATATCCATTGCCCACTTTTTGAAAGGGTTTTTTTTTTTTTCCTTGTAAATTTGATTGAGTTATTTGTAGGTTCTGGATATTAGCCCTTTGTCAGAGGAGTAGATTGCAAAAATTTTCTCCCATTCTGTGGATGGCCTGTTCACTCTGATGGTAGTTTCTTTGGCTATGCAGAAGCTCTTTAGTTTAATTAGATCCCATTTGTCAATTTTGGCTTTTGTTGCTGTTGCTTTTGGTGTTTGACATGAAGTCCTTGCCCATGCCTGTGTCCTGAATAGTATTACCTGGGTTTTCTTCTAGGGTTTTTATGGTTTTAAATCTAACATTTAAGTCTCTAATCCATCTTGAATTAATTTTCATATAAGAAGTAAGGAAAGGATCCAGCTTCAGCTTTCTACTTATGGCTAGCCAATTTTCTCAGCACCATTTATTAAATAGGGAATCCTTTCCCCATTTCTTGTTTCTCGCAGGTTTGTCAAAGATCACATGGCTGTAGATGTGTGGTATTATTTCTGAGGACTCTGTTCTGTTCCATTGGTCTATATCTCTGTTTTGGTAACAGTACCATGATGTTTTGGTTACTGTAGCCTTGTAGTATAGTTTGAAATCAGGTAGTGTGATGCCTCCAGCTTTGTTATTTTGACTTAGGATTGTCTTGGCAATGTGGGCTCTTTTTTGGTTCCATATGAACTTTAAAGCATTTTTTTCCAATTCTGTGAAGAAACTCATTGGTAGCTTGATGGGGATGGCATTGAATCTGTAAATTACCTTGGGCAATATGGTCATTTTCACAATATTGATTCTTCCTATCCATGAGCATGGTATGTTCTTCCATTTGTTTGTGTCCTCTTTTATTTCACTGAGCAGTAGTTTGTAGTTCTCCTTGAAGAGTTCCTTTACATCCCTTGTAAGTTGGATTCCTAGGTATTTTATTCTCTTTGAAGCAATTGTGAATGGGAGTTCATTCATGATTTGACTCTCTATTTGTCTGTTACTAGTGTATAAGAATGCTTGTGTTTTTTGCACTTTGATGTCGTATCCTGAGACTTTGCTGAAGTTGCTTATCAGCTTAAGGAGATTTGGGGTGGAGAGTTCTGCAGATGTCTATTAGGTCTGCTTGCTGCAGAGATGAGTTCAATTCCTGGATATCCTTGTTAATTTTCTGTCTCGTAGATCTGTCTAATGTTGACAATGGGGTGTTGAATTCTCCCATTATTATTGTATGGGAGTCTAAGTCTCTTTGTAAGTCTCTAAGGACTTGCTTTATGAATCTGGGTGCTCCTGTATTGGGTGCATATACATTTAGGATAGTTAGCTCTTCCTGTTGAATTGATCCCTTTACCATTACGTAATGGCCTTCTTTGTCTCTTTTGATCTTTGATGGTTTAAAGTCTGTTTTATCAGGGACTAGGATTGCAACCCCTCCTTTTTTTGTTTTGCATTTGCTTGGTAGATCTTCTTCCATCCCTTTATTTTGAGCCTATGTCTCTGCATGTGAGGTGGGTCTCCCGAATACAGCAAACTGATGGGTCTTGACTCTTTATCCAATTTGTCAGTTTGTGTCTTTTAATTGGACCACTTAGTCCATTTACATTGAAGGTTAATATTGTTATGTGTGAACTTGATCCTGTCATTATGATATTAGCTGGTTATTTTGCTTGCTAGTTGATGCAGTTTCTTCTTAGCATCAATGGACTTTACATTTTGACATGTTTTTGCAATGGCTGGTACCTGTTGTTCCTTTCCTTGTTTAGTGCTTCCTTCAGGATCTCTTGTAGGGCAGGCCTGCTGGTGACAAAATCTCTAAGTATTTGCTTGTCTGTAAAGGATTTTATTTCTCCTTCACTTATGAAATTTAGTTTGGTTGGGTATGAAATTCTGGGTTTAAAATTCTTTTCTTTAAGAATGTTGAATATTGTCCCCCACTCTCTTCTGGCTTGGAGAGTTTCTGCCAGTGATCTCCTGTTAGTCTGATGGGCTTCCCTTTGTGTGTAACCTGACCTTTCTCTCTGACTGCCCTTAACATTTTTTCCTTCATTTCAACTTTGGTGAATCTGACAATTATGTGTCATGGATTTGTTCTTCTCTAGGAGTATCTTTGTGGCGCTCTCTATATTTCCTGAATTTGGATGTTGGCCTGCCTTACTAGGTTGGGGAAATTCTCCTGGATGATATCCTGCAGAGTGGTTTCCAACTTGGTTCCATCTTCCCCATCACTTTCAGGCACATCAATCAGACATAGATTTCGTCTTTTCACATAATCCCATACTTCTTGGAGGCTTTGTTCATGTCTTTTAACTCTTTTTTTCTCCACACTTCTCTTCTCACTTCATTTCATTCATTTGATCTTCAATCACTGATACTCTTTCTTCCAGTTGATGAAGTCGGTTACTGAAGCTTTTTCATTTGTCACGTATTTCTCATATTATGGTTTTCATCTCTATCAGTTCTTTTAAGGTCTTCCTGCATTGATTATTCTAGTTATCCATTCATCCATTCTTTTTTTAAGGTTTTTAGTTTCTTTGCACTGGTTACGTAGTTCATCCTTTAGCTCTGAGAAGTTTGATCAATTGGGGCCTTCTTCTCTCAACTCATTAAAGTCATTCTCTATCCAGCTTTGTTCCATTGCTGGCGATGAGCTGCTTTCCTTTGGAGGGGGAGTTGCACTCTGATTTTTTGAATTTCCAGCTTTTCTGCACTGCTTTTTCCCCATCTTTGCAGTTTTATCTGCCTTTGGTCTTTGATGATGGTGACATACTGATGGGGTTTTGGTGTGGGTGTCCTTTCTGCTTGTTAGTTTTCCTTCTAACAGTCAGGACCCTTAGCTGTAGGTCTGCTGGAGTTTGCTTGAGTTCCACTCTAGACCCTGTTTGCTGGGGTATCAGCAGTGGAGGCTGCAGAAGATAGAATATTGCTGCATAGAAAGTGTTGCTGTCTGATTCTTGCTCTGGAAGCTTCGTCTCAGGGGTGTACCCTGCCGTGTGAGGTGTCGGTCTGCACCTAGTTGGGTATATCTCCCAGTTAGGCTACTCAGGGGTCAAGGACCCACTTGAGCAGGCAGTCTGTCTGTTCTCAGATCTCAACCTCCATGCTGGAAGATCCACTGCTCTCTTCAAAGCTATCAGACAGGGACATTTACCTGTGCTGAGGTTTCTGTTGCTTTTTGTTTAGCTATGCCGTGTCCCCAGAGGAGGAGTCTACAGAGGCAGGCCAGTCTCCTTGAGCTGCGATGGGCTCCACCCAATTCGAGCTTCCCGGTGGCTTTGTTTACCCACTTAAGCCTCAGCAATGGTGGGTGCCCCTCCCCCAGCCTTGTTGCTGCCTTACAGTTAGATCTCAGACTGCTGTGCTGGCAATGCGGGAGGCTCTGAGGGTGTGGGACCTCCAGGCCAGGTGTGGGACATAATCTCCTGGTGTGCCATTTGCTAAAACCCTTGGTAAAGTGCAGTATTAGGGTGGGAGTTACCCGATTTTCCAGGTGTTGTGTGTCTCAGTTTCCCTTGGCTAGGAAAAGGGATTCCCTTCCCCTTTGCACTTCCCAGGTGAGGCGATGCCTCACCCTGCTTCAGCTCTCGCTGGTCGGGCTGCACCAGCTGACCAGCACCGATTGTCCAGCACTCCCCAGTGAGATGAACCTGGTACCTCAGTTGAAAATGCAGAAATCGCCCATCTTGTGTGTCACTCACGCTGGGAGCTGGAGGCTGGAGCTCTTCCTATTGGTCCATCTTGGGGGTGCCTCCCCCGTCGGTCAATAACTCTTGAGTCCTCTGAACACCACTGAGAGCCAACTAAGTCACCGTCTACATTTGCATACGTTTCCCACAGTAAAATGATCATGCAACATTCAATAGATCTTTAAACCATAACTGAAGTAAGTCTTCTAAAATGTGAGGACAAAAAAATATTAAACTGCTGAAAACTTACATTTTGTAAATCTCTTGCTTAATAGCATTATCATGTTTCCATTATGGCTCTTGATTTCAAGATAGGTTTCTTTTTCATTTCTACTGTGATTGTCATCCCTTTTTCAAGGCCAGATTTAACTCTAATATTCTTCATGCCCTTGCAGTCATTAGAGAAAAACAAATCTCTCCATCATTATTCATAGAAGGTTTATCTATTGCTAAAGCCATTATGGTCAGATTTGTTTATGTCATTATTGTGTAAGTGAATATGTTTCCTGGTTTGACATCTCCTTTATGTGTCATTCACTTTTTGCTGCAGCAACCTTAGGGAGATATAGTTCACATACTATGATACTCAACTGTTTAAACCATGCAATTCAGTGGATTTTATAATATTCACAGTTGTACAAGTATCATCATCAAATTTTAGAACATTTTTATTGCTCCAAAAAATATATCCTGTACCCAGTACAAGTCACTCGTCATTTCCTCTCTCTTCAGCTTCTGATAAGCATTATTATTATTATTTTTTGTCTTTCTATTGGTTTGCTTTTTGTGGACATCTCATATAAATAACATCATACATATAAGATATTTGCTATTGTCTGCATTCACTTAACACACTATTTTCAAGGTGCACCCATGTTGTAGCATAGATAGTTCTTCTTTTCTCTTCATTGATGAATATTTCCTGATGTGGACATATCTCTTCCTTCCCATCCATCACCTGTTGAACATTTGGGTTGTTTCTACTTTTTATATTTTTGTGGATAAAGCTGCTGTGAACATCTGTGTACAGTTTCTTTTTTGTGTGTTTGGGAATATCTTCTATTTGCTCTTGAATATACCTAGAAGTGGAATTGCTGGGTCATATGACAACTTCAACTTGCACTTTTTCAGAAAACGTGGAAATTTTGTCTAAATGAGTTACCACATTTTACATTCTCACTAGCAAAAGATGAGCGCTCCAATTTCTCTACATCCTCACAAATCATCATTATTGTCTAGTTTCTTCTTTTTAAATAATTATAGCCATCCTATAGAATGAGAAGCTGTATTTTACTGTGGTTTTGATTTGCATTTTGATGACTAATGATTTGAGCCTCATTTCTTGTGCTTATTGGCAATTTGAATATCTTCTCTGGAAAAATGTCAATTTGAATCCTTTGTCAATTTTTATTTGGGGTATTTATGTTTCTATTTCAAATTCTAAAAATCTTTTATATATTTGCATACAGTCTCCTTAACAGATAAATGATTTGAAAATGTTTCTGCCAATCTGCAAGTTGTATTTCACCTTTTTTATAGTATTACTCAGCAGAAGTGCTTTAAATTTTGAAAAAGTCAAATTTGTCTATTTTTTCCCCTTTGATTCTTGTGCTTTTCCCCTTTGATACTTGTGCTTTTGGTGTGAAATGTAAGCACAATTGTCAAACCCAAGGTTACAAAAATTTAATCCCATGTTTTCTTCAGATAGGTTTACAGTTTTAGCTCTTAGATATATTTCCATGTTTCATTTTTAAGTATTTTTTGTTTGTTTGTTTATGGTGTGAGGAAAGGACCCAACTTAACTTTTTGGATTAGATGACCAGCACTGTTTATTGAAAAACCTGTTCCTTTCCACATTCTATTGTGTTGAAAAGCATGGCAGAAGACAGTTAACAATAAGTAAGGTTCATTTCTAGACTCTCAATTGTATTTCAGTGTTCTATATGTCCATTCTTATGACAATACCACAAAGCCATGGTGACCATAGCCTTGTAGTGTTCTGAAATATGGAACTGTGGGTCCTTTCCAACTTATTTGCCAAGATTATTTTGGCTATACTGGATTGCATATACATTCAAGATCAGCTTGTCCATTTCTGAATAAAAGGTAGTTGGCATTTTAATGGAGATTTCTTAAATCTGCACATTAATTTTGGAATATTTTCATATTAAAAATATAAAGTCTTCTAATTTATGCACATGGGATGTAGCTCCCCTTATTTAAATCTTCTTGAAATTCTTTCCATGCTTTGTAGTTTTCAGTACACAATATTTCCACCTTTTTGGTTAAATATATTCCTTAGAATTTTTTTGATGCTATTATGATTTTTTTTTCTTAATTTTAGCTACTCTAATCCACTGCTATCATATAAAAATACATCTGATTTTTGTGCATTGGGATTATATGCTGCAACCGTGCAGAAGTCATTTACTAGTTAGCACTAACAGTTTTCTTAGTGAATTCATGAACATTTTTTATATTTAAGTTTGTATCATCTAGCCTTGACTAGAAATTCCAACACAAGGTTGATGAAAGTGGAGAGAGCATACATCATTTTCTTATTCCTGATTGTAGGGGGAACACATACATTCTTTCTATACTTAGTTGTCCTCAATATACTTGTTATGAAATTGTATTTTTTTCTTATTTTTGAATCCATTACAATGATTATGTATTTTTGTCCTTTATTCAATTAATATGGTATTTTGCATTATTGATTTTAAGACACACACACACACACACACACACACACACACACAAACATATATATATATCATACATTACAGAATATATATCAAGTGATCATGGTGTATAATAATTTTTGATTGTTGCTGGATTTGGTTTGCAAGAATTGTGTTAAAGATTGTTTCATCTACCCCCATTAGAGATATTGATCTATGGCTTTCTTCTCATCTGATGGTTTTGGTTTTGCTATGAAGCCAATTTGAAACTCAAATAAGCAGGGGAGTGTTTCCTCTTTTTCTGTATTTTGAAAATATTGTGAAAGATTGGTAATAATTGTTTTTTCATTGTTTAGTGGAGTTCATCAGAGAAACCTCTTGATTTGGGGCTTTTTCTTGTGGCAGGTGTTTTAAAAATACCATTTAAATACCTTTCCTTCTTTTAGGTATATTCTAATTATTTATTCCTCTTTGGGTCAGTTTCATTGGTTGGTGTTATTCTCGGAGTGTACACACTTCAATTAATTATGTAAATCTTTAGCAATTATTTATAGTTATGTTTTTCTTTTTAATATCTAAAATATACTTTCTTTTATTTCTGATTAAAAAAAATGAACCTTCTCTCTCACTGGTTATCTAGTTAAAGTTTTGTCATTCTTGCTAACCTTTTAAAAGTCTAAATTTGAGGTTTTCTAATTTCTTTAATTGTTTATGTATTCTCTTTTTATTTCTGGTCTAAATTTATAATTGTTCTCCTTCCTGCTTTCTTTGTGTTTACTTTGCTGTTTTCTCTAGTTTCTGATTGAGAAAGATTAGATATTTAAGTCTTTTATTATTTAATATAACATTTGAAGTTAAAATTTTTCTCTAAACAAACTATAGCTGCATAGCATAAGTTTTAGGATGATGAGATTTCATTGTTATTTATCTCCCAATAATTTATAATTTCACTGTGATTTTCCTTTTGACCCATTGGTTATTTAGGAATTTGTTTTTAGTATCCTCATGTTTGTATATGTTTCAATTGTTCTTTTCTTATTCATTTCTAATTGTATTCCACTGTGTTCATAGAACATAATTTGTATTATTTTAACTGTTTTAAATGTAGTGAGGCTTGATTTATAACCTGACATATACGTGGTCTTAGATAATGTTGCTTGTATTCTGGTTAAAAATGTGTGTTCTTCTGTAATAGGGTGGAGAGTCTAAACAGGTCAGCATATCTGGTTGTTTACCATGCTGACCAAGTCAATATCCTGTTACTTTTCTGCCTCATTGTTCTATCCACTAGTTAAAATGGTGTATTGAAGTCTATAACTAACTGGTGGTACTTTCCATTTTCTCTTTGATTTCACCTCATTTGTTCCATAAATTTTGGAACTCTGTCATTATCACAAATATGCTTATAATTGTTATATCTCCTTGAAAAACTGATTCATTTTTCACTAAAAAATGCCCTTTTTAGTATCTTGAAACAATTTTTGACTTAAAACCTTTTGTGTAAAATTACTATAGTTACTCAAGTTCTTTTCTCATTATTGTATGCAAGATATATGTTTTTGTATCCTTTTATTTGCAACCTACATGTGTGTTTAGCTGTAAAGCTTGGATAATTCTACTTCTAGGAAGATGGGGTAGACATATCTGTCCCTTTTACTCCCACTAAGTAGGACTGAATTCTTTGCATATTATATGTAAAACAAACATAAGGAAACTTTAAAGGTAAATATTAGTGAGATAAATCCACCCACCCTACTCAGGGTGGGATCAGTGAAAGCCTACTGGGGAACTGGATCTCCTACTCTTTTACAGTAGTTGTGAAGAGCCCACTGTTCAACTCCCAATGGAGGTAAAGTAGTAAACCTGAAATTCTACAACTACCTGGCAGGAGCAACATGGCACTCTCCATTACCTTGATAAAGCTGTATCAATGGAAATTGCATAAAACATAATGTTTAAGTAAGATTTGGAATCTCATAACTAAATAACAAAAATGTTTAATTCCAATAGAAGATCACTCATCATACCACGAACCAGTGAAAACTCAAATTGAATGGAAAAAAATTCAAAAGATGCCAGCAGTGAGATGACATAGATTTTAGAATCAGTTGACAAATATTTTAAAGCAGTCACAAAGTTGTTCCAATAAGTGATTATCACCATGCTTACAACAAATGAAAGTGTAGAAAGTCTCAGAAAAGAAACAGAAATTCTAGGAAGAAATAAAAGACATAAAAAAGAATAAAATAAAAATTTTAGAACTGCAGATGACATGATTGTATATTTAGAAAACCCCATTGTCTCAGCCCAAAATCTCCTTAAGCTGATAAGCAACTTCAGCAAAGTCTCAGGATACAAAATTAATGTGCAAAAATCACAAGCATTCTTATACACCAGTAAAGGACAAACAGAGAGCCAAATCAGGAATGAACTTCCATTCACAATTGCCTCAAAGAGAATCAAATACCTAGGAATCCAACTTACAAGGGATGTAAAGGACCTCTTCAAGGAGAACTACAAACCACTGCTCAGTGAAATACAAGAGGACACAAACAAATGGAAGAACATACCATGCTCATGGATAGGAAGAATCAATATCATTAAAATGGCCATACTGCCCAAGGTTATTTATAGATTCAATGCCATCCCCATCAAGCTACCAATGAGTTTCTTCACAGAATTGGAAAAAACTGCTTTAAAGTTCATATGGAACCAAAAAAGAGCCCGCATCTCCAAGACAATCCTAAGTCAAAAGAACAAAGCTGGAGGCATCACGCTACCTGACTTCAAACTATACTACAAGGCTACAGTAACCAAAACAGCATGGTACTGGTACCAAAACAGAGATATAGACCAATGGAACAGAACAGAGTCCTCAGAAATAATACCACACATCTACAGCCATCTGATCTTTGACAAACCTGAGAGAAACAAGAAATGGGGAAAGGATTCCCTATTTAATAAATGGTGCTGGGAAAATTGGCTAGCCATAAGTAGAAAGCTGAAATTGGATCCTTTCCTTACTCCTTATATGAAAATTAATTCAAGATGGATTAGAGACTAAATGTTAGACCTAATACCATAAAAATCCTAGAGGAAAACCTAGGTAGTACCATCCAGGACATAGGCATGGGCAAAGACTTCATGTCTAAAACACCAAAAGCAACGGCAGCAAAAGCCAAAATTGACAAATGGGATCTCATTAAACTAAAGAGCTTCTGCACAGCAAAAGAAACTACCATCAGAGTGAACAGGCAACCTACAGAATGGGAGAAAATTTTTGCAATCTACTCATCTGAAAAAGGGCTAATATCCAGAACCTACAAAGAACTCAAACAAATTTACAAGAAAAAAACAAACCACCCCATCAAAAAGTGGGCAAAGGATATGAACAGACATTTCTCAAAAGAAGACATTCATACAGCCAACAGACACATGAAAAAATGCTCATCATCACTGGCCATCAGAGAAATGCAAATCAAAACCACAATGAGATACCATGTCACAACAGTTAGAATGGCGATCATTAAAAAGTCAGGAAACAACAGGTGCCAGAGAGGATGTGGAGAAATAGGAACACTTTTACACTGTTGGTGGGATTGTAAACTAGTTCAACCATTATGGAAAACAGTATGGCGATTCCTCAAGGATCTAGAACTAGATGTACCATATGACCCAGCCATCCCATTACTGGGTATATACCCAAAGGATTATAAATTATGCTGCTATAAAGATACATGCACACGTATGTTTATTGCAGCACTATTCACAATAGCAAAGACTTGGAATCAACCCAAATGTCCATCAGTGACAGATTAGATTAAGAAAATGTGGCACATATACACCATGGAATACTATGCAGCCATAAAAAAGGATGAGTTTGTGTCCTTTGTAGGGACATGGATGCAGCTGGAAACCATCATTCTTAGCAAACTATCGCAAGAACAGAAAACCAAACACCGCATGTTCTCACTCATAGGTGGGAACTGAACAATGAGATCACTTGGACTCAGGAAGGGGAACATCACACACCGGGGCCTATCATGGGGAGGGGTGAGGGGGGAGGTATTGCATTGGGAGTTATACCTGATGTAAATGACGAGTTGATGGGTGCAGCACAGCAACATGGCACAAGTATACATATGTAACAAACCTGCACGTTATGCACATGTACCCTACAACTTAAAGTATAATAATAATAAACAAATTAAAAAAAATTTAGAACTGATAAATATAATAACAGAAATAAAAAAACTGAATAGATGGCTCAACAGCAGAAAGAAGAGAACAGAAGAATCAGTGAACTGGATAAAAGAATTGTGAAAATTAACCAGCTAGAATAAACGGTATAAGAAAGATTGAAAAAAGGAAAGACTATTCAATGAACTGTGAGACTAAAACAAATATATATATGTACTATTCATGTCTTCAGAGTCAAAAAAATGAGGAGAAAAATTAAGGAACTGCAAAATATTGAAAGAAATTATAGCGGAAAATTCATTGAAATTGGTGAAAGACTAAATTCTTTAGATTTAAGAGACTAAGTGAAACACAAAGAGGATAAACTCAAAGAAATCCTTGCCAACACACATCATAGTCAACTTCTGAAAACTAGACAGCAAAAAGTCTTGAGAGCAGCAAGAGAGAAATAAAACCTTACCTATAGGAGAACACAAGTCAAATGACAGAGAATTTCTCATCAGAAATCATACAGTCAGAAGGAAGTGGCACAAGATTTTTCAACTGCTGAAAGAAAACAACTGTCAATCCTGAATCCTATATCCATCAAAACAGTGTTTCAGAAATCAAGGGAAAATGAAGACATTCTCAGCTAAAGATAAACAAAGTAAACTTATAATAAGACCTATCCTAAAAACATGGCTTAAAAAGGACAAAAAGAGAAAATAATTAAAGAAGCTATCTTGGAACTTAGGAAGAAAGAAAGAATATGGTAAGAAAAGTGATTGATAAATATTTTATTTCTGCTTTTGAGTTTTCTAATTTATACTTGGGTATTGAAACAAAAATTGTAACATTGTCTGATTTGGTTCTTATTATATGTAAATAAAATATTTTAAAATATTATATAAAGAACAGTATAAAATATGAAATATAAAACATAATATATTTATATATTATAAATATAAACTATATTTATAATAAATATTATATGTTAATATATGCTTAAATATAATATATAAATATTATAAACTATAATATATTATATATTATAAAATGTAAAATATAAAGTAGGTAAAGAGACATAATATGTTAAAGTTTCTACACCTAACTGATAAGATGTTGATTTCACTAGAATATGAAGATATATACAAAATGTAACCCTGAGAGTAACCACTAAAAACAGTATATGTTAAAGTACACTCAAAAACGTTGTGGATGAAATTGATTTCTAAAACAATATGTTCAAAAAAGGCACATGAAGGCAGAAAAATTAAAACAGAAAAATGGAAAAAAGAACAAAATTCAAATATATAATGATAAGTATGTCAGCACATCAATAATTAAAATGAAAGTAAATTATCTAAATATACCAATCAATACACAGATATTGGCAGAATAGATTAAAAAACATGACCCAAATATATGCTATCTACAAGCTCACTTTAAATATAATGATACAGTTATATTTAAAGTAAAAGACTGATAAAAGATATATCATGCATATTTTTATGAAGAAAAGTGACTAGTGACTCTATTAGCATTAGATGAGCTAAACTTCAAAGTAAAGAAAATTATGGGACAAAATAAGACAAATTAATTAATAATAAAAGTATAAATCTATAAGAAAAACATATCAACTCTAAATATGTATGCATCAAATAACTTAGATGCAAACTATGTAAAGCAGAAACTGATAGAATTGAAAGGTGAAATAGATAAATACACAATTACATCGAAGACTTCAACATCCTCTTAACAATTGGTAAAGAGTAAAACAGAACGTCAGCAGGAATATAGAAGAATTAGAAAACACCATCAAATGACAAGATCAAACTAACATTTTTAGAACTTTTGGACAACACAAATAGAATATACATTATTTGCAAGTTTCTGTAGAAACTTGACCATACTGGGGGCATAGAACAAATCTCAATACATTTAAATAATTAAATCATAGAAGGTGTGTTTTCTGACCACAGAAGAATCAGTAACAGAAAGCAAACAAAAACAATTTCTGACACTTGAAAATGAAGCCACAGAATTATAAATAATCCATTACATACAAAAAAGTCTCAAAAGAAATAAAAGAATACATTGAACTGAATAACGATAAAAACAAAACAGGGTCAGGGTGCAGGTGTTCTGCTTTGACTGTTTCAATGGCAATATCTTGATTGTAGTCATATATATACTAGAGTACTTTTCAATTAAAAAATTTAAACTATTTCTCATGAGAGCATAATATAGTTACATCATTTAAGGAAATTTATTATGTTAATCTCTGCCTTCCGTTGGAATGTTTAATATATTTGCTTTTAATGCAATTATAGATATGGTGATATTTATATTCACTTTACATCATAAATTTTTATTTTTATTCCTTTAATTTTCCATTACTATTTTTATTTTGGGTGTTATACCACTATAAATGTACATGTGTATATGTATATACTTTCATATAAATTATATATAAATATATACTATATAGATATAATTTTAATTCTCCTATTTTTATCATTAGTTATTTTATTAGTTATTTGGAGGGATATAATAATATTTTAAAATATTCTAGTTCAGAATAATGACAGTATCAATAGTGCTCAAAAATTTGCTTCTATAAAACTCTGTTCCCCCCACTTCTTTGTGTTATTATTGTCATACGCTTTACATCTTTATACATTACAAGCTGAAAGACACAGTGATATAATTATCATTTTATGAATTTTTCTTTTAAATCAGTTAGAAGTATAACACCAATAAAAATGCATTTATACTGTCACTTATATTGAATTATGTATTACCTTTAACAGTGTTTTTATTATTTCTAAGTGTGTATTCAAGTTATTATCTAAAAATTATTTTCTGTAGTGTATATTTACTAGCGGCAAATGTTCTTCTTTTTTTTTTATATGTAATAATGATTTAATTCTCCTCCATTTTGGAAGGTGAGTTTCGCTGAATAAGAACCTCTTAAATGACACCCTTTTTGTTTCAGCACTTAAATGTGTTATTCTATTACCTTCTAACTTTCACAGTTTACTATAAAAATGAGCTCTTATTCTTATTAATGATTATTTGCATGTTGTGAGTCATTTTTCTTTTGCTGTTTTCAAGATTCTTTGGCCTTTTGCTGGTCAACCATGATAATTGTACGTCTTTGTTTTTATTCTACATGGAATTCATTGAGCTCTTCAAATATGTATAGTAATATTAAATTTGAGAAATTTTCAGCTGTTATTTCTTAAAATATTGTTTCTATCCCTGTCTCTCCTTGTTTTCTTGGTATTCCCTTTACATATATGACAGTATAACTTACGTGGCCATAGAGACTTCTGAGACTCTGCTATTTTTCTTCATTTATGTTTTTGTTATTCCTTAGACTGGATAATCTCAGTTGCCCTATTGACATTGAGATATAGTGAACTCTTAATACTCTCTTAATCTTTCTTCATAAACTCAAATATTTTGTTCAGTTCATCTAAGAATTTTTAAAATTTCAGTAACTGTACTTTTCAACTGAAGAATTTTATTTGATTCTTTTCATTACTTCTATCTTTCCTAACATTTTCTATTTGGTCAAACATTAATTCTTTGGGCATAGCTTTGTTTAGACCACTTAATATATTTGTAATTCGCAATTTAAATTATTTTACTAGTAAGTGCCCCAGATGGTTTTCCTCAGAGAAAGCTTCTATTGAGTCTATTTTCTTACAGAAAAGCCACAATTTTGAGAATTTTTTCAATGTCACATAATTTTTGTTTAAAACTGGTAATTCAAAGAATATTCTTGGAAATCAGATTCTCATTCTTCCCAAGAGTCTGATGCTGTTGCAGTTTGTTGTTGTTGTTTTCCTATCTGTTTCACTGATAGGAAACAGATTATTTTTGTCTATTTAGCTTCTTGGTCATCTATTGTTTTTTTTTTTTTTTTTTTTTTTTGAGACGGAGTCTCACGCTGTTGCCCAGGCTGGAGTGCAGTGGCGCGATCTCGGCTCACTGCAAGCTCCGCCTCCTGGGTTTACGCCATTCTCCTGCCTCAGCCTCCTGAGTAGCTAGGACTACAGGCGCCCGCCACCGCGCCCGGCTAATTTTTTGTATTTTTAGTAGAGACGGGGTTTCACTGTGGTCTCGATCTCCTGACCTTGTGATCCGCCCGCCTCGGCCTCCCAAAGTGCTGGGATTACAGGCTTGAGCCACCGCGCCCGGCCTTTCATCTATTGTTTTGATCAATATTTCTGTAAATTACTAGAAGCAAAGTCTTACAACTTTTCCATGGGGCTCTGTGTGTGTTTTGTGGCACTTCTTTAGTGCTCCGGCAATGTGCAACTCTTTCTAAGTCTTTACTTTCTTCTTGCACAGATTTTTAAGGTCAGCCAGAACGGAGAGTTTAGGGCATCTTTTCTCGTCTTGCGCACCCGGCACTTTCATGCGCTCTTCCAGGTTCTCAGGAATGTATTGGAGCTTCTAAAAGTCCCTCATTGGAATCTCATTCCTCAGATCTTAAGTTTTACACCAGCGTCTTTCTTGCCACAACCGGTATTGCCAATTCAAGTAGGTGTAATCTTAAACAACTACTGTTGATTGTTAAATACTGAGGTTAGTAATCTTTCCAATGAGAAAGGTCTGAGTAAGGTCAAGTAATGACAAGGTCTGTGTCTTAGTCTGTTTGTGTTGCTATAACAGAATATCTGAGGCTGGGTAACTTAGAGAAAAAAAGAGATTTATTTGGCTCATTACTCTGGTGACTGAAAAGTCCAAGATGGGAAAGCTGCATCTGATGAAGGTTTCAGGCTGTTTCACCTCATGTCAGCAAGTGAAAGTGGAGTGGGCATGTGCAAAGAGATCGCATGTTGAGAAAGGAAGCAAGACAGAGAAACTAAGGAAGCCAGACTGTTTTTAACAACCCACTCCAGTGGGAAATAAGGCATTTCCACAAGAGTAAGATCTCACCCACCTTTGCAGCAGGGAATTAATTTATTTATGGAGGAATCTACCCCCACCACCTGAACAGTTCCCTCTAGGCCCCACATTCCAACACTGCCATATTGGGGATCAAATTTTGACATGAGTTTAAGAGGAACAAACCATATTCAAAGTGAAGCATTTCACCTCTGCCCCCATAAAACTCATGTTCTTCTTACAATGCTAAATACAATCATTCCCTCCAAATAGTTCCAAAAGTCTTAACTTTTCCAACATCAGCTTGAAAGCCCAAAGTTCAAATTCTCCTCTGAGATTCAGGGCAAGTTCCTTGTAGTTATGAACTGTGAAATCAAGAGCAAGACATTTATTTCCAAGATAAAATGGTATAACAGATATTTAGTCGATATTCCTATTCTAAAAGAGAAAACTAGACAAAAAGAAATAAATGACAGGCCCTATATTAAGTCCGAAACACAGCAGGGCAGACAGTAAATCTTAAGGCTCCAGGATAATTTTCTTTGACTCCATATCTCACACCCTGTGTACATGGGTGTGAAGGGTGTGTGCTAAGGTCTCGGGCAGTTCAACTCCCATGGTTTTGTTGAGTGTCGCACATGTGTCTGCCCTCATAGATTGAAGTCTGGTGCCTGTAGTTTTCCTCAGTGGGCATTACGCGGTGTTGGTGGCTCTATAATTCTGAGGTCTTGATGGTGACCCCAGTAGCTCCCCTAGGCTTTGTGCTGGTGAGGACTTGGTAGAGCTCTAACTCTACATTTCCACTCAGCATTGCCCTATGGGAGGTTCTCTGTGGTGGCTCTATCCTGTGACTAGTCTCTGCCTGGGCCTGCAGTTTTTTCTATACACCCTTTGAAATCTCAATCAATAAAGCCTTGTTTCCATAGCTCTCACATTCTGCAGTCCTGTAAAATCAACACCATGTGGATGCCAATGTTTACCGTTTGTGCCTTTCAAAGTAGAGTCCTGAGCCTTACTTGGGGCCACTTGAGCCATGGCTGCTCTTGATGTGGAGAGCAGCATCCTGAGGCAGCACAGGACTTCAGCAGCCTAGGTCTGTCCCCAAAACCCATTCTGTCCTCCTAGGCCTCTCAACCTGTGATGAAACTGGCCTCAAAGGTATTTGAAATGCCTTTAGGGATTTTCTCCATTATTTTTATTATTAGCACTGGGTTTCCTTTCAGCTATGCTAATCTCTTTAGCAACTACTCACTGGACCCAACGCTCAGCACCCTTTCCAAACATGCCTTTTCTTTTTATATAACCAGTCTGCAATTTTTTTAAATCCTTACAGTCTGCTTTCCTCTTAACGATAAATTGCACATTTAGGTCATGTCTTTGCTCTTAAATCTTACTTCACGCATTTAAATGCAACCATGCAGTTGCCTGAATGCTTTACTACCTGAAGTTTTCTTCTGACAAACATTAGTCACTCTTAAGTTTGACCTTCCACAAAATACTAGGGAATCGACATAATGCAGTCAGGTTCTTTGCAAGAGTGTAATAGGCATATCTTCTACTGTTTATATTTCTAATGGCATTTTGGTTCTGACCACATAATGAATCTCTAAGAAGTTCCAAACTTTCCCTCATCTTTTTGTCTTCTTCTGAGTCCTCACCAGAATCACCCTAAGGATCTCATTCACAGCAATACAGGCTTTTTCTAGTCTCCTCCAAATTTTTCCAGACACCAACCATTACCCAATTCCAGTGCCACTTCCACATTTTCAGTTATCTGTAGAGCAACACCCTACTCTGCATGCCAATTTTCTTAGTCCATTTGTGTTGCTATAACAGCATACTTGAGACTGGATAATTTATCTTTAAAAAAAGCAGTTTATTTGTCTCTGATTATGGTGGCTGGAAAATTCAAGGTGGGTTAGCCACATCTGGTGACCACTTCAGGTTGCTTAACCTCATGGTAGAAAGTGGAAGTGAAGTGGGACTATGCAAAGAGACCACATTGTAGAGAGGAAGTAAGAGAGAGAAAATTGTGAAGCCAGACTTGTTTTAACAACCAGTTCTCATGGGAATTAATCCATTTCCCTCTAGAATGAGAATCCACCCATTCTCACAAGAAGGCATTATTTACCACCATGACTCAGACACTTCCCAGTAGGCCCCACCTCCCCACACTGTCACATTGAGAATCAAATTTCAACATCAGTTTCAGAGGGGACAAGCCATATTAAAACCATAGCAGCCTGCAAATTGATTTCTCTAGGGAGCTTCCAGATAGGTCACATGATTATGATTTTCTTGGGATTGTGCTTTTTTAGAATCTGCAAGCCCAGTCCATATCCTTCAGTGGGTTCTGAGGTACTGGGTCTTATAGCTAGCTACCATGTTTTCTAGGATGCATATTTTCAAGGTCACAGTGGTTGTCTGGACAGGGTAGTAGGAAGCTCTCCATTCTTACCAAAACTTGAAGTTTGTCTTGTTTTTAAAAAATACTGTATGGTTACTCCAAACATTTATTTCACAATTCTGAATAACATTGATTCTGATAATTATGAATATTTTCTCATTGCCTTTCCAGAAGAGTGGAATTTCAGACGTCCTTAGTGTGCCATTCTGAAAATCCAGGCCACATTCACTTTTGATTTCTAAAATGCCTAAGGCACAGTAATTTGCAAAATGTTTATGGTCTGTAAGTATCAATTAATTTGCATTCCAGCGTTTATAGGCATATATCAGAATGCAACCTATTGTTTTGATCCTTTACTCTCTTCCTCTACTTTGTGGGTTTCCAAGGACTATAACCTGTACTCTTTGTGATTTGGGTTATTGGTTTATTATGTATCTCAATCTCCTGATCCCCATTACTGAGTTTGGCAAATAAAAATAGAAACTTATTACATTGCCTATCTCTGCTAAACTGCTTGCTTCAAAATCTTTTACGTTCTTTTAGGATCTTCATGTAATAGAACAATGTTTAATAAAATTTGGTTTATTTCTTTCAAATTAATGTAAATAAAATAAGATATTTGTATGTCTTATATCATGTTTACATGGATCTTCTCGTATTAAATTATTTGGTGAATATAAATATGTCAGCCAATATCTTGATACCTGTGTCCGTAAATGTTAAGGTGGCATGACAACTGCAGTTAAGAAACTTACTTGGGGCATGGAGAGACCTAAATTTATACAGTTAGTCTTACTTCATTGTGCAAATAATTATAAATAGACACATGTATAGCTTCAGGATAATTCTGTTTTTCCGGTTGAAATGCAATTTATTATTTCTAACCTTAAATGCTTTCATGATGATGGTGTTTTTTGCTACAATTACTTATGAGAACATAATACAGTACTTGGTTACTACACTCTGTGTTTTGTTACTTTACCTCCTGGGAAATTGCTTCCAGAAGGTCTTCAACTTTAAAATTCTGATTTTCAAAATGTTCTTAAATAGGTCACTTAACTAAAAATTTATGTACAATTCTTCTCTTCGTAAATGATTACTTTTGACAAAAAGGAAAAAACAAAATGTTGCATACCATAGGCATGTTCCCTTTGACAGCTACTACTTTGGAGGCAGTTAATAGATTTGTTTCATCTATAAGATGTTAATGTAAATTTTACAGTCTACCACGAGAGACAAAATGTAGTAGAGATTTCTCTACAAATGGGTAGAGAAATTCACTATTATGATGGAGAGTAGGAGATTTGAAAAATATATGCAAGGAGAAAAAATATATCTATGAAAAATAAAAATAATTCAGAATCCTCAGTGATTCCCAGGAGTTTAAAATCTCTTCTAAGGGAGAGAGAGACACTATCTTGCCCAGATATCTTCTTTACCACACATTCCTGTTCTCAATTCAATCATTAGTTTGAAATAAAATTTCACATAAAATAAGCTATTATGGAAATAATACATAAACACACACCTGCACAAATGTGAGTTCAGTTTTTGCCCTAACTTATTTCTATCTACTTCAGCCTATTTTACAGCATGAAGCACTCCAAACACAAATTTTTGCAAGACCTGTGCTATGAAGCAGATGCTCTACCTCAACCTCGTTTGTCTTCTCTGTAGTCTAAACAGCCAGTGCCTTGTACAGCTGGAAATGAGAGGAAAAGGGATCTTGGAATTTTAGAAAACCTTTGGTTTCAGATACCAGAGGGAGTCAGAGATTGTGGAAAGCCAGACAGACTGAAAGCTGATCCTTTATTTACAAGACAGAAAGAGAGCCTTGATCCCAAATACCTCCCCAGTCTTGTGAATATTAACAGACCTTACTTATAAGACTCAAGTGCCAAACAGGGATTCATTTAGATTACCGGCCTTCCTCTTCTGAAATGCAAAGAACAACACATCATGAATTCTTCAGTCAGGAGCTTTGAAAAACTGAGCATCCAAAGTGTTCCATTAATCGTGTTATGTATTCAGTCCTTACGTTCAAATAAGAAACTTTTTTTTCCCCTCTAGAGTAACCCTTTAAGGTAGGGGCTTTAATGCACAATTTACAATGAGAAAATGAAGATTTATAGAGACTAGCCAGAAAGTAGTATTAATGGGAGTCAATCCTCAATTTCTGACTTGAATTTCACTAATACTTAATATATTTGAAAATTTCTCTTATGATGTTGTAGTACCTGAGATGGTGGTAACTTGGGGCAAGGAGATGTTTGGGGAAAAAAAGACTCAGAAGATCAACTCTATTTAAAAATCTTCCCAAGTTCTGCACTGTTCCATTAAATAGAGAAGCAAATTTCTTTTCCCTTCTCTTATGTACTGTACAAAATGCACTACCATGACTTTCAGATCTCAAACTCAGTACCTTAGATGAATATGCTGTGTACACTAGTTTAGGAAATATTTTAACATTATTTCCATAAGGGGAATTATCATGAAATTCAATGAATAAAGCTACATTAATGCATGTAGAACACAGCAGGTTTTGAAATCAGGGGATTATCTCACCACGTTAAGTCCAATTATAATTGAAGAAAAAATGCATATATATGAACATATAATATTAGAGGTAGTAAATAAAAATATTTTGACTCAGAATATTTAGTTATAAACAACTGTGAGAATATATCAGTAATCCTAGATGTATTAGTGTCTATATGAATATCATATATAGAAACAACTTTTAAGTTTTCAGTAGCAATAAAATAAGCTTTTGTAACTTGTCAAAAAAAAAAAAAAAACCTATATTACTGCTCAAGGCTTCAGTTGAGAACCACTCCCCTGTTCCACTAGGGAAGCTCTGAGAAATTTAATGAGGCTTTGGAAAACAGATGGGAAATTTATTAAGCTTTTTGAGTAATGAAGTAAGAATTTATGAATTTTTGCTAAAAGAGGAAGAAAGTATAAAAGGCTTTTTTATTAAGACATTAGTCTTATATATATCAATAACAACAACAGTAAAAAGATAAAGCAAAGTTCTCTCAATTCCTATGTAAACCCACACGACTTTCTTCAGTATTTCCGATGCTTTCTCACAAACAAGGAATTAAGCACTATTTAGAATGTTTAATGTTATAATACATATGGCGGCTCAAGCAATAATGTTCCCCAAAGAAACCATTTTTTTCTTGTTAAATAAGCCCTGGTTAGTATGTATTTGCCTGGGTATTTGTACATGAATTGTTAAATTAATGCATGTTTTATTGAAAATATTTCCCTATTATCACATATGGTAAGTTCTAAGTCCATTCTGAACCATTTTCACCACTGCTTAGATAATTTTCAAAAGGAAGGAAACATTGTAACAGCCTCCACATTTAACCACATTTTCAGACCCATATTTCACACCTTGGCTCACCTTTTCTTTTTAACTTTGATGAAACAGAATCTCTTCACTTATTAATAATTTATTTCTTTTGGGTTATGGTCTTTTATTGACATTAATAACTTCAAAAATATATCATATCCAGATGGTGGTTTTAAAATGCAGCACTTTATTAAATATGTTATATCCTATAATTTTTCAAAGATTTGCAAATTACTTGTCATACTGTTGGAATTCTTGGATTCATGGGAGGACATGTGGGCAGCAGATAAGTAAAATCTCCCAATAAGCTTCTGTAAACAACTTCAACCAGTTTTGGCATTATTAATAAATAGGTATATTCTCTTGCCATCAATATATTTGAGATGGGGACACATGAAGACAAAGTAGTAAATACTATTTGTTTCTACTCCGAAATAAAGTTTTGTTTTCTGTAGAAATACGTGTAAAGTATAATCTTAAATCCCTCTAAAACAAGTCTGGTCTCATAATGAAGTCTTAAATACTCAAACATTCCATTTATAATATGTTCTGATGAAAGTTTTACATGCAAATAGCTATTAAGCTATATAAAATTAAGTGAAAATGATAGCCTTCAATTATTATTCCCAAATCAGCAGTAAGCAAAGCAAAAAAGAATTTCCATCATAAGTCACATAAAATTTTGAAATACTCTAAGAAACCATCTTAGTAACAGTACTTTTAGACATCACTCACAGTTACTTATTTGCTTACCTATCTAAATTCTGATAAAGAGCAAGAAATAGAAAATTTGACTTTGATTAATGAATGTTGTTTAATATTTTCAGGATGAAAAATGTTCTATTGGACGGTATCTAATGGGGTAAGGGTGGTGGAGACAACCAACTTCTTGTTATGCAGACAGTGGCCTCCACTGGAACAAACTGTCCTGGGTTTCCAATCTCTCTTTCAATAGAATCTACTGCAACTCATAATCTAGTAGCAATTTACAGGTATTTTCTATTTAACATTTGAGGTTTGAAATAACAGTTTAAAAATTAAATTGGGTTAAATTATCTTAAGCCATGTAAATTCCTCAGTATTGTTTACTCATATAAAATCGACTCTTATTTAAGTCATATTTGTGTAAAAATAAGGTGAAATCTAGGCGTTGCATTGTAGAAAACATTATTTTACAAAATAAGCCTACATAACAATGTCTCTACATGTTAAGAATTCTCCCTCCAGACTACTCAGCAGTTACACCAAGAGCCACATCATAATTATACTTCCATTGTCAACTTTTAAAATATTTTTTGTCACTATTCATTTGGGTTATGAAGATTGAGAAATTAACAATCAGAGTAATACAAGTAAGTCAAATATTTTTTCTTTTAAAAAATGGCATTAACAGTTTAAAAATAAACATAGTACTATGTTGGAGATAGAATAGACGTACTTTTCCCTATTCCTCTTCCTAAGTATCATCACAAACCTTGGACAACATAAATAAAATAAATGTAAGGACACCCTGAAAGAGAGAGGAGAGGCAGGCAGACGGAGAACCTAGAGACCCCGGGACCCTCACAACACATAATGATGAGTTCTCTGGGTTTGCCTCTTTGTGTCATATCCCCCAAATAAGACAGTGGAGAGGCTGGATACCCAGAAATACCAGTGGATGCAGACCAATAAACCCAAGAGATGCCTATTCCTTCTAGCCACATGACCTGAGAGGAGTAATCTATCAAGACAGAAACTGTTACACAATAATTGATATTCTTTAGCCAAATACTACAGAAAAGCAGTGGCCCTATACCCACTCATGTCTGCAAAGGCCTAGCAATAAGCTTGGGCATTTTTTCCCCTCAAATACTGATCATTTCTTACTCTAGTCTAACAAAACATTGTACCTTTTGACCAAAATCTCTCCATTCCCCCTATTCTCCAGTCTTTGTAAATACTACTACTATTCTGAGAGTTCCATGGTTTAGATTCTACATATAAGTGGGAACATGCAGTATTTGTCTTTCTGGGTCTGACTGACTTTATTTAGCATAATGACCCCCAGATTCTTCTATGACATAATGTCCTTCTTTTTTAAGGTTGAATATTATTCTGTTATGTACAAATATACCATATTTTCTTTATCCATTTATCAGTTGATGTGCTGACTATTGTGAGTGTAGCAGCAATTAACATGGAATTGCAGATATCTCTTCAATATACTTATTTCAAATCATTTGCATATATACTCAGAAATGGAATTGCTGGCCCTACACAGAGTGGTGGCTCTATTTTCAGTTTTTAGAGAAAGCTCTTCACAGTTTTCAACACGGCTTGTATAAATTTACATTGCCACCAACAGTATACAGGGGCTCCCTTTTCTCTACACTTTTGCCAACACTTATCTTTCACCATTTTAATAATAGCCATTTGATAGATATGAGGTGATATCTCATTGAGTTTCTAATTTTCCTAAGGATTATTGATGTTAAGCATTGCTTCATAGATTCACATGTATATAAATGTTGGCCATTATTATGTCTTCTTTTGAGAAATGTCTCAAAATGAGTCCTTTGCCCATTTTTAATGGGTTGTTTGTTTTGTACTTTGAAGTTGTTTTAGTTCCTTATATATTTTGATTACTAACCCCTTATCACATGTACAGCTTACAAATATTTCTCCCATGGTATAAGTCGCCTCGTCACTCTGTTCATTTCCTTTGCTATGCGGAAGTTTTAGAGTTTGATATAATCCTGTTTGCTTATTTTTTATTGTTGTTGCTGTTGTTGCCTGAGCTTGTGGAGGCAAATCTAAAAAATCATTGCCCAGATCAAAGTCATATAATCTGTTCTGAGTTGTTTTTATATATGGTGTTAGATAAGAACACAATTTCATTTTCCTCAACATGAAAATTCCATTTTCTTGTCACCCTGTTATTGGAGATTGTTCTTTTCCCATTTTGTATTCCTGGGGCCATTGTAAAAATCAATTGATCATAATCACACAGGTTCTTTTCTGGCCTCTGTTTTGTTTCATTGGTCAGTGTCTCTATTTTTTATCAGTATTCTGCTGTTTTAATTCCCATACCTATGTAATACAGTTTGAAGTCAGGTTATGTGGTATCTCCAGCTTTATTCTTTTGGCTCAAGATTGCCCTGGTTATTTCTCTCTCTCTCTCTCTCTCTCTCTCTCTCTCTCTCTCTCTGTGTGTGTGTGTGTGTGTGTGTGTGTGTGTGTGTGTGTGTGTGTGTGTGTTTCTGTATTAATTTTAGAGCTTATCTCTAAAAAAGTAAAATTGAAATTTTGGTAAAAAATTTAATGACTCTATTAATCTTTTGGGGGTAATACAGACATTTTAACAACATTAATTTTTCCAATCCCCGAACACAGAATTATCTTTCACAGTTTTCTCTTAAAAGCACATGCATGTGCACACACACACACACACTCACACACACAATAAAGGCAATCTTGAGCCAAAAGAGTGAAGCTGGAGACACCACACTACCTGACTTCAAACTGTATTTCAAAGCTAGGAATTAAAATAATATAATACTAATAAAAATAGACACATCAACCAATAAAACAATAGAGATGCCAGAAGAGAATCTATGCAATTCTGGGTTCTTTCCATATATTTGTGTCTTCCTCAATTTCCTTACCAAAATTATGTAGTATATGATACAGAGTATGAAAAAAATGAAATCATATAGAGTATGTTCTCTGGAATCAGACTAAAAATCAACTCCAGAAAGATAAATCCCTGAATACTTAGAAACTAAACACTCCCTTTCTAAAACTCCAAGTATCAGGAGCTTCAGGTTTCCAGTTCAATGTGTAAGAACCTAGAAGTTGCTACCCCATCCTAGCAAAAAGTAAAAAGCCAAAGGAACTGAAAAATCAAGAACTCTCCTCATCTCTACGGGGGAAAACCACTGTCATCCAAATTGGAAGGACAGACAGTCATATTACAAGAATCACGGATTGTTGGAACAGAAATCACTGAGTAAAAACCTCTGCAGAAACCGGTGCTGAAGTGGAGAAACCTGAATTATTATTGATGACTTGCTGGAGGCTCAGTATGGACAAGGCTGAGACATAAGAACTCTAGGGGAACACAGTCATCAGTGTCTCCACACTTTTGTAATTTTTACCTCTAGAACCTTGACCAGATTCTCATATTGGATTTTGGAGAAAAGTCCCATATGCTGCTGGTAGGGGGAAGGGAAAACATTTAAAAATAGCTAAGGCAATAGAGTGTGATGTCTGGCTTCAGAAAGGAAACCTTCATTATGCCAGAGACTAAAAAGAGAATTAAATATGGGTGATGTTGAGGAAAGCAAGATTTTTGTTCAGAAGTGTGTCCCGTGCCGCACCATGGAAAAAGGAGGCAAGCACAAGACTGGGCCTAATTCCCATGGTATCTTTGGGCAGAAGATGGGTCAGGCTGTTGGATTCTCTTACACAAATGCCAATAAGAACAAAGGCATCACTTGGGGAGAGGACACACTAATGAAGTATTTGGAGAAATTCCAAGAAGTACATCCCTGGAACAAAAGTGATCTTTGCCGGCATTAAGAAGAAGGTAGAAAGGGCAGACTTGATAGCTTATCTCAAAAATGTTACTAATGAGTAATAGTTGGCCACTGCCCCATTAATTCAAAACAGAAATTTCCCATGAGTTTTTTATGTCTACCGTACTTTAAGAGATCTCATACACCAGAATTCAGATCATGAATGACCAACAGAATATTTTGTTGGGCAGTCCTGATTTAAAACTAAGACTGGCTTGTGGTTAAATGAATATGTTCAGTTTTTGAATTTTAGTAGTTATTCCAATTCAGTAAATTCTATTGCTGTTCACTCCTTCTAAATATATGTTAGACTTCATTAGTAATGTTCAACTTTTCACAAAGACTGTGAGTGCCATCTTAAAACTTACTGGAGATTGGTTTTATATTTAGATTTATATAACTGGTTATGTGAATATATTTAAATATGGGGGAAATTCCTTCACTGTCTCTGAACCAAGCAAGATTCACTTGTGTTTTGTATCCATTTGCCTCTTAAAGGCAAGGATTAAAGATAAATAAGGTAGCAATGTCTACTTCATATTTTTGGCCTTAAGTATGCCCATCTAATTAGAATTCTTTGTATTTAAAATGGTTCCTTTTACTTATTTAAAAGCATTTTAGTGTGGATTATGTGTAATATCAAAGATTATTTAACACTCCTCACATTTCATTGATCTGTAAAGTCACATGCTTTAAAAATAGTAGCAAGTTAAACTTCACTCTTGAATTCTTTACAATCTAAGTCAATCTAAGTTGTAATTTAGGATTGTCTTTAAACAGCATTCAGGAACATAAAACTGTAGAACTGCTGTGTATTTGTGATTCGAATGGTGCTTAAAGTAGAGGAGATACACACAAATTTTAAAACTATGTGTGATAATAAGACAAGATAATTAAAAAAGAAAACCATAGATCATGAAATAAACAAAAGCTAAGGCACTCTGTTCTTCTTAGCAAGGTCTGCCCTCAGGAGAAACCAGCCTAACCTGCTGGTATTTTGTGAGAGGCTAACTCACCTTGGAGAAGGGAAATACCCCACCTCAACCTCCTCCAACCATCCTGTCTCACCTAAGTGAAGGTGGCTGAGCAGCACATCTGAAGCCACAGTTCAGAGGCACAGGCCAGCTACAAGACTGAGACCTACTCACAAGCTGTAGAACATGCCCTTTCCCATCTTAACACAACATTACTGAAGGTATGTTTGTAACAGTACCTTTTACTCAGTACACTATGCCTGACTATTAAGAAAACATTGCATTGGTTCTGTTTATGTGATGGATTACATTTATTGATTTGCATATGTTGAACCAGTCTTGCATCCCAGGGATGAAACCATCTTGATCATGGCAGATAAGTTTTTGAATGTGCTGCTGATTCAGTTTGCCAGTATTTTATTGAGGATTTTCCCATCAATGTTCATCAGGGATATTGGCCTGAAATTTTCTTTTTTGTTGTGTCTCTGCCAGGTTTTCATATCATGATGATGCTTGACTCATAAAATGAGTTAGGGAGGATTCCCTCTTTTTCTATTGTTTGGAATAGTTTCAGAGGGAATGGTACTAGCTCCCCTTTGTACCTCTGGTAGAATTCGGCTGTGAATCCATCTGATCTTGTACATTTTTTGGTTGGTAGGCTATTAATAGCTGCCTCAATTTCAGAACTTGTTACTGATCTATTCGGGATTCGACTTCTTCCTGGTTTAGACTTGGGAGGGTGTATGTGTCCAGGAATTTATCCATCTCTTCTAGATTCTCTATTTTATTTGTGCTGAGGTGTTTATAGTATTCTCTGATGGTAGTTTGTATTTCTGTGGGATCAGTGGTAATATCACCTTTATCATTTTTTATTGTGTCTATTTGATTCTTCTCTTTACTTCTTTATTAGTCTAGCTAGAGGTCTATCCATTTTGTTGATCATGATTATTGCAATAGATGCAGAAAAGGCCTTTGACAAAATTCAACACCCTTTCATGCTAAAAAACTCTCAATAAACTAGGTAGTGATGGAACATATCTCAAAATAATAAGCGCTATTTATGACAAGTCCACAACCAATATCATACTGAATGGGCAAAAAACAAAAAGCATTCCCTTTAAAACCCAGCACAAGACAAGGATGCCCTCTCTCACCACTCCTATTCAATATAGTATTGGAAGTTCTGACCAGGCAATCAGGCAAGAGAAAGAAATAAATGGTATTCAAATAGGAAGATAATAAGTCAAATTGTCTCTGTTTGCAGATGACATGATTGTATATTTAGAAAACCCCATTGTCTCAGCCCCAAATCTCCTTAAGCTGAGAAGCAATTCAGCAAAGTCTCAGGATAAAAATCAATGTACAAATATCACAAGGATTCTTATAAGAAATAATAGATAAACAGAGAGCCAAATCATGAGTGAACTCCCATTCACAATTGCTTCAAAGTGAATAAAATACCTAGGAATACAACTTACAAGGGATGTGAAGGACCGCTTCAAGGAGAACTACAAATCACTGCTCAAGGAAATCAGAGAGGACACAAACACATGGAAAAACATTCCATGCTAATGGATAGGAAAAATAAACATCATGAAAATGACCATAGTGCCCCAAGTAATTTATAGATTCAATGCTATCCCCGTCCAGCTACCATTGCCTTTCTTCACAGAATTGGAAAAAAAACAAAAAACAAAAAAAACAAAAAAAAACCTACTTTAAACTTCATATTGAACCAAAAAAATCCCCACATAGTGAGGACAATCCTAAGGAAAAAGAACAAAGCTGGAGGCATCATGCTACCTTACTTCAAACTATACTACAATGCTACAGTAACCAAACCAACATGGTACTAGTACCAAAACAGATATATAGACCAATGGAACAGAACAGAGGCCTCAGAAATAACAGCACACATCTACAATCATCTGATCTTTCACAAACCTGATAACAGTAAGCAATGGGGAAAGGATTCCCTATTTAATAAATAGTGTTGGCAAAACTGGCTAGCCATATGCAGAACACTGAAACTGGACCCCTTCTTTACACCTTATACAAAAAATAACTCAAGATGGGTTAAAGATTTAAATAAAGACCTAAAACTATAAAAACCCTAGAAGAAAACCTAGGAAATACCGTTCAGGACATAGGAATGAGCAAAGACTTCATTACCAAAATACAAAAAGCAATGACAACAAAAGCTAAAATTGACAAATGGGATCTTATTAAACTGAAGAGCTTCTGCACAGCAAAAAAGCCTATCATCAGAGTGAACAGGCCACCTACAGAATGGTAGAAAAATTTTGCAATCTATCCATCTGGCAAGGGACTAATATCCAGAATCTACAAAAAACTTAAACAAATTTACAATAAAAAAACAACTCCATCAAAAAGTTGGTGAAGTATATGAACAGACACTTCCCAAAAGAAGACATTTATGCAGCCAACAGACATATGAAAAAATGCTCATCATCACTGCTCATTAGAGAAATGCAAATCAAAACCACAATGAGATACCATCTCACGCTAGTTACAATGGCAATCACTAAAAAGTCAGGAAACAACACATCCTGGAGAGAATGTGGAGAACGCTTGTACACTGTTGGTGAGAGTGTAAATTAGTTCAACCATTGTGGAAGAGAGTGTGGTGATTCCTAAATGATCTAGAACCAGAAATACATTTCACCCAGCAATCCCATTACTGAGTATATACCCAAAGGGTTATAAATCATTCTACTATAAAGACACATGCACACGTATGTTTATTGTGGCATTGTTCACAATAGCAAAGACTTGGAACTAACCCAAATGTCTATCAATGATAGACAGGATAAAGAAAATGTGGCACATATACACCATGGAATACTATGCAGCCATAAAAAAGGATGAGTTCATGTCCTCATGTACATGGATGAAGCTGGAAACCATCATTCTCAGCAAAGTAACACAAGAACAGAAAATCAAACACCACATGTTCTCATTCATAAGTAGGAGCTGAACAATGAGAACGCATGGACACAGGGAGGGGGCATCACACACCAGGGCCTGTCAAGAGGTGGGGGGGCGGGGCAGGGGAGGGATAGTATTAGAAGGAATACCTAATTTAGATGACAAGTTGATGGATGCAGGAAACCACCATGGCACGTGTATACCTATGTAACAAACCTTCATGTTCTGCACATGTATCCCAGAACTTAAATTATAATAAAAACAATTTAAAAAAGAAAACATTGCAAACCACAATACAAGGAAAAAAGACATCACAGTTTACAGAGATAGGGCATGCATCACAACCAGGTGCAGATATGGCAGGAACATAGGATTTATTAGAACAGGCATTTGAAATAACTATGATTAATATGCCTCAAGCTTTAATAGATAAAATAGACCACATGCAAGAACAAATAAGTAATGTATGCAGAAAATGCAGATTCTAATAAAAAAGAAACGAATGAAATAGTATTTATCTAACACATAACAGTTTATTCAAAATAATAACAATGTATTAGATTCTATAGTATTATGTATAAGCAAAATGAGTAACAGCAATAATAGAAGGAAGGAGAGGCAGGAATTAGGAGGATTTTGTTATTATAAAATACACAACCTGTGAATCAGTGTAGTGTTATTTTGAAGGCAGACTTGGTTTAGTTGTAAACAGATTTTACAAGGTGTAGCGCTTCCACTAATAAAGTAAAAATATATATTACTGTTGTGCTAATAAGGAGAGAGAATGGAATTATGTTAAATGTTAAAACTACAAAATCTGTGAAACATGGAAGACTAAAATAAGAACAAAGAACAAGGGCAATAAATTCAGAAGGATAAGAAATATTGTAGATATTCATCCAACTGTATCAAAAACTATTTTTAACATCAGAGGTCTTAAATGTGCTTATTAAAAGCACATTATGGATGAAGAAATAAGACCAAATGATATGTTATCTGCAAGAAATCCTCTTTCAATGTTAAAGGCATACACGGATTAAAAGTGAATGAATGGAGAAAGATGTACCATACTAACACTAACCTAAAGAAAGCAGTAGTAGTTTTTATTGATTCCAGATGGAGCAGACTTCAATAAGGAAAGGTTTAGGGAAAAGGAGAGACATTAGACAATGGTAAATAAATTATCCAAAAAGACATAACGATCCTTAGCATGTTTACACCTCATGAAAGAACATATAAATATGTAAGGCAATACTGATAGAATTTCAAGGAGAAATGGAAGAATCCACTATTATAGTTTATTTGCAAGGCTTTCACAAAATTTGAAATTCAATTAATGTATTACATCAAAACAACAGGCTAAAGAAGAAAAATCACATGACATATCAATAGATCTAGAAAACTCATCTGACACTCATGCATGATAAAAACTCTCAGTGAACTAGGAATAGATGGGGAACATCCTCAACTTGATAACAATTACCTACTAAACCAAGAGCTGATATCATACTTAAGGGTGGGAAATCCAAAATTTTCTACTAATATTATAAAAAAAGGAAAGATATCCTCGATCACATGTCAGGTAAGTTAATATAAGACTAACTAAATAAACAAAAAATCTATAAGAGGAAAACTATCAGGCTCTGATAAATCAAAGAAGAGCTAAATAAATGGAATATACTTCATGTTCATGGACAGGAAGACTCAATATTGTCTGGATGTCAGTTATTCCAAACTGGAGCTATAGATTAAATAAAATTCCAATCAAAATTCCAGCAAGTAATTTTGGATACTGACAAATTGATTCTAAAACATATAGAGAGAGGCAAAAGACCCAGAATAGCAAACACAATATTGAAAAACAGGATGGAAGTTGAAGGATTAATACTATCAAACTTGAAGACATACTCTAAGCTACAGTCATAAAGACAGCGTGATTTTGGGAAAGAAACAGACATATAGATCAATGGAACAGAATAGAAAGCCTAGAAATAGACCCACATAAATATAGTCAACTAATTTTTGACTAAGGAGCAAAAAAATACAATGGAGAAAATATAGCCTTTTCAACAAATGATGCTGGAAAAATTGGACATCCACATGCAATGCAAAAAACAGAAAGAACTTAGACAGAAATCGTATACCCTTCACAAAAATTAATTCCAAATGGAACACAGCTCCAATTGTAAAACACAGTAATATAAAAACTTCCAGATGATAACACAGTACAAAGTCCAGATGACCTTCGCTTTGTCCATGACTTTTTAGATTCTATGCCAAAGGCATGATCCACAAAAGAAATGATTGATAAACTGGACCTTATTAAAATTAAAACTTTCTGCTCTATGAAAGACATTCTCAAGAGAGTGAAAAGACAAACTGCAGATTGGACAAAAATATTTGCAGACAACATATGAGGTAAAAGATGCTAATGAAAATATGCAAAGAACTGTTAAAACTCAATGATATCAAAACAAAAATTCCAATTAAAAATGGGCCAGAAACCTTAACAGACATCTTACCAAAAATATATATACAGATGAAAATAAGCATATGAAGATATGCCCCCCATTGTATATCATCAGGTAAATACAAATTAAAACAATAATAAGATACCACTACATGCGTATTAGAATGGTCCAAATCCAGAACATGGACAACAACAGATACTGGTGAGATTGTGGAGCAAAAGCAACTTTCATGCACAGGTGATGGAGATGGAAAGTTCTACAATTACTTTGGAAGACAGTTCGGCAGTTTTAAAAAAACTAAACACTCTTTTGCCGTATGATCTAGAAATAACACTCTATGATATTACCCAAAGAAGTTAAAAACTTATGTCCACTCAAAACCTGAATATGGATGTTTAGAACAGTTTTGTTTATAATTTATGAAACATGGAAGCAACAAAGACGTCTGTCTGCAAGTGAATGGATCAATGAACTGTTATACAGCCAGAAAATTGAATATTGTTCCGTATTAAAAAGAAATCAGTTATTAAGTCATGAAAAGACATGGAGGAAACTTAAAGTCATATCACTAAGTAAAATAAGTCAATGTGAAAAAGGTAACTATTGTATGATACAACTATATCACATTTTGAAAAAAGCAAAACTATGGAGACAAGTTTGTAAAATGAGTGGTTTCTTGGGGTTGGGGGAAGGTAGGAGTGAATAGGAAGAGCACTAAAGATGTTTAGGGTAGTGAAATGACTATGATACTATAATGGCAGATACCTGCCACTATACATATCAAAGCCCATAACATACGCAACACCAAGAGTGAACTCTAATGTAAACCATGGATTCTGGGTGATAATGATGTGTCACGGTAAATTTATCAGCTATAACTAATGTGCCACTCTAGGGGGGGGATGTTGACTACAGAGGGGGCTGTGCTTGTGTTGGGACAGGTGGTATACAGGAAATCTTTGTATCCTACATGCAACTTTGCTGTGAACTTAAAACTGCTCTGAAAACCTAAAGTCTATTTTAAAAAGGAAAGGAAAAAAATCCATTTGTCAAATCGAAAGACTTAAAGGAAATAAAAACATATTGAACTGATGAAAATAGAAACACAAGATGTCAGAATTTTGGGGATGCAGCAAATGCAGTGTTAACAAGGAAATTATAGAACTAAATCCTATATTAGAAAGGACATTTCAAATCAGAAATCTAAAATATTACCTCAAAAAATTTAAAAATAAGAGCAATATAAAAGTCAAAGCAACTAAAAAATAGGCAAATATTAAAAGAGCAGAATTCATTGAATGGATTACAGACCACAATATAAAAATCAGTAAAAATTACTGTGGTTCTTTGAAAAGCCTCTAGCAGAGTTAACAGGAAAATAGAGAGAAGGCACCAAAAAAATAATAATGTAACAATATTGTCAGAACATGGGCAAGAAACAGGAAGAGAAATCTCCTTAACAAAGAGGATATAACATATATAGCTAGCTAATAGGCATATAAAAAGTTGTTCATCACTATCAGACTTGAGGGAAATGTAAATGAAGACTATGATGAGCAGAACCAAAATTTTAAGTGAAAATACCCCAACCTAGCAGGGATGTAGAGAAACGGGATCTTTTATAATTATTGGTAGAATATGAAATGTTATCTATATTCTGTAGCCACTATAGAATATAATTTGGAATTTTATTTAAAACTAAACAAACATTTTCTATTCTATGGTGCAATTTGCACTTCTGGGCATTTATCCCAGAGAAATAAAAGCTTACGTCCACACAAGAACATCCACACTACAATTGCTTTGCTCCTGTGATGGTATGTTAGCTTACTGCTCACAAGTCGTGGTTATAGAGATTATACAATAGTTAGCAAAAGCCCTGCTTTCAGTTCTTACACAATTTTATGTCAGCAGAGGTAATGTTCAGGTGATATGGGCGAGGTCTGGCCAACATTCTGATTGGCTAGCATTATTTGTTGTTTAAATAGTCGTCATATTTTACTGGATATTTTCAGTATTACCCATGGAGATATTATTTTCTTTTATTTTATAAAGAGAGATGCTGACTTTAAAGAATTTCAACAACTCACCAAATGTCATAATCTCATTATTTTTAAGACTACTTTTTCTCTATTCTATAATTACTTCCTATCAATTTGAGAATTTCACTCAACCAAATATCTTTTCTTACACTACCTCTTAATGAATTACATATGAGAGAAAACTTTAAAACACAAAAATTACAAGAATGGATAATACTTATCAGCTGATAGGTAATTTCTAGTAAACTTGTCAGTATAATTAATTGCATGTATAATACATGCTACACTAAATTAACATCTAAACACCATAGTTAGTAGCCATTAAATTACATTTATCACTCTTGTTCCTTTGCAAAGGGTTTGTTGACTCATTAAAAAGTGTTGGGGTAAGTAACTGAATACTATGCTGCTGTCAGCAGCTGGTGGTTGAGGTTCCCCATCAGAATAAATGCCAGAATAATACAGAACTGACAATATTAACATCTTTCACCAGTATTAAAATTTGGCTGGGCTTTGAAAGATTAAGAAATATACAAAGAGCTAAAGGTAAAACATTTTTGACAAGAGTAATGCATTCTTTGATATTATCGGAATAAATGGTTGGCACAAAGTAAATGATTGATCAGTGGTAGCTGAGGTGGGAGAAGAGGAGTAGTAGCGAGAAGTGGAGAAAGGGCCGGTGCAGAGATCGGTCTATGTTCAGGGAAGAGGTTGTGTTAGAATTCTAAGTTAAAAATTTATGAGGCATGTAAAGTAAAGGGAGTGGAAGAAGTTATCAAAGCATTTGTCTAAACTGATGGGAGACAAAGTGAGGCCACCCCCTGGAAACATCAATGCATGCAGTGGCAAGGGAGCTCGCTGTAGAAACGATACAGTTCCCACATTACATAACCTGTGAGCTAGGAAGAGGCAGAAAAGACAAGTCCAAAGACAAGTAAGAGACAAGAATGGGACATCTCCAGAGATACTCAGACAAAAAGTTAAGGAAAACAGTTAAGAGAAAAGCAGAAGATACATAAGGCTACAATGAGTCACCTTGTTAAAAGAAGGAGAGCAGTGTTACAGGAGACTTTGCCTATAATATCATCAAGGGACATTCCTGGGAAGGTTCTGAATGTCAGGCTAAGGCTCCTTATCCCTGAATTTAATAAGTAAAGGGGTATAATAGAAACATGGTAATTTTAATTCATAGTTGAAAAATTATATTGAGCTTTCATGTTCATAGATATAATTTTTCATTTTGTATTTGTTATTTATCCTTTTCCCCATCTGAGATAATGCATTTATAATTCATTCTAATGCAAACATTGTTATTGTCAATTTTATATTAAGATAATAAAAAGGCAGATTTATGAATGTATAAAAATATATATATAAATAAAATGTAAATATATAAAATTATGTAAATATGAAGTCAGATTTTTACAAAGTATTTTTAATTATTATTTAGGATGAAACCACCAAAGGACTGCTTTAGTTCCCAGGATGTTGTTTTAGTTTGACACAAATGCAGTTCATAAGGAATTAAAACTAAGAAATGCAATTAGTTTTGTGTAATTTATTTTAAGTGCTGCCTTTAAGTGAAAATTTGCCAATAAAATCTTAAAGTAAGTTTATTCTTCTGGACATGAGGGATATTTCAAGATGAGCAGAGAATGTGTGTTTTTGCTCTTGTGATTCCCCAAAGGTTTCCCCTTTGTTCCTTAATGACATTAATGTGGTTTAGAGGGGTTATATGATGAATTTCTTGGGTTTACCTTTGCTTCAATCTGTTTAGTATCTGGATTCTGAAACAAAAATTTGATTTTGCTCTTGCCATCATCTGAAGAACCTTTAAGCTGAGAGAACTTATACCTCCAAAGGATAGCCTAAAGGGAAAAAAAGAAACAATGTAAGTCAATGGAATTAATATCTGCTTTCAAATCAAGAAACTGTTCTTTTTTAAATGATAAAAGTTAATCATACAAAGTTAGTACTATGTCCCAATATTTTAAAATGAAATTTAAAAATGTTAACATTTGTGATTCAATATTATCATTTAATTTTTAGAAATATTTTTTCCATGAAATAATTATTGCGAAAATACATAAAAATAAATTGCTTTTAGTATCCTGTCTTACGTGCATGGTCAATAAGAACTGTATGTTTCATGGAGTCCTTTTCAATAGAAGTGACAAGGTGATTTTGAATTGATCATTCTGGAGCTTTATCTTGAAGTTCAACTAATAACCTTATCTTTGTTAAGTTGACATATTAGCTTGAATAAACACTTGTGACAAAAGCTGACACGGTACTTTCATGAGATTCAGAATAAGCATTTTATAGAGCCATCCGCATCAGTCTATAGTATCTTGGAAAGTAGAGAGGCCTCTTTCAGAAACATATTCTACAAATGTAATTCCCTGAAGCAGAAAGTAACAGAAATCTGTTGCCTTTCCAAATAACAAAAAAGGATATATACAAGATTAAATTGGCAATAAGTGGGAATTGTCTATAACAATTTTTTGTCTATCCTATATCATAAATCATATTTCCTGGGAGTAGGTGCAGCACTTCGCTCTTTGGTATGTCCTGAAACTAAAATCATGCATGTCCAAAGTAAAATACCAAAGATATAAATCATTAAAGAAAATTGTGTATGTGTGTTCAAACACGATCACCTGCCATGTAGTTTTTTTTTACCTTATCTTAGCATACGTTCACCTCATTAAATATGTGATAGAAAATACTTTTACAAATTATTGTTTCAAATATTTTTAAAATGATTTCTTGTGGTTTCTAAATAGATCAGCAAAACATAGCTGATATAGTCAAATATTTTCTGAGTACAGTCCTATGTAAGCTATTGTCTCTGATGAAATAGTAAAGAAACAACAGAGTATATGTCTCACATCTTTTTCAGAATAAAATCTGATAGATAAAAGCATATATGGGCATACCTCGGGGTATATACAGGCATACCTCAGGACTTTTGTGGATTTTGTTCCGGACCACCATGAAACAGCAAGTATTGAAATAAAGTGAGTCACAGAAATTGTTTGGTTTCCCAATGCACATACGAATTATGTTTGTTACAATCCTGTAGTCCATTAAGTGCACAATGACATTAAGCCTAAAAAACAATGGATATGCCTTAATTAAAATATACTTTATTACTAAAAAATGCTAGGAGCCATTCGAGTCTTCAGTAAGCCATAGTCCTTTTGTTAGTGGAGGGGGTTGCCTTGATGCTGATGGCTGCTGACTCATCAGGATGGTGATTTGTGGTGGTTGGGGTAGCTGTGACAATTTCTCAGAATAAGACAGCAATGAAGTCTGCTGCATCGATTCTCTTTCATGAAATATTTCTCTGTAGTCTGCAATACAGCCTAATAGCATTTTACCCACACAATTTCTGAATTAGAGTCAATTCACTCAAATTCTGCTGCTGTTTATCGACTAAATTAATGTAATATTCTAAATACTTTGTTGTCATTTCAACAATATTCACAGCATTTTCACAAAGGGTAGATTCCATCTGAAGAAACTACTTTCTTTGCTCCTGCATAAGAAGAAACTCCTCACTCACTAAAGTTTTATCATGAGGTTGCAATAATTCAGTCACATCTTCAAGGCTCCACTTATAATTTTAGTTTTCTTGTTATTTCCACTGCATTTGCATTTCCTTCTTTCACTGAAGTCCTGAACCTCTCCAAGTCTCCTGTGAGGGTTAGAATTGATTTAACTTATTCCAAATTCCTATTAATGTTGATATTTTGACCTCCTCCCATGAATCATAGATATTATAATGGCATCTAAAATTGTGAATCCTTTCCGGAAAGTTTTTAATTGACTGCCAAGATCCATCAGAGGAGTCACTTTATCTATGGTATCTATAGACTTACAGAGTGCCTTTCTTAAATGATAAAACTTGAAAGTTGAAAATACTCCTTGATTCATGGACTGCAGAATGGATATTGTGTTAGCAGACAGGAAGACATTAGCCTCCTTACACACCTCCGTCAGAGTTCTTGGATGATTTGGTACATTTTTAGTGAGCCGTATTATTTTGAAAGGAATTGTTTCCTTGAGGCAGTGGGTGTCAATAGTGGGCTTAACATATTCAGTAAACCATGCTGTAAACATGTAAAAAAATATTGTCTTACACAGCTTGGGCAACATGATGAAACCCTGTCTACAAAAAAGACAAAAAGTTAGCTGGGCTTGGTGGCATGTGCCTGTAGGTCCAGCTACCTGGGAGACTGAGATGGGAGAATTTAATGTTCCATTTAGAGCACAGGTAGAGTAGATTTAGCATAATTCTTAAGGGTCATAGGATGTTTACAATGGTAAATGAGAATTGGCTACACGTTAGTCACCAGCTGCAATGGTCCCAACAAGAGGGGCAGCCTGTCCTGTGAAGTTTTGAAGCCAGACATTGACTTCTCCTCTCTAGCTATGAAAGTTTTAGATGGCATCTTCCTCCAATATAAGGCTGTTTTATCTACACTGAAAATCTGTTGTTTAGTGTAGCCACCTTTATCAATGATCTTAGCTAGATCTTCTGGATAACTTGCTTTAGCTTCTCCATCAGCACTTGCTGCTTCACGTTGTACTTTTATGGTATAGAGATGGCTTCTCTCCTTAAACCTCATGAACCAACTTATGCCAGCTTCAACCTTTTCTTCTTCAGCTTCTTCATCTTTATCAGCTTTCATAGACCTGAAAAGAAAGCCTTCCCCTAGATTAGGCTTCGGCTAAAGGGAATGTTGTGGCTAGTTTGATCTATCCATACTATAAAAACTTTCTCCACATCAGCAAGAAAGCTGTTTCACTTTCTTATCATGCATGTGTTCCCTGGAGTAGCACTATTACATTTCTTCAAGAACTTTTCCTTTGCATTCACAACTTGCTTAACTGTTTGTCACAGGAGGCCCAGCTTTTAGCTTATCTCTGTTTTCAACACGCCTTTCTCACCAAGCGTAATCATTTCTAGATTTTGATTTAAAGTGAGAGACATGTGAGTCTTTCACTTGAATGCTTAGAAAGTCCATTGCAGGATTATTAATTAGCTTGATTTTCAAATTATTGTGTCTGTGGGAATAGGGAGGCACAAGTACAGGGAGAGAGGTGGGGAGCAGTTGGTCAGTGGAGCAGTCAGAACACACTTTTTTTGGTTAAAATTGTTCACCATCTTATATGGGCACAGTTCATGGTGCTCCAAAATAATTACAATAATAACATGAAATATTACTAATTACAGGTCACCATAACAAATATAATTTTAAAAAGCTTTGAAATTTTGTAAGCATTACCAAAATGTGACACAGAGATACAAAGTCAGCACACGCTGTTGGAAAAACAGCCGATAGAGTGGCTCAATGCAGGGTTGCCAGAAACCTGCAATTTGTGAAAGACAGTATACATGAAGGATGATAAAGCAAAGTATGATAACATGAGATATGCCTGTAAATTACCACTTATGTCAATACATTCACACTGTCATATGAAGAGAAAGTTATAGTTAAACATTTCATGAATACGAATTTTAATATATCACCAGTGATCCTTAAAACCCAGATTTCTTAAGGTCCTAGCCTCTTTAAGCAGAGTTTATAATGAGAAAGTACTACCCCCTTACCCAGCAAAACATAAAGTAATTCCTGGTAAAATGCCTGTTCTCTAAGATTCTCTCACATTGGCACTGAGAAAATGAGATTGGTAAAGGTTCCAATAAATACATTTAAGGGTAAATGAAAAGGTGTGAGAACATGTTTATCTCCAGCCAACATACCAAAATTCCTTCCGGAAGTCTATAAGGATTTTTGACTATGTCCCATCATCCAATATCACAGTAGCATGTTTAGATAGCATACAATCTGCAGAAGAGCAAAAGCACTAAAAAAAAATAAACTTGCATTTGTTGTTTGACTACATAATGACATTGAACCCATATCTCCAACTATAGTAAATAGTCATATGCATAACTTTTCCTAGTGGTAATATTTTCAGTTTAGATATTACAAGTTTATAATTAGGAGACATTACCCATGGTCTCCATTTGGACATTTGTATTCTAATGGTGACAGGTAACAATGCCAGACAAAAAAATTGCAACTTTCATCTTCAACTCAATAAAGTGTGTGTGTGTGTGTGTGTGTGTGTGTGTGTGTGTGTGTGTGTGTGTGTGTTTTATCTTGGTATATGGGGAATAAATGTACCTTACATTAAAAAAATATTGTCTTAAACAGCTTGGGCAACGTGATGAAACCCTGTCTACAAAAAAGACAAAAAGTTAGCTGGGCTTGGTGGCATGTGCCTGTAGGTCCAGCTACCTGGGAGACTGAGATGGGAGAATCACCTGAACCCAGTGGTTGACACTACAGTGAGATGTGATCATGCCACTGCACTATAGAGTGAGCCCTGTCAGAAAGAGAGAAATAGTAAAAGAGAGGAAGGGAGGAAGGGAGGAAGGGAGGAAGGGAGGAAGGAAGGAAGGAAGGAAGGAAGGAAGGAAGGAAGGAAGGAAGGAAGGAAGGAAGGAAGGAAGGGAGGGAGGGAGGGAGGGAGGGAGGGAGGGGTGAAAATTTTTGTGTTTGAACAATTATAATATTGTCATTTTTCTTCTACAAATTAATACTAAAACAAGATCAAAATGTAAGAAAGAATTAAAGTGACAACAGAAATAAAACAAAAATTCAACATGGAGATTATATAAAATAATAGAATGTTACCTTAATTGTATAACTAATACATAAGATAAGCATATGATAAGGTAGAATCCTAGTCCCCAGTTTACTTTATATGTGCTCTTAAATATTAATTTTTATATGCCAATTTTTTAAAAGCAAATCACTCATGCACACAAAACACTTGTAGTATTTATGCTAGATTTTTGAGGTACCCTTAGTTTGACAAATGTGGAGGAATATGAGTACCATGCTCAAGGAAAAGTTTAAGTCCATGATCTGAACAATTCTACTAGTTTAGTGCATCATTTCAGAAAGATGCAACGAGGAATTACTGCAACATAATCCTTCATTACTGAAGTCAATATTTTCTGCTATCCTCTTTCAGGAGACACTTTTCCAATTTATATGGGCCTACAGTGCATTATAATACTTTCCCAGATTTGTAGCTCCAAGAATTCCTGAGGTGGGGCATTAATCTGGAGCTAATAGTTTTATAAGGAAATTCATTGCTTACTAGATCAAAATTCCTTCCGGAAGTCTATAAGGATTTTTGACTATGCCCCATCATCCAATATCACAGTAGTATGTTTAGATAGCATACAATCTGCAGAAGAGCAAAAGCACTAAAAAAAAAAAAAAAACTTGCATTTGTTGTTTGACTACATAATGACATTGAACCCATCCTACAAGTCTAAAGATGTTTTGCAGGGAAATATTATATATTAGATATACATATGTTCATGTTATTTACAATATCTATATATGTAAATATAGATATTATACATATATATGACTTAAAAATATTAAGACACTCAGAAAGTTCATACCCACCCCACACCCAGTTTGCCCAATTATTGATATCTGTGTGGTGTCTTGTCACAGTTAATGAACTAATATCAGAAGATTGTTAAGTAGGGTCATTATTTATTTAGATTTCTTTAGTTTTATCCTAATGTCTTTTTCCATTATGGTGCCGTGTTACATTTATTCAGTGTGACTTCTTAGGCTCCACTTGGCTGTGACAGGTTCTCAGTTCCTTATCAGACTGTACTTGACAACTTTGAGGAGTCCTGTCAGGTATTTTGTAGACTAGCCCCTATTGTAATGTTTTCAATGTTTTTCTCATGAATAGATGGGCCGAAGATTTTCTTTAAACCAAAAAGGACTCACAGTTTTTTGTCAATGATGCCAGTGGATATCCCTGAGAGGTTTTCATTTAAGGCAGGCATGTGATTTGAGTGTGATGTGTTGTGTGTTCGCTCAACTGGGGTAGGTGGTCTTAACACAATTTGATAGGTTATTTCAACATAGACCTATGTGAAGAAAAGCAGACTTTTAAAGTACTGAAACTCCATATCTTGATTACTTTATTGCTAAAACATTTGTATAAGAACAGTCAAAATTAAGTAAAATATACTCATGTATTTTTATATTGCCTATAATTGCTTCTTTTCTAATTTCAAATTATTATTTAACATTAACAATTATAAAAATAAAAAGAATATTTGCATTTTCTTTTGGTGTGGTAAAATATAAATAATATAAAATTTAGCATCATAATGATTTTTACATGTATGATTCAAGAACGTAAAATACATTCACAATGTTGTGCAATCATTACCACTAGCCGTTTCCAGAATATTTTTTATCACCCTAAACAGGAACTCCGTACTCATTAATCATATGTCTTCACTTATCTTTCCCCACTACCCCAGGTGCCCTTTATTCTACTTCCTGTCTCTATGAATTTGCCTATTCTAGGTGTTTCATTTAAGGGGAATCATAAAACATCTCTGCTTTTGATTTCACTTAACATAAGGTTTTCAAGGCCCACCATGGCTAAATAATATTCCATTATCTGAAAATCCCAATTGTGTTTATCCATTCATTTATTGATGGACATTTGAGTTGCATTCACCGTTTGTCAACTGTGAGTCATACTGCTATGAACATTGCTGTACAGGTATCTGTTTAAGTCCCTGCTTTCAATCCTTTGGTGTATATACTGAGAACCTGCATTATTGAATCATATGGTAACCTATGTTCAACCTTTTGTGGAATCCCCAAATGTTTTTCTGAGGCTACATCATTTTATAATTACACCAGTAATGTGAAAGAAAGGGTTACTCGTTCTCCACATCCTCATCAACAACTTTGCTTGTTTTCTTTCTGATTTTTGCCATCCCAATGAATGTAAAGTGGTAACTCCTGTGGTTCTGACTTACATTTCACTAATGGCTAGTGATGTTGGTCATCTTTTTGTGTGCTTGTTGGCCATTTGTATATATTGTTTGTTGCAATATCTACTCCTGTTCCATTTTGAATTGGGTTGCTTGTTTCGTTGTTACTCAGTTATATAAGCATTTTTTATATTTTGGATATTAACCATTATCACATATATGATTTGCAAATACATTTTTCCATTCTGTGGATGGCCTTTGCACTCTGTTGTAGTACCATTTGATGTACAAAAGTCATTCACTTTAATGTTGTCCAATTTATCTATCTTTTATTTTGTTGATTGAGCTTTCATTGTCATAACAAATAAATTATTGCCAAATTTAAAGTAATGAAGCTTTTCTCCATGCTTTCTTCTACAATTTTTATCATTTTAAGTCTTACAGTTAAGTCTTTGACTCATTTTGAGATAATTTTTGCATATGGTGTAAGGCAAAGATTTAACTTTATCCTTTTGCAGGTGAATGTTTTGTTTTACTAACAAACACCATTAGTTGAAAAGACTGCTCTTTCCTCATTGGATGGTCTTGGCACCCTTGTTGAAAATCATTTTACCATACATGTGAGGTTCATTCTGTGATCCCTATTCCATTCCAAGTTTTTATGTCAGTCTCTGTGACAGGACAACATTATTTTAATTACTATAGCTTTGTAATAAGTTTTGTAATCAGAAGTCAAAAGAACTTCGTTATTTTTTAAGATTGTTTTGGATATTCAGGGATCCTTAAAATTTTATATTAGTTATAAGATGGACTTTTTCTATTTCTTCGAAAAACATCAGTGACATTTTGATGAAGACTGCATTGTATCATATTGTCATCTTAATAATAATATGTCTTTCAATTCATAAACACAGGATATTGTTTCATTTATATACACTTAATTTCTTTCATCAATGTTCTGTAGATTTTAGTATACAAGACTTTCATCTACTTGGTTAAGTATATTTCCAATTATTTTATTCTATTATTATAAATGAAATTGTCTTCTCAAATGCTTTTCCACATTATTCATTGTTAGTGTATAGATACACAATTCTTTTTTTGTGTGTGCTGATTTTGTATACTGTGACTTTGCTACTATTATGTATTAGCTAAAACAGGTTTTGTGCGGTTATTTAGTTTGGATATTTGTCCCCACACAAATCTCCTGTTGAAATCTAATCCCAGTATTTGGAAGGGGCCTTATAGGAGGTGTGTGGATCATGGGGACAGATCTCTGAATGATCTGCACTCATGAATGGCTTGGGCCATCCCCTTGGCAATAAGTGAGCTCTCACACTGGGTTCACAAGAAATCTGATCATTTAAAAATGTGTTGCCATTGCTTTTGGTGTTTTAGACATGAAGTCCTTGCCCATGCCTATGTCCTGAATGGTATTACCTAGGTTTTCGTCTAGGGTTTTTATGGTATTAGGTCTAACATTTAAGTCTCTAATCCATCTTAAATTAATTTTCGTATAAGGAGTAAGGAAATGATCCAGTTTCAGCTTTCTACTTATGGCTAGCCAATTTTCCCAGCACCATTTATTAAACAGGGAACCCTTTCCCCATTTCTTGTTTTTCTGAGGTTTGTCAAAGATCAGATGGCTGTAGATGTGTGGTATTATTTCTGAGGACTCTGTTCTGTTCCATTGGTCTATATCTCTGTTTTGGTACCAGTACCATGCTGTTTTGGTTACTGTAGCCTTGTAGTATAGTTTGAAGTCAGGTAGTGTGATGCCTCCAGCTTTGTTCTTTTGACTTAGGATTGTCTTGGCAATGTGTGCTTTTTTTTTTTTTTTTTTTTTTTTTTTTTTTTGTATTTCGTTCTTTTTTTTTTTTAAGATCTTTTTTTTTAATTTATTGATTATTATTATACTTTAAGTTGTAGGGTACATGTGCATAACGTGCAGGTTTGTTACATATGTATACTTCTGCCATGTTGGTGTGCTGCACCCATCAACTCGTCATTTACATCAGGTATAACTCCCAGTGCAATCCCTCCACCCTCCCCCCTCCCCATGATAGGCCCCAGTGTGTGATGTTCCCCTTCCTGAGTCCAAGTGATCTCATTGTTCAGTTCCCACCTATGAGTGAGAACATGCGGTGTTTGGTTTTGTGTTCTTGTGATAGTTTGCTAAGAATGATGGTTTCCAGCTGCATCCATGTCCCTACAAAGGACACAAACTCATCCTTTTTTATGGCTGCATAGTATTCCATGGTGTATATGTGCCACATTTTCTTAATCCAATCTGTCACTGATGGACATTTAATCCAGCATATAAACAGAACCAAAGACAAGAACCACATGATTATCTCAATAGATGCAGAAAAGGCTTTTGACAAAATTCAACAGCCCTTCATGCTAAAAACGCGTGCTCTTTTTTGGTTCCATATGAACTTTAAAGCAGTTTTTTCCAATTAAGAAAATGTGGCACATATACACCATGGCATACTATGCAGTCATAAAAAAGGATGAGTTTTTGTCCTTTGAAGGGACATGGATGCAGCTGGAAACCATCATTCTCAGCAAACTATCGCAAGAACAGAAAACCAAACACCGCATGCTCTCAGTCATAGATGGGAACTGAACAATGAGATCACTTGGACTCGGGAAGGGGAACATCATACACCGGGGCCTATCATGGGGAGGGGGGAGGGGGGAGGGATTGCACTGGGAGTTATACCTGATGTAAATGCGAGTTTATGGGTGCTGACGAGTTGATGGGTGCAGCACACCAACATGGCACAAGTATCCATATGTAACAAACCTGCACGTTATGCACATGTACCCTAGAACTTAAAGTATAATAATAAAAAATAAATAAATAAATAAATAAATAAATAAATAAAGAAGCCAGAAGAAAAAAGTAAGAGAAAAGCACACACACACGCACACACACACACACACAAAGTTTGTCGCCTCCTCTCTGCTCTCTGCTCCTACTTTCACCATGTGACATGCTTGCTCCCACTTCATCTTCCACCATGACTAAAAACTCCCTGAGAGTTCCCCAGAAACCATCAGATGCCAGCACTGTGCTTCCTGTATAGCCTGAAGAACAGTAAGCCAATTAAACCTCTTTCCTTTATGAATTACCCAGTCTCAGGTATTTCTTTATACCAATCCAAGAATGGCCTTATACATCTGGGGGTGTGTGTGTGTGTGTGTGTGTGTGTGTGTGTGTGTGTGGTTGTCTACATGAGAGATCATGTCATCTGTGAACAGAGATAATTTTACTACTTATTTTCAATTTTTTGGCTTTTGTTTTCTTGCCTAATACCTCTGGCTAAAACTGTCAATAATACCATGTCAAACAGAAGAAATCAAAACAAGTATTCTTGTTCCTGATTTTAGGAGAAAACCTTCAGTCTTTCATCATTGGAAATAATGTTGTCTGTGGATTTTTTTGTCATATTTCAAATTTCCTTCTCTTCCTAGTTTATTAAGTTTTTTGTTAAAGGTTGATGCATTTTGACAAATGTATTTTTCTATATTAATTGAGAAGATTATTGTGTTTTCATTTAACCTTAATTCTATTAAGGTGTAATATTACATTGATTGATTTACATATATTGAAACTTCCTTGAATTTCATTAATAAATACTACTTGACCATGATGTATAATCCTTTTAATATGTTGCTGAATTCTGTTTGTTAGTATTCTGTAGAGAATTTTTTTTCGTTAATATTCATTAGGAATATTACGCTACTGTTTTCTTTTCTTGCAGTATCTTCTGGCTTTGGTGTCAAGGTAATGTTGGCCTCACAGAATGACTTACAAAGCATTCCCACCTCTTAAATTTTTTTTGTAAGAATTTGAGAATAACTTTGGTTTTTTTAATGGTTCGTAATTCACCAATAAAGCTATGTGGTCCAGGCCTCTTCTCTGTTGAGAGATTTATGATTGTGGATTCAATCCCCTAAATAGCTGTAGATTCATTCACATTTCACAGTGTGTATATTTCCAGGAATTTATCCATTTCATCTAGGTTATCAAATTTCTGAAATGCAATAGCTCATAAAATTATCTCTTAATGCATTTATTTTTACAGTGTTATCAAAATGTCTCTTCTCTTTTTTTCTGATTTTAGTAATTTGGGTCTTCTTGTTGAGACAGTTAGGCTAAAGACTTACAAATTTTGTTGATCTTTTCAAGGAACCAAGCTTTAATTTTGTTGATTTTTTTCTTCATTACTCTTCTAGTATCTATTTTATTTTTTCCAATAATAATCTTTATTGTTTCACCTTTCTAGCTAGCTTTCAGTCTACTCTTCTTTTTCTACTTCCTTAAGATGTAATGTTGGGTCACTGATTTGTGATGTATCTTATTTTTAGATGAGTTTTTGTTTTCATCCTCTTTTTTAATATATATACTTATATTCCTGTAAGTTTCCCTTTTAGTACGCTTTCACTTTGTCTCATATATTTTGATATGTTTGTGTTTCACTTTCATTTTCCTCTAAATATTTTCTAATTTGTTTTATGATTTCTTCTTTATCCAGTTGACAGGACAGTGTTGATTTCCATATCTTTCTGGATTATCCAGTGTTTCTACTGGTATTGATTTTTAGTTTCATTCCATTGTGAGCAGAAAAGATATTTTGTATTATTTCAATCATTTAAGATCTATCATGACATATTTTATGTCTTAACACATGGTATAATCTGAAGAATGTCCCATGTGCCCTTCAGAAAATTGTGTATTCAACTGTGGTTGGGTGGAGTGTCATCTATATGTCTGTTAGATCCAGTTAGTTAATAGTGTGTGTATGATTTTTTAAATTAATAATAGATTTTATTTTTAGAGCAGTTTCATGTTCACAGAAATAATACGCAAAAGATACAAAGTGGCACATTTGTGACAATCTATGAACCTACGTTGACATCATTATCCTTCAAAGTCCTAAGTTTACATTTGGGTTCACTTTTGGTATTATAAATACTATTGATTTTGACAAATGTATAATAACATTTATCTATCATTACAGTATCTTGCAGAGTAGTTTCATTGTCCTGGAAATCCTCTGTGCACAAACCTACTCATCCCTCTGTTTCCCACAATCACTGGTAATCACTTGTCTTTTTCCATCTTCATAGTTTTGCCTTTTCCAGAATCTCATATAGTTGGAATCATACAGTATATAATCCTTTCCAATTGACTTCTTTCACTTAGTAATGTGCATTTATTTCCATCATGCCATTTCACGGTTTTTTTTTTTGTTTTTTTTTTTTTTTTTGGTGCTCAATAATATTCCATTTTCTAGATATACCATAGTTGAGTTATCCATTCACATACTAAAGAATGTTGGTTGTTTCCATGTTTGGGCAATTATGAATACAATTGCTATAAATATCCGTGTGCAGACTTTTGTGAGGACATAGCTTTTTAGCTACTTTGAGTAAATACCATGCAATAAGATTTGTATGGTAACAGAATGTTTTGTTATGTGAGAAACTGTTCAAATATCTTTTTCTTACATTTAACTTTTATTTTAAGTTCAGGAGTACTCGGCCAGGTGCAGTGGCTCATGTCTGTAAAAAAAAATTCCAACACTTGGAAAGTGAATGCAGGAGGATCACCTGAGGTCAGGACTTTAAGACCAGCCTGGCCAACATGGCAAAACCCCATCTCTACTAAAAATAGAAAAAGTAGCCAGGCCTGGTGGTGCACACCTGTAATGCCAGCTACTTGGGAGGCTGAGGCCCAAGAATTGCTTGAACCCAGGAGGTGAGTGTTACAATGAGCTGAGATTTCACCACTGTACTCCAGCTTAGGTGACAGAGTAAGACTCTGCCTCAGGAAAAAAAAAAAAAAAGTTCATATGAAGGTTTGTTATATGGGTAGACTTATATCATGGAGGAGTTTTGTACAGATTATTTTGTCACCCAGGTATTAAGCCTAGTACCCAATAGTTATTTTTCCTGCTCTTCTCCCTCCTCCCAACCTCCATCCTCTGATAGGCTTCAGTGTATGTTGTTCTTCTCGATGTGACCTTGTGGTCTCTTCATTTAGCTCCTCTTTGTAAGCGAGAACATGTGGTATTTGGTTTTCTGTTCTTGTATTGGTTTGCTAAAGATCATGGCCTCCAGCTCCATCCATCTCCCTGCAATGTAAATGATCTCATTCTTTTTTATGGCTGCCTAGGGTTGCATGGTGTATATACATCACAATTTCTTTATCTAGTTTACCATTGATGGGCATTTAGATAGACTCCATGTCTTTGTTATTGTGTATAGTGCTGCAGTGAACATACTTGTGCATCTCTTTATGATAGAACAATCTATATTCCTTTGAGTATATACCCAGTAATGGGATTGATGGGTTAAATAATATTTCTATTTTTAGGTCTTTGAGGAATTAACACACTGTCTTCCACAATGGTTAAACTAATTTATACTCCCACCAACCAGGTAAAAGCTTTCCTTTTTCTCTACAACCTTGTCAGCATCGTTTGTGTTTTGTTTTGTTTCTAATGGTAGCCATTCTGGTGGGTGTGAGATGGCATCTCATTGTGGCTTTGATTTGCATTTCTCTAATAATCAGTGATGTTGAGGTTTTTCTTTTTTTATGTTTTTTGGCCACATGTATGTCTTCTTTCGAAAAGTGTGGTTCATTTCCTTCGCCCACATTTTAATAAGGCTGTTTTTATCTTGTAAATTTGTTTAAGTTCCTTGTAGATGCTGGATATTAGACCTTTGTCAGACGGACAGTTTGCAAAAATTTTCTCCTATTCTGTAAGCTGTCTGTTCACTCTGTTGATAGTTTCTTTTGCTGTACAGAAACTTTTTAGTTTAATTAGATCCCATTTTCCAATCTTTGCTTTTATTGTAATTGCTTTCAGCATCTTCATCATGAAATCTTTGCCCATTCCTATGTCTAGAATGGTATTGCCTAGGCTGTATTCCAGAGTTTTTATAGTTTGGGTTCTACATTTAGATATTTAATATATCTTGAGTTAATTTTTGTATATGGTGCAAAAAATGGAGTCCAGTTTGTTCTGCAGCTGGCCAGTCAGTTATCTCAGAATCATGAATTGGATAGGGAATCCTTACCCCATTGATTGTTTTTGTCAGATTTGTCAAAGATGAAATACTTGTAAGTGTGTGGCCTTATTTCTGGGTTCCCCATTCTGTTCCACTGGTATATGTGTCTGGTTTTGTACCAGTGCCATGCTGTTTTGGTTACTATAGCCCTGTTTAAAGTCAGGTAACATGATGCCCCCTGTTTGTATTTATTTTATTTTTTTATTTTACTTTAAGTTCTGGGATACACAATGCCATCATGGTTTCCTGCACCCATCAATCCGTTATCTATGTTAAGTTTTTTCCTAATGCTATTCCTCCCCTAGCTCCACATCCAGTATATACCCAGTAATGGAATGCTGCATCAAGTGGTATTTCTGGTTATAGATCTTTGAGGAATCGCCACACTGTCTTCCACGATGGCTGAACTAATTTACACTCCCACCAACAGTGTAAAAGCATTCTTATTTCTCCACATCCTCTCCAGCATCTATTATTTCTTGACTTTTTAATGATCACCATTCTAAGTGGTGTGAGATGGTATGTCATTGTGGTTTTGATCTGCATTTTTCTAAAGACCAGTGATGATGAGCTTTTTTTCCTATGCTTGTTGGCTACATAAATGTCTTCCTTGAGAAGTGTCTATTCACATACTTTGCCCACTTTTTTTATGGGGTTTTTTGTCTTTTTCTTATAAATTTGTTTAAGTTCCTTGTAGATTCTGGATATTAGCCCATTTTGAGAAGGATAGATTATAAAAATTTTCTCCCATTTTGTAGGTTACCTGTTCAATCTGATGATAGTTTCTTTTGCTGTCCAAAAGCTCTATAGTTTAATGAGATCACATTTGTCAATTTTGCCTTTTGTTGCTATTGTTTTTTGTGTTTTAGTCATGAAGTCTTTGCTCATGCCTATGTCCTGAATGGTATTACCTAGGTTTTCTTCTAGGGTTTTTATGGTTTTATGGCTTATGTTTACGTCTTTAATCCATCTTGAGGTAGTTTTTGTATAAGGTGTAAAAAAGGGGTCCAGTTTCAGTTTTCTGCTTATGGCTTGCCAGTTTTCCCAGCACCATTTATTACATAGGGAATCCTTTTCCCATTGCTTGTTTTTGTCAGGTTTGTCAAAGATCAGATGGTTGTAGATGTGTGGTGTTATTTCTGAGACCTCTTTTCTGTTCCATTGGTCTATATATCTGTTTTGGTACCGGTACCATGCTGTTTTTGTTACTGTAGCCTTATAGTATAGTTTGAAGTCAGGTAGCATGATGCCTCCAGCTTCGTTCTTTTTGTTTAGGGTTGTTCTGGTTATGCGAGCACTTTTTCAGTTTCATACGAAATTTAAAGTAGTTTTTTTCTAATTCTGTGAAGAAAATCAATGGTAGCTGGATGGGGATAGCATTGAATCTATAAATTACTTTGGGCAGTATGGTCATTTTCACGATATTGATTTTTCCTATCCATGAGCATGGAATGTTTTTCCATTTGTTTGTGTCCTCTTTTATTTCACTGAGCAGTGGTTTGTAGTTCTCCTTGAAGAGGTCCTTCACATCCTTTGTAAATTGTATCCCTAGATATTTTATTCTTTTTGTAGCAACTGTGAATAGAAGTTCACTCATGATTTGGCTCTCTGTTTGCACATTATTGGTGTATGCTTGTGATATTTACACATTGATTTTGTATCTTGAGGCTTTGCTGAAGTTGCTTCTCAGCTTAAGGAGATTTGGGGCTGAGAAAAGGGGTTTTGTAAATATATAATCATGTCATCTGCAAACAGAGACAATTTGACTTCCTCTCTTCCTATACGAATATGCTTTATTTCTTTATCTTGCCTGATTGCCCTGGCCAGAATTTTCAAAACTACGTTGAATAGGAGTGGAGAGAGAGGGCATCCTAATCTTGTGCTAGTTTTCTTTTTTTTTTTATTTTCTTTTTTAAAAAATTTTTTAATATTATTATTATACTTTAAGTTCTAGGGTACATGTGCATAATGTGCAGGTTTGTTACATATGTATACTTGTGCCATGTTGGTGTGCTGCACCCATCAACTCGTCAGCACCCATCAACTCGTCATTTACCTCAGGTATAACTCCCAGTGCAATCCCTCCCCCTTCCCCCCTCCCCATGATAGGCCCCGGTGTGTGATGTCCCCCTTCCTGAGTCCGAGTCCAAGTGATCTCATTGTTCAGTTCCCACCTATGAGTGAGAACATGCAGTGTTTGGTTTTCTGTTCTTGTGATAGTTTGCTAAGAATGATGGTTTCCAGCTGCATCCATGTCCCTACAAAGGACACAAACTCATCGTTTTTTATGGTTGCATAGTATTCCATGGTGTATATGTGCCACATTTTCTTAATCCAATCTGTCACTGATGGACATTTGGGTTGATTCCAAGTCTTTGCTATTGTGAATAGTGCTGCAATAAACATACGTGTGCATGTGTCTTTATAGCAGCATGATTTATAATCCTTTGGGTATATACCCAGTAATGGGATGGCTGGGTCATACGGTACTTCTAGTTCTAGATCCTTGAGGAATCGCCATACTGTTTTCCATAATGGTTGAACTAGTTTACAATCCCACCAACAGTGTAAAAGTGTTCCTATTTCTCCACATCCTCTCCAGCACCTGTTGTTTCCTGACTTTGCACTAGTTTTCAAATGGAATGCTTCCAGCTTTTGCCCAGTCAGTATGATACTGGCTGTGAGTTTGTCATAAATAGCTCTTATTATTTTGAGGTACTTTCCATCAATATTTATTTTACTGAGAGTTTTTAGCATGAAGGGTGTTGAATTTTGTTGAAGGCCTTTTCTGCATCTACTGAGATAATCATGTGCTTTTTGTAATTGATTCTGTTTATGTGATGGATTACGTTTATTGATTTGTATATGTTGAAACAGCCTTGTGTCCCAGGGATGAAGCTGATGTGATCATGGTGGATAAGCTTTTTTATGTGCTGCTAGATTTCGTTTGCCACTATTTTATTGACGATTTTCACATGGATGTTCATCAGAAATATTGGCCTGAAATTTTCTTTTTTTGTTGTGTCTCTGCTAGGTTTTGCTATCAGGATGATGATGCTGGACTCATAAAATGAGTTAGGGAGGAGTCCCTCTCTTTCTATTTTTGAAATAGTTCCAGAAGGAATGGTACCAGATCCTCTTTGTACCTCTGGTAGAATTCAGCTGTAAATTCGTCTGGTCCTGTGCTTTTTTTGGTTGGTAGGTAATTAATTACTACTTCAATTTCAGAACTTGTTATTGCTCTATTCAGGGATTTGACTTCTTCCTGGTTTAGTCTTAGGAGGGTATTTGTGTCCAGGAATTTATCCATTTCTTCTAGATGTTCTAGTTTATTTAAATAGAGGTGTTTATAGTATTCTCTGGTAGTAGTTTGTATTTCTGTGGGATCAGTGGTGATATCCACTTTTTTTATTGTTTCTACTTCATTCTTTTCTCTTTTCTTCTTTATTAGTCTGGCTAGTGGTCTATCTATTTTATTACTCTTTTCAAAAAACCAACTCCTGGATTCATTGATTTTTTGAAGGGTTTTTTCACATCTCTATTTCCTTCATTTCTGCTCTGATCTGAGTTTTTCTTGTCTTCTGCGAGCTTTTGAATTTATTTACTTTTGCTTCTCTAGTTCTTTTAATTGTGCTGATAGGGTATTGATTTTAGATCTTTCCCGCTTTCTCCAGTGGGAATTCTGTGCTATAAATTTCCCTCTAAACACCACTTTAGCTGCCTCCCAGAGATTCCGGTATGTTGTATCTTTGTTCTCAGTGGATTCAAATAACTTATTTATTTCTGTCTAAATTTCATTATTTACCCAGTAGTCATTCAGGAGCAGGTTGTTCAGTTTCCATGTAGTTGTACAGTTTTGAGTGAGTTTCTTAATCCTGAGTTGTAATTTGATTGCACTGTGGTCTGAGAGACTGTCATGATTTCCTTTCTTTTGCATTTGCTGGGGAATGTTTTACTTCCAATCATGTGGCCAATTTTAGAATAAGAGTGATGTGGTGCTGAAAATGTATCTTCTTTTGATTTGGGGTGGAAAGTTCTGTAGATGTCTATTAGGTCCACTTGGTCCGAGCTGATTCAAGTCCTGAATATTCTTGTTAATTTTCTCTCTCATTGATCTGTCTTATATTGAGAGTGGGATGTTAAAATATTCCACTATTATTGTGTGGGAGTCTAAGTCCCTTTGTACGTCTCTAAGAACTTGCTTTAAGAATCTGAGTGCTCCTGTATTGAGTGCATATATATTTAGGATAGTTAGCTCTTCTTGTTGTATTGATTCCTTTACCATTATGTAATGCCCTTCTTTGTGTTTTCTGATCTTTGTTGGTTTAAAGTCTGTTTTTTCAGAGACTAGGATTGCAACCACTGCTTTTTATTTATTATTTATTTATTTATTTATTTATTTTGCTTTCCATTTGCTTGGTAAATATATCTCCATCCCTTTATTTTGAGCCTATATATGTCTTTACACGTGAGATGGGTCTCCTGAATACAGCACACTGATAAGTCTTGACTCTTTATCCAGTGTGCCAGTCTGTGTCTTTTAATTGGGGCATTTAGCCCATTTGCATTTAAGGTTAATGTTGTTATGTGTGAATTTGATCCTGTCGTTATGATGCTAGCTGGTTATTTTTCCCATTAGTTGCTGCAGTTTCATCAAAGTGTAGATGATTTTTACAATTAGGTATGTTTTTGCAGTGGCTGGTACTGCTTTTTCCTTTCTGTATTTAGTGTTTCCTTCAGGAGCTCTGGTAATGCAGGCCTAGTGGTGACAAAATCTCTCAGCAATTGCTTGTCTGTAAAGGATTTTATTTCTCCTTTGGATAGGAAGCTTAGTTTGGCTGGATGTGAAATTCTGGGTTGAAAATCCTTTTTTAAAGAATGTTAAATATTGGCCCCCACTGTTTTCTGGCTTGTAGGGTTTCTACAGAGAGATCCACTGTTAGTCTGATGGGCTTCCCTTTGTGGGTAACCTCACCTTTCTCTCTGGCTGCACTTAACATTTTTTCCTTTATTTCAACCTTGGTGAATCTGATGATATGTGTCTTGGGGTGCTGTTCTTGAGGAGTATCTTTGTGGTGTTCTCTGTATTTCCTGAATTTGAATGTTGGCCTATCTTGCTAGGTTGGGGAAGTCCTCCTGGATATTATCCTGAAGAGTGTTTCCAACTTGATTCCGTTCTCCCCATCACTTTCTGGTACACCAATCAATCGTAGGTTTCATCTTTTCACATAGTTCCATATTTCTTGGAGGCTTTGATCATTCCTTTTCATTCTTTTTTCTCTAATCTTGTCTTCACACTTTATTTCATTAAGTTGATCTTTAATCTCTGACATCCTTTCTTCCGCTTCATTTGGCTATTGATACTTGTGTAAGCCTCACGAAGTTCTCGTGCTATGTTTCTCAGCTCCATCAGGTCATTTGTGTTCCTTAAACTGGTTATTCTAGTTTGCAATTCCTCTAACCTTTTCTCAAAGTTCTTAGCTTCCTTTCACTGGGTGAAAACATGCTCCTTTAGATTGGAGCATTAGAAGAGTTTGTTCTTTAGATTACAAGAGTTTGTTATTACCCATCTTCTAAAGTGTACTTCTGTCAATTCATCAAACTCATTCTCCATTCAGTTTTGTTACTTTGCTGGTGAGGAGTTGGGATCCTTTGGAGGAGAAGAGGAATTCTGGTTTTTGGAATTTTCAGCCTTTTTGCACTGTTTTTCCCTCATCTTTGTGGATTTATCCACCTTTGGTCTTTGATATTGGTGACCTTCAGTTGGGGATTTTCTGTGGACGTCCTTTTTGTTGATGTTGATGCTATTCCTTCCTATTTGTTAGTTTTCTTTCTCACAGTCAGGCCTCTCTTCTGCACGTCTGCTGGAGTTTGCTGGAGGTCCACCCCAGACCCTTGTTTGCCTGGGTATTATCAATGGAGGATGCAGAACAGCAAAGATTGCTCCCTTTTCCTTCCTCTGAAAACTTTGTCCCAGAAGGGCACCTGCCAGATGCCAACTGGAGCTCTCCTGAACGAGGTATCTGTTGATTCTTGCTGGGAGGTGTCTCCCAGTCAGGAGGCACAAGGGTCAGGGACCCACTTGAGGAGGCAGTCTGTCCCTTAGCAGAACTCAATTGCTGTGCTGGGAGATCTGCTGCTCTCTTCAGTGCCTGCAGGCAGGAACGTTTAATTCTGCTGAAGCTGTGCCCACAGCTGCCCCTTTCCCCAAGTGCTCTGTTCTGGGGAGATGGGAGTTTCATCTATAAGCTCCTGACTGGGGTTGTTGCCTTTCTTTCAGAGATGCCCTACCCAGAGAGGAGGAATCTAGAGAGGCAGTCTAGCTACAGCAGTTTTGCCAAGCTGCAGTGGGCACTGCCCAGTTTGAAATTCCTGGAGGCTTTGTTTACACTGTGAGGGGAAAATCACCTACTCATGCCTCATGGTAGACATACCTCCTCCCACCAAGTTCAAGCATTCCAGATTGACTTCAGGCTGCTGTGCTGGCAGTGAGAATTTCAAGCCAGTGGATCTTAGCTTGCTGGGCTCCCTAGGGTGGGATCCACTGAGCAAGACCGCTTGGCTCCTTTGCTTGAGCCGCCTTTCCAGGGGAGTGAACAGTTGGGCCAGAATGAACTGTTCTTCACGGCACAGTCCCTCACAGCTTCCCTCGGCTATGGGAAGGAGTTCCCTGACCCCTTGTACTTCCCAGGTGAGGTGACGCACCACCCTATTTCAGCTCACCCTTTGTGGGCTGCACCCGCTGTTTAACCGGTCCCAGTGAGATGAACTGGGTACCTCAGTTGGAAATGCAAAAATCGCCCACCCGCTGTGTTGATCTCACTGGGAATTGCAGACCAGAGCTATTCCTATTTGGCCACCAATCCAGTTTGTGGTTTTGTGTGTATGCGTGTGTGTTTTTTTTGGTTTTTTGGTTTTTTTTTTTTTTTTTTTTTTTTTTTTGGTTTGGATTGGCTTAGCTATTTGGGTTCTTTTTTGGTTCCAATCTCAATGATAGTTTAATAGGAATAGCATTGAATCTATAAATTGCTTAGGGCTGTATGGCCATTATACTGATATTAATTCCCCTATCCATGAGCATGGAATGTTTTTTCATTTATTTGTGTCACCTCTGATTTACTGAGCAGTGGTTTGTAATTCCCATTGTAGAGGTCTTTCACCTCCTTGGTTAGATGTATTCACATGTTTATTCTTTATCTGAATATAATCTTTGGTGTGGTGTCTGTTAAGGGCATGGTTCATTTTTTAATCAAGCTGGCTTTTTATTCCTTATTATTAATTTTTAAAAGCTATTTGTATATTTTGGTAGCATCCTTTATCCAGTATGTCTTTTGCAAATATTTTCTTCTGGTCTGTGGTTTGCCATCTCATCCTCTTGACACTTAAGTCTAACTTATCAGTCGTTTCTTTTGTGACTTCTGACTTTGGTGTTGTATCTAAAAACACATTCTCAAATCCAAGGTCATCTTGATTTTCTCCTGTGTTATCTTCTATACGTTGCACAGTTTTTCACTTACATTTCATTCACTCATTTACATTTAGATCTAATCCATTTTGAATTAATCCATTTTGAACTAATATCTTTCTGCTTGTGGATGTCCAGTTATTTTATTACCATTTGTTGAAAAGTCTAGTTTTTTTTCTCTATTGTATTGTTCTTGGTTCTTTGTCAAAGATAACTTAATTATATTTATGTGGGTCACTATTCTCTGTGACATGATTATTTCACATTGTATGCCTGTATCAAAACATCTCATGTGCCACATAAATATATACGCCTACTATCTACTCACAATAGTTAAAATAAAAAGATAAAAACTAGATACTTATGTGGGTCTATTTCTGGTCATTCTATTCTCTTCCATTGATGTATTTGTCTATTTTTTTACCAAAACCACACTATCTTGATTACTGTATCTTTATAGAAAGTCCTGAAGTCATATAGTACCAGTCTTATATTTTTGTTCTTATCCTTCAATATTTTGTTGATGATTCCTGAACTTTTTCTTTCTACAGATACTTTAGAGTCAGTTTCTCTGTATCCATAAAATAACTGGCCAGGGATTAGATTGAAAATAATAGTACCATTCAAGTTGTCTATTTCCTTATTGGTCTTCTGTCTGGTTGTTAATTCTATCTTTTATGTATGGTATAAAAATTTCCAATTATTATTATAGAGTAACCATTTCTCCCTCCAATTCTGTCAATATTTCCTTTATCTATTTTGGGGCTTTGATGTTTTATGCATGTATGTTATGTTTACTATTGTTGTATCTGATTGTTGAATTAACCTTTTTTTCAACATACAATATCCTTCTGTTCCTTTTGTAATAATGACTTAAAGTCTATTTTTTTCTAATATTTGTTTAGAAATTTAACATTTTTGGGCTATCATTTGCATGGAATATATTTTCTCATCATTTCTCTTTTACACTATCTGTGCCTTTAGATCTAATATTAGCCTCTTGTGTACAGCATATAATTAGATCATTTTTAAAATCCAATATGTAGGGCAGGAAGAATGAATAATTATTGCTTAATAGTTAGAGAGTTTCTGTTTCAGATGATGAACAGGTAGTAGTAATGATTATACAGTGGTGTAAATTAATTAATGCCACTGAATTGTACAATTGTTTAACATGACACATTGTATGGTTTTATATATATATAAATATGTATGTATATATGTAAATTGATACCTCTCTCTCTCAGGATCCATACCCTGAACTTCAGCATCATGAAAATTCCCATGTAACAAACCTGCACATTTGCCTCCTGTATCTAAAATAAAAGTTGAAAAAGTTAAAAAAAAAATTGCAGAAAGATGTTATTTTTAAAAAAGGAAAAAATAATTATTTTTGTTAACAACCATAGGAGAACTTGTTTAATCTCACTAGAAATCAAGAAGACTGCATTAATATTGGAGAGACTGTTTTTTTTCAATCATTATATTAGTAAAGATCACTGAAAATTATATTAACTAAAGCTAGTAAGATTATGTGGAAAAATATTTACATAACATTGCTGGTGACAGTGTGAAATTTTAGATATATATTTTAAGCCCTTAAAATGTTAATATTATTTGATTCAGAAATTCCATTTATAAAAATTAATAGTAAGGACATACAATATATAAACTGTAAAGGAATATGTTAAACACCTTATTAATGAATATCAAAAAATGAAAATTCTAAACATTTTGCATTAAAATAATTCTCATGAGTATTATGTAAATACATGGAAAATGCAATTAATATAATGTTTGGGGGAACATAAGGACATAAAATTATTTTTGTGTTAAAATAAATAAAAACACCTGTAACAAATAGAGAGAAAATGTCTGCCAAAGTACCTCACCATTTGTAGCACGCATTGACATTAACCTACAGTGTAGTTTTACAAGATACTTTATTTCTAGCTTTGCTTAGCTATAAAATGAAAGGTTTTGAAATTCCCAAATTATAATTATAAATTTGAAATGACATTTTCTATATAGTAATTACACTATTAACCAGGAATTTGCTATTTCAACTAGATGTACTTTTAAGAGTGAACAGATTTTAAAAGCTCATTATTTTAAATAAAGCATAATAAAGTTCCTCTGGCTATAAGAATGTGTATTAGAGTCATATGAAAGAGGTCTGATACGTTTTTGAATATGAAGCATGAATCCTTGGCTGTCAGTAGGATACCCCAAAGATGGATATAAAGAAGTTAATGAATATACTTAACTGAAGGATTTGTCAGCTAAAAGATAATGCAGTAAACTAGGAAAAGAGACAAGAATCTAGGAAAGCTATGTAAACTTGTAAAATTCAAAGAAATTTACTAAGGCCAATTTGGAATAACTTAAGTCAAAATTATTGTCAACGAAAGTTACAAAGTTCTTAAAAATGGCTTAACTCAAGAACTCATTGGCAGTCTTATTTCTTTTACCAGTATTTTGTTCCTAAGATTCTGATAAACATTGTGGCAATTATGTTAAGAATAATAATGTTTAAAATGATGAGCAGACATCACTATTTTTGATAGCATGTAATTTACATTGCTCTGTAATGTAAATTGTGAGTGCCATTGTAAATTCCTTATAGCTGGCTCTGAGGTAGACCCAGACAGGATAGCGTTGAGTAAGCTATTAGAAGTGCATGGAGGGTGGGATGGTTTAGAGTTATTGAATTCACTTTGATTTGCTTAGAAACAAGGTGAGAGCGAAGAAACACAGGAGCAAGAATTTCTGGCATCAAAAGCTTTTCAATCGGGTAGAAAGTAAATCAAGATGTAGTAATGAGATCTGTATAAAATATGTGTAGAATTTTGTTGGAAAAAATAATTTGCATAATAGAAGATGGCCTAATAGGAACAGCTCCAGTCTCCAGCACCCAGCGCCAGTGACACAGAAGACAGGTGATTTCTGCATTTTCAACTGAGGTACTGGGTTCATCTCACTAGGGACTGCCGGACAATCGGTGCTGGTCAGCTGCTGCAGCCCGACCAGGGAGAGCTGAAGCAGGGCGAGGCATCTCCTCACCTGGGAAGCGCAAGGGGGAAAGGAATCCCTTTTCCTAGCCAGGGGAACTGAGACACACAACATCTGGAAAATCGGGTAACTCCCACCCCAATACTGCGCTTTACCAAGGGTCTTAGCAAATGGGCACATCAGGAGACTATATCCCACACCTGGCCAGGAGGGTCCCACGCCCACGGAGCCTCCCTCATTGCTAGCACAGCAGTCTGCGATCTAACTGCAAAGCAGCAGCGAGGCTGGGGGAGGGGCGCCTGCCATTGCTGAGGCTTAAGTAGGTAAACAAAGCTGCTGGGAAGCTCGAACTGGGTGGAGCTCACAGCAGCTCAAAGAGGCCTGCCTGTCTCTGTAGACTCCACCTCTGGGGACAGGGCAAAGCTAAACAACAACAACAACAACACACACAAAAAAAAGCAGCAGAAACCTCTGCAGACGCAAACGACTCTGTTTGACAGCTTTGAAGAGAGCAGTGGATCTCACAACACAGAGGTTGAGATCTGAGAAGGGACAGACTGCCTGCTCAAGAGGGTCTCTGACCCCTGAGTAGCCTAACTGGGAGACATCCCCCATTAGGGGCAGCCCGACACCCCATACCTCACAAGGTGGAGTACACCCCTGAGAGGAAGCTTCCAAAGCAAGAATCAGACAGGTATACTCGCTGTTCAGCAATATTCTATCTTCTGCAGCCTCTGCTGCTGATACTCAGGCAAACAGGGTCTGGAGTGGACCTCAAGCAATCTCCAACAGACCTACAGCTGAGGGTCCTGACTGTTAGAAGGAAAACTAACAAACAGGAAGGACACCCACACCAAAACCCCATCAGTAGGTCACCATCATCAAAGACCAGAGGCAGATAAAACCACAAAGATGTAGAAAAAGCAGGGCAGAAACGCTGGAAATTCAAAAAATAAGAGCGCATCTCCCCCTGCAAAGGAATGTAACTCATCGCCAGCAATGGATCAAGGCTGGATGGAGAATGACTTTGACGAGATGAGAGAAGAAGGCTTCAGTCCATCAAACTTCTCAGAGCTAAAGGAGGAATTACGTACCCAGCGCAAAGAAACCAAAAATCTTGAAAAAAGAGTGGAAGAATTGATAACTAGAATAATTAATACAGAGAAGGCCATAAACAAACTGACAGAGATGAAAACCATGACACAATAAATACGTGACAAATGCACAAGCTTCAGTAACTGACTCGATCAACTGGAAGAAAGAGTATCAGCGATTGAGGATCAAATGAATGACATGAAGTGAGAAGAGAAATCTAAAGAAAAAAGAAGAAAAGGAAATGAAAAAAGCTTGCTAGAAGTATGGGATTATGTAAAAAGACCAAATCTACGTCTGATTGGGGTGGCTGAAAGTGAGGGGGAAAGGGAACCAAGTTGGAAAACATTCTTCAGGATATCATCCAGGAGAACTTCCCCAACCTAGTAGGGCAGGCTAACATTCAAATTCAGGAAATACAGAGAATGCCACAAAGATACTCCTTGAGAAGAGCAACTCCAAGACACATAAATGCCAGATTCACCAAAGTTGAAATGAAGGAAAAAATCTTAAGGGCAGCCAGAGAGAAAGGTCGGGTTACCCACAAAGGGAAGCCCATCAGACTAAAAGTAGATCTCTCGGCAGAAACTCTCCAAGCCAGAAGAGAGTGGGGGCCAATACTCAACATTCTTAAAGAAAAGAATTTTCAACCCAGAATTTCATATCCTGCCAAATTAAGTTTCATAAGTGAAGGAGAAATAAAATCCTTCACAGATTAGCAAATGCTTAGAGATTTTGTCACCACCAGGCCTGCCTTACAAGAGACCCTGAAGGAACATGGAAAGGAACAACTGGTACCAGCCATTGCAAAAACATGCCAAAATGTAAGGACCATCGACACTAGGAAGAAACTGCATCAACTAACGAGCAAAATAACCAGTTAATATCATAATGGCAGGATCAAATTCACACATAACAATATTAACCTTAAATGTAAATGGACTAAATGCTCCAATTGAAAGACATGGACTGGCAAACTGGATAAAGAGTCAAGACCTATCAATTTGCTGTATTCGGGAGACCCATCTCACATGCAGAGACACACATAGGCTCAAAATAAAGGGATGGAAGGAGACCTACCAAGCAAATGGAAAACAAAAAATGAGGGGTTGCAATCCTCATCTCTGATAAAACAGACTTTAAACCATCAAAGATCAAAAGAGACAAAGAAGGCCATTACATAATGGTAAAGAGATCAATTCAACAGGAAGACCTAACTATCCTAAATGTATATGCACCCAATACAGGAGCACCCAGATTCATCAAGCAAGTCCTTAGAGACTTATAAAGAGACTTAGACTCCCATACAATAATAATGGGAGACTTCAACACCCCATTGTCAACATTAGACAGATCTACGAGACAGAAAGTTAACACAGATATCCAGGAATTGAACTCATCTCTGCAGCAAGCAGACCTAATAGACATCTACAGAACTCTCCACCCCAAATCAACAGAATATACATTCTTCTCAGCATCACATCACACTTATTCCAAAATTGACCACATAATTGGAAGTAAATCACTCCTCAGCAAATGTACAAGAAAGGAAATTATAACAAACTGTCTCTCAGACTACAGTGCAATCAAACTAGAACTCAGGACTAAGAAACTCAATCAAATCCGCTCAACTACATGGAAACTGAATAACCTGCTCCTGAATGACTACTGGGTACATAACAAAATGAAGGCAGAAATAAAGATGTTCTTTGAAACCAATGAGAACAAAGATACAACATACCAGAATCTCTGGGACACATTTAAAGCAGTGTGTAGAGGGAAATTTATAGCACTAAATGCCCACAAAAGAAAGCTGGAAAGATCTAAAATTGACACTCTAACATCACAATTAAAAGAACTAGAGAAGCAAGAGCAAACACATTCAAAAGCTAGCAGAAGGCAAGAAATAACTAAGATCAGAGCAGAACTGAAGGAGACAGAGACACAAAAAACCCTCCAAAAAAACCAATGAATCCAGGACTTGGTTTTTGAAAAGATCAACAAAATTGACAGACCGCTAGCAAGACTAATAAAGAAGAAAAGAGAGAAGAATCAAATAGACGCAATAAAAAATGATGAAGGGGATATCATCACCAACCCCACAGAAATACAAACTACCATCAGAGAATATTATAAACACCTCTATGCAAATAAACTGGAAAATCTAGAAGAAATGGATAATTTCCTGGACACTTACACACTCCCAAGACTAAACCGGGAAGAAGGTGAATCCCTGAATAGACCAATAGCAGGCTCTGAAATTGAGGCAATAATTAGTAGCCTACCAATCAAAAAAAGTCCAGGACCAGATGGATTCTCAGCTGAATTGTACCAGAGGTACAAGGAGGAGCTGGTACCATTCCTTCTGAAACTATTTCAATCAATAGAAAAAGAGGGAATCCTCCCTAACTCATTTTATGAGGCCAACATCATCCTGATACCAAAGCCTGGCAGAGACACAACAAGAAAAGAGAATTTTATTTATTTATTTATTTATTTTTTTTTTTTTTTTTTTTTGAGACTGAGTCTCGCTCTGTCGCCCAGGCTGGAGTGCACTGGCCGGATCTCAGCTCACTGCAAACTCCGCCTCCCGGGTTTACGCCATTCTCCTGCCTCAGCCTCCCGAGTAGCTGGGACTACAGGCACCCGCCACCTCGCCCAGCTAAGTTTTTGTATTTTTTTTTTAGTAGAGACGGGGTTTCACCGTGTCAGCCAGGATGGTCTCGATCTCCTGACCTCATGATCCGCCCGTCTCGGCCTCCCAAAGTGCTGGGATTACAGGCTTGAGCCACCACGCCCGGCCAAGAAAAGAGAATTTTAGACCAATACCCCTGAGGAACATCGATGCAAAAATCCTCAATAAAATACTGGCAAACTGGATCCAGCAGCACATCAAAAAGCTTATCCACCATGATCAAGTGGGCTTCATCCCTGGGATTCAAGGCTGGTTCAACATATGCAAATCAATAAACGTAATCCAGCATATAAACAGAACCAAAGACAAAAACCACATGATTATCTCAATAGATGCAGAAAAGGCTTTTGACAAAATTCAACAGCCTTTCATGCTAAAAACGCTCAATAAATTCGGTATTGATGGAATGTATCTCAAAATAATAAGAGCTATTTATGACAAACCCACAGACGATATCATACTGAATGGGCAAAAACTGGAAAAATTCCCTTTGAAAACTGGCACAAGACAGGGATGCCCTCTCTCACCACTCCTATTCAATATAGTGTGGGAAGTTCTGGCTAGGGCAATCAGACAAGAGAAAGAAATAAAGGGTATTCAGTTAGGAAAAGAAGAAGTCAAATTGTCCCTCTTTGCAGATGACATGATTGTATATTTAGAAAACCCCATTGTCTCAGCCCAAAATCTCCTTAAGCTGATAAGCAACTTCAGCAAAGTCTCAGGATACAAAATTAATATGCAAAAATCACAAGCATTCTTATACACCAGTAACAGACACAAAGAGAGCCAAATCAGGAATGAACTTCCATTCACAATTGCTTCAAAGAGAATAAAATACCTAGGAATCCAACTTACAAGGAATGTAAAGGACCTCTTCAAGGAGAACTACAAACCACTGCTCAGTGAAATAAAAGAGGACACAAACAAATGGAAGAACATACCATGCTCATGGATAGGAAGAATCAATATCATTAAAATGGCCATACTGCCCAAGGTAATCTTTAGATTCAATGCCATCCCCATCAAGCTACCAATGAGTTTCTTCACAGAATTGGAAAAAAACTGCTTTAAAGTTCATATGGAACCAAAAAAGAGCACACATTGCCAAGACAATCCTAAGTCAAAAGAACAAAGCTGGAGGCATCATGCTACCTGACTTCAAACTATACTACAAGGCTACAGTAACCAAAACAGCATGGTACTGGTACCAAAACAGAGATATAGACCAATGGAACAGAACAGAGTCCTCAGAAATAATACCACACATCTACAGCCATCTGATCTTTGACAAACCTCAGAAAAACAAGAAATGGGGAAAGGATTCCCTATTTAATAAATGGTGCTGGGAAAATTGGCTAGCCATAAGTAGAAAGCTGAAATTGGATCCTTTCCTTACTCCTTATACAAAAATTAATTCAAGATGGATTAGAGACTTAAATGTTAGACCTAACACCATAAAAACCCTAGAAGAAAACCTAGGTAATACCTTTCAGGACATAGGCATGGGCAAGGACTTCATGTCTAAAACACCAAAAGCAACGGCAACAAAAGCCAAAATTGACAAATGGGATCTCATTAAACTAAAGAGCTTCTGCACAGCCAAAGAAACTACCATCAGAGTGAACAGGCAACCTACAGAATGGGAGAAAATGTTTGCAATCTACTCATCTGACAAAGTGCTAATATCCAGAACTTACAAAGAACTCAAACAAATTTACAAGAAAAAAGCAAGCAACCCCATCAAAAAGTGGGCAAATGATATGAACAGACATTTCTCAAAAGAAGACATTCATACAGCCAACAGACAAATGAAAGATGTTCATCATCACTGGCCATCAGAGAAATGCAAATCAAAACCACAATGAGATACCATCTCACACCAGTTAGAATGGCAATCATTAAAAAGTCAAGAAACTACAGGTGCTGGAGAGGATGTGGAGAAATAGGAACACTTTTACACTGTTGGTGGGATTGTAAACTAGTTTAACCGTTATGGAAAACAGTATGGCAACTCCTCAAGGATCTAGAACTGGAAGTACCATATGACCCAGCCATCCCATTACTGGGTATATACCCAAAGGATTATAAATCGTGCTGCTATAAAGACACATGCACATGTATGTTTATTGCGGCACTATTCACAATAGCAAAGACTTGGAATCAACCCAAATGTCCATCAGTGACAGACTGGATTAAGAGAATGTGGCACATATACACCACGGAATACTATGCAGCCATAAAAAAGGATGAGTTTGTGTCCTTTGTAGGGACATGGATGCAGCTGGAAACCATCATTCTCAGCAAACTCTCGCAAGAACAGAAAACCAAACACTGCATGTTCTCATTCATAGGTGGGAACTGAACAATGAGATCACTGGGACTCGGGAATGGGAACATCACACACCGGGGCCTATCATGGGGAGGGGGGAGGGGGGAGAGATTGCATTGGGAGTTATACCTGATGTAAATGACGAATTGATGGGTGCTGAAGAGTTGATGGGTGCAGCACACCAACATGGCACAAGTATTCATATTTAACAAACCTGCACATTATGCACATGTACCCTAGAACTTAAAGTATAATAATAATTTTAAAATAATAATAATTTGCATAATAATACTAAAACTCAGAATAAAATATGTCAATTTGTCTCCATTTTTTTCATACTGGTAAAGTTCATGCATACTAGGATAATCAGTAGTTGCCTACATCGAATGAGATCAAGGGGATTATAAAGACCAGAAACCATTCTCTCCTGTTTATCTCTTTTGGGCCCTCTTCTCCAGGTGCTGGCCTGAATTCCATTACCAGGAAATTAAGATGCTTTCCCCTATTACAATGCATATATTCCAGGAAAGTTCATGTATTTTGTTGTTAACAGTGTACTGAAATAAAGATGAATACCAAGCTCAGAGCCACAAGCCATAAAATGTAATCTGAATTTTATATTCTACTTATAAGCCACATGACTTTTGGCAAGATTCTTAATTTATTAGAGCCCAATCATATTCCACTGTGAATTAGAAATAATAATGTCTGACTATTCTACTTTAAAGGTTAGCGTAAATGAGATACCATCTCACACCAGTTAGAATGGCAATCATTAAAAAGTCAGGAAACAACAGATGCTGGAGAGGATGTGGAGAAATAGGAACACTTTTACACTGTTGGTGGGATTGTAAACTAGTTCAACCATTGTGGAAAACAGTATGGCGATTCCTCAAGGATCTAGAACTAGAAGTACCGTATGACCCAGCCATCCCATTACTGGGTATATACCCAAAGGATTATAAATCGTGCTGCTATAAAGACACATGCACACGTATGTTTATTGCGGCACTATTCACAATAGCAAAGACTTGGAATCAACCCAAATATCCATCAGTGACAGACTGGATTAAGAAAATGTGGCACATATACACTATGGAATATTATGCAGCCATATAAAAGGATGAGTTTGTGTCCTTTGTAGGGGACATGGATGCAGCTGGAAGCCATCATTCTCAGCAAACTATGGGAAGAACAGAAAATCAAACACCACATGTTCTCACTCATAGGTGGGAAGTGAACAATGAGATCACTTGGACCTGGGAAGGGGAACATCACACACTAGGGCCTATTATGGGGAGGGGGTAGGGGGGAGGGATTACGTTGGGAGTTATACCTGATGTAAATGACGAGTTGATGGGGGCTGATGAGTTGATGGGTGCACACCAACATGGCACAAGTATACATATGACATGTACCCTAGAACTTAAAGTATAATAATAATAATAATAATAATAAAGGATGAAATAATAATGCTCATAAAATCACTTTGTAGATTGCAAATAGTTTTTTCCTCTTTTAGTTCAAACTAGTTTAGTAGCATTTTTCCAATAGAACAGTAAGCTGATGGCAAACTTTAATGTAAGAAGTCACCTGAACACAAGTACTAATGGTGATGTTTCTGGGAGGATACGGAAGCAGAAGTTAAGAACTTTCAGAAGGCCGGGCACGGTGGCTCAAGCCTGTAATCCCAGCACTTTGGGAGGCCGAGGCGGGCGGATCACAAGGTCAGGAGATCGAGACCATCCTGGCTAACACGGTGAAACCCCGTCTCTACTAAAAAAATACAAAAAACTAGCCGGGCGAGGTGGCGGGCGCCTGTAGTCCCAGCTACTCGGGAGGCTGAGGCAGGAGAATGGCGGGAACCCGGGAGGCGGAGGCTGCAGTGAGCTGAGATCCGGCCACTGCACTCCAGCCTGGGTGACAGAGCAAGACTCTGTCTCAAAAAAAAAAAAAAAAAAAAAAAAAAAAAAAAAAAAAGAACTTTCAGAAGACAAATACTGCCTCCTTCATATTTTATGATGGATCTTTCTGTGTTCATTAAAAATTCTTTTTATTTCGGCCGGGTGCGGTGGCTCATGCCTGTAATCCCAGCACTTTGGGAGGCCGAGGCGGGCAGATCACAAGGTCAGGAGATCGAGACCATCCTGGCTAACATGGTGAAACCCCGTCTCTACTAAAAATACAAAAAAAAAACTAGCCGGGCGCAGTGGCGGGCGACTGTAGTCCCAGCTACTGGGAGGCTGAGGCAGGAGAATGGCGGGAACCCGGGAGGCGGAGCTTGCAGTGAGCCGAGATAGCGCCACTGCACTCCAGCCTGGGCTACAAAGCGAAATTCCGTCTCAAAAAAAAAAAAAAAAAAAAAAAAAAAATTATTTTCATTTCATCTTAAACATGTCATAAAATTCATAGTTTTTTGAGAAAACATATCTTTATGAATGTCTATAATGATTTTTCAATGCCATTAATAGTACATATGTTGACTCCTAGTTCTAGGTTATATCACGTCTGCAAAACACATCCTCTTGCTCCATTTGCTCCTGTAATCTTTTTGTTCAACCTCTTTAATGCATAAAGATTTTGTCATGTAATGCTCCTAATATCAGAGCAAACAGGGTGCTGAGTAGTGCCAAAAGAGTGTGAAATAATGAAAGCAGAAATAATTTTTTACTATGAATGTTTAAATCCTTTGAAGAGACATGTGCTTTCACAAATTTGATTATTTCAAAGCCTTTTAAATAGCAGTGTTCTTTTTCACACTCATTAGTTCCTTCATCCCCTCTGCCCCACTCAGTGTGTGGCGTAGCGCCCTCCACTGTCCACACTCAGCAGATAAAACTAAGCATGTCTTTCCACTGTTCTCTTTGTTTTTGCAAATATAGTTTTACTTTCATACATTCAAATCACTAAAAAATAATTAAATATTATCATTTCCAAAGCATATTTGTACAACATTCTGGATTGCATTTTTTTTCTTCCAGTCTCCTCTGAAACTATCAACTCTTCCCTATCTCTCCCATTTTATCTTATCCAACTACTTTTTAGCATCACAGCCCATGTAGTGAATACAGGGGTGCTCCCTCCAGGTCAGGGCTAGCACTCTCATTTCCCAGCTGCTGGGGGTACCTGCTGCTGCTGATTTGCCTTTTTACGCATCATAATGAATTCCTTGGTCAGAGTTGAAATCCTAGCTAATGTAGGAATATAGATGTCTGACCCTGTTGTTGCCGTTAGGATAACTCGGTAGGACAATCAAAGCTTCAGAATTTCCCTTAGGTATAACTAGCCCTTAGGTACAATTACCTGTGGGGCAGCTTGTCCTTCTTCCCTATCCTGCCTTCCTCTTTACATGGAAGTGTGTCCCGAATGTACCAACTCAAAAACCTATTTCTCTGCCCTGAATACTACTCTATGAAATTCAATCTCACATAGTTCATGCTAGGTGTAGTTCTTAATATAGAGGCAACAGTGAAATATTGGACATGGATTGCTTGCTAGCTGGCTGACAAAAGAGATGCCCATCACTGGAGGGGAGGTAGACAGGGACTTAATCTGCCAAACTCTATGACATTAGAAGTGTCTATTCTGAAGAAAGAACCTGTGTGGAATTTATGTGAAGCCCTCATAGGAGAATCACAATATAGACCTCTTTGGACTCTGGAGAAAAGTGATTCCATCTCCAGCAAATCTGTGTACCATTTCACAGTCAGAGGCCCTTGTAGAGAGAGATGCTTACATGTATCCAGGGCTACACATTATATTTGAACTCTGTCTGCCTAATAAGTTATAAGGTATAGCAGGGCAATGTAAAAAGTTGTAGCATGTAGTGTATTCACCTGGAATCAGGGATGAGCCAAACCACAGGGCACCAGCAAGTTACCAAGCTGGCAGCCCAGGTCTCCATCTCATCACCAGACTAGGACCTGCACCACTCAACAACTAGCAAGTATGCCACCAAAGGGACAATCCCTATGGTGACCTAAGATAGAACAAAAGGCTAAGATTTGCTCACAAATAGACAGGCTGAGCATACAAGCTAAATATTGAGGTTTCTTCTTCAACAGCCCCTCTGTTAGCTGTTCCTAAAACATAGTGCGGAGAAAATGCTTCCCACTGCACAGAACTCTGGACAGTGCATGTGGGTATCCATTTTCTGCAAAACAAGTAGACTGAGATAAGAATATGGGTGACTCATGGACAGAGGTGAAAGATTTGACCCAGTCAGGGATATGGGAGTACTAAAATATCAGAACATTAGGGACAAAGGGGTCAGAGGAAAAAGTCCCAAACAATGAGCACTCCTAATACTTCAGAGATTTTACAACAGCCCAGCTCTGTCATTGGCATAAAGAATATATGAACAAAGGGGGGCCACACATAAGCCCAACCTGACTCCTCACGCCCACAGGAGGATCCCATTTCTACCACAGCTGAGTGTTCAATCTGTCATCAATAGAAGCCAAAAATGAGAGCTCAAGGTGCCACCAATGTGGCTAAAACAATCAACCATTTGGTGGCAGATTGATAATACTGGGCTCTTTTCTCCCAAAAGAGGCATTAATTTATTTAGACATGAACAGATGCACACTCTGGTATGAGTCTGCCTTTCCTGTTCACCAGGCCTCAACATTTTAGGATTTGCAGAGTTTTTGCAGGAGTCTTTGTAACTCCTCATACCTACAGACCCATTGTACAACAAAAGAGGTGCTGCAGCAGGAACATTATCACGGCACCTAGTGGCGCCCTCAGCACTGCATCACCCTCAGGGTTTGGGCAGGAGAGGACAGTTCATGGCCTCTTCGTATAAAACTAGTGTTTCATCTAGGAGATATATTATGAGAAGGGGACACCACCCCCAGGCTGTGGTGGAATAGACCTGGAATCACTGACCAATACACAGTTCTGTGTCCCTGGTAAGTAGATGACATGGATCAGAGAATGAAGAGGTGGATTTAGGACAGGTTGCAGTTATCACCATTCCCAGCTGCTCAAAAGGGGAATGTGAGCATCTTGTACTGACACCTCTGTACTGTGCAGGTGGAGGTCATAAGCCACGGTGCATCCTGGTGATTTTAAACACTTTGTACCAAGAGGTCAGCAAACAGTTTAAGGAGTCACCTTCACAGGGATAATTGTCCCTCAACACAATCAGGAAATATGAGGAAGGTGAAGAAGAACTTATTTGGCATGCAATAACTCTGCTAAATGTTTATGCTGCCATTACCAGTTTTAACGGTAAATGGAAATAAATCAGTGTCCATAGACACAGGATCAGCTCTTGGGATGACAGTGTGGGTTAGCCCAGCAGGCAAACTTCCCAGAGCAGCAGATGTTATGGTAATGACGGCCAGTCAAGAATGAGGAGTGGAAGAGGGGATGACGTTTGTCAGTTATGACCTTGACAGCAGCCATAGCAGCAAGAGCTGTTTATCATCTCACTAACCCTTCTCTTCTTTTCTACAGAAGGACCAGTGAGAATCCAGGACCAGTGAGAATCCAAAATGCACCTGGATGGGCCCACTTTAGCATAAGAAGCCAGTGGGGCTGCGGAATGGAAGATGTGCACTGCAGTGGATATTGTGGTTCTCTGCTCACATCTGTTGGGAGGGCTACTGGACTCCCAGCATCTAGAAATATCATCTGTTGAAAGCTCTCTCAAAGAAAACTCTTAAAGGAACCCAGTCTAAGACAGCTTGTATAGAGATTAAAATTGATATATTTGAAGTGAATTTTCATCTTCCCCTCAACCACTCTCTTCTTTAATTTATTTTAGGGGTGGTCAGCACTTTTACTCCATCTTCTAAGCATTACATTTGAAAATAAAAGTCAAGTTTACCATCAGAACCCCTGCCTCTAATTTTGTTCATTCGAATTCCCACACACCTCATGAATCTCTCTGTCATCATTATCATTATTCACCACTAATATAGTTTAAATACAATTTCTCTCTTGAGTATTCACAGTAAATTCAAAATTAGTTTATGTTTTCTACTCTTGACAAACCACATTCTTATAAGCTCACTCCCTTCCCTTTTCTAAACTTAAATCATATTTCTGCTACATAACACCTTTCAATGGTAGTATCATGATCAGATTTAAACCTTTGTTAAGACACAGAAAATCCTTCAGGATTTAGCCCTTGATCAAATTTCTAATCTCATTTTTTTCTACTGACTTTCAACTACACTCTACTCCAGCCAAGCCACTCTTTATTATTCACAAATCGTGATGTTTTTGCTCATTCCTTCCACCTTGCCTGTTGCCCATCCTGCCTGAGGGGCCTCACTTGAGTGCTCCCCCAACTTCGGCCAGTTCATGTCTCATTTTATATTTCAGCCCCACAAAAATCACAACTCCTTAAGGAAGCTTTTTCAAAAACACATTACTGGCTGAAATATGTGTCCTTACTAACTGTTCCATAGCACCTTGCGTAATAAACAGTAATAAAATGTTTTTATTTATCAATTTTTAGAAATTAGTGATGTTGATGAGAAGATTATGAATGACTTTATTAAGAGCTCTTTCAGTCCACTATTTCAATACAGTGAGGAGTTCCTGGTTAATAACATGTTAATGTGAGTTTAGAAAGTTAGCTCTACAAATGGAAATTATATTTGTACACACACATACCACATGTCACATACCTGTACACAACTAGGCATTGAAGAAGGATGAAATGTGAAGATGTATATTGTTGTGTTATACCCTGAGAGGGAAGACAGAGTAGTAGAAGTTCATTTCTTCTTCCAGTGTGGAATACTAAAGAGCCCTGACAATCCTACAGTCTCATTCAGGAAGCATGGGTAGAGAAGATGCACTTCTGTAATTCAGCAGCATTAGGCACAAGGCTTTGTTTTGGGGGGTCAAAATTTGTATCAAACCAGAATATTCTCCTGGTTAGCAAAATGCAATAGACATGGTACTTGCTGATAAAACAAAGTGCATCTGGATATGAGGTGCTAAAGGCAGCTTATTTCTTCAGCTCTATTGCAGGGGAAGTATTCAACACCTCTGCTCACAAGCCAGTTGCTATTTAACAGCCTGCTTGCTGCAACCTGTTCTCTGGCATCAGGCAATCTTTCAACGGAGTAGTGAAAAACAGAGGAAATTAGAGGTGTCACGTACATAAAATATGGACAGGAAAGAGGATAAATGACCGTTCTGTAGGGTTTGTAGGCAGTAATCTGAATGCTCGTAAAAGAAGTTTTGTTGTTTATTGTATTATTAAGATTTTATTTTTTATTTTTATATTATTTTGGATTATAATATAGAAGTATATATATTTATTTTACAGTTCGATATTTTAAAAATCTGCATTAGACTCAACTTTAGTTAAGTTAAAAAATTAAGGGGAGAATTCTAATATATCATAAAGTTGATAACAAGTATGCAATTGCACAAAATGTTGTTTAATGTTCACCCACTCACCATGGGAATAACAGTATCACTGATTGCATAAAAGCCAAATGGAAAAAGTTGGTATATGTTTGAAATACAGGATTAGTAGTTACTTTAAAAGCAAAACATTGCCCAAATAAGTTGATCTAATATATTTAGATGGAGAAGGTCTATTTACAAGTCATTCTTTTTGCATAACTTTTTATTTTGATCAAATGATTCTCCATGTAAATGAAAGATACTCATTTTGAATGTCAAATTTTCTTATGAAACTGAGCCAAATGATATTTATTTGTTGTCATTAACAGAATAAATTCACTGATAATTAAATGATACCATCTTTCTATTAATGCTTCAAATTAAAAAATCTGTTAACTCTAATAACTTTTTTCCATTCCATTTGTAGAATAAAAGTTTTAGAAATTTCTTTCTGTCAAATTAAACTGTCTCTATTATTTTGAATGCTACCATAAATTCATCCAAACCTTAGCATTGTTTATGTTATTTACTAAACACTGATAATATGAATATATAGAATTAATAGAGGACAGAGTTGTAGTAAGATCAAATTCTTCTAAATTAAGAAACATATGTACCTACAGTGCACTGGAATTGATTTTGGTGAACATACCATTCATATTTGCATCTCAAAAAACTGTGATCGTCTCCTAAAAATGATCACCAAAAATGATTAGTCTATTTATTAATGCCTAGATAATCAATAGAAATCTCTCAATTTCTCTTTAATGTGCCTAGTATATGTTTATATTTTAGAGATAACAGTCTTTTAAAAATAATGCTTGACAAAATATCTTACAAGTGAACAAATACCAGGAAACTAATTTGTTAGCTAATAAATAATTATTTATTATCACAACTTGGGCAGCAAATTGCGTGGCCACCTTACCTATTATTAGCCCGAGGAGACCCCGTATTCAACTAAAACTATAGGAACTCAGATAAGAGGAAAATATTTAAATATGTCTCCTACACCCACCCCTTTCCCAAACAGAGATTCCTTACTTAAAATAATTTGGCACCTCTGTTGGTTTGTTTGTGATTACCTACATTATATCTGTGATATCTTCCACAGCCAGTGACCCATCCTGTTTCTGATATCAAATACAAAAAAATGTAACTAAGATTGCTTAAAATACAAAGCAAATGTTAAATACAAATAATACCATGGAATAAAACCTTTGGATAAAGTAAACATGAATTTATTTTCTATACTACAATCAGAATTATCTTTTTTATTCTCTCTCTCTCCCTCTTACTCACCCCCGCCCTCCTTATGTTTCTGGAAAAAAGCAAATAGCAAAGCCCTTTCATGTCTCTGACTTAACACTTCCTGTTCCCTCTCCTTGAAATCTTTTTACTCCTACTCATTTCATAGCTATTCCATTCTTGCTGTGGTCTCACTACAAATATCACTGCCTTAGGGAGTCTTTTCCTGCAAAACTACTAGAAGACCTTCTGAACCCTCTTTCTGTCAATACCTTTCTCCTTTCCCCCCTCCCCACCGACAGACCTCATTGCCATGTACCTCTCCTGCTGTGTGCCTCTCCTTCTAATGAAAGCTTCCAGTCAGTCTAACCGACCCACTGTTGCAGCCCTGGGTCCTAATACAGTCACTGGCATGCAGGGGACATGCAATAATTCTAACTTTTGTAAAATGAACATATTAAAACAGAATCAACTTTAATGAAGAAAAATCACTTCTTTTACCTCTGGTTATGTGGTTGTCATGTAATTGGAGGCCTGTAATTGAGAAGTGGGGGAAACATATACTAAAATGAGAACTTACAAATGTCTATGAAATGCCCAACTTCAGAGAAGGCATGATGAAAACAGCCAGGAATATTTTCTGGACTATACAAGTCCAGTGTCTCATCTAGAGAACTTTGATCAAAGGACCTTGAGTTTGTTATGAATAATTTCTGCCATTAGTAATAGTCTTAATTTGCTGAACTTTGTAGAGATCAAGTTGAAAGAGCAAAAGAAATAAACAAATGAACAAAAAGAATAACAATGTATGAAGACATTTTTCTTTTTTTTTTTTTTTCTTTCTTTTTTTTTTTTTTTTTTTTTTTTTTTTTTTTGAGGCGGAGTCTTGCTCTGTTGACCGGGCTGGAGTGCAGTGGCCGAATCTCTGCTCACTGCAAGCTCCGCCTCCCGGGTTCAAGCCATTCTCCTGCCTCAGCCTCCCGAGTAGCTGGGACTACAGGCGCCCGCCACCTCGCCCGGCTAGTTTTTTTGTATTTTTTAGTAGAGACGGGGTTTCACCGTGTTAGCCAGGATGGTCTCGATCTCCTGAGCTCGTGATCCGCCCGTCTCGGCCTCCCAAAGTGCTGGGATTACAGGCTTGAGCCCCCGTGCCCGGCCTTAAAGCCTGGAATTTGACCCAAAATCTTTATATTAAGTAATTACAGACCGGAGTTTTACTTTCCCACGTCTTTCCATGGACCTGTGAGGCTCCTGTGTGCTCCTCCAGAACAAGGAAGACAAATGAGGTCAAGTACGTTTGGTAAGCTTCATTAGCACGATAGTCTGAGGATATTTTCATAAAAGAAAATAATTTAACATTATTTATGCAGGTACTTTCTTTTTCCCATGAAACACAAGTTGAGAAGTGATAAAATATGCACTATAGAACAGAATATGTAATATATTTACATATAGTGCTAATGGATCTAAGATACCTGTTGACTTATTAAAACTTATTTGTTTTTGACAGTCAAAAACAATGTTTAATTCAAAATATTCCTTGGGCATCTATATGAAATGATAAATATATAATTTTTATTGAATTTTAAAATAAAATTAAATATTTCCCATACACAAAACCTGGAAGTAAAGATGAAGAAAGAACAACACAACAAATCCCGGCATTTTTACTACTGGAGTTCACTATAACAGAATCATTGAAGACCGCCAATGGCGAAAGCAATGTATGTGGTAAAACTGTTTCAATCAAAGGGCTGATTAAAGAATTAATTAAATAATATAAAAGAAAAATACATTCTGCAGAAGAATCATTTGCCTATGAGCTACTATCTATAACAGATAAATTTTATTTGAAGGAATGCATGGAAACAGGTAAGCATTACAGAATCTTGGATTCAATGCAATCACATTCAATTATACAATGTGGGCCAGGTGCAGTGGCTCATGCCTGTAATCCCAGCACAATGGGAGGCCGAGGTGGGAGGATCACTTGAGGTCAGGAGTTCAAAACCAGCCTGGCCAACATGGCAAAAACTCTGTCTCTACTAAAAATGCAAAAATTAGCTGGGTGTGGTGGCAGGTGCCTGTAGTCCCAGCTACTCGGGAGCTTGAGGCAGGAGAATTGCTTGAACCCAGGAGGTGGAGGTTGCAGTGAGCTGAGATCGCACCACTGCACTCCAGCCTGGGTGAGAGAACAAGACTCCACCTCAAAAAAAAAAAAAAATTATATATATATATACACACACACACACACATAAAATATGATCATAAATAATGATTAATCCATGTGCAATTGAAGATGAAATGTTGAAATTTTATCAAGCAGAATTTTTCATGTGAAGAGAATGAGGCATAAAATAAGTAATCCATTTGTTACTGACACTGAATCATTTGATGGCTGAACACAAGCACAGATTATAAGTAATTTGAAAATACTTCATTTAGTGTGTGTGAAGCATTCTGAGAGTCTGCTGCTCTTTCAGTGAAACATCATCTTTGTTATTTATTAAAATGGGCATTCACTATGCTGGGCCCTTTCCTACATTATCTCTGATCATTGCAAGAGCTGTCCAATACCTAGTTATTACAATTTCCCAGATGATACAATAAAGGAAGCACCATGCATGTTCACCATACTTCACAGCTAAGAAGTAGAAATCAAACCTAAGTCTGTCATTTTCCACAGTTTATATTTCTTCTTTTATTCTGACCTACCTTTTTAATGATTTCCCTAACTGAACATCAGACTCATTTGCTGAACATGATTAGAAATAAACTCTTATTGCTAATGCCTGACTTCTTTCTTAAAATAGAGGAGAGACTCAGAGTACCATTTAGAACAAGACACTAAACCCAGGAAAACAATTTATTCATAGCATGCTCTGAGTCATCACTTCTTCTTATAATAATACTGCTATTTTAAGCATTTGTCCCCCCCCCATATGTGAAAAGTTTCCCATAAGCTATTCATTTGAGTAAGACCCATTGTTAAAATTGGCTCAAAGTTTGAAAATGCCAGTAACCTAGAGAATGTCGGTGGGAAGGGAAGAGGAAACAAAGCTTGCCCTAACTTTTTATTTTTGACACTTATAATACAGATACAAAGCTGGCTGCTAGTTCCATCAGAAAACAGGGCTACAAAGCTGGCTGCAACTAAGGGACTCAGGTTAACGAATAACTTCACTTTCAAACGACATCAAGTGTTCCTTAGATACAGACCATTCAAAACTGTAATTCATTAATAATGTACAAATGGAAAGTAAAGTTGTATTAATGCTAATGAAAGGCTTATATGTTGAACAATAAAGGTTAAAAATCCCCAGCACATTCTTTATTCATTTCCTTACTAACTCACTGTTTTCAGGTCCAATTATTCATGCCCTAGAGAAAAGTTTATCTTTAAAGAAATTGAAGCAACTTTCACATATGAAGGTAAAACTAAACACTATGTTAACTATTTTATGTGCAATAAAAGTAGCTTTTTACCACAGAGGTAAAAAGCAAAAACATTTGAAAGAACAATTTATGTAGTTTAAAACTTATTATATAGAACATGTTAAAAATTACAACAATAATGCTTTGAAGGTAGTATCTATTTATACTCTTCTCACAACACAAATCACCTGGTATTTGATATTTGACTCATGAGTGTCCAGTGATAACCGCAAACATACTTTTTACCCTTTGAAAATTGTCTTGATGAACCTTCTGGTTAAGCAATTGATCAAACTGTCCCACCAAGTCCTATTTCCATTTGGCATTATCCCTCTTGAGTCTGTAACAAGGCCCTCATAATGTTTAGACTTCTCTCCATACTGCATGAAAGTACCTACCCTATTCTAGATCTGTCCTTTTCATTAGACTGTAGACTTCTTGAGGGGAGGGACTGCATCTGTTTTTAAACTCCTAGTATCTAGCAATAGTCATGTGGCATGATTGATGCATAATAAGAATATGTTCAATAAATAAATTGACAAGCCCTATTTGGAACATACTGTGGTAATCCAAATGAGAAGAGGTTAACCAAGTTAGTAATATTGAAAATGGAAAAGAGGGAGCATTTTCTAGATTTGTTTAGAGAAAGTTATTAAAAGGCTAAATGGCAAGGGTAAGGATAAGGTAAGAGGATAGAACTAAATTTGGATTTATTTAGATAGATGAGATGGGAATACAAAGGTGTGAGACTAAAATGGACAGCAAGTTCAGTGTTGAACACACTTTTGAAATGTCGTTATTATGGAGTCTTAGGGATCATGCATGTTTGAGCTGGACATAATAGAAGAGGAATGCATTATCATTAGGCCAGTTGGCTAAATTAAAGATTGAACAAAATTGTCTAATCAAGCTCAGAACTTCTCCCTCAAACGTATTTCATCTAAATTTATTCCCTTCAAATTAAATCCACATATCAAAATATATATTTCATCAAATATATTAAACCATTCGGAGGAGTATAGAGGTTTTCACTTTCAGAATTTATTTGAAATCTATTAAGGAAAAAGATTAATCTTTTTCTATTAAAATGTTTCTAAAGCTCAAATCTTACAGATTAATTTTATAATAACTTAATGCTATCAATCTGGTAAGTTGATGCATTACAATATTTCTTTTAATCATAGCCATGCAAAATTTTTCAAAAGAATGCCCCAAATTCATGTGGTAAAGAAAGCACCAGCACATTTCCATATACTACTGGTCACGGTATGCTATTTGTTATTCTTAACCTACAGATTTTATTTTCAGAAAGTTGACATGCCATCTGTCTGATGAAAATAGGCAAAAATCTTTGTTTTGTTGGGACAGCTTTCTTGGATTCTAAGAGCATGTTAGGCTGTTCCTCCTGCTATAACAAAATACCCAGGACTGAATAATGTAGAAATAATAGAAATGTATTTCTTACAGTTCTGAAGACTGGAAGTCCAAGATCAAGGTGCTGGCAGATTTGGTTTCTGGAGAAAAGTCATTCTCTGCTTTGAAAATAGTGCTTGTTGCTGCCTTCTCCCGTGGCAGAAGGAGGAAGGGCAAAAGGGACTAGGACACCACTTCAACTTCTTTTATAAGGGCACTAATTCCATTCACGAGGACAGAACCTCATGACTTAATTAGCCCCCAAGATGGCTTTCCTCCTAATGCTGTCACATGAGGTATTAGATTCTAATGTATGAATTTTGAGGGAACACATTCACTCAAATCATGGCAAAGGGCTTTGTTTTTTGGTTTTGTTTTACTTGTTGTTATTGCTGCTTTTTTCTGCAAACATGATAAAATTCGGTCACACTAATAATTTGTATTATTAATTCTGTGTAGGAATAAACTCTTCTAGCTATTTCTTTTTAACATATGAACACACAGTTTCCAGTTCAAAGGATAGTAAGCATTCTAAAGAGAAAAACAAATGAGTATCCTGAGAGAACTACATCTAGGTAAATATATTCTGCAATCTAAGAAACAACCACTATCTCCATTCTCCACAAGGTCGTCTGTAGGCTGGCCCACTGACAGAGATTAAGCACTTTATAAAATAACTGCCAAATTAATAAATAAGTATCTATATAGTTTTATTTTTGAGGCAACACTATTCTTCACATTTACTCATATGACTTCTAAAATTTAATTATTAACTTGATTGATGCAAATTCTATGGACTGGGCTGATCTGACCTCCCATTTGATAGTGGCCTCAACCACACGACATGGTTTGACTGACAGTAGGATTTTGCAGTTATTCCCAATACAGAGACTAAAATAGAATTGCACATTAAGGCTTTCTCTCTTCTGCCTTTGCCATTTACAAGAAAAGGACATGCCTGGGCTAACCTCCTCATTCTTACAGAAGAATAAGGAACAATCAGAGGATGCTTGAGCGAACCATCCAAATTACAGCCGTACAAATTAGCCTGCCCAGGTCAATCTTCTGAATCCCACAGAAGCACTAGAAACAAATGTTTACTTTCATAAGGCAGTGATGCATGGTCATTATGTGTTACATGGCAAACTTGGGCCACTGCTGATGTAAGTGCCAACTCTTCAACATGAAGTCCAAAGCTCCTCAGATTTGGTATCTGACTATTTTACTTTTGTGTGCCCTTCCCACTCCTTAATTTTCCACCTCCTCTCTCAGTGTTCTCTTAAGTCTCAGGGATTTCACACTTGCCTTTCAGTCTTCCTTCACCGTGTGCCTATTTAGCCACCCAGGACCTACAAATTCTCAAGTGAAATGTACTTTTTTTCCAGCTATTGCTAATGGCCCCTTAATCTAGTTTGTAGCTTCCAGGTTATCCCGAACTCCCTTTGCTAAGAACTATTTAAACATACGACTACTCGTTCAACATCAATCTTCACTGGGCTAAGAGGACAAAGACCTCCAAAAGCACAGACCCTAAGGACTGGAATGTAACAGACAATAACTCTGCTGACTGGTTGATCAAAACTTCTAGAAAATACAGTGCCCCTTTGACATCTTGAGGATGGTAGCACAGTAGCAAAGGGTCTCTGGTACGCATGTACTGCACTGGGTTGGACTATCCCACAGTGTGTGAGGGGCAGAAATGTCCATCTCCTTCTAAGCGTTCATCATGCAACTCTCACTGTGCAACACACTTCACACACATTTTCTTGTTTACACTTTACCATAACCCTGTGAGAAAAGTGTTATTCACATATCCATTTTAGAGATGAAGAAAATGAGGCTCATGGTGTCTGTGTGATTTGCAGAAGCAACTCCCTGGTTTGCTTTGAGGAATTTGAAACAGAAAGAAAAAGCATGATAAAATTCTAGTTACAGATGAAAGGACATGTTGTGGTTGAAACAAGATCTGTTGAAATATGGGCTAGCTGGAAATAATGCTCAAATGTTTCAGAATCTCTATCTTATGTTTTACAATTTATTATTTTTAACATGCTATCTCATTTAATTTTCAAATAATGCTGTAAGGAAAAGCAAAGCTATATCATTCCCATTCAATTCATGCAGGTTTGAAGGATAATTCTTTGAGTTACAAAACTTTTATGGAAATCAAAAATCATAATTTAAGCAAAGGTAAACTAAAATATAATGAGAAAAGTTTGAAGTCAGTTATTCTTAATAATAATAATATTAATCCAGAAAAATATAAAATATATCAGAAGCCACAGAAAGAAAGAATAAAAAATTAAAAGATTTAAAGAAGAGGAAAACAAGATATAAAATGTAAGGGTATGAAAAGTATATATTAGCCAAAGACCTTTCGACTCTTTCTTGATTTTATTTTTTCTATATTTGAATTATAAACATAGCAGTGAATTATGTGTTAATTTTCACAGTGCTGTATAATGTCCTTGTATATCAAGAAATGAGTAAGAGCCGGGCGCCGTGGCTCATGCCTGTAATCCCAGCATTTTGGGAGGCCAAGGTAGGCGGATCACGAGGTCAGGAGATTGAGACCAACTTGGCTAACAAGGTGAAACCTTGTCTCTACTAAAAATGAAAAAAAAAAAAAAAAAATTAGCTGGGCATGGTGGCGGGCGCCTGTAGTCCCAGCTACTCAGGAGGCTGAGGCAGGGGAATGGTGTGAACCCGGGAGGAGGAGCTTGCAGTGAGCCGAGATTGCGCCACTGCACTCCAGCCTGGGCCACAAAGCGAGACTCCCTCTCAAAAAAAAAAAAGGCAGGAAATTTTATTTTTTATATTAAGCCTCACTAATATATTGCATGGAAACTTGGGTTAATTTTTTGAATGTCATTCAAATTTGAATGTTTAATTTTTTAAAAAATATTTACTTTAGGGCTATCTTTGAAATACTTGAAGATTAGAAAGCAATTACCTGATAGATAGTTTCCCTAAATGTCTGAGATTTTTTTTGCAATAAATACAATGTTCTTCATTCTCCTAAAATCAAAGAAGAAATAATTTATCTGAAGATCATAAAAATCACATCAAACAGCTCTCTGTCTGTATTGCTGAGCTGTAACACAATTAGAACGAAAAAATAAATATATAATTTTAAAATGCTAAGATTTACGTGAGTACTGTCAGAACTATATTATAATGTGTAGAGTGAAGATTTCTACTTACATAGGAGACATTTCAAGAAAGAATTCATTTTGATGTTTTCAATTTTTTTTTTTTTTTATTTTTAGTAACTGTCTGATGTGAAATAATTGAAAGACTATGGAATAATATAAAATTTAAGAAATAAAGGGTTCATTCTATGTTGAGAAGTTTAAGTGATGGAATTCATATTGTGATCGTATAAATGCTTTATATAAAAAGTCTAAAGATGTATAATAAAGTGTGTATGTGTGTGCACATGTGTGTACATGAGGGTCATACACCTTTGGGACAAACAGTAGCTCAGAGCTCCTTCAGTTTATCAAAGCCATGTCAAATATTTTTAAAAATAAAAAGGGCCATATTAATTTCAATTCAAACTTTACCTTGAAACATTCTAGAAATCAGTGTTGATTTAAAGGACTAAGTGGATTAGACAGATTAAGGTATTTCATGAATTTCAAATGTTAATGTGTTAACCGTGAATTTAATTGTAAATCAAAATTATTTTGGAAAATAATCAAGTCCTCTAATTTTGTAGAAAAAATATGAAAAACCAGAATGAAGTGATTTCAGCTAAGATCATCTTGATTGTCTGTCTCTTACTGCTCAGAATGTAAGTTTGCAAAATGAAGGTCACTATACATGTGAGTGGGTTTTAACAAACATTTTCCATAACAATGCTTTTAATGCACATTCAGTTAAGGCTAATAATGGACATAAAGAGGAAAGAAACCATAAAATCCTTTTATAATAGTGTACAGTAGCTTATAATCTGTGATAGAGCTCATTCTTAAGACTGTGTCCTTTTACTTCATATTTATTATCTTCATAGATCTGTTAGCCAATCTTGATTTTCAAAAAGTGTTTTTAACAAGCTAAGTATCAGTACTGGCTTTTAAATAAATTGAAGTAAAGAAGCCTTTATAAGTATTACACCACAGCCATTCTCAATTTCAACTATTAAAATATTAAATAATGATAAAAACAAGCAGACTATAACAATTTGGGGGACCTAGTATTCTAGAGACAAGCAATGATATGAGTAATGCTGTCCTTTACCCATGTTTAAGAGTCAAATTTATGGTGCTCTAATAATCACAATGGATATTTACATAGTATGAATATGAATATTATTTGTGCTACAGTTACATCCCATGGAGCCCTGTGACTCCTGAGCTGCAGCAGGAGGAGTAAATGCTATGTCTCAGGTGTGGGATTCCAATGCCTTCATTCTTATTTTTACTACTAACACTCAGGTGTTATTTATTGGATGTCCATATTTATTATAGAAAGAATAACTTTCAAACTTTTTTAGAATCATGGAATTTTGTAAAGCAAAAACAAAAACATAAAAGGGAGGTGCCCATAACAAATATCTCCCTTTTATAGTTTTGTTGTTGTTGCTGTTTTTAGTTTTGGTTTTTACAAAATTCCATGATTCTAAAAAAGTTTGAAAGTTATTCTATAATAAGTCATTGAGGGGAAACATAAATGCCCATTAACTCAGTATTGCCTCCACCTGCTTGCTGCAAGCTGTACCTCAGCTAGAATGTTCTTTCCACTGTGTAAACAAGATTGTGGTGGAGCGCGTGCTGGACCTTGATCATGTGGCCCAATCTATTTCTCCAGTTTTCCTCTCCCCATGTACCTCCTGGAACCTTAACTTTGAGTTGTACTGTGTCTCTTTGTTCTAAAGTTACACTCTGATAATTTTCTTCCCTCAATTCATAGTGTTATTCTTTGACTTTGTCATCCATGAATGTATTTGTTTTTTCCTCAGTGATAGAGTGGTAAATGCCCAGTAGAGGATAGATTTCAAAAATCTGGAATCTGATTCTGTGAAGAAAGTCAATGGTAGCTTGATGGGAATAGCACTGAATCTATAAATTATTTTGTACCTTATGGCCAAAATATTGATTCTTAATATTCATGAACGTGGATTTTTTTTTTCATTTGTTTGCATCCTCTCTTATTTCCATGAGCAGTGATTTGCAGTTCTCCTTGAAGAGGTCAAATTTCATATGGAACCAAAAAAGAGCCTATATAGCCAAGACAATCCTAACCCAAAAGAACAAAGCTGGAGGCATCACACTACCTGATTTCAAACTATACTACTAGGCTACAGTAATCAAAACAGCATGGTTACTGGTACCAAAACAGATATATAGACCAGTGGAACAGAACAGAGGAATCAGAAATAAAACCACACATCTACAGCCATTTGATCTTCGACAAATCTGACAAAAACAAGCAATAGGAAAGGATTCCCTTTTTGTTTGTTTGTTTGTTTTTGAGATGGAGTCTCACACTGTCACTCAGGGTGGAGTGCAGTGGTGTGATCTCCACTCATGGCAACGTCTGCCTCCTGGGTTCAAGCAACTCTCCTGCCTCAGTCTCCCAAGTAGCTGGAATTACAGGTGCCTGCCACCACGTCCAGAAAATTTTTTGTATTTTTAGTAGAGACAAGGTTTCATTATGTTGGCCAGGCTTGTCTTAAACCCGTGACCTCATGATCTACCCACCTTGGCCTCCCAAAGTGCCGGAATTACAGGTGTTAGCCATCGCACCCAGCCAGGATTCCCTATTTAATAAATGGTTTTGGGAAAACTGGCTAGCCATATGCATGAAACTGAAGCTGGACCCCTTCATTATACCTCATACAAAAATTAACTGAAGATGGATTAAAGACTTAAATGCATGACTTAAAACCATAAAAACCATAGAAGAAAACCTAAGCAATTCCATTCAGGTCATAGGCATGGGCAAAGACTTCATGACTAAAACACCAAAAGCCATTACAACAAAAGCCAAGATTGACAAATGGGATCTCATTAAACTAAAGAGCTTCTGCACAGCAAAAGAAACTATCATCAGAGTGAACAGGCAACCTACAGAATGGGAGAAAATTTTGTAACATATCCATCTGACAAAGATCTAATATCCAGAATCTACAAGGAACTTAAATAAACTCACAAGAAAAAAACAACCCCATCAAAAAGTGGATGAAGGATATGAACAGACACTTCTCAAAAGAAGAAATTTATGTAGCCAACAAATATATGAAAAAAAGCTCATCACCACTGGTCATCAGAGAAACACAAATCAAAACCACAATGTGATACTATCTCACACCAGTTAGAGTGGCAATCATTAAAACATCAGGAAACAACAGATACCAGTGAGGATGTGGAAAAATAGGAACACTTTTACACTGTTGGTGGGGAGTGTAAATTAGTTCAACCATTATGCAAGACAGTGTGGTGATTCCTCAAGGATATAGAACCAGAAATATGATTTGACCCAGCAATCCCATTACTGAGTGTATACCCAAAGGATTATAAATTGAGTACATACCCAAAGGATTATAAATTCTCCTATGAAGACACGTGCACACACATGTCTATTGAGGCACTATTTATAATAGCAAAGACTTGGAACCAACCCAAATGCCCATCAATTATAGACTGGATAAAGAAAATGTGGCATATATGCACCATGGAGTACTATGCAGCCATAAAAAAGGGATGAGTTCACACCCTTTGCAGGGACATGGATGAAGCTGGTAACTATCATTCTCAGCAAACTAACACAGGAACAGAAAACCAAACACCACATGTTCTTGCTCATAAGCGGGAGTTGAACAATGAGAACACATAGACACAGGGAGGGGAACATCACACACTGGGGCCTGTTTGGGGGTAGGGGCATGGAGAGGGATAACATTAGGTCAAATATCTAATGCCGGCAGGGGTTAAAACCTAGATGACAGGTTGATGGGTACAGCAAACCACCATGGCGCAAGTATACCTATGTAACAAACATGCATGTCTTGCACATGTATCCCAGAACGTAATGTATAATTTAAAAAATTAAAAATAAAAAAAGAATCGAAAAACACATTTGGAATCTGGATTTTGCCCAGATGGTCTTAATTTCAGTCAAACATTATTTCAGTAGTTTTCTATTCTCAAATACACATCTGATCATTTCTTTCCTTTGTCTCAAACCCTAAATGTATTCCCCTGTTCTTAGAATCACTTCCAATTTCTTAATTGGATCTTTTTTTAAATCTGGCTCTTAGATACCCATAAACATGATCTCTCATCCCACTCTTCCCTCAAATTCCATGTCCTTCCTCACTTACAGATATCTGTCTGGGCAGTTTCATCCTGCTTGTCTCAACTTTAAGGAAACGTCTTTGACTGATGTGTATGCTCTCCCATGTCTCACAAGAGACAGCAGGCATTCAATGAAGATTTATTCATAAATTAAATGAGTGTTTTGTAGATGCCACTGCTGAGATTTCTATTTAACTAGGAACTCTATCACTAGATATAATTAATTAATGCACATATACATATTTAAAAGAATATAATGGCAACAAGGCTATGCTTTTAGCTATGTAAGTTAAGTATGGCTAACATTATTCTTTGACATAATAATAATAATACCCTTCTCTAACAGTGAAAAGCTACATTTTAATAAGGATGAGAATGACAAAGAACAAGCTGAGCTGTATAGTAATGAATTTGGGAGGAAATCACTCAGCAACAGTAAGGGAACTGAAGAATGTATCACCTCCTTATACCCTGCTAATGTAAATGTAAGCATAGGGAGCAGAATGCTATTTAATATGTCTTGTGCTCTGGCAAATCAAGGGTAATCTTTTACTCTGGGAACTTCCAAGCACAGGTGGTAAGTAATGAGAATTAGCTTGACATTTTCAGACATCCCTCTACATCCACACATTTAGCATACCAGTGTAATCTAAAATCATGCGGACTCTCATTCCCTGAAATAAGAGATGCAGCAATTCTTTCCTTCATTGATATATTAACAATACACTATCTGCTTTATATGGAGCTCACTTAATGTCCCAGAATAGAGTCCACCCTTTCCCTGGAATCTCTTCTTTATTACAAGACCTTTGGTTTGCTTCTGTAGTAACTTCAAGGTTGGAAGTTACAAGAAGAAGTGCAGAAGGACAAAGCATATTCAGCTAAAGGGTAAACTCTCCTGAATCCAAACATTTAAAAACTGTTGAACATATAGTCTTAGAGATATTTTTCACTTTCATATTACTTAGCAAAAATAGACAGAAAATAACTAGATATTATTTATTTTAATAAAACATTGGACAAAGCATGTTTTGATTTGTATGTAACAATTATCTTTTTTTGTCATATTTAAAAATAACTTCCAGGCTCATTTGATGAAGGGGTGCAAGTTTCTTGCAGTAAGCCCAGTTCAGTGGTTTGTCCAGGAATCTCCATTTGTGCTTGTCCTCCTCTTTATGTCTGATATAACTATTAATAGTTCCTACTTTCATTCTCCAAGTATCCTAATCTGTGATGGATACTACAATCTCCTTGATTAATGTGTAGATTCCTTTTAGCCTTTCCCAATTCTCAGATTGCCTTGAAGTTAAATGCTTCCAATGATAGAATCAGAAAATAGAACAGTGACTACTATTCCTGAAGGCTTCTGGTGTTTTCCTGAGTATCAAGCTTGGACTGATTAAATTCTCATTGCCTATTAAACTGTTTTCCCTGGATGGCATCATAATCATTCACTTAGACTCTCCTGACTACTCACTCATTCCCAGAACACCCAGCAGAAGTAGACAGTCATGTCAGATAGGACATTGGTGTCATGATTTTCTCCTTTATTATACAGAGTCAACAGGACACTGACATAGGTTAGTATTATGCTAGCCTTAAAATAAACTCAGAATAGATTCACATACTCCGAAATATATTCATGTGAATTTTATTTTTCTCATTCGCTAATGTAAGATTCTTGCAGATTCATGTAACAGCGTTTGGTGACAATTCTGGCAATAACATTTTCTTTTTAAAATCAGACTTTGACTTTTCTAGTTAGTGTAATTTGCTTCTAAATTTATTTATAAAATTAACTTATTACTCATTTAACTGATTATTTAATTCAATTAATTTATCAAATTAATTTAATACTCAGGAGCCTATCTTGATTTGATGAGCATTTTAATAAAAAAATTAGTAATAGGAATAGTTTATGGCAGTCTCATTTGAGAGTTTTCAAGAGTCATTGGCATTTAAAATTCCTTATTCACAAAGTATTCTTTTGTCATGATGCAAAGGCAATGCATTAGATGACCAAATCTGACCAGCAAATGTGTGCTGTTTAATTTTACCATATTAAAATAAAAATAACTATTAACCATCTTTAAGTAATGTGAGATTTTGCAGGAGAATGCCAACTGCTGGGTCATGAAGATTCACAAGGTGAATGACCGCAAGGCTGAATCCTACCTGGATCCCACCATTAGACGTTCATCTTTCCCGAATCAAGCACCCCCAGTGCCTCCTACAGTCCATCTTTCCTACACGTTTGTACCACTGTTTTATTTTGTTGGCATTTGCTTTAGAAAATCCCACACAAGACTTAATTTCTAGATAAAATATGTATGTTCTGGTAAAGAATTATTCATGAATTCTTAAAATTAGTGAGAAGGAACAAATCAATTTATACCCAAGCCATACTTTGATGAAGGAGGAAGTGGAATGGATCTAAGGAACTGAGATCCTCAATGAGAGGGAAGAGAAAGTCTTCCATGGGGACAACGGTCCCAAGTCACAAACTGGAGTAGTGCCTAGAAAGAGATTACCAGTTGAATGGGGGTCAGTTGACCTTTAAGATCACTTCCAATTAAAAATAATGATAATAATGTGCAATGATTTGGCTTTGTCATTTGTCATTCCATCATAATCAAAATTGGATTTTTTTTAGGTATGACTGGCTGAGTAGGCACCCTCTCTCATTCAATGTGCATCACTCCCAGAGATATATACTTTGGGAAAAGAGCACCTCATAGTGCATAATCCTTATTAAGTCAAGTGTTTATAAAAGTCCTACTCTCTGGCTAGACTCTAAACTTTAAATTTTCACCATTCAATAATTTTAACATGTCAGCTATATATATATATTTTTTAAAAAAACAACATGTTTTCCTTCTTTTTGTCTTGCAGAAGTTGATGCAGGTAAAGTATAAAGAAACATTTTTTTTTTTTTTAAATTGCTTTTTGGGGAAGAAAATGTCCCTTCAATTATAAAGTCATATCTTTAAAAAACAGGAAAATGATTGATAGATAGACACCTACATAGATAGACTTATAAAGAAATATTTACTTTCACATAGTTACAGTTTTGTGGTACTACGTTTGTTTTATTAAAAATTCAAACTTTTTTTCAGATTGAAGCATAATTTATCTTCCATTAACGAAAACGAGGATCTTAAATCTGACATATGATTACAATTAAAATGCTGAAAGGAGTTATGAGGCATTTAAATCATCCTTGAATTAGAATGTTTGCAGCATATTTCTCAGAGTTGACCTTAACACATTACCTTTGTTGCAGCATCAAAGCAGATAAATCCTGTGCTGAAGTCAATTGTGAGTCCCATTAGATGACTTTCTAGCACACATGCATAGGTCTTGCACTAGGTAGAACAGAAAGTATTGTTACTTTTCATGTTATTGATGCAATATTAATATTAAGAACTATGTGACAGCTTCTGCAGTAAGTACTTCATACAATATCTAATTTAATATTAACAATAATTGGATAAAGAAGGGAGGATTATCAACATTTTAATGTTAACGAAACAGAAGCTGAGAGTGTTGGGTTTTATTTTTAACTTGCCAAGGTGTATGCCTGGCCAAGTTTCCAATCCTGCTCCCTCTAGTTTTGTCTTTACATTGTGCTACACTGTTGGTTTTTGCTGTATTGACAATAAAGGTTGTATATAAAAAGTTTTAGGTGTAGGCAAGTTTATGTTAAGTCATTATTTACTGTAGCCAACCATTTTCATTAAACAGAAAGATAACTATTGTTAAATAGCACTGTCTTGAATTCTCAGGATATCAATGTTATGGATATTATTAAACCACATTCTCATGCACACAAATACAAATTTAGTAACCAAGCCAAAAGAGTAGATCTTGATCTTAAGAGTCTTTCTCTGTTCTTCAATGTTGCACAAGATATTCCTACAGATACGTACCACTTTCCAATTTATTTATTTAGAACTACAGACAATTTTTAAAAATCAACAAGTAATTACTTTCACAGTGAGGTCAGATAATATTATAATTTTTCTTTTTTCTTTTTTTTTTTTTTAAATAGAGTCTTGCTCTGTCACCCAGGCTAGAGTATAGTGGCACAATGTCAGCTCACTGTAATCTCTGCCTCTTGGGTTCAAGCAATTCTCTTGCTTCAGCTTCCAAGTAGCTGGAACTAGAGTCATCTGCCACTGTGTCTGGCAAATTTTTGTATTTTTAGTAGAGATGGGGTTTCACCATCTTGGCCAGGCTGGTCTCAAACACCTGACCTCATGATCCACCCACCTCAGCCTCCCAAAGTGCTGGGATTACAGGCGTGAGCCCCTGTGCCCAGCCTAATTTTTCATATTAAATATGGATACCGAAATATAAAGAAAACAGGATATAAATCAAATATGAAATAAAAACTTGAGGTTTATATATGCCACGATGTATTGTTACATCTACAGCCAGTTTTATTTGCATTTAATTTTAAATCATGGTGGGATATTCCAATCATGAAAAATATCTGTGATTCATGTACAAGACGAGAGAGAAGTAGAGACAGAGACAAAGAGAGAGAAGAAAAAAAGGAAGAGAAGTTTATCTGAAGTAAATTTTTAATACCTATCCTTACATTGTATTTTTTTTTACAATACCGTATGTAAAACTGCACTAATTGAATCCCATTCTGAATGTAATCATAACTAGATACATCAAGTTGCCTTCACCAAAAATTACATTCTTGTGTTTAAGCCTTATTAGCATAGAAAAATTATAATGATGCAAAATTATTATTGGAGTTACATTTTTTTAAAAAAAGCAGACTAAAGAACATACTTAATGGGCCTCAAAAGCCCATTTTGGGGAGTAATTATATTTGTTTAATACATAGCATTGTGCATGCTTACATCCACCCATTAGCACTTTATTAAAACTATTATCAACATTAAGGAATGTTTAAGGCTATAAAATTTTCTCCTAATTTAGACATAATGGTTTGCTAATTTCAAGGACTGTCATTTAAACAAGAAAATGTCAGGTGAAAATAAATTCGGTGCAGCATATTAAAATTTTTCTATTAAGTTCAGCATTACAAATTAAATTAGATTTTTCTCAATAATCATTAAATTGAAACAAATAGATGCGCTATAAATTGAGACTCATTGAAGTCTCAATTTATATATAGCCTCAAGTTCTATCATTTATAATATTAATAGCATATCATGAGTATAGTTAACATATGTTTAATATTGAAATATTTAATTTGTTGTTTAATTTGTTTCCTTAAAAACAAATTATACAGAGAAAAATCAATAAATAAATTATCCTTTTTAAGGAAGTTTAAATGAGAAACACTTCGAAAGTCAATTCATTACTTTTTTTTCTGCTTGTTTTACAACAGAACTTATGTTCCTTCTTTATTTAATTCCTTACCAACTTTAATGGAAGTGATAAATTAAGAATATAGAAGAAAAACATGTAAGGTTCTTCACGTAAATATATTCACATCTTGAATTTGAAAGTAACACTACAAAGGTGTTCAGTCATTGATTTCTCATATAGTAAACAAAAAAAGTTATAAAATCTGTAGAACAACTAAAAGCTAAGAAGACATTAAATATTTTACCTTTCACTTCTGACATGTATCTTACACTGGCATTGTGAATGGGCAAGGAGATAGTCCATTGTATTTCAGTGAATATCAGTTTACAGAACACAACGCCCAGATTCAAAGATTTTATCTCTATTTAATTTATAAATATCGGGAGACTTAAAATAAAATACTAAATTGGAACCAAAATGTTAAAATTACCATGTAGTTGTTTCCAAGCAAAGTGGACTGTTGTAGAGAAATAATAATTTTGAAAACCTGAAAGTATAAATTTGAATAACAAAACTGTCAACTTGCATTCCATTAAATTATATTTTAATGCTTTAAATGGTCTTGGACCTTGACTTGGAATAAAAATCATATTTAATATATTTTTGTTTCCATTTTTGATATAATATATATTTTTTTGAATTGAGGTTCTATGAGCTAATTGTGGAAACCATTTTTTTAGCTATTTAAGACTTTTTAGATGCATGAAGATAAAAGCAGAGTTATTGAAAAGAATCAGCTGAACAATTAAAAAAACTATAATTGGAATTTTCTTTCTGTCCTCTTCCTCTGATTGTAATGACATACTGGTACAACTTGATGTGTTGACTACAGAGGTTTGTGGTCAGAAAACAGAAATCAGTTCAACATGTTCAAAATATATGTATCCAACAATCCTATTTTAAGCAAACTTTCCAGAATAGTCAATGCTAGATAATTAAGTGTCCATGTGTGTATTTAGGTCCTTGCTCTATGGATCCATTTGCATGTGGCAAGCGCATGATAACCTTTCAGTTTGTCCACAGGTCTGTTTGAAGTCAGCCACAGAACCAACTTTGGGAGGCTGTTTCATTCAATGTTCTTGTGAAGACAGAGGCTGAGGGCTCTATAAAGTTTGATCTAGTGTATAACTTCACAGTTAAGAAACAAAGTTCAATAAATATCTGTTGACTACTCATGATGTGCAAAATGCACTAGACCATGGTTGGCACATGACTAAGATAATTCCAAACAATCTATAATTTAGTGCAGGGAATAACAAGCACATGTCACTGAAATACAAAACAGACTGAGTGTGAGCAACCCTTAAAGAAAAGACAAATAAATGGAAGAATCTTATAGATGCTGCTATAAATAAGTAGAAAATATGGTATAAATTTTATCACTAAACTATGCTATTTTAAAATCTATTTCCTATAATTGTATTTCCAATCAGATGTATCAGTTTTATGATTTTTGTTCTTATATGTTTTAATGATTTTAAGTAAAAATGTAATTGCTTTTCACGAATAGTATGAATGAAATTGATTAGTTTGCATTTTCTTTTCTGTAAAAAAAAAAAAAACAGACAAGTATGTTATATCGTGTTCAAAAGTGAGAAGAAGAGTTGTTTGAACAGGATAATTGTAGGAGGAGTATTGGCAAGCGTTAGGCATGGTGGGCTGGAAATCAGGAACATGTTCCTGGATGATATGACCTTTGATAAAAAGTTTCAAAACCTCTATAAGGCTTTGAAGGACGGAGGCAAAGGGAAGGTTTTCTAGAAGAAAGAGCATTGTGAGTAAATGATGCCAAGAGATTGGAAATTAGGAGGTCATATTTGGAGAACAGGAAGTGACCATGTCAACAATTAATTAAATTAGAGTATTTTCTATATTAGATTTAAGTCAGAGTAATGTCTAATTAAAATTAGAAATATATTTTTGATTAGTAGTAGGAAATAGCCTGGAAAGATCAAGTTGTGGAAAAATTAAAATTTTATTCAGAGCTGTATTACTAGTCACTAAATAAAAATGACTAATTATGGAATGTATTTGAGGTCAAGACTCCTGGAACTGTATTTTTACACTACTTTGGAATGATATTAGAATTCTAGGGAAGTGGACATACATCTGAGCGAGCCACACATCCTGCGGTCCCACAGACTCTCACCTGTATCCGTTCTACTTCTAGAAAGGTTGCTGTCTGGAACGCTCTTTCCCACTGGGCGAGGTCACTTTCCAGCTCTACTGAGAAGTACAGGTCCTCCCCAGACTCAGACTGCACGGTGAAGCAGTGTTTCCGTCGGTCCAGCAGGTCACTGTCCTGGTGAAAACCTGGAGTTACACAGGCTGGCACACATCACTTCACATTGCTAACCTGGCCATTCCTGACTGGAGCAAGGTGTGGAAGCCACAGTAAAAAGATGTGAATTCACCATGTCTTCATTACAAATTATTCCAGAACTCCGGGCTTCAAAGCCAATAACTAACACATGACTTCTCTGTCTTTACACTGAAGCATGTCCGTAAAATAGAAGTTAGGGTTTCTGGCTTCAACTCTTACCAACAATATAACCACTAAAGCATTTAACATACAAGACTTGGTTTATTACTGTTCAAAGGGGTGAGACACTAACTCTTCCCTTCCTTACATAAATGTTATGATGTTGAAATTAAATAATGCTTGTGAACATGTTTGTAAATTTTAAGGAACTTTATAAGCAAACTGAAATATTCTTCTCCATGAGAAATGAAAAAGAAAATGAGTCTAATTTGTCTACAGCACTAATATTATTTTTAAAAAAACACATTATTTACCTTACTTGTGTAACTGTATTTCATTGTATCAAAAAGATGACTTTGATACTAACAATTTCTTGGTCTTACAAGGAATTTTCAACTAAAGTATTCACAAATTTACATGTATTCCAATTTAAGAGATTTTAACATAAGAAAAAAAAGTGAAGCAAATAATTTATGAAATAGAGTAACTCAATGCAACATGTCAGATATAATACAGTCATGTGCCGCATAAGGACGATTCGGTTAATGATAAACTGTATATTCAACAGTGATCCTATAAGGTTATAATGGAGCTGAAAAATTCCTATTCTCTAGCAATGTCATAGCCGTTGTAGTGTCATAGAGCAATGCATTACTCATGTGTTTGTGGTCATGCTGGTGTAAACAAACCTGCTGTGCTGACAGCTATATAAGTGTGGCACATATGATTATGATATATGCTACATAATAATCATGATAAGAAAGACTATGCTACTGGTTTATGTATTTACTGTATTATAGTTTTATTGAATTTTTTAGTGTACTCCTTCTATTTATTAAAAAAAATAGTTAACTATAAAACAGGCTCAGGCAGTTCCTTCAGAAGGTATCCAGATGGCAGCATCATTACCATCAGAGATGACAGCTGCATGCATGTTATTGCCCCTGAAGATCTTACAGTGGGACAAGATGTGATGGTGGAAGACAGTGATATTGGACATCCTGACTCTGTGTAGAACAAGGCTCATGTGTGTTTTTCTGTCTTATTTTTTTAAAAAAATTTTAAAAAGTCAAAAATAAAAAATACATTTTTAAATTTAAAAGTAGAAAAAAAAGTAGAGAATAAGGATATAGAATAATTTTGTACAGCTGCATAACATGTTTGTGTTTTAACCTAAGCACTTTTACAAAAAAGTCCAAAGTTGAAAAAATTAAGTTTGTAAAGTAAAATATATTACAGTAAGCTAAGGTTAATTTATTATTGAAGAAAAAAATTATTTTTTATAAATGTAGTATAGCCTAAGTGTTCAGTGTTTATAAACTCTATAGTGCTGTACAGTAACAGCCTAGGCCTTTACATTCACTCACCACTCACTCACTGACTCACCCACAGCAACTTCCATCCTGCAAGCTCCATTCATGGTAAGTGTCCTGTACCTGTGTATCATGTTTTAAAAATCTTTTAGACTGTACTTTTACTTTACTTTTTCTATGTGTAGATGTGTTTAAACAACTACTTACCATTGTGTTACTTTTGCCTACAGTATTCAGTATATTCATATGCTATACAGCTATGCAACCTAGGAGCAATGGGCTGTACTGTATAACCTAGCTATGCAGTAGGTTATGATGTCTCAGGTTGTGTAAGCAAATTCTGTGGTGTTCGCACAACAGTGGAACCATCTAACTGAGAGGCATTTCCTAAAATATATCTCAATCATTAAAGGACTCACGACTCTATATATGCTGTATATATGCAGTGTACTGAAAACTGTCAAAGGGTTAATCACTGATATCTGTAATCATTTCTCCTAAGGAGGGATGTAAGTGTATCATTATTAAACACCCAAAATACTAGATGGAATTCTCTGCTTTGGCAAGTGTTTAAAATATAATAGCTATTTTCTTTGTTTCCCATTTGCAGTCTTATAATCTCTGGAAGAGAGCTAATGGAAGGCAGTTACTTTCAGGGTTGTAGAATTTAGCTCCGACCCTTGTTGCCAGTAGATGCTCAGAAAGCTAAAATGATGATAAATGGTGTGCTTATTGATTTTCCTACTCTGTCTGAAAGGAGAAAAAAATGAAAACATAATATTTTTGTGAGTACAATCGAATGATAAATTATAAATACTTTTTAGCAGTTTTGGGGTTATAATGTCTATGGAGGCAACAAAGAGAGATAATAACCACACAAGTAAATATGTTAGTACAAATTATTGTAAGCGCCATTATAAAAAAAATAAGAGGCCGGGGGCGGTGGCTCACACATCTGTAATCCCAGCACTTTGGGAGGCTGAGGCAGGCAGTTAACCTGAGGTCAGGAGTTCCAGATCAGCCTGTCCAATATCGTGAAACCCCATCTCTACTAAAAATACAAAAATTAGCCAGATGTGGTGGCGCATGCCTGTAATTCCAGCTATGCAGGAAGCTGAGGCAGGAGAATCACTTGAACCTGGACAGGGAGGTTACAGTGAGCCAAGACTGTGCCACTACACTTCAGCATGGGCAACAAAAGGGAAACTCCATCTCAAAAATGGAAGAAGAAGAAGGAGAAGAAGAAGAAGAAGAAGAAGAAGAAGAAGAAGAAGAAGAAGAAGAAGAAGAAGAAGAAGAAGAAGAAGAAGAGGAGGAAGAGGAGGAGGAGGAGGAGGAGGAGGAGGAGGAGGAGGAGGAGGAAGAGGAAGAGGAAGAGGAAGAAGAAGAAGGAGGAGGAGGAGGAGGAGGAGGAGGAGAAGCAGCTGCGCAGGAAGAGGTAGAGGAAGAAGAAGGTATTACATCACAATACATTGAAAAGCCAGAGGAATGTTCTCTAGGAAATAAATTTTAAATAGTGACTTAAAATGAGTAGAAGATTAAAGATAAAGTATAGAAAAGGGTGTTCTTTCCAGAGAGTGGATGGGGCTGGTTGGGACCAAGTGAGGCACTTCAGAAATTCAAAAAAAAAAAAGTGGCAGAAACATTGAGAGCTAAAGCTAGGAAAAGACATGGGATGATTGGTCTGGTTATAAATGTTGGACTTGAACACAGTATAATGACAAGCTACTATAGCAAAAATTTTAGTATGCCCTCTCTTTATACTGCAGATATTTCAACATCTACATTAGCTTTTTAAATTGATAAATTGGCACAGAAACTGTAACTCAACATTGCAGTTTCCAGAAACTTTGCCAATTTTATGGTTTATTAAATTGGCCTCAATCTACATTATAATAAAAATGTTATCTAATGTCATTATTAGTCAGAAAAATTTGGTATTTTTTCCTTTTCATAAATCACATGTAGCAATAGGATCTTAAAATGGCCTTCATGTAAGATTTTCTATTCTCTGGGCAAAACTTTTCTCCTTTACTCTTTTAAAACTCAATTTAAGATCTTCTGTTGTATTACCCAAGTGGTGACTCTCTCTCAGACAAAGGATCCTCTAATCAACTCTGCAAATACAGTTTCAGCATATCTGAAAACTTCTTGCAATTTCCTATTGTTATTTATAAGATACTTCTCATGAACTGACTCATACCACAAATTGCATCTGAGCACCCAGGTCTCATTTTAGTGAGGGAGAGAAATATGTTAAAATAATGAGCATATGACAGCATAACATGCTAAGGAAGCAGAATAAGGAGCCATAGATCATCTTGAGGTAAAGTAGGAGGGAGAAAGTTGTATTGTAGGGAGAGACTGTAGTACTATCAAGGACTTAAAGACAAATGCAAGAGCAATGTGATGCAAGCCCTTAAAAGACCAGATGATCCTGCTAAGAAATTCACAGAATGCACCTGCCAGGAAAAGATATTGGAGAGTTTCAAGTGAGAAGGAGGCAGCATAGACTGTAACTTTTAGATGGCTAAGAGTGGATGAGTGGGAAGAGTAGAAAGTTCAGAAAAAGCAGAAGATCCTTTATCAGAAATTCAGTGAAAAGTGACTATAGCTCAATCATTTTAAAGGTCTACTTTCAAAGTCATCATGTAAAATCATTGACACTAGATTTCTCTTACTAGAGTTTCTACTTTTGCTGCCTATAACATTTCAAAAGATTGTGTTCCTTTATGGTTGCAGTCATTATCAAGTTATATGCAAGTAATAATAAATATATATATATATATGTGTGTGTGTGTGTGTGTGTGTGTGTGTATGTATGTATCTGAAAAACTAAATAACATATTCTTAGAGGCTGGCATTGACTAGAAGTATTAGTATAATAAGGAGTATTTACACATGGTTATTCACATAGGTATAAGTAAGAATGTATATATTCCTCTTTCTCACCCTCATTCTCTCACTCACACGCATGCAAGAGCTGTCAGAAGGTGATAAGAATAAAAGCTCTAGCTTCAAAATTCTGTCTGGATTTGAATCTCCTCTCTTTTATTTATTAATAGGTAATCTTTGGCAAGTTCATTACCATATAATAGCTTCCTTCACTCATCACTAAAGTGGAAATAATTAATTGATCTGATGATTAAATAAGATACTATATTTAATTATTTGCTTAGTCTCTAATACTTGGAAGTACTTAATTAATGTTGGGTATTTCTGTTATCAGTGTTGATTCAATAAAATAAATATAGATAAATATTTGTATCATTTCCTAACTTGCCCTCTATGGCTTGCTCTCTGCATGCATTTCTCTTTTGTCAAAGTGTGACTTATACCCGAGTAGAAACAATAGCCTCCAGAATACTTTTTTGACAATTGGAAAGTATCATTTAATAATGATAATGATAATAATAATAGCTAAACACAACAAGAACACATTTTTTGCATTTTTCTCAATTTTCTCACTTCTCCAGAAGTATCTTCTATTTTGTTAGATTTGTTCCAAGTCCCCTGAACACTTTCTATAGACCGATAACCATATGCTGTCCTTCATTGGAGACCTCTGAGATGTATAAAGCAGTATTACAAAGAAACAACAGGTTGTTTTTTTTTTTTCAAGACAGCTGACTAGATGCTTTTCCAGGGTACTTCGTCCACTTAGAAGAGTAACAATGATGTGTAGACAATCACACTTGGCACATATGAAAGTAAAATCAAATATTGGGACCCCGAACTCACTATACCAAAGGTCTAAGCTTAGGTAGTGAGTCATGAAAAAACTCCCTTCCTTTCATTCCCAAAAAGCTGTAATTTCATGTTTACTTTACTTTACATAAAATGTAGCTTTTCTGCACATGAATAAGATCCTCACAAGAATGTGACCTCTTATTTCTTTGCCTACCCAGACTTTTGTTCTTTCTTCTTCCTCCTGCTTGCTTTTTCCTGTTAAATATTGAAGTTCCCAGAACCCTTTTTAAAAAAAGCACAGGGTCCAGATCTCCTTGTGATTTGTGTTTCTTTTTCCCAGTCATGTTCTCAACCTTGGCAAAATAAACCTCTAATTGATTAAGATCCACCTCAGTCACTTTTTTTGTTTACAAACGTATTATCCAAGAGAGAACACAGGAGTTTAACAGAAACACATGAAGAAACTCCAGAATCTGACCAGAAAAAGAAGAGCAGTCAGCCTGTGTGGCTGGGACTGGCTGAAAATGAGAAGACAGTAAATTCCCAATATGGGAGAGGGTTAGTGAGTATCTCTCTGTGGTCCACTTTCCCACTATAGATTCATGTAATTCAGGCCGCAGTAGAGCACCATGACTTTTCTAAGCCCTAGATCTACCTTGGGGAGTGGCTGGGAGACCGTAAGAAGTACCTGCTCTGGGACCTGGGAACCTACAACAGAACACCATTCTTGATCCTAGCTCTTTGCAAGCTGTGCACAGTCCTGAAAACTAGCAGCAGTGGCAGACTTTGGCATTAAATACACTCTAACTGTATCCTGGGGATCTGGTTCTCAAGCACGGAAGAGGTTCCCACAGCTGGAACTGATAATCAAGTACGGCATGGGCTCCAGCCATTGGCATGTTGGAACCAGGCTCATCCTATCTTTCACTTCACCCCTTCCCCTGCCAGACCAGGAGGGGATTTGCTTGGGAGGTATGGTGTTGGGCTGAGCAGTGACTCCTAAGGCCTGGGGCAGCTTGTGTTGACAACTAGAAGCAAACTACACTAACTAAGTGAATATCCAAACCTACTGGCATAGTTGAGAAGGTGGTGGGCCCCACCAAAACTGGGGCATGAGAGAAAATCAGATCTCACTCCTCTTGGCCAAGGTAGCAGTACTGAGTCCACACCTTTATCCTTATATACTCACAAACTAGAAAACCTAGAGGAAATGGACAAATTCCTGAAAACTTACTACCTCCTAAGATTGAATCAGGAAGAAATAGAAACCTTGAATAGACAAATAACAACAATGGATTTTAAATCCAATAAAAAAATCTCCCAACTAAGAAAAACCTCCCAACAAAGAAAATCCCAGGGACAGATGGATTCACATCCAAATTCTAGCAAATGTACAAGGAAGAACTGGTGCCAATACTCCTGAAACCCTTCAAAAAAATTGAAAAGGAATTTCTTCCTAACTTATTATACAAACTATATCACCCTGATACCAAAGTCAGGCAGAAACACAACAAAAAAATAAAACTACAGACATATATCCCTAATTAACACAGATATAAAAAATCTCAACAAATTCTCAGCAAATTAAATCCAACACATCAAAAAGATATTACATCATGATCAACTCAATTTTACACCAGAAATGCAAGAATGATTCAACATATGCAAACAAATAAATGCCATACATTACCTAAACAGAATTAAGACCAAAAATCATATGATCATCTTAATAAACACAGAAAAAGAATTTTTAAAAATTCAACATTGCTTCATAAGAGCACAATCTCAAAACCCTCAACAAATGAGGCATAGAAGGAACATACCTCAAAATAATAAAGGTCGGCCGGGCGCGGTGGCTCACGCCTGTAATCCCAGCACTTTGGGAGGCCGAGGCGGGTGGATCACGAGGTCAGGAGATCGAGACCAGCCTGGCTAACATGGTGAAACCCCATCTCTACTTTAAAAATACAAAAAACTAGCCGGGCGAGGTGGCGGCGCCTGTAGTCCCAGCTACTAGGGAGGCTGAGGCAGGAGAATGGCGTGAACCCGGGAGGCGGAGCTTGCAGTGAGCTGAGATCTGGCCACTGCGCTCCAGCCTGGGCGACAGAGCGAGACTCCATCTCAAAAATAATAATAATAATTATTATTATTATTATTATAATAATAATAATAAGGGTCATATGACGAACCCACAGTCAACATCATACTGAAAATGGAGAAGTTGAAACATTCCCCATAAGAACTGGAATATGAGAGGGATGTCCACTCTTAACACTCCTATTTAACACAGTAATATAGTACTAGACAGAACAATTAGGCAACAGAAATAAACCAAAGGCACCCAAATTGGAAAACAGGAAGTCAATTATCCTTATTTGCTGATGATATAATCAGGTATCTCAAAAAATCTAAAGACTACACCAAAAAAGTTTTAGATTTGATAAATAAATTCAATAAAGTTTCATAATACAAAATTAACATACAAAAATCTGTAGCTTTTCTATACAGCAACAATAATGCAGTTGAAATGAGGGCAATCTCATTTATAATAACTTCCAAAAAAATCCAGAAATATATTCAAGCAAGGCTGTGAAAGAGTTCCACAAGAAAAACTACAAAACACTGATAAAAGAAATTATAGTTGATACAAACAAATGACAAAACAGCCCATACTCATGGATCAATAGAATTAATACTGTTAAAATGACCATATTTCCCAAAACAATTTACAATTTCAATGCAATGCCTATCAAAATACCAAAGCCATATTTCACAGATTAGAAAATTATAAATTCTAAAATTGATATGGAATCCCAAAAGACCCCAAATTAGCCAAAGCAATCATAAACAAAAATAGCAAAGCTGGAGGCATCACATTACCTGACTTCAAATAATACAAGATGTCTATAGTAAGCCAAATGGCATGGTACTGGCGTAAAAACAGACAAATAGATCAATGAAACAAAAAAGAGATCTCAGAAATAAAGCCATATACCTACAGCCACGTGAACTTTGTCAAAGTCAACAAAAATATACACTGAGTAAGGGACATTTTCTTTCATAAATGGTGCTAGGAAAATTGGGTGGCCATATGCAGTAAATGAAACCAGATTCCTATCACTCACCATATAACAAAATTAACTCAAGGTGAATTAAAGACCATAAGACTTGAAACTATTAATATCCTAGAAGAAAACCTAGGGACATCTTCTGTACATTGGCTTAGGCAAAGATTTTATGACCAAGTCCCTAAAGAAAACAAAAATAGGCAAATAGGACTTCATTAAATTAAAAACTTCTCAAATCAAAAGAAATAACTGACAAAGTAAATATACAACCTAAGAATGAGAAAAAAAAGTTTCAAATCATGCAACTAAGAGAGGGCTAATATTCAGAATATATGAGGAACTCAGACAACTCAACGAGAAGAAAACAGCCCCATTAAAAAGTGGGCATTGGCATGAACAGACGTTTTGTCAAAAGAAAACATACAAGTGACCATGAGACATATGAAAAAATGCTCAACATCACTAATCATAAGATAAATTCAAATTTAAACCACAATGAGACACCATCTTATCCCAGTCAGAATGGCTATTACTAAAATGTCATAAAACAACCGATTTCATGAGGATGTAGAGTAAAGGAAATGCTTATACACTGTTGGTGGAAATGTACATTAGTACAACCTTTATGGAAAACAACATGGAGATTCCTCAACAAAATAAAAATAGAACTACCATTCAATCTAGCAATTCCACTACTGGGTATATACACAAAGTAAAAGAAACCATTTTATCAAAGCAAGACCTGCACTTATGTTTATCACAGCACTATTCACAATCAACCTATGTGTTGAATAATAAAAATTATATATACACACATATATATATATTTCAATACTACTCATCCATTGAAAAGAATACAATTATGTCTTTTGCAGCAACATTGATGGAACTGGAGGCCATTATCCTAAATGAAATAACTCAGAAGCAGAAAGTCAAATACTGTATATCTTCACCTATAAGTGGGAACTAAACAATGGGTAAGTCTGTACATATAGAATGGAATAACTGACATTGAAGACTTCAAAAGGTAAGAGGGTGGAAGACGGGTAAAGGTTAAAAATTTACCTATTTGGGTAACTGGTGCACTAGAAGCTCACATTTCACCACTACAAAATATATGCATGCAAGAAATTACACTTGTACCTCCTAAGTATAAATAAATAAATAAATAAGAAACAGAAAACAAAGACAAAAATTAAAACTCACTCATAATTCCTTCATTTAGGAATAATAACTATTAATATTTTGGCTTATCTACTCAGTAAATAAACTATACTTGACTGTCAGAAACAGCGTATTGCTAAGCATTTTGTGTATCTATTATAAATGGTATTGTTCTTTTGATTTTTTTTAAACATTGGTTGTTAATGTAAAGAAACACTACTAATTTTTGTGTTGATATTGTATGCTGCAACTTTACTAAATTTGTTTCTATTTCTAACAGTTTTTTTGTGTGTGAGTGAGTGGGAGGACCTTGGGGTTTTTTTAACACATAAGATCATGTCACCTGCAAACAAGGACAATTTAGCATTTTCTTTTTCAGTTTGTATGCCATTTATTTCTTCCTCTTGCCTAATTTCTCTGACTTGGATCTTCAACACTATAATGAATAGGAGTGGTAATAGTGGACATTCTTGTCTTGTTTCAGGTCTTACAGGAGATGCTTTCAACTTTTCCTTGTTGAGAATAATGTTGGTTTTTGGCTTGTCATATATGGCCTTTATTTTGTTGAAGTACATTTCTTTTATAACTAATCTGTTGGCAGTTCTTTTTTAATCATAAAAGACTGTCGAATTTTGCCAAATGCTTTGTGTTTTATAAAATGATTATATGATATTTGTCCTTCATTTCATTAATGTGGTGTATCCCATTTATTAATTTGCAAATGTTGAACCATCCTTGCATTCCAAGGATAAATCCCACTTGATCATGGTAAATGATTATTTTAATGTGTTGTTGAATTTGTTTGGCTAGTATTATGTTGAGTATTTTCACAGTTATGTTTATAAAGTGTGTTGGCCTATAATTTTCTTTTCTTGTGATGTCTTTGCCTTTGGTATCAGGGTAATGCTATCCTCATAAAAAAGTTTGGAAGTGTTACCTCATGAATTATTCAGAGTAATTGGTAGAGAATTGGCATCAGTTCTTTTAAAAATGTTTGATAGAATTCAACAGTGAGGCCATCAGGCCTTGGACTTTTCTTTGATGGGAGACTTCTTATTACTAATTTGGTATCCTCACTCATTGATGGTCTCTTCAGATTTTTATTTATTCAGCATTTACTCTTAGTAGGTTGTATGTGTCCCAGAATGCATTCATTTCCTCTAGGTTATCTAATTTGTTGTCATATACCTTTTCGTAAATTTGCTTATGATCCTCTGTATTTCTGTGGTATCAGATGTAATGTTTCATTTTTAATTGTTGATTTTATTTGTTTGAGTCTTTTATATTTTTCTTAATTTAGTTAAAGATTGTGAATGTGATATATTTTTCAAAAAAACAACTCTTCATTTCCTTGGTCGTTCTTTTCCAGTCTCTAATTCATTTATTTATTTATTTTTATTATTTTCTTCCTTCTAATAATTTTGGACTGTTTCCTCTTGCTTTACTGGTTTTTTGAGGTGTAACATTAGGTTACTTACATGAAATCTTTCTTCTTTTGTAATGTAGGTGGTTGTTGATATAAACTTCCCTGTAAGATTTGCTTTTCTGTATCCCACAGGTTTTGGTATGTTATGTTTTCATTTTCATTTGTCTCAAGAAATTTTTAAATGTATCTTTTAATTTTATCATTGACCCATTGGTTGTTCAGGAGCATGTCATTTAATATTCATATATTTGTGAATTTATAAAATTCTTACTGCTATTGATTTCTAGTTTCATATTACTGAGGTTGAAAAAAGTACTTGATATGATTTTAATCTTCATAAATTTGCTGAGACTTGTCTTGTGGCTTAAATGATTTATCTTGGAGAATATCCCACGTGTGCTTGAGCAGAATGTGCATTCTGCTGCTGTTAAGTGGAATGTTCTACAAATGTCTATTAGGTCCATTTGGTCTAAGGTGTTAATTCAAATCCAATATTTTCTTATTAATTTTCTGTCTGGCTGATCTGTCCAATTTTGAAGCCTCTATAATTATTTTATTGCAATTCATCTCTCTTTCCAGATCCTTTAATATTAGCTTTATATATGTAGGTGCTCTACTGTTGGGTGCATTTGTATATATACAATTGTTACATACTCTTAAAGAACTTACCCCTTTATCACTATATAATGTTCTTCTTTGTCTCTTTTTATAGTTTTTGATTCAACATCTGCTTTGTTTAAGACAAGTATTGCCACATCTGATTCTTTTTAGTTTCTATTTGCATGGAATGTCTCTTTCTATTTCTTCCATGTGTGTCCTTAAAAGGGAGGTACATGTATGGCAATCAGCATATAGTTGGGTTTTGTTTTTATCCATTCATTCATTTATTAGAAAATTTATATCATTTCTAATAAAGATGAGCATAGATAGTTAAGGATTTACTATGGCTACTTAGTTGTTTTATGTGTTTTTTTGTTTATTTCATAGAATTTTTTTCATTTTTCATCTCTTGCTGTCTTTTTTTGTGGTTTCACGGTTTTATATAGTCATATGTTTTGAATTTGTTTCATGTTTATTTTGTGCAGGTCATGCAGATTTTTGCTATTTAGTTACCAGGAAGCTTACGATAGTCTATTTCACAGTCTATTTCTATTAATTATAATTGTCTATTTCAAGCTGACAACTTTGATTGCATAAAACCACTTTATACGTGAAAACATTTTCAACTACTGAAAAAAGTAACTTATTTTTACAATTATTAATTGTAAATAAATTTTTAAATAATTGTAAATAAAACCTTACATTTGGGATATTTTAAACATTATTTTAAAAAATCAAATGAACATTAATATATGCAAATTAATTCTTTATTTCTGAGTTTTAGTTGCTTTATCTGAGAAAAAGAAAGGAGTATACAAGTTTAAATTTCCTCCTTCTTCTTAAGAAACTATAATCCCTTATATAAATTGACATATTCTTCAAATACCATCTCTAGTTTAATCTTTATAGTAATCCACCAAAGATGGCTATAATTTAATGTATCTAATGAGGGAAATAGGTCTCAAGCACATCGACAACTTTCCCACTTTAGAAGCTATTAATATTTGGCCTAAAAATTAAAAACGTTAGTTTGGGAGGCATTCAGCTTGAGTTTGAATGCCCCTTTTGACCACTCCTTTTATCTTTCTAAGAATTAGTGTAAGCATTTTCAACAGGAGATGATACTGCCTGATAGTACCTGCCTTAAGGTTCCTGTGAAGATTAAAATAATTGATTGATGTGTATCACTTAGAAAAAGTGACTTGAACATACTAAGTAGTCCATAATATTACTAATATCTCATAATGTGACTAATAACTATAATATTAACCATAATTGAAATAGACTACTATTACAAAACTAGAGCATATCTAACAATGAATGCTGTACATGTTGTGGTACCCATGCACCTAAGAATGCACACACACAACGGGGGGGCAGAGCAAGATGGCCGAATAGGAACAGCTCCAGTCTCCAACTCCCAGCGCGAGCGACACAGAAGACCGGTGATTTCTGCATTTTCAACTGAGGTACTGGGTTCATCTCACTGGGGAGTGCCGGACGATCGGTGCTGGTCAGCTGCTGCAGCCCGACCAGCGAGAGCTGAAGCAGGGCGAGGCATCGCCTCACCTGGGAAGCGCAAGGGGGAAGGGAATCCCTTTTCCTAGCCAGGGGAACTGAGACACACAACACCTGGAAAATCGGGTAACTCCCACCCCAATACTGCGCTTTAAGCTAACGGGCACACCAGGAGATTATATCCCACACCTGGCCGGGAGGGTCCCAAGCCCACGGAGCCTCCCTCATTGCTAGCACAGCAGTCTGTGATCTACCGGCAAGGCAGCAGCGAGGCTGGGGGAGGGGCGCCCGCCATTGCTGAGGCTTAAGTAGGTAAACAAAGCCCCTGGGAAGCTCGAACTGGGTGGAGCTCACAGCAGCTCAAGGAAACCTGCCTGTCTCTGTAGACTCCACCTCTGGGGACAGGGCACAGTAAACAATAACAAACACAGCAGAAACCTCTGCAGACGCAAACGACTCTGACAGCTTTGAAGAGAGCAGTGGATCACCCAACACGGAGGTTGAGAGCTGAGAAGGGACAGACTGCCTGCTCAAGTGGGTCCCTGACCCCTGAGTAGCCTACCTGGGAGACATCCCCCACTAGGGGCAGTATGACACCCCACACCTCACAGGGTGGAGTACACCCCTGAGAGGAAGCTGCCAAAGCAAGAATCAGACAGGTACACTCGCTGTTCAGAAATATTCTATCTTCTGCAGCCTCTGCTGCTGATACCCAGGCAAACAGGGTCTGGAGTGGACCTCGAGCAACCTCCAACAGACCCACAGCTGAGGGTCCTGAATGTTAGAAGGAAAACTATCAAACAGGAAGGACACCTACACCAAATCTCCATCAGTACGTCACCATCATCAAAGACCAGAGGCAGATAAAACCACAAAGATGGGGAAAAAGCAGGGCAGAAAAGCTGGAAATTCAAAAAATAAGAGCACATCTCCCCCATCAAAGGAGGACAGCTCATCACCAGCAACGCATCAAAGCTGGACGGAGAATGACTTTGACGAGATGAGAGAAGAAGGCTTCAGTCCATCAAACTTCTCAGAGGTAAAGGAGGAATTACAGACCCAGCGCAAAGAAACTAAAAATCTTGAAAAAAAAAGTGGAAGAATTGATGACTAGAGTAATTAACGCAGAGAAGGTCAGAAACGAAATGAAAGAGATGAAAATCATGGCACGAGAAATACGTGACAAATGTACAAGCTTCAGTAACCGACTCGATCAACTGGAAGAAAGAGTATCAGCGATTGAGGATCAAATGAATGAAATGAAGCAAGAAGAGAAACCAAAAGAAAAAAGAAGAAAAAGAAATGAACAAAGCCTGCAAGAAGTATGGGATTATGTAAAAAGACCAAATCTACGTCTGATTGGGGTGCCTGAAAGTGAGGGGGAAAATGGAACCAAGTTGGAAAACACTCTTCAGGATATCATCCAGGAGAACTTCCCCAACCTAGTAGGGCAGGCCAACATTCAAATCCAGGAAATACAGAGAACGCCACAAAGATACTCCTCGAGAAGAGCAACTCCAAGACACATAATTGCCAGATTCACCAAAGTTGAAATGAAAGAAAAAACCTTAAGGGCAGCCAGAGAGAAAGGTTGGGTTACCCACAAAGGGAAGCCCATCAGACTAACAGTAGATCTCTCGGCAGAAACTCTCCAAGCCAGAAGAGAGTGGGGGCCAATATTCAACATTCTTAAAGAAAAGAATTTTAAACCCAGAATTTCATATCCAGCCAAACTAAGTTTCATAAGTGAAGGAGAAATAAAATCCTTTACAGATAAGCAAATGCTTAGAGATTTTGTCACCACTAGGCCTGCCTTACAAGAGACCCTGAAGGAAGCACTAAACATGGAAAGGAACAACCGGTACCAGCCATTGCAAAAACATGCCAAAATGTAAAGACCATCGAGGCTAGGAAGAAACTGCATCAACTAATGAGCAAAATAACCAGTTAATATCATAATGGCAGGATCAAGTTCACACATAACAATATTAACCTTAAATGTAAATGGACTAAATGCTCCAATTAAAAGACACAGACTGGCAAACTGGATAAATAGTCAAGACCCACCAGTCTGCTGTATTCAGGAGACCCATCTCACATGCAGAGACATACATAGGCTCAAAATAAAGGGATGCAGGAAGATTTACCAAGCAAATGGAGAACAAAAAAAAGCAGGGGTTGCAATACTAGTCTCTGATAAAACAGACTTTAAACCATCAAAGATCAAAAGAGACAAAGAAGGCCATTACATAATGGTAAAGGGATCAATTCAACAGGAAGAGCTAACTATCCTAAATATATATGCACCCAATACAGGAGCACCCAGATTCATAAAGCAAGTCCTTAGAGACTTACAAAGAGACTTAGACTCCCATACAATAATAATGGGAGATTTCAACACTCCACTGTCAACATTAGACAGATCAATGAGACAGAAAGTTAGCAAGGATATCCAGGAATTGAACTAATCTCTGCAGCAAGCAGACCTAATAGACATCTATAGAACTCTCCACCCCAAATCAACAGAATATACATTCTTCTCAGCACCACATCTCAATTACTCCAAAATTGACCATGTAATTGGAAGTAAAGCACTCCTCAGCAAATGTAAAAGAACAGAAATTATAACAAACTGTCTCTCAGACTACAGTGCAATCAAACTAGAACTCAGGACCGAGAAACTCAATCAAATCCGCTCAACTACATGGAAACTGAATAACCTGCTCCTGAGTGACTACTGGGTACATAACGAAATGAAGGCAGAAATAAAGAAGTTCTTTGAAACCAATGAGAACAAAGATACAACATACCAGAATCTCTGGGACACATTTAAAGCAGTGTGCAGAGGGAAATTTATAGCACTAAATGCCCACAAGAGAAAGCAGGAAAGATCTAAAATTGACACTCTAACATCCAATTAAAAGAACTAGAGAAGCAAGAGCAAACACATTCGAAAGCTAGCAGAAGGCAAGAAATAACTAAGATCAGAGCAGAACTGAAGGAGATAGAGACACAAAAAAACCCCAAAAAAATCAATGAATCCAGGAGTTGATTTTTTGAAAAGATCAACAAAATTGACACACCACTAGCAAGACTAACAAAGAAGAAAAGAGAGAAGAATCAAATTGACGCAATAAAAAATGATAAAGGGGATATCACCACCGACCCCACAGAAATACAAACTACCATCAGAGAATATATAAACACCTATATGCAAATAAACTGGAAACTCTAGAAGAAATAGATGATTTCCTGGACGCTTACACTCTTCCAAGACTAAACCAGGAAGAAGTTGAATCCCTGAATAGACCAATAGCAGGCTCTGAAATTGAGGCAATAATTAGTAGCCTACCAATCAAAAAAAGTCCAGGACCAGATGGATTCACAGCTGAATTCTACCAGAGGTACAAGGAGGAGCTGGTACCATTCCCTCTGAAACTATTCCAATCAATAGAAAAAGAGGGAAAACTCCCTAACTCATTTTATGAGGCCAACATCATCCTGATACCAAAGCCTGGCAGAGACACAACAAAAAAGAGAGAATTTTAGACCAATATCCCTGATGAACATCGATGCAAAAATCCTCAATAAAATACTGGCAAACCGGATTCAGCAATAGATCAAAAAACTTATCCACCATGATCAAGTGGGCTTCATCCCTGGGATGCAAGGCTGGTTCAACATTCGCAAATCAATAAACATAATCCAGCATATAAACAGAACCAAAGACAAGAACCCCATGATTATCTCAATAGATGCAGAAAAGGCTTTTGACAAAATTAAGAGCCCTTCATGCTGAAAACGCTCAATAAATTCGGTATTGATGGAACATACCTCAAAATAATAAGAGCTATTTATGACAAACCCACAGCCAATATCATACTGAATGGGCAAAAACTGGAAAAATTCCCTTTGAAAACTGGCACAAGACAGGGATGCCCTCTGTCAACACTCCTATTCAACATAGTGTTGGACGTTCTGGCTAGGGCAATCAGGCAAGAGAAAGAAATCAAGGGTATTCAGTTAGGGAAAGAAGAAATCAAATTCTCTCTCTTTGCAGATGGCATGATTGTATATTTAGAAAACCCCATTGTCTCAGCCCAAAATCTCCTTAAGCTGATAAGCAACTTCAGCAAAGTCTACAAAATTAATGTGCAAAAATCACAAGCATTCTTATACACCAGTAACAGACAAACAGAGAGCCAAATCATGAATGAACTTCCATTCACAATTGCTTCAAAGAGAATAAAATACCTAGGAATCCAACTTACAAGAGTTGTAAAGGACCTCCTCAAGGAGAACTACAAACCACTGCTCAGTGAAATAAAAGAGGACACAAACAAATGGAAGAACATACCATGCTCATGGATAGGAAGAATCAATATTGTGAAAATGGCCATAATGCCCAAGGTAATCTATAGATTCAATGCCATCCCCATCAAGCTACCAATGAGTTTCTTCACAGAATTGGAAAAAACTGCTTTAAAGTTCATATGGAACCAAAAAAGAGCCCGCATCTCCAAGACAATCCTAAGTCAAAAGAACAAAGCTGGAGGCATCACGTTACCTGACTTCAAACTATACTACAAGGCTACAGTAACCAAAACAGCATGGTACTGGTAGCAAAACAGAGATATAGACCAATGGAACAGAACAGAGTCCTCAGAAATAATATCATACATCTACAGCCATCTGATCTATGACAAACCTGCGAGAAACAAGAAATGGGGAAAGGATTCCCTATTTAATAAATGGTGCTGGGAAAATTGGCTAGCCATAAGTAGAAAGCTGAAACTGGATCCTTTCCTTACTCCTTATAGGAAAATTAATTCAAGATGGATTAGAGACTTAAATGTTAGACCTAATAGCATAAAAATCCTAGAGGAAAACCTAGGTAGTACCGTTCAGGACATAGGCATGGGCAAGGACTTCATGTCTAAAACACCAAAAGCAACAGCAGCAAAAGCCAAAATTGACAAATGGGATCTCATTAAACTAAAGAGCTTCTGCACAGCAAAAGAAACTACCATCAGAGTGAACAGGCAACCTACAGAATGGGAGAAAATTTTTGCAATTTACTCATCTGACAAAGGGCTAATATCCAGAACCTACAAAGAACTCAAACAAATTTACAAGAAAAAAACAAACAACCCCATCAAAAAGTGGGCAAAGGATATGAACAGACATTTCTCAAAAGAAGACATTCATACAGCCAACAGACACATGAAAAAATGCTCATCATCACTGGCCATCAGAGAAATGCAAATCAAAACCACAATGAGATACCATCTCACACCAGTTAGAATGGCGATCATTAAAAAGTCAGGAAACAACAGGTGCTGGAGAGGATGTGGAGAAATACGAACACTTTTACACTGTTGGTGGGATTGTAAACTAGTTCAACCATTATGGAAAACAGTATGGCGATTCCTCAAGGATCTAGAACTAGATGTACCATATGACCCAGCCATCCCATTACTGGGTATATACCCAAAGGATTATAAATCATGCTGCTATAAAGACACATGCACACGTATGTTTATTGCAGCACTATTCACAATAGCAAAGACTTGGAATCAACCCAAATGTCCATCAGTGACAGACTGGATTAAGAAAATGTGGCACATATACACCATGGAATACTATGCAGCCAAAAAAAAGGATGAGTTTGTGTCCTTTGTAGGGACATGGATGCAGCTGGAAACCATCATTCTAAGCAAACTATCACAAGAACACAAAACCAAACACCGCATGTTCTCACTCATAGGTGGGAACTGAGCAATGAGATCACTTGGACTTGGGAAGGGGAGCATCACACACCGGGGCCTATCATGGGGAGGGGGAAGGGGGAGGGATTGCATTTGGAGTTATACCTGATGTAAATGACAAGTTGATGGGTGCTGACGAGTTGATGAGTACAACACACCAACATGGCACAAGTATACATATGTAACAAACCTGCACGTTATGCACATGTACCCTAGAACTCAAAGTATAATAATAAAATAAAATTAAATTAAATTAAATAAAAAAGAATGCACACACACACATACAGTCTGATATTGTGTGATGTTGCATGGTAGAATACAATGTATATAATACAGAGACGAGAAGACTTCATCTTTTAACACAATTAGCTAATGGTATTCACATTGAAGTGAAAACACGCTCACCAGAATTGTGTGCTATGTAGATAAATCTGACTCTTCCTCCATTCTATAGAGATCATGTGCTGTATGTGTACCTCTAGAGATCATGTGCTGTATGTGTATGTGTGCCCAAAAAGTGTATGAATTCTATGCTAGCTTAAAATAGCTGCATAAATACAAATACTGATCTCTATAGATATGTATTTATTGTTCCTGTTAACAATAGTATTTTCTATTTGAAGAATATCATTTATATTATATTATTATATTATGAAAAGTTTTTATGGATATTATTTCATTTTCCTTCCTGCCTTTGAAAAAATTAAGGTTTGAAAAGGCCAAATGACAAACAAGTTCAAATATTGAAAACTCAGAGATTCTGAAATTTACAGGTAAAATACATTTTTAAAAAAATATAACCACCTTCCACAGTTTTTTGTATTATCAGAGTTAGAAAACATATTCAAAGATTAGCAATTTTAGGCTTGGAAATCTATGGGAGCAAAGGGGCTTTTATAAGGTAGATAATGGATGAACTCCTGGACACCATTATTACCCTGGAGGACTGGTAGTTTAAATGGCATAGTTCTTTCTGGCAGTGTCTCTCATTTCACTAGCATTTACCTCATTCAGAAACAAATACATTAACCAATCTCTTGGAGCAAAAGCAAGGTTATTTTCCTACGTTTATCATAAGCAGAGAATACATTGACCACAGCCATGCTTTTGTTCTTCTAACACGCCCCTTTGTTTATAGCATCCTTACTGATTTATTTTTTAAATCTGTGTACACACCATGGCTTAATTTCTTTCACTAACTTAATATGTCTTAGATTTAGCTTTCCACTGGGCTGGGAGAAATAAAGCTCTATTTTTTTTTTTTAATTTAAAAAAAGGTGAATTTGAGTAAAGGTAGGTAGCACATATGGGAAAATGCTGTGCAACTTCAAAGGGAAAATAATTTTTTATATGATAATTTCTTAAAATATGGATAGATCATATGTAGAATGTAATGATCATAAAAACCGTTTTTATCACTGTATTTTATTTGCATTCTTGAACTTTTTATTTAATATACTTAAATCAGTTTTCATTATTATTTTGATTGACATCAGACAGAATTTTCGCTAAGACATTATTATTGAAACAGACAGAAACTTTACTACCATAAATTAGTATTCCTAGAACCAGAAAAGCAAACAAACAAGAGATACACAAAACAAAATTAATTTCTTATAATATTGTTGAATAGATTACTTTCAAAATTGCTTACTGAGATTAATCCAAACCAAGATTAGTAGTTCTAGGATTCATCTTCCAGCTTTTAACTCTAATATTCTATCTCTTATACTAATTGTATCATAATAAAAAAAGTTCTCAAATTCATGCTTAGAAAACACACAGACAGAGAGCATGTGGTTTTCTAGAGAAATGGCTACCCAGTGAGGGGGAAATACTACTTGTTTATATAAGTGGGGATATCAGAGGATCACAAACACTAGGAATTATGGTTGGTCATTTGGTCCTGCCTCCAAAAAATAATTCAAACAAACCCACAGTTAAATGTCTACTAAGAATGAAATTATAATTCTTAATCTTTAATACTTTGTATGTAGAATTTGTTCTTCAATGTTCCAGTCTCCCTTTTTGAAAACTTTACCCTCACATGGCAGCTTATACTAATTTTTTTCCTAATCTTTCTTCAATTGTTATTAAAAACAGGTGGTCACCACTTTTTCAAAAGTAACCTTTTATGTCCTTGAGGACAATTAAGAAATCTCCTTTCAGCTTTCTCTTTATAAAATCAAATGAAGCAAATGATTGGACCTTCCTCACAGGTGCTATGTTTTAGCTATTTAATTATCTTAGTGTCCCTCCACTGCAACTTATTCCACTTTTCCCAAATCCCTCAAGTAGTAAAAGCCATAAAGTAGCAGAATGGACTCATATGGATGTGACCACCATGGGATATAAAGGGAATACTTGTGTCACTTGAAATTGCTCTCCTATTTATATACCTTAGTATACTATATTAGTATCTTGCCTAGGGAGATGTAAAAAGTGCAGATCATTGTGGGAAATGGTATCTGGCAGCAAAATGTCTCATAAAATGTGTTCAATTAGTCCTGCACATTTTGTCAGATGAAGAGGAAGGTTTTGGCCAAACTATTCAATTAGCACTCATTAATATGGGTGATATCATCTTTGGCCTGGCTTCTGAGTCCTCTTCTAAAGAATGACTCAGGACTACAGAATGCTCATTCCATCCCAGTCCCATTAGATACTGTCTTCCCCCTATCCCCACCCCATTCACGCCTATAGTTATTTCTTTCTTTTAAAAAAATACAAATAACTTTCAACTGTGGAAATATTTTCAAGCGAAGTTCAAGACTGCATATACTCACTACTATTTCAGAAAGTGTTTTATTTGGGGGGGCTACAGAAATATCCATAGTAGATATTCAACCAAAAAATGGACTGCATTCCTGCTGTGTGCCAGTTGCTGTTCCAGTGTGGGGACATAGCACTAAGCAAAACAGATGACATCTCTGTCTCCTAGAGCTTTGGTTTTAGTGGGACAAAGACAAACCATAAAGCAAATAAGAAAATGCTTAATCATAATATGTCAGGCAATGATAAAGCCAATTAAATGCAGTAAGGAGTACTAGCCTTGGAGACATTGGCATTTATAAAGCATAATAGGAAAAATGATCTTCAGGAGGTAACATTTGAGAAGAGGCATGAAGTGAAAGGGTAAACTGTGGAAAGGAAGGCAACAAATTCAAAGGACCTAGGGCCAGTGTATGCCTAAACAGGACAGTGGAATTGGTCTGAGTTATTGGGTGGGTAGCAAAGGACTAGAGCAGGCAGGGGAGGCCTCAGGGTCTTGGGGGAGTGTTCTTACAGAGGGCCCTGATAACTTTGTATTTTACTTTGAGGCAAACTGGAAACTGATAGGAGGCAAAGGTCAAAGCAGGAACCAGGTGGGAAATGTGAGACTGACAGTGGAGGGCCGAGGATGACCAGGGTTAGATATAGTGAACTCCAAGTTTCTCTTCAAGGAATCAGTATGTCAGCATGTTCAGCTCTCTTATTCTTTGATTCTCTATTTTAAAGTTTAACCTCCTGGTTCTCTTTGCCCCCTTGCCTCTAGTTTCACAACTTTCCCACCAGCTCTAATCAGTAATTCACATCATTTCCCCTGGTCACCTGCTTTGACCTGAGTCACCCCTGGTCACCTGCTGTGACCTGAATCATCCTGAGTCACCTGTTCTGTAACTGCCCTTCCCACCAAGCTACCCACCTTGCCACTCCGGCTTGTACCCCTGCTCTCTTTAAAATAGCCAATAGGAATTAGCTTAGACTGCAGGGTCCAACCCTAGCCAATAGGGGAATGACACAGCAGTAGGGGCTACCTGCATCAGGAATAAGAACTCCTTCCCCTCCATCTCCAGGTGTGCTCTTGCCATTACTCCATCTGCGAGTCACACTCTTCTGTAGAAGTAAAAATTGCCTTACTGAGAAAATTAAATTTATGTTCGAGTGCTATTTCTTCTTTAGGGCACCAAGGAACAAGCATTTGTTTCTAACACCAGTGTCACAACAGTGGTTCCAGATATGTTTTGCTGATGTGTTAGATATGGGTCATGATAAAAGATTTCAAGAGTGACTCCAAGGTCTTGGGCAAGAGCAACAGAAAAGTTAAAACATCTCTTGACTGAGGTGTGTGTCTGCAGAATCAGAGGACATGTTGTGTTGGTTGTGTTTGAGGTATTCATTAGACATCCATGTGGCATCATTCAGAAGGCACTAAAAACGTTTGTTTGAAATGCAAGGGAGAGCTCTGAATAAATTTAGAATCATTGGCATATAAATGCCTTTTAATGCAAGGCAGTTGGAAATAGGTTGGGAATTCCTAACAAGTGAGTTTTGACAAAGAATTCTTAGCATTGCTGGCTCATTATGAGGCTTTGGGTCCTCCTCTCTCATTGTTTTACAAAATAGTACAACACTCAAAAAATACTTCAAAAATAAATTTCCTCTTACAATCCAAAAATAACATCACTCTCAGTTTTACACATTTCAGTTAAATAGTAAACAGGTTATGTATTATGTATAAGAACTACAAAAAAAATGAATAATTTTAAACTATATAAAATGATGTGATGTGTACATATACCCTAATGAAATATGTTTTTATTGACTTAACATTACTGGAAAAATAGTGATTATGAAAATAATTGAACATGGTATAACTCAGAGCCATTATTTATGTATGTAATAAAACACATCCCTCTCTCCTTTTGTATGTAAGTCTTTTCCATAAATGACATTTTAAAAAACTATATGCTCTATAATGTTCAATGTATTAGTTAATACTTCAACATCAAAAATACGTAAGCATGTAACCTGCATAATTCCAATCTTATGTAAATACAAAGCAAATTTGTATTCTGACCAAAATAGGTTATTATTACTGCACTCAAATTTGACAAAATTTTAATGTCTACAATTTATTATATTAGTTCAAAAATTATCAGATCCATTAGTAAATATTTTCTGTGGCATTTAATCTTTTGTTGAGATGGGTATGACTTTTCTTTATTTGAAAGCATTTCTCCTAAAACAGAAGTATAAGGGAGAAGATAAACCAAACAAAATGGAATTTAAGTATTTGTTTAGTTTTATTTACATTGTGTTTCTACATTATTCTAGTGAATAAACACCAGTGCTCCCGGTCATTGGGATGGAGTCCCAATGCAGATGGGAAGTCAGCTTACCCACAGGTCATTTACTGTCTGCAAATCTTTAAGCTGGGTTGGAGCTGCGAGCACATACCTGGATCTGGTCTCACCTTTGTTCTCATTCCAGGGTCACAGCCCAATGCTTCCATGTCACCAGGGCCCTAGGATGTTGGCACTTGAGGACCATTGGTCAGATTAGGGGCTAGTAAACAATGGAAAACAATAGAGATAGACTGCTTCTGAAGGGTGTTGGCAGAAATGGTAGGCAGAGCCACTATCATCCTGTAACTGTGCTCTAATCTGTAGCACTTTGCTCTCATATATTTCAATGTGTGCAAGCTTAGAGCCTCTCCAAGCAGAAAAAGAATCTGAAAATGATGCTTACTAAGAGCAACACTTAAAGTCCAATAAGAAAATTAGAAAATTGCATTCTTAGTGTTTTGATCCCATTCACATAATTTGTATTGATGAACTACAGCTTCATCAGCCATATGCCCCTAAGTCAAGAGGCCGAAGCCCATAAAGAGTGTACTGAACCAAGAGTCCTGACATGATTTGCAGATTCAGTGTGAGAATGCGGAGAAAGGATAATATTATCTGATTCATTCTGTTTGTTTTATTAAGCAAGTTTTTACAGTAAAATTGCTTGTCACATACACTATCCTTTTTGAAGAAGCTATCTGCACTGGATGACTGGCTTCTTTCTCTCACTGACATACAACCTAAGCAGATGATTCAGCAAGTTTTAGGAATTGTACATGATGGAGTCAATTAGTATCCTCAGAAGACTTCTGGTGACTGAGGGCAGTGGAGAAAGAGGAGAACTCTAAGGGTTAACAGGCCAAGGTTATATGTCCATTTCTGCTCTTGATTCCATGCAACAGAAGGCCCAAGGGAGGCCATGTAGGCTCCCCTTACCCAAGTAGAAGCATCTGCATATTACCTACCATTGAGTAGAGGCCTTATTTCTGATCTTGACACACTCTCAATTTCCTTTACATACTGTGTGTAGTTGTAATTGAGTTTATACCATGCCCAGAGAAAAGCAATCTTCAAAAGTTACAAATATAATCAAACGTCAGCTCACCACCAGAGAAATAAATCCATTCTCTTAATGTCAAGCAAGCACTTGCTTAGAGGACTGTTCCTTGATTTCAAGGATGGAAGAACAACTCATTCGAATGCCTATTTGGACAAAGGTAAAATAAATCTAAATCTTCAGAATTGCCACAAAGTTATTCAGAAAAGGTGAGAATGACACTGGATAAAAAATAAGGGAATTGCCATTGTGTGCATGAATGATATCACTTCAAGGGTAGCACCTATTCCACAAGCAATTTAGAGTGAGAAATCACTAATGTATTAAATGCTTACAAAGTGCTCAGTTTAAACAGACTTATTCATAATACTAACCCTATAATGTGGCTATAATGAGAATTCTTGATTTAAAGATGAGGATTCTGGAGATAATTAAGGTAATATACCATTGATGTATTGTTGATATTAATTGGGGCCAAAATTCAAGCTCAGGTAACATGAGGCTAGTTCATTCTATTAACACATCACTATTCTTTCTCTTGACCAACTAATCCAGTAATCCATGTTAATCAGACATACAAAAACTAAGTAATACTTAGTACATAATGAATAACTAAAGTATAAATGCATTTACGGAAACCAAAATAAGATTATTTCCAGAAATAAATGGTAGCCATAAATATAGTCAGAAAACTTGTCTTAGTTTCTATGAAGTCCACAGGCTGTTATCCAGAACAAACAGTTAACAGGTTATACTGTGAAAATACTACATCAAAATTGAATATTATTCCAAGTTTTGATTTAAAAAGTATCAAAAATATAGCTATTATTTAAAAACCATTATAACCAATACCTCCAAGACACAATGATAAAACACACATATACACATAGAGTTGTGTATGTATCTGTTTACTTATCTATATCCTTAGATATATCCTTGGAAAAGCAAACATTCCATAGGAGTGCATTATTTCTCTCTCAACTACTCTTCATCACAATGAATTGGAACACTATAAAAATTTTTCTCAATAGTTTTACAAAAAATTATGAACAATGTCAACCAGTTATGGGATATAATCCCAAAGGTAAATTTTGTATGCTTCTAATTTTATTATTTACATAAATGTGAGTTAATAGGAAATATTTCAGATAAAGTTTGGCTGAACATTCCTTCAATCATATATGTGACAAAATTTTAAAGTCCCCAAGCTGGAAGGGCAAAAACAAATAACAATGAAATTGTATACCTTAAGGTTAGTAAATCAAGTACCTATGTTCCTTAAATATTCAAAAACTTGACTTACTCCAAAGCCATTTCAAACAATATAAATATGTTGACACACTTAATGTAAACATTACAGCCCTGTAAAATCACGTTTTTCAGAAATAGAACTTGTCTGGATATAGTAAGAACACAGAGCAACTTGGTCCAGAAAAGTTGGGTCCTTATGGATTTCAGCATTTGCTACTGAGCACATCTGTAATCTTCATTTTCTCTACTTTTAATAAAAAGGAATATTGAGCAGTAGAACATATCAATTCCATTATTTAAAATATGCAAAGATAAAGTAACAGGAGATAGAGAGTGTTTGATGTATGTTGCTGAGTTTCTATAAGAAACAATATTAACCATAGATTTTGATGTTATTCTAAGAAAATAATAGCACAAATATCAAGAGCACTAGTATTATTATTATTATTCTTTCCTTTTGTCCCTTTTTTGTTAAATTTTAGTTTAAGTTCCGGCATACGTGTGCAGAAAGTACAGGTTTTTTACACAGGTATACATGTGACATGGTGTTTTGCTGCACCTATTGACCAGTTCTCTAAGTTCCCTCCCCTCGTACTCCTCCCCAAATAGGCCCTGGTGTGTGTTGTTCCCCTCCCTGTGTCCATATGTTCTTATTAAGGGCAATATTATTATTGTTAATAAAATAATGCATGATAGCTAAAATATTGTTAATTTCATTAGTGGTTAAATGATGTATTGAAAACTGGCACTGCAAACTATCTATGCCACTGTATCGTCAGAAATATATTCTAAATCAATTTGAAGGCTGTTGGAAAAATGCCAAAATATTCTGTAGTAGATGAAGGCTTCAGAAGCAGATGACACCTGGGCTTCTTCTGACATTAAAATTATATTTTTACTTTTAAAACAATAATACAAGGTTTTGGAAGGTCAAATAGTTTTACAATCATACACTATGTAAATTTGCAAGGCAGAACATTTCTGTAAACAGAGATCCAAGCATATTTAGTCTAGAAAGGTTACTGAAAAACCTGAAATAGACCTGAAGGAATTTAAGCTAAATAGAGCATTAAAAATAATTATCATCCTAAGGGATGAATCCATGAGATTGGCACCAAATTATTTGTGCAACAAAACCCACTTTCTAGCTTTTTCCTTACATTAAGGATATATTATGCTATGGGTTTCCATATAAAATTTTACTAACCAGATATTATTATGGAAGATAAGTCATTATTAAGTTTAATATTTTTAAGCATTCAATTTATTCATAATTCACAAAGATTTGTTTGCCTATGATAGGTAGATTTTCCTAATATAGTTATACTCTCACATTTTTATTAAAATTACTGCAGTAAATTAAAATGTTAGGATTTAAAACAGCAATGCTTTTCTACTGCTTATTTTCAGTATAATATTTAGATTATCTTCTGACTCAGCTTAAAGGAGAACAGATTTCTGCAACATGGAAATCTGTAATCATTCATAAACATATTGCTCTTAGACTCACTTTGATGAGGAAATAATACCCCAAAAATAGATTTTGAGAGAGACAAAGATAAGATGTTGGTTTATTTTATGTAAGTGTGAATTTTTTTCACTTCAAATATTGGAAAACAGAATTAGATAGCTTCTTTGTACATATTAAATTCTTAATGAGATAAAGTGACTGAATCTTTCTATTACCAAGTCACATTACTGATAAATACTTGTTTGACTTAAATAAGAACCTTGCGTTGTTTTAGAAATGTCTTAAAAAAATGGTGAGAATATAACTTTTTTAGCAAAAGGAATAAACAAACATTTTGAGAATTATAAGATAAATTACAGAATAATATAATATTATTTAAAAGTATTTTGACAAAATCATGCTTTATTCACACCTGCCATAAAAAATGGAGTGCAAATGACATTATTTAAAACATAATAATGTGAGAAAGACAATAAATATGTGCCACTAGATATGAATAAACTAAAAGAATCAGAAACCTACATTGAGCTAAAGGAGTGTGTTTTAACACAATGCAAAGAAGCTAAGAACTTTGATAAAAGGTTAGAGGAACTGTTAACTAGAGTAACCAGTTTAGATAGGAACATACACACAAATGAACTGATGGTGCTGAATAACACAGTACGAGAACTTCGTGAAACATACAGAAGGATCAATAGCCAAAAAACCAAGTGGAAGAAAGGATATCAGAGTTTGAAGACCACCTTGCTGAAATAAGACATACAGAAAAAAAACAGAGAAAAATGAATGAAAATGAATGAACAAATCCTCCGAGAAATATGGTACTTCGTAAAAAGTCCAAATCTGGAGTGCCAGAAGGAGACAGGGAGAATGGAAATAAATGGGAAAACACACTTCAGGATAATATCCAGGAGAACTTCCCCAACCCAGCAAGACAGGCCACCATGCAAATTCAGGAAATACAGAGAACACCACTAAGATACTCCATGAGAAGATCTACCCCAAGACACATACTCATCAGATTTTCCAAGGTTGAAATGAAGGAAAAACTGCTAAGGACAGCCAGAGAGAAAGGCCAGGTCACTTACAAAGGGAAGCGTATCAGAATAACAGTGGACCTCTCAGAAGAAACTCTACAATCCAGAAGAGATTGGGAGCCAATATTCAACATTCTTACATATCCAGCCAAACTGAGCTTCATAAACAAAGGAGAAATAAAATCCTTTCTGGACAAGCAAATACTGAGAGATTTCATTACCACCAGACCTGCCTTACAAGAGCTCCCAAAAGAAGCACAAAATATGGAAAGGAAAAACAGGTACCAGCCACTGCAAAAACACACCAAAATATAAACTATGAAGAAACTGCATCAACTAATGGGCAAAATAACCAGATAACATCATGATGACAGGATCAAATTCATACACAATAATACTAACCTTAAAGGTAAATGGGCAAAATGACCCAATTAAAAGACACAGATTGTCAAACTGGATTAAAGAGTCAAGACCCATCAGTGTGCTATATTCAGGAGAACCATGAATACAGAATATGCAAAGACACACATAGACTCAGAACAAAGGGATGGAAGAAAATTTACCAAGGAAAAATTTACCGAGGAAAGCAAAAAAAAAAAGTAGGGGTAGCAATCCTAGTCTCTGACTAAACAGACTTTAAACCAACAAAGATTAAAAAAGACAAAGAAGAGCATTACATAATGATAAAGGGATCAATGCAACAAGAAGAGCTAACTATCTTAAATAAACATGCACCCAATACAGGAGCACCCAGATTCATAAAACAAGTTCTTAGAGAACCACAAAGAGACTTAGACTGCCACACAATAATAGGAGACTTTAACACTCAGCTGTCAATATTAGACAGATGAATGAGACAGAAAATTAACAAGGATATTCAGGGCTTGAACTCAGCTCTGGATCAAGTGGACCTAATAGACATCTACAGAACTCTCCACCTCAAATCATCAGAATCAGCAGAAAATACATTATTCTCAATGCCACTTGGCATTTATTATAAAATCAGCCACATAAGTGGAAGCAAGACACTCATCAGAAAATGCAAGAGACTGAAATCATAACAAACAGTCTCTTAGATCATACTGCAATAAAATTAGAACTCAGGATTAAGAAACTCTCTCAAAAACACACAATTACATGGAAATTGAACAACCTGATCCTTAATGACTCCTGGTTAAATAATGAAATTAGAGCAGAAATCAAGAAGCTCTTCAAAACAGATGAGAACAAAGATGTAATGTACAAGAATCTCTGGGACATAGCTAAAGCGGTGTTAAGAGGGAAACTTATAGCACTAAATGCCCACATCAGAAAACTAGAAATATCTCAAATCTACACCCTAACATCACAATTAAATGAGCTAGAGAGGCAAGAGCAAAGTAATTCAATAGTTAGTAGAAGACAAGAAATAACTCGGGTCAGAGCAGAACTGAAGGAGATAGAGACACAAAAGCCCTCCAAAAATAAATAAATCCAGGAGCTATTTTTTTGAAAAAATTAACAAAATAGACTGCCAGCTAAACTAAGAAGAAAAGAGAATAGAATAAAATAAACACAAAAAAAGTTTAAAGAGGATATCACTACTGACCGCACAGAAATACAAACTACCATCACAGAATATTATAAATACCTCTACACAAATAAATTACAAAATCTAGAAAAATAAATAAATTCCTGGACACATGCACCCTCCCAAGACTAAATCAGGAGAAGTCTAATTCCTGAATAGACCAATAACAAGTTACTAAATTGAGGCAGTAATTAATAGCCTACCAACCAAAAAAACCCCAGGACCAGACAGATTCACAGCTGAATTCTACCAGAGGTACACAAAGGAGCCGGTACCATTCCTTCTGAAACTATTCCAAACAATCCAAAAGGAGGGACTCCTCTTTAACTCATCTTATGAAGCCAGCATCATCCTGATACCAAAACTGGAAAGAGACACAATAAAAAAAGAAAACTTCAGGCTAATAACCCTGATGAATATTGAGGCAAAATCCTCAATAAAATACTGGCAAACTGAATCCAGCAGCACATCAAAAAACTTACCCACCATGATCAAGTCTGCTTCATCCCTGGGATGCAAACCTGGTTCAACATACACAAATCAACAAATGTGCTCATCACATTGACAGAACCAATGACAGAAAACACATGATTATCTCAGTGGATGAAGAGAAGGCCTTTGATAAAATTTAACATCAGTTCATGTTAAAAACTCTGAATAAACTAGGTATTTATGGAACATATCTTAAAATAATCAGACCTATTTGTGACAAACCCACAGAGGATATCATATTGAATGGGCAATAGTTGGAAGCATCCCCTTTGAATACCAGTATAAGACAAGGATGCCCTCTCTCACCACTCCTATTCAACATAGTATTGGAAGTTCTGGCCAGGACAATCAGGCAAGAGAAAGAAATAAAGGGTATTCGAATAGGAACAGAGGAAGGCAAATTGTCTCTTTTTGCAGATGACATAATTCTATATTTAGAAAATCCAATCATCTCAGCAAAAAAATTCCTTAAACTCATAAGCAACTTCAGCAAAGTCTCAAGATACAAAATCAATTTGCAAAAATCACAAGCATCCCTTTACACCAACAATAGACAAGCAGAGAGCCAAATTATGAAAGAACTCCCATTCACAATGGCTACAAAGAGAATAAAATACCTAGAAATACAGCTAACAAGGGATGTGAAGGACCTCTTCAAGGAGAACTACAAATCACTGCTAGAGGAAATAAGAGAGGACACAAACAAATGGAAAAATATTCCATCCTCATGGATAAGAAGAATCAATATTGTGAAAATGGCCACACTGCCCAAATTAATTTATAGATTAAATGCTATTCCCATCCAAGTACCATTGACATTCTTCACAGAATTAGGAAAAACTACTTCAAATTCCATGTGGAATCAAAGAAGACCCCGTATAGCCAAGACAATCCTAAGCAAAAACAATGAAACTGGAAGCATCACACTGCCTGACTTCAAACTATACTACAAGCCTACAGTAACCTAAACAGCATGATACTGGTACCAAAACAGGCATATAGGCCAATGGAACAGAACAGAGACTTCAGAAATAATACTGCACATCTATAACTATCTGATCTTCAACAAAACTGACAAAAACAAGCAACGGGAAAAGGATTTCCTATTTAACAAATGATGCTGGGAAAACTGGTGAGCTATTTGCAGAAAAGTGAAACTGGACCCCTTCCTTACACCTTAAACAAAAATTAACTCAATATAGATTAAACACTTAAATGTAAAACCCAAAACCATAAAAACCCTAGAAGAAAACCTAGGCAATACCATTCAGGACATAGGCATGAGCAAAGAATTCATCTCAAAAATGCAAAAAGCAATTGCAACAAAAGCCAAGATTGACAAATGGGATCTAATTAAACTAAAGAACTTCTGCACAGCAAAAGAAACTATCCTCAGAGTGAACAGGCAACATACAGAATGGGAGAAATTTTTTGCAACCTACCCATCTGACAAGGGTCTAATATCCAGAATTTACAAGGAACTTAAACAAATCTACAAGAAAAAAAAAAAAACAAACAACCCCATCAAAAAGTGGGCAGGAGATATGAACAGGTACTTCTCAAAAGAAGACATTTATGTGGCCAACAACAAACATATGAAAAAAAAAATGCTCAAGATCACTGATCATTAGAGAAATGCAAATCAAACCACAATGAGATACCATATCATGTCAGTCAGAATGGTGATTATTAAAAAGTTAAGAAACAATAGATGCTGGAGAGACTGTGGAGAAATAGGAATGCTTTTACACTGTTGGTGAGAATGTAAATTGGTTCAACCATTTTGGATCAAAATGAGGCAATTCCTCAAGGATCTAGAACAGAAATACCATTTGACCCAGCAATCTTATTACTGGGTGTATACCCAAAGGGTTATAAATCATTCCATTATAAAGATACATGCACACGTTTGTTTACTGCAGCAATATTTACAATTGCAAAGTCATGGAACCAACCCAAATGCCCATCAATGATAGACTGAATAAAGAAAATGTGGTACATATACACCATGGAATACTACAGAGCCATAAAAAGAAATGAGATAATGTCCTTTGCAGGGACATGGATGAAGCTGGAAGTCATCATCCTCAGCAAACTAACACTGAAACAGAAAACCAAAAAAAGCATGTTCTCACTCACAAATGGGAGTTGAATTATGAGAACACATGGACACAAGGTGGGGAACAATACACACCAGGGTCTCTTGCGGGATTAGGAGTCAGGGGAGGGACTTTAGAGGACAGGTCAATAGGTGCAGCAAATCACCATGGTACATGTATAACTAGGTAAGAAATCTGCACATTTTGCACATGTATCCCAGAACTTAAAGCAAAATAATAATAACAATAATAATAATAATGTGAGAAAGATAAAGAACATAGGTATCACTAGACAAGAACTAACTAAAAGAATCAGAAACCTCTCCTTGGAAAAGAAAAGAAAACAAGAAAAGAGTATGAAACAATAATGTCTTTGGACTTTTAAGAGCAAAAATTGGTCAATGAAACAAATTTTGAAATATGAGATTTAATTAATTAATACTTGACACTTGAAAGATGTCTTGGTAAAAGGGAAATAAGCACTTTATATAACAGATGGGGAATTTATAGGAGTCACTTTCACAAAAGGATATGTGATAAAATATAAATAAACCAAAGAAAATGTTATTATATAACAAAAATAAAAAATAAAATTATGTTTTTAATCAATGATGATTATTATACTTTTAAGACAGGAAGCTGGATTTGAAGTTGCTGGGATTAGCTTTGGGATGGCAGTGACTTCCTTCTGATGTGTTCTCTCTGGCATATTCATAAACAGAACAAGGAACGGCTGCACCTTAGCTCTCACCCAGAGCAGCAACACTAAAACCTAAGTGCACAGCCTATAACGTCTCTTAAAAATCACCACGGAATTAAAGTTCTATTATCAGAGGAAAAACTAAAAACATATTTTCAGAAGCTTGTAGTTTAGGAAAGGACTAAACTTTTTATGCTATTTTAATTCTAAAATGTTACCATAAAAAAAGAACCATATTAATTTTAAATTACTTAATAAAATGTAAAGCAATCAATAAACTTTTAAAGAAAAATTATTTTAAAAATGAAAATAGATATAAATGTAGTCAGAAAATGCAGAGACACCTCTTTTTACTAAGATGGTACTATGGTTTGAACATGTCTCCAAAATTGTATGTGTTGCAAACTTAACCAAATTTATATATTTAAAAGAGGTAGGGACTTGGGGAAGGCAATTAGAATTAGATAAGGTCATCAGGATGGGGCTCTGTGATGGGTTTAGTAACTTTATAAAGAGAAGAAAAAGACCTCAGCTACTATGCTTGCTCTCTCTCCTTGTGATGCTTCCCTCTATGTTATGACACAACTGGTAGACTGTCACCACATGGAGATATCATGCTCTTGGACTTCCCAGCCTCCAGACCCAAGAGCTAATAGTTAAAACTCTATTCCTTATAAACTACTCAGACTGTGGTATTCAGTTGTAGCAACAGAAAACAGATAAAGACAAATGGCCACCCTAAAATGTAACTTTTTAAAAAAGTGTTTACTTTGGTGTTCTTACAAGAGTTTCTACTAATACCTGCCACTGACATAAAATTCTACTGTAAAATGATTCTTCACATAAATTATAGTCTGCTGGAAATATTTTTAACTCTCCCAAACTTTTAGCATTTGCCTAATAATGATATCAATATACTCTTATATCATGTCTTATCTTCTGTTATATCTTAATTTATGTATATAATATACATTTCTGTATTTTTATATTTTGATTTATTTTGCTTTTATTTTAAACCATATTATAAGAAACATAGTCTAATTTGGGCCATCTCTTTTCTATTAAAAATGTAAGCAGTTGTGATAAAAGAAATAATAATATTAGATTTAACTTTTCAATGACAAATATAGTAAATACAGGGCATGGGAAAATATATATTTGATATCAAAATATAAGAATTATAAATTCACACAGTATTTATTGAAGATGTAATTACTGCATTATTTTAATTTTTAAAGTTATTTTTTCTATTTATATGTTTATTTATTCTACTTATTTTGGGTATTATTTCTTCTTATCTATTCTTTTTTTTTTATTGTTTTACTTATTTCTAGAAGTCCTTTTTATTCTCAGTCTGCTTATTTCACATAGCCTCTTTTTGTGTGCTCATCTTTGTGAATAACAAAGGAAATACCTTTATTTATTTGTATGTCATACATGGCCCTTCTGCAAATCTATTGTTCCTACCAACCGTTACCTACAATGGCTTGCGCTGTGACCTTAGATTTATCTGTGAACATATTGGTTCTGGGGCTCTAACTCAAGCTAGCTTTTGTTTAAATTGTATGTGCTTCTGCTGTTACAGATGGCTACCAACTTGTAACTGCATTTGTCTGCTTTGAGGATATTGGCTCAGTAGGTGAGAACCAGGCTGTGTTCCTCATCTGTCTGCTAGTCCAAGATTCTGAATTCCAACAGGGTCTCTACTTTGCCTTAGTTCAGATCCTTGCTCACTTTCTTTTCTTTTCTTTTTTTTTTTTTGGTGGTGGTGGTGGGGGGTGTATTTCTGGTGAAAGCTATGATTCTTGTGCAGTGAGAGGGGTCCTTTAGTATCTCGATGGACATAACGCTGTATCGGAATCAGGCCTTGGATCACGCAGACCGAAAGCAATGATTACATTTCATTTGTGATACTATTAAAGATTTTTTTCCTGGCTGCAATAACTCAAAATATTTTATTTATTTCCCACTTCATGCACATTGATTTTTTTGGGTAATGGTAGCAGAAAATACGTGATTACCAGAGGAACGTCGATTAAGGCATTGAGGTTAGTGAAGCTTCTGAAAGTAGAAGGAGGAATGTACATTTTATTTTACTTTTATAAGACATGGGCTAGTAGTGCAGAACAGGAACACTTCCTATTCATTGGTAACAACAAAGGCCTTTTATTCATGGCAAATTACATTCCTAGAAAAGTGTTTTAATGGAATTATTTTGACTCTGATTTTCTGTAATAATGCTATATGAAAAATAATACCTCAGATTTGATATTTAAAAATGTCCTTCAATAATGTATTTTTTTTTTGCAGGATACAAGTTTATTTTTTATTTTTTTTATTATTTTTATTTTTTTAATTTATTTATTATTATTATACTTTAAGTTGTAGGGTACATGTGCATAACGTGCAGGTTTGTTACATATGTATACTTGTGCCATGTTGGTGTGCTGCACCCATCAACTCGTCATTTACATCAGGTATAACTCCCAATGCAATCCCTCCCCCCTCCCCCCTCCCCATGATAGGCCCCTGTGTGTGATGTTCCCCTTCCTGAGTCCAAGTGATTCTTATCTATTCTTAATTTGAGCACAATTTTAGCGCTGTCTTAGAACGTTGTACAAGCCTGGTAGCCTTTAGGGATTTCTATACTAATCTACTGCATTGTCTCTATATGAGGCAGGTTCGCTTTTCCTTGTTTGCTTGTTTTGCATTGCTGTTTATATAGAAACTCCTGACATGGAATAATTTTTAATACAATCAGATTTAAAGAACATTTGCAAGTGAATTACAAATATTTTCTGAACTATTTGTTAACTACCAATGTGATACCTCATTACCTCCCACTCTCATACTTTAGTGTGTGTGTACCTTCTGCAAACAAGAACATTAGAGCATCCACCTACTGAAACACAATGCAACCATCAAAGCACGGACTCTGATGTGGTCTAGTCCTTGGGCTTCATTAATGACTCACCAGTTCAGAACCCTCTGCTGCATGTGGTTGTTCTATGATATTACTTGCCTTCAGTGGGAAAAAAATGCCTTAATCTTTTCCTAACTTTAATGACTTAGACACTATTGAAGAAAATACGACATTTATTTTATATAAAACGTGTCTCACTTGGGTTTGTTGGAGATTTTCTCAGGACTAGAATAGGTTAAATCACATTAGATTTGGTTAGATTACATTGGTGTCTCCTTTATATTGCATTAGATAGATGTTTCCTCCTAGTTAGATTTCATTTATACCCAGCTCTAGTGGGAATGTCATGAACCTGCTATTTTGCTAATTATGATAGTCTATCACCCTATCAGACATGCATAATTTTTGATGTGTTGCATTAATGAAGTGTTCACTTTCATCAATTTGTTAAGGCAATGCTGTCACGTTTGTGCCCTGTAAAGTTCTCCTTTCTTCTTTGATAATTACAGTAAGTTCTTTGTGAGGAGGTACTTTGAAACTAAGTATGTTCTTTGTCCCTTTTTAAATTTTTCACTTCTTTATTTTTATGAAGATAGACTTAATGTTTTCCTATTTTATTTGTTGAGTTACAATCCATTGCTAGCATTTATTTTATCCCAGAATTGCTCAGTTTGTCCCGAATTTGCCCAATAGATGCTCTTGAAAGTTGCTTTTATGTCTTTTGATCTATCTCCCTCATTCTTTGAACACCTCCTTATTTCCTAGCACAGTAATATGACTTAGCCTCATCTTTGACTTTCTGTGCCACAACCGAGTCATCAAACATTTCTCTATAGAGTTCTGGCTTTTTGCAATTGAGAATAATATTGAGAAGTGGAGAGCTTTGCTGAGTGTGCTCCTTGCTATTAAGAACTCTCTGACCCCAGATATTTTGGGGACAGAGTAAGGTACAGCTGGACACATATACATGCGCATACATACACAGACACACACACACACACCACACTGCAAACTGAGACTGCATACCAATATTTCTAATTGTAATCCAATACTACAGAATTTATTCTCGGCTTCTTTCTTTCTGTATTTATGACTCTCATCTCTAACAGTGAGAAATAAGGTTCCCATTTCACCTTCCATGTAACATATCTACTTAGTTGATCAATCCCTCTTTCTCCTTCCCCATCTCCCACCTGCATTCACTCTGAGTACCCTCCTCATTCAACCCTACCAGACATGTCTTCTTCTTTTTTCTAAAAACGATTTTAGATGAATATCAGTGTGACTATATTGCTCACTATGTATATTTTATCAAAAATTTGAACTTATTTGTAACATCAGGCTGAAAAACAGTATCATGAAAACTAAAAAATAATCTTTATCATCCAAAGACTTGTTCTTGCTAAATCTAATGCTAGCTCTGAAACAGGCAGGTGTTGAATATCTACAAACAAAACGATGGTCCACTTTTTACGGGTTTCCTGGCCAAATGATAGAGAGTGCATCTTTATACGAATGATACACTGCTCATCTATTATGAATGAAGAGAGACATTCCTTTCACTCCTCTTCTATGTTTCCCATGTATGATCTGTTAGCATAACAACTACTACACTTGGGCTTCAAGTCATGCAGTTAGGTCCTAGCTTCCCCTCACTAGGAAGAACCTCATCATTGCTACTGTACTTCTGAATTCAGCTGTAAGAAGATACCTAAGTTCCATTGGGAGCTGTCCCTGGGCTAGGGACCTTGGGTGTCCTCTAGAAGGCAGGTGACCTTGGTGCCCAGAGAGATGAAGGTAAGATGCAGGGGGGTCTACTTCTTTTTTCCATAGACACTGGTTTACAATATCCTTTTTATTCAAACAGGCGATCAAAGAATACGCAGCCTCCAAAAATATAGGAGAAAAAGTACTCAATAGGTGTCTTAGTGAATTTATTACAAATATAGAGTATTTTTCATAGATTTTCAATGTTTGTGGTATCTGCCAACTTTATTCTGCATCACGAACTTTTCTCATTCTTGATATATATTCACTTTCATGCCTAATTTTATATTCCTAGTTTTGCATTTTCTTAATTTCTAAAGTACCAAAGTTGAATAAATGACAGTTTCCCTAACAGCTCAACACACCCCTGTTGGCAGGCACCAGAGGTCTCTAATGCTAAAATGTACTCCATGCTATAACTTAGTATCATCTCAGCTAATTGCCATGAGTTCCTAAAAAAATAGCCAAACTCTAGGTTTTGCTTTTGTTTTTCTCTTTTCTCTAATTTCCATGTTTCTTTACATTCTCTCCAATTGTTGATTCTATATTTTGGACATGTAACATGGACATTTCTATTAGGTATGTCAGCAGGCAGAAATATAAACTGTTGAATACTTAGAGTTCAGGAATAAGCTCTGGGCAGAACATATGCATTTGGAGTCATCAGGATAGAATTGCTGTTTATGTCGAGTGGATAAGATCTATGACCCAATGGGAGGCTTAGTATTAGATAAGAGCAAGGATAGTTATCTGTCAGGATAGGGCTGCCAGGAGGCATTTGCAATGCTGAGAGAGTTTTCATGTACGAATTAGGATCATTACCTAAAAGTGAGAATGGAAAGTATATATTAATTTCAAAAAAGAATGAAGAAGGTTTAATATAAGTTCCAGTAGATTAGGCAAGATAATAGGCTAAGAAAATATGACCTAACAAAAGGAAGAATTAAAGGCTTTCTTGAGATTTTAGTCTGTAATTGAAAATGCGTGTTGTCTTTTTTTCCAGCCATGCCCCGCTACAGTGCCGTGTTAGGGAGCTACAGCTCAGGCTAGAGTCAGAGCAAAACGAGTCAAACCAGAGTTGTGCAAGAGGGCTGTTCTATGCAGGTAAGTGGCTACTGTGAGGGCACCGGCACTATCTGTTCAGGCCCGACTCCTCTGCCTCACTCTTCCTAGCCCGCTGTCCACGCCCTTGTTGACCAGAAGATGCCCCAGGAGCACTCCCCTCCAACCCCTTCAACTCCATCTCACGTTGCATTTGAGGAGGATTTTTAAATGGGCAAGCTCAGTCCCTCCCCATGCTTGACATGTTTTAGTGGCTGTCCTTTGTTCCTCAGATAAAGTTCATGTGCTTTATTAAGGCCTTTTCCTATGATCTGTTCCATGCAAACACTAACAGCAACCTCATACCCAACTTGTTTGCATTGCTGAAAGGACACACACTTCTTCGTAGCTCTGGGCAAGTTTACACATTATTCCTTGTGCCAGGTTGCTCTTCCCTTCCTACTGGCTGAACTCCAACCCCTCCCATGACACATGTTCCTCTGTGGAGCCCTTTCACAGTCACTTAGGTTTCCATTCATTAAAGTTCTCCTCCAAAATGCCCTTCCTAAACTCCTTCATCAGCTGGAATTTTTGTGAGTTCAACTCTCTTGTACTGTTGTATTGATCCTTAATACCTAGTGGAGTGCTTGGCACATAGAAGGTACTCGAAGTAACTATAATATGAATTAACAGACAAAAATGCATTCACAAATCAGTTAACCAATTGCTAATCTTCACAGCACCCTCTGCATCAATAGCTGCATTTCACAGATGAAGAACTGAAGTTCGTAGTGCCCAATACACTCATAAAGGGTAATGTTTTAGTAATAGAAGTGGCATTTGTTGCCAAGTTCCTCTTTTTCTGAAATCTTTGCTCTCTCATCAGTACCAGGCCGGCTCTCTGGCTCCCATTTTTTTCCCCCAAATTATCAATATTTACACTGACAGACAGAGACAGTGTAGTATCATGTGCAAGAGCACAGAATTTTGAGACACTGCAAGATTCATATCTTTAGCTCTAATATTTACTAGCTATGTGGCCTTAGGCTATTTACTTCTACTGGTTTATGCCTCAGTTTCTAAATCTCTAAAATGGGAATAACAATAACTGACAGATAGTGGTGCTGTAATATAGACTGAATTCATATACTAAGCACTTAGGACAATACCTGGCATATACATATAAGCTGTATATACCAGATCAACCTTATTGTTTCATTTTTGTTATTACTGGTGTAGCTTCATTATTAACACATCAGAAGGGACAGGATTTTCCTGACTAATGGTCACAGGACAGTTCTTCTGTGATCCAGATATTCAAATCTGACTTTGAATTAGCCTCATCTGAGGGATCCCTTTCTGGAGGCAGAGTCTACAACTTGCACAGATTGCATCAGAACTGGTACCTCATGGCAGGAGAGGGCTGGGCTGTAGAAGACGCCCCTTCTGATTTGCTCACCAGCCCCACCTATCTGACTGGCTTCCTTATCAAGCAAATTATTTTCCAACCAGTGATCCTGAAACAGGAGAAGGGCAGAATGCAATCTGCATGCAGGAAAATAATCCATTGAGCATTGAATCTAGTAGCCACTCCTCTGTTCTTATGCTACATGAAATTTTCCTTTGGGAAAAGGGATGCTTAAAGGATGGTTTTATATGTCTAATGTCAAGCCACAAAGCATAAAGCACCAGCATTGTACTTACTAATGGGAGGGGACTTCCTTAATCACAAACAACAACTGAAGGTAGATTTACATTGTATTTGATGTCTGAGAATACTTATCTCCTGGCCTCGCTAACCTATGTAAACATTTTCCCAAGTAGAACATCACACACCGGGGCCTGTTGGGGGGTTCGGGGCAAGGGGAGAGAGAGCATTAGGACAAATATCTAATACATGCAGGGCCTAAAACCCAGATGATGGGTGGATAGGTGCAGCAAACCACCATGGTACATGTATACCTATGTAAAAAACCTGTACGTTGTGCACCTATATCCCAGAACTTAAAATATTTTTAAAAATTCAAGTAAACTAAGTCTTAGAGAAAATTTTAGATAGAAAGTTAAAATGAGAAGTAGTTTTTGATTTTAATTTGGTCAGAATATAAATACACAGGCACTCTCCTAGACACTTCTGATGGCAACATAAGTTAGGGTGACTTTTGTAGGAGACAATTTGGACATATGGATTTAATATCTTGAATATGTTAAAATATTTTTCCACACGGGATTCCCAAAGCTCAGAATTTAGAATAAAGGAAATAAGACTTTGCATACAAGTCTCTGAGCAAACATCAGTCCTTCCTACATATTATTATTTTGCCTCATTTATTTACTTACTATTTTTGTCTTCTTTACTGATTTACTTAACATCATACCACTTAATAAAATGCAAGTGCAATGAAAGCAGTAGCTTTTTCTGCGTTTTTCTCAGCCACATAACAAGTACTGAGGTTACCTGGTACACAGCAAACATTTAATTTCCTATTAAATCATTCAGATAATGATTGTTGTGATATGCCTGGTAGCAAGAAACAAGTGGGGGCAAAAAACTAAATGTAAAATTTTAAAGTGGACTCAGTGAGTATGGGCAAATGATGGAATAGATAAAATCTATCAAAAAGCTATCGGTGTTTTTGAGGAACATTAACTGCCATAGAAAAAAAATCTCAAGACATATTTTTATACAAAAAAAAACAGATCACGAATTGCATAATCTTAACGTTGTCAAAAATTATAACAAAGAGATATAAAATATTGAGTGTTTGTATATGTTGATAGAGCTAAACTTAATGTTTATTGTTTCCTTTAAAATTATCCTTTTAAACTATTATAATAAACTGCATTATGTTCTAATGTTTAAATGGCTATTTTTAAAGAGAGGATTTTAAAGATCATGTAGCTACTTGGAGAGTGGTTAGAAAATAATTTAAGTCTAAGTAAGAATATATAAATATGTGTTGCATTATTACTATGATAAAAGTTAGTGTACAGATAGAGAATAGACAAAGTTGATTTGTTGAGGCAGTTTTCTTTTCCCTTCCTTCCTTCCTTCCTTCCTTCCTTCCTTCCTTCCTTCCTTCCTTCCTTCCCTCCCTCCCTCCTTCCTTCCTTCCTTTCTTCCTTCCTTCCTTCCTTCCTCCCTCCCTCCCTCCCTTCCTTTCCTTCCTCCCCTCCATGCCTTCCCTGCCCCTCCTCCCCTTTTCTCTTTCTCTCTTTCTTTCTTTCTTTCTTTCTTTCTTTCTTTCTTTCTTTCTTTCTTTCTTTCTTTCTTTCTTTCTTTCTTTCTTTCTTTCTTTCTCTTTCTTTCTTTCTCTTTCTTTCTTTCTTTCTTTCTTTCTTTCTTTCTTTCTTTCTTTCTTTCTCTCTCTCTCTCTCTCTTTCTCTCTCTCTTTCTTTCTCTCTCCTTCCTTCCTCCTTTCCTTCCTTTCTTCCTCCCTTCCCTCCTCCCTCCCTCCCTCCCTCCCTCCCTCCCTCCCTCCTTCCTTCCTTCCTTCCTTCCTTCCTTCCTTCCTTCCTTCCTTCCTTCCTTCCTTCCTTCCTTCCTTCCTTTCCTTCTTTTCTTTTCTTTCTTTCCTTCTTTCTTTTCTTATTCTAATTATATGAGTAGCTTTACTAAAAATACACAGTTGGTCGGGTACGCTGGTTCACGCCTATAATCCTAACACTTTGGGAGAGCGAGGTGGATGGATTGCCTGAGCTCAGGAGTTCAAGACCAGCTTGAGCAACACGGTGAAACCCCATCTCTACTAAAATTAAAAAAAAAAAAAAATTATCTGGGCATGGTGGCATGTGCCTGTAGTCCCAGCCACTCAGGAGGTTGAGGCAGGAGAATTGCTTGAATCCGCGAGCTAGGGGTTGCAGTGAGCCAAGATCACGCCACTGCACTCCAGCCTGGGTGACCGAGCAAGACTCCATATCCCCCAAAAAGCTATCTCATTAGCCATTTGGCAATTGTTTCAGAAAACTGGAGTTGGGTATGATCTCCTTTTCCTCAGATACTAGCACCTGTTTAAGAAACTGTCAGACCATTATTTACTAACAATACACTCAAGTATTTCACGTTGTCCCTCCACCATTACGCCTACAAAAGAACTCAAAGCATGCACACTGATGAGCAATCGATGAACTCTATTCTTAGTTGGATTTTGCACTTCAGAGAACTTCAGCTTTAATCCAACGTTCTCTAAGGAACAGAAACAATGAACACTTTTGAGGTAATTATAATTTTTGTCTCTCTGCCTTCAGACACTTTTGATGCATTTTATTGTATTTTAAATGTTTCAGCATTTGTTTATTCTGCTAAGTCTTTAACAGGAAAATAAATAGCTAACATAAAACAAAGGGAAGTCAGTTTCCCTTGGGTACAGAAACAAAGTCAACCTTATGCAGGAATTGAATTATCAATCTGTAGTGAGTCCAAGCCTACAAACCCTAAAGTAGAAAGTGAAGAAAGTAGAAAGTCTTCATGTTTTATAGGTTATTCCAATTTTAATTCTTTAAAAAATGCTATAGAAACCATGTGACATTTTACAGAATTTGTGATGGCTTGCTATTGCAATAATCCTGCATATGGCAGAAATTCAACTCATATATGACAATCGAATGTTCTTTTACATATGCAAAAAGACGGTCAGCCATGAGATTAAGAAAAAAAGAGCAAAACTTTTCTTTGCATTTTTCTTGATATTTTCTACATTTTCGAATTCCAAGTCTTACCCAAATCTTTCTCTTTTGCATTTTATTCAGAAAGAAAAGAATTAAAAAAAAAAAAAAAGCATGGTAACAACTGACGTTTAAATTTAGACTACTTTCAACTGAATTTTCTTCCCCAGTGAACTCCTGAGGAGCTTCTTCCTATTCCCTCACCCATGGCAGGACTGCAGAGTCTGCTCGCAAGTTATTTAAGCAGATAGCTGAGTGCCAGTGCACTTCTGTGCATTCCATATTTTCTCGTTTTTGTCTAGTTTATTTTCTTTCTCTGTCATTTTTCTTTATCTTGTCTCTTCTTTCATTCCATGAATCATTTGCTTTCATGAGCTACTTATGAGCCCAGAGGCACTATTTGCTGAGGAAAAGTCATTCAAATACTGACTACTTATTGATCATACCTTGAGGATCTTGCACATAATCTCATAAACTGAGAATGTTTTCTCTGCTCTCGTCCAGTCCCAGGTGGTCACCTTTAAGAGATAAGAAAATAATGTTTAATTTGTTTTAGAAAGTTATTTACCACTGTATTTGATTTGCATAATATAGTGAAAAATAAGAAAAATTTTCACAGATGTATCTACTTAGTCTCTCATCTGTGAAGCTATGCTCATAAAGGACCCTACATAATGCTTTTGTTTCCTCTATTCCATGCTTTGTCACCATTTGTCTTATGCTTTCAGCAAACGATTTATGCTATGTGTAACAGTTCTCATTTGTGCAGTGTCCTTATGTGTCTTAAATAATGTATGTATTGTCTACCTATAAACACTAAGTATTTACATTCTGCACTCATAATTTTTTTCTCAATTTACCACTAGTTAAATACAGAGAATCCTAGATCTCAGCACAGCTCTAATTTTTTAAATATACATCATTTATATTAAGAAATTTCAAGATGACTGTGACATTGCAAACATACCAAAAGCGTAATGCAGTTATTTCACTTAGGTTGGGAACATATATTTAACTGCCCTGTCAAATAAATTATTCAGAGTAGGAATAGAGTAAAATATATAAATATTAATTTTTCCTCTGTCTTCCTAGTGCTTTAAACTATGTAGAGACAGACATTTAAAACAGCAGCAAATCAGACCTGATGATTTCTAAATCCTATGTATTATTAGACCTGCAAGTGACTGGTCGGGTATTTGGTATTTATATTCAATAAATATTTATTAAGTGTCTTCTGAGCTACAAGGTACATGTTTCCAAAAGGAAGACTTGAGGTGCAATAGGTATCTACACAAATCTACTACAAATCTCAATAACTAGGATATAGAATATAATAGAGGATGAAAATGCTATTGATTTTATTTAGAGAGACCAGTACAACATAGATAAACATAGTTTGACTGTCATAAATGACAGCTTACCAGAATGTATTTATGATGTTTGCCAAGGATGGAATCCTCTAATTTAATCTTTGAACACCATGAGAGTTTACATCATCTTATGGGATTACCACTATGGTGAGATAGACTTAATAGTGGATAGATAAGGTGCTATCATTTTGAGATTTCCTTATTACTCTTTGCTAATAATAAATTGCTAGTAATTAAAAGTGCTGAATAAATTTAAAAGAACTTTCAAAAGATCCTTTGAAAATAAGAGTTTAGTAAACATGTTCATTCATGCATAGCTCTAAAACAGTTTACTCTTTTTAATTTCACTTTTGGTATATTCATTTCTTTAAATTATATTCAATAAACAAAATACACTGACATATGCTTGAAAATGTTTCTTAAAATCTCCTTTCCCATGTCTTCATAAGATTTTTAATGGCATTATATTTTGATCCATTATTTTATAGGTTCACTATTTATAAAGAAGTAAGTTCCAGACTTTTCAAGGGTGATAAAGTAAATGTTTAATGTCAGAACATACATTTTTAGTAAGTTAAATCAGATAAACTGATTTCTATTTTTTTCTCTATATTATTTTTAAAAAATATTGATAGCACACTATTTGGTACTGTTAAGTTAGTGTCAATCTCTTGTGATAATATGGAAAAGAGCAACAAATTTGGATAAAACACTTACTGGAGGTGCCAGAAACTTGTAGAGACATGAGCCTCTCAGGGCCAAGAAGGTCGGGGAGTACACTCTGTCCTGAAGTGGGTCTTGCTCCCGGGCTTCACACCAGCCCATGTAGACAATCTGCAAGAAAATGGAATACAATCAACTGTCAAAAACTTCTTATTTTAATATATCTTATGTCTAAAAAATGTTTAGATGTAAATATTAAAAATATTTTAGATATTTTTTCATGTAGTATTAAAAGCTCACATAAAATTATCAAATTAAATGATGAAAAAAGTACACTAAACCAGATTTACCTTCAGTAAATGAATGTAAACCTCTCATAAGAATTTCTTATACATTTCCATCAGCATTTATCAAGTGTATACTTATGCCATCCAACCTGCCATGGATTATATTTCCCACTCTACCAATTCTTACAGAAAAAAAAAAAGACTTATTTGTAGTAGAATTCATTGATGCATCACACTAGTTTACCAATTGCTGACATTTTATTAATTGGGAATGTGCTTTAATACACAATGTTGAAGTGAGTAAAGAAAGTAAATCAGAGAGACATCTTATGGCATTACCACTAGGGCGGTGGACCACTTCTCCTCTCTGTGTGACAGGGGAGAATAATAAATGTCCTCCTTTTAATCACTGATCTTAGATGAATACAATTTATGCTAGTGTATTCATATGTCAAATGGCATTGAAACAAATTCTGTAGCGTCTAGTGGTTAAATAAAGGCAGATCGATTTCCAAAGATTTGGTGAGATGAGTCACTCCTCTCTTTCTATGATCTGACTTTCATGAGAGTCAAACAAATACATAAACAATAAATGAGTATGACATTTCTAGCAACATATTCACGTGACATTCCGTTTCCTTTTCATCACAACTCTATGTAGGAGGATTTACTTCCCACTTCATATAATTTATGTTAGCTTTATGGTTGGCAGAGTTAACTCCTCCTCCTAGATAATTTTTTTCTTTGTTTGGCTCATGAGACCTTCTATTATCAATAGGATATTCATGAATGTATCACGAGTAAAGTTAGCATAGCATCTTGTGCTTTTGCCATTACCATGAAAAACTCATACCCAGGATAGGAACAAGTGCAGCAGACCAGAGTTCAGCTTAACACCTGGACCAAGCCCAGCTAGCTCCAAACTGGTGGCTAATGACAATCAGGTCACTTTCAGAAAGAAAGAAATACTTATTGTTGTATTACAGCTAGTAAGGGGGTGGTTTGTTGTGCAGCATTAATGTGGTGACAGCTGACTAATAACAATGCAAGACTTTGAAACACAGGATTTAAAATATTACTGTCGTCTATTCATGGATCCCATCTTCTTTCCATTAATTATGTTTACTTTCTAAAATAATTGGATTATTCACCATCTCATTATCTCAGTTTGTCTTACAATAAGCCTCTGAGCTATAAAGTCCCTGAGTTAACAAATTAAGGAATTGTGATATAAATAAATTAGCTTAATAAATGAAACAAACTTGATACAAGTTAGAATTGGAATTTGAACCAAGATGCCTTGCTCTTTTAATTATATAATGTATTCTGTAATCTTTTAGATTACTAACATATGCATTACATAGAGACTGGTTAATAATAACATAATAAGAACCAGCTATAATAACTGACAATTTTGTATTGCTTATATGGTCAGGTATAGTTGATCAGATAGCAACACAGTTTTGAAAGAGTAAATGAAGCTTAATAGATAACCATCCCATAAAGAAAAGTATGACTTAGTTTAATATATATTTAATGTGTCAGAATAATTACATGAGTTAAAATAAAAGGATATTATAGTTTACACTTCCAGTAGTTGCATATTAGAGAATATAGACAACCTACCGTCTAATGTTACCTTAGGAAACTGGAAAAGAATATGCTTAAAGCAACTAGATAATTTACAAGCTATTAAAGGACAACCAGGAAAAATTTATAGTAATATGAAAATTGAGAGAGGTTAATCATTGATACAAATGTGGGGTCAACTTTTGCCATAGGTATGCTTTCTACACAGAAATGTCACATGAGATAATCAGCTACATTGGCCAGCCTCACAAGTTTGGATCAAAAGGTTAAAGTCCAGAATCCTCCACATGTGGAGGCCTTAGTAAACATGCTCTGCTTTTAGTTAGGATCAGAAATGTCTGCATCCTAATTACAAAGTTAAGGCAGAAGTCATCAAGCCCTTGCCAGGACTGGAACTCATATTTAAGCCATTGAGATGATCCAGAAAATGTCAAGCTTGAAATGGTTTATGATGATCCTGGCATTCTCTCAGGCTCCTGACTCAAGAAAATGGAATTTTTTTTCTGGATGACAATAATATTACTTATGTCAATATATTTTCATAAGAACTGTTTCTTGGAAGAGAATAAAAATAACCAAGAATACAAGGAAATAAAACTTCATGAAGTACATCAGGAGAAAAACATGAAGAATAAAAGCAATATATAGCAGAACTGAATATTTAGGCATTTCAGATATTGGAATTTTCTAATACAGGCATTAATTTACCTAGGTTTGCTATGTATAAGAATATAAGATACAAAATTGAAACTTCATCAGGGTATATCTGAGATAATAGATTATAAAATGTTCCATTTAGAAATTAGACAAATAAATATTTATGAAATATAAAGTTGGGTTTAACAACATATTAAAAAGCAGCTAAAGAAATAATTAGTGAATAGAAAGATGGCTCAGTAAAAATGTCTAGAATGATGATTGGAGAGACAAAAGTTTGGAAAAAACATATATGAGAGTAAGAGAAAAAGGTGTTACACTGAGAAGTATAAAACTTCAAATTTGAGTCCCAACCCAAGCACAGCAAAGAAAGGGAATGAACAGAAGATATATTGAAAGAGATGATGGCTAAGAATTTTTGCAAATAGATAAAAAGAAGTCAATACACGGATTCAGAAGACAAACAAAACAAAAGCTAGATAAATATAAACACACAGAGGCACTTCGGCATGTGTCTTCAGAAAACCAAAGACAGCAAAGAGCATAGTAAAAGGGATATGAAGACAGGAAAAACGTGTACATTAACGACTGGTTTAATAGAAGGCAGATGATTTCTAGTATATGTTTCCGCATTCACTCTCCTGTGATAGCAAAATCATTTTGCTTCTGGAAAACTTTCACTTTATGCCTATGAAACAATCAGAGTTAAAGAGGCAAATACCATCTGCATTTTACTATGAAAATAGTTTTGACCTTCTGGATCCTTGAAAAGTATCCAAAGAACATTCAAGGTTCTACAAAATACTCTGAGCCACTGTTGTAAAGTAAAAACTTTAGCAAATGTTATGATCTTTCAGGTAATCACTTACTATAAGTGAAGAAAAATAACTATGTTAGTGAAATATATAAAACTTCAAAATAAACATACAGAAAAAAATAATTTGTTTTATAATCAACCTAAAAGAAAAGGAGATTAAAAAGAAACAAATGTGACGGAAAAATATAAGGCACAAGGTAAGGTGGTGGAATGTAATCAAAACAAGGTACTAGTTATACAGCAGGTAAATAGAATAAATGCAATCTTGCAAAGTTTTTTTTTTTGTTTGTTTGTTTGTTTTAGACAGGGTCTCACTATCAACCATGCTGAAGTGTGGAGGTCACAGTTCACTGCAGCCCTAACATGACCTCCCCAGCTCAAGCGCTCCTCCTGCCCCAGCCTCCTGTGTAAGACTACAGACGCACACACCACCACTCCTGGCTAATTTTTGTATTTTTTGTAGAGACAGAGTTTAGCTATGTTGCTCAGGCTGGTCTTGAACTCCTGGCTTCAGCGATCTGATCATCTAGGCCTTCTAAAGTGCTGGGATTGCAAGAATGACCCATCATGCCTGGCTTCTTATAAAGTTTTTTACACTACACTAAAAAACAAACAAACAAATAAATAAATAAATATAAAAGCAAAAGAAAAAATCTATATTCTGTCTCTGTAAGACTTATCTAAAACATAAAAGTACAGAAAATTTGTGAAGAAAAGAATAAAAAAATTATCTCAGAGACCAAAAATCAATTGATTTAGCAATACTGATATTAGAAAATGTAGATCTAAGGCAAAAATCATTTCTAGAAATAAAAAAGGACTTTTAGTAATGGTAGTCTCAAACCTATCAAAAAGACATAATAATGCTTAGATTTTTTCATATCTGATAACATACTATTTATTTATTTATTTGTTTGTTTATTTATTTATTTATTATTGTTTTTGTGACTGTCTCACTCTGTCATCCAGGCTGGAGTACAGTGATATGATCTCAGCTCACTGCAACCTCCACCTCCCGGGTTCAAGTGATTCTCCAGCTTCAGCCTGCAGAGTAACTGGGACTAAATGTGCCCACAACCAACCTCAGCTAATTTTTGTATTTTTCCTAGAGGTGGGGTTTCACCATGTTGACCAGGCTGGTCTGAAACTCCTGACCTCAAAAAATCTAGATACCTCTGCTTCCCAAAGTGCTAGGATTACAGATTTGAGCCACTGTGCCTGACCTGATAACATACCTTTAAAATATATGAAACAAAAAACTGATGGAACTACAACAAAAGAAATGAACAAACTGATAATTGTAGAACAAGTTTAGCATAATTCATTGAATAACTAATAAAATAAGAGTTAAAAATCCATCAAGCCATAGAGGTTTTGAACAATTCAGTTAATACAATCTGCTTAATTTATTATGTTTAAGACACTGGACTCAACAAAAATTGAGTACAAATTATTTTCAAGTGCACTGGAAATGACCAGATGTGATTACACCTTTATAATAATTATATCATTATATTCAGGTAATAAAACAGGTATTAAATACATTTTGCCATTCAAATGACATGTGGTGCCCTAAATAGAATGAAATGACAGAGCAATATTCACAAAAAATTAGAATACCCCCCTCCAAAAGATTTGAAAATTAAGCAATATACTTCCACAGATCAAAGGAGAAATCAAAAATGAAGTTAAGGCGGGTTGTGGTGGCTTACGCTTGTAATCCCAGCACATTGGGAGGCTGAGTGGGGAGGATCACCTGAGATCAGGAGACTGAGGCCAGCCTGACCAACATGGAGAAATCCTGTCTCTACTAAAAATACAAAAGTAGCCAGGCATGGTGACACATGCCTGTAATCACAGCTACTTGGGAGACTGAGGCAGGAGAATCACTTGAACCTGGGAGGCGGAGGTTGCGGTGAGCTGAGATTGTGCCATTGCACTCCAGCCTGGGCAACAAGAGTGAAACTCCATCTCAAAAAATTAAATTAATAATAATAATAATAATAATAAAGCCCGGGTGAGGTGGCTCATGCCTGTAATCTCAGCACTTTTGGAGACCAAGGTCAGTGGATCACCTGAGGTCAGGAGTTCGAGACCAGCCTGACCAACATGGAGAAACCCCATTTCTACTAAAAATACAAAATTAGTTGGGCTTGGTGGCACATGCCTGTAATCCCAGCTACCTGGGAGGCTGAGGCAGGAGAATCACTTGAACCTGGGAGGCAGAGGTTGCAGTGAACCAAGATCATGTCATTGCACTCCAGCCTGGGCAACAAGAGCAAAACTCCATCCCTCCAAAAAATAAAAATAAAAAAAATGAAGATAAAAAATAGTTTGAACTAAAATACAGTGAAATATGAAATATCAAACTTGAGGGATTCAACAAAGGCTAACCTTAGGCTTTTATATATATATATATGCATTTTTTAAAAATCTCAATATCTGTAATCCAGGAATCTAGATCAAGAAGTTAGAAAATATTTAGGAAGACAGAGAGAAAGTGTGAGAGATAAGGGGAGACCCAAAAGCAAAAACAAAAACAAAACAAAACAAAAAAAAAAAGAAAAGAAAAAAGAAGTATTGAATGCAGGCACTAGTGAAATAGAAAAAATACATACAAATAGGTATTCAACAAAACAAAAAATAATTGTTAAGGGAGAATAATAATATAAATACTCATGGCAAGCATCAGCATAAATTACTAAAATCCATGATACCAGATCCTACAGATATTATAATTATGTTTTAAAATCTTATAAATAATATTTTGCAAGTTACTTTTAAAATTTAAATAAGAGGCCAGGTGCAGTGGCTCATGCTGGTAAGTAATCCCAGCACTTTGGAAAGCCAAGATGAGTGGATCACTAGATGTCAGGAGTTTGAGACCAGTCTGGCCAACATAGTGAAACCCTGTGTCTTTTAAAATTACAGAAATTAACCAGGTGTGGTGACGGGTACCTGTAATACAAGCTACTTGGGAGGTTGAGGCAGGACAATCACTTGAACCCAGAAGGTGGAGGTTGCAGTGAGCTGAGATGGCACCACTGCAATCCAGCTGGGCAACAGAGTGACACTTTGTCTCAAAAAATAAATAAATAAATAAAATGAAATATATTAATTCTTAGACAAATGTCAGAATAGATGCAGGAAGAAATTTGTTTTAAATAAAGAATCCTATAATTATTAAACTAATTTAATCTGCAATTTAAAACATCCCCTCCTCAAAAACAAAACAAAACAAAACAAAAAAACTTGAGGAACTTGTGATTCTTTTTAATTTCTACTAATTGTTTTTTTTAACGATCTAAATTCTTGTAAAGTCATCCAGAGAATAGAATAAAAGGGTGATCAGTCCCAATTTAATTTACGGACCAGTCACAACTTTACATGAATGAGTGAACAAGCGAATGAATTCGAGTAACAGCACCTGACAAAAATATTCACAAAAAGGGAAATTTACTTTTTAATCATTCTTTATATGAGGTGTAAAGGTATTAATTAAACAAATACCATGAGATTTAAAAGCATCAATATAATTCACAATATGAACCAAAGGAAGGATTAAAATCACATACTCAAAAAATGAAGAAAAAATGATGAAATTCAACATGAATTCATGATAGAGTTTTTAAATTAAAAATAGAAATTGTCTTTAAAATTGAATTTTTAAGTTTATAATCCAAATAAGGGTATTTGTAATTTTTAAAAATGTATTTAATGGTGAATTATTTAAATTATTCTTTGGAGATCAGTAACAAAACAGGAATATACACTACCACCACTAATAATCAATGATTTTCTACTTTTACCCAATGTGCTGAGAAAAAAAAAAGAAATTAAATGTTAGGTTTAGAAAATAAATAAGGCCATCATTTTTGTTGATAATATGAATTTATATATAGAAAACACAAAACTTTTAAATAAAATTATTCTGCAAATTTCTCAATGTTGCCAAATATAAAATTTTATCCAAAATAAATTATATTACTGAGTAACCTAAACTAATAGTAAAAAAAAAAAAAAATAGAAATTTAAAAATAAGACAATAATAGACTGAAACTAAAAAAGGCAAGCCAGTAGAAAAGTGGGCAAGAGCATTAATGAGGTTTTTCAGAAAAGAGATTTTGGCTTATTCAACTTAGAGAAAGTATTCAACCAAAGTGCTCATCAAAGAAATGCAATTTAAAACCACTGTTGTATATCCTGTGTTTATCTTCCAAAGTGGCTGCAATTAAAAGGACAGAAAGAGCTAAATTTTGGTAACTGTAGTGATGGAAAAGCTCTAACAGAGCTGGTGAGATTGACTCCTCACTTCTTTTTTTGAGAAGGAGTCTCCCTCTGTCGCCCAGGTTGGAGTGTAGTGGCACAATCTTGGCTCACTGCAACCTCCGCCTCCTGGTTCAAGTGACTCTCCTGCTTCAGCCTCCCGAGTAGCTGGGATTACAGGCATGCACCATGATGCCCGGCTAATATTTTGTATTTTTAGTAGAGAGGGGGTTTTACCATGTTGGCCAGACTGGTCTTGCACTCCTGACCTCAAGTTATTCACCTGCCTTGGACTCCTCACTTATGTGAACTGAATGCCGGTGCATGTAAGAGCACTAGAGAAGCATGTGTACCAGTGTTCACAGCAGCATTCTCCTTAGTAGTCCCAACTATGTGCTGATTTGGAAAATATCAATGAACTGTATCACAAATGTATATCATGTAGATGAATACAGTAACATGTTGTGTTATAGTATGAGTACACAGTAAGTACAATTATTAAATTATAGTTACATGGAACAACATGTGAATGAATCTCAAGGAACATCATGTTAACTGAAAGAAGCCAATATAGAGTCATACATATATATGATTTGATTCAAATAAGCTATGGTATTTGGAATGCACTCATGGTTGGAAAGAAAAAAGTAGTATATCAAAGCAAGATCATTATTACCAAGCCTTTCAGGATAGCAGTTACGTGAGAAGAGAACAAGTCAGTTGTGCAAAGTAGGGAGCAGGCAGCACAATGGTTAACAATCTACTCTTCTTGACACGTAGTTTGCTTATGGAGGTTTGATTTTTTTTAAATAATTAAATGGTATGCGTAAGTTTTAGGAATTTTCTATATATGCATTATATTTTATTAAATCATGTTTTTTAAATGTCATACAATATGTATTATTAACAGTTTTCTACCACTATTTTATTCAAATAATGTAGAGTTCTGTAAGTTCTACAGGAAAAAAGTATTCTAACAAATACTGTTAGATTGTCATTCTGGGGTCATTGTAATAAGATGAAATTTTAGTTATTGTAAATTATATCCCCATAAGCATTATTTCTCAGTTAAGTCAGGGTTTCTAGTTTTCATTCAGTCTGATAAAACTTATAGTTTGTCTATTAATGATGCCTCTGTTTTGGCAAGAAAGAAAAAAAAAGAATGCGGTGGTATACATAATCATAAAAAAGAGTATGTTCGAGACTCTTAAGACTATGATATTGAGTTTGTTGTCTCTTCCAAACTCTATACTTTGATGCAGGCTGAAATATTAAGGGTGGTGTACTATTATTCTTCAAGAAATATCATCGTTGTATGCAATTTTATTATTTTGAACTGAGTTTAGCTTTGGGAATGAGTTGAGAATATACCTAATAAAAATGGGATTATCAGATCTGTAAGGGATATATCTACATGTTTGCTCTCTGAGTCAAACATTCACCTTCCCATTTACTATGCCAAACAGGAAAAGGGAGTTCTTTTCAATTGCTCTCAGATGCCAAAAAGTACCATCATTGCCATACTTGGGTATAATAATTACATAGTTGAAGAGACATAAAGCAGTTTCAGTATGTTCTTCCTATGAGTCTCACAGAAAATAATAATTCTTAAGAATCAGTGTATCTCTTAATTTATAAAAAATGTAAAAATGGGAATTACAGGCATAATAGAAATAGGATGTTTTGGCAAAAAAGTAGAATTAAAAGGAGAATTTCCCTTAACACATTAAATGACAAGAGGACTTCCAAGATAATTATTTAAGATAAATAATTTGGAAGCTCATTTACTTTAAATTAAATGTATCATTATCACAAAACATGCCCAATATGTGAAGCTTGTACTACAAAGTAATAACTTGTTTATTATTTTAAAATTTATTTTAGTTCATATTTTTTTTCTTCAATAGAATTTCTTTTTTTAAAGTGCTTTTGGGTTCACAGAAAAACTAAGTAGAAAGCACAGAGCTCCCAACTACCTCTTGCCCTAACTTGCACAGTTGCCCCACTAGCAAAATCCCCCAGCAGAATGAAACCGATTTGCCATTTGTATGTGTGTGTGTGTATACATTCATATGTGTATATATATGTGTGTGTGTATGTGTGCGTAGTTTTTTCATGAGGTGCTTGTTCAGGTATTTTGTCTGTTTCAAATCAGGATGCTTCCTTTCTAATTGCTAAGTTTTAAGGGTTCTCTGTGTACTTCAGGTAACAGTCCCTCATCAGGTGCCTTTTGCATATATTTTCTTCCAGTCTGTAGCTTGTATTCTCATTTTCATGACTATATTATTCATAGAGCAGATGATTTTTCCTTTAATAGGGTCCAATTGATTAATTATTTCTTTCATGGATTATGCTTTTTGTGTTGTATCTGAGAAATCATCACCATACTCAAGGTCATCTGCATTTTCTCCTGCATCATCCTCTAGGAGTTTTATTTGCCTTTTAAATTTAAGTATATTATCCATTTTGAGTTAATGTTTCTAAAAGGTGTAAGGTTTGTGTCTAGATTATTATTATTTTTATTCCTCATGTGGATGTCCAGTTTTTCCAGTACCATCTGTAGAAAATATCAACTTTTTTGTTGTATTCTTTTTCCTTTTTTCAAAGGAAACAACTATACTTGTGTGACTCTATTTCTGGACTTTCCATTCTGCTTCATTGAGATATTGTCTATTCTTTCATTGAATACAACACTACCTTGATTACTGTCACTTTATAGTAAGACTTGAGATTGGATAATATGAGCCTCCTGACTTTGCTCTTCTCCTTCAGTATGGTGTTGGCTATTCTGGGTCTTTTGCCTCTCCATATAAACTTTAGAAACAGTTTTTAATAGATATCTACATCATAATGATTACATTTGTATATTTATCCTTAGTTTTTTGAAGACAAAGGGAAGGAGGGAGCATTTCAGGTGTTTTATAAGGAGGAATCAACATAGCCTGTAACAACATGTTCATAATAAATAATAAAACTGAAACAAATGGCAAATTCTTGCAGTCTAATTGTTTTATTATACTTTAAGTTCTAGGGTACAGTACATTATGTCTTTTACTTTTATTGAAACAAACCCACAAATTTATATGTAAATTTTTTCAGCTAAAGTGAAGATGGACAGCTGCTAATCTAATATTACCATGGTTTCCAGTCCAGCAACATCAGCATCATCTGAGAACCTGTTGGAAATGCAAATCCTCAGGTCTTAACCCAGAACTACTGAATTCAAAAAAAAAAATTTAGGGGTGGAATATACCTCTCGATATTTTAATGAACCTTCCAAATGACAGAGATGCTGCCTCAAACTTGGTCTCATAATTTATGCCTACGTCAGGGAGAAGGCCATCTAATTATGTTATAATTCCAACAGCTGGTAAGGCTGTGTATTAATGAGAACTATGTTTATTACTTAAGACAGAGGAAACCATTAATGAAAATGTCCTAGCACTTGAAAGAGAAAAATAAATGATGGGCTCTTGATAAACATAGTATTTCCAAATACGACATGTTGGACCACTTTATTACAAATCAATTCTACTTCAGGGACGATGATTAAAAGAGGAAATAATCTTTTTTTTTTAATGAGGATAAAAACATTTTAGAGAGCGCTGCAATGTTACCAAGGCAACACAGACTTGACCAGCCGAGCTGCCTGGGAAAAGAAAAGCTCAGAGATGTGCATCCCCTCCGAGACACTTTCCCCCTCGATATTTCCTCACTGTAAAATCATTGCCTAGAGGCTAAAACAGTGAATCACAGCAGTTTCAAAGGACTAAGCAACATATATTTGATTTCTGAGCCCTCCTAGAGAAAACCATCAGGCAAGATATAACACAGGAGGAAAAATAAATGAGTAATAACCAACACCTCATAAAGGTTGCAGCCTAAGTGTTCTACGAGCCCTTCATAAGCACACAGTCTTTAGTCTTCTCATTACAGTGAGATAAATTGTACCTGTGATTTTATTTTGCCAGGAATAAAAGTAAATTATCTCTGGAGGAAGATAATATCCCTATGAACCCCAAATCATGTCTACATATTTATATGCAATGTATTTTCTTGAACCAAAATTTATAAGCCATACAAGGAGATAAGGATACAATTTTAAAAAACAGAGGATAAAATGGACAAGAGAAAAAAAGCCGCACATACGTAAGATATTTAAATTTTGGAGGGACCAGACAGACTTTAAAACTATCATGCTTAATATGTTCAAACATTAGGTGGCTAGTTAGAAAATTATATACAAGTAAATTACAAAATAATAAAATGGATACCTCCAAATAAAAAATAGAATAACTAAAATTATAAACCCAATATATGAATTTACCAGAAGTTTATACACAGTTGAAGAGAAGAGCAAAGAATTAAGTGAATTTAACTGTTAACATATATAAAATAAACATAATAATTCTGTTTCTATATTAAAAAGAACATTTTTCTGATCTTTGATATGTGTGTGCTAGCAGAAGTTCAAATGCTACAACTAAAAGCAGCTGAGAGATGGCAAGGTGGCTCAGGCCTTTAATTTTAGCACTGTGGGAGGCCAAGGTGGGCAGATCGCTTGAACCTCGGAGTTTAAGACCAGCTTCAGCAACATAGTGAGACCTCATCTCTAAAAAAAAGAAAAAAAAAAAAAGCACCTGGGCATAGCAGGTGTTTCTTTAGACCACAACAATCTAAAGTGCCCACAAAAGACAAAACAGTAATGTTAAAATTATTTGCCAAGGAGGCCTGGTTTGTTAGCATTGTCACCCCACAACGTTCCTCACCCTGCAGAACTCAAGAATTAATCTCAAATCTCTAAATCAAGGGAGGGCTACATGTATCTCACAAATTATAGTTGTCTCTTCAACAACACAGGGGTTTGGGATACAAATCCCCTACCACTACCACGCCACAGTTAAAATTTGATGTATAACTTTTGACTTCCCCCCTACATTTTACTATTATGGCCTACTGTTGACTGGAAGCCTAACTGAAAATATAATCAGGCGATTCACGCACATTTTATTAGTTATATGTAATGTATACTGTATTCTTACAATAAAGTAAGCTAGAGAAAAGAAAATGTGATTAAGAAAATCATAAAGAAGAGAAAATATATTTACTATTAATTGTCAGAGTGGATCATCATAAAGCTCTTCATCTTCATTGTCTTTATGTTGAGTAGGCTGAGAAGAAAGAGGAAGAGGAGGCATTTGTCTTGCTGTCTCAAGGGTGGCAGAGGTGGAAGAAAATCCACATATCAGAGGAGCCTCGATGTCCAAACTTGTGTTGTTCAGGTGTTCAAGGGTCAACTGTACAATCATCTTCATGTTTCACCTCTTATACTTCCAGACAGTGAGGTCCACAGCACCTAACAAATCCAGATATCTGCTTTTGATGTTTCCAGGAGATTTCTGACAAAAATGCACCCATAGTGATAACATTGTGTGGCCACTGCAACCACTGTTTACTGTTTACTCCACTGGTGTCTTCCCTCAGTATCCAGGGCACCTGTCTCACAGCTGGATTCCCTCTGTGGAGCCCTGGGATTGAGCTGCGATGGGCTCATTTACTTTCAAAGATGGAGGCATCCTTTACTCTCCTTCCATGGTTCCCCATTTAGGAGCACCATTCCTATTGCTTAAAGCCATTCAAATAACAAGCCAAACCAGGTCTCATCACAGCCATTGATACTCTGCCATCCCCATGTTCACCCTCTCAGAAACCAAGGCTCATCCTCCTCTTGGCTCTCCAGGGCAGCAAAAACTCTCCCTCCATCCCTTCTGGGCAATGCTTCCCTCCCCAGCCCTGTTGTTACTGTGAGTCGCTCACTGTTTGATAGATGTTTTATCAGATATTTTTATTTTTGTCAGGTTTCTACAAGCCTTTTCCTGTGTTAATATTTCTTGAAGAGGAATCTTAATAAAATAAATTTCAAAAAGAGCTTCAGGTGGAAAAGAAGTTACAAAATGAACTAAATATACCACGAGTGCTCTGCTACACGCAGAAAGAAGTAATCTTCACTTTGGGGAAGGGCACATAGTTGGTTGCGAGTTTACAAATGAACCTATTGTCATTTTATATCAGCTGTAGAAACCATCTCCTTCCCCTCTTGCCAGCTGCTTCCCTGAAAACCACTGCTGAGCCAGCAATTACTGCAGCAGCACAAAGCCCCTCAAATGGGGAGACCATGGCAATTACCCTGATTTGTCACCACAGAGGGCTGGCTATAAAAGCTCCTTTCAAGACATTGAAATTAAGCAGTTTGGGACTATGCCAGGGCCTTTTGGAGAGTAGCAATCAGGAAAGAAAAAAAGAGACACCAGTGTCAGCACAAGAAAGCAGGTAGACTTGGAGCAGTGTGCTAAAAGGAAATAGGATGGCTATTTTCTGTCGACATGTTTCAGTGTTACCCAAAATGCATTATTTATCCTAGGTTGACTTTTCCGTGACAATTAAAATAATTCCAGGCCATCTTGATTCATGAGAAGGAGTAAAACCCAAGGTTATTCGCTTGGTTTCTTGCCAAGAAGAATATCAAATATAATGGCATCGACAGTGTCCACATACAAGGGTGACATTTTCAGATGATTGGTAACCTGAACATTTTTTCTTCTCCATCTCCCATTCTCTCCAAAAGAGAGTAATTCATTCAAGCCTCTGTCATAAACACTGGACACACAGCAGGAAACCAAATAGATGGAAATACCTGTGAAAATGTAACTTATATTTTACTTTGGAAGCATGAGAATATAAAGATAAAAAGCAAAATACATGTTAGGTTAAATAGTAAGAATCCTAAGGGGGAACCATAAATCAATCAATCAATCAATCAATCAATCAAGGAAAAAAAGCAGAAAATACTGGGAAGGGCTGAAATTGTAGCTGCAATTGCCCTGACATCTTACCAACGGGACACTTCAGTATAGGCTTAAAGGAAGTGAGTTACCTGTATGGATATCTGAAAGAGAAGCATCAAGGCTGAGGGGCCAGCAAGGCAGAGGCTGAAATTGTAAGGGCTTGCCAGGACGATCTCGGGGATGATGAGTCCATTATGGTTATGGTTACTGAAAAATTGTTTGAAGAGAGTAGTTGATAATGAGATAAAATGGAATGTGTCTTCGGTTGCAGACCTCCTTGTAGGTCCCTAAAAGACCTTTGGCTTTAGTCTGAGTCACAGGGCAAGCCATTGGAGGGTTTGAATGGAGGAGAGACAGAATTTAATGTGCTTTTTGACTGGATTCCTTGCCTGAAGAGAAAAAAAGAAAGAAAAGAAGCAAGAAGGACTATTTAGAATGCTCTTGTAGCAAAGCAGATGAGAGATGATAGAGGCTTGAAACATTGGCAGCAGGGAAGACTTTAGAGAGTAGTTTAACTCGATATATTTTGAAAGTAGAATTTTACTTCTGGTGTGAAATAAAAATAGAAGTTAAGGGTGATAGAAAGTTTTTGATATTTGCAATCAGAAGAATGGAAGAGGCCCTTAAAAGGGAGGATTTTGAGAAAATCAGCTTTGGAGATAAAACCAGGAGCTCAGTTTTAGACATTTCAAGACTGTGGTAAGTTTAGAAAGAAATAGAAAATACGAAGAAATAAATTTGATAAACCATTCTGGAGTTCTAAGGCATGGTCTAATCTTGTCATATAGAATATTCAGTTTAAGACTGTCTCATCAGTTTAAGACTGGTATTTAAAGTCTTAAAACTGTATGAATGTGTACAAATAGAGGAGACCCAGTGAATGGCAAGGTCCTGGGGCAGCAGACTTTGTGTGGTAATAGAGAAGAGGAGAGAACCACAAAGGTGTAAGAAAAAACTCAAGCATTTTTTACATCATGAAGACAAAAAGAAAGAGACTAGCTGTGTCAAATGCATGGATGACTCAACTATCATGAGGACCAATAATTGGCTATTTGATTTAGTGAAACAGTGTTCATTTGTGGTGTTGATGAAAGAAGTTTGTCCATGAGTAGTGGAGGCAAATGATTATTGGATTTGATTCAAGAGAGAAGGGAAGGAGGCTAATTGGAGACAGTAGATATAGTTTGTCTTTTAAATAGGCTCTCTCTGAATGAAAGCACAAAAAGTGTTGGTCATTACAGGGATTAGGGAGAGAAATGCAAGGACAGAGGAGAGAGCTGCTGAGCAATGTGCTTGAGTGAGCAACAGCAACAGCTGGGAGCACGTGCAGGTCCTTTCCAGCCACAGCAGAACACAGATGCAGGGAAGTGGGCAGATGTGTTCAGTTCTCCTCTGATTGCTTCAATTTTTTGAAGCAGGAAGCAGAATTATCTTGTGAGAATGGGGATGAGGGCTGTGGTTATTGGAGGCTTAAGGTGACAGCAGAAATTTATTTAAAAGAAATGGAGGGAATAGACTGGGGGAGGAAAGAATAATTGCAGGCTGCTTTAGGCGTGTAGTTGAGGTCAGTGATCATGAATTTAATGTGGATGAGTCACTATGGCTATTTGTTTTTCTTCAGCCATGTTTAGCTAAATGAGTTCAGGCATATAGTGGAAGGAAAGTTAGAGTTAGTCTGAATTCAGGGAGAATAAGGAAGAATAAAGAAGCAATTGAACTGAGCGTGTATGCTGGGGAATAATACTTGATTATGGAATTTAAGCTGGATAAGTGTCAAAGATGAATGCTCTAAAATGAAAGATGGTAGATTAGGAAATTGAAGTTGGGATATTATGAGCATGGGGCACAAGAGGGGCTACATTGGAAGGTTTGAAGATATCACTAGGGCAGATTGTTTGAAATTTAAATTATGTTCACATTGTAATTACTTGTAATGACAAGGTGTGGGGTTTGAACATGAGAATGTGTGGTTTAGGAGACATGAAGACTAAGATCAGCAGAGAAGAGCAGATCAAGAGCAGAAAGGCCAGAAGACATTCATATACAGTTTTGTCATATGGAAAGTATTGAAAGAAAAATGTTAGAGATTTAATAATGATCCAGAGACTAGAATCATTACCAGGCTGCGCAGATAGGTATAGATGTCTGGGATAGTGGATGGTGGAATTGGATCGAATGTGTATATATGTATGTGATGAAGGCATGAAGAAAAGACTGAGGAGGAGCAAGAAGAATACCTATCCATCTCCAAGTTTAGTAAGATTACAAACAGGAAATGAAATCAGATGCCATGTTAGAGAACTGCAGGATCAAACAATTCTCCGCAGGAAAGCCAGCTTTCAATTTGCAGAGTAAGGTGAAAAGAATGTAGATTAATGAGCTAGAGGAAAGAGAGGCCTAGCAGATGACTGACCTTTTCGTTATACATCTTTCCACCTGTACTATGTTCAGAATAGGACAGAGGGGAAGGAAGAAAACAGCCTGGGGTATAAACAGAGCAAAGCAAGGAAAGCTATTCCTTTTCATAGGCAGATGCACCATATACAATACAAGAAGTCACACTTCTTTCTTTCTATCTAACCATATTCCTCAGACAGCTCAAGTTTTCATTAAGCAAATTAATTGATCGATAGTATCTAATTAGGTTTTCTTTTGCAATGCTAACTCAACTTCTCAAGCAATTTGCCAGATTCATTTTTGATGGTAAAATTAAAATGTGTTCAAATCCACAATGATAGTACCTAAGAAATTGCATGATCAAATAAGAACTTGAAGCGGCTGAAGGATGCGGAAATAATATGATAATTGGTCCTGAAAAAAGTAAAACCTATCATGTCACCTATTTTAATAAATACTGATTACAGATGGGGAATTTTTTGTTGATAATTACTTATGGAGAAAATAAACTCATTAGAATATTTTGTTGAAAATACCAAGAACATTACAAAATCATAATATGCTAAAAGATAAACCTTGTTCATTGTTACTGGTTTCAGTTACAATATTGAGGTGAGAGTTTACTTGATATATTCTTTAAATGTAATTATTTGTAAAATATATATTATTGTAGCAAAGGTGTAATTGAATGTTTTTTCTGTAATAATCTGTAAAAATCTGCAGGTAGGACATTGTAAGCATGATTGCAGACAATTCTGTTGAGATCAACAACATATGCGTTAGTGCTTTACACAAATATGTACTTGAAAATAACATGGAAGCAATAAAGTCAAATCACATTTCTTATAGTTCATTTTAATTTATACAGCTAAAATGGCATTACATTTTTTTCTCCTAAATAAGTTCATAGAAAAACAAAAAGGCAAAAATTTACACCCATTAAACATTTCAGAAATGTGCATTAAAGAATAAGAAGCATATGAAGGGATGCAAATTATTAAAACCATAGTGAGGCGTTAGTCACAATTTCCTATTCTGATCAAGGCCAATGAGTAAAGAACCACTGTAAAAATAAAGAAGTCACTGAAATATAGCAATAGTTTTTTTCTTTTAACTGAAAACCATTTCTGTCACTATCATTATTTTATACAACAATAATGAGCTGCTCTTACAGAACTTTAAACTTGTATATCCATTTTATTCTTAGCTTTTACTTTTGTATAAATAATGTCTTCTTCTTAATATCAGGTTGTAGGTAGAATAACTTCTTATACAATTAAAATGATATTATATAAACCTCAATAACTGAATAATTTAAAAGTTTAAAAAACAACTGCAACAAGCATTTTGCAGCTTTTAGCATAAAATGATCTTCTTTGCTAATTGTTGTAAAGTAAAACAGTGATAAGTTTAAGTCTAGTTGGATGTAATCTGCTCATATGGTGATATTTAAGTCTTTATAGACATCTGATATTTTGTTGGTGCAGAAAAGCTGCTACTGTTATAACTTATTCTAAACTCCATGATTTAATTTTTAGACAAATCCTCAATGAGGTGAAATAGTGACTTATGGGGCAAACTTGAAAGGATTTTATTCTGTTGGAAAGAATGTCTATGGAGACACACCGCCTCTTCTAGGGTGGAAGGATGTATTCATAGAATCTCAAGAAGATGCTCAAGAATACCTGAAAACCTCAAAGGTAACTAACTGCTTTGATTCTTCATCTGAATATATCACTATTTTGTAAGTTATTTTCTGTTAAGACATAGAAGCATAATTTTCTCCTGTGCAGCCTTCTTCATTGGAGTACCCAGTGCTATAGAAACAATTTTTGTAACTCTACTCCTTGGTTTTTCACTCAACCATAGCAGAAAGCAAACCAGAAAAATCAATATTATTATATGATATCTTTGAATATATAATTTACAAATAATTACAGACTTAGTACATTATAGTGGCAGCTCACTTCCAGATATTTAAATCTGAATTAATTTCCTATTGTGGTTATAAAAATTGTCATAAAACCTTGGAGGCTTATAACAGCACAGATTTATTATATTATAGTTCTGTTCATCAGAAATCCGAAATAGGTCCTACTGAGCTAAAATCGAGATTATCAGTAGGCTTCATTCCACTCAAGGAGCTCTGGAGATGAGTTAATCTCCTTGCCTTTTCTAGTTTCTAGAGACTGCATGCACTCCTTATAGCATGACCTCTTCTTCCATCTGCAAAGCCACCATTGTAACATCTCTACCTAACTTCCTTTTTCCACATAAGGTAACATATTCAGTGGTATCTGGGGTAAGCACATGGATACATCTTTGGGAGTCATTCTTCTACCTATCACATTGATAAGTCATGTCTTGAAAGGAAAGTTATAAGAATCAATATGTTGAGAAAATGTTCTTGCAAAACTTCACCTTAATATTTGGTGTGGTTTAAGATAATTATCTCACAGAGAATTACACTGTTTGATGTTTAATTAACTCTTGCATCTTAAAGTACTTTAATTGGACAATAAATATTTATACAGATAAAGATATGTATTTTTAGATACATTACTTTAAAATAAATAAAATATCAATATGACTAATATAAATATATTTGTAAACAATTCAAATTATTTCTCGGATTTTTTTTGTTACCTATCTTTCCTTCATCAATAAGATAACACATTCAATTCTGTGCATTGCTTGGATCAAAGGTAAAATAGGAGTGAGTGATCTACTAGAGTGCTATACTAAAAATTGTACTAAAAGCTGTAGCAGAAGAAGATTTAGGACACCTGAATCCTAAGCTTGTTTCTAAGATTCATGTGCCTTATGACCTTGGGTAAGCCATTTGACCAAGACTATATTTTAAGCTCCTTGAAAATAATAATGATTTATTCATTTTAGGCATACTATAACCTTCAAAATTTATCATACAGAAATAATAGCAAGAAAGGTTATTTAATTGAATTAACCTTTGGGGGACATTTTCTCTGCAAATAAGAAAAGTAAACTCATGAATGGCTAAAGTTTACTCTAAATAAAGAGTTCATGAGTTTAATGGACATGATTGTATAACAAGAAAATTTTAATCATCACAAAACACCTGAGTCCCAAGCAAGCAAGGACAAAATGCTAAGATTTAGAGATAATTTTAGTAAATTTAAATGACAGATACAGTTAAGTCTACAAAGGTGCTACATTTCTTTTGCTTCTTTGCAGGTACATATGACCATGTGACTAGATCTCACCAATGAGATGTGAGCTGAAATAATGCATGCACTTTCAGGCAAGGCTTCCCTATTTTATTCTTTTAATTTAATGTATTTTGACACCAAGACCCTGGAAGACGGTAAAGCTACAAGACAAATTTCTGAATTATGGTATGGAGGAAAGTCACCTGCCAATCAAGAACACCGGTTTTAGTCTGTTTGGTGAGAAAAAAGAAAACGTATAGTGTTTAAGACATTATACATTTGGGGACTTGGAATGGAGCAAGAGAGCTGAATAGCATCTTCCATTGATTGTCCTCCCCATAGGAACACCAAATTTAATAACTACATTTAAAAAGGACCTTCATAAGAACCAAAAATTAGGTGAACAAACACAGTACCTGATTTTAATATCATTTTGCTGAAAGAGGTGCTAAAGAGAGTAGAAAGACAGTCTTGCATTGTTCCGCTAAGTGCCGCCTCTCCTCCATACTCTGTCAGTGACAACTTGGCAAGAGGAGAGAATCTGTGCTCTTTGGGGAGGGGGAGCACAGTGACTGTGGGAATCTGCATTGGAAGTCAGTCCTGCCAACATTAGCAGAACTCAGCTGATGCCCATGGAGGAAGCATTTAGATAAGCCATAGCCACAGGGGAATTGCACATCCCAGCAGTCAAAACTTGAGTTTTGGCAAGCTTCACTACCATGTGCTAAAGTGCTCTAGGGTCTTAAATAAACTTGAAAGGTGTCTAGGCCACAAGAGCTGTAACTCTAGGTAAGTCCTGGTGCTCTGCTGGGCTCAAAGCCAGTGGATTTGAGGGTATATGATCTAGTGAGTCACCAGCCAGGGTAGCTAAGGAAATGCCTGCACCATCTGTCCTCCAACCCCAGGAAGCACAGCTCACAGCTCTGAAAGAGACTCCTTTTTTTGTGCTTGAGGAGAGAGTAAAGAAGACTTTGTCTTGCAACTTGGATACCAGCTCAGTCACAGTAGTTGCCCCACACAGAGTCATGAGGAACTCATTTGAGGCCCTGGCTCTGGGACATTTCTAGACACACTCTGGGCGAAAAGAGAACCTGCTGCATTGAAGAGAAAGAGTCAGTTCTGGCAGGATTCATCACCTCCTGCTCACTAAAGAGCCCCAGCCCTTGGACCTTAAATGATAAGCAGCAATACCCAGACAGTGCTCACTGTGGGCCTTGGCTAAAACTCACAGCCTTGTTGGCTTCAGGTGATACCAACCACATTCCTAGCTGTGGTAGTTTTCATGCTTCCTGCTCTAGAAGAGCAGAGATAAAAGTAAAGGGGTTCGTTTTGCAGCTTTGGTACCAGCTCAGCCACAGAGGTTAGAGCACTAAGTGGGCTCGTGGGGTCTCTGATTATAGGCTTTGCCTTTTGGATGGCATTTCTGGACCTTACCCAGGCCAGAGGGGAGCCCACTTCCCTGAAGGGTGAGTCCCAGGCCTGGCAGTATTCTCAACAAGCTGAGTGAACTTGGCAGTGGTCTGGCCTTAAGTGAATGTTGGCAATAGCTGGGCAGCACTCCCTGTGGGCCTGTGGTGGTGGTGACCATGGGGAGAGACTCTTCTGCCTGTGTAAAAGGGAAGGAAGAGTGGAAGGACTTTGTCTTGCGTTTCGGGTGCCAGCACAGCTTCAGTAGACTAGAGTACCACGTAAATTTCTAAGGTTTCTGACTCCAGGCCCTGGCTCCTGGAAATCATCTCTAAATCAGCCCAGGGCCTGAAAAAACTCGCTGCCCCTAAGGGAAAGACACAAGGCTGGCTGACCTCACCACCTACTGACTGTAGAGTGCTAGGACCTTGAGAGAATGTAGGAAGTAGCCAGGGAGTGGTTTTTGTTGGCCAAACTAAAGTTGTCACTTTAGTTTTACAGGTCCATAGATGGACAGGTATTGAGTCCCGGGGCGGTGCTTAGTGTATTATGCCAAGAAATATAATCTACACATGATTTATATGTCTTTGATGATGACATTTTGGACTTTGAGGTGATAAGATTTAGATGAAACTTGGGAGTTTGAGCTGACATTAAAATGGGGTGAGACTCTTGGAAAGCTTTGAAAGGTTGAATATATTTTACATTTGGGAGGAGCATGAAACACTGGGGCCCAGGATGCAGATGGTGGTCGTCAATACCAAATAGTTACATAATATGTAATTGTGTTTATATAACACTTTTGAAATGACCAAATTGTAGAAATGGAAAGCATATTTTTGGTCACAAAAGAGTGTGGGGACAGAGATGAGGATGGTTATACAAGGCAACAGAAGGGATTAGGGTGGGTCTGCAAATGTTCACTATTTTGACCGGTGGTGGATATATGAGCCTAAGCGTGTTCTATAATTCTACAAAACTAATTACACATACTCATGCCACCAATGTACACAAGCAAAAATTAAAATAGACAAAAAAGCTAAACAATATGAATAGGTTTTATCAATTTTAATACCTTTGTTGTGATATTGTATCATATTATACAATAGTTCTGCAAAATGATGCCATTGGGAGAAACTAGGTAAAGGGTACACAAGTTTTCTCTTTATTATTTCTTAGAACTGGATGTAAATGTACAATTATTTCAATAAAATTTCAATTTAAAAAACTTGCTTAATAAGATGAAGAAAGGTGGTTGAAAAATCATGTTTGAAAGCCTCAAAGATGAAATGAGTTCAAAGATTTAACTGCATAAGACAGGACTCAAGTCTCAGCAGAGGACACCTGGATATATGACCCATACAATTTGATCATCAAAGGTGACTTGTGCCACAGTTAGCCGCCGCACAGAAAAGGAGGCTTTCATCTGCCAGTTGTAGTTTTCCAAGTGGCAGACCAAACAGCTAAGCTATTGGCAACAGATTAAATGTCAGTAAAAATATAATGAGGTTTATTTAGGGGTGTATTGACAACATCCATGAGAACAGCCTTGTGTCTGTCCACTGTGGAGAGTACCAAGTCAGTGTCTGACTCTGCATGGCGGGTGCTGAGGCTGGGACACAGCTATGACAGACCAGTGGACACCACTAGGCTTCAGCTTAGCTGAACCACTGGTAGCCCAAGCCTAGCATATGAGGAACCTCTGTGAATATATGCATCTATTCTCAATTAAGAGACTCCCCTTTGCTTAAGGGACAGAGAATCATAGGCATATAATGCATCAATTTCTACTTCATACACAGATATAGGAATCAAAAACAACATTCCATGGAATGCCCAATAGGCCTAAACAGCAACGTCCCTTTAGCCTCTCCTACACTGTGAATACTTCCTAAACCCCACTGATTGAATACTGGCACCCCACAGTCCACAAGAATAGGAGGATGATAACATGGGTACCTGTTTCAGAGCCATAGAATTTGGGGTTCATTTCCTACACAAAGTTCCCCAGCTCATTTGTATGGTTATGTGTCAGTTCCTCTTAAAGACAGAGACTTTAGTACACGGCCCACCTCAACATTCATATTCCCCCTTAAGGAAGTTGGGGTCAAGGTAGTAGGGTAGCAAGGGTTGAGGGCCCAGAAGGAGAAAAACACTTAATGCTAGTAAGCACAGCATATTTCCTTTCCTCTATGAGCACAGCCCTTGTCATTCATCTTTAGGAAGATTTATGCACCTGCTTTCTCATCTCTGGTGAACCAGGTAAAGTTCTAACTATTCCCCTGGTTTTTACCAGAGTGGCTATGAATTTTCCTGCTTTAATGCTCAGGGCAGAAGCATATCTGTACCTGTTTTCTGAAAAGAGACAAATCTATTAAGAGCAATTGCAGAGTAATAGGCCTGAGACTGACTGCAAGACTGGGGAGCAAGATGGGCCACATGAAGAACCATTAGACACACAGAAGACATTGTTCAGAAGGCTGGTTTTGAACTTACTTTTCAATTCTCTACCTATACCCTTTCCTCAAATTACTCTACATTAATAAGCAATGAAATGGAGGACAACTTTATAGCCTGATTGAAGGAACAATTTGATCAATATATTTATTACCAATGCCCATGAATTCTCTCAAATCCAATTAATCATTAATGAGGCCCTCATCTTTATTTCTACTGCAAAGCTATGTCTCAATCAGCATTTCAGCCCCACTGACAAATTGTTATAGACCATGAAAGGTCTGAGGTTTTGCAAATGAATATATTAGCTTATCACAGGTTTATAGGTACTGGTAGAAGACGCGCTATTCTTGAATCAGAGACAAAGGACCTTTATTAATTATGGCACAGTTGACATCTTGGACCTGCAAATAGACATTGATAGCCTAAACCTTCCCCTGCAACATAATCAATTTTCTTTTTTAATATAACAGTCTTCAGAATTTTGGTTTGGGGAAGGCATGCACCTTACTAGTTTTATAATATTTGATTTACCACTATACATTATTTACTTGTTTTACTTATTTATTATTTCATAATAGGAATAGCATATAAAATACATTTTTCTTAACCTAATAAAAGACTATAAAAATAAGGCTGGGTGTGGTGGCTCATGCCTGTAATCTCATCACTTTGGGAAGCCAAGGTGGGTGGATCACTTGAGGCCAGGAGTTCCAAGGTAGCCTGGCCAACATGGCGAAACCCTGTCTCCACTAAAACACAAAAATTAGCTGGGTGTGGTGGTGTATGCCCATGGTCCCAGCTACTCAGGATTCTGAGACATAAGGTTCACTTAAACCCAGGAGGCAGAGGTTTCAGTGAGCTGCGATTGCACCACTGCACTCTAGCCTGGGCAACAGAGCGAGACTCTCTCTCAAGAATAAATAAATAAATAAATAAATAAATAAATAAATAAAACTTAAAAGACTATAAAAATAAAATATATGCCATAATATTTATCATTTTATCATATATTCCCTCAATTGCTAAGCTTTTACCCATCTTTTAAGGCTAGAATGTAACTATAAATATAAATGTAATATATTTGACACTTCTGTATTTTGACCTGTTTCACCCCTTAGTGACTGCCATATCCTATGTTTGTGATAGTTAACTAGTACTGCAAAATATGTTTCCTAAACATCACAATATTTCTGTCTCGAGTGACCTCATTTTAAAGTATTTCCAAATGACAAATCGATTAACATAGTCACATACTCTGAGTTACTTTAATGTTTCAAAAACTCTAAAAACTAGACTAGTAAAATATAGTGGATGTGAGCGTTGGTTTAGGGCCTAATCATCAAAAACAGGTAGGAAGGGTATTCCAGCAGTATAGAAAGTTCTGCAGTGTCTGCACTACAGAGAGTAGAGTCAATCCATTAAACTGAAAATGGGATGAACAGGTCTCTTAAACCATAGATTCACACTATGCTTTTCTGTGGCACAAATCACATATTTCTTTATGTATCAAGGAGGATGAATTACACAATATGGTCAATTAAATCACACTTCAAGAAGTAATAAAGGAAGCAGAATACAACAAACAGTTGTCCTATCAGTGGATTATTTAAAAATATAAAAGTTCTCACCTGTGGGGCTTGTCTTGTCTTATCCTTCTCGAATTTGTCTATATAACATGTGATCACCCCCTTAAATAAGCCCTTTGGTTTTGAGATTCAGAGTCATTCATTGTTAATTTGATGAGGTCAATCAAGTATTAAAACTATTTCAAAATATAAAAAGAATGTTGCTCAGGCAAGCACACAAAATGAGTTCTAGTTAAACTAGATTCGTGTCTCTATAATACAATATAATTAGGATCACAATTGGTGCCTATGAAGAAATGATATTCCAAAAATTGTTGCATTTACATTATAAATATTCATTCCCATTGATGGTGCTGTGAGGAAATGAAACTTTTCTAGATTTCTATGTGTGTTTATACAAAGCTCCAGCTTCCTGAAACAGGAAATGTACACAGAAAAAGACAAGAATATTTGTTTTCACTTCTACTGGAAACATTGCTTTTTCTTTTTACATACCATAAGAATTACATCTGGAGCTATTTTTCTAGTGAATTGCTCTCATCTGAGCCAAAAAGATAACAACACTTCTCCTGCCTACCCGAGAGGGCCAAGAGGTTACAGTCCAGACTAGATTTCTAGGTTTAGCCCTGAAGACTCCTGGAAAACTAGGAAGCTTTCTCCCTGGATATGTACATCTCACAAAGGAGAAATCTTGGAGGCATCTCTAGTTCACGAAACCCAGAGACATTTGGGATGTATCTGACTTTTGGAGAGATTTTGGCATTCCAAAAGGTTAGGCAGAGAGCCCAGGATCCTTTCCATCCAGTCTCCAAAGGACAAATTATCTGTCCCTCCTTTCAGGAGCAGAGTGCTGTTTGACAGTTGTCCTTCACTTGCACATAAAGAAAGAAAATTCACTGTTCTTCATCTGTCTTCTTGGGGTGTAATCTCAAGTAATAAAATTCCATCAGTTCTCATCACATTACCTGCAGGTCTAGGTGCAGGTGACTGACACTGAGATTACTTTGGCTGTAGATATGGTTGTATGGTTGTATAAATAAAGAGGAGGTGCTTTGTGTTTCTGTAGTATTTATATATAATAAATTCTATGCCATTCACACCTTTTAAATCACATCATGTTTTAAAACAAGATAACGCGATTAGAAGACAAAGTATAGGTCTACTGAGGACACTTGGCCAGTAAGAACTGAAGAACGGTGGAGAAAAGATTGGGTTGGCATAATTCCAAAACCTTTGGCATTAATTACTAGGCTGCCTTTATTACACATGGCATTTACCAGGATTTAGGAACTCAAGGAAGATGATTGCTGCATTCTATTTTCTTAAAAACCTTAAACTAAGGTAAGCCTACCTTTTTCTCTGTCTCTTTCTCTTTCTCTCTTTGAAAGCAGAATAAATGCACGATATTCTTCCTTTATCACTCAGTAATAGAAAAATACAGATAGAGATGCAAATTAATATTTAAAGCCTCATTTTATGATCTTGAGTTAACAAGAAGATTATATAAATAACTTAGGTTTTCCATAAATTCCTACTTGCCTTTTATCACCTGTAATTTTTTACCAACAACATGCAAAATAGAAATTGAATCTTGAAAGTAATTTAAAAATTATCAAGATGTTAAAAAAAAATCCACCGATTTACCTATTGAACAAAAACATCAAATGACTATCATTGCATAGGCCCTGGCCTAGGTACTAATGTCACATGTATTTATAATATTGAAGTAGCACTGTTATGCATTTCTTTTGACACAGTAGCTAAATTCATCAGACAACTGATCGTCCCTATAGTTTTGGGTTATAAGATGTATCAATTACAATATTGCATTTTTAAAAATAGAGAAAATAAGGAATTTATAGTTTACATGAACAGAGGTAATGACACAACCATTATGACTCTAAAGTCACTAAAATAAATGCTATATGTAATTCTTACAGAGGTGTAACAAAGAGCAAAGGAATCTTTTATGAACAGAGACTCCAGTTTTAATTTTAAGGATTTGACCACTCAGGTTCTAAAATTAGTCAATATCATTGAGGACACATTTAAATAACCTCCAGATATAAGAAGCATACAAGATTAGCAAACATCATATATCTTATCAGAATTCTGTATCAATTAACTGAGTATGGGCAGTAAGGATTTGTCAGATTACATAGTGTGATATACTGTTTCAGAGAATTATCCAAATGTCTAAATTGAGTTATCTATTTCTTTATAGATTTGACTAGAAAAAAAATCATCTAATTTGAAGGAACAAGCATAGTAGCTATGTAAACTTACTACAACATAAAGGAGATGATCAACAGAAAATATTATTTCAAAACAAAAATTATTCAACAGAAAGTATTGCAATAAAATATTTAATAGTGATAAAAAATTGAATGCATTGAAGAAATTTGAAAAAAATCTCTGCTGTAGAATAATAAAACAAAGAAGATATGCCACAAGTGAACAACACAGTATTGTTAAGTATAGCCCCCATGCTGTGCATTAGATCCCCAGAACTTATCTTACAACTGAAAGCTATACCCTTTGATCAACATCTCACCATTTCTGCCTTCCCCTCAGGCCCTGGCAACTACTGTTCTACTATCTGCTTCTATGATTTCAACGTTTTTAGCTTCCACATAAAAATGAGATCATGTAGTACTTGTCTTTCTGTGGGAAAAAAATCAGACCATGGATTACCACTGGGAGCCAGAGACGAATTCACTAGAAAGGGGATATGCAGGAATATTCTGGTAATATTCTACATGTTGATAGGGAATTGTGTTACACAAGCACCTGAATTTGTCAAAACACAACAAAGACACCTCAATATTTGTTCATGTCATTCTAAGTTTTACTTCAAAAAAAGTAAACAAGCAAAAATAAACATATACTTTGCTTTACTTGTTATTATGAAAGACCACAAGTAAGATAGTAAAGCAAAAAGGAAAATAAATATAGCTTGTTCAGTTTTAGAAGAGAAGAGGAAACAAAAGTTTCTAAATTCACATAAATAAAGGAGAAATTGAAAGGTACAACCAGAACAGATTCTGATGAATACTCAAAGAATGAACAACAAGACTGAGAAAATGACAAAAGAAAAAATGGAAGTACATGATAAATGTAAAAGTATTGACTAGAACATGACAGTTATGGAAGAGAAGCAAAGGAGACCCTCCATGTACATCATTAGTGACCCTAAATAAGATCAGAACAATTAATGGGAAACAAATACAGCAAACAATTACAGAAAAAAAATGCATAAACTATAAGATGATCTTCATCTGCCAATTAAATGAACACATCTTGTTTCAAGAATAGTGAGATTGGAAATATCAATTCCAAGACTTAAATCAATCAAGTTATTAAACTTCAGAAAGGACAGAATCTTTTAGTCAGCCAGGTCAATACAAAATCTCATGTAAGAAAAAAAAGTAGCTTCAGTAATCCAAAGAGCAAAATGTAACATGATAAGAGAGTAATGTTCTGGAAGAAAGAAAATATGAACTATTTTAATGCCATGATACTATGAAATATGTATGTGATCTTTGTTTGCATGAGATGACTGGTGGCTGGTAGCCCCTAGGCAGTTTCAGGATGGGGCTGGTCACCAGAAAGGACAAGGCTTGATTAGAGGGTTAGGACTTTCAACGCAAGCTTTAATCTTGGGGAAGGGAGAGGGGATGAAGGTTGGGTTGATCATTAATGGCCAATAATGTAATCAATCATGCCTATGTAATGCAGTCTCCGTAAGAACCCAAAAGAACAGGCTATGTAAAGGCTTCCAGATAGCTGAACATGTTCCTGGAGGGTAGCACCCCATGTTCCTGAAGAAGACATGGAAGTTCCATTCTTCTCTCATGCCTTGCCCCATGCATCTCTTTCATCTGCTGTTCTTCTGCAGACTTTGTAACATTCTTCATAATAAACCAATAATTAGAAGTAAAATGCTTCCTGCATTCTGCGAGCTGCTCTAACAAATTAATCAAATCTGAGGTTGGGGTCACGGGAACCTTGGTTAATAGCCAGTTGTCTAGAAGTACAATTGATATTGTAGTCTGTTTTGTGCTGCCGTAACAGAATGCCTAAGACTGGGGAATTCATAAAGAACAAAAATTTATCCATCACAGTTCTAAAGGTTGGAAAGTTTATCACCAAGGCTCTGGAAAGCTGAGCCCACTTTGTCTGCTTCCAAAATGGTGTTGTGAAAGCTGGGTCCTCCACAGGAAAGGAACACTCTGTCCTCACATGACAGAAGAGCAAGAGAGAACCCACTCCTGCAAGCCTTGTTTACAGCAGCTTTAATCCATTCATGATGGCTTATTATTATCTATGATAATCTATGATTCAGAAAAAAGTAAGTTTATCTGTTAAAATATAAACTTGAGTATTAGTCATTAAACAAAACTCAACTTTGTAATAACTACAAAAAGTCACAGAAAACAAAGTGGCTCAGGAAAGTTGAAAATACAAAGATGAGCAATGTCAGCCATGCCTGGAAATGGAACAAAATGAAGAGACGTGGTTAAATCAGAAAAAGTAGAAGTCAGACAAAAAGGATTAAATGAGGCTAACAAAGACACTTTAAAATAATAAGCTGTGCAGTCAACAAAATCAATACACAAATAAAAACATCAATATCAATAGTGAAAAATAAATAGGGATTGTAATGAGATATAAGATGAGACCTTAATATATACATTTTTTCCATAATGGTTCAAAAAGATAAAACATAAATAATAACCTAAAATAATTTGCTCTTTCCAGTCCTGTTGGGAACAGGCGCCCAAATCTGGACAAAACCTGGCCCCAAAACTGGCCATAAACAAAATCACTGCAGCACTGTGACATGTTTGTGATGGCCATGACACCCACGCTGAAGGTTGTGGGTTTACTGGAATGAGGGCAAGAAACACCTGGCCCACCCAGGGTGGAAAACCACTTAAAGATGTTCCTAAACCACAAACAAGAGCATGAATGATCTGTACCTTAAGGACATGTTCCTGCTGCAGGTAACTAGCCAGAGCCCATCGCTTTGTTTCAGCCTATTCCTTTTTTCCTCTAAGGAATGCTTTTAGTTAATCTATAATCTATAGAAATAATGCTTATCACTGACTTGCTGTCAATAAATATGTGGGTCAAATTCTGTTTGGGGCTTTCAGCTCTGAAGGCTGTGAGTCCCCTGATTTCCCACTCCACACACTATATTTCCGTGTGTGTGTCTTTAGTTCATCTAGCGCCCTTGGGTTCGGGTCTCTGCGACTGAGTTGGTCTCGTCACAGTCCAATAACACATTGTACCTAGTTTCTTGAATTGAACTATGGAATCTTCACTTGCGCTTCTGCCTTTGCTGTATACTTCAATGAGCAGTCAGTAACTGCCTGCAACAAATATTCTCAGTATCCTTTTGAAATATTTTGATAGATCCTAAGAAGAAATTCATAGTAAAATGAGTGATATACAGAGGAAGTTCAGCCCATATATTCTCATAAACGTAGGAATACCCGAGAATATATGTAGGAAGCCTATGGATCTAGAAGAATATTATGAAAAAGCATATGCTGGCAGACCAGGTAAACCTGGGTTTGAATTCTCATATCAGAAAAAATCTTTGAACGACTTATACAATCGGTTTGAAGCCTTGTGTGTAGCTTTGGGCTGTGTAAAAAATCCACCACCACATTCTCAGTGGGAAGGAAAGCACACACGGGGTGTCCATCTTCCAAAAGGAGTTTTAAAAATAATTTGATAAATATGTACTATTATCTCTATTCCAACTGCCTGTATCATATCTACATATATCAGAAAACTCTTGTCATTTTAAAGAATTTTATGACAAATTTAGACGAAAACAGAAAATATTCTTATCAAAACTGCCTTGGTACAAAGTTGGAAATATTTGCTAATGAATTGTAGTTGAAAAGCAAGAATCAAATACTTTTTGTCACACTGAAACAAACTGATGGGATTTAAGAGTATTTAAAGTATTCATTTACTTTTAGCAAGTTGACTTCACAAGTATGAGTGGGATTATCTATGATAATCTATGATTCAGAAAAAAAAAGTAACTGACAATGATCAATACAAGCAAATGATTTGTTCTTTTTTTGGTCTTTATTTATTGATTTTTAGTTGACAAAAAATGTGTATATTTATGGTGTTCTACAGAGGGTTTTGCTATATGCATGTGTTGTGGGATGGTTAAACCAAGCTGATCAGCATATCCATGACTTCATCTTGACATAGTCATCAGAACTGCTGACAGCATCCTTCACAATATTCATTAAATAGAGTGCTTGCAAAAAGGGAAGTAGTAAACCCCTTGTATCTGCATTGATCTGCCACATCTGGGGCAATGCCTGCAGATAAATTTAGGAAAGGATATATTTATAGAACCCAGCAGCTAATCATGTCAACAACTACCCATGTAATTCTGCTCAGTTTCTTCACCTTCATGTGCTGTAGGGTCTTATCTGTAAGGTGAGGTCATTGAACTTAGTATATACATGTGATGGGATTGAATGAAATAATATATGTGAAGAACTTAGACAAGGCCCTTGGTTATTGTCATTAATCTGTAGTGATATTATAATAGAGAAATTGACCAGTTAATATATGATTAGAGAAGAGCAAAAGAAATGCTGAAGCTTTTGGAAAGCAAGTGCCAAGGAAAACAGGAAAATAAATTGAGTACCTTGGACCATAGAAGAGAAGGTGTAGAAGAAGGGACATTTCTTTGACTCTGAACGTCTCTGTGTGGAAGACAGAGTCACTTTCCTCGTGTCCTGTTGGAACCTGACTTCTTGTCATTTCAAGAAAGCTTTCACAGTATAGATTTTTCAGGAATAGAAAAAAACTAACCTACAAATAATGGAGTTAGTTGTTGTGAAAGTGTAATGCATGAACTCAGTACTGTAAGCCCAAAAGACAGTGATGTTAAGGAATGGAGGTTAGTTCACAAAACGTGTACACCTTTCTCAAGGCTAGAGTGCTGTAGCTCAATAGATGTCAATACTGCCTCAGACTACTTTAAATCAAAACTATTCTATTCCTAGTAGCAGTACTACCACAGTAACTTTCTTAGCTGGAATCAGCTTCATTCTCTCTGAGAATTTCAAGTACCAAATTCCGTTTATGCCTCTTCTGACTTAAAATGACATCCAGGGCCATTTTGGTCATTTTAGTTAACGACAGTTGATATGTGGCCACAGTGACCCAACAACAACCAGAAATTCTTGGCATATGAGCAGATAAAACTCTCCTTTAGAGCTGCCAGACAAAATTATAAAAAGCTACTTGCTATTGTTGAAAAACAATAGAATTTTTTTGTTTATCTTGCAGAGGTCAAAAGCTAAATTATCTCACCAAAGGAGAGTAAATGCATGAATTCTAGAGTGAGGCATTAGAATTAAATGTCAGTAGTGGTTACTCTAACATAGATGTAAGGAAACATTTTTTACATTTCTTTAGGTGCTTTGTGATATATGACTATGTGTATAATCATAGCCATGAGAAAATCATCTCTGGCTCAATAATTCCACTGTTAGAGATTTTCTAAGGAAATTATTAGAAATTCATACCACCAAACACAAAAGCCTACTTATTGAATTAGTATTTGTAAGGGGGCGGGGGATATGGAAAAAATAAATATATATTAGTAGAAGATTACTTCCAGATAGCTTAACGTAACCACTGAAATCAGATTTTAAATGAATATGGGGAAAAACCTCACAATAAAGTAATTGAGTATAATTTTAAGAGTTATAAAAAAAGAGATAATAAAAACAAAAGTATGATCTCAATAAAAATTACATAACATATGATAGAAACAAAACAAATCCGTATGATTTTTAAAACATTACTAGTTCTGTATGTTTATGTTATGAGACCAACACTTTATTTGGATGTATTTTTCAACTTTTCATAATAAAAACATTTATTTTAAAATCAACATATAAAAATAAGAATATTTTCGGCCGGGCGCGGTGGCTCACGCCTGTAATCCCAGCACTTTGGAAGGCCGAGGCGGGCGGATCACAAGGTCAGCAGATCGAGACCATGGTGAAACCCCGTCTCTACTAAAAATAGAAAAAAATTAGCCGGGCGCAGTGGCGGGCGCCTGTAGTCCCAGCTACTCGGGAAGCTGAGGCCAGAGAATGGCGTGAACCCGGGAGGCGGAGCTTGCAGTGAGCCGAGATTGCGCCACTGCACTCCAGCCTGGGCGACAGAGCGAGACTCTGTCTCAAAAAAATAAAAAATAAAAAATAAAAAATAAATAAATAAATAAATAAAAAATAAAAATAAAAATAAGAATATTTTCAAATATTTCATGATATAAAGAAATAAATTTTCGAAAAGCCATGATATATTTTGCATTAAAATTGATGTGAAGAATAATAGTTTGTGAACATTCTGAAAATTTTTTTGTGGAGTAGAAATGGGCACATACAGGGACATGGAATCTGGAAATTGAATTTCTTGATCATTGATTTAAATAGATTCTTCCTACAAGATACTCAGATGTTTTTATGTATATTAATTATATTCTGCAAGAAAATAAATTGAAGAAAAATTACATTTGAAAAATTCAACACCTTTTTATGATAAAGACCAAACAAAACAAAACAAAACAAAACAAAGCAAAACAACAAAAACTAGACATGGATGCCAAAAAGGAAATTTTCTCAACAAAGCAAAGGCCTTGTATAACAACCCCACAACTAACATCACACTCAGTGGTGAAAACTGAATTTTTTTCCTCTCAGATAAAAAACAAGACGAGGTGGCCCACTTTTGCCACTTCTTTTTAACATAATGCTGGAAATCCTTGTCAGAACAATTGATCACAAAGAATAAATGCATCCAAATTGTAAAGGAGAGAATAAAATCATCTCTATTCATAGACAAGATAATCTTATGTATAAAAAATCCTAAAGATTCCACACATAAAAAACAAAACCAAAAATTGTTAGACTAACAAATTCAGTGAAGTTTCAGGACACAAAATCAAAACATAAAAGTCACTTGCATTTCTGTGCATTAAAAATAAATTTTTAAAAAGCACTTATAAATGGAATTTCAGATAACATTTTCAAAGAAAAGATCGCTAATTCATTTTGAAAGAATTCATTATGAGGAGATATATTTACCTTTGAGGAGATATAACCAAAATCTTCAAAACTCCTAACTATTTAAAGATTCTTACTTTATTATGTTCTTAGAAATTTCATCTGCTAATGTCTTTGAAATTACAAGAAAGTAACAATGCTGCCACCAACTTTTTTATTGTAATCTCACTTGTAATACACTATTAACTATCTGTATGATTATAGGGAATTTAATATTTACATAGATATTCTTTATTACCTATGGTCAGATTCACAATTTCAACAGGAATATGGAAATGTCATGGGTAAGGTATAATTTTAAATGTAAATTGATTATGGTTAATTTACAAATGAAGAGAATTTATAGTTTACCCTAAGTAAACGACTAACTTAAGACATAAACTTTAATGGTGAGCTTCCCAAGGACAAAATACACATCACACATTCAAACACTATTTTTCTCTAAATTAAGTTTTCTATAACAATTGAACTTAAGGAAAAAAAACAGATTATTATCAGATTATTATCTGATGTTATTACTACAGATTATTATCAAAGTATGTTATTAAAAATTAACTCTTTCCATACAAGCTGAGGTGTTTGGAAGTAATATAAATGGTATTAGCATCGTTTATGGAAAATTATTTATTCTTACATTCAGCAAGTTTTTACTAAACACTTATTATTTTCCAAGCACTATTTTAACTACGTAGGATACCCTAGGGAACCACACTGGCAAGCTTTCTTCCACTGGCAGTTTTTAATGTTCTACAGGAGAGAAGAATAGATCAGCATGTGGGATGAAGTAGTTGCTAATAGGATAAGCAGAGAAAATGGGCAGATGCAATACCTATGAGGAAAATCTTGAGGCAAGTTGGAGAATTAGCATGAATATATCAGGTGACAGAGCACTGCTGGCATAGACTGGTGAGCACAAATTCTCAGAGAATGAGAACCCTCAGTGCATTTGACACCTAGCCCATATAGGAGCAAGACTGTGGCAGAGGAAAGGAAGATAGAAAGCATCTGGGTATGAAATCAGAGATATATGACTCTTCATTTAGTGGAAGTCATTAATTATTTCTAAAAGTTATATTATTCACTATTTCTGAGAGTTTTACACAACTGAAATAAAATCAAATATTTATAGGTTACCATGATACTAAATTTCATTTCCAAGTTGATTTCTAAATCAATAAAAGCTATCTATGTGTACTGAGTTACCTACAAATCAGTGGTTCATATAGACTTGTCAGGATAATTCATTAATGAGACTTGCAAGTTGTCTGCTGGCTGTCTCAGGCTGTGGAATTACAAACCAATAGTTTCTTTTGGACAAACAGCTAAATTTGTATTAGTGATTACTTATTTCATTGTTTGTATTATCGAGACTCTACTTTAAAAACAACTAGAAAGCAATTTATATCTTTGTTTTTTATTACCTCTAAGCTAATAATGGCTATCAAACATTAGAAAAGTCCATTTAAATTTGTCTGAACAAAAATATTAAAAGGAAATAACAAGAACTTTCTTCCCCTGCTTCTACACCTCTTCCTGTTGTTGGAGGACTTGTGATGTTACTTCATGAATCACCTACTTTGTGCTTCTAAAGCCATATCTTGGGGTAGCAACAGCTCAGTCATGTGGGAAGAATCCATTTATCTTGCCTATGAAAGAGTGAACTATCAACCTGGAGGCATGGTCTGAGTCATAGCCTGTGTTCAGTTTTAGGACCAGCGTGGAATCTCAGAAAATACTATCTATATTTACTTGAAAGATCTGAGAAAAATAGAATAAAAAACATATAAAATTATGATTATACCCCACCAAAAGAAAATGGTATATAAAGTAAGACTCTAAACACATCTCAATAAAAAGGTATCTCTTTATGGCTACAGCTCTGCATAATTGTCTGTTTTTCTGTTTCAGTTAATAGCCTCCAAACCCTTGCTCTGATGGCAAATTCTGCATGGCCTGGCAGTAGCCTGTGTCTCCAGGCTCACCAGAGACCCTGCTTTCTATCATCCATGCCTCTTTAGCCACAATCACTTTATTTATTTCTAGAGGAAGGCCAGGATCATTCACCTCTGAACAGGGTTGCTCCACCCTTCTTGCACTCCTTTCCCAAACTGGCGACTTCTTTCTATCTAGAACTCAGTTTGAAAGATCACTCCTTGAGTGAGAATTTTATTTAATATCCAAGCAACAGTTGTCACCTAGTTTCCTCCACATGGAACAACCTGCTGCTTCTCCTGTAAATATGTATTTGTTCATTGTTTACCTCTCTTAACTGGTACTATTATGCCCATTCTATAGATGATAATGTGGAAGTGCAGAAAAATTAGCTACTCTGTCTAAGGCACCCCAGCAAATACCTGGAGCTATGCCTAGCTCTGAATTCTGTATGTGCTCTTCACTCCTGCATCACAGCAATAGAATAGTACCCCCCACACATGCCTGTCCCCCAAACCCCAGAACATGGGACTGTGTTCCTGCAGGTGCCAAAGGGACTTTTCAAGTGTGATTAAGATGAAGGATTTTGTGCTGGTGACACGACCCTGAATTTCAGGTAGGATCCATCGAATCATGTAGACCCTTCACAGTGGAAGAGGGAAGCAGAAAAATCCATCAGCGATGTGACAGAAGAATAAGCAGAGATTAAAAGTATGAGAGGGACTCACCCCACGTCACTAGTTTTAAAGATGGAGAGAGACAAGGGATGCAGTGAACCTGGAGAGTCTTGGAATGGCCCCCAGATGACAGCCAGAAAGGAAATGGGGACCTCAGATTGGCAACCACAAGAACAGCAGGATGCCAGTCATAGGAAGCTAGGAAACAAGTCTCCCTTAGATCCCCTGGAAAGGAGCACAGCCTGCCCACATCTGGATTAGCCCAATGAGGTTCATGTGAACCTTAAGACCTACAGGAACACAAAGTGAGAAATCTGTGCTGTTTAAGCTGCTGAATTGTGTCAATTTGATATGGCTGCAATGGAAAACTAATAGAACCATGTTTCCTTTTTTTTTTTTTTTTTTTTTTTCCTGCAGACATGCCTGGAAGAGAGGTTGAAGAGTAGAAGTCAATATATTTCAAGTAGAAAGGGGTTAAATCAGGATCTATGAAAGGAAAAAGATAATAGGAGTCTTAGTATCATGGGTAAAAGGCTATGATTCTTGTGGGCCATGTATCTTATAATGGCCCAGAGATAATAAAAACTTTGGAAAAATATTTAAAAATTAAAATAAGAGCACCCAACACTGATCAGAAAGCAGATAAATAGGTACTTTAGCATATACAGTTACTCCAAATGGGTGTAAACACCCTCTCTGAATCTAATTTTGCTATGACTATCATACAAATTAAAATATTCATCATACTTAAAATAAAATCTATTCCTATAATGAATCTTAAATTCTTATCTGAGAAGTAGAACATTTGTATCTGCCATGATATTCAGCATAGTGCTCTAATAATAGCAGAACCACTGTGATGTCTACCATAGAAAATCAACTTTCATATAACATAAAGTTTAAATTATACAGAACGAAACATTATTTTATAAAAACGATAGCAGGAAACAGAAAAATAAACAGCCGTATGCACAAGACAGACTAGAGAAAATGCATGTTTATAGTGATTGTCCTTGGGCACTGATCAATGTCACTTGATCATTTAATTACACACACACACACACACACACATACGTACATATACAGATACACATATATAATTCCACCTTGCTAGCACACTCTAAAATGCGTATCTTGCTGGCCTTGAAGAAGTAAACAGCCATATCGTGAACTCTCCATAGAGAGGGCCTCATGACAGAGAATTGAGGGTGGTCTTTAAAATTTAGAGGTCTCCAACTGACAGCCAGTAAGAAGCTGGACCATTAGTCATACAGCTATAATAAACTGAATTGTGTCAATGACCTAAAGGGCAAGGAAGCAAATTCTTCCATAGTGGAAACTGCAGGTGAGAATACAGCCTGACAAACAACTTGATTGCAGCCTCGTGAAACAAGTTTAGTTTTTCAGGAATCTTGGCCTTGAGAACTGTGAGCTTAGGTAATGTGTGCTGTTTTAAGCCTCTTGGTTTGTGGTAATTTATTATAGCATTGAGAGAAAACTAATCAGGCTTCTAGTCAAATATTTTTTCTTGAAATAAACATTTTACCATAGAGATAAATGTAGTATATGGTAGAATTATAAGGTGAACAGTATGTAGATATTAAAATAGTGATTATGCATGCAACAGTAGAAACTACAGTATGAAATAAAAACAAAGAAAGTAAAATTCCTTGGAGAAAATTAAATCACAGAAAAAATATCAGGGGAGAACAAAGGAACAGTTACAGGTATATTTCGGTAGTTTTAAGTTTTTGTCATTGCTGTGGGATTGGTACTGGTTGTTTCTCTTTTGACTATATTCCAGTTATTTGTAATTTGCAGCTTTGTGGAAATCACAAAATTACAAGTAGTTTAATGCAAACATCATAACAACTTAGGCAAAGATAAGTAATGTCTTTCACTTTCATTTTTATAAATTAAACTAATTCATAATTGAGAAGTTGCTGTCTGCCGGACTTTCTTCCATCCACTGAGAGTACAACTAAGAAAGGGCAAGATTTCTGTTTTCACCGGCCTTATATTCTCTTAGCTCAGCTTAGCTTTCCCAGTGGAGCACATTTTTTATTATTTTTCTTGTGTTTCGTTATTTGTGTGTGGGTTTGTGTGTGTGTGAAATGCTTACTTGATCTAAATTGGTGTGGTCATATTGACCCTTTTATGCATGCCAAGATTCATTTGCTCATTGAACATTGAAATTAACTGAGGATTGCTCATTGAAATTAACTGAAGATTGAAAAAATGCCAAGGGCAGTTATAGGTTAAAGATCAGTGGACACAAATTAGCAGGTTCCTTCCCTTCCAAACTTGTATTCTTGCAGGTCAAGTAAGTAATAAAGGAGTAAATAGATGTATAGTATGGTTTCAGGCAGTGATAAGTGCTATGCAGAGCAGTAAAACAGAATGAGTGAGATAAACAATCACAGGACAATAGAGATGCTATCCCAGATACAGTATCTGGAAAGATGTAGCTTAGGGGTGATATTTGCTGAAGAACAAATGAAGCAAGCCACTGAGTAAAGTTCCTGTCTGATAGAAAAGCTTTATGAGCTGAGGCAAAAGCAAATGACACATCCCCGAGTTGGGAATGTAGCTGGTGTGTAGATGGGTAGCAAGAAGTAGATCACTGCAGCTGGGGCTTGCATGACGGAGGAAAAGAATTGTTAAGCACTAATGCTGAGTGATGTGCCAAAGGCAGGGTATTCAAAGCCTTATGGAGTAAATCTGCCACAATCCTGCCTCTGGGCTGTTAATTCTCCTGCATTTTCTGTAATATGTTCTGCATAAAGGCACAATTATCTAATCATTCTGCACATGAAACACAGGTCCACTACACTGGTGACATCTTGCTGAATGGGTTTGGCTATGTGCACTCTGAGAAGCTGGGGAGGAGGGCTCAAGAGCTCAAGAGAGAGACTGCAAGAGTGAAAAAGGACTTGGTTGTTCTCATTCATGTCCTATCGCCTGCCTGCTCATGCTTCCTGTGAGAATCACCCCAGCAAGGCTTTTTCACCTTGTCAGTGGCAATTACTTTCTGTAGCAGCAGCTGAATTCTTTTCATGCTTTTTCCAGCATTTTAAGAACCCAATTCATTGTATGCCCACCTCAGGGATAGCATCAGTGGCCCTTTACACAAGTCTATGGCCCTGATCCATAAAGTCCCTTCTCTGAGCTCAGGGACACCAGCACTAGCTAAGTACCGACTTCTCTTCCTTAGAAGCCTGAATCTCATTCCCTTAAGACACTTTACCTAAAGTTGTATGTTTTAATTGTTCTTACTGTAACAGTTAATTTTATGTGTCAACTGGGCTAGGCTGTGGTCCAGCTGTTTGGTCAAACCCTAGTGTAGATGTTGCTGTGAAACTATTTTGTAGATGTGATTCACATTTACAATCAGTTAACTAAGTAAAGCAAGTTACCCTCTATAATGTGGCAGGGCTCTTCAAACTACATGAAGGTTGTAAGAGCACAAACTGAGATCTCCTGGAGAAGAAGAAATTGTGCCTCAAGGCCTAACACAGGAATTCTGCCTCCGTTTTCTCTCTGCTGGCCTGTCTTACAGATTTCACACTTGCTCAATGCTCACATGAGCTAATTTCTTAAAATTTCTCTGGATCAAATGATTGATTGATCAATATGTGCCATGGTTCTGTTTCTCTGGATAATTCTGACAGATGTGCTGCCTCTTACCCTTATCCTTGCAGCCCCAGATGTGGTATCTGTTTCCTACAGCTGCTATATTTGTGGCACACAAGTCAGCTGTAGTTTTTCACCTTTTCAGTTACATAGTTAACATGTTATATATCTAGGTACAATTCTTTAAATTAAGTTATCTCTAGTTAGATAACTGGTGTGATTTCTGTTTCTTGATGCACTCTGATGCTTTCTTGTAAAGGCTTTGAGCATTTTTCTATGAGTGACTGGAAGCTTTTGTAGAGTTCCTGTGGCATGATGATTTCTTATCCCTCTACTTCCAACAAGTCACTTGTCATCTAGTAGAAACATGAGGTCGACTGTCTCTGTATTCAGTTATGCTTCCTCCTCATTCTGCTTTTTCAAGGTCTCTATAGAAAGTACAGCAGAATAGTTTCCTTCTCATGGAAATCTAAGATGCTTTAATTAAACTAAATGTCAAAATAAGCTGATAAGTGTTTACTTCCATGTTTCTTATTCCAGCCACAGTTCCATTCATCTGCTACACTTTTTTTCTTCTAAGAAATATCAGCAAATATTCAATATTTATTAACTTCTAATTTTCCTATACCATTTTCTCTAGAAGAAAAAACTGCCTCTCAAGGCCGGGCGCAGTGGCTCATGCCTGTAATTCCAGCACTTTGGGAGGCCGAGGCAGGAGGATCACGAGGTCAAGAGATCGAGACCATCCTGGTTAACCTGGTGAAACACCATCTCTACTAAAAACAAAACAAAACAAACAAACAAAAAAAATTAGCCAGGTGTGGTGTTGGGCACCTATAGTCCCAGCTACTCAAGAGGCTGAGGCAGGAGAATGGCATGAACGCAGGAGGCAGAGCTTGCAGTGAGCCTAATTCGCACCACTGCACTCCAGCCTGGGTGACAGAGCGAGACTCGGTCTCAAAAAAATAAAAAAAGAAAAAATTAATTCTCAAAACCTCTGATTATCTTAAAACATTACATAATCAGAAATGTTTAAAATAATTTTATTAAGTAATGATTAATATTTTCATATATTTAGCATATGCATTGGTATGTATAGTGCATTTATGGTTTTGCTAATAGAACAAAACGAGTTATTTTATGGAGTGTAAGAAATCCAAATAAATTTTATTTTTTGAAATTTCAGTTTCAGTAATTGGCACAAGTACATATAAAGCACATCCATTTTAGCCATTCTTCTAAATGTGCATATTGTTCAAAGTATAATTAAAATTTACTCATGCTTCTGTGGGTAGGATTATATAATTAAAATGCAAATCTCAACATAGGTCATTGCTCATTGAGTAGCTAAAAATAACTACAAATGTTATCATGGCATTCTACTATACATCAATTTGTCACAACATACTCCAAGGCTTGACTAATTAGATCTACCATTAGATATCCAATTTTATTTTTTAGATAAAATAAAATTTGCAAACCAGAAATTTTCCTTAGATGGTAAAAGAAAATTATCTCTTGATTCATTGCTACTGTAAATGGTATAATTCTCCTTCTATAGGAATTGTAGGCCTTCTTATCTAGAAAGAAACTATTTCAAGCTTAATAATATTGAATGCTTTTCTATGTTTCAGAAATATGTTCATATTTTCTCAAAATATAATTGAGTTAAAATTTACTTGAAACTGTAAGAATCACAATGCCACAAAAATATATATACCATCTAATTTTTCTTATTCCTTTATAATAAATTGTATGTAATGTTATTATTTTCAATTGTTTTTTAAGTCATTAAATAATATCTAAATAAATGTTGATTAAAAATAAGTCAAACATATAAAAATACACAAAATAAAATATCAAAGCTTAGTCCTTTCTCTCCTCCAGCTCCAGTATCTTTTTTAGGACCACTGAGAGTGCACAGTCCCATTGATATCATTCTAAAAGTTGAATCAAAATTTGTGTTCATAGGCATAACAAGACATAAACAGATGGAATTATTTTGTGAATGTGTCAGAGTTTTATTTTAGAACTTTTATTTTTACACATATAGAGTTACTCAAGGATTTTGGTGTAATCTATAGAGTGATTGTACAAATTTATGTTATCATTCCTATAATGAAGACAATTATGTTGTCTTCATTTTCCTTTTGCATGTAATATTTTGTTAAAAAAAACTTAAAAAGAGGAGTTGGAAAAAATGGTATGTGCAATTTAAATTCTAATACTCAGTACAAAACTGCCCTCCAAAAGTTATATAACCATTCACACTCTCACCAGCCATGTATGTGTATTTTGAATAACATATGTTTTTATAAACATAAGCAGATTAATAAATATAAATGATGATATCTGTGCTTCCCAAAATATCTGTATTCATCAATTCATTAAAATATGGAAAAGTGTAGCTAAAATGTGTCTTCCTGCATTCTGTCTCTGTATTTCACCTGACCATAATTAAATTATCAAATTCATATTATTTCTTTTTAATTTTCAAATGCATTATTACAATTTATCATTGCCCTCTAAGGGATACATTCCTGGTGATAAACACATCAGTTCAAGGAACACATTCTATCTTTTGTTGGAAGACACATCTTTTACTTGTTCCAAATTTAAAAATAAAGTTATCCTAAACTCAGGAAATTTTGAGGCATCAATACCCTACGTTTCTCATCTTACCACAACAGGCTTAAAATGAAGTTCACCCAAGTCTTTCATACGCATTCTATATGCAGAAAACATTTATTTGAATTGCACTCTAGCAGGAAAGGGAGACTCACCATAAACTTTGCAATGTTTCTATTATTGAATCCTAATATTGCTCTTGGATTTTAACAGATGCCCTTCTCCCTCTTCTTCAATTAGTAAGTGGGGCACTTTTTGTCTTATATGTCTAAAAAGTAGCCTTGGTAACCTCAGTAATCCTGCCTAGTGTTTTCTTCCTGTACACTTGGCTTTCATCTTATTGCCGGCTTCTTTAATCACCCAAGAATTGAACTCTGCAACTAAATTATTACTTGCATTTCTGAATCACATCTGCTGCAAGATATCCACGTCTCTCTGTGCACCTGCTAGTAACGTAAATGCTACACCCATAGAGTCCAGACTCTAAATGGCTACCTGAAACCGTCCACGGCTCTGTTGCTCTTACATCCGGAAAAATTCACCTACTTGGACTTCTATTTAATAAGTTAGAAATCTTGGCTTTGTATTCAAGCTAATATGGAAAATAAGTCAGATTTACATAGTAAAGCACATACATCAGAACATTTTAACGTCACAGGCATAGGAGGGAACATAACTATGACTCTAATTTTCCAACTGCTAGCCTACTCTCTACTTCCTAATATCACATTCATTTCACACAGAAAACTGAAGGTTGATCACATTTTCTAACATATAGTCTAACATATTACAGAATTAACGAAAAGTGACAAAGGAGACTAGCTGGATTCTCCCTCTTGTTAGTTACAATGTAATGCATTATGAATGGAAATGTAGAGAAAGCATTTGAATAAAATTATATCTTTAGTAACACAAGTGAGTACATTTTAGAGCATTCATATAGTATTCAAAGATTCTACTAAATCTAAAGGTATATTTAAACGAAATACTTTTTTCTGTGAATGAAGAAAATGTAAAAGATCCTGTATATTTCACTACATTAGAAACATCTTTCAGCTCTTACTATGGAGATAAAGGTTTTCAAAAGCTCTTAGAAAGCACAAAGATTGACAAGGTGATTACAAAACACAGTATTAGGCATTAATTTTATTTACTGTAAAGTTACTACAATGAACATTATGTTCTCACATGTGCTTCAGATTTTTTTTGTTGTTTGTTTTAAAGACAGGGTCTTGTCCGGGTGTGGTGGTTCACACCTGTGATCCCAGCACTTTGGGAGGCCCAGGCAGATGAAAGAACTGTTTGAACTCAGGAGTTCGAGACTAGCCTGGGCAACATGGGGAGACCCAGGCTCCACAAAAAATAGCTGGGTGTGGTGGTAAATGCCTGTAGTCTCAGCTGTGGAGGAGGCTGAGGTAGGAGGATTGTTTGAACCCAGGAGGTCAAGGGCGTGGTGAGCCAAGATCATTCCACTGAACTCCAGACGGGGTGACAGAGCGAGACTCAAAATTTAAAGTAGAGTAAATTAAAAAAAAAAAAAACAGAGTCTCTCTATGTTGCTCACACTAAACTGAAACTCTTGGACCCTCTACTACCTCAGCCTCCTTAAGTAGCAGGGACTATAAGCATGTACCACCATACTTGGTTATTCAACATATTAAGGGTATCACAGTAGTAAAAGCAAAATACATTCTTCAATGCTTTTAAATATAAATTTACCATGGTGTGAAATAGAATAAATATCATAGTCACTTATTTTATGTCTTTCTTCTGAATAAAAAATATTCCAGCAAATTGATTATAATCCAACAGTGAAAACAATCAAATATGATGGTACTTACAAAGTATGCTGTGTATCTACAGTTCCCCACCCCTCCCCATATAACTATAATTTTAATCCTCCTACCCTCTCTTCTGCGTCTTGGATTCTCACTTTCATGCAGTTCATGAAGGAATGTCCTTGCACTGTAGCTTCCTGTTGGAGTCTTTCTATCAGAGAAACTACTCAGGGGGAAAGGGGAGGAGGAGAGTGAGATGATACTGTGTGTGTGTGTGTGTGTGTGTGTGTGTGTGTGTGTGTGTGTGTGTGTGTATTTGTTTTGTTTTGTTTTGTTTTGTTTTGTTTTTGAGACACAGTCTCACTCTGTTGCCCAAGCTGGAGCACAGTGGCACGATCTCGGCTCACTGCAAGCTCCACCTCCCGGGTTCACGCCATTCTCCTGCCTCAGTCTCCCAAGTAGCTGGGACTACAGGCGCCCGCCATTGCTCCCGGCTAATTTTTTGAATTTTTAGTAGAGACGAGGTTTCACCGTGTTAGCCAGGATGGTCTCGATTTCCTGACCTTGGGATCCACCTGCCTTGGCCTCCCAGAGTGCTGGGATTACAGGCGTGAGCCACAGCGCCAGGCCGTTGCTGGTTATTTTCTAACTCTGTCCCTGCAGAGACTGCTAAGGTTGGAGAAGGATCCTTTGCCAAAGGATACATCTTCTCTCAGGCATTCATAAACATATAACCACCGTTTAATAATTAATATAACATCTCCCTTTCCTTTCCTCTTCAGGCCGAGTTAGTGCCTCCTCATGATATATGATCATTTTAGTTTCTCAAAATGTTCCATGCATTTTTAAACAGTTCCTAATTTTAATATCCTTAAATTAAAAGTTTAATTATTATTTTTTTTGCTATTTCTTATCTACCAATGTCATGAAGTGAATGATACGAAAAAGAAATCCTAAGCACATAAAACAAATGTGAAGCTGAAGAATAAACAGTCACAAACAACAATTTGGGAGCTTCATAGTCAACCTAATGCAGACTATAAATGGAGAAGTGTTGTCTTTCAAAAACTGCTCTAACTTTGGGTAAGAACAGTAGGAGTTGGTGGTCTTACTACCTCAGTTTATTCCCATTTTCCACCCCTACTCTCAGCGGTCGATGAAATTACTTACTTTGTTCACATGAACATGACATGAAACCCAACAACTTTGATATCTGATGGCATGGAATCAAATCTTGTGGCTTTGACAACTAAAATAACATATTTGGTAGTTTACAAATAGGCAGAATTCACAGTTTCGTACAGTGCAGTTGTGATGCTTATTGGGGAAATTGTCAGACACTGACAAATTTAACAGGTTGACCCTAGAAATGAGAAAGTCAAATAAGACTTAAATGAGCTTTCCACATACACCTGACTGAGTAGGAAGCTATGCACATGCAGAGAGAAGAACCCCCAAATCACAGTGGGGAGGAAGCCAAGTAGAACTTGGAGAACTGGCTGCATTTTGAATACACCCCTCAACCTAAACAGATTGATCAGTAGATAGTGGAGGCCTATGGGTGTAGGATGTCTTCACAGAACCTCTTTCCCAATCACTAGCTAGCCATTAAAAGAGAGAACTGAGCCCAAGGAAGTCAAACAAAAAATAAAAATCAGAATTAACATAAATAGTCATCATTGGCTGCACACTACAGGGGAGACAGATCCCACAGTTAATGCTCAGGCATATTACAACAAGATACAATTAAAAACTATCAGAAAAAAATCCAGAATTGATAACATTTATTATCTAAAATGTCCAATTTTCAACTAAAGAGTATCAAACAAGAAAACGAAGAAGAAAATGTGATTCATTTTTTTTGGGGGGGGGAAAAAAGCAGTCAATAGAAACTGACTCTGAATGAAAAAAGATAATACATTTAACAAACAAAAATGTATGAAGTTTTGTAAATATGTTCAAATAATTTATTATGGCAATGACTCAAAAAATAGAAACGTCAATAGAGAAACAGAAATTTAAAAATAAGAAACAAATGAAACTTTTAGAGTAGAAAAGAGCAGAACACAGCAAGGAAAAATAATTAGTAAACTAAAAGGTAGGTTAATAGAATTTATCCAATCTGAAAGGCAGAACGAATAATGGATTGAAGAAATGGACAGTTTAAGAGACCTTTGGAAAAGTGTTAAGCATATCAACATATTTGTATTCATAGTCTAAGGCAGAAACAGGAGAGTAGAGGGACAATAACATTATTATTTAAATAAATAATTGACAACTTTAAAAACTCAAAGTACAGCATTAATCTGGAGATTCAAGAAACTCAAAAAGTCTCAAGTGGAATAAACACAAAGAGATGTACAGCTAGGAATATTAAACTTCTGGAAGACAAAGATAAGAGAAAATACTGAAAGCAAAAAACATTTTCTCAAATGTAGGAAAGTATCAATATGTGTAACAGCTAACTATATATCAGAAAATGAATGCCAGAAGACTGGAGTGACATTTAAAGTGTTGAATGATACAAACAAAAAAGGTCAACAAAGATTTCAATTTCTAATAAACTATCCTTCAGAAGTAACAACAAAATACTTCACCAGATAAACAAGAAGTGAGGGAATTCACAGCTACAGGATATTCCCCACATGAAATACTTACGGAAGTCCGACAGTGTGAAAAACAAAAACTAATGCCAGGCAGTAACTTGTATTCACAGGAAGGAAAAGAATAATTAAGCTGTTACTTATTTTTATTAAAAAAGGAACTTTTCTGTTTTAATAACTTAAAGAATGAGATTGCTTAAAACACGAATAATCCTGTACTGTTGAGTTTATACATGCATGTAATATGAAACAATAGTTTGAAATAGATCCAAACTACAATGCAGCAAAATGTTTATGTAATTCCAAAATTAAATCAGTATAAAATTGAAGTGAATTGTGATCACTTAAAGACTCATACGTGATTCTAAAGAGCAATCTTTTTAAAAAATCAAAATATATAGTTAAAAAATCAACAGACAAATTAAAGCACTACATTGAAGCTATCTCTTTAATATAACTTAGGCAGTAAAAAAAATAGAGAGAAAATAAAAAAGACATAAAACATCTAGGAAAAAATAGCAGAATGGCAGGCATACATCTAAGCATATCCATAATTATTTCAAATGTGATTGACTGAAACATCTTAATCAAATGGTAGACATTGTCAGACTGAATTTAAAACACACACACACACACACACACACACACACACATGACCCAAGTTTATTCTGACTGGAACAAATGTGCATTTGATTTACCACTGTAAAACAGATTGAAACTAGATTGAGAATCTGTGCACTTGGGGGAAGAAGAGCACAGCGACTGGCAGGCTTGGCATTGAACTGTTTTGCTGCACTGTTGCAATAAAGAGCAAAGATTGGTGCTCATCTGGTGCCTGCCCATGGAGGGAGCCTTCAGAGCAGTCAGAAAGGAATCACCCATCCCAGACATCAGAACTTGAGTTTTGGCAAGCCTCACCACTGGAGTCTAAAATGCTCCAGCATCCTAAGTAAACTTGAAAGGCAGTCTAAGCCACAAGGGCTGACATTCCTAGGCAATTCCTAGTGCTGTGCTGAGCTTAGAGTCAGTGGACTAGGGAAACAGCTGACCTAGGGAGACACCGGCCAAGGCAGCTAAGGGAAGGCTTGCACCACTCCTCCCCTAATCCCAGGCAGTGCAGCTCACAGAAATGAAAGTGACTCTTTCATTCTGCTTCAAGACAGGAGCGGGAAGAGTAAAGAGGACTTTGTCTTAAATCTTTTATATCAGCTCAGCCACAATAGGACAGGGCACAGGGCAGAGTTGTGAGGTCACATTCCAGGTTCCAGCTCCTAGACAACATCTCTAGATATACCTTGGGCCAGAAGGAAACCCACTGCCTTGAAGGGAGGGACCCAGTCTGGGGACAATTCATCACCTGCTGACTGAAGAATCTTTGGGCCCTGAATAACCTGCAGTGATACCTTGCTCGTATGCCATGGCCTTTGGTGACACCCTAAGACATGCTGGTTTCAGGTGAGACCTAGTACATTTCCAGCTGTTGTGACTAGGATGAAAGACTCCTGTTGCTTGAGAAAAGCAGAGGAAAAATGAAGGGGACTTTGTCTTGCACCTTAGGAACCAGCTCAGCCACAATGGGGTAGAGAACGAACCAGGCTATTGTGATGGCTAAATCCAGGCCTAGGCTCTTGGACATTTCTGAACGTGTCCTGCAGTAGAAGGGGACCCACTGCCCTGAAGAATTCCTCCCAGGCCTGGTAGCATTCACCACAAGCTCACTGAAGAGCCCTTGGACTTTAAGTGAATATTGGTGGTAGCCTGGCAGAAATTCCCTGCCTGTAAAAAGGGGAGAGAAATGAGGGGAGGACATTGTCTTATAGTTTGAGGGCCATCTTAGCCATGGCAGAATAGAACACTAGGTAGATTTCTAAGATTTTATTTTATTTTTTTGTTTTTTGAAAGAGGGTCTTCCTGTCACCCAGGCTGAAGTGCAGTGGTGTGATCTTGGCTCACTGCAACCTCCACCTCCTGGGCTCAAGCAATCTTCCCATCTCAGCTCCCTGTAGCTGGGACTACAGGCATGTGCCTCCATGCCCAGCTAATTTTTGTATTTTTAAGTACAGATGAGTTCATCATGTGCCCAGGATGGTCTCAAACTCCTGAGCTAAAGTGATCTGCCTGCCTCAGCCTCCCAAAGTGCTGGGATTACAGGCAAGAGCCTCTGCACCAAGTAGATTTCTAAGGTTTTTGACTCTAGACCCTGAACCCTAGAAAACATATCTGAACCCTTCTGGGGCATGGAGGTACTCACCGTCCTGAAGTACAGGACATTACCCTGTCTGGCTTCCCCACTTGCTGACTGTAGAGCCCTAGGGCTTTGAGTGAACATAGGTGGTAGCCAGGTAGTGATCACAGCTGACCTTGAGCTAGCCTCAGTCCTCTGCTGGCTTCAGGTTTGACCCAGTGCAGTCCTAATGGTGGTAGCCACAGAGGTCTTGCATCATCCATCCTCTAACTCTAAGCTGATTAGCACAGAGAGGGAGTCTTGGTTTGGGGAAAAAGTAAGAGAAGAGAACAAAAATATCTACCTGCAAACCAGACAATTCTTCTGATCTTATCCAAGGCCACCAAGTCAGCACACCTATGAGTCTGCAAGAATCAGTGTTATTTGTCTTGGGGCCCAAGTCCCATCGAAGAGCTGGAAAGCTTCCCCAACAAAGAAGGGTACAAGCAAGCCTAGACTGTGAGGACTACAATAAATATCCAAATCTTCAATGCCCAGATGCTGACTAACCTCCATAAGCATCAAGACTATCCAGGAAAACATAACTTCTCCAAAAGAAATAAATAAGACACTAAGGACTTGTCCTGGAGAAATACAGATGTATGACCTTTCACAAGGAAAATTCAAAGTAGCTGGTTTGAAGAAACTCAAAGAGATTTAAGACAACACAGAGAAGGAGTTCAGAATTCTATCAAATAAATTTCATAAAGTGATTGAAATAGTTTAAAAGAATCAAGCAGAAATTGTAGAGTTGAAAAATGCAACTGACATACTGAAGAATGTGTAAGAGTTTCTTAATAGGGGAACTGTGGAGCAGAAAAGAGAATTAGTGACCTTGATGACAGGTTATTTGAAAATCACAGAAGAGACAACAGAAAAGCAAATAACAAATAATGAAGCACACTCACAAGATCTAGAAAATAGCTTTGAAAAGGCAAATCTAAAAGTTATTGGTCTAAAAGAGAAGGTAGTAGAGAAACAGATAGGAGTGGAAAGTTTATTCAAAGAAATAATAATAGAGAATTTTCAAAGCGAAAAGAGAGATAACATTCAAGTATAAGAACGTTATAAAGCACCAAATGGACTTCACCTAAAGAATACAACCTTAAGGCATTTAACAATCAAACCTCCAAAGGCCGAGAAAATGAGAGAACTCTAAACCCAGCAAGAGAAAAGAAAAAAAAAATAACACACAATGGAGCTCCAATACATCTGGCAGCTGACTTTTCAGAGTAAACCTGACAGGCCAGTAGAGGCTAGTATGGCATGTTTAAAGTGATGAAGGAAAATAATTTTTACTTTAGAATAGTATATCCAGTGAAAATATGCATTAAGCATGAGGAACAAATAAAGGCATTCCCAAACAAAAGCTGAGGGATTTCATCAACACCAGACCTGTCCTACAGGAAATGCTATAGGAAGTTTTTCAGTGTGAAAGAAAATGATGTTAATGAACAAGAAAAAATGGCCTGAAAGTACAAAACTCACTAGTAATAGTAAGCACACAGAAAAACACAATTATAACACTGTAATTGTGGTGTGTAAACTATTCATCTTAAGTAGAAAGACTAAATGATGGACCAATCAAAAATAAAAACTACAACAACTTTTCATGACAAACAGTACTATAAAACATAAAGAGAAACAGCAAGTTAAAAACTTGGAAGAAGAAGTTAAAGTGTAGAGTTTATATTAGTTTTTGTTTATGCAACTAGTTTTAAGTTCTCATTAGTTTAAAATTATAAGTTATAAGATACTCTATCAATCCTCATGGCAACCTGAAATCGAAAGCCATACAACGGATACACAAATAACATAAAAGAGAATTTAAATCATACCTCCAGATAAAATCACTATAACTAAAAGGAAGACTAGATGAAAGGAAATAAGAATGAGAAGACCACAAAACAATAAGAAAACAAATAGCAAAATAGCAGGAGTAAGTCCTTACTAATGAATAATAACATTGAATGTAAATACACTAACCTCTCTAATCAAAAGACATAGAGTGGCGGAATGGATTAAAAAAGGAAGACTCAATTATCTCTTGTTTAATGTAAACACATTTCACCTTTAAATATACACAAAGACTGAAAATAAAGGAATAATAAAAGATATTCCATGCTAATTAAAACAAAAAAATAGCAGAAGTAGCTATACTTATACCAGACAAAATATATTTCAAGACAAAAACTACAAGAGGAAACAAAGAAAGTTACTATATAATGATAAAAAGGTAAATTTATCAAGAAGATATAGTAATTACATATGCACCCAGTACCGAAGCACCCGGATGTAGAAAGTAAATATTATTAAAGCAAAAGAGAGAGACAGACCTCAATACAAGAATAGCTTGACACCTCAACACCCAATTTTCAGCATTGGACAAATCTTCCAGAAAGAAAATCAACAAAGAAAATCATGTTTAATCTTGCACTTTAGAACAAATGAACCTAATAAATATTTACAGAATATTTAATCCAACCGCTTCAGAATAAACATTCTTCTCCTCAGCATATAGATTATTCTCAAGGCGATATGTCAGCTAACAAAACATGTCTGAAAATGCTGAAAAACTCACAATCATCTCAAGCATTTTCCCTGACGACAATGGAATAAAACTAGAAATAAATAACAAGAGGAATTTTAGAAGCTATACAAACACATGGAAATTAAACATGTGCTCTTTAATGTCCAGTTGGTCAATGAAGAAATTAAGAGGGACATTGAAAAATTTCTTGAAACAAATGGTCACGCAAACACAACATAACAAAACCTATGGGATACAGCAAAAGCAGAGCTAAGAGGAAAATCTATAGCTATAAGTGCCTACATAAAAAACAAAACCAAACAAACAGAAACCTTCAAATAAATAGCTTAATAGCCTAACATGTCTGTTTTTTATTGTTTTGTTTTGCTTTTTTTTTTTTTTTTCTTTTGAGATGGAGTCTTGCTCACTCTGTCACCAGACTGAAGTGCAGTGATGCCATCTCAGCTCACTGAAACCTCCACTTCCCGAGTTCAAGCAATTCTCCCGAGTAGCTGGGACTACTGGTGCATGCCACCATGCCCAGCTAATTTTTTTTTGTATTTTTAGTAGAGACAGGGTTTCACCATGTTGGCCAGGATGGTCTCAATCTCTTGGCCTCATAATCTGCCCACCTCAGCCTCCCAAAGTCCTGAGATTACATGGGTGAGCCACCGCGCCCAGCTAGCCTAACGTGTCTTAAAGAACTAGACAAGCAACAGCAAACCAAACCCAATATTAATAGAAGAAAAAAAGTGTTAAGATCAGAGCAGAAATAAATTATGTACAAATAACCAAATAAAACAATACAAAAGATAACAAAGTAAAAAGTTTTTTTTAAAGAGATAAATAATATTGATAAACCTTTACTAAAACTAACAAAAAAAGAAAGAATAACCAAATAAATAAAATTAGAGAAGAATTTCTAATTACAACTGATACTGCATAAATTCAGTAGAAATTTATATATTTGCCATTATGAGCAAATATATGGCAATAAATTGGAAAATCCAGAGGATATAGGTAAATTCCTAGACACATACAACTTACCAAGATTGAATCATGAAGAAATCCAATATCAAAACAGACCAATCACAAGGAAGGAAATTGGAGCTCTAATAAGTCTCCCAGTAAAGAAAAGCTTGGGACCCAATGGCTTCACTGCTGAATTCTATCAAACATTTAAAGAACTAATACCAATCCTAATTAAACTCCTCCAAAAAATGGAGAAGCTAATATTTCCAAACTTATTCTACGCAGTTTTCCCTGATACCAAAAGCAGAACAAGGCACATCCAAAAAAGAAAACTAAAGGCCAATATTTCTGATGAAATCTGATGCAAAAATCTTCAACAAAATACTATCAACCCAAATTCAATACACTAAAAAGATCATTCATCATGACCAAGTGGGATTTAGCACAGAGATTCAACAATGGTTCAACATACACAAATCAATAAATGTGATACATCATGGCAACAGAATGAGGAACGACAACCATATGATCATTTCAATTGATGCTATAAAAGCATCTGATATTCAATATCCTTTCATGATTTAAAAAAACTGGGAATACAAGGAACATACCTCAACATGATAAAATCCGTATATTACAGACCCAAGGTAGTATTATAATGAATAGGGAAAAACTGAAAGCCTTTCTTGAAAGCATCTTTGTCTGGATCATGACAAAGAAGCCCACTTTCCCAGCTGTTACTCAACATAGTACCGGAAGTTCTAGCTAGAGCAATCAGACAAGAGAAAGAAAGAGCATCGAAGTGGGGAAAGAAGTAAATTATCATTGTTTGCAGATGTTATGATCTCATATTTGGAAAAATCTAAAAACACCAACAAACTATTAGAACTGATAAGTAAATTCACTAAAGTTTTAGGATTCAAAATCAACATACAAAAAGCAGTTGCATTTCTAAATGCCAAGAGTGAACAATTTGAAAATGAAATCAAAACTGTAATCCCATTTGTAATAGCCATAAATAACAAAGAAATGAAAGATCACTACAATGAAAACTATAAAACATTGGTGAAAGAAATTAAAAAGGATGCATAGAAAAGAAAGACATTTTGTATTCATGGATTTGAAGAATCAATATTGTTAAAATGTCCACACTACCCAAAGCAATCTACAGACTCAATGCAATTCCTAACAAAATGTCAATGACATTCTTTACATAAATAGAAAAACAATCCTAAAATTTATTTGCAACAACAAAATATCCAGAATAAACAAAGCTATTCTGAGCAAAAAGAAGAAAACTTGAGGATTCACATTACTTCATTTCTAATTATAATATAGAGATATAGTAAGCAAAATGGCATGGTACTGTTAAAGACAGACACAGATCAGTGGAACAGAATAGAGAACCGAGAAACAAATTCATACACCTACAGTGAATTCATTTCCAACAAGTGTGCCAAGAATATAGATTGGGGGAAATGATAGTCTCTTCAATCAATGGTGCTGGGAAAATTGGATGGGGGATAAACATCCCATTTTCCATTATGTGATTATTATGCATTGCATGCCTCTGTCAAAGTATCTCTTGCACCCAATAAATATATACACCTACCATAGATGTAGAAAACCTTAGACTCCAAAAAGTTGTTATAACTAATGAATGACTAGTAAATTTGCAGAATACACAATCAACATAGAATTAGTAGTATTTCCATATGCTAATAGCAAACTATCATAAAAAAATTAGGAAGCAATTTCATTTACAATGGCCACAGAGAAATACTTAAGAATAAACTTAACCAAACAAATTGAAGATCTCTATAATAAAATCTGTAAAGCATTGATGAAAGAAATTGGAGGAAATCCAAACGAATGGAAAGGTATTCTGTGTTCATGGATCGGGATAATTAATATTGTTAAAATGTCAATATTAACCAAAGCCATCTACATATTTAATGAAATCCTTATCAAAAAGATAATGTCATTTTCACAGATTTTTTAAAGCAATGTTCAAATTCAAATGGAAATGTAAAAGACTGCCAATAGATAAAGCAATCTTGAGCAAAAAGAATAAAGTTAAGGCATCATACAACATGACTTTAAAATATACTACAAAGATATAGTAAACAAAATGTATGGTTCTGGCATAAAAACAGATACATAAACCAATGGAACAGAATAGAAAACCCTAAGAATAAATCCACACACTTAAAGCCAACAAAAGTGTCAAGAACACATATTAGGGAAAGATCAGTTTTTTCAGTAATGATGTTGGGAAAACTGCATATCTGCACTCAGAAAAATGAAACTAGACCCTTATCTCTCACCACACACAAAAATCAAATCAAAATGCCTTAAAGACTTAAATTTAAGTAAGACCTGAACTTTAAGTAAGACCTGAAACTATGGAAGCACTTGAAGAAAGCATAGAGAAATTGCTTCATAACACTGGGCTGGGCAAGGATTTTTAAAAATAAGACTTCAAAAGCAAAGGCAATAATAGCAAAAATAGACAAATGGGATTATATCAAACTAAAAGCAACAACAAAACAAGCAAACAAACAAACAAAACCTTCTGCTTATCAAAGGAAATAACCAACAAAGAGACAACTCACAGAGTGGGAAAAAAATATTTGCGAATTTCCTGTCTGACAAGATATTAATAACCGTAATATATAAGAAGCTCAAAACTCAATAGCAAGAAACCATGTAATTGGATTTAAAAATGAGCAAAAGATCTGAGTAGACATTTCTCAAAAGAATACAAACAAATGGCCAAGGTTTACATTTAAAAATGCTCAAAATCACTAATCATTAGTGGAATACAAATCAAAACCAAAATGAGGTATTACCCCACACCAGTTCAAACGACTATTATCAAAAAACAAGAACAAAAAAAATAACAAATGCTGGCAAGGATGTGGAGAAAGGGCAACTCTTGTGTACTGTTGTTGGGAATGTAAATTGGTACACCCATTATGGAAAACAGTACTGAGTATGCACTCGAAGACCATGAAATCAGTATGTCAAAGAGATAGCTGCACTCCCAATAAGCAGCACTATTCACAATAGCTGAGATATGGTATCAACTTAAATGTTCATATACAGATGAATGAATAAAGAACATGAGGCATATTTATATACGAATGAATAAAGAACATGAGGCATTATATATATATATATATATATATATATATATATATATATTCTCTGCAGCTATACAACGGAATGAAATCTTGTCATTCATGGCAACATGAATGAACTTGGAGGACATTATGTTAAGTAAAATGACCCATGCATAGAAAGACAAACATCACATGATCTCACTCATCGGTGTTATCTACAAAATGTTGATCTCCTACAGGTAGAGAGTACAACAGTGGTTACCAGAGGCTAGGGAGGGGAAGAGTGAGGGGAGATTGGGAAAGGTTCACCTGCGGGTACAAAGTTACAGGTACACAATAAGTTCTGATGTTGTATTATACAGTAGGGTAACTATAGCAAATAACCACATAGTGTAAACCTCAAAATAGCTAGAGGAGATTTTGAATGTTGCCACCAAAATAAACGATAAATGTTTAAAGTGATGGATTTGGCAATTACTCTGATTCACTCATTATACAATGTATATATGATTTGAAATATTACACTGTCCCCCAAACATGTGTACAATTATTACATTTCAATTATATAAAAACATTAATAAAAATATTAGGAGTTTTATCAACAACAAAAAATAATCACAAAGCTAGGGGACTCACACTACTGATGTTAGACATTGTACTACTACAGTATTCAAGACAGTTTTGTATTTGTGTCATGAGATACAAATAGATGAAGGCAACAGCATTTGGAGTCCAGAAATAGACCCACATGTATGTGATCAATTTGTTTTTTGATAGGGGAATAATAATTCAGTGAAGAAAGAATAATATTTTCAATAAATATGCTGGAACTATTGTACCTCCCTTTAAAAATGCCTTTGATCTCTACCTCACTTTTGAAACAAGTGTTAAATAAAAATAAATCATAGATTTAAAATAAAAAGAATAATGTAAAAAACCTAGGATAAAAAATACGTGAAAATTTATTTCTTGTGTTAGGAATTTTCAAAAGCATGATTCATTAAAATACAATGAATTAGACTTCATCAAATTTAAAAACTTCTATCCTGGGGCAACATTTGAAGAGACAATTCACAAAATAATATATACAGATGTCAAATAAGAACGTGGAAAGATGCTCGACATCATTATTCTTTGGAGAAATGCAAATTAAAATTTAACAGATCACGACACATCTATTAGAATGTCCAAAAATTAAAGGCCTGACCATAAGGGATATCTACGAGATTATCTTTACTCTGCTGGTGTCAATGTGAGATGTAAAACCCTTTGGAAAACAGTTTTGCAGTTTCTTAAAATGTTCAAAATATACAACCATAATATCCAGTTATTACACTACTAGGATTTTACCCAAATGTAATAAAAGTGTATGTCAAGACAAATACTTTTCATAAATATTTATATCAGCTTTATCCGTAATACACTAAAACTTAAAATCAAGCAAATGTGCATTAATGGGCTAATACACAGCATATAAACGGTGGTAGAGCTACCAGTGAAATACTACTCAGCATTAAAAAGAATGATGGATTGTTGCACGCTGTTGAATGAGTAATGTTAAAAATAATTATGCTGTATGAAAGAAGCCACACAAATTCAACATACGGTATGATTCCATTTATATAACAATCTGGAAAATGCGAAACAAGACAATTTTGCCATATTTGTTCCCCACACCCTCAGGATTTTGAAAATCTATATATTTAGAAAAGAAAGCCAATGAGAATTAAGACAGTTCTTTCAATAATGAAGCCCATGTATATATGTGTATAAATTCAACACACACACATATACAACTTTCTATTGTTTGAATAACCCTTTCCCAAGTCTTCTAAAGTGTATATTTTATTTTAACTGTAATACATAATTGTTTACATAATTAGGTGTGGGCTCTTTTAGTTTAATTGTAAAATAACATTTACACCTCGTTTTCCTGTGAAATATCCATCATGTTTATTATCAAATGATTTATGAGCTAGCTGATTTTCCAAGAGTTAATTTATAAAGACACATTACTTTTTTTGAGGTGGATTCTCCTTTAGATCATAAAATGCCAGCATATTTTATCGGCAAGTGTTATGAAATGGACCAGAACAACAATAGGCTCATTATCCCCAGATTGTGTGACTCTATAATGTGTTTTTAACATTTATAAATTGAATATATAAAGCACTAGGATAATTTCTTTCTCAAATTGAAAAAAATAGATTTTGACATCCCCCCAAAATAAAGACCAATTGTTAGTTTCATTAATAGAATATTTTGTCTAAATACACACAAATACACATCTTCAAATTGAATGAATTAAATATACAACTTATTAGATTATAAATTTCAGGTTATACATCATTATTCTGTAAGCCACCATATTGCCAGAGAAAAGGGAGGGGTTGGAACTAGATCCAGTTACAATGCCACAAAGCTTGCTGTTCTTACCAAGACTCAGCTGTTTTTCTTGAATAAATGCTCCCTGGGTTCAGTGAGCCTTTGTGAATTTCCATATTTGTTAAAAGTTGATTCTATTTTTGCCATTCTTCTGTTGCTTTTATAGAGAAGCAAATCTTTTATAGAGAAGCAAAACTGACAAAATTTATCCTACTCCTCTTTCTTTTCTGATGCCACTCCAGAAATGGATTTTTAAAGTGTCCTGAAATTCTCTAATTCTCCCCAGCACGACTAGAGACTTTAGTCACTTTCTATTCCAGCTGCCAGCATTCTATGTATGGTATGTACACATCTATAATAATGTGTCCAAATTATTATGGTTAGTCAAATGTAAATATATCTGTAGGAATAGCTGCCACAGCTAACATGTTGTTTTAAATAAGTATAACTTTATTAATTTAAACTCATGTAAACAATTTGATTATATTATTTTGTATACTGCCTAATATAAAGCTCATTATATTAATATTTTAATGATGAATTAATACTTTATAATGTTACTCCCAGGTAAACAATTATAGAAAAAAGTTAATGAAAAATGCTATTTTTGTGGAAGGAATGAGATTTATTTCAGGATGAAGAAACTTCAGTTAAAAATGAGTAAAAATGACACATGTAATAAATTATGACCTAATGGTCTAGGTACATACAGTAGTGTGATGCAGGCCTGGTTCTCTAGGCCTGTATGCCTTTACCTCTAATATATTGAGAGAATTATCACAACATTACTTGACATCCATTCAGTTATCCCTATTTTGTTCATCAGCAAGACCACTGTCCCACCTTTCATCATTTCAACAGAAAGTTATCAGGGCAAATTGAATTTCAGTGTGTTCACTGTAAAAATGAACCAATTCAGGCTGGCTGTTGTGGCTCACGCCTGTAATCCCAGCACTTTGGGAGGCCAAGGCAGGCAGATCACTTAAGGTGGGGAGTTTGAGACCAGCCTGGCCAACAGGGTGAAACCTTGTTTCTACTAAAAATACAAAAATTAGCTGGGCGTGGTGGTACACGCCTGCAATCCCAGTTGCTCAAGAGGCTGAGGCAGGAGAATCGCTTGAACCAGGGAGGCGGAGGTTGCAGTGAGCCAAGATTGCGCCACTGCACTCCAGCCTGGGTGACAGTCTCAAAGAAAAAAAAAAAAAAAAAAAGAACCAAATTAGAATCTTAATAAAACAAAAACACATGAATGTGTCCCAGATGCATAGAAAAAATGGAAAACTTACTCCTCACGAAAAGTGAAGTAGGAGATACACTAATGTGATTTCAAGTGGAGGCAATAACTAAGATTATTTAGTTGGTTAATTAATTTTAAATGTAGGTTTTTTTTTTTTTTTCCAGTTTTGCACTCCTGTTTGGTTCTTTTAACAACCACAAATTTTAGCACTATGTCCTGTTCTTGTCTTACAATTTTGATTTATTTATTTAAAAAAATCATGATTAAAAATATTTTGGAGAGTTCTTTAGTCTCTATGCATTTCTTTATAATGGTTTATTTCCTCATATGGTTTATAATTTTGGGCCCAACCATCTTCTTCAGACAGAGAGTTTTTCTTGAAAGCATCATGCATTCTGGAGTGTGGCAGAGTTCATGTGGAACTAATCTTAGCACTTGTCTCAGTTGAACTGCAGTGGCTCTCTCCCTGTGTTTTGCTTTCATTTTAATTTATCTGGTTAGGGTAGTGGTACCATCTGGGTAGCACAAATTGAAAACCAGATCTCAGGGAGCAGAGAACTTCTGGTTCATTGTAGCTTGGGTGACTTTTAATTTCTGTTTTGATATCTAGAACACCGGGAATACGAGGGAGTTATTTAATGCATATATCATCAGAAATTGGATTATATGTGCTTTTAAATTTCAATTTCCTTAAACTGGCTCAGATTTTACTAAGTAGGAAATGTATTCTAGTCATTTAATGCATTGTTGTCATACTGTGAGGTGAGTTTTCCTAATTATGCAATAATATAAATATTTAACTATAAATTAATCCTATTTCTTAAAATTCTTCATGTATACAATGGAAAGTAGTAATGAAAAAAAAAAAAAAGGCCGGGCGCGGTGGCTCAAGCCTGTAATCCCAGCACTTTGGGAGGCCGAGACGGGCGGATCACAAGGTCAGGAGATCGAGACCATCCTGGCTAACACGGCGAAACCCCGTCTCTACTAAAAACACAAAAAACTAGCCGGGCGAGGTGGCGGCGCCTGTGGTCCCAGCTACTCGGGAGGCTGAGGCAGGAGAATGGCGTGAACCCGGGAGGCGGAGCTTGCAGTGAGCTGAGATCTGGCCACTGCACTCCAGCCTGGGCGACAGAGCAAGACTCCGTCTCAAAAAAAAAAAAAAACAAAACAAAAAAAAAAAGAAAAAAAAAAACTATTATTTTCAGGTTTCTTAAATGCTGGGAAGAATTTGTTATGATTTTCAAAACTGTGAACTGCCAATATAGTTGAAATAAAATCTGAAATAGTTTTGAATTACATAATTTCAGATTTGAAATAATTATATAATGAAAAATATTAGCATGCTAGCAAATAAAAATGATGAATAATAATGAACATCTATGTTTACATATGAGTATGTGTCAGAATATTATAGTGTTAGAATATTAAATTTTTTTATTACCTGTTCTATGTGTGATTTATTCAAATTCTCATTTATTTTACTTAATATTATTCTAAACCTGGATATAAGCAAAGGTGGCAAGAAGTGGTCCCAGTCAGCAGGCTGACTGCGTGAGAAGTGTTAGCTGTAATTGTCATTATGATTACAGAATAGCTTTGGGGCTATCAGGGGAATGACTACTGTAGTAATATATTACACCAATATTAATATCTCCCATGTTGAGGTTAGAAAAGGCATGAGAGGGTGATGACACAGGTCTAGAGTCATTCTTAAATTAAAAAAAAAAAAAATCACCATTTTTTTTATTTTGGAGAAGAATTTACAAAACAGTAGATTTCCATTTTTATAGATCTGACTAGAAAACAGCCTTGTGTATCGATGGACATTATAATCTTCCCCCATAGCTGATGCTTTCTTCTATCTGAGTAATTTCTTATTAATGACATTTTCCCTCTACTGGAACCCTATAAAAGCATTAAACTGTAGCTCTAAGATGACACCTATCTTTAACTATACCTGTCTGCAGTTCTCAAGATGACACCCATATCAGAATCACCTGGGAAAGCGTGGGAGCAACAGAGGGAGCATCCCAGGTGTCATCACAGAGCAAGTAAGCAGAGTCTGCTGGTGACAACTCTGGTTTCCACACTGTAAGTAAGGGACTTAGAAACAACTACAGGTTGCTGCAGCATGTGGCGAGACATGTACACCTCTCCAACCTCTGCATTTATCCAAAATATCAACTTGACTCAGGACTGAGGGACTTAAGGTAGGAGGGAGGGGACTTCTGGAGCTGAAAATAACTAGACCAGAGCATTGTAGACACAATGAACTCTCCAAAGCGGTTCTCTCCAGTGTTCTAGTTACACATGGCTTTGGAAGCTGATCTGGGCTAGCAGCATCATTAATGATACAATTTCTATAAAACATAAATTCTGTATTCCAAAGAATAAGTGTAAACATTTGGAAACTTTGATGATAATAATAGCATAGATTGAGAACTTTACATGTGCTATTATTTAATCCTGAAAATAAACTTACAGGATAGTCACCCTTATACAAATGTAACAGATAAGGGAACTGAGGTTTAGATAAGAAAAAGATCTTACATTTTATATGTTGAAGAGCATTTAAACATTTTTATCATTAAAATTAATAGGTAATTTATGTATCATTTATAAATAGCTATCATAGATATTTAGATTTGATCAATGGTTTCTAATCAAAGTTGATATCAAGAGTAAGAAGTTTATAGAGCTGAATAATCAAAATTATTTTTGTTCTATGCATTGACTTAGACTCATTTGAAATACTGTCAGCAAATTGTGAAAAATCCGTTTGAATTTTGAGATAAATTAAAAGTATGTCTCCCAAAAGTTAAGATATACTAAAACTATCATATGTAAATAAAACTGTAAGTTCTTCAACAATGTATTCATATAAATATCATTATTTTGTATAAACAATAATTTTTGACTTAGATACACATTTTTAAAGTAATTTTTAATATAAGTAGAGGAACCTACATATTATATAATATGAAAGAGATAGCTGAAATGTATATTTCTCACTAAAGATAGTAAATGACTGTACCAATTATTTCTGTTTAGAAATCAGATAACATTATCTTCTATAATAGATCAAATTGAAGAAATATATTATTTAGCTTTTCAAGTATGCTTTGATCTTACCTGCTGGTTTACAGGAAAATTTCTGTTGATTTTTTTAATCTGCAATGATAAATAAATAATAAAAGTGAGAAGAAAATTATGTGGTAACACAAGGTCCTCAGAATTTTATGCAGATTATTTTTAGCGAACTAATATATATTAATATCCTATTTTGATATACTGAAATCATCACATATAAAACAACATATATAAACAGATTTTTTCTTTTTAAAATTGGCTATCAATATTATCTCACATTTCATATGTAAACATTTTGGAAAAGATTTCCCTTTAAAAATTTTTTTTTAACTCAGAAACCAAAAGCCTGTGCTCAAACAATGCTAAATGATTATCTATCAAGAATGTAGAGAGTAACTTTCTGTGGTTTGTTTTTTGCACTTTGAAATTATATTATATCCAATTTGTTTTAGCACTCAAGAGAACAGGGAAATGCAATATCCAAATGCTAAAGGATAAAATATGTGTGTTGAACATTTTCAGTCAAGACTCCAGATAAAGTCTAACATTTACTTTAAGAAAATTTAATCAATGATATTTTATAAGAATTTAAAGTTGGTCTTCACAGAAAGCACTTCCTCTGTCATATGCCATGGAAACAAACTTTAAAAACCAAATAAAAGTGAACGTTAAGTTTGGATAAAGGACATTACACGAAGTCTTTCTTCAATAGTGCTTTTGCTAAATAAAATGATTACCTTCCAATGGCTTTATAGAGAAACTTAAACATGCTAATTCTGTATGGTACACACTTACAGCAGAATTAATGCAGACTGTATTCACTTATAAATCATGTCATTGACTTATTTTATTTTGTCCTTTTTTAGTTCCCTTTTGTCCTGCTGACTAGTGTGAAATAATGTGTCATTTAAACAGAAAAAGTACACAAAGTTGGAACATGAACAAAGGTCACATCTACAAGAACAGATTTATTGCAAGATATTTCTCACTTAAAATGTAAAAATAAAAGAAAATGTGAAAACATATGTGTGATCTGAGCAAGTTTAGGTACAGAAACCAGTACTTCTTACATTATTATGATCATTTCAAAACACCTTTTGGCTCTGCAAAGGAATCTGCTAAGGAATCTCTGAACCTACTCATATATGCCTTCAGCTAAAATCAGCATGGCCTGGAAACACAGATGGTAAAAGTTGATCTCTAAACATATTTTATTAATCAATTAAAAAATATATACTGGGTATTTTGCGGATATCTACTTTTTGCTAGTTCATACGAATTGTTATAAAGAATTCTAAAATTCAACTAATATTCTATGTGGGCCCTTGTCTTCAATAACATGCTATGTAGCTTTGTAAACTGCAGTGTTTTTTAATCTGAAAAAATGTCTGAACCATCTTTCTAGGAAACTTGAAGATCACCTACAAAAGTAAACACTTCATGATAGAAAGCAGTGGTTGAGCCAAAGACGGAGTAGAAAGTAGTGGTTGAGCCAAACTTCTGAGTCTAGCACAGAAGTCTTGTCCTACTAACCCACCCTTGGGAGTGTTTGCAGAATTGAGATGTTTTCTTGCACAGAGATCTACTTTCTCTCCCACTAGAGTGTTTACTAGACCATCAGAATTATTTATCTGTGAGGAGTTGTTACATTACCATTTTTTGTTTTTGTTAGTTTCCCTTAGTACATACCTGACTCACCTTGGAAAAGATCAATTTATTAACTGATACATGAATGTTACCATCTCTAACCTTTGAATGGTTTCTTATATAACATTACTACTATTAAAATAATAAATGTATGGTGTATTTCCTACCACTGCTCAAAAATAAGGCAAGAAATTGGGAGTAATTCAGAATATAGAATATATTATGATATATTTTACATTAGAATATATGTATCAAAAACTAGAATACAATAAAGAAGTCATATATAAATGACTAGAGAGAATGATAAGACAGTGAGATATACCAACAACTAGAATAAAATGTAAATAATAATAGTAATTAATACATAAAAACTGTGTTTGGAAAATATTAAAATGGCCTTTAAAAATTATGTGTAGATTGTTTTCGTAATGTGGCAAATACAATAATAAAATAATAAAGTAGAACAAGGTCTTAAGTCAATTATTGAAGAAGTAATATTCTTTAAAGTAGAAATACTGATAATTGTGCTCCTCTTAGTCGAATGATATCATCATAACCTTTCAAATACTGCTTCTCTATAACTTCATAATACTTTATACTTGAACAATTTATGTCATTCTAGGATTATGTAAAAATATTCAAAAAGAATGAGTCAATGCTTAAATACTGCTATGTGTAGTATTAATAGATTTATTTGGCAAGAAAATAACTTGTGCAAGCTGATCTCTACTGTAATTTGTAGCTTTTTAATTGTGTATTAGGGTAAAATAATCTATTCATGTTTATTCATGTTTCAATGGAAATATAAACTTAAATAACCAAACTACTGACTGCACAGGAATGGAAGACGGTGAATCAAAATGGGGGATGTGATGTCCAGCACAGAAAACTCCGTCCACCTGTTACCCTCACTGTGGCAGCAAGAAATGTACATCCATTGTATTCAGGAATTTTTCCTGGTGTTGTAGATACAAAATAATTCCTTGTTAAGATTTAAAATCTGTACACACACCCAAATCCATTTTAAAGATGATTTCCATCTTTCCCGTAGCAAGTGGAGTATAACAATATAAAATGTTCCATTTGCTAGTACTTATACTAACATTTTAAAATAAAACAATAAGTAAAAATAGGGAGAATTAGAACATTTCATATCTTTATTTTATTTTATTTTATTTTATTTTATTTTACTTTTTGAGTCAGAGTCTCGCTCTGTTGCCCAGGCTGTAGTGCAATGGTGCAGTCTTGGCTCACTGCAGCCTCCGTCTCCTGGGTTCAAGCGATTCTCCTGCCTCAGCATCCAGAGTAGCTGATACTATAAGCACCCGCCACCAAGCCTGGCTATTTTTGTTTGTTTGTTTGTTTGTATTTTTAGTAGAGACGGAGTTTCACCATGTTGGCCAGGATGGTCTCGATCTCCTGACCTCGTGATCCGCCCGCCTTGGCCTCCCAGAATGCTGGGATTATAGGCATGAGCCGCTAATTTTTTTTTTTTTTTTTTTTTTGAGAGGAATTCTCACTCTTGTCCCCCAGGCTGGCAATCTCTGCCTCTGGGGTTCAAGAGATTCTCCTGCCTCACCCTCTCGAGTAGCTGGGACTACAGGCAGGTGCCACCATGCTCGGCTAATTTTTGTACTTTTAGTAGAGATGGGGTTTCACCATGTTGGCCAGGCTGGTCTGGAACTCCTGACTTCAGGTAATCTGCCCGCCTCGGTCACCCAAAGTGCTGGGATTTCAGGCGTGAGTCACTGTGCCCGGCCAAGCCGCTAATATTTAACAGTCTAACATTTTTAAATATACACACAGAGAGAGTATAAATAAGTGGAAATATCACAGTAATTAAAACATATGTAGCATATACTGAACTATTTATTATGCTAAACAGTAATCAATATATCCAAAATTTTATAACACTGTGCATTCATTACAAATGCTTATGATGATATTTACTGATTGACAAGATACAATGCTTAAAAAATGTTCTAATTTCAAGACAGCTTTCGGCAGTATTTTTAAAATTATATATATACACATATATATGCATATGTATGTATGCATATATGTGTGTATGTATATTAAACATAAATACATATATTTATATATGCATTCATATACACATACACAAAGATTGATAATTTGGGCATACATCCAGTCTTATAAATTTAGATTAATGTCTGTAAGAATGAACTGAAATTTATTTTATGTTTAATATGCATACATAAGCAGACATATGTGTATGACAATGATACTTACAGTTATAAATATAAAATTCTAACAGTTTTGTTTTTCATTTAGGGATTATTACATGAAAACTTCCTTTACTGCTTTGTATTTTGTAATTATTATTATTTTGAAATATAACTTTTAAAATTAGAAAATAATAAAATTAGTTTAATATTTATTTTTTAACAAAGCTATTCCATTATTTAAAACTTTGAAAATATAAAATGCCATCAAAACAACCCCCAGAATACACGTTTCAAAAACACCTGTCTTATTTTTCCTCTCTCTAGCTAAACTTTTAAATCTTTCACAACATTTTAAAGGTTTATAAGGATCCTCAGTACTCAGTAATATGTGTGTGTGTGTATGTGTGTGTGTGTGTATGTGTATTGACTAAATGAAATATAGACAGGAGAGAATGTCATTATTTACTTCTAAAATCTTTTAATGACCTTCTACCAAGTGTGACTCATGGTGATGAGTGCTGGAACATGGAAATGAAAGATCCCATGCAGAGATGGCATAAGGATAACCCCTTTACAGAATCCAAACAATCCAAGGAGGCTGCAAAGGGGAAAGAGGATAAGTTCAACACAGGAGCTAAAATGCAGTTGCATAAGACTTTGTCAGGCTGTGCAGTCAGAGAGATCTGGTGTTGAATTCCAGCTGTAATTGTTACTGAATATCCTCAGACAGATTATTAATTATCAAATATCTAGATCCCTTCATTTGTAAAACATCAGTAATAACATTAACTGCATATATTTGTTGGAAAAATTGACAGGAATTTCGAGCTCAATAAGTAGTGATTATAATTAATATAAAGTAAGCCTGAATTCCTTTAGAAGATAAGAAGTGCATTTTAAAGAATTCTGAGCAAAGATGTCTTTCTTACACTATAGTTTAAACGCATACTCCCTTCTATTTTTTTGTCAACTCTAGACTAGGATTTGCACACTCAGGTGCCAACTGGGTGACAATCATGTGTGAATCAGGCTGGGTGGGGAATGAACAGATAGAGGGAAAATGAAACCATTGATGCTCTCTCCTAAGCGGCACTGGTGGAATATCCTAGTGTTTATCAATTGGACACAGTATACCTTCGTTTCCATTTACAACCGTATTCTAGGAAACCTAAATTATAAGTGAACTCTCAATATAAAGATATTAGCAGTAATTTGCTTTGAAAAATATTTGTTTTTTAATTATAACATTAATATCAATAAAGCAAATTAAAATTTAATTAGAAAAACAAAAAGTATATTAATTACAATTTAAATTTATTTTAAACATATGGCATTATTCATATGATTAATATAGTGTCTGCTATATTATATATAGTAAAATACTAAAACATAAATATTTTTAGTAATAAAATGCATTCATAGAGCAAAGTTTTAAAAATTGTCTACTCTTGGTAGTAACACTAATTCCAAATAATGAAAATTCTAAATTCTCTGCATCATTTTTAAGACCAATCTCCAAATAAGACAAACCAGGGTTTTCCAAAAAGACATTTTCCATGTTACATTTCTTGGAAACCAATATTAATTTTGTGTTATCAGAACAATTTGTGTTATAAGTAGCTAAAAAGGGAGTATAACTTTGACTAAAATAAAGGTTCTGTTTGAACTTGAAGGCTTTTAGAGATCAAAGGGCATACTTGCTGTCCATATCACAAAACCGGCTGCTTTTGGAGCACAATTATTTAAGCTATTAATCCTCTGGCTGTAAAAGGAGCAGAATGGCTTAGACCAGGGTTGCCCAACATGTCATTCTACAAAATGAGCAAGAGCTATAAATGACCACAAAGTAAAATGGATTCAGATAAATGAAGGCCATGTTAAGGCTTTTAAAAATGAAAAACAGAAGATAAATTCATAAATTACATTAATCTCTGCTTGATTTCTTGGCAACTCACTTTTCGGCCAGCTGCCAAAGCATACGGTCTTGTTTTCTTGTGTTCTTGTTTCGGGTAGCAGACAAGTAAGTTCTATCTATGAAAATTCTGTATGAATGACCCAGAGCCAATGCCTTCCCCTTCTTCCCAAATACTGGCCCCAGGCTGCCTTGACTGAAAACACTTTCCATTCCAAGCACTTTGGGCTTTCCTGGCAGCAAGAAATGAACAATGCATGGACCCAGTGCCCACCCAGGTTAGTGGCTCTTCAGCACAACACAGCAGAATGGCAGCTCCAGCTGCAGGGACTTCATCATGTTTGACTTGCACAGCTGTGGTCAGTGCCAGATCACAGTAAGAAGACTGCATCATCCTTTTACCACCAAAGTACATCTTAGCAATCATGTTTCTTTCCAGATAACGTCTAAATTGAAACCTAGAGGGCTACCACTGTTCAGGTGCTATGCTGGGATATGCTTGTGACAGCAGTGTTGCTCTCTCTTTCAGGAGCAAGTGTTGACTCTCTCAGGGTCACCTTCATTAAGAGTATCATCTCTCAGACCAGTTTTATTTTTCAGATAACAATGCAAATGGTTACTGTTGCCAAAAACACTAACTTATCTTGGAGACTCTGTCTCTATCTTCTATCCTTGGTTTATGCTTTAAAATAGAAATTACTTTGAAGTTTGCATGTCTATTTTTATATGAAATCTTTTAGGAGTGATGCTGCTTTCCTGTTCTTTAGAATTTGTCGTTAATGCACATGTGCCTTCTCAAACACATCTCCATGGAGTATATTGAAGGATATTTCATATATTTTGCATTCTTTTTTCTCAAATACAAATCCGTTCCTTAAAACTGGAACACTCCATATTGTTCCTTGATATAATGTATCGAGTTTTAATTATATGTTACCAAAATGTACCATTTTAATATAGAACTGACTTCAGTGAAGAATAGGGAAGAATAGGGAATAATTCATGCCTACTTGGAAGTAGGAGAGGATACAATTTATATTGTGTAATTTTTCAAGAACCACTCACAACCTCATAATAAGAAATACAAGTTATCTATGATCTATATTTATCAGTAAAAGATTAAATATAGGCAAATATCACTAAGAGAAGAATTGCAAATAATTTATGTAGATATTCCACTCTCTGTCAGGACTATACAATTGAAATTTCTTTTGCTCCCTTAAAAGAACACATTTATCTCAAAAGCAATAAAGTATTTGACTTTCTTAAACAATAGGCTCCTTTACAAATCTGATGAAACTTGGTCGGGTGTGGTGGTGCATGCCTGTAATTCCAGCACTTTGAGAGGCCAAGATGGGCAGATCACAAGGTCAGGAGTTTGAGACCAGCCTGCCCAACATAGTGAAATCCTGTCTCTACTAAAAATACAAAAAATTTGCCGGGCATGGTGACAGGTGCCTGTAATCCCAGCTAATGAAGAGGCTGAGGCAGGAGAATCACTTGAACTCAGGAGGCAGAAGTTGCAGTGAGACGAGATCACACCATTGTACTCCAGTCAGGGAAACAGTGTGAGACTCCGTCTCCCACCACGCCCCCCCGCCAAAAAAAGGAAAAGAAAAGAAAAAATAAATCTGATGAAACTTATCTGACCTCTATTAGAAAAAAATTAAAAAGCTCAGCATTTTGCTATTTACTTGCTGTTCCAGGGGATTTATAGAAACTTTGAAACTTTATAGAGACTTCCAGCAAAAAACAAAGTTCATATTATTGCACAAGAAATATTTGATTTGACCTATTTCCTTCCATCAGGTACTAAAATGTATTGTGAATATGTGGATATCCTTCCTCAGAGAAGATGACTATAGGAAAAAGGAACTGAGACTGGCAGTGATATGTCCATGACAGAGGGCTTTGCATCTCCAAGAATTTTTGATGCTAGAGTTATTTTCTATTACATGAATTGGTTTAATGGCTCATATATATATATATATATATATAGAGAGAGAGAGAGAGAGAGAGAGAGAGTCTCACTCTGTTGCCCAGGCTGGAGCGCAGTGGTGTAATCTCAGTTCACTCCAACCTCCGACTCCCAGGTTCAAGCAATTCTCCCGCCTCAGCCCCCCAGTTACCTAGGATTATAGGAGCCGCCACTATGCCCTGCTAATCTTTGTATTTTTAGTAGAGACAGAGTTTCACCATGTTGGCCAGGTTGGTCTCAAACTCCTGACCTCAGGTGATCTGCTGGCTTCAGCCTCCCAAAGTGCTTAGGATTACAGGCATGAGCCACCACGCCTGGTCTCGTGTGTATTCTCAAAGAACATATCTAGATTCAGGATGGTGTGACCTACACAAAGTAAACAAAATCTAAGTAGTGTTAAGTTCTTATTTTTTTCAGAACAAAAGATATAAAATTCATTTTTTTAAAATATCAGTTTATTTCATTTTATGCTGCAATTGTGATAAGGAAACTCATGGGGTCTTCCTTGTAATTATTTTTGATTTCTAGAAAACTGTAGACTTTTTGAGCTTGGGAATTCTGTATTCTCCTATCTTTTAATTCCCAAAATATGTGATTTTAGTTCTATGAATGACACAAAACACAGAACAGAAAGTTAAAAATGACACTTTTGTGTAGTATTTACTTAAAAGGACATTCATTAAAATACGCTATTCAAAACCAAGCCTAGGTCATCATGTTTGCCTAAATGGGAACCTCCAGACTTATTCAAGAAAAAAACAAATTATGCTTGAATTTCTGTTTTTTTCCTAGATCACAATGGAACATTTTCTGCTAAAAGAAAAATTGCAGTACCTCAGATAAATCAGACAGGTTGATACTTTCAGATATATAGTACATGGACACACACACACCCCCCCACACACCCATACACACTAAAAATGTGAAATTATGCTTAATTGTATCTTTATTTCCTCTATACTACTTATCAGTATCTAATAACTGCTTATTGTAATAGTTTTCTTTTATAATTTATTTGATACCCTCACTAGAATGTAAGTAAGTTCTAGGTCACAGACTTCTGTCTGTTTCAGTCTATACTGCACCAACTTGTACCTAGAGAAGTCCTAGGTCTTCTTAGTAGGTGCTCAATTAATATTTGTTGAATGAATGAAAAGACAGAGAATAACTCAGTTACAACAAAGTTAAACTCATGAATTTGAAGTTTAACTTTGCCTTGAAAGCTAATCACTTAAAAAGTAAAAGAAACAAGCAAACAAAAAAACAAAATCAAACAACCAAAAAAACCCTCTAAGTTCTTGAGTCTTAATGTCTATAGTGTAAAACCTGCAAATACTGGATGATTGTTTTTGTCAGATCCAGACAAAATAGGACTGGAAAGACATGAAGGAGAGGGAACTCATGATTACGTGTCAGAAAAGAACTGTTTCCATGGACTCTCTAAAACCCCACAAGAAATTTATTAACCTCCTTCAAGCATGCATATTTTGCTCATATACTTATGTTTGTATGACAAGGTCTATAACTAGACTTTCTTTAGGAACTCAATATTTTCAATAAGATGCTCTGCCAAGAACACTTGCCTAGTAAGGACATCTCCACCAGCAAACTGAGCTTGAGCCTCTGAAACCAAAGAACTTTGTTTCTAAGCAACTTATGTAAACCCCTCTCTTTGTGCCAATAAAAGCTTCCATTTTCCCTTCCCTCACTTGATACATTTGTGGCATCCCAGGTTTTAATCCTCATATTTCATTCCTGAGTATACTCGATATATTTGGAGATACTAATCTCTAATTGTTTTTAGATTGACAATAGTAATTCTGGTGGCTTCAAAATGTAGAATTCATACTATCAATACAAGATTTGAAATGAATAATTATAATTTAAAAGGAAGTTCTTATACTACAAGAATAATTGTTTCTGGGCTGAGATGAAACATGGAGCCGGGCGCGGTGGCTCAAGCCTGTAATCCCAGCACTTTGGGAGGCCGAGATGGGTGGATCACGAGGTCGGGAGATCGAGACCATCCTGGCTAACACAGTGAAACCCCGTCTCTACTAAAAAATACAAAAAATTAGCCGGGCGAGGTGGCAGGCGCCTGTAGTCCCAGCTACTCGGGAGGCTGAGGCAGGAGAATGGCATAAATCCGGGAGGCAGAGCTTGCAGTGAGCTGAGATCCGGCCACTGCACTCCAGCCTGGGCGACAGAGCGAGACTCCGTCTCAAAAAAAAAAAAAAAAAAAAAAAAAAAAAGAAACATGGAGAGAGAGAGGTATTTGCAGTATTAGTAGAAAAGGTAGGGTAAATATGATGAAATTTGAATTGATTTCTGTTCAAAAAAGAGAGGTGTAGTCTTATGAAACATGATCATAGAGTTTATTAATTAATTGTTAAATATAACCTTCTCAGTAGTATTTCCTAGCATCTTCTCACTCCTTATCACTGGTGACTTCTGCAAGTAATCTGCCTCCTTTAGTTGCAGAGGAGACTTTGGAATTTAGTCATCCCATTTATCATTTAACACACAAGAACATCATAAATGCAAGTGCAAATTCTTGTAATTTTATGTGCTGTTGATAAGATGGATGATTAATAATAATATTTCAGGTTTGTCTCTCTATTACATAAGCACATATGTTTTCTACAGTAGTATTTTAAAAATGTACATTTGAAATGGCCATTTTTTATTTAATTAATTATACACTGTCCATTACTTCAGAAACAAAAGAGCAAAATCATGTATAATTCAAATCCTTCCACATCCTGGCCTGTGTGTCGCTCAGGGGTCACTTCAGTATCAGGTCCTTATATGTATGAACTCCAGGATGTAGGCCCTGTCCTGCCATAGCACAGTGTCTTTGCTCATGTTCACTCTCCCCAGGCCCACTGTATTAGCCCATTCTCACTCTATTAATAAAGACATACCCAAGACTGGGTAATTTATAATGAAAAGAGGTTTCATTGGCTCACAGTTAAGCATGGCTGGGGAGGCCTCAAGAAACACAGTCATGATGGAAGGGGAAGCAAAGACATCTTTTGTCACATTGTGGCAGCAAGGAGAAGTGCCAAGCAAAAGAGGGAAAAGCCCCTTATAAAACCATCAGATCTCTTGAGAACTCACTCGCTACCATGAGAACACCATGAGGGTAACCATTCCCATGATTCAAATACCTCCCACTGGGTCCCTCGAAAGACACATAGGGATAACAGGAACTACAATTCAAGATGAGATTTGGGTGGGGACACACCCCAGTCATATTATTCTGCCCCTGGACCCTCCCAAAATCATGTCTTCCCATTTCAAAACACCATCATGTCCTTCCAACAGTCCCCAAAAATCTTAACTCATTCCAGCATTAACTCAAAAGTCCAAGTCTAAAGCCTCATCTCAGACAAGGCAAGTCCCTTCCATCTATAAGACTGCAAAATCGAAAGCAAGTTAGTTACTTCCTAGATGCAATAGGGGGAAAGGAATTGAGTAAATACACTTGTTCCAAATGGGATAAATTGGTCAAAACAAAGAGGCTACAGGCCCCGTGCAAGTCCAAACTCCAATAGGGCAGTCATTAAACCTTAAGGTTCCAAAATGATCTTGTTTGACTCAATGTCTCACATCCAAGTCATGCTGATGCAAGAGGTGGGCTCCCATGGCCTTGGGCAGCTCCATCCCCGTGGCTTTGCAGGGTATAGCCTCCTTCCTTGCTGCTAACACAGATTGACATTGAGTGTCTGTGGCTTTTCCAGGCACATGATGAAAGCCATCAGTAGTTCTACCATTATGGGGTCTGGAGAAAGGTGGCCTTCTCACAGCTCCACTGGGTAATGCCAACCCCACATTTCCCTTCTGCACTGCCCTAGCAGAGATTCTCCATGAGGGCTCTACTGCTGCACCAAACTTCTGCCTAGACACCCAGATATTTCCAGACATCCTCTGAAATCTAGGCGGAAGTTCCCAAACCTCAATTATTGTCTTCTGCACACCCACAGGGCAAACACCACATGGAAGCTGCCAAAGCTTGTGACTTGCATCATCTGAAGTGATGGCCTGAATTGTGCATTGGCCCTTTTTAGCTATGGCTGGAGCAGCTGAGAGTCAGGGCACCATGCCCCAGGGATGCACACAGCAGGGTGTCCTGGACCAGGCCCAGGAAACCATTTTTCCTTCCTCTGTGCCTGTGATGGGAGGGGCTGCCATGAAGGTCTCTGGGCCATGAAGGTCTCTCATGCCCTGGAGACATTTTCCCCATTGTCTTGGTAATTAACTTTCAGCTCTTCATTACTTATGCAAATGTCTGCAGCCTGCTTGAATGTCACCCTAGAAAATGGGGTTCTCTTTTCCATTGCATTGTCAGACTGGAAATTTTCCAAACATTTATGCTCTGATTCCTCTTTGCTGCCTAGAAATTTCTTCTATCAGATACCCTAAATCATCTCTCTCGAGTTCAAAGTTCCACAGATCTCTGGGGCAGGGGCAAAATGCCACCAGTCTCACTGCATAACAAGAGTGACCTTTACTCCAGTTCCCAAGAAGTGGTCTCCATCTGAGACCACCTCAGCCTGGACTTCATTGTCCATATCACTATCAGCATTTTGGTCAAAGCCATTCAACAAGTCTCTAGGAAGTTCTGAACTTTCCCACAATTTTCTGTCTTCTGAGTCCTCTAAGTCTTCCTAAGAAGTTCCAAACTTTCCTACATTTTCCTGTTTTCTTCTGAGTCCTCTAAACTGTTCCAAACTCTAACTGTTACCCAGCTCCAAAGTCACTTCCACATTTTCAGGTATTCTTACAGCAACACCCCACTCCTGAACCAATTTACTGTATTAGTCCATCTTCACACTGCTAATTAAGACATAACCAAGACAGAGTAATTTATAAAGAAAAGAGGTTTAATTGACTCACAGTTCAGCATGGCTGGGGAAGCCCTCAGGAAACACAATTATGGCAAAAGGGGAAGCAAACACATCCTTCATTACATGGCAGCAGCAAGGAGAAATGCCAAACAAATGGGGAAAAGCTCCTTACAATACTATCAGATCTTCTGAGAACTCACTCAGTATAATGAGAACAGCATGAGGGTAACTACCCCCGTGATTCAATTACCTCCCACAATTGGGTCCCTCCCATCACACGTGGGGATTATAGAAACTATAATTCAAGATGAGATTTGGGTGGGCACACAGCCAAATCATATAACCCATCAAAGCTCACTTTATCCCTCTTTTATTTTTCTCTCCCTCTTTTGTTCCTCCCATCCTCCCTTGCTCTTGTTCTCTCGCTCTCTTTCTCTCTCTCTTTCTCTCTCATCCTCTCACTTTTTCACCTAGCAAGACTCTATTCTATTTTTATGGTTAGCTGAGGCACACAGAGATTAAATATCCTTTAATTCACCCTGTAATTGGCACCAGCTAATTCAGTCTGACAAAAGGCTATGCACATGTACCGCATAATCGAAACCATATCTGTCATGAAAGCTTTTCTGAGGCCTCAGAGAGAATGTCCAGTGACTTTCTCTTTGGGTCTGCATTTCCATCTGCTATTCCTCTTGCTGCATGTGTTTACTAAATATAGTGTAAGCCTTAAGAACAGAGGTGTGTCTTATTCATTTTATCTTCCCTCAGTCTAGCAGAGTGTCCATATGACCCTAACAAGCATTATCAGAAAAAATTAGCTACCTTTTGAGGTAAACTGTATGCCACTTCTATCTTTTCAAACGCTTTGAGGATTCTAGCTCTAGATAAATATAATGCCATTTTCTCTTTCTGTGCTCTTGGTGCTTTGCAGCTTATCACTGAGGACTGGACTTTGAAAATCTATAATTGGTCAGGCTTCTTAATTCTTCTTTAACTGGAACCTGATTTAACCTCTTTCTTTGTATAGTCTCAACATCCTGTAGTTCGTTAAAGAAACCTCATGTTCTACTTTGTCAATGATGTCAACATAAGTAAAAGAACAGCAGTGCAACAATAATGGAAATCATCAAATTAGTATATTTTCCTGACTAATGAGGGAAGTTAGCACTAAGATTTGACACACTCTTGCTTTGCCAACATATAACACAGTGTTCCATGTTTATTATGTTTTCTAAAAATGTATTTTATGTCAAATCTCAATGTATAAACATTTGAAGAAGAATTAACACCAGTCCTTCTTCAACTTTCCCAAAAAATAAAGGAACATATCCTAAATCATTTTGCAAGGCCATTGTTATTGATACCAAAGCCAGAAAAAGACACCACAAGAAAACAAAACAAAACAAGACAAAAACTATGTACCAATATTATATATGAACCTAATGAAAATATCCTCAATAAAGTACTAAGAAAGTGAATTCAACAACACAATGGCACATTAAAAAGATTACACACCATTATCAAGTGGGTTTTATTCCTGGAATGGAAGATTGGTTCAACATATGAAAATTAATCAAAGCAGTTCACCACATTAACAGAATGAAAGCAAAAAGCACATAATCATCTCAACCAATGCAGAAAAGGCAACTGACAAAATTCAACACTCTTTTATGATAAACATATTTCACATACCAGAAATAGAAGGAAACTACCTTAACGGAACATAAGCCATACATTAAAACCCCCAGGGAATATCATACTCAGTGGTAGAAGACTGAAACCTTTCCCTATGAAAAGGATAATATGTTCCTGTGTGATCAGGAACAAGACAAAGATGCCCTGCTTTTCACCATATTATTTGACACAGTACTGCAAGTCCTAGCAGGTGTAACTAAGCAAGGGAAAATAAATACAAGAAAGAATTGAAAAGGAAAAAATAAAGTTATCATTGCTCACAGATGATATGATCTCATATGTGGAAAATTCTAAAGCTTTAACCAAAAGTAATTGTTATAACTAATAAACAAATTTAGAAAACTATCTGATTACAGAGTCAACATGTAAAATAAATTGCATTTCTATATACTAACAATGAACAATCTGAAAAGAAAACTTAAAAATTTATTTATAATAGTAACAAAGAGAATAAAATACTCACAAATTAAGTAAGAGGTGAAACACTTATAAAATGTAATCTACAAAACATTTCTTAAAAAATTAAACAAGCCAAATAAATGGAGAAAATTCCATCTTCATAGATGTGAAGACTTAATATTATTAAGATATCAACACTACTCAAGGGAACCCACAGATTCACTGCGAACCTTATCAAAATTTCAGTGAGGTGTTTTACAGAAATAAAAAATCTATCCAAAAATTTGCGTGGAATCTCAAGGTCCCTCCCGAATTGCCAAAACAATCTTGACAAAGAACCATACCAGAGAACTCATATTTATCAATTTCAAAACTTTTACTACAAAACTACTTACTACAGTAAACTATGTGGTACATGTCTAAAAACAGGCACAAAGATAAATAGAATAAAATAGAGTCCAGAAATAAGCCCTCATATATGATCAAATAATTTTTAACACAGGTGCCAAAACCACTCAACGGAAAAAAGACAGTCGTATTAACTAATGATTCTAAGAAAACTGGAAATTCATATGCATAAGGATGAAGCTGGACCTTCCATTACATTATATTCAAAAATTAACTCAAAGACCCAAACATAAGACCTAAAGCTGTAAAACATTTTCAGGATGCATGCAATTGGCATCCTGAAAGAAAAGCAGAGAGAGAATGGAGTAGTATGGAAGAGCTGAGAATTTTCCAAATGGATAAAGCCATTAATCTACAAATTTGAGAAAATCTACTAACATTGAGCCCATCACAGTAAAACTGTTGAAAAATAAGGAGAAGGAAAAACAATTGAGTACAGACAGAGGGAAAGAGGCACTATTTCAAGGAAACAAAATAAGGCTGAAAGTGGTTTCCTGGAAGAAGATATGAATGAGCATTTATGAGATTTCTTCATTTATAAATATTTTTAGAAATTTTCAATAATAGTCCATGAGATGCACATTTGAAAGACCAGTACATGTTTGAAGAATACAGAAAAGGAAACACAGACTCACATTTGATTTGTCTCCTTGTGGTTCACACTGTTCCACTGCCGACCCTGCACACTAGCCCTACAGAGGACACACAAGCAATCAACGATACAGAGGTAGCAGCAGTGCCCTCATGGAGAAGCATCCAAACCTTAAACCCCAAACACCTGCAAGAAATTTGGCACCCAACATACATGTCAGAGAAGTAAGGGCCTTGGGCTTGCTACTTTGGTATTGTGGGGTCTGGAAAACAGAAAAGGAGCTGAGGTGTGTTTGGGCATGCTATGAAGTCACTCAAGATTCCACCCCACAAATGCAGAGGAAAATGATAGCTCTCTCAATTGTTATTCTCACACTGTTATTACCTTCATCAGCAGGCATATTTTAGAAGTAGGTACATTTGGCCTTGTGATGGACTAATCAAATTTAAAGAAGGTCATTTCAGTAGAAAAGTTAATGTGAACACTACATAAAAATAAGTATCAAAAAAGTGGGCTATTCATAAAGCTCCCATAAACAAACTTGAAAACAAGAAAACATTACAAAAAGATTAATAGCTCCACTGTATAATAGGCTCTTCTTAAAAATACATATGCTCTCCTTCATAGCTATAGGACTGAACAGACTGGATCTGACATAATTGCACCACCACACTCAGGACCTAGAGCACAGAGTGCCAAACAAACATGACCAAACAGAAAAGGACATCTATGTAAGAGAAAATTCATAAAAATGTGAAAATGTGAAATGCTACTTTTGCATATGATCAAACATGATTAGATTAAAACCAATAGTGTGATCTTAACCAATAAGGGCCAAACATTGAACAGGATGTTAATATTCCTTCACACATTGTTGTCACATTACATAAAGTCAAGTTAGGTTAGTGAGAATAAAACATATTCATGTTTTTATGCAAATAAATATTCAGCCATGTTTTCATTGATTAGTATACCAAAAAATCCATAGGCTTTCAATGTTTTAATAATATATTTTAAATGACTTACATGTCAAATATTAATCCATTCATGTTATTATATAATATACTCAAGAAGCCAAACTTCTATGAACCCATTAAGAGTGGGTAATCTCAAAATATGGTTACTGTTCTGAGGAAGTGTTTATGATCACATATTAACTTAACAAAAAATAATACCATAAACATAGGAAGCTGGCAATTTTGTTTTATATGTGTAAAGAAAAGTACACATTTTCAATATATGTAATATATACTCATAAAACATTAATATTATACTCATAAACCATTATCGTTGCTACATGTTTCACTTTACTGTTTTTCTGTGCTTTACTATATTTCTAAAGTAAAAATATAATTAAGGCACATGTTTTAAAAAACATCTTTTACCAACCATAGGTAATCAGAATTCCGTGTTTTATTTCCAAAAGATAAAAGTATCAGGTAAATATAGATGTACTCTTTCAGAAGGTGTAGTTTGAATAATATTTTTAAGTGAAAGAATATACTGAATATCCAAGATGAAAAGAATCTTCATATTTTATTTGAAACGGAATAGTAAAAAATATGATTTTAACCCATTTATGCCTGAGGCTGCAATATTTTTAATTTTTGCAATCAGACCTTGGTGATGACCTTAGCAGTAGAATATAAATAACTCCCACATGCTTAGCAGTCCAATAATGGAACCCTAGGCATAAATGGGTTCAGATGTTTCAAGTTATTACTGAAAATAGTATTTGCTGAATGTCATATATAAATTTTTCAGACATTAAAAGATATTAGAATTAAAATCATCCTATTTTGTTAAGAATTTTCACAGGTTATTCTTCCTTGTTATTTGATTCTATCACATAAGTTAATGTTTTTCTTATAGTAATCACTAGTATTAGTGTTATCTTATATTTAAAAACAGTTACTAAAGAAACAAGATATATAAGATATAAACTTCTATGTTATTAAAATTTTAAGTTAAATTAAATAGAAACTTTTTCATTAGAGACTTTTTATTGGAACTATGATATTGAAATTTGAAATTTCTCTTTCCAAAACATGGAGACAAATATAAAGTTACGGAATGCATATATCACAAAATATTTTTGAAACAATATGTTTCATACTCAAGAACTGAAATAATAATGAGAATGCTCCTGTTTTTCAAATTATTAAAATTTACAAACTATATTGTTGTCAAAATTAAATATCTACTTAGATATTATGGACAACATTTAAAGGAATAATATTCACTTTGAGGAAATCCTTGGGAAAATGACAAATATATGCACTTTTTTTTTCTTAAAAACTCATTCCACTGAATGTTAATAATGGTAACCTCTTAAAGTGGTTAAAGTAAGTTCAATTATTGTAGATCCATTAAATAGAGCCAGTTGTACAACTCATTCTAATAAAGATTTGCTTGGAATTAATTTATTTAAAAAATTTAAGAAATGGAAGTGCACACTTATTTTAAATATTGTCCTGTTTCTTAAATTCCTGAATTTTGTTTGTTAACTTTCAACATCATTGATTTAGCAGTAATTTGTAACGTTCTTTTAGTAGTAATAATATTCTCTTTTGATGACTTCTTTAGACCAGCAGGGAAATTCAGATTCAAATATCCCTTTAAAAATATTCCTCTTTTCTGAATTTAAATGCCTTTAAAGATAGAATTTTTTAAAATTAGGTTGCCAGTTTAATCAAAGATCTTGTATGTTTAAATTGTATCTTAATGATACTAATTTTTTAATTTCCAGCTTTCATGTACAAGACACCTTGATGACAGGGGAGGTGTGCTCTCCAGATGGAAGATGCAGGATGCTGTTTACCAGGGTATATTTTCTCATGAAAATCAATTTTGAAGACTTAATCAAAAAGCTACAAACATTCCTCCATTTTTTTTTAAAGATCTGTGGCCAATACTATTTAACAAATGTGTTAGGGCCTAGAGAGATCATTATTCTACAGATTATAAATTCAGCTGACAAATAATGCCATTAGTGTGAGGACACACGATGACCATATATCACCTGTAACTGTTGAGAAAATTCTACTTTTACCATGAGGAGGGAAGAATTTAAACATCACTTTTACTTCTAGAGCTCACATTTCAGCTCATATTTTTCCTTTTATACCCTTTTACTTTGGTTATTTCTCATGCCTATGTATAAAAATTAAAATCAGGCCATGTTACTTTTCAAAACATATCCATTAACAGTAAATCAATGCCTTAGGATGATTAGATACTATATCTGAATGAGCTTTCTTAAACTTTATTTTCCTATAACAAGAATTATCCAATTTCATCTGTCTCAGTCATCATCTTAAGATTAGCATACACACATACATACAGCTGTGAATCAGGAGCCTGAAAGCAAGTTGCAATCACTTACAAATATCTATGGGTATATGTTCAGTGTCAAATCATTCCTTTTGCATGAATTCACCAAACATCAGAAATGACTCTCTCTATATATATAGTTTCTAGCTTTTTGATTAAGTCTTCAAAATTGATTTTCATGAGAAAATATACCCTGTTAAACAGCATCCCGAATCGTCCATCTGGAAAGCACACCTCCCCTGTCATCAAGGTGTCTTGTATATGAAAGCTGGAAATTAAAAAATTAGTATAATTAAGATACAATTTAAGTGTATATTTTATACATATACACATATATATACACATACATACGTGTGTATATATAGTGATAGAAACAAACATGCAATAAATAATCCCAAGTCTCTGAGATGAGTATTATAACAGGACGCTACAGGAGTATGAGAAGGAGGGGACTCTTCTTATAGGGGCAGGTGTACCCGCGTAGCACCATGACTGTAGACTTCAGGAAATAATAAAAAGTGCTTTTCGTCTGTCAGTATTAACTGTTGTCATAGATGAAGAAAATAGTTTTACCATTGCTATATGATTAGCCAGTTTTCTATAAATTAAATGCACAGTGTTCATACATGAGAAGCTCAAAGCACCCTCAAGTGACGTGTGTGACCACCTCGGCTCCCTCATCAGGGGTCCTTAGCTTTGAAGCTCCATTTTAGAATGAGGTGTTTCTAAAACATGTTTAGTGGAGCAACTGCCCACTCAAAGTGATTTCTTTTGTAATTTTCTAACGGCCTTTCATCTACCTACTTAACACAATTCACTTATACCGCTTTACACCTATGCCTGATGGGAGGTGAGAGCGAATCACCTAGGGAATATTCAGTACTCTGCAATGAACATTTAGAGGTGAAAGGTGTTTCCTTAGTCCTGCTTCCATAGAAATAGAGTGTGAGGCAAAGTCTCACATGTTAAAAATTGACAGGGAAGATGTTTGAGCCTAAGGAACTGAGGGTCATAGGTGAAGAACAGCAAGGCAGGCAAGCAGAAAACAAATATGAAGTGGGAGTTCCAGGATCCCTGAACTGGCCTCAGCTTCTCAGTGAAGCACTGCTTCATCAAGTGTGCTTTGACTCTAGGGCCTATGCCATCACTGCACTTCCAAATCCAAACAGCTCATCTATTGAGCAAGAGTGAGCGAATTTATCAGCAGGCTGTTTCATTGCCCTGGTCTTTCACGGGACAAAGTATGTCGCCTGGGGATCAATTACCCCATGTTCCTGCTGCGTTCTCTTGAGCCCGGGACAGGAGACAGGTCCCAACGAGTTAGCTCCTGTCTCTTTGGGTGTGATGAAGATCATGCTAACTCCAGCCCTAGGCACTGAAGGAGAGAGCAGCATTGGTGTACTGTGGGGTGGCCCCTGTGCAGTGTCATAGTTCCAGGGCTGCTGAAACATTAACAGCTGGGGCTGCCCTGGCCAGAAAGACAAGCAAAGCAAAGAGGTTCCTAGGGCAGGCAGGCAGCACCCATTGGACAAAAGGGTGGTGGGGGCAGAGGGAAGCAAACTATGTTCAGGAAAGCTACTCCATTTTATTATGACTACATTATTTATGATAGATGCTGGCGAAGGGGTGGAGAAAGGGGAAACCCTTCTACGCTGGTGGTGGGAGTGTAAATTTGTACAACCACTATGGAAAACTTTGTGGAGGTTCTTTAAAAATTAAAAATAAGGGCCGGACACGGTGGCTCACACCTATAATCCCAGCACTTTGGGAGGCTGAGGCAGGCGGATCACAAGGTCAATAGATTGAGACCATCCTGGCCAACGTGATGAAATCCCGTCTCTACTAAAAAATACAAATATTAGCGGGGCATGATGGTGCATGCCTGTAGTCCTAGCTACTCGGGAGCCTGAGACAGGAGAATCTCTTGAACCTGGGAGGGAGAGATTGAAGTGAGCCGTGATCATGCCACTGCACTCCAGCCTGGCGACAGAGCTTGACTCCACCTAAATAATATTAATAATACTAAATAAGGCTGGGTGCGGTGGCTCACCCTGTAATCCCACCACCTTGGGAGGTCAAGGCAGGTGGATCACCTGAGGTCAGGAGTTCAAGACCAGCCTGACCAATATGGTGAAACCCCGTCTCTACCAAAAATAGAAAAATTAGCTGGGCATGATGGTGTGTGCCTGTGTAGTCCCAGCTACTCCTCAGGCTGAGACAGGAGAATCGCTTGAACCCTGGCAGCGCAGGTTGCGGTGAACCTAGATCACGCCACTGCACTCCAGCCTGGGTGACAGAGCAAGACTCTGTCTATAAAATAAAATAATATAATATAATATAATATAATATAATATAATATAAAAATAGAACCACCATATGATCCAGCAATCTCATTAGTGAGTATATATCCAAAGGAGAGGAAATCAAAGCAGATGTTGTGGGTAGTGGTAAATAAAAATCAGCTGATAATTTCCAATATTAAAACTTGTTAAAAAAAAATCAACTTCTGGTGAGTACTGTTCCAAGATACAAAGCAGGCTATTTTACTGAAATATTCTACTTTCCTGACATACTTCTTGAAATAAACTCTAATTATGTAAAATGTAAAAATGTGATTGTCAAGAATCTGAATGCAGTGCAGTGCCCAAACTTGCCCTTGCTTTTATTCTGACTTAAATGACTCTCTCTGCAGTTATTTATTTCACTCACGCTAACCCTTTTTCGGTTGGCACCTGTTTGTCTGACATTCACATTTCGGTGGATAAAGAATAAAAATGCAGACAAGCAGACAACAACACACTAATGCTAAAAAGTACACTTTAGGACTCAGAAGTGTCCGCAGCTATAAAGAAGGAAGAAAAAGTCGGCTTCAGTCACACCCATGCCTGTCAGCGCCACACCCCACAATCTCTAATCACAGTCTTTAGTTCATTTTTGGTAAATCTTCCTTCTGTTAGTCTTTATTCTGTCATGATTTTCAACTCACTTACAAGCTTTGTTGAGCCTTTTCAATGTGACAGACAGAATAGAAGTTTTGTTGTTGGTGGTGGTGGTGTTAGCTTTTCACAACCAACTCTTTTATGGGAAAAAAAAATGATTTTTTAACTTGCAAGTAGTAGTACAGCAGATCTCTATGGATTAAATATACAACTCCTAAACAGTTTTTTTTTTTCACTTCTGCACATAAGCGTGTGAAATATAGAAAGATGGGTGAAATACTCGTTGAATAAACTCTAATAACTGATAAATTATTTGTGTATGTGCATTAGTGTGTTTGTCTGTGAATCCTGAAGGGCTGTGTTCATCCCACAGAGGGGCTGGCTATCCATGCTTTTTCTTTAGAATTAATATATCCTCAGTATTAAGCAATGTGGTAAATACTACTGACTGACTGATCCAGAAGTTATTCACAGTCACTTCTTCTGTGTCATGTGGCACTACAGATGATAGGAAAGTTAAGTATTGGCCAAACTTGTCTTACCCCACTCCATAAAGAATTGTCATGGATTTTGTTAAGCAGAATGAGAAGAACTACCACAAGGATTTCTGGGAAATTTTCTCTTACCTGATACAAGGGGACAGATGTGGTTCATTCTACTCATCCCTCTTCCTTTTCTTTCCTTCCTGAAACTGAAGTGATGTTTGTAGCTGTTGTCGCCCTCCATGACCAGGACTTGAAGGCCATAAGATAAAAGCCAATACTCTACAGATGATAGGAAATAAGTGATGTGGATAGATAGAAGATGGAGAGATGAATGGAATTGCTTCAAACTAAAAGGCTTCCTCACAGCAAAGAAAACAATTAACAAAGTAAAGAAACAACTTACAGATGCATTTGCAAACTATGCATCTGACAAGGAGTTAATACCCAGAAAATTCAAGGAATATAACTTAACTAAAAAAATCCAATTAAAAAATGGGCAAAAGACCTAAATAGATATCTCTTAAGAGAAGAAATATAAATGGCCAAGAGGTATATGAAGAAATGCTTACCATCACTAATCATCAGAGAAATATAAATTAAAACCACAATGAGATATAATCTCACCCAGATAACATAGCTTTTATCAAAAAGACAAGCAATCACAGAGGCTGGCGAGGATGTGGATAAAGGAGAATGCTTATACACCAGTGGTAGGAGTGTACAGCTACTATGAAAAACTGTAGAGAGGTTCCTCAAAAAGTGAAATCAGAACTACCATATAACTCAACAATTCCATTACTGAGTATATATCCAAAAGACAGACCATCAGTTTATCCAAGAGATTCTGTACTCCCATGTTTATTGCAGCACTATTCACAGTGGTAGATAGATAGATGGATAAATAGATAGCACACACACAGACACAAACACACATGGACAATGGAATACTATTCAGCCATTAAAAATAAAGAACTCCTGACGTGTGGCAATATAGATGAATCTGAAGGACATTGTATTAAGTGAAATAAGCGAGGTACAGAAAGACAGACATTGCATGAGCTCACTCATATGTAGAATCTAAAACAGTTGTTTTCACAGACGTAAAGAGTAGAATATTGATTACCAGAAGCTGTGGAAGGGAGAGAGAAGGGGAGAACTGGGAGAGTTTGGTCAATGAATACAAACTTACACTCAGGAAGAATGATATGATGCTCTATTATATAGTAAAATGACTAGAGCAAATAAAATGTAATGTGTATCTTGATGTAGCTAAAAGAGAAGATTTTGAATGTTATTAAAGCAAAGAAATGATAAATGTTTAAAGTAATGACTGTAAAAATTGCCCAGATTTGATCATTATACAATGTATACATGAATTGAAATATCATAATGTACCCCATTAATATGTACAATTGTAATGAGTCCATTATCCATTTAAAACATTAATTTAAAAAATACAGGAAATTGGTTCTTGTACATATTATTAATTTGACTATCACACTGAAAGATAGTAGCAAATGCTACCATCTAGAATTCTTGTCAAGCGAGGAAAAACAATTATTTACTCCATCAATACATAGAGTTTCTCTTGTTTTAAGGCTAGAATAATATCTCATATACATATGTGTATGTATGTGTATATTTCTATATATATACATATACATTTATACACATACACATATGTTTCAAAGTAACAAAATATATCTAAATAAACAACACATATAAGGTATATAAGGAAGAATCAGAATCAAAGAGGAGATTCCTTTATATCCCTAAGTAACCTTAATAGAAATGTCATATAAAATTATCTCTATTTACAAATTGGTATTAATTTTAGCATTCCAGCAGGAAAGCATGATTGGGAAGGATTGATTCATGAAGCGCTAGCTGAAAGGGAGGTTAGCATTTTACCTGTTTCCTCTGTCTCTTTTACAGAAGAGGAAACTGAGGTACAGATGTATCACTTGGCAAAGATCATAGCTGCTTAAGATACTAATCACGGCCACACATTTATTTCAACTAATTTTGTCCAGTATCATCAACATTCTACTACACAAACAATGATCCTTCAGAATCCCAAAGACTATTACATGAACAAAGATGTGTAAACTCTTTAAACAAATATAGGCTGCCGTTTATTGATGGCTTATGGATTACATCATTTAACTTAGAATTCAACTGGAAAGAAGAAAAACTGCAAATGTTTCAGCATCATATAAGGGGCAGAATGTTCAAAGTACTTTTTAAATTTGATGTTCACAGTAACTTACAGTTACCTGGTTTCTGTTTCTAAGGAGCAAATTGAAGTTAAGTACACATAGCTAGTAACTAGAGAAGCTAGGATTTTGTACCCAAGTTCCCAAGTTTGATGACATCAAACAAAGTTCATGCATTTCTCACAATATAAAAATACTTAAAAAAAAACAAAACAAAACAAAAAAAAACAGTGGATTTAGTTCCCTTGATTGAAACAACGGAGAGTTTTGAGTTTATACTTCCTCATCTTTTCAGATCCAGCATATTCAAATACCTTTTAATACTGATTGCTTGTAATGTTTCCCAACTCAGTCGTACAGATTTCTGTCTTTTCTGCTGCCTAAATTTTGATAAATATTTGTTTTTCCTACTGTATTTCGAGTGTGTGTGTGTGAGATACTTTTATTACATGGTAAATTAATATCACAAACATTGTAGAGTTATAAAATACCAGATTTCGAGAGACTTGCGGAGTTGGTTTCTGTGATTTTCCAAAATTTGACCCATTTGTCATGATCAGTATTCTGCTAATAACATCATCATTTTCTTCCAGTCCTGGTATTCAGTGACTTGGTTTAATCTCAAAACTTTCAGTTGCTTTGGGACTATATCGAGACTTGACCTATCTGCCAAGATTCCAGGTCAATGATTTTGAGGAGTGTATTTGTTGGAGTATTAAATCTTTCAGTAGTAATGACAATGGGGTAACAGCCTCTTATTTTATTAAAGAAGGATACCAGACAAAACAAAATTTTTCTGTGATTACTATCATTTGATAAGAGAATGGACATTTAACTCCATAAATATAAGAAGACTATATATAAAATTAAAGATCTTTCCTTAAAAATACAGTCTTATGAAAAATTCACTTACATTAATATAAACATTTTCATTTTACCCTAGACAAGTGAAAATTTCCATAAAAATAATATCCATTGCTATGAATGTATCTATTTACTTTTTGCTCCTGAATTTATTACCTCTGCACAAAATATCTTTTCCCACCAATTCTCCCATTTTATTCTTTCTTGTTATTTATATATAAACTTTAGGAAACTGTCCTGGGTAGCTAGAGACTCAGCCTCTTCTACATATTATCTATGAATGTTGCAATTTCACATTTGTTTATGTGCTAATTTTATTAACGTCTTCCTTCCCAACTAGGCTCTTGGCTCCATGAAGGCAGAGACTAAACATTTTTTGCTCAATATTACAGTCCTGCTCCCCAACAAATTGACACAATAAACTCTCACAAAATGTTATGGAATAAATAGATGGATGAATACATCAGGAAGCTGATAATCATCTCACAAGTTTGTTAATATCTGGGATTAACTTAATTATACATATATATGAATATGTTTAAGTAAACTTTTTAATATCAGGACGGTTTTGGATTTACAAAAAAATATATAATTATAGAACAGAGTTGCCATATACCACATAGCTAGTTGCCCCTATTATTGGCATTTTATACTTCATAACTATGACACATCTATTATGATTAACAATACAATGATATGAATACACTAGCATTAACCAAAGTCCACACTCTTTTCAGATTTCCAAAGGTTTTACCAAATTTTTTTTACTTGCTATTCCTGGATCCCATCTGGACTGATAGCACATTTAGTCAATAGGTCTCCTTAGGCATCTCTAGGTTATACCAGCTCAAATTTTCCTTATTTTTGAAGACATCGTCAGTCTTGAGGAGTGCTGGTCAGGTATTTTGTAGACTGTTCATCAGTTGGGATTGTCCACTGTCTTTCCATGATGAGACTAGGATTATGGATTTGGGGGCAAAGATCACAGAGGCAAAGTGCCATTTTTATCACATCATATCAAGGTTACATATGATTAACTTCATTTGTTAACATTATTAACTATGTTTGTTAGGTTTCTCCACTCCAAAGTTGTATAATTTCCACTTTCCCTTCTTAACACTGGAAGAAGTTCGCTATACACATTAACAAACAAGACTAAGAAATAAAGGACATTTTTAATAATAGCATATTTTATTGGAGATTGTAACATCCACAATATTGCATTTGAAGTCCTCATTGTATGGCATTGTTTTCAAAGATATAAGGCAAATATTAGCCTTTTGTTAGTGTTGAATGGATTACTAACCTTTAAAAAACTTACAGACTATGGTATTTAAACTTCTATAAAATATCCTAAATATCATTGTAACCTAAGAAAGAAGGCAACACCACTAAAATCTCAATATTTGAAAAGTAAAAAACTAAGAAGCTAAGTTTTTGTGTAAATAGTTTAATATGGGGGTTGTCTTGCATCACTTTGAGAATTTAGTAATTTGTACAGCCAGCTAAATGTAAAATACCTATTCGAAATTTGGATTGTATTCACTATTGCCACCATGATGTACAATATTAGTACCTCATGGTGAAAATATGAGCTTTCATTGATCATTATAATAAAATATAAAGTAATTGAGTGTTTGCTATATATGTTTATATATTGATTGTATGAAATCAGTAAATACACATCAAACCAAAACGAATGGGTTTTTTTTGTTTGTTTTGTTTTTTTCAGATGGAGTCTCACTCTGTTGCCCAGGATGGAGTGCAGCGGTGGTGAGATCTCGGCTCATTGCAAACTCTGCCTCCTGGGTTCACACCATTCTCCTGTCTCAGCCTCCCAAGTAGCTGGGACTACAGGTGCCTACCACCATGCCTGGCTAATTCTTTGAACGTTTAGTAGAGACAGGGTTTCACTGTATTAGCCAGGATGGTCTCGATCTCCTGACCTCGTGATCTGCCACCTCGGCCTTCCAAAGTGCTGAGATTACAGGCAGGAGCCACCGCGCCTGGCAATGAATCTTAAAAATATTTGAGTTCATGACAATGACAATAATAAAAAGTTAAATATATTATTACTCTACCTATTCTAAAGAGCTTCTATATTCAGAGACAATGACTAGGACAGGGAAAGTCTCAGATGACATGTCAGAGAGAAGCAGAAAGGAGCCAGTGATATTTCTATTTAAAAAAAAAAAGACTGCAACATATGACACTTGTCTTTGTATGTTGGAGGAACTGCCAAGTGAAAGAGAAAGTTGAATTATTGTGTGTCTTTTTCAAAGCAGAACTAGTACAAATGGATGAAGGTTATAAGAGAGATATTTTTGTTCATTAAAAGTATTTCTTAATATTGTTGTCAAAAATTTAATTGCTATATTGTGAAGCAATGGTTTTCTATGTCATTTAAAGATTTCCAGCAGAGAGCTGTCTGAAAGAATCTTTTCAGGAGAGATTTCTAACTGGGCAGGAAATGGGGCTAGATAATCTCCTGATCCCTTCCAGTAAGAAGGTTTTAGGAAACCACAAGTCAATGTATTCTTAGGAGACTCCAAGTTGTTGTACATGATACATGTGTTCAAAACTATTTGTCTTGATTTGCAACTAGATATATGCTTTAAAGTGCATTTATTTCCAATTGCTCTGCTACACTGTATTTCCTATACTTGTCACTTAGAAATTGACTCAGTGAGTTATAGAAAGAAAATTTATTTAAAAAATTTGTCTATCAGACACTTCATTATGAGAGATAGAGATTTATGATGGACAGAAGGAACTATACCCAGAAACACAGGGAACATCTACCATGGACAGCACCTCTGTTTCCTCATGACAGCAGCAACTTTTCCCTACTCTAAAACACAGTGGCCCCTTGAAAGATGTAAGAATTTAAGGAGTAATACATGTGAATCTCTTCTTGCAGTGTTTACTGCAGCTAAATGTGTTTTTCTCTCTTCTGTCTTCATTTTTCTTTACGTTCTCAGCAATGTTTCCTTCAAACAACTTGATTGATAAGGGACTCACTCATTCCCTTCCTATTCGTTCCGTATGGGCTGTGTTAAGTACTGGAAATACAAGGACACAGTCAGTAGTTAGTGTGTGACCTGAGCCAGCCAGCACTTCCTAGGGCCCATCTTCACAGGACACTCTCAGGGATCGATGGCATCTTTCTTTCTCAGTTTTGACTGCCTGACAATTCAACAGTCACGCCTGCTCCTCAGGGACAGCAGTTCCTTATTCTCATCTTGTGTGGTTTCTCCCTCCTGGTTTCCAGTGACATGTGAAAGCTTCTAGCCATGCTTATCCAGGCACTGAGAGCCAACACTGCTTCCCAATTCCAAAGACAGTCCTTGCTCAGACTGCGTGAATGCAACAATTCTGATCATTGTTTTTCTGGTGATGTCAGTTGGCTAAAAATTAAGTATATAGGAACTCTATAGGCTGATTTGCACTGGGAATAATTAATAATGTAAATGTTAGGTTGTTTTCTAACATATGCAAGTATGTTTTACAGTTATTCTGAAAAAAGCTACGTGTGACATGAATTAAAGGCATGATTTTTAAATTAAACTGTAAGCTTTACATTAAGTGAAAACATGCAACTGAATAAAGATATGTTGTATTAGTTTCTATTATTGTCATATCAAATTCCTACAAACTAAGGTGGTTTAAGAAAAACTCACAAATGTATATATTATCATACTGTTCTGTAGGTCGTAAGTCCTAAATGAATCAAACAGGAGAGAAATTGAGGTGTTGTCAGGGCTGTGCTGCTTTCTGGAGGATCTAGAGTAGAAGTGCAGCCTTTCACTGCTATTGGACGACTGCTTTCTTTGAATTGTGTTCCCTTCTCCATCTTCAGAGACAGAAACACTGGGTTCAGTTCCTCTTTCCCTGCTGTCTCTTGTTCTCTCACTCTGATTTCTTCCACTGTTAGAGAATCACACTAGACCCGCTTGGATAATCTAGGCTAATCTCCCTATTTTAAGGCCAGCTGATTAGCAATGTTAATGGTATTTGTAACCTTAATCTTCCATTGCCATGTGACATGGAATTTTCACAGGTTCTGGGAGTTAGGACATAGACATCTTTGTGTGAGCATTATTCCTCCTACCACAGATGGGTAGAGTTAAATCTTATAAGATGAAACCAAGATAAAATGTCAGTTTTGAATTATTGACAAAATAACATTTTTCAAATTGCTTTCCAGTTACGCATTGTAACTTATAAATTAGAAAATTTTAGCAGTCTTTAAAATGCATGCACAGTTATCTTTTTTGGGTCAGGTAGCATTTAAAGGACGTATATGAGATGGATGTTGGATAGCTAGAATCTTTGCAGGACTATTTTGACCCTAAGGAATGACAGTGAGGAAAGCTGAAAGGTTATAGAAGAGAGATAATTAAAGTGAGTTCTGATCTCCCGCTCAGGCTGGGAAGACATTCTAAACACCTAGTACTGAATGAATAGTTCATTGGGAAATGTCTGCTTGATAATGTGATAATGACTTCCTATAGGCTAAAATAAAAGCTGAGCATGAATTTTATTTTCTTCTTCTGATTCCATAATCTATTATTTTACTTCCAATTTCCTCATAGCCAGGTCTTAACCATTTTGTGTCTCTAGTTCTGAGATATTCTGATTTTTACTTTCTCATCAGTCTACATTTTCAATTTCATCTAGATATATTTAAGTCCATGTGACATTATGTTTGCATTTGTTTCCTAGTGCATTAAACATTTTTATTATTACAAAGTGACCATATCTATATTTAATAATACATTTGCTGTGAAGTTTGCTTTGCCTAATATTAACAAAGCAACAAACCTTTCTTTTTTTTTTTTTTTTTGAGATGGAGTCTGGCTCTGTCGCCCGGGCTGGAGTGCAGTGGCCCGATCTCAGCTCACTGCAAGCTCCGCCCCCCGGGTTTACGCCATTCTCCTGCCTCAGCCTCCCGAGTAGCTGGGACTACAGGCGCCCGCCGCCTCGCCCGGCTAGTTTTTTGTATTTTTTTAGTAGAGACGGGGTTTCACCGTGTTCGCCAGGATGGTCTCGATCTCCTGACCTAGTGATCCGCCCGTCTCGGCCTCCCAAAGTGCTGGGATTACAGGCTTGAGCCACCGCGCCCGGCCTCAAACCTTTCTTTTATGGTTTGCACTGTATTTTTTCTTTCTTTCTGGTTTTTAAAACACATTTATTTAATTTGTAAATTAACTGTATTAGTCTGTTTTCACACTGCTATAAAGAAATACCTCGTTCACCTTCAGCCTGGTGTGGGCCTTTTAAACATATAACATAAAAATGGCTTCCAAAAGAGCTCTGGTCATCCTGGCTAAAGGAGCAGAGGAAATGGAGACGGTCATCCCTGTAGATGTCATGAGGCGAGCTGGGATTAAGGTCACCGTTGCAGGTCTGGCTGGAAAAGACCCAATACAGTGTAGCCGTGATGTGGTCATTTGTCCTGATGCCAGTCTTGAAGATGCAAAAAAAGAGGGACCGTATGATGTGGTGGTTCTACCAGGAGGTAATCTGGGTGCACAGAATTTATCTGAGTCTGCTGCCCTGAAGGAGATACTGAAGGAGCAGGAAAACCGGAAGGGCCTGATAGCCGCCATCTGTGCAGGTCCTACTGCTCTTTTGGCTCATGAAATAGGTTTTGGAAGTAAAGTTACCACACACCCTCTTGCTAAAGACAAAATGATGAATGGAGGTCATTACACCTACTCTGAGAATCGTGTGGAAAAGGACGGCCTGATTCTTACAAGTCGGGGGCCTGGGACCAGCTTCGAGTTTGCACTTGCAATTGTTGAAGCCCTGAACGGCAAGGAGGTGGCGGCTCAAGTGAAGGCTCCACTTGTTCTTAAAGACTAGAGCAGCGAACTGTGACGATCACTTAGAGAAACAGGCCATTAGGAATCCATTCTCACTATGTTCGCTCTAAACAAAACAATGGTAGGTTAATGTGTTCAGAAGCGGCTGTCACTACTGCTTTTGCGGAAGTGTAGTTGTGAACTCACAACTACACAGATTTCTCAGCCTACAAATTGTGTCTATACTTTTCTAAGCCTTGTTTGCAGAATAAACAGGGCATTTAGCAAAAAAAAAAAAAAAAAGAAATACCTGACACTGGGTAATTTATAAAGGAAAAAGATTTAATTGACTCATAGTTTTGGCTGGTTGGGGAGGCCTCAGGAAACTTACAATGATGGTGGAAGGCAAAGGAGAAGCAAGCACCTTCTTCACAAGGCGGCAGGAGAGAGAGCAAAGGGAAACTGCCACACATTTTTAAAACCATCAGCTCTCATGAGAACTCACTATCATGAGAACAGCATGGGGGAAACCACTCCTATGATCCAATCGTGTCATACCAGGTCCCTCCCCTGACACATGGGGATTACAATTTGTGATGAGATTTGGGTGGGGACACAGAACAAACCAAATCATTAACTTACGTGGAAGCATTACGTAAAATGTCATAATCTCAATGTAAAAGCTTCAAATCCATTTAGTTATTAAACACTTAGAGAAATATTCAAATTATGTCAATTTATTTATTTGTTTGTTTTCCTTCTTTGTCACATTTTATTTTAAGTTCTGGGGAACATGTGTAGGATGTGCAGCTTTGTTACACAGGTAAACACGTGCCATGGTGGTTTGCTGCCCTGATCAACCCCTCACACACGTATTAAGCCCCACACCCATTAGCTGTTCTTCTTGATGCTCTCCCTCCCCTCAACGACAACTAGCCCCAGCGTGTGTTGTTCCCCCCATGTGTCCATATGTTCTTATCATACAGTTCCTGCTTATAAGTAAGAACATGTGGTGTTTAATTTTCCGTTCCCGTGTTAGTTTGCAGAGGATAACAGCTTCCAGCTCCATCCACGTCCCTGCAAAAGACATTGTCTCATTCCTTTTTATGACTGTATAGCATTCTCTGGTATATATGTACCAAGTTTTCTTTATTTAATCTACTATTGATGGGCATTTGGGTTGATTCAATGTCTTTGCTATCATGAACAGTGCTGTAATGAACATACACATGCATATGTCTTTATAATAGAATGAGTTCTATTCCTTTGGGTACATAGCCAGTAATGGGATTGCTGGATCAAATGGTATTTCTGCTTCTAGATCTTTAAGGAATTACCACACTGTCTTTCACAATGGTTGAACTAATTTATATTCCCACTAACAGTATAGATGCATTCCTTTTTCTCTGCCACTTTGCCAGCATCTGTTGCTTCTAGACTTTTTAATAATCACCATTCTAACTGGCCTGAGATGGTACCCCATTGTTGTTTTGATTTGCATTTCTCTAATGACCAGTGATGTTGAGTTTTTTTTTTCATGTTTGTTGACTGCATGAATGTCTTATTTTATGAGGAGACTGTTCATGTCCTTTGCTCACTTTTTAATGGTTTTTTTTTTTCTTGTAAATTTGTATAAGTTACTTGTAGGCTCTGGATATTAGGCCTTTGTCAGATGGATAGACAGCAAAAAATTTCTCCCATTCTGTAGGTTGTCTGTTCACGTTGAAGATAGTTTCTTTTGCCATGCAGAAACTCTTTATTTTAATTAGATTCCATTTGTCAATTTTTGCTTTTGTTGCAATTGTTTCTGGCATTTCTGTCATGAAATCTTTGTCCATGTCTATGTCCTGAAAGGTATTGCCTAGATTTTCTTTTAGGGATTTTAGTTTGGGTTTTACATTTAAGTCTTTAATCCATGTTGAATTAATTTTTGTATAAGGGGTAAGGAAGTTTCAATTTCCTGAAATGGATAGTCAGTTCTCCCAGAATCATTTATTAAATAGGGAATCCTTTCCAAGTTGCTTCTTTTTTCAGGTGCACTATATTTTTCTAAATTTTCACCTTCAATCTTCCAATATTTTTAGACATTTTCTTGTAAAAAATATATCTTATATTTGGATATCTCACTGTATGCTTACTATTTGTTCAACCTACTCTAGTTTGCTTTCTGTTTTTATTTTTTTGTGAACTTCTTTTAGAACATATTAGCATTATTTTTTCACTTATTCCTTTGTTAATTTAGAAGATACACATTCTGGCAATTTAGTTAGGGCTTTCTCTAGGAAACAAACAATCCATTTTGACATAACAAAGTTTAATATTAATTACATTTGCTTTGTGGATATTTTTGATATTGCTTTTGTAATATATTGTAATGCTGTTAATTTATCTAAACACCACAAGAAAGTTTGCCATGTTAATACAAACAATGTTCATCTAGATTCATCTACATATTTATTTTCTCCTGTACTATTTACCCCTTTCCACATCTCCAAGCCTCTATCTGGCATGATTTTTCTTTGCCTGAAATAGCACCCTTTACTTTGCTCCCTACCTGGTTGATGGCTTCAATTATACTTTAAACCTCAGCATCACAAAATACACCTTTGTAACAAACCTACACATGAACTTCCTATTTCTAAAATAAAAGTTGAAAACAAAAGAAATTAAAAAAATAGAACACAGAATCTGATCCATCATAGTCAAGTATTCAATAAATATTTGTTGAATAAATAAAAAATACAAAAAAAAATAAAAGTACCTTGAATATGTCTTTTAGTAAATCTTTGTTTTGTTGAATTTTCTTTATTTTTATATTTGTCTGAAAATAAATTTATTTTATCAGGACTTTTAAAAAATATTTCCAAGGTACAACAAACTCAGATAGCAGTTATTTTCTTCCACTACTCTACAAATATCATGTAGTTGTTTTGTTTCTTACATTTTGTTTTCTATTAAAAGTATCTCTTGCTTCCAGTTAGAGCCAAGAAGGAATGAAACCACTACAGCCATCTCTCCCAGCGATCATACCTCAATACGCTAGATAAAATGCAAAAGACAACTATCTGAGAATATTGTACAATAAATGATAGCAAGAACTTTGTAGAAAGAAGTAAAAATTGAATATTGACTAATATGACAACCAGGAGTTTCCTGTTTTTATTTTGTTTTCCCTTTCTTTTTCTCGCTTCCTTTATTTCCCAGCATGGACTTGAAGTCAAGACCAATTAAGTCATGGACAACAAACAAAAACTCTGAGAGAGCGTGTCCTACTGATCAGAGACCTAGGAAGAGGCCCCTGTGAGCCAGCAGCTATGGAAGACCTCTCTGTAACTGCTCCTTTGTTTTGGCTCCTGAGCTGACTCCAAGGCCCGCTGGCCATGCAGCTGCTGCCATGGAGCCTGGGGCAGCTGGGCCAGTTGGAAACCTGGAGAGAAAATCCACCCTCAATCTAAAGGATCTGGAAAAATTAGTTTCTGTGGCATGAGGGATCCCCATTCTTCTCTCCTTTTCTCATGCTGTTTTCTCCAGTCACGAGGAAATGTGCATCAGTACAGGAAACTAAACTCTGAGAAAAGTCTTGGATTTCTGGACAGAAGACCAAAGAGAGTGATGCTGGGATCCAGTGAGAGTGGGGAACTCCCACCTAGGAGGGAAGGGAAGGAAGCGATATCCCAATTTTATTGAACTGCGAGAAGCTCTGGGTCCACCCCAAGCAATGCATGTGTGGAACACCCAAATGGCGAAGCAAAGGCTTTGAAACTGAGCTGCTACCATAGACACTGCACAAAAATCAGACAGAACTGTCTAAATCTAATCATGTTGTTCACCTGCTGGATAGTTCTTGTGGCAGGCCAAAAATGCTCCTCCCAAAATATCCACATCAAAAACCTAGAACTGGATAAAGGATCCTTGCAGATCTACTTCAGTTAAAGATCGTGAGGTCAGGCTGTAATATGTGAGTGGGCCCTGGGACCAATGACAAGTGTTCTCATAAGTGACACACAGAGAAAGAATCAATGTAACCACAGAAGCACAGGTCTGTGTGATGTGGCTGTGAGCCAGGGAATGGTGGCAGCCACCAGAGACTGGGAGAAACAAGGCTTCTCCACTACAGAGTCCAGAGGGATGTATCCAGAGGGATGGCTTCAGATTTCAGACAAATGGGCCACAGAATTGTGAGAAAATGAATTTCTGTTGTTTTAAGTAACCAAGTTTGTGGTAATTTGCTTTGAAATTGTTTTACGAAAATTTGGAATTTTAGGAAACTAATACAGTTCCCTATTGCTGTGTAACAGAATATCCCAAAACTTTGTGACTTTAACCAAATATTTATTATCCTATAATCTCTGTATGTCAGGAGTCCACATGTGGCATAGCTGGGTCTTCATCCCCTGTTCTGTTTGTTTTTGTTTTTTATTTTTGGCTTTCTCCCCTACTCTCTAACCTCTACCCCTGCCCCCACCGACCTGATGCTGTGGGAGGGATCGGCCCTCAAAGAAGTGGTGGTGCATGCTGGGCCCAGCCTTCTTGCCCACCCTCACTTTCCAGGGCAGAAAGGGTCCAAGGTTATAATAAGAAGTAAATAACTCGTCTGTACAGCCTGTGCTTGTGTGGTGTGAGATGGAGTGCAGGGTAGGGAACAGCTGGCATGGGCCTCTGGTTGGTACATCTTTGTGTGTTGATCCCTGAGGTGACTGGCATGTGCTGAGCCCTCAGCATGTGATTAGTGTGGGTTAGCATGTACTGGATTTCTCAAAAGGCTCTCAAGAGTCATCTGCTATCTCATCTGAAGTCTTGTAAGAGAAGCGTCTGCTTCAGAGCTCACTATGCAGCCAACGGACATGGAAGGTGATCCCATAAGGGTATAAATATCAGGAAGTGAAAATCATGGGGGAGCATCTTACTAAACTACCCATCAAAGTCTGATGATTCATATCCCTTATATATTATGCCAAATATATTTACTTATTTCCAAGGTTCCCAAAAACTTCACCCTATTACAACATTGCATATTTTAAAGTCTTCAATTATTTAATAATAAGTAATCATGGAAATAAAAATTGATAACTTTCTACCAATACTTGTTCCTATAGCTGGTGAAATAATGAATGAAAAAAATTGGCAAATTATTAATTGGAATCAATTAATCTTTCTTACAATTTATAAATTTTATGTTTTAGAATCTACTCAAGTCCACTTTACCTAAAATAATAGATACTGGGAGTGAATGCTCATCTAAAATAATAGCAAATGCTCATTATTTGAGTGCTGGTTAAGAAATGAACTGAACCCCACCTACCCCACAACAGCATAGCCTCTGCCATGCTTTGCTTTCCAATGTGAAAGCATAGAATTTGAATAAAATGAGTTGAAACCTGTGCCAATACAGCTTAAGACAAGTCCCTAAAGCCTTCACACTCTTTCTACTAGACATCATTCACTAAATATCAAATATTAACAACTATTATAAATATTTTGGAGCCACTCTGAATAATGATAAAATACAATTTTACATTGTCAGTGTGTGTCTAGGTATTTTTTAACCATTATGATCAATTATTTCTGGAAGAAGAGATTTTTCAGATATCAACTATAATTATATAGAATTTTTAAAAACTGGGTATGAAAATCCCAGTCTCATAAGATTACTTTTAGAAACTAGTGAGCAAAGAGAAAAGAAAATGATCAGTACGTTGATCTAATTATTCTAACACAGGTTGTTTTTTGTTTTTTGTTTTTGCTCTCTTTTATCCTTCCCCTGTCTGTTCTCCAACTAGTTTACAACAAAATGTGATTCATTATTAAAAAGTTTATATACATATGTATGTCTTATTTCAATAGCACAATTTTTAAACTGTCAAACTTATTATTTTATATGCATTTTAATCCTTTTTTCAGTTTTATTTTATGCCTGATAATCTCTTGAGTGGAATTTCTTTAAATATTGTATCACAATATTTTTATTTCTGCACCTATTATTAACAAACTATTCAAGTCAGACTTACACAAGCCTATGCTCTCAGAATATTGGCAAATAAAGAAAAAGTTCTATATCTTTCCATAAGGTATTATTTCCAGTATATCTTTAGAATTAAAAAAAAGTAAGAGAAGTAGAACTGATATCTAACTATCCTAATCAAAAGTTTTCCTAGCTATTCTTTCTGCCTAATTTATTTCTTTATGCTAATCAACCATATTGTTTCATCAATGCATTGTGTCTTCTCCAAAGTCAATGTGACTTTCACTTTTTTTATTGCTATGCCTAATAACTTTTCAACATTTACGTAGTACTTTCCATATCAGAGTACATTGTAACCTAATGCTTTTGAATGAAAACTGATTACAAGAACAAAAGAACATGTAATTAGAATATAGAAATAGGAGGTGAAAGAAGAAATACATAACTTTTAATATTCAACAAACATACAGATCTCCCAACCGTTAAAACAATAGTATAGGGGAATCATTTGCTTTCCTAAGTAAGATGGTGAGCACTTAATACAAAGATGAAAAGCAAGCAGTAAAATGTGGCTTGTCCTTCCTTAGGCTTACAGAAGGTAGAGACATTTGCATCTTCACTGTTTTGTTGTTGCTGTTGCTTTTAACTAAAGCATTGACTTTTCAAATGCTTGTCAGCTGAAGCACAGCATTCTAACTGAATAGACCGTTTGAAGAAATACAACATGACAGTATTCCCAAGATTTTAGGTCAATGCAAATTTGGATCTAGGTAAGGAGAGAAAAAAAAAAAAACTTTGCATTTAAAGTTTAACATTGTGTTCTTTCAAAAACATTTGTCTCACAAATATGTTCATAACTTGTTTTTAAGAAACTAATCATTTCTGTAATAAATTCCCTAGCCTCATGCGGTATTTTTCTGTGTTTAACTCTAGAAACATCCATGTATGTCAGTCAAAGGAGAGGAGACAGTCCCCAGAGAAACACTGCATTTCTTTTCCCTTTTTTTTCTTTGTTTTTCAGTCATTCTGAAACCTATGCCCTCTTGTGCAACCTCAACTCTAATATGGTGACAACACTGGATTAGCAAGGGCGGGCTTAGAGTGAGCGCTCACTCTTGCCCAAGCTAGGCACACCCATGTCTAGCCTCCTTGTTGAGGGATGACCCTGGGTAAGGCTTGGCATATTTGCACCTATCCTAGAATCACCAAAAAGAAAAAAAGAAAATCTGTTTTTATTCACACTGGAAGCACATTTCCACATGAATCAAATAACCAAAAATTCAAAAGGCAGGGTGACCCAGAGTTTTGAAAATTATCTATAGAAAGAGACATATCATCCACCAAGAGTGAGGGGTAAACTGCACAGCCAATTGGAAAACACTTAGCATGGCATGGTAAAACTGACCATGCACATATCCCACGACTGTCAACCCTATTCCCAGAGCATCCCATCACCGTATGCATGGCCATTATGATGGCATTGTTTGAAATAGCCATAGACTGGAAACAAGACAGTTGCCTTTATTGGCTAGTGGTCCTCCTGTAGTTTTAGAAAGGTATAGTCGCCACAATCCCTTCTTATGTTTCAAAGCAAAGTCTACTCTGTGCAAGGATACTTCGATCTGAAGGGTCATTTACATAAGAACAATTTTGTGTGTTCACGTGCTGGTGACAGAGTTATGTATTTCTGCTTGACCATTTGTATATTCGACTCCCGATCTCCCTTAGGACTTCTGAAATGCCTCAACATGGCATGAACAATTGTGGACTGAGGAGAGAATTAACACAAGGGTATGGATGATGACAAGTACTTTTTCTAAAACAATTATTATTAATTATACCTAGATTGATATTCAGTAAGCTGAGGTTTATGGTTTTGTATATTTTGTTAGACTATATTTCTCATAGAATTATTAATAACAGGGAGAAAGAATTGTTTAGGTTATTAAAGAGTTAAAATAATGCAAAGATAGCTACAATAAAGAGACACAGGAATGTGGAAGGAAGAAACGGTTGTAGTGGAAAGAGAGAAAATGCAGAGAAGCCATTTCTAATAATACAGACCAGGCTCTACCTAATGTGAGATAACGGCAATCTTCTGACTCTTCTGACTGTTTCCTTCAGTCTCTATGCTAACTCTTTCGTCCTAGCCTACTACTCCTCAAACCTTCCTAACTGTAATTCTAAGATCTCTAAAGGTAAACCAATAATGCTGTCTTGAATTCCAGTATTATATTAGTCCAGAACGATTTTACTTAAATATATTTAGCGATTATATGCTAACTACTTGTTTTCATTTGCTTAAGTACTGTAGGGATTTATGATGCTTATTAATGGAAATCTATGCAAATTATTGAACCATAAATTGGGCTAGAACTCTCAATTTTCTTTCAATAAGTATTCCAAAATTGCTTTCATAATGAATGTCTCATTCTGAGAAGAACACTAAACAATTGATGTGAAGTTACATATATAATTGAAGGATTTTATAACGCCTGATAAACCCTGGCTAGGTATTCCTTGAATCGTCACTTACATTGTGCTTTGTGAGATTTGAAATATTAGTTGCTATTGCTTGTAGCCAGTCAACGCAGTCTTCAGCAGAGAGGCTCTGAATAATCCCACTGCAGACCCCATCCACAGCAATGACTTGAAAGGCATTCTGCCTGCAGAAGTTGAGAACAAATCAGATCAAAACATACTGTCATTGATCTATTTGCAACTCATAATAGTATCTGTTGAAAAGCTTATCTTTGAAACAATATAAATATCAGCCTCCAAATTCATATTTGGTTGCCTGACTTTATAAACATCTCTGTTTTAAATGAAACACTGAAGATAGACCCAAATGACATACAATTTCAATTTAGTAGGAAGCATCTTTAGATTCAGGTAACTATGGAGAAACTTTGACTTCTAAAACATACAATATGTAAATGAAAGAGAATCTAAGAAATTTTAGATGCATTATTTTCCCAGTTTGCTATAACATTATGCATAGTTTACTTATTATTTAGGCTACCTTTGTCTCCTCTTAACATTTGTCAATGCATTTTCTGACTTAGAAAGATCGCAAACACAGGCAATAAAACATTCAGTGTGACATTAAAAAGTCACTTGATAACGTGAGTGGCAGCACTTTATCCATTGTTCTCCACCCTCATTCTCAGTCTGTTCATCTTCTCAAAGATGATTTGGAACAAGAGATTCATACCTCCTTTCCAGGTCTAAATGATCATGCTCTCCATTTGCATGGATGCTGAAAATTTCATTAACATTAAACTTTTTTCTTAAAATGTTATGATCAGTCTAAGCATTCTGAAAGTATATTATTGACTTTTGTTTTTGTTGTCATAGACAATTAAATGATGCTTTTTAAAATTGTTCACAAAAGTGCTATTGAATTTAAAAGTGTGCCCTATAGTTTCAGTGACTTCCTTACTTCCAGATATTTTAATATTTTGATATAAACTTAATGGACAGGAATATATAAAATCCCAAAATGGATGGAAGCCAGCCAAAGTCTCATGCTTAAGAATTACTTCATTGTGCAACATGATACACAAACTATATTTCAATTCCAGTCAATTATAAATAGAAAACTTCTGCAATTCAGTATTCAAAGCTATGTAAAATGTATAAATTTATATGTTTTCTCCAAACAAACACCTTTCCTGGCTCTTCTACTAGACATTTGTGGATATAAAACATGAGTTTAATCCCCAAACAAAGAAAATCCGATAGAGCATGTCTGACTTAGGTCTCCTGCTAGATTTATGCCACTCTGCCTTCCTGTCTCAGAACTGGGCACACGGTAAGGCCTTGGGCATTCACGACTCTGAGGGTTCAAAATATCAATATTTTTAGAGAAACTGGTTCTCATATTTTGGACACAGCACTTTATAATGAAAACAGGGATGTGCTCAGATATACGTTTTTGCTTTCTTTTAAAAATACATTAAAAGAATTTCAGAAGTATAACTGTTGTGCATTTCTTTGAAATAAAGTTAGTTTGATTTTGTGACAGTGTACACATTGAATGAAAATAATGTTATAATTTCACACGATATTTTTAGCTTTCATTCTGATGTTTAACAGCAAGTAAGATGTTTAAAGTATTCAGACAGAAGTTTAACCATCCATAGAAAATGAGAAATAATTGGAGTTTAGTAATACATATTTCTTTCTGCTCACCGGTTGTAATCACTGCTTCATTTACCATAAATTAAAGCATATCTTGATCATATTTGTCTTCTCTGCTTTAAATGAATAACAGCAGCTAGATATCTTTAGCTAATAAAAATCAGTACACTTAGATCAAATCTTCAATCTATGTAATTACGGATGCTACATAGTCCCTACATAGAATAATTGAGGGGCTGATCTTTTATGAAACTAGACTTGTAAGTTAATACATATCAATTTGTACGTTCTGTCTCAACCTTTCAAATATGGAAACTCTTTCATGAACATAAGTGAAACACTTGAACAGTTTATTTGATTACATATGACCACTGATAGAATAAGTTGATCATAAAAATTACAGTTATCTGGGGCCTCTATTACTAAGTAAAGAAGGTTATTAGTAAACTAGCTCACTTAGTTGTGCCTCAATTTCATCTAAAGTGAGAAGAATTTACTGTACAGATTTAACAAGTATTTTCTGAATAACTGGTGGATCTAAATACTTTAATATATGGATGAAGTTCTATGTATAATATTCCCCTGAATAATCTATCAATATGGTCTTGGTTGCAATATTTCAGTGTTAAAAGAAAACGTACCCACATAGAATTATTGTCTCATCAAGCACTAGGGAAAAACTGCAGTGCTTTTGTTTTTATTTGTAGCTTTTAGAAAATGTAATTCTAGATAAACAATAAGAGTTAATATTTATTATGGAATCAATAGACTCCATTACCCATTAATTTAGCATTGTGAGACATTAAACTTTTACAGCATTAACAGTAACCTTATGGATACCCAGACAAAACTATGTGTCTTAGTCTTAGTTATATATATATATACACACACGCAAAAATTACATCACTGAAGAGTTAGTCCGAAGTTTTTTGTTCAGGCTTATTTTTCCACTGTCCACTTATACAGTTTTCTAAAGATTCTTGGTAACTCTTCTGGCAGTAAAAAGTAATTTCAAATGTTGCTCAATTTCAAAGTAGGTTTATTCATTTAAAATACAAATTTAGTCTTCCTTGAATGAAAAGTATACTGCTCACTATATAAATTCATGAATAATTTTCAACCTAACATAAGCGATCAAATAAATATACATCATTTCTAATTAATACAGTTTGTGATTCCTGTTTTGATTCATTGTTGATTTTACCCCACAAGAGGATATGTACTTTTATGCCACAGAGACTAAAATGTAAAAGTTTGGAGTGGCTGGAATGAGCATGAGTTCTGGGAGCTCACCATGGAAAAACAGGCAGACTCAGAATGAGGTGGGCTTAAAGTCTGCAAGGAACCACTGCAGAACTCCACCTAGAGGACCACAATGGCTAGATTTGTGTGGCTTGGGTGGTCCTGTTAGACCAGCGAGGGAAGGACTCTCACTGGTAAAACTTGAAGTGATATGAAACTGAAATAAACCTATATTAGTGAGAGTGAAGATGAAGCAATTTAGTTCACTTAGTTGTGCCCCAATTTCCCCTAAAAAATGAGAACGATTTACAGATTTAACAGGGATCTCGGTACTTTCACATATGGTTGAAGTTCTACGTATAATTTCCCCCTTAAAGGCATTAGAAATGACGTGATTCAATAACTGCTTTTTAAAATGAATTATGAAGGAGTGAGTAGAATCAAAACTGCTCCACCATGTTGGGTTAAGCAGTGGGATGGCTTGGCTGGGGCAGGTAAGGGAAAGCAAAACTTTTAAAGAGGAGATAATTAATCCAAAAGAAAATGTTCAAAGCATGAAAAGCATAGTATAGCCAGAGAAATATGCGTTGTCTGGCATATTGTGTGTGGATCTGAAGAGGAGGCAAGTCATGAAGTTGGTGATTGGACAAGGCAAAATCAGTGATAATTCACATATCTTGCTGCAACTTGATCCTGAGGGTCAGGGGAGCCACTGGAGACATTGAAGCACTGGAGGAAAAGGGTCATGCTTATATTTTAGAAATATCTCTCTGTGGGGTGAAGGATATGGAGAAAAAGTGAGAATAAAGTCTGAGGTATGTGAGAAGGGTATTGCAATACACAAAAGGAATTATGAGAAAAATCAGTCTCACAGAGTGGCCCCGTGTGAAGACGGAACATTGACTCATTTACTTGATTTCATTATCACTTAATTGGTGGGAGGATGCTATTCAAGGAAAGGAAGAAATAAGAAGAGGCCCCTCGGGTTTGTGACTGTAGCGTTTTACTCTGTCTTATTGAGTGTAATCCACACACAGCAGGCCTGAGTTGTTTCTTCCCTGTGTGCACTACCTTAGTTCACTGCTGTGTCTTCTCTTTAATCTTTCAGGCACAAACCTAAGCTGTTTAGGTACATCAGGAGCTTTTTCAAGTTATTTTTTGTGACTTATTTTCCAGACCTTAAATTCACTAGATGTTTCATGAGTTGAAACCACATAACTCATCATTCCCTAAAGAAGTCCTGCACTTTATGCAACAGTGTCTTTCTTCCTGGTACACTTTGTGTGAAATGCCCATCTATGCTCCTTCAACATCTCCAAGGTCCTTGCAAGTCAGTTAACACTGGGAAACTCTCTGACCCGCAGTTCCTCTAGTCGTGAAATGAAGAAGGCAACACATATTCTGCACACCTCAGGCTGTATTTTAAAGGCTATAGACTGGACTTCTTAAGAACTGAAAAATCTGTCAAAAATACCAGTTGTGTTATTTCTGCCTGTCAAAATCCATTTCAAATTTTAAGAAGTTAACTCAGGTGCCATCTCTTCCATGATATTTTCTATAACCCTTGTATTTGGAATGAATCTCTTCCACTTTAGTGCCCCTAGACTTCCTGATTCCTTTATTGCAACATTTGTTCTCTGTGGTATTAAACATGTTTGTGTAACAGCTAAATCCTGTTCGATCTTACTAAGCTGCTAGCTCCTTGAAGGAAAAGCCATATATGCTATTTTATACCTCTCATAGCATTAGCACAGTACTCGGAGACTTTAATCTGTAAGTAAGGAACAAAAACAAACAAGTCCATCTCCATTTTACTTTCACAATCCACTGCTTTTGCTAACTTGATATCTAGTGTTGTCCAAGACAGCTCCACTGTCAGACTTGAATTCTCACATTTCTGTTCTTTAACTATAACCTCTTCGTTTCCATCACCACCAAATTACCCTATTATTTTTCTGATCTTTCTTAGTCCTTCCAATTACCCTAGTAAGTGTGTTATAATAAACTGGAAAAATGAAACAAATAACGACTCTTTAGCAAGCTAATTTGCCCTAGATTGAAAGAACTATACAAAATTGATCTAGAATTTTTCAAAGGAAGTGTGGACTTTTCCAAAGAGAGTTATATATTTTAAGGGTATTATGACAGTTTCTTTTTTAATCCCCTACATAATTGTGTAAGAACAAGTGAAGAGGTTTATGCCAGAGGAAGGAATATTTGCATGACTTATGGAAAGGGTCTTAATGGTATTTAGTTGATGTTTTCTAAAAATTATTGATTGTTCCTGAGTTACATACAGACCAGTCCTTGTGGACCTCCTGACCAATCTGTGAAAGTGGAATGCAATCAGTCCAACTTCTGTATCCACTTTTGAGAACCACATGCCACATCATGATGATGAAACTGAAGGGCAACTGCCGCATCAGACGTGGGTGCTGTTTCTGTTTATGAGCATATTTGCCATTGAGTCTTCCTTCTCTGCCAGGCACAGTGGCTCATGCCTGTAATCCCAGAACTTTGGGGTGCCTACGCAGGCAGATCACTTGAGGTCATGAGTTTGAGACCAGCCTGGCCAACATGGCAAAAACCTATCTCTAATAAAAAATACAAAAATTAGCTGGCATGGTTGTGGGAGCCTGTAATCCCAGCTACTCAGGAGGCTGAGACAGGAGAATCACTTAAACCCGGGAGGCAGAGGTTGCAGTGAGCCGAAATAGTGCCACTGCACTCCAGCCTGGGTGACAGAGTGAGACTCTGTTTCAAAAAATAAAAAAGTGAGTCTTCCTTCTCAATTAGTAACGCATGCCATGGAATGCTTAAATGTTATATTCCCCTTTCCCCCGCATCACATTTTTATGAATATACTCTTACACATTGTGCTCCTTTCTCTACTGTCATTATCTTTCTTCCTATAAACTATTTTTTATCAATTAGCTTCTACAATTATTCTACCCAAAGTCACCCCCAAATTAATCACTGTTCCTCAGTTCTTTCAGTATTTCTTTTCTGTAGTTGATACAATCAACTGTTTCTTCTCCTTAAAACCTTGATTGAAATAGCTTCTATGACATCCTTACGTCATAGTTTTTTTATGCCTATCTACTTTTTTCTGTTTCACACATTCACTAATTGTGCTTCCTCCTCAGATCCCCTAAAATATACATTCCTGAAGCTTCCCCTCCTTCAATGAACAGCCATGAATTCAGTATTTACTATAAGCCAGATCCATATTTGGCTTTATTGTTACAGACCCATTTGCTAAGATTGCTGTGTTATTAAAAGCACAATTTTTATAACCACTAAACTTGCCTACTGTTTAGATACTAAACTTCATCCACCAGTGTCAAACCTGTCACCATCTGAAACGTCTTCATCTCAAGGTAAACAGCGTGTGCACTCTAGGAGAAAACTAGAAATTCTACTGTCATTTGAGAACTTTTAAAGTCCAAAAGCCTACTTTCAATATTGTTGATTTTCATAGTGTTTAAAAAGCATGCAGTAGATGATAATTCTACCTAAGGAAAAAACTAAGACATTAACTTTTTTCATTAAAATTCATTTAATAAATATTTGTTGAGTACTTTCAGTCATAAAGTATGCTAAACACTGAGAGTGCTCCTCAAAATTAAACTCTCAAATTCAAATATATATATAATATGTATATAATATTATATAAACTGACGTGCACATATTTATATGCTCATTTTGCATATAAATAAATTAAAGCTTGAAGAGATTAAAAGAACAGCCAGTTTTAACAATCTTTAACTCTTATTGTAATACCCTTGACACTGCAATATTATAACATACTTCAAAATTTAAAGCAGATATTTATATCTGAATCAGGGTCATTACATTATGATAAATGTAAACTATGTTATTACTGATAAAAATATCATGATTGATAAAAATATCATGATAAAATATCACTGATAAAAATATCATGACTGATAAAAATATCAAAACATGATAAAAATATGTTTTAATTTATACATACACAATAGTACATGACTGTAACACAACTTGATTGCAATTAAAGTTAAAATCATGAGCTATGGCAAAAAAGCCACCAAGAAATAATATCCTAAGTTTGAGCCAAGCTAAATAATTTTATTTATTTGTAATCATGGGCAGCGCTATTCATAATAGTCAAAATATGAAATCAACCTAAGTGTCTATCAGTGGATGAATGGCTAAAGAAGTGTAGTATACATATATTACATTCATATGTACATATACATATATATGCAATAGTATATTATTCATCTATAAATCTAGTGTAAATCACTTATTTATCTTTTCTTGCCCCCTGATCCCTCACTGAATCTACTACTACTAGTCCGTGAGCTTTTTCAGAGAAAGAATCAAACGCAATGTCTCCCACTTACAGATATTAAATCAATATTGATTGAGTGAATGAGTAAACAATAAATTAGCTCTTGAATGTGAATCTCTATGAAATCCATTCTGAATAGTGCTATGTTTGTAACTGCTTATTGCTGTCATGTGTATTGAGTGTAATTAATTCAGCTGATGAAGCTGTTGATGTGCTGAATGCCATAAAAATGAAAATGTAAGGAGTCATCTGGACCCATTCAGACAATTTCTTTCTTGCCAGAAATTTCTCTAGCTAAATGTCTTCAAATAATATAACTGCATTTTTTAAAATAAAAATGAAAATAAATATACACTTTTAAAAAATATGCATTCTCTTAATAGAAACATTAAGAGAGCTCTTAAGGCAGAAGGAAAATAGAACCAAAAGAAAGAAATGAGAAGAAAGATTAAAAGTAGAATATGTTTGAATAGTTACATGAAAGCAATAATATATTTTGAAGTATCTAATTTACATTTTTTAAGTATATCAAAAATATGCTGAAACAGAAGGAAAAACAAAAGAATTAAAGTGTCTTAAAGTTCCAACATTTTCTGAAATTGATATAAATTGTGTTAAACTGTAATAGTTATACACATATGGTTCTATATCTATGATAATGTTTAGGCAATAACTTAAACTATAACAAAAAGATGAATATATGAAAATTGAATAGAGGCAGTATTAAATAATAAACATCTCTAATTATTACAAGAGGTAAAGAAATAAAACAGCACAAAAACTAGTGTGTTGAGCAAAAGGACTTTGAGATATATGTATATCTCAACAGTATAAAATCTAACAAATCAGTTTCAAAATGGTCAAAAGACATGAACAGACACTTCAGTAAGAAAGAAATACTGACGGTGAATAAGTACATAAAAAGATGCTCAACGTCACTATAATATGCAAATCAAGGCCACTGGGACATGTCACTACATACCCATTAAAGTGGTTCAGCAAAGCAACAACACTAAATGTGGCAGAGATGTGGAGAAACAATCATTCCTACATTGTTGGTGGGAGTGTAAAATTGGACAATCACTCTAGAGAGCAATTTGACTGCATCTTAAAAGACTAAAATACTATTGTAATATAACCCATTCATTGCACTTTTTAGCATTTATCAGAAGAAATGGAAATGTATGCTCCCAAAAGATCTATATACAAATATTCATAGCATCCTTATTTAGAATAGTCAAAAACTGGAAGCAACCTAGATGTTTTGCCAAGGTTGAATTTTTTAAATGTACTACATCTATACCATAGGATATCACTCAGAAATGAAAGGGAATGAACAACTGAGAAAAAAAAAAAAAAAAAACACTACTTGGAAGAATCTCCAGGAAATTATCTTGTGGGAGAGAACAACAACAGCAACAACAACAAAACAGACACATAGACCAATGGAGCAGAATAGAGACCCCAGAAATCAATTCTCTCATTTACAGCCAACTCAGATTCAACAAAGGTGGCAAGATTGGAGAAAGGGCAGTCTCTTCAATAAACGTTGCTGGGAAAACTGAAGACCCATATGCAGAGGAATGAAACTAGAGCCCTATCCCTCACCATACATAAAAATAAAATCAAAAGGATTAAATACTTAAATCAAAGGCCTGAAACTATGAAACTGCTGGAAGAAGACTCTGGGGAAATGCTCTGGGATATTAGTCTGGGCTAGGATGTTTTGTGTAAGACCACAAAAGCACAGCCAAAGCAAAAATAGACAAATGTTATTACATCAAACAAAAAAGCTTCTGCACCACAAAAGAAAAAATAAAGTGAGAGACAACCTACAGAATGGGAAAAAAATATTTTCAAATGACTCATCTGACAAAAAGTTACTGAACAGAATATATAAGGCACTCAAACAACTCAATTAAAAAATCTGATTTAAAAATGGGCAAAAGATTTGGACATTTCTCAAAAGAAGACATAAGCATGGTCAACAGGTATAAGAAAAACTGCTCAACATCACTAATCATCACAGACATGCAAACAGAGTGCAATTCATTCAGCTGATGAAGCTGTTGATGAGATATCTCACCCCATTTAAAATGGCTTATATATGAAAGACAGGCAATAACAACTGCTGCTGAGGATACGGAGAAAGAGGAACCCTTATACACAGTTGGTGAAAATGTAAATTAGAACACTTCACTACTTCAGAACAGTATGGAGTTTTTCAGTTCTCAAAAAACTGAAAATAAGACTATCACACAGTCCAGCAATTTCAGTAGTGGGTATATATTTTAAAAGAAGGAAATCAATGTATTGAAAGATGTCTGTGCTCCTATGTTTATTGCAACAATATTCATAATAGTCAAAATGTGAAATCAACCTAAGTGTTTATCAGTGGATGAATGGCTAAAGAAAGTGTAGTATACATTTGGGTCAGGCACGGTGGCTTACACCTTTAATCTCAGTACTTTAGGAGGCCGAGGCGGATGGATCATTTGAGATCAGAAATTCCAGACCAGGCTGGCCAACATGACAAAACACCATCTCTACTAAAAATACAAAAAAGTAGCTGGGCGTGGTGGGGTGCTACTGTAATACCAGCTACTCGGGAGGCTGAAGCAGAAGAATTGCTTGAACCGAGGGGCGGAGGTTGCAGTGAGCCAAGATCGTGCCACTGCACTCCAGCCTGGGCAACAAGACTGAAACTCCATCTCAAAAAAAAAAAAAAAAAGAAAGAAAGTGTAGTATACATATATTTTGTATATATATGCAATAAATATTATTCCTCCATTAAATATTATATTCAATGCAATAAAATATTATTTTATTAATATTAAATATAAAATATTATTGCATTTATATTTAATATTTTATTAATATTAAATATAAAATATTATTGCAATAAAATATTATTCCTCCATTAAAAAAAGAATGCAACTCTGTCATTTGCAGCAACATGGATAGAATTAGAGGTCATTATACTGAGTGAAATAATCCAGGCACAAAAAGATAAGTATTCCATCTTCTCACTCATATTTAAGTGAGAGCTAGAAAAGTTGATTTCATTGAGATAGATAGTAGATTGTTTGTTAACAGAGACCAGGAAAGTTAGAAGGGAAAGAAAATGAAGAGAAGCTGATTGATGAATACAAACATATAGTTTAATATAAGAAATAGGACCTAGTATTAAATAGTTTAGTAAGGTGACTGTAGTTTATAATAATCTATTGTATATTTTTTAAAATAGCTAGAAAAGAAGGATTTGAATACTTCTCATATAAAGAAAAGACAAATATGAAGATGATGGATATTGTAAGTATACTAACTCAATTTTTACAATTCTATGAATGTGTTAAATGATCACGTGTGTTCTAAAACTATGCATCTATTATGCATCAAAAAATTGAATTAAATAAGGTTATATAGTATCGTATATAATGTTCTCAATAAGATGAAATAACAGGCAAAGAACAGGTTATTAGTTGTCAGATTAGAAATGTGGTGAGGGAGGAGGGCAGGAGGGATGCTGGTGTAGTTATGGAAGAACTACAGAATACCTACAATGATGGAACTGTTCATACAAAACTTGGCTGCATTGGAGGATGCAGGAACATGCATATGTGACAAAATTTCACAGAAATAAACACGCGTGCGTGCGCGCACACACACACACACAAAGAGGTAAAATCTGTGTGGTGACGGAGCCTCCCTCATTGCTAGCACAGCAGTCTGTGATCTAACCGCAAGGCAGCAGTGACGCTGGGGGAGGGGCACCCGCCATTGCTGAGGCTTAAGTAGGTAAACAAAGCCCCTGGGAAGCTCGAACTGGGTGGAGCTCACAGCAGCTCAAGGAAACCTGCCCATCTCTGTAGACTCCACCTCTGGGGACAGGGCACAGCTAAACAACAACAAAAGCAGCAGAAACCTCTGCAGACACAAACGACTCTGTCTGAAAGCTTTGGAGAGAGCAGTGGATCTCCCAACATGGAGGTTGAGATCTGAGAAGGGACAGACTGCCTGTTCAAGTGGGTCCCTGTCCCCTGAGTAGCCTAACTGGGAGACATCCCCCACTAGGGTCAGTCTGACACCCCACACCTCACAGGGTGGAGTACACGCCTGAGAGGAAGCTTCCAAAGCAAGAATCAGACAGGTACACTGGCTGTTCAGCAATATTCTATCTTCTGCAGCCTCTGCTGCTGATACCCAGGCAAACAGGGTCTGGAGTGGACCTCAAGCAATCTCCAACAGACCTACAGCTGAGGGTCCTGTTAGAAGGAAAACTATCAAACAGGAAGGACACCTACACCAAAACCCCATCAGTACGTCACCATCATCAAAGACCAGAGGCAGATAAAACCACAAAGATGGGGAAAAAGCAAGGGCAGAAAAGCAGGAAATTCAAAAAATAAGAGCACATCTCCCCCGGCAAAGGAGAGCAGCTCATCGCCAGCAACAGATCAAAGCTGGACGGAGAATGACTTTGACGAGATGAGAGAAGAAGGCTTCAGTCCATCAAACTTCTCAGACCTAAAGGAGGAATTATGTACCCAGCCCAAAGAAACTAAAAATCTTGAAAAAAAAGTGGAAGAATTGATAGCTAGAGTAATTAATGCAGAGAAGGTTATAAACGAAATGAAAGAGATGAAAACCATGACACGAGAAATACATGACAAATGCACAAGCTTCAGTAACTGACTCGATCAACTGGAAGAAAGAGTATCAGCGATTGAGGATCAAATGAATGAAATGAAGCGAGAAGAGAAACCAAAAGAAAAAAGAAGAAAAAGAAATGAACAAAGCCTGCAAGAAGTATGGGATTATGTAAAAAGACCAAATCTACGTCTGATTGGGGTGCCTGAAAGTGAGGGGGAAAATGGAACCAAGTTGGAAAACACTCTTCAGGATATCATCCAGGAGAACTTGCCCAACCTAGGAGGGCAGGCCAACATTCAATCCAGGAAATACAGAGAACGCCACAAAGATACTCCTCGAGAAGAGCAACTCCAAGACACATAATTGCCAGATTCACCAAAGTTGAAATGAAGGAAAAAATCTTAAGGGCAGCCAGAGAGAAAGGTCGGGTTACCCACAAAGGGAACCCCATCAGACTAACAGCAGATCTCTCAGCAGAAACTCTCCAAGCCAGAAGAGAGTGGGAGCCAATATTCAACATTCTTAAAGAAAAGAATTTTCAACCCAGAATTTCATATCCAGCCAAACTAAGTTTCATAAGTGAAGGAGAAATAAAATCCTTTACAGATAAGCAAATGCTTAGAGATTTTGTCACGACTAGGCCTGCCTTACAAGAGACCCTGAAGGAAGCACTAAACATGGAAAGGAACAACCGGTACCAGCCATTGCAAAAACATGCCAAAATGTAAAGACATCAAGGCTAGGAAGAAACTGCATCAACTAATGAGCAAAATAACCAGTTAATATCATAATGGCAGGATCAAGTTCACACATAACAATATTAACCTTAAATGTAAATGGACTAAATGCTCCAATTAAAAGACACAGACTGGCAAACTGGATAAAGAGTCAAGACCCATCAGTCTGCAGCATTCAGGAGACCCATCTCACATGCTGAGACATACATAGGCTCAAAATAAAGGGATGGAGGAAGATTTACCAAGCAAATGAAGAACACAAAAAAGCAAGGGTTGCAATACTAGTCTCTGATAAAATAGACTTTAAACCATCAAAGATCAAAAGAGACAAAGAAGGCCATTACATAATGGTAAAGGGATCAATTCAACAGGAAGAGCTAACTATCCTAAATGTATATGCACCCAATACAGGAGCACCCAGATTCATAAAGCAAGTCCTTAGAGACTTACAAAGAGACTTAAACTCCCATACAATAATAATGGGAGACTTCAACACCCCACTGTCAACATTAGACAGATCAACGAGACAGAAAGTTAACAAGGATATCCAGGAATTGAACTCATCTCTGCAGCAAGCAGACCTAATAGACATCTACAGAACTCTCCACCCCAAATCAACAGAATATACATTCTTCTCAGCACCACATCTCACTTATTCCAAAATTGACCACATAATTGGAAGTAAAGCACTCCTCAGCAAATGTACAAGAACAGAAATTATAACAAACTGTCTCACAGACCACAGTGCAATCAAACTAGAACTCAGGACTAAGAAACTCAATCCAAACCGCTCAACTACATGGAAACTGAACAACCTGCTCCTGAATGACTACTGGGTACATAATGAAATGAAAGCAGAAATAAAGATGTTCTTTGAAACCAATGAGAACAAAGATACAACATACCAGAATCTCTGGGACACATTTAAAGCAGTGTGTAGAGGGAAACTTATAGCACTAAATGCCCACAAGAGAAAGCTGGAAAGATCTAAAATTGACACTCTAACATGACAATTAGAAGAATTAGAGAAGCAAGAGCAAACACATTCGAAAGCTAGCAGAAGGCAAGAAATAACTAAGATCAGAGCAGAACTGAAGGAGATAGAGACACAAAAAACCCTCCAAAAAATCAATGAATCCAGGAGCTGGTTTTTTGAAAAGATCAACAAAATTGACAGACCGCTAGCAGGACTAATAAAAAAGAAAAGAGAGAAGAATCAAATAGATGCAATAAAAAATGATAAAGGGGATATCACCACCAACCCCACAGAAATACAAACTACCATCAGAGAATACTATAAACACCTCTACGCAAATAAACTAGACAATCTAGAAGAAATGGATAATTTCCTGGATACTTACACTCTTCCAAGACTAAACCAGGAAGAAGTTGAATCCCTGAATAGACCAATAGCAGGCTCTGAAATTGAGGCAATAATTAATAGCCTACCAACGAAAAAAAGTCCAGGACCAGATGGATTCACAGCTAAATTCTGCCAGAGGTACAAGGAGGAGCTGGTACCATTCCTTCTGAAACTATTCCAATCACTAGAAAAAGAGGGAATCCTCCCTAACTCATTTTATGAGGCCAACATCATCCTGATACCCAAGCCTGGCAGAGACACAACAAAAAAAAGAGAATTTCAGACCAATATCCCTGATGAACATCGAAGCAAAAATCCACAATAAAATACTGGCAAACTGGATTCAGCAGCACATCAAAAAGCTTATCCACCATGATCAAGTGGGCTTCATCCCTGGGATGCAAGGATGGTTCAACATTCACAAATCAGTAAACGTAATCCAGCATATAAACAGAAACAAAGACAAGAAACACATGATTATCTCAATAGATGCAGAAAAGGCTTTTGACAAAATTCAACAGCCCTTCATGCTAAAAATGCTCAATAAATTCGGTATTGATGGAACATACCTCAAAATAATAAGAGCTATTTATGACAAACCCACAGCCAATATCATACTGAATGGGCAAAAACTGGAAAAATTCCCTTTGAAAACTGGCACAAGACAGGGATGCCCTCTCTCACCACTCCTATTCAACATAGTGTTGGAAGTTCTGGCTAGGGCAATCAGGCAAGAGAAAGAAATCAAGGGTATTCCGTTAGGAAAAGAAGAAGTCAAATTGTCCCTCTTTGCAGATGACATGATTGTATATTTAGAAAACCCCATTGTCTCAGCCCAAAATCTCCTTAAGCTGATAAGAAACTTCAGCAAAGTCTCAGGATACAAAATCAATGTGCAAAAATCACAAGCATTCTTATACACCAGTAACAGACAAACAGAGAGCCAAATCATGAATGAACTTCCATTCAGAATCACTTCAAAGAGAATAAAATACCTAGGAATCCAACTTACAAGGGATGTAAAGGACCTCTTCAAGGAGAACTACAAACCACTGCTCAGTGAAATAAAAGAGGACACAAACAAATGGAAGAACATACCATGCTCATGGATAGGAAGAATCAAGATCATGAAAATGGCCATACTGCCCAAGGTAATCTTTAGATTCAATGCCATCCACATCAAGCTACCAATGAGTTTCTTCACAGAATTGGAAAAAACTGCTTTAAAGTTCATATGGAACCAAAAAAGAGCCCACATCTCCAAGACAATCCTAAGTCAAAAGAACAAAGCTGGAGGCATCACGCTACCTGACTTCAAACTATACTACAAGGCTACAGCAACCAAAACAGCATGGTACTGGTACCAAAACAGAGATATAGACCAATGGAACAGAACAGAGCCCTCAGAAATAATACCACACATCTACAGACATGTGATCTTTGACAAACCTGAGAGAAACAAGAAATGGGGAAAGGATTCCCTATTTAATAAATGGTGCTGGGAAAATTGGCTAGCCATAAGTAGAAAGCTGAAACTGGATCCTTTCCTTGCTCCTTATACGTAAATTAATTCAAGATGGATTAGAGACTTAAATGTTAGACCTAATACCATAAAAACCCTAGAGGAAAACCTAGGTAGTACCATTCAGGACATAGGCATGGGCAAAGACTTCATGTCTAAAACACCAAAAGCAACGGCAGCAACAGCCAAAATTGACAAATGTGATCTAATTAAACTAAAAAGCTTCTGCCCAGCGAAAGAAACTACCATCAGAGTGAACAGGCAACCTACAGAATGGGAGAAAATTTTTGCAATCTACTCATCTGACAAAGGGCTAATATCCAGAACCTACAAAGAACTCAAACAAATTTACAAGAAAAAAACAAACCACCCCATCAAAAAGTGGGCAAAGGATATGAACAGACAGTTCTCAAAAGAAGACATTCATACAGCCAACAGACACATGAAAAAATGCTCATCATCACTGGACATCAGAGAAATGCAAATCAAAACCACAATGAGATACCATCTCACACCAGTTAGGATGGCGATCATTAAAAAGTCAGGAAACAACAGGTGCTGGAGAGGATGTGGAGAAATAGGAACACTTTTACACTGTTGGTGGGATTGTAAACTAGTTCAACCATTATGGAAAACAGTAGTGCAATTCCTCAAGGATCTAGAACAAGATGTACCATATGACCCAGCCATCCCATTACTGGGTATATACCCAAAGGATTATAAATCATGCTGCTATAAAGACACATGCACACGTATGTTTATTGCAGCACTATTCACAATAGCAAAGACTTGGAATCAACCCAAATGTCCATCAGTGACAGACTGGATTAAGAAAATGTGGCACATATACACCATGGAATACTATGCAGCCATAAAAAAGGAGGAGTTTGTGTCCTTTGTAGGGACATGGATGCAGCTGGAAACCATCATTCTTAGCAAACTATCACAAGAACAGAAAACCAAACACCGCATGTTCTCACTCATAGGTGGGAACTGAACAATGAGATCACTTGGACTCGGGAAGGGGAACATCACACACCGGGGCCTATCATGGGGAGGGGGAAGGGGGGAGGGATTGCATTGGGAGTTATACCTGATGTAAATGACGAGTTGATGGGTGCTGATGGGTTGATGGGTGCAGCACAGCAACATGGCACAAGTATACATATGTAACAAACCTGCACGTTATGCACATGTACCCTAGAACTTAAAGTATAATAATAATAATAAATTAAAAAAAAATCTGTGTGGTGAATTTTTTCAAGTTAGTTTTCCAGTTGGGATATTGTATTATTGTTTTGCAACATGATACCATTTGGGATAATAAGCAAAGAGTAAATGAAAATAGTATTTCCCACAAGTGCATGTGAATATACATTTTTTTCAAAATAAAAGGTTAAATCATAAAAAGCTAGGATTTTCAATAGAAAAATAAGATGGTATATTCAAAATATATCTGTAATTACATTAAAAGTAAGTAGACTAATTTGATTTAATGACCAAGTTTGTTACTTTGGATTAAAAACAAAAAAGAATATTCCAAATATATGTATAATATATAGATGTGTATATATACCTATATATTAATGCAGAACGAGCACATTTTGTACAGTAAGACTAAGAACAGTTTAAATAATAGGATAGAAGAATATACAAGTAGATATTAATAAATATAAATCTGTTTTTTATTTATCCTAATAGATAGACTTAAAGGCGAGAAGTATCTCCAAAGGTATAGGACATGTCATAATAATCGGGCATCATATAACTGGAATTTATAAAAATTCTAAATCTACTTGTATCCGACAACATAATTAAATATAAACAGTAAACAGTCACTCAACAATATAGAGAAACACACAGATCTACTATCATAGTGGGACACTACCATCTTCATATAAAACCTAATACAATAAACTGGAAAAAATCGTGACTGATGCAGAGGATCAGAGCCTCTAATGAACACATATGACCTACTTGAAATATGTACAACACAGCACTAAAAAACTTACAATACTCATCCTTTATAAATACATATAGAACATTTCCCAAATTAACATATATGCTGAGTAAAATCAAGCCTCAACAATTATCAAAGGATTGAAATCATCTAGCATGAAATTATACTAAATAGAAATAGCAAAAAGATAATTAGAAAATCCACAAATATTTTGAAATTTTATGCTACACTTTTAAATAGTCCATATGTCAAAGAAGTAATTATAACAAAAATAAAACATTATCAAATGAATTTTTTAAAATATATGAATATCAACATTTGTGGATTTCCTATTTTGGCCAAGACAAAGTGACCTCATTCTTATCAGATGCTTCCTGATGCAACTAAAGAACTTCACACTTAACATGACAAAAGTATGGGAAGCCCCTGTGAGGTGAACAGGTAAGCATGAATGACTAGGGACTTCAAACTCAGGGATAAAAAAAAGTGCTAAGTCCCCTGGCTTTTCCTCCTGCATGTCCTAGACATGACCCTCTGAATCCGACCCTCTGAATCCTCCCCTCTGAATGGCTAACGGCAAGATTTTTTAAAAACATAAAGCCTCCAATGGAAACCTGTTACTCTAAAGGACTAGAGAATGGGTACACTGAAAACAAACAAAACAAAACCTTTTGGCAACACCTGCCCAAATTCAGTCAAATATCAATGGATACATTGTCTCCCTGTTCACAAGGTTTCCAGCAGGGCTTAGCAGGAAGCTGGTCTTCCATCCCACACCTTAAAGAAGCAGGCTCCAATTTCCCTGCCAGGGTAGTGTCAGTGGGGTGTCCTGGACAGCTGAACTATCATACTCACCTGCAACAACCAGACTAAACGGGCTTGTGGGAGATGGGACAAGTAAGTACTGTGCCTCCATTTCCGTGCTGACAAGTGTGGCCCAGCAAGGAGCTGGGTCTCTCCCACCATTATCACCATGGTGGAATGAGGTGGTACTTGGTGGAGCTAGTTGGCCTCTCCTATCCATCCACCTCCTTCCTTATGTCAGTAGAATTCTGTGGGGAGCTGAGCTTCTACCTCCAACCTTTAGCAACCAAGAAATGTTAATGACCCTGTCCATCTACCTTTCCAGGTGTCAGCATGGTGCAGTAGGAAACTTAACATATACACCCATGCAGTCCTCACAACAAAGAGATTGCCTGCTAAAAACAACAAGAAGAATAAGAACAACAACAAGAAAACCCAGATTAAATAGGAACCCGCATCTCAACATTTAATATCCAAAGTCTAGAATGATTTTGTTAAATCACTTGTCACATCAATATCCAGGAAAATCACAAGTTGAACAAGAAAAGAACTAATGATACTAACAATGAAATGAATGAGATATTGAAATTATCTCACAAAGATGTCACAGTAACCATCATAAAAATGCTTCAACAAGCAATTAGAAGTTTTCTTGAAACAAATAAAATTGTTTTTAAAAACTTTAAAAAAGAAGTTATTTTTAAAAGGATAAACTAGAACTGAAAAAATAAATCAAAAAAAAAATAAAATGATGAATAGGCTGAAGAGCAGAGTTAAATGACAGGAAATAAAATTTGAAAACATAAATACAGATCAATAAACTTTTCCCAAACTGTTTAACAGAAAGAAAACAGATTCTTAAAAAGTTTCTCAGTGATGTGCAGGACAATAATAAAAGGGTTAATATTTGCATCAACAGAGATCCAGAGGGAGAGAATGTAAAGTGAGGCTAAACAAGTATTTGAAGGAATAAAAGTCAAAACTTCCCTAATTTGCTGAAAGTCATAATCACACAAGTTTAAGAAGCAGAATAAAGCCCATTTATGAGAAACTTAAAAAAATATGTGCCAACATACTTCATAATTAGTCTTCTGAAACTGAAAAAAAAAAGAAAAAAAAGTCTTCAAAGCAGAAAGAAAGAACATATTACTTATAGGGGACACCAATTTGAATGACAGTAGACATTAATGCCTAACATATTTTAGCTACTGAAAGAAAAGAACTGTCAACTCCAAAGTCTGTGTCCACTAAGATAAATGAAAACTAAAGGAATTAGATGCTAGCAAATCTACCTTTAAAGAATGTCTAAAAAAATTATCTAAGCAGAAAGGAAGCGATAAAAGAAGCTTTGAAATTCAGAAAGATCATTGATGGGTACACTTTGGGTTAAGTATAATGGATTATCCTTTCTATGAGTTTTTAAAATCTTATTTGATGGTTGAAGCAAAATTCATAATACCACCCAATATAGTGTTTGATGTATGTGTAGGAAGTTAAGGCAATATCTTTATAAACAGGAAAGATAAAGGAATCTTAATGGAAGCAACATTTCTATACTTCATTCAAAGTGGTAAAACGTTACCAGTAGACTGGGATACATTACCTACACATATACCTCGAGCAACCAGTCAGAAAACTATGCAAAGTGATATACTCAAAAATACTATAAATAAGTCAAGAGGTGATGCTAAACTTGCAGGAGTAACTAGAAGAGTATTTGCTGGAAATGGGAAGATCTGGCAATATATATTAGGAAAAATAAATCTTAAAATTAATTATCAAAATGGACTCGCAAACTAAACCCTATGGGACAAATCTAGCCTGACACCTGTTTTTGTAAATAAGTTTTATTGGAACAAAGGTGTGCTCATTTATTTATATATTGTATACGGCTATTTTTGTGGCAGAACAGCAGAGCTGAGTACTTTGTGACAGAGATATTAAGGCCTGCAAAACATAAAATATTTACTATACAGCTCTTGGCCGGGCGCGGTGGCTCAAGCCTGTAATCCCAGCACTTTGGGAAGCCGAGACGGGCGGATCACGAGGTCAGGAGATCGAGACCATCCTGGTGAAACCTAACATGGTGAAACCCCGTTTCTACTAAAAAATACAAAAAACTAGCCGGGCGCGGTGGCGGGCGCCTGTAATCCCCGCTACTCAGGAGGCTGAGGCAGGAGAATGGCGTAAACCCGGGAGGCGGAGCTTGCAGTGACAGGGCGAGACTCCGTCTCAAAAAAAAAAAAAAATTTACTATACAGCTCTTTACAGAAAAGTTTCCCAATCCCCGGAACTTATATCTCTCAAAAAGCAATAAGAACAAAAATTCAAGCAGAAAAACTTAAGAAATGGAAACAATCAGGGAAAAAGCAGAGGCTCATAAAGTATATATATAAGTTAAGAGATCCAAGAAAGTCCCAAATTAATCATTTTTTAAAAATTAACAAAATGTACAACTCCTTAGCAAAACTGACCAAGATAAAAAGAGAAAAAAAAAAAAATCCAGAATGAAAAGGAGGACACTACTTATCTTACACTTAGTAAAATAGATAATAATATAAGAATATTAAAAGCAGAAAATAAATCTTATAATTTAGACCAACTATGCCACTGGGCATGTGGTTTATGCCTGTAATCCCCGCACTTCGGGAGGCCAAGGCAGGCAGATCTCTTGAGACCAGGAGTTCAATACTAGGGAACATGGTGAAATCCCATATCTACAAAAACAAAACAAAACAAAACAAAAAAAGCTGGGCATGGTGGCATGTGCCTGCAGTCCCAGCTACTCGGGAGACTGAGGTGGGAGGATCACTTGAACTCAGGAGGTGGAGGTTGCATTGAGTCAAGATCGCCCCTCTGCACTCCAGCTTGGGCAGCATAGCTAGACCTTGACTCAAAATAAATGAATGAATGAATAAATAAATAAACTATGCAATATTCTTGAGAAGTAAACAACACAAGAGGAAATATGAAAACTTAACAAAACTATCTATTGAATCCATTGAATCCATTAGAATAAGTTAATAGCAGAGTCAGGGCTTTAACTTGTGGTTTTGTCATCAGAATAGTAAGTGTTTAACTTTGTTAGAATACTATTTTGAAGCTCTTATTTCTACTATAAAAAATATACTAAAATCATAAGGCATATTGTGATATGTTTAAAAGGTTTCCTAAAAGGCCTCTTTTTTAATAAGCAAAACAATCGTAACCCATAAACATGGACTCACCGACTCAAATCTGTGCCGGGCACATACTGAGAGAAGCGTGAGTGTAGTAGAGGGATCAGTCTGAGGTCGCACCATCGCTTCTCCCACCTCAAGCCTGGAGATGTCGGCCACGACGAGCATGATAATGTGTCCTGAAAGGAAGACAAATATTTAAATGTAATGTTTTTCTTCTGTGCTTTGAGTTTCTGTGTCCCAAACCCCTTTCATCTGGGGGATATTATTTTTCCCCTAAATGATCAAAAGACTTTTATGGAATACCATGAGAAGAATTCCATATTACGGACACTAAAGTTGTATTGGTTAACTCATTTATTAATAGAATGCTATAAGAAGTTAAGAAAGGAATTATTGAGACTAAGAATGCTAGTGAAAACATATTTTTTAAATGAGGAGTGGAGATGGAAGGAAAGGATAAGAGTGTGACAGAACATAATTTATTCAAGAATGGAAAAAGTGGGACAAAAACTGTAAGTATAATTAGCCAATAAGTGAAAAAATAAAAATAACTGGTAGTTCATTCAATTAGCAAGTATTTTATGAGTGTCAAGCACAATTATAAGTGTTTTTAATTTATCAGTTTTTTGCAAATATTTTTGAATAGAATGATAATTCCTATAAAACAACTTTCAAAACACTACTCAAGGAAATCTGTGCTCGTTTTTCTAACTTCATATTCTTAAAGAGTTTATACTTTCTTATGTTGTTTTAATTGCATATCAAGGCAACTATTGTTGGCTTAAAATTATACATATCTTAAGTTTGGTTTTTTTTTTTTTTTTTTTTTTTTTTTTTTTTTTTTTTTTTTGAGACGGAGTCTCGCTCTGTCGCCCAGGCTGGAGTGCAGTGGCCGGATCTCAGCTCACTCCAAGCCTCGCCTCCCGGGTTCACGCCATTCTCCTGCCTCAGCCTCCCGCGTAGCTGGGACTACAGGCGCCCGCCACCGCGCCTGGCTAATTTTTTGTATTTTTTAGTAGAGACGGGGTTTCACTGGGTTAGCCAGGATGGTCTCGATCTCCTGACCTCATGATCCGCCCGTCTTGGCCTCCCAAAGTGCTGGGATTACAGGCTTGAGCCACCGCGCCCGGCATCTTAAGTTTTGTTAGAACTTTTTTTTTTCCCTTTCTACATGGAGGAGACTTACATTTGATAAAATTTGGGCTTTTTCACTTGATTCATGTTTATTTCAGCTTTAATGTTAAAATTTCTTCATCACACCAGCACATCAAATAATATTAATATTCAAATTGACATGGGTTGTAAGCTCAATTTGGCCAGTAAACTGGTAACATTGACTTCCCTTTATTCACTAATTTTTGAGTGATAATGTTGGAAGAAGATTCTATTTTAGTCTAGATATTGAAACTCTGTGAAGTCTAAATATTATTAAGCATTTCTCTCAGGCATTAAATTTTTTTAACAATTCTTCCAGTGAAAAATAGTATTACTTTTACTAAAGGTTGTATGTTGCCCGGCATTTTTATGTTAATTGTTTCAGATTGAGCAAACAAAAACGTACTAAGTGAGTGGAGTGGTTTAGAATACCTGGAAGGGTGGACTGGCTAAGATCACTTAGTGAGGGGTCCCTATTAGTGACTCAGTGAGCACCTCAGCCTCCAAGACACCTGTCCTTCAATGCTAGCCAGTTGCTTTGAATGCCTCTCTGGTGACTGCAAAGGCACAAACCTAGGTTTCATATTATTCTTTCTCCTGGCCTCATATCAGATGTTATGGATGATCAGCATGTGACGTGAGGTCAGATCTTCATGTCAGCTGTTATACGTGGTCAGTTCAAGACACGGAATCAGTTCTTTATGTCAGCTGTTATAGGTGGTCAGCGCATGATATGGGGTCAGCTAGGCAACAGTACAATGTGGCGAGCGCTTAAGCTGCAAGTCAGAATCAGGCCACTTATATTTGAATACCGATTTCCCAGCTGACTAGTCCATTACCTGGGGGCAAATTTTGTAGTCTCTGTCTTACTGTGTTTATTTTCAAAGTGGGGATAATAATGGTAACAACTGGTAAGATTACGGCAACAAATGAAAAAGTTCTTAGAATATAGCCCAGCTAAATAGCTCCATACTATTTTCAATATACCTAAAAGGCTAAAGGTAATTTAACATTTACTAAAACAAACTAATTAGATGCATCGCTTGGTAGCTGTAAGTAAAAAGTATCAAATAATGTATTCTCAAAAATAATAAGCTCAAATAATGGGCAAAATTGTTTCTAAACATGGAACTTTTAGGGAGGACATTTTTAGGAATATTACTGTTACTATTTAATAGTAGTTTTAATAATACCTGCCTATACTAAGTGCTTGACTTACACCACTTGCAACATCTTTGAAAACAAAGCTCTTACTATGTTCATATTTGAAGGGAAAAACAGAAGGTTTTTTTATTTTTATTTTTTATTTTTTGAGACAGGGTCTCACTCTATCACTCAGAAGTGCATGGCATGATCTTAGCTCACTGCAACCTCTGCCACTGGGGTTCCAGTGATCCTCCTGCCTCAGCCCCCCCAAGTAGTTGAGATTACAGATGCCCACAACCAGACGTGGCTAATTTTTGTATTTTTAGTATAGACGGAGTTTCACCATGTTTGCCGGGCTGGTCTTGAACTCTTGACCTCAAGTGATCTGCCTGCCTTGACCTCCCAAAGTACTGGGACTACAGGTGTGAGCCAAGAAGGTTTTTTTAAGAAGCATTTTATTATTACTTCTCACCTTTTCATCATGAGGGAACATGAGGAAGCAATAATACTGCGTGGCAGGCTTGGGTAAACCAACTAGGTTTCTGTGGTCAGGTCAGAGATGTCCACAGGGATTGCAAGTAGCCCAGGACCCACCCAGCTGCACAAAGCAAGGTTCATGTTGGCAATGACTGAAACTCCTTCCCAGAACCCCAGTACACACATGCATTCCTGAGTTCTATAGTAAACAATCTACCCAAGTTGCCCAGCCAGCAAAGGGCACCCCCAAGATTCACTTAGACTAACAGCTCTTTGATAGCAGAGCCAACAGATCTACTGCAGCACATTTAACATTCAACACTCATAATCAGAGGTGAAACAATGGAAAATAATTTGGATTTTTTTACTTGATTATTTCACATTTTGGTTATATATCTTCAAGTATATTATTTAAAGATAATTTCTCATCTTTCATAAAATACAATAATAATTTCCCTCAAATTTTGTGTTTCATCAATAAATGGGACAGAATATGTCGAAGATTGTTAAAGACATGGATAATGAGATGTTGGGGACTGACTAATCACCAATACATGAATATGGTAGGTTTTACAAACCATAGCAGTCCATTTCATAGATTGGCAAGTATGGAAATATATGTGGCCTTTGACATTCTTTTTGTGGCATCTTGATTGATGCCTTTATGTACCAAAGGTATAAATATGTCACTTTCTTATGTTTCTTGTTTATAAGAAATATGTAATAAGTCCCTCTTCAGTTATTTGACTAAACAGAGTTGATATATTTCATATTATAGACCTGTTATTTACAGTGGAAGATAAGTTATCCTTTAAAGAATTTTTCTCCTTACTTATTTTATTTATGTAAATAGAATATAAATTTACTTTCTGATCATATTTTGGAATAGCAGTCAGATTTATTTTTGCACAAAAGATAGTCTAAAAACACAACCACTTTTATGCTTTTGAGAACCATGACTGTTTTTCAATAGCTCTACTTTACAATATCAAAAACGTTGTTTCCTAAAATATTAATAATGTGATTGGAAAAAGAAGCATTTATGTTTCTTTGCTCTTTTCTCAAAATTTTACACATGCCACACAATAAACTCAAGAACAACTATCTTACCAAAACAGAACTGCACACAGGGCAAACTGCTGACCCAGATTTTATTAAGGATTTGGCAGCATAGGATGTATTAATTAAAAGTGTACAGTTAAGAAAAATGTTTCTCAGTCTGCTTGGCCGATTATCTGAATCAGAATCTTCTGGTAAGGACAAAACAAATCCTTCTACTCCATTTCAAGAGAGAAGTTCAGTGAATCTGGGCTGGGGCTGAGGAGCCAAGGTCTGGGTTGGCAAAACAAGTGACTTTCATATCCCTTAAAATTAGTGATGTTGTGCATCCTTAGAAAGAATAGATGATATTTTTATGTAGGATGGTGGAATGATGTTAATATATTATAATCCTTTATTTCCCCTTAGACTTAAAATGTTGCCTTAAAATACAGTAGGGACATCTTAGAAAACCAGAATAATAAATACTCAAAATTTGCTTCAGATCAAGGTATAGACATTGAAAAGGCAGTTTGTGAGCCTAGGATAGAACTGAGAATTAAGACACATCAGAGAATCAAATGTTTCTTTTAAGCAGACTGTCTATAATATACATGTATTCTGCGGAAAGAAAACTTGCCTCACAATGCACTCTTCCTTCCGAGTGCTCACTGTCTGTTGTTATTTCATGTCTTTGACCTCTCCAAATTTTGGACACCTCTGAGTAGATGTGTTCTCCACTCGCCATTCCTCTATCAAAGCTTATTCAAGATACAGAAGGAACAGCACGTGCTCTCCCTGGCTGTGCAAGCCTGCATGGTCTGATTACCATTGCAGGTTAGTCTCCCGTGTGGGCAACAAAGCACACACTTGGTTTGTAGTCTCTCAACTTACTTTGAATTTTTTAGTCAGATGTTCAAAGTCTCTACAGCTCTTTACCTCTGTTATTAGAATGCTGCTACTCATTCTTCTTTTTTCTGCTTATGTTATAGTTAATTTTATGCTTTGGTCTACAGATCTGGATCTTACTGTTCTTGTGTTAAAATCATAATTAACTGTTCCCCAAAGTATAATGGAGGGGTGTTTCCACAGAGTAAGTTCTCAACAAAAATGCATTTAATTGATATGTATTGAGACTTTTGTCTTTATTTTGAATATACTTTGTTTTGTTTCCATATTTTTTATTATTATTCTCTATAGCATCATGATAAATACTTTCAATTGCCTTACACTGAAATATCTTCAGCAATGTCAAAAGAATGTTCAATTCTAATGCTCAAAGGTTAATACAATGTGCCTCTGGAAATGGGAAGACATAGCTCCAGTAAGAGGAATTTGTAACAGTTGCTTTATTTTTAATTTTATAAAACTGAATTTATTTGGGATCAGACATGTTATAGAATTGGAGTGATTTTCTTGCTGTAATTGTAGTTTTCTAAGGAAGGACATTATTCTGTACACATTTTTCTATATGTCAATGGAATGGGTTAAAGACAAACCAGAATGATTTCTACCCTTAGACCTGCCATTCGGACTCCTCTGCTTCTCATTATTATACAGGAGTTCAAGGGTATGAGACAAGACCTAGAACAAAACAGCTCCAAACAGCTTTCTCCCACTCTGAAGTAAGTGTGCTCTTGTTTCTGTCTTAGGATCAGAGTTGAGATGGAAATTCTTGTATGAGGGACATGTGTAGGGTCACTCTCAGGAGCAACCTCTCAGGACTGATGGAAGCAGGGCATGTAGTGCCCAACACCCAGATGAGCTCTGACTCCCAGGCAAAGGGGATCCAGAGAAGAGGGATCAGCTGTGAATGGGCACAGCCAACACCTCCAGCTACTGAGGGCAGGTGCACCAGAAGTGCATTGAAATTATCGAAGGCATCTAGATTGGGAGGGAAGAAGGTGAGCACAGCAATTACAAAATCAAGAGGTAAAAAACTTCATTGTATATCTAAGTGTTTCATTAGGAAACCTGTACATTTCCTCATAAATTTTAAGTCACTCCCGTCATGCTGTATTGTGGTTTTAAATGCCCCTTTTTGTGTGGCAATTACTTTTCTGGCCAAAAAAAAAAAAAAAAAAAAAAAAAAAATGGTTTCAAAGATGGTCACGTGAAATATATCCAGCTGAGGGTGGTTTTAGAAAATATCCTAAAATATCCTTACAGTTGTACAGATAACCTTTTGTCTTGGCAAATGTCTTTTTATGACGGAAAAAAGTCGACAACTTGAGGGCCTAAGGTTCTCAGCGGAAGAGTAATACTGGGGAAATCAGGTACAGTGAAGGCCATTCAGGACTGAAGATGTTCAAAAAGATTGCTTTGAACTAAAATGCCACTATTTTGACAAAAATTTCAAATGCAGTATGAATCATACGAGTCGGTAGAAGAAACTACATGACGTCTGTACCATAGTATGTGGAATAGAACGAAAAAATTCTGCTTAAGGTCACCTCTGCTTCTCTTCATGTTTGTAAGCATGCAAGATGATTTTTAGATGTGCTTGTAACCAGAAAAAATTATTTCTTAAAGAATGTGTGAGTGTTTTGAAGGATGAAATACAAGGAACTTCAAAACTATTTATAAAATATTAAAATCAATTTACTCTAAATGCAAGTAGAAAACAAAGATTAAAATTTTATTAAATATCTACAAAACAAAGGTTAATTTTAACTTTTACTAAATACATGTATAAACGTTCATTACATGTTAAAATAATGTGTGAATCGAATTTTCTCACTGCAGTAATTGCTTACTGTACGTAAAGTTGGCTAAAATTCCTAACAAATGGCAAATTAAATAGGTACTTTTAGTTAAGTAATTTCAAAAGAAAAAAGTGGTAAAACTAATATCAAAGCATTTTGAACCTGAAATCACATGTAATGTGCAATGTTCTAAAATGATTGTATGATATTATACATTCCCAGTGACCTCCCCAAGTTAATAGTATCTATTGCTTAAAAAGAACTTAATCCGTACAGACTTGAGAGGGGAAAAAATGGCATAAAAACCCTGACCTATTTATTTTCCATTTCTTGTTTATCATAATACTTAAATGATTATGCAACCAGGGATTTCCTATCTATCACATAAATCAGATTCACTAGCAGTTTTTACAAACTATGTGTTATCTCCTTATTAATCTGAGCCGTGCCTGGGTCATCTTACTGTATTATTGGGGTGGTAGTTGAGATGTAAGCCACTGTCACAGAGAGGAGAGGAGGTGCCACTGCTCTGGTCACTTGGAGCACCTGCAGGAGACAAAATCATAATATTCCACTGGTGAGAATGCCATACCCTTCTAAACTTATGCATTCCATTAAACTTTCAAGGATACTCAATAATATCAAGTAAATCAGATATTACAATACAATTTTATTTCAGTTATACTAAAGCCAGAGTTTTGCAAGTAAGCCAAGTGACTGCAGATATCTGGGCACTAAAAGAGACTCACAAAAATTTGTCTTTGATTTCAGAAACATTAAGACTTTATTAAGGAAAATGTACAGCCTTATTAAAAGTATTATTTTGTTTGATTAACTAAAGTGGCTTGCTTTTAGAAACCATACTTAAAATAATGCAAGATTTTGGTTGTCTACAAAGTTCTATTTAATGTCGTATTTCAACCAACTGGTAAATCCTACCCTTAGAAACTATAATTTTCCATGATGCAAAAATGTTTGCATATTCTCTGTTTTTATAGGTACTCTTAGTTTGTATTCAAGTAATCATTAAAATTATCAAATTTTGTATAATTGCAATGAAAAAACTTCATATTAGATTTTAATGAGATACTTACTAATATCTATTTTTTAAAGATGAGTAATGCCTTAAAGATTTGTCATTTTCTAAGATTTCCCAGTTTAGTAAGTATTAGAGTCACAATTACTATACATAGTTCCTGACTTCTGATTACTTGATTTTTCTAAAGATATTTTTTAAAGTTACAAATGTTTATAAATATTACCCATAAATATAATTGATTCTCAATTTACATTTGAAATATTATACTTGATTTCAAACATCATATGTCATAGGGAACAGTACTTACATAATAGTCAATGTGCTAAAAAAATGATATTGTTCCTCTCTTTTATTACTCTAACATTCTGTAATTTTCCTGGAACTAAGAAGGGAAACATAGGCCTTCTTGCTATACTGATCTGGATATAATTTTTCTAACCTTTAAACTGTAAGAAATATCACACTATGTTTTAGTTATTTTAGTTATTTTTCTTGTGCAGTTTATTTGCATTTGTATCTTCTACAACATTTTAATGTATATATGTATTACTTTAAAGCAAATGTATATACATATTACTTTAAAGCATATACATTTTGAACTGAACAAAATAAAAATACAACATATCAAACTCTGTGAATGAATCTTAAGCAGTCATTCGAGTGAAATTTAAATGTTTAAATACATACACAAAAGGAAGGTAGGTAAACTTAATGCTCTTAAGAACTTAAGAATGGAGGCGCAAACTAAACCAAAGCAAAACAAACAAACAAACAAACAAAATAAATTAATAATAAAAATAAAACTGGGAAAAAATTAAATAGAAAAGAGAAAATAATAAACAAAATTAATTAAGACAAATATCAGATCTTTAGGGACACTAATAAATCAGATAAACGCATAGCAAAAAAAAAATTAGAAAAGAAAAGTAAGAAAATACAAGTTATCAATATCAGGAATGAAGGAGGGGTCATTACTGAGAGCTAACGGATGTTAAAAGGAATAATGAGAGGACATGATAAATAACTTCATGAAAGAAATTGACAACTTAGTTGGAGTGAACAAATAAATTAAAAAAAAAAAAAAAACAAAACTTACAAAAGAAGAAAGAGACTATCAAGTCTCATGGACATACACACAAAAAAAGTAAACAATATATTAGCAAACCGAACCTAGTACTATATGAAAAATATATCACATCATGACCAAGTAAGTGGTATTTATTCTAGAAATAAGCTTGGTTTTACATTCAAAATCCATTTTAAACATTTACCATATCAAAAGGCTAAAGAACGAAAACATATACATAATATTTCAATGTATGCAGCAAAATATTTGAGACAATTCACCATCCATTTTTTTTGAAAAAAGCAAATTAAAAACTTTAGAGATCTAGGAATAGAAGTGCTCCTCTATCTGATAAAGAACATCTTTAAAAACCTATATCCAATACCCTAATTAATGAGAGAAAAAAAAAACTCGATTATTCCCTGCTAACATCAAGAGAAAGAAAGGGATGTCTACTGTTAACATGTTGTTCAAAATAAAATGGAGGTCTTAGCCACTGCAACAGGAAAGTCAAAAGAATTAAAGAAATGTAGATTGGAAAGGAAAAAGCAAAACCTTATTTGCAGATAACACAATTGTATATGTAGGAAAACATTAAGAATGCAGAAAAGTCTTTCTAGAATTAATAATAAAATTATGCTATTGTGCAATATGTTAATATATGAAGTTAAATTACATTTTATGTGCTGGCAATAAACAAATGGACAATGAAATTTTAAAATATTATTTACAATAAAATTAAAACATAAAATGCATATAAGTAAATTTAATGAAAGATATGCAATACTTCCAAATTAAAAAGACTAATATATTGCTGAGAAAAAAAAATGAAAAGGTATATCATGTTCATCGACTAAGACTTAACGTTATTAAGGGGTTAATTTCCAAATTGTTTATAAATTTAATTTAGTTCCATTCAAAATTCCAATACACTTTTTATACAAAGTGGCATGTTATTTCTAAAATATATGCAGCAATACAATAGATGTAGAATAGCCAAACAGTCTTTACAAATTGTAAAGTTGAAGAACCTATTATAGGTCACTTTAGGATATGTTACAATAATAAACAATGTGATTTTCATTTAAAAAATAGACATGTAAATTAGTGGAAATAACAAAGTATCCCAAAATAGATCCAAACATGTATGATCAAATAAAAATCATATGTATACAAATTCAAATACGCACAATTGATTCTTATCTAAGATGCACAAAAATATAAGATACATTATAAATGTAAACATAAAAGCTAAAGCAACAAACCCTCTAGAGGAAAATAAGAAAAAATATCTTTGCAACCTTGGGGTAGGCAAGTATGTCTTAGGGAGGATACAAAAACAATAAAAGTAAAAAAACTTCTGTTAACAAAGACAACCTCAAGTGAAAAATGTAGTTACACAAAGACTAAGAGAAAATCTTTGTAATTTATATCACTGGCAAAAGGCTTATATAGACAATATTTTTAAAAACTCATGCACTGTAATAGTAAAAACAACATACCAATAGAAAAACAGGGAAAAGCCTTGAACAGAAGCTTCCCAAAATAAGATATGCAAATGGCCAATAATCACACAATATGGAAATAATTATTATTAGTCAGCAGGAAAATAGAAATTAAAACTACAATAAGATTTCACTGTGCACTCAATAGAATGACTGGAAAAAAAATATTTGAGCATCAAATATTGGAAAGAATGTAGGGCAACCAGTGCTTGCATACATTGCTATGGAGGACAGTGGGAGTTGTTTAAAAATATGCTGACTTTGCGCTGGGCACGGTGGCTCACACCTGTAATCCTAGCACTTTGGGAGGATGAGGCGGGCAGATCACAAGTACAGGAGATAGAGACCATCCTAGCCAACACGGTGAAACCCAGTCTCTACTAAAAATACAAAAATTAGCCGAGTGTGGTGGTGAGCACCTGTGGTCCCAGCTACTCGGGTTGCTGAGCAGGCGAATCACTTGAACCCAGGAGGTGGAGGTTGCAGTGAGCCTGGTGACAGGGTGAGACTCCATGTCAAAATATGTATACATACATATGTGTATATATATACATATATGTGTATATATGCATATATATGTGTATATACACACACACACACATATATATATATATATGCCAACTTTGGTGTAGTTCAGAAAGATGGTGGAATAGAAACCCCAGACCTTGCTTCCCATAGAGATACCAACTTTGCAACAATATATAGTTCAAAAACCTTTAAAGAGTACTCGAGAAACTAGTTAATAAGTCACAGTAACACAGCTAAGGTCAAAGCCAAGAACAGCCACATTAAAAATGAGTAAAAAGGCCATTTTGTTTCGCCCATGACAGCCCATCCACTAAGTCAGAACAACTTGGTGTGATCAGAAGTAAATGTCAAACTTGCAGTCACTCTCTAGAGTGGAAGAAAAGCAAAAAATGCCCATCTAATGTTCTGGTTTTTTGGGGAGTGGACAAGGGTCTGGTTTCTATGTCACTGACTGGGTGCACTGATAGAAATAGCATACTCTGGATGCCTGAGGCTCAGAGAACACAGAAGGGTTCAGGGGCTCATTGCAGTACTAGAGAACCTGCAGTTCTGCAGCCAGAGAGCAGAGGAAATAGTAATTATAAGGTTGGGAAAAAGAAACCAATAAACCTCTCTATTGGGATTTTACATGCCCAGAGAAGATGAATCCCCTAAAAATGTTTGGGAGACACTTTACCCAGGCTGATTGGTGAAGTTCTTTTCCTGTGTGAAACCAGTTAGAAAAAGTCTAAGAGACATGGCTGATTTTTTCAAATTCACAAATCCCAGAAAAAAATAATAGCACAGACATAGGAAGCAACAGAGAAACAAAAGAAAACACCAGAAACCAACTGGAAACCATGGTCTATAAATTGTCTTTAAAAACACAAAATAATCATCTTAAAGAAGCTCAATTTGCTAAAAGCAAAAACACAGATAGCTACATAAAATTAGAAAAATTATGCATGAACAAACTGAAAATATCAAAAACTACGGAAAAGATTAAAAAAAAAACAGAAATTCTGAAGCTGAAGAATACAATAATGAAGTACAATATTCACTAGAGAATATCAACAGCAGATTTTATCAAGCAGAAGAAGGAGTAAATGAATTCAAAGGCATGACGTTTGAGGAATAAAAAGAAATTAGAATTAGGAAAAGTGAAAAAATGCTAACAGATTTATATGACACCATCAAGCAGACCAATATACACTTTATAGAAGTCCGAAAAAAAGAAGGAGATGGGCAAAGAGCTTATTCAAATAAACAATTTTCAAAAGTGTCCCAAATCTGAGGAAGGAAATGAACATTCAATACAAGAAACTTGAAGATCTCCAACTAGGATGAACCTAAAAAGACTCACCCTGAAACCCACTATTATCAAACTGTCAAAAGTAACAGATAAAACAGATAATCTTGAAAGCTGCAAAAAAAAAAAATGCACTTTTGCAGGTAAAAGGAAGATCTCATAGATCAACACATTTCTCAGCAGAAACATTATAGGGAGATAGGGGTGGGATGATATATTCAAAGTGCTGAAAGAAAAATAAAATCAGCCAATCTAGAATACTATACCCAGCAAACCTGTTCAATAAATGTGAAGGAGAAATAAAGATCTTCCTAAATAAACAAAAACCATGGGACTTCATCACCACTAGAACTCTTTTACAAAAAATGCTAAAGAGAATTCTTCAAGTTGAAATAAAAGAACACTAGACAGAAACAGAAATGCATATAAAAAATAATGTCCTCTGGTAAAGGTAGATGTAGACAAATACAGAATAATGAAGGTGTGTTCATAGTAATTTTTATTGTGGTATAGAATTTAAATGACAAAACTGTGAAAAATAACTATACAGTCATTCCTCCCAGGGAGATTGATTCCAGGACACCCTGCACATACCAAAATTCACATCTGCTCTAGTCCCTTATATAAAATGATGTAGTATTTGCATATAGCCTATGCACATCCTTCAGTATATTTTAAATCATCTCTAGACTGCATATAATACCAAATGCAATGTAAATGATATGTATGTAGTTGTTATACTGTACTGTTTATTTGTATTATTTTTATTGTCGTGTAGTATTTTAATTAATAATTTTGATTTGCGGTAGGCTAAATTCACAGATGTGGAATCTGTGGCAGAACTATACCTATACAAGCGGGTTAAGGGATCTAAAATATAACAAATTGTAATTATAAGGTAGTGTATGTGATTGACATGGAGTTATCAGTTTAAATTCACTTATTTAAAAACGGTTAATAGTATTTAATAAAGTGTATTAACTTACAATTATTTCTTGCCTAGGTGACTTGTTTTTAACAGAAAATAATAATTTAACAAGTATATTTGTCCATTAAAAATAGGTAAAAGGGAATTAATAACAGCAAAATTGTGGGATAGAAATCTCTATATTTCATTCCCCAAAAGAGACACTAACGTGAAACCAGTATATGGTATAGAAGGTGGGGAGGGAATGTAAAGGAGTAAGATCTTTATATTGTTATTAAGTTATTATCCATTTAAAATAAATTGTTATAGTTTGTTCTATGCAATACTAATAAAAGTCACAGAAATACCTATAAAGGATACACAAAAGAAATTGATAAAAGGATCAAAGCATGGAACTACAAAAAACAAGGAAACAAATGAAAGTAGCTACAGAGGAAAAGAGAGACAATGTTACTATAAGATATACAGAACACAACAAAATGACAGTAGTAAGTGCATCCTTATCAGCAATTATTTAAACATAAGTGGAATAAACTTCCAAAACCACAGACATAAAGTGGTTAAATGGATTTAAAAACCAATATCCAAGTACAGACATACCTCATTTTATTACATTTTGCTTGATTTTGCTTCACAGATTTTTATAAATTGAAGGTTTATGTCAACCCTGCATCCAGCAGATCTATATGCTGTTTTTATAATAGTTTGTGGTCCCTTTATGTCTCTGCATCACATTTTGGTAATTCTCACAGTATTTCAAATTTTTTATTATTATTTTACGTGGTATAGTGATCTGTGATCAGTCATAATTTACGTTTCTATTGTAATTCTTTTGGAGCTTCACAAACCATGCCACGTAAGGCAAGGAACTTAATGAATAAATGTTGTATGTGTTCTGACAGCTCAACTCACCATCTGTTCCCCATCTCTCTCCCTCTCCTTGGGCCTCCATATTCCCTAAGATACAATAATATTGAAATTAGAACAATGAATAACCCCACAATGGCCTCTAAGTGCTCAAGTAAAAGAAAGAGTTGCAAATCTCTCACTTCAAATCACAAGCTAAAAAAGAATAGCCTAGTGAAGAAGGCATATTGAAAGCCAAGATAAGCCAAAAAACAAACTTCTGCCAGTTAGCCAAGTTGTGAATGCAAAGGGAAAGTGTTTGAAGGAAAGTAAAAGTGCTACACCAGTGAACACGTATATGTTGAAGCAAAACAATCTTATTACTGATAAGGAGAAAGTTTTAGTGGCCTGGGTAGATCAATCCAGCCACAGCATTCCCTTAAGCTAAATCTTAATACAGAGCAAGATACTAACACTCTTCAATTCTATAAAGGCTGAGAGGTGAGGAAAGTACAGAAACAAAAGTTTGAAGATAGCAAATGTTGCTTTATGGGACTCAAGAAAAGACACTGTCACCATATATAAAATTACAAGATGAAGAAACAAGTGCTCTTGCAGGAGCTTTAGAAGCTGTAACTAGGGCTGGGATCAATGCTGAATGCGTCTTCACTAAAAAACAGATTTTTGATTTATCCATTAAAGAGCCTCATATTAGAAGAAGATGACATCTAAGACTTTCTTAGGTAGAAGGAAGTCACGCCAGGCACGGTGGCTCATGCCTATAATCCCAGCACTTTGGGAGGCTGAGGCAGGCAGATCACAAGGTCAGGAGATCAAGACCATCCTGGCCAACACATTGAAATCCCGACTCTCCTAAAAATACAAAAATAAACTGTGCGTACCTGTATTTCCAGCTACTTGGGAGTCTGAGGCAGAAGAATAGATAGAACCTTGGTGGCAGAGGCTGAAGTGAGTGCAAATCACACCCCTGCACTCCAGCCTGGGTGACAGAATGAGACTCTGTCTCAAAAAAAATAAAAGGAAGTCAATGTCTGCCTTCCAAACTTCAGCGAACTCTCTTGTTAGGGTCTAATGCAGCTGCTATCAGTTGAATTCCATTTTTATTTACTGTTCTGAAATCCTAGGGCACGGATAGGTCCCTTAATAATTATGTTAAATCTACTCTGCCTGTGCTCTAGAAATGGAACAACAAGGCCTAGATGGCAGTGTATCTGTTTATAGCAAGGTTTACCGAATATTTAAGTCCACTGTTGAGACCTACTGCTCAGAAACACACAAACACACAAACACACACACACACACACCCCCCCTGAAACACACATCAAAACACATTCCTTTCCAATAATTACTGCTTATTGACAATGCACCTGGTCACCCAAGAGTATTGATGAAGATGGACAAAATTAATGTAGTTCTCATGCCTGCTAACACAAAATCCATTCTGCAGTCCATGGATCAAAAATGAATTTCAAAGTTTCATATCATATTATTTAATAAATATTTTTAATAAAAGGATAGCTGCTGTCGATGGGGATTACTCTGATGGATCTAGGCAAAGTCAATTGAAAACCTTCTAGAAAGGATTCTCCATTGTTGATACTATAAAGGATATTCATGATTAATATTGATGGGAGTAGGTCAAAATATCAATATTAAGAGGCATTTGGAAGAAGTTGATGCCAACCCTCATGGGTGACTTTGAGGAATTCAAGACTTCTCAAGTGGAGGCAGTAAGTGTAGATGTGAAGGAAATAGCTGAAGAATTACAATCAGAAGTAGAGCTTGAAGACGTGACTGAATTGTTCCAATCTCATGAGTGTTTTCTTGAGATGGAATCTATTATTGGTGAAGATGCTATGAACATTGTTGAAATGACAATAAGTATGTGGAATATTACATAAACTTAGTTGATAAAATGGTTGCAGAGTTTAAGAAGATTGACTAATTTTGAAGGAAGTTCTAATATGGGTAAAATGCCCCAAGACTATTACATGTTACAGAGAAATCTTTCATGAAAGGAAGAGTTAATGAATGTGACATACTTCATTGTTGTCTATTTCAAGGAATTATCATAGCCATTCCAAACTTCAGCGACCACCACTCTGATCAGTCAGCATCTCCATCAACATAGAGACTAACAAAAAGGCTGCAACTCAGTGAAGGTTCAGATGATTCTTAGCATGTTTTAGCAAAAGTTTTTTTTTTTTTTTTTTTTTTTTATACTTCAAGTCCTGGGGTACATGTGCAGGAAATGCAGGTTTGTTACATAGCTATGCACGTGCCATGGTGGTTTGCTGCACCCATCAACCCATCATCTACATTATGTATTTTTCCTAATGCTATCCCTCCCCTAGACTTCCACCCACCATCAGGCCCTTGTGTGTGATGTTCCCCTCCCTGTGTCCATGTGTTCCCAAATGTTCAGCTCCCACTTATGAGTGAGAACATGCAGTGCTTGGTTTTCTGTTCCTGCATTAGTCTGCTGAGAGTGATGGTTTCCAGTTTCATCCATGTCCCTCAAAGGAAATGAACTCATCCTTTTTATGGGTGCATAGTATTCTATGGTGTATATGCACCACTTTTCTTTATCCAGTCTATCATTGATGGGCAATTGGGTTGGTTGCATGTCTCGGCTATTGTAAATACTGCTACAATAAACAGAAGTATGCATATGTCTTTATGGTAGAATTATTTATATTCCTTTGGGTATATACCCAGTAAAGGGATTGCTGGGACAAATCGTATTTCTGGTTCTAGATCCTTGAGGAATTGCCACCTTGTCTTCCACCATGGTTGAACTAATTTACACTTGCACCAACAGTGTAAAAGCGTTCCTGTTTCTCCAAATCCTCACTAGCATCTGTTGTTTCCTGACTTCTAAATGATCGCTATTCTAACTGACATGAGATGGTATCTCATTGTGTTTGATTTGCATTTATTTAATGATCAGTGATGATGAGCTTTTTTTCATATGTTTGTTGGCCACATAAATGTCTTCTTTTGAGAAGTGTCTGTTCATATCCTTTGCCCACTTTTTGATGGCATTGTTTGTTTCTTGTAAATTTAAGTTCCTCATAGATTCTGGATATCAGCCCTTTGTCTTTTTCTCCCATTCTGTGGGTTGCCTGTTCACCCTGATTATAGTTTCTTTTTTGTGCAGAAGCTCTTTAGTTTAATTAGACCCCTTTTGTCAATATTGGCTTTTGTTGCCATTGCTTTTGGTGTTTTAGTCATGAAGTCTTTGCCCATGCCTATGCCCTGAATGGTATTGCCTAGATTTTCTTCTAGGGTTTTTATGGTTTTAGATCTTATGTTTAAGTCTTTAATCCATCACGAGTTAATTTTTGTATAAGGTTTAAGGAAGAGGTCCATTTTCAGTTTTCTGCATATGGCTAGCCAGTTTTCCCAGCACCATTTATTAAATAGGGAATCTTTTCCCCATTGTTTGTTTTTGTCAGGTTTGTCAAAGACCAGATGGTTGTAGATGTGTGGCTATTTCTGAGGCCTCAGTTCTGTTCCCTTGGTCTATATACCTGTTTTGTTACCAGTACCATGACATTTTTGTTACTGTAGCCTTGTAGTATTGTTTGAAGTCAGGTAGCATGATGCCTCCAGTTTTGTTCTTTTGCTTAGGGTGCTCTAGGCTCTATGGGCTCTTCTTTGGTTCCATATGAGACTGAACATAGTTTTTTCTAATTCTGTGAAGAAAGTCAATGGTAGCTTGAATCTATAAATTTCTTTGGGCAGTATGGCCATTTTCACTCTATTGATTCTTCCTATCCATGAACATGGAATGTTTTTCCATTTGTTCGTGTCCTCTCTTATTTCCTTGAGCAGTGTTTTGCAGTTCTCCTGGAAGAGATCAATCACTTCCCCTGTAAGTTGTAGTCCTAGGTATTTTACTCTCTTTGTAGCAATTGTGAATGGGAGTTCACTTATGATTTGGCTCTCTGTTTGTGTATTAATGGTGCATAGGAATTACTGTAATTTTTTCCCATTGATTTTATATCCCGAGACTTTGCTGAAGTAGCTTATCAGCTTAAGGAGATTTAGGGCTGAGATAATAGGGTTTTCTAAATATGCAATCATGTCATCTGCAAACAGAGACAATTTGACTTCGTCTTTTCCTGTTTGAATATACTCTATTTATTTATCTTGCCTGATTGCCCTGGCCAGAACTTCCAATACTACATTGAATAGGAGTGGTGAGAGAGGGCATCATTGTCTTGTGATGGTTTTCAAAGGGAATGCTTCCAGCTTTTGCCCATTCAGTATGATATTGGCTGTGGGTTTGTCATAAATAGCTCTAATTATTTTGAGATACATTCCATCAATAACTAGATTATTGAGAGTTTTTAACATAAAAGGGTGTCAAATTTTATTGAAGGCCTTTTCTACATCTATTGAGATAATTATGTGGCTTTTGCCATTGGTTCTGTTTATATGATGGATTACATTTATTGATTTGCATATGTTTAACCAGTCTTGCATCCCAGGAATGAAGCCGGCTTGATGGTGGTGGATAAGGTTTTTGATGTGCTGCTGGATTCAGTTTGCCAGTATTTTATGGAGGATTTTCTCTTCAATGTATATCAGGGATATTGTCCTGAAATTTTCTTTTTTTGTTGTGGCTCTGCCAGGTTTTGGTATTAAGATGATGCTGGCCTCATAAAATGAGTTAGGGCAGAGTCCCTCTTTTTCTATGATTTGGAATAGTTTAAGAAGGAATGATACCAGCTCCTGTTAGTACCTCTGGTAGAATTTGACTGTGAACCCATCTGGTCCTCGGCTTTTTTGGTTGGCAGGCTATTAATTACTGCCTCAACTTCAGAACTTGTTATTGGCCTATTCAGGGATTCGACTTCCTCCTGGTTTAGACTTGGGAGGGTGTATGTGTCCAGGAATTTATCCATTTCTTCTATATTTTCTAGTTTGTTTGCATAGAGGTGTATATAGTATTCTCTGATGGTGGTAACATATTTCTATGGGATCGTAGTGATATCCCCTTTATCATTTTTTATTGTGTCTACTTGATTCTTCTCTCTTCTTTATCGGTCTGGATAGTGGTCTATTATATTAATCTTTTCAAAGAAAAATAGCCCCTGGATTCATTGATTTTTTTGAAAGGTTTTTTGAGTCTCCATCATCTTAAGTTCTGCTCTAATCATAGTTATTTCTTGTCTTCTGATAGCTTTTACATTTGTTATCTCTTGCTTCTCTAGCTCTTTTGATTGTTATGTTAGGATGTCAATTTTAGAAATCTTGTACTTTCTCTTGCAGGCAATTAGTGCTATAAATTTCCCCCTAAACATGCTTTAGTGGTGTCCCAGACATTCTGGTAGGTTTTGTCTTTGTTCTCATTGGTTTCAAAAAACTTATTTCTGCCTTAATTTTGTTATTTACCCAGTAGTCATTCTGGAGCAGGTTGTTCATTTTCCATGTAGTTGTGTGGTTTTGAGTGAGCTTCTTAATACTGAGTTCTTATTAGATAGCCTTATAATCTTAGAGACTGTTTCTTATGATTCTCATTCTTTTGCATTTGCAGAGGTGTGTTTCACTTCCAATTATATGGTGAATTTTAGAATAAGTGTGATGTGGTGCTGAGAAGAATTTATATTCTGTTGATTTGGGGTGAAGAGTTCTTAAGACGTCTATTAAATCCACTTGCTCCAGAGTTGAGTTCAAGTCCTGAATATACCTGTTAATTTTCTGTCCCCTTGATCTGCCTAATACTGACAGTGTGGTGTTAAACTCTCCCACTATTTTTGTCTGGGAGTCTAAGTCTCTTTGTAGGTCTCTAAGAACTTGCTTTATGAATCAGGATGCTCCTATATTGGGTGCTCTTCTTGTTGCATTGATACTTTTATCATTATGTAATGCCCTCCTTTGTCTTTTTTTGATCTTTTTTGGTTTAAAGTCTGTTTTATCAGAGACTAGAATTGCAACCCCTGCATTTTTTTACTTTCCATTTGCTTGGTAAATATTCCTCCATCCCTTTATTTGAGCCTATGTGTGTGTTTGCACATGAGATGGGTCTCCTGAATACAGCACACCAATGGGTCTTAACTCTTTGTCCAATTTGTCAGTCTGTGTCTTTTAATTGGGGCATTTAGCCTATTTACATTTAAGGTTAATATTGGTATGTGTGAATTTGATCCTGTCATTATGATGCTACCTGGTTATTTTGCCATTAGTTGATGCAGTTCCTTAATGGCATTGATGGCCTTTACAATTTGATATAGTTTTGCAGTTGCTGGTATCAGTTTTTCCTTTCCATATTTAGCACTTTTTTTTCAGGAGGTCTTGTAAGGTGGATTTAGCGGTGACAAAATTTCTCAGCAATTGCTTTTCTGTAAAGGATTTTATTTCTCCTTCACTTATGGAGCTTAGTTTGACTGGATATGTAATTCTGGGTTGAAAATTCTTTTCTTTAAGAATGTTGAATATTAGCTCCCATTCTCTTCGGGCTTGTAGGGTTTCTGCAGAGAGATCTGCTGTTAGTCTGATGGGCTTCCCTTTGTGGGTAACACTACCTTTCTCTCTGGCTGCCCTTAACACTTTTTCCTTCATTTCAACCTTGCTGAGTCTGATGATTATGTGTCCTGGGATTGTTCTTCTTGAGGAGTGTCTTTGTGGTGTTCTTAGTATTTCCTGAATTTGAATGTTGGCCTGCCTTGCTATGTAGGGGAAGTTCTCCTGGATAATATCCTGACGAGTGTTTTCCGACTTGGTTCCATTCTCCCTGTTACTTTTGGGCACACCATTCAAATGTAGATTTGGTCTTTTCACATAGTTCCATATTTCTTGGAGACTTTGTTCATTCCTTTTCACTCTTTTTTCTCTAATCTTGTCTATACACTTTATTTCATTATGATAATCTTCAGTCTCTGATATCCTTTCTTCCATTTGATCAATTTGGCTATTGATACTTGTGTGTGCTTCATGGAGTTCTTATACTGTGTTTTTCAGCTCCATCAGGTCATTTATGTTCTTCTCTAAACTTGTTATTCTAGTTAGCAATTCCTCTAACCTTTTTTCAAAGTTCTTAGCTTCCTTGCATTGGGATAGGACATGCTCCTTTAGCTTGGAGGAGTTTGTTATTACCCACCTTCTGAAGCCTACTTCTGTCAATTTCATCAAACTCATTCTCCATCCAGTTTTGTTCCCTTGCTGGTGAAGAGTTGTGACCCTTTGGAGAAGAAGTGGTGCTCTGGTTTTTGGAATTTGCAGCCTTTGTGTGCTGGTATTTCCCTCATCTTCGTGGATTTATCTATTTTTGGTCTTTGATGTTGGGGCCTTTGGATGGGTTTTTTTGTGGACATCCTTTTTGTTGATGGTGATGCTATTTCTGTTTGCTAGTTTTCCTTTTAACAATCGGGACCTTATGCTGCAGGTCTGCTGGATTTTGCTGGAGGTCCACTCCAGACCGTTTGCCTGAAATATACGTTCTTCTTATGTGTACACAAAATATTCTCCCTAATAGTTTACATGTGTGGTCACAAAACAAGTCTTATTAAATTTAAGAAGATTTTACTCATACCAAATATCTTTCCTGATACAATGGTATTAAACTAGAAATCAATAGCAGAGAGAGAATTGAAAAATACACAAATGAGTGGAAATTAAGAAATGAAATTTTGAAGAACCAATGAGTCAAAAAAGAAATCACAAGGGAATTAAAAATATTTTAAACAATATCCAACAAATTAAAATGAAACACAACATACACAAACTCATAGGATACAGTAAAAGCGTTACTAAGAGACAAAATTTTATCAGTAAACATTCGTATGTTAAAGCAGTACGTTACAAAATAATTTAAAAACCTCTAATCTACAACCAAATTTTACCCTTCGAAAACTAGAAAAAGAAATAAACTAAACCCAAGGTAGCAGAAGGAGAGTAATTATAAAGATTAGAGCAGAAATAAATAAAATGGAAAGACAATATAGAAAATCAACTAAGCGAATACTTGGTTTATTGAAAAGATCAACAATAATGACAAAACTTTGACTAGGCTAATCCAAAAAGTTAAAAAATGTAAATAAAAATTAGAAATGAAAGAGTAGACATGACAACTGATGCCACAAAAACCAAAATGATTGTTAGAGAGTAATGTGGACAATTATGTGCCAACAAACTGAATAATCTAGAAAAAATAGATAAAATTCTAGAAATACGTGACATACCAACAATCAATTATGGAAAAACAAAAAATACAGACAGACATAAAACTAGTAAGGCAATTGAATCATTAATAAATTCTTCACATAAAGGAAGAGCCCACAACCAGATGGTTTTCCTGTAGAGCTTTACCAAGCATTTAAAGAAGAATTAGCACTGATCCTTCTCATATTCTTTAAAAAAAATTTGATGAGGGGAAAGCAGTTTCCAATTTGAGGTGAACATTACCCAGATATGAAAACCAGACAAAGATACTACAAAAAAATTAAACTACAAACCAGTACTCCTGATGAACTTGAATGCAAAAGTTCTCAAAAAGATACTAAAAAACTGAATTCAACTACCAATTTAAAAGATTATACACCATGATCAATTGTGACTTACTCCTGAAATGCAAGGATGGTTCAACATGAAAAAAAATCTATCCATGTAATTAACACACCACAGTAACAGAATGGCAGAAAAAAAAAAATCCCACATAGTCACCTCAATTGATGAAGAAAAAAGCATTTGTCAAATTCAATACGTTTTCACAATTTAAAATATAATACATTTTACAAACTAGGAACAGAAGGAAATTATCTCAACATAATAAAGGTAATTCATATATAAAAAGCCCACAGCTAACCCTAGACTGAATGATGGAAAACTGAAAGCTTTTCCTCTAAGATTAGGAATAAGGCAAGGATGCCCATTCTCAAGTCCTCTATTCAACATGCAACCCAAAGTTATAGCCAGAAGCAATTAGGCAAGACTAAGAAATAAAAGTCACCCAAATTCAAAAGAAGAAGTAAAATTATCTTTGTTTGCAGATATGAGCTTGCGTGTAGAGAACTCTCAAGTTTAAACACACACAAAAATGTTAGAACTAATAAACAAGTCTAAGGGAGTTGCAGAATAGACAACATAAAAAATCAGATGTTTCTATCCATTAACAATAAAAAAGGAAAACAATTTTACTTATAATAGCATCAAAAAGAATAATTAGGAATAATCTAACCCAAAAAGTTAAAAGTCTTTACACTGAAAACTAGAAAACATCATTGAGAAATTAAAGATGAAACAAATAAATGGAAAGACATTCCATGCTAATGTATTGGAAGAATTAATGTTGTTAAAATGTCCATACTAAGCAATGCAATCTATAGGTTCAATGCAATCCCTATCAAAATCTCAATGGTATTATGTTGCAGAAATAGAAAATCTATCCTAAAATTCATATAGAACCTCAACTAATTCTGAATAGTCAAAAAATTCTGGAGAAAGAAAAACAGAGCTGGGGCTTTACACTTTCTGAACTCAAGATATACTACAAAGCTGCAGTAATCAAAACAACGTGGTACTGGCATTAATTCAGACACACAGAAAAATGAAACAGAATAATCCTAAAATTAACCCTCAATATGTGATGAAATTATTTTAAACAAACTTGTTAAGGTTATACAATAGGGAAAGAATAATCTTCTCTTCAATTAATTGTATTGGAAAAACTGGATATCCTCATGCAAAAGAATGTTGGGCACTTATCTGATATTATGTGTAGAAATTGACTCAAAACAAATTAAATTCCTAAACATTAGACTTGAACTGTAAAAAATCCTAGCAGAAAACTTAGAGAAAACTATTTATGACTCTGGATTTGGCAATTATTTCCTGAATAGGACACCAAAAACATAGGCATTAGAAGCAAAAATAGACTTGACTACAGAAGAATTAAAATTTTTGTAAAATAAATAAAATGATCAACAGAGTGAAACAGCAACTTTTGAAATGGGAACAAATATTTTCAAACCATATGTCTGATAATACGTTAATAGCCAGAGTATCTAAATAATTCTTACAACTCAACAACAGCAAAATAAATAACCAGATTTAAAACTGGATGGAAGACTTGAATAGACATGTCTTCAAAGAAAATATGCAAATGGTCAATAAATATGTGAAAAGACGCTTAGCATTACCGATTATCAGGGAAATTCAAATAAAAACCACAGTGAGTTATCACCTGACAACCATTAGAATGGCCACTACCAAAACCAAAACAAAACGAAGTAAAAAACAGAAAATAAGAAGTGCTGGTGAGGATATGCAGAAATTGGAACCTTTGCCTCTGTTACTTAGAGTGTAAAATGATGTACCTGCTATGGAAAATAGTATGGTCATTCTTCAAAAAACTAAAAATAGAATTATCATATGATCCAGGAATCCCATTTCTGAGTGTATATCAAAAATAACTGAAAGCAGAGTTGTGAAAGGTATTTGTACACTCATGTTCATTGCAGCATTATTCACAATAACAAAGAATAACCAACCTAAATGCTCACTGTTCAAGGTTTGAATAAAGGTTGAATAAAGAAAATGTGGTATATGCATACAAAGGAATGTTATTCAATCTCACATAGGAATGAAATTTTGTCATATTCTACAACACAGATGAGTCTTAAGAACATTATGCTAAGTGAAATAAGCTAATCACAGAAAGAACAATACTGGATTATTCCAAGTGCACAAGGTGACTAAAGTGGTCAAATTCTTATAAACATAAAGTACAATGGTGTTTGCCAGGGGGTGACTCTGAGGAAAACAGGGAATAGTTTAAGGGGTATAGAATTTCCATTTTGCAATATCAAAAGTTTCTAGAGATATGTTACACACTAACGTACATAGACTTAAGACTACTCTTCTGAACACTTAAAATGGTAAAGATGGTAAATTTTAAGTTATGTGTTATTTCCCACAATAAAAAATATGCTCACTTTGGAAATAAATTTTGCAATTTATTTATATTTATTTATTTATTTATTTTTGAAACCGGGTCTCACTCTGTCACCCAGGCTGGAGTACAGTGGCATGATCTCAGTTCACTGCATCCTCAGCCTACCAGGCTCAAGCCATCCTCCCACCTCAGCCTCCCAAGTAGCTGGAACCACAGGCACATGCCACCATGCCTGGTGAATTTTATTTTATTTTTATTTTATTTTTATTTTTATTTTTGGTAGAGACGGCATTTTAACATGTTGTTCAGGTTGGTCTTGAGCTCCTGAGCTTAGATGATCTGCCAGCCTCGGCTTCTCAAAATGTTGGGATTATAGACATGGGCCACTGCACCCCTCTAAATTTGGCAATTTATTAACAAGTTAATTATACATCTATATAGTCACTCAGCAATTCCATTCTTAGGTATTTATTGTACTAAAATAAAATTATAAAACTGCCAAAACCCTTATACAAGAAGCTTCCAGTGATGGGATTGCTGGGTCAAATGGTATATACTTGAAATATATAAATCATTCTATTATAAAGACACATGCATGCGTACGTTCATTGCAGCACTATTCACAATAGTAAAGACATGGAATCAACCTAAATGCCCTTCAGTGATATAATGAATAACAAAAATGTACATATACACCATGAAATACTATGACACCATAATAAAAGAATGAGATCATGTCCACTGCAGGGACATGAATGGATGGAGCTGGAGGCCATTATCCTTAGCAAACTAACACAGGAACAGAAAATCAAATACTTCACATTCTCACTTATAAGTGAGAGCAATATGATGAGAACACATAGACAAATAGAGGGGAACCACACACACTGTGGCCTTTCGGTGGGATGTAGGGTTGGAGGAGGGACAAGATCAGGATAAGTAACTAATGGTCACTAAGCTTAATAACTGGTTTGTGTACAATGAACCCCCATGACACAAGTTTACCTATGTAACAACCGTGCACTTGTACCTCTGAACTTAAAATATAAGTAATGTGTCCAGCAGCTTTATTTATTATAGCAAAATACTGGAAACAGTGCTGGCATCTTCAACAGAAAGATGCATTAATAAATGTAATACATTCATACAATGAAATAATAAACAGCAATATAAATGAACCAACTAAGAAATATGTAGCATAAGTGAATCTGAAGGAAATTATTCATAAAGAAAGAAGCCAGAATAAAAAATAAAAAAAGTAGAATTCCATTCTATAAAGTTCTAGAAGAAGTGAAATAATGTATGAAGAAGAGAGTGTAAGTGAGTAGTCATTTCTGGGCTGTTATTTACTGGGAACAGTTTTATGATTGCAGGAAGTGGATTAAGCAAATGTGTGCCTTTTCAGAACTGCTCCGACTGTGCAAGATATTTGCATTTTATTGCATACAAATTATGTCTCAGTGAAAAATATATTATTCTTCAATTTTTCAGCAAAAGTATTAGATAATATACATTTCATTTTAGAAAATGCATCCAGAAAATAAAGTTGACAAATAACTTTTTAAGTAGTTCTATGTAAATTAGTACATTCCCACAAAGGCAAACGCTTTTCTTATATTCTCTCATCAGATTAACCTAAGCACACATTCTTGCTTAATAGTAATTTTTAGTTAGAGAAAATACATTCACCAAGTATTCTGATGAAATTTAATAGATATGCATAATGCATACATGATATTTGATATGATGCTTATTTTTAAAACAAGTAATACTTCTGCAATTGTATGTTAGAAAAAAAACCATAATGTGGTGATTCTATACTTGAAGAAAAAAAATCTGTTTCCTTTTCATAAGGGTTAGTAGAACACTTTGTAATATAAAGATATTTACAGTCACGAAAAAATTTCAACTTTAAGAAGAAATCACCAATTATTGTCAAAATAATAATTATGTAGCTATAATGATGTGAGCACTTTTATCTATTCTTTCTAAATGCTTACATGCACAATCTTCATTCAATGGGAGTTTGAGGAAAGCAGGTGCTCTTTTTAAAAATGACACTGTTAGAGTCACTTCTTCTCCAGCATTCCGAAGAACCTGAACCTAAAAAAAAGAATAAAAAGAATAAAACTATCATTACGTTTATCATTTTATATGATGACAAAGCCTTTAAATTATTGGTTGTTTTTTCCACCTTCCATTTTTCCCTAGTGGTCAGAAGCATTTTATAAAAGATAGAGGGAGGTAATTATTTATCATTTCAGTAAGAGTCATTAATGTGCATCCTCTTGTCACAATTTGTGATCCCCTGTTTATATACAATGTGCATCTTCCATTCATACTTATTGAGATCTTCTTGAATTTATAGTCTATATTAGGCAATATGACGAATCATGAAGTCCACAGAAAGACAGATATAATGTTCAGGACACTGTATTTATTAGTAAATATTAATAATTGTTGAACATCTATTATGCACCAATAAATTGAATAAGCTTTGGAGCATCCATTATGCAACATAAAATCGGCTAAGATATAAGAGAAAATTATTCTAAAAGCATAAAAATCTGATTCTGCCAATGTTGACCAGAGTACTAATTCAGATTAAATCAAATTGAACCAATTCACTCTAATCCTCTTGCAAAAAAAAAAAAAAAAAAAAAAATTGGCATTACATCTTCTACTTAATATTTTCTTTTCCCTGCAAACCTGTTATTATCAATAGCATCGGTTGTTATATAATGTTGAAGTCTGTTATTATCAATGACTCTCAACATTTTTAAAATTATAGAATAAGTAAGTCTAGTTTTTCCAGTTAAAATAATTTCAATGTCTCCAAAAATCATATCTAAAAATATAAGCATTGTAAAAACTTAAAAATTGTTTAAAAAACTAAAAGAACAAAGAAGCTGAAGAGCTATTTATACCAAATACATCTGAAAAAGATATTAATATATTTATGATTTTAAACGGTCATGTAAAATAAGAAGACAAGAATAATCAGTGAAAAAACAGTTCATAAACATGGAAATATATCTTGTTAAATACACTGAAAAATTGTTCAACCACAAATCATTAAAGAATTGGCTACTTAAAGCCAATTTACAATGACTTCTGGTTCTGACAAGATGGCACAGATGGCTGGGTGTGGTGGCTGGTGTCTGTAATCCCAATACTTTGGGAGACCGAGGCAGGTGGATCACCTGAGGTCTGCAATTCGAGACCAGGCTAGCCAAAATGGTAAAACCTCTGTCTCTACTAAAAATACGAAAAAAAAAAAAAAAAAAAAAAAATTAGCCGGTTTTGGTGGCAGGCATCTGTAATCCCAGCTACTCGGGAGGCTGAGGCAGAAGAATCGTTTGAACCTGGGAGGCAGAGGTTGCAATGAGCCGACACCACACCTCTGCACTCCACCCTGAGCAGCAAGAGCGAAACTCCGTCAATACATACATACATACATACATACATACATACATACATATATATATATATTTTTAAACGGACAAGCTCATCTCTCTCTGCTCCTCCCCAAGAAGTACAACCGTAAACACTGAAGAGAAGAGACAACCAAATAAGAACTCTGAAAGACGGAAAGAGAAGGGAAACCTGATTACGGGTCTCAGGACAGCACTGAACAGCACAGAGACCGGATACATTACCTGCTCCACCAAACAGAGGAACACCAAACAGGCCGGGCATTTTCTCCGCCCCATCATTAAAACAGACAGCATGCTAGATAGGCTCACACTACCTCTGGATTGTAAGAGATCCCCACTAATACCAGGCAGGACCACAAACATCAGTGAGTGGTGACAACTGGAAGCCAGCAGAAGTGCTAGCCTTCTCCCTGGGTGTGAGAATACTCTGCCCCACTCGGAGGCACTGTGTAACCGGGAACACTGGCAGCGGTACCTCCTCATACGTGCCCAGTGAAAGAGGCTGCTTTGTGAAGATCCTGAGACTACCCTCCCCCGCCTAGAGACACCGTCCTAGCAGAGAGTACCAGCAAAGATAGACTTGCTCCAAAGTCCCCATTATCCTACCTCCTCTACAGCAGGGAGGAACCCTCCATAACCAGCACTGACCTGGGAAAACTTTTTCCATCCCTTCAGACTATCCCAGCAGGGAACAGTGGGTGCCCATTGATACGAGATAAATCAGTCAGAAAAAGCAGCACCAAACGGCTCTAAAACATATGTCGTAAGTGGAATCATGGTCCATAAACCCGTGAGCTAAATAGTAAATTTCTGCTTAAAAAAAGAAATCTCAAGTAAGAGGCAGTCACCTAACATAATAAACAAAATGACCAGGATATAGTAAAACTTATATATCATATTGAGAACCAGAAAAATCACAATTTTAAAGGGAAGAAGTAATCTACTAATACCAATGAGATAAATCACATATTGGAACTCTCTGACAAGGATTTTGAAGCAATCAACAAAAATGATGCCATAAGAAATTACAAGTTTTTTTGATTCAAGTGAAAAATTATAAAATCTCAGCAAAAAAATAAGTTATGTTGTAATATCCAAATAGATATTACACAAATATTTTTTCATAAATTTTAAAAACACTTGGGGATAGTTCCATAACAGAGTAGGAATGAAAGAGAGTAGAAGTAACAAAAATGAGGACAGAATAATATAATTCACCTAATCTGAACAATAAAGACTATATAGACCAAAAAAAAAAAAAAAAAGAAAAAGAAAAAGAAAGAAAGAAAAAATAACCTGAAGGATAGTAATAAAATATATAAAATGCATATCATATGAGTCACAGAAGAGAGGAGAAAGAAGAGGGACTGAAAGAGTATTTAAACATATAATGTCTGAAAATTTCTCAAATTGGATGACAGATATGAGCCCACAGATTTAAGAAACTTAACAAACCTCGAAAGGATCTTGTCAAATAAATCTACACTAAGACACATCATAATTAAAAGTTTGCAAACTAAAGATAAAAAAGAACAAACTTTTAAAACTTTTAAAAGGAGCCAGATAAAAGACTTATGTAAATATTATTAAATGTTTTAACAAATCAAACAATACAACATGATCAATGCAAATCAGATAATACAACATGATCAACTGAAGTTTAATCCAGGAATACAAGGTTGGTTTAACATTAGAAAATCAATTGGTGTAATTAACCACATAAAAACCTAAGTTGAAATATCAAAAAACATTTGGCAATATTCAAAATTCATATCTGTTGAATGCTTTAAACAAAGTAATGGTAGAACAGAACTTCCTCAAACTGACAGAGGGAAAGCTATAAAAAAAAACTACAAGTAATATCATTACTAAATGGTAAAAGACTAAAGGCCTTAATGACTTCAGTTTAGAAAAAATAAAAGAATGTCCACACAATCTACTTTAAGTCAACATTTCCATAAAGGTACTAGGCAGGGCAATATAGAGAAAAAAAGTAGTTATCTATATTTGAAAAGAAAGTACAAAAGCATCTATCTGCAGATGACATGATGGCTTACAAAAAAGTGCACTAGAATCTACCAAAAAATAAAATAAAATAAAATAAAAATCTCCTAGAACTAATCATAACTAATCTTTTTAGCAGAGTTTCAGGAAATAAGATAAATATAAAATAATTATATTTCTTTATAAAAAATCAGAATTTCTAATTTAAAAAATTTATAAAATCACCAAAATCATGAAATATTTATGTATCAGTCTAACAAAAGTAGTAAAAGCCCTGTATACAAAACATTGCTATGAGTAATTTTTAAACATTTAAATATATGTGTCACAAAATTCAATATTTATCTACTCTAATTGACATATGAGAATCCCAGCAGACTTTTTAAAAAAAAATTGACAAACTGTTATTAAAATTCATGTGGAAATTTTAAAAATCCAGGATAAACAAACCACCTTTGGAAAATAAAAACAAAGCTATTACACCAACATCGTTTGATTTTAAGAGATATAAAAATACTATAATCATCAAGACATTGTGCTATCAAAAACATAGATAAAATAATAATATAATATGATGTAATATAATGTAATATAATATAATGTAATATAATATAATATAAAATGTGTCCAGAAATAAATGCAAACAAAAATAAACAACTATTTTTCAACAATATTGCAATGAAGTAGAGAAAGTAAAATCTTTTTAACAAATTGTGCTGGGACAATTTCAAATCCTCATTAGAAAAGAAAAGGAGCTTTGATCTATACCTTACATGACATACTAATACTACTTCAGAGTGAATCAATCACCTGAATGTAAAGTCTAAGCTTATAAAACTTCTAGAAGTAAACTTTGGAGAAAACCATTGTGGCATTGAGGCAGGATTTATTTTTGTAGTTATTAATCCAAAGTACATCCCGTAAAAACACAAATTGTTAAGTTGGGAGTAATCAAAATTGAACCATTGTTTTTTACACAATATGCTTTTAAGAGAGTCACAAACTTTGAGAAAATATTTGTAAATCTTTTTCTGATAAATAATATACACCTGGAATATATTTTAAAACACTCAAAACTCAATAATAATACAAATGACCTAATAAAACATGAGAAAAAAATCTTAGGCAGGTATATCCTTGAACTTATGTTGATGGCAAATAAGTGCATGAAAATATGCTTAACATAATTAGGGAAATGTAAATTAAAACTATAATGAGATACCACTATAAATCTTCTGAAATGTCCAAATTATATACGCCTCAGATACTAAGTGCGTGTAAGGTGTTGGAGGAACTGGACCGCTCAGAGACTAAGAATAAAAATTTTAAATGTTACAATGATTTTAGAAAATAATTTAGCAATTTCATAAAATTGAAACATGCCACACTACATGATCCAGTAAATTTATTTTTAGAAATTTATCCAAGAGAAATGAAAGTAAATGTCCTTACAAATACTTTTCATGAATATTCATGGCAGCTGTATTTTTAATCAGAAAATTTAGAAAACTCAAATGTCCATCAGAAGGTAAATGGGTAAACAAACTCAAGTATATCCTTATAATGGAGTGTGACTCTACAATAATAAGAAAAAATGAATGAGTGATGGGTACATGATACCAGGTGAATAAATATAAAATAATTATATTAAATGAAAGAAGCCAGAAAACATAGTACCAACTACAGGATTACATTTACATAAAATTGTAGAAAATGTAAACAAATGTATAGTGCCACAAAGCAGATTAGCGATTGTTCAGGGATTGAGGAGAAGAGAAGAGGCAGAAGGACAGATTATACAGTGGCAAGATTAAACTTTTAGGGCAAATGAGTATTTTATTATCTTGATTGTGTTGGTGGGTATTTTATGTTATGGATTGCTGGACACAGTACTGTGAAGATATCAATTCTGCCTTATTTTTCTATAGATTCAGGATAATCTCGTTGAAAGTTCCAGTGTTATTTCTTTTACTTTTTTTGGCTTAGAATGAATTTATGAACTTGGCTTCTGTATTTGTATTGACATTATATTATAACCTCTAAATATTAATATAATCAATATTATATGACAATATTGAGAATTTCTGATAAATTAAAATATATGGTGCAGTGGAAAAAGATAGATAAGTGCTCATATTCTATAGTAAGTGTAAAATAGATAATATCTAGGATTAAACAAAAAGAAATAATGGTATGAAAATCAATTTTGAATAAGTATATAAATATAGGAATATGTGAATATGGGTGTAGATATGGGAAAAATATGACCTGTATAGGTTAAATATGGTTGCCTACGAAATAGGCAATGGACAATTGCTTTACTTTTTTTATTTTATTTTATTTTATTTTATTTTTTTATTATTATTATACTTTGAGTTATAGGATACATGTGCATAACGTGCAGGTTTGTTACATATGTATACTTGTGCCATGTTGGTGTGCTGCAGCCATCAACTCATCAGCACCCATCAACTCGTCATTTACATCAGTAAAGCTTTACATTTGTGCTTCAATCTTAAAGTTTTTTTCAAATATAAGTGAAAAATATAAGAATGTTAAACAATAATAAAAACTCACCCTAAAGAGATAATGATTTTTTAAAATATAAGGTCACTTATGAGTATCTGTGTAATCATAATTTTAAGTCTTTGACAAACACACATTTTTTAATTAATTCAGGATTATTAATCTTTTCAGGGAATAGGGTTGAGATAGTATATTTTTTCAGTTTTTCTTCTATGGTTTAAATGCGTATTATATCAGCCTGATACTGTCAGGTTTGAAAATATAGGTTCTATATCTTGAATAATAATGAATGAATTCTTCCTGCCAAATCAGAAATTACCAATAAATCCAGTTGTCCTTTTTACTTTCATTCACATTTTATAATTCAAATAAAATGTTGTGAATTTTAATCAGATAAAGTATTAGCACAGTTATTCTCTCAAACTTCTATAGGTGAGTACCCAAGCAAGAGGATTGATAAATGGTGACAATCAATAAGAATAGAAAAGAGAAATTAAATTCAAATATATATTTATGGATTTAATCTAATATTAAAACCACTACAAATCTAACGACTCAGTTCATGAACTGAAAATTCTTAAGTTCCATTCATCTATTAAGAAGAAAAGTTCAGCCGGGCGCGGTGGCTCACGCCTGTAATCCCAGCACTTTGGGAGGCCGAGGCGGGCGGATCACGAGGTCAGGAGATCGAGACCACGGTGAAACCCCGTCTCTACTAAAAATACAAAAAATTAGCCGGGCGCGGTTGTGGGCGCCTGTAGTCCCAGCTACTCGGGAGGCTGAGGCAGGAGAATGGCGTGAACCCGGGAGGCGGAGCTTGCAGTGAGCCGAGATCGCGCCACTGCACTCCAGCCTGGGCGACAGAGCGAGACTCCGTCTCAAAAAAAAAAAAAAAAAAAAAAAAAAAAGAAGAAAAGTTCATACAACGTTTTTTGGTTCTTTGCCCTTTCTGATTTCCCCTTGGAGGCCATTCTAACTTCTATGAGATTCTAAGGAGGAATTTAGCTAGCTGCCACTACTCTGGAATATAAAGCCAAGGATGCCCATAGCTGAGCTTGCTTTTAATTGATAAAAAGAAGGCACTGCTGCTTTGTCCATGCATATTTTAAGCACACATCAGGAAACACGTACACACCTCCCTTCACAGACAGCAAGGGCAGGAAGATTAGTCTGTGAGGATCATAGTTACTGACCTCACATAATATCAGGAAATCAAGTAAGACTTTGATCTTAAGAGAGTCAGATTGACGTATTTCTGCCCACTAGTAACAATGATGGAAAACAGTCACCTAGAATGTGACATTAACATTGGACTTATCCCACTTGACATAAGTAAATTATTTCCTTATTCTGGATCCTATCTGAAAAGGATCTTAAAAATGACTTTGAGGGTTGATATTGAAACAGATCACTTTACAGATAAAATAGGCTAATCCAGAAACTATAATATGCTTGACTGTTCACTCTAAAATAGTGACTATATGTGGAAACCAAATGAATGAATCATTTTTTTTTTTATGCACTGGTTTATGAACTGAAGGAAAAATAAGAAGTTGGCTTATTACGGGTATTACTGGGTGACAGCTTTGGTTGAAACTGTAATGTAAAGGCTTTCATGCCGGGGTTAGGGAGTCCTCCTGCCATTGTGTATCTACTAGCACATTCAGGTTTACAGAGAAGTCTTCTGGTGGCAGGGTGAGGGAGCATACTGCCCTTCTGTGGTTTCCTGCAGGCATATACATTCACAACTGCAGATTGCTCACAGGGTCATGGCAGTGGCTAGCCATGGGCAGGAGATAAGGCCTTCTTAAGAGAGAAGCATTTGAGCAAGAAATGAGTCTGTAATATTCACAAGAGCTGGTACTGTTGGACTGAAAGTAAATCAAGTGTATTAGCAGAAATTTCCCTGCTGGAAAGTAGGGTATAGAGCTGCATCTAAGAAAACTTTATCACATAACTTTTGGAAGTAGTGGATTAATCAACTATGTGAAGTCAAATATAATTGGGAATGTGGAGGAAACAACTGAAAAAAAAAAAAAACCAAGAATTTGACATGATTGAGACACATCAGCTCTCATCTTTGTTGCTGCAACCACAGGATACAGGACAGAGCTGGAAAAGCTAGAAATACATCACATTAGGGATGGGGAGTGAGATTATCGTCGACATAATAGCACAAGGAAGGTAATGTGATGTTCCTGAGGAGGCATTGTATGCATTCATTCGTTTTATTATTTTTCTCTGCATTTTAATTTTTAAAAATACTTCATAAATACATAGAAATGAAATAGGAATATTTCAATAGCCATTTCTAGTGTAAATTTTATGTCGTTTAAAATGAAAAGTCCCAGCAAGAATGTCCATCTGGTTATATGATGAAAGAAGGAACTATGAATAATTAAAAATTTCAGAATTCCTAAAATTTCAGCCTAAAATAGTGTATAATTATGCAATAATGTTTGATTTTGATAATTATTTATTACAATTAAGAATGCAGTTTCAGCTCTCAGCTCTAACAAAAATAACAAATCTTAGTGAAACTAATCATAATACAAATAATAATAAATTATTGAATTTCAATATAGAAAAGAGCCACTTATTTTAGTTAGACAAGAATATTGAAACATTTGATAAAATTGTACTTATTTAAGGTAATGACTTAATATTTAAGGTTATGACTGAAAATAATTCATTGTTTTCAAAGACTCAACTAAAACAAGATTCTATATAATGAAAGTGTATAAAGAGACATATCCTTCTTAGTTAAACTTTAATTGAAGTAAAATACATTATTAGCTAGTTTACATCGCTATGGAAATACTATTTCAGCATTTGTTGTAATTCCAAGATGATTTCCTCAATAACTCAAGCAACCTTTTCTTTTTTATTTTAATTGTTGTGTGGCCAACTGAGTAGTTCAAGATCCATTACAACTGATAAAATTTCTACTTTGAAAAAGCATCAGGAACAGAGGGATAAAACTGAGTTTTATCTAATTCTTAAAGACGAGATGATTCCAGTAGGAAATCATGTATCTTCAAACCATTTTATTAAAGTAAATTTAAATGAAAATTAAAAATAAAGGCAGACATAGTAGTATAAATAAAATAAACAAGGGACAATTATTAATATAAATATATATGCCAATACTGTATTTTGAATACATATGGAATTCAGCAAGTGAGAAATGAAATTTTGCTATGAGCAAGTGGTCCTTATTTCAAAAGAGAAATCTTGAATAAATATCCAGGAATTATTAGGAATATAATTAATTTCCTCAAAAAGTTGTGTGTGTGTGTGTGTGTGTACATATATATGTGTGTGTGTGTGTGTGTATATGTATGTGTGTGTGTGTGTGTGTGTATATATATATATTTTTACATGTTTCTGCCTTCAATGAAAGATTCTGAAAGGATGTTTGGTCAAATTGAGCAGCAATTCCTAATGAAAACTCTAAGAAAAGTAGGAATAGAAAAAAAAAAAAATTCCCTGGCATGCCCCTCCCCCCAAAACCCTCCAACTTAGGGATCTCTTTAATATTTCTAAAAGAAATTTCAATTTTTTATTTGCCTGTATTTGCTGGAACTCATAAAATATTGTTGAAAAATAATGGAGATAATGATCATCTTTATTTGGTACCTGACTGTAGTTGACATGGTTTTATTATTTTTTATTTTTTTTCAGCAATTACCAGTTGCCTTTATTTATATAAAAGTATATTAAATACTCTCAATATATACAAGTAAAAAATATTATCTATATAAATAGAAAATTTCCATATACAAAATCTTTTTTAAAATTATACATGTATATACAGTGTTGAGCTTAGAAGCTGTATCTTAATTCTTAATCTCTGTATAGTTTGTACAGTAGGCTTATAAAAACAGAATTATTGGTCAAATGTTGAATCAACACCACTCAAGTCAAAGTACTAAATGATAAAGCGTATTAGGAAGGTGCCCAAAATGCAGAATTCTCCTGCATTTAATACACTAATTGAAGGTTTGCCAATTGTTTTGAATTTCCAAATGTACTCCTTAAAATAGAAAAAGAACCTAAATACAGTATTACAAACATTAGAAAAGTCTGCACAATTTCCATCTTAGTTTCCTACATGGTTTGAGGTCAGTCTTTCAAAAGCTCTTCAAAAGTTCATTCAGGAATATGTAAGGCATTCATTCATTTGTTTTTGGTTGGATGATCTCAGTACAGAATATATCATCTAAAGGATGACATACGTAGAAGGTCCAGAGTTTTAAAAACTACAGCAACTTGGAATTGGTTGTACCATCATGCTCTAAAATCCCTGTTTGTATTTCCACATATTCTACTATCTTAAGAGTTCTGTTTTCTGCATATGGCTAGCCAGTTTTCCCAACACCATTTATTAAATAGGAAATCCTTTCCCCATTGCTTGTTTTTGTCAAGTTTGTCAAAGAGCATATGGCTGTTGATGTGTGGTGTTATTTCTGAGGCCTCTGTTCTGTTCCACTGGTCTATATATCTGTTTTGGTACCAGTATGCAGAAAACTGAAACTGGATTCCTTCCTCATACCTTACACAAAAATTAACTCAAGATGGATTATAGACTTAAACATAAGACCTAAAACCATAAAAACTCTAGAAGAAAACCTAGGCATTACAATTCAGGACATAGGCATGGGCAAAGAATTCATGACTAAAACACCAAAAGCAATGGCAACAAAAGCCAAAACTGACAAATTGGGTTAAACTAAAGAGCTTCTGCACAGCCAAAGAAACTACCATCAGCGTGAACAGGCAACCTACCTAATGGGAGAAAATTTTTGCAATCTATCCATCTGGCGAAGGGCTAATATCCTAAATCTACAAAGAACTTAAACAAATTTACAAGAAAAAGCAAACAATTCCATCAAAAAGTGGGCAAAGGATACGAACGGACACTTCTCAAAAGAAGACATTTATGCAGCTCATCATCACAGGTCATCAGAGAAATGCAAATCAAAACCACAATGAGATACCATCTCACACCAGTTAGAATGGCAATCATTAAAAGGTCAGGAAACAAAAGATGTTGGAGCAGATGTGGAGAGATAGGAATATTTTCAAACTGTTAGTGGGAGTGTAAATTATTTCAGCCATTGTGGAAAACAGTGTGGCGATTCCTCAAGGATCTAGAACGATAAATATCATTTGACCCAGCAATCCCATTACTGGGTATATACCCAAAGGCCTATAAATCATTCTGTTATAAAGACACCTGCACACATATGTTTATTGCAGCACTGTTTGCAACAGCGAAGATGGAGCCAACCCAAATGTCCATCAATGATAGACTGGATAAAGAAAATGTGGTGTATATACACCATGGAATACTATGCAGCCATAAAAAAGGATGAGTTCATGTCCTTTGCAGGGACATGGATGAAGCTGGAATCCATCATTCTCAGCAAGGTAACACAGGAACAGAAAACCAAACACCACATGTTCTCACTTATAAATGGGAGTTGAACAATGAGAACACTTGGACACAGGGAGGGGAACATCACACACTGGGGCCTGTTGGGGGTGGCGGGCTAGGGGAGGGACAGCATTAGGAGAAATACCTAATGTAAATTATGGGTTGATGGGTGCAGCAAACCACCATGGCACGTATATACCTATGTAACAAACCTGCACATTCTGCACATGTATCCCAAAACTTAAAGTATAATAAAAAAAGACTTCATTATATTTATTTATTAATAACTTTTTAATGAATACTTTTTATGGGCCAAGTGTCATGCTGGACTCTTGGAATCTGTCTGTCAATAACATGGCTTGCTGTTATCGTGTCATTGCCTAGCACTCATTTTCAAGGGGCAGGAACAGGTGATGGAAGATAGACATTAGGTGAGCACAAAGTAGACAATACGAAAGCCCAGAAAGGGAGACGTTGAGAGGTGCTCTTAGGCAAGGAAAACGGCAGGCAGAGCAGACAAGCAAGAACAGAGCTGTGTGGAGAGTTATTTTAAATACATCAGTGAAGGTAGGACACATTCATAGGATTTCTGACCAAAAGATAGAAGGAGGTAAGCATGTTTGCCATACAGATACTTAGATAAAGGGCGTGCTAGACTCTTTGGAAACATTGAAAAACTGAGTGACTTGCTCAAATGTAGCACCTCATATATGGTAGCCTGACAAGTAAAACTACATGTAAACATGAGTTCTCCATTTTTTTCCACTGTGCCTTCCGCTTAAAATAGTCAGTGGCAAATCTTGCAGAATTTCTTAAAAAACATATTTTACTCTCATAGCAATTTCAGGACAATCATCACCTATCAACTTCTACATGGGTCTTTATCTGCAGAACCCAGCTGCACAGCACCACTTCACAGCCCTAGTTCTGAGGAGAAGGAAGACTCTACCTAGATACAGTAAACAAGATAGAATGGACTAAGTAGCTTCTTTCCACATTGATAAGACTCCGTTTGTTTAAGTTACTTATTTGTGTATATTTTCTTTTGAGATCAAGAAGCAGAGTTTAAATTAACTCAGCAAACATATATCAAATGTCTATCACATTCAAAACACCATATAAAGTAACACAGAATATGCAATGAAGAAATGGAGTTGATAAAGCCCTTTAGTTCTAGAGACTTCTAAGCTGATGGGAAGACAAATGTTTACAACCACTTAAAAGAAAAAAAAAGGCATAAGAAAAGTTTGTAAAAGTAAATAGCATTATGTAAAAAACCCAGGCCCAAATCTAGTCTGCATAAAAGGTAGTCACAGTGTTTTTTTAGCTTCTGTGCTAGTAATACTGACATCACTGGAATGTGGTGCAGTTGTCTCATTGCTTAGTGTGATACAACAAACAAGGAAACCAACAAAGCCTACGCAACCCTGCACACACAACCTTATGGCCCCAGCAGTTTTTCAACAAGTTTCTACAGTGCCCTCTTGGTCACATCTCAGAGACTACCAGTGACTTCCTCAAATGAGCAAAGTTTCCATTATCGAATCAAATGTAATCACGTGTTTACTGAGGCCCCAACATACTTAAGTCAGACCCATGTTGAATGTCCCTACACCTTCCTTCAATGACAGACAGTATACTTATAAAATGCAATCATTGCACATGAAATGAAATATACTCAGTTCAAATCTTGCAGATGGGAAGAAAGGACATATTTTACAGACTGAAAGGTTATAGCATATTTCCTTATTTTTTTTTTTTTTTCTTTGAGATGGAGTCTCTCTCTTGTTGCCCAGGATGGAGTGTGATGGCACGATCTCAGCTCACTGCAACCTCCCCTTCCTGAGTTCAAGCGATTCTCCTGTCTCAGCCTCCCAAGCCGGTGGAATTGCAGGCATGCACCACCACGTATGGCTAATTTTGTATTTTTAGTAGAGACGGGATTTCTACTCTTGGACAGGCACTCGGACAATCCACGTGCCTCGGTCTCCCAAAGTGCTGGGATTATAGGCATGAACCACTGTGCCAGGCCCAGCATATTTCTTATACATAAATACAATATATTTCAGGCAGGATACTGAGGTGGAGAACATGTCTATATCAAGAAAATCCAGGCTGGGCATGGAAGCTCACACCTGTAATCCCACTGCTTTGGGAGACCGAGGTGGGCAGATCACCTGAGGTCAAGAGTTCGAGATCAGCCTGACCAACATGGTGAAACCCTGTCTTTACTAAATACAAAAAATTAGCCAGGAATGGTGCTGCATGTCTGTAATCCCAGGTACTTGGGAGGCTGAGGCAGGATACTCGCTTGAACCTGGGAGGCTTAGGTTGCAGTGAGCTGAGATTGTGCCATTGCTCTCCAGCCTGGGCGACAAGAGTGAAACTCCATCGAAAGAAAGAAAGAAAGAAAGAAAGAAAGAAAGAAAGAAAGAAAGAAAGAAAGAAAGAAAGAAAGAAAGAAAGAAAGAAAGAAAGAAAGAAAGAAAGAAAGAAAGAAAGAAAGAAAGAAAGAGAAAATCCAGAGTGTTTACATAAAGCCTCACACATATTTGATACAACCACATTAGATGGAAATAACTTATACACATATTTACTCTAAATTCCTAATAGTAAAACCATAGCTATATAAATGTTTAGCTTGAAAACTACGTACCATATTTAAGTAGAATTTGTGAAGAAAAAGAAAGAAATCATAACACTTATCCTTATTTGAATAGAATTTTGTATAGGTTACTTCAAGCATAAAGAATTATCAAGATCTGAAAACAAAGGTAAACCCTATCACGCCCACATTAGATTTGCAGCTTCAGAATACAGTTGCTAAATATTTGTTTATGCACATTATCACAAAATGTTTGCACAACATGGAACTAAGAAGTAAATATTGCAGAATTGCTTACACTGTTCCCTGCCATATACTGTCATTTCAGTTCATTGCGTGAGTCATTTGAACATGCTATTCTGAATTTTAAATGCCATCCCCTTTGATATACACTGAGTACAGTATAAATACCCTGATACCATTAGCAGCATTGTTAGGGCCACCATGGAGTGAGCTGTGCTAGCACTTTCATGGTGACTGTAGCCTGCATAGGGAGAAACACAGCTGTACCACCACGAGAAAACAGTGGTTTCTTTGAGAGTCCAGTAATTTTAAACACTTAAAATTAGATGTGTATATGCCAAATATAACGTATTAAATGAGTAGGGAGAAAACTGTCTGCCTTACATGTTGCTAAATACATGAAAAAAATACATAGATCCATTCTATCACTTCATGATTATTTTAAATTTCAGCCTTCAGAGAGGTTTGCTATGCACAAAAATGTCAGACATAGGATAACTGTAAAAACCACCAAGATATTTATCAAATTATACAAGATGCAGGCACTTTATGGGACTCTTCAATATTTAATACATACTTAGAAGTAATTTATGACCCATCTTACATGAAAATTAGTGTGAATATCTAAAAATAACCCATAAAATTATAATATTGTCACCTTTCTATTTTATCTCAGACTTCTTTCGAGTCTACTATTCTACTTCAAGCCTTGTTTTTTTTCCAAGAGAGTCCTAAAGGACATTCCCATCACCTGGTACCTGAATGATAAGAAAAATCAATAAATAAAACATCTTTGGGAAATTTCTTGTGTCCATGCTCTGAGCTCAGGTGCAGATGTCAGCATCATACCAACTCTCCTCCAAACTAAATGCATCATTATCTCAACGCAAATAAACCTCCAGGTAAGGAGCACACATATCAATGGCAATATATTAGGCATAGTTTAGTGCTAATGCATTCGCCCCCTCATATTCCATAATTGCATTTTTCAGAGGCCACTTGCCTAGAATCCTTGCATCTATGTGGCTTCAGCAATGTTGTAGAAACAGGGAATTCAAGCTCTGTCTCTCTACTCTCTAAATGAACTGAAGTAAACGATTGCTGATTTTATAATCTATAGACTATTTACTTCAGACCTAAGATTGAAATGGGTTATGTTCCGTGAGAGATTTTAGAGGAATGAGTGCTCATTGGGAGTTTGCGAACTCACAATGAGAGTGTGAAAACTCACAAATAATATTTTCAAATGAGACAGTGTTACAAAAACTACTGAGGGTAATTCTCACAAACATTTTCTTTGCAAAGCAGGTGGTAAGTAGGCAGGGATGGGGAAGCTGGGCTCCCTGCCCTTGTGGAGGATTAGAAAGGAAGCCCCACATGCCTTTGAAGTCCCGTCATTCTCACCCTATCTGCCTCAGTTATATTTGGAGTCTAGGGTAGGATAAGAGTTCACATTTGTTAGTAAGAAGAGGAGGAAAAAGAGCAGCTTTTACATTCATATCTACTATCACGGTGGTCTCCATAGCAACCTGGGGCAGCAGAGCCTCCATAGAGAGCTAGTCCACAACTACAACTTAGTGGGAGGATAGAGGAGGCATGAGAGAGACATCCTGACAGATTGACTGGAGCAGCAATTTGTCAGATCACTGGACTGGGAAATGGCTACAGCTCTGCTGATTCTGTTCCTATGTTCACTTCATAAACTGGGGACTGAATAAATATGTCTGTAACATGTTGCATGCAGGCTTGAAAATCCAGGACCAGAACTGTTTCCATTCACTGCTGGGATTGACCACCTCACTTCCATGACTCTGCAGAAATCACAAAACTGATTAGTAACAAAAAACATTACTCATTAAGGGAAGCCGTTAAGAGCAACAAAGCATGCGTTCTTTTTGATATTGATTAGTGAAAGAGACGTAAAAAGATTTCATAGATATTTTCCACACCAATCATCAAAACATTCCTTGATGTAAGTAGAAGTACATAACTTCATTCCAATTATTGATGAGGAAAAGTATCTGAAATCAATATGATTTCTTTAATGACATCTAGAGTAATAGGAATCCAAAGTGCAGTCCTCTTGTTCTCAAAATGCAACCTCAGTGCTTTTCTTAACGTAGAACAGTTATGTTTTTAAATTTCATTTGCTGTGGTCATAATTATTTGCTACTCACTAAACATAAAATCTTCATATTCCTTGAATATACAGAGCACAATTACAGGGAAATAGTATAAAAATCCCCAAATAAAGCAAATGTTACACATTGCCCACTGTAGAATCTAATAATACTTTATATTGTATGTTTTGTTGTTGTTGTTTTTGAGATGGAGTCATACTCTGTCACCCAGGCTGGAGTGCAGTGGCGTGATCTCAACTCACTGCAACCTCCGCCTCCCGAGTTCAAGCAATTCTCCCGCCTCAGCCTCCCGAGTAGCTGGGATTATAGGTGCCCGCCACCATATCCGGCTAATTTTTGTATTTTTAGTAGAGACAGGGTTTCACCATGTTGGCCAGGATGGTCTCGATCCCCTGACCTCATGATCCACCCGCCTCGGCTTCCCAAAGTGCTAGGATTACAGGCATGAGCCACCACACCCAGCCTATGCCATGTGTTTATCAGCTGTGCCTTCAAACTATTACTGCCTTGTTTTATGGGTGCTGCCACCTTAAATGATAAAGTTCTTTATGGGAAGAAACAACTTGTAGTAATAATTTTTATATACAAGAGGATACTATGTGTACACTGAATATTCAATGCTTGTTTTTAATAAAAATAGTGCGGTAATTATAGTTTTGAGTCTTCTATTTGAGCTATATCCGAATAAAAACAACTGTTTATTCTTTCATTTTCACTACCTGTAATTCTTTCAATTACATATTTAATGTTGTTACATACAGGTTGACTTCTGTTATGAAAGTCAAAATATTTTCCTAATCTATTATTAAATCATACAGTATAGTTTATATCTGATCATCCAAATATAATTTTTCTAAAGAATACAAAACCCTCTGTGACCAAACTTTCAACACTGGGTCACTGTGAAAGAAACACTTTAAAGATTACTAATGTGAAGTGGACTTTTTTATGTTGTTAACATTTTCACGGCAAAAGACAATACTCGTCTAATTATTTCAGCACTAATTAGTAATTTTTTTCCATTTGCTTCCTTGGATTGTGTGATGCTATATGTCAGGAGCTTGTTAATTAGCCTGAGCATGTCTCCAGCTAAACAGAAAATAAATTTAAATAAACCAAGTATTATAACTCCAGCCATTGTTGTGGCCTTAGACATATTTCTCCCTGTATACTTTTGAGATATCTCAAGTCATCGAATGACAATGTCCCATTCATTCCAAAAGAGACTACACACACCTGATTACAGGCTGGTCCTCACATTAAATGTGTTCATGTTGGAAAACATCTCAAAAAATGAAAAGGTGATGACCATACCCATCACTAATTGTAAGCTCCACAATCAGAGTGAATTAAAATTCGTGTGGGGTGAATGCAAGAAGGTGGGAAGAGAGTGACTTACTAAAGATTGTTACAGCGGAGGGTTTGAGATATTAAAATTTATGAGTTAACATTTTTATTTAAAAATTTTAAGTATTATATTTCAAGATGTTTGACATGTAATTCTAGCCAGAGGTGCTCTATCCTCAGTTAGACAAGGCCTCACTATTTTACAGTCTCCACAGTTGATATTGTGTCTATTTTTGTGTATTTTCTTATCCAATTTATTATCCTAATCAACTAACTTTTACTGAACCTCTACAAGGAGAAATACAGCAACATTCATTAAGAGCCCAGGAAAACTTGAAATATTGACAAACGTTTGTAATTGTCACGATCTAGTCAATAGAAAATAATTCAGGCTTTTCAAATGGTAATTTAACATGAGATATCTTGGGAAATCCTCAACAGGAGAGTGTGAAGCGACATATAACAGTAGAAACCCACTACCACCGACATGGGGGACAGCTGAAGAAGAGGATGGCACAGGGGCCCAGGGTCCACCTCGTGCTAGACCGAAGGCTAGACTCTACAGTGAGTGCAGACTAATGGCTCTAAGGGCAGAGTTAGAATAAAGCAGAGAAGGACAATCCTCAGGCCCCATGAAATCAAATTCTGTGTAGGCGAGGAGCTAAATGAGGCATCAAAGGAACTAAGAAGGTGGAGGAAAGTGTCAATGGGAAAAGAAAGAAGCCAAGAATATTCCCCATTGTGGAAGTAAGCAGAAGACAGGCAATAAAAAAATTCATTTCAAATTCTGTAGGAAAGAAAGCGTTTTTCTGTTAACACACTACACACCACAGATTTGGAACCCTCAAAAACAGTCAGACACTTGGCATCAGATGAGATTCAAATTCTTGGCAGAAAGCTGGATAATTACAAGAGTCCCTCAATGCTCAAGCTCTATAACATTCTTGAAGAAAAAAAAATAAATCCAAGTGTTTTAATTCTCATTATATTCTCAGAAGAAAGATTATTATCACAAAATCATCCCCAAACTACTTTCTTCAAATGGCAGGTACTTGTTAAAATTTGGACTTGGGAGTTACATTCTATTAGTTTTAATTCTATTTCCATAGTTTGACAGCTGTATATCCCTGGGAAATTGATTTAATCTCTCCACATTATATCTTTCTCATATATGAAATAATAGTAATAATCATATCTATCTAGCAGTTTTATGAAGATTATATGTTCTACTACTTAGAGAGCAGCTTGGAATTTTGTATTTACTTAATAAATATTACCTTTTGTTACTAGAAAAAAATATTGGATTAATTAAAATAAGAGAAATTTCATATACAATGCTTTATTATGGAATGTCTATGTATTCCTATAAGAGAAATATTTTATTCAACAAAATTATTCAATAAATATATGGGACTCCAGTGAAATAGACTTAAAAGTATCTGACCATATGTACCCATTTGCTTTCTCATTTCAAGGACCATAAGACAAACGCCAGAACATACCCAACATTTAAATAACATAGCTGTTTGAAATAAGATGAATCCCTACGTAAAACAAAGATAGTTTCAGCCACACACATGCACTGCTTTACTCAAAGAAAGAGAAGGAAAGCAAATTTGAAAATGTATGTCCAATGGATATAGTTTACAACGTAGAGCAAAAGAGGAGTTATCCCAGAAACGCTAGAAGTGAAAATCAAAAACTAGTGATTAGGAAGTGGCTTCAGTGGTTAGCAGAGTGAAATGACTGATAATAAACTAGGAATTGTGGGAACAAGAAGGAACTTTAATTTCAGCTTATCAAATTGTATTGCTTATTCAGAAATCTACAATTGGCAATATGCATAAATAGATATGTTGCAATCCAAAAACCTGTCATTAAAAATGATACAAGATTAATCCTAAAGCATCAAGTATAAAAATATATTAGGATGACTTAAAGTCCAAATGATTTTTAAAGGAATATTTTCAAAATAGGTTGAAATCCAAATTGTGTTGATCCACCTTTAATCCCATGGTTTTGTGTGTACAAACATAAGTAAACCAAGGGCTGCTGTCTGGAGGTTCCTTCCTAAACTGGTAGAAGATCTGTTATGCCAGATGAATATAGAGAGGATTATTTGAAAACAGAAAAGAAGAAGGAAGGAAAATATACAGGAAAGGAGAAGAACTCTTTCTGAAATTAATTGGGCATCTAGATTACAGTGGAGAGGGCATTTCAGTATTTCATTCATTGTACCTGTATGTGTATTGCTCATTAGCATTATATCAATACACAAAACTTTGAATAAAAGAGAAATGACTTTCACTCTCAAAGAGCTGACATTCCAGAGAGAGAAAAATAAATAAAAGTAAACAAAAAAAAGGGGAAAAAATGAGATCATTGTAAATACAAATGTATTGTTTGTAAAAATAGAACGGTTGTGTTTAAACAGTTTTAGATATACAGAAACTTGAAAAGACAGCACAGAGAGTTCCCATGTATCCCACATCCAGTTTCCTACATGAACATCCTTCTTTACTATGGTACACTTGCCACAGTTAATGAGTCGGTATCCATGCGTTCTTACAAACCAAAGTCCATAGTTCATTCAGATTTCTTAGTTTTTCTCCTAATGTCTTTTTTTCTAGTTCCAGGACCTCATTCAGGATATCACATTACATTTAGTTGTTCGGTCTATTTAGTCTCCTCTTGGCTGTGACAATTTCTCCAGATTTTCTTGTTTTTGAAGACCTTAACAGTTTGAGATGTACTGGTCAGGTATTTTGTAGTATATTCCTGAATTATAATCTTTCTGATTTTCTTTTCTCGTAATTAGACTAGGTATATGTGATCTGGGGAAGGGGACCACAGAAGTAAAGTGTCATTTTCCTCATATCATATCAAGTGTGAATGCAATAAATAGGACTCTCATTGTGGATATTATCCTTGATAAACTTGCTGAGGTAGTGTTGTCACATTTCTACACACTAAATTTCTCTCCCCACCCCTCCTTTTCATACTGCATTCTTCATAAGCAAGTCACTATGAACAGCCCATATTTAAGAAGTGACATGTTATACTTCACCTCCATGAGTACAGTCTATCTGCATGAATTATTTGAAATTGTTCTGCACAGAGTTTTCTATTCCTACCCCATTTAATTATTCAATCATTTATGTCACTGAGGACTCATTGATCTATATTTTATATAATGAATTAAAATCCAATATTACCGGATTTATTTTGTTGTTCAGATGGTTTCAGCTTTGGCCACTGGGTGCTCTTTCAGTTGGCTCCTTTGCCCCTTTGACATGCCCTATCAATGTTGTGTTTGTATGTTTCTCTGTGTGTGTGTGTGTGTGTGTGTGTGTGTGTGTGTTTATGTGTGTGTTAGCGCGCGCGTGTGTGTTTCACTATAAAATGATCCAGGCTCATTTGTATACATCCTGCCGCAGTCTTTGAATCCTCCATTCCTCTGTATTGGAAGACAGTATTAGATACCGAGATCTAGGTACTAGGTGTGCTCATTTCCACTGGAGTGACAGTACCTTCTAAACCCTCCAGTTGGCAGAGCAAGAAAAATCTAGTAGGTTTATAAACCTGTTTATTTACATAAGTGTATAAATGTTTCTATGTGCAATAACCTATATCTAATTTAGGCAAAACAGGAGTTCATAATGACATCTCCCAACTGTATACTATCTATTACCACATAGACCATTCTAATCTTTTCCCCTTGCTTATCTGTAACCTCCTACTCCAACAGTGAGAAACCTAGCTCTTCATCAAGTATGTTTTAATAGTTCAAATACAGTGTACAGGTATAGCAGTTTCAGAAATTTTTAACCCATAATTCATGAAAACCAACTTTATCAGCTGAGTAGAGTAGTCCTCCATTATTCAAAGGGCATATGTTCCAAGACCCTCAGGTAATTCCTGAAATCACCAGATAGTACAAAACCCTATATATACCATGTTTTTTCCTGTATATACGTAACTATGAATAAGTTTAATTGATATACTAGGCGCAGTAACATATTAACAACAACTAATAATAATAATAGAACTATTGTAATATGCCAGTATCATTACTCTTGCACTTTGGAACCATAATTAAGTAAAATTAGGGTGACTTGAAAACAGCACTGAGATACTATGACTGTCAATTTGATAATGAAGATGGCTACTAAGTGACTAACAGGTGAGTAGTGTATACAATCTGGACATGTTGGACAGAGGGATAATTCAAGTCCATGGGGGGACTGGAGCAGTGCTCCAGTCATGCTAGTCGGAGCAGTGCACAATGTAAAACTTATGACTTGTTTATTTCTGAAATTTTCCACTTCACATTTTTGTACCATTGTTGACTGCAGGTAATTGAAACCATGGGTTCAAGAAGAGGACCACTGTATAGCATTTATGTAGTTTATTTGCCTTTAGTCTACAACTTTTCCTCATTTCCAAAGTCAGCACCTTATTTGTAATGCATTTATATCACGTTGTCACATATTCTTTCCACCCTGGGATTTTCTAAACTTCGAAAATGATTTTTTTGGAAATCCTTCTATTCAGCAAACTTTTTAGTTACCCTGTTTTTACCAGGCATTACTATGGGAGCACAAACCATGGTGTGAAAGACAGCATTATTGTCACCGTTGCCTCTTGGTTTTACTGGGAGGCCAGTAATGAGATGCTTATGATACGGTTGAGTTTTACTGGGATCTACTATAGCAAGCGAAGGAACACAGGGAAACGGTGTCTGACTCGGGCATTTGGCCATTTCAGCATTGCCATTCAGGAATCTATAGAAGTCAGGCAGGCAAATGCACAAAGAGGAGGATAACTGGAAACTGTGAAATATCTGAGAAACAGTGGAGGTCTACAGTTGCCAGAGCTTCTGGTTTTTAAAGGAAGAGCCACATATCTGAATGTTTATATGATTTGTCATGATTTTTAAAAAATTTTACTTGTGACACACTACATATAAAATGTACCATCTTAATCATTTTTAAGTGTGCGGCAGTTTTAAGTATATTCAAATTGTTGTGCAACAAACATTCATAAAGTTTTCAACTCTAAAACCTGAAACTCTAGACTCCATGGAGCCCTCGCACCTCTGTGCTGGAGCCAGGGGGAAAAAGACAAAAAAAAAAAAAAAAAAGCTAAAAGCTAAAACTCTATACCCCTAAAACAATAACCCTCTGTTCCCTTCTTAACCCAGGCTCTGGAAAACACCATTCAATTTTCTGTTTCTATGAATTTTATTACTCTAGGTACCCCATATAAGTGCTGTCATACAGGATTTATTGTTTTGTGACTGTCTTATTTAACTCAACATAATGTCATCAAGGTTTATCCATGTTGTATCACGTAAAAGGATTTCCTTCCATTTGGGGGGAGAATAATATTCTATTACAAGTATATATCACATTTTGTTTATCCATTCACCTGTTAATGAACATTTGGATTGTCTCTACTTCTTAGCTATTGTGAACAATGCTTCTGTGAACATGGGATTGCAACCATCTCTTCAGAACTGCTGTCAATTCTTTTGAATACAAACCCAGAGGAGACACTCTGGATCATATGGCAGCTATATTTTTAACTTTTTGAGGAACCATCATACTGTTCTTCATAATGGCTATACCATTTTACATTTCCACCAATAGTGCACAGGAGTCCTAATTCCTCCACATCTTTGCTGTATCAGTTAATTTTTACACTGCTATAAGATATATCTGAGACTGAGTGATTTTTAAGGGAAAGAGGTTTAATTGACTCACAGTGCAGCATTGCTGGGGAGCCCTCAGGAATCTTACAGTTATGGCAGAAGGTGAAGGGGGAGCAAGGCACCTTATTCATAAGGTAGCAGGAAGGAGAAGTGCCAAGTGAAATGGAAAGAGCCCTTTATAAAATCATTAGGTCTCCTGAGAACTCGCTCACTATCATGAGCACAGCATTGGGAAAACCTCCCCTATAATTCAGTTACCTCCACCTGGTTTCTCCCTTGACACTTGGGGAACATGGGGATTACAATTCAAGATGAGATTAGGGTGGGCACACAAAGCCTAACCATATAACTTGCCAACACTTGTTTTCTGTTTTGATTTTGCTTTCAATACTGGCATTCCTAACCGGTGTGAGAATATCACTTTGTGGTTTTGATTTGATTTCCCTAATGATTAGTGTGTTGAGCATTTTTTCATGTTTTCTTGGCCTTTTGTGTATATTTTTTGGAGAAGTGTCCATTCAAGTTTTTTACACAGTTTTTAATTGGGAAAGGTTTATTTTTTGTTGTTGTTAAATGTGGGAGTTCTTTATATATTCTGAATGTTAACCTCTTGTCAGATATATGATTTACAAATATTTTATGTCATTCCATAGGTTGCCTTTTCACTCTGTTGACTTGCATCCTTTGATTCACAGAGGTTTTTCATTTTAATTTAGTACAATTTATCTATCTGTTTAGTTGTTGCCTGTGATTTGGTGTTCCATCCAAAAATTCCTTGCTAATCTGATGGTATGAAGCTTTTCTCTGTTTTCTTGTATGAGTTTAGTGTTCTTTTTAGGTCTTATTAGATCTTTAATCATCCATTTTGAGTTAATTTTTTATATGGTATGATGGAATGATCCAGTTTAATTTTTTCACATACAGATACCCAGTTTTCCCAACACCATTTGTTGAAAAGACTATATTTCCTAATTGAATGGTCTTTAAAATCTTTTTTAGAATCCTTTACTGAGCTCACTGTTCTCTTCATCACATTTACAATGTGACGCCTGTCTTTATATCAGTACCACATTGTTTTGACTGTGGATTTGTAATAAGTTTTGGAATCAGGAAGTGTAATGCCTCTGACTTTTTTCCTGGTTTTCCATATAACTTTTGCTCTCTGGTGTCTCTTGAAATTCCATATAAATTTTAGAATGGAGTTTTCTATTTCTCAGAAAAACACCATCACAACTTTGAGAGATCACACCAACTCTAAATTACAACGGGTAGTTCTGATATATTAATAAAAATTGTCTCCCAATCCATGAATATAGGATGTATTCTTCTCATTTACTTATACTTTCTTTAATTTCAGAAATATTTTGGAGTTTTCTGTGTAAAAATCTTTTGCCTCCTTCATTAAATTTACTCCTAAATATTTTATTTTTATGCCATTTTAAATAAAATTTCTTTTTTTTTAGGTAGGTTATTGTTAGTGTACAGAAATTCAACTGATTTTTATGTGTCAATTTGCAATCTGGCAACTTTGCTAAATTTATTAGTTCCAACTTTGCTTTATGGACTCTTTAGGGATTTCTACATATAAGATAATGTAGTCTCTGTTATTTTTATTCCAAAATGGTATTTCATTTTACCACAGTTTGCTTTTTCATTCATATGTTGAAGGACATCTTTCTTGGTTTCAGTTTCTGTTGGTTATGAATAAAGCTGCTACGAACATTCCTGTATATGTTTTGGTGTGGACATTTTTGTATTTATCTTGGATAAATACTTATGAGTGTGCATGTGGCATTGTATGCTAAGACAATATGTAACTTGGTAACAAACTGTCAAACTCCCTTCCACAGTGACTGTGCCATTTTGCATTTCTAGCTGCAGTGAATGAGCTTCTGCTGCTCTGTATCTTCACCAGCATTTGGTATGCTTGATTTTTTGAATTGTAGTCATTCTAATAAGGTTGTAGTAATATCTTGCTGTTTCCTATTTAGTATTATTTCCTATGTAGTATTATACATAGATGACAATTCTTAATTTATATAGATGATAAGTATATCACAAAGATATTAGCTCATAAAATTGAAGCAATGGTATCAAAACACACTCTGATAGGAACAAGGGTGTCTCCACAAAAAAAAAAAAAAAAAAAAAAAAAAAGGTATGTGATTTTTAAACAATGCCTTAAACAATGCCTTGCTTAGGATGTTTCTACCAGGGCTAACACCTGGACATTTATACTGTGGCACTGATGTCTTGGCCATTCTTCTGTCACAGAACATAATCTCATACTGACATTTCACTCTTATTTCTTAGGATTAAAGTTCATTACTAGGAGTATTAAATTTGGCTAAACTTTGCTGCTTTGTTAACATTCTATTTTGCAGAGGACTTAATGTGGGAATATATATTCCTTCCATTCATTTTTGTTGTTCTATACAAGAACCTATTTCCCAATTGTCCTGGAATGTTCCATCATATAAGAATGTTTTTGTGATGCTGGGCAGCCCAGAATGCCAAATGACTTCTATTACGTGACTTACCAGAGAAGGTTTCCATGATAAGGATAATTATTTGTTTATTTATTTATTGAGACAGAGTCTCTCTCTCGCCCAGGCTGGAATGCAGTGGCGCCATCTTGGCTCACTGCAACCTCTGCCTCCCAGTTCAAGCTATTTTCTTTCCTCAGCCTCCTGAGTAGCTGGGATTATAGACATGCACCATCATGCCTGGCTAATTTTTGTATTTTTAGAAGAGACAGGTGTTGCGGGAAGTCAGGGACCCTGAACGGAGGGACTGGCTGAAGCCATGGCAGAACATAAATTGTGACAATTTCATGGACATTTATTAGTTCCCCAAATTAATACTTTTATAGTTTCTTAATGCCTGTCTTTACTGCAATCTGTGAACATAAATTGTGAAGATTTCATGGACATTTATCACTTCCACAATCAATATTCTTATAATTTTCTATGCCTGTCTTTACTTTAATCTCTAAATCCTGTCATCTTTGTAAGTTGAGGATGTATGTCGCCTCAGGATCCTGTGATGATTGTGTTATCTGCACAAATTGTTTGTAGAGCATGTGTGTTTGACCAATATGAAATCTGGGCACCCAAAAGAAAAAGGATGGCTGTGATTTTCAGGGAACAAGGGAGATAACCATTAGGCCTGACTGCCCACGGGTCCTGACAGGACAGAGTCATATTTATCTTCTTACAAAAGTGAATAGGATAAATATCACTGAATTCTTTTTCTCAGCAAGGAACAGCCCTGAGAAAGAGAATGCATTCCCAGGCGGAAGTCTCTACAATGGCCACTCTGGGAGTGTCTGTCTTATATGTTTGTAGATAAGGGATAAAATAAACCCCAGTCTCATGTAGTGCCTCCAGGCTTATTAGGATTAGGAAATTCCTGCCTAGTAAATTTTAGTCAGACTGGTTGTCTGCTCTCAAACCATGTCTCCTGATAAGATGTTATCAATGACAATGAGTGCCCAGTGGGACATGAAACTTCATCAGCAATTTTAATTTTTCTCTGGTCCTGTGATCTCACTCTGTCCCCATTAGCCTTGTGATATTTTATTGTCCTTGAAGCATTTAATCTCTGTAACCCACACCCTATTCTCACCCATAATAAAAACTTGCTGGTTTTGCAGCTTGGGGATCATCACGGAACCTGCCAACATGTGATGTCTCCCCCCGACAACCAGCTTTAAAATTTCTCTCTTTTGTACTTTTTTTTCTTTTTTTAGACGGAGTCTCACTCTGTCCCCCTGGCTGGAGTGCAGTGGCGCGATCTTGGCTCACTGCAAGCTCCGTCTCCCGGGTTCCTGCCATTCTCCTGCCTCAGCCTCCGGAGTAGCTGGGACTACAGGCTCCCGCCACCGCGGCCAGCTAATTTTTTGTATTTTTAGTAGAGACAGGGTTTCATCGTGGTCTCGATCTCCTGACCTTGTGATCTGCCCGCCTCGGCCTCCCAAAGTGCTGGGACTCTCTTTTGTACTCTTTCTCTTTATTTATCAGACAGGCCGACACTTAGGGAAAATAGAAAAGAACGCATGCTGAAATATTGGGAGTTGGTTTCCCCAATAGACAGGGTTTCACCCTGTTGGCCAGGCTGATTTCAAACTCCTAGCCTGAAGTGATCCACCCATCTTGGCCTCCCAAAGTGCTGGGATTACAGGCTGGAGCCACCGGGCCCGGTCAATAAGGAGGCTTTTAATCTAAGGTCTGAATGACGTGAATCTAAATCATGAAGAGATTAGGGGAGAAAAATGCAGGAAAAGAAAACAACAAAGACAAAGGCCCTAATTTGAATGTGAGCCCCAACAAAAGTGGGGGAGTGGGGATTGGCACATGGTGGGTTAGAGGGAGTGAGGAACTAGATGAATTTTGAATATTGGAGTTGCTGAAGCCCAGATATGCACTCATTTTTTTCTATGCTGGGAAGCCTCTGGAAGGTTTTCAGGATGCCTGGCAGAACCTGACTGTAGTATGGAACTCCGACCATGGTGGGATGGACATGCAGCAGGGGAACAGGGAGCGCAATCATGAGACCACTGGGTCTCCTTAGAACCCAAGAAAACGTGAGGAGAGAAAAATGAATCATGTCAATTGCTGAAAACTGTCCTTCTAAAGTAGAGGAATAAACAATCAGACAAACAATAGTAGACAATGCCTTGCCAGGAGCTCTGCACTGCAAGTAACATAGGAATTCCTACAGGGATTAGAAAAACGACATAAGTCTGAAGCTCAGATCCACACAAGCAAAAGAGAACTCCAATGAAATAATAAATGAAAGTAAATAAATTATCTTGCTTTTCTCATTCTTGATTGTCAGCTTAGCTCTTTGTTTAAAATAATAATACTAACAATATGTGGGGTGACTAAAGAGTATGGATAAGTAAAATAAATGATAGTAATGTCATAAGAGATGGGAGGGAGAAACTGGGAACATTCTGTTAAAAGGTACCTGCACTTCACATGAAGAAGCAGCACAGTGCTATCTGAAAATGCATACAGATTGTTTAAAACACACAATGGAAACTAAAACAAACACTAATTGTTTTCAATAGCATAATTGATATTATGCTTAATCAAATGCTTAATATAAACCATGGAAGTAATGGGCTTAAGGATGTAATGGGCTTAATCAAATGCTTAATATAAACCATGGAAGTAAAAAAAGAGTGAGGGAGGGGACAGAAAAAAGAACCAATGTAATAAATAGATAAAAGTTACAAACATGGTGGATATTAATTCAGTTTTATCAATAATAACTTTATATTTGAATGGTATAAATATAGCAACCAAAAGACAGATTATCTAGGGACTATAAAAGAACCAACTCTAATTTCTACAAGAAACCCATTTTAAATGAAGACTCCTATAGGCTTAAGGTAAAGGGATGGAGAAAAATATACTTTGCTAGCATTAATAAAGGTAGCCGGAGGAAATATATTAATTATGGACAAAGAGGACTTAGAGCAAGGAGAGTTACCAAAGCTAAGGAGAGGAATTAAATAACGATTAAGTGAGAAATTAAGTAAGATAAAGCAGTAGAATCTCAAAGAAGACATAGCCATATTAAACAGTCTAACAACAGCATGTTACTATATATGTGGCAAAAACACTGATAGAACCAAAAAGAAAAATATACATATATTATAATTATAGCTTACAATGGCACTTTTTTCAAAAACTGATAGTTCAAGCAGGTAGCAGTTGGTTAAAAATATAGTTGGACTGAACAGTACTATTGTTATAATAGACTTTTATAGAATATACCATTTACAAGTAGCAAAACATATACTTTTTTCAAGCTTATAAGGAAATTTTATAAAAGCAGATTATATTCTATGCCAGAAAAAAATTTTAACTTAAATTTTTGAAAAAAAAAAATTTATTGTACAAATATGTTCCCAGATAATGAATAATTTAAAACAAAAATCAGTAAAATAAAGAGACCTCAAAAGTCCCCAGATGTTTGGAGGTTAATCAGTACCCTTCTACACAGCATGTGAGCCATTAATAAGTCTGAAGAGAATTTAAAAATATTTTGAACTCAATAAAAGTAAAAATACATCTTACCAATATTTGTGACATTCAGGAAAAGAAGTACTTAAAGGTAAATTTATACCATTGAATGCGTGTATTAGTAAAGAAGGTTAAAATCAATGATCTAAGCGCTCACAATACAAAATTAGAAAAAGCAGCAATCAAAGTCTAAAGCAAAAAGAAAGCAAATAACAAAAATTACAGAGGAAAACAATGAAATGGAAAGCAGACACACAAAACAACAGGGAAAAATAATAAAACTTAATGCTTGTTTTTTGAAAAGATAAAGAAAATGAGAAATTCCTAGGAAACTCACCAAGAAATAAAGAGAGAAAGATACAAACTACCAGTGTCAGAAATGAGAGATCATACTTATTGATCCCACGGATACCAAAAGGCTAATATAGGAACACTGTGAACAACTCTGTGCCCACAGATTTGATAATTTACATGATCTGGGTAAATTTCCACAAGAATAAACAGATATTACAAAATAGTCTATATTTATTAAATATATTTAGTGAATAAATAATAACATTACAAAAAGAAAGTACCAAATCTAGAGAGTAGCCTTAGTAAATTCTATCACATATTTAATGAAGAAATAATATTAATCCTCCACTATTTTGTCTAGAACACAGAAGGAGAGGTAACAGTTTGTAACTCATTCTGTGGTAACATAATTAACCCAACACTCGGAAAAGTTTTTAAAAGTGTTACAGAAAAAAAAATAAGAGCAATATTTCTTATGAATATAGCTACAATGATTGTGAACAAAATATTAGCAAATCAAACGGAATAATGTATAAAAAGATTTATATACCACACCTAATGAGATTTATTCCAGTTAAGCATGTATGAATCAAAGTTTGCAATCCAAACAAACCCACCATATCAAAAAAGTCTACCAGAAACAAAACCAAAACAAAACACAAAAACTCTTAGAACTAACAAAGAAGTATAGCAAGGTTTCTACCTTGCTAGGGATAGACATTCAATATACATTGTGTTATTGCTTTCTACTTACCAACAATAAACAATTTAAATTTGAAGTTAGAAAAACAATACTGTTTATAATAACACCAAATAATTGATGTACCTGCATCCAAATTTAACAATATATCTACAGAATTATATGTGGAAAACTACAAAGCTCTGCTGATAGAGCAAAGACAATATAAATCAATAGATGTTCCATGTTCATGGATTTGAGGACTCAACATTGCTTAGATGCTGATTTTCTCAAACTGATCAATGAATTTAATGAAATTCCCATCAAAATCCAAAAAGTTATTTTGTAGATATTTTGAAGTGATTTTAAAATTTATATAAAACAGCAAAAGACTTTAAATTGCAACAGAATATTGGGAAAGAAAAAGTTAAAAGGCTCATGTTTCCCAATTTCAAGACTTACAATTAAGCTACAATAATTAAGGCAGCATGGTGTTGGCAAAATAATACACATGATCAATGGAAGAGAACGAGGAGACCAGAAATAGCTCCACATAAATATAATCAACTGATCAACAAAGAAGCAATGGCAATTCAATGGGAAATTGGTAAGATTTTGATAAATGTGCTGAAACTATTAGAAAGTCATACACACACACAAAAAAATAAAAATTAAGTTAGATATGTGTTACCCCTTTCACAAAAATGAACTCAAAATTAATAATAGACCTAAATTTAAAATGCAATACTATAAAAATTCTAAAAGAACGTAGAGTGTAAAATAACCTTGAGCTTGACAATTAGTTTTTATGTCAATGCATGACAATGTTGGCATGCATGCAGGGTAACAGGAACTTTCATTTACTACAGGGATATACACAAAATGGTATAGCCACTTTGGAAGACAGTTTGGCAGTTTCTTACAAAGCTAAAGATAGTCTCTCCATATAATTCAGCAATTGCCTTCTGAGCAAATTGGTTTCTAAAAATACGTCTACACAGAAACCTGCATGAAAATGTTATAGCACTTTATATAATAATTGACAAATAGTAGAAGCAAGTGTGATGCCCTTCAATAGGTGCATGAATAAACAAATTATAATGCATCCATATAATGGGATATTCTTCAGTAACAAAAAGAAAAGAACTTTCAAGCCAGGAACAAAGTCATAAATCTTAAATGCACCTTGCTAAGTGAAAAAAGCCAATCTAAAAAGGCTAGATTTTCTACAATTTTAATTACTTGGCATTCTGTTAAAGGAAAAACTAAAGAAACAGTGAAATGATCTACAGCTTCCTGAAGGCCATGGTGGCTTCAAACATGATACTGTGCAGGTGTCAAAACACATTGAATTTACAATCAAAGAGTTAACTTTCGTGTGTGAAAATCTTAAAATAAAAACAACTTAGTAGGTTGAGAGATATGACAAAATGCAGAATGTGACAACAGAATCTTACTGTATTACAAATGTTTGAAGCAACTTCACTTAAGATCTGTAAGTCAAAGGGGAAAGGGACTGAGCATAATTCTTCTACTCTACCTGATGAAATTGTTTCCCACTGTGGAATGGGTTATTCTGATACTGCTGTACATATATTCCAGATTTGAACAATTAAATAAATGAATAACAGATAATATAACCATGTGTTAGAATGAGATGAGCAAGGGGAGGAGGCTGTGGAGTTTCATGTGATAAGGATTGAGTTAGAAACAGCAGTATAAAGTCAGGAGTAGCTAATAATAGCTACATATAACAATGTGTATGAATAGACACAAGCACACCTTGTTTCCTTGTGCTTGACTTAACTGACCTCTGCAGATATTGCATATTTCATATACTGATGGTTTGTAACAAGCCTGTGTGGAGAAAGTCTATCAGAGCATTTTTTTTCCAACAGCATGTGCTCATTTTGTGTCTTTGGGTTGCAGTTCGGTAATTTTTACAATACTTTGACTTTTTCAGTTAGTGAAACTACTTGAAAAACAGGTATTTTTTCAGATATTATTTAACAGTTATGATTTTAACAGATATTATTGTATCTGACATGATGACCTGTGATCAGTGTTTTTTGTTTGTTGGGTTTTGTTTGTTTGTTGGTTTATTTTTAAAGACAGAATTCCACTGTGTCACCCAGGCTAGAGTGTAGTGGTGTGATCTCAGCTCACTGTAATCTCCACCTCCCAGTCCAAGTGATCCTCCTGCTTCAGCCTTTCGATGATCACTGATCTTAGATGTTGCTATTATAATTATTTATAGGGTGCCACAAACCATACATGCACAAGGCAGCAAACTTAATTGAGAAATGTTGTGTGTGTTCTATCTGTTCATTTCCCCAGTTCTCTCCCTGTCTGCAGGCCTTTCTATACCCTGAGACACTACTGAAATTAAACCAAGTAATAACCCTGTCCTGGCCTATAAGTGTTCAAGTGAAAGGAAAATTCACACACCTCTCACTTTAAATCAAAACTTAGAACTTATTAAACTTAGTGAGGAAGGCATAGTGAAAGGCAAAATAGGGCAAAAGGTAGGCCTATTGCACAAGCAGTTAGCCAGGTTGTAAATTTAAAAGAAAAATTATTGAAGGAAATTAGAAGTGCTACTCAAGTGAAGATGCAAGTGGTAAGAAAGTGAGACAGGCTTACTGCTGATATGGAAGAAGTTTCAGTTGTCTGGATAGATCTAACCAGTCACAACATCCCCTTAATCCAAAGCCTAATCCAGAGTAAGGCCGTAACGCTCTTCAATGCTATGAAACGTGAAAGAAATGAGAACATGGCAGAAGAAAATTTGGAAACTAGCAGAGGTTGGTTCATGTGGTTTAAGGAAAGAAGGCATCGCCATGACATAAAAATGCCAGGTGAAGCAGTAAGTGCTGATAGGGAAGTTGCAGGAAGTTATTAAGAAATCTAGTAAAGATAAATGATGAAGGTGGCTACACCAAACAGCAAATTTTCACTGTAGACAAAATAACCTTCTGCTGGTTGCCTTCTAGAAATTTCATAGCTAGAGAGGAGAAGTCAATGTCTGTTTTCAATGCTTCAAAGAACTGACTGGCTCTATTATTAGGGGCTAATGCAGCTGGTGACTTTAAGTTGAAGCCAGTGTCTATGTACCATTTTGAAAATGCTAGTGACCTTAAGAATTAAACTAAATCTACTCCACCTGTACTCTAGGAATAGAATAACAAAGCCTGGATGACAGGACATCTGTTTACAGCATAGTTTGCTAAATATTTTAAGCTCACTGTTGAGACATACTGCTTAGAAAAAAAGATTCCATTCAAAAGGTTACTGCTCATTGACAATGCACCTGGTCACCCAAGAGCCCTAATGGAGATGTAAAATAAGATTAATGTTGTTCCATGCTTCCTAACACAATATCCATTCTGAAGCCCATGGATCAAGGAGTAATTTCAACTTTTGAGTTTTGTTATTTAGGAAATACATTTCACAAGGTGATAGCTCCAAAAATAGTGATTCCTATGAGGGATCTGGGCCAGGTCGATTGCAAACCTGGACAGAATTCACACTCCAGATGCCATTAAAAAAAACATTTCTCTTTTACGGGAGAGGCCAAAATATCAACATTAACAGGAATTTGGAAAAAGTTTATTCTAACCACCATGGAGGACCTTGAGGGCTTCAAGTTTTCAGTGTAGGAAACAACAACAAACAGTGGAAATAGCAAGAGAATTGGAATTAGAAGTAGAACCTGGGCTGGACGTGGCTCATGCCTATAATCCCAGCACTTTGGGAAGCCAAGGTGGGTGGATCACAAGGTTAGGAGTTCAAGACCAGCCTGGTCAACATGGAGAAACCCCATCTCTACTAAAAATACGAAATTTTGCTGGACATAGTGGTGCGCACCTGTAGTCCCAGCTTCTTTGGAGTCTGAGGCAGGAGAATTGCTTGAACCTGGGAGGCGGTGGTTACAGTGAGCCAAGATCATGCCATTGCACTCCAGCCTGGTGACAGAGTGAGGCTTCGTCTCAAAAAAAAAAAAAAAAAAAAAGTAGAACCTGAAGACGCAACTGAGTTGCTGCCATGTCATGAAAACACATGAATACATGAGGAGCTGATTTGTGTGGAAGAGTAAAGAAAGTGGCTTATTGAAAGGAAACTCTTCCTGATGAAGATGCTGTGAACATTCTTGAAATGACAACAAAGAATTTAGAATATTACATAAATGTAGTTGATAAAGCAATAGCACGGTTTGAGAAAATTGACTACAATATTGAAAGAAGTTCAAAAGGCTATTAAACAGCATCACATTACAGAAATTTTTTTAATGAAAGGAAGAGCCAATAGATGTGGCAAATTTCATTGTTGTTTTAGTTTAAGAAATTGCCCCAGCCACCCCAGCCTTCAGTAACCACTACTCCAATCAGTCAGCAGTCATCAACATTGAGGCAAAACTCTATCCCAGCAAAAATATTATGACTTACTGAGAGCTAAGATAATTGTTAGTTTCTTTAGCAATTAAGTATTTTAATTAAGGTATGCACATTTTTAAGAAATAATCCTATTGCATGCATAAGAGACTATAGTATATTTTAAATATAAGTTGTATATGCACTTCCATATAGATATTTTCATAAACCAAAATTTACAAGACTCACTTTAGTGCGATATTCTCTTTTTTATCTTTTTATTTTTTATTTTGGCTTCAATAGTTTTGGAGGTACAGCTGGCTTTTGGTTACATGAGTAAGTTATTTGGTGATGATTTCTGAGATTTTGGTACACCCATCATTGGATCAGAGTACAATGTACCGAATATGTGGTCTTTTATTGCAGTATCTAGAACTAAACCCATGGTATCACCAAGGTATGCCTCTATGTGTATATGAAGAGGCATGTATACACACGTTTCCTTCCTAGCTGAGAAGGCCTAGGAAGCGCCACTACTTTGCACACCTAGAACCCAGATTTTGACTTCTGGTACCATTCTCTATTAAAGGCAAGCAGAACTTCTAGGGGAAATATCTGATTCTTAGACTGGCAGGAAATATGCAAGATCAGCCTGAAAAGTACGTTAGTGCTAGAAGCTGAGGAGCTGCAAAGAACAAAACAAAACTAACAAACAAACAAAAAAAACCCTACTATATTAGGGTATTTAAAAGTGACACTGAAGTCTACAGAAAGAGCTCCCAATACCCAAAACTGGAACCATTTGACCAGTAAAATATATAAGATAGTATTGGATTATATCCCAAAGTATAAAATAAATCTATGTGCATCCACAGTGATTTAATAAATGATCAAATAATAAATTGAGAAAAATAGATAAATCTATGTTAACAGAATTCTAAATAATTTATGTAGATAGCCTGCCCTCACGCAGTAAAGCACAATTTTCAACTGCATAATTGGCATTGTGCATAGCGACATACTTCTTGAAAACATAGCCTGGACAGAAAAAAAAAATATATTTACAATGAAGAATTCTGTAAACCTCTATCTCAGACAGGTAATCAATGTTATTATCTATGGTAATAAGTCATGCTGGTAGTTTTCTCTTAGTATGATGTGATAAGAATGGCAATTTCACTCTGTGGTCTTCCTCGGGAAAACCACATAAACCCAGTATGGTCACACACACACACACACACACACACACAAATACACACATACAAATACACACACACAAACAAACACTCCAGAAAAATCTCAGCTGAATGACATTCTACAAAACAACCTGGCCAGTACTACTTAAAACTTTCAAAGTCATCAAAAAATCAAAAGCAAGAACCCTGAAGAGACATGACTACTAAATGCAATGTGTATTCTGATGGGATCCCATAAGAAGAAAAAAAAGCCATTAGGTAAAAACTAATGAAATCTGAATAAAGTGCAAGCTTTTCTTGGTAGCAATATATTAACAGTAATTTCATAATATCAAAAGATATTAGTATTAGGGAAATATGTGTGATGAGTACGTTAGAATTCTTGGTACTATCTTTAAGAAAGGACTCCTTATTCAATAAATGGTGCTGGAATAGCTGGCTAGCCATATGCAGAAGAAAGAAACGGGACCCCTACCTTTCACTATATACAAAAATTAACTCAAGATGTATCCAAGAATTAAATGCATGACATCGAACTCTTAAGTATCCTAGAAGAAAACCTAGAAAACACCATTTTGGACATCAGCTTTGTGAAAGAATTTATGACCAAGTCCTCAAAAATAATTACAATGAAAACAAAAATTGACAGTGAGACCTAATTAAACTAAACAGCTTCTGCACAGCAAAAGAAAACATCAAAAGAGTATACATACAACCTACAGAATGGGATAAAATATTCACAAACTATGCATCCAACAGAAGACTGATATCCAGAGTCTTTAAAGAACTGGAACAATAGAACAAGCAAAAAACAAATAGCCCTATTAAAAAATGGTCAAAAGACATGAACAGACACTTCTCAAAAGAGGATGGAGAATCAGCAAACAAACATATTTAAAAATGCTCATCATCACTAATCATCAAAGAAATGTGAATTAAAACGACATGAGATACCATCTCACACCATTCAGAATGTCTGTTAATAAAGGCTGCAGAGAAAAGGGAATGCTTATACACTGTTGGTGGGAATGTAATTTAGTTCAGCCACTGTGGAAAGCAGTTTATAGGTTTCCCAAAAAGTTTTAAATAGAACTACCATTTGGCTCAGCATCCCCATTACCGGGTATATATCCAAAATAAAACGAATCATTTTACAGAAAAGGCACACGTGTTCACATGTTCATTGCAGCACCACTCACAGTAGCAGAGTCATGGAATCAACCTAAGTACCCATCAATGGAGGATTAAAGAAAATGTGGTACATATACACCATGACATGTTATATGGCAGTAAAAAAGAAATAAATCACGTCTGTGTAGCAACATGGATAAAGCTGGAAGCTATTATCCTAAGTGAAATAATACAGGAACAGAAAACCAAATACCACATGTTCTTTTATAAGTGGGAGCTAAACATCGGGTATTCATGGACACAAAGATGGCAGCAGTAGACACTGAGGCAGGAGGGAAGGAGTGGCACAAGGTCTGAACAACTAATTGTTGAATAATATGCTCACTACCTGAGCAACGGATCTTTCATACCCCAAACCTCAGCAACATGCAGTATACCCAGGTAATAAACCTGCACATGTACCTCCACAATCTAAAATAAAAGTTGAAAAAGAAAAACATATATATCATTATGCATAAAATGCGTGTATTTCATTTGGAGAAAAATACATGAAAATTCAAAATAAATATATATTTCAATATTTTATTTTAATTACCTCCTCTCTTATCATGAGTCAAATAAAATGCTCGAATGAAAAAATAAAAATAAAAACCAAAACCATTCGAATATAAACAGTTTGCTTAACAATCAGATTTAAAGAGAACAAAGTTTGATGGCTTACCAACATTTAATTTCAAAACATAGTACAAATTTACAAGAATCAAGAATGTAATACTGGTATATGTGAATAAGTTAATGAAACAGCATTAAGAATATGGAAATAAACTCTAACATTTAGGGCAATTCATTTTCAACAGAAGTGTCAAGGCAATATAATAGGAAAGAATAGTCTTCTCAATAAATGGGACACCTTACCTTACCATATACAAAAATTAACTCAAAATTGATCCTAGACATAAGAGTTAAAACTATAAAAACATTAGAATAAGAAATGACAGTAAGTCTGTATGGCCTTAGATTAGGAAAAGATTTATTAAGTAAGACACCAAAAGCACAACTGACAAAATTAAAATATTGATAAAGTAGACTTCATAACAGGCAAAACCTTTGAGCTTCAAAAAGCACCATTAAGTAATTGAAGAGATTAAGCCACAGACGAGGAAAAAATATTTGCGAATTGTGTATCTGACTTGTAGCCAGATTATGTAAACAAACTCTTAGAAATCAGTAAGAAGTGAACCCTTCTTGTTTAAATTAAAGAAAAATTTAAAATTAAATTTTCTTCTTTAAATTAAAGAAAAATTTAAATTTAAATTTTCTTCTTTAAATTAAAGAAAAATTTAAATTTAAATTAAAGGTGATATAGGCATATATAACAAACATAAGAAAAGATGTTCAATATTTTTAGTCATTAGGAAAATGCAGAGTAATATCAAAATTTGATGCTACTTCATGGCAAGTATAGACATGTAAAATGCTTTTATTTCATTTTCTTTTAATTGGTATTGTGTTTCTCCTGGAAAACATATACAAGAAGTCTGGATATTTTTCTTGTATTATTCTTTTGATAATGGATGCTCCTTTTATTTCATGTAATATTTTATTTCTGAATTCCATTGGTTCAATGTCAAAATTATTGAATGTGCTGTCTCTCATATTCTTTATCTGCCATATTACCTTCTTGTTTGCTACTTTATTCCATTTTGATATGTTTCCCAACATTTTTGTAATCTAATTTTTAAAGATGGATATCAAAGTGTTAATATCCAAGAGTTCTTCTTTTTCTGCATGTTCCTTTTATATATAATGGTAGCGTTAATTCATTTACAAATTAATTTTCACCATCTGTCTGAAAATATTACAATATAAAATCCTTTTGCTAAATAAACCTTGCTTTGTCTGTTTCCTCAATTTTTTTTTCCTGTTTTAGCCTCTGCCTTTGATGTGGTTGATTTTCTTCAAATCTTAATGATCCTTTGGTATCACAAAATATTTCAGAGTGAGACACTGAAAAGCAAATTGACAGCGTTGGGTACAGGACTCATGGTTTATCGACTGGGTTCCACTGTGAGGTTTAGGGTGAACTCTGTTTGCACCAGGAGAGTCCAAATGTGTTATTTGTGGATTATTTGTTAGATCAATTTCACTAAAAAAGAATCTTCTCACCTCTTCTCTGAGTGGTGAAACCGGCTGCCAATATTCTGAGAGCTGAAGGAAGGACAAACACAGAGCACTTACTGCCCATAATGGACATCTCACTGTACTTACGGCAGTGCCTGGGGCTGAATACTCAGAGCCTCTTGAACTCTAATTCGATTGCCTGTTCTTGACTACACCTCTTCAATCCTTCCTTTCCACACTCCCATCCACGATTCCTGTCTGAAGCCTGCAGCGGGGATGTTTGCTGAATGGTGACTTTGACTATAGCCCCTTGGCCCTTTAGGTCCCCCCACCCCGCTCCATCTATCTGCTCTCTATTCTTAAATAATATTGCCAACAACCCTTTCCCCTTGTCTTCTATTCTCCTCCTCTTTTATCTTTACGATTTTTACATTTAAAGAGTTATTCATTATCATATAGAAAGTATTTCAAAAGGGGAGAGAAGTAAAAACATTTTGCCTAATCTCACATCTCTGTATTCATTTGCTTAAAATTGTACATTTGCTCCTTGGGAAGGCCTTAAAATTGTCTTTTGATAGAGAATTTGGAGAGTCAGGAATACAAAGAGTTCCCCTATTATTAATATCTTGCATCAGCATGGTGCATTTGTGACCATTGCTGAGCCAGTGTAGATGCGTTGTCATCCAGGGAGGCCCATAGGTATCCCCATTAGAGGTTTCTCTTTGTGTGCTGCAGCTCTGTAGGCTTTAACAAATGTTTGTGTTATTTGACAATGAAAGAATTGAACATTTTACCTGAAAAAGACCTAAGCAATAATCTACTTCAAACTCTTAATCCTTCAGATGAGAGAAACGAGGGAGAGAGAGAATGAGGCCCTTTATCAACATCACAGAGTGGAAAAGTGTGACAAAACTTTTACCTTGCGTTAAAACCTCCATTGTCATATGGTTTCTTCTTGGCTTTCAGTTTGATGAGCTGATTATTTTAAAATAAAATGTCAGCTATGTGAAAATTATAGAATTTGTATAACATACATTCCTCATTCTAATCCCTCAGACAGGAGAGTGTCTGAGAAGATCCCTGCGGAATGTGTGAAGGGATTGCAGGCACACCCATGCCTGCCCTGCCAGCTTTCTCTTCCCAATTTGACCTGGTTTAGGTGTGCCTGCTGGGGTGTATCCTGTTTTTAGACTCCTCTACAAGGAAATTGGCTGGGGCTTTAATAAGTAGTTGGTTTTTCAGGCCTGGTTTTGTCTCATTAATAGAACGTGCTAAGGTTTGAACATTTGTGTCCCTCCAAATTTTATATTGAAACTTGACCCCCACAGTGGTAGAGCAAGTGGTAGAGTCTTTTGGGAAGTTATTAAATCATGAAGGTTCCACTCTCATGCACAGAACTAATGTTCTCATAAAGGATCTTCAGAGAGTTGCTTGGCCCTTCAAATATTTTCTGCTGTGTGAGGACCCACCCAGCTTTCATCTCTTCCAGAGGAGGCTGCAAAAAGATACCATCTTTAAAGCAGAGAGCAGCCCTCAGTGGACTCCAAGCCTGCTGGTGAATTAATCTTGGACCTCCCAGTCTCCATGACTGTGAGGGGGAAAAAAAAGCCTCTATTAGTTATAAGCTATCCAGTTGCAAGTATTTTGTTACAGCTGAAGGGATGGACTAGATGGAACTTTGCAAAATCAGGTCTTTCAGTTCTCTAAGATGTTCAATTTCACTCAAAAAATAGACCACAAATAAAGATTTGATAACAATCAGCGGTCAGTATAAGCATGTATGTCATTAAAATGTCACCTGTGCTGTCTGGATGCATAACTTATACAGGGGACGGACAGGTGGGTCTAGCAAAAAAGACATCCCTAAAAGTATTAATGCAAAGCTAAGTATGAAAATAAGGCAAGGATATTTTATTTCTTTTCAAAAGCAGGCATAGTGTAGACAGTATTTCTGGCCTTTTTGTGGTTGCACTAAACATTTCCCAGAGCACTGAGAAACATTAAAAGTTAAATTACATTGTATATGGCTTTCCTTGGTGGAAGTTAATTCAGAGAAAAATTATCCAGTACGGTTAGAATTCTTAAGGAAGTATTAATCACTTAGAGCTCAAAACCTATTTTCAGATTGTAAACAATGTAATAGTCAGCAGTTAGGTAAAACATGACTTGTACCTCATGATATTTTAATCTAAAATGATCTTTGTGCTCAACTCACATCCTAAATTTGTTCCTTGGTGACACATAAAACCTCCCAGATTGTTGCAATACATAAATTTATACCTTTTCCGAGATGATTTGTTATAACTCTTGTATTGTTTTTGTCTGATTAAAGTAAAAAAGAATATGTTCTTACTCCAATGGAAATTTTAAATTAAGTTAGGCATATATCATAACAAGCAAAATGCTATTAACCAGGATTTTTGCATTAGGTTTTATCAGCATTTGTTTTCATTGTATGAAGGTGTCATTTTAAATTACATAGTTTTAGTTACTCATTCTATTCTTTTAGAATTATGAATTTTTTTAGAGTTTAGTTCAAAGTCATGACTTCAGAATTAGGTGTTAATTTTTGCAATTCAAATTACCTAATAAATTCTATTCATGAAAATCATAGAAACAAAAAGCAAATGAACATACTTTTGTTGAAACCCATAAATCTCAAGTCTGAAAGCGGAAATGCTACTTTAAAAGGCAACCTCTGGAATCAGCTATGCATCCATCTTGCTTTGCCTAATGATGATTTACTCTTTCAAAAGTCTCGTTAGATGGAAATTTCAGTTATGCGAATGGATTATCTTGTTAGAACCAGGATGCTTTTTACTCAATGAATACTTTTCTGCTATAGTTAAATCTTATTTCCTATTATTTCTGGTGAAGAGAGGAAGATCACCATTGTTATATGTTAGAGACCATTGTAAATAAACATTGTTTTCATATTGCCCCTTTCTAATAGTTTTCTTAAATTTTTTGTATACTCAATTATTAAAATCAAAAGAAATGATGCCCACATACCAATAAGGTTACAGTGATATAGAGTTATTTATATATTCTTTCTTATCACACAAAGTACTCAGCCTCAAAAAGTATTCAGTGTTAGAGTTTTCACATAGATGGCACTCAGGTAAGTACTTTTTTTTTTTTAGCTCTGTCTGAGAGGCTGGAGTGTAGTGGCACAATCTCAGTTCACTGCAACTTCTGCCTCCTGGGTTCAAGCAAATCTGCTGCCTCAACCTCCTGAGTAGTTGGGATCACAGGCGTGCACCACCACGTCTGACTAATTTTTGTATTTTTAGTAGAGACAGGGTTTCACCATGTTGGCCAGGCTGGTCTGGAATCTTTGGTCTCAAGTGATCTGCTCTCCTGGGCCTCCCAAGGTGCTGGGATTACAGGCGTGAGCCACTGCGTCCAGCCACCCAGCCACTCACACAATTCATTTTTTTGTTGTTGTTGTTGTTTAATTTTGTTTTGTTTGATTTTTTTCAGATGGAGTCTTGCTCTGTCACCCAGGCTAGAGTGCAGTGACATGACCTCAGCTCACTGCAACCTCCGCCTCCTGGGTTCAAGCAATTCTCCTGCCTCAGCCTCCTGATTAGCTGGAGTTACATGTGCATGTCACCACGCCCAGCTAATTTTTTTGTATTTTTCGTAGAGATGGGGTTTCACCATGTTGGCCAGGGTGGTCTTGAACTCCTGACCTCATGATCCACCCACCTCAGCCTCCCAAAGTGCTGGGATTATAGGCATGAGCCACCACACCTAGCCCAAATAATTCTTGATATGTGATCAGTTTACTTGTTAAGCAAAAGAAAAATACAGATGACAAGATATAGAGATGGCCATCAGCTTACTGTGTTTAGGGTTCAGTGGCAAAGAGAGTAGCATCAATGTTAACATCTGCAGTGGCAATAGATCGCTTTCCTTGATGGGTTTTGGTGTCTTGGAGGCACAACTCATAAGCTCCAAAACATGTTCACATGGAAAATAAAAAGACACACTGCTAGGATGAACAAGGAATCCCCATTTTTCACACAGTCCTGCCAGTCTTGCCTTGCCACTCTTTACGATGTCAACTCCTCACTGGAATTGTTGAAGGAAGCATGGGATGCTGAGCAGCAGCATTGACTCTGTCTGTGTGTGACCCCCCAGGACCCATCATGGGTCCTAAGCAGACCCTGTCCCACCTTGACACAGCAGTGCCCATGGAGGGGGAATAGGGAGATGAGCAGCAGCATGTGAGCGGTGGCATTTGGTGGTATCAAAATAATGTATGACCACTTAATTGCCAGGTATATGCTTGGAGTTTCACATATAGTATTCTCATTCATTCCCACAACATTTATTAATTGTTCATTTTTTTGAATACATAATAGAGAGATAGAAAAGGCTAGTTCATTCTGTTGACCTTAAATTACAATGTTCATAAGTGGTTGAGCTACGATTTGCAGAGTTGTTTCTGAGCATTGAAGCCCTATGTATGCACTATGCTGCATGCCAAGCAGTGCTGGGCACTGGTTCTAGTTTCCTGTCATGAGGAAACTGTGAGATTCTCTTCCTTAACAATCTTCCAGCAAGAATGCAGTGGGTGATGTGAATGAAGCCAGGAATTCACTTATTATACTCCCATACTGGTCCCATGAGAAATATATACAGTAGATGTAAATGCTTCCGTGATCTAATTCTAGGCATTTGGTTACAGAATCCCATCCACAAATCTACTGAGCACCCACTGCTCACAGCACCAGGTACTGGCCACTACCTGGACAATGTAAAATCCCCCTTCTATATAAATCAAACCTAATAACTCCAACACAAAACATTTACACTGTTGAAGCCTGTTTGACGGTAAAGCCGATCATAGGCTGAATGCACAATTTCTAACATCAAGGAATAGCGTAGGTGTATAAAATAAAAGTTACATATGCACAAACAACATGCTTCCATACCTGCCCAATTTGTTTCTGAATTTGGTGTTTTACAAGGAATGTGGCATATCAGCATGCTATTTGGAATAAGAAATGTGGTATATCAGCATGCTAACTGAAAACCACCTACATTCTCTGAGCTTGTTATAACTTTTTCTGCCCTTGTAGGTTTATTATTAAACATTTAATTAATATCTCTGTTCTGCTGAGGTGTAAGTCTATTGGCTTAGCTAATAAGCAGTGAGGACAAAGCATCTAATAGCTGTTGGAAAGTCAATTATTAGATATAAATGAAAATATTAGTACTCATATTTCAAAGCTGGTAGAGTTAAGCTTCTCAGAAAAAAATAAAATTTTTTGTGAAGGACCACATATAATTTGCAATACAATCCCAAATTTCTTTCCTTTATAACAAAATGAGCACCATTCAGAAGTGGAATTATTAGCGCGTTCTAATCTTTCATGCCGCACTAATCTGTTTAATCAAAGCTCCATCTCAGTTTGTCTAAGCATGCTGCCTGCCTCTGAAGGGCAAATTGCATTCCATCTAACAGCATGTGGTTTTAAAAGAGAATGCACTTGTTTTTACTCCCTGGGTAATGAGTTTAAAATCACTTTGTGCTTTTGAAAGAAGAGTCAAGTTACAAGCAGCTTGGCTTATGTGACTATATTTAAAATTTACATAGGAATCTGCAAAATAGAAGGCTCTGTGCTGTGCTGGTTTCTCACTTGTTTACAAATTTGTTCTAAAATATTAGTTCTCTTTGCACATATTTGTAGGAAACTTGGGACTTGAAATATGTATATTTTACATAAAGTTGAGAACAGAGTGGCAAGAGCATGGCTCAAATAAGATTTTAAGAAGACAAAGACAAGTGACAAATACTAAAAAATCTTGATTATTTATGCCAAATGTTCCTAATTAAAAACCCTCCTTCATATCAGTTCTTGTGCAGCCGTGGCTTTTCACAGACACTTGAGGTTGCCTCTCTGAGATTTGAAATGTATCAACATAGTTTTCTCTAAATAGCTTTTAACAGAGGAGCAGTCTATTCAAAACCCAAATAAACTAGAGCTGTGACAAGCAAAAGGGCTACAGTATTCCTTATTTTCTTTGGCCTTTGAGTATAAACTTTTAAATACAATTTCTCCTCTACTGTTTCCCATAGGAGCTGATACAGAAATCAGTGAGGTTTTAGAATGATATTTAATCAACCAAGACAGACATGTCCCAGAATGCCTATCACAGTCTTGTTCCTTTCTGTATTTTTTTAATGTCATTTCACCACCCCCAACAGAAGTTCCTTAACCTTTCAGCTTCTCTGAAAGTTGAATTTAGAAGCCACCTATAATGGAACCACTTAAGCCGGTTGCTAAAATCCACATCCCTGGGCCCACCCAAACTTGTTAAATTAGAATATGTAATTCCAGGGCTTGGGAATCTGCACATTCACAAATCTAAGAAAACACCGCCATAAAACTGGATGACTACTCTGTCTAGTGTTAAACCTGTCTGCCTTGAGGTTAAGGTTCTCTCTCTCTCTTCTCTCTCTCTCTCTCTCTCTCTCTCTCTCTCACACACACACACACACACACACACACACACACACACACACACAAACACACACACTCACACACACAGACAATACACACTTGCAGTCTTTATATGTCCTTCCATTTGTTCCTAGGTAATCTATCTGTGGGGGATTGGTTCCAGGAAGGACCCCAGAGGATACCAACACCCATGGATGCTCAAGTCCCTTATATAACAAGTTGTAATATTTGCATACAAACTATGCATATCCTCCTGTATGCCTAAAATCATCTTTAGATAACCTGTAATATCTAATATAATGCAAATGCTATGTAATAGTTGTTATATTGTTTTGAATTATTTTTATTATTGATTGTTATTTCTTATTATTCTTCCTCAAGTATTTTCTACAGATGGTTGGTTGAATCTGCCAATGTGAAATCCCATAAATAGAGAGGGATGCCTGTACTGTCTGACATTCTACAGGCATAAATGAATTGTTTATAAGCTTTTAAACACTTACAGAGATTTAGAGATACATTTCACCTAATGGTGTATTTAGTGGACATTGACTGGTAGGGGTAGATAGAAAAACTGGAAAAACATAGAAAATGTTCATCTTTAAGTAAGAACTTCAAAACACATTTCATCCTTGATAGGACTCATTAATCTATTTCTAATTAAAAAAAAAAAACAAGAGAACATTTGAAAATCTGATATCAAACTGGATAAATGTCATATCTGCCTAATGAATGAAATGACAATCTTCAGCAATGCACTAAATTCTTATTTGCACATGGGGAAAATTATAACATTAGGAAAAAGTAAACTCACCACTTCTTCATGTCTACATTTTCTCACATTAATGCCATTTATCTGCAATGAAAAGAAAAGCATAGTTTCCTATGGCATATTGTAAACTGAGTTAATGTTTTGACCACAAATATAATGATAAAATGTATACCTGTAGAATTGCATCTCCAATAAAGAGTAGTCCCGAAAGTTCCGCTGTGAATGAAAAAGCACAGTTGATAACATATTGACTATTTTTGCTATTCAGATGAAAGGACTTTTAATTAAAGATAAAATTTACAAATATAAAAATTAAGTGTTTTATATGGTTAGCATCTTAAAAGATCCAGAAAAAATGGAAATTCAAAACAATATGATTCAGTCTAATTACTGAAGCACATGCAGATACATTTACTTTTACTATTGCAGACCTAACAGTTGCTAAAAGTGAGCCGCTTTTCTAAGGGTAGGAGACCACATTTTCTAATGCACTTAAGATTATTAGGTCTCTGTGAAAAAGTTTAAGACATAGACATTTAACCCGTCATCTATGGAATTGGCTCCTAGTTCATTTTTAAACATTATATTGTTTTACTAATTTCAGTTATTGCAACATCTGCTTTATATCTCCATTAGTTTTCCTACAGTTTCTTATGAATGGTTAGCTGAGTAAAATTGCAAATTAGAACTGAAAAACAGATACTTTAAATTGTCTTTACTCAATGGGACTTGTTATCATTACTTTTGTATCTTTGTTGGTTTAATGAAACAACTGAAAAGCCGTGCAGTCCCTAACTCATACCTGCTTTCATGGGTTCCTATCTTTCATCCTTGTTCCCCTTCTGTGAGAGAAGCCCTCCCCGACAAGAGGATAAAGGGAAAGGACCCAGGAAGCAAACTCAGCCACTAATGCCTGAAGGTGGGGAAGCTGAAGCCAGTCAATCACATCATAATTTATGATTCTTAAATATCATGTCACACTTCAAAAACAATGTCTTAAAGAAATGGCTGGTACACAATTCTCTAAACACGTTACCTCTTTGTTCCTTGGAGATTTTTGAAACGACAACCGGAATGTTATGTTCTGCTCCTCCCTGAAAGGAGAAAATCATATACTGTACTTTTTAATCTAAAAAAAAAAAAAATGCTGCTTGTAGCTAAGAAACGATACAGGTTCTGAACGGAATGTTAAGTGGATACCGGCTAGAATTTAAATAAACTTGTAGAATTTCTCCACTAAGGAGATAGTGCTCCCATAAAAATTATCTACCTGTTTAGAATTTTGCTGAGACATCCAATAATAACAACTGGCTTTGAAAGTTTTCATTTATCAACAAATATTGATTATGTATTTAGATAGGTATTCTCTTCAATGTGTAACAATGCTGTCCAATAGAAATTCTTACTTAGGATTCCAAACACCAGATAATTATATATTACTGGTATCCTGCTAAGTTATTCTATGCTGGCAGCTAAGGGCTTTTGGTGGTGCAGTGACCCCTTGGGATGCCAAGGAAGCAGAGAGAACTTTACCCAAACAAATGGATAAACAAAATCAGAATGTGCATATGCATGAAAAACCAGGGATTCATCTGCATTTCCTTCCTTAGTATTGAATTCCTCTTTGTGTGAAAGCACATACTACAAATTTTACAGAGTAAAACATACTGCCAAGAATATTGAAGTACTACTATTTGTTTATTTATTTATTTGTTTGTTTGTTTGTTGAGACGGAGACTTGCTCTGTCGCCCAGGCTGGAGTGCAGTGGTGCGATCTTGGTTCAATGCAACCTTCGCCTCCCAAGTTCACACCATTCTCCTGCCTCAGCCTCCCGAGTAGCTGGGACTATAGGTGTGCCACACCGAGCTAATTTTTGTATTTTTAGTACAGACGGGGTTTCACCATGTTGGCCAGGATAGTTTCGATCTCCTGACCTTGTGATCCATCCGCCTCAGCCTCCCAAAGTGCTGGGATTACAGACGTGAGTCACCGCACCCGGCCTGCAATAGTACTATTTTTTATTTGACCCAATGAGATATGAAAAAAGAAAGACAAGTAAGCTAAATTTACGTGAAGGAAAATAAAATGAATCCTTAAAAACTGAACAAAAATCCCGTTTTTTTTTTTATTACAGTGTTGAGAAAGTTAAAAGCAGTAGTCGAAAAATGAAATCAGTACATAAAAGAATAAAATGTCACACATGAAAAGAAGCATAGAACTTGTAACACAGGCTAGTTGAAAAGACAGTCTGAATTCCATTGAAGTTGTTCTATCTTCAGAATATGTAAACCACCTAAGCCTTCTGTTTTCCAAGCACATAAAATTATTTTGGAAGAGATACTCTTTTTTCCCTTGCATGTCCATTTTTAACACTGAATTGCCAGTATTCTTAAATATAAAATAGTCAATCGTTTTTTTAAAAAGCAGGAACATTTAATTTTTTTTTCTTGGCAAGTAGAGTCCTTTCCACTTCCAGAATATTAAGAAGAAATATGATAATTAAGATAATGAAAACTGTCCTACTCACACTGAATTTCAAGCGCACTGCTCAATTCCCTTTTCCTCACTGTTTCACAGCAACCTAATATTTGTGCACTGCACCCCTCAGCTCTATGTGGGAAGACACTGGTGTAGGTTACAATGGCTCCCACTTGTTCTGCTGGTTGGTCTGTGTGTCCCTAACAAACACAGACTGTGTCTAAGATGACCCTGCCTCTGATTAGAGCAGAGATAGTGATTTGTGGCTGATAGTGTGGTGGAAATTACGTGCTTATTTGCACACAGTAAACACTGAATAAAGGATGGCTATTATGCTAACATAGTCCATCTATTAAGATTTATGAGGAAACTCACATAGCATTAAAGTGGTAAACAAGATTAGGACTAATCCCTTCAAAGATCCTTAATATTTATAAGTTAGGACTCCAAATTTCCAATCCCCTATTATATGCTCCATTTTGTCCCATTACAGTTATCAGTATCTAACATGCTATTTATTCATTTCTCACACTTACTGTTTTCTTTCTCCTTCCCATTCCTAACTAAAATGCAAATTTCTTCAGGGGACAGACGTTATTGGTAGTTTGTTTCATGCATTGATGTAAACCTAGTGCCTGAAATAATGTCTAGTTTTTCTTTGAAATGTTTGTTGAATTGAATGAGTGAATTAGTTAATGAAGTCTAAGGCTTTCCCAGGCCTAGTGTAAGGTCACTGATAGCCTCTAGAGATACTTGGAAATTAGAAAGGATGTTAAGGATGCATCTACGTTTCTTAGAAGGAAAAAGCTGGTTAACTCAAATGAGTCATTAACTGATGAACTTTTAGGTGAAATTAAAAGATGAAGCCATCATCCAGATATAGTGATTCAGATATTCTGGGACAGGGAAAAACAATGTTTTTGCTGGTCTCATCAGTGAGGCTGTTATCAGACTATTTTCCTTCAGCTGTTTTTGCATTTCACCCTTTTCTCTTACTCTACTACTGAACACAAATTATTTTAATGCATAGACTATTAATGCAAATTACCATGGCGGGACATTGGGAAACCTATTCTTGGTGTCCAGAGACAAGGCTTTTGAGATAGAGGTTTTCTGCAGGTTGGCTCAATAATCCCATTCTTTCTTCAACACCCAGACTGGTACAGAAATCCCCTGCTTATTTGTGTTTCGCTTTCTGTGCTTTCAGTTATCTAGGGTACAGTACAATACAGTATTTTGTGAGAGAAAGGAAGCACATTCACATAACTTTTATTATAGTGTATTGTTATAATTGTTCCATTGTATTATTAGTTACTGTTCATCTTTTACTATACTAATTTTCAAATTAAACTTTATCACAAATATGCATATGTAAGCAAATATATTATATGCAGTATAGGATTCAATGCTGTCTGCAGTTCCGGGCAACTACTGGGTTCTTGGAATGTATCCCCCAAGGTTAAGGGGAGAGTATTATAACTATCTTTGTAATGCAAAATGTAACTAATATTTATTTTACCATAATTTTTCTTTTACATGTAAAATTTATCCTAAAATTTGAGTGGTTTGAATCCAAACATGGCTTTTGGGTTTTGTTATTCTGTTTTTATTTTATTTTATTTTTTTGAGAGGGAGTCTCACTCTGTTCACAGGCTGGAGTGCAATGGCACGATCTTGACTCATTGCAACCTCCACTTCCCAGTTCAGGTGATTCTCCCACCTCAGCCTTCTGAGTAGCTGGGATTACAGGCACCCAGCATCATGCCCCACTAATTTTGGTATTTTTGTAGAGAAGGGATTTCACCATGTTGGCCAGGCTGGTCTTGAACCCCTCCCTGACCTCGGGTGATCTGCCTGCCTCGACCTCCCAAAATGCTGGGATTATAGGCATAAGCCACTGCCTCTGGACTGTTTTTTGTTGTTTTTTTTTGTTTGTTTTTTGCTTTTAAATTAGACATTTGGAGCCTGACATACTTTTTAAACTATTTTCTGAAAATGACTTTAGTAATTACTAAATTGTAAGACAAAACTCAGAAGACAAAATTGGAACTCAAAATCATATTGCCTTCATTACTGAAAAAAATGTGAGCAGCTCAGCTGCTATAGTTAATTAGATTTCGTGCAGGGCCTAAATGGGGAAATGTAAGGTTTTCCAGTCAATAATCAAATTATGTGGCTTGCCCTGTTTAAAACAGGTGAAAGGCTTCCATGACACTTGAATAATAATGAGAATCTTTAAACTGCCCCTCTTCCAGTGCAGCTCCTGGACCTCCATCGCCCTGAACCTGAAGGACACGAGAATGCACTGTTGTCTGGCCAGGTATGCTCCTCCCTCCCTCCTAACCTGGAAACTGTTCATTTTGAAATTCTGGCTTAAAGCCTCCTCCTTCAGTGTCTCCTTACTTGAAATAATTCAGTTATGTAGCACCGGATCATGCCTATGATTTACATTTATTTTGGTAACAATTTGATCAAAGTCTACTTTCCTACTGGAGTATAAATGGCATGCGGTCGGGAAAAGGTTTTCATCACCATCTTATCCCCAAGGCACTCCTGGGTGGGGCTGTGGCTCCTGACTATGGTTTAGAGAATGTTGGAATTAACTGAGCACTGTTATTCTAGTTTATGGAGAAATCCAAGATTAGGAAAAGGGAGGCAGTGTTCTAAAGCACAGCCTAGGTAATGTTCACACATACATCGTTCAGCTTTGTAGTATTCTTTTTACAACACATAGTGGATTTTATAGCTAGCTCTGTAGGAAGAAGGATATAAAATCCCATCTAAAGCATTTTGAGAAGGACTCAACACAATGATTTTACCAGTGTTACTGTGAAATATCACCAAATACAACCTGGACTGCTTTTAGAGCATCAGGAGTCTTGCCAAGTAATCTTTTCAATTCAATATTATTATTGCTCCAATCAGTCAATCATATTATGGGGCATGGGGTGCAGGGAAGATGCATAGAGCTAACCATTACTTTTCCTTTTAGAGAAAGGAGACTACTTGTAAGCAGAGAATAACAGTAATTAGAGTTAAGAGCTGCAATGGACAGTTACAGAAGAGGCAAGTAAAGGAATATCACCTGGAGGAATATGGGCAAGAGTCATCATCCTTCTGGATGCTATCTTTGTCTGCCAACATACTTCGTTTGATTTTGGGAAAAAAATAATTGTCTTTTTCACATGCTATATGATTACCTTCATATGAAAGTCTAAAATAGGGAAATGGTCATTACTCAGCGGTGAAATAGGGGAGATAGGGAATAAAAGTGTGATGAATAAATATGAGATTTCTTCTGGAATTGATAGAATGTTCTAAAATTGACTGTCGTGATAGTTGCAAAGATCTATGGATATACTAAAAACAATTTAATTGTACACTTTAAATGTATAAATTGTATGGTATTGGAATTATACCTCAATAAAGCCATTTAATACAAAAAAGTAATGGTCTTTGAAATAATTGACCAGTGGTTTCAACTAATTCTTGGGACTAATTCATAATCCTCAATTTAAGCTTTAGTGTCTTCCTGTTATCTCCTTTTTTTGTTTTTTGAGATGGAGTCTCACTCTGTTGCCCAGGCTGGAGTGCCGTGGCACAATCTCGGCTCACTGCAACCTCTGCCTCCCAGGTTCAAGCGATTCTCCTGTCTCAGACTCCAGAATAGCTGAGACTACAGGCACGCGCCACCACGCCTGGCTAATTTTTGTATTTTTAGTAGAGATGGGGGTTTCATCATGTTGGCTAGGATGGTCTTAATCTCTTGACCTTGTGATCCACCCGCCTCAGCCTCCCAAAGTGCTGGGATTACAGGTGTGAACCCCGTGCCCGGCCCTGTTATCTACTTTTTTGATGGAAATGGGCATATCCATTTTGTCTATAGTGAAAACAAGCAAATTGGACTTGAGTAAAAATAACAGGGGATGCGAAATGCAGAAAAATGTATGCAAGCTTGTGCATGCACTTATAGCAACAGTTGTTATTTAAATATTTCTGCCCAGATACCACTAATAAGTTAAAAGGAATACATTTATTACAACTAGTATAAAGATATATTTTATTTGGAAAATTTGAAACAATTAGTACTCAACCCTTTATCTTACAAAATTGCTTACTTGATCTTGGTCATTTTGACACATTTATTTCAATTTTATTTTATTTTATTTTATTTTATGTTTTTTTATTTATTTATTTTTGAGACAGAGACTCGCTATGTCACCAAGGCTGGAATGCAGTGGCATGATCTCAGCTCACTGCAACCTCCGCCTCCCAGGTTCTAGTGATTCTCCTTCTTCAGCCTCCCAAGTAGCTGGGACTACAGGCATGTGCCACCATGCCCGGATAATTTTTTAAAATTATTTTTAGTAGAGACAGGTTTTCACCATGTTGGTCAAGCAGGTCTTGAACTCCTGACCTCAAATGATCTGCCCGTCTCGGCCTCACAGAGTCCTGGGATTTTAGGCATGAGCCACCATGCCTGGCCTTATTTCAGTTTTAAATAAACCAGAAAGTGAACAGCATAGAGAGGAAACATGATTTGTGTCCCTGAGTAGAGAGTTTTGAGGTAATTTATTCCAGGTCTCATAGTTCAAAGCATAGTTATTAAGAGTAAGGACTTTGTTATCAGCTTCTAGGGGGACTGAGGTCCAACTCTACTGCTTATAACAATAGATGAACTACTTAACCTCTTGACACTTGATCTCATTGTTTGTGGAAGGTATAACAATAGTTATCTACTTCGCTCGATAATAAAGGCAAGTTAAACTAAATATAAAGTATTTAGCTCAGAATCTGGCACTTAATAAGTGGGGCATAAATATTAGCAATTTATTTATAAATGAGAAGATGATTAAGAGTAATAATGATTATAATTATATTTTTGATTGCTGCAGTGTTAAAGCTTCCAAATAGAAATCACATTTGATTGCATACATTTATTTAATGGACATAGATAATTTATATATTTGCATAAGAAAGTTGTGTCTGTTGGAAAATACTGCATAAAATATTTTTACAGTAATAACATTTAAAACTTCCTTTCCCTCAGAGGTAATTTTTAAAATGACAATGGTCAGAAGTATAATTTAATAATGTGCAGATAGATAGTATTGGATTTTAAAAGACATGAGAGATAAATAAAGCCTCACAAGGGCAAGATGATGGCTGACTTTAACCTGACTATCCCTATGGTAATTCTGATAAGAAGAATAAGGCAAAATACAATAATATTGAATCCTACGATGCAGAAATTTGTTGATTTCTGCAGATGTAGTTGAAGAAACTATTAAAGTTATTTATATAAATGCCAAGTCTTTGAATGGTCCAGACCAGAGAATGGGCACTTAAGAGGGAAGGAGACAAGAATCGGTGAGGCTGGGAGAAGAACCATGAAATGCCGGTAGAAATGGTGCTACAGCAGAGAAAAACAGCCAGGCCCAAGGTCATGTGCAGGATGCCACTAGCCTGCTGAATCTGTCCACTTCAAAGGAGCAGTTTCTAACTGAGAGCAGGCAACAGAATATGTGATTATGAGTTGAAAGTTTAGTGGTTCTTTTGTTCAGCTTTGGGGGAAGCCCAGATAGGGCTTTTTGTGGAAACATTTTTAAAAAGTAAATAGAAGAGCTTGATTTTTTTTTTAAATGATGGACAAATTAACACAAAGAAATAAAAAGCATACAAATGTGTGATTTCTGAGAGATGTTTTAATCACGGAAAATTAAATAATAACAAGCAGGAAGAAATCTAAATCACTGTCAAAAAATACCAAAAGTTACAGCAGGAGTGAGGACACCTCTGAAAGGCAACCTGAGAGAAAGAACAGCTGGAATAAGCAAGGATGCCTGCAGGGCTGGGAGTACGAGTAAGGGTGGTGCACAAAACCCTAGAAGGGTTCTGATCAGAGAGGAAGGAAGCATTGCTCTCTCCTTCAAGGGTCTAAAGTAGGGGTTTGCTTCACTTAAAGACAGCAGAGGGACTGGCGTAAATGTGTATGTCATGCCTCCAAATTTCATCTCATTACATTATGGCTCAGTTACTCATTTGATCCTCCTAGATTTGCTAAACAGCAATGAAAGAATAACTGTAGAATGAGACAGGGAAAGCAGAGAAAGTAGCACAATCCAGGAAGGGACATTCTCCCCAGAGGTTAAAAAGAATTTCTATTCACTTTAGGAGCTGAAGAAAAATAGTTCATCAAAACTGGGAGATGGGGATGTGAAAGTGTCAGCCTGTGTGTGGCACCTCTCTGGTCAAGGCATCCGCTTCTCCATGTGCAGTATGAGCTAAAGCTGGACACTGTGCTCAGAGGTAATTTCTGGCTTTGCTTTTGTTTTATTATTATTATTATTATTTAGAATTAACATGGAGAAATAGGTAATTTTGGTCTTTACCTATTAATGTAGTAAAACATTCTTATTGTAAAATGATGGGAGTTTAGGAACCTAAAGGACAAATATGTGCGTGAAGATAAATCAGTAATTCCTACCTTAAACCTCAATGTAGTTGATGTCAGAACTCTTTTTGGGTGGCTGTCTTTTTCAAATTGAGTGTCTAGCATTTTTGGAGATGATTTGAAGAAATGATAAGTAAAGGACAGGCTCAGATTTGGTAAGAAACTCCAAAGAATATACTTCAAAAAATTAAAGAGGAAAATTAAGGAATAATAGGAAGAAAACTAGACAAAATTTGAAAAGAAAAAGGATTCAAACTTACTTAAATCACATTTGTAAAATGTAAAGCTATTACAATATTCCTTTCATTTCTACTAAATACATACTTTCTTCGGGATTTCGGGAAGTTTTGAGATGGGAACTCTCCTCAATGTGGTCTACATCGTATCTGGTATTAGTGCTTCAAGGGAAGAGTTAAAGTCCTAGAATTAAGCTCGTGGGACATAGAACTGCCTCAACCTCCAAGCCACCTGCACGTTTTTTGTCCCAGAAGTTTGAACAATGTCTTATATAAGGTAAATAAGAAAAATGAAGGTAAAGGCTAACTTTTATTTTCCCATCAACTTGTACCCTACAAGGTACTCCGGCTGGAAACAGGGCTTGAGAGAGACAGCAATATTGCACATGAGCAGCAGACATCAAGGATTTGTGGACACTGGTAGCTACAGAGACATCATGTTGCCCACAGCCCACAGCCAGTGAGACATATTAACCAACAAAATACTGGACTCAAACCTACATAAGAAGCCCCTCCTCACTGTCCTTGTCCACTTTGTCGGGAGATACGACGAATTACCACGGTGCATAGTGGTGACTGTGACGGGAACGTCCCCAAGCCAAGATTTGTCAGGAGTGTAGGGCATGGCCAGCTGGCTTTGACTTCTAGCAGCACATGTTAGAGCGTTTGACTGCATTCTGTCTAAAAAGGACATTTGTTACCCTTTAACCAAGTTTTTTTTCTTAAAGAGTGTTTTTAATATAAAACTAAAATGCCGTGTGTTCTGAGTCCAGTGGAATTCACAAGCACCTGTAGGAGTCTTAACTACATTGGTAAATGATTTTTCAGTTGTGTAGCATACCATCTTCCTTCTGTGATCTTAAGCCGAGACCATAAAGGTTTTAATTAATAATTCTCACCACAAATCTTCCAGGTGTGTGCCAGTGAGGATTACTTAACTGAAGCAAATAAGGGTAAGATATGCATTTACATATTTATATGCATACTTATATTAGAGGCTCAAATTGCTCCTGAAAACTCCAAATAAATAGTTCAACACCAAAATACGAATTCTGCTTCTAACTTGATGTTTGTATTTCTTATCAGAGTGTGTGTGTCATAAGAATTTTGCAAAATGTTCTTTTTTGTTAATCCTAATATAAGATATTGATCATAGTTCAAATACCACTTATTGGTTAATATTTGAATGGAAACTACATGCTTATTTAATTCAAAAATTATTCTATTCATTACACACATAATAGTTTTGCTTGGATTGAAATAGTGAAAACATCAATATGAAAAGATTTATTTAGAAAAATTATTGATGCTTAAAAACTAGGTTAAAATGTGGTATTTTAATAAAAATACATAGCATTGTATTATTGGGTTTAAATTATAAATACAAGCAACAACAAAAAAAGGAAAAGAACGTTTCTAGGTGACATAAAATTAATGTAAGCAATACTACCAGAAATAGAGTTAGTGCCTGATTCAGTAAAAATAATTATTTCAGATGAAATCAGCTCTCACTATTGGATTTCATTCATGGATTTTCTAGTATCTTAAGTGGTACCTTTAAATTCTTTACGCAATATCAATAAACAGCTTGGCCAAAAGAAAAAAAAAATCTCATTTGCTGAGGGATGAAATTCTCATGGCATACTTTCCACATCCTATAATTTGTTCTACATGCCTCCCTGGTCTTAGTTGGTGATAAAATAAAGTTTCACTTTGATAAACCGAATGTACAAAATATGTTTTAAAGGCAATGCTCTGTATAGCAATATTCTTTTCTTATCACTGACAGTACAACACTATTGCATACTGATTTCTACTCTGAGTCATTTTCACAAAGTCAACTAGAGCTGATGTTCACAAAATTTAGAGTTCTGATTTCCATACATATATGATATGAGTTGTGCTGAAATATCGAGAAATGTGTGCTTGAAATATATAAATTATTTTCACCCTATGTAAGTCAAATGACTAACCTAAGAATTATAAAGTTAAACTTCATTTATCTATGAAGAGATGTAGGTTTGATAAAGGCATTGCAATCATGAGATTAACTCTTCAATATTCACATAATTTCCCATCCTTTAAAAATTTCTCCTTTATTTCTATAATAAATTACAGATATGGCACATCTCTAATAGTCAATAATATACAAAATGAAAGCCTTTAAAATTTGATAATAAATTGAAATGAACACGTGTTCACTTTAAAAATAAAGGCTATGCAAAGACTTTAAGTCTATCCTATATGACTAGCACTATAAAATTAAATTTACCGATTTCTTTTTAAAAAAAGAAAAATAAACAAGATGAACAGAATACAATATCTCACTTACTATTGGGCTTTATAAGTGTGAAACTTGTTAATGTTCTATTTACTGCAGATCATCATTTCCTACTCCAGTTTGTTAAAGAAAGATATGCACACGATATCATATTTAACACTTCCGAAGAAACCAGATAAAGAAAGTTAATGAGTTATATTTAATGGTAAGGTAAAATTCCCATATTCTTTGCTAAATTTTCTAAATCAAATGGTAAGAGTTGGCAGGAATTCTGTGAGAACCTACCTAACTTACATCCCAGTCCAAATATTAAGAAGTTTGCTACAGCCATTCTTGTCTAATGATTAATCAGCAAACATTGAAATGCACCAAAGTTCAACTCTTATGGCACGGCCTTTGTAAGGATAGACTAGAAAGGCAGGCTACCTTTATGCTTAATCCAAATCCTCCTACTGTTTGTCTTCTGATGGTCACCGTTCTTTCCTGAAAGACAGGATTTTTAAGAATGGTTAGTGTTTCCTAATACTATACTTACACACCGTTTTCTGTTGTTGTTTGGTTTTCTTCTGGGTTTTGCTTTTGCTCTTTAAAAAAAGAGAACTCTTTTGTGGTGGGATAGATGCTCCACATTTTGTAAAAAATAGTCCTTGACTTTTAAATCTAAGGGATATTTGTCAAAATAAAAGAGAGTAAAGTGTTAATAAACTCCTAAACTCTTAAAAATAAGTTATTCTCAATGATTATTTTGGGCATATTTTGGAATCTAAACTTTTATACTTCTTCTTATTTCCACATCACGTATTCATGTTTTCTAAGAAATGACAAGTTTTAGGTTATATAAAAGGAACTCAGAGGCAATGGTAAATATGATCTTGGTAAACCATGGCCCTGTCTCCATCACTGCCTGGAATTTGAGAGCTAAGCTGGGACGCTGCTGTGGCCAGCACAGAAATGATTCATATGAGTACTTTAGATTGAAAGTGAATAAACCAAGTCCACAATAAATTAATTGCTTGTTCATAAAATTAATACATTACATATCTAAGTAATAATGATAATTGAATTATCAACTTTAAAAATTAGTTTCTTTTCCTCTCCACAATAGAAGTAATTCAGTCACTGGCCTATAAAACTTCAAAATCACAAAGATGATGGCATGAGAACAAAGAGCTACATTTGGACAAATCCTGTAATTTTCAATTTGAAAAATCGATACTGCTCTGATTTTGGGCAGTCGTCTCTACATAGTGCTTACTGTGGAGGCATGTTATAGGGCTGAACGCTTTAATTTTTAGCTTGCTCCATTACATCAACCTTCTTGAACCTCCCCCTGTGCAGAGCCATTTGAGACACTGACCCCTTTCCCCTGCATCTGGGGTATATATTTATTATCTTGTCCCTATATCTCTACAAATGCCTTTTGCCCACATTATCCATTTCCAAATGGAAATACCCCTCTTTCTTACAGATGAATTGCTTCCCTCATTTCTTTATTCTGCAGAAACTGTGTGGAACAGATAATATCATTTAAAAAGAACTAGTGAAAATCAGAAGAATGTGTGCTTCTGCTGGCTCTTGCTAAATATTTTAAGACAGCATAAGACTCTTCATTTTGGCAAGGTTAAAAACTTCCTTTTTTAGCCAAAAGTTTGGTTTCTATGAATAGAACAAAATAATGCTTAAAGAACAAGATCTCCATACCAGAATTTGAGGTATACTAATATTGATTTATTTTGAATTTTGAAAATAGGACTTTTTGATGAAGATTGGTGCATATTTACTTAGAAATTATTATTATTATTTTTGAATGCAAATGAGTGACATTCAATGATATAAATTGTCTTTATTTTCACAATGTGCTGAGTAATTTCATCTATTTCTAAAATACTTATGTTACTCTTATAATCTGTCATCTAATCATACTTTCAAACCAACATTAAAATTATAATTGCACAAATAAGTTTATATGTGTATAACAATTTATGCAAAGCAACTTGAAATATAAGACAAACTAAACTTTGCGGTATTAAATAAAACACCAAAGCAAAAAGGAAGGTTAAACATGTGTATTCTAGGTACACAAAAATCTATTAATAATTTAAGATAAACTACATATGTATTAGAAATGTCTTTTTATTGAACAGGAGAAGTGCAATCTGTCTAATTAATAATTAATTAATATTTATTATTTCTCATTAAATGATTCATTAAAGAGAAGTTGAATATTGCACACAATATTGAAATTGAAGTTAGCGAACGTGCCAATGACTCAAATAGCCACAACTTCATATGTTCAGCAAATTACTTATGCCCTGTGAGCCTCTGTTTTCAAATTTGCAAAATGCTGATAAATAATACATACCAATTAAAAGTTTTGTTTTGAGAATTAACATTTGTAAAGGACCCTGGCATAGAGTACAAATTTAATGTTCACACACACACACACACACACTCCAATATTCTACACAGAGATTCTTATATAATAGTCATTTTAATATATTTACATCATAGAATAACTCAAATTCTGGAAGACTCAGATTCAGGAACAGGCAAATTAAATAGTGACTATTTTTCCTCTAAAATAGATAGGTAAACTGCTTTTATAAAACTGACCACCAACTAAACTAAAACTCCCGGATGACAGGAACTATGTCCTTTTTTCCTTTTCTGTAAAAAGTAAATACGTGATTCCTTAAAACAGTATCAAAGTCAATGGTGCAGTCATCCAGACAACCAATATCAGTTGTCTTCAAATACAAATTTCAATCAGAGCAAATGCATTTTAATCAGCAAATGGCATCCCCTAAATTTTGTAGAGCATTTTGCATAGCAATCATTAGTCATGAGGAAAACTTGGTCAGTAATTGCTGTTCAGTAGCTAAATGTGTACTGAAATGCTGCTTTCCTTTGACAGAAACAACAAGCATCCCAGAGTTCTCAAAAACCATTTCTTTGAATTTCTTTACTCATGCTCGACAAGCCCACCCTCTAATCTCTGGTGGAGAATATTTAGAACATGTTCCAAATCAAATACAAAATTGCTGATGCAGAAAAGATTTCGGAGAGACTAAAGAGTCAGCAGAAACTACCAAAAATATCTCAAAAACAGCGCTTATCTTAATGTTTTATTAAACACCTGGGCACACACACATATACATGCAAACCCTAGCTAGTGCCTCCAGTTGCTGCTTCTTCATTAGCTTACTTTTAAGAAAGTTAGGAGAGATGAGGCAAAACAAATTACTTCGTGTTCGAAAACCAAGATTGTGCATTGGTCACTGCAGGCAGCAGGAAGCATAAAAGGGGAAAGAACTGTTCTTGGTGTGACCTCTGCTAATATGTTCCCAGTTGTTTGTGTTTGCGCTAGCTCTGCCACTTTATCCCCTTACACCTCTGCTTCTTCCCTCCTCCCAAAAGAGATGCAATAGAAAGAAGAAAAGAACCTTGTCAAATACTCAGCTTATAAATCAGACAATACCTGGAAGCTGACCTGAAATTATATTTCGTTAACACATCATGAGTGTGGTAAAGACTGTTGCCAGGTAACAAAACACCGTCCTTTGGGAGACCAAAGTATTGTCAGTGATTTTATCTTGTAAAACACAAAATCTGGGCTGATGCTCCTATACAGTCTCATATACACAAAATGCTTTCATTTAATCTTCCTATTCCTTATAAAAATGCAAAGGATTGAGTCCAAGATTAATATCAGACTTCATAAAGACTGGCTACTCACCTACATAATCAACATCAGTGTTACAAAAAAAAGCCTTGTATTAAACACCTAGTATGCTTTGTAGAAAAATGTAACTAGCACCTCTGCTTTTGGGAATATTATATTATAAGTTACATATAGGGAGAGATTATATGAACTATATGAAAAAAATACACATGACACCAAAAAAAGTTGGCATCACATATGTTAGGTATTGAAATTTTGAGATATATATGTGAAAAAGTTAGGAAGAAGTGGAAACCATGCAGAAACTAAAGAGGTTATCATTGGAAAATTGTTTGTACTAAGTTTTTGTTATAGAAACCAATGCATTATTGTTTGCAGAACAATAATGGAAAGAAAATAGAGAATGTTAATAGTTCTTTTTGACAACCGAGGAAGAGTAGCTGAAGCTAAAAAAGGAATAATGAAGATGATGGCTTCTAATTATTAAAAATCTACTATCGGTACTTATAGCTCTCATAGCACTTACAATTGTTTATTGAAGAGAACAATGCCCTTGACTTTTTTCCTCCAAATTTTCTGAGAACTGGACCTATGTCTTACACAAAGTTCTCTCACAAGCATTTAGGACAGGTCCTAAATCAAAGTTAGGTATTAAAATGTTAAATGAATAAATATTCATTCAAACATTATTCTAAGTAATTATCACAACAAGTCACTGGTGTAGGAATTTTTTTTTCTAATTAAGAGATGAGGAAATCAAAATGTGAAAGAGTGAAATTAACTTGACCAAGATCCAAGTTGTGATTGAAACCAAGATTTCTCTGATCTCTGCTGTTCTTTCTATCCTAAAAGGCCTGCAATAAAATGAAGAATTAGAATGAAAAAAAAAAAAAAAAACCTCTGAAAACTCATGGTGCAATGTAGTAAAAATGGGGAGAAATGTAATATTTTCCCTGCAAGATTGGGAATAAGACCAGGATGTCCCTGTTCGCCATTACAATTCAACATCTTGATGTCCTAGCTAGCATACTGATGAAATACTATGAAATAAAGGCTTATGAAATGAACAAACAGAAAAAGAACTGTCTTTGTTTTTTGTCAATGTATAAAATCCCAAAGAATTGAAAAAAAAAATTCTTCTGGAAGTGGTAATTATAACAAATTCATAGAATACGAAATTATTATACAAATTAAATTGCTTTCTTACATATCAGCAATAAGAAATTGGAATTTAAAATTAAAAGCATAATGCCATTTACAATAACACATACTAAAAGGGAAATATTTTGTGGCCCGGCGCAGTGACTCATGCCTGTAATCCCAGCACTTTGGGAGGTCAAGGCGGGTGGATCACTTGAGGTCAGGAGTTTGAGACCAGCCTGGCCAAAAGGGTGAAACCCATCTCTAGTAAAAATACAAAAAATTAGTCAAGCGTGGTGATGTGTGCTATAATCTCGGCTACTTGGGATTGCTTGAACACAGGAGAATCGCTTGAACGCGGGAGGTGGCAGTTGCAGTAGCTGAGATCGTGCCACTGTACTCCAGCCTGGGCAATAGAGTGAGACTCTGTCTCAATAAATAAATGCATAAATACAATAAAAAAGTAAATAAAAAGAGAAAAATATTTTGGTATAAATCTAACATAATATTAATAGAATTTATATATGAAACTAAAAAAATCTAGAGAAAAAAACTCAAATATGTTCAAAATATATGAAGGGAGAACCACATTCATGAATTGAAAGAACCAATATTTTTAAGATGTCGATACTTCCCAACTTGATTTTTAAAATCTATGCAATTCCAATAAAAATCCCAGCAAGCTGTTTGTGGATACAAGCAAACTAATTTTTAGGTTTAGATGGAAGTTAAAAGTTAAAAGACCTATTATAACGAGTACAATACTGAAGAAGAATAAAGTTGGAGGACTCAGGATGCTTGACCCAGGACTTACTATAAAGTTTTAGTACACAACGCAACATGGTATTTTTGACAGAAAAAGCATTTAGACTAATGGAACAGAACAGGTGGCCAAAAAAAAAAAAAAAAAAGGAAACAAAAAAATAGAATCAACTAATATTTGACAAAAGAACAAAAGCAATTCAATAGAGAAAAGCAAGGATATTTTTTTCCAACAAACAGTGCTGGAGGAATTGGACATCCATAAGAAGAAAAGGCATATATACTACACTCTTCACAAAAATTAACATAGTGTAGGCTTAAATATTAAAAACACAGTAGTCACAGTAGTAATGGAAGAAAATATAGGAGAAAACCCATGTGACTTTTGGTTTAGTGATGAGTTTTTAGATACAACACCAAAAGCATGATTTATAAAAAATGTTGATAAATTAGAATATATTAAAATTAATAACTTCTGCTTTGTGCAAGAAACTGCTAAGAGAATGAAAAGAAAAGCTACAAACTAGAGGAAATATTTGTAAATCACATATCTGATAAAAGACTTGTATCCACAATATACAAATAACTCATAACACTCAGTAAGAACACAAACAACCTAATTAAAAAGTGGCTAAAGTATTTGAACAAAGACTTAATCAAAAAAGATATGCAAATAGCAAGCAAGCCTATGAAGAAACGTTCAACATCATTTGTCAGGGGGGAATTGCAAATTAAAATAACAATGAGATGATATTATGCACTTATTAAAATGGCTAAAATCCAAAACACTGACAATACCAAATGCTTACAAGAATTCTGTTCAAGGCTAATTCTCATTTCTTATCGGTGTGAATGCAAAAGAGATTTTGGCAGTTTCTTATAAAGCTGAACCTAGTCTTAACATTTGATCTGGGAATGACACTCCTAGGTCTTTACCCAAATAAATTGAAAGTTTGTGTTTATACAAAAATCTGCACGCAGATATTTATACTATCTATATCCATTATCACCAATAAGTATAAATAGCCAAACACGATACCCTTCAATAAGTAAATGAATAAACAAACTGTGGTACATCTATACAGTGAGGTACTGAACAATTTTTAAAGTGAGCAATCAAGCTGCAAAAAGACATGGAGATTCTGCATGCATAGCCTCCCACATTATCAATATCCCCTATGAGATGGGAACATTTGTTACAACTCATAAACCCACACTGACACAGAGTCTACGTGTTAATGAAACTATTCTACATGATATTACAATAGGAATCGCATCCCATTATACATTGTCAAAACTCACAGAAATTTAGAGCACCAAGAGTAACCTTAATGTATGCAAATGGTTAAAAATAATTTAGAACTAAAGAAGGAATGCAGTCTGTGACACTTAAACTACATTACGAATGTATGTTATAACCTCAGCGATGGGGCAGGGGGAAGATGTGCTGACCCCAGTCACTGTGGAAATGTACTGTGAAAGGGTCATTTACACAAAGTGGCCCCCATATGCTGAAAAAGCCAAGAAACCAAAGAATGAGGAAGACAAATTGACTTTGTTGTAAGGGTTGTTTTATTGGCGGAACTTGCAGACAGAAGTGTGGAAGACAGTGTGGGGATTCCTCAAGGACTTAGAACTAGAAATAACATTTGACCCAGCCATCCCATTTCTGGGTATATAGCCAAAGGATTATAAATCATGCTGCTATAAAGACACATACACATATATGTTTATTGTGGCACTATTCACAATAGCAAAGACTTGGAATCAACCCAAATGTCCATCAAGGACAGACTGGATTAAGAAAATCTGGCACATACACACCATGGAATTCTGTGCAGCCATAAAAAAGGATGAGTTCATGTCCTTTGTAGGGACATAGATGCAGCTGGAAATCATCATTCTCAGCAAACTATAGCAAGAACAGAAAACCAAACACCACACGTTCTCACTCATAGGTGAGAATTGAAAAATGAGAACACTTGGACACAGGTTGGGGAACATCACACACCAGGGCCTGTTGTGGAGTGCGGGGAGCGGGGAGAGATAGCATTAGGAGATATACCTAATGTAAATGACGAGTTAATGGGTGCAGCACACCAACATGGCACATGTGTACATATGTAACAAGTCTGCACGTTGTGCACATGTACCCTAGAACTTAAAGTATAATAATAATAAAAAATTCTAATCCTATTATGCATGTATATTGAAATTTAACAAGTAAATGGATGGTGGATGAAGGGAAGCCAGGTTTCTCAATGTTGGAGAAGAATTCACAGATAAGCAAGAGGAGGAGGCTAAAAAGTTTCATGAGGTTATGGAAACTAGTTGGGGACATCAGTATAAACTCATGTTTAGCTTAATATTGGTATTGATGTTTATGCATAAAAAAATTTATAAATATGTGAATATACACAGTTTTTGTCTTTCTAAAAATATATTTTTTGAGATATAATTCATACACCATGAAATTCACTCATTTGAAGTGTGCAATTCAATGACTTTTAGCATAGTCACATGTCTGCATTCATCACCACAATTAATTTATTTGGCTACTATGAATAAAGCTGCTGTAACATTCATGTGCAAGCATTTTTTGGCACATTTGTAACAATTTCTCTTGCATATATACCAAGTATTGAAAGCGGAAATTGTCAGACTGCTTTTCATTGTGGCCACATCATTTTATATTCCCATCAACAATGTATGAGAATTTCAATTTCTCTATATTCTCACTAAACCTTATTATCTGTCTTTGTGATTATAGCCACCCTAATTGATAAAAAGTTGTATATAATGGTTTTGATATAAATTTCCCTGATGGCACTTTATTCATTGTCTTACCATTTATTTACCTTCTTTAGAAAAACATCTAGTCAAATTATTTGCCCATTTTTTTATTGCCTGTTTAATTGAATTGTGAAAGCTTTTTACACATTCTAAATATAAATACCACACTAGATCTGTGACTTACAAAAGTGTTCTCCCATTTTGTGTATTGTCTTTTCACTATATTGATAGTGTTATTTGAAGCACAAAAGTTTTACATTTTTGGATGTGCCATTTATCTATTTTTTCTGTGTTTTTTGTAACTTGCACCTTGATGTCAAATTTACAAAACCATCGCCTAAACCAATGTCAAAATGATTCACATGTATGTTTCCTTCTAAATTTTAATAATTTTAGTTCTTAAATTTAGATTTTTCATGTATTTTGAATTAACATTTGCATGTGGTGTGAGGTAGGTTTCCAAATTCATTATTACACATGTAAATATTTAGTTGTCCGAGAACCATTTGCTGAAAAGACAGTTCTTTCTTCATTGGTTTGGGCACCCTTGCTAAAAATAAGTCGACTATAAATGTGTTTATTTCTGAACTCTCAATTCTATTCCACTGATCTAATATGCCTATCATTTTACCAGTACCACACACCCTAGATTACTGTCTAGTCATAGTAATTTTTGAAATTGGGAAATATGAACCCTCAAACTCTTTTCTTTTGTTTTTTTTTTTCAAAATTGTTTTTGTTATTTGAAATCTCTTGTATCTCCATATGAATTTTAGAACCAGTTTGTTTATTCCTGCAAGGAAATTAGCTGGGATTGTTTTATAGGGATTTAAATGTAGATCAATTTTGGTAATATTATTATAATATAAACAATAATACTGAGTTTTCTAATACATGAAAATGGTATGTCTTTCCATTTATTTAGGTTCTCTTTAATTTCTTTTATTCATGATTTTCAGTTTTCAGAATACATATTTTATAATTTTGTTAAATTTATTCCAAGTATTTTTGATGCTATTTTAAATGAACAATGGGGTCCTTGGTCCTAAGGAAGTAATAGCATCCCATCTTAGAAGACTTAGGCACAGAACTTACCTCCCTAGACAATTTTACAAAAATCTAATTAAAGGGAATAGATTACAAAAAAAAAAAAATGCCCTTTCCTATAAATTCTTTTAGACTCATATTTATAGCACTTCTGAGGTTTCTTGCTTCATTCCCTTTGATTTGTTCCCCCAGTAAGCTCTCAGGGTTTTTCTCTCTTGCTACAGGTGTAGTGGTGAAAAAGATTAACATTCCCTAAAGTCCACTGAAAATTGCAGTTTGTAGCAAGTCCTTCATATCTGACTTAAGGTCGTTAGATAATGGAGACTATTTAAAATTTAAATATTCCTTGTTAGCTTTGCAAAGAATTGAAAATTGTACAATTTCACTTTTGTTTCTGCAAATATGCATCTGTAATATAAACAGAGGCACAGCAATGTTAAGTAACTTTACCAAGGTCAGTTAGTGGTGAATTGTCTGGATTGAAATGCAGGCACTAGGGGCCACTGCCTACATATTCATCCCCTGTTCTATTCTGTCTCTTATTGCTTTTCTTTTCTTTCAAGAGACAAGAGTCTCACTCTGTTGCTGAGGCTGGAATGCAGTGGCTTCATTATAACTCACTGTAACCTTGAATTCTTGGGCTAAAGAGATCCTTCTGCATCAGCCTCTCCAGTATCTAGGACTACAGGCATATGCCACCATGCTCAACTAACTTTTTAATTTTTTGCAGAAATGGAGTTTATGTTGTCCAGGCTGGTCTCCAACTCCTGGCCTCAAGTGGTCTTCTCACCTTTGCCTCCCAAAGCACTGGGATTACAGGTGCAAGCCACTGCACCTCGTCCTGTCTCCTATTTCTCAACACTTATTTAGATGGTAATGTCTCTGAGGAGCGCTGTATTAAGCATCATTGTTTCCTTTTGTCTAATCTACTGTTTCTCTAACTGAAGACTCTAGCATGGGACTTCTAATTGATTCAGACAAGTATATATTTAAAAGGTTGTGTGAGACAAAGATTCACTAATTCAAAACATCTAATGAATTGTTGAATATTTTGTCCCAACACTGCCTCTTGGCATAATATAGAAAGTTTTTCTGAGAATATTTTTAAATTACTAGGTAAAAATGTATTTGAGGTTGGGTGCAGCGACTCATGCCTTTAATCCCATTGCTTTGGGAGTCCAAGGTGGGAGGGTTGCATGAGGCCACGCCTTTGAGAACAGGTTGAGATTATTGTGAGACCCTGTCTCTACAAAACATAAAAAAGCTTAGCCAAGCCCAGTGGTATGCACCTGTAGGCCAAGCTACTTGGGAGGCTGAGGCAGGACAACTTGAACCAAATAGTTTCAGGCTGTGGTGAACTATGATCATGCCACTGCACCCAAGCTGGGTAACAGAGGGAGACCCTGACTCAAAAAATTAAAAATAAAAAAAGTGTATACATACATATTTGAATATTTGCATTAGTGTCTGTTTTCTTTAACAGTGTTTCTGATACAGTTTTTTAAAAGATTCATACCATTTATAAATATTGATATTAATACTAATTATTATGTTTACATTTCTGCAAAGTTTAATATTTTACTTAGTAAAATTGGCTTGTAATTTTAGATTGTTGTTAAATAATATTTTTGACTGTAACATATATCACAATGGTAATTTAGGGGCCAATTACCATAAAACTAAGAATTAACATTGATTTTTGCTTTTCGTGAAACCTTTATTGTGGGTAAGAAATTTTATATCTATGTAGGTAGAAGTATACATAACCATTCCTCAGTGTCTGTGGGGGATTGACTCCATGATCTCCCTGGAATACCAAAATCTTCAGATGCTCAAGTCTCTTTTATAAGATGGTATAGTGTTTACATGTGATCTACATACATCTCCAGGTAAACTTTAACTCATCTTTAGATTACTTAAAATAGCTAAATATAATGTAAGTTCTATATAAATAGTTATTAAATAGCGATTATACTATATTGCTATATCATAACCTATACAGTAGTTATACTTTATTGCTTTTTAAATTTGTATTATGTCTTATTGTATTTTTTTCCTGAATATTTTTCATTTTACAGGAATGGAAGTTGCTATAGGTGAGTCAGTGAGTGAGTGGTGAGTGATTGTGAATGATAGCACACTACTTTATAATACTGTAGACTTTATGAACACGTTATGCTTAGGTTATACTAAATTTATTTTAAAATACTTTTCCTTCTTCACTAATAAATTAACTTTAGCCTATTGTAACATTTTTTACTTTATAAACTTTTTTTTTGACTTTTAGTAACACTTAGCTTAAAACACAAACACATTGTATAGCTGTGTAAAAATATTTTCTTTATATTCTTACTCTATAAGCCTTTATATTTATTATTATTATTATTTTTAAAATGTTTTTGTTAAAAACTAAAACATATACACACATATTAGCCTAGGCCTACACAGGGTCAGGATCGTTAAGGTATAACTAGAAATTTTTCAGCTGCATTATAATCTTATGATACAGTGTAATATATGTGGCCCTTCATTGACCAAATATCATTATTGCTGAAAGCAATAACAAGTGAATTCTTATACAGTGTCACAGACAAGAGGTGCCTGAGGAGATCTGAGGACTACATACAGTGGTGTCCTGGATGCGATCCTGGACTATCGATGAAAACTAAGAAAATCCAAATACACTATGGACTTGTGTTACAATTTACCTATCAAAATGTATTCATTAACTGTAACCAACTTACCATACTATGTAAGATGTTAATAGGGGAGCCTGGGTGTGTGGCATATCACTATATCATTTTTGCAATTTTTTCTGTCAATCTAAAACTGTTCTAAGAAATAAAAAACATTTTTAATGGAGGAAATTAAATTTAGTGAAGACTTCCAGAATGCCAGACACTCTACTTTGTACTTGATTTACAGAAGAATATAAAACAACTGGGATTTAGGAATTCATCCAATTTGCTTCTTCACTGCAAGCTTATTTCAGCACCCCATTGCATCTCCTAAGTGTTTTCCTTGATTCAAATGTCACCCTCCAATATTTTTTACCAATAATATCAGACTGACTTTTATTTTACATAATTCAGTTTAATGCTTACTTTTTATCTGTATCAAAGTAATGTATGTATGTTAAAATAGCAGTCTCTAACCTTTTTGGCATGAGGCACTGGTTTCATGGAAGACAATTTTTCCATAGACCAGGGTGGTGGGGATTGGACTAGGAATGATTCAAGCTTATTACATTTATCGTGCACTTTATTTCTATTATTATTATTATATTATAATACATAATGAGATAATTCTACAACTCACCATAATGTAGAATCAGTGAGAACCCTCAGCTTGTTTTCCTGTAACTAGGTGGTCCCATCTGGGGGTGATGGGAGACAGTGGCAGATCATCAGATATTAGATTCTCATAACGAGTGCACAACCTAGATCCCTGGCATGTGCAGTTCATAATAGGATATGAGCTTCCATGAGAATCTGATGCTGCTGATGATCTGATAGGAGGCAGAGCTCAGATAGTAATGTGTGATCACCTGCCACTCACCTCCTGCTGTGTGGCCTGGTTCCCAACAGGCCATGGACTGGTGCCAGTTGGGACCCCTGTGTTAAAAGTCTAATATTCTAAATGAGTTGTATTAACAACAACAACAAAAATCTCTTTTTGCACTTATCTCCACTTAGCTTTCACCTGCCTAGATGCAAATCTTGTGTCATTTCTTCTTATGATTCATCACATATTACTAAATAATATACTTGTGATTTATTGTCTTCCATTTTAAGATGGTATTTCTATTACAGAAAAAAATATTGATTTCTCATAAGCAATGCTATACACATACACTTTTTATATTCCAGTTTCACCTGTAAAGATAATTATAATTTTCTAGTGAATCAGTATTCAATGTTTATGTAATTACTTGGAAATATTATTCACACCTAATACGGTAAGTATAGCATAATTATGTTTCCATCTTGTGCAATTCTTAGCATTTCCTGAAGTTCCTAAATGGCTTTTGAAATTTTCCTAGTTTTCTATATACTTGTCTGTCATGAAATTGATTCCCAAACTTGACAGAACAGTAAAACTCGTCTTAATAAAGTCACATATTATAATGTTTTCAATAGTATGATAGTGTGATTTTTAACTTTTTAAAAATCTATCTCTCTCCTGGACTCATACATCCTCCTGTTCCCATGTCAGCTAATTAAGTTCTTTGTATGCTACACAGCTGTTGCCCTGAGACCTCTATTCATCCCATTCCTGGACTCTTGTATCATATTTCTGTGTAGGATCTGTTTCCTAACTCCATGCTTGCCTTTTCACAATTTACTTCTTCAATGTGTTTACTAGTGATCTTTGATCACTCATCCATGCATGGTGTAAAAATGATAGTGGAAACTGTATATATGTGGCTAGATTTTTGATTAGTACACTTTACAGATGCTGAGGGGCTTCCAAATGTCAGTATTTGTTGTTGAGGCTTTCTCTTGAGATTATCTTTTTTTGTTTCTGTTTGTTTGTTTATTTTGTCTGAAAAGAAACTTCCATTTACTTGCCAAGGACTTACAGACCTAGGTACTGTATTCTGGGAGAGGAGTGACCCTGAGGGAGGGTACCTTGCACATCTCGCTACCTTGCCATTTTTAATCCCTTCATTTGCGGTGCAGTGCCTCATCACAGTTTCACCTGGAGCACATTCCCGGAACCTTTGATTCACTCATTCCAAAATCAAACATCATGTTTATTTACTGTTAGGACCAGAGACTGGGGAAGAAGGGTCTTTTGTCTACAGCAAGAGATGCTCTCTAAAACCTCAAACACAGGTTCCATCAGTATCTCCATCTTTAGACCATCCCCATATCCAAGACTTTAGAAGAACTTTGGGTTTCCAATACTTGAGTCTTCCACCATTTGAAGTTAAGGACTTGACCACTTCATTTCTGCTCCCTAATGTGATATCAGGCACTCAGACTTTACCTTTCTCTGACTTCTAGTCAGTTAAGTCTCATATCATCACATTTTTGGGCCAATTTCCAGAGGTTTTATTTTATTTTTTACATTTCTCATTTGCTTTATGCTTCTTTTCCATTTTCCTTATATATTTTCTCAAGCTGAGAGTCATTTCATGTACTGAGCTTTAATTTACTGATTTATTTGAAAGCTACTCTTGTTTGTAGTTGACTTGAAAATACTGCCTTTGTGAATATATCCACAATATCTCTCTGTCAGATAGCATTCCGCTATTGCCTTTGGATGAATAGCTTTTGGTCATCCTTTGGCAAGAGTATAGGGGAAAGGATGAAGAAGTTAACTTGAGTTAAAAATTAAAGGTTTTATAGTCATGTTGAGTGCAAAAAATAAGTGAATAAATGAACTTTTGGAAAGGGATTATTAAATTATAAAAATTCAATGAAACTTAAATGCAGAATTCAGAACCAGGAGAAATGAGATGATTTTTGATTGTTTTTTGCAATACTGAATATTTCAAATAATTGTTGTGTGGCTACTATATACTAAGCACTGTCTTACAAGCTATAAACACAACAGAGAACAAACTGATTTAAAAATTTCTGCCTGTTAGGTGTTCACATTTTAATGAAGTGTTTGAAGATTTTCCTTGTATCTCTCTGTTTTTGGTTTCTACTTTGATTCCATTATAGTCAGAGAACACACACTGTATGGATTTCTATTATTTTAAAATATTGATATTTACTCATTTCACGGTCAAAAATATGTTATAACATAATAATAAAGCCAACTTTGCAAAAACTGAATCAGTGAGAAAAGTTTGACAGTTAAAAAGATCTGAGCTAACCCACCCAAACCCACCTCCTGCTTTTAACTTTCAACATGCCTGAATTATATCGGGGCTTAGGCCAGAGCTAATTTTGGAAGATATTTAGGTTACAGTTTATATGATAATAGCCGTTCCCCAAAACTGAGTGTGTATGCCTGTATCATCTGACTAGGTGGAGTAGAGGAGCCTGCATGCTAGTAAGGTGTAGATATACACAACTTCTAGCCATTCTTGCAAATAACATCACTATTGTAGAACCTAAGATTGGCCTTTTGAGATATCTTTTCAGGTTTTTGCATGTCTAACGCCTGGCTCTACCTGGCCCCACCAACCGCACTCCTGTGGCTCCACCTAGAAGCTTTAACTCCCTATTATTTAATCTCTCACATATTACCTAGAAGCTTTAACTCCCTATTATTTAATCTCTCACATATTACCTAGAAGCTTTAACTCCCTATTATTTAATCTCTCACATATTACCTGATCAACCCCACCCCTTCCCCAACCTACCTTTGGAAAACTCCTAACCTATGAACTTCTGGAGAGATTGATTTAAGTAATAATTCTGTCTCCTGCATGCTGTGGCTGGCCTTGTGTTAATTAAACTCTTTATTTATTTACTGCAATACTGTGGTCTTTATTTGTGAAGCAGACAGAAAGTACCCCTCATACAGTTACAGTAAATGTTCTTTGGTATTTTAAAATAATGTGTAATCTGCTGTATGTTCCGTACATTTGTTCATTAGATCTGGTTGGTTGATAATGTTTCTGAGTCCTTCTATATTACTTTTCTTTTTGTCTACTTGGTCAATGAATTTTAGATAGATAGATAGATAGATAGATAGATAGATAGATAGATAGATGATAGATCGATAGATAGATAGATAGATAGATAGATAGATAGATAGATCACTCTTGAAGGAAATTCAAATATTTTACCCCAAAATATATATTTTGACATATTTGAAATGACTGCCTTCTGGCCAGCAAACAGAAGTGGTCTTGTTAGCCTGTCTTTTGTGAATAAAATTTGCATCTGTAGAGAATCTCCATTAATGCAGTCAGTCCTGTCCTTTCTATGCCTTTTCCAGGTCCAGGAGAGATTGAGAGTGTGACATTTTTAAAAGTCTGAAAAGAAACATTTACTCTATAAAGGCTTGGTCTACACAACAAAGCCACTTTGCGAGTCAGTCTTCTTCCTTTCTCCCTCCCATAACCTGTCTTGCTATTAAAACCTGTTTTTGGAGATACTCTAGTTCTGCATTATGTCTGTAATTTCAAGATGGTATATAAGCTTTTATTACTTACTGAAAAGTTGAGTCTTCCTTCTGGAGGCTCCCAGGTATACACATTAACTAAGTCTGTATGCCTTTTTTCCTATTAATGAATATGTCTCATGAGAGTGATCTTTCAGCAGACCTTTAGGGGGCCAAGAGCCTATGGCCCTCACACTGTCTATTGGTATTGTCAGAGGAGTTTGAAACAGAGCAACTCAATCTTAAATAAGGGTTGGGTAAAATAGAGCTGAAACCTACTGGGCTGCATTCCTAGGAGGTTACGGCATTCTCAGTCACAGGATGAGATAGAAGTTTGGCACAAGATACAGGTCATAAAGGCCTTGCTGATGAAATAGGTTGCAATAAGAAAAGCCAGTTAAATCTCACCAAAAACAAAATGGTGACAAGAGTGACCTCTGGTGGTCCTCACTGCTACACTCCGACCAGCACCATGACAGTTTACAAATGTCATGGCAATGTGAGGAAGTTAGGCTACATTGTTTAAAAGGGGGAAGCATGAATAATTCACCTCTTGATTAGCATATGATCAAGAAATAACCATAAATATGGGTGACTGGCAGGCCCGAAAGCTTCTCTGCCTATGGAGTAACCATTCTTTTATTCCTTTACTAGCTTAATAAGCTTGCTTTCATTTTACTCTACGGACTCACACTGAATTCTTTCTTGCGGAGATCGAAGAGCCCTCTCTTGGGGTTTGGATTGGGACCCCTTTCTGGTAACAGTGTCAGCATTTTACTAGTTCAAGGGAAGTAATAGAAATCTTACTTTCATTTAAATGTCCCTTTATCACCCCCTCTTCACCCCCCCCCCTTTTTTTTTTTTTTTTTTGAAACAGAGTCTCAGTCTGTTGCAAGACTGGAGTGCAGTGACACAATCTTGACTCACCACAATCTCTGCTTCCCTGGTTCAAACAATTATCCTGCCTCAGCCTCCCAAGTAGCTGGGACCACAGGCGCGTGCCACCACACCCAGCTAATTTTTGTATTTTCAGTAGAGACAAGGTTTCACCATGTTGGCCAGAATGGTCTTGATCTCTTGGCCTCATGATCCACCCACCTCGGCCTCCCAAAGTGCTGGGATTACAGGCATGAGTCACTGCACCTGGCCTATCTTTCCCTATTTTTAATTGTTATAAATATTTTCTCTATATACATTGAGAAGTACATTAGACAGTGTTATAATTTTTGCTTGAACCATCATCCTTCCTTTAAAAAACTTAAGGGGAAAAGGAAAATGTATTGTATTTACATATCTCTTAATTATTTTTCTTCCTTTGTGATGTTTCAGGATTCCTTCTTTAATCATTTACTCTCTGTTGAGAGAGATCTTTGCAGCCATTCCTTTAGTGAAAAACTATTCTTATATTTCTTATATCTTATGATGTCTTGATTTTCTCTTGATTCCTGGAGGATACGTTTCACAGATATAGAATTCTGGGTTGACAGTTTTTTTTTCCTTTCAGCAATTGAAAACTATTGTTTCACTTCCTTCTGGCCTTCATTGTTTCTGGTGAAAACTACACTGTCATTTGGATTGTTTTCTTCCCATTGCTGTTATTCCTTTTTTGTTGCTTTTAAAGTTTTCTTCTTTGTCTTTAGTCCTCAGAATTTGCTTGTGAAGTGATCGACATGAATTTGAGTTTATGCTTTTTGGGATTTGCTCCATTTCCTGAATACACAAGTTCATACCTTTTGCAAAATTTTGAAAAATTTCAGGCGTTATTTTTTTTAAATACTCTGAGTCTGACTTCTTTTTCTTCTCAGGAGACGCTGCTACAATACATGTTAGAACTTTTGTCACATTTCCATGAGTCCCTGAGACTCATCTTATTTTTTTTTTCAGCCCAATTTCCCTGTTTTTTTCAGAATGAGTAATTTTATTGTTCTCTATGTTTCAAGTTAACTGTTTATTTTCTCTGTCCTGTGCTGTTGAGTCCAACCATTGAGTTTTTATTTCAATTATTGTATTGCTTAGTTCAATAATTTTGATTTTATTTTTTTGGCTGAGGTATTCTATTTTCTCATTTGTTTCAATGGTGTTTGTAACTAATATATAGAAATTTTATGACAATTATTTTAAAATTCATATTATATAATTCTAATATCTGTGTCATTTCAGACTTGATATCTGTTAATTATTGCTTCTCATTCAAGGTGAGAATTTTCTTGTTTCTGCTGGTAATAGGTGGGAATTTTAGCTCCCTACTAGGCCTCCACTGATATAACCCTTGTTTGGGGGAGGAGGAGAGTCTCATCACTGCTCTCTGAGAGGTTTCAACTGACTCCATTGTTTGGGATGGCTTCTTTATCACTGGACTGCACAGATTTGAATTTCAGACAACCAGATAATCTCCTCTGACACCACAGTGAGGTGTAGTTTGTGGGGGATTGTTGTTGACCTTGCAACATAGAGATGAAAGTCCTTGTTCCTATTTATGATTTCTGTAACACCACCTTGGCAGACAGAGCTGGAGAACATCAGTGCAGCCTGGTGAGAGTGTTAAGTCTAACTTCTCCACTGGGTCATTGCCATTGGAAATAGAAGGAGGGCACATTTTGTGTGTGTGTGTGGTATTTTGGTAGAGTAGAGCATTTATTTTGGAAGAGTTTATTGTCTTGTTAAACTGCTCACTTTTTTTCTGGAAAGAAAAGTTTTGGTTGGGTTTATTTCATTTCCAGGTTACTGGCTTCTCCTGTAACCAATCTGGGATATTTGAGGCCAAAAATCCATAGAGAATGTAGTTCTATGACACTCCTCAAATCCTAAAATCCCAAGCCAACCTGTCTTTCTCCCTATTCCTTTCAGAGCCTTATGGTATTTTTTAAAAGGATAATAGTCATAGTTTTTAATTTGCACTTAGTAAAAATAATAGAGAAAAACAGTTCTATCCCTACTTTCCAGAAGAAAGAATGGATATATCCTGGAAATATTTTTGACAGAAAGCTAACATTATTTTTTAAACTGATTGGATGTAGCTTTAGTGAAACAGTAGAGTAATGAGAGATTCCAGGGATTCTGCCTAATGCAACTGGAAAGATGACATATTCATTTACTCTATTGGGATAGGAAACATTGTGAAGGGAACTGATTTGGGGAATAATCAAGAGTTTGGTTTGCCTAACATGTTTAAACTTATGTTTTAGTTAAACATGAAGTTTAACTAAAATTTCATGTTTAAGTTGAAAATGCCTACTGGACCTCCAACTGCAGATATTGTACAAATCGTTGCACTATCTTAATCTGGAGTGCAGGGAACAGGACAAGGTAAGATATAAACTGGAGCTTAGTCACTATCAAAGCCATGAGAATGGATGACATCTGAAAGAGCAAGTGCAAAAAGTAAAAGAAAAAGAATAACTTAAAGAACTAAGTTTTGCACCGCTAAAGTGTCTACAGATGGAAAGGAAGAAAAGACTCAGCAGTGAAGACAGACAAAGTTGCTTAGAAATTGGAGGAAAAGAGGAATGTAGGGTACCCAAGAAGCCAGTAAGAAAATATTTGTAGGAGAAAGGAGTGTCAGTGGTGTTAAAAACAGAAGTAAAATTAGGAATGGGAAATATCCATTAAATTGAGCAATATTGAAATAACTAGTGAAGTTGAAGAGAGAAATGACAGTGGAGTAGTGGGGATGAATTACTGAATTTGGGGGATGATGGCAAAGAAACAATCATTTCAATGGGTTTGCTCTGGGAGAGGAAGCAGAGAAATGCAGTGGAAGCTGGAGGAGAATTTTTGGCCGGGTGAGTTTGGTTTGGTTTTGCTTTTGAAGGAGGGGAAATTATAGTTGCTTGGTTGGAATGATCAGAATGATCACTGGTCAGAATGATCTAGTGGAAAATGAGCATTTGATGATGCAATCAAATATAGTTGGAATCATCAAATACAGTGGGAAACTGCTGGAACAATGTCTTTGAAGATGCACACAAGGATGGAATTTAGTGTATGACTGGATGGTGACCTTAGGTAGGAGAAAAGACAGATCATTTAGGTAATGGAAAGGGAGAAAACACATAAGGTCACAAGTCCAGGAAGGTAGATATAAATGGCAGTGGGGCATTATTTTCTCGGTTTCATTTTCTCAGTGAAGGAAGAAGCAAGGACATCACCTTGGAGTGAGAATGAGAGAGATGTTACTGGATACTTGAGGAGAAAGAAGTTGATATGACATTGTCACCTAAGGGAGCAAGGGACTGAATGGACAAGAAAATGAAGTGTGATGTAGTAGTTCATGAAAGGTGAGAAAAGCACACTCTTATTTATATCTTACACGAGCCTCTTTCAGGCAGTCACATAGAGTCTCCACTATTAGAGGAGATTTAGAAGAAAAAAGAGAAGCAAGCCATGGAATATTATAACTAGGTGACCTTTCATAAGTACAATTCTACATTCTAAGAAAGCAAATATTGCGTCTAGAGAAAGTAAAATGTTACGATCACATAGGTGCCTTTTGACAGACTCTGAAATAGAAGCCAGTTCTCTCCTATAAATCACTAAGGCTCAGAATATACAGTCTACAGAGTAAGATAATGTGGCACATGCTTCAAAACTAGTAGAAAAGTCAAGGAGTGCCAAAATTCTGCATGTGCTCCTTATCACAGAGATGTTCCAACTTATGTATATAAGCAATTGCTTTGATTTTATTGATGTTACTTAGAAAAGCATATATCATGGAGGTTCAAATGGAAGTTATACATTATTTTTGGAGACAAATTTTTTATAAGTTAAAATTATTTTACCATATGTCCAGTGGGATTAAAACCACCTAGAATTTCTTCTTTAAAACACTTCTTTTCCAGTACTAGTAAAAATAAATCCTCCTATACTATACAACTTAGAGTGTCCAAAGTGCATTTGAATATATCACTTTATGTGACATTTGACTCAAAAACAGTGCATCATCGTCACAGTCACTCAGGGGTTAAGCTACGGATAGAACAGAACAAATATCTGCTTGACTCCATTGCTCTAACGCAGGGTAATGAGATCCATGACATGGAGTTCAGCACAGCTATCGTTCTATTATGGAAAGATCTTAGCGTTAAATCACATGGACTTCAAAGTCTTCATTTATAGAAGAAAGGCAATGATACAAACAAATTAGCAAAATAATGATATGATGTGAATATAAGTAGTCATAAACAAAATGTCTCAAACACACTTCAAACAGTTTAAGTAATCTTTCTAAAATATTCTGTAAATTACCAAGAACTAAGCATAATCAAATACAAGCCACAGTAACACCTCAAATTTCCAAGATTTAGCTCATCTGCAAACTCATGTATTAATAATAGTGTTGAAAGTCATAAATAAGAAAAATAAATCATCACTATTGTGTAATAACAGATTTCAAAATTTATGCTCTTAAGTAAGAAGGCCTTAAATTCTCACTCTGATTCTCACTTTTTGTGCTACACATTTGACATATTGGCTATGTGGATCCAGGCCCACTGTATAGGAAAGTAACAGACTTAGTGTTTTAGAGTGGAACGGAGCAGGGGGAACTAAAGAACCACTCCATGCATGTGTACATGTATAACTATGCTTATAACCTCCATGGCAATCCAGGAATATTTAGTGTGGAAGCAAATGATCCCACAAACCACAGATTATCACTGAGTGAATGCCCAGTGCAAAAACCAATATCCATACTGATGATTATACAAGTTTAATTGTACTTGGGACATTTTGTTTAAGACTGCACAGACTGCTTTCACAGATGAAGAGAGAAAAGATACAATCTAAAATAATATGAAGATAAAAGCATTGACATTGTAAAAATAAAAATATTAAGCTACAAAGAAAAGTGGATGACCTATGTGGCTCAATATTTGAACACCAGAACATTATCCATTTTACTCTGTCATCATAATCACCCATCGTTATCATGTATCAACTCTCCTCAATGCCTAGCTACATTAACAGCAATCCATTTATCAAAGATTAATTTCAATCATTGCCTTCTTAATGCTCTGAAAATTAAAAGACTTATTTAAACTCTGAATTTTGGTTACCCACATTTCATTGTTAAGTTTATTATTAATTTTTTTAAAAAGGTGGCTGTCTTACCCTGTTTCCACATATGTAGTACAAATTAACAATATGTATGATAGCGAGCATCATGCAAAATTATGTGGATTAAATACAAAAAAAAAATTTTAAGTTTTATATAATATACTGAAAGAGGAACTTTTATTGGCTTGAAAAGGAGAAAAATGTATTTTTTTAAAACTAAATTTCTCTACTTGTGCTGCTAAAACAACTGAGGAACTGTTTCATGGGAAGAGGATATTACAAATACATTGTTGACAAAAATGAGAAATTTTAACCAAAAATTTTACTGCTTGTTCTATTATGTTAACATGTATAGGTAAACATTTACTTCAATTATGTTAACTTTATTTTTACATTATTATCTATTTCTTTTCATTTTCTAGTGTGTCCTGATTATTGATTTCCAGAACAATATAGATTTCAGCCTATTAGTTTATATTCAATCTCATTTAAGTATTACCTACTTAATGTAAATGTTTTTCTGCAGAAACAGTATAAACTTCATAAGACTATAGTCTTTGGAATACCTCTAGGCTGCTTTACATTACTGCCATTTTGAGAACTCTTTGATTTAAAGCAATAATGAAACTCCTTTGCATTTAAAGAACATTTGTTCACTCGCAAAAGATTTATTTTAAGGTAAGAAGTTTTGTTTTCTAGTTTTGAACAGAAAGATTATTTATGCTCTTCAAATTACTCCTCCAGGTTAATCATTTAAAGTTTTAGGCAAAGTGAATTAGAGAAAGAAACAATTATCCAGATGAGTAATTCCTTTATTATTTTAGCAAACATTTATGATCTCAAATAAGATTGTGGGATTAAGATAAGCACACAACAACAGTTTAGAAGCTGAAAGGAAGAAGAGAGCCATCTTTATTGTTCACCTAAAATGGTCACCTAGGCAATGCAATCTCATTTAATTTTGCCACAGTGAATTATATATAGTAAGTGGTCTCTGTTTTTCACTCATAGGAACCATGATTCGGAGAAAACAAGAAGTCACACAGGTTCACAAAGTTGGCAAATGGGGAGACTGAGATTAAAAGCCAGGCCTGTACCACTTCAGATCTGATAGCTTTTCCACAAACACACACACACATACGCACACACATGCGCACACACATGCGCACACACACAACTAATCTTGAGTCTAACGTTCCTTTGAGTTAGATATACTACAATCCCTTTCCAAGACAACACACAATAAAACGATGAATAAAATAAACAAAAATAATGTCAAACGTGCAGCCAGAGTAATAAGGAAAGAGGAAAAATGTCTCAGTTGTCAGGAATGATGACTAAGTATAAAGATTCACAAGTAAGAAGTCTGTACAACCAGGGACCCAAAGGCAACCATTCAGGGCCACCACTGAAAGGACCAGGCAGGAGAGGAGAGGCACCATTACCTGCATAGAAAACCCTTTTAGTGTGTCAGTATGAAAAATGATTCCTATCACGCAAAGGATTATAGTAAAAAAACTTGCCAATCTTGAACTCAGATCTGGATGAAAGAATTAAAAAACAATTCTCCTGAGATTTTGTGAATTGGTCCACAGGTAAGTTTGTGATGAGTTGTCTCTACCTGTGTGGCCTCATATCCCCAACTAAGAATTTAGTTTAAAGAATATCTGGGTTGCTAATATACCCTTCACCTGGAAGAACTAAATGTAAATTCTGTGTTCATAGCACATTATACAGCCAAACTGAGGGATACTCATAGAGTACCAAGGACCATGAGCCCACAGTGAGAAATCCCAGGGGGAAATAGAACATAGTGAGTGCGTCAGCAGCAGAGCAAAGAACAGACGACAGAGTCAGATCTATACAGACTGCAGATCTTGCAATTACAGATACAGCATATAAATAGGATTCTCTAACAAGATTAATATTAATAGAAAGGAGATATCAAATGTATAATCATGATGTAAAATACTATGAGGCAAATATAAAATAGAATAGAACTTCCAGAAGTGAAAACCATAATAGCCAGAATCAGAAATTCAATAAAGAGTTTAAATAATAGACTCAATGTAACCAAAGAGAGAGACAGTGAACTGAAGGGGAGACGGGAGGAGTTGCCTTTAGCAGTCCACAGAGGGCAGACAAGTTCAAAATATGAAAAAAACATAAGAAAATGGAGAATCCAGGGAGCTGATTTAGCATCCATCCAAATGTTACTGAAGGAAAGAATACAGATAATAGAGAGGAGGCTCTTCCAAGATAATGGCTAAAATTTCTTCAGAATTGAAGAAATACATAAATTTTCATATTCCAGTCTTATGACTCCCAAGCAAAGAAAATAAATCTTCAGACAGATACATCAGAGTGACACAGCAGATTACCATGGGGCATGGATGGGCATGGATTCTGAAATCTTCAACACTCAGAAGAGACAGCTTTCCTACAAAGACAAAATAGATAGCAGACTTTCTACAACTCCAAAACTCAATGTGAGAGCTAAGGGATCAAAATATAACAAAATGCATCAAACTGTCACACTTTTTATAGAAGAAGAAGAAAAAAAACATAGTGTTAATCTATCGATACTTATCAATCAATCATCTGTCTATACCTGTTATCTATGCATCTATGTATCTAACATCCGTCTCTATCTATGATTTAGCTGCTGATGGGCACATGATTGATCATAGCCCTCTTGAACTTTAAAACTCAAATTTAATGTTATAAAAATTCATTTGTGTAAATATGACATATATTTTTGGAAGTATGACAAATCTGTAAAATCATAAATGTGAGCAATGTAACTGATAAGCTAGTGGAACCAGGCATCATTGCTTTAATTAACTGATTTTAGCTCCCATCTTGATATCAGTCTATGGCAAAATTGCATTGGTTCTAAACGGTCTAAGTTTTTTTGGTCTCTATTCAGCTTCATTTTATACCACTCTAAAACCTGATTTTCCTACTTAAGTTGCTCCCTTCGTTGATGGCACCACAACCCACCAATACACCTTGTACCCACCCCACTTTACATCCTTCCCAACTGTATCCTGAGGGTAACATGTCCCATGACTAAGCAATCCTTGATTATGGCACGCTTTTTAACGGTTTGGTAATTGGTAATTTTGCATACACCCTTTGTCTGCTTTGAATGTTACCTACATATGTCTTGTAAAATTACATATATCCTGTAAAATTCTACCTGCTATTTAAGAGATGGGACCTTAACCACATCCTCTGGAAAGCAGTTCCTGACCTAGACCTCTGTACTCCGTGTATCACCATGTCTATACACACCCAAATTGTATCATGTGTCTTGTTAATAAACATATTATTTGTTGAGCTCCTACTATGTGCCAGAGAATATGTTCTCTTTTACTTGCATTCACTTATTTCATCTTCACAATTATTCAATTAGATAGTATTATATCCATTTAGAAGTGAAAAACAGAATAATACGAATCAGAAATTCAGTAGTTTAAATAATAGACTCAATCTGTCAAAGAAAGAGTTATGAACTGAAAGGAAGACGGAAGGAGTCACCTTTAGTGCCCCATAGAAAGACAAAATAGGTACAAAAATAAGAAAACCTAAGTATTGAAGAGTTGTCAGTAAATTTGCTTTATATGTATAAAGAAAATCTCATTAAAATTATTTTAAAGGTAAAATAAAATGCACAATAACAAGTGGCCTTAACAATGCTAGGTTTAACGAAAAATGTTAAGATAAATATCCTCAATATGCATCTTATACTTAGCAATGTATTTCACACACAAAAAAATAACTCTGTCAATAAGGTATCCTTCTGTGGCTGCCATTGTTCTTGTGGTAAACGTTATCATTCATTTGCTTCTACATTTGGAGGAGGTTTCAAATAACACCACCAACACCTCCAACTGCATCTGCTCTGTCTATCCTAATCAAAGGAGACACAGGCAGTAGTCCCTGGGGACTGCTGCCCAGACTGTGGAACCCGCGATGGTGTTGCCGCGGCTGACGACAACTGTGACCACCTCGGGCTAATCCCACTGCGGCCACCACCAGGGGGTCCAGTGACAATGTTTTCACTGCAGCCACAGTATTTTCTTCCAGGGCTGCCATATTTGGAACAGCATAAGCCCTGGGAAATTAGGAACATAAATGTCCCTGGTGGTGATTATTGACTGGCAAAAATGAAACATCACATGAGAAATAGAAGGAGTTTCCAGCACTGTCTTTTCAATTTAACAATCTCTAATAATAAAAGAAACGGACACTCTCGGTTTCAAGAGCAGGCCTTTGTATATCTTCCTGTTATAAGATCACAGCTCTATAAACAATACTTGCCCATCTGTAAGTATTTTTCTACTCCTGAAAAAATGTTTCTCTTCTTCCTTTCTTTTTTTTTTTTTGAAACTGAGTCTCGCTCTGTAGCCCAGGCCAGAGTGCAGTGGTAAGATCTCGACTCACTGCAAGTTCCGCCTCCTGGGTTTATGCCATTCTCCTGCCTCAGACTCGGAGTAGCTATTTTTTTATTTTTAGTAGAGATGGGTTTTCACCGTGTTAGTCAGGATAGTCTCGATCTCCTGACCTTGTGATCTGCCCACTCTGCCTCACAAAGTGCTGGGATTACAGGTGTGAGCCACAGCGCCCGGCCTTCCTTTTCTCAATTTTATTTTCACACATTTGGAATGTCAGTCTACCCAAAAAGACCAAATAAGGAGAAGCACAAACATAAAATACTTTGTATTGCAAAATTTATAGACATACAATCAAATGTAAAAACAAGATTAAAGTGATAGCTTCTTTTATCAATGTTAGTAACCAATGACCACTTTTACCTCTAAAATGTTTTGAAAAATCAGTTGTATTTACTTAAAATAGGTCAAATTTTATAGAATCCAACCTAAGTGTCTGTCAACAGATGAATGGATAAAGCATTTATATATACAGTTGACTATAATGCAGCCAGAGGAAAGAAGGAAACCCTTCCATTCATGATAACATGAATGAACACAGAGGACATTATGCTTAATGAAATAAGTCAGGCACAGAAAGACAAATGCTGTATGACCTCGCACATGCATAATCTAAAAATGTCCAACCCATAGAAATAGAAAGTAGAATGGTGGGCTTCCAGGTGCTGGGGAGTGGAAGAAAGAGAAAGTGCTGATAAAAAGGTACAAACTTTCAGTTATAAAATGAACAATATCTCAGAGTCTAATGTACAGCAGGGGAGGTGACAGACGTGTTAAGTTACTGTAACAATCATTACACAATGTGTATATATATCTATGAAGTCATCATATTGTACACCTTGAATATATATATTCTTTGTCAATTCAATATTTTTTTAAAAAAGAAGAATGCAATCTCATTAAAATCAGCAAACAAATGATAACATTGGCATACAAGAGTTATTTTTAAAAGTTTAAAAAATACAGACAATGTGTATTTTGTGCATGTGTGTGTACACAGACTCTGAACTCCATGTTGACAGATTTCAGTGAGTAGCTCTGTGATGTGGGAAAAAGAAAGAATAACCTTCCTATCTAGGCCTGCACACACCATCCCTCCCAGATGACCTATTAAGAATCTATCCATAATAAGTGCACTAGTCTAGATACATTCTCTCTCTGGATCGCATTTTCACAGATAATGAACCTCAAAGAGCCACATCCTACATCATGTCACACCCATGTGGAAGCCAGTACAAATTTCAACGTTAATAGTAGATACTAGTTCTCTTAATGTTATCTTCAGGAAATTGTGGTTTCACTCGTGGGATTGCTAATTGCATGTTTTATTCCACAAGGAAACTGGAAGAAGTTGTTTTGTTGATTTTAAAGTCTAATGGTACCCATTACACTGAGGTACTGATTGTCCTGATGCTATTTATCCGATAGTTCTGCCATGTTTGGAATTTAAACTCCATGATTCTTCGTGGTTTTCCTATCTTTTACTAGCAACACCTTTGAAACTGGTGTCTCTATGGGAAAATAGAGAGCCATCTTGTATTGATTTTACTCTCATTTGCCTTTTAAAAATATTTCATCAATATTTAAAACTGGCACAGGCTAAATTTAATTTTCCTTCAGGGTACATTGAAGGGTATACCTTCAATGTATCTCATGATACATGAGAACAGCCACAGATATCTCTGACTTAGAGTGGTAAACCGTTCAGAAGGATGACAGGAACTGAATGTCAGATTTCAGTTCCCCCGGAGCACCAGGGGAAGATGATCACTTTTTTGTATGTTAACTGAAGCTTTAACACATCTATCTGACAACTGCCATGCATCATTCTGATCAACAGTCACTCTACTATCTGCATCTAAAGATCTTGAATAATTGCTGCCTACGTTTTGATACTATTTTTAAATTATCACAGATGAAACAGGTTTTATCTGATATGAACTCAATGCTAAAACTTCAACTGTATAATCTCTGAATAAATTACAGAATGTTCTTCAAAAGTAGCTAATAAAAGGCACTGGGGGAAAGCGGTATTTTTCTGACAGAAGTCACAGTAAATGCATGGATATTTCAGTTTTAACTCTCTAGCTGTCTCTTGTAGGTGAAAATGTTGATACACGTTTCTAAATGATCAACATTTTATAGGACTTTCGGCATAACTAGAATTAGAGTCAGATGTGCTAAATATGTCAGAGTGTTTTTTCTCTGCGCCACCTCCTCAAGCCTCTCAGGAGCTACCTGACTTCTATTATAAACTCCCAGACCCACTAATCAGGGAGTGATGAGCAGGTTTAAGCCCCACTTGATGGGGGTTATTGTTAAGTCACCTTCATTAGAAACTCACCCTGATAAAGCCCTGGAGCTCAGCTACAGGTTCATCAGCCTGTGGTTTTCTGGTGCTGACTCTGGGATTATTAACTGTTCCCATAGTTTCCTCTCCCAATTCTAGAGGTTTGTGAAGCAAAGCCTTTTCCCAGGGGTCCCTTCACTATCCAAATCCTATATCCTGCCCTCTCACAGAGGCTGCCCTTACATACTTACCATGAATTCTCAATTCTGGTTTCTCTAACTGAGCTATGCCCTACAGTATGTCCAGGAATTCAGAGCAAGGAGCTAAGAGGGTCACTTGGCATGATGCCTGGGTTTTGGCCCATCTGCCAATCCTTGATTTTCAGATACCAACATTTTGTCCAACTACAGCTTCTCCAAATGCTCAGTTCTATGCCCCCTCCCTCAGAGTGAGCCTTTTGCCTGGGCTCACATCCCACTGTTTATCCTCCATGGACAGTAGGTTAATGTTGGGGCTGATGAAACCCTCTCCTGCCTCTGGTAGAGATATAGAGAAATTGTCGAGCTTACCACTAACTCCCTATCCCAGACCTTCTCCCACTGCCACCCTTGAGTCCCAGTCCACAAGGGCTTTTGGAACCACTTTTGCACAATTTTAACAATGACAGAAATCTAGCATAACTGACTCCCTAGTGCTTCTAACTGCACAAGCCTTTGCTTATTTCTCTGCCTAAGCCAAAATAACTATGGGAGAGATTTACTTTATAATTTAATGGAAAAATTTAGTTTATAGTTTAAAGCAAGGATGATGATAGTCCCTTCCCAAAGTTAACCTTTTCCCTATTTGGGGACTGAAACTGTCTTTGTAAAACTAATGAAAGGCCACAAAATTATAATTATGCTAGGGACCTGAATTCTGCTAAGATATAGGCATAAACAGCACCTAGGCATTGTTTCCTAGCTTGCTTTTTATAATTGTTTACTGCTCAGGATTCACATAGCCAGGTGTCCGAAGATTTGTAACTTCCCCAGTTGCCCCTCTAGGTAATATTGCTATTGTGAAACCTCAGCCTAGTCTTTGAGATATTTTTCAGACTTTGCATTCTAGTATACCAGCTAATGCCACCCAGACAAGTGACTCCACCCAGGAGCTAACTAAATGCCTGAAGACAGTTTTGGCAGCACTGTGATTTAGGCCCTGATCCATCCAGTCAGTAGGACCCATTGCCTAGCTGCCTGCCCACCAAACTATCCTTAAAACCCTAGTCTTCAAATCCCCAGGCAGAGAGATTTGAGAAATATCTCCTGTCCTCTTTGCTTCACTGCCTTGTAAGTATTAAAGTCTTCCTCTAATGCAGTACTGGCTGTCTCATTGTATTGGCTTTTCTTCTGTGCAGTGGGCAAGAAGAGCTTGACTAAACTGTAACATTTTCTTTCAGCCTGAGCAAGGCAGGTCAAAAGTGTCAGGCAAAAACAATCCTAGAAGCAGCTTTCAGCTAATGTGATAGACCTGAAAATATAAACAACTTCCTCCCTATTGTGGAGTTGGAGAAAAACATATAACATTCTATAATTCTCAGGATTTTTCAGCAAACTGGAGCTTCATTTTCCCCCTCATGAGTAAACTGCCTGATAGCAATCTTCTTCTCAGACCCTTGCCCCTGACTGTCCTATTTTCCACCCAGACCTTCAGAGCATTGCTTCCAGATAACAAAATAGCTCCTTGCCTAGGGTTCCTCAGACTGACATTTGCCTTTCCTTAGAATATTCTCCTAACCTTTCCACTCACTTGCACAGACTGAGAGTTAATACTCTATTTGTTGTAATACTCAGATAAGACTTTCTGCTCTCCAAAGTTGGATGATTATCTCTGGCCTAATCTCTTACTGTCTCAAATGCATCTCGTAATTAGCTGGTAAGTGGGGTGATCCCTGTCCAGAGAGCACATGAACTATGTATTGTGGCAATACAACACAAACAGTGCACTGTGAAGGGTCAAGTTTAAAGAGGGTATCTTTTAATACAAAGGTGTCTGCGGGCCTTTACCAGTGGGAGGCTTTAAAAAACAGAAAAAGGGAGTTTTCTCAGAGAAAATCTGGCTCTCTGAAAGTACGGTGCACTACTTTCTCTGTTGTAGATTGGCTTTCCTCAGATGCAGACCTAGAAGTTAGAATTCCTTCCTGGGACAGAGGTCCCAGGAAGTACTTTCAAGTAAGAAAAACAATTTATAGAGCAGAAGAAAAAAAAATTTAAAAGCACACTTGATCATCTCAATTGATTCAGAAAAAAGCATTTGACAAATTTCAAGACCTCTTGGTATAAAATTCAACACTGCCTCAATACTCAGCCAAGTAGGAATAGAAGAAAACTACCTCATCATAACAAAGGCAGTATATGAAAAACCCGTACTCAAAAATACTCAAAAATGAAGCTTTTCCTTTAAGGTCTGGAATAAGAAAAAAAAGTCTGCTTTTACCACTTCTATTCAGCATAGTATTGGAAATCTTAACCAGAGTAATAAGGCAGGAAAAAGAAATAATAGTCATCCAAATTTGAAAGGAATAAGTAAAATTATCTCTGATCACAGATGACATAATCTTATATGTAGAAAACCATAAACATTCCACAATAAACTATTAGAACTAATAAATTCAGCAAAGTGGCAGAATACAAAATCAAAATTTAAAAATCCATTACATTTCTATGCACTAACAATAAAAAATCCAAAAATAAATTAAGAAAATAATTTTTTAACAATACTATCAAAAATTATCAAATACTAAGGGTTTAACTCAAGCAAGGAGTTGAAAGACTTGTACACTGAAAACAACAAAGCATTGCTAAAAGAATGTAAAGTATACATAAATAAATGGAAAGATGCTATGTTCATCTATCAGAAAGCTTACTATTATTAAGATGTCCATACTACTAAAAGTGATCTACAAATTCAACATGATCCTTATAAAAACTGCAATGGTATTTTTTCAAGAAATAGAAAAATTCATTCTAAAATGTATTTGAGATCTTAAGGAACCCAAATTAGCTGATTTCAAAATTTGCTATAAAGCTACAGTAAAAACGAACAAATAAACAAAAGGCACAACTGTGTGTTACGGGCGTAAAGACAAATATATAGACTAATAAACTAGAATAGAGAGGCCATAAAAACCCCCTTGTGTATATGGCAATTTATTTTGGACTGGATATCCAAATGCTAAAGAATGAAGTTCAAACTTTAATGCCATGTACAGAACAGAAATTAACTTAAAATATAACCAAACCTACAAGTAAGAGCAAAAATTGTAAACTCTTAGAAGAAAATATAGGGGGAAAAGATTCATGACACTGAATTTGGCAATTATTTCCTGGAGATGGTACAAAAGGTACAACCAATAGAAGAAAAAATTGACACAGACTTTATTAAAATTAAAAACTTTTGTGCATCAAAATACTATTAATAGAGTAAAAAGGCAACCTACAATTTGGGAGAAAATATTGCTAATCACATACCTGATAAAGGACTAGTATCTAAAATACATTAAGAACTCCTGCAACTCAGCTCCAAAAACCAAACAATCCAATTCCAAAACAGACAAAGGATATGAATAGACATTTATCCAAAGAAGACGCACAAGTGTACAATAAGCACATAAAATAATGCTCTACATTATTAATTGATAGGAGAATGCAAATGGAAACCACAGTGAGATTCAGCCTCACACTTATTTGGATAGCTATTATCAAAAACACTGAAAACAACAGGGTTGACATGGATGTGGAGAAATCGAAACTCTTGTATTTTGCTTGTTGAAATGGAAAATGGTACAACTACTGTGGAGAAGAGTATGACAGTTTCTTAAGAAGTTGAACAAAGAATTACTATTTATCCAGCCATTTCACTTCTGGGTATATACACCAAATAATTGAAAGTGGTGATTCAAGCATATTTGTACACCCATGTTCTTAGAGGTATTTTTCCAAAAAGCCAAGGTGGAAACAAACTCAATGTTCACTGCCGAGTGAACATTGATAAACAAAAGGTGGTATAAATACACAATGGAATGTTATTCAGCCTTTGAAAGGAATGAAATTCTGATACATCCTTCAACATGGATGAACCTTGAAGACATTATGATAATTGAAATAAGCCATCCACAAAGGGTCAGATATTGTATGATTCCACTTACAAGATTTAACCAGAATAGTCAAATGTAGAGGCAGAAAGTAGGACAGTGGTTAACAAGGGGTTAAGAGGAGGAGTACGGTTCAGTGCATACAGAGTTTCAGTATGGCATGATGAAAATTCCGGCAATGAATAGTGGTGGTAGTTACACAACAAAGTGAATGCACGAAATGCTACTGAACTTTATACTTAAAAATAGTTAAGATGGTGCATTTTATATTATGTATATTTTATCACAGTTAAAAAAAAAAAAGAAAAACAAAACTTAACTGACCATATAAGAGTGGGTCTATTTTGGGCTCTTTATAATGTTCCATTGACTGATATACTTGAATTTATTACAACATTACATTGTATTTATTATTAGAATCTTATAGCAAGCTCTGAAATCAGTTAGAATAAACCCTCCAACTTTGCTCTTTTTATTCAAGATTGTTCTGGTTATTGTAAGTCCTTTATATTTCCATGTGAATTTTGGAATCAACTTGTACATGTCTGCAAAAATATTTTGGGGTTTTGACTGGTTTAGGGTATCTGGAAAGATGTGACAGCTTATCAGCACTTAGCTTTCTAGTTACGATCATGTCATATTTCTCCATTATTTGTTTATTTTTTAAAATTTCCTTCAACATAGTTTTTATAGTTTTCAGGACAGAGATCATATACATCTTTTGTTAAATTTGTTCCTAAGTGTATTGTCTTTCTGACGTATTATGGATTGCATTTTTATTTCATTTCTAGTTGCTTGTAGGTAGTTTTAGAAACACAATTAACTTGGGCTATTGTCCTTATTCCCAGCATCCTTGCTAAATTTTTGTGTTATTCTATCTTTTGTAGAATTCTTAAGGTTTTCTATGCATACCATCATGAAATCTACAAGAAAAGCCATTTTGTCTCTTCCTCTATAATTTTTTTCTTTGTATATAATTTGTGACTTGCTGTAGGAGCATGGTGAACAACATTGATTAGTGAGCAAGGTATTATCCTTGACTTGCTTTCAATCTCAGAGAGAATGTTCAATGTTAACTAACATATTAGAGAGAGGCTTTAATTAGATGACAGTTGTCAGATTAAGAAAAATCTTGTCTACTCATATCTTGCTTAAAGTGTTTTGTAAAAATGGGTGTTGAATTTTCAAATGCTTTTTTGAATTTGTTGACAACGTCATAAGATGTTTCTCCTTAATTGTGCCTTCATTCTTCCTAGCACTCTGAGCTTTATTTATATGTACAATTATCTTTTAAGGAGAAAGTAGGTCTATGTGTATCAGTTATTATTGACTGTGAAACTTAAAATCAATAATATTATTTCAGTATTGAAGTAGTAAATTTTACTGATTTTATTTTTTTATCTGGGGACCAGTGTGATATATTTATTCTAGAGAGTTGTATGACTCATGCCACTTCTCTGTTATTAACCAAAGGGAAGAAAGGACAACCTCATGGGAACAGTTTAATCAGCCTTGACATCCAGGCCCATGATTCAGAATGATTTAAATGGTCTGTGACAAAAGAATAGTTAACAGTCTGTAAAATGTCTATTATCTTTAGTTGGCAAAGGCCTATTGATTTAGGGCCTTGAGTTACTCCCATAGGGTATTAGTAAGAAGTGATGTGAGAACTCAAGTTCGGCATTATTTGCCACCTACTAAACACTCCAAGGTAAGTCTATTAATAAGGTACAAATTAAATCTTCATGCTAAATAGCTGCAGATGTTTGGGAAAAGCAGGGAGCAGACTACATGCTACTGTCTATAATTTTCTTCTGAGATCACATATGGCAACATTGTTAAAAAAGATGTCTTTAATGGTATTATTATACAATGAATGATAAACTCCATAACTTGTTTTATGACAATGTCTTTTAGTGGAATAAAATCTAATCTCATCTAAGGATGTCTTCCACAGCTATGCTGCCTCGACATGAGTAAGTACAGCAATCAGTTTTGCACTGTAATTTATGGCTCTTTCTGAAGCTAGATTAGGAGCAGTGTAATGTGTCAATGGGTTGGAGCATTGAAGAACAGAATTTGCTACAGCACTTGCACATAATTCTATTAGGGAGGTCCACAGAATCATTCAGACACTATCCCAGGGGAATATCACTCACGCTGAGTTCAGTGACCGCTGCCTAATGTCTCCTGCTTCAGTGATGCTGAAGGATGGGCCCCACCCTGACACCACTCTCAATAGTCCAAGTTCATGAAACGTAAGACCAGAGCAGAGGACACCACCATGTGCAGTTCTCAATTAATTCTCTATGTGAAAAGGTAGAATGATCAGAAAATCCAGTGTCACTCTCATCATATGATGACAGCTAGGAGTCATAGACAACAGGCTGGAGATGGGCCCAAAAGGCATGTTCATGGACCCTAGGCAAGGTTCTCATACAGGGCCACTGCTTACTTAATGATGTAAGCAAAAATTACACGCAGAACCATTGACTAGACACTGAAAGAAAAACATATTTAAAATGGTCTTTGAATAAACATTTTTATTAACAAAAAACAAACACAAAAAAATTCAACAGAAGAAAAAGTTACTTACACCAGAATAGAAAGGCTCACCAGACACACATATCACATCCTGTTCCTGGATCATCAAAATATCTTTGGCTAGGTGCAGCCGGACTTTGAAAGGCTCCTGGTTACCATCCTGCAGCAAACAAATTCCTGTCTTTGTCTTCAGATTAAAAAAAAAAAAAGAGGAAAAATTATACTTAGTTTATAGGTTGTAATTTTGTGGCCAATTTACAGCAAAATATGGTGAATAACATTTAAGAGGTGGTGAAAACACAGTCTGATGAGCCTGAAATTGAATACTTAGCATGGGTGCAAGGAAAAAGGAGAATGATTTCAAGTAAAGCGAACTCTCGGATAAGGAAAACGATGTCACAAAATTCACACAAAGAAGTGGGGAGTAAGAATTATGGTACATGTACTATATTTTTAAAATAATGAGAGGTTTTGTAATACTTATAATCTAAAAATAAAAAGGTAATAGCTTTATTGAGATATAATTCAAATTCCATACAATTCAACCCTTTAAAATGTACAATTCATATTTTTTTAAATATAATCAATGGTGTGCAACCATCACTGTAATCAATTTTAGAACATTTCCATCACTTCAGAAAGAAGGATCACACTCCTATTTCTCCATTTCCTCTCCCACTGCCCCAGCCTACTGTAAACTCCAGTATTTCAGCATTCCTAGTCACCAACAAACACATGCATGCATACACACATGCACAGACATGCATGAAAACACACACAGACACGCACACGCACACGCACACACAGTTTATACCTAGAAGGAAATAAGGGTAACAAGGTGAAGCAAACTACCCAAATTAACATAGTTAATTAAAAACAGAGCCCAGTTTAAGACCCAAGATTTTTGATGCCTAATCCAATATGTTGGCTTTATATACTTTGGGGAATTGTGAAAACGGACTGCAAAGATTTCTGAACTTGTGCTATTACCTAAGTAATCACCAAATAAGTCCATGAGTCTTGTCACTTATCCAGAATACATATATTAATCTGGATTAATATAAATATTGTCCCTAGCAAATGCACTTAACATTCCCATTTGTCACAGACACAAAAGGTAATTCCTTTGAGACAGAATATAATATTTAGCTCTTATTCTGCACCAAAAAGTCCATAGGAATAATGACCACTTTGGAAATGACATTTTCTTTTAGTAATTATTGAGTCATTCTTAACATAGTGGAATATATATATGGGGATATATATTTATCCTCAGAGTTAATTGGTTAATTAATTTCAAATTTAAAAAATTAGCAAATAGTAATTGCATGTATTAATGGCAAACAATGTGAGGTTTTGATGCATGTATATATTGTTTAATTATTAAATCATGATAATTAGCATATAAATCACTTTAAACAGTAATAATGTACGTGTCGTAAGAACATTCAAAACCCTCTCTTTCAGTATTTGTGATATACAATATTGTTAGCTGTGATCATCCTACTGGGCAATAGAGTAACAGAGTTCATTCCTCCCATCTAACTGTAATATTGTACCTGTAGGCTAACATCTCCCCACCTCCGACCCTCCCATGAGCCCCAGTGTGTGGTAACCACTCTTCTACTCTGAACTCCAACATCACTTACTATCAGGAAAATGCAATTCAAAACCACAATGTAACACCACCTCACCCAAGTTAGAATGGTGACTAACAAAAAGACAAAAACTGGCAAATGCTGGTGAAGATGTGGAGAAAAGCAAGCTCTTATACACTGTTAGTAGAAATGTAAATTAGCATAGCCCTTACAGAAAACAGTATGAAGATTCCTTTAAAAATTAAAAACTGATCCAGCAATTCCATTACTGGGTATATATCCAAAGGAAATGAAATGAGTATGTCAAAGGGACATCTGCACTCCCATGTTTATTGTAGCACTATTCTCAACAGCTAAGATATGAAATCAATCTAAATGCCCATTAACACATGAATGGATAAAGAAAATATGGTACTTATACACAGTGGAGAACTATTCAGCCATAAAAAAGGAATAAAATTCTGTCACTTGGAACAACATAGATAAGGCTGGAGGACATTTTGCAAAGTAAAGACTGCCAGACACAGATAGACAAATATCATATTACATCACTTATATGTGAAATCTATCTTTAAATTTAAGGAGCACGCTATCCCAGGCAAATAATACCAGACTTTCTCTTGGAATACACATTTCCATGGCTATTGCTGGGAGTCTGCTACTTTATCCTCTGTAATATTGATGGGAATATATTTATATACTGTAGCCTCCCAAGATACCTATTTCTCTAAACTGCTTTTGTTCTTGCGTGCTAATGCATACTCTTTTGCCATCTATCATATACACTCTTATATTAGTTTAGAATTATTTTGTAAAAGTTATGATGTCTTTTTAGGAAAAACAGAAGCTTTTTCATGAGCAAGGAAAGCATTTTTTCTTCATCTATGGCACTAGCACACACATGCTCATGAAACCAGGCTGACTAATCTAGAGAAAATTTTAAGTGAATATATCTAGAGGACAAAAATCTTTTAACACAAGCATATTGTACTTTCCCTAATATAGAACATAATTTTCCTATGTTTTTACACAAAGTCACTCATGCTTACAATGGGATATTGGAGAGGGGCCGACATGGAGCCTTTCTGAGGGGCGAAGCCACTCTGAGGAGTGGCAATATGAAATAATACATCAAAGCCAAGTGATCATAAATGAACACATTTGCTGATTTTTTAGTACAGTATATTCCAGGACATTTCTCCCCCAGAAGTGTAATGGAATAGCTGGTAATCACAAATAATGCTCTGTTTGAACTTCAGGATGAGAAAAGGGTTTTCCCTGAAAGCCCAGAAATATACTTTTGGTACACATCAAAGAGATGCCAAAGATCATCCAGGGAAAGTTTGAGGAGCTAAAACAAAACTATGAGGATACTCTCATTTAATTTTTATGTGGCCAAAGCTATCATTCACGTAAATACTATGTAAAATGTTCACAAATTATTAGATAGTTGTCTGGAGAACAGAATACAGTCTTTGAGCTCGCTTTTGGATTCTGAAAGGACAAGAGTTGCAGAAAATAAAGAATGAGGAGGATTTTTTTTTTTTAGAATAAATCACAGAAGCGCGCACACACACACACACTCACAAACACACATTCCAAAAAATAGCTACTGGAGAAAACAGCACACAAAGTGCTAAAACAGATCGGTTAAAATACGTTTCCAGAAGTTAGAGATGTTACACATGTTACCATGAAAATTCAGCTGGTGCACATGGAAACACATCTAAAATCCCACACATGTATTAATTTTGCAAATACTGTGCAGCATTAACAGAGAATCAGACATGAATTAGACAACAGTCCCTGACCTCATAGTATTCGTACTTGTTTTACCTTATGTTATTTTACTTTTTTCTTGAGGCGGAGTTTCGCTCTTGTTGCCCCAGGCTGGAGTGCAGTGGAGCGATCTTGGCTCACTACCATCTCCGCCTCCTGGGTTCAAGCGATTATCCTGCCTCACCTCCTAAGGAGCGGGGATTACAGGCGCCTGTCATCACGCCCAGCTAAGTTTTTTGTATTTTTAGTAGAGACGGGGTTTCACCACCCTTTTGGCCACGCTGGTCTCAAAATCCTGACCTAAGGTGATCCGCCTCGGCCTCCCAAAGTGCTGGGATGACAGGTGTGAGCCACCACGCCCGATCTCGTACTTATTTTGAAAGTACATATATAAAAACCCACAATATGACATCTGATAAGGGAGCAACATGGAGACAGGAATTTAATATTCTTGAGGGATGGGGGTTTATGGAGGATAGGAAATATGTGTGGTTTGTCTTGAAAAAAAAAATAAACTGAGGAAACCATAATTAAAGGAACAAATGTCATTTTAATCAAGAGGAAACACATGAGTAAAGATATGGAAGCGTGAAAATGCACTCCACGTGATGATGCAGGAAAATGAGTGTGCGCTTGCCGCTGAGCCTGTGTAGTCCAGCAGGGGCCGCTGCGGGAGAGATGTTTGGAGAGGACCAGGCGGGCCAACGCCCTGTATGGTGGGCGGATGGTGGACGGTAAGGGAGACGCCATATATAAATGTGAGCAAGAAGATAATACGTTCACTGTTATGTGTTCTAAATGTATTTCTTGTAGCAGAGTAGAAGACGGAGAAGAAATGGGAAAGTTAAAACACACTTACTGTTGACAGAAACAGGCACTGAGCAGGGAAGTTGGGGACTGATAAACAGGTGCATTAGAGTCAGAGCTTCTCTGGGAGATGCAGGAAGATGGATAAACTCCATTTCAGGGCACTGTCTTGATTAGAATCAGCGTTGCTGGACTAAGATCCTCACTCATGAAATATGGTCATATATTTCATTATTTGTTGTATAATAATAATTATTCATATAGTGCTCACTGTGTGACAAAAAGTATTAATTTGTTTTTCTCCCTTAACAAAAATTAATGCAGCCATCTGCCTTTACAGATTAGACAAGTGCAGAGGGACCCAGAGGAAGAATTCAACCCAGGCAGCTGGGCTCTTCACCGCACGGCCTGCTTTACCTCATACACAGATTATTTAAGAATGCCATCCCCAGTTGTCCTGTACACCGTGGCATGGCTACTGGCATCTTTCACTGGAGAGAATTATGGTTATCAATAATCTCCTATTGGGGTGTGGATAATTTTGAAAAGAACACTTGAAGCAGCTATTCTTCGTATATGGAAGCAATGGCCACTAGAGAGATAAAATGAGTAAGAGACTACTCTGGAACTTACAGATGGTCTTCCCCAAAGTCAGACTACTAGGAGGCTCTCTGATAGAGGAAGAGGTTTGGTCTCCACTCCTTCCTGAAGTGTTTTAAGAGCTAAAAATGGGAGACCGAATCATGGGAGCAGTTGCTGGTTGGTGCTGCAAACCTAAAACAGCCCCACCTGCAAAGTCTTTACAGATCTGTGGACTCAAATTATTTAGATATCGAAAATCACCTACATAATTATTGGTCTCAAATTTTAATATAAACTGAAGACACACACTTATCTTCTTTCTTTCTATTAATGTGACATCATTTGTCTCCAAATTTTGTTGACTTTGCATACCATTGCACATAAATAAAGGAATGTATGTGATATAGATACTGTATGAACGTATTTTGTACTTTATAAAATATACACCAAACTTATAATTTTAAAGGGAAGATTAATTTAAAAATGATACCATTGAGGACATAGGCATGGGCAATGACTTCATGTCTAAAACACGAAAAGCAATGGCAACAAAAGCCAAAATTGACAAATGGGATCTAATTAAACTAAAGAGCTTCTGCACAGCAAAAGAAACTACCATCACAGCGAACAGGCAACCTACAGAATGGGAGAAAAATTTTGCAAATCAAGAAAATGTTTATGAATTTGCGTGGGTTTACTCTTTAAACAAATCTCACATTTAACTTCTCTCACATTTAAACTTATTAAGAATTTGTACTTTCTTAAATGTAGGACCTACGTTGGATCTTTATAAAAGTAGAATGTCATCCATTTTCTACTTAAAAGTTAAGACCCTTTTAATTTATGTTCTAGTCTTTCAAAAAGTACAACATGTATTTTAATGAAACGTTAAAATTTAAGGTCTTTTAATTTTGAAATATATTCACAATGTCAGATGTAAAAAACGACAAACTGCAAAAAGTAGACAAAGACCGTAATATGAACTGCAAATTTTCTTGCAAGCATCCACAGTATTTCCATGTTTCAAGTGCAAAATACTATTTAATTCGTTTTGTCTTACACTGTACTGCATTGTAGCAGTAGTGCACTAAATGTTCTTTTAGGTGAAGTGCTTCAAACTGCCTCATCATTTACATTGCCATTCCTGGATTACTTTTAATCATGGCCTTTTCCTTAACTAAATTGTAGCCATTGTTCAAGTCCTAGCACCAGACTGAATTCTCTTTGAAGCCTTCTGAAATCATTCTATTCAAAAATGAGGAATCATGAGTGATTTAATTTCCTCTTTCCTCACTTTCCTGAACACATGGATTCCGTTAAGTAAATATTTGCCCCAAAATTGATCATGATTGTCTTTTGGCATCACATATAGTGACTTCAGCAATATTTAGCTATATCTCATATAAGTGATTTAATTTCCTCTTGTATATTGTTATCTCAGTAACAGATTGTCACTCTTTTCAGTACTAAGGATTACTAATTTACAAGAACTAGCATAGTGATCACAGCATTACCATTGTAAATAAATCTTCTAATCTTAACAGAGTTCGAGAAATATCTCAAATCAGTACATCAAAACAATTTTGTTTACAAAAAGGTCTTGTAAATCTTTCCAGCCTCTGAAATCAAAAATAATATTTGTTAAAATAGTATTTGGCCACTGTCCAGTCTCTATCATATGAATGTCATGTGTCCCGTAAGTATCTCATTCACACAAATATCCACTGGGTTTCAATGAGTGCCTTACTAATCAAGACATAAGGGTTGCATATTAATGGAAATAGAAGACTTGCTACATAGTATGCAATTAAAACCAGAAATGGCCTGGGTGCGAGGGCTCACCCCTGTAATCCCAACACTTTGGGAGGCCGAGGCAGGTGGATCACGATGTCAGTAGATCGAGACCATCCTGGCTAACAGTGAAACCCCATCTCTACTAAGAATACAAAATATTAGCTGGGCGTGGTGGTGGGTGCCTGTAGTCCCAGCTACTCGAGAGACTGAGGCAGGAGAATGGCAAGAACCCAGGAGGCGGAGCTTGCAGTAAGCCGAGATCATCTCAGAATGATCAAAATTCCGTCTCAGAAAAAAAAAAACAAACCCTGAAACAATACAATTAAAATATAACATACAAAGCTTCTAGAATATTAATTCAATTTTTAAAAATATATGAACCAATAAGTGCTAAGTTAAAAAGATGAATAATTTGCATACTCTGACCTTATAGTATTCTGTGTAGCACATGAGAAAGGTTTGTAAACTGCATTATAATTGATGAGTATTAGCATAGAGATATGTTTAAAATGTTATGCTTAAAGCATTAAAAGTAGAAACATAAGAATAGAAATATAAAAGCAATTTATTAGTTTTCTGAAAAACCCTTATATTTACAGTCTGAACTTTGTACCAACTGTGACAAATATTTTTAAATATATATTTTTCAATTGCTTTAGAAGAAAATAAGGAGTTATGTTCCACAAATTCAAGCAAGAACTGTAAACACATGACATTTTCACTAAAATAACAGTCTTCACAAGGTTAAGAACTGAAGCCTTTCCCCGGTTTGATTTTAACACTACCAGAGGTAATCCAGTTATGGTTGGTTTTTGTTGGGTCATTTATATACAATAAAAAATGCCTTAAATCTTTTAAACAAATATAAAATATTTTTAAGCTGCATGTATTTTTATTTTGCCTGAAGAATGAAAACACAATGTTTTGAACGTTACATATTTAGCAAAAAAAAAAAAAAAAAAAAAAAAAGATAGTCTTCCTTCCTAAGATGGAATGGTTATATTCCCTGGGGGCCCATGTCCATGCACTATTGAACTGTACACTTGAACGCTCTTTCACATCCTTGAAAGACTAATGTGCCACTTTAACTCATGCTGAAATGTGATGACAGCTCTACAGAGAATCTAAATTGCTGTGTATTAATACTTAAATAATATCGAATTACTTAAATAATATCAGAATCATAAAATAATAGAATTATAGGGCTGAAAGGAACCTTAGATGTCTTATAATTTATTACCATTTATGTGAAAAGAATTCTTTCCAACACTTCCACTACCTGAAAAGTGCAGAGTTGGTGGAGACGACCAACTCAATTATATTTAATATGCTCCAGTCTTCCTAAACAAAGAGTTAAAGTCCGAGACTTTCCATGCACAGTTAGGTTTTCTATCTTTGCAGAAGGAGAACATAATCTGGAAAGAAAAAGAGCCCATACCCCTCTCTCCATCTTCTGCCAAAAGCAGAGTTTCCCCTATATAAATTGGAGCCAAGTGTTTCCTGCTTATATTCTGTTTTTCCTGTTTGAAAAGCAGAAAGCTCTGTACTCACCTCCTCACAGGCGGTTCTGAAATCCATGTGCTATGGCACCACAAAGAATGTCGTCTGAAAAGACACAGAAATAGTAAGCGATTAGGCACAGCATGGCATGTAAGAGAGAACACTAACATAGTGGAGGAAATCGTGAAGCAGAACTTGTGGGAAAACTGTGTTTACAACCACCTGTAAGAAACAAGAGCTCCAGGGTATACTGAAGAGAGGAAAATGAAGAGATGAAAAAAGTCTTAATCCCCAGCTTTTAGGAAGTATAAATATCCTGCCATCATTCAGTGTGATGAAGAGTGTGCATTTCCAGGCACCTCTCCATCCTGCCAGCAGGCGTTCAGATTCCATGTACCAGCAGATCAATCTCTTCTCGCTCATTCCCAACATGCATTGTGAAACCTGAGTTTGCAATTGAGAAAGAAACTTCAAAAAGAGCAATTAAAGATTGCCTTCATATGGTTATCTCATGAAAAAGGTTGACTAATCATTCTCTTTTTAATTAAAAAGCTACATGCATGAATAATTCTCTCTGGAACTTAAATTTTATTCACAATACGATGTAAGGAAGCAAGCTATTTGTCAGAGTGAATAATAAGAAAAATCAATGTATAAAATATCTAAAATAAATTCATCTATGGTCATTATAATATCTAAATGATGAATGTAGGTTGAAATACATATAAATGTTTTTGTAAAATTATTCTGGAGTGTTTTGTTTTCATTACTTGATACCCCTAACAAAACTAAGATTTGTCGCGGAAAGTTGACACCCAGACACTATAAAACAAAGCAATGCAGAGCCGAAATATAATGGATAAGTAAATGAGACATCAAAGTAAGGTGAATGGTTAATTCCAAAATAGAAGACTCTATACTCCTCAAAATTACTCCGCCTCTCAGCCTTTGGAAGAGTAAACTATTATATCCTTCTTTGGCATTTCTTTTTAATTATACAAGATTGATTAATGCTTTATCAGGTATGTGTGGTAAAACAGAGTAGGAGGTATCACCATGCTGTCACTGAACTGATGGATTGCTACTATTGACTTTGAAAGAAAGAGATTAGCCATCATCAGTATTAACCAAACACATCATATAATCTATTAAATATTTCCCCTAGATAAATCTTGTGGATTGTGAGCCTCATTAGTATTAATGAAATTTTTATTACTAACAATTATTTTTTAAAATTGCTCTTAAACATTTTATTTGAAGAACTGTAAATATTTTCTTGTCTCTAACTCTGATGTAAAGTTATTCTTTTACTACAAAAGAAGGAAAATTTTGATATGTATTGATTATATAAAAACAGGAGACATCTGGAATCAACTTCTTGCTACTAAAAACCAACCGGAGAAATAGACATGAGGATACTCAACCATCTAAATATAACCTCATGTTTGTTTTATATGCTGAATTTAATTTTAATGCATAAATTTTAAAATTTTAATTATTTCATAGTATGACACATTTGAGCAGGTGCTGTATCTGTACCTTCTACCAATTTAGCAAATCTTCCTTTTTTTTTTAATTCTAATCTTCTATTCTTTTTCATCAAAACAGTAGGTAATAATATCAGTTGTTTGTTCAGAAAAATAATTAATACATAAGCACAGATATATAAGTATATATCTACATACTGTTAGATAAAATGTGTAGGAGATAACCGATTTGGATTGAGTCCCTACCTTAGGTTCTACTAGACTAAATAAAAAATGAAGCTACTCATCCTAAGCTTCACATCACCAAACTGAAAGCAAGATGTTCGACTTTTCTAAAACATTGGAAGAGGGAATAATAGCCAAATAGCCAAACAGGCCAATTTTAGCTGGCATTAAAAGAAGTCCCCTCTGCTTTAACCCTAAAAGGAAAGCAACTTTGTAATGAATAATCTATGTTTTGGCTTTTATTTTGCTTTCTTCAGCCCTTTTCTGCATATAAATCCCACCTCGAGGGCTCAGCTCATCAGAACATCTTGTCTGAAGGTTTAAAGGAGATACTGCCCTGATTCATGAATCACAATAAAAGCCAATCCAATCATTTCACTGCAATTGTTGTATTTTTTCTTCTGACAGTCCTCCACTTCCATTTTTCTCTACTGTTAGATTCTTATATTAGTTTGTCACATTGATTACAATTAATGAACTGTTATTGATACATTATTACTGTCTAAAGTCTAAACTTCATCTGTGTTTTCCTTGTTTTTCCTATTGTCTGTTTTCAGTTCTAGGATCGCTTCCAAGGCACCTCATTACATTTAGTCCTCTTTTCTCCTTAGGCTCCTCTTGGTTGTGACTGTTTCTTAGACTTTGCTTATTTTTAAAGACGTTGGCAGTGTTGAGGCATGCTGGTCAGGAATTTGTAAGATATTCTTCCATTGGGATTATTCTGATGTTCTTTGTAGTTATTATGGTGTGGTAATGTGGTTTTGGAGGGGGAAGATCTCAGAAGTAAAGTGCCATTTTCATCCCATTCAATCAAGGATACGTGTGAGCAATACGACTTAACACTCGAGTGCTTGCTAACCTTATCATCCCACTGACATAGTGTTTGTCAGCTTTTTCTATTGTAAAGTTCTTTTTTCCTCTTCTCTCCACACAATACTGGTTGGAAAGAGGTTACTATGAGTACCTCACACCTAAGGAATTGGAGGTTATGCTTCCCATTCCTGAGGCTGACCTATCTACATAAATTATTTGAGATTACTCTGCACAGGAGACAGAATTGTTTTCCACCATTTATTGATTGAGCCAATCATTTCTTTTAGGACCTCTCTTCTGACAGAGCAAAGAAATATCTGTGTGTATACTAACCCATGTTAGCATGCACATATCGATAGACATGTCCCTATATAACCACCTGCATCTATATCAAGCTGGACAACAGTTATTAGTGATGCTCCACCTCTAATAGCAACCACATGTGCTATTCTAGTCTTCTTTCTTCACTTATCTGTAAACTTTTACTGTACAAGATTGATGAATGCTTGTTTAGGTAAATGGTAGAATAGGCTAAGAGGTGTCATCATGTTGTCACTGATAAATTATTACTATTGGCTGTGAAAGGAAATAGATTGGTCATTTTCAGTAGAAACTGAATGTGTCATACAATCAATTAAATATTTCTTAAGTCTCTGACAGTGAGAAACCTAGTTTCCAATAACCAACCATTCATGCGCTCAGTTGTGCAATCCCAGTATACATGTATAGTCATAAGAAATGCTAACCCACAGGCCTGTGGGAAACAACTTTATCCATTAGAGCATAGTTTATTTTACCTTTCATCATATAGACTGCACTTATTATCAAAAGTACTTATGTCTACCCCAGTGATGGGTGGAGAGAAATGACCATATGCTAGTTTCTCTGCAGACCTCACATGTTTCCGGTGCCCTCTAGCATTTCTGCAATTGCATGAGAACAGATTCCCCAAGAAGCTGCTGCCCTGTTGATCTGGCCTTAAAATGACACACACAGAGCCAAACATCTTATACGACCCACAGAATGCAAGGTGCAGCCCAACTACCCTTACATCCTTGCCCAGGACAGAGCTGCCACAGCCACATTGTAGACCTGTGAGTCAAATAAGTGATTGATATTTGTGGTGGCGAGCTTTAGGTGCTACAGAGTCCGGTCATTTAATCAAACACTAATCTAGGTGGTGCTGTGAAGTTTCTTTGCAGATTATATATATAATCAACTCACTTTAAATAATGGAGACTATTCTCAATAATGTGGGTGGATCTCATCAAATAAGTTGAAAGGCCTCAGAAGCAAGCTTGAGTTTGCTCTGAAGAAGAAATTCTGCATCCAGACTGCATCAGCAGCTTCTGCATGAGAGTTTCCAGCCTGCTGGGCTGATGTAGATTTCAGGCTTGCTGACCCCCAGTCACATTAGCCACATACATAGTGCTTCCATTCTTCTGTAGAACCATGACTGATATAGATTTGGTTACCAACAGTGGTTTTGAAGGAACTGAATTCTAAGAATGAGTTTTTTGAATTAGTTTTGAGGTTTCAGGAATTGATTCTGTCATCTAATTAGATTTAAAGGCAGTAAAGACTCTATTTCCAGTATTAACAAGAACACTGGTAGTCCATGGCACAAAAAGGCAATACAGATACACACAATGTCACCACTGAACACTACTACTCAAGTATTGATAAGGCAAGGTTCTCAGTGACCAAGAATTTGATAACTTAGAACAGCTCTGTCAAATAATGAGTGCAATAAGATTGGCCCTTTGCTCTTAACCGTGCTATAGAAAGTAGAGAGAAAAAGGGTGAGCTTGGATTTCAAATTTCTAGCCTATGACCTTCATATATGACCCGAAAATGCCTATGCCTGTCTTAGATTATACCTTTATCTCCTATAGTCACAAGCCTGAGATTTCTGAACAGTTAGCCCAGAGTCTCATCCTGCTAGTCACTGAATTACATCACAAATTAAACCCCCAGCCTAGCAAAGTTTCTTCTGTTAAACACAGACATTGGGAAAAACGGGACCCTGAATATTGGAATGAAGACATATATGAAGTCTGTGATGAAGCTGGGCTCAGTGAACCCCTAAGTTCTGCTGAGTCTTCTTTGGTAGAAGAGTGATGGCCTTTGCTGAGGTGGTTGTCCTAAAGACAATGCTGATTCTCCTGAGGATCCAATCCCACCAATCCTCTTTCCTTTTATAGGTATAAGTAGACTCAAGTGGCAACAGGTGAAAAAAGGTGAGATACAAAGTTTAACCCATTAAAGGTGTGTTCCACTCCAAAATCATTGTATATTTTTTCAATTTATACAGACAAAATTCTGGGGACTATGTGTGGAATGGATATTCATGATGTTAGATAATGTTGGAAGGCACAAAAATTTGGACTAGGTCAAATTGATTGATATTGCCCCACTAAGAATAAATTCTGGATGTAAATTTGGGGTGTTGGAAAGGGTTCTGACAGTTTGTTTAGCTGACTGGGTTTAAACATGGACCAAAAAAAAAATGGCTTATAATAAATTACATTAAAATGCCAGGATCGCCTTGGTATACTGCAGAGGAAGGTAACAGATGACTTAGGAGTATTGGAGTGTTAGAGTGGATTTATCATACAAGAGCTGCTCACTCGCCCTGGGAGCCCAGAGAATGCACCTTTCGACTTGACTCTGAGGAATAAATTTGTGGGGTGGCTCTGTTAAAGACCTCTTCAGTCACTCTTCTGTGTAGGGTAGAAATTACCATGGGAACTATTGCCACTGAACTGGGATCCTCACATGCAATAGCAGTAATTGGATCCTGGGATGGCAGGGGCCAAGTGGCAAAGACAAAGAAGCCATGGTTATGAGAATGGAAATCAGGACCAAGGCAGTAATCAGAGTAGCTTAAATCAGAGAGGCTTATAGTGTTGTCAGGTTGATCATGTGTCCCTAGAAGCAAAATAGACAGGAAGCCTACTAAATTTTTACTTGATCAGTACAAGCAAATGAGTTCTAGGTTGAGTGAAAAGTCTAGTATGAATCACCAGAATAGAGTCATAGACTCTCATTCAGTTCCCAGAATTGAAATGGTTTGTAGAACCAGAGCCTCCTTGCATGAAGGTGATGTGGTTTGAATGTTCACTCCAAATCTCATGTCAAAATGGGATTCCCGGTATGGCAGGTGGGCCCGGTGGAGAGTGTTTGTGTCACGGAGGCAGATCACTCATGACTACCTTGGTGTCCTCCCTGTAGTAATAAGTTAATGCCAGACCTGGCAGTTTAAAAATAGTCTGGAACCTCCCTTCTTTCTCCTTCACTTCCTCTCTCACCACATGACATGCTGGCTCCCCTTCCATCTGCTATGACTAAAAGCTTCCTGGGACCTCAGCAGATGTAGACTCTGGTGTCATGCTTCTTGCACAGCCTGCAGAACCATGAGTCAAAATAAGCCCCTTTTCTTTATAAATTAGCCTGCTTAAGGTATTTGTTTATAGCAACACAAATGAACTAATATAGAAGGGAAGTCGGGTCATGTAAAGAAGGACCCTGATACCCTACCACAGGTTTATATTGTTAATCTTGCTTCCAGCCTCCCCCAAAGAACTGCATGATCATTTCCCAGGGTAAATAAATGTGAATTAAATATGAATTAAAGAAGGGAAATAACCATACCTTTCAGCAACTACCAGACACTGGTTTCTGAAATGACACTGATTCCTGAAGACGCAAAACACCACTGTGGTCCACCAATCAGAAGAGAGGCTGTGGAAGTAACCAGTGGAGTTTTAGCTCAAGTCCATGTCAGGATAAGGCCAGGGTAGTCTGTGAACACATCCTGTGTTTTTTCCCTGGTTCTGAATGTGTAATTAGAATAGACATGCTCAGTAACTAATAGAATCCCGGCATTGGTTTTCTGACATGTGGAGTGAGAGCTGTTGCTATGGGAAAGGCCAAGTGGTTGCCACTAGAACTACCTTTACCAAGTAAAATAGCAAACCAAAAGCAATACCACTTTCCTAGAGTGATTGTAGAATTTATTACTATCATCAAGGACTCTAAAGATGCAGGAGAAGTGATTCCCACTATATCCCAATTCAACTGACCTATTTGGCCTGTGCAGAAGACAGATGGATTTTGGAGACTGACAATGGATTACTGCAAGCTTAGCCAGGTGGCCACTCTAATTGAAACTCTTTAGCAGATGTGGTTTTATTGCTTGAGCAAATGAACATATCCCCTGGTACCTGGTAATGCAGCTATTGACCTGCCAAATCCCTTTTTCTCCATTCCTGTCCATAAGGTCCATCAGAAGCAGTTTGCTTTCAACTGGCCAGGACAGCAATACACCCTCACTGTCCTACCTCAGGGATGTATCACTCTTCAGCCCTATGTCAATAGCTCACAAAGATTTTGAATCACTCCCCCTTTCCACAAGATTCCACACTGGCTCATTACAGTGATGGCATTAAGTTAATTGGACCTAGTAAGTGACAATTAGCAACTATTCTAGGCTTATTAACAAGGTATTTGTGTGTCAGAAAGTGAGAAATAAATCTGAAAAAAATTCAAGGACCTCAGCAAAGTTTCTTGGGGTCCAGTGGTGTGATGTCAGTTGAGATACCCTTCCAAGGTAAAGAATAGGTTGTTGCAGTTGGCCTCTCCTACGACCAGAAAAGAGGGACAATGCCTATGGGGCCTATTTGAGTTTTGGAAGCAACATATTCCTCATTTGGGTGGGCTACTATGGCCTCTTTAGTTAAGTGACTCGAAAAGCTGCTGATTTCAAGTGCAGTCCAGAACAGGAGAAGATTCTGCGTCAGATCAAGGCTGCTGTGCAAGCTGCTCTACCACTTGGAACATACGATGCAGAACATCTGTTATATGAAGTGGCAGTGGCAGATAGGGATGCTGTTTAGACATGCTTTGGCATGTCCCTGTAGGTGAATCACAGGACAAGTCCTCAGAATTTGGGAGCTAATCCCTGCTCTCTTCTCTGGATAGTAACTCCCCTTTTAAGAGACAGCTCTTGTTCTGTTTTTGGCCATTAGTAGATACAGAATGTTTAACCATGGGACACCAAGTCACCTGAGATGTTCATCATAAACTGGGTATCATACAATAGACCAAGTCATAAAATTAGGGGTACACATCATCAAATGGAAGTGACTGGGCTCAAGTGACTAAGGCACAAACAGTTTACATGAGAAAGAACTTTAAATACCTATGGATTCCACTCTTGCTCCATTACCTTCTCCCTCTTAGCCCACACCTATGATCTCTTGGGGGGTTTCCCAACCACAATTCACTGGAGGAAGAGAAAAGTTGGCTGGGGTTAGAGATGGTTCTGCACAATATGCAGGTGCAACATGGACTTCCATTAACCAAGGCCAACATGGTTACAGCCACTGCTGAGTGCCCACTTTGTTAGCAGTATAGACCAACACTGAGCCCAGCATGGCATAATTCCCCAGAGTGATAAGCCAGATACCTGATGGCAGGTTTATTGTATTGGGCCACACTTACGTAATGGAAAGGTCAGCATGTTGTGCTTACTAAAATAGACATTTATTTTGGATATGGATTTGCCTTCCCTATACACAACGTTTTTGCTAAAACAGCCATCGGTGGATTTACAGAATGCCTTAGTCACTGTCATCATATTCCATACATCATTTCTTCTGATCAAGGCACTCACTTCACAGCAAATGAAGTGAAGCCGTGAATCCATGCTCATAAAATTCACTGGACTGCTCTTACCATTTTCCCACCACCTTGAAGAAGTTGGCTTGATAGAACAGTGCAATGGCCTTTTGAAAACTCAGTTATGGCATCAGCTAGGTGGCATTTTCTTGCAGGACTTAGTCAAAGTTCTCCAGGAAGCTGTATATGCTCAATATATGGTGCTGTTTCTCCCATTACCAGAATTCATGAGTTTAGGAAATGAGGGTAATGCGTCTCAGTATCACCCACTACTTACTAGCAAAACTTTTGTTTCCTGTACCTGCGACCTTATTCTCTTCTGGATTAGAGGTCTTCATTCCACAGTGAAGAATGTTTCTATTAGGAGATCCAACAAGGATTTCATTGAACTGGAAGTTGAGATACTCTCAGCCACTTTGGACTCCGTTGCCTCTGAATCAACATGCAAAGAAATGAGTTCCTCCACTGACTGGGGTGATTGATACTGACTTCCAAAGGGAAATTGGGCTGTTCCAGCATGGAGATCAGGAAGAGTGTGCACAGATTCCTTAGGTGTGTCTTACCATACTTGTGATTCATGCCAATGGAAAACTGCAATAGCCCCATTCACGCAGGGACTGTTAATGGCCCAGACCCTTCAGGAATGAAGGTTTGGATTACCTTACCAGGTAAAGAACTATGACAAGCTGAGATGTTTGCTGAGGGCACAGGAAATAAGGAATGGGTAGTGGAAAAAGGCAATTATCACTACCGGCTACCACCACACGGTCAGCTGCAAAAATGAGGACTGTGATTGTTATGTATTTCTCATTTTGTTATGAACTTGACTGTATGTGCATGTACACTTACAAACATATTTATATGTGTCTATATACATATGTATATGTCAACCATCTTTGTTTTCTTCCCTTCTTTATTCCCTTATCATCTAACACAAGATTTATTAATAATGATTAATTTTACATCATAGCATTTAAATTATAGCATATCAAGGAGAAGAATGAACATTAGTCAAGGCCTTTGCATCCCCTTCTAGGGAAATAATTAGTGTGTTTTTGATTATATAAAGGATTTTTGTATCATATTTGTTAGAAGGATGACTTTGCAATGGTTTTTATTTGGAGGTAAAGTAGGTTTAAGGGGATATATATGAGTGTTACGTTGACAAAGGATGAGCTGTGATGGTTACTTTTATGTGTCAATTTGAATAGGTTATAGTGCCCAGTTATTTCATTACGCATTAATCTAAGTGTTGCCGTGGAGGGATTTTGATGTGGTTAACATCTGAAATCAGTTGGCTTTAAGTATAGGAGATTATTCCCAATAATGTGGGTGGTTCTCATGCAATCACTGAAAGGCCCTAAAAGAAAACACTGAGGTTTCTCTGATAAAGAACTTCTGTTTCAAGTCAGCAGCACCAATTCCTGCCCAAGAGTTTCCATCCTGCCAGCCTACTCTACAGAATTTGGACTTGCCAGCCCACACAATTGCATGAGCCAATTTCTTTAACTGAGTCTCTTAAAATATGTATAAACATATATAGACATTCTACTGGTTCTGCTGATCTGGAGAATCTTGACTGATACAGTTGTGTATGCCACTGAGATTTTATTGTTTTATTATGTAACATTATGTGACAATAACTGACTAAAAGCATATTTCTTTTAAAAAAAATGAAAGATTGAAGGTAATTTATTTTAATGATATTATCTAGAAAAAAATACTGTCAATCAGTCCCATTATCTGGATTCTGTGAGCTACCCTGCTTTCTGCTGTTTCCAAAGCCTGGTTGGTCAGTTGTGTCTTCACTTTGGTGAAACAGTCCATATCTTTCCAAAACATCCTTTTATAGTTTGAACTAGTCAGGTTTGGATTTGGTCTCTTGTATCTAAAGAACTCTAGGAGAGCATATTTCTAGACATTCCTGGAATTTCTTTAAACACAACTATCAAGTACCAGCAATTTAATAACATAAGTTCCAGAATATAAAATATACTAGATATTTCTATGTTATACTATAAAAAACTATAAGGAAAACACTTCATTTGTAGCTGGTTTATTAGTAACATAGGTATGATGGTTAATACTCAGTGTCAACTTTATTGGATTGAGGGATACAAAGTATTGATCCTGGGTGCATGTGTGAGGATTTTGCCAAGGTTAACATTTGAATCAGTGGGCTGGGAAAGGCAGATCCACCCTTAATCTTGCTGGGCACCATCTGATCAGCTGCCAGTACGGCTGGAATATAAAAAGCAGGCAGAAAAATACGAAAAGATGAGCCTGGCCTAGCCTCCCAGCCTACATCTTTCTCCTGTGCTGGATGCTTCCTACCCTGGGATATCAGACTCCAAGTTCTCCAGCCTGGGACTCGAACTAGCTTCCTATATACATAGAACTAATAGGATATATACATATATACACATATATATATGATATGTAGGATATATGTACACATACATATGATATGTAGGATATATATATAAAATAGGATATATATATATCTCTTATTAGAATATATACACACACACATATATATATATCACCTATTAGTTCTGTCCCTCTAGAAAACCCTGACTAATACAATAGATTAACTAATACTGTTATTTAAAATGTAAAATTAAGATGTTTTTTCACACAACAAAACTGTATTTTTCTCTTCTGGAGACACATTCATCTTCCCATATTTTTTCTTATTCAGATATAAAATTTTTAATGCTTTCTTTATGATTTTTTAAAAGTAACTGATTTGTATTAAAATATGATGCAGGAACAGTTTATAAATGTCTTCTTTTCTGTATCCATGGATAAAAGAAAAACAAGTTTATTGGTTAATCATTATCTAATATAAGTTTTTTTAGGGGCAAAAAAAAAGCTCCTATGAAGATAATTTTTAAAATTTCATCAGTAAACTTTATTACATAAAACATAAAGATGAGAACTGCAATGCATAAGTAGCTTTGGTGAATAATCTGATGAAATTATCTTTGATGTTTAAAAAATGACAATATATGAATGTCCCCTACCTCATCTTTGATCCATGTAGAATCTCCATGGACAGCTCAGTGATAAGCCACAAAGCATGAAAAGCTCTAGCCTAAGGAAGCCTGTTTAGACTATTATTACATAACTGACCCAACAAACAATGGTAACAGCCTAGTTCCTGACCAAGAAAAGTGAAAGTGAAGCTGAACATTTCCTGACTGTCACTTCATCAGATGTGGCCTCTGTCTAGAGGTCTTGCCTATTATGATTAAATCTAACACTCAGAAATTAACAAGAACTATTATCATCAATTATCATAAGAACAGCAACAATAGCTGTTGATTAAACTTCATATTTGCAACCAAAACATGGAAAATAAAATTAGACAAACACAGCCAAATTTATGCATGCTGAATATAAAACATACGACTGCTTCCCTTCAAATGCTCCATTGGCCAGGAGACTGATAAAGATAATGGACCTCTCCAACTGCACACATGGAGAGCTGACCAAGTAGTTATGTAAAACAGAATAGGAAGTATTGGTGAAAAATATTTTGGATTTAAATGATTTTGATAATTTCCAGAATGCTTCAATTGATAAGTGTTAAAAAGTCTCTATAATGTTCTGCTTACTCTGACAGTTCAGTTTACTGAAGAGAAAAATGTTATCTATTTATAGAGTTTGCTCTAGGCAAAATTATGAAACATGCAAAATTTATTTCCTATCTCTTTATGTGTCTCAAACTCAAACCCAGTGTGTACCCTCTCCACAAGCATTCACATCTTCAGGTTATGCCTTGACTGTCGCAAAAAGATTAATTGGTCCTCTCTCCAACCTCAATTACAACAACAGGATTTAAAACAATGGTTACAGTCACTTGAGTTTCATTTTGTGTGAACTTTTTGTTCATTTAACAATATGTACCTTGAAGGCAACTATTTATGCGTCGTTAACCTTTCTATGTTAGTTAGAATACTGGTTTCTTTAAAAAAAATAATGAATATAATAGTGGCGTATCTCAGAGAGCAATTTGTTCCTGTAAGAGTCCAAACGTAAATGTCCCGAGGTGATTTCAAAATCTGTGGGACCCACTCTCCGTCCCTCCTATTTCTCTGCCATCCTCAGCATGTGTGATCTGACAAGAGTTCAGTGCTGCCCTCATGTCCAAGCTCTTGCCAGACAGAAAATGGGAGGTGGACACATCAAGACCATTCACATTCCATTCTCTCATTACAAGATCACATCTAGCGGTGCTAGGACTGGAAAATGTGATGTTTAAGGGGACAGCCCTGTGACCAGCTAGCACATGCTGGAGAACAGGGATGGCCACCAGGCATTTTCCCAAGTTGCTCTTGCACCTTGTACCTTTCACCTGTGTGAAAAAGGCTCCTTTTAACAGCATTTCTGTAGTCCTTGGGCCTATTGAGACATTTTATGCACTTTTAACATTTATTACTATTCCTGTTGGCAGCAGCAAGCTGTCTGGAGTGGCAGCTGCCATCATGCCAGCTGCAGAAGGGAGGCGCGGCCAGGGCTGCATGCTCCATGGAGTGGTGGGAGCCAAGAACAAGTGGGAGCTCTGCCCCTTCAATGTTAGGGCGAGAGCTCCCCAGATGCTTCTGTAGTCACTCAGTGCCCGGCTGTGGACCCAGACATCCCTGTGCTCCTGGGCCTTGGAGCAGGCGGGAGCCCTGCCCCTGACTCCCCATTGGCACGACTGCAGTTGCCCAACTGCAGCTGCCCAAGCCATGGCTGTAGTTGTGAACCCAGGCATCTCTGGGGGCCCAGAAAGGCTCCTCCCCCCCGCTTCTTTCATAGGCTAGGAAGTGCCTGCTCCTGCTGTCTGGCTACTCCCTGCTGTGAGCACTTACTCTGATATTGAAGCAAAGTCGGGACCAATCCCAGATGCTCTCAAAGGCCACCCAGGTGTTCACATGCTCAAGGCAATGCTGACACACCAGCCCCTTGCCGCCTTAGCTGCCTCCAGACTTTGGGCACCAACCAGTATAGGAGAGAAGCTGAGATGGGGTTAAGGGAAGTTCTTCACTGGCCTGCAGCTGTCCCTTGGCACCTACAGCCTGGGCTCCATGAATAGTTGCAGGAGGCAGACAGGTTCCTTGTTGGAAGTGGGCAAGTCCCTGGTGAGGCTCCACTTTCAGGGCAGGGAGGGCCTGAAGTCTGGGGGCCAGGATGCCAGTCCTGCTGACCAGAGTGGGAGCTTGTGGTGCCTTTTCTGGGCCTACCCATGGCCTCCCATGGATGAATCACCTGTACTTTCTCCCCTCTGAGGCCCATAAAAGCCCTGGAATCAGTCAAAGCTTAGCACATGTCAGGATAACCAGCTGCAGAGAGGAGCTACCCTCTCTACTGAGAGCTGAGCACTCATCAGGATGATTTGCCTAGCAGAGAGGATCTACCTTCTCTTCTAAGAGCTGAACACTCACTGGGGCATCGTGCCTGAGGAAAGGAGCTACCCCCTATGGCTCTCCTCTGAGCTCTCCTATCTATCAATAAAGCTCCTCCTTGTCTTGCTCACCCTACACTTGTCTGCATACTTCATTGTTTCTGGTCACAGGGCAAGATCTCAGGATCCATCAAATGGCAGGGCTAAAACAGCTGTAACACCAACAGGTGTTGCAGGTGAAGAGAAAGAGGGAAGAGCTGTGGCCCTTCAGCATTCCCAGACATGGGCACTCCCTGAGCCAGGGCTGTGACACCATCTTTGGGGCCCTGTGGTTCCTGGCATCTCCAAGCTTCCGGATGCCACCGTGTTCTGCAATGTCAGCTATGGGAGCTGCTTGAAGTGCTCCTGGACAAGTCACAGCCTCACAGAGAGCTGGTGCTCATGCCAGCACCTGGAGCCACCCTCCCCACTGCAGCAATTGGTGCGTCAACCCCATGCTCACTCACACACTCCTTGCTACTTCATGCATGGCTTGCCATGGCAGACGTGAGATCCAGGCTGGTAGCATGAGCCAAGCACAGCCCGCCAGGCTGAGTAGACGGAACAAGCCCAGTGGGCCTGAACAAAACTCAGACAAAGGTGCCACCAGCCACAGAGGTTTCCAGCCAGAAAAGTGACACCCCAAGGATCCCATAACATTATTATTGATATTGCATCAGTTTTGACAAGTTATACCAACTCTGCTTGTTCACAAAGTTGTCATGAAGTTTTGAAATTTTCTGTTCATCCCTGAGGAACATTCCAAAATCAATTTTTTTTTAAATTGAAATAACTGCAGTTTCATAGACATTTTGATAATTTATGTGGGCTTCAAATGTCTTAAGTTGATTTCACAATTTTAAATTAATATTTAGGTAATTATGTCAATTCCTTAGGTGATTTTGCTTTATATGATAAAATTGCTTTTAGCCAATTAATCTATTTAGCTAGATTTTTGACATTTTTTTGTGTATATTTATTTTTAATTATGCAAATTTGATAATATGCTATAAAAAAGTCTTTTCAATCATTGATTCTTCGCTTAGAGGAGAAAAAATTTGAAAATTCATGAATACATTGACAGAAAAGTACTGCAAACATAGTGAACAGTGAATTAGAAAAAAAACAAATGAGATATTTAAAGAGACATAAAATGTCTTCCAAAAAACTGAAGAATACTCTATTTTACAAAATTTTTCTTGTCCTTCAAATCTAAAATATGAATAAAGTACTTGAAATTATGTACGAAGTTGTTAAACTTCCCCATGTGCACAGAAATAAGCCAACAAAGGATATATAAGTGGGTATAAATATTCATGTCCCTACACATTCCATTTTTTTTCTTCCTTCCCTAAGGTTTTATTTATGAAGGTGTAGGTTTTTTAGTGCCTAGATTTTACCATTTCAAAAATTCAGCCAAACACACTTACATCAAACTTTCACCTCAATTCTCCTTCTCACCCTCCTCAAATACACACCTCCCAGATTGCCCAAGAGCAGCCTCCTTTCTAGGTGCTTATTATTTTATACAGCTGACTCAGAAAGCCGACCCAGTGTGAGCCTGGACTCATGGTGCCCAGGCAGGAGCCGCAGTCTGGTAACACTCAGGCCAGGCTGAATCCTCCACTGCTTCCTTTTGACATGCCAGAAGTTTTAGCTTTCAGGCATGAGGATAAAAGAAGTTCTAAATGCAGCATGTAAAGAGCACAAGACAACTGATCAAAGTGTGTAACTGACAAGAGAAGGTGAAGATGAGGAGAGCTACAGGGCAAAGTAATATTGTTTTCAAACCCTTAGAGAAGCATTATTTTTTTTCTCTCTCTCTCCACGTATATAATTTATTAATATTAAATATATAATATTATATATTTAATCTACTTCTGAAATAGATTAAAATGAAGTCCTGGGATTCATGGAGGCAGGCAAAAAATATATACAATTTGATGAAGACTCTGAAAGTGGACGGCACAGTATGGCAAGTGTCAGGCTGCAAGTCAGGAGGCTTCACCATTGGCTGGGTTACTTACTTGCTGAATCATTTGCTTAAATGATCTGAGTCTCAATACCGTTTTCCTAATCAATTATACATCACTGATTTTTCCTCAAGGATGAGGTAATATGCAAATGAGATGCAATATAATTTTTTGAAAAAAATTATCATCATGCAAGTGAAAAATACTACTGCTGCAAAGAAAACCTCAGTAAGATGATATAAAATATTTTACCCATTCTAGGACATGTAAACCTCAAATCTGAATAGCAAGAGTCTGGCTCAAGTTTTAGCAATCGCCAATTTTATTACAAATATAAAGTGGAGGATGTATATAATCGGCATAGTTACAGTTGTTGGAAATCAGAATATGCTGCCCCCAAATATGAAGATTTGTTGAGCTGAAGACAACTATGGTGCAGCAGATGGAAGAAAGCTCTTTTTTCTCCCTCTATATGCCTAAAAGCAGGATGTAAATTTACAAAGACAGATGATACCCTGCCTTCTCCTTCTACCAGTGAGAACAAAGTTTACCCACTGGAAATATCTTTAGACTTTCAGCCTGGAGATAACAGCTTTATGAACTGGCCTTTGCCATTTATTTACCTTTCCTCTGAATTGCCATCTATAGAGATTCAAAGTCCTTTTCCTTTTTCTTGTCACTTCTCTAAAAATGTACTGTTCTTTGTAAAGGGGCTGTATAACCTGGAGCTCAAAGCCTCCCCTTGGAGAGCTACTCCTTCCCTGGGTGCCTCCCATGCATATATAAAACATACCCGTAATCAACTTCTGTTTGTTTTTCTGTTGCTAATCTGTTTTTTGTTATGGGGGTCCATTCCAACCAAGGACCTATAGGGTTACTATTTTTCCCCACATAGTAATATAAAATTCCAAATGTTCATTGTATTATCAGAGGATTTTATGGACTTATCCTGACTCCTTTTACATGGGAATAATATCCCCAAACAAGTACATGCTAAGATTGTAAAGTTGACACTACATGTTTTTTAAGTGATTCAGCCTAAACATCTCCCTCTGCCTAGACTATCTACTCTCCCCTCACTCACACTCATGCTCACAATTGCTCAGCACCCCTCCCACAGCTGCCTTGATTCTTTGCCTTAGTCCTTCTGAATCACTGTCTCTTCTGCTTGGCTCCTCTGTAAGTCATATTTGTTCCATGCACAAACTCTTGGCTCTCTAAAGTTCTGGAGCTTGTCCCCCAGGTCTTCCTGTACCTGTCCCATTGCCCCAGTACACCAGCCATATCCACCGAGATCTAATGTGTCCAACCATGTGCCTGAAGGCCATCTGATGACATTAGAGTACAGATTCAAGGCTCTATGTCCACAAAAGTCAGCAATGCAAACATCTCATTTTGTAAGGAGCATGCATGGAGTTTCAGAAATGATGTTGTTTTAAAACACATTATTTTGGCCTCCATCTTCAAGAATCTTCTACAGGAGAGATCCCCAACAGCAAATCAAGGACCAAATGTGGCCTGTAGACACACGTTGTTTAAGTGTTATTCTGGCAAGACATTCACTCTTCAATTAATGGATAGCAGGTTCTTCCTTATCCAGGACACATTACACTTTCACGTGTTTGTTTTACTTCCCAGGGCCTGAGGTATTGAGTTTGTGACCTTTCTTCACGATGAAAACATTTTTATTTATGTGAAAACAAGTTTCCAACTTAAAACAGTTTTCCAACTTCTAAAAAAAGATCAAATTGCCTAGGGAATTTTATTTATTCATTCAGCTATGAGATGCTTTGTTTCATCTAAATGCTGTGTAGAAGTCAAATATGAAAAATACATAAATGTTGAGCAGTTCACATTGATTTGGGCATGAAAGAAGGCTGAGGTTTCCTAAGTTCACTTTATTTTCCAGTGCAAATTAGGCCACCCTTCTTGAAGCCTGGAACTCTGCAGAGCAAAGTTTAAAGACCACCAAGCTAACTAATTACTGCAGTCCCAATTGTCCCTATGAACTGGGTACCTGGTCTGAGAAGAGGCTTAAAACAGAAAGAACAGAAAATCAAGACCTTTTTCATGATGTTCAACAGTTGAGCTGCCCATATAAAAATGTACCATGCATTACAATCTGCAAGGAAAATTAGTCTCTGGACCTCACAAAAAAGTAACAGGAATGATATTGACTAAATTTGAAAGTGCCTATACAGTTTTATTAAACAGAATTTAATTACTTATTATGATCTTTCTTCCAGGACTCCAAAAATAGCAACCTTGATATTTTAACTAATTGGATGTTTACATATTAAGGAAACTAAAATTGATCACACTATTAGCAAGGCTAAAAGGGTCAATTCACCAGGAAGATCTGCCCAAAGGGAATTTAAGATTTTAACAGCAAACACAGAGGTCACGAACACCTAAATGATAGTGAAAATTGTGACAGAATGTCATTGGCTATGTTTTTTGTTCAGAGTCCTTCACCATCAAAATAGGTCTTCTAACAAGCGAAACATTTCAACACTAATACATAGCTTCAACATATGAATTTTGGGGAAGATAAATTTAAACCCATGAAAAAAAAATTGTGTAGGTTACATTAGCGATCCCAGGACTAGACTTTTTAAGAAGAGTGAGATGATTCCTGTAATGGCCCAGGAATGAGGATTCACGATGGAGCAAAGGTGTTGGTGGGAGCCTCGGACATAAGGGCCTGGTGATCAAACAATGCTAAGGCATGAGAACAGGTGTGGAGTCAGCCTTAACATAGCCCGGGTGACTTAAAAGTTATTGTCACCATTAATAGATATGGACTTAAGAACATCTCACTTTAGAGAAAAAAAATAATATTTAGCTGCAAGTATATTGATATCTTCCAATATATTTTCCAATGTACATTTAACCATAATGAAAAGTATAATCTCTCATGTGAGATTAAACTCTGCACTTCTTAAATGAGCTCCCCTTCTACTGTCTCCCTGTCATCAGAACAATCCTGAAAAATAGTTACCTGTTGTAAGGTTGAGGAAACTGAGGCTCATACTATACATTTTTAACTTCTTAAACTTTTACAAAGGTATGGATATCCATTTAATCACAGGGTAACATTATACAATCTTACACATCACTAATCCCAAGAATTTAGAATTCCCTTGTCACAATTGAAAAATTAATATGGAGAGCTATTTGAAAAAATCCTGATCACTAGATTTAACAAGTGAGATTTACTCAGCAATTTAAAAAATGACCTATCATACTTGAGCTCATAAATTAACTTAACTTCTATATTTGATGAAAACATATTTGCATTCCTTAAATAAGAGAATCTGGGAGTTTAATAATCACTAATCAAAAAGAATTACAATTTGTTTATCTTTTTGAAGCAAATAAATAAAAATTAAAACTTTACAAAACAGAATTTACCAAGTGCTACATTGGGATGATTTGTAATTAACACATGGAAAAATTTTTACCTACACTGGTGATTTTGCCTCCCTCTGTTCTCTGTAGATAATTTCTTTAGTCAGTGGGTAAAATGTAGTTATATACATGCAGAATGGCTAAATGTTTAAATTTAGTTATAATGCTTGTACAGATGGAGACACAGAAAATTTTTTCCAGTATAACACTGATAACTTCTAAAGCAGGTGTTTTGTTTACCAACTGTCTCTTGGAAACTCTTCAGGTCAAAATGGTGAGTTTTTTTTTTTTTGTATACAAAATCCAGTCTACTTCCTAAAATTCAACCCAATATGCAGTTCCTTGGGATATACTATCTGACACCATAGAAAGAAACGACTGTTCAGACTGCACTGCGTACTGACTTTCGTTATTGAAATCCTTATACTGGATTTGAATGATTTTTTCTTCCTATTTGTCATCCCATCTTGTTACATAATATCAGAGCTGTATCTTTCATTTATTGGAATCCCCAGAGCTTCTCAATGAGCTTAACACATGGCAGACATTTAATAAATTTATATAAAGTTAAATTATGACCATCTCCTGAGTATGTGACATATACACAATAGGAAGTAATAATTAAAATGCATATCTGCCCATTTTAAATAAAGAAACAAAGATACAAAGTATCAGTAAGACGGCAGAATAGGAAATACCAGAACTTCTTCTACCACAGAGACACTAGCATAATAGCATAACAATATATGGTACGTACATGGGGACAAGAAACAGGAAGAGACGTAAAGGAGTAGTTTTTATATGTAATTGAATTTAAGTTGTTATCAATTTAAAATATATTATATAAGATATTTTATATTAGATCCATGGTAACCCCAAAGGAAATAACTATAGAAGACACATAAAATAAAATGATAAACGAATCATGCCACCACACACACACACAGAAAAACATCAATGAAATACAAATGAAAGCAGCTAGAGAGGAAAAGCTGACATGGGATAAGATAACTATAAATGAAAAATTAAAAAAGATGAAAAATTAAAGGAATTAAAAAATAAAAAGGAATAAAATAACAACAAGACATGCAAAAAACAATAACAAAATGGCAATGGTAAGTTCTTTCCTATTAGTAATTGCTTTAAATGTAAATGGATTAAACTCCCTAATCAAAAGACAGAGTGGCTGAATGGATTAAAAAACAAGATCCAACTACATGCTGTCTACAGGAGATTTATTTTTTGATATAAGCCTGGCAGTAAAATAATAGGAAAAGATATTCTAGACAAATGGTAGCCAAAAGGGAGCAGGGGTAGCCATATTTACACAAAATTGACTTTAAGTTAAAAATGGTCAGAAGACATGAATTAGGACATGATGTAACAATAAAAGGGTCAATTCACCAGGAAGATGTAATAATTATAAATAGTCAGCTAACATTAGAGCACTCACATATATGAAGAAAACCTTGACAGACTTGATGTTAGAAATAGATATTAACACAATAATAGCAAAATACCTAAAAAATTGCATTTTTAGTAGTGGTAGGTCAGTGAGACAGAGATCAATAAGAAAACAAAGGTGCTGAACAACACTCTAGAGCAATGTGACTTAATAAACATATACTGAACACTTCACTCAACAACATCAGAATCATCTTCACACCAGGTTAGAGACTTCTCTTTCCCTGCTAACTGATCACAGTGAACTTGGCAGGAGCCATATGAACATGCAGGGAGGGAGAAGCCATGGTAGCTGGAATGGGGTCCATGGGAATTTGGGCCACTAGTTCATGTAACCTGTTTGTGCCTTCAGGGCTTGCTGAGGCCTGATGACTTATTTATTGGGTGATGCAGTACTGCTGTGCTCACCCGAATTTATGGCTTAATGAGTCCGATAACATCCAGTTAATGATGGGCAGCTCAGGCCACATAATAACATGGTGACCAATGGTTAAGCATTCAGTCTTTTCTGAGATCCATGAGTAGGCCAATAGCTGATTCTCAAAAGAAAAATAGTTATCTGCAGTGAATGGCTGGGCTTTTCTCCAAAATCATAAAGACTCGTGCTGTGGTTCACGTATAGAAGCCTCCAAAGGCCAGTTTAGCATTTCTAACTTGCTCACATTAGGCCACGTTTAAGTTCGTGTTTCAATTATCCTAGCAAACAAATTATTATCCTATTAAACAAATTATTAAAATCCTCCCTAATAGATTCTCAGCTTAGAGAGACCATATCGATAAATTCCTCCTGATTCAACTTTTATTTTCCTTTCACTCTTAATCCATACTCTTAGTATCCATTCACATATATATTCCCTAGAATTCTGCTTGTATAAATTAGAAAATTCAAGTGCTTGTGGAGTGTAGTGCACTTCCTCATGGGTCATACTTTGTACCTCACCTCCAGGGGACTACTGGGACTTGGGTCTAGTTATAGGTCTGGAAGCAAACGGGGGAGGTAGGGGTGGCTCTGGAGAGAAATGGCATTACCTTGCATAGTAACTGCCTTTGGGGAGGCCATTAAAGGTTTTTCAGGCAATGTAAGGTTAAGCCCCTCAGACAGGTGTGGAGGGGTGAGGAAAGTATTATCATTGCAGATGGGGAGGCTGCTCCCACTGAAGTCCTGAAAATGGAGCACTGCTCCGACTCACCACTGAAAATGGAGAAGCTTCCTCTATGAGCAAAAAAGTCATCACAATTTACTGGCTCATTGTGCCCATACTCATCTTCCCACAGGGTGGTTCCCATTCTGACTTTCAGGATCCCATTCTTTACTAATCAATTCCCTCACTGTAGCAGATAGACAGTTTACGAGGCTGGGAGTTCAAGTTGCATTTTGATTCAGCCAGTCGCAGAGTGGTATTCTGCATCTGATTTTTAACAATCTCAGCCTTATGACTATGGGAGAAAAGATCTCCTTCATAGCACACCCAGAATCTTTCATGTCATTTACATAGCCCTTGAGCTTGGAATTTGAATTTCTGAACTCATCCTTTTATTTTCTCACTTTGCACAGTGAGTTAGGAGCTGCCAGCCAATCGCATTATAGTCATTAGTTTGCCAAAAATGCTCACATGTATATACACAGTACTCAGATCCTTGATTCTTATAAGCGGTTGATTAGGAGTGTCCAATGGTGATATTCTGCATATCCCTATGGCCAGATCACACCATGGAATGAATATTAGGCTCTCTTTTCTGCTGGAAATAGAGTCATTGGCATCTTTAAATACAATAAGATTAAAGAGCCAATTCCAGATACTTCAGAACCAACTAAGAAAATTCATCCTTAAAATCTCTCCCAGGAATGACTCTTGGCACCAAGTCAGCTTGGGCTGCCACATAGTAAATACCGTACACTGGGTGAAGTAAACAACAAAAATGTGTCGCTCACAGTTCCGAAGGCTGGAAGTCCAAGATCAAGGTCCAATGGGTTTTGGTTTCTGGTATGGGCTCTCTTCCTGCCTTGCAGATAGCAACATTCTGACTGTGTCCTCACTTGGTAGATAATGAGATAGCTCTGGTTTCTGTTTCTTTTTTTCTTTCTTTCTTTTTTTTGGAAGCGGGGGGACTGAGTTTTGCTCTTGTTGCCCGGGCTGGGGTGCAATGATGCAATCTCAGCTCACCGCAAACTCCGCCTCCCAGGTTCAAGCGAGTTTCCTGCCTCAGCCTCCCAAGTAGCTGGGATTACAGGCATGCACTACCACCCCTGGCTCATTTTGTATTTTTAGTAGAGATGGGGTTTCTCCATGTTGGTTGGGCTAGTCTCGAACTCTCAGCCTCAGGGGATCCACTTGCTTTGGCCTCCCAAAGTGCTGGGATTACAGGCATGAGCCACCATGCCCAGCCCCTCTTTCTTTTCTTAAAGGACACCAATATTATGAAATGAAAATGCTATCCTTATGGCATCATTTCACTTTGATACCTCTTAAAGTCCCTATCATGAAATACAGTCACATTAGGGGTTAGGGCTTCAATATATGCATTTTGGAAGGACACCAAAATTCAGTTCATAGCATTCTTCCCCTGTTTCCCCCAAATCCATGTTCTTATCACATGCAAAATACAACCATCCTATTCCAGTGGCCCCCAAATTCTTAAATTATTCTGGCATTAACTCTAAAGGTTAAAGGCCAAAGTCTCATATTAATATCATCTAAATAAGATATGAATGAGACTTGAGGTATAATTCATCATGAGCCAAAATTCCTCTCCAGCGCTGAGCCTGTGAAACAGACAAGTTATGTGCCTCCAAAATACAATAATGGGACAGGCATAGGATAAATATTTCCTTTTCAAAATGGAAAAATATAAATTAAAAAAGGAGGTGATGATTTCCATGAAAGTAGAAAGCCAAGCAAGGGCAGTTTCATTAAACCTTAAGTCTGAAGAATAACCTCTTTTTTTCCATATCCTGTTAAGGAGGGTGTAGGACAACCCCACTCATTTGGTTAATAGCTCTACAGTCTGGTCCTATAAAATCCAAGAAATCTAACAACTTTTCCTTAATCTGTCCTGCTCCCTCTGTCCTCTTCAGTTCAAACTGGCTGGGTCTTTGATGGTGTAATCTATTTGCTGTTCCTGGCTTCAGCTGACATGACTGATTAAGCTGATGGGTCAACCCCATTATCTCTTTAGCAAAGGGTGATTCAGCCACACTCTTAGTGTTGTCTCCAGGACAGACTTTCCCAGTTTTTGCATTATCGATAAGCTGAGAAATCTCTAAATTTCCTGGTCCTGGGTCTTTTTGCTTAACAAATCCTTCTTTAATCCATATTTCTCCTATTGTATTGCCTTAAGGAGGACCCAAGCCATACTTTCAACACTTTACTTAAAAATTGCATCTAGTAAACAGCCAATGGTATCATTTATAAGGGCTATTTTTCTCAAAACATTAGAAAAAAATGTAACCAAGATATTTGCCACTATATAACAAGAAGCACTTTTCCTCCAGCTTACAATAACCTGTTCTCATTTCCATCTGAGATCTTCCCAGAATATTTAACACCTATATTTCCAAAAATATTCTATTTTGATTATTCATGATTATTTATTTTCTAAGAATAGTGAAGCTCTCCTCTTTTCCTCCTGATTCCTTACCAGAATTGCCTTTAATATCCACATTTCTACTAATAGTCCTGTCATAGAAATTCAGGCTTTTTCTAGTCTGTACCTCAAAATTCAGCCAGCCACTACCCATTGCCCAGTTCCCAAGCCAAGCCCAAGCCAGGTCCACATTTTTAGGTATTTGTTATAGCAGCAGTCCACTTCCTAGTACCAAAATCAGTGCAGTGTTGCTCAGGGGTTTCCAGAGAAACAAAACCAGTAGGGTGTGTGTGTGTGTGTGTGTGTGTGTGTGTGTGTAGTGGCCCATTCAAGTTGACACAAAAAATTAACAATCACAGGTAATTACTAGATATTACATCCCGATACAATTTCATGATTGAATGAGTTTATACTTTAGCAAAATGTAATAAAAAAGAATTGGAAATGATTCTATATTAGTATAAGCAGTTGTTAAAATAAGTACATTTTGATGCATTTTCAACTGAGTCATTATCAAAAATAGTAATATTCTGAAAGACCACATAAGTAAACACATATATCTCTCACTAATATATAAAATTAAAAAATCAATAAATTTTATATGCAGGTTTCAAATCTAATGTACATATTTTATTACTGGCTACAATTCAGCATTCTAACATAGAATTAAATAAAATTAATCTGATGCTAGCTAATTTTACTGTGGGAATTTAATGAATTATATGACTATTTTCTTTCTAATATTGCAAACTAGGAAATGTCATAGACTTTGGTAGGCTTCCTGGTGGTCAAGAGATTAAAATCAATGTTTCAAATTTCTAACATTTAAAGAATACATGTAAGAAATGAACTATGAATTTAAATACCCAGCTGATCTACTTGGTAAACATTCCATTATATAAACCAATGTTTTCCAAATATAATGATCCCTTAGAATCACCTATGCTCACATCGGAACAGTTATCATCAACTCCGGGGTGGGTTCTAGGATTCCATGCTATTGCTGCTGAGATCTCTTTGATGGTGTTAGTCTTAAAAATGATGCAGACAAAACAGATGATTCCTTAAATCTATATTTTACTACTCCTTAATATTTGCATCCTTATAGTATACTATATTATATTTTATATAGTATAGGCCTATATTATATTATATAGCATATTATATATGCTATATTATATAGCATATTATATAGTATAGGCCTACATTATTATATTATATAGCATATAGTATAGGCCTATACTATATTATACAGCATATTATAGAGTATAAGCCTATATTATTTTATATATATTATATATATAATATATTATAGTGTTATATCTTCCATATTGGTTTTTAAATAATATAGGATAGGCCTATATTATTTTATATATAATATAAAAAACATATACATTTGCATATATATGCAAATAGTAATATATAATATATAATATTATACATTATGTATCTTATATAAAAATATATAAAATAATATAGGCCTATATTATTACAAAATAATATATATATAAAATCATATAGGCATATATTATTATTTAAAAACCAATACGGAAGAATCAGTTACACAGTGCTTCTTTTCTTTTCTTTTCTTTTTTTTTTAACATTTGGAAGTAATCCAGTACCTCCTCCTTTTCCTATTTTTTTTATTATACTTTATGTTCTAGGGTACATGTGGACAGTGTACAGGTTTGTTACATATGTACACATGTGCCATGTTGGTGTGCTGCACCCATTAACTCATCATTTACATTAAGTATATCTCCTAATGCTATCCCTCTTCCCATCCCCCTCCCCACAATAGGCCCCAGGGTGTGATGTTCCCCTTCCTGTGTCCAAGTAATCTCGTTGTTCAATTCCCACCTATGACTGAGAACATGTGGTGTTTGGCTTTCTGTTCTTGTGATAGTTTGCTGAGAATGATGGTTTCCAGCTGCATCCATGTCCCTACAAAGGACATGAACTCATCCTTTTTTATGGCTGCATAGTATTCCATGGTGTATATGTGCCACATTTTCTTCATCCAGTCTGTCATTCATGGACATTTGAGTTGATTCCAAGTCTTTGCTATTGTGAATTGTGCTACAATAAACATACGTGTGCATGTGTCTTTATAGCAGCATGATTTATAATCATTTGGGTATGCACCCAGTAATGGGATGGCTGGGTCAAATGGTATTTCTAGTTCTAGAAAGAATTGACTTGAAGTCCTTGAAGAATCGCCACACTGTTTTCCACAATGGTTGAACTAATTAACAGTCCCACCAACAATGTAAAAGTGTTCCTGTTTCTCCACATCTTCTCCAGCACCTGTTGTTTCCTGACTTTTTAATGATTGTCATTCTAACTGGTGTGAGATGGTACCTCATTGTGGTTTTGATTTGTATTTCTCTGATGGCAAGTGATGATGAACATTTTTTCATATGTCTGTTGGCTGCATAAATGTCTTCTTTCGAGAAGTGTCTGTTCATATCCTTTGCCCACTTTTTGATGGGGTTGTTTTTTTCTTGTAAATTTGTTTGAGTTCTTTGTAGATTCTGGATATTAGCCCTTTGTCAGATAAATAGATTGCAAAAATTTTCTCCCATTCTGTAGGTTGCCTGCTCACTCTGATGGTGGTTTCTTTTGCTGTGCAGAAGCTCTTTAGTTTAACTAGATCCCACTTGTCAATTTTGGCTTTTGTGCCATTACTTTTGGTGTTTTAGTCATGAAGTCTTTGCCCATGCCTATGTCCTGAATGGTATTGCCTAGGTTTTCTTCTAGGATTTTTATGGTTTTATGTCTAACATTTAAGTCTCTAATCCATCTTGAATTAATTTTTGTATAAGGTGTAAGGAAGAAATCCAGTTTCAACTTTCTACTTATGACTAGCCAGTTTGCCCAGCACCATTTATTAAATAGGGAATCCTTTCCCCATTTCTTGTTTTTGTCAGGTTTGTCAAAGATCATATGGTTGCAGATGTGTGGCAGTATTTCTGAGGGCTCTGTTCTGTTCCATTGGTCTGTATCTCTGTTTTGGTACCAGTACCATGCTGTTTTGGTTACTGCAGCCTTGTAGTATTGTTTGAAGTCAGGTAGCGTGATGCCTCCAGCTTTGTTCTTTTGATTTAGGATTGTCTTGGCAATGTGGGCTCTTTTTTGGTTCCATATGAACTTTACAGTAGTTTTCTTTCCAATTTTGTGAAGAAAGTTATTGGTAGCTTAATGGGAACGGCAGTGAATCTATAAATTACCTTGGGCAGCATGGTCATTTTCACGATATTGATTCTTCATATCCATGAGCATGGAATGTTCTTCCATTTGTTTGTGTCCTCTTTTATTTCACTGGGCAGTGGTTTGTAGTTCTCCTTGGAGAGGTCCTTCATATCCCTTGTAAGTTGGATTCCTAGGTATTTTATTCTCTTTGAAGCAATTGCGAATGGGAGTTCATTCATGATTTGGCTCTCTGTCTGTTATTGGTGTACAATAATGCTTGAGATTTTTGCACATTGATTTTGTATCCTGAGATTTTGCTGAAGTTGCTTATCAGCTTAAGGAGATTTGGGGCTGAGATGATGGGGTTTTCTAAATATACAATCATGTCGTCTGCAAACAGGGACAATTTGACTTCTTCTTTTCCTAATTGAATATCCTTTATCTCTTTCTCTTGCCTGATTGCCCTGGCCACAACTTCCAACATTATGTTGAATAGGAGTAGTGAGAGAGGGCATTCCTGTCTTGTGCCAGTTTTCAAAGGGAATGCTTCAGTTTTTGCCCATTCAGTATGATATTGGTTGTGGGTTTGTCATAAATAACTCTTATTATTTTGAGATTCGTTCCATCAATACCGAATTTATTGAGAGCTTTTAGCATGAATGTCTGTTGAGTTTTGTCTAAGGCCTTTTTTGTATCTATTGAGATAATCATATGGTTTTTGTCATTGGTTCTGTTTATATGCTGGATTACGTTTATTGATTTGTGTGTGTTGAACCAGCCTTGAATCCCAGGGATGAAGCCCACTTGATCATGGTGGGTGAGCTTTTTGATGTGCTGGTGGATGCAGTTTGCCAGTATTTTATTGAGGATTTTTGCATCAATGTTCATCAGGGATATTGGTCTAAAATTCTCTTTTTTTGTTGTTGTGTCTCTGTCAAGCTTTGTTATCAGGATGATGTTGGCCTCATAAAATTAGTTAGGGAGAATTCACTCTTTGTCTATTGATTGGAATAGTTTCAGAAGGAATAGTACCAACTCCTCCTTGTACCTCTGGTAGAATTTGGCTGTGAAACCGTCTGGTCCTGGACTTTTTTTGTTGGTAGACGACTAATTATTGCCTCAATTTCAGAGCCTGTTGTTGGTCTATTCAGGGATTCAACTTCTTCCTGGTTTATTCTTGGTAGAGAGTATGTGTCCAGGAATACATCCATTTCTTCTAGGTTTTCCAGTTTAATTGCGTAGAGGTGTTTATAGTATTCTCTGATGGTAGTTTGTATTTCTGTGGGTTTGGTGATGATATCCACTTTACCATTTTTTATTGTGTCTATTTGATTCTTCTCTCTTTTCTTCTTTATTAGTCAATTTTGTTGATCTTTTCAAAAAACCAGCTCCTGGATTCATTGATTTTTTGGAGGGATTTTTTGTGTCTCTATCTCCTTCAGTTCTGCTCTGATCTTGTTATTTCTTGCCTTCTGCTAGCTTTTGAATGTGTTTGCTCTTGATTCTCTAGTTCTTTTAATTGTGATGTTAGGGTGTCAATTTTAGATCCTTCCTGCTTTCTCTTGTGGGCATTTAGTGCTATAAATTTCCCTCTACACACTGCTTTAAATGTGTCCCAGAGATTCTGGTATGTTGTATTTTTGTTCTCATTGGTTTCAAAGAACATCTTTATTTCTGCCTTCATTTTGTTATGTACCCAGTAATCATTCAGAAGCAGGTTGTTTAGTTTCCATGTCGTTGAGCAGTTTTGATTGAGTTTCTTAATCCTGAATTCTAGTTTGATTGCACTGCAGTCTGAGAGACAGTTTGTTATAATTTCTGTTCTTTTACATTTGCTGAGGAGTGCTTTACTTCCAACTATGTGGTCAGTTTTGGAATAAGTGCAATGTGGTGATGAGAAGAATGTAGATTCTGTTGATTTGTGGTGGAGAGTTCTGTAGATGTCTATTAGCTCCTCTTTGTGCAGAGTTGAGTTCAATTCTTGGATATCCTTGTTAACTTTCTGTCTCATTGATCTGTCTAATGTTGACAGTGGGGTGTTAAATTCTCCCATTATTATTGTGTGGGAGTCTAAATCTCTTTGTAAGACTCTAAGAACTTGCTTTATTAATCTGGGTGCTCCTGTATTGGGTGCATATACATTTAGGATAGTTAGCTCTTCTTGTTGAATTGATCCCTTTGCCATTATGTAATGGCGTTCTTTGTCTCTTTTGATCTTTGTTGTTTTAACGTCTGTTTTATCAGAGACTAGGATTGCAACCCCTGCCTTTTTTTGTTTTCCATTTGCTTGGTAGATCTTCCTCCATCCCTTTATTTTGAGCCTATGTGTGTCTCTGCATGTGAGATGGGTCTCCTGAATATAGCAAACTGATGGGTCTTGACTCTTTATCCAATTTGCCAGTCTGCGTCTTTTAATTGGACTATTTAGCCCATTTACATTTAAGGTTAATATTGTTATATGTGAATTTGATATTGTCATTATGATGTTAGCTGGTTATTTTGCTTGTTAGTTGATGCAGTTTCTTCCTAGCATCGATAGACTTTACATTTTGGCATGTTTTTGCAATGGCTGGTACCAGTTGCTCCTTTCCATGTTTAGTGCTTCCTTCAGGATCTCTTGTAGGGCAGGCCTGGTGGTGACAAAATCTCTGAGCATTTGCTTATCTGTAAAGGATGTTATTTCTCCTTCACTTATGAAACTTAGTTTGGTTTTGATATGAAATTCTGGGTTGAACATTGTTTTCTTTAAGAATGTTGAATATTGGCCCCCACTCTCTTCTGGCTTGTAGAGTTTCTGCTGAGAGATTTGCTGTTAGTCTTATGGGTTTCCCTTTGTGTATAACTTGACCTTTCTCTCTGGCTGCACTTAATATTTTTTCCATCATTTCAACTTTGGTGAATCTGACAATTATGTGTCTTCGAGTTGCTCTTCTTGATGAATATCTTTGTGGCATTCTCTGTATTTCCTGAATTTAAATGTTGACCTGCCTTGCTGCAGAAGAGAGAATATTGCTGAACAGCAAGTGTTGCTGTCTGATTGTTGCTCTGGAAGCTTCGTCTCAGAGATGTGCCCAGCCATGTGAGGTGTGAGGTGTCAGTCTGCACCTAGTGGGGGATGTCTCCCAGTTAGGCTACTCAGGGGTCAGGGACCCACTTGAGCAGGTAGTCTATCCATTCTCATATCTCAACCTCCATGTTGGGAGAATCACTACCCTCTTCAAAGCTGTCAGACAGGGTCATTTACATCTGCAGAGGTTTCTGCTGCTTTTTGTTTAGCTATGCCCTGTCCCCAGACATGGAGTCTACAGAGGCAGGCAGGCCTCCTTGAGCTGTGGTGGGCTCCACCCAGTTCGAGCTTTCTGGTGGCTTTGTTTACCTACTTAAGTCTCAGCAATGGTGGGCGTTCCTCCCCCAGCCTCGCTGCTACCTTGCAGTTAGATCTCAGACTGCTGTGCTTGCAATGAGGGAGTCTCCGTGGGCATGGGACCGTCCAAGCCAGGTGCGGGATACAACCTCCTGGTGTGCTGTTTGCTAAGACCATTGGTAAAGTGCAGTATTAGGGTGGGAATGACCTGATTTTCCAGGTGTTGTGCGTCACGGTTACCCTTGGCTAGGAAAAGGAATTCCCTTCCCCCTTGCACTTCCCAGGTGAGGCGATGCCTTGCTCTGCTTAGGCTCTAGGCTCTCGCTCATTGGACTGCACCCACTGTCCTGCACCAACTGTCTGACACGCCCCAATGAGATGAACCCAGTACCTCAGTTGGAAATGCAGAAATCACCCATCTTCTGTGTTGCTCACACTGGGAGCTGGAGGTTGGAGCAGTTCCTATTCGGCCATCTTGGGCATGCCCTAGTGCTTATTTTCAGTGCAGATCCCTATTATACATTCCCAAACCTCAATCTGATTCAGTAAATTTAGGGAAAAGCTCAGGATTATGAATTTTTCATGAGCACAGTTGTGGTTGAAAGAGACTTGTTATGAATTTCTCATTAAGATTGTCATAGACATGGTTATGATTTCTGATAAAGATGGCCAAGGAAAAATACCAATTTAAACACAACTGCATAGCATGGAAAAAGACTATTGGGTAAAGATGCAGTTCCGTGCTGACTCACTCTGTGATCTTGGGCACAATCATGTTGTAGTTCCTAAATCTGATTTAGTCATCTCCAAGTGCAAGGATTGAGCTATGTTCCTTTCTGGCTTTAACATGCAGAGGTCCTACCAGCATGTTTTGGCAATGTTTTGGTGGTGCATTGACTTTATTACACAGATCCCAATGTTTCATGCTTTGGGTGGACTCTAGTTCTCATTCTCTTGTTCACTGGAAATTTTCAATATAGCTTGATAAAAGTTATACATTCCTCAAATGCTCAGGTGATAAATTGTTTGTTAGAAAATAATAGGCATGCCAGTTAATTTAAGTATTTAAAATACAGTCAACTGGTTATTTTAGAAAAGTAGGAAATGGTTAGAAAATTGCTTTTATGTCAGCTGCCCAGAATCCAATCTGGATTCAGTTTTGCAACATTTTGCAAAAGAAAGCTTTCAAAATAATTTATGTTAGCATTTAGAGACTAATAAGCTTTTAAAATATTTTATGCAATTTAAAATGAAAAAGCAAGAACAATTGTCTTTACCACTCGTAATTTGTGGTTATAAGAGTTCTTAATCAACACTCATAATTAAGAAGACACCATAAAATAATTAGGCTATTGAAGTAAGAACACAATAAATTTTTTAAAAAATTGGACAAAGAACTGAATTTCAATTTGTTGTATCCATTCTCCTAAGCTCATAGTCTAGATATAATTAAAACAAAAACATTTATTCATTTATTTCTGCAAGATTTAAAAAAATCTTTGATTTTATAGAATCCTTTCATAAATGCTTTAAATCAGATATAACAGAAATTTTCTTATTATTTGACTAGCAAATCTCAAAGGGAAAATTTATAAATACATATAGTCAATGTATATATAGTCAAATTCAAATAGACATATTTGCATATTACATGGAGTTACAAACTATATTAATAAATGACAAATATAAAAGCAAATTCATCTAACCATGTTTTCACTCTGCATTTGGTTTGCTTTTGCTTAGAGGTCTATTTCAGTAATTATGTCACCAGGTCTCTTTGTACACAGACTACAATGATATCATCAAAAATTAAAGATATTGAGGAGAAAAATAAATGAATACAACTTTCAGAAATCTAATTTTAGATATCTTTTTATCTCTCATTTTTCCTCTTGAATTTTTCTCTGACTACTCATACAGAAGCAACTAAACTTATGGAAATTAATTGACTCTCACGTGAAGTCGAAAATTTGAGAAATCAAGTAGATTTGTAGTAACATAAAGTATGCAGCACAAGGACAAAATAACTGCTTTATAAATAGAAATTGTGAGAATGGATAGTGGAAGCATTTGTAATGGTAGCAGTAGTAAAAAGAACATTTGTTTTGGTTTTGCAAAAAGCCTTAAATGATTTTTTCTGTTTGAAAAAATACAATTCTATTATTTCAAACTTAGGTTTTCTCAAGCACGTAATTACTGTTACTTAATTTTCATGATTTGTAAAAAGTCAACAACTGATTTAAATGATTACTGCAATAAAAAGAACAAGAAGTAGTTTGCTGATCTAAAACTTCTGAGTAAAATAGAACTGAATATAATGTATTTTTAAATATTTTTATGAAAATTTAAGGCCTATAGGAAAGCAGATGTAGGTATTGGTCTTGAATATGAATGAATTATTCATATTAACCCTTTTACAGCCAATATAATAATGAGAGGTGCTGTAATTAATGCAATGGCATTATGTCTCGGAGGAAATCCTATGATATAAGCATATTAAGATATAAGATATAGAATAGAATAAACTAATGTTGCTCTCACCTATTTCTCTATTTATTCCTAGAATATACATAAATTGTCATCAAGAAGAAAAAAAAGAGCCCATGACAGTAAATGTGTGAAATTACGATGTCGTAGAAATAAGTATTTGGTCTTAGTCCCAGGTTCCTGGGTAGACTGCCTAAAACCCTTGTAAATTGCTAAGGGATAAGAGTGATAAAGGTGAAAGGAGTGTCTTTCATTATTCATGACAAGTCCCTTTCAACCACACCTGAGTTTATATTATTGAGTGACTTTCAGAAAAACTCTAAGCAGCGGGTGTGGCTTGTCAGGGTAACTATGGATTAAGGGATAGGAACTTTCAACCCCAATCCCCCAACTTCTAGGAAGGCAAGAGGGACTGGAGGTTAAATTAATCACCAATGGTCGATGATATAATCTATTGTCTATGTAATGGAACTTCCCTAAAAATCCCTAACCAAAGGGATTCTGAGAGCTTCCAGGTTGGTGAACACAGGGAAGGCCTCAGGGCTTGGTGCATATGGGCAGGGCATGAAGCTCCAAACCCCTTCCTCCATGCCTGCCATGTGTATCTCTTCCATCTAGCTTTTCTGAGTTGCACCCTTTTATGTTAAACCAGTAATCTAGTAGGTAAACTGTTTTTCTGAGTCCTGTGAGCCTTAAGAGAGAGGGCTGTACTTGGGTAGACCACTATTCAAATGCCTATGAGAGATTCTCCAAATCTCTCTTCCCAAAGGAATTGTATCTAGAGATGGTTGAGTTTATTCAGACCTACAACAACTCTTAAAATGGCTACATCTCCTTAAATATATAATAGCATATAACTTGCAAGTCTTCTTATAGAAAAAAAAAAAGTGTTTGGATTCAATCTAAGAAAAAAGATGTCATGTGCTTAATATTTATGCATAATCAAAATCCAATATGTCTTACAATTCTGTGAATTTCTCATTTCCATTTCCTCACTAGTCACTTCACAACTGAGGATCTAAAAGTTATCACACACACACACACAGAGACACACCCCGAAGTGATTTTCCCAAACAGAAGCTTCAGGAACAAAGTCCATTTGTAAAGGCAAAAGCCTGATGACAATGACCAGTGATTCCCTAGATCAGCTTCCCTGACTCTAACCCTGTTCTGCACATCCGGCCACCACTGCCATTACCTGCACATAGGCCACAACTGTTACCTCCCAGATTCACCACCTTTGCACACTCAATAAAAAAAAAAAAAAAAAAGATATGGGAGGGGATGTAAATTCATGTCTATTTATTTTCAACTCCTGGAAAAAACTTGGCACTAGATAGGTTCTTCATAAATATTTGTTGAGTGAATAGCTAAAAGATTGACTAAAGTGTCAATGATTTAGTAGTTAAATCTGGTTAGAAGTTTCTCTAGGCTTTAGCACTATTTAGCCTTAAAAATAAACATAAAACAAATAAAAAAGACTTTCTTTCTTTTTTTTTAAAGTTCTGCTAAGTCCTGATAGGCCCAAAGAAAGGAAGAGGCCATGAATTTCATTTTCTATGCTTTCTCTTCCCATAGAGCAATCATCTATTGGCAATTCAGTTGTCTGTGTTTAATAAGGAAGATGAAATCTTCAGTAGATTTCAGTAATAGTTATATGGCCCATTCATGTTTTGCTTTCACATTTTAAATTTATATCAATCTTATGTGTCTTTGTGAAGCCTTATTTAACACCCAGAGTACAAGTATACTTCCCATAAAACTCACCATACATAACAAAGCATAGCACCTGGTAGAAATTATTATCTGCTATACATAAGACTCTAACTTAAAATCCTAATAAACATAAGTAGCTTCTGTATAGTAAAAATAACCAGGGGAAGAGAATACTAAATTCTAGCCTCACAGTGACTACTTAATATCTATGTGATCTTGGCAGAATAATTTTAAAGGGATTTAGCTTGCTCATCTGAAGAAAATTAGAGTGCTAAATCATTCCTATATATTCTCAGTTAAAAAAAAAGAAAGAAAAGAAAATTGACTGTCTTTATAATGAGGCATGTTGTAAGTGGGTGAGAGGAAAAACAACTTTAGGTATCAAAGTATTTTTGAAGTGTCCAATACTTATCCCTTCCTTCATTAGAAGACTTACTCCTCAAAAATTCATTTTCCAGGCCAAAGCTGCAGCATTAGTTTATTGAACATAATTTCACTGTTTTGTTTTGTATATGTGTTTACTGTTACAGTCCCTTTCTTTGGTACCACATTGGAAGATATACTGGTTATCTTCATCCTCAGTCAAGGGTCTAATTAGTCAAGACTCTGACATCCCGCATTTGTCAGAATGAGAAGCCAGCTCAATAAGGGGACAATAAAATGTAGCAAGCCCTTCCCTGGCTTTAAAATCCATACTCCTGAGGCAATTTTCTATACAAATATAATTGAAAAGACACTGGAAACATAGGGCAGGAAGCACATTTGGGGTTAAATAAGAAAACAAAAAAGTATCACAGACAGGTGCTGCATCGAGTTATCTCAGTCAATGACACATGACATACATGACTCACTCACTGACTCATCCATTGCCACTTCTAGTCCTGCAAGCTCTGCTCAGCATGAGTGCTCTATATAGGTGTACCATTTTTAATCTTTTGTACCATTTTTTACTGTACTTTTACTGTATTTTTCTTTGCTAAGATATTTTTGGAGATACAAATACTTACTATATTGTTGCAATGACCTTCAAGTTTTAGTATAGTAATGTGCTGTACAGGTGTGTAGCATAAGAACAATACGCTATCCCGTGTAGACTAACTGTGTAGTAGCTTATAATCCCTAGGTTATGTTAAGTGGTCCCATAAGATTATAAAGGAACTGAAAAATTTCTCTTCCCTAGTGAATCCCCCAAGAAAAAATCACAATGAAGGGTGAAGACCTTCAAGGGTGAAGGCCTCAGGAAGCTCCTTAAAATGTGAAGACCTCAAGAAGCTCCTTAAAATGTTTGAGTGGGGTGTTGTGGCATGCACCTGTAATCCCAGCTACTTGGGATACTCAGGTGGGAGGCTTGCTTGAGCCTAGGACTTTGAGTTCAGTCTGAGCAGCCTAGAGAGATCCCATCTCTAAACAAACAAACAAAAAGTTTGAAATCATATATCCCAACACCTACAGGTTTTCATTAATAGAGAGGAATGCTTATGATGCTTTACCTGTTTATAAACAAGTCTATAATGAAAAAAAGAAGCAAACCATCGTGGACATATTTCTAAAAATATGACTGCTACTCAAGAAGAGCTTCAGACACGTCCTTCCAGAGGTATTCAGAAGAAGGCATCGTTACCATGGGAGATGACAACTCCATGGCTGTTACTGCCCCTGAAGACCTTCCAGTGGGACAAGAGGAGGTGGTAGATAGTCGTATTGATGATCCTGACACTGTGCAGGCCTAGGCTAGCATGTGTCTTTGGGTATTAGTTTCCAACAAACTATTTTAAAAAGTAAAAAAATTAAAATTAAAAAAATGAAATAGAAAGAAGCTTATAGAACAAGGATATGTGAAAGAAAATATTTTTGTACAGTTGTAAATGTTTGTGTTTTAAGCTAAATGCTATTACAAAAGAGTAAAAAAAAGTAAACCATTAAAAGTTTATTAAGTGAAAAATTACAATAAGATAAGGTTTTTATTAAATTTTTAAAATAAACTTATGTAGCCTATGTGTCCAGCATTTAAAAGTCTACAGTAGTGTACAGTAATGTCCTAGGGCTTCATATTCACTTACCACTCACTCACTAACTCATGCACAGCAACTTCTATACAGCAATTATAGACCTGCAAACTCCATTCATCATAAGTGCTCCATATAGGTGTACCATTTTTTGTCTTTTATGCCGTACTTTTACTGTACCTTTTCTATGTTTAGATATGTTTGGAGATATAAATACTGTGCTGTTACAACTGCCTACAAGTTTTAGTATAGTAATGTGCTGTAGTGGCATGTAGGCTAAGACCAATAGGCTATCCCATGTAGTGTAGGTGTGTCATAGTTTATAACTTCCAAGTTTGTGGTAAATACACTGATATTGGCACAACAGCAAGATCCCCTAATGACACATTTCTCAGAATGTATGCCTGTTCTTAAGTGATGCATGGTTGCATTTAAATGTGTTAGAAGATATTAATGATAACCCACCCACCCACAATTTCTAGGGGGTCACAATGGCAAGACTTATAATTATAGTTCCCCAAGACAAAAGAAAACCCAAAAAGAAAAACATTTTTTAAAAAACATGATCTTCCAGATGTTGATAGAGAACCGGATTATCAACAGATGCTGAGCAATCCACTTGACTACTAGTCATCAAGAAAATATTTTGGAAATGGGGGTGGGTTTCATTGTCACTCCCATTTGCACATGTAATTCACTGCGAAGTTTGTTGCCTAATTTAGTTTGATCCTAGGAAACACTAGTTTGATCATAGGAACACAATGATGTGTGATGATGATGATCTATCTGGTCTCATGTGGGTGTGTGTATAGTATTTCTGTATGAACTGTTAGGCCAGTTAATAAGAGGTGTTGATTATCCCATTCACTGAAAATTAGAATTGAGTCAGTCATTAATTTATCCTCACTCTTCTACAGAAAGGACTGCATTTCTAGGAAACTTGTTCTCTTCCTTTTAACATGAAAATTTTAGTAAGCTAATTGCACACTAAGTGGTTAGAAAAATATGTAACACACTCATGTGGAAAAAAGAAAGAAAGGCATCACAGTGGAAAAAAGAAAAAGAGAATGGAAAACTAGAAGCTTAAATGTGAAATAAGGATTTAAAGATGCAAACAGAAAGAAGAGCCAGAAAAATACTTTGAAATAGTATTAATCTTTATCCTTAAAGTTTTCTACCTTAAAATTTATCCCCATTGTGCTGAAAGATGATTTTTGAAGAGTTGAGATTGAGAGACGCTGATAGACAACTAGAATTTCTTTCACCCATTTAATATATCTTTCATTTATTTTCACTGTCAAGTCAGTGGCATATTTTAGACAGATTTCCAAAATCTCCTTAAGATTCAAACTGTTGCTGCTATCACTGATACAAAACTTGCTCAAAGCAAATTTTACTGAAAAATATTATCACATTGGGAACAACAAGGAAAACAGAGATGCAAAAATTGGAGCTAAGCCAGGGTTATGTTGTTTTATGAAGTACAAGGCCAGCAAATTTAGGACACTTAAATGCCAGCGGTTTACAATGGGCAGTCCCAGAAAGTGGACTGTATAGAGCAAGATAAATTCCAGTCCTGGTTCAGATGTCAAATGCATGCTGGTGAATACAGCAGGGCGCAGAGTGAAGCCTGTGGGCTGAGGAGTCTCTAAGGTATAAATGTGGTAAATGTGGAGACCCTGTCACATGGGGAGTGGTTTTGTGGACGAAGGTGTTGAACTCAGAGGAAGATTGAGCACAAAGCAGAATAAATGGCATTCCTATTTTAGGAAATTTTTATGTGCATGTACCCAAGGAAAGGACCAGTTGACAGCTTCAGTTATGACAGCAAAGGCACAGGGATACAGAGAACATTTTGGTTCTGGAAGGCAGAAACATTTGCTGCCGCCTGTCATTGCCACGCAGTATGATTTGTCTTTAGATGATCAGCAACTAGGTGTCAGGAAGGCCATATTTTAAGGCACAGAATACCAGCATGCATGGTTCCTAGAATATTGAGAGACAAAGGAATATCAAACTGTGCATTAATTTACATGGAACAATCAGAAATAAAAATGTCAAGTATGAAAGTGTTTTATTGTCACACTTGATGATGGTCTGAACTTGAATAGTTCATCAAGCCTTAAAACATTACCATATCTGCACTGAAAGTGGTAATTTTTCTTAGTACAAAATTCTAATTTATTGGCTAAATTTGAAACCTGTAAAAAAATCACAGCATTAATCCCTGTACTGCTAAAAGTAAAATTTTTAATACTTTCATCAGTCATTTGGTAATTTATAGTTATGAAAATTATCCAGATAATCATTAGATACTACTTGAAATGAAATTGTTATGAAAGTTGTGCATAGTGTTATCGAGTCAAAATTGTTCAAGGTCTAAACCATTGCAAACTTATCTGAAATCTTGAAATATAACTGTGGTCCTGGACTAATTGTGTCCAAGGCCATCCATCCCATTTTATGTGATTCTCTCCTTTAGTGTGTCCAGACCAAATATCAAACTGGTTCCCATATGCAGTCCTTCAGGGTTTCCGGAGGACACATGGAACTCACTGGTCCTGACCTCTGCTTTATCCTCCATTAGTTAATGAAGTTAAAAACAAAAACTTACTCTAATGAACACTGAGCAGATGTAGAAGTGTGAGCGTTCTTCCAAATGGAAAACTATCCGGGAGTGCATTTGTATGGCAAAACTGTTTGATGTTTCTTTACCTTTCACTCTTATAAAGTTCAAGGTGCTTCTGAAAAGAGCCTATGGGTTCCCTAGAGGAGCCTTGCTCCCAGCTGTTCAGCACAGTACTCCTAGCACCCAACACAGAGCCTGCCACATGGTGGGCCACAATCAATATTTGGAAGAGATTCACATTATGTCAGAGCGGCTGGAAAGGGACTTTATGGAAAAGCTGGGGCTTGGATTTTTAAAAAATAAGAAGGAAGTCCTAAAAAAAAACATAAAAACAGAAAACAAATAAAACTTCTAATTACATATGCACCCAATGGAGACACAACTAAATATCTGACATCTGGATTATTGACAAGAAATGCTGGCCAGGATCATGTAGCCATCATTTACAGGTGACATTAGATTTCCTCACACAAGTATTTTTTTTTCTTAAGAAGCCTATTTCATCATTTGTAAGTAACCCAGGACAAAATTACTTTATTTTCTTTAAAGGCACACCACTAAGTAGTTATCAGTTCACTGAGAAATATTCTAGGTGACATGAGAAAGTCATTCTGGAAAACAGATAAACGTTAATGTGCTGACAAGAATAATCAAAAGCTGACAACATTAAACTTGCCTCAGTATCAAGGCTGGTCCATTTCCTTTGAAGTCCAGTCTTATTGCACAGAGAATGATGTTAATATAATATAAAATCTATTCATCTTGGTAACAGAAAGAGTAGTGATAATAATTCCCACACGCCAAGGACACTTATATTGATTTTAGAATGTGATTTTGAACTTAATTTGGAACTGTGTCTGGTGCTCTTAGAATTCATATCACTTCAGTGGGATAATAAAATCATACTGTAAAGCATGTCTCAGAAACAATGCATAAACTTATTCTTTTGTTTCCATCCAATTGGACTTGGCACTTGTTGATTAACTTCTACAGGGCAGGATAGTCCCCAGTGTGGAAATACAGGGATGTAGAAGACTGGAATGCTGCCCTCTGAGAGTCATGGCGGGGGAGACCCAAGAGAGAAGCATAATCTCATTTGCAGAGCCCTGGTGATTGAGGGGAAGGTGCAACTCGCCACCAGGGAGTTTGGCTGACATGGGAAATGAGCAGGTGGGAATCCCGCCGAGGAGGTGAAGCCAGTTCCTGAAAAAAGGGCAGCTTTTCAGGCAAACCACGGAGGGAAGGCCAACCGGGGAGATAAAAAAGGCCCGAGGGCAATTTTGGATACACCACAAGTGTGAAGCCCTTCCAGTTATGCATTCCCTAAGACTGGAATAGCGGAACCTATGTCCAGCACACTGGGGCCCAAAAGTCACACTGATGTTGTTGGATTTTTGAGAAGCAGCAATGAGTCCAGCACTGTACAATCTGTCTTCATGAATTCTCATGAGTTATTTCTACATTGTGAAGATAAGGAATCAGACTCAAAAATGCTATGGTTTGAATGGGTCCCCTCCAAAATTCAGGTGTTGAAACCGAATGGCCCATATAATGGGAAGTCAGGCCTTTAAGAGGTAATTAGGTCATGCGGTTCCTCCTTCATGAATGGGATTGGGGGCCCTTACAAAAGGACTTGAAAAGAGATTGTCCCCTTTTGCCTTTCCACTTTCTTCCATGGGAGGACAGAGCAAGAAGGCCCTTCCTCACTGGACAGCAAATGCCTGCATCTCGATCTTAGGCTTCCCAGACTCCAGAACTGTATGAAATAATTTTCTGTCCTTTATAATTAACCTTGTTTCAGATATTTTGTTATAGCAGCACTAATGGACTAAGACAAAGAGTGCAGAGTATTTGCTCAATAGAACACTGCCATTTATTTCTGTGGTAAAATTGAACATTGCCTTTGGGCCCTAAATCCCTGGTTCTGTCCACAACGGTATTGTGAGGCACCCTGACTCATACTTCTCTATTAGGAATCCTGAAGGGAGATGGGAAACTCCGGTTAAGAGAGACTTGAACCCCTTCCCAGGGAAGCTGAATCAAGTAGTTTGGCAAAAATCACTAATGTCTCCTGTCAAGATGGTGAACTGAGTACACATTTGACTTCTATCCCTCTATAGAACCCACTGACATAAATGTATTGAAGAAACAAACCCACCGAATGAAAACAGCACAAGAATGGAAAATCAGAATTGCAAAGACCATCCCCAAAATGCTAAAAGACAGACAAAAAACAAAAACAAACAAAAAAAGGAAGTACAAGATTTGGGCAGCAGAAAAAGCCAGAGCCTACTCTGAGCTATGACAACATTACATGGGGTGTTGTGAATGAATCCCCTGCCACTCAGAAGGGTCCGGTGCTCAGAACAATCAGTCACACACAGAGACTGGAATCAGCTCAGTCTAAAAGCCACAGTAAGCTCACAGCAAAGAATCAGAAGCTTTCTCATTGAACAGATTAAATGTACTGTTGGGATAGTTGAAGCTAAAAATGAGGGTTTTATTGTCTCGAAATGAAATCCTCTTTCCTCTTATACCATAGGAATCTCACAGACTTAGGTCAAATCCCACAGCTGATCTTACATAAATTTTAAACATTTGGGCATCACATTTCTCAGCAGCAGCAATTGATAATAGAAGATATTGAGACAACACCTTCAAAGTTCTGGGGCAAAACATTTTCAACCGGTCATTCAAATGTTAAGGCAGAACAAAAACATTTTTTGAACCTGAAAAAGTTCACACGTTTCACCTTTCATATATGCTTTTTATAGTAAAACATGTTGACTATAAAAAGAAGTTCACAACTTAAAAGCGCCATTTCACCCAAAAATACTAACATAATTATCAAATTTAGGCAGGGGTGGTAGGAGAACATTAGGAGCTCTTATAAATCTCAATTTTCTATTTTTCAGTAGATAATATCTAGTCATAATATATCATAAATTAGAAATATATGTCTGTCATTTAGACTGGAGGTGGCGATCTAATTAATGAAAAAATCAGTGAACGACTATGAGAAAATCTACATTCTTCAATTTCCAAGTGTTTCACTACATAGCCCCCTTGGCTTAATTTTTTCTCAGTTTCTTTATTTGTAAAATAAAATATTTGAACTACAATTCTCTGACAAGCAGCATGTTTTAAGGACATAGTGTAGCAGTGAAAAGTAAACAGACTTGCATTTAAAATAGCCTTCCACACCTCCCCGAAATCAGGCTTCCTTGACTGAAACAATGCATGCTTCTCAAGGATGGCGGGTTTTCTCTTCTTAAAAGACACATGCATCTCAAATCTCACTATATTTCCCTACATCCTTCAGCTTTCAGGAAACTTAGTAGTATCAAACTTGTGCTCTAATTTTAGACAGCCAGATGACACAGTTCTGTATGCCTATTTCACCTTTAATTTTATTTCTTTTAGTCAGCAAGAAAATGGGGATTTCAGTCCGGCCACTGCAAGCAGCTGAGTTCTGCCTTAGCTACGTGAGCTTGGAAGAAGACCCAGGCTCCAGAAAGAAACACAGCCTGGCTGACATCTTGACTGCAGCCATGTGAGATCCTGAGCTGCAGACCCACCTGAGCTGTGCTTGCACTCCTTACACATGGAAACTGAGAGATAATAGTACATGCTGTTTTAAGCCATTACATTTATGGCAATTTGTTATATGACAATAAAGAAAAACTAATATAGCAGAAGAGACAATAATGTCAGCTCTCAGGATTTAAGATTTTCCTTCTTTTAGGGCAAGATGAAACAACACATAATTGTAGCTAATTAATTTTAACCATTACAAGCAAGATTCAATGATAATACAATATATAGACAATGTTACCCCAAAGAAAAAAAGGCCTAAAATCTAGTACAATAAATAGAAAAAAATTACCTTAGAGTATTTCCCACTCTATGTGATGATGTTGCAAAGATTTTTGATAGAATCTATTTTAAAGAAAGCTTGACCATGCTTTAGTTTCACAGAGTCAGTAGCACCTTTTAACAAAAAGGTACATCTATGACTATTTGCTCCAGACATAAAAAATTGTTTGTAACTTTTATACCTTTGTGATGAAGGGAAAGTGAAGACTTTCTTTAGTAACAGCTAATAAAGAACAGCTGGGGTTTCCATCAGCAGGAATACAGAAAGAACAGGCTGGCTGAGCTTTCTGGATATGGACAAGAAGGGACAGAGCTCTCTGAAATGGAAAGTCCTGCTTTGGAGATAATCAAGTGAATAGTTCACTGGTCTGCCCTTTCTAGACAGGGACACTCCCTGCTGAGGGCTCATGTATCATCCTCACTCGAGAACCAGGTACAAACTATCAATTAGTCTTTTTGAAACACCATGAGTTTCTTTTGAGACCAGTTAAAATACTGAACACTTAGAAGTATGTGATTTGTTGCTGAAGAATAAATCCTTCACCCTTGCCTTCCTGGATGGCTTGCAGTCTTCATTTATCAATTATTCACCCTTTCCCATTTTTGTTTAAAGCACCATTCCTGCTGCCATAATGAGTGTGAGTTTTGTGGTTGAACTTGACCTTGTATGAATGAAAAGAAATGGTTTCTGGCCTCAGCCCATTCTTGGGAAACAACCTAAAAGCACATCACACACACAACAGCTTCAATGTAGTTCAAATAAATGCTCATTCTGTATGTGACTTGTGGACTGTATGGAGCAAAGCCCAAACTCACTTGTCATATCTCATAAAAGTGGGATATTGACTTGAATCAAGGTATCATCAAGGTGGCATGCTTATTTTCATGATATTGGTGAGTTCTGCATTTGTGGAAAAAAAGAAAAAGACTTAAATATTCCTGCACATTTGCAATGCTACTTTTAGTGAGTAAGATAATGCTAAAAGTGTTATTTTAATGAAGGTATTCTGAGAAGGCTAAATATTGTAGGACAAGGCAAGAGAATTTCAACTGCTTCTGAAAATGTTTAATAGCTGTCTTAACTTCTATAGTGAATAATTACCAGAAAAGAAAGGACCAAAAGCCTGGTGCACGCCCATAATCCCAGCACTTTGGGAGGCTGAGGCAGGTGGATCACCTGAGGTCAGGAGTTCGTGGCCAGCTTGACTAACATAGTGAAAACCCACCTTTAAATATAAAAGAATTAGCCAGACGTGGTGGTACAAGCCTGTAATCTGAGCTACTTGGGAGGGTGAGACAGGAGAATCTCTTGTACTTGGGAGGTGGAGGTTGCAGTGATCTGAGATTGCGCCATTGCCCTCCAGCCTGGGCAACAAGAATGAAATTCCATCTCAAAAAAAAAAAAAAAAGGCCGGGCGCGGTGGCTCAAGCCTGTAATCCCAGCACTTTGGGAGGCCGAGACGGGCGGATCACGAGGTCAGGAGATCGAGACCATCCTGGCTAACACGGTGAAACCCCGTCTCTACTAAAAAATACAAAAAACTAGCCGGGCGCGGTTGCGGGCGCCTGTAGTCCCAGCTACTGGGGAGGCTGAGGCAGGAGAATGGTGTGAACCCGGGAGGCGGAGCTTGCAGTGAGCTGAGATCCGGCCACTGCACTCCAGCCTGGGCGGCAGAGCGAGACTCCGTCTCAAAAAAAAAAAAAAAAAAAAAAAAAAAAAAAAAAAAAAAAAAAAAGAGAGAGAGAGAAAGAAAGGACCGAAAGCCATTAGGAGAATGTCAGATGTTTTGAATAACTGTGCTTTGTGGGGAGTTCCAGGAGTTCAAGGAAAGCACTTAAATTTCCCTTCCTCAAGAATCAATTAAAACAGGGACACATTAGTTCAACTCTGTTCTGAAAATTGCTTTCCAGTCTTAAGTTAATTATCTAATTTTATTTACCCTTAACAGTTAATTTGGGTAGGTCTACCTTTCTGGGTCTAGGATTTACAATATCTAAAATGAGATGGCTAAAAATAAGATCACTGAAGTCTGTTCAAGCTTGAAGTTCTCTGGGTACAGGATTCTCACTTGCAAAGAAAAGTATGCTTATGCTTCATGTGCCATCTTTTTAATATTCAACCAAATTACGAGCATTAAAATCTCGATGGCAGGATATGTTCTTCCTTTCCTCCCCTCCCCTCACAGTACTTTTAACTTGTAGGTTCTCAACATTTATTTTTAATTCATAGGAACCAGTATTTTTTCCCAATTCAGTAGGAATTCAGTGGTATTTCCCAGTCACCAAAGATCATCAAGCAACTACCCACCTACTTCAGGAAAGATACAACGTTAGCTACATTTCTTAAGAATCTCCTTAATGAGCCAATTACTCCAGAATGTATTTTTGAGACTTTTCAGACCAGGCATATCCTGATATTGAAAAAGAAACTTTCAGCTGTTCTCTGCTCTTCATATATCCTCAGTTGTAAAATTACAATGCAGTTTTAGAATTGTTGATATTTTTCTTATTTTTTTTACTATTTTCTCTTCAGTTTTTTTACTCCAGCATGTATGTTTTACTGTGATATTTGTATGTAGAAGCCTATTTATTTCAAGAACATCTCAATGAATGCTTTTGACTAAAGTCCATTATGAAATTATACATGATCAAAAGCAATAATGTAAAAATAAAAAGAAAAGAAAGTATATTAATCAAATGAGATAAACACAATGTTTCTAAAGGCAAATTATCTAGAAATCTCCAAGGGTAGCATTCATCATTTCCGTCAAAACTACTTGAGTGCCCTTCCTGTATACACTGTGCACCTGTATAGCCAAATGGTGAGTAAAGGGACATTCTGTGTGAGGAAGTGATCTATCAAAGTACCCAACTTGTCCTGGTTTTCCGGGACTTGGCCAGTTTTGCACTGAAACTCCCACAACTTGAGAAGAAACTCCAACACCTTAATTCTACTGAATACACGAGAACAACTGTCAAAATTGGAAGAGCAACACAGGCGTCCCCAATAAGAAATGGGTCTAGGTAGTCATCACCAATACCTGCCAACACCACATAAGGGGACAAGGGAACATGGCATGCCTTATGAAGGAATCCCATAACACCACAGGAAAGTATATTTCCAAAACTCAAGTGTAATTCTTAAGAGCCCTAGGATTTTTAAAATGGTAAACAAGCATTGGTTTTAACTGAAGTCACAAGCTGCATCAGCTCCTAACAAGAGACTCAGCCTGTTCTTTGAAACTTTGAAGCTAGATATTAGCTTCTCCTCTCTAGTTGAGAAAGTCCTAAATGGCATCTTCTAATTTAAGGCTGTTTTGTCTCCACTGAAAATCTGTTATTTATTGTACCCACCTTCATCAATGATCTTATTTAGATCTTCTGGGTAACTTGCTGCAGCTTCTACATCAGCATTTGTTGCTTCACCTTGCACTTTTATGTTATGAAGATGACTTATTTCCTTAAACCTCAAAACCAGCTTCTGCTCACTTCAACCTTCTCTTCTGCAGCTTCCATACCTCTCTCAGCCTTCAGCCATACCTTCTCTTCACTGAAGAGAGTTAAGGCTTTGCTGTGAATTAGGCTTTGGCTTAAGGGAATGTTGTAGCTATTTTGATCTTCTACACAGATCACTAATGCTTTCTCCATATCAACAATAAGGTTCTTCCATTTTCTTAAGATTCTTGTGTGTTCACTGGAGAAGTATTTTTAATTTCCTTTAAGATCTTTCTTTTTGTATTCCCAACTTGGCTGTTTGGCACAGAGGCCTGGCTTTCAGCTTATCTCAGCTTTTCACGTGCCTTTCTCATTAAGCTTAATTATTTCTAGCTTTGGATTTAAATGGAGAAACATGTGGCTTCCTTTAACTTGAACACTAGGAGGCCATTGTGGAGTTATTAATTGGCTTAATTTCAATATTGTTGTGTCTCAGTGAATAGGGAGGCCCAAGGAGAGAAAGCAAGACAGAGGAATGGCTGGTTGGTGGAGCAAAGACACACTACATGAATCCATTCAGTTTGCCATCTGATATGGGCACAGTTTGTGTCACCCAAAAAAATCCCAGTAGTAACATCAAAGATCACGGATTCCAGATCCCCATAACAGACATAGTAATAGTGAAAGTTTGAAATATTGTGACAATTACAAAGACCAGAAGTGAGCACATGCTGTTGAGAAAATTGTGTTGATTGACTTGCTTGATGTACTGTTGTCACAAACCTTCAATTTGTGAAAAAGGAACATCTTTGAAATGCAATAAAGTGAAACACAATACAATGAAGTACGCCTGTAAGTCATAGGTATTTGGGAAGTTGGAATACCATTTTGCTTCATTATGGCCTGTCATCTTTGCAGATAATATGTTAACAAATTAAGACATGAATGAAAGAAGATCAAATATTCACATAATACCAACAGAGGTAACTAAACCCAGTTAATGAAATTAAACACTATTAGATTTGGTAAAATAATACTGTCAAACTAAAGCAAAGATGGTTAAAATTAACTGCATTGAAAAAGATATCAGATAAATGCAGTCAAAATGAAAGAGAGGTTGAGAATATTAACCAAAAAAGAATACTAGGAGGAAAAACACTATTTCAGAAATAGAATTTTAGAGTTGTATAGATAAAAGAATACCACAATGTAACACTGAAATTCTAAAAAGAAAACTGGTATAAAATATACTGAAAAATTGATAAATGACTATAGTCATTGCATATTTTTTGTTTGATATTGATAAATCAATTAGAAAATCATGAGCATAAAGTGGAAATTAACGTAATTATGGGAGTTGATTTAATATATGCATAATATACCCACCTCACTATAAACCAGGAACATATGTTTCATATGTTTTATTTTCCCATGTAAGGCACAGTGGAAATATGATTCAGAGTGCAGAGCCAAGACCTTATGGGGCAGGGCCATGAATGCAGAAGAGTCAAGATTCAAGAGGGCAGAGTAGGGTTCTAGAAGGCAGAGCCAGGATCCTAGAGGACAGAGTCAGGAAGCAGGTGGACCACCCCCAGGCACTAAAATAGAGCTCCAGGCAAGGAATAGACATGTACCTTGCTGGCTTTCAGAATTTCTATGGGCCAGTAACTGCTGTGAGTCTCCAGCATTCCCTGTTATTGAAAAGGAGGCCTGTCATGTTTATTCTGTGCCTGTTCTACCATTGTATAAAAGGTATAGAAGAGGAGGGGATAACTTATCTTTTTTATTCAAATCTGTATTCTTTTGCTGGGCTGTCATAACAAAGTAACACGGACTGCATGGCTCAACCAACAGAAATTGATTGTCTCAGAGTTCTAGAGGCTAGAATCCAAGGTTAAGGTATCAACAGGTCTGGTTTCTATCGAGACTTCCCCTTGGCTTCCTTCACCCTGTGCCCTCACATGGCCTGACCCTGGGCTTGTGCACCCCTGCTGTTGTTTTGTGTGTCCTAATTTCTCATGTCATAGACACCACTCTGATTGGATTAGGGCCCACTTTAAGAACCTGATTTAACCTTAATCACACCTTGAAAGGCCCTATCTCATAATAGAGTCACAGTCTGAGGTACTGGGGGTTAGGGCTGTGATGTATGAATTTTGGTGAAATGCAATTCAGCTCATAGCCTCTTTCAGCACCAGAGGGGCAGTACTCAAGAATTCCAATGCGAGAAGCCTTTGAGAAGCCTTGGCCACACCTGTATCTGCGCTGGATCTTCACCTTCAGAATGAGATGAAATTTTGAAGAGCAGGGGATGAGTGAGTGTTGCATGTGGGAAGACTGCTGTGAGTTGTAGTGGCCAGAGGGCAGAATGTGGTCAATTATATCATCCAGATATGACCAGAGTAATATTTGTTTCCACATGCTCTTTCAGTGCCTTTGCATTCCCCATCAAGACACAGATATTATTTCCTTTCGTCTTGAAACTGGATGGAGTGTGTGTGGCATCCTCGAAAAATAGAGTGAGGTGGATGTGAGGCTGCCTGCCTCCCAGCGCTGCCTCCAGGGGTGGCCTTCCACCAGCCCCAGCTACCCGCCGTGGAACAGAAACAAGCTATCTTCTATGAGCCTTGCTCTAGCTGGAGATCTCGGAGCTAAATAAATTTTCTCATTGTTTTAAGCCACTAGTTTCTTGTGTAATTTTTAATAAAGCCATTGTAACTAGGATAGTAAGTTGCTTTGTTTTGTTTCAAAAAATGGTATATATAAGGTATATATAAAAATGGTATATATCAAGATTCAGAGAAAAAAATGAATTGACTGTAACTCAATGGAATGATAGATTACTAACAAAACAGTACCCTCAAATTTAAACCTTCTTAGGCTGAAGGTGCAGTGTTCTTGGTATCAATTTCCAGGCTGCTTTTGGGAAATTGTCATTGGAGGTTGTGATAGTCTGTCAGCAAAGAGAAAAGCCAGCTGAGGATGGAGTTAACGACCTGCTCAGATGACTAACACCAGCCACCCTGGATCTTATTCCTGAACTGGCTAGCCTGGGAAGCAGGCACATTCATCACTATTGTGATAGTATTAATGCCCGGTATTTTAACTCTATTAAGCCTAGAAAATGTGCTGGAAGAACATGTGCATCTCATTTATACTGAGTTATTACTTTTTTTATTTCAAAAAATCAAAAAGATAATTGCTTTGGGTTTTATCTAATAGCCTTACTCTTAAATGGATATGGTGATCACATAAGAATAATAAATGTAATTTAATCAATGATTAATGTAATTTTTGATGCAGTTACAAAATACAGTACAATAAATCATTTCCCAAATCTTATCTTTCCAAATATACTAGTTTGCTATTTATATTTCTTTTTTTTTTTTTTTTTTTTTTTTTTGAGACGGAGTCTCGCTCTGTCGCCCAAGCTGGAGTGCAGTGGCCGGATCTCAGCTCACTGCAAGCTCCGCCGCCCGAGTTTACACCATTCTCCTGCCTCAGCCTCCCGAGTAGCTGGGACTACAGGTGCCCGCCACCTCGCCCGGCTAGTTTTTTGTATTTTTTAGTAGAGACGGGGTTTCACCGTGTTAGCCAGGATGGTCTTGATCTCCTGACCTCGTGATCCGCCCGTCTCGGCCTCCCAAAGTGCTGGGATTACAGGCTTGAGCCACCGCGCCCGGCCCTATTTATATTTCTTTATTAAAAATTCAACACATCATTAATATTTATGTTAAGATTAATTTGCTTGGCTTTGTTTTGTTTGTATTTGTGATCTTTAAATTTGTTTTATAATTAAGTCAATTGTTAATTGCTTTCAACCACACTAATATCTATGACATGAACTGATTGTTCTTACAGAAATATCTTACTTTAGGATTCCATCCTTAAAATACAGTTTTATAAACTCAAGTGCGTCCTCTGACACAGAAATCACTAAAGGTAAGGATATAAAGGTCTTCCATTTAGTGTTCGATTTATAAACTACATTGTAATTAATGCCACGTAATCTATTGAATCAATGCTGATGGTTGTTCTTACCTATTTTCCCCACGTTTTAGTGTGGGTTTGAAAGCTCTTTACTCACTGGAAGGTTGAGCTTGTTCAGGTCTGACTGGGTGCAATTCCTACAAGTGACATAAATCCATCACAAAGTACTGGAGATTAAACAGTGAAGCAGGAAAAATTTCAGTGACAAAATTTTGTTTTGATTTGTGTATTTCTGTTTGTTTTCTGGTTTTGATCCCAATTTTGTTTCCTGGGAGTAAAGTCCCAGGTGGTTTCTTTAAAGAAGATTTTGACTTAAAACAAAATTATGATACTGGAGGATTTGTCAGCGAGCTCCAGGCAGATGGCCTCATGTCTCTAGAACTCCCTTGCTTCAGGTTTGGAAAGAAAGAATGAGACTACATGTGACTGCTCTCCCTTTCCACTTTAATATGTTAGAACTTCTGAATGCCCAGACTCACAGGCAAAACAAAAGCATTAAATAAATTTACATAAACACTACTATGGTGATCCTTTTTTCTTGCAAAGTTATTTTTAACTTATTTGAAGAGCAGTCCTCTCTATTAACATGCTTCTTAGTTTTCCGTTCTTACCTACATGGCTTCAATTTTGCTGGGTGGAATGTGGGTGACAGATTTTTTAAAATCTAGAATATAACATGATTGAGCCATTGGCAGGTTAACACAATAGATGTGTTTTAAATACTTGAAGCCATAATACTTCTTTCTAAATATACTTCTTGCTTGCCTTACTTAGCAAAACTTTTTTTAATCTATTGATTTATGTTTAAAGAACTATTTTTTGCAATGCAAAGAGTATAATTAGTCTCTGGTTCACCATGAACATTTCTTGTCTTTAAAACATAGTATAGAAGTAAGGAGCCAATTATTGTTCATGCAAAACTCAACGATGTTGTCAGGTGAATTTGCCTATATCTACCTATAAGTATTCTATAAGCTAAAGAGGGCATGTTTTCACAATTGTGCTTACGTATTTATTGTAGCTTCCAGAAGGTGGCAGTCTGTAATGTTAGAAGGATGCATGGTATTACTCTGGAAGCTTTTAAACTGCTTCATGCAGAACTAAAATGAGCAGAAGGAAAAAAAATGCCTTTTATAGCAGTCTATTTTTTCTTTGAAGCAAAAACAAGTTACATATTTATTGTCATTCTGGAAGTAATGACAAAATTGCTACTGTACAAATAGTGATCATGCCATTTTTTATAGCCAATCCAGACTATAAGAGTGGCTTGGATGAAGTGATGATGAAAAGCACAATATTTGGAATAGAAATTTAATCTGAGAATACGGAAATAGGCAATCATACAAAATTTGTTTTTGGAAAATGGTCAGCTATTTTACTATTTTCTGGCATAGTTGAAAATGAATAAAAAGTTAACTTTATCTGCATTTAGCTTGTTATTATTCTTCAATGATAATTATCTTGTCATGTTCCTATGGCTATTAAGACTGTCAATATTAGTTAAGTTTATAAGGCAAAGGTGACTACTGTCACCTACAAACTGGCACCAATAATGTTTCTCCTTAACCCTACTAATATTAGTTGCCCTGTAGCAAATTAAAATCCATTTCATTTGGGAAAAAGAATTAAATGATTACATTTTTTACTACAATGCTTTCTCCCCAGTTGGGTAATTTTTTCTTTCCTCCCATCAAAATTTATTTTCACCCACATGTCTTATGGTTCATGTCAATCTTCACCTAATTTCATTTCCTGCATCTCTGCATCTACCATCATTAGGTATTCAAAGGAGTAGCAAACAGTAGGATACTTTCATAAATATTTGTTGAATAAGTTAATAAATAGTATCATATTAACCCACTATTATACATAGAAATGACTATTGCAGATATTCATTAAATTTGAAATCTGATTATGCAGATGGGGGAAAAAGTACCATTTGTGGAACAAGCAGAGAAAAAAATGTGTTAGCCACCATTCCTCCAACTCTTATTTGTCCCAGGTTTGAACTCCAAAATATTAACTGTCTATTTTAATAGTACTAGTTATGTATCAATGTTCCAAGAGGAGTACTGGGTTAAATATTTCTACAGGAAAAAAATATATATGGAAAGAGATCAACCCCTTTAAGGAGGCTTGGTACTAAACCACTCTATTTAAGGCTGCATTGTATACAGTTGGCCAAACTATTATGTAGCCAGAAAAATACAATTAAACAACAATAAAAGCAGCTGAAGTAAGAAAAACTCAAACAATCTTAACCCCTTTGCTTTCATCTGTAACTGTCTCACATTTGAAGGTTTGGATTAGATGAATTAAGTCTTCATTGAAAAGTTAAACTTTTTGTGTGTGTGAACAAGTCAAGTAATTTGTGCTTTACTTTGAACTCTGCAAATTGTCATTAAACAATTTCAGTACCTATTTTGCACCAAGAAGTATTTTTTACATTTTAGAGATAATGTACAGACAAAACAAAGTCCCAAACTTACACAGTGCATCATTTTTAATCTACTTTTAATCAATAGATTAGTGAGGGAAAATTAAGTTTTTAATTTTAAGGAAGTCTAATTTTTCAGTTTTCTTTTTTCTTTCATAGATCATGCTTTGGTATTGTATTCATAAACTCATTGCCAAACTTAAGTTCATCTAGATATTCTGTCATGTTGTCTTAGGAATCTATCAAAACTGATAATTATGTGTTTTGCTTTTAGTTCTATGATTCAGTTTGAATTTATTTTTGTGAGGATTGTAAGAAGTGTATTTATATTCATTTCTTTCATGTGGATGTCCAGTTGTTAACAGCACTATTTGTTGACTTTGTGCTGTTTACTTTCTTTGTGGTCTTTGTTCCTTTGTCAATATCAATTGACTACATTTGTATGGGGCTATTTCTGACTTCTCTATTCTGTTATCTTGATCAATTTGTCTATTCTTTTGCTAACACCACGCTGTTTTAGTTAATGTAGCTTTATAGCTACTCTTAAGATAGTGTCAGTTCTTCAGCTCTTCTACTTTGCTCTTCTTCACTATCGTGTTAGCCATTCTGGGGCTTTTGCTTTCCATGTGAACTTTAGAATCAGTTTATTAGTATCTACAAAATACCTTGCTGGAATTTTGACTGAGATTGTGTTGAACCTATAGATCAACTTAGGAAAAACCAACATCTTAACAATATTTCTTCCAACCCATAAACATGGAATATCTCTCAATTTATTTATATCTTCTTTAACGTTTTTCTTCAGAGCTCTGTGGATTTCACAGATCCTTTATGTATTTTTATAAATCTGTATCTAAGTACTTCCCTTTTTCTGGGCTTCTGTTTTTACTTTTAACTAATCTATGTTCTTATATTTAAAGTGCATTTATTGTACACAATACATAGTTTACTCTTGTTTATTTTTATCTACACAGGAAGTCTGTCTTTTAATGGATATATTTAGAACATTTTAATGAGTATATTTAGACTAGTCATATTTGAAGTAGTTGTTGACATAGTAGGATGAATAACTACTATATGTATACTTGTTTTATTTTGTTGCACTTTTTGTTTCTTTTATTTTCCCCTCTTTTTCTGCCTTCTCAGGTTGTAATTGAGCTTTTTATGACTCAATTTTTACTTCCCTCTTAGTATATCAATTTTATTTATATTTTCAATTTACTTTAGTGATTTCCCTAATGTTAGAAATATACATTTACAACTAATGTAAGATTACTATAACACTTCATGGATAATGCATGTGGCTTATAGTAGAATATTCAAAACCTCATCTTCCTTATCTCTTATAACATGACTATAATTTATTTTACTTATCCATAAGTTATAATCACCATATAGACAATTGTTATTATTATTTTACAGAAGAGTATCTGTTAGTTAAATTAAATATAAACAAAATATTGTTTTTATTTATTTTTTAATGTATACATAAGTTACCGACCTATATGATTTTTCTTCTCTCTGAAGAACTTCTTTCATAATTCTAGCAAGAGCGATGAACAGACAATATGTTCCCAAATTTTTGTTAGACTGAGAAGTTTCATTTCTTCTTTACTTTTGAAAGGTGTTTTTTAATGAAATTTCAACATTTTAAATATTTCACTCCATGTGTTTCTTCTTTGCATCGTTTCTAAGAAAAGTCCAATGTAATTCTTACACTTATACCACTATAAGTAAGGTGATTTTTTTCTCTGTCTTATTTTCTTCTTTGGTTTTCTGCAGCTTATTAAAAATATTTCTTAAGCATAGTATTTTGTGTTGTTTTGCTTTTAGTCTGTGTATATTCTGTTTCATGTTCTCTGAAATTCCAGTATCTGAAGTTTGGTACCTGTCATTAGTTTTGGAAAATTTTCAGCCATCATCATTTTAAATATTTATTCTGTTCCTACATGTTTTCTTTTTTCTTCTTCTGGTATTCCCTTTACACATAAGTTACACCTTTTTAAATTGTTCCACATTTCTTGGGTATACCATTCTGTTTCCTTTTCAGTCTTTATTTTTAATTTTTAGTTTAAATAGTTTCCATAGGCATATCTTCAAGCTAATTATTTTTTCCTCAGCTGTATTCAGTTTAATAATTTCATAAAAGACTATACCTTTTTCATTTCAATTATAATGGTTTTGATTTTTAGCATTTTCTCTTGGTTATCTTCTTACAGTTTCCATCTGTTTGCTTACATCACCTATCTTTTCTTGCATGCTGTCAACTTTATTCCATTATACTTCTTAACATAATATAGTTAGTTTAAAGTACCAATTCAATAATTCAAAAATCTCTGCCATATCTGATTCTGGTTACGTTGCTAGTTTTTTCTCTTTACACTGTATTATGTGCCTTTTAACATGCTTTCTGGGTTTTTATTGAAAGCCAGATATGATGTCCTGGGTAAAAGAAACTGATGTGAGTAGATCATTAGTGTGAGGTATTGCATTTGTCTGGCCAGGAGTTAGGCTGTGTTTACTGCTTGCTGCAGCTGTAGATTCCGGAAGTTTCCATTTCCTCCTGTGTCCTTGTTTTTGTCTCCTTTTTGCATTTGAGTTTTTATAAAAGACACTTCTTAAATAAAGTTATAACCTCATAAAATTTTCAACTGTATTTCACTATTATTGTACTAAAGCCTTGTTGATATGGGGTAAAGTGTGAGAAAGGAGGAAGTATTCCATAAGTTTCTGACTAGGTCTCAGTCTTTCAGGGAGCCTGTGCCCATGGGTTGTGACCCTTACAAATACATCTCAGCTTTTCTTTCACCTGCCTTAGGTGAGACAGGAAAGTCTGGGGGGTCTTGAAGGGCTTATTTCCCTTCTTCCATGTTAGCTGGGTTCTAAAAACCAAGGTTTTTCATGAGGGGAGACCTTTGTTAAACAGAACAGAATGCTCTGGGTATATTTAAACATGGTTGCTTTTCTCCATCCCATGCAGGAAACGGGTAGAAATTTTTCTCTGATTGTTGCGATGATAACCTGGTGAGTCTCCTGGAGGTAAAACTCATGAAAGAGCATTGTTCCCCTTGAGGCTTGACCTCTAGGAGACTTAACTTCCAACTAGTCCACATTCAGCAACCACCAATTCATCAGTTACAGTTTAAGTTTCTCTATAATTTATTGGCACCAACGATGGTTTCGGCTCCTAGTAAGCTGTGGTTCCCTGTATCCATATTTCTCCAGTTTTAGGGGTGGTAATTTTCTCTGTGATTAGAAGAAGAGTTGTCCCTATACAGTTTGTTCACTTGTTCTTGAAGCAAAGAAGACAATGACAACTGCCAAGTCATTTACATGTAGGAGCAGACACAAGCAGCCTGATTCCTCATTTTTCTAATGTGATGCAATGTAGGGAAAAAAGGCAGGGGATGTCATGCGCGCCCTGTGAAGAGACCACCAAACAGGCTTTGTGTGAGCAATAAAGCCTTTTAATCACCTGGGTGCAGGCGGGCTGAGTCCGAAAAGAGAGTCAGCGAAGGGAGATAAGGGTGGCGCCGTTTTACAGGATTTGGGTAAGTAAAGGAAAATTACAGTCAAAGGGGGGGTTGTTCTCTGGCAGACAGGAGTGGGAGTCATAGGGTGCTCAGTGGGGGAGCTTTTTGAGCCAGGATGAGCCAGGAAAAGGACTTTCACAAGGTAATGTCATCACTTAAGGCAAGGACAGGCCATTTTCACTTCTTTTGTGGTGGAATGTCATCAGTTAAGGCGGGGCAGGGCATTTTCACTTCTTTTGTGATTCTTCAGTTACTTCAGGTCATCTGGGCTTATAGGTGCAAGTCACAGGGAGTGCGATGGCTTGGCTTGGGCTCAGAGGCCTGACAGGGGAACTATCAATACATTTTCTATATGGAACTTTTGAAGATAAAAAGAGCAAAAGCAATGATTATAACGTCTAACACATAATATGTAGAAATAAAAAGTTATTTTCTTTAATAATGCTGAAATTAAGAGGCATATAGTAGTAAAGAACACAGACTCAATCAGGGGCCAGAATCTATGGGTTCAAAGTCATCTCTACTACTCCTTAGGCCATGAATTTATGGATTTATTTCACTGTTCAGTGCCTTAGTTTCTACATTTTGGAATACTCATGCCTGGCACACAGCAAGGTCAAGATAAGCATGAGTTGTTATTACTATGACAAAAACATTCAATAAGTTGATCTATTATTTATTAGGACATTCAATTATGTATTATGTCTTCAAACAAACAAGCATAGTGTGGGTTTATCATATGTAAGGAACTTTGGTAATGCTGGGCATTCACAGACATAATTTCTGCCCTAAGAAAACTACATTTTGAAAAGACAAACTATAACTCATTTGACATGCAGCCTGTAATAAATATGTTTTTGTTAAAAATATAAGGAAAAAAAAGACCACCTCTGGTTTAGACAATCTAGAAGAACCTCATAAATCTTCTACCAGTGCTTCAAAATGATAATTGAATAATACCTCTCAATTCACATAAACAGGGATAGAGCACTAAGGAAAGAAGAAACAGGCAACACACAGAAGCATGGGGAATGGACAAGATATTAGAGAAAATCTATGAATACAGATTCAGAGAATAGAAGCAGATATGTTTAGAAATCTTTTCAGTTGGAAAGAGTCTGCAAGATGAAGAGAATGCTCTATGGTCTCCAAATTCTTCTTTATTTCCCCTGGAATATTAAGAAAAATTACATTTCCCAGTCTTCTTTGCAGTTTCCAGAGACCATGGCCTGAGTTTTAGCCAATGGAATGTGGATAAAATTCATATTCCCAATTCTGTACCCAACACATAAAACTTCATTCATCTCACCCTTCCTGAAGTAAAGTGCAGGTGTACATCAAAGATGGTGGATTCAGAAGACACAGGAAGAACAGAACATCTGAAAGACCTTTGTGTTTTAAGGCGTCGCAATTTTGAGATTGTTATATACCTATATAACATGACTTACCCTGACTAATGTAGACATTGTTTCCCACAAGAGATGTGATCCCATAAGAGTAACATAAATAAAATAAAATAAAACAAAATAAAATAAAGTAAAATAAAATCATAGAATTGGCAGTGACTATGACTTGGCTGATATTAGAGTTCAGAAAGCTAGAGGCCTTCCCATGTGGTGGTGTAAGAGTGTTCTTGGTGTTACCCTGGAGTATCCATGTGGACCCAATCTAATCACAGAAGCCCTTAAAAGTAAGAACTCCTTCCCATTGGAGTCAAAGATATGAGGGAGAACAGTCTGATAGTTTCCAAGTGTGAGAAGGATTTGATTCAACCATACTGGTTTTGAGATATAGGGGCCATGAACACAGACAGAAAGAGACTTCTAAGTACAATGGTCAGTGGCCTGGTGACAGCCACCAAGAAAATGGGAACTTCATTCCTACAACCAATATATATTCCTACCACAAACAACTGCCAAAATGTTGATTGAACTAGGAAGCAGATATTTCTCCAGAGCCTCGAACAGGAAACAGTGCTCTGCTGACATGTGATTTTGATTTTCTGATATGCAAAGCAGTGGATACTACTGAGCCATGTTGTATGCTTAGCCTTCTGACCACCAGAGTGGTGAGATGATACTAAACCACCAAGTTTGTGGTAATCTGTTATGACTGCAATATGAAACTAATAAAAAGATAAAGCACATTAAACCAGAAGGAATAGAACAAGTAGAAAAAAACAACACAAAATGCAGCCCTAAATACACGATAAGCAAGACGAGGTCAAGTAAGAAAGGAAATCAACATTGTTTGAACACTTAATATATTCTAGACACATTCTTAATGTTCAATTATTTAACAGATATATATTGACTACCTAATATTTTTTAGGTCCTGAACCACACACAGGAATATTACAGTGAAAAAAATTGTCTCCTTTATAAGTATAATCTGGCAGAAGAATTGGGCATTAACACATTCCAACAATTAACTATATTTTCAATTACAATAAGTGCAGGAGAAGAGGTGCATTGAGTGGGCACAACCTCGAAGATTTAGAGGTTAGAAAACCATCCTTGAAAAATGGCTTTTAAGCTGCTTAGAGAAATATTGTTCAGTCTATTATCCCATTTAATCCACACAATCTTATAAGGAAAGCTCACTTTTCTTTATTATTTTATAAGAAAATTTGATTGAAAGAGGTTGAGTAATTTGCCCAGATAGCACAGCAATGGGCATTTCTGGATTTTGACACTATGTTGCTGTTTTTATGTCCTACCTTTCTAGCATGTTCTCCCCGGTTAGTCTTTGATTGCTACAGAAATAAAGTAAAATGAGTAATGAAAACCATATACTGGTTTGAGCAATGAGGTCTGCTGTTTCTTTTTTTTTTTTTTTTTTTTTTTTTTTAGCAGAGATATAAATGAGGACCAAATCCCGGGCAAATAATGCAGAACAGGACAATTGTAGGGGAGAAACTCAACAGAGAAAGCTGAAGGCAGCTTGCTTTTGTTATGGTTTTTGTTAGGTTTCTACTGCTGCCATAACAAATCACCACAAAGTTACTGGCTTAAAACAACTTTGCTTTATTTGCTCTTAGTTCTGTATCTCGAGAGTCCAGCATGGTATACATAGATTCTTGGCTCAGGGCAAGAGGTTGAAATCAAGGTGGGCTGCCATGTGTATTTTTGTCTTCATGCTTGACTTAGAAAAATGTGCTCCTGGCCAGGCACGGTGGCTCAGGCCTATAATCCCAGCACTTTGGGAGGCTGAGGAGGGCGGATCACCTGAGGTCAGGAGCTCCAGACCAGCCTGGCCAACATGGCGAAACCCCATCTGTACTAAAAATATGAAAATTAGCCGGTCGTGGTGATGGTTGCCTGTTATCCCAGCTACCTGGGAGGCTGAAGCAGGAGAATTCCTTGAACCCGGGAAGGAGAGGCTGCAGTGAGCTGATGTCATGCCCCTTCACTCCATCCTGGGCAAAAGAGTAAAACTATGCCAAGAAAAAAAAAGGAAAGAAAAGAAAGGAAGAAAGAAGGAAAGAAGGAAGGAAGGAAGGAAGGAAGGAAGGAAGGAAGGAAGGAAGGAAGGAAAGAAAGAAAGAAAGAAAGAAAGAAAGAAAGAAAGAAAGAAAGAAAGAAAGAAAGAAAGAAAGAAAGAAAGAAAGAAAGAAAGAAAGAGAAAAGAAAGAAAGGAAAGAAAGAAAGAAAGAAAGAAAGAAAGAAAGAAAGAAAGAAAGAAAGAAAGAAAGAAAGAAAGAAAGAAGGAAAGAAAGAAAGAAAGAAAGAAAGGAAGGTAGGAAGGAAGGAAGAGAAAGAAAGAAAAGAAAGAAAGCAAAAAAGAAAGGAAGAAAAAGAAAGAAAGGAAGGAAGAAGGAAGGAAGGAAGAGGGAGGGAGGGAGGGAAAGAAAGAAGAGGAAGAAGAGGAAGAGGAAGAAGAAAGAAGAAGAAGAGAGGAGAGAAGAGAAGAGAAGAGAAGAGAAGAGAAGAGAAGAGAAGAGAAGAGAAAAGAAAAGAAGGAAAGAAACTCCCAAATCCATCTACTCTCAAAAAGGAGGTGATGATCCAAATGTGTGAGGCACTGGATTCATTCATTCTTAGAATTCTGCCTGCTTCATTGTTAATTGTAGTCAGGATTTTAATGATGGGAGAGGATGTAGGATATTTATAGCCTAAAGAGAAATAGCCTTTGGGAGAGGTTGAAGACATTAAGGGGTTAGAGTCATCACAATGTGGTTGAATACAGTTACTAAAGCACAGGTGACATTTTTTTTTTAACATACAAACCCTGGCTTATAGTACAACATGTTATTCAGTTTTGACAAGAATCTAAATTATGTATATTATCCACATAAGATTTTATGCATCAATGTGGCACTTTAATGGAGATAAGGAGAGCTCAATTGGATTTCAGGTGTCCTAAGAATTACCCTAGTAGTCTTAATTTCTTCTTTAATTTGACTTTTATTCTTTCTGGAGGATTTTATTCCTTATTATTAGCTAGTTTATTTTGGTCAATCAAGGGAACGTTAAGAAATGGAAATAACGTTGGCCTCATAAAAATTTTGGTTCTGTGTTTCTCTGATAACACCATTCTCATGATAGGAACTCAAGAGAGAGAAGTTTTGCAGCTACAATCTCAACAAGAAATACATTTGTTCCTCTTCCATAAGAAATGTTTTGCTATTGCTAGGCAATGCTGTTTCCAGCATTAAGAAATAGAAAAGTACATTCATAGCAAAATATGGCAGGAGGTAGCTTTGAAACATTAGGAGAAGCTGAAATATTACAAAAATGGTACCAGTTATTCAGCTAGGAATTCAGATGATCAAATTGTGGGTAATAAATGAGATAAGAAGATATACAAAAGTTTGGCGAACATATAAACCCATACATTTAAAAAATGTCAGGAAAATACTTCTAAACAAACACTTAAACTAACATTCAATATGTATCGGACAACATTATGTAGACTTCATAAATATTAATTCATTTAATCTCTATGGCAAACCTGTGAGGTAGACACTTTCACTCTTCCCATTTGTAAATTATGATACATAGTCTCAGAGAGGTTAAGTTATTGTATTGAAGTCACACAGCTATCCTGTGATGGTGCCAGGGCCAGAACCTGAGTCCAGCAGGCTGAGTCTTGAGTATACATTAAGTTTTTACAAAGTTAGCAATGACTTTTTAAGAGTTTTTTATTTGTTTTTTATATCTTCATATCTGAAAATACATAAAACTATTGTTAGTTAGTGTCAAATATAATATAGTTTACCATATTTGCATTAGGCTACATGCCAACACATACTCACAATGTGAAAACAAAGAAGAAATAAACCTGCTTCAATGATTACATTGATTCTGAGAACAAAGTAATTGTACTTGAGAAGAAATAAGCTGCTCCAACTGTGCTATTTTGTAACTGAGCTCTCTCCTGGTGAGATTGTAATCATTTAGTGCCAGGTCTTCAAACACTCTCACATGCTCACTTCCTTGCACTCCAAAGACTGGTGTATAATCTACTCTAATGGCGAAGGTTATGAATTACTGGTAAAGCTTTTATTTTAATTTTAGAGAGAGAAGGTTGCCTTAGTAGCTGAGTCATGTATGCCTATGACATACATTATCTATATAAAATGGTGTCAGATCTAAACTTAAGAGCTGATTCCATCAGGGAAATAATGTGAATAGGCATGAAGATGCTGTCAAACATTATACACATGATTCCATGTATTTTAATATTTTATTTCCCAAACAAACTTGATTCATACCTCAGTGAAATTTACTTTAGTATTAATTATAAAGCATATTAAAAAAAAACCTGAAGTAGTAATTTTCTCTTAATTGGGGACACTGTTTTCTTCCCTGGTGGGGGCCATGGAAGTACACGAGGGCACTTTGTAGAGGAAAGCCATTCAAGAAATGAGGACCCAAATAAGTTTTTAACTCTCCAAAATTCAATTTTGTCTTACGAATAAAATGAATAATAATGACAATCACATGCAGGATTGGGGAAATGATTAGGAATAATATGTATGTCATAAACAGACTATGTGGTGCTTACAACATGATAGCTCATTTGAACGGATAGAGAGATTAGAACGTTCTTCAGATTTCATAAAATTTTGGGCTTGCCTGGTTCCATAGCTCAATAGTCAAGAACATGCATTTGAGAGTCAGATAAGTTTAGAATTAAATTATGGATCTGCAACTACTTAACAGCATGGCCTCAGAATTCTACATACACCTGTGTGATTCCATTTGCTGATACTATAGTTTTAAAAAACAAAAATTTGCCATCTTCATCTTTTTCCAAAGCTCAGGCATGACTTACTTCTGAAAAAATCTGAAAATTAAAATATTTTAAATGAACACTTCTTTCTGCTGTCTTCTCCACTTTAGATTATAGCACCTTCATCTACCCAGTTGTTCTCATTATAAGTTCTGAAGTAAATTGAGAAATCGTCCCTGTCACTAACAGAATCTCCTGCCAAATCTGTCCATTGTACCTTCCAACTATGTCTTGATTCAGTATCCTTCTCTACATCAGCAGGCACCACTCTACATCAGTGATTCAAGCCACTGCTATCTCTCATGTAGATACTTCTCTTAACCACATCCTTCAATCTATTATCCATAAGCACCCAGATGAAGCACTCACTTGCCAAGACTATGCTCGATACTGCCAATGGCTTCACTGTAAACTTAGAATGAAATGGAAAAATTCTGACCATGGACACTGTATCATCTGATTCTCAGCTGCAGGATTTCTTCCCTTGTTTGATTCTTCCAGACTTGCTAGCTCTCCTTAAATTTCCAAAAATACCATGCCTTTTCCTCACTCAGGGCTATTTCTCTAGCTTGGAACACTAATTAGTGATCCTTTTGGTCTCAAGTTCATGCAAACTGTATCAGAGATTCTTCTTCTGATTCCCTCAATCAAAATCAGATGTCCTAGACACCCTTCACTTTACCTTAGAGAGTATATCAACCCCATAAGGTGTGCTGCTGTAATGACACACTTAGTAAAAAAAGCAAGCATACCACATGTGTCTTCCCACCTGTCTGTGTGCTATTTCAATTTCTACCAGCTGATGATTTCCCTGATAGTTATATAGCATGTGTGTACAAATGTGCACACACACACGATAAATACCTAGTGTACCATATTTGTATTTTAGAAAATAAAAAACATAGAAACAAATCTTGGAAAATAGCTAGAAAAATATTACCTGTAGAGAAGCAAAAATAATAATTATATCCTGTTTCTCCTCAGAAATTACGTGATATGGTTTAGCTCCGTGTCCCCACCTAAATCTCATCTCGAATTGTTAATCCTCATATGTCATGGGAGTGAGGTGATTGGATAATGGAGAAAGTTTTTCCTATGCTGTTCCTGTGATAGTGAGTGAGTTCTTACAAGATCGAATGGTTTTACAAGTGTTTGTCCATTCCTCCTCCACACATGCTGTCGGTTCTGCCATCTCATGAAGAAGGTGACTGCTCCCCCTTCCCCTTCTGCCGTGATTGTAAGTTTCCTGAGGCCTTCCCAGCCATGTGGAACTGTGAGTCAGTTAAACCTCTTTCCTCTATCAATTACCCAGTCTCAGGTATTTCTTGATAGCACTGTGATAACAGATTAATATAGTAAAATGGTACTGGGATAGTGGGATATTTCTGTAAAGATAACCTGAAATTGTAGAAGCAACTTTGGAACTGGGTAACAGGCAGAGGTTGAAACAGTTTGGAGGGTCAGAAGAAGGTAGGACGATGTGAGAAAGTTTGAAACCTTCTAGAGATTTTTTGAATAGTTTTGACCAAAATGCTGTTGATGATGTTGTATTAATCTGTTCTCATGCTGAAAATAAAGACAAACCTGACACTGGTTAATTTATAAAGAAAAGAGCTTTAATTGACTCGCAGTTCAGCAAGGCTGGGGAGGCCTCAGGAAACGCACAATCATAGTGGAAGGGGAAACAAACAGATCCTTCTTCACGTGGCAGCAGGAAGGAGAAGTGCCAAGCAAAAGGGGAAAAATCCCCTTATAAAACCATCAGATCTCATGTGAACTCACTCACTATCATGAGAACAGCATGAGGGTAACCACCCACATGATTCAATTAGTTCTAACTGGGTCCCACCACACGTGAGGATTATGGGAACTACAATGCAAGATGAGATTTGTGTGGGGACACAGCCAAACCATATTAAATGTGGACAATGAAGTCCAGGCTGAGGTGGTCTCAGATGGAGATGAGGAACTTCTTGGGAACTGGAGCAAAGGTCACTCTTGCTATGCTTTAGCAAAGAGACTGGTGGCAAATTGCCCCTGCCCTAGAGATCTGTGGAACTTTGACTTAACAGATATGATCTGAAACTAGAACTTATGTTTAAAAAGGAAGCAGAGCATAAAAGTTTGGAAAATTTGCAACCTGATGATGCAATAGGAAAAAAAAAAAACAAAAATATTTTCTGGGGAGAAATTCAAGCCAACTGCAGAAATTTGCATAAGTAAGGAGGAGCCAAATGCTAATCTGTAAGACAATGGGAAAAATGTCTCCAGGGTATGTCAGAGATCTTGGTGGCAGCCCCTTACATTATAGACCTGGAAGTCTAGGAGTAAAAATGATTTTGTGGGCCAGGCCCAGGACCTGGCTGCTGTGTGTAGCCTCAGGACATCGTGCCCTGTATTTGAGCCACTACAGCTCTAGTATAGCTAAAAGGGGTCAAGGTACAACTCAGGCTGTTGCTTTAGAAGGTGCAAGGGCCAAATCTTGGAAGTTTTCAAGTGGTGTTTGGCCTGCAGTACACAGAAGTCAAGAATTGAGGTTTGGGAACCTCCACCTAGATTTCAGAGGATGTATGGGAATGCCTGGATGTCCAAGCAGAAGTCTGCTGCAGGGGTGGAACCCTCATGGAAAGCCTCTACTAGGGCAATACGGAAGAAAAATGTGGGGTTGGAGCCCCCACACATTGTTCCCACTGAAACATTGCCTAGTGGAGCTGTAAGAAGAGAGCTACTCTCCTCCATACCCCAGAATGACAGCTTGCACTGTATACCTGGAAAAGTCATAGACATTCAATGCCAGCTGTTAAAGCAGCTGGGGGTGGGTGGGGGGTGTGGTGTTGGGGAGGTTGAATCCTGCAATGCCACAGCGTGGGAACCCAACCTTTACATCAGTGTGACCTGGATGTGAGACATGTAGTAAAAAGAGATTATTTTGGAGCTTTAAGACTTAATGACTGCCCTGATGGATTTCAGAATCAAATGGGACCTGTAGCCCTTTTGTTTTGGCCAATTTCTCCCAGTTTGAATGGAAATATTTATCCAATGCTTATACCCACATTGTGTCTTGGAAGTACCTAACTTGTTTTTGGTTTTACAGATTCACAGGTAAAAGGGACTTGCCTTGTCTCAGATGAGAATTTGAACTTGGATTTCTGAATTAATACTAAAATTAGTTAAGACTTTTCAGGACTGTTGGCAAGACATGATTGTGTTTTGAAATGTGAAAAGACATGAGATTTGGCAGGGGCCATGGGCAGAATGATATGGTTTGGTTCTGTGTCCGCACCCAAATCTCACCTCACATTGTAATATCCACATGTCTAGGGAAGGACCTGTACTCCCCACATGCTGAGGGAGGGAGGTGACTAGATCATGAGGTGGTTTCTCCCATGCTGTTCTCATCATAGTGAGTGAATTCTCATAAGGTCTGATGGTTTCATAATTGTTTGACAGCTCCTCCTTCACACATGCTCTCTCTGTGTCCTGCTGCTTTGTGAAGAAGGTGTTTGCTTCCCTTTCCCCTTCCACCATGATTTTAAGTTTCCTGAGGCCTCCCAGCTATGCAGAACTGTGGGTCAATTAAACCTCTTTCCTTTACCCACTCTTGGGTATTACTTTACAGCAGCATCAAAACGAACTAATACACCACATAAGCAAGAAGAGTGGAGTGAAATATTTAAAGTTGACAGACAAAAGCATGAAGCTAGTACTCTGAATCTTGCAAAATTATCCTTCAAAAGTGAAAGGTAAAAATTTTCTCAGTCTAAGAAAAATTCAGAGAATTTGTTGCCAATATCCATGTCTTGCAAAATATGCTAAAAGAAGTTCTTAAGAGAGAAGTAAAATGATATAGATCAGAAACTCCGATCTTCATAAAGAAAAATAATTACAGAAGGTATAAGTGAAGGTAAAATAAAACTCATTTTTCTTATTATTAATCAATCTAACAGCAAATAGTTTGTTAAAAATAATAATAGCAACAATGTGTTTCATAATAATAGGTTATGTATAAGTGAAATGAATGACAACAAAGATAAAAGAAATAAGATAGAGGAATTAGGAATATTTTGTTATTAGAAAGTATTTGAACTACCTGTGAAGAGGAATAGTTACTTGAAGTTGTTTTACATTCATTGTAAATGTATATTGCAAACTCTAAAACCACTTTAAAAATAAGTGAAAAAATAAGAAGCTGACATGTTAAGAATGGAGAGTAAATGGAAACATGCAAAATGTGCAATTAAAATAGAAAATGCAGAAAAAGAATGGAAGACAAAAATGAAACAAAGAAGGGCAATGAATAGAAATAACAATAAATGTTATAGACATTTATCTAATGGTATCAATAACCAGTATAATGTCAATGGTCTAAATATACCATTTAAAACACAGGTTGTCAGTGTGGATAAAAATATAAAAATCAATTATATGTTATCTATAAGAGACCCACTTAAATATGAAGAGACATACAACTTAAGAGGATACAGAAAGACATACAATGTTTATACAAACCAAAAAAAAGCTGCAGTAGAAAGACTTATTCCAGAGACAGTCTACTAAAAAGCAAGTAAAAGTAACAGGAGTAAAGTACTGAACCATAATAAAGGGATTAGTTCTCTAACAAGATTTAACAGTCTAGTGTGTATGCGTCTAACAGCAAAGTATCAAAATATATGAGGCAAAATGGATAGACTTGCAAGGAGGAAAGGGTGAATTCGCTATTTTCTTTGCAACTTAAACACCCCTCTGCCAGAGATGAACAGACCCAGGAAATATAAAGGTAGTAAGCTTATAGTTGAACTCAATATTAACCATCAATCATATGGATCTAACTGGTATTCATAACGTTCTTCTCAAGCTCATATGGGACATTAATCAAGTTAGACCAAATTCTGGGCCATAAAACACAACTTAAAATATTTAAAAGAATAGAAATCATGCAATATATGTTCTCACACTACAATGGAACTAAACTAGAAATCAATAACAGAAAGATATCTACAAAACCACAAAACACTTGAGGATTAAACAAAACTCTTCTAAAGAAAACATGGGTCAAAAAAGAAAGATCAAAAGATATTAAAAATATTTCAAAGTACATAAAAACAAAAATACTCAACTTTTCAAAGTGTGTGGGATGTAGAGACAGCAGTGCTTAGAATGAAATTTAGAACATATAATGCATTTTTAGAGAAAAGTAAACTCAAAATCCGTAATATTAATACTCACCTTAGAAAATTAGAAAAATAAGAGTAAATGAAATTCAATGTAACCAGGAGAAAAAAATAGACTTAGAGCAAAAGTCAGTGAAAATGAAAACAAAAATCAATGGAGAAAATTTTTGTAAAAAAGTTAATTCATGGAAAAGATCAATAAAATTAGCAAAATAGTAGCTAGGCTAAGAATAAAAAAAGAGAAAAGACACTAATTATTCATATCAGATGTAAAGAGGAGACATAATTATAGATCACATGGAAATTAAAGGAATAACAAAAAATACTATAAAATAACAACTGTCTGCCCACAAATTTGACAATGTTGGTGAAACAGACTGATTCCTTGAAAGATACAATTTGCCAAAACTCACACAAGAAGAAACAGTCAGTCTGAATAGTCTATATCTATTAAATAAACTGAAGCAATAACTAATAACCTTTCCAAGCAGGAAGCAAAAGGCTTCTACCAAATGAATTCTATCAAACATTTTAGGAAGAAATTTTACTAATTTTCTACAAGCATCTCCAGAAGGCAGAATTGGAGCAAATACTTTCCAACTCATTTGAGGCAGGTATTACACTAATACCAAAACAAGATAAAGTCATTATAAGAATAGAAAATTACAGGCAAGAACAGTGAACAAAATTATAGCAAGTAAAATCCAACAGTGTATACAACTATACATTACTTCCACTTGGAATTCATTTCAGGCTCCAAAGCTGTTTCATCATTTGAAAATTAATTATTGTAATTTATCATATTCACAAGCTAATTAAAAAATCACGTGATCTTATCTATGTGTACACACAAAAAAGTATGACAAAATTTAAACATCTGTTCATGAAGAAAACTCTCAGCAAATTTAGAAATAGAGGAAAACCTCCTGAACTTGAAAAAGAACATTTACAGAATAACTGACATCACACATAATGGTAGAAAACTAAAAGCTTTTCCACAGAGATCAGGAACAAGGAAAAGATGTTTCCTATCACCATTCCTTTTAAAAATCATAGAGGAAGTCCTAGCTAATGTGATATGATGTGAAAAGGAAATAAAAGGTGTACTGATTTGAAGGAAGAAACGTAACTGTCTTTGTTTGCAAGCTTGATAGTCTACGTAGAAAATACTATAATTGACACAATAACTCCTAGGACTAATAAGTAATATAGCTAGCTTGCATGATACAAGTTAACATATAAATTTTCATCACTTTTCTATATACCACCAATGAACCAGTGCAGTTTGAAATTAGAAATGTAATATCATTTACATTAGCACCACAAAGATGAAATATTTCAGCATAAATCTTCTTAAAAATGTTCAAGATCTATATTAGAAAAACTATGAAGCTTGAATGAAAGGAATTTAAAAGGAACTAAATTAATAAAGTATTGTTTTATATTTATGGATAGTAAGACTCAATTGTCAAGATGTCAGTTCTTTGTTACTTTGTCTACAGATTTATTACAATCCCAATAGAAGCCTTAGAGAGTTATATTTTGAATATTACCACATTGATTCTAAAGTTAAGATGGGAAAACAGAAGACACAAAATTGGCAATACAATATTGAAGAACAAGGTTGAAGGACTGACTGACACTGGTTAACTTTATGACTTGCCATATAACTATAGCAATCAAGATATACATATATATTTATATATGTATATATGCATATATTTGTGTGAGTCTATTTCTGTGTTCTTTATTCTGTTCTATTGATCTATCTGTGTGTGTGTGTGTGTATTACACACACAACATTATCTCTCTCTCTTTCTCTCTCTCTCTATATATATATGTATATATAAAATGCACACACACACAATTAATGCAAAAGGGGTCACACACCTAAATGTAAAACACAAGTTTATAAAAATTATAGGAATAAATAGAAGACAATCTAGATGACCTTACATTTGGTCATGACATTTTAGATATATCACCAGAGGCATGATTCATGAAAGAAATTATTGATAAGCTAGAGTTCAGTAAAATTAGAAACATCTGCTTTACAACTGACACTCTCAAGGAAATGAGAAGACAAGCCACATACTGGGGAAAAATATTTCCAAAAAAATATTTTCAAAAGGCATATTCTATAAGGGAATGCTTTTCAAAATATACCAAGAACTAAAGAGGGAAATGCAAGCCAAAACAAGGAGATGTGGGGGCAAAGCAAGATGGCAGAATAGAAGCTCACAGTACTATTCATCCCTCCTACCCCCGCCACATGCTGGAACACCAAATTTTAGCAACCAACTACATGCAGAGAAGCACCATCACAAGAACCAAAAATCATGTGAAAAATCACAGTACCTAATTTTAACTTTATATTGTGGAAAGAGGTATTGAGGAGGGCCGAAGAGACAGTCATAAATTGCCAAGGCCAACAACTGTGGCATAAATTGCCAATGTCATGCACTGTGGAGACCGAATCTGTGTATCTGGGGGAGGAAGAGCACAGCAACTGAGGGACTTTACATTGAACTCAATGCTGCCCTGTTACAGCAGAGAACAAAGCCATATTGGGATTAGCGAGGGCCGGCACAAGGAGGGAGAATACTTACCAGCCCTAGCCAAAGGGGAATGGCCCATCCCAGCAGTTGGAAGTTTCTCTGTAAGCCTTGCCATCATGGACTGAAAGACCCTGGGGTCCTAGGTAAACTTGAAAGGCAGTATAAGACACAAAGACTGCAATTGCTAGGCAAATCCTAGTGCTGGGCTGGGCTTAGAGCAGGTGGACCAGGGTGCCATGTTACCTAAGGAGACACTAGCTGGAATAGCTAAGGGAAGACTTGCGCCTTTCCTTCTCAAACCCCAGTATTGGATTTAAGCACCAGCTTAGCTGTAGTAGAATAGAACACTTGGTAAATTGCTAACGTTTTTGACTCCAATCCCTGGCTCCCAGACAGCATCTCTGGACATGTTCAGGGACTGGGGATCTTGCCACCCTGAAGGTAAGGGCTTTAAGCAAGGCTAAGTATTGTGCTGGCTTCAGGTCTGACCCAGCACAGTCCCAGTGGTGATGGCCAAAGAGGTGCTTGCATCACCACATCCCTATTTCCTGGTGGCTCAACACAGGGAGAGAGAGAGACTCCCCTTGTTTTGGAGAAAATAAGGAAAAAACAAGACTCTGGCTGGTAATCCAGATAATTTTTCTGGATCTTTTCTGAGACCTCCAACATAGTACCTCTTTGAGTCTGTAAAATCAATAGCATTATTTGGCTTGGGGTTCAAGTCCATTCAAATACCTAGTAAGTCTTCCCAAGAAGGGCAGGTACAAACAAGCCCAGTCTGAGAAGACAACAATAAATACCTAATTCTTTAATGCCCAGACACCAAAGAACATTTACAATCATCAACACCATCCAAGAAAACAAGACTTCACCAAATTAACTAAATAAGTCACCAGGTGGCAATCCTGGAGAAATAGAGATACGTGACCTTTCAGAGAATTCAAAATAGCTGTTTTGAGGGAACCTAAGGGAATTCAAGAAAACACAGAGAAGGAATTCAGAATCCCATTATATATATTTAACAAAGAGATTGAAATAAGCGAAAGAATCTAGTGGAAAATCTGGAGTTGAAAAATGCAGACGACATATTGAAGAATGTATCAGAGTGTGTGTGTGTGTGTGTGTGTGTGTATATATATATATATATATTTTTTTTTTTTTTTTTTTTTTGAGGCAGAGTCTTGCTCTGTAGCCCAGGTTGGAGTGCAGTGGCGTGATCTTGCAACCTCCGCTTCCCGGGTTCAAGCAATTCTCCTGCCTCGGCCTCCCGAGTAGCTGGGGCTGCAGGCATGTGCCACCACCCCTGGCTCATTTTTGTATTTTTAGTAGAGACTGGATTTTACCATGTTAGCCAGGCTGGTCTCAAACTCCTGACCTCAGGCAATTTGCCCACCTCGGCCTCCCGAAGTGCTGGGATTACAGGCATGAGCCACTGTGCCTGGCCACATCAGAGTATTTTAATAGGAGAATTGATTAAGCAGAAGAAAGAATTAGTGAACTGGAAGACAGACTATTTGAAAATACACAGAAGAGACAAAAGAAATAAGAATAAAAACCAATGAAACATGCCTACAAGATCTAGAAAATAACCCCAAAAGGGCAAGTCTGAGTTACTGCCATTAAGGAGGCAGACAGAGATAGTAGAAAGTTTATGCAAATGAATAATAACAGAGAACTTTCCAAACTTAGAGAAATATATCAATATTCAAATACGAGAACATTATAGAACACCAAATAGTTTTAACCCAGAAAAGACTACCTCAAGACATTTAACAATCGAACTCTCAAAGGTCAAGGATACAGAGAGGATCCTAAAAGCAGCAAGAGAAAAGAAACAAATAGCATATAATGGAGCTCCAATATAGCTGGCAGCAGACTTCTCAGTGGAAGCCTTATAGATCAGGAGAGACAGACATGATATATTTAAAGTGCTGAAGAAAAACAAAACAAAACAAAGAAAAAAGCACCTTTTTTCTAGAATAGTATTTCCAGTAAATATCTTTCAAGCATGAAAGAGAAATAAAGACCTTGCCAGACAAACAAACCTGAAGGATTTTATCAACACCAGACCTGACCTATAAGAAATGCTAAAGGCAATTCTCCAACTTAAAAAAAGGATGTTAAGAAGCAATTAAAAACACCCGAATCCGAAAGCACAAGACTCACTGGTAATAGTAAGTACACAGAAAACAGAGAATATTATAACATTGTAATTGTGATGTATAAACTACTCTTAAGTAGAAAGACTAAAAGATGAACTGATCAAAAATAATAACTACAACACATTTTTAAGACACAGACACAAAAAAGTAAAATAAGATATAAATAGAAACAACAAAAACTTAAAAATTGGGGGAACAAAGTTAAAGTGTACAGCTTATATTAGTTTTCATTTTGCTTGTATGTTTACACAATCATTGTTAAGCTATCATTAGTTTAAAATAATAAGTTATAAGATATTATTTTCAAGCCTCATTTTGACCTCAAATCAACAAGCACACAACAGGTATACAAATAATAAAAAGCAAGAAATTAAATCAAACTACCAGAGAAAATCACCTTCACTAAAAAGAAGACAGGAAAGAAAGAAGGAAGGAAGATCACAAAACAACAAGAAAACAAAAAATGGCAGGAGTAAGTCCTTATTTATTAATAATAATATTGAATTTAAATGGACTAAACTCTCCAGTCAAAAATATAGAGTGGCTAAATGACCCAATAACCTGTTCCCTACAAGAAACACACTTCACATACAAAGACACACATAGACTGGTAATAAAGGGATGGAAAAAGATGTTCCATGCAAATTAAAACCAAAAAAAAACAAAAAAGAGCAGGATTTACTACACTTATATCAGACAAAATAGATTTCAAGATAAAACTATAAAAAGAGACAAGGTAATATAATGATAAAAGAGTCAATTCAGCAAGAGGATACAGCAATTGTAAATATATATGCACCCAACATTGGAGCACCCAGATACACATAGCAAATATTATTAAAGCTAAGGAGAGAGATAGACCTCGACACAATAATAGCTGTATACTTCAAAACCTCACTTTCAGCATTGGACTAATCATTCAGAGAGAAAATCAGCAAAGAAATGTCAGACTTAATCTGTGCTATAAACCAAAAGGTCCTATATGTGTATTACGTACATTCGTGTAATGTTACAGAACGTTTCACCCAACAGCCACAAAATACATTTTTTTTTCCTCAGCATGTGGATCATTCTTAAAGATAGACCATATATTCAGCCACAAAACAGATCTTAAAATATACAACAAAATGAAATAATGTCATGTATCTTCTATGAGCACAATGGAATAAAATTAGAAATAAGTAACAAGTAGAATTTTGGAAACTAAACAAACGCATGAAAATGAAATGATATAATACTGAAAGACCAGTGGGTCAATGAAAAACATGAGAAGAAAATTGGAAAATTCCTCTAAACAAATGGTTTTGGAAACACAACATATCAAAATCCGTAGGATGTAGCAAATACAGTTCAAAGATGAAAATTTATAGCTACAAGTGCCTACATTAAAAAAGAAGAAAACTTTTAAATAAATAACCCAGTGATGCATCCTAAAGAACCAGAAATGTCAACAGAACACCAAATACAAAAGTAGTAGAAAAGAAATAATAAAGATCAGAGCAGAATTAAATGAAATTGAAATGAAGAAAACAATACAAAAGATCAATTCAACAAAAAGTTGGTTTTATGAAAGATAAACAAAATTGACAAATCTTTAGTCAGACTATGAAAAAAAGAGAAAGCCAAATAAATAAAATCACAGATGAAAAGTGAGACATTACAATTGATATGGCAGAAATTCAAAAGATCATTAGTGGCTTCTTAAGCAACTTTGTGCCAATAAATTAGAAAATCTAAAAGAAATGAACAGATTCCTAGACACATAAAACCTATCATGATTGAACCATGAAGAAATCCAATCCCCGAACAGACCAATAACAAAGAATGAGATTGAAGCCTTAATAAAATGTCTCCCAGTAAAGAAAAGTCCAGAACCCAATGTCTTCACTGCTAAACCCTACCAAACATTGAAAGACAACTAACACCAATCCTACTCAAACTGTTCTGAAACACAGAGGAAGAGCAAATACTTCCAAGCTTATTCTACAAGGCCAGTATTACCCTGACACCAAAACCAGACAAAGGCACGTCAAAAACAGAAAACTTCAGGCCAATATTTCTGATGAATATTGATGTAAATATCCTCAACAAAATACTAGCAAACCAAATTCAACAATATATTAAAGAGATCATTCATCATAACCATGTGGGATTTATCCCAGGGATTCAAGAATAGTTCCACATATGCAAATCAATTAATATGATACATTGTATCAACAGAATGAAGGACAAAAACCATATGATCATTTCAATTGATGGTGAAAAAGCTTTTGATAAAATTCAACATACTTCAGAATAATAAAGGTTATATATGACAGGCCCACAGATGGTATCATACTGAATGGGGAAAAACTGAAAAAAACCTTTTCTCTTAGATTTGGAACATGACAAGGCTACCCACGTTCACCGCTGTTGTTCAACATAGAACTGAAGTATTGGCAAGATTAATCAGATAAGTTAAAGATATAAAGGCCATACAAATTGAAAAGGAAGATGCCAAACTATCCTTGTTTGCAGATGTTGTAATCTTATATTTGGAAAAACCTAAAGACTTCCCTAAAAGACTATTAGACAAATTCAGTAAAGTTGTAGTATAAAAAAATCAACATACAAAAATCAGTAGCATTTTGTTTTATGTATGTATGTATGTATGTATGTATGTATGTATGCATGCATATATTTATTTATTTTTGAGACGGAGTCTTGCTTTGTCCCCCAGGCTGGAGTGCAGTAGTACGATCTCGGCTCACTGCAATCTCTACCTCCCAGTTTCGAGCAATACTCCTGTCTCAGCCTCCCGAGTAGCTGGGATTACAGCACCATGTCCAGCTAATTTTTGTACTTTTGTAAGTATATATTTCTACTAAAAATATAAAATCATTTCCAAAATTTATTAAATAAATAGAATCAAGCTTTTGTCTTGGCTTTCCTATAGGAGCTATAACACAAGGTAAACAAATAGAATAAATACATTATATGTATATATATCTATCTGTATACATAGATATATATAACACATGGGCATATGTGTTCTGTGTATATATACACACATATACATATATATAGGAATACACATATATATACACAGATAGAATACATATATGTATTCTAGTTGATAAAACGTAGAAATAATAGAATTGAAATAGAAAATATATGCAATACCACCTTGAAAAGTCCTCAAAAAGAGAGGCATATTATAATAGAAGGTTGATGACAGGATGGATGTGCATGTATTATTTTTTATGTAAACACATTGTTGCACACACATATATAGAATGTGTATTTCAGTACGTTAGAACTGATATCCATGGCTCTATAGTCTAAATTTCCACAGATAACACAATTCAGGAATTGACAGGAAAGGCTCTGTGTCTCAAATCTACTTAAGGAAATTTTCCCAGTGGTATCAGAAGCAGAGATCTTTGTCCCCCATTAACATCCTTTGGAGAAAAATAGTGCAGAGGCTTACCATGGGAGGCACACAGCGCCATTTGTATTATGAGTAATTGAGAGATTAGTTCTCTGCTGTGAAGTGATGGAGGGCAATGAATCAGGCATTATCTTTCTTTCTCTGAGGAAAATGAGTTGGAAAATTCAATAGATGGAGCTTTAGGGAGGTAAACAAGATCCAGGCCAAGAGAAGAGTGTCAGTATGTGTTCTCAAGTTAAACAAATACTGATGCTTTTTATGCAGTTAGGCATTGTATCCAATGCATTCCACAATGGCACAATTATATAATTACCTTCAAACATTCTTTTACACATACTTGTAGATTGCCTTGCACATATTGAGAACAGACTAGGAAAAGTGACATGAGACAGTTCCTACTCTCAAGTCCAGGGAGCAAGACAAGCCCGTAGTAATTACAACTCAGACAATAAGTGATGTGTTCTGAATAGGCAAACGATGTCATGAGAACACAAATAGAGAAGAAAAGGAAAGTAAGAATGTGTTCTAGCTCTCTTCCAGAGAAGACACGAAAAAGACCAAATTCTTCCTATGTTAGGACTCCTCTCCTTCCCACTTGCATTGCTCTAATTCAAACTCCTTTGTTTCTGTTTGTGCTAACACTGTTTCACACACCATCATCCTATTTCAGTCTCATTCCTGACTATTCTTCACGTTGCTGCCAGGATTATCGTAAGGATAGGCATGTGCATTATTTTTCCACGTAGAGTCTTCTGCTGTTTACTGTTGCTAAGGGACTGATGTGTAGAATTCTGAAAGTTAACTTTTCTATGGAAAATAACCTTGCACTTTATCTTCAGACCAAAGAAGCTTTTGGGAGTGAAAAAGGACACTGTCAATCATGATTTCAGAAACAGTGATATAATCAGGATTGTTCTGGACAAACTATGTCACCTGGCAATTAGACTTCACCTACATGCCAGCTTGCAAAGGATACAAGTTTTTGCTAATACTAATAGATACCTCTATTGGCTGGGTTGAAGCTTACCCTACCAGAACAGAAAAGGTTCTCTTAAAGGAAATAATCCCTCTAAGGAATCTACCACATATTTATCAAAAGCACCTCCAATAGCTTTTCTTTCTCCTCCCCACTTATCTTGGGCTTCGGTGACAATCACTCACTACTTTTTAAATATAGATTCAGCTTAGACCTTTATAATCATTGTTTCTTTAGCAGTGAAATCTTGAACTCCTCTTCATTTAACAACATACTTATCTTTCAAAATGCAGATTAAGTACTATCTCCATTAATTTTTAAAAACATTTTCCAGTAGAAATATTGTTCCACTATTACTGGAATTTCGGCACATATAAATTTCAGCACAGTGCTTGGCCATAGTGGTTGTTCAATATGTATTTGTTGATTGCATACTCTTACTGTGTTTACAAGTTCTCATTGTATTATCTAGTACATATCCCTCTGCAATCAACTGTATACTTAACTAGATTAGAATTACATCCTTAGTACTAACTGGGTTGTTTGGAACATATTAGTTTCTCATCATTTGCTGAATTATTAAACATATTCTTTGTCATATGGCCTAGGCCATGAGAAGTTTGCCATCAGCAGAAAATGAAATTATTTTAAAATTTCTTTATAAATTCCATTCTTTGAACTGATTTGCTATATAACATAGTGACCAAACAAGAAGCCATATAAAGAATGTTTCAATAACTTGCAATACTCTTAATTAGGTTTTGTGACATTTTAAAATGGTAACATTAGTAAAGGCACTAATTCCTCATTCTGTCAAGTTCTAAATTCAGGTACATCAAAACATTAAAAATGAATTAAGTAGACATGATCATGGTCACATGGTATTGAGAAGTGACAATGTGCTAGTAGCCCTCACTTTCAGCGACTCCTCGGCCTCGGAGTCCACTCTGGCTGTGGTTGAGGAGCCCTTCAGCCTGCCACGGCACCGTGGGAGCCCCTCTCTGGGCGGGCTGAGGCTGGAGCCTCCTCCCTCTGCTTGCAGGGAGGTGTGGAGAGACAGGTGCAGGCGGGAACTGGTGCTGCGTGCCACACTCCCGCACCAGTGCGAATTCCAGCAGGTGCAGGCGTGGACTCCGCGGGCCCCGCACATGGAGCAGCTGGCAAGCGCCATTGGTCCAGGACAGTGAGGGGCTTAGCACCCCAGCCAGGCAGCTGTGGAGGGTGCGCCGGGTCCCCCAGCAGTGCCGGCCCGCCGGGGCTGCACTGAAATTCTCGCCGGGCTTCCCCGCAGGGCAGGGCTCGGGACCTGCAGCCCGCCATGTCTGAGCTCCCCCACTGCGGTGGGCTCCCCCTCAGCCTGAGCCTCCCCTACTGATGTCGCCCCTGGTGGCGCCTGGTCCCATCGACAACCCAAGCCTGAGGAGTGCAGGCTGCGGCTCCAGACTGGTGGGCAGCTCTGCCTGCAGCCCCGATGCATGATCCACTAGGTGAAGCCAGCTGGGTTCCTGAGCTGAATAGAGACTTGGAGAACTTTTTTATCTAGTGGGAGGATTGTATGTGCACCAATCAGCACTCTGTGTCTAGCTAATCTGGTAGGGACTTGGAGAACTTTTATGTCTAGCTAGAGGATCCTAAATACACCAATCAGCACTCTGTATCTAGCTCAAGGATTGTAAATACAGCAATCAGTACTCTGTGCCTAGCTCAAGGTTTGTAAATACATCAATTGGTACTCTCTAACTAGCTAACTCTGCATCTAGCTAACCTAGTGAGGACTTAGAGAACTTTTCTGTCTAGCACTCTGTGTCTAGCTCAAGGATTGTAAACACACCAATCAGCACTCTGTGTCTAGCTCAAGGACTCACTGCAAGCACTCTGTCAAAACGGACCAATCAGCTCTCTGTAAAATGGTCCAATCAGCAGGATGTGGGTGGGGCCAGACAACGGAATAAAAGCAGGGTGCCTCAGCTAGGCAGTGGCAACCCCACGGTGTCCCCTTCCACACTGTGGAAGCTTTGTTCTTTCGCTCTTTGCAATAAATCTTGCTGTTGCTCACTCTTTCGGTCCACTAAGAGCTGCAACACTCACCACGAAGGTCTGCAGCTTCACTCCTGTCAGCGAGACCATGAACCCACCGGAAGGAAGAAGCTCCAGACACAACTGAATGTCTGAAGGAACAAACTCTGAATACACCATCTTTAAGAACTGTAACACTCACCGTGAGGTTCCGCGGCTTCATTCTAGAAGTCAGTGAGACTAAGAACCCACCAATTCCGGACACAGTATGACATCATAGGAGATCGAGAATATGCGCCCAACTTTCATGCTCGAACTGAAACTTTTTTTTCTAACAAATATGCTCTGGCATCATCAAGGAGTCTACTGTGTTTACCAAATTATGTAAGCTGGGAAAATCAGTACAAAAGTTTATTGTGTTTTACCTCATTGTTTTTAAACGTTTTGAATTTATGACTTGCAGTGACAAGACTGAGAGAAGATTAAATATAAATGAAAGAATAATGACATTAAGTAAGGTAAACCATGTCACATGATGTCTGAAGAAGGAAGAATTAAAAAGTTGGCTTCTTGAAAAGCAACTGAAATGTGATATGAATCAAAAAATTGGGAATAACACTTGCGAGATTTTTCTTCTTTGAGTGAAGTCTTCTCACATTCAGTTTCCACTTTTCTGAACTTCCAGGTAGTATTTATTCGATGAGAATCTAAATGGTAGAAATGTGCTTATCAGCATACTTTAGCTCACATCTGTGAATTGTTGTGCTTGATTGCAGTGTAGGTGTTCATGGTGGGAATAACAAGAGCAGAGCTTTGATGGGATGCATCCTTAGTATTACTACGATTTTCTTTTCAATGGTTTTGAATGAAAGATAGTTAAGAAGGCATACCTATTTTCACTATAAGTGTCCAAGAGAAAGTAAACATTCTTAGAATCACTACATATTTGAAGTATGCTTCATTTCAGTCCTACACTACAGGTTTTCTGTTTTGTTTATTGAAGCAGTCTGCATTTTGTCATTTCACTCAACATTTCAATATGATTCTCCACTATCATTTTCACTACCTACAGTATTAGTTCATTATATCTTGCATTTTTTATCTACTCTTAAAATAATTCTCAATAATGTTGCATAATACGATCAATACAGTTAATTTTTCTTTTACTATACACTATATAATTTGTGGGGAATGCCAATAAAGTTCATACAAAATTTGAATGCTACTAAGGTATTTATGAAGTATATTTAAAAGTAATTACTCATATCAACATATAAAATATCTCCTATTGGCTCCCATAAAGCAATGATACTGTTCCTTTCCCATAGGCTACGTAAGGGAAATAAAATTGAATTGCACTCAACACTGCACCATAGACATAACAAACTGAAGATAAATTAACATTCCTCAGTGACTATTGCAGCTCTATCCCTTATCTTGCGTTTTAGAAATTATAAATAATATATATATATACACAAGAACATTATAATAAAGTTAAATGACTTTTTAAATTCATTTCTTAAGGCAATCCATTCACAATATTTAGTAAATAATTTTTTTGATGAATTATTTAATAAATTACAATCAATGAGTTTAATGCTGTCAATCTATCAAAACACTATAGTTAGAAGCAGTACCATAAGGGGTAGAAAAATTGTAACACATTGTCTTGCTCTCAAGGTAATGATCACCTAGTAGATAGAAAAGTTCACCAGTGCTTACAACACTAGGTGAAGTAAAAGTACTCAAAAAGGCATAAACCAAGTGTAGAGTTAAAAGATATCACATTTAATTGGGGGAGATTACACAAATCTTTGTAAAAGAAATAACATTTGAAATTGTTATATAATTATTTACATTTCAACATGGGGTAAAGGAAGAGGTGATATAGATCATTTCAGATTGATGAAATGACATAAAGAAAAGCATGATTTTAGAAATAAGGCACTTTCAGGAAATAGCAAAAACTTTGAAACTGTTTGATGAAATTCATATCTCCATCGATACCTCTCAATATATTTTCTTCAAATGAATGACTGGTTGGTTTTTTACTTGTTATAAGTGTGCCTAATAAGGCTCCCAAAGTCTTTCATTGAAAATTATCTCCTTCAGACATTCCAGTCACTGTGCACTTAATTAGAATGCCTAGAGTAAAAGAGGGAAGAGGGACTTTTTTTAAAGGCTCAAAAATGTTTGATTTGGTGAAACCTATAAATCCATGGATCCAAGAATCCCAATAAAGCTTAAGCACAAAAAAAATGAAAATAACTACACTTAAGTATGTCCCAGTCAAGTTGATGAAAACTAGAGATAAAAAGGAAAACTTTAAATGAGCCAGTGAATTTTTAAAAAATCAACAACAGCGACAACAACAAGATTTATAGTATCAGGGAGTAAAGATGAAATCATCAACTCAAGAAAATTAAATAAAAACACTGAACCCAGATTTGAAACGGAATGTTCTCCTTGGTTTTAATAAGTAACTCTGTCCACTGAAGGGGCCTAGAGGGAATGACTGGATGAGCTAATGGCAATGGGGGTACCTAACAACGTAAAGGCTTGTCTGTGTTTTAAATGGAGAAACCAAGATTGAAAAGACAGCATGGGGGAAATTAAAATATATATATATAAGAAAATGGATTGGCTATTAAATACTGATAAATCTTTTATCAATATTTTTTTAAAGCATGATATTGCCAAGCTAGTTATGTGGAAAAATAATCCTTGTGTTTCAGATATGCACACTGAAGTATCTGAGGTAGAAATAAGAGGGTGTCGAAACTGACTTTTAAATATTTCTGGAAAACAAATTATGATAAGGGGAGATAAAAGAAGATATTGATCACTCTCAGTTCTTTACATTGTTTTTTTGTGTCTGTTTAGGTTATCCAGAATAAAATAATTTAAAGCAACCGTAAGTATATAAAAGATATATATTTCAAACACCAGTTTTTAAAAATATGTTTAATATAATTTTGGCATTATAAAATAAACTGAAAATAAAATAGCCATTTTAACTTGTGTGGGGTATAGCTCATTTTGGTTTCCATTTGCATTTCTCTGATGGCTAACAATGTTGCACATTTTTTCATTTATTTTTGGTCATTTGTATGTCTTCTTTTTAGATATGTCGATTCAGATCATTGGCCCATGTTTTAATAGGATAGTTTTCCTGCTATGGAGTTGAATTCCTTCCATATTTTGAATATTAACCCCTTATCAAAGTATAATTTGCAAATATTTTTCTCTCCATTTATGGTTGTCTTTTTGCTGGATTAAATTGTTTCCTTTGCAGTGCAGAAGTTTTCTAGTTTGATGAAACCCCTTTTGCGCATTTTTGCTTTGGTTTCCTGTGCTTTTGGGGTCATATTCAAAAAATCATTGCCTAGCCTATATCATGCAGCTTTTCCTCTAAGTTTTTCTTTGAATAGTTTTATAGTTTCAGATCTTACATTTCAGACTACACTCCATTTTTAGTCTATTCTTGTATATGGAGTGAGCTAAGGGTCCAGTGCCATTCTTTTGCATGTGAATAGCCAGTTTTCCAAACAGCATCTATTGCAGAGACTGTCCTTTCCCCATGTGTGCTCTACTTTTGTGAAGGATTACCATGGAATTTTGATGGGGATTGCACTGAATCTGTAGATTGCTTTGGGTAGTATGGACATTTTAACAATATTAATTCTCCCAACCACAAACATAGGGCATCTGACTGCACATGATTGTTAAACTTTAAATTCCTCAAATCTGAAACCTAACTGGATGTTAGTAATTTTGGGTAAGATAGTTATATTTTATTATATTTATGTTTTAAATCCCTTATAGTTAACATATGCCTAGTGGAGAACCTTATAGATGAAATTGTATTGTTCCCTGGTTTTTGTTTCACAATAATACTGGAAGGCATGTTAGGAATTGAGAAAAGGTATAGATGAACATATTTTGCCATGTGGAAGTTTAGTAATTGGTATGAGGTGGTTTATTATGCTATTTTTATTGTTTTTGTATATGCTTGAAATTTTTCATAATCGTAGTACTTTTTAACCCAAACCCTTGGCTACTGACTGAAAGACCCTTCCTTTTTCCACAGTCTGTTTCCTCCTTGAGACAGCTGAAGTGCCAGCTTCCAGATCCTGCTTGAATTTTCAATTTTACTCTGTTACTCACCTTACATATTTCTGAATTCATTGTGCATAAAATATTATATTTTATCTAGAATTTAAAAAATTATACCAAAATTTCATATCAAGACTATTGGAGAAATAAGCTATCTCTCATTGGGGCCATCTATCTCTGTTATTTTGAGACAATCACTAAACATTCATCTTCTTGGAAATAAGACTAGCAAGGAATTGACCAGAACAGATAGATGGGGGGAACTAAAAGTATTTGTTGGTTTAATTTTTTACAATATCACTGAAATCACAGATAATATTCACTCTAATAGCTTTGGATTTACTATTAAATTTTTATATTTTCAAAATAGGAACACTGAACCCACAGTGAAACCCAGAGTAGACTATGTAACTTGTCCATTGTCATACAGCTGGATTTTTTTCTACTTTGAAAACATACAAAAACATATTCTTCACAAAATACATTCTAGAATCATATGCACACTACCTTTCGTTACTGTTATTATGGAGAATCTATTCTTCCAGTCCTCTCCATTAATGGGGATAATTAAGAGTCTGCAGTGATCCCAGGAGAACAGATAATGCACAAATATCAAATAACTGAACTAGAGAAATTAAATGCAAAGACTACTACTTGGTTACCCTGGCAACTTACCTAATTGAATATTTCACATTACTCTTGGGTGAGTCAAAAACTATACAAAGTGTATTTCCATGTATTTTCTACAGAATATTTTTGAGAATAATCTCAAGATACAATTTTCCAACGCTTGCCTACTTTTAAGAATGTTTTCTTTGTTGAGTTCATAAGAAATAGACATAAAAAGAGAACTGAACCAGTTATAGTGGATAACAATTTAAGATTTTGAAATATATTTTCAGAATTTCAAGGTAAATAGGCCCAAAGCATTTATATTTTCAGTCACATTATGCATACCAAAAAGACATATTTTAAGAATAAGATGTTTGTATGTAAAAGATGATTTGTAACCCTAGTCACACAACCTACTCAATGTATCCACTCAAAGGATCCTGTTAAGAAAAGGTTAATTTTGCTTTCAGTCAAAATCCATATGTAAACACACACCTCATCAAAACCTGATTATAAGAGTTCATAAGAAATATACATATAAAGAGAATTGAACCAGTTATAGTGGATAACAATTTAATATTTTGAGGTATATTTTCAGAATTTCAAGGTACATAGGTTCAAAGCATTTATATTTTCAGTCACATTATGCATACCAAAAAGACATATTTTAAGAATAAGACTTTTGTATGTAAAAGATGATTTGTAACCCTAGTCACACAACCTACTTAATGTATCCACTCAAGGGATCCTGCTAAGAAAAGGTTAATTTTGCTTTCAGTCAAAATCCATACATAAACACACACCTCATCAAAACGTGATTATAAAAGCACTTAGGCTCTGCATTTAAAATGTGAAGTTGGAGGTTAATCGGCACACATATTGCTGTCTACAATGGAACATAACCTTTCCTAAAGTGGCACACTGTGTAGGTTCTTGCAGTCCTTGATAATAAATGCTGACAGAGGTATCCAATTATTCAGGCTTGGCTGCAGCCACAGTCCCTTAACTATGTGAGATAAATGGGATGGTGGAGAACACACAGAGGGAACACAAACCTTAGATAGCCAAGTATAAAATGAAAGAAAAACGGAACTTAAAAGCAGTAATTTTGAGTTCATAGGAAGGCTCATAACACTTTTAGAAAGAATCATGCCTCAGTGAAATAAGCAATGAATCAGAAGTCAGGACCTAATTTTGGCTCAAGCCTTAAGTAGCTGTGTGATCTTGAAATAAAATTTTCTGGACATTCGTGTCCTCATTTGTCTAAAGGCAGGAGGTGGCAATTGAACGCTGAAATAGATTAACTGTAAGACCCTATTTAGCTATGACATTTCATGATTCAATTATACACACACATTCTTTATATATGGGAAATGTGTATTTTATACTGGTATGTATATCTTATCTCACAATACTAATTGTTTAACCAATATATCAAATCTTATTTAAGAACACTTTAATAGCTTCACAGACTCACTTTCAAAGGATACTTATATTTATTTATGTATTTATTTTGGGATAGAGTTTTGCTCTTGTTGCCCAGGCTGGAATGCAACTGCATGGTCTCAGCTCATTGCAACCTCTGCCTCCCAGGTTCAAGTGATTCTCCTGCCTCAGCCTCCTGCATAGCTGGGATTACAGGCATGTGCCACCACACCTGGCTAATTTTGTATTTTTAGTAGAGAAAGGGTTTCTCCATATTGGTCAAGCTGGTCTTGAATTTCCAACCTCAGGTGATCTGCCCGCCTCGACCTCCGAAAGTGCTGGGATTACATGGGTGAGCCACCAAGCCCAGCCAGGATACTTACATTAAATAAAATTGCAATAGTTTAAGATTCTTGAAATTCTACTCTTAGAACTGCTTTCAGAATGTATTTCTGCAATTTTCCTCAGCAATTAAAATCTTTATCCTTTGAAATTTAAATGTTATAACACTCCAAGGAATCCATAATTATTTTATTTAATAAAACTAGAGAAGAATCCAGGTAACAAGTTTGACATAAAACAAAACAGATATTTCAAGCAATGCCACATCGTTGGAGTAGGTAAACTCCTTCCCCAGATGACCAATTTAAAGGACAATGTTCAGTATAAAGTGTAAGCTTAGATGTATGAGGATCTTATAGATAAATGCATATGCAAGTGGATATGCTCAAACACAGATTGAGTTTCAATTAATATTGATTAAATAAAATGGGCTGTTTGACTATTTTTACGAACATAGACACTGAATTTTTACTTTTGATATTAATACCACAGAAGTTAAAACACAATGTTTTCCAGTTAATTGTCTCAGTCCAATATTTTTTGGATACTGGTCAATGGAGTTTGCAGACAGGGAATTAATTCATTGTTGCATTAAGAAACATTTTTTTCCTGATATTAAGTATTAAAATTCTTAGCTTCTAAGGTCTTAAACATTTTTGGAAGATAATTGGTTAAAGCTAAATTCTACATGCATTTTCCTTTCATCTCCACTTCCTCACTCTTCTTTAAAATAGCTGCATACCTAAACCACTACTAAGATATGGCTTATTTGTTCCAGCCCCCAATGTAACCTGCCACTTCTGTAGCTTTTTGAAGTTTTATTACCAAGAAAGATGTAATCAATTTATCCTAAATTAATGAATACAGCTTGCATGTCAAAATTCCCCACTCATCTCCTTGAAGTATGAGCACAGTAAAATAACATCTGATACCAAATTCATTTGTTTTCCCAGCATTAGCTTTGCATTTAACTATGTGGGCCAAAGGAATCAAAACCATCTGACTTTCTCTTCTTGAAATAATCAATACATTTTTACAGGACAGTGTAATTTTTTTCTTAAAAAAGAAAGAGGCAAAGTCTGTTTAATATTTAGGAGCTCAAAAACCTGAGAGAAAAGAATAAATACGTGGCTTCCTTCTTATCATGAAATCCTGTCATTTTTGCTTCCGAAAATGATACACAGATTTCAAAAGAAACTTAAACCTAGGTGTCCTTTCAAATATATAACAATAACAAAGAGAGTGTGGTTTTCTTCATCTTCTTCTGAACTTTAAGCTTGATTAAACTCAGTAAAAGGTTATGAATGTTGTAAAATAGCTTTAGAAAAATATTTTTTATTTCTTCTAAGTATTAGCTCTTTCCAGATGACTATAAATGCCTAGAATTTGTGAAGACACATTTGTGTTCTCCCAGGAAAGCCTTTCAAAGTTATCTTTGATGTGTAGATCAAAACTATCTCTTCCTAGTTATAACACACAAAAATCTACTTTATGAATAGAAGCATTTTTTTAGAAAACAAAACATCATTTGTATAATTATCTAGCTCTGGAAATCATTTGCCAGGAAAATGAGGGCATAAAGTTAGCAAGAACAAAAGTGTCTAAATAACATTTCTGACTTTAAGAGCCAATTGTTAGAAGACATCAGTATCTACGGAAATTGTGAAATGATAACAACTTTTATTTTATCAAGCATTTAATAACACATAAATGAGTAGGTATAACATATTATCCATTAGAAACAATGACATTAAATTAACGGTAGTGTGCTCTATTCAGCTGACTATATATTTAATAGAACTTGAATATTACAAATCTTAAAAGAAAACAGAAAGAAGATGGAGGTGGTGACAATGTAGATTTTTTAACATTCTTAAATCTCCCTGAAAATGAGAAGATTGATTATATATAAAATGTTAAAATATGGTCAACATCTACAACAATGACCACACAAAAGGAGATATGATAGCTGTACACACCCCAATGTGCTTGCTTGGTCAAGAAGAAAATACAAGTGAACTCTATAGGCCTGGCATGGCATTAGTGTCTGTGTGGAGGAAGCAGAGAGAAACAGAGAAATCTCTCATGACTATGGAAGAAGTAAATAAAGAAAAACTAATACCACTTATAGGAACTCTCTGGAAAGTACAATGTACTAATTTGAGAACAAAAGATGAAACTTCAAGTGTTTTTGTTTCAAATTACTACCAGAGTGAAAGGGGTCTCTGATGAAGTCTGAAGGTGCTGGAACCATCTGAGTCCTGTGAGCACTTCCAAAGATTGCTTGCAGGACAACGATAAAACAAAACAAACCAGACAATGCAAGGAATTGCAGCATCACTGCAATTGTGAGGGAGTGAACTTACTGTCCAGTCCAAGCTTTCTTCTAGAACAAAGTCCTGAGCTGAGAGAAACCTCTAGCAACATATTTCTCATTGAAGGAATAAGAAAAATACGGGCAAAGGGAAAGCTGAAATGTTAGAACAGATCCAAGACATCTCAGAATGTGAGACCGTGCCTTTTAAAACAATTCACAGGACAACAGAAAAATCTCTAATGCCACGAAGCTAGGAAAAAAAGCCTTATGTACCCTCTTTCCTAAAAGTTCAGCTATAACTAAATAACATGTACAAAATGAAGAATAGAAAGAAATTATCATTGAATTACATATAAAGCTGATACAAGAAAAAGATTGAGGACAGAATAATGTATTTAGAGGCAACATTAGCATAGGACATGCCCATAAATAGATGAAAATTTTGGCCCAATGTTTCAAAATGAGCTAAAAAGATGATGAAAAACAAAATAAAGACATAAACTGGAAGTAAAAACAAAAATCAAGTGATGAAACACAGGAATATATTTTATTTCATAAATAAAATACTTTTTTCAGACATAAAGGCTAAGAGGAAAATAAAAAAAAAATAGAAAATTCCTTAAAACAGAAAGATGGAAGAGAGGTAATTTTTTAAATAAAAAATAAATGGAGAAAATATGAATTAAAATTATAATGCAATACCACTACATATAATCTAATTAAATAATAATAATAATGAAATATATACAATTCTAATTGTGTTGAACAGTGTTTAAATATCTCATATAACCCTAGGTACAATCACTTTGGAAAAATGGCAGTACCTAAAATTGGACATTCATACCTAAGACCCATTAATCCCCTGCCTACATTTATGTACAAGAGAATGCATATATAGGTTCATCAAGAGATTGAAACTTTGGTAGTCAGAACTATTCATAATAGCCAAGAGCGTTAAAAAGTTCAAATTTTAATTAGCAGAACTACAAAGAATTAAATCATGGTATACGGTCAAATAAACACCATATATAAATGAAAAGTAATGAATAACTGTACGCAGGAATATTGATGAGCTCACAAACATGATGTTGAGAGAATGAGGCCAGACACAAAAGAGCACACACTGCAAATATCCTTTATGTAAAATTTAAAAGCAGATATAATTTTAAAACCTCAAAAGTAAATTAAAAAAAAGTAAATGTGATCTCATTAAATTAGAAAGCTTCTGCATGGCAAAATAAATGGTCATAAGAATAAAGAGACAACCCACAGAATGGGAGATAATATTTGCAAACTATGCATTCAACAAAGGACTAGTATCCAAAATCTACATGGAACTCAAAGAAATCAGAAAAAAAAATCCATCAAAAAGTAGGCAAATGACATAAATAGACATTTCTGAACAAAAGATATAAAAATGGCTAACAAGAAAAAAATGGCCAACGTCACTAATCATCAGGGAAATGCAAATTAAAACCACAGTGAGATACCACCTTACTCCTACAAGAATGGCCAATATGAAAAAGTCAAAAAATAATAGATGTTCGTGTGGATGTGGTAAAAGAGGAACACTTATACACTGCTGGTGAGAGTGTAAATTAGTACAACCTCTATGGAAAACAGTATGGAGAGTATTTAAAGAACTAAAAGCAGATCTACCATTTAATTCAGTAATCTTACTACTTGGCTGTCTACCCAAAGAAAAAGAAGTTATTATTTGAAAAAGACACATGCACACATATGTTTATTGCCGCCTAGTTTACAATTGCAAAGATATGGAACCAACCCAAGTGTCCATCAATCAATGAATGAATAAAGAAAATGTAGTATATATACATCACAGAATACTACTCAGTAATAAAAAGGAAAGAAATAACGTCTTTTTCAGCAACTTGGATGAAGCTGGAGGTCATTATTCTAAGGAAAGTACTCAAAAATTGAAAATCAAATATTGTATATTTTCACTTATAAGTGAGAGCTAAGCTATGGGTACACAAAGGCCTACAAAGTGACATAATGGACTTTAGAGACTCAGAAGGAAGACGGTGGGGGTTAGGGATAAACAACTATGTATTGGGTAAAATGTACACTATGGGTACACTAAAATCACTGAATTCACTACAAAATTCATCCATGTAACCAGAAACCCTTTCTAGCCGCAAAGCTATTGAAACGGTTTTTTAAAAAATAAATAAAACGCAGGATGCTGGTTAATTTTTGGCAATGCTGGTGGTTGGATAAATGTACCTTGGAGCTACTGGGTTTCTGAGACTCCGAAATTTAGATTTCTTCGTCTAGATACTAATTATTTGACATCCAATTCATTGAACCTTAAGCTTTTTAATGAGTAATTTTTGGCTTATATGTTCTACTTAAATCAATTTTTTAGGTAAGATAAATAAAAGGGTATTATAAAAAAATGTAACAGACGAAGCAATCTAACACATATATAGCGAAATTCCACATTGGAAAAAAAAAAAGTAAAAACAAAAATAATGGGAAAATAATGGAAGGGAAGAAATACATACACACACACACACACAAACACACACAAGCACAAACTCATCAAACATCCACAGAACTTTTCACAAATTAAAATGTAAACAAAACTTGAAATTTGTATTTGAATAATACATCAAACCTGGAAAAACCAAATCCAAATCACCAACACCAAGAAGACACATTCTAGTAAAAAAGACTAGATTTTAAAAACAAACATTAAAAATTATTTCATCACCCAAGCAAAAATTGAGCAGGTACCCCATAATAGAAAGAAAATTAGACTGTACTTAGATGTTTTTCATTGCTATAGTTTATACCAAAAGAAAATGCAGTAATATATTTAAGATACTCAAAAAAGAGAATGTGAGAAATACAAAGACTACGACCAACTCCTTTCAACATATAAGAGCTCAATAAAATGTTCCTGTGAGCACCCGAGGTCAGGAGTTCAAGAACAGCCCCGTCAACATAGTGAAACCCCGCCTCTACAAAAATACAAAAATTAGCCAGGTGTGGTGGTGTGCACCTTTCAATACCAGCTACCCAGGAAGCTGAGGTAGGAGAATAGCTTGAATCTGGGAGGTGGGGGTTGAAGTGAGCCGAGATCATCCCATTGCACTCCAGCATGGGGAAAAAGAGAGTGAGACTCCGTCTCAAAAAAAAAAAAAAAAAAAAAGAAAAAAAAAATTCCCGTGAGCAACTCGAAGAATCTAACAGAGAATAAAGTTCAAATAACCAAAATGACAAGAGAGATTGTGACATAAGAAATAGTGGTCACACAAATTCTATCTGATGGTGGATCATCATGAAATGATGGCTATATTAGACAGAGTATAGTATGAAAAAGCTATCTACTCAGACAATAAAGATATAAGTCAAGAACTAGAAGTGTGTGGGAGCAGGATAAAATAAACTTTTTAGTTTTTTAAAATGCTTTTTATTGTTGTTGTTCTGTAATGTATTTTGTCAAATATCATGTTTGTGACCCCTGCTTTCTTTCTATTTGGTATTGCCTGTCATATCTTTGCCTGCACTTTTGTTTTAACTTTTCTATCTTTGTTTTAATGTGTCAGTCTATTTACAGAAAAAATCAGTTGATATAATGTGCAGTATTATAGTTAATCCAAATAATTACTAATTCAAAAGAAGCTGTAATGTCATGGTAGAGATGAGATACCTTTATCCATTTTCTACTTCTATAACAGAATACAAACAAACAACGTGATTTATAAAGAAAAGAAGTTTGTTTGGCCCACAGCTCTGGAGACTGGAAGTCCAAGGGCAGAGTGCTGTCATCTGTTCAGCATTTGGTAAGGGCCCCCTTGTTGTGTTATAACATGCTGAAAGGCATCACATGATGAGAGTGTGAGAGACAGAGAGAAAATAGGGGCAAAACTTATTCTCTTCTCAGGAGCTCACACCCAAGACATGCAACACACTCCCATGAGAGTGACATTAATCCACTCACGATGGCACAGCCCTCTTAATTCCATTATATGGTAGTTAAATTTCAACATGAGTTTTGGAGTGGACCTTGAAACATAGCACAGAGCCAATGTGGGATTTTAAAGCAAAGTGCAAACATACCTGTTTTGGCGTAACTATAGTGTGACCCACAATATTCTACTGCATATAGCAAAAATAGAAGAAAGCAGCTTGGCAATTCAATATGACTCTTTTTTAAAGTAAAAAAATAAAATGAAAGCATCAAATGGAATTATTAATATTGAAATTGTAATTCTTGTTTCTGAAATGAATACACTTCCTATGTCCAGCTCACAGAGGAGGATGTTCTCGGGTCTATAATCAGGCACAAAATGAACTTCACGAGCTAAAACATTAAGATAAAAATTTGTTTTTTTAAATTATATATTTAATAATGAAAACAAAAGAACAAAAAGACCTTTGTAGACGACCAAAGCATATGCATTGTAAATTCACCTACTATTTGAAAATGCTACAAATATACATTTCTTATTTCTAGAAGATTTAATATGGTCTAGGAAATTATACATATTATATAGGTTAGGTAGTTTTATTTTTGTGTATGCCAATACAAAATAATCTTAGGCCAAATCATAAGTTTTACATTATTTTTAAGCATATTCCATTGTATATTTAGTAAGCAACTATGAATATATCATAAAATATATTTATTACCTTTATTTACTATATAACATTGAAATAATAAGTTGAGAAATTTTAGCATATTAATTTTGCTATATGTACTGAAGACATTCTAAAATCATAATTTAAAAATACCCTCACCCTCAGAAACTAATTTAATGTTGTGATTAAAAGTCAGTCACTGTTATAAACAAGTACTATTTGAATCAAAGAAATTAATATCTAATTAATTAACTTAATAAATAATCTGGGAGTCCATTGTGAAAACAAGTCCTCATCTCAGAGACCTTAGAAATGCTACCAATGTATTTACAGATTTTCAAGGTAGTAACATAAATATGTGTTTATGTGCTTACTATAAAATTATTTTAAATGTTTTTTAAAATGAGAAATGTTATGACATTTTGACATATGATTTGATATTAATACATTCATTAGTTATTTTATCCATCAAACTTGTATTCATTATTCTGGAAATGCTAAGTGAGCATCTCAGCAAATCTTTTCTAAAGAAGCAATCATAAAACTGGACACAATAGTCAAAAGCAATTATTTCAGAACGCTAGAAATTGACCAAAAGCACATAGGGTGATTTATAAAGAAAAGAAGTTTGTTTGGCTCACAGATCTGGAGACTGGAAGTACAAGGGCAGAGTGCTGGCATCTGTTCAGCATTTGGTGAGGGCCCCCTTGTTGTGTTGTAACATGCTGAAAAGCATCACTCATGAGAGTGTGAAAGACAGAAAATGGAGGCAAATCTTAATCTCTTCTCAGGAGTTCACACCTAAGATATGTAACATACTCCCATTAAAATGACAGGATCCATTCCTTTTTAAATTAAATCCATTAATAAATTAAAAGGCATTTATTCAAGAAAATTCACTGAACCTCAGTAAGAACATTTGGAGTTTATGGTGTTTTGCTTGGTAGTTTAACTAGGGAGGGGTGATCATGGAGACAGGCAGACTCTCCACAGAAGATGACAGTCTTGATTCTGTGAAGTATGAAAAAAACCTTTAACCACAGCATTGCCAAAATTATAGTGATCTCAGTGGCTAATAATCAGGGAAACACATCACAGCTGATGTCACAGTAGTGATGAAACAACAACTGTTGGTTGTCTGGAAGTCTGCACATCTAATAAGCAACAGGAAAGGGCCCAGCTAACTGAGCCCTTAGTGGGGCAGGATGGCTTACACATGCAGAAATTAAAAGCTGGGTAGACCTATAAACTGCCTCCATATTAAATGTGTTCCCCAATCCACACACTGGTCCATCAGCAAAGTGTCAGTCAATATATGTTTAAGCACAATTTTTGGTGACCACTAAGCAAAGCTCATCTACAGGTAATCCCTTGAAAGCAGGCTTAAAAAGTAAGAATAATAAACTGAGCAGACCAGCTTGACCAACATGGAGAAACTCTGTCTCCATTAAAAGTACAAAAATTAGCTGGGCATGGTGGCAGGCGCATGTAACCCCAGCTATTCAGGAGGCTGAGGCAGGAGAATAGTTTGAAGTCAGGAGGCGGAGGTTGCAGTGAGCTGAGATTGAGTCACTGCACTCCAGCCTCGGCGACAGAGCGAGACTCCATCTCAAACAAACAAACAAAAACAAAAACAGAGTGGAGTCTTCAATAAATACATGTTTCAGGGGAGACTAACTCTAGATAATTGGTATAGACAAATTATGTGAAAACAAATGACCAAAATAAATGAACAGAAAAACAACAAAAATGGCAATCCCAGGGGATGTCAGAATCTAAAATTGCAACAATATATTATATAAAACAGTATATAAAATGTCCAATTTCCAGAAAAAACAATAAGATATGCTTAAAAATAGAAAGGTGCCAGTAATCAATATCCCTGAGAATTTATCAGTGTTGGACTTACTAGACAAAGACTCCAAATCAATTATTGTAAGTATATTTGAAGAACTAAAAGAAACTATTTTTAAAGAATTAAATGACAGTACGATGATGATAAATTGTGAAATATAGAATGTCAATAAAGAGATAGACATCATATAAAAAAAGAAGTTGAAATTCTGGAATTAAAAAATACAATATTGAAATAACATTTTTTTTTTTTTTTTGCTGCAGATATAAGCTGCCAGAATAGACAATCGGTGAACCTAAAGATCAATCAATAAAGATCGCTCAATTGAAAGCACAAAAAGTAAAAAGAAAAATAAAGAGTCCTAAAGTCCATTAGAACACCATTAAACAAAATGACCTGAGTCTAACATGAGTCCAAGATGCAGAGGCAAGAGAGAGTGATGAAGGAAGAAAATGGAAAAATAATGAATAAAAACTTCCCACAGTTGATTAAAAAGATTAACTTGTACATCTAGGTAAGTCCCCAAACTCCAAATAGGATAAGCACATACAAAAACACACACCCAGATAATTCTATGCAGACTTTTCGAACTGTTGAAAAAGACAAAGGAAACATCCTATAAGCAGCAAAGCAAAAATTACTCCTTATAGTCAAGGGGACCACACTATAACTCTCTTACTGCTTGTTAGTAAAATAAAGTCAGAAGGCAGAAGAAGGATGTTTAAAGACAATAAAAACGTCAACTAAAAATTCTATGTCTAACAAAACTATCTTTCAGAATACAGGCAAATTAAAGACATTCCAAGATAAAGACAAAATTTGTTGCTAGCACCTGCTTTACAACAAATGCTAAAATAATTCCTTCAGGCTAAAAGGAAAAGGTACCACATGGTAACTTGAATCCACACAGAGAAACAATGAGTACTGAGAAAAATTGTATCAGAATTTTTTAAATCAGTCTCCCGTTTTTTAAAAATTTTCCTCCATGAGAAAACTTGTCTGCTTTACTTAATCTATCATCAAAAGAAGAAATTTCAAACTATTGAAATTTATTAGAAGAATACCAATTTTAACTTAAGTAATTCGAAATATTTTTCCCATTCTTATATTTTGATGCTGCAAAGAAAAACCAAGAATAATCTGCAAAATTTATTTATTGGCTGGGCACAGATTTAAGATATTTTTTTCAGGAACTCTCTTCCAGTATTCCGGGGCAGTCCAACATAAATCAAATGAATTTGTGTATTCACACACACAAAAATGTACACTACATAGATATAGATATGCATATGCATGTATTTAAGTAATAACTGAAAAAAAAATCTTCATGAAGTATGGAAACAAGCACACAAACTGGTGCTCTCACACTACAACTGTTTCATAACACGCTTTCTATCTGAAAAGATAAGTGCATTAGGGAAAATTACAATAAATTTGATAAAAGTTAGCTACTAACTAGCTGAGTAAACTTGGGAAGATTATTGGACCTCTCTACATTTAGTTCCTCTTTTACGAATGAGGTACTAAAACTAATTTCCAAAAAAGTGTCTTAAAAATAAATTTATTCAGTAATTATAAGTACTATAATAATAGAAAATATGTGACAGGCTTTAGTTTAACTGTTCTATATGAATTCATTTAGTCTTTACAACTACCCTATATCAGGTACTGCTATGAAAGATAAAGTTGAAAGCATTTAAGTAATCTCACCAAAGTTTAGTAAATGGGTTAAAGTACAGGCAAGTTGGTTGTAGACGTAAGCTCTTATTCCAAAGGCCTATTCTGTCCTAAATGGGAACTCCTAGTGACATATATCTACTGAGCCTTTGAAATAGGGCTAGTTCTAATGGAGATTCCAATAAAAATAAATATAGTACAGACAAGATTTAGTATAAAAACGTAAAATCCCTCTCTAATAATGTTCTTATTGATTATAAGCTGAAATTTTAATATTTTGGATCAGTTGAGATAAATTAAAACACTATTATAATTAATTTGATCAATTTCTTTTACTTTTTTAATGTGACTCCTAGAAAATTTAAAGTTTCACATGTGGCTCAAATATTTCAATTTGACACTAACTTAGGATTGCATTAGCCTATGATGTCTCTTTGTCTGTTCCCCAAAAGACTGTTTGAAAACTTTGTAAGATTCCAAAGAGGTTACTTAAATGCCCCTCTTATAATACATGTTCAATAAATGATGTCTTTTTCCCCCTTCTTTCTTTTTCACTAAAACAATGGCAACAATGACAATAATGAGGAGGAAGAGAAGGTGAAGTTGAAGAAGGAGAAAGTTAAGGAGACAGGAGGGTAGCTTGAGTTCAAGAGTTCAAGGCTGCAGTGAGCTATGATCACATCACTGCATTCCAGCCTGGATGACCAACAAAACCCTGGGAAAACTTTTGGTATTTCTCTTTCTCATGGTACCCTAAAATCTACACCTGCCATGCTAAAACTATCAAGGTGTAAACTGGTCCTAGAAGAGACAACTTAAATTTGATCATACTTAACATTAGCAATTACTTTGTAATTACTTTATTTGATTTGTTTCCATGGGAATTTTGAGTGTTCAAGTTCAATATATGCATTTCACTTTCAAACAAAGGCAATTAAAAACAACCTGAACTTCAGTACTTTAGAAATAATTAAATCTTCCTATTATTTCTTACGGTTGATTTTGTTGCTATAAGATCAGTTTTGAAGGAATATGAAATACCAACCAAAGAATAAAGTATTTTTGAAGTAAACTTGCCTGTGTTTCTCAGAGTTCACACTAGAAGCCCTAGCCCGAAACACAGAAGTGTATACAGCACAAAAATAGGAAATGTTTGCCGTCACTTCCCCTAGAAACGTTTCACTCTTCACATACAATGAGGAGTAGATCTATGGCCATTTGTCCTGTTTTTCTGATCCAAAGGGTAATAAAATTGAATTGAAGCCTGTTAGGTTTTTAACATTCATCTTTATTAAATGTATCTTGATTGCACACATGAAGTGTTCTGGACCAGAGACAGACCACTTATTACTTCAAAGTAAATAGTAAGTGCATCAGCCCCATGCCTTACATCCTTATCTCATGCCATGAGAGCTGAGGGAAATTTTTCCAACATAGCTAGCTGTACATTGCATGGGCAGGGGGTGAAGAAAATGAGTTTTCTCTGCTTACAAAGGGAATAAGGCAGCTTCCCTCACTCTGAATCTGAGCCCTAACTCCACACCATTGGAATATAAATATACTCTCCAGAAGTCAAATAGCCCCATGTATCTGAATCTTTCCAACCTAGAGATGTTTCCAAATTTCCAGGTATTATTACTTCTTGAAATGTAAATACTTAGGCAGATAACTACTCTACTCTTCCTGATATTTGGAGACAAAAACTAAGATCTAATCTGAGATGTGATCATTTGTCCATCTCTGGGAGGTAAGAGAAGTTTTGTTACCTTTTGGATCAGGTCTTTACCTTGGGGAGAGGGATGCATGAGCAGGTGTAAAGCTGGCTAGTGACAAGATGATTCAGCCCTTAATATGGATTTTTTTAGCTTTTCAACAGGATGGTGACATAATGTGCTTCTGTCTTCTTCCTTCCCCCATTATCCTGTTTTTGACAACAAAAACAATATTTGTTTTTATTTTTCTCTTTGTAATAGTGTCCTCACATAACAAACCAAATTGTTGAAAAAAAAAAGCCACATATTTCAACCAAATCTTCCTCCTGCAACCCAGTTATCTTGCTAACACACCGCTGGAATCCCCTCTTCTCTCTGGTTTTGCTCTTCATGGTTTCAGATACCTGCAGTAACTACAGTCTGAAAATATTCAATGGAAAACTCCAGAAATAACAGTTAATAGATTTTAGGTTGCATGCCATTCTGCGTAGTATAACGAAATCTCCAACTGTTCTGCCCCAGGATGTGAATACTCCTTTTCTCCAGAGTCTCCACACTGTGTAGGCTCCCCACTTCTGAGGCTCTTAGGGGCCATCTGGACTGTTGAGGTATCACATTGCTTGTGTCCAAGTCACCCTTATTTTACTGTGTAATGCCCCAAAGTGCAAAAGTAAAGAAGCTTGCAATTCAGACATGCCAAAGACAACCCATAAAGTGCTTCCAAGTGAAAGTTGTAACTCCTTGACTCAATAAGGAAAGGGAAAAAAAATTGTGTGCTGGGGTTGCTAAGATCTATAGTAAGAATGAATCCTCTATCTGTGAAATTGTAAATAGTATGTTGTTATAGTTGTCCTACTTTATTATTATTGTTGTTAATCTCTTATTCTGCCTAATTGATAAATTAAAGTTTTATCACAGGCATGCATGTGTAGGAAAAATGATAATGTATTTGGGATTTGGTACTGTCTGCACTTTCTGGCATTCACTGGGGGTTGTAAAATGTATCTTCTGCAGATAAGGAGGACGACCATACTGTCATGTGCAATCATGACTCATTGGTCAAACGTTTCCCATTCAAACAGTAATTAATTCCCCAAAATATTTACATTGATGAAATTAAAGACCATGAAAATATACTGGGCACTGCATGTATTCTAACCTGATATAGGGATGGATAAGGTTGACCCCGTTTTTAAGAAATCTAGAGTTGAACTGATGAACAATAAATCTCCAGATGGATTTATGAGCTATGTGGGACAAGTATTCAGGGAGTACTTCTTGTGCTTACTATTTAATAAGCAGGATAGCTAATTTCCTTAAATATGATGTAATGCCCATGGAATAAACTGTTTTTGTTTTTGTTTTGCTTCTCTTTATCTCTCTCTTTTTATTTTTTATTTTACTTAAATTCTGGAATACATGTGCAGAACATGCAAGTTTATTACATAGGTATACATGTGCCATGGTGGTTTGCTGCACTTATCAACCTGTCATCTAGGTTTTAAGCCCAGCATGCATTAGGTATTTGTCCTAATGCTTTCCCTTCCCTTGCCGTCCACCCACCTGACAGGCCCAAGTGTGTGTTGTTCTCTTCCTGTGTCCATGCGTTTTCCTGTTCAACTCCCACTTATGGGTGAGAACAGGCAGTGTTTAGTTTTCAGTTTCTGTGTTGGTTTGCTGAGAATGATGGTTTCCAGCTTCATCCACATCCTTGCAAAGGACATGAACTCATTCTTTCTTATGGCTGCATAGTATTCCACGGTGTATATGTGCCACATTTTCTTTATCCAGTCTATCATTGATGGGCATTTGGGTTGGTTCCAAGTCTTTGCAATTGTAAATAGTGCTGCAATAAATGTATATGTGCATGTGTCTTTATAGTAGAATGATTTATATTCCTTTGAGTATATTCCCAGTAGTGGAATTGCTGGGTCAAATGGTATTTCTGATTCTACTTCCTTGAGGAATTGCCACACCGTCTTTCACTGTTTTGTTTTTTCAATTGTAGCCTGCAACACAGTCTTTCCATTACCTAGTGTTTCGCATTTAAGATGAAGAACATGGTGTTCTGCATCTCTCCTGGGGAGCTGTGAGTGGTCTGCTGAAAAACAAATTGAATCTTAAATATTTTCAAATCTTAAAATATTCCTAAACACTTTAACATACTGTCCCAGCCTAGGGTCATATTAATGAGCTATACACATGCTCAAATGCCATCACAGGATTTAAATGCATTAGGTGCATTTTTTACATTAAGAGTTTTGTTATCAATAATTAGGTGTTGAAGCCTCTAGAATGAAGTTAGACTCAAATGAGGAACATTTTGTCCAAAGACATCCTTGTCTTTAGTACTTTGTTTTCTATGTATGGTATGTTCAGTACACACTGTATGTATCTTAGCAAACTCTTGGCAGATTCCAAATTGTCCTTAAACTGGATTTTGAATAGTCAAGCAAATGTTGACTGTGGCAGTTAAAGAAGAACTAAAACAATGAGACTAGTTAAATTTCTGGAAGGTTGTTTGTCTACATGTAAACAACCTTTGGCAGTAATGTTTTTCTCTTTTTAACTTGTGGCACAAAGAAGAAACCATGATTTGATTATGCAAGTGACTTCAATCAACATATCTGTAATGGCAACTGGAAACTCACACTAAATCAAAGCAGCTGCAATATGTTCAATGAAACACTGTTCTGTTTAGATAAAAAAAATTATTTCAAAGAAATCATTTACCTATCTTATTAAAAGAGAAAAAATATTCTTTAAGGTAAACTTCAAAATGATTAAAGACATATATGGATTTTTCTGGAATAAGTAGGGAGATATAGAAATATTATGAATGTTAGAGATGATGGAGTTTGGCAACCAAAACCATTTTCTATGTTCAATCTCCTATCAATGTTGCCATTATTTGTAGTTCTGTCTGTTTCCAGTGGGCTGGATTATCATTATTAGAAAACATGGTTATAATTTCTTGTTTAAAATATATCCTTAAGAATGTACTTTGTCCCTAAGTTTGATTTTAATTTCTTTGCTTCTTCCCTAAGTTTGCAGAATGTCTTGGAGGTAGGGATTGTCTTAAATTGTTTCCTTCTCAGACTACAGTACCTACATAGGTATATACTATGTACAAAGTGGTTTGTCTGTTGAATATTCTACTTACCTAACTGATCTGGTGACCTCAGCCTGTATCTGTTGACAGAGAGAAAGAGATGTGATGTAGTGTTGGATGGAGATTTTTTAGTGCTCGTTGTCCGGCTCTGGTGAGCCATTGGCAGGACAGCTCACCTGCACATCTGCTCCACTGACCTCCCTACTAATTTTTCCTGTTGGCACTGATAAGCAAATGTAGAGGATAAGTAGACTATTATGATGTTTAATTTTAGTGTCATCTTGGCTGAGCCATGGTGCCCAGATACTTTGGTGGAATATAATTTTGAATATTTTTATGCAAGTGTTTTTGATGAAATTAACTTTTAAATCTGCAGACTTTGAGGAAAGCAGATTTGCCATAACACGGGTGGGCCTCACTCAATCTGTTAAAGGCCTGACTAGAACTAAAGAACTAAAGACTGACTCCTTCTTTTCCTCCTACCCCATAAATAGGAGTTCTGCCAGCATGAAAGCTTTGAACTTGAAGCGCAACATCAGCTGTTTCCCAGGTGTCTAGCCTGATCCTCTTTGAACTTCAACTATAAATTTTGGGGCTTGCCAGACTCCATAATTGTATGAAGCAATTCCTTAAAATAAATCTCTTTTGATATATACACATATCCTATTGTTTTGTTTCTCTTTAAAAGGCATAGAAAGCTTGAGAGTACTTTGAAGTTGTTGGGTGACTCTTGAGCCTTTTTTGTTTCTTGTAGTTATTTAATGTGGATTAGAACTACACATTCAGAATTAAATTGGTGTGGAGGTTCTTACTGGTCTATTTGACAGTTTCACTTATTGCACTTTTAGGAATTACTTAATCTTAAATGTAATAATATTAGATTATCTTAACTTTTTTATTCTGTGTTTATTAGATTATTTTTATTTTATTATTTTCTACAGTTTTGATATAAGAGAAAGTAGACATGTGTACCTATTTGTAAGTAGACATGTGTACAACTTGATTCAATCTTCCACATTTCTTAATAACAGATCATTAATTTATCATCATTGTTTAGGTCATAATTTTTTCTTGATAAGATGTTCTTTCCAGTAATGTCACAGTATAACTTATTTTTCTCTAGAAATACAAAAGTTATATGACATCAAATATTAAATGATTTCTGAAGATACATTTTTTTTTCCAAGTCACAACTCCTACAAATGTGAGATTTGTGTGGTCTAACTGCTATGGACTGAATTTTGTACTACACAATTTTATATATTGAAATCTCAACCCCTGTACTACAGATATGACTGTGTTTGGAGATAAGGTCTTTAAAGAGGTAATTAAGTTAAAAGGAGCTTACAGGAAGGCACAGTGGCTCATGCTTATAATCCCAGCACTTTGGGAGGCCGAGGCAGGTGGATTGCTTCAGGTCAGGAGTTCAAGACCAAACTGACCAAAATGGTGAAACCCTGTCTCTACTAAAATTACAAAAATTAGCTGGGGGTTTTGGTGCATGCCTGTAATCCCAGCTACTCGGGAGGCTGAGGCAGGAGAGTCTCTTGAACTGGGGAGGTGGAGGTTACAGTGAGCTGAGATCGCGCCACTGCACTCCAGCCTGGGTGGCAGAACAAGATTCAGTCTAAGAAAAAAAGAAAGAAAAGGAAGCTTATGAAGGTGGGCCCTAATCCAATATGACTGGTTCTATATAAGAAGAGATTAGGACACAGACATACAGAAGGAAGACCCTGTGAAGACATAGGAAGGAGATGACAATCTACAACAAGGAGAGAGGCCTCAGGAGGAACTAACCGTGCCAACATCTTGGTCTTGGACTGCTAGCCTTCAGAATCACAAGAACACAAATTTCTGTTGTTTAAACCAATCAGTGTTTAGTACTCAGCTACGATAACTCTAGCAGACAACCATGTGACAAGACTGCCTGGATGTCCCAGTTCTATAATGAATTCCAAAGGCTACACACACAGGTTGTTCCAAGGAAACACTTTGTATGAACACAATGCTGAGCCCTCCTGAGGGGCCCTACGATGAAGCTCTCACTTTTTAGTTGACTTCCAAGGCCAGAACCCGCTGTGTCTTGCCTCAGGTCCCTGGCTCTTCCTTCTCCACCTCCTCTGCTAGGGTCTCCTTCAATGCTGTTGCACACTGCTCTTCCTCAGGTGCACCTTGCTCCCTCTCCTTATGTTATGCACTTATAGAGAGAGCTCATTCATTCTTTTAGTTTTAAATGCCACCTGTTGGTTGTGGATAACTAAATATTAAAATATACATCCCAGTATTGTTGACAAATATCAAAACATTCCTTTCACAAGGAGCACATTAAACTCACGGAGCCTCTCTCACCCCCTGGTCATATTCATCTCAACTGAGAGTAATACCTCCTCCAAGCACTCAACCTAGAAACCTAAACCACATCTTCTTGTCTTTCAAATGCTTTTGCTTGTCTCTTTCCATAATGAGCATCTGGGTGCCAGACACAGTCATCCCTCTCAGGTATTTCTGTAAGTATTCTGAACAGTCTATCTGCCTCTGCTCTTTTCCTCTCTGAACCAGTCTTCCCACTTCAATCAGAGGGGTTTTAAAAAGTGACTGAATGTGTCAGTAATTTCCCAACTGAGAATCCTGTCTATCCTCAGGACCGCAGCAGCATCGGCCATCCGTTTTCTAACATATTGCCTGCTTTCTTCTTTTGGCTCATACTACATTATACCCTTCATTCTTTCCATATTTTATCCAAACTGATCTGTCCTGGATTCAAGTAGATTATGCTCTCAACTACAGTTATATGCTGCACCAACCTGGAACAGGTTGAGTCTTCCTTACTCATCTGGCTTGTTTCCTCCCTCTACGCTTCTGTCCGCATGACTCTGACTGATGTCATCCAACCCCACGGTTTTAAATGCTATCTGTATATACTGTTGGCTACCGTATTTTCAGCTCTAGAATTAACCTGTCCCCTGAACTCCAGACTCAAACCCACTGACTACACATGTGTGTGTCATAGACATTTCAAACCAAACATTAGAGCACGTGCGCACCTTTCCTCATTCTGCTTCCTACCATGAACCTCCCTCCATTTCAATAAATGCCTCTACCATTTTCACTCCAAAACAATGGACTGCATCTTGATGTCTCCCTTTCTCTTACATAGATCAGATCCATCAACATGTCTTGTCTTTTCTGTCTTAAAATTCTATCCTAACTATGCCTTCTACTTAGCTTTATTCCTGACACCCTGGTCTAGGACACAAGCAACAGTCACTTAGAGTGCTATGTCACTCCTCCAATTGGTCTCTCTGATCTCATTTTCTTTCCTGTAGCCTATTCTTCACTCAGTTGCCAGAGTAATTTTTTAAAGACAGTCATTTTATCATGTTACTCCTTTTCCAAGCCTGCATTGATTCTCCATCATACAAACAATAAAATTCCAAATCCCTCGTACACCCTAGAAAGCCTTCCTTCATCTAACCCTGCAACTTTCCCAGGGTCATTTCTTACCTGTCTGTCTCATTTATTATGTCACTGGCCTTCAAACACACTATGAAGGTTGCCATTACATGGCACGTGCACAAGCTTTTTCCTCCACCTGAAAAAGTTTTTCCCAGAATAGTTACATAGCTTGCTTCCCTACTTGATTCAGGTCTTTGCTCAAATAACCTTCCTTAGAGAAGTTTTCCCTACGAATCTTTTAAAAAATAGCACCTCACACTCTATCCTTCTACTCTGTTTTTTCTTCACAGTCCTTTTCATTATCTGACATTGCATTCTACACACACACACACACACACACACACACACACACATATGTCTGTCTCTCTTATATATAAACACATAAGTCTGGCTCTCTCTAGTAGGCAAGATGTTTGAGGAGAGACCTTATGTCTTTTGTTCTCTGCTGAAACTTCAAGGCTGAAAAGATTGCATTGCAAATGCTCAATGATTATTACTTGAATGAAATCCACATATGCAGGAATGAATAAATAAATAAATGTATAAGGTGGCTAATGTCTGTAGTCCCAGCACTTTGGGAGGCTGAGATGGACATTGCTTGAGTTCAGGAGTTTGAGACCAGCCTGGGTAACATGGAAAATCCTTGTCTTTATAAAGAGTATCAAAATTAGCCAGGTGTGTTAGTGCATACTTGTAGTCCTAGCTATTTGGGGGGCTGAAGCAGAATTGCTTGAACAAGGGAAGTCAAGGCTGCAGTGAGCGCCAAGATCATACCACTGCACTCCAGCCTGGGAGACAAACAGAGACCCTGTCTCAAAAAAAGCAAAATAAAACAAAATAAATAAATCACAAAAAAATTTAAAAATGTATAAATGAGTACAATTATTATTAATATTATAACCGACTAGATTTTGTCCTCAAGAAGAATGAATAGGAATAAGCAAATGTAAATAAATAAGGACAATAAAGTAATATATGTGCTACACTAATGGCTATATCTAGGAATCCAAGATATTACAACTGGAAAAACCTAAAAATCTTTGGAAACTGCAACCTAATAAGTTTTAGGTATTTGCCAAAGATTGGACTTTCCTAAAACCCCAGCAACCTAAACAGCGATGTTTCCCTGCAAAGGCCTCACATTCAGTAGAGAACACAGCAATGAAAAATGGCATAATTAACCCTGCAATTCTTGAGATTAAAAAGAAGAAAGGAATCCTTTCTTTCTTTCTTTCTTTCTTTCTTTCTTTCTTTCTTTCTTTCTTTCTTTCTTTCTTTCTTTCTTTCTTTCTTTCTTTGTCTCTCTCTCTCTCTCTCTTTCTTTCTTTCTCTTTCTTTCTTTTTTCTTTTCTTTTCTTTTCTTTTTTTTTTTTTTTTTTTTGAGACAGAATCTCGCTCTGTTGCCCAGGCTGGAAGGCTGGAGTGCAATGGCACGATCTCGGTTCACTGCACGCTCTGCCTCCCAGGTTCAAGTCATTCTCCTGCCTCAGCCTCCCAAGTAGCTGGGACTACAGGCTCCTGCCACCACGCCTGGCTAATTTTTTGTATTTTTAGTAGAGATAGTGTTTCACTATGTTAGCGAGGATGGTCTTGATCTCCTGACTTCGCGATCCACCCACCTCGGCCTCCCAAAGTACTGGGATTACAGGCGTGGGTCACCATGCCCAGCCAAGAATCCTCTTTCAAGGACCTTTCAGCATTGCAAATGGCATTCTGAAACTGTAGTTAAGCCACTTTTTATAGAGTTGTATTAAATGTCTTATTAGGGAGAAATAATGTAATGACTCAGGGAGCACACCAGGTGGCTTGTTTATTGTGGTAACTCCAGATACCTAAAATAGGCAGGATTTGGAGGAACCTAGGTACAGGAGAGGGTCTGAGAAACATGAGGCTGAGGGAATGTTTCAGAAAGAGATCCCAGCCCTGTGTGGGATAGAGAGCTATAGTTTATGGAAGATGAAAGTGTATAGCAGGAATCCTGCTAGTACTGAAGGAACTGAAGAATCCTTCAAGTTGGAAAAGAATGTAATTGCACCCCCATCCCCTGCAATACTCAACAGGAACCCATTCCTCATGTTCTTCAACAGATGCGCAATCAAATTCTGTGAGAACATTCTGCGGAATCCAAAGCCTACTATATGTGCATTCCATGTATTCCTTTACTATAAAAGGGGAGAAACAGATATCCCAAAGGAAGGTAGAGGACTTTAACCAGTTCTGCAGTTTTTCCTGGTGCCAATCCTGACTGTAACTACCAGCAAACACATCTGACTTCTCCTCTCTTTCACTATTAATTTCAAAACTATTTGCTGAACATAAATAATAATAAATTTATTATTTGTTCATGTATTATATCAGTCCTTATTGTAGGCACTGGGAATACAGCAAAGAGCAAAACAGACAAAATTTCCAGTCCAGTGTTATTTACATTCTAGCTTCTACATTTGTGGAAATGGCTCAGAATTCTGTAATATTTCTTTAAGTGTGAATAATTAAAAGAACTTCAATGATGTTAGCGATAAAATGATGTGTGCAAACTCTTTAATGGTGCACAGCACTGTCTCACTATAACTAAGGTATAAGCAAGAGGAAGTACAACTTCAGTCACTGACCCCACGCCTCCACTTTCTGAGGCTATTATGCGTGATTGCACCACAAAAGAATCACGGGCACTGACGCAGTCACACCCTGGAGATTTGTCCAAGTCTGTGCATTCTATTCAGTGATAACTTAGTAAATGATACCAGAAAATCAGTAAACTTGATAAATTATCTAGTGAAGACACAGCTTCATCTGGATCCACATAAAAATTACATAGCAGATTACTGAATTTTATGTTACTGTGTTTTCCATACCACGTACAACCAAGGATTGAAATATTTATATGGTAGTCTTCTACTCAGGCTTATTATATACTATTTATCTAAAGGTTGAATATTACCATTTTGCTCCTCTTAAAAGAACTTTGCAAAGCAAAATGTAAGACAACAACAGAATCGAATTTCTCTTGTTTAAACTGGTCACATGTTGGAACTAAATGGAACTAATATTTGGAACTAATATTTTTGGAACTAATATTTTTCTTAGTAAGCACATTTAACCTTAGGACACAGCTCTGTGCCTTCACCAAGAAAAGGATAAAATTGTTGTGTTTATTTTAAGGAGAAGAGACACTGTAAATTAATGCTAGCAACCTGTAGCATGCAATTCCTAGGTGGGGGAAGAATAAAGCATTAAGTACATTAACCTCTGAAATGACAAAAATAGCCTCATATGTCAACATCCTTTAATTGTGTAACTAAAAATCATTCTGTTTATCCTACCCCTTTTTTTCCCCCCAGATGACCTTAAACAACACATTTTGTAGCTCTACACACAAAACTGATCCCTTGAAATCTTGGTGTTTCTGAGCCTGCATGTCCTCAGAGAGTTGAGTTGTCAAAAGTGAGCGGCTTATTCATTGTTCATCTAATGTTGGCAAGAGTAGAGTGCTGGGTTTGTCAGTAAATTTAAAAAATGACAAGCAAAGGCTATTTCTGCTCTCACAGGCAGTATAAAATAGGTGGAATTTCTCAGTATAGTAGATGTCTTTAGTTAAAGGGAAATAATTTACATTACACTACACATTCTCTAGAACAAATAAACCAATTAAACAAGTAAATCAATGGCCCGCCATTTAGAAAGATTTAAATTATTTTTGTTACTTGAGTGGGTTAGTTATATTTCTCTTTTTGTAAAACAATTAAAAATATGGAGGGAAATCTTTGTATTTAGAAAATATGACAATAGTAGATGTGTGTAATCTTAATCCTTTTGAGAAGACCAAATTATTTTTTAAGCATGCTTATTCGGAACTAGTAACAATTGCTTCCTCAATGCCATTCTCCCCTATACTAATGTATGGAGCAGACATTCTTCCGGATACTAGAAATACAAATATGAATAAGTGAGTACATCCTGGTATTTTCCTAAATAACTTTACAGTCCCTGAAGGTCTATAGAATAAATGCCATATTTGGAGGAGAGAGGAATAGCAGAAAGTCAGAAACACTTCATAGAGATGATTTTGCAATGAGACTGGAAAATATAATATGGTGAGCCAGATGGACACAGAGGGGTGGAAAGGACACAGTAAATACTGGGAATGCCATGAGCATATGTAAAGTTGCATGAAGTATTTTGTTAAAACGTGGTATGGAATGTTGTCACCAGAGTCTAGCATTAGGAGATGAGTTATGAGGATTCTTGGGGAGCAAGTGAACTGGTAGAGAGCCTGCTCAGGAGTATGGATTAAAATTATTGCTCAGACAATGTGGAAGATGGATCCAGTGGTGGTAATTGTGGAAGCAGGAAGACAAGTCGGGTATAAGAGGAAGAGCTCCTAAACTATGACTGAAGCAGTCAGGAGATAACAGACCACAGAACTGCAATTCAGGCTACTGCTAAAGGATTTGGGCATCATTTTGTAAGTGGGGATGGTCTGCTGCTTGACCCCAGGACACCTTTGTGCTTGTCGGGAAATGTGAGCCTCAGACAATCCCCTGACCTGGTGCTGTGTTGCAGTCAGTGACTTGCATAACTGTGCATGAAAGCTCGGGAACCAAGGGCCAGATGGCAACGAGTTTAACTTTCAGACTGCTCATCTGAGTGTTTTTATTCATAAAGACATGGGAACTAGGAGAAGAACAACATTGGGAGAAAAATATGATAACTACAGCTTTTGGTATGTTTCACTAGGAAGCGTTCAGTAGGCCTAGATTTTGAGAGATAGAGCTTAACCTGATTTATGCTTGGGGCAGTAAGTAAAAAGGTAGATGATGAAAACGTACAGATGGAGGTGACAGCTCAGGGAGAGAAAGAAAGCCAGGATAAGGATGGTTCTCTAGGGGAACCTAGTATTTTATTAGGAGTCAAAGGAAAAAGACAAGCAAATAGGACTGGAATAATAGTCAAGTAGGTCGGCACACGGCAAAGAGAGAACAAGGCCATTGATAAGAAAGGAAAAGAGAATTTTTAGACAGAAAAAGAAATTAATGATGCTAGGTGCTGGAGTGCAATATGGTAAAATTAGGTCTAAAACAAGCAGCGGTATCGGTAATGAAGGCACTGATGACCTCATTCAGAGCTGCGTCAGCTGAGTGATGGGGCAGAAGCCTCAATGTATGGCTTGAAAAAAATATTCTGGTCCCTTCTGTATTGAAATAACTGGTTAAACCTGCATCACAATATTTCTTCACCAATTATGAAATTAACAAAAATTTATAAAACACAGCAACAAATTCCCCAACCTTAACCCAGACAACGGAATTTTAACACAGTGCAATTAACATTTAAAACTAATAAGGAAGAAGAAATGACAACAACGACAATAATGTTGGCTTGAAGCAGACAACGCGAATAATGTGGGGTTGAAGCAGACAAACCGGCTCAGCTTAGGTCTTCATTCTTCCTTCACAATGCTGAAGCCACACAGGTATGTGGTAACAATTTGTGGAATTCTTCCTAATACAAATATCAAGAGAAAAATGTGGTTGCTTTCATTATGTTTCCTCATTTGGATAGAAGTATAAACGAAGTGACTGGTGGGGAGAAATGAGTGATTCGGGGATCATAAATGGCACGAGTGACTACAGACCGGAGCACACTTGTAGCATACACTGACTTTAGGCAAAGAAAACACATCCAAACCCAGGTGTTTGTCACATTGGGAGAGATACAGCCCTCACATAGGTTGAAACAAACACTAGTAGAAAGCAGTTAGAGAATACATCATGAGAAGGAAAGTAAAGATCTGCCATTCTAGCAAAGAGGATATGCTTTTTGTTGGTCTCCTCTGCTCAGATTTTCCCATTCTCTGCATACTACTGCCCTCACCTCAATCTTAAGGCACACATAAAAATGGATAGAACAGAAAACAGAACAGAATGGTCATATAGGAAAAAGAGAAGTTATACATATAGTGAGGAAAAAAGCCAAAACATCTGTATATAATGTTAGAATAAAATAAATGATGGAGTAGAAAGGTTCAAATGTGAGGTACAAACAAAATGGCAATTGTGAAAACATAATACTGAAATAGAAAAAGAAATAAAGTACCATGTTATTGATGAAACAAATTTACTTAGAAGACAACATAACTCAAGGTACTGAGGAAAATGTGTTTTATACTTGCTATAATTATATTGTTCATTGTCATGTTAATAAGCACCTTAATTCAATGTAACAAAAACACATGAAATCATAGAAAACAGAGTGAAATGAAAGGAGAACTTGCCCATCTGAAGGAATACATTGAGGCTCAAAATAACATTTCCAAGCAAACAAATACTGTTAAAAGTAAAAAATGTAATAAACAACATTGATAAGTTGCTTTTTGCAAAAAGGTGAGTATATACACATATATTTCTTGTTTTAAGGATATAGGAGAGTTTATTCTCATTGAGATAATAATCTAGATAGACAGATAGAGATATATAAATAAGTATATATGTAATTTACCATCTTTTAGTGTACAGTTCAGTGGTAATAAATACATTTATGTTCTTTACTCTGTCAATGAGCAGGGCACAATGAAATAACACCTAGTAGCAAATGATCAACAAGCTCATACCCATTTTCCAGGAAAAAGAACAATGACCCCTTGCAGAAATGGCTGATTTCAGAGGGGACGAAATATACAAGATGAAATTGGAGCATTTTGTGGTTCCAGGAAGTAAGTAAGTGCTTAAAAACAGTAACAACAATAACAAAACCAAAGCACACATCGACAGGTGGATGTTAAAGGACCCACCTGAAAGAACAACCAATGGCCAAAGTCAGAGCATTTGAACAATGAAATAAGACAGTAGAAATGCATCATGACCCTCAACAATGATGGGGCATGTTCAGAGTATGTCTGCTTGAGATGATGGGATGAAAATGGTAATTTACCTTTGTGACCTTTCTTTCTGAAATTTATAATCTCAATCTATTCATAAGGAAAACATCTAACAAATTCTAATAAAACAATATAAACAAAATTCCTGGTCAGTACGCCTCAAATGTTAAGGTTATCAAAACCAAAGAATGTTTGTGACACTGTTAACAGACAAGATGAATAAATGCAATGTGTTATCCTGGAAGGCATCGTGGACTGGGACAAGAATATTAAGTTAAATAGAAATCTGAGTAAGTATGCACTCTGCTTTATACTAACGTACCAATAACGTATGGTAATTTTAACAAGTGCACCATATTCATATACTATGTTAATCATAAAGGATACTGTGTGCAGGGGCGTTTGGAAATTCTCTATAATATATTTTAAGTTTTTCCACAAATCTGAAAGTGTTATTAAATATAAAGATGATTAAAAACAAAATAATATGTAATCCCAGAGTATCATATTATGTCTACAACAAGAAAATCACAACTTTCTCAACCAGAGCAGCTTGGGAAATACAGAACTATGTGCCCTTTTGAAGAAATGATTTGGCTATGTAATGTATTCAGTTAAGAGTTGATTCAAGAGGAACTTCTCAGGAATGAGAAACTATGTTAAAAGCACAGTAAATAAGGGTGAGCACTGAAAATATATAAATGGAGAACTAATACTACAGGATGCTGGAATTGATGGATATAAAATAAAATGTGAATTTACACAAAAATTAGTTTTGTTCCATATTCATATATTTCCTGTACTGATGAGTGTCCATTGCATTATAATGTATGTTCATCAGACCTTCAACAATGGCCATTTCAAATCTTTTGTCATCTGCAGACAATTATTTTACTCTGAATCTTTCCTGAAATATTTTGTGAGCAACTATAATACAAATGTGCTTTGCCTTTAAGGAGATTCTTGAGAAAGACTAACAACTACATGTTTCTGATAACTTTAAAACCATACCGTTGAACTAGGTAAGAATTTCCTGAACTCTCATGGAGAGCAGGATTCATCAAACTGCTAACCCAAGATTAAGCACAACAAAAATTAATTATATGAGACCGAAATAACTGATGAGGATGACTGTAATTTTTGTGACTTTTTGTTTCAAACACTGTTGGTTATTTAATGTTTTATTTTTCTGGCTTCAAGGAAACATTTTTCCCTTTCTTTTTTCTTAAGCTATCTATAGCTTGGAGCAATATGGTAAAATACATATTTGTAAACACAATTGAAGCATTTATCATTTGTTCACTACCCGATTCATCCAGACTTTAGAAAGTCTTAGTGAATACTTCTATTTTCATGGCAATATAGTTATTTGCATGAGTTCTATAATAATCTGTTTTCTTTGCAACAGGACACAACTGGTAACACTGGTTACATTACCAAGGGTTGACTGGATTGCCATACTAGCAAAGTGCATAGAAACAGATATTGTCAAACAGCTTTCCCCCGCCCTGCTTTTTTTTGAGATGGACAGAGTCTCCTCTGTCATCCAGGCTGGAGTACAGTGGGACAATCTCAGCTCACTGCAACCTCCGCCTCCCTGGTTCAAGCAATTCTCCTGCCTCCGCCGTCAGAGTAGCTGGGACTGCAAGCGTGTGCCACCACGCCTGGATAATTTTTGTATTTTCAGTAGAGACGGGGCAGACAGTTTTAAGGAAATAAGGTTGACTTTATATAGCTAACAGAGACCCCTGGGGGAAAAACCTGGTCTAGCACCTGGCTAAAAAGTTTCCCTGGCTTTATAAATTGAGTAAATCGGTTGAGTAACTTTCAGGTAAGAAATTCACCCACATCAATAGGTGTAAGCGTTAAAGAAAGAAGAAAGAGACATGAAAAGTGCCTCAACAGTCAAAGACATGCTTATTTTGGAGAATAAACGTGAGAGGGGCTTCTGGCCAATTTTGGTCATGAACGCTCTCTCTTACAAACTAAGAGTATTTATTGGTTTTAGGGTGAAAGAGCTTATTAGAGGCTCCGAAAGTTTCTGCGTGAGGGAGAAGTTTATTGTGGGGTTGGAATGTCTCCGGTTTAAGGGGAGGTTATCTTGGGGCTGACATTTCTCTGGCCACTGGGGAGGTTATCTCAGGGCTGGTATATCTCTGGTTGGGGAAGGGGTTTATCTTATGGTTAGATTGTTTCGGTCAGAGATGTTATTTGTGGTTTATGGTCAGGCTGACCTTAGCCATTAGGCTGATGCCCTTTGGATTTGGGCAGTTTTTGATCAAGACGATCTTCAAAATGGCAGTGCTTGTCCAAGATGTTGATGCTCCTGCTCTGTCAGTAAGTATTGTAAGTGAAGTCTAATGTCAATTCCTTGGCTTGGCTTCCTAAACTTAAAAGGGTTTAAAAGTCATATCTGCTATACCTTATAAGTTACAGCAAGTTGGACTTTAAAAGAGCCTATACGTTCAATTGATACTCTTGCTCACTTGTATAAATACTCGAAGTTTAGTGAGACTACTTTTAATTTGCAAAGAAATCAATGTTACTATGATTATTTTTGGTAAAAATGGAGGTGAACCTAGAAAGAAAAATTACAGTATACCTATTAGATTCTAGTCCTTTTCATTGTCCTTGAACTTCTGTTACCTATCCATAAAGTAAACTGGATTCTAAATTCTTCCAGTTTTTCTCCAATATCTCATTCTAACTCTCCAAACTATGACTCTCCAAACTAGGGTTTCTCAGTTGCTCTCACTCTTCTGATTTGGAATTACCAAAAACAAAATTGCCTTTTCCCTGAAGCCCTGAAAGCTGAAGTTGAACAGATTGATAAAAACTTCAGAGAAATCACTACAACAGCTCATATGTGTGGATAGACTTGAATGTATTGTTATGTAAACCAAAAATATAATTCTAAACCCTCCTACTAACTGAATGAACTCCCCTCTGAACCAAGCGGATTCCAAAGAAACCTGAAACGATAACTGAGGCCATGATGGGAAGTGAGGGTTAGACAGGCCTCCCTGTACTCACTGTACTCTCCTCCCTTTGGTGTTCAGGAACAGCTGACCAGCATTAACATTAAAACAGAGATCTTAAGACTGACAAAACAGACTCTTTGTTGCGGTAAGATACCAAATTCCAACCTGACTCTAGTGTAGCACCACATAACATGTAGGAGATTTTATCCCAAAACATATTCCTTTGACGTATTTTGAAATAGTCCTGCAGCTCTGTCTCTTGTCTAGAAAATTTAAATTCTGTAGAGAATCCCCGCCCCTTTTCTAGGTCCTTTCTTTTTCTTTTCTTCTCTTTTTTTCTTTCTTTCTTTCTTTTTTTTTTTTTTTTTTTTTGAGACAAGGTTTCACCATTTTAGCCAGGATGGTCTCGATCTCCTGACTTCGTGATCTGCCCGCCTCGGCCTCCCAAAGTGCTGGGATTACAGGCATGAACCACCATGCTGGGCCTCTAGGTCCTTTTCTTATCCTGAATAGATTAGCAAGAGTCTAGCACCTGTTAAAGGTCAGACAGGAAAAATTTGCTATCTGTTATCTCTAAAGGTGGCCATGTATGAGACTTCATCTACATAATAATATTTATTTCCACACCCCCTTATCTTAACTGAGACACTCCTTTCTATTGATTTCAGGTCTTTAGATAATAACTTAACTCTTTCAACCAATTACCAGTCAGAAAATCTTTGTATCCACCTATGACTTATAAGCACCCCCTCTTCAAGTTATCCCACCTTTTCAGACTGAACCCTTGTGTACCTCATATGTATTGATTGATGTCTTCTGTCTTCCTAAAACATACAAAACCAACTTATAACTTCTTGAGACTATGCCTTGGGCCATAGTCACTTACTTGGCTCATAATAAACCTCTTTAAATATTTTACAGAGTTTAATTCTTTTTTTTGTTGACAACTCTGTGGGTCAATTAGAAAGTTCACTGGAACATTGAGACATTTAAATTGCAAAATATGTTTTAAGCCCAACCCACACCTAGAAATTTTTTCAACTGAGTGTCCTCCAAACACATAAACTAGTTTTTACTTTGCTGTAACTACGAACATGTGTTTTTCTTTTATTTGTATAGAAATGCCTCTTCAACAAATTGTGAGATAATCCACCAACTCATGTCCTGGACTGTGAAACTTCTTGCAGAATTTTCAAATGGAAAAATAAGAGGGCTCATGCCTATCACTCAGCAGCCAAAATATGACTGTAGGAGGCCAGAATATGCTAACCCAAATATGCCTCTTTAGTATATATAAATAATTTGGAACAAACTATTTTGAGAAACATCAGACAAGGGAGAAGCATTGAAAACAGAGTAGAAATTACCCTTTCATAAGAGAAGTTTACATCTATAAGGAAATCTCCATTCGTAAGGGTGTCTCCCTCTCGGTTCCAGGAAGAGGATGACTACATCTGTAAAATGTCGTATCAGTGGGAAAGGCATTGATTTAAATCCACATAACAGACTTTGTTCTTTTTCACTGTGGTTTTCCTGGCAATTCCCCCATAATTACCCTTTCCTCATACCCTTCCTTCTTTGTTTCAGCAAGGCATGGTACTTAATCCCAAAGTCAAAGCCACCTCTTTGAGATCTACTTTGGCAATATACTAATTTCTCTGGATCATCTCCCATGTATGCGTGATATACCCATTTTAATAAACTTCCGTTTGATTTTCTCTTGTTAATCTATTATTTTATACCAGCATCTGTCCCAACTAGTAACTCAGAAAGGGCAGAGAAAAAAATATATATATTTTTTAATTTACATGATGCACTTTAAAAGTGCATATGAACATATATATGATAAATGTATTTCATAAGATGATTATAATGACAAGATAGCCTTAGTTGAAAAAACTTTGCTCTACTTATTCAGTCTGTTATACAGTTAATAAGTACACAAACACATTGATAAAGTTAAACAAGGTGATATTCAAATATATTAATTCAAATTTTCATACTGCTTTACTCAGATTTCGTTTTTCATTTAGTATCAAGAAGCAGGCATCCAAAATCATAAGCATCTTTAAAACAGTTTTCTCAAGGCCATCTTCCTCATGTTTATTGATTTCTTATGAGCATTTTGTTTGGATTTAGCCATACTCTTATTGCTTTTATCAAATACCTATACTTCATAAGTAAAATCAACATTTTTCTCAATTAGATTGTAAATTATTTAGGTGTCTGACCATGGTTTTCTGCATTTTTTATGTGTCATTTAAGCTTTTGATAAATATTCATTAATTGATTGCATAAAGAATAGATGTGAGAAAATATTTGAAAGCATACTCTCGTATCTTGTACTCATCTTCTAAATTATGATGTGGACTGTGTTAACTTTTATTTCTATAATTTTCTAACAATGACAATATCAAAATGATCTCTAAAAGGACCTCGATAATGTTACAAATATTTCTGAAATTTATATGGCAGTAAATGGCAGTCTAATAACTAAACTGCTCTCTTAGAGATGAAAGTTCTTTGTTGTTGTTGTTAAGTTAAAGGTATAAATATTGGCCTTATCTGAAACACTGTGGCTAATTGAAAGATGTCCAATATTTGTTTCTTTAGATATGTAACTTTATTTGACTCAATTTAAGGGTTAAAAACATTCTACATTTTTCCAAATTTTTTTTTTTCTATAGACTCCTTTAGTTCACATTTGAGATTGCTGATTTAGGGTCCGTTGATATTTCCCCTAAACATATGATTGAGAGAATACTAAAAGGGGTCAGTAAATTTGATAAATAAGCCACCTATAACAGCCTAAACATTTAACTATGAATCCATATGCAAAGTTTTGTATGTCATAAAGAGTCCTTGTTTATGATTCACAGTAAATTCAATCACAGGGATTTCTGAAGAGATTTCCATTCCAATTAGGCAGGCATCATTATTACACTTCTAGTGAGGCAGAAAAAACAAGGCCAAAGCCAACAGACAGACATAAAGTATAAAACCAGTTGAAAACAATCTCTGCAGTTTCAAAGATTAAAGACCTATAAATAACTAACTCTTTGTCTTTGAAAAATATTATACTCAACAACGAGAGAAAATTACACCTTTCCTTAAAATTATAGAGAAAGAAAAATTCATGGAATAAGTTTTTATTAATTAATATAAGTCCTTTTTTTTATTTTTCTTTTTGAGACGGAGTCTCACTCTGTGGCCCAGGCTGGAGTGCAATGGTGCAATCTTGGCTCATTGCAACCTCTGCCTCCTGGGTTCAAGTGGTTCTCCCACCTCAGCCTTCTTGGCAGCTGGAATTACAGGCACATGCCACCATACCCGGCAAATTTTTGTATTTTTAGTACAGACAGGTTTTCACCATGTTGGCCAGCCTGGCCTCAAACTCCTGACTTCAAGTGATCCACCCGCCTAGGCTTCCCAAAGTGCTGGGATTACAGGTGTGAGCCACCATGCCCAGCCTAGTTAATATAAATCCTGATTACCTACATTTCATAACCATCAATAAAATTAATACAGGATAATTAATTAAAATAATGAGTAAATGTAAATAAAATTAATAAAAACTTAATTTATACAAATCCTGATTAAGTGTCTTCCTAATAAGACAGAAGAGAATAATATCTCAGAAAAGGTTATGGTTTCTTGATGTATTAAGTATACAACTTGGAAATGGAGCTTGGGAAAAGTTTGTAGAATATCTACACCCTTGCACAAAAAATGGTCTATATATACCAGTATAAGATTGTATCACATAATTGTTTAATATTACTTTGAATTCCATTTTATAACAACTATCAGTCAAATAGTATTATTTTCAACTCCGTTCAAAATAGATTGAAATCACATAAGTCTGCCTTACTTTAGATAAGAATTATTTCATTTAATGATTTACCAAATATTTAAAAAATACATATAATTTGTCTGTGTCTGAAAAAGTTTCTATATCTAATAAAGCCACAGTAGTTAATTGAGTATAAAAGACTATTAAGCATTAATTAGATTTATTCCTCATATTATTATAATGCGTTTCCAGTTCAGATGTTCTATGAAAGACAACCTCTTTTTTTTTTTTTTTGGCAGTGTCTTGCTCAGTTGCCCAAGCAGGAGGGCAATGGTGCGATCATAGCTCACTGCATCCTTGACTTCCTAAGTTCAAGAGATTCTTCCATCTCAGGCTCCTGAGTAGCTGGAACTACAAGAATGCACCACCTTGGCCAGGCGCGGTGGCTCACGCCTATAATCCCAGCACTTTGGAAGACTGAGGCGGGCGGATCACGAGGTCAGGAGATCCAGACCATCCTGGCTAATTCGGTGAAACTCCATCTTTACTGAAAATACAAAAAATTAGCCAAGTGTGGTGGCAGGCGCCTGTAGTCTCAGCTACTTGGAGGCTGAGGCAGGAGAATGGTGTGAACTCGGGAGGTGGAGCTTGCAGTGTACCAAGATCATGCCACTGCACTCCAGCCTGGGCAACAGAATGAGACTCCCACTGAAAAAACAAAACAAAACAAAACAAAACAAAAGAATGCACCACCATGCTCAACTGATTTTTTACCTTTTTATGCAGGTGAGGTCTCGCTATGTTTCCTGGCTAAGACAAACTTATTTTACTTTAGAATAACTTGTATATTCTAGAGCTTTACGTATAAAAATCTTATTTTTGATGTTGAGTAACTGCTTCAGCTAGAGAAGCAGCTGAATACATCAGTGCTTGTTACATTTATTCTATAGCACAAAATGATTAAAAACTCAACATAGAATTAAGGCTTAGGGTTTAATCAGTGTCTTGCCCAAATGAGTCCTGGTGGTTTTAATTTATGAAAAATGTAGAGGAAAAAAGCAATGACAGTTTCCTTCCAAAATGTTAAAATCATTACCTTCTAGGTAAGTTACAAAAGGAAGTTTAAAGTACAAGAACCTATTTTTTTGTTTAATCTGTGATTTATATATATAATTATTATAAGTAAATTATATATATTATATATAAGTAAATTATATATATGACATATATAATTTACTTGCACATATATGTATGCTAAAATCTAAGTTGAATGCTGACAACGAATTTAGAATAAGTCACAGCATACTGCTCAGAACACTTTCCAGCAGTATCACAGTTGTGAGTGCTGAGAGCTTGTAGGTCTGTAGTGAGTCAATGACTCACTGAACTGTTCCATCATCTACCAATTAACAAACAAGCAGAATGCCGTGGGCCTGTACTGTGGCAAATCACAGCTGTCTCCCTACTTCTTGCTCTTTAAATGAGTTCTGCTTCTAGATGTCTCTGGTATGTAGGTATTGTTATATATTGAAATAAAATATGTAGAGATTCAAAATTTAGCAGAAGTAAAATAAATTAAAAATTAAAATAGACATTGGTTACCAAATAAACACATTAAATATTTGTTAATTGGAGGACTTCTGATTTCAGCACTGGGGCTCTGAAAGCATCACTCCATCCTCCTCAAGAGAAACCAGAGCAAAGAGAAACAAGTATCTTTTCTTAGATCCAAGTAAGAATGGTGGTCACAGGGCAAACTGCCACCCTAAAATCTGAAAAGACAAGTGAATGCAGGGAATCTTATAGTCAAGATCAACTTGGAGCAGTAGTCACTGGAGTCCATATCTTGCAGGAAAATTTCCACAGTAACTAATGAATTGCTGGGAGCTGAATGTGGTAAAGCTTGAAGGTAAAAGATGCCTGGGAGGCCCAGACTTAGGTGGAGTAGGAGCTCCACACATTCATGGGTTCTACCTCCAGCACTGCAATTCAGTTCTAATGGTGAAGAATAGAGAAAAATCACCTCATGTTTTACACAGGGGTTTAAGTTACTTGCACTACTTGTGAAGTGTTATAACGTTATTTGAAGCTGGACTTAGGTTACTGTAAATATGTATTACAAACTCTAGAAGAAACACAAAAATATTTTTTAAAGATTTAAACTAATATGCTGTAAGAGGAGAAGAAATACAATGTAATAAGATATTCACTAACAGCAGAGAAGGCAGAAAAAAGAGAAAGATTTAAAAAATAACAAAGAACAAGTATAATAAAAACAATTACACATATTGTAGGTAATCTAACCATATAAGTAATCACTTTAAAGTAATCATTCTAAATATCAATTAAAAGACAAAGCCTTTTTTTTTTGAGACGGAGTCTCGCTCTGTCACCCAGGCTGGAGTGCAGTGGCTGGATCTCAGCTCACTGCAAGCTCCGCCTCCCAGGTTCACGCCATTCTCCTGCCTCAGCCTCCCGAGTAGCTGGGACTACAGGCGCCCACCACCTCGCCCGGCTAGTTTTTTGTATTTTTTAGTAGACAAACACTATTAAAATGTTGATTCATTTAAGAAAATAAATCAATCACTAATAATTTTTAAAAATACCAGAACTGGATGATTTCACTGGTAAAATCTACTATAGAGTCAAGGAAGAAATGTCATCAATCCTTTATAATCCCTTCCAAAATATAGAAGACTAATTCACTCTAGAAGGCCAGCATTACTGTAATGCCAAAACCAGATAAAGAATTGCAAAAAAAGGAAAATGACAGCATAATTTATAAATATAGATGAAAAGTCTTAAAAAATATTAGCAAATCAAATTCAACAGGATTATAGAATTGTAATTGAAATAATCAAAAGAATTATATAGAACTACCAAGTGGAATTTATCCCACATATTTGAGGCTAGTTCAACACTAGAAAATCAGTTATGCAATCAGCAAATCACATCAGCAAGCTAAAGATAAAATCATATGATCGTATCAATACATGCAGAAATTTGGTTGAGAAAATAAGCACCCATCAATGATTAAAACTTTTCAGCAAATTAGGAATATAGAGAGATTTCTTCAATTTAATAAAGAGCATCTCCAAAAGTACCTACAACTAACATCATACTTAACAGGTCAGAGAGATGAGGTGTTTTTATCCTAAGATGGGGAAGAAGGCAAGAATGTCCTCTTTCCCCACTGCTTTTAGCCATTGTATTGGAAGTCTCATCTAATGCAATAAGTCAAGAAAAACAAATTTATAAGTGTACAAATTGAAAAGAAATGTAAAAACTTTTTAAAAATTTTTCCACAGATGGTATAATTGTATATGTAAAAAATCCCAATAATAGACAAAAATATCCTTATAAATAATTATAAGACGGTTGCAGGGTATATGATTTATATATTGCCGGGCACGGTGGCTCACACCTGCAATCCCAGCACTTTGGGAAGCCTAGGTGGGTGGATCACTTGAGGTCAGGAGTTTGAGACCAGCCTGGCCAACATGCTGAAAACCTGTCTCTACTAAAAATACAAAAATTAGCCTGGCATGGTGGCACGCATCTGTAATCCCAGCTACTAGGGGGGCTAAGGTGGGAGAATCGCTTGAACCCGGGAGGCAGAGTTTGCAGTGAGCCAAGATCTCACCATTGCACTCCAGCCTGGGTGACAGAGTAAGACTCCATCTCAAAAGCAACAACAACAACAAAATTGACATATAAAATTCCATTGTGCTCTTATATATCAGAAGTTAACAACTGAAATTTGAAATAGAACCAAAAAAAGGAAATAATTAGATAAATATTTAATTCAGTAGGTGCACAATTTATATATAGAAAACTGGCACTGGCTTCAGCCTTGATGTCAGTCAAGTTTTGATGAAATGAATCAAAAAGGGTCTAAATAAATAAGATGATTCCTAAGTATTCATACTGCCATTCCAGGACCTCCTCCGTTAAATATCTGACTTTTCTCTCATCACTCTTCTCCATCTCTGGCTTCAGTCAACCATGCTTCCTTCCTTGCCAAATATACCAGTCCGAAACTCACTTTAGGGCCTTGCCATGATTATTCCCAGAATTTAAGACACTTGTCACCACCATTGTTAATCCTCTTATCTCTTTCTTTACATTGTTGTTTAAATGCCGGCCCCAGGAGGCCTACACTGATCATTCTGTTTGAAACTGCATCATGCATCTGCTCCTGTTTAGTGCTTCCAATCCTTCCAATACCCATGACACCAAACAATCATCAATTTTATTCATAATGCTTAAAATGACTTAACATGCACATAGCATCTTACCATTGCAGTTATCATGTGTTTTATTTCTTTCCTGAGTATAAGCTCAAGAGGGCAGAATTCTTTTTCTCTTTTGGTTATTGATATAACCCAAGACCTAGAACGGTGCCTGGCACAGGTTATAGATGCCACGTCAATGTGTCAAATGAAGAAATGACAAAATATGTGAACTTTTTGCAGACTTCTGTCAGAACTTGTGTTTTTCAAAACCATTTTGAACCATGTTGGATTAAGTGTTTGTATAAGACTCTTAGTACGAAACTTCATGACTCTATTCTGAAGGCGGCTCTTATTTCCCTCAAAGCCCTTATAATATAACGTCCTAAGATTATTTGTTAAAAATATCTTAAAACTGTTTTAAACATCAGCATCCTAACCATTTACCATGTTGATTCAAATTTCATCCTTCTCCCAAGACAATTTCAGATGATTATTTCTTATTTGTAATTATAAAAATTTGAATAAACACTAATATTTAAAAATATGCTCATGCTTGTAATCCCATCACTTTGGATGGCTGACATGGGAGGATCGCCTGAGGCCAGGAGTTCTAGACCAGCCTGGGCAATATAACGAGACTCTGTCTCTAGACATTTTTTTTTTTTTTTAAGTATCCAGTCATGGTGGCACACACCTGCGGTCACAGCTACTCAGGAGGCTGAGGCAGCAGGATTGCTTAACCCTAGGAGTTTGAGGTTACCGTGAGCTATGATTGTGCCACTGTTCCCCAGCCTGAGCAACAGAGAAAGAGTCTGTGTATAAAAAAAGAAAGTGTAGCATTACAAGCTGTGTGATATAAATGATACATCGTACATATATACATGATGTAAGTCAAGGTTCAAGGCTCTTTTCTTCTAGTCTGATACTAGTGCCTGAAGTCCACAGGTATCCTGTGGCCATTGGGAGGGAACTATGCACAGAAAGCCAAGGAGAACAAGAACCATCTATACCCGTCAAGCAAGAGTTGAAGTCCTCAGGGAAGGCTGAAGTCAGTGCCAGTTTTTGTTGTGAACCATCTTGATGTCCTGGGGCCTTACAGCACCAGGTCTCTTTGTTATGGCACAAAGTTCTGTGCACACCTGGCCCAGGAATCAAAGAAACTGACAGAGGATCCAGGGAAAGACGGGGAGTTGTAGGCATGGAAGCAAATGTATATGTGAGCTACAAAAAAGCTGCTGCTTCACTTTGACACTTGAACTGTCCCACAAGAGTATCTCCTGTGGCCCACCGTAACCAGAAACACACAGAAAGGGTAATTCTTGGAAATACAATGCAGACTAGCCAAATAAACATTTGGGAAAACCTCAACAGTATGCAAATAATTACCAAATTGATGATATATCACTAAATGTTTCAGTTCATTTGGGCTGCTACAGCAAAACACCTTAGACTGTGTGGCTGATAAACAATGGAAATTTATTTCTCACAGTACTGAAGGCTGGAAAGTCCAATAACAAAATATAGGCAGATTCGGTATCTGGTGAGGGCTGCTTTCTGGCTCATACATGACACCTTCCAGCTGTGCCCTCACCTAGTGAAAAAAACCAAAGAGCTCCCCGGGGTCTCTTTTATGAGGGGATTAATCTCACGCATGAGGGTTTTGCCTTCATTGCCTAATCACCTTTCAAAAGGCTCCACCTCCTAATAGCTTCATTGGAGTTAGGATTTCAATGTATGCATTTCATGGGAACACAGGCATTCAGATCATAACACCAGGTATGTATATTTTATGCCTTAAACAAAAGCATTCCCAGATAATTCCCAGAGACTCCCAGAGAATCTTAGTAATGGAATTTTCAGAATGGAAATATTTAGGAGATCAACTGTCATACGAATATATTGTCTACCTCTCTGGAAAGCTCAGTTGAACCATCCCAATGAAAGAAAACTTTATTATACCTTAATTTTTTGCCTGCTAATATACTTTTTAGAAAGCCAATAGTTATAAGAATTTTATATAGATATAAAATAAAACCTTATAAGTTTAATCGACCACCAAAAAACAGCTTAAAAAGCTACAGCCAATTAAAATTTACTGCCTATTCATTTTCAGAACATTTCATAAAACTCCAGACTTTATGCAGATGCCAAAATAAAATACTTTAGTGATTTTTAAAAAGAAGTGAGTAAAAACACTTTGAATTTGAATACAAACATAAAACCTTTCTGAGTGTTAGATAAACATGAGAAATATGAAACATTAAAATAGAAAGTTATATTGTTTGTAGTTCTTCAGTAAATGTCACTATCATTATTCTTACACGAAATTTGCTGGCATAATAATGGATCTTCTGAAAGGGTTAGGGATGAAATACCGAAAGCTGACATATTTTTAATAACACTTTCCATTTCTCACATGCTTCTATAATCTTTTCCCTTAATCACATTTGGCAGGGATGTTGTTTTTCTATTTAATCATGCAATCTCAAAGCACTCATTTTTTATTTGAATTTGGTACAGAGTATCTCATGTTCTCCTTCAGAAAAAATAATCAGATTCATCTATTTTTCTGTCTCTGAGTGTTAGTAAATGGCAAAAACAGAGGCAGCAAGCGCATATTTAGAGTAACTTTTATCGTCTTCCAACTACACCCAAAGGCATCGCAAACAGCTGAAGAGTGATTGGCTCGTAATTCAGGCGCGTGGCTGTGACTTTCCTGATTCTTCATTGGAGCTCTATTCTTACCAGAAACCAGGGCTTGAATAGCTCTTTGTTTTTAGGTCTTTTGTTCTCTTTTACACTCAGAATCAATATGTGCTAAACCTTTTGATTTTATCTCATGTTTGTCTTCATAATGCATTCAAAATACATATTGATCTGTTACTATGTTCCAAGTACTATGCAAAGCAATGACAACAGAGACCTGAATAGGAGTGAGCTTTCTTCCCTCACTGACTTTACAGGGAGGAAAAGTTCTCAAATCTGTCTTATCAACCTAGTTCCTTCAAAGACCATGCAGATCTCAATTCCTCTGACTTGGAAGATGATGACAGCAAAATTATGAGATACCTCTCTGATCTCCAGTCATAACAGATTTTTGGTGTTGAATTCATAAACTTTTTTTGAAGATCCGGCAAGATGATAAGAGAGTTATTAGTTAAATTTTGTTAGAGAACTATCCACAGTACAGCTTTCTCTTTTTATGGTTCTTGTTTCTTTTTCTCTTTATATCTATGGTAGGACTGAAAGTTTTCACATACACATTTTCATTGGATAGCCTGTTTCATCTCTGTGCGGCCCCGCTGAAACACTTTTAATAGCTTCTATCGCTCTATAGGACAAAAATAAAATTCTTAACCTGGCATTCGAAACCTAAAATCTGGCTTGCATCTTTTTCTGCTGTCATCACATATTATAGCTCTTGCTTTGGAAGAAATAGATTGATTGTATTCTGCTAACTCCTGTTTTCTGCTTTGATATTCTTGTGCATGCTGGATTTACCCTGAAGTTACCCCTATTACTAACTTACACTTAGAAAAATCTTTGTAAAAATTATTTTCAATGATAAGGAATGATAAAGAAAGGATTAAACAAGAATTTTTAAAAATGGAGAAAGAAGAAAAAACCTTTTGTCCTTAAAGTTTACTGCCAAAGGCCTGTTTTCCATGAACTTTTCCAAAAAGCATTGCTATCTTCTTCCTAAGCTCATAGAGTAAATGTGTATACGTCTTTTATGTAACTTACCACAAATTGCCTGTACCACAGTCATTTGTATGTGTCTTATTTTTTGACTACCTTACAGAATCCTTGAAGGCAAAAACTCCGTTTTTTTTGTTGTTGTTGTTTCTTTTTATTTTCTATTTCAGACTATATTTTTGCCACATGCAGGCTGTTGTACACGGTCAGTACTAAAAGTTTACACATAAATATACATATTTACACCGCTGGGTTGTATAGACAAATGTGAGTACCATACTTTGAGATTGCCGTGGAGGATGTTAAAATGCAATTTTGCTGGCACATATTATTTTTTTCCTAACTTTTTATTTTGCATTACTTTTAGATTGGCATGCAGTTGTAAGAATGAATATAGAGAGACCTAGTTTACACTTTATAGCATTTTCCCCAGTGGTAACACCTGGGCAAACTTATACAATAGCATGACCATAATTATGACAGTAATAAAATCAACCAATTTTGCTCAAATTTTCTCTGTTATCCATGTTAAATTTAAGTGTTCTTTATGTATTCTAGATATTATATTATTTCTTTGCAAATATTTATTTTCAACCTGTAGTTTGTCTTTTCCTACTTAAACAGGTATTTTATTTAGTGAATATTTTTAATTTGTATAATATAAAGCCCGGTTTATGAATTCTTCCTTTTAATGTTAGGACTAAGAATTCTTAGCCCAGTTTTAGATATCAAAGATATTCTTCTTTGTTCCTTTTTCTTTAAGTTGAATAGTTTTACATTTCATGTTTAAACCTGTAATTCATTTTGAGTTAAATTTTGTATAAGATGTAAGGTTTAGCCCCCTTTTTTGGTCTATTAAATCTAACTGTTCAAATATCATTTGGTGAAAAGGCCACCCTGCCTTCCATAAAATGCTTTTGTACCTTTTAGAAATTGGTTGAGGCTGGGTGTGATGGCTCACACCTGTAACCTCAGCACTTTAGGAGGCCGAGGCAGACATATCACTTGAGACCAGGAGTTTGAAGCCAGGCGGGATGACATAGCAAAACCTCTTCTCTACTAAAAATAAAAAAAAAAATTAGCTGGGTGTGGTGGTGTGTGCCTGTAATCTCAGCTACTCTGGAGGCTGAGGCATGAGAATCGCTTGAACTCAGGAGACGGAGGTCACAGTGAGCCAAGATCCTGCCACTGCATTCTAGCCTGGGCAACAGAGGGAGACTCTATCTTTAAAAAAAAAAAAAAAGTTGAGTATGTATGAGTATGTATATGTATTCTTAGGTTGTCTATTGAATTGTGTTCCATTAATCTGTGTATCTCTCCCTCCTACGATGCCATGCTGTCTTGTTTGCTGTAGCTACTCATTAAAGGTCAGTACTGGATAGAGTGATTCTTCTCACTTTATTCTCTATTTTTGTTCATGATTGTCTTGGCTACTCTAGGAACAGAGCATTTCCATATATGTTTATTTTATGTCTATTTTAAAAATATGTCTTTCTTATGTCTATTTTTAAAACTTGCTAGATGTTGATAGCTATTAAATCTATAGATTAATTTGAGAATTGATTGGCATCTTTACTGTGCTGAATATTCCATTACTTATGGATCCATGAACATAATATGTCTCTCCATTTATTTAAATATGGTTGATTTCATTTTATCAACATTTTGTGACTTCTGGCATACAGATCTTATACATTTTGTTAAAATTTTGTTAAATTTTTACCAAATAATTTTTCTTTGGATACATTTTAAATGGTATTGTATTTTCAGTTTTTGTTTCCTCATGTTTATTGTTAGTACATGAAAATGCAAATCAATTTGTGTTGATCTTGTATCGGGTAACCTTGCTAAACTCATATAGTATTTCTGGAAGTTTTCTGCAGATGCACTGAAATATTCTATATAGTCAAAAATATCATTGGTAAACAGGAATAGTTTTATTTATTCCTTTCCAATGTGTATGAGTTTACCTTCCAGTACTGTATTGAATAAGAGTGGTGAGAATGTATACCATTGCTTGGTTCATGATTTTTAGGGAAAGGACTCACAATATCACTGAGTACATTAGCAGTATCTATTTTTCCTATAGATTCTCTCTATTCAGTTAGTTCTCATTAATTCTTAAATTGCTGAGACATTTATCATGAACAAGTGTTGAATTTTTTGTCAAATGTGCTTTCTACATCAAATGATACTACTGTTTTTCTTTAGCCCAATAATATGGTGGATTACACAGATTAACTTTTGAATTTTGAATAAGCCTTGCTGTCTTCATGTGGGAAGGTGATATTTTGAGGAATTGCTAACTTTTTTTTCATATGGCTGCAGCACTTTAGCTTCCTCTCTGTAACAGATGAGCATTCTAATTTTTTTCTCAACCTAGCCAACACTAGGTACTGCCTGTCCCTTTATCATTATAGCCAGCTTTGTGTAGGTAAAGTATAGCTCATAGATTGACTTGAATTTTTCTAAGTAGTAACGATATTGAATATCTTCTCATGTGTGTATTTGCCAGTAGTATACTATTGTTGGAGAAATATCTATTCAAATGCTTCACCCACTTATTAACTAGGTCATTTTTCATCTTATTACTGAGATGCAGAAGTTTTTATATATTCTGGCTACAAATCCCTTATCAGACATATGATTTGAAAATGTTTTTTCTGCTACATAAAATTATTTAGGTTAGCCCAAAAAGAACCTTCATACATTTAAACTTTAATAACACAGTAAAGGCATAAAAGAAAAACTTGTAAACATCTGAAAGCAAATTTAGAACTTCATTACACTGTATACTATTAGATTAGATCTTGTGACAAATGAGAAATGGTTATCATTTATAAAAATTTATAAAGAGCTTCTGCACAGCAAAAGAAACTACCATCAGAGTGAACAGGCAACCTACAGAATGGGAGAAGAGTTTTGCAATCTACTCATCTGACAAAGGGCTAATATCCAGAACCTATAAAGAACTCAATCAAATTTACAAGAAAAAAACAAACAACACCATCAAAAAGTGGGCAAAGGATATGAACAGACATTTCTCAAAAGAAGACATTCATACAGCAAACAGACACATGAAAAAAATGCTCATCATCGCTGGCCATCAGAGAAATGCAAATCAAAACCACAATGAGATACCATCTCACAACAGAATGGCAATCATTAATAAAACCAGGAAACAACAGGTGCTGGAGAGGATGTGGAGAAATAGGAACACTTTTACACTGTTGGTAGGACTGTAAACTAGTTCAACCATTGTGAAAAACAGTGTGGCAATTCCTCAAGGATCTAGAACTAGAAATACCATTTGACCCAGCCATCCTATTACTGGGTATATACCCAAAGGATTATAAGTCATGCTGTCCTAAAGACGCATGCACATGTATGTTTATTGTGGCACTATTCACAATAGCAAAGACTTGGAATGTCCCAATGTCCATCAGTGACAGACTGGATTAAGAAAATGTGGCACATATACATAATGGAATACTATGTAGCCATAAAAAGGGATGAGTTCATGTCCTTTGTAGGGACATGGATGCAGCTGGAAACCATCATTCTCAGCAAACTATTTGCAAGAACAGAAAACCAAACACCGCACGTTCTCACTCATAGGTGAGAATTGAAAAATGAGAACACTTGGACACAGGTTGGGGAACATCACACACCAGGGCCTGTTGTGGAGTGCGGGGAGCGGGGAGAGATAGCATTAGGAGATATACCTAATGTAAAGGACGAGTTAATGGGTGCAGCACACCAACATGGCACATGTATACATATGTAACAAGCCTGCACGTTGTGCACATGTACCCTAGAACTTAAAGTGTAATAATAAAAAACAAAGAATGTAAAGTATGACCTAAGTATAGCAGAATGAAAGTCTTTAGTAACTATTAAAAAAAAAAAAAAAAAAAAGGATGCCTTAAATATAAATGCTCTTTAGAGACAGCTTCTCTGGGGCATGGTGATCTTGTTAATGTTCCTACACAGAGATGTCTGAGCAAGTGGAAAATAGACAAGGGGAGTGGCTTCAGGGGATTTTTCCAGTCACTGATGCTTAAAGTGGAGTTTCCAAAGTGAAGAGTAGCACTATGGCTCAAAACCGGGGAGCAAGAATCACACAATGATTTCTACTTCTCTTTCGCTTTTTCTGGTTAGCTTAAGGAGAAAGTTTATTGCTTTAATTTCTTATTAACATTTATATCATATATATATACACGTATGTGTGTATATTTGTATATACCTATATATGTATATATACATACATATGTGTATATGTGTATATATATACGTATGTGTATATGTATATGTATATATACATACATATATATGTAATTCTGTCTCTTTCACTTTTGTTGTGGTACCATATGCCCCACCAAAATTATTAATTTTATTGATTTATTTATATTTATTCATCACATGTATTTTTGTTTTCATGTCATAAGAAGTCATTGCATAATCAAATTTCAGGAAGATTTACTTATATTTTCTCTGTTAGATTTTTATAGTATTAGGTCTTACACTGAAACCTATAATCTATTTTAAGTTAACTTTTGTTTATGATTTGAGGACACGATCCAACTTGATTCATTTGCATGTGTGTAACTAGTTGTTTCAGGATAAATTGTTGAAAAGAATATTTTTTCTAGTGAATTATCTCACCATCTTTGTTGAAAATCAATTTGGCATAAATGTAAGACTTATTTTCGGAATTTTAATTCTATTCTATTGATTTATGAATGTCTTTCCTTATGCCAGTCTTACACTTCTTGCTCACTGTGGCTTTGAAGTGAGTATTAAAATCTAGAAATGTGAGTCCTCCAACTTTGTTCTATTAACTCAAGATTGTTCAGGGTATTCTAGGTCCTGTGCATTTCCACATGAATATTAGCATTAGCTCATCAATGCCTGCAAAAAAAGACAGCTAGGATTTTGATATAAATTGTGTTTAGTCTGTAGATCAATGTGTAAAGTATTGCTTTTTTAACAGTGTTAATTCTTACAATCTATGAATATGGTATGTCTTTCTATTTAGATTTCTTAAAAATTTTCTTTTAATGTTTTCTAGTTTTCACTGTATATATTTTATACCACTTTCATTAAATGTATTCCAAAGTATTTCATTTTTTATGTCATTGTAAATGTAATTGTTTTTTTATTTCATTTAAAGGTTTTTCATCACTACTTTACAAAAATACAATTGAATTAATGTCTCTCTGAATTTTTAATTAACTCTAAATTTTTGTAGATCTTAGGATCTCCTACCTACAATATCATGTCATCTGAAAATAAGTATAGCTTTATTACTTATAAAATGCACCAGGCACAGAAAGACAAACACAACAAGATTTCACTGGTGTGGGACCCGAAAGCCTATTATTCCATATTCTTGGTGCATTTCCTTACTAGAAGTTCCTGTCAAATTTGAATAGAAGGGACAAAAGCAAATACTCTTTTCTTGCTCCACAACTTACCAAGAAATGCTTTCGTTTTCCATTATTAAGAATGCTGCCAGCTATCGGATTTTTATAGATGCCCTTTATAAGGTTGATTAGGTTGTTTTCTATGTCTAGTCTCTTGGGTGTATGTGCTATAAAATGGTGTTATATTTTGACAAATAATGTTTCTACATCTTTTAAGAAAATCCTGTGGTTTCCAGTTATTCTAATAATATGATGTATTGCATTATTGATTTTTAAATGTTAAACTAACTTTTTATTTTAGTAATATGTGACACCTGGTTGTGGAATATAATGCTGTGTTGCTGAGATTGATTTTCTGGTGCTGTTTTGCAAATTTTGCTATATATTCATAACAATTATTTGGTGGTAGTTTTCTTTGTGTTGTCTTTTTATGGTTATGACATTGTGGTACTAATAACCTCACAGAATGAGTTGGGAGTATTCACTCTTTTTTAATTATTTAGAATCATATGTAAAACATTGTTGTAAATTCTTCTTTAAATGTTTGGTAGGATTTACCAGTAACATTATTTGCCCCTGAGCTTTTAACCTTGGGAAAAGTTTCCAAATGATTAATTCAACTCTTTATTACTTATAGATCTATTCTAGTTTTGTATTTATTAATGAGTTACTTTGGTATATTTTTCTTTCTGGTAATGTGTCCCCTTTATCTAAATTATCTAATTTGTTGTCATAGAGTTTTTTATAGTATTCTCTTACCTTCTTCATTAATTCTGTAAGCTCAGTAATGATGTTCTCCTTTTCATTCCTGATTTGAATAATTCAAGTATTCTCGCTACTTAAATGTTTTATAATTTCTTAGATCTTTTCAAAGAATCAACTTTTTGTTCCATTAACTTTTTAAAATTATTTTTCTCTTCTACATTTTTATTTATTTCTATTTTACTATTTCCTTACTCTGCTTGTGTTGGGTTGTTTTGTTTACCTTCATTTTCTGGTTTCTTTTTTTGTTTGTTTGTTTGTTTGTTTTTTGAGACGGAGTCTAGCTCTGTTGCTTAGGCTGGAGTGCAGTGGTGCAATCTCTGCTCACTGCAACCTCTGCCTCCTGGATTCAAGCGATTCTCCTGCCTCCGCCTCCCGAGTAGCTGGGACCACAGGCATGCGCCACTATGCACGGTTATTTTTTTTGTATTTTTAGTAGAGACGGGGTTTCACCATGTTGGTCAGGTTGGTCTTGAACTCTTGACCTCAAAAGATCTTCCCGCCTCAGCCTCCCAAAGTCTTGAGATTACAGACATGAGCCGCCACTGCACCTGGTTCATTTTCTGGTTCCTTAAGATAAAATTCTGGTTATTAACTTGAGATTCTTCTGCTTTTTAATATAATAAAATACAGTGATAATTTTTTTCTAAATACTACATTATCTGGATCCCATAAGTTTTGGTATACAGTGTTTTAATTTAACTCATCTTCAAGTATTTTCTAATTTCCATTGTGATTCCCATTTTGATATCTTGTTTATTCAAGAATCCTTAATGTTTAATTTTCATATATGTGTGGGTTATCCACATCTTCTTTGTTATTAATTTCTAGTTTTCATCCATTGCAATTAGAGAAAACAATTGATGGTTTTAATTTTCTTAAATGTATTGAAGCCTGTTTTATGGCTTAGCATATGATTTGTCCTACAGATGTTCCATGTGTTCTTGAATATGTATTCTGCAGTCACTGGGTGAAGTGTTTTACACATGTCTGTTGGGATTAGCAAGGATTCATAGTGCTGTTCAAGTCTTCTGTATTACTGTGCTTTTTCTGCTTGCTCTACCAGTATTGAAGACTCCAGCCACTGTTGCGAAATTGTCTAGTTCCTCATTCAAACTTGTGTTTTCACTTTATGTGTTTCCCCTGTAAGACGTCTATAATTTTTATAATTGTTGTTTCCTCCCCATGCATTTTAAATTCATTAAAAATGAAGTTACTTTTTTAGTAGAACATTTTTTAACCTTTAAATCTATTTTATGGTATTAGTATAGCTACACCAGCTCTCTTAAGATCATCAATTGCATTATATGTCTTTTTCTGTCATTTTCATTTCAATTTACATGTATCTTTGAATCTAAGTTGTGTCTCCTGGAGACACTTTTCATTATAATTCATTTTCATAATATCTGCTTTTTTATTACCTTGTTTAATCCATTTACATGTAATAACATTACTAATATGGTTAGATTACATTTGTCATTTTGCTTTTCTTTCTACATGTCTTATCATTTTGTCTTCTTACTTTTGTACTCCATGTCTTTACCTCAAATACATATCTTTTTAAAAGATTCTATTTTTCAAGTAATGTTAGGTTCACAGCAAAATTAAAAAGAAGTTACAGGCCGGGCGCGGTGGCTCAAGCTTGTAATCCCAGCACTTTGGGAGGCCGAGACGGGTGGATCACGAGGTCAGGAGATCGAGACCATGCTGGCTAACAGGGTGAAACCCCGTCTCTACTAAAAAATACAAAAAACTAGCCGAGCGCGGTGGCGGGCGCCTGTAGTCCCAGCTACTCGGGAGGCTGAGGCAGGAGAATGGCGTAAACCCGGGAGGCGGAGCTTGCAGTGAGCTGAGATCCGGCCACTGCACTCCAGCCTGGGCGGCAGAGCCAGACTCTGTCTCAAAAAAAAAAAAAAAAAAAAAAAAAAAGAAGTTACAGAAATGTACCATATCCACACATGCATAGCCTATCCCTTTATCAATATCCCCCACCATGGTTGTACATTTCTTACAATTGATAATCCACATTGACACATCATTATCACAAAAAGTTCATAGCTACATTAGGTTTCACTCTTGGTGTACATACATTTGGACAAGTGTATAATGACATGTATCCACAATTATAAAATAGACAATTAAACAGAGTATTTTAATATTAAACAGAGTATTTTAACTGCACTAAAAATTCTCCCTGCTGTGATAATTCATCTCTCTCTTTCCTCTAATCCCTGAAAATAACTGATTTAAACTGTCTCTACAGTTCTGTCTTTTCCAGAATGACATATATTTGGAGTAGCAGAGTATGTTGTTTTTCCAATTTTCTTCTTTCACTTAGTAATTTGGATTTAAAGTTTTACCATGTCTTTTCACAGTTTGATAGTTTCTTTCTTTTTAGATAGCCTGGGCTTATTGATTTCAATGATCTTTTAAAAAAAGAGATTTTGGGCCGGGCGTGGTGGCTCACGCCTGTAATCCCAGCCCTTTGGGTGGTCGAGGCGGGTGGATCACAAGGTCAGGAGATCAAGACCATCCTGGCTAACACGCTGAAGCCCCGTCTCTACTAAAATACAGAAAAATAGCTGGGCGTGGTGGCAGGCGCCTGTGGTCCCAGCTACTCGCCAGGCTGAGGCAGGAGAATGGCGTGAACCCAGGAGGCGGAGCTTGCAGTGAGCTGAGATCACTGCACTCCAGCCTGGGCAGCAGAGTGAGACTCCGTCTCAAAAAAAAAAAAAAAAAAAAAAAAAATTGGTTTGCGATTTTCTCTTGATTTACTGTTTATAATTATATTGATTTTTGTTCTAATTTTAAGTATTATTGCTTACTTTAGATTTAATTTGTACTTATTTCTATAGTTTCCTCTGGTGGAAACTTAGATTATTGATTTGATCTTTCTTTTTTTCAATATGGTTACTCAATGTTATACATTTACATTTAGTCACTGATTTCATGGCATTCTACAAATCTTACTATGGTATTTTTCATTTAGTTCAAAATATCTTCAATATCTCTTGAGATTTCTTCTTTGACCCATGTGTTATTTAGAAATATGTTATTTAATCTCCTAGTATTTGGGGGATTTTTTCCAGCTACTTTTATGTTACTGATTTCCAGTTTAATTTTATTGTGATCTGAGCACACACATTGGGGTTAGGGGCCTCTTCCAAATTCTCTATATTTTAATTGATGCATAGAGACCATTGCCATTTAAAGTGATTATTAATATACTTACATTAGTATATGATAACATTTATAATCTATTATCCTCTTTTCCTTGTTTTTCTTTTTATCCTCTATTCTTTTTCAGTCTTCTATGGTTTAATTGAATGTTTTATGTGATTCTGTTTTCTTTCCTTCCTTTGCATGTCAGTTATAATTTTTTTCACTTTTTTATTGGCTGTTCTAGAATTTGCAATTTACATTTACATCTAATGCAAGTCTACTCTCAAATTATAATGTGCTGCTTTTCAGAGAGTGCAAGTACCTTAATAGAAAATATTCTCACTTTTGCCTTGCCCTTTCTTCTGTTGCTGCTTTCATTTCACTTATGCGTAAATTATATCCACTGTGTACATTGTTGCTAATAATTAGTAGCAACTAACAGATTAGTAGTAATCTGTTATCTATTTGATCAACTAAGAATAAAAAATTATTTTTACTTTTACTTATTTTTTCTCTAATGCTCTTCCTTTTGAAAACTATATTAAGGTTTCTAACGTATACCATTTTCCTTTTTTTTAGAAGAACTATTATTCATTGTAAGATAGGGCTACTAACAACGATATCCACAATGTCTATTTGTCTGGAAAAGTTTTACTTCTACTTTACTTTTGAAGAATAATTTCACTGGAATGGAATTCTAGGTCGATGATACTTCATTTTTCAAAACTTTAAATATTTTACTTGATTTTCTTCTTGCTTGTATAATTTCTGATGACAAGAGTGATACAATTATTATCCTTGCTCATCTGTAGATAAGCGTGTCACCCCTACCTCACATTTTTCATGGTTTTTTTGATCTGTGTTTGAATTTCTGCAGTTTGAATATAATATGCTTAGAGGTAGTTCTTTTGCAATTTATTATGCTTGGTGTTTTCTGAACTTCCTGGATATGTAGTTTGTTCTCTAAAATTAATCTTGTAAAATACTTGTCACTATCAGTAACTGTTGCTTTAAATATGTTGCTCCTTTTTTTCCCCTCTTTCTAGTATTCCCATTATGCATGTGTTATAACTATTATATTTATCCCACAGTTTGGGAAGTTTCTACAAACTTTCATGTTCCATGATCTCCTTTCTTCAATCATGTTCATGCTACCAATAAGCCCATCAAAAGTATTCTTCATTCTTTTACAACACTTCTAATTTCTTGCTTTTCTTCTTTTTTTTTTTTTAAGAATTGCTATTTCTCTACTTACATTGCCTATCTACTCTTGAATATTGTCTGTTTTTTTTCCATTAGCTCATAACACGATAGTCATATTTCTTTTATGTTTCTGATCTGATAATTTCACCATCCCTGCCATATTTTATTCGTTGTTGTTTCAAACTCTCTTTTGCTCTTTAGAATGCTGTGCAATGTGTGTGTGTTTGTGTGTGTGTGTATGTGTGTGTGTGTGTGTCAAAAGCTGGATGTGATGTACTGGGTGAAAAAACCTGCATTCACCAGGACTTTAGTGATGCATTTGTAAGTTGTGTGTGGAGAAGAGTACCATAGTCCTGTGCTTAGTTCTGATTTTTAGTGAGCTTGTGTCTCTGTATAGTGACTTTAGAAATCCTTCTCAGTCTCGTCTGCCTTGGTGAGACTAGAGCTGGGTATGTCCTTAATACAATGTGGAAGGTTGGAGTGGGTTGCAGTTGAATATTTTTCTTCCCCCGGAACACTGAAATCTAGAGAGAGGCTAAAGTTGGATATTTTCCTTCCCCCCAGTTGCTTAAGCTCTGGTAAAAACCATTTATTAGACTCTAGTGAACTATCTGGTTTTGAGGGTAATTCTTGTTAAGAACAGAATGTCCCAGGTGTATTTCAAAACAGTTGATTTTTCCTCCCTCTACCAGAAGGGAATTTCCTCCCTCAGCGTAAGGGAACTTTTCTCCAATCTTTTTGGTGAAAACCTGGTAGGGCTCTCAGTGGCAAAACTTACATAAAAGTGTGGGTAACCCTTCTAAGACAGGTACTCCTTGGAATTATTAATACTCATTCACCAGTCTATCAATTACAGCTTTGGTTTCCCTACCCCAGACTGTGACTCACGCAAGTTTCTTCTCCTAGGTTTCTATTCCAAAAAATTGTAATTTATCTGCATTTACCTGACTGCTTCTTCAATTTGTGTGGCAGCAATTTCTCCTATTGCTTCAGTTTTTTGAAGGATCTAAGAGGAGTTTTTGATTTTCAGTCTATTCAGCTTTTTCTTACAGTGTGAATGAAATTGACAACTTCCAAGATCCATATACATCATATGGAAAACCATACATCTTTAGTCATTCTTTTAAGGTGGATTGCCTAGGAACAAATTCAGTTTTTATTTATATGGAAATGTGCTTTTCTCTTTTCTTTTCTTTTTTTTTTTTTTTTTGAGACAGCGTCTATCAGGCTGGAATGCTGTGGTGTGACATTGGTTTCCTGCAACCTCCACCTCCCAGGTTCAAGCGATTCTCCTGCCTCAGCCTCCTGGGTAGCTAGGATTACAGGTGCACACCACCATGCCTGGCTAATTTTTGTATTTTTAGGAAAGACAGAATTTCGCCATGTTGGCTGGGCTGGTCTCAAACTCCTGACCTCAGGTGATCCACATGCCTCAGCCTCTCAAACTGCTGGGATTACAGGCATGAGCCACCATGCCTGACTTTCTCCTTTAATTTTTGAAAAAAACTAGTTTTGCCTGATAAAAGATTCTTGGTTCATAATTCTTTCAGAATTTTAAATATGTCATTACGCTGACTTCGGTATTCCATGGCAATGTCCTTGTAAATAATGAGAAGTCATCTATTAATCCTATGGTGATCCCTTTGTATCTTAATCTTTTTAAGATTTTCTTCTTTGCCTTTCAACATTTTTACTGTGATATATATAGATTTAGGTCTCTTTTCATTTTTCCTATTTACACTTTGTTGAACTTTTTGGTGTTTTTTAATGCTTTTTATCAGATTTAGAGCATTTTCAATATTATTTTTTAAAATAAATTTTTGCTGCTTTTTCTTTCTCCTTTATTCTGGTAATCTCATTATGTGGTAATCTCATTATGTGTAAGTTTATGTATGTAATGGCATCATACATTTCTCTTAGATTCTGCTTATTTTCTGTCTTCTTTTTTCCTGTGTTATTCAGATGATAAAATCTCTATCCTTGTTTCTTCAAATTCATATATTGTTTATTCTTCAGGTTTTGATATACTATTGAGCTCCGTGAATGAATATTTCATTTTAATTATTCTACTTTCAACTCTAGAATTTTCACTTAGTTCTTTTATAAAATTTTATTTGTTGATATTCTCTAGCTAATTAGACATTATCATCATACCATCTTTTAATTATGTAATTTTTTAAGTGTTTGAATATTTGTACAATAATTGCTTTGAAGTCTAAATCTACATATATGACCCCTCAAAAACGAATTCTATCACTTGATTTTCTTTTGTGTATGGATGACACCTTCTTGTCTCTTTGCATGTTTTACAGTGCTTTTCTGAAAATTGAACATTTTATTTTTCGTCAAAAATATATTTATGTTTATTTGTATACCCATTAAAATAACATATTTCAGAAAAATTAGTAATATAATATTTCCTACTCTCACATTTCATTGTGTTATTTAAACACTCAAAATACACAGTATTAGCATCCTCATCAATGAAACTGCTTTTGAATCATCTAAAAATGAAAACTCAACATTTTAAATAATATATTGTAGCAACTCTGAATATTGATTCTGCACTCCAAGCTTGCTGCTGCTGTTGTTCCGTTTGTTACTAACTAGGCTAGATTTATTCAGTAAAGTCTGTTTTCCTGCATGTGCGGACTCAGACGACATATTACTGCTCTTGTGCACAGATTCCTTGGACTAAGTAATGGGTGCAACTTTTCTAGATTTCCTTTGACTGTTTCTTCCTTGATTTCATGTTAACTTTCTGGCTGCTCTGCCTCTATTGGTTTCACACCTAGCTGTTAGCTTCCATTAATTGCTAGCTGAGTGCTTTATTATTTTTGACAAGACCCAGGAGCATAGTTGTTCCACAGTCTGATTCAATTAAGTTTGGGGCTCCATTTGCAGCAGTAGGGTTCTTTTTTCCTTCTTTGAGCTTGCCTTTAACCGAAAAGTGCTCTTTACGTGTCCTCTTTCCTGGTTATCTCTCTTCCCACTTATGCCTAGTGTTCCATTATTGGAATGCTAAGCATGTGGGAGTTATTTATACCATACTGCTCAAGGCCATCGCCAAGGACTGATTGCAAAAGTTCAAAAAGATTGACTCTCAGGCACAAATGGGTTAAACTTGTAGCTGGCCTACTACTTTACCCCATCTTAACTGCTCGCTAACCAAATCTACACTGTTTTCTAAAACACTCTTCGAAATTAGTTCTAAGAATACTATTTCACTTAGGGAGAACTGTGGGGCTCTTTGTCCTTATGGCATGCCTCACTCTTGGCAGAAACTCTGCACCACACATGAGGACAGGGAAGATGTTCTGCTTTTCACAGAGGGCCCGCTACTCTACGAGGAGGGTACTGGATGTAAATGGCAGCATTTGTCCTTTTTAGTTTTCTCCTCCTGGCAAGAAAACTACACCCTAAAAGTGGGCCGGGTTTGAACAATAGGGTCCAGTATTTTTCATCTGCAATTCCTTGGATAAACCTTTTCTTAACAAGTGTATATTCAGTGGGATAAGGGAGCCTTAATTTTAGCCATGCCTGCCTCAAACAGAGCTCCTGCTGCACAAGCTGAAGGGTTTTGGGGGTTGATGAGAGATGCTGGTGGGCATGCCCCTTCTGTGGTTTGAACTGTATTCCTAAGTGGGGAGCAGGGGAGCCACAGAGCCACGTCTTCCTGGCCATACTTATTCAGAATAGGTCTTCCATCACATGGAACGGGACACAGAAGTGGGAGCAGATAGCAGGCTTAAATGTCGCAGATTATTGTTATGCTGATTAAGATTTAGTAGCTTTCCTTGAATAAGTGATTCTCTGTTTGATGTATGCCCTTAGGACAATTTTTAGAAACTACACACACACACACACACACACACGCGTGCGCGCACACACAAACTTTTTTCCAGTTAAGTAGTTAAATGCTTGTGGAGTGAGTCTGTCTATTGATTTCTTAAAAATGGCATGCTGGGTGTCAAGATCCCTTAATTTTGTAAGTTATAGTAACTTTATTTTTTAAATTTTCTTACAAAATATTTAGTCAACATATTAAATATAATTTTTTTCTAAAATAATGCTTTTGGAGTGGATTTCCCTCACTTCTGCTGTTTCCTTATATATTGTACATCTCTCCTACCAGTCTGCAAACTTTTTGAAGACATGTTTTATTCATACTCACATTCATGTAGTTTTGGAACAATTAGTTAAAAATACATTAATAAATGGTGTTATGATTAATAAGGTCTTTAGGCTTAAAATATTTAAAATATTTTAATATTAAATATTTTAATTTTTAAATAAAAATGTTAAGTATCTAAACATTTTATTGTAGATTAATATAATGATTAGTCTTTCACTTTTCATTCTTTATTTTTCATCTCTTAAAGAAAGCAAAATACAGTACCTGCTATGTGGTATACACTTTTATGGGCCCTGTGGGTGTTACAAAGACATGAAAGGCTAGGCTGCTGTTTTTTTAATACTCACAATGTATAGAAAAACAGGAATGTATAAACAGAAAGACACATGGAACATATTGAAATGCCATGTCAGTGAAGAGAAAATCCTAATGACGTACATACCAGCAGGCAAAGTATAGAGCAACAAGGCAGTGGCAGAAAGCAGACAGCATGCTTTATAGTTGGTGAATAGACAAGTATTTGATGATAAGGGTTAATAGAAGAGTCAGTCGATCATAACACTGTTTCAGCCATGTTGTGATAGGTCTTATAGGCAAGGTAGGGTTTACCTGTCCTACAGTGTAATGGAAAACATTAATGGTTTTGCTGTGTCAAGTGACATGGTGTTACAGACTGCATTGTGTCCCCCTACCCCACAAATTCTTATGTTGAACTTCTAGCCCTCAGTGCTTCAGAATGTGACATTCTGGTGGGAAATAGGATCATTGCAGTGTCATTAGTGAAGCTGAAGTCATACTGCAGTAAGGTGGGCCACTAATTCAATGTAACTGATGTTCTAATAAAAAGGAGACGTTTAGACATAAACATGCAGACAAGAAGAGCTTGATGTAAAGATGAACACAGAGATGAGAGTGATGCTTTTACTAGTCAGAACACTTAAGAACTGCCAGCAAACCACCAGAAGCTATGAGAGGGGCACAGAGAAGATTCTTGCTTACAACTCTCAGAAGGAAACAACATGGCCAGCATCTTGATTTTGGACGTCTAGTCTCTAGAACTATGAGGACATACATTTCTGTGTTTTTAAGCCCCCTACTTACTCAGTGCCACTTTGTTGTGGTAGCCCTAGTAGACTAATGTGCACAATGACAGTCATGGTTGGAAAGTGTGGTAATATCCTTTACAATTTACTCCAAAACATTAGAAACTTGACATAATTTATAAATTAGAGAGAAACTTACTGGCGTTAAGGAAACCAGTTCAGTGATAGGAATACCAATCATGGCTAAATGTGACAAATACTTATGTTTCATTCTGGAAGTCTGACATTGTAATTACAAGTGACCCCGATAAGAAATAAAACTAGGAGTTTCTAAGAACTAATTTTAGATATACAGATAATTATCTAAGATGAGCTCAGATTTAAAAAGGTCAATTTAAAGGGACCAAAAGGGCATTTAATAAGCTACAGCAAACAAAATCACAGTGATAAATACTTTCAGAAAGGCTACAATTCAGATTGAAGTGAATTTAAGAGAAATTACCAGGAGGTGATAAAAATGTTTAGAGCAAAAAACAGTGAGAATAAAAGAGATTATCTAGCCTCCAGCAGCAGAAGTCTTGCACAAGGGAAATACTCAGCATCTTGTCCTTTGTTTCTTTTTTCTTTTCTTTCTTTCTGTCTTTTTTTTTTTTTTCTTTGAGGAGTCTTGCTCTATCGCCCAGACTGGAGTGCAGTGGCGCGATCTCAAATCACCGCAATCTCTGCCTCCTAGGTTCAAGTGATTTTCCTGCCTCAGCCTCCTGAGTAGCTGGGACTACAGGCATGCACCACCATGCTTAGCTAATTTTTGTGTTTTTAGTGGACACAGGATTTCCCCATGTTGGCCATGCTGGCTTCAAGCTCCTGACCTCAAGTAATCCACTGGCTTCAGCCTCCCAAAGTGCTGGGTTTCAGGTGTGAGTCATGACACCTGGTCCTGTTTGCTTCTATTTTCTATTCTTACTACTCAGTATCTTTTAGTCTTGTCATATTTCATAAGAAACTTGAGACTCAGGTAGAAGAAAAATCCTTTAAAAATTACCAAGGAGTTTAAATGTTAATTACAAAACTCAGGCTGTAGAACAAACCTTAAGGATGAGATTTCAAAGCTCTTTTAGTAATCTTTGAGTTTTCAAAAAAGGTACAGGGATGAAGGTAAGTACTGAAAAATGAACTACACCATCTAACCAAAAGATCGTAAATGGATTTTATTCTTTAGTAGTTAAAAACTTGTGTTGATCAAGAAAATAGTCTTTGAGTTTCATTTTGATGGTTCCAATTCTGACATCATATTTGTTCATTTATTTTTAATTTGTTATTGAAATCTTATAATTGTGCATATTTTTGGAGTACAATGTAATATTTTAATACATATATAGATTGTATAATGATGAGATCAAGGTATCGAGTGTATCCGTCACTTCATGCATTAATCATTTCATTGTGATGAGAATATTCAAAATCTTCTCGTTTTCATTTTGCAATATATAATACCTCACTGTTAACTATTCTCACCACACTGTGCAATAAAATACCACAACTTATTCCTTCTAATTATCCCTTTTTAATTCATTCACCAACCTGTCTCCATCCTTACCTCCCCACTTCCCTCGTTCTACTCCCTGCTTCTATGAGATCAACTTTTTTTTTTTTTTTTTTAAGATTCTACATGGAATGAGATTATGTGTTCTTTTTGTGTACGGCTTATTTCACTTAACAAAATGTTCTTCAGGTCCATCCATGTTGTTGCAAATGGTAAGATTTTATTCTTTTCTATAGCTGAATTATATTCCATTCCATATATACACATATGTGTGTATATATATATGCATGTGTATACATATATATGTATATACATTTGTGTGTGTATGTATGGAACACACACACACACTACATTTTCTTTCTCCCTTCATCCATGGTTGCATACATGGGTTGATTCCATAAATTGGCTTTTGGAAATAGTGCTACAGTAAACATGGGAGAGAAGAAATCTCTTAGACATACCAATTTCATTTCCCTTGGATATATACCCAATGGTTCAAATGATAGTTCTATTTTTATTTCATTTTCTTTTATTTTTGAGATGGAGTTTTACTCATGTTGTACAGGCTGGAATGCAATGGCACAATCTTGGATCACTGCAACCTCTGCCTCCTGGGTTCAAGTGATTCTCCTGCCTCAGCCTCCTGAGTAGCTGGGATTACAGGCGCCTGCCACCATGCCTGGCTGATTTTATATTTTTAGTAGACAGGGTTTCTCCACATTGGTCAGGTTGGTCTCCACCTCTTGGCCTCAAGTGATCCACCCACCTCAGCCTCCCAAAGTGCTGGGATTACAGTGAGCCATTGCACACAGCCTCCATTTTTAATTCTTAAAGGAATCTCCATACTGCTTTCAATTGTGGCTATATGGATTTACAGTCCCATCAATGTTGTGTAGATGTTCCCCTGTCTCTACATCATCGCCAGCACTTGTTTTCTTTCGAGATTTTTATAATAGACATTCTACTTGCTTATTGTGGTTTTCATTTGCATTTCCCTCATTATTACTGATGAGCACTTTCTAATGTACTTGTTAGCCATTTGTATTTCTTCTCTTGAGAAGTGTCTTTTATGGTCTGATATGGTTTGATGTTTTGTCCCCTCCAAATCTCATACTGAAATTTGAATCAATGTTGGAGGTAGGGCCTGGTGGGAGGTGTTTGGGTCATGGGGGTGAATCCCTTGTGACTGCCTTGGTGCCTTCCCCACAGTAATGAGTGGTAATGACTTCACTCAAGATCAGTTTGTTTAAAAGAGTGTGGCACTCCCCCACTCCCTTTCTCTTGTTCTTAGCCTTGCCATGTGGCTTGTGGGCTCTTCCTTCACCTTCCACCATGGTGGTAAGCGTCCTGAGGCCCTTGCCAGAAGCAGATGCCAGCACTCTGCTTTGTGTACAACCTGCAGAACTGTAAGTTAAAAAGAAAAAGAAAAGAAAAAACACTTTTCTTTATAAATTACCCCATCTCAGGTACCGCTTTATGCCAACACAAATGGGCTAACACAAGGTCTTTTGCCTGTTACTTCATTGGGTCATTTTATTGTTGTTTTGAGTTGTTTAAGTTCCTTATATATTTGGTATGTTAACACCCTGACAAATGTACAGTTTGAAAACAATTTTCCCATTTTGTAGGTTATTAGTTTACTTTGTTAATTGTTTCATTTGCTGTGCAAAAGCTTTTAGTTTTATGTAATGCCATCTGTCCACTTTTGCTTTTGCTTTCTGTACTTGTTAGGTTTTAAAAATCCTTGTCTAGCCCCATGTCATGCAGCATTTCCCCTATGTTTTCTTCTAGTAGTTTCATAGTTTTAGATTTTACATTTAAGTATTTAATTCATTTTGAGTTGAGTTTTGTATCTAGTGAGATGTAAGGGTCTAATCTCATTCTACTGTGTGTGGCTATTCAATTTTCCCAGGATCACTTATTAAGGAGACTGTATTTACCCCAATGTATGTTTGTTGCACCTTTGTTGAAAATATATTGACTGTAGGTGCTTAATTTTATTTTGGACCCCTCATTCTCTTTCACTTGTCTATCTGTCTGATTTTATGCCAATGTCATATTCTATTGATTACTACAGCCTTGTAGTATATTTTGAAGTTAGGTAGTGTGATGTCTACACTTTATTTTTATTGCTCAATGTATTTTTGGCTACTTAGGGTCTTTTGTGATTCCATACGAATTTTAGGACTATTTTTTCTACTTCTGTGAAGAATGTTATTGGTGTTTTGATAGAGATTGAATTAAATCAGTAGATTGCTTTGGGGAGTATGGCCGTTTTAACAATATTAATTATTTCAATACATGAGCATGGGCTTTTTTTCCCCATTTATTTGTGTTTTCTTCAGTTTCTTTTAAGAACATTGTATAGCTCTAGTGCAGAGACATTTCTCCTCTTTGGTTAAGTTTATTTTAAGGGATTTTATTTTGGGGAGTAGCTATTACAAATGAAATTGTTTTCTTGATTTATTTTTAAGATAGTTTGCTATTAATGTATAGCAACACTACTGATTTTTCTATGTTGATATTGTTTCCTACAACTTTACTGACTTTGGTTATTAGTTCCAACAGTTTTTGTTTTTTTGTTTTTTGTTTTTTGTTTTTTGTTTTTGGTAGCGTCTTTAGGTTTTTCTACATTTTAGATCATGTCATATACAAATATAATCCCTTTGATTTTTTCTTTTCCAATGTGTATGCCCTTTATTTATTTTCTTGCTCTGGCTAGAACTTCCAGTATTATGTTCAATAGAGTGGTGAAGTTGAACATCCCTGTCTTGTTCCTAATCTTAGAAGAAAAGTTTCCAGCTTTTCCCCTTTCAGTATAATGTTAGCTGGAGTTTGTCCTATATGGGTTATATTGTGTTGTGATATATTTCTTCTATATCTAATTTGTAGGGAGTTTTTATTATGAAGAAATGTTGAATTTTGGTAAATGCTTTTTCTATGTTTATTGAAATATTTGTATGGTTTTTGTCTTTCTCTCTAGAATTGTGATGTGTTACATTTATTATTTTATGTATGTCGAACCATCATTGCATTCCTGGGATAAATCCCACTTGTCGTGGTGAATGATCTTTTAAATGTGCTAGTGAATTTAGTTTGTTAGTATTTTGTTGAGAATTCTTGCATCTATATTAATCAGGGATATTGGCCTGTAGTTCTCTCTTTTTCTTTTCTGTTGGGTCCTTATCTGGTTTTGGAATCAGGATAATGCTTGCGTCATAAAATATATCTGGAAGTATTTCCTCTTCTTGAATTTTTTGAAACAGTTTAAAGAGTATTGCTATTAGTTCTTTTTTACATATTTGGTAGAAATCAGCAGTGAAGTAATCAGAATCTGGGCTTTTCTTTGATAGAAGACTTTATGACTACTATTATTTTCTCACTGGTTATTGGTTTGTCTAGCTATTCTGTTCTTTGAAATGTAATCCTGATAGGTTGTACGTGACCAGGAATTTATTCCTTTTTTCTATGTTCTTGAATTTGTTGGCATACAATTGGTAAAAGTAGTCTCTAATAATATCTGTGATCTTAATAATAATGTTTCATTTTTTTATCTCTGATTTTATTTATTTGGGGTTTTTCTCTTTTGTTTCTCAGTTAATCTAACCGAGAGTTTGTTAATCTTATCTTTTCAAAAAAAAAAAAACAAAAACTCTTTGTTTACTTGATCTTATGAATTATTTTAGTCTCTATTTTGTTTATTTAGGTCTGAACTTTATTAGCTCCCTTCTACTACTAATGTTTGGCTTAGCTTATTCTTGTTTTTCTAGTTCCTTGAGTTATACAATTAGGTTGTTGATTATAAATATTTTCCTCTTTTGATGTTTATTGCTATGAACTTTTCTTATAGATCTGCTTTTGTTATGTTCTATACAGTTCATATGACATGTTTTTGTTATCATTTGTTTCAAGAAATTTTTAAATTTCTCCTTTAATTTTCTCAGTGATCCATTGGTTAAGGTGGAGGAAGCTGTTTAATTTTCATGTATTTGTAAAGTCTCTGAAGTTTTCCTTGTTAATTTCTAGTTTTATACTTCTGTGACCAGAAAAGGTACTTGATACTATCTCCGTCTTCTTAAATCTGTTTAGACTTGTTTTGTGGCCTAATATGTAATCTGTCCTGGAGAATGTTCCATATGCAGTTAAGAAAACTTGAAATTCTGCAGCAGTAGATGGAATGTTCTGTAAATATGTATTAGGTCCATTTGATCTAGTTTGAGTCTGTTGTTTATTAACGTTCTGTCTAAAAGTATCTGTCTATTGTTGAAAATGTGAACTTGAAGTCTCCTACCATTTTTGTATTTCTATCTAACTCTCCCTTTAGGTCTAGTAATATTTGCTAGGCCTGTCTTGGGTGCATACATATTTATAATTCTTATACATTCTTGTTGAATTAGTTATTTTTTTATTATATAATAATATTCTTTGTATTTTCTGAGTTTTTCACTTAATGTATATTTTATCTGATATAAGTATGGGTATCTCTGCTTGGTTTTGGTTTCGATTTGTAAGAAATATATTTTTCTGTCCTTTCACTTTCAGTCTGCCTGTGTTTAATGGTGAAGTGCATCTGTTATAGGCAACGTATAGTGGGATTTTGTTTTTTATTCTTTTAACTACTCTAAACCTAAATTAGAAAATTTAATCCACTTAACTTCATGTTATAATTTACAGGCAAATAATTACTCCTCAAGTTTGTTAACATTTTTTTTTTTGGTTGTTCTGTAGATATTTTCTTTCTTTCTCCTTCTCTCATTGTTTACCTCTTTGGTTTGGTGGTCTTCTGTAATGCTAAATTTTGTTTTTTTTCTCTTTCTCATTTGTACATTTACTGGAATTTTGTCTGTGTGTGTGTGTGTGGTTACCATAAGGTTAACATGAAAAGTCTTGTAGGTATAGTAGCCTATTTTAAGCTGATAACAACTTAACTTTGGTCACATAAAAATACTATAGACTTTTTTCCCTCTCCCTTTTCATTTGCATTTTGGTTACCATAATTTGTATATTTATCTTCTGTGTGTTCCTTAGTCATTAATTGCAGCTATTGGTGGTTTTGACCTTTTTGAATTTAAACCTACATACTGTGATACTGAAGAATTTACATAGCACAATTGCAGCACTAGGGAATTATGGGTATGGTTATGCATTTACCTATACTGATGAGTGTTGTATTTTCATAATATTAATTACTGTCCTTTTGTTTCCTTTTTTTAGCATTTCTTTAAACATTTCTAGTAAGGTCATTTTAATTGTGATGGATTCTCTCAGTTTTTGCTTGTCTGCAAAGGTCTTTGTTTTGCTATTTCTGAAGAATAGCTTTGCTGGATATAATATTCTTGGCTGTGAGAAATTTTTTGTTTTTGTTTGTTTGTTTTCTTTTTGTTTGTTTATTATCTTTCAATATTTGTAGTATGTCATCAAATTTTTTTCCTGGCATGCAGAGATTCTGCTGAGAGATACGCTGTCAGTCTAATGGAAATTCCACTATATGTATCTTGACCTTTATCTCTTGCAGCTTTTGAATTATTTATCTTTAACCTTTGACATTTTGTTTATAATGTGCTTTGGAAAGAATATTTTTGGGTTAAAAATCATTGAAAACTTTTGAGCTTCTTAGATATGGATATCCATATCTCCCATAAGACTTGGGAACTTTTCAGCTATTATTTTGTTAAGTAAGTTTACTATACCTTGGTTATTTTTTTTTCTGTGGCACTTGTATAATGTGAATATTTGTTTACTTAATGAAGTCCCATATATCACATAGGTTTTCTTCATTCTTTTTCATTCTTCTTTCCTTTTTTAAATTTTTCTCTGATTGCGTTATTTCAAAATGCCTACTTTTAAGCTCAGAGATTCTTCTTTCTGCTTGATCTAGTGTTGTCAAAGCTCTGTATTATATTTTTATTTCATTTATTAAATTCTTCAGCTCCAACAATTCTGTTTTTTATAATATCTATCTCTTTATTATGTTTTTCATTCACATAATAATTGTTTTTCTGATTTCATTGAGTTGTTTTTCTAGGTCTTCCTATATCTCACTGAGTTTCCTTGAAATCATTATTTGGAAATCTTTTTCAAGCGTTTTATAAATATCCTTTCATTTATGATCTGTTGCTAGAGACAAAGAACTGTGTTATTTTGTGGTGGTTGCATTTTCTTTCTTTTTTGTTTCTTGTATCCATACATTGATATCTGTGTATCTAGCAGAACAATTGTTTTTTTTCCAATTTATGGAGTAACTTTCATAGGAAAAGGCTTTTTCTTGTAAATGGATCCCAGGATGTTGGTTGAGAATGTGGCATTGGCTTTGGTTCTGGGTGAACTCAGTAGCATGTTCTCTGTACAGATGCTTCATTTATAACCTTTGATTGTGATATCTGAGATTATTATAGGCCTAGGCTACAGGAGTTTGTGACTATGGTGTTGTTATGCTAGGCGCAAGGGTAGTGGACTAGTCATTAGCAGGACACATGCAGGCATGGAAGTCAAATAGATTTTGTGGCAGGCTCTTCTGAATTGTCAGGGTCACTGCCAGGGCTGTAAGGGGCAGGGGTGGGTGTGTATATGTTAAACAACTGAACAAGAGTTCTCTCTAGAGAAATGGGTTTACCTCCAGGCAGCTGTCAAGCTAGGGGCAGGTACATGTGGGTCCAGGGGTTGCCCCCAATCCTCTCTGCTGAGATTAGGCCAGCTTATGAGGCAGGACTGCCTCTGGCCTGGCTGTTTGTGAGGACAGGTGCATGCAGTTTTGCTGCCATGCAGAACTCTGCTCTGATGTCCAAGCCTGTGCCATAGCTGCTTAGGTCATAGGGGTTGCAGATGCCATGAGGACTCCTGCCCTGGGGATGAGTTGAAACTGTGCAGACTTCCAGCAATTTTTACACTGAACTCAGGGCCTGTAAGGACTAGAAGATCCTCCTCTATCAGTTACCATTGATATCTGGCAGTGATGAAGACCACTGAGTGTCTCCAGCTTATATTTTCCTTGTAGGAAGAATTTTCTCCTGTCTGTGATCTGATCTAGTAGGAGATACAGTGTGGCAGATGCAGGGTACCATACTCCACTCTATTTGGTGTTATGCTGGGCTAGGCTCCCATGCTCCACAGGAATTTTGACGTTACCTTGACAGCCACCATGCTGATGGCACTCTCTTTTGGCATTTCCTTCTAGTGGCTTTGTAAGCTGAGGCAGGATATTTAGCCAAATTATAACATTTTATTTGTAAAGTGAGAATAGAATTTATAAAACAATTAGCACAAACCTGGCATAAGGTAACTACTCAAGAAATATGAGTTATTGCTAATATCACAATCAGCAGCACCACCATCTTTATTTCTATCTCTCTAATCACTTTGTTCTCTTTTTATTTGTTCTTTTAACATATATTTAGTGGTTGCCGTGTATTCTGTACCTTATTTTTGTAGTGGTCTCTGGATATATCTAGAGATAGAGTTATTCATTTCAAAGAGCATAAACTCATTACAAAGAACAGAGAGGCCTTGTAATGTGGAGAATTTATCATTAAGGGTGAAGTAGGTGTTAGAAAAAGGCTTCACTGGAGATTTAATAGTCTGACTGAGGAAAGTAGTATGCAGAGAGATTTATGAAGGTGCCAAGCAAGGAAAAAATCTTTGGGATAAGTAAATCAACTTTTGGAAATGCAAAGATGTATAACAGCATGTTTGTCCTTGGGGGAATTGAGTTTAAAATCATATGACCGAAGAGAAATTGAAAGTCAAATATGGAGAGACAGGAAGCTCTATAGTTGTCAAATAAGGAGCTTTGATTTGGGTGCTATACTTTTAAACATGGACTATTTTATGGGTTGACGATTTCCTTCCCCCACCATTATGCAGATGTTGAAGCCCTAACTACTTGCACCTTAGAATCTGACCTTATATGGAGACAAGGTTTTTGTGGAACTAATCAACTTAAAATAAAGACATATGTGTGGACTCTAATTTAACATGACACATGTCTTTATAAATAGGGAAATTTGGGTACAGAGAAAGACAAAAATGGAGGGAAGAAGATGTGAAGAGACACAGGGATAAGATGACCATAACCATATATAAGCCAAGGAAAGAGTCCCAGAACTAATCTTTCCTTTATAGTTCTCAGAAGAAACCAACTCTGCCAACAACTTGATCTCAGACTTCTTGCCTACAAAATTATGATACAATAAATACAAAGGGTCTTCAAAAAGCTCATGAACAATGTGTATTATGAAAAACCTATGGGACCAAGCACAATGGCTCACAGCTGTAATTCCAGCACTTTGGGAAGCTGAGGTGGGAGGATCACTTTATTAAGCCCAGGACTTCAAGACCAGCCTGGGCAACATAATAAGACCCAGTCTCTCCAAAAAAGAAAAAAACAAAACAAAAAACAAACAAACAAACCAAAAAAAAAAAAAACACTTTAGTTTGCACTGGTGGAATGCACCATTAGCCCTGGCTACTCAGGAGGCTGAAGCAGGAGGACTACCAGAACCCAAGAGTTTGAGGTTACATTAAACTATGATCATGCCATGCACTGCAGCCTGGGTGACAGAGTATTTGTCTCTAATTTTTTTTAATCTATTCATAGATTTTGATTTTTTTGCACCAAAGTAACTTGCACTAACTTATGATAACATGGCTGAACAAAATCTAGTTTGTGGCATTAAGAAGGATGATGCTTTCTTCAGTTTGAAAATGGCCCCTATCAAAGCAATATGAATTCTACTAAATCTGAAGCAAGAACAAACATCAAATATATGGTGAAACTTGGGTGGAAGAATGGTAACATCACGGATGCTTTATGAACAGCTTATGGGGACAATGCCCAAAGAAATCAGCCGTTTGTGAGTGGACAACTCATTATAAGAAGGGATAAGACAATATTCATGATGAAGTCTGCAGCAGTAGACCATACACAAATTGTGCAGAAAATGTTCATCTTGTTCATACCCTAATGGAAGAGGGCCAATGACTAATATCAGAAACAATAGCCAACACCTCAATGGGTTCAGCTCACTAAATTCTGATGGAAAAATTAAAGGTAAGCAAACTTTCCATTCAGTGGGTACCAAGTCCTTTGTGTCAAGATCAGCTACAGACAAGAGCCGAACTTTCATTGGAAATCTTAAACAAGTGAGGTCAAGATCCTGAAGCACTTACTTAAAGAATTGTAACAGTGGCTTCAGTGTTTCTATCCAGAAGACAAAGTACAACTGAAGCAGTGGCTAAAACGAGGTGGAAGTAGTTTAGTCAATGCCAAAGTTGACCAGTCAAGAGCATGACATCAGTCTTTCGGATGCTCAAGGCATTTTGTTTGTTGACTTTCTGGAGGGTCAAATCATGATATCTTTCTATCATGAGAGTGATTTGAGAAAGTTAACCAATGCTGTAGCAGAAAAATACCCAAGAAGTCTTCACCAGAGAGCCCTTCTTCACCATGACAATGCTCCTGTTCATTCCTGTCATCAAATAAGGGCAATTTTGTGAGTGTTTCGAGGGAAATCATTACGCATCCACCTTACAACCCTGATTTGGCTCCTTCTGACTTCTTTTTTTCTTTTCTAATTAAAAAAAAAAAAGAAAGACACTCATTTTTCTTCACTTAGTAATGTTAAAAAGAGTGCATTGACATGGTTCTATTCTCAGGATCCTCGGGTCTTTATGGATGAACTAAATGACTGGTATCTGGTATCATCATTTACAAAAGTGTGTTAAACTTGATGGAACTTATGTTGAGAAATAGAGCTGATATTTTTGTTGTTATCTTTTAATTCCATTTTTCCACACACTTTTTGATGTCCCCTTGTATCTGCTCCTTAAGCTATCTAGTTGGTGGATCATTGTTACTATAGCCCTAGCAACTTACCAAAGAATAAGCACATTAGGGATGTTTTATTTCTACTCCAGTTTTAAATGATCAAACAATATCTACTTACCTATTATAATAGTTTCACATTTTATGCATCTAGTATCAGGTCTGTATTACTTCTGTGCATGAGAGATTTTAATACATTTTAATAGGGATTATTTAGTGTTTTCCACTGTTTTTCTTTAATTACAAAATAGATAAAGTCTTTATCTGGCTATTTTATTGATCAAGGCTTTTGAGATTATAATTGTTTAGCAGTTACCCTAATTTGAGGACAAATGGGATAGCCATTGATATAATTCTTAGTAGACGACAAAGTTTTCACAGTTTGCAGAGTTGTTCTTACATTCTATCACGCATAATGACTACCACAAGATGAAAATATTCTCATCACTATAGTGTTATGACTTTGACATATAAGAAAGTTGAGCTCACAGGGATGGCTGAGAAGCCCCAGGTCACAATGAGAAGAGGACTTGACATCTATTTTACATTCTTTTTATGTTTTGTTTTCTTTTCTTTTGTTTGTTTGTTTGAGACGGACTCTTACTCTACAACTTAGGCTGAAGTGCAGTGGCACGATATCGGCTCATGGCAACATCTGCCACCTGAGTTCAAGGGATTCTCCTGCCTTAGCCTCCCAAGTAGCTTAGTTTACAGGCATGCACCACCATGCTTGGCTAATTTTTGTATTTTTAGTATTTTTAGTAGAGATGGGGTTTCATCTCGTTGGCCAAGATGGTCTCGATCTTTTGATCTCAGGTGATCTGCATGCCTTGGCCTCCCAAAGTGCTGAGATTACAGGTGTGAACCACCATACCTGGGCTATTTTACATTCACTTTACAGTTTCTGCTCCTCCCTCCATACCATGCTGCTACTTATTTAACTATCAAACTTAACAAAGCAGAAGAAATCAAAGAATCTATAGTCTGGTGATCTGTCCCAAATCAAGGAATTACTGAAAACTCCAGATCAGAGTGTTTTCAGGAGTGTGAGAGAAACCCCAAACATGATTTGGTCTGTTGACTTCTTAGGCCATTTGGAAGAGAGAGAACAATCTCATTGACCCCAAGAATGAAACATGTTTATTGCTGCATACACATGCACTGAGACTATTCCTAGACACCTTGAGAGTTGTAATTGCTCTGATCTAACCAAGAAAACATAATAAAACTTTTGTTGCAAGAAAGATAATGGGAAAAATGTAAGAATGGCATTTACTTGTATTAACATGAATCATACTTTAAACTGTACAATAAAATTTTTCTAATGAAAATTACTCCTAGCTTTGAGAATGTCTGTCTATCCCTTTCCCTCTGTGAATTACAATCTAGCATCTATTTTGTGATCGCCAAGCATATTTGAGACTGCAAGTTTTTCTTAACCATGAATGTCTTGATGCTTAACTAACCATTATGCGGTCTTACATTGGCAAAGAGTTGGTAAATATTCTTATATTTGTGGATGCGGTAGATATTCAGGATGGAGCCCATGAGAATGTCTGCTGTGCTAATAGAGCTCCCTATGTTCAGAGCAGCTAAATTTTATATTAAAATTTAAAGTAACCATAGTCCTCCTGAATGAAACAGAAAATTAAGCATGCTCAACCTAGAATTTAAAAATATATATGCTTCAGGTAGGACATTCACAGACTTTTGGAATCGGGGATATGGTTTTGAAGCTCATGACTTATATTTTAGAGTGCTGTGAAACACAAATATGAATAACAGAAGGATCTAAGGTGGGATTTTGTAGGCCTGCCTTGATACTTTGAGCCTGTTAACGCAGTGAAAAAAAGAGTTTCCCCACTTACTAAAATACTTATCAGATATTGTTTGGATATTTGTCGCCTCTTAAATCTCATGTTGAATTGTAATCCCCATTGTTGGCAGTGGGGCCTAGTGGGAGGTGTTTGGGACATGGGACTGGATTTCTTATGATTTGGTGCTGTCCTTGTGATAGTGAGTGGTACTCTCAAGATCTACGTGTTTTAAACTGTGGGTACTCCACTTCCCACTACTCTCTGTCTCTTGCTCCTGCATGTCTGCTTCCACTTCACTTTCTGCTATGAGTAAAAGCTCCCTGAGCCTCCCCAGAAGCCAAGCAGATGCCAGCAACCTGCTTGTATAGCCTGAAGAACCATGAGCCAATTAAACCTTTTCTTTATAAATCACCCAGTCTCAGGTATTTCTTTATAGCAATGCAAGAATGGCCTAATATATTCCCCTTCCCCTAAAACACCAGCTCAATGACACAAAGGTCTATTCCTCATTCTTCTATGGTTATCTCAATGAAGTAAAAGGAGATATCAGGGGATATATCAATTATTCCTATCCTAAATCATATGTTCATTCTTGCACCGTGTATTTGCTTTTTTCATAAAATGACAAGAAGAAACTTATTAGAGTTTTAAACTCTAGTTTAACATTCTAGAACATGTAATCTGTGTGTATGTCCATGGCATGCTAAAAAAAATAATAATAATAATTAATTACCCTGAGACCTGGCCCACACACAAATGCCTTAAAATGCATCACATTTGCTCTTAGAGTAGGCCCAAAAAGTGTTGTGTTAAAACTGGTGAGTTCTGTATCCCTGAAGATGTTTAAAAATGGTTAAACAATGGGTAAAATTGTTTGAAGTAGCAAACAGACATTTGCATTTTAAAATCCCTTCAAATTCGGAGAGTTTTAATTTCTAAGATGGATACAGTATAGGTGGAAAGAAAGATGAGAGGATCTTTAAAAATCAAATTGATCTAGATAATTTTTAGTAAAATAGGGAAAAGTTACTCCATAATTAAATTATTCAAAAATATCTGTAAATTCAGAAACACTACACTTGCATCAAATCCTAACTAAGCATATATAATTGCAAATTTTATGAACCTTAAATGTCAGATAATATTATCACGTAATTTTTGGTCAGACTGTTAAAATATTAGAATATAATTAATTTTCACAGAGGTCTTTTAAATATGTATTAAGATAATTCAGGACTCATTTATCCAAACATATACCATTAGCTGTCAATTTATTCTTAAATATTTTATAGACGTATTTTTTTTGTTCAACAGTTTACTAATTCTGATATGTAATTAACTCTCAGAAGTTAAATTTATTTATTTTGTGTCAATATTCAAAAAACTATTTCAAAACCTTAATAGAAATAATAGACAAACTCATAGATCTCAACAGACATGCTCTATAAGTCCTGCATGAATCAAAGAAAATTTCATGATTTCTATGCAATGCTATTCTAAAAAATACATTATTTATTTTCTATAAGCACATAAATAAGTAAAAGGTAGTATATGTGCTTATATTTTCTATGTTTATTTGCATGCTTATATTTTCCTTAAATAGATAATATGGTAATATAAATAGATAATATGTGATAATAGATAATTATATAGTAATAACATGATAATACATAAGTGATATAGACATGGCTATACAAACAAAGTAATGGAAAGATACAGGGTAGATAATGACTACCCACTCCTACACCTCACAAGTTGGAATGTGTACATATTTGGAGGGTTCACATCAGTACATAAGCTTCCATAAAAAGCTACAGAATAAATACAATACATTTTCTGTTTTTTTCTTTTTTTTTTTTGTTTTTTTTTTTTTGAGACGGAGTCTCGCTCTGTCCCCCAGGCTGGAGTGCAGTGGCCGGATCTCGGCTCACTGCAAGCTCCGCCTCCCGGGGTCACGCCATTCTCCTGCCTCAGACTCCCGAGTAGCTGGGACTACAGGCGCCCGCCACGACACCCGGCTAATTTTTTGTATTTTTAGTAGAGACAGGGTTTCACCGTGGTCTCGATCTCCTGACCCTGTGATCCGCCCGCCTCGGCCTCCCAAAGTGCTGGGATTACAGGCGTGAGCCACTGGGCCCGGCCTTTTGTTTTTGTTTTTTGTTTTTTTTTTGAGATGGATTCTCACTCTTTCACCCAGGCTGGAGTGCAGTGGCACAATCTTGGCTCAGGGCCACCTCCACTTCCCAGGTTCAAGTGATTCTCCTTCTTCAGCCTCCTAAGTAGTTGGGATTACAGGCGCACACCACCATGCCCAGCTAATTTTTGTATTTTGGTAGAGACGAGGTTTCACTATGTTGACCAGGCTCATCTTGAACTCCTGACCTCAAGTGATCCACCCACCTCTGCCTCCCAAAGTCCTGGGATTACAGGTGTGAGCCACCACACCTGGTCTAGAATGCATCTTCTTAGAGCATCAGCTTTATTCAAAGCTTTATATAAGACATTTTCTTTATGATAAACCAAATAAAAATATCGATAAGACAGAAAATGTGGAAAAATACATTAAAAATTACCTCTAGGTTTCAGAAACATATTTCCACCAGAAGTGATTCCAGATATGCTCCTAAATATCTCAGGGTGTATCCATTCCCTTTCTTCTGATAGTTAGGTTACTGCTTTGGAAAATCAGAGGAAAAGTGTTCTGTAACTCCTCTTTGTAAAGGCTCTGCTGCTTTAGCTCCTGATAATTATCAAACATAACTTCTTTTTCATCACTGTAATTTTTTTTTAAATAAAGATGTGAACCAGATTTCAAGTCACCATTCATTTAACTGTAACAATCCTTTTAAGAAAGAAGAGTTTAGGTTAGAAAATTACTGTGTGGATCTGCACAATGAATGTAGTGGCTTTAGAGCTTCTGGATGTGAGTGCTCTGGGGATGTGTTAAGCAAGCTATGAACATTTGTGTTGTTTGATGACAATTATATCTCCAGATGTATTTGCATGCCCAACACTAGGGAAATAACTTATTTTCTCCTTTACCTTATCTTAAATAGAGTTTTAGCAACCAGAAAGATGTAAGGTGCCTTTGTTGTAGTCTAATCATCTGGGGATCTTTTCTCATATATATATATATATATATATATATATATATATATATATATATGCACACACACACACACATATATATATTTGCTTTTTTATGTATATATATATATGTATGCATAAGAATATATGTGTATATATACATATATAGTATTATATATGTAGATTATGTATTATATATGTGTAGATGTATTTTATATATATGTATTATATATATATGTAGATATGTGTGTGTATCTGTCTATCTATCTATCATCTATTTATCATCTATGTATCTATCTATCTGGTGATCCATCGAGAGGAAGGAGAGCTCCAGTTAGGAGGGAGCATTTCATTTTACAGATGGGAAAAGTGAGGTTCAGAGAGAGTGAGCTGCCCAGAGTTTCACGGATTAACTGGCAGTGAGAGTCCCAATCTAGATTTGTCCTACCTGTTGCTGGCCTCCAGGGCTTTGGGGATGAGCTGACCGGGGTGTAGGTTAATGACCAGATTCTCACTCCTGAACAGGCTTCTTAACAGCCAGAAGGTTCAAGAACATTGGAGGCTTGAGGGAAGGGAAGACAAAAGTTCCTTTATGTATTTATTTATTAAATATGAAATATTTCATGAATCTGCATATCATCCTTGCCTAGGAGCCATGCTAATCTTCTCTGTGTCTTTACAATATTAGTATCTGTGTTGCAAAATGAGCATGAAAGCAAGGGTTCTTAAGAGTACATACATACATGCTCTGTATATATGTATGCTGCGATTTGAATGCGTCCCCTCCAAAATTCCAGTGTTGCCAATACGATGGTAGTAAGACGTGGGGCCTTTATGAAGTAATTAGGCCATGAAAACACCTCCTCTGTTAATGGAACCAAGTCCTTTACAACATATGCCTCACATAGCAGCATGCAGCCAGCTTGCTCTTCTGTCTTCTGCCAAGTGAGGATGCAGCAAGAAGGTCCTCACTAACCAAATGCTGGGATTTTCATCTTGGATTTCCCAGCTTCCAGAACTATGAGGAATAAATTTCTGCTCTTTAGAAATTACCATATCTCAGACATTTAATTGAAGCATTTCAAATGAACAAAGACACACACACATATACATAATTTAAAAATTTACCAAGAATTAATACTAAGTAATATCAGTAATAGTAATCCATAAAACATGAGAATAAGTAGGATGACTTTAGGATGAACAGAAATAACATGTTAGATAGATGCCTGATATGATCACATGACATCCGTTTCCCTTCTCTGACAATATTTTTTAAAATAAACTTTTAAGATAATGATAAAGGCCCTCCCTAATTGATTAGTAGTGATGACAAGAATTCACACTTTAACTCATAACCAAGCATATCCACTTCTTCTTGCCTTTATTTTCGACAACTCTGAGGCACATGGGTTAAATAATGTCCCTTCCAAGCCACAGGTATATATAGGTGTGGTACATAAAAGAAGGCAGAGCCTCAGCCTAAATCCCCCATCACTCCAGAAGTAAGGTTTAGTGTTTGCAGTGAGAACCTCAAGACTGTGAGCAGATAACCTGAGACTGGTATGTTAATGCTGGGCAGTGGAATCCTTATTGCTTCCCGAGTTCTACCTGCATCCTCTGAGGCACATCCAAGCTGAGAAGAGGAATTACTGCTTAATTTTAAAGTTCATTATTATCCCATCTAGTACGAATCATTAACCCTGCTCATCAATATAGTTCTAACTTAGTTCATGTTGGCACACTATGAAAACTGTTTTTGCAACTTCCTCTTCACACTGGGACATCACCTTACTCTTCTCTTCGCGAAAATTAAAGTCTGTTCACATAAACCTAAAAGCAATACTTAAGGCCTTGAAGAAGCTTCATAGATGCTGAATGTCTGCCCACTGGAACATCAGACACCACCCACCTAAATGATTGCTCCTTACTCCAGCCCCTAAACAGATTCATAGAAATATTGCATAGTTTCATCTTTGTCACTGTGGCAGGCTAGAGACTAAACTTCAACAGAATATTGCCACACATTAAAAAAATATTGTTTTTCCTCCATTTACCTCGAACCATTCTGTCACCTCACCTAGTAACATTCAGTCTGAACTTGTCTTTCTCAAAGTATCTCTCTGATGGCAAGCCATTGCCATTCACACTCTCTGCTCTTCTTTCTATATATTTGACCTTAAATGTAATGTAGGTTCACATAAATCAGTAGCTAGAGAGGAAAAAAAAATTTAATGAATCACAATATTTCAAAACACTTTGTAAAATTAAAAACACAAAACAAATGTAAACATTAACTCTGGAAGTATAAGTGTATCAGAACTTTTTACTCTGTCACTAGCCTTTATCCAGACTGAGAGGAAATTGTCTTTCTACTTACTCTAACTTCCCAAGGAAAGAGAAGACTATCCTATGACCTCATAAACTCCCTAACGGCTTTTTACAGTGGACTCTGTTTGAATTTATCAAGGTTTAATTACATCTAGACTACCTTTCTTCTATTTATCACCCTTCATTGCTAGGGAAAAAAAAAACAGAAAAATATAAATCATCACCTTGAGATTAAAAAATATGAAATTCGAATATGAATCTCTCATGGGAAATACCTCTATTTTAGAAACTGGTAAATCAAAATTACTTAAGCATAAATTTCTTTTCTTTGTTTAAGCATTATGTTATATAAACTTGTTTTCTTTGTTTAAACATTATGCTATAAAGCACTTATGGGTGAGGGAACATGGCCAACATGAAGAACTGAAGTGTTGCTTAACTATGGGCTGAGACAATGTCAGGGACGATGGAGCTCGACTGGGCTCCAGGACCCTCTGTGCTGCTTGTTTCCCGCCTTTCCTGCTAATCATAGAGGAGAGCTCTCTTGCTACAAAATTGTTTTTTACATAATATATAAAATCTTGCGACAGGTTTAGTTTGTTCTAAGAAGTCACAAAGCAAAAGTAGAGTTCAGGATTCAGGATGGTTCATAAAATTTAAATTATTTCAAATGTAACTAAAGAGACTTACTAGAATTTTAAATTTTTTAGCTAAGTAAATCTCATTTATTCCACAAACATTATTAAGGAGAAATTGTGAATTCCGATATTCAGAAAAGCAGTTCAGCCTGTTGTCACTTTCTACTGAAATTAAAAATACAAAACCAACTTAATAAAAGAACAGTGCTTGGAATCCTTGCGAAAGTAAACAATATGCAAAGCCTTGTCTGTATTTCAGGAGCAAAAATAGTATTTCCTTTTTGGTTCATTTACTTCCTTCAAATGGAAATATCTAAGCATGTCTCATTGCAAAAGTCTAACAGGCATATTAATGAGCTCTCTCCACAAACACCAAGAGAGTCTGTAGTATGTCTTTCCATTAACCCCAATATTTTTAGCATTAACTGTTCTTACAAATATTCCTACAACTTCCTGCCCATTGCAGAAGCCAAAAGATTATAATTACTTAGTGAATTTTCAGATGCGATGGAGCTCAAAGGTTGTTCTTATATCAGAAAGGATAATTGGGGTTTTTAACTTGATGCTGTTCTAACTGCTGAGCATACTATCAAATTGAGACCAAGGTCTGGAAAGATAATGGTAGATTTACCTACCCCCAAATCTTTAACTCTCCCCTGATCCCTGAAATAAATGAAACAACAGCATAAGCAGTATAAACCTAGTGAATAATTAAAGGAACAAACAAAACTAGGAAGAACATCTATAACAATATTAATGAAGTATCCTCACAAACCTAAAATATTTGGAAGCCTGAACCACACACTGCAACAATCCTTGGTGATATCAGCAGTGACTCTAGGAGAAAGTGGAGCAGAGAAATCAGAAATTATTCTGATACCCCTGATATTAGGAGAAATTCCATTGTCAACTGGTCCTCATTTACAGCTGAGTAATTAGATTATGGGGGCAGTTTCCATCATGCTGTTCTCATGGATAGTAAGTGAATTCTCACAAGATATGATGGTTTTATAAATGGTAGTTTTTCTAGCGTTTGCACACACTTTCTTTCCTGCTGCTTTGTGAACAAGGTGCCTGCTTCCCCTTCCACCCTGATTGTAAGTTTCCTGAGACTTCTCCAGTCATGCAGAACTGTAAGACAATTAAACCTTCTTTGTTTATAAATTGCCAAGTCTTGGGTAGTATCTTTATAACAGTGTGAGAATGAACTAAATCATCCAGTCTTCCACTGATGGGCATCTAGGTTGACTCCTTGTCTTTGCTATTCTGAATGGTGCTGTGATGAACATAGATATGCAAATGTTTCTATGGTAGAACAATTTATATTCCTTCGGGTATGTACTCAGTAATGTGATTGCAGGGTTGAATGGTAGTTTTGTTTTAAGTTCCTTGAGAAATTGCTAAGCTGGTTTCCACAGTGGCTGAACTAATTTACATTCCTAAAAGCTGTATATAGCGTTCCCCTTTCTCACAACTTCTCTAACATCTGTTATTTTTTGACTTTTTAATAATTGCCGTTGTGACTGGTGTGAGATGGTATCTCATTGTGGTTTTGATTTGCATTTTTCTAATGATAATAATGTTGAGCATTTTTTATATGCTTGTTGTTCATGTGTATTTCTTCTTTTGAGAAGTGTCTGTCCATGAACATTGCTCATCTTTTAATGGGGTTGTTTGTTTTCTTCTTGCAAATTTAAGTTCCTTGTAGACTTTGGATATCAGAATTTCATAAGAAGCACACTTTGCAATTTTTTTTCCATTCTGTAGGTTGTCTGTTTACTCTGTTGATAGTTTTATTAGCTGTGCAAAGCTCTTCAGCTTAATTAAGTCCCACTTGTCAATGTTTGTTTATGTTGCAGTTGCTTTTTGAGTCTTTGTCATGATATCTTTGCCAGAAATAATGTCCAGAATGATATATCCTAGGTTTTCTTCTAGGATTTTTATAGTTTTAGGTTTTACATTTAAGTCTTTAATCCATCTTAAGTTGATTTTTATATATGGCGTAAAGAAGGGGTCCAGTTTTAATCTCATGCATATGGCTAGCCAGTCATTCCAACATCATTTATTGAATAGTGAGTTCTTTTCCCATTTCTTGTTATTGCCAGCTTTCACAAAGATGAGATGGTTGTTGATGTGTTACTTAATCTCTGGGTTCTTTAATCTGTTCTATTGGCCTATGTATCTACTTTTGTACCAGTACCATGTTATTTTGCTTACAGTAGCCTTGTAGTATAGTTAGAAGTCAAGCAGTGTGATCCCTCCAGTTTTGTTCTTTTTGCTTGGGTTGCTTTGGTTATTTGGGTTCATTTTGGGTTTCATATGAATTTTAGACATTTTTCTAATTCTGTGAAAAATCTCATTGGTAGTATGATAGGGATAGCATTGAATCTAGAAACTGCTTTGGGCAGTAGGGCCATTTTAATAATATTGATTCTTCCTATCCATGTGGCTCAACAATTTTAATCAGGATATGATCTCATGATGTGTCTCATCTTGAAAATAAAAAGTTGCATCTTTCTTGTAATAGGCAAAGAAACCATGACTGTTTGAGTAGTAATGAGTAGCCAGAGTGCCCAGAGTTTCATCTCTAAATATCTTTTTTTATAGAAATAGGTAATTTCAGGGCAAGTAATATATAACCTTTAAAATCTCTTATAAAAAATATAAAACACTACCAAATACTATTAGGATCTATTATATAGACTCAGGAGACAATATGAAGAAGTTCCTATTGGCCAAATTTGAGATTATTTTAGCATCAGTGAGAATCTTTAAAGTGATGGAGCAAATATGTTTAAAACTATGAATTTAAATGGGTACTAAAATAAAATCCCTTTTTGCCTTCTTTGAAGGAGAGTTTGGGAAAAAGTCATTATATTGAAAGTAGAGATAAATAATTGAGCATTTTTTCCTGTCTTTTCTATAAGGTCTATCCTTCAAGTTACCTGAATAGTTGGTAAGATGATGTTTTCCATTAAATGTATGCTAGGGAATAAGTGAATGTCACTTCAACATGCTAATGAAATAAGAAATCTAATCAACGATCAGCAATGACGGCCAAATTCATGAAAAGAGAGAAAGTTAACACACGGCGTCTGATAGACTTACATGACATCGCCAATAAAGTATTCTTGCCAAAGATATTGGAACCCAAATTTTATCAACCTTAGAGCTCCAATTACAAATCAGCAGGAAATATAGAGAGAGTAGAGGATCATGTTAACCTACTCCATGAAAAAGCAATTGAAAACAAATCCTGACTGGGAGAAACACCATCAGACAAAGGTTCTGTTTCTTTCAAGAAATGAACTGCAAGAAAAAAGAAATAAAGGTAATAAAATAAAGAGTGAGGAAAGAGAGATTTAGTGTATGATTCTTAATGTTTACTAGATTTCTGATTTTAATAAATTATTACAAAATAATCCGTAACAATTGGGGAAATTCAAATACTAAGTACTTGTTTGTATTCAAGCAATATTTATGATAATGGTATTGCTGTAAACCAAAAAGTCATTTTTTAGATACACACACTGAACTACTTAAAGAGGAAGTTTTTTGATATCTAGGATTTGCTTCCAAATAACCCAGAGAAAGTAGTGGAGAAATGAATGGGGCGGGGTCTAGAAGAAACAAAACTAACAACATATTGACATTTGTTGAAGCTGCGTAATGTCTACATTTCAGTTCATTATATTATTTTATATCTGTATATATACATATATATTTTTTTTAATTTATAATTAAAAAGTTTCTGTAAACATTCAGAGCTTTATATCACCTGTAAAATTTAAATGTATAAAAATAATGCACCTGAATCACACCTTGGAAGGAGAGGGTTTGAGAGCTTAGTCACTAAAATATTAATTAGAAATAAATATTAAGAAATGTTTGTCTACATTCAGTTATGGTCTATTTTCTATTCAAAAAAATTATATCTTCTTAATTTGTTACTTCTGTGTTCAGTATAACTGAGTAATATAGCATACTATAATAATCTATAGTGGCACTCTGTTAGACTAGGAAAAGAAAATTTGTGTAATGTAGAAAAGCCATCCAGGTAAAACTGTACCATTTTAAAGTGGCACAGTCTCTCCTCCATACTCCCAAGACCATTCAAAAATCTCTCACACTGTTGGACAGAGACACCTACACTGTTCTTTTAGATAACTGGGCTTTATTCTCTTAGGTTTGTTTATAAACTCACTGAGAAAAGATTATTTAACTGTCTGAATTTCTTTATGGGTAGAATATTATCTACTTTGAATTTAAATAATGCTAGAAACATTTTTTCTTTTTCTTTTTTTTTTTTTTTTGGCTGAAGTTTTTGTGAGAAACAGCTAACATATTTTACTTGGAGGAAAATAAGAAAACCGAAGCACATTTATTTTGAATACTTTTATACCGTTGTCTTCCCATGCATTTAGGGAAAGAAAACCTACAAAGTAAAAAGAAAGAGAATCATAATTGTCTTTCAAATCCTTAACATACTTCTTATCTAATGAACTTTTTCTTTCGCACGTAATCCACTAGTCAACTGCATTCCCCATAAAGCAGCAAGTTTATTACAATAATAAGCATAGTTGACCTTGATATTTATTTTTTCCAACAAAAATGTGTTGATTGATTTCCACTCACAGATCGCTGTACATTTTTTTATTAGAAAACCTGTTGTTTTGATATCGCAATTTTTGTTTTTATTTTAAATCGACAGATAAAATTGTATGTATTTATCAAGTACAACATGATGTTTTGCAGGATATATTAACTCTATTTATGAGAACAAGGTTTTCGGGTCCCACACCAGTGAAACCTTGTTATGTTTGTCTTTCTGTGCCTGGCTCATTTCACTTAACATAATGCCCTCCACATTCATCCCTGTTGTCGCGAGTGTCAGAATTCCCTTCTTTTTATGATGGAGTACTATTCCACTATATACATATTACACATTTTCTTTATACATTCCTCCATCCGTTACTTCCATGTCTTGGCTATTATGATGCAGCTGCAATGAATATGAGAGTGCAGATATCTGTTCGACATGCTGATTTCAATTCCTTTTGAAATATGTCCAGTAGAGAACAGTGTATATTTTGTCAGCATTTCTTAAATTTTTGTCAACTAACCAAGCTAACCTTCTTTCAGTTTTAACTTTTCACTGAAATTTCCCAATGCCCCTGCATCTTTCCTTACACTGATTTTGTCTAATATTATATGACCGTTTCTGCCAATGTTATCAATTTTTCCACATCTACTAATAGTAGCTTATACCTGTTAGCTATTGTCCTCCTTTTCTTATTCTAGCAAAAATATTCTGATATGATCTATCAGAAAAAGAGACCCAAAGGAGCATTTTTAAAAGTTGAAGTGATGGCATGATGTCATTTTTAGTCACTTTGTAATATAAATTTATCTTGTTTTGTTTTGATAATATTTAGAATTACTAGTAGTAGCAATATTTAGGATATGGTTTTATAAATGTAACATATTTTAACTTGTTATTTTGAATTTGTATACATTCACAGGAAGTTTTAAAGACAGTCTAGAGAGGTTGCTTGTACCCTTCACCCAGTTTTTTCCATTGGTTGCACTTTATGTAACTATGGCAAAATATCATCGCAGAAAATTGACATTGGTACAAAGTGTGTGTATAGTGCAATGCCATTTTACTGCATGTTTAGATTCTGGTTACCAACGCCAAATGAAGATACAGAACTATTTTGAAAAACTGTTCCATGACCACATCTCCCTCATGCTACTGTTTTGTAGTTACACACACAACTAACCCATGGAATCCACTAACCTGCTTGCTATTTTAATCATTTTGTCATTCAGTGGCATCACACAGTATGCAATTTTTGATACAGCCTTTTTTCTTTAGCGTAATGCTCTTCATATCCATTCAAGCTTTGGTATATATCATTAGTTCATTCCTTTTTACTGCTGAAAAGTATATCATGATATGGAGGTACAAAAGTTTGTTTAATCATTCAACTATTTAAGAACATTTGATTATTTCCAGGCTTTGGCTATTACAAATGAATTTGGTATGAATAATTGTGTATGGATCTTGTGTAAGCATAAATTTGTATGTCTCTAGAATAAATGCCCAGGAGTACAGTCACTGGTTAACATGGTCAATTTCTGTTTGGTTTGATTTAAAATATGCCAAAATATTTTTTCAGAGGGGCTCTTTGACTTTATATTCCTTACAGAAATATATGAGCGATCCATTTTCTCTTTCTCTTCACCAGCTTTTGGAATTATCAGTAACTTTTACTTTAGCTCTCCTAACATTGTAGGACATTATATTGCTAGGATGAGTTTCATTTCCTTAAAGTTTAGCAATGTTTAACATTCTATCAGGTGCTTATTTGCCATCCATATAGCCCCTTTAGTGAAATGTGTCTTCATTATTTTTTTCCATTTTCTAATTAGTGGGGTTTTTTTAAGTGAAGTTTTGAGATTACTTTATAAATTCTAGTTATGGGCTCTTTATCAGATTTGTGGTTTGAAGGTTATTTTGCCAGCTTGTGGCTTGTCTTTCATCTTCTTAACAGAGAATTTTCAAAGCTAGTGTTTAATTGATTTTTGATTGATGTTTTTGGATAGACCATGCTTCTGGTGTTCATGTCTAAGAAGTCTTAACCAAACTCTCGGTCCTAGTATTTTCTCCTATATTTTTTTCTCAAAGTTTTATAAAGTTAAAGGTTGAAGTTAAATTTATGTTCCATTTTGAAGTTTTCTTTATCTATTTCTTTTACATGAGGAGTAAAGTTTAAATCACGGTTTACTTTTACCTGTCGATATCCAATTACTCCAGTACCATTTTTTGAAAAGACTATCCTTCCTCCATTTAATTGCTTTTGAATATTTGTCAAAAATCACCTGGTCATATTTGTATGTGACTATTTCTGGAGCATCTATTCTGGTCCATTGATCTATGTATCCTATCCCTCTGCTGATACCACATAGTTTGATAACTGTGTGCCATAATCTTGAGAATCAGGTATAATGATCCATCCTACTTTATTCTTTCTTTTCAAAACTGTTTTTGCTATCACATTTTTTTTGACTGACTATAAATTTTACAACAATAACATCTATATCCACAACATATCTAGTTAAAATTTTTGCAGGAATTTCATTAAACTTATATATCCATTTGACAATGACATCTTCACTATTTTGGGTGTTATAATCCACGAACACAGTATGACTTTATTTTCATTTTTTATTTATTGCACCAGAATTGTTGAGTTTTCAGCTTAAAGTCCTGTAGATATTTTAAGTTTAAATCACAGCATTTTATCATTTTTTGAGCAATTGTAAATAATACTGGAATTTTATTTTTAGGTTCAATGTATTGCTAATATATAGAAATACAAAGCAATTTTTGAACGTTTATCTGTATTTTTGTGTTTTTTGCTGAACTTACTTATTAGTTCTAGGAGGTTAGTTTTTATATTCCTTAAGATTTTCTATGTAGGTGATCATGTGATCTACAAATAGGGACAATATTATTTCTTCCTTCAGACTCTTATGCATATGTTTCCAAGTCATCTTGCACTGTCTAAAAATGTCAGGACTATGTTCACAAAAATTGAAAAGAGTAAACATCTTGCCTTGTTTCTAAACTCAAGGGTAAAGATTCACTCTTTCACCATTATGTATTATGTTAGCTGTAGTTTTTCTTTTTTTCTTTGTAGATCCTCTCTATTAAGTTCAGGATGTTCTTTCCCACTATTAATTTTCTGAGAGTATTTGTTAATCATAAATGTGTGCTGAATTGTCAAATTATTCTTCAGGTGATTTTTCTTTTTAGCCTACTAAAATCATGGATTTTACTAATTGCTTTTAAAATGTTGAAACAGCCTGCTTGCCTGTAGTAAGACCCCTTGGTCACAGTGTATGTTTCCTATATATGTTGCCTAATTCTACTTTACAACATTTTAAAAAACAGTTTTACATCTATATTTTCAAGACATATTGCTCTGTAGTTTATTTATTTTTGCCTTTTCTTATTTTGATTCTATCTTTGCTAATTTTGGAACAGTAGTGCTAGCTTCATTAAAATGAATTGGTAAGTTTTATCCTCTTTCATTTTCAAGAAGAGGTTGCATAGAATTTGTGTTCATTTTATTTTTTAATTGTATTTATAGTTGAATATATTTATAGAGTACAAAGTGGCATGATAGTTCAACATAATGTAAAATGACTAAATTAAGCTAATTAACATATTTATCACTTCAAATATGCAACAATTATGATGGTGAGAACATGAGAAACTTACTCTCAGCAAAACTGAAATGCACAGCACTCAGTTATTAATCATATTCAGCATTTTGTGTTACTGATTTAAAAAATAAACCAAATGTATTCCTTCTAACTGAGGCTTTGTACCCTTTGATTATTGTCTTCCCGTTTCCTCCAGTCCCCAGACTTCATAACCACCTTTCTATTCTATTTTAAACTTTTCATTTCAGATTTCATATATAAGTGAGAACATGTGACATCTGTCTTTCGTGTTTCTGGCTTATTTAATTTAGCATAATATTCTCCATCTATGTTGTAACAAACAACAGAACTTCATATTTTAGGGCTAAATAGTGTTGCATTTTGCATATATACTACATTTGCTTTATTCATTCATCCCTTCATAGACACTAAAGTTTATTCAATCACTTGGCTATTTTGAGCAGTGCTGGAATGAACATAGGAGTTCAGACTTCTCTTTGACATATTGATTTCAAATCTTTTGGGTAAATACCCAGAAGTGGGATTGCTGGATCATATGGTAACTCTCTTTTTAGTTTTTTGAGAAACCACCATATTGTTTTTCATAATAGTTGCACTAATTTACATTCCCACCATTAGTGTACGAGGGTTCTCTTTTCTCATATCTATGCCAATGCTTGTCTTTTGTATTTTCTGTAATAACAACCATTCTAACAGAAATAAGGCCATGTCTCATAGTAGTTTTAGTTTGCATCTCCCCAGTGATTAGTGATGTTGAACGTTTTATTATGTATCTGTTAGCTATTTGTATTATGTTTGGAGAAATTCAGGTTCCTTTCCCGTTTCTTAATCAGATTATTTATTTCTTTTTTTTTTTTTTTTTTTTTTTTTTTTTTTTTTGAGACGGAATCTCGCTCTGTCGCCCAGGCTGGAGTGCAGTGGCCGGATCTCAGCTCACTGCAAGCTCCGCCTCCCGGGTTCACGCCATTCTCCTGCCTCAGCCTCCCGAGTAGCTAGGACTACAGGCGCCTGCCACCTCGCCCGGCTAGTTTTTTTGTATTTTTTTAGTAGAGACGGGGTTTCACCGTATTAGCCAGGATAGTCTCGATCTTCTGACCTCGTGATCCGCCCGTCTCGGCCTCCCAAAGTGCTGGGATTACAGGCTTGAGCCACCGTGCCCGGCCAGATTATTTATTTCTTTAGAGTTGTTTTGAGTTCCTTATGTATTTTGGATATTAATCCCTTATCAGATGTATGGCTTGCAAATATTTTCTCTCAGTCTGAAGGTTGACTGTTCACTCTTGTTTCCTTTGATGTGCAGAAGTTTTTTACTGTGATGTAACACTATTTATCTATTTTTGCTTTTGTTGACTATGGTTTCTGAGTCAAATTAAAAAAAAAAAAAATTACCCAAACCAATGTTAGATAGTTTTCCCCCCATTTTCTACTGGTAGTTTTACAGTGTCCAGTCTTATGTTTGTCTCTAATACTTTTGAGTTGTATTTTATACATGGTCTGAGATATGGGTCCAATTTCATTTTTTTGCATGTGGATATCCTGTTTTCTCAACAACATTTTTTAAAGAGACTATCATTTTCCCACTGTATTTTTGCTCTTAAATGTTGGGTAGAATTTGCAAATGAAATGATCTGGTCCTATAGATTGCTTTTTTGAGAAATTTTTATGTTATACTTTCTATTTTCTTAATAGTAATAAAGCTCCCAAATTATGTATTTGATATTGGACAAGTTGAGGTAGTTTATCCTTTTAATGTAATTAATCCATATTATCTAACTTGTTCATTTATGTGTAAAGCTATACATATAGTATTACTCCCTTAATGTACTTTTGGTTTTTCCAGGGTTTGTAGTGACATCCCCTCTTTCATAGTAATATTGGTAATTTACATCTTCTCTTTTTTTCTTTCTCAATCTTTTTAGAGATTTGTCAGTTTCATTAATCTTTTCCAAGAAACAGATTTTTGTTTCATTGTTTTCCTCTATTATTTTCCTGTTTAAAATTTCATTGATTTCTACTTTATTTTTCTTATGTTGTTTTAGACTAAAATTGCTTTTTCTCTAATTTATTAGGTTGGAAGCTGACATTATTGTTTCAGATCTTCTTCTTCTCTAATATATGTTGTTAATGCTGTAAATCACCCTCTAGACATTGCATTTGCCACATCTCACATTTTGATAAGTTGCATTGTCATTTTTATTTAAGTCAAAATATTTTTAAGTTAGTCTTAAGTCATCTTCTTTGGCTTATGGGTTGTTAGAAGTGTGTTGTTTAATTGTCAAATATTGGAGGATGTCCCACATCTCATTATGTTTTTGAGTTTTGGCATAACGCTGTTGAAGTCTGAGAATAGACTTTGTATGATTTCTGTTATTTTCAATGTGTTAATGTGTATTTGTTGCCCAAAACGTAATCTTTCTTCATGAATGTTCCACATAAGCTGGAGGAGAATTTGAATTGTCTTGCCACTGGATGGATAATTCTATAAATAGCCATTAGAACAAATTGATTTACAGTGCTGTTCAGTCAACTAAATGAAATTTTTGCCTGCTTAATCAATGTTACTAAAAAAAAAAAAAAAAAAAAAAAAAAGATGATAAAGTCTCAAACTGCACTCTTACATTTGCATATTTTTTTCTTTCACAACTATCAAGTTTTGCCTCACAAATTCTGACTCTCTTTTTAATTGTGTACGTGTTAAGGATTGTTAAATTACCTTGTAAAACTGATCATTATTCCTGATAATTTTCCTTGTTTGGAAGTCTCAGTTTTTTCCTGGAAATTTATATAGCTAACCCTGTCTTTTTATGTTTTTTTAATTAGTAAAGTGTATCTTTCTCTATCTTTTTAGTTAAACTATCTAATTCTTTGTATTTAAAGTGGATTTCTGAGAGACAGCGTATCAGCATACAATTGTGTGTACTCTGAAGCACACTGTCTTTTAATTGATATGTTTAATTGGTATGTTTAAGATTATGTCCACTTGAAATAATTATTGAATTAATATTTACCATACTTAAGCATTTTAATTGTGTTGCCTTTGCTTTTGTTTATTTTCCTCTCTTTTTCTGTCTTGGTGGGTTTTAACTGAGCATTTTATCTCCTTTCCAAGCATATCCACCATACATTTTTAAAAATAGTAATTGCCCTAGAGTTTATATCATTTTAATTGATCTAAATCAACATTCAAATAACAATAAACCACTTTACTTGTATAGGGAACTTGCAACAGAGTACTCCCAATTTCTCTCTCACCTCTTTCGACAGTGAAATCATTCATTTAACTTATCTATATGATATAATCACCTTAGAATTGTTACTATTATGATTTTAAGCAGTTATATTTTTCAGCCAAGGATTAAACAAATAAAATGTTAAATATGTCTTAATGCATTCTCCCTCCTGTGCTCTCCCTTTCATTCTACAGGTATGCATTTGTGAATTATATTATTTTCCTTCTCCCTGAAGAACTTTTAACATTTCTTACAAGACAATTTTCTGGTGATTAATTCCCTCAGTTTTTGTCTAAGAAAGTCTTTATTTATTCTACATGTTCAAAGGATAGTTTTGTAGAACATAGAGAACAGTAAGTCAGTGGAATTTTTTTCCTTTAATATTTTAAACATTTCACTCCACTCTTTTCTGGCTGTCTTGGTTTTTGATGAGAAGTTTCTTGTAATTTTTATTTTTGTTCTTCCATATGTAAGGTGTTTTTTCCTCTGGTTTATTTCAAGATTTTCTCTTCACCATTGTTTTTTAACAATTTAAATATTCTTAGGGATCGATAGGTAATTTTAGCATTTTGTTTGGCATTGACTGTTCATTCTGGATCTATGGTTTGGTATGTGTCACTAATTTGGGAAAGTTCTTAGCTATCATAATTTCAAATATTCCTTCTGATCATCTTTTTTTCTTTGTAAGGTATTCCACATACATTTACATAATATTTTTGAAAATGTCTCACATTTCTTAGATGTTTTGTTTCTTTTATTCCTTTTGCTTTTTATATTTTAGTTTCATATTTTTTTTTCCTTGGCTATGTCAAGTCCACTTATTAGAACAGCAAAGGCATTCTTCATTTCTCTTACAATGTTCTTGATTCTTACATTTTCTTTCAATTCATTTTTAGATTTTCTATCTCTCTGCTTTCATTAACCATCTTTCTGTCTATATTTTCTGCTAGGATACTTTCCATATTAAGCATAACTATTTTTAAATTCTCCATTTGATAATATGAAAATCTGTGTCATAATCTGATTCTTATTTTAATGTTTAGTTTATCTCTTCAGACTGTGTTTTGCTTATAATGGTGCTGGTGTTCCTTTGTTTTTTTGGTTGTTGTTTATGTCATTGCTTACAGTTTTGTGGGAGACTGGACGTATTGTATTGAGTATAAACTAAAGATGAAATAGACCTTAACTTTGGGGATGTATGTTAATTTGGCTAGAAATTGGGCTTTATAAATACTTCATTAGTTACGGTTGTCAAAGGCTCTCATAGTTTCCTTTTCTTTTCCCTTTCCTTGTTCCCTTGACGTTTGGCTGCTCCGATGACTCCTCTTCAGGGAAAGTCTGTGTCTTACAGCTCTTTCAACTCTAGCTACTGTTATTTTACTGGAGCTGCGTTGATGAAGAGGGAAGGGTCAGAGAAGAGAATCATTCTACAGCCTGATGATGAAATCTTTTTCTTCCAAATGGGCCTCTGTCTGTGGTCTGGGACCTTCACAAGTTTTTCTCCAGAGGTATTCTCTTAGGTGATGCAGGAAAGGTAAAGGGAACTGGAGTGAGAGAAATGCCATTCCAAATTTGGGAAAAGACTCTGATAGTCTTTTGCCTTTTGTAGAGTAGGTTTTCTAATGAAGATTTCTCTGGACCTGTTTCACAATGATTACTCTTACCCTCCCTCTTCTCTTTCTTGGATTTTACCATCAGAATCTGGTCAGGTCCTGGGAGTGAAACCCCCTCTAAAACTGCAGCACCACAAGTTTCTCATTCTTATGCTATTCTACATTTTGCCTTCACCAATTTGAGAACATCAGCATTTCATTTCTTCTACAGGTCTATAGTTCAGGGCCTTCTTCTCCACAGAAGCAATCTTGGCTGTCAGTCTCCAAATCGGCCTGTCTCTCCAGAGTTTTAGGTTGATGATAAAACTGGCAGCTTCAGTTACTGGTAAGTACAATAGAAGTCATTGATTTTCAGTGCATCCAGATGTATTTTGTTTTAAAAACTAGAGTAACAACATCCAAATTCTTTACTCGTTAGTGCTAAAATCAAACTTCCCCCTGAAATCTGGTTTTAAATTTTTTTTTGTAAATATTTGGAACCCTCTATTCAAATTAAATGAAGTGTTGTAGTGAATATATTGTTGACAAAAAGAATCAAATCATAAAATATTTGAAAATATTTATTTTGAGCCAAATATGAGTGACCATGACTCGTGACACAACACATTCAGGAAGTCCTGACTACATGTGCCCAGGGTGGTCAGGTTACAGCTTGGTTTTATATATTTCAGGGAGGCATGAGAGAGACATCAACCAAATACATTTAAGAAACACATTGGTTTGGTTCAGAAAGGTGGGACATCTCAAAGTGGGGGAGGGGGAGTTTCCAGATTATAGGTAAATTTAAACATTTTCTGGTTGACAGTTGGTTGAGTTTGTCTAAAGACCTGGGATTGATAGAAAGGAAATGTTCAGGTTAAGATAAAAGACTGTGGAGACCACAGATCTTTTGAAGTCTTATAGTGGCTGCCCTTAGAGACAACAGATGACAAATGTTTCCTATTCAGATCTTTAAAAGGTTCTAGACTTTTAGTTAATCTCTTTAGGACTGGGAGGGTCTGGAAGAAAAAATCTAGCTATCTTAGTAGAGATTCTTTACAGATGCAGATTTTCCCCCACAAAGGACAGCAGGGAAACACGAAAATCAAATATTTTGATTTTCTTCCTTGTCTCATAATGTTAAGCCAGAGTCAGATTAGAAAGTAAGTCATGATATATAGGGTTTAATAAAACCCATTTGATGACAATTTATGGTTTGTAGGGGATGACTCCCCAGACCCCTTAGATAGGAATTTGGGCAAGATAAAAAAATCAGAGCTTAGTCCTCAATATATATAACATTGGCATAAAATTATTTAAATAAAAATAAAAACAAGGATTTAACTTTTGAAAATAGACTTTTATAATATTTTTAATAAAATAACACTATTTGCAATTCTATTGTACTCATTTTGTTGTGAATATAATCAGCATCATGTCCTAGATATGTATATCTAGACCTATACGTGTATATAATTAATAATAGCATACATTTTTAGTACTGCAAAATATTTTCAGCTGCCAATGATAACTGTTGCAAATACTATGCTAATTGTCAATAGTTCTTGAACCACAAGCTATAGTATAAAGTAAACAAAATGAGTATTTAGCTCTACTGAGTAAGAATACTTTGTTATCTAACGACATATTCCATTCATGAATTGGAGAAGTATCTAATGTGTTACTTAATTTGTCTTTTCTCTTACACAAGCACTTAATTATTCAAACTTCTCCCTATTTTTTATATAGCGCAAAGAAGAAATATTCATGGTGTTGGCAAAAGACTCAAGCTCTGGAAAATATTTGAAGAGATTTATTCTGAGCCAAATATGAGTTAGGAGATCCTGAGAACATGTGCCCAAGGCAATTGGGCAATAGCTTGGTTCTATATATTTTAGGGAGACATAAAACACCAATCAATACAGGTAAGATGGTCATTGGTTCTGTCTGAAAAGGCAGGGGACAACTCAAGGTGTTGGTGTTGGGGTGGGGGGTGTGGCATTTCTAGGTCCTAGGTGAATTCAAACATTTTCTGACTGACAATGGTTGAAAGCATTTATTGTTTATCTAAAGACCTGGAACCAACCGAAGTAAGTGTCTGGGTTAAGATAAGGAGTTGTGGAGACCAAGGTTCTTATAATGCAGATGAAGCCTCCAGGTAGCCTGCTTCAGAGAGAACAGATTTCAATTGTTTCTTATCAGACTTAAAAATACGCACTTTGGGAGGCCAAGGCGGGATCACGAGGTCAGGAGATAGAGACTATCTTGGCTAACATGGTGAAACCCCGCCTCTACTAAATAAAATACAAAAAATTAGCCAGGCATGGTGGCGGGCTCCTGTAGTCCCAGCTACTTGGGAGGCTGAGGCAGGAGAGTGGCGTGAACCCAGGAGGTGGAGCTTGCAGTGAGTGGAGATGTCACCACTGTACTCCAGCCTGGGCGATAGAGCAAGACTCTGTCTCAAAAAAGAAAATAAACACAAAAAACCCACCAGACTCTTTAGTTAATTCTCTCCTGGATCAGGAAAAAAGCCTGGAAAGAGAAGAGGATTCTCTCTAGAATGTAGATTTTCCCCAGAAGAGACAGCCTTGCAGGAACATTTTAAAATATGTCAGGGCAGTATATTTTGGGCCTGCTATCTGTCATTTTGGCATTTTATTGCTACAGAGTCTGCTTTGTTAATCTTAAGGTCTCTGTTTCAATGTTAATGCTGGTCAGCTATGCCTAGATTCCAAAGAGAGGAAAGTACAACAAGGCATGTTCAACCATCCATTCCCATTGAAACTAGGCCGCATAAAACTTAGAAACTAGGCCTCATAAAAAAAGAACTTAAAAAATTAACACCAGGTGGCTCTGGATAGGGTCCCACCCTGCCTCGATAGGGTCCCACCCTGATAAGGTCCTACCCTGCCAATTCCGGGAAACAACCTCATGGGGTCCCACCCTGCCAATTCCGGGGGTCCCACCCTGCCTCGAAGTTCCCGGAATCAACAACTCCAGGAAAAAAAACCTCATAAGGTCCTGCTCTAACCAATTAGAACAAGACACCTTGCTCAGGCCATAGACAGACCCAATTACCACGCGCCTAAAGCTTTGTTTGAATTTCGCGCCCTAAGCTGTGTTTGAACTTGTGTTTGCCTATATAAACAGCCTGTAACAAGCAGTCGGGGTCCCAGGGCCAACTTAGAGCTTGGGACCCTAGCGCGCTAGTAATAAATAACTCTCTGCTGTGAATCTCGTGTCGGTGATCCTTCGCGGCGACCCCTGCCCAGGAAGGAATCGACAGTTCGGTTCCAACACCATCATGGCCTGAACTAGATAGAGTTCAGCTTTACCTTAAAATGCCCTTAGCTGAGAGGAGGAATCCAGTCAGCTGGTTGGGGGTGCTTAGAATTTTATTTTTGGTTTACAATTGCATTCAGGAAAAACATATCTTGTTTTACAGATAGAGGAGAATAGATATGCAGAAAGGTTTACTCAGGTGTGAATGGTGTTAGTCACCGCCTTAAGGCTTAGGGTCCTGAGTCTTCCTTTGAAAGCTGAGTTCTGGATCCTGTATGACAGAGGAGCCATATACTCTTTAGTAAAAGCATTCTGTTTCTTTGTGATCTGTGGGATCTACGAAGCCGGGGGCCCATGGAAGGATGTCCGCTGATTAAGTCTGAGTATGGTAATGCTTGAAAAATCTTTGTGTGTACTCTATGTCACTTTTCCCTTGTTTTAAATATTTAAAACAATTTAAACAGAATTTATATCTTTAGCATAGTAACATTTCCACTAACGTGATATGCCTCCCAACTTAATTTAAATTTTCTGTAATGTACGTCATTCACTTTATATGTTTCTATATATAGGTCTTATATGTCATACATTATTCATTATTATGCATATTATGTAATATTTAGTCATTTTAAATAATTTTTGTTTTATTTTGATAATACTTGCTGCTATATAAAAATGTCATTCACTAAATTGAATAGATTTATATCTGGCAATTTTACTATGTTTTTTATTAAATCTATCAGTTTGGGATTCTTTTGGATTTTCTACATAGATGAATGTCTCATTTAAAGAGTGACAGTATTTTATTCTTCTCTTACATTCCTTATATTTTAGGGTTATCACTATTTTTGTGTAGTTAAAGCATCAGTGCTACACTGAAAAGAAATTAAACATTTTTGTCATGTTCCTGAATTCACAGGGGTTTTAAAAAATTATTCTTCTCCCTCCATTCAATAAGTTTGCTGTAGCTCTTTTGAAAATGTGCTTTATTGATTGAAAGAGTTCCCATTCATGTAGAGACAGCCTTTTGAAAAAATGTATTTTCCGTATTTTATTGTTCTTTTCTTTTTGTTTCGTAAGTGGTAGTTGCATTTCATCAAATGATTGTCTTTTGCATTTAATGAGATGGTCGTATTTCTCCTTAAAGTTCTTAAAGAAGTGAATTGCGTTAACATGTTTTCTAATGTTGAAAATACCTTCCTTTTGTATAACAAAGTCAATAAGGATAAATAGTTATTTCCAATAATAGTTATTTCCTATGATATTTTTATATATCATTCATTCATATTGCTAATTTTTAATTTAATTCCTTTGCATCTGTATAGAGTAAAATTGCATATTTTTATTTTCCTTCTCTATTAGGAGATCAGTTATACTAGCCATATAAAATGAGTATACGAAGCTATTCTGCTTGTGGAGAAATATCCAATGTTTCTGTTCTTTTAGTGTAGAATTCAGTGTTTTTAATGTATTTACAAGGTTATGTACTTTTCCTCACTATCTAATTCCAGAACATTTTTGTTACCCCAGAAATAAACCTATACCCATTAGCAGTCATTCCTCATCACCCTTCCCTTAATATGTCTTTGAATTATTTAATAGTTAGTTAGATTGCTTGTTTTATTTTGAGTTGGTCCTGGAAATTTTTCAATTTATATACATTTTCAAATTTATTGGTACCAAGGTTTTCAGGGTCTTTCTAATAACTCCAATTCCTGAAGCTTCTGTTGGGCTATTTCTATTGAATATTCTTGGGCCAATTTTCAGGCATGTTTTCTTGCCCCTTCTCCTACGAGTGACTTTTATTGTGGGTTGAAGAGGACATTTGAAAAGGGTTTTTACAGAAATAAAGCCTCAGATGCTGTTATATGTCTCTAGGGAGTGTCTACATTTGCTTCTGTCTGTAACTGTGGTCACTAGTTCCCCAGGCCATTCTCAATTAATTTCGGTGTTGGAGGTGCTGTGAGGCTGAGCAGCAGTCCCTGCTGAGGGCCTGTCTGCATCAAGTGAGTCCTTTCTCTTAGCAAGTGGCTGGTCAGTACCTTGGCAATCCCTAGCTGCAAACTAATGTCCCCATGATGCCTCAAAGTCAGTGGTCAAAATCCTCTCGAATTGGACAATTCAGAGGAAAAAGGAGGTATATGTTCCAGTATTCTATAGCACTGGAGGATGACTCTAGTTGAAAACAATTTATCACATATTTTCAGAGAGTTAGAAAAGAAGAATTGAATGATTCCCAACCCACCAAAAAATGATACGTTTGACATGATGGGGAAACTACCTTTGTAAAAAATTATAATAGTCAGAAAATTATGACAGTGAAAGAGATGTGATTTGACCACTCCATCTTGCCTTTAACCTCCAAACTACCCTTGGTCATTCCTGGGCTTGGGCCATTCTAACTAAGAGAAATTTAGTTTATAGTTTAAATGATAGTAGGCCCTCCCCCAGGCTAAACTGCCTTTGTAAAACTAATGAAAGGCCACCAGGTTAGCAGGATGAGTTCCACTAAGATGTAGGGGTAGTTAAATGATTACCAGCCATTATTCCAGAGTTCACAAGGTTTGCAACTTCTCCAATTTACTAGTGTAGAACATAAGACTGGACTTTTAATATGTCTTTTCTGGCTTTTGCAGGCTTGTGCCTGCAACTCTGCACTCAACCACTCCTGGGACCCTCACCCAGAAGTGACCTCAGGCATGAAGGCCATTTTCTGCACCCCTAAGATTGCATCCCCTACCAATTAGAAACACCCATATCCTAGCCCCCTACCTACCAACTATCTTTAAAAAACTCAAGTCTCTGAACTTCCAGGAAGGCTGATTTGTGTCATAATAAAACTCTAGTCTCCTATTTAGCTGGCTCTACATGTATTAAACACTGTCTCTGTTGCAATTCCCCTGTCTTGATAAATTGGCTCTATCTGGGCAACTGGCAAAATGAACCTGTTGCATTGTTAAATGGATATGCTAATTACCCTGATCTGCCCACTATACATTGTATGTATCAAAACATGACTATGTACTCCACAAATAAATGCAACTATTATGTGTCCATTAAAAAATATATTTTTAAATGGGCCACACACATAGCATACATTGCTATACTGCAATCTTCTACCAGATCCATCATATATTACTAACTCTCGCTGTCTTTAAGTATTTGTTTTTATTATTCACCAGTCTTTTTGAGTGTGTGTGTGTGTGTTTGTGTGTGTTGGGAGGGGTAGCAGATGTAAAAGTCCTTGCATTATCATCTCTATTTTTTATTAATATTTTGCCATATTGATCTTTTATTTTTTATTTTTTAACATTTTAGCTTTGTTGAACCCTCCCTTGTACCTTTGTTTTCCATTTTAATTCCCCATTGTACCTATTTTTTCCCTTTACTGCACATTCCTTAACATTCAAACTAATTTTAATTCCTGCATTTCCCACAATAAATACATTAAAAGCTACACATTTCTCTGTGTCATAAAAATTTTTATATTTGGTATTTTTTATATTACCATATTGTATACATTTATATATATTTCTATTATGATTTCCTCTTTAAACTATGAGTTACTTAGAAGATTTCTTTTAATTTCCAAATATATGGGGGTTTTAATGATTTTCCTTTGTTACCAATTGTTAACTCAATTGTGCTGTCATCAGATAATATAATCTACATAATACCAGTACTGGTTTTATGGACTGGATTTGAAAGGAAGACATTTTCTCAACCTGCTTAGTTCAGTGTTCTACATGCAGCCACAGTGTGAATTACTGTAAGGTGAATTCACTCATGGGTGATTTGTTAATAAGGAAGTTAGTTTAGAATGGAGTAAACACTGTTTTGGCTCATCCACAAATATTCTAGACAAGAGGGTAGAGAATTATGGTAGGATCATATCTTTATTGGGAAATACAAGTCTTCAATGTTGCTGCCATGCTGGCAGGAAAAGCACTACTGCATCTATCTTAAGAAAACTAGAAACAAGTACTACGGTCCTTCCCAGGGCCACATCCCTCATCCTCCTGTGCTGCACTCTTGTTCCATTGCCCTGCCTCCACAGACACCCTAAAGGAGCACGCTAGCTCATGCTCCTCCCATCTGCCAGTCTGTACCCACCATCTCCACTCCAACCAAACTTCAGTATATTGCCACTCTATTGTTCTGGAGCATTTCTAGCAACCACTGTGGCAGCATGTGCTCACAATGTATCTGGATGGGCCAACAGATTATCCCCTCCAGTCTCGTGTACTCTTTTCTGTTTTGTACTCGTATTATAAAGCTGCATAGTTTTGTATTGTCCTCCACAACTCTTTTTTCTCATAATCCCTACTATCTTTTGAATATATTTTTCAGAACAATGTATTTTTCAGGAAGTAGACAATGTTTCAGTGCAGAAATATCTATATAACCTGCAGTTTCATCTTACAGTTTGTGTGGTTCAAATCTTTCACACACTTCCTATCGACATTAAAGACAGGAGCATTAAAATTACCCCAAAGGTGGCTTCTATCTTCATATTTCATGTGACCTTGAGGATTGTGATATCATGCTCAATAAAATTTTATCTATGGGATTTTTGAGGCTTTGATTTAGCCCTTCATCTTGTCAGATACCTGAGAAGGGTCACCAATGGGATCTTCTTAAAGTTCATTCCAGATATGTCACTTTCTTCTTGTAGTTCTTTCACTTTTGACTTTATATATTTTAAAGTTATGTTACTATGTTTAGATAAGGTTAGGATTGTTCTCCCCTCCTGGTGAATTAAACCTTAATGTTTGATCTCAAGAAAAGCTTTTGGCCTTAAGGTTTGTTTTGTCTTAGACTAATAAAAGTTCACTACTTTTCTATAATTTGCCTTTTAAAATCTTTTATTTCATCTGGAATCTTTGATACTTTGTTATTGGTTGATATGGTTTGGATTTGCGTCCCCACCCAAATCTCATGTCAAATTGCAAACCCCAATGTTGTAAGATGAGCGTGGTGAGAGGTAATTGGATCATGGTGACGGATTTTCCCCTTGCTGTTCTCATGGCAGTTGAGTGAGTTTTCAGGAGATTTTGTTGTTTAAAAGTGTGTAGCATGTCCCCTTTCTCTCTCTTCCTCCTGCTCCAGCTACATAGGACATGTCTGCTTCCCCTTTGACTTCCCATATGATTGTAAGTTTCCTGAGGCCTCCCCAACCATGCTTCCTGTACAGCCTGTGGAACCATGAGCAATTAAACCTGTTTTCATTATAAATTACCCAGTTTCAGGTAGTTCTCCACAGCAATGTGAGAACAGATGAATACACTGGTGTATTGTTTCTCCTAAAGCTTGCTCGCAACGGCTTGCATCTTCTTATTTCATGTGACTTTGAGAATTGTGGTATCATAATCAATAAAATTTGATCTGTGGGATTTTTGAGGTTTTGATTTAGGCCTTCTTTCTGTCAGATAACTGGGAAGGGTCACCAGTGGGAGCTTCTTAAAGTTAATGCCAGGCTTAGGTCTTTTGGCATTGGAAGTAGAGTGCATTCTAGTCTAAAAGATGCCTTGTAAGCAGCCTGTCATTGGAAATGCTTTATTAAAGCTGTTTTCCTCCTTCCATATAAGCCAAAACCTCAAAGTTTTCCCACTGTCTCATTCTTCGGTTACTTTCTTCTCTTCACAGTTCGTTCTTTCCTCTAGAAAATCACCTTTTGGAAATTGTTTTTATGGGAGATTCTTATACTGATTTCTCACCTTCTCAGGACCTAGACTTTCTCTTGTTTTACTCGTGAAGCCCATTTAAATGCAGAGACTTGGGCTATGGAAGATCCAGGAGGCTGAAAGCCCTTGGCTCTGTGGCTTCAGTGCCTATCCAATTAATTGTTTCTGCCTCTCTGGACGCCTCTTACTTTCTTATCAACTCAAGTCTACATAAAGAGGATATTTGTATCCAGTCTTTTATTCTTTTAATGTGCGATGCATTGCAAAGGCTATTTGGGCAATTAGTCTTCTACATTGCTGGAATTTGATGTCTGATTATAGCTGCCCTTTTATTAGTATCTGTGGTCCTCTATTTTAAAAATTTCAATAATCATAACACCATGATGAGAAAGTATTACTTTAAACATAATATTATTTTTTAAAACACAAACGTTCACTGCACTGAAAAAAATAGGAAAAATGTAATACTGATTATTAAGCACTTTATAAGTTGTATACCTTTAAAAATATGGTTATTTTTATTTCTCTAAGAACATATAATGCAGGCATTTATGAATATTAAATAAACTTAAATATATAACAACCACACAGTGAGTATAAATACTGAACTCTGATATAGTGGATATGTGAATGAATTCTTTACTTTGTGAGCATTTAAATTTTTTTCTTAAATTTTTATAATGATTGAGGAATTGTTGGAAGCAAAGTGTAACCCACAGTGCTAAACACACTTTCAGGCCTCAATTTTGTAATTTTCTACAACCTTCCTTATGCTCAGTGCATTCCTCAGAGATAGTTGTTAAGTATATTGCCAGTGTTAGGCAACAGAAAACATTACTCTCATTTTCAAAAATAACATTTACATTGAGAGTGCAAATGTTAACTATTATGAAAAAAGCCATATGCCCTAATGTCATGTCAAGGAATTAGCTCATGCTGAAATAGTGACTTAGTATTTTTGAAGTCATGAAATTCCATTTCAGGGTCTGAGGTGAGTTGGTATTTTTGTTATGTTTGATTTTATTCACAGAGTAGAACTTAATAATGTTAAGAAAAAGGAATCAAAGTCTTTGAACTGAGCTGATTTGCCTTCTTCTTTTGCATGGCTTAGAATGAATGCAATCTGCAGTCTTTCCCTCTCATCCTCACATCCACAGACTCTGCTTTTGCTGAGTGGTGTGGTAACAGCACAGAGCTGGAGATCAGAACAACAGATTTTGAATGACTTCTCCATCATTCTCTGGCCTACTAAAAAATCTGGCAACTCTTCTTAGCCTTGTAATTTGAAGAGTTGTTATGAAGAGTATATTCTACTAAATGAGAAAACAGTGGTTTGTAGAATGTAATGGAACTTCTAATATAATAGGTTTTTAATATCATAAATTGATTCTAGATCCTGTAATTAGATTGTAAATAGATTTGGCCTTGTGTTCACTCACTCGACTTTTTTCTATTAAATCTGTTATTGGTCTATTTTCAGTATATAGACTTGAGACAAGAACATTACATGCCAGCACATATTATGAAGGTGCTAAGTAAGTGTATAAGTAGGTGACTGGGTTTTATTGCAAAGGTCAGGAAATACAGCTTTTAAGATTGATTCTGACATGTGAGATATATATATATATATAATGTTTTATCCCTTTGGGCTGCCTTCCCAGTGATTGAAAAAAAATGACGCCTTCTTCATTAATAGTTCTTTCATCATAGGCCAAGGTGGTTTTATTAGACTTTTCCTACATGTGCTTTTACATCAACAATATGAAACAAGTTATGGTATGTACCAATATATTAACCATTCATAAATGAGTAATGTTTAAATATGTAGTTATATCATGATGAGGTTTTACTTTTGCTAAATTAATATGTCTACATTAAGTTGAATCATCGGCTTAAAAATCAACTCCTTTTGGTGTCAGCCCATTTGTTTCATTACTGTTCATTACTAATAAACTTATACATATATATATTTTCTAAATTTATCCTTGAATTGCTTTTCCCCAAAACTCAATAAATAAGTTTTCTACTTCTGGTAAATATTAACAGGATACTATCTGGTATGTTGACTACTCTCTGATGTAACAAACCTCCTAGTGATGGTTCTCCAAATGCTATTCTGGCATGCATTCTGGAATAAATGCATCTAGTAATCTCTAAAATCATTCACTAACTTATGCTTTTTGGGCAATTGTTGACATAAAATTTTAGCAACTTTCCTCTCTTATGAAAAGAATTCTCAGACATTAAGAATTTTAATTTCTAATTCAACATTCAAATAGCACGATCCTTGATTATTTTTTCAAAAAAGTTGTATTTACCATATTCTAGACCCAGAAAAATGTTCTTTTAATCATACTGCCTAGTATACACTTCAGATAAAATCTAAAGCAAATTTGTCTAAGTAATTTATAACAAAACGATGTGATAGATTTGAAGCAACCAGCTTTCATCCCCTAAGTCTGTTGCTACTCTTAACAGTATAAATTTATTGAGTTTACTTATTTCCTTCACACCATACTCTTATAAAAACTTAATATGTGATTATTGAAAAAAAAAAGTGGCACACTTCTTTCCTTCAGCAATGTCCTATCTTACTGAAAAGATAGTTCCGCATTTCAAAAGAAGTTGAGTAAAAGACAACATGTGAAACAAAGCTAAAAACACACGGAACCAGAAGTAATTAATGCGAGGAAAGGTAAAACTAAACCATGAAAAAGAGATCAGCAATATGTAAAAAGAGATCAGCAAAATTTAAAAATGTTCTTATCCTTTTGTGGCTTTTAAAGATGCTTACATGGAGAGACATAGAAGGAGCAAATCAATCCAGCCACCCAAATCAGCTGACCCATTGAAAACAGTCCTTGGAATGACAGGTGCCCCAGCCATCTGTCCATGCCAAAGAATCAGACATTTTTTTCAGGAGGGAAGACATGCCTGAGTCATGTCCCTGAGTGAGATAGAAACTCTCTGGCTTTTTATAAAGAAAATCCTTGATTTTACAAATAATCTTGATGAATTTGTCAATATATTTTACTATAAATAAGCCTATTCTAGTGAAAGTGATCACTAATTCGGTTTTGCAATTAAACTGAATATTACTCTTAAGACGTTTTTTGCACTGATCCTTGTTATCCATGTGACAGATGCCATATGAAGAGTTAGCTGGGATTAAATTTAATTAAATTCATAATCTCCTTCTGGAAACTTTCTAGGAAGTTTGAAAGTGATTGGATTTTAGTCTCAGAAGATATGTCTTTGCCTATAATCTTTTGGAAAGGAGAGCTTAGATTCAATCAGTTACCTAGAGTTCAACAGTTTGTCTGGATTGATAATACTTCTAAAATTATTTTTAAAATTAAGCTATAATTTATCACCTTTGTTATAAACCTAATTGATCCTTATCATTGTCACTTGAAGTAACAATTATAACAAAATGTCAGGATATCTCAAACCAATCTCAATCTTTCATCTATGCCTAATTATAAATAATATATTCAAACAGGAATATAGCCATAACAATCTTACTTAAATAGTGTGATATGATGATGAAAAGGCATTTTTAAATATTTTTGGCTCTTTTTGTTGATTGTTTCATGATATAACTTGTGTCTAATTATTTTGTCCTAAATTGCCAACATAAATAAAAATGAAAAATAATGAAACTCATTTACAATGTGATATGTCATATACTGACGTGGTTCATTTTGCGAGGTTTTTGTTTATTTGTAGTATCAAATCAAAGCACATAGAATATATATACACACATTTCTCTATGCCCCTTGTTCACACTTCAAACTGAGGTATCCAATATTAAAATGTCTCGTTCTTCCTCATACAACTTTTTGCAGATTTATACAATATTTGAACTTTTATTTAAACCAAATAAAAACATCAAAATCTCCTGAAGAAAGTAATATTTTAAAAATCTCAGCTGATTGTTCTATTTTTGTCTTGTGACATCCACTTGATTGTAATTAAGGGAGTGGTTCCTGCCCTAGAAAACAGGGCCCCAGGAGAACAATCCTCTTGGACTGGTGCACATGCTGCCATCTAGTGGTCAGCCCACGGTGAGAACCCACCCTACCGTCTACAGCATTTTGATTACAGCATTTTGATTATCAAAATTGGAAGATGAAAACAGATTTCTTTGCCTTTGCCTTCAATGCCACTGGACGTGCCACTAAAGAAAGTCGAATGAGGTCTCTTTGAGACATCCACGTGGCTGAGTAGGGAGACACGTTCCCCTTGATTCTAGCATGTTACTTTTCTAGAGTATCCTCAGCTTTGTCAGGATACTGGAGTTAAGCCCAACTCGCTTGCAATTTGTTGACTTGGCTATTCTCTATTTGCCAGGTCCCTTTTATTTTTATTTTAAGTATCCATGCCTAGGGTGGACAATTGAAAAGGCTTTGCCAGATCCCGAATCAAACTGTTATCAGAGATACAGGCTTAGTATTGAATCAAGTCAAGCCAATTACATTACACAAAGAACACTGAGAAAATTATCAGGAGCAGAAAATAAAACACAGTAGATGAGTGCACAAAATATATTTTCTTGACCCGCATTTTCCAAGTACATAGAAAATCCTAACACTCGTGTCCCTGTAGGTGAAAACTGTTGTATCATCCAGTCCAAAGTGGTTTTCTAACTATTTTACTGCTCCACGTAAACATAAAGAGAATATAAAATTTTGATTTTTTTCTAATACAGTGATTGAAAATAAAATACATATTTAATTTTTCCAAAAGTTTGATGACAAAATAGTTTATTTTCACATCAACTCATGTAAATTTATTAATATACCAGAAAACATCCCCCCCACTATAATTGGTATGTCATATGCCATAGCCTACATACTTTTTAAGTCAATTTTATCAATACTACTTTCATTCCCTTTGGGTTTGCTTTTATCACTCAATAATTATTCACAAGAATATAATTAGGTATGATGGAGCCATATGAAAGAAATTCCTATACAGAATACTTCACTGAGAAATTACTGTTCAGATGTTAAGATTTTGCCACCTCCACACATACATGATGGTTTAATTCCTTCTAGAAATATCTACTGGCACACTGCCTATGCACAAGCAAGTCTGTCTGAGAATGTTGGATAAATGACGATGTGTATGTGTCTACTCTTTCATAGGGAAGATGATATATGTGTACACTACAAAGACTCAAGGGAATGCATGGCAAGCAATAAAATATGAGCTGTTGAGAGGCAGAAGAAATGTTATTTCCAAATCGAGGTTATTGGGAGAGGCATCATTAAAATGCTGTTTGCCATTGCATAGGCAGGTCTCAATTGCTCTGGGGTTGCTTCCACACGTTCTCTCACAGAATAGTTCTGAGAACATTCCAGCCAAAACTTCTATTCAAATTGGTCAGCCTGATCTTACAACACAGCTGCTGGAAGAAACTGAATGGCACTTTTGAATTTCAGCCAATTTTGCTGCCTCATGGACAAAAAACTGTGTCTGATCTGTTCCATTCAAGAGCACTTTCAGAATTTGAATTTTTCTGCCCCAGAGTGTATATAGACACAGCTTTGGTGCATAGACCACATGCTGGAGATGAGAATTAACTGTCTCATACCACTGTGGCCCATCGTAATAGGAAAACAGAATACTTACCATTTTCTTACGAGAAAGTATTATCAGATTTCCCCTTTTTATTTTCTTGCTCATCTCTCTCTCTTACTAAACCATGAATTCTTGGAGGGCATAGATCTGTATCTCTCTATATACATCACACATTACTTATGTGTTCAGAGAATGTTTCCTAATGAATGTTCAATAGGTATGGAGTGATTATGTTCATGTAATCCTGAATCTCAACCCTAAACCCAAATTGTTCTATAGAGAGCAATTTCTCCTAGAGGCAATTTTCATTACTCACATATGATAGAATCTCTATCATTCATCAGGGGATATAATCTACATGGCTTTACTTATGGTTAAAATGGACCCCTATCTGGAACTGGATGAACAGAGGAAAGAAATGTGTTGCCCAAGCAACAGAGCTGCTTTATTTGAATGACTTTCCTTCTTATCACAGTGGAAGTTAAAACAGATACTGTACAAGAAATTGCTGAGTTTGCATTAAGTCTGCTGATGAAGAAAATAAGAGAAAAAAAAAAAAACACTTTTGAGAGAAAGATGTAAAATGTGGGGGCTATTCTCAATGTTGCCAAAATGTGTGATAGGATATTTATTTAATTCACTAAAAGTATTATGGAAATTTCTGAATAAATTCAAGAGTTACTGCAGAGCACATATAACAGCCTGTCTTTTTATTTTATTTATTTTATATTAATCCTTTAGAAAATATTAACAACTTGAGAGAAATATTCTGTGGATCTCTCTCACAGCTGTCTGCTCATATACTAGACATTCAGAAAACACAGAATAAAAGGAAAATAAATTTTGAAACTGAGTGTCAGATACTGTCAAATGTAAACATTTGATCTCACTGAAGCAAAATTATTTTGTAATTGCAATATTTCTTATGAAAATAAAATCTTTTTAAAAAAGGTTTGATGTCCATCTTTTTAAAAAAAAATAAGAGGAGGAATTTTATGGCTCAGTTCATTGATAACCGTTTCATTTCTCTTAGATTGTTTTAATTGAGAAGTATCAATACATAGCAGTTCTGAATCAAACCCATGTTGGCTTAGAATTCTCGTACAGATCTTAATAGTCTTATTATCTCATTGGTGAAATTGAGTATAAAATTATTGACTAAACAGGGTTGCTCTCAGGATTAAGAAAGATAACCCATTAAAGAACCAGCACAATGCATGGCACTAAGTACATAAACAATGCTAGTCAATTATTATTAACCAAATATAATTATATGGAGAAAATGAAATATAATATTTCTCTGACAACAAAGATTTCACCAAATCACTTCAAAAGCTAGATAATAGCTATTGTTTCTAAGGGTGCATATAAGATATTAAAAATAATTTTCATTAAGTTAAACAGACCTTTTAATATACTCTTGATAGCACTAAACAATAAACTTCCATGTTTCTTTATACTAAGTTATGTACTTTACCTCAATATTACCATTTTGTAATTTAAAAAAAATCCATTGTGCATAGCCTCTAAAGTCAACATATTTTGTGATGACTATATTACATTAAATATTTTTTATCTGAATTTGTAATACCCATATTCCAACTTAGTATTATTTAACAACATTGATTCTAAAATATTAGACTTGGAGAAGCAATCATATGTTATCAATGCATAAATTACAGTCAATGTAGGGGCATTTTGCACTGCAAATAATATCTAGAAAGATACATGACTTAGCTAAGAGCAAATGTAATTAGTGACTATCTATAATTAGGTCTAGCTTCTAACGTGGTACATTTTTTAACCTGTCATTTCTAAGAACTAAAGTATCATAACACTAATTCTGTTTTTTAGTTTTGTTTTGTCTAAATTCACTGGTCTACTGCAATACTCCTTTGAGGTATTTGAACAAATCCTTGAGTGGTACAAAGTCAATAGTGAAAATCACTTTATTTTTTAATCATTGTCTAACTCTATGTACCAATGAGAGGGGATTGTCATTAAAATATTTATATCTTGTCTGTAAAGGATTTTATTTCTCCTTCACTTATGAAGCTTAGTTTGGCTAGATATGAAATTCTGGGCTGAAAATTCTTTTCTTTAAGAATGTTGAATATTGGCCCCCACTCTCTTCTGGCTTGTAGAGTTTCTGCCAAGAGATCTGCTATTAGTCTGATGGACTTCCTTTTGTGGGTAACCCGACCTTTCTGGCTGCCCTTAACATTTTTTCCTTCATTTCAACTTTGGTGAATCTGACATGTGTCTTGGAGTTGCTCTTCTCGAGGTGTACCTTTGTGGCATTCTCTGTATTTCCTGAATTTGAATGTTGGCCTGCCTTGCTAGGTTGGGGAAGTTCTCCTGGATAATATCCTGAAGAGTGTTTTCCAACTTGGTTCCATTCTCCTCGTCACTTTCGGGTACACCAATCAGACTTAGATTTCGTCTTTTCACATAGTCCCATATTTCTTAGAGGCTTTGTTCATTTCTTTTTACTCTTTTTTCTCTAAACTTCTCTTCTTGCTTCATTTCATTCATCTGATCTTCAATCATTGATACCCTTTCTTCTGCTATATCAAATTGGCTATTGCAGTTTGCGCATGTGTCACATAGTTCTTGTGCCGTGGTTTTCAGCTCCATCAGGTCATTTACGGTCTTCTCTACACTGTTCATTCTAGTTAGCCATTTGTCTAATCTTTTTTCAAGGTTTTTAGCTTCTTTGTGATGGGTTTGAACATCCTTCTTTAGCTTGGAGAAGTTTGTTATTACCGATCACCTAAAGCCTTCTCTCAACTCATCAAAGTTATTCTCCATCCAGCTTTGTTCCATTGCTGGCAAGGAGCTGCGTTCCTTTGGAGGAGAAGAGGCACTCTGATTTTTAGAATTTTCAGCTTTTCTGCTCTGGTTTCTACCCATCTTTGTGGTTTTATCTACCTTTGGTCTCTGATGATGGTGACATACAGATGGGGTTTTGGTGTGGATGTCCTTTCTCTTTGTTAGTTTTCCTTCTAACAGTCAGGACCCTCAGCTGCAGGTCTGTTGGAGTTTGCTAGAGGTCTACTCTCAACCCTGCTTGCCTGGAACATCACCAGCAGAGGCTGCAGAACAGCAAATATTCCTCTGGAAGCTTCATCTCAGAGGGGCACCCACCGGTATAAGGTGTCAATCAGCCCCTACTAAGAGGTGTCTCCCAGTTAGGTTAGTCGGGGATCGGGACCCACTTGAGGAGGCAGTCTGTCTGTTTTCAGATCTCAAACTCCATACCGGGAGAAGCACTACTCTCTTCAAAGCTGTCAGACAGGGACATTTATATCTACAGAAGTTTCTGCTGCCTTTTGTTCAGCTATGCCCTGCCCCCAGAGGTGGAGTCTACAGAAGCAGGCAGGCCTCCTTGAATTGTGGTGGGCTCCACCCAGTTCAAGCTTTCTGGCCCTTTTTTGTTTACCTACTCAGGCCTCAGCAATGGTGGGCACTCCTCCCACAGCCTTGCTGCCACCTTGCAGTTTGATCTCAGACTGCTGTGCTAGCAGTGAGTGAGGTTCCATGGGCATGGGACTCTCCAAGCCAGGTGTGGGATATAATCTCCTGATGTGCTGTTTGCTAAGACCGTTGGAAAACCTCAGTATTAGGGTGGGAGTGTCCTGATTTTCCAGGTACCATCTGTCATGGCTTCCCTTGGCTAGGAAAGGGAATTCCCTGACCCCCTGTGCTTCCTGGGTGAGGTGATGTCCCGCCCTGCTCTGTGGGCTGCACCCACTGTCTGACAAGTCCCTGTGAGATGAACCTGGTACCTCAGTTGGAAATGCAGAAATCACCCATCTTTTGCTTTGCTCACGCTGGGAGATATAGACTGGAGTTGTTCCCATTTGCCATCTTGGAAATGCTGAGAGATTTTGTCACCACTGGGCTTGCCTTATAAGAGCTCCTGAAGGAAGCACTAAACATAGAAAGGAACAACAGGTACCAGCCACTACAAAAACATGCCAAATTGTAAAGACCATCAATGCTAGGAATAAACTGCATCGACTAACGAGCAAAATAACCAGCTAACATCATAATGATAGAATCAAATTCACAAATAACAATATTAATCACAAATGTAAATGGGCTAAATGCTCCAATTAAAAGACACAGATTGGCAAACTGGATAAAGAGTCAGGACCCATCAGTGTGCTGTATTCAGAAGACCCATCTCACGTGCAGAGACACACATAGGTTCAAAATAAAGGAATGGAGGAAGATCTACCAACCAAATAGAAAACAAAAACAAGTGAGGGCTGCAATCCTAGTCTCTGATAAAACAGACTTTAAACCACTAAAGATCAAAAGCAACAAAGAGGTTATTACATAATGGTAAAGGGATCATTTCAACAAGAAGAGCTAACTATCCTAAATATATATGCACCCAATACAGGAGCACCCAGATTCATAAAGCAAGTCCTTAGAGACCTACAAAGAGACTTAGACTCCCATACAGTAATAATGGGAGACTTTAACACCCCACTGTCAACATTAGACAGATCAAAGAGACAGAAAGTTAACAAAGATATCCAGGAATTGAACTCAGTTCTGCACCAAGAGGACCTAATAGACATCTATAGAACTCTCCACCCCAAATCAACAGAATATATATTCTTCTCAGCACCACATCACACTTATTCCAAAATTGACAACATAGTTGGAAGTAAAGCACTCTTCAGCAAATATAAAAGAACAGAAATTATAACAAACTGTCCCGCAGACCACAGTGCAATCAAACTAGAAATCAGGATTAAGAAACTCATTCAAAACCACTTAACTACATGGAAACTGAACAACCTACTCCTGAATGACTACTGGGTACATAACGAAATGAAGGCAGAAATAAAGACGTTCTTTGAAAAGGAGGAGAACAAAGACACAACATACCAGAATCTCTGGGATACCTTTAAAGCAGTGTGTAGAGGGAAATTTATAGCACTAAATGCCCACAAGAGAAAGCAGAGAAGATCTAAAATTGACACCCTAACATCACAATTAAAGGAACGACAGAAGCAAGAGCAAACACATTCAAAAGCTAACAGAAGGCAAGAAATAACTAAGATCAGAGCAGAACTGAAGGAGATAGAGACACAAAAACCCTTCAAAAAAATCTATGAATCCAGGAGCTGGTTTTTTGAAATGATCAACAAAACTGATAGACCTCTAGCAAGATTAATAAAGAAGAAAAGAGAGAAGAATCAAATAGACACAATAAAAAATAATAAAGGGGATATTACCACCGATCCCACAGAAATACAAACTACCATCAGAGAATACTATAAACACCTCAATGCAAATAAATTAGAAAATCTAGAAGAAATGGATAAATTCCTGGACACATACACACTCCCAAGACTAAAAGAGGAAGAAGTTGAATCCCTGAATAGACCAATAACAGGCTCTGAAATTGAGGCAATAATTAATAGCATACCAACCAAAAAGAGTACAGGACCAGATGGATTCACAGCCAAATTCTACCAGAGGTACAAAGAGTAGCTAGTACCTTCTGAAACTATTCCATTTCTTCTGAAACTATTCCAATCAATAGAAAAAGAGCGAATACTCCCTAACTCATTTTATGAGGCCAACATCATCCTGACACTAAAGCCTGGCAGAAACTAGAGACACACACACACACACACTCACACACAAGAGAATTTTCAACCAATATCCCTGATGAACATTGATGCAAAAATCCTCAATAAAATACTGGCAAACTGAATCCAGCAGCACATCAAAAAGCATATCCACCATGATCAAGTTGGCTTCATCCCTGGCATGTAAGGTTGGTTCAATATATGCAAATTGAGAAACGTAATCCATCATATAAACAGAACCAAAGACAAAACCACATGATTATCTCAATAGATGCAGAAAAGGCCTTTGACAAAATTTAACAGCCCTTCATGCTAAAAACTCTCAATAAACTAGGTATTGATGGGACATATCTCAAAATATAAGAGTTATTTATGACAAACCCACAGCCAATATCATACTGAATGGGCAAAAACTGGAAGCATTCCCTTTGAAAACTGGCACAAGACAAGGATCCCCTCTCTCACCACTCCTATTCAACGTAGTATTGGAAGTTCTGACCACGGCAATTGGACAGGAGAAAGAAATAAAGGGTATTAAATTAGGAAAAGGGGAAGTCAGATTGTCCCTTTTTGCAGATGACATGACTGTATATTTGGAAAACCCCATCATCTCACCCCAAAATCTCCTTAAGCTGATAAGCAACTTCAGAAAAGTCTCAGGATACAAAATCAATGTGCAAAAATCACAAGCATTCCTATACACCAATAACAGACAAACAGAGAGCCAAATCATGAGTGAACTCCCATTCACAATTGCTTCAAAGAGAATAAAATACCTAGGAATCCAACTTACAAGGGATGTGAAGGATCTCTTCTAGGAGAACTACAAACCACTACTCAATGAAATAAAAGAGGACACAAACAAATGGAAGAACGTTGCATGTTCATAGGAAGAATCAATGTTGTAAAAATGGCCATACTGCCCAAGGTAATTTATACATTCAATGCCATCCCCATTAAGCTCAATGACTTTCTTCACAGAATTGGAAAGAAAACATGACTTTAAAGTTCATATGGAACCAAAAAAGAGCCCACATTGCCAAGACAATCCTAAGCTGAAAGAACAAAGCTGGAGGCATCACACTACCTGACTTCAAACTATACTACAAGGCTACAGTAACCAAAACAGCAAGGTCCTGGTACCAAAACAGAGATATAGACCAATGGAACAGAATAGAGCCCTCAAAAATAATACCACACATCTACAACCATCTGATCTTTGACAAACCTGACAAAAATAAGAAATGGGGAAAAGATTCCCTATGTAATAAATGGTGCTGGGAAAACTGGCTAGCCATATCTACATATGAAACCGAAACTGGATCCCTTCTTTATACCTTATACAAAAATTAAATCAAGATGGACTAAAGACTTAAATGTTAGACCTAAAACCATAAAAACCCTAAAAGAAAACCTAGACAAAACATTCAGGACATAGGCATGGGCAAGGACCTCATGACTAAAACACCAAAAGAAATGGCAACAAAAGCCAAAATTGACAAATGGGATCTAATTAAACTAAAGAGCTTCTGCACAGCAAAAGAAACTACCATGAGAGTGAACAGGCAATGTACAGAATGGGAGAAAATTTTTACTATCTACCCATTTGACAAAGGGCTAATATCCAGAATCTACAAAGAACCTAAACAAATTTACAAGAAAAAAATCAAAGAACCCCATCAAAAAGTGGGCAAAGGATATAAACAGACACTTCTCAAAAGAAGACATTTATGCAGCCAATAGACACATGAAAAAATGCTCATCATCGCTGGCCATCAGAGAAATGCAAATCAAAACCACAATGAGATACCATCTCACACCAGTTAGAATGGCAATCATTAAAAAATCAGGAAACAACAGGTGCTGGAAAGGATGTGGAGAAATAGGAACACTTTCACACTGTTGGTGGGACTGTAAACTAGTTCAACCATTGTGGAAGACTGTGTGGCGATTCCTCAACGATCTAGAACTAGAAACGCCATTTGACCCAGCCATCCCATTACTGGGTATGTACCCAAAGGATTATAGTGTATAGGGTATATACCCAAAGGATTATAGTGTATAGGGTATATACCCAAAAGATTATTTAGTGCCCTTTACAGAGCTCATCTATAACAACAAAACTTTTAGATTGAAAAATTATAAATTTGCTACAAAAAATGTGTTGACATTGCAGAGTTATTTCTAGTCATCCTACATTCTTACTTTTAAACTAAAAGTCCTCCATTATTTTTCAGTACAAATATAATAAGATTTTATTACAAACACACACACACACACACAGACACATTTAATTCTACCACATAGCATGACAAAGATAGTACAATGGATGAACTTTTGTATTAATAGAAAACCGAGCTTCATATAAAGACACATGTACACATATATTTATTGTGGCACTATTCACAATAACAAAGACTTGGAACCAACCCAAATGCCCATCAATGATAGACTGGATGAAGAAAATGTGGCATGTATACACCACGGAATTCTATGCAGCCATAAAAAGAGGATGAGTTCATGTATTTTGTAGGGACACGGATGAAGCTGGAAACCATCATTCTGAGCAAACTATCACAAGGACAGAAAACCAAACACTGCATATTCTCACTCATAGATGGGAACTGAACAATGAAAACACTTGGACACAGAGTGGGGAACATCACACACCGGGGTCTGTCATGGGGTGGGGGAGGGGGGAGGGATAGCATTAGGAGGTATACCTAATGTAAATGATGAGTTAATGAGTGCAGCACACCAACATGCACATGTATACATATGTAACAAACCTGCACATTGTGCACATGTACCCTAGAACTTAAAGTATAGTAAAAAAATTATCTATTTTAAAATTAAATAAATTTATTTTCAAAGATGTATTTTCAACAAATTTACATTTACACCATTCCTAGGTTAATATGCTATACAAAATGAACTTGTAGTTTATTTGGAGGATATCTGGGTCAGACAAATATTGTCTGGCAAGGGACAGACACATTGGCAAGGAAAAGATAGAAAAGCATGATCAAGATAATGTACTTGGAGCATAATTCATGCCCAGATACCGAGTGTTGACTACAATTTGTTTCAGTGCCATATTTACTGGACAAAAAAAGATATATACTATACATCCAGTACAGACCTAGGCAGAGTGGAGATAATATGAAATAGAAAAATAATTGAAAGTTCTTCTCTTGAGAAAATAAATCTTACCTGGCACATATCTTCAGAGGGCTGTAAGGTCTATGACTAGTCTATTAGCCACCAAAACTTGAGGAAATCAAACATTCCTCTTTGCTTTTCCATCTCATTACTAAATTGTTGAATTTACACTGAATTGTATGTCTGTATACAAAATGTATCTACTAAATTTTTCCAGGGGGTATCATTATGCATTTTGCACCACCTTATAAAACTGACAGGTCACAAAAGCAGAGCTGCCTTTCACAGAGCTCATCAATAACAACAAAACTTTTAGATTGAAAAATTATAAATTTGCTACAAAAAATGCGTTGACATTGCAGAGTTATTTCTAGTCATCTTACATTCTTATTTTTAAACTAAAAGTCTTACGTTATTCTTCAATACAAATACAAGATTTTATTACGAACACACATACACAGACACACACACACACACAGATATTTAATTCTACCACATAGCATGACAATGATAGTACAATGGATGAACTTTTGTATTAATACAAAACTGAGCTTCAATTTCAGCTCCTAAGAACCATTACAAATGCCCAGATAAAAGGTATACATTTCACGTTTTTACTGTGTGGTTTTCTGCACACAAAGAAAAACCACAAAGTAAGGAGCCTAAATGCTGCTATTTAAAAAAAAAAAAAAAAAAAATGCAATAGATGTGCAAAAAGTCTTAGAAATAGCTACTCCTATCCTTACAACAAGAAAAAATATGAACGCACTGAAAGTTAATTACTTTTTTTGGGCCCATTAAAGAACTGAAGTCTCAGGGCAAACTGTCACCTGAAATCTGCAAAGACAGGTGAATACAGAGAAACAGCTGAGATTGTCTTACCTGGAGGATGGGCTGCTGGAGCCATAAAGCTAACACTTCTGGAAAAAGTGGTCAGCATGGAAGAACAGATGGGTAATGTAAACAGAAACTCTAAGAAAAATTCAACAAAAATGCTAGAATTGAAAAACTCTGAAATAGAAATATCCGTTTGATGGATTCACCAGAATCCTAGACATGGCAAAGAAAGAGTGAGCTTGAAGGCATGTTAACAGGAACTTCCCAACTGAAATGCAAAAAGCAAAAAATATATAATGAAGAGGAAGAAGGAGAAAAATAAGAGAATAAGGAGGAGGAACAAGAAGTGCCCAAGAACTTTGGGACAGTTTCAAAGCTGTCATATATCTGTAATGACAATATCAGAAGAAAAAGGAGACAAAACCGAGAAATATTTGAAGTAATAGTCGTTGAGATCTTTCCAAAATTAATGATACTCAAAACTAAAAACCAGAATACACAGGGAACACAGAGCAGGATAAATAGGAAAATAAATAAATAAATAAACTCACCTACATGTAACATTTTCAAATTGTAAAAAAAACAACACAAAGAGAAAGTCTTGCAAGAAGCCATGAATGGGAGGTGAGGGAATGCTTACTTTTAGAGGAACAAGGTAAATTTACTTTAACTCTGTTATACAAATTAACTGAAAACTTATTTCCATAGATAATACTGCACATAATTGTTAATGTCAACTTATTCACTGCTGCCAAAAATTGGAAAATATCAAAATGTCCTTTAATAAGCAAATGGATAAAAAAAAATGTGGGTAATCTGTGCAATAGAACAGTATTCAGCAGTAAAAAGAAATTCACTATCAAGACATAAAAGGGCACTGAGGAAACACTGTACATTGCTAAGTGAAAGAATCAGTGTAAAAAGGCTACATACTGTATGCTTTCAATTATATCACACTCTGGAAAACCAAAGACATAAAGATGATACAAAGAGCAGTAATTCCAAGAGAGATCATAGAAAGAGAGGAGGACAGGAGAGTAGAGGAAGAAAGCACAGGAGATTATTTAGAGCATTAACACTGTACTGTATGATATGTAATTATGGATACATGACCCTATCCATTTTTCAAAAACCATAGAACTTACAGAACATAACGTGAAAATTAATACATGCAAATTAAGAAAAAGAGGATTGGGTATCCCAGGAAATAATTCGGGCCATGATAAGAGAATCTAACTGTATTACAAATGTATGAAACAACCTCATTGATGGGGTTGGGAAGAAAAGGTGCTGACCTAAGTAACTCTGGAAAGAAGGAGTATCTATAAGGCTAAAGGCAAAAAAAACTCACATAAGAACGGTGCCATAGTTGATAAAGGTGTTGCCCATGGAGACATGGGTTAAAAATTCTCATACTGATATACTTGTATTCTAGAAATGAATACATCAGTAAATGGCTGCTTGGTGGTGGGAGCCAAGTTTCTAACTATTGAAGTATAAAATTTATAAACAAGAAGAAGCAGCTAAATGATTCAGGAGGTGATAGATTAGAGAGTTGAGGTCATTAGTATCAACTCACGTTTAGCTGAATATAGCTACAACTTGATATATACAAAAATATTTATAAATATCTGTTTAAAGCCAATGAGTGTACACACGTTTGCTGAGATTGTCTAAAGGAAAATGATATCAAGACACATAACACCCAGTTCCTGATTTCTAATATCATTGTTCAGTAAAAGAAACCAAGGCTCCTTTGAGAAATGGCTAATTCTAGAACTCAGAAAGTAAACAAGATGATCATGGAGAATCATATAGTGCTAGAAAGGAAGAAAGTGCTTCACAAAAGTTAAATAAATTTTAAAAATGCACCATAGACTTTAGTTAACAATGACATATTAATATTGGTTCATTAGTTGTAACAAATACCCAGTACTAATAGAAGATGTTAACAATACAGAAAACTTTGTGTTGAATGTGTGGAAACTCTTTGTGCTATCTTTTCAGTTTTTCTTTAAATCTAAAACTGTTTTAAATATTAAATTCTATTTAAAAATCACAACGAAAGGAATCCAGTTTTCTTAGGAAAAAGAGAGATTTCAGTTACATTATTATAGTAAAATATCACTTAATTCCTGTGAATTACAGATAAATGAAAAAACCTTAAACTTCATTATTAATTGTCTGATCCTGGGCACATGGCTATAAGATGTATGTTACATCCTTTAAGCTTCTAGTTTTTAATCTTGAGAAGGAGTTGATGATATATTGCTTTTTTCATGAAGTATTCCATCAGTATACCTCAAAGCAAGCCATGATGTTACAGAAAGTTTTAACGCTTAAAATAAAAAATCAAAAGACAATGAATGAGCCCCTCCTCTGATTTAGGGGAATAAATTAAGATTTGTATACTGGATTCACAGTGGTAGCAACTGTGAAGAGCAAAGTCAACAATTTATTTACATCAAATGTATTTTTTTTTTTATACTTAAAGGATTTTGTTGGTTTGTTCTACTTTTTTTAGCCCTAGTTTACTGCAAATATCACTGACACATGTATAAAATATTGCATGGATCATTCCCCTTCCCTTCGCAGAGGTCTATTTGGTTTTCATTTATCGCGATTCATTCTGAAATTGCCTTTCTATTGTCTGTCATCAGTTGAGGTATTCTTGCTCAAATGCTTTCAATCCTTGATCCTCTTGTGCTTCTGGTGACTAAATTGACTAGAGTTGAGGAAGGCCTTCCCTGGTGTAGATGGCCTTTTGTTCAGTAAGCGCCTGGATGGAACAGGCCAGATTTTAAAAGAAGGCAAAGAATTACAAGTACACATCTTTCGACACAGAGAGGATTTCGGCTTGCTACACTTTTCATTTTAGCCCAAGCCTGGGGATTTAGTTTCGAGTATTAATGCTACAACCCAAGGAATCAAAGTGTGTTTCTTGGATCATTTACTTTCTCCACAGCCCAAGTCATTGTAACCTTGGATTTTCTGATGTCATAATCTTCAGGAGATTAAATGAGGAGATTTCAAAGCTAAACTGCCTGAGATAAAGTCCCACTTCCACTTCCAGCACTTGCTCAATGCGACCCTTGGAAAATTATTTTCATTTTGATGACTTGTTTTTTCAGCATAAAGTGGAGATAATAATGGGAATTAATTCATAGGATTGTTTGAGGATTCAGTGAATGTGCAAAGTGTTTAGTACAGTGTCTGGCATGAAGCAGGGGCTAAGAAAATATTTGCTGTTATTATGTCACATACACCTTTCTAAAACAACCAGGTAGGTACATGAAGGTAAGCATTTATACTATTCAGGATCTCAAAAGAAAAACCAATTTGTTGGAGGAATGATTAAAATAGCTAATTGCACTCCTTGCCTATCATCCTATTAGTCCCCAAATGCTTGCTAAAATCCACACCCACAATACAGGTTCCCTAATTTTGTTTCCTTATCTATGTCATTCACTTCAGAATCAATATTCCCTCCAAATCAAGTCACTGATGAAAGTGAAACCACATGCAAGAAGTCTGGGAACTCGATGTTTTGCACTCTGCTAAGAGAAAGCCCACTGGAAGACTGGAACAGCTGTTGGCTGACTAGCACCCTACGTCTACCAGGTTCCATACCATCCTGACGATAAGGCAGCCATGCACCTAAACAGGGCAGCTGACGACCTGCCCTCAGCATCGTCATGATTTCCTAGAATCTGTACTCACAAGTAGGGTCTGCTTGTCCTGCCTCATATTTCTCAGAATTGCTTCAACAGAATTTTGGGCTCAACTCCTCATTGGTTGATTTGCTTTTCTATGACCACATTATAAGTTAAGTCCTGCTAGGCGCAGTGGCTCACACTTGTAATCCCAGCACTTTGGGAGGCTGAGGAGGCGGATCACCTGAAGTCAAGAGTTCGAGGCCAGCCTGGCCAACATAGTGAAACACTGTCTCTACTAAAAATACAAAAATTAGCCAGGTGTGGTGGTGGGCACCTGTAATGCCAGCTACTTGGCAGGGCTGAGGCAGAAGAATCACTTGAACTGGGGAGGCAGAGGTTGCAGTGAGTCGAGATCAAGCCACTGCACTCTAGCCTGGGCAACAAGAGTGAAACTTCATCTCAAAAAAAAAAAAAAGAAAGAAAGTTAAGTACTAATCAGTTGTGTTTCAATAGTTTTGTCTAACCACAAAAAACTGTGATTAAAAAAAAACTGCAAAGAATAATAAAAACATTTACAGAATAGAAGAAACTATCTTCCACCATCTTCATCCCAGAAAATACATTCCAAATCTGAGCCTGATGACATTACTTTTGTTCCTGACTTATCAGGTGAGATAATGCTAACCATATTCAGTACGAATTCCCTGTGTAAGCATTTCATTTATAACTTTCACCAAAAATAAAACCAATGTACCCAGGATCACGTTTAACAAGCACTGGAAGTAGGACTTTAATTCAGGCATTTTAGCTTTGAAGTCCCTTCCTTTCATACTGTTGATACTCTACTAAAAGACTTGAACATCCTCATGATTGTGATGCCAAAAAAAATCCAAGATCATAGTCTACTGGATGGCACAGAAAAATGATCGTGGAGATACACTGCGATTCCTTGAATTGTAGCATTCATAGCTGCTCTTGCTATCTTCTGAACCTAAAAATTCTACAAGGCATCAAGTTGTTAATTAAAAGAAAGTATAACATTTAAAAAAGAAATGGATGCTTTACTGTACTTTGCTGCTGATGTTCATTGCTCTGCCTCCTTTTCTGTTATGAACTTCCTGAGTGTCTGTCACCTGTCACAAAGGTAAATCACCACAACTTGCAGAGTCCTGTAGATTTGAGGAGCAGAGTGGGCTCTGTAGCTGCCTGAGGACTGTGTCAAGGCTGGAGAAAATCTTCTACTTCAGGATTTACTTGCCCCATATTGCCTTGTAAAATGATTGCCTATCCTATTTCCAGAGAAATAATCAGCAACACAAACTGATGGTGGAGCATGATAAAACCAGGGCAGGAAAAACAACTATTATCAGGACGAGTCGCCAAAGGGCATTTATTTCCCTTCTCCCCACTCCCACCTTCAGAGCCGGTAGATTCAACCTGAGAGACTGCTTTCTCCCAGCTGGATCCCTCCCAGTCAGATGCTGGTTTTTTTTTTTTTTTTTTTTTTTTTTTTTTTCTGAGTCTAAAGTCAAGTCACTGGCCTGGGATGTACCTGCTGAGGGACTTCAAATGGAAGACTTCACCTGCGCTCTGGGCACAGGCTGCTCTCTGATATGGGGCTCATTCTGAAAAGAGGACAAGTGGGCAGATAAACTGCAAAGTATGGAAATAAATATAATAACATTGGTAGGGAAGTGGAAACCAACAGAACACAAGAGAGAGATTTAAGAATGGTCAATTTATAAGTGGCAACTGAAAATATAATAAATATGCCACTAAAACCAACGGGAAAAACAGATGATTTAGAAGATGGTACTAGGACATGTTTTACTACTAGGGAAAAATGATAAAACTGTATCCCTGCATAATACCATGTTCCAAGTTTGAAACTAGATGTATCAAAAACCTCAGTGTGGAAGGTAAAATGATAAAGTAGAATATCCTTATTTTTAGTAATCATGTAGCTTGCCACTCTGGACAGTAATCTGGCAATACAAAATTTAAGCATGTACAAATCTTAGAAAGTCAGATCATAGATACATATTCTAAAGATATTCTCACACAAGGGAAAATATGTAAGGATATTCATCCTGGTGTTATCCTGTGATGACAAGGCCCTAGACGCAATCTCAAAGTCTATCTCTGGAGAACAATACTGAGAAATTACAAGATAGAGACAAGGTGCACATATTAACAGAGACAAGTTTAAAAAAATGCTGAGCAAAAGTACAATAGAATAAGAAAGCATTAGAACACAATAACCTATGCAATCCTAAAATGTACGTAAACAGACAATAGAAATACTGCTTACAAGAATGTATTTGAATATATATATCTCTATGTACATATTACATATTCACACATACACATAAATGTATAATCAGGCAGGCCTTGCATAAGCCAGTGGTGATGTTTTTCATAGACCAAATAATATGATGAATTCAACTATTTGCAAGTGAAGACCATAAAGAAAAAATAAATATAGAAATAAATAACAATAATTTTTGCTAAATTTCAATACTTTTCCAATTCCTATTCTTCAAGAAAATAAACCAAGTAGTAGCAAAGTGGCATCTTTTGTTTAGAAAATTACTGTTATCTTTCTCTCTGGGTATGCTACTTTTAATTTTTTCTTTCTTTATTTTGAGACAGAGTCTCGCTCTGTCACTAAGGCTGGAGTGCAATGGCGTGATCTCAGCTCACTGTAACTTCCACCTCCCAGGTTCAAGAGACTTTCCTGCCTCAGCCTCCTGAGTAGCTGGAATTACAGGTGAGCGTCACTATGCCCGGCTATTTTTTTTTTTTTTTTTTAGTAGGGATAGAGTTTCAGCTTGTTGGCCAGGCTGATCTTGAACTCCTGACCTCAGGTGATCCACCGGTCTCAGCTCCCCAATGTTCTGAGATTACAAGCATGAGCCACCACTCCCAGCCTATATGCTACTTTTAAAGCATCAAGAATTTTCACATCTACTTGCCCACTCTGGCTCCAAACAACTTTTCTCCTTGCTCTTCTATGAAGAGTACTCTTCTATATAGAATGAAATTAAAAAAGAAAGCAGACAATGCTTTGAACCAAATAATCCAAAACAAATGAGGGAGAGAGATCCTTCAACCATCCACACTTGCTGTAAAGAGAGTAAACATGGCTTAGAAAAGAGAAAAAGAGAGTTTAAAGGCAGCTTCTACAAATATTCTAAATCTATCCTTAATAATCATGGTTATTCATTATGCATTGCAGTTTTCACAAATCGTTTCATTGGTCTTTCATAAGAATCTCATGTACTTGTTAATTCTGAGACAGTTGCATGGATTGCCAGATACCAGTTGCTAGCTATAAAATGGCAAATCAAGGTCTTTTGTCCAGGCCTTCTGACAATTATTTAAGTGCTTGTGCCTTGACACTAGGTCAAAAACTCTAATGGATACAGGTCAACTCAGATAGAGCATCATTAGACTTTATACAGCAGTGATTTCCTGGGACAATTCCATTAACTTCAGCAGTGTGAAACAGACTAAGGACATTACATAAAAGGATAATTTTTATATTGAGCCCAAGTAATTCCTGAAATTTACTCCAGTTAAGTCACTTTCATATGTTTGGATGGATAAAGATCCCCATGAAAATTACTGATATTAAAATCCCATCTCAAGAATCATCATCGTGGAGGACCGGAGGCAGGACTAGATTGCAGTTCCAGACAGAACAGCTTGCGGAAGCTCGCATTGTGAATTTTAGCTCCAGATCGACTGCAAAAGCAAACCAACAACCCTGAGAAGACACACAGACCCTCTGAAGGAAGTGAACTGCTCCTGTAGGACCCAGAAGACACCCCATATACAAATGCAGAAGTGGGAAAGGGAGACCCTTCTCTCCAGAACACACACTCCCACTGGAGAAGCTGAAAGTCTGTTTGTGGGAGACGTTTCTGACTTTACCTGGAGCTGAGTCAATTTAGATAGCAAAGTGAAATACAGGGGTAGAGGAAGCACCAGAAAGGCCCTGGGAGCTTGCTGCATCTCCTAGCAGGCCATCCTTGCCTGGCACCACAGGGATCCATCGGGAGGGTGACCAGAGGAGCAGGAGGTATAACTCCACAGGGAGAAGGGAATCTCTAGCTGAGTTTTGTAACAGTTTGAACAAATCGAGAAACCTCCTGGCCAGAAATCAGGGGAAGGCACAAATCTGTTGTGCAGACTTTACAGGTGGGGGAAGAACCAAGCCCTTTTCTTTCACAGTTGGAAGGCAGGTATCCCAGGGCAAGTTTTCAAGTCCACCATGCCCTCTGCTTGGAAACAGACTTGGGGCTGTTGCAAGGTACATGGTGGAATTGAGACCCTTCGGTTTGCATGGGAGCTGGGCGAGGCCTGTGACTACTGGCTTTCCCCCACTTCCCTGACTTCCCCCACTTTCCCCCACTTCTCCCACAACCTGCATGACTTAGCAGAGGCAGCCATAATTCGCCAGGTATACAACTCCAGTGACCTGGGAACCTCACTTGCATCCCCCACAGCAGCCACAGCAAGACCCACCCAAGGAATGTCTGATCTCAGTGATGCCTAGCCCTGTCCCCACCTGATGGTCCTTCCCTATCCATCCTGGTAGTGGAAGACAAAGAGCATATAATCTTGGGAGTTCTAGGGCCCCACCCACCACCTGTCCCTTTGTACACTACTACAGTTGATGCTTTCTGGAAAGCGTCATCTTCTGGGTCAAAAACGAAATCAAGAGTGAAATAAAAAATTCTTCAAACTGAATGGCAATAATGACACAATCTATCAAAACCTCTGGGTTGAAGCAAAGGCAGTGCCAAGAGGAAAGTTCATAATCCTAAGTGCCTACATCAAAAAACTAGAAGAGCACAAACTGACATTCTAAGGTCACATCTCAAGGAAATAGAGAAACAAGAATAATCCAAACCCAAACCCAGCAGAAGAAAGGAAATTACCAAGATCAGAGCAGAACTAAATGAAATTGAAACCAAAAAAGTACAAAAAATAAATGAACCAAAAAGCTGGTTCTTTGAAAAGATAAATAAAATTGATAGACCATTAGCAAGACTAACCAAGAAAAGAAGAGAAAAAATCCAAATAACCTCACTGAGAAATGAAACAGGAGATATTACAACTGACACCACTGGATTACAAAAGATCATTCAAGGCTACTATAAACACCTATACACACATAAACTAGAAAACCTAGAAGAGATGAGTAAATTCCTGTAAAAATATACCCTCCTAGTTTAATCAGGAAGAATTAGATACCCTGAACAGACCAATAACAAGCAGGGAGATTGAAATGGTAATTTAAAAATTACCAGCAAAACATGTCTAGGACCAGATGGATTCACAGCAGAATTCTACCAGACATTTCAAATAAGAATTGGTACCAATCTTTTTGAACAGTATTCCACAAGATAGAGAAAGAAGGAACCCTCCCTAATTCAACTTATGGAGCCAGCAGCACCCTAATACCAAAACCAGGAAAGGACATAACCAAAAAGAAAACTGTAGACTGATATCCTTGATGAATATAAATGCTAATATCCTTAACAAAATACTAGCTAACCGAATCCAACAACATATCAAAAAGGTGGCCCACTGTGATCAAGTGGTTTTCATACCAGAGATGCAGGGATGGTTTAATATACACAAATCAATAAATGTGGTACATCACATAAACAGAATTAAAAACAAAAATCACATGATCATCTCAATAGATGCAGAAGAAGCGTTTGACAAAATCCAGCATCTCTTTATGATTTAAACTCTCAGCAAAATCCGCATAAAAGGGACATACCTTAAGGTAATGAAAGCCATCTAGCACACACCCACAGCCAACATAATACTGAACGGGGAAATGTTGAAAGCATTCCCTCTGAGAACTGGAAGAAGACAAGGATGCATACTCTCACTACTCCTCTTCAACAAAGTACTAGAAATCCTAGCCAGAGCAATCAGACAAGAGAAAGAGTAAAGGGCATCCACAATGGCAAAGAGGAAGTCAAACTGTCACTGTTTGATGATGATATGATCGTTTACCTTGAAAACCCTACGGACTCCTCCAGAAAGCTCCTAGAACTGATAAAAGCATTCAGCAAAGTTTCTAGATACAAGATTAATGTACACAAATCAGTAGCTCTTCTATATACTAACAGCGACCAAGTGGAGAATCAAATCAAGAACTCAACCCCTTTTACAATAGCTGCAAAAGCAAAAAAACAAAAAACAAAAAACAACTTGGGTATATACCTAAGGAGCCAAAAGACCTCTACAAGGAAAACTACAAAACACTGCTGAAATAAATCATAGATGACACAAATAGAAACACATCCCATGCTCATGGATAGGTAGAAAAAATACTGTGAAAATGACCATACTGCCAAAAGTAATTTACAAATTTAATGCAATCCCCATCAAAATAACACCATCATTCTACACAGAAGTAGAAAAAATAATTCTAAAATTCATATGGATCCAAAAAATGAGCCCACACAGCCAAAGCAAGACTAAACAACAAGAACAAATCTGGAGGCATCACACTACCTGATTTCAAACTAAACTATAAGGCCATGGTCACCCAAACAGCATGGCACTGGTATAAAAAAAGGCACACAGACTAATGAAACAGAATAGAGAATCCAGAAATAAACCCAAATACTTACAGTCAACTGATCTTCGACAAAGCAAACAAAAACCTAAAACAGGGAAAGGACACCCTTTTCAACAAATGGTGCTGGGATAATTGGCTAGCCACATGTAGGAGAAGGAAACTGGATCCTTATCCCTCACTTTATGCAAAAATCAACTCAAGATGGATTAAGGACTTAAACCTAAGACCTGGAACTATAAAAATTATAGAAAATAACATTGGCAAAATCCTTCTAGACATTGGCGTAGGCAAAGATTTCATGACCAAGAATCCAAAAGCAACTGCAATAAAAACAAAGATAAATAGCTGGGACCTATTTAAACTAAAGAGCTTTTGTGCAGCAAAAGGAACAGTCAGCAGAATAGACAGATAACCCACAGAGTGGGAGAAAATCATCACAATCTATACGTCTGACAAAGGACTAACATCCACAATCTACAACAAAGTCAAACAAATCAGTAAGAAAAAAGCAAACAATCCAATCAAAGTGTGGGCTAAGGACATGAATAGACAATTCTTAAAGTAAGATATACAAATGGCCAACAAACATATGAAAAAAAAATGCTCAACATCAGTAATGATCAGGGAAACGTTACATGAGAGTGTAACAACAAAATGGGCCTAACTTCCTTATTTCACAGATGAAAAAACTAAAGACCAAAGAAAACAAGTAAATTTCTCAAACCTAAAAAGCAGATGAGTTGTTGAGCCAGAGACTCCAACATCCCAGGCCAGTAGAATTTGATAATACCAAGCTGCTTCTGGTTTTGTTCTTTTTTAATGAGATACAACAAAACAAACAACAAAACAACAAAAGCTTTTTGGAGATTTGGCTTTCTTGCACTGCACTCAGGGTGAGATGCCCACTGGGCACTCCAGGGCTCTCAATAAGTCAGGCCACACTGAAACCTTCTCTGTGGCTTCTCTGACTCCATGAAATCCAGTAAACATGGAAAGGTAAAGACAATATGGTGACATTTGGAAATTCTCTTTTGCTGTGCAAAAGCTCTTTAGTTTAATTAGGCCCCAGCTATTTATCTTTGTTTTTATTCCATTTACTTTTGAGTTCTCGATCATGAAATTCTCCCTTTTATTGTCCCATCATAAATAGGCTAACTGAGGCAACATACTGAGAGGACAAATATTCAATGGTGATTGGTATCATCAGTCTCATCTCAAGAACACGTTCCTCACATGGACAAGGGAGGGGAACAACACACACCGGAGCCTGTCGGGGGGTGAGGAGCAAGGAGAGGTAGAGCATTAGGACAAAAACCTAATACATGCAGGGCTTAAAACCTAGATGACGGGTTGACAGGTTCAGCAAACCGGCATGGCACATGGATACCTATGTAACAAACCTGCATGTTCTGCATATGTATAATAGAATTTAAAATTTAATTTTTTAAAAAAGTTTCCCCTCATAATTTTATATTAGAGGATGGTTTCTCAACATAAATTTCAGCTGATAAACCAAAGAAAGTGAGGTAAATGATTTGCCGAGCTATTTACAGTAGTGCTCTTGTGAATCAATGGAACACTACTGATTCACCTGGCATATTAGAGCATCTTATGCTGATAACCCAATATTTCAAAATTAGCAATGATTTGCCAACCATTGTTCTCCTTTTGCACTTCAATATTGCTTCTGATAAACTGAAAAAAGAATAAAAAATCTGTTACAAAGAAAATCTTAGTTTTATTACCATTACCAAATGGCTCTGTGTAATGCTTATAGTGAGGTTGGAGAGGCTTTTATCCCAGAAACACCACAGCATAATATAAAGAACAAAGAAACAAAAGCCTAGCCTAGTATATTTGACGTAAAAGTCTCATAAACTTTGGAGCTTTCAGAAGACTGCGTAATTATGATATATGGCAAGACTGATGAAAATTGAGAATTCTGAATGGTAAAATGTAAAAAGAAGACCAGTGAAAGAAAAAATAGCAAAGTGTTTATCCAGAAAATACAACCCAGCATAATTTATGGCAATGAAAGGCAGGCTGTTTGTAGCATAATTGCACCATTCTATCTAAGCCCAATTTATTCTTATTGTCTTGTCATTTCACCTTGTTCCTTCATATGCTCTAGTTGTTTTGCTTCACCTACTGAAACAGTGAACAGGTGGCTGCTTCCTCACAGGGAACCAGTTCCACTATCCACCCCCAAATGACCAAGCATGTCACTTCTGTGATATGCAGAGCATCTTGCTGTGTTTATCAACAGGAAGTAGTAAAATGGCTTTCAAAGGTTCTGCAAGTGTGTGCAAGAAGCTTTATTGAAATAATTTACCTCTAAAAGGCAGTGACAAACAAAGAAAAAGAAAGAGTGTTTTCTGTTACTATACCTTTCTCAGGTTTTCAAGTAGAAAAGAACACCAGTGTGATTTATGGCATGCTAATTAGTTATGACCTATTCATTACTTTTTTTCTCAAAGAGAAATCATTTAAATCCACTGGAACTATTCATTTCAAACTGATTGCAAAGCCATAACCTTACTGATGTTATCAATGTTATAAACAATAGACTTAAATTGGACACATTGAGTGAAAATAAGTCTGAATTATAATCTTAAAAGCAGAAAACATGGAATATAAATGTTATCACCTTTTGTTCTGACTGTTCTCCTCAAGCCAGGGAGGTAATGACTGTAAAAATATGGTTAACAGCTGCATTTTGCACCAAACATCATAGTCTATGAAATATAATATTGTTCTAGAAAGAATCAAGCAGAATGCTGGCCTTCCTCGTAGAAGACTCAGTTACGAAACATTAAACTGTGAGCTCTTTAAAGGCTGAATTATACCGTATTCATCTTTGAATTCCAGTGCTTAGTACAGAACTTAGTATATAGCAGGTATTCAGTACATACTTGTTTAATGGATTAACAAATGAATGAAAGCTACCAAATGACTCTTATGAGTAATTAACATTCAAACAGAAAATACGGAATGTCTATAACACAAGCAATTGTCTTCCCATTGTTCACAAAATAATCTTCACTCAAATGTGTTCTAGAGAAGAATTAACTTAATCAGAATTTAACTTAGATTGGAATTTAGAATTAGGATTCAAAAAAGTTAAATTATTAGATGTGCTACTGAAATCAAGTGAAAATCATCTCCATTTTTATAATTTTTTGAAAACACTATGTTTCGTGCCTAAAATATTAAATATTTATCCTAAATTGTTTATCTCTTCTGAAATATATTAAATGTTCTCTTCTGCTATGTAAATGCCATGTAGCACCTAGATACAAGGAGGCTTGATGCAGAGGTCTGTGGGGTCTTACAGCAGACTTGGTACCCGGAGTTTGAATGTTGTTAACTTCCCTTTTACACAGAGTCATAACTCTTTACTCACAGAACAAATTCAGAAACAAAACAGAGAGTTATCAGTGATAAATGATATTACAGTCAACTTATAACTTGCTTTCTACCATAAATCATCCACTTTTTTCTCCATCTAGTGGTTTGCACAATGTGGTCCCTGCATGAGCATCACCTGGGAACTTAGAATTGCAAATCATAGGCTCCTTCCCATCCCACATCTACTGAATCAGAAACTCTGGTGTTAGGGCCTAGCAACCTGAGTTTTAACAAGATATCCAGGTGATTCCATTGTATGCTCACTTTTGAGAACCACTGCTTTATGATATCTAAGACTACTCAAAAAACATAAACAATTGCATAGAATAAAAATAAAATGTACTGTATTTCCATTCCATGAATTTCATCCTTAAATTCATAATATCTCCGATGGCTTAATTATGTGTCTTTCAAAATTTCCAAGGCCCAGTGGCCTGGAGATTGTCAAAATATCCTTTCCTAGGTAAGGGTTAAGTTGCTGTTTTTCCACCTTTGTGCTATTCCTGTGAAGCCTCCATGGATTATGGAGGAAGTGTGTACCTTGTTAGGGTATGCTTCTCTGGCCCATTTACCAAGTGACTCAAAAGTTGCTAATGCTGGGTGACACCCAGAACACAAAATGGCTCTGAACAGATCCAGGCTGCTATGCAATCTGCTCTGCCTCTTGGGTTTCATGATCGAGTAGACCTCAGGAAACTTGAAGTGTCAGTGGCAGAGAGGGACGCTACAGGTGAGTCACAGTGTAGGCCTTTAGGATTTGGGCTCAAGGCCTGACTATCCTTGGTGAATGTCTACTCTGCTTTTGAGACACAGATTTTGGTCTACTACAGGGACTTAATAGATAGTTCACTGTGAACTGTGTATTTTTTTGCCCCCAAAAATCACAGTTAGGTGTGCACCACAGTACTCCATTATCAAATGGAAGTGGTATTTACCAGATTGGACTCAGGTACACCTTGAAGGCACAGGTAAGTTACATGAATAGGTGTCCCAAATGTGTATGGCTCCTACTCCTGCTACACTGCTTTTTCTCTCTCAGCTTGCACCTAAGTCCTCACTAGAGTACCCTATGACGATCTAAGGGTGAAAAAACTCTTGCTTAGTTTATGAATGGATCTGCATGATATGCAGGTACCATCTGAGATGGGCAGCTGCAATGCTGCAGCCCCACACCTACAGGGTCTTCCTGATGACAATTGCAAAGGAAAATCTTCCCAGTGGACAGAATGTGGATGAGTGCACCTGGTTGTTCATTTTGCCTGGGAGGAGAGAGAGCCAAAGATGGGGGACTATAATGATTCATGAGCTGAAGCCAATAGCTTGGCTGTATGGTTCACTATTTGAAGAAACGTGATTGGAATATTGGTGACAAGGAGGTCTAGGGAAGGAGCATGTGGGTAGACCTCACTGAATGGTCATAGAATATAAAGATATTGGTATCCTTTGTGAATGCTTGTCAACAAGTGTTTTCAGTAGACCAATACTTTAATGATGAAAATAGAATGCCCTGTTCTGTTGATGGCAGGTAGTCTCTTTCCCCAGCCATTACTGTCATATCCAAGTATCAGCTGGTGACAAAGTGGCTAAGGTGGCAGTGATGCAGAATATGTATGTGCTGAAAAACACTGACCTCCACTCACCTGGGCTGATTTGGATACAGCCTCTGCTAACATTAAAACATTTCCTGGGTGACCAGCCAGCTGCCTGGTTGTTCTCACCAGGCCACTTCCGTCATGGAAGGGCAGAGCTTTGTTCTTAGTGGAATACTTACTCACTACAGGTATTTATTTGCTTTATCTGATTACAGAGATTTTGCAAAATTACCATCCATGAACTTATAAAATGCCCTTTCAAATATCATGTCATTATACTCAGCATTGTTTCTGACCATGGACCTCATCTCAGAGCAAATGAAATGTGACAATTGGTTTATGCTCATGAAAACTCTAAAACAATAGTACCCAGAGTTTATATATGTATGGCTTTGTAGGTTTGATATTTCTTATTTTTTTAATTCTATAAGCTATAAAATAGGCCCAATATTATAATCTATTTAACAAAGATATGGTAAAACTAAAACAAAAATATAAGTGTAACATTTTCCAGTTTCAGCTTTCTGCATATGGCTAGTCAGCTTTTCTAGCACCATTTCTTAAATAGGGAATCCTTTCCCCCTTGCTCGTTTTTGTCAGCTTTGTTGAAGACCAGATTGTTGTAGATGTATGGTGTTATTTCTGAGGTCTCTGTTCTGTTCCATTGGTCTATATGTCTATTTTGGCACCAGTACCTTGCTGTTTTGGTTGCTGTAGCCTTGTAGCAGACTTTGAAGTCAGGTAGCAGGGTGCCTCCAGCTTTGTTCTTTTGGCTTAGGATTGTCTTGGCTATATGAGCTCTTTTTTGGTTCCATATGAAATTTAAAATAGTTTTTTCTAATTCTGTGAAGAATATCAATGGCAGTTTGATGGAAATAGCATTGAATCTATAAATTACTTTGGGCTGAAACTGGACCCCTTCCTCATACCTTATACAAAATTAATTCAAGATGGATTAAAGACTTAAATGTAAAACCCAAACCATAAAAACCCTAGAAGAAAACGTAGGCAATACCATTCAGGAAATAGTCATGGGCAAAGACTTCAGGACAAAAATGCCAAAAGTAATTGCAATAAAAGCCAAAATTGACAAATGGGATCTAATTAAACTAAAGAGCTTCTGCACAGCAAAAGAAACCAGCATCAAAGTAAACAGGCAACCTACAGAACGGCAGAAAATGTTTGCAATCTACCCATCTGACAAAGGGATAATATCCACAATCTACAAGGAACTTAAACAAATTTACAAACAAAACAAAACAACCCCCTCAAAAAATGGTAAAAGGATATGAACAGATGCTTCTCAAGAAAGCATTGGCCATTTATGTGACCAATAAACATACGAAAAAAAGCTCATTATCACTGATCATTAGAGACATACAAATCAAAACCATAGTGAGATACCATCTCACATCAGTCAGAAGGGTGATTATTAAAAACTCAAGAAACAATATATGTTATTGAAGCAGTGGAGAAATAGGAACCTTTTTTACACTGTTGGCACATGTATCTTGGAAGTTAAAGTAAAATAAATAAATAAACGAAATAAAATAAAAAATAGTACTGTGTTACCTTCCATGGTATAATATAGAAAACCATGAATTCGTAGAAATATAAATTAACAGATAAAAGTTTGATGGGGAAAAAGAAAAAAAATAATGTTTTCCACAATGATTAGTGAACTTTAAAGTCACAAAAATGTGATTTTTGTTAACCAATTAACGTATATTATTTGCTTATATTGTCTGATAAACATGACATTAAGCACTTTTCACATATACATTTATGCTCATCATAGCATTATGGTCTATGTGGGAACTTACTCAGAGGGTTTAAGAAACTGGCAAATGAGTCACAGCTAGTAAATGACAGCATCAGGTTTTGACCTAAGCAATATTTCTTTGGACTATTTTTAACACAACCTGTGTATTAGTCCATTCTCACGCTCACTGCTGTAAGTAACTGCCTGAGACTGGATAAGTTATTAAGAAAAAGAGTTTAATTGACTCACAGTTCCACAAGGCTGGCGAAACCTCAGGAAACTTACAATCATGGCAGAAGGTACCTCTTCACAGGGGGCAGGAAAGAGAATGAGTGCCAGCAGGGGATATGCCAGATGCTTATAAGACCATCAGATCTCAGGAGACTTAATCATTATCATGAGAACAGAATGGGGGGAAAAATGCCCCCTTGATTCAATTATCTTCACCTGGTCCTGCCCTTGACATGTGGGGATTATTACAATTCAAGGAGATATTTGGGTGAGGACACAGACACAAACCATATCAATCTGATTCTATTTTCTAAGCATATTATAAAACTCTGTTACCTTATGAAGGCATTTGTCATCTTCAGAGGAATCAATGTCAGAAAGTGTAACCTTGAATAAGAAGAAACTCAAATTTTTCTTTGTTTTGTTAAAAAAGAGCAATCATAATTTTATATTATAAAAACATTGAGAATCTTCACAGTAATAATTGTCATTTACAAAGTCAATAATACTTAAGTACCACAAAAAGGATATTTAATACTCAACTGAGGACATTTTATTTTTTTTTTCCTCAAAAATATACCAATCCTTATGTTTTTACATTTAGGGCCCTAATATATATTGTTTAACCATTTAAAAGGAATCTGAATGACATCCCACAAATGAGGCATGAAGAAGAGACATTTCAAGTCAGAAGTAAACTCACTGGGAAACATATTAAATTTCCCTTGGCCCGTTTGCTAAGAACTGTTTCAGTGGAATGCTGAGTTAAAACCTATTTGTAATAGTTTCAAAGGTGACTAAAATGTGAAGATTTGAAAACATGCCATAATTACAACTACGTAGAAGAGATTGAGATTGCAGGGAACAAACATTTCAGGCTGAAACTACCGAAATAAGTGGAGTTAAAGGAGGAATTTTATTTTTAATTTTAAGATGTAGGTTGGGCATGGTGACTCACACCTGTACTCCCAGCACTTTGGGAGGCTGAGGCGGGCAGATCATGAGGTCAGGAGTTGGAGACCAGCCTGACCACCATGGTGAAACCTCGTCTCTACTAAAAATACAAAAATTAGCTGGGCATGGTGGTGTGTACCACCTGTAATCCCAGTTCCTCAGGAGGCTGAGGCAGGAGAATCGGTTCAATCTGGGAGGCAGAGGTTGCAGTGAGTCGAGATCGCACCACTGCAGTCCAGCCTGGGTGACAGAGTAAGACCCCATCTAAAAAAAAGAAAAAAAAGAAAGAAAAATATGTAACCATATTTGTATTCTAATGGAAATAGACAAATAGAGCAGAGAGAGACAAACTGTTGATACTTGAATAAGTAAGATATAATTTCAGGAGCAGAGTCCTTAAGCAGGTGGGAAAAAAATGGAATCCAATGTAGAAGTGAAGGATTTTTGGCTAAGATGGGAGCATATACATTTCTTCATAGTAAGAAGGGTTATGGGAATAAATGCAGCTAGTTTGGTAGATTTTCTTAATAGATAAATAATTTTGTTCTTAATGCTGCTATAGTAGTAAAGCAAAACCAAGCTTATTAAATACAGTAATAAAGGACATTTGCTGAAAGTTTGGAGAGAAAAAAGATATAAACAGCAAATTCAGACAAATGATGACTCATAAGCAAGAGTCATGACTGAGCTGAGGTTTGGGGGTCACAAGTTGAAGGCGAACTCATCAGCATAGTTGTATGTTTTCTCTGAGTCATATTTTGCTACTTGGGGAAGCAGATAGAAATTTAGTTGAATTATGGTTAAGATTTTTCAGACGTGTTGTAAGAAGGAGAGAAAGGCAAAAACATTGGGGAGGTATGTAAATAGTGATTATACTGATGTATCATGGAATCTAAGTTGTTTAAGGATGGAATTAAGGCATAACATGCTATGGGCACTTGAAGGTAAAGGGTTGAGGACTGGGAGTCTTCAGCTTAGTCTGGAATAGCATAACTATGGTAAGTGGGCTGAAAAAATGGGACATAGAGTTATGAAACGGAGACTCTGGAGACTGTACCATCATAGGCAATCATACAGTTTAGGGAATGGGCACCTGCAGACAAATGCACAAATAGCTGAGAGGGAAGCAGCATAGCACTGAAAGCCAGGGTATGGAATTAATCTTCTGTGTGAATGCTGAAGCGTAAGACTTACAGAAATAGTGCAGAGAAACACTGTTAGTCAAATACTAAAACGCTGAGTAAATGAGCAAGAGTGACCAGGTTGATGTCATCAGTATGCAAATAAACAATGCAATCTGATGAAATGCCTGGCAAAGGAGCAGTGGTTTATGAGGAAGTGGAGATCAGGAAAAGCAAGGAGGAGCAAGGTGACAGAATGGGTCAGATTAGGCATTACAGTTGGTTAGGGCAAACCATGAGAGGATGTAATGTAAAGTTGGCCACTACTTGGTATGAGGCATCAGTGACATCATCTTGGGATGGTGTCTCTGAGGATAAAGGGGAGAATAATACATCTATTGGCTCTAGTCTCCAGGTTGTCAGAGATTTGCCTCATGGACAATTAATTCCATAGCATTTGTGGGTGCATCACCTCAATAGGAAATTTCCAGGCAAAAGAAAAAAGAGGAGTGATATGGGATGCAGGTTTAAGATGAAGAGCTGGTCACTCGTGCTTGCATAAATTTGTTTCAAACTCCAGAAACTTGACCACTGCAGTATTGGGTGAAGCTGGGAGAAGTGACCAAAAAGATGAAATTAAGGGAATCTGAAGTAGCTTTTAAGAGTTGTCTGGTGTACACACACACACGTGCCAAAGCACACTTTTTCTCGAAAAAATGCTTCCTGTTAGAAATAGGGCTACTTTTATAACTAATATATTGGGATATCTGTACTCATAAACATAAAATATATTTTATTTAGTAACATGCATCTTGTACATATTTATATCTTTCAGCTTATTAATTACATGTTACTCAACTAAAGATTTATTTCTTATAGTGTTTATACCCTGAAATATAAAAATGGTTTAAAGTCATATCATAAAAAATTTTTGGATTAGTTGACAAAAACCTGAAGAGATAGTTGTTGATCTGCCATTATCTCACCATCTAACTTTGGAGAAGTGCAATTGGCAATAAAAGAACCTACTGTATCTATATGGTAGGTGCATTCTCATTTTTAAAAAGGCGTAAAATTGACTGTTGTCATTATTATATATGCATTATTCTTTGCCTTGCCAACTCATAGGCATTTAGACTGGGGTTCTCATGCTGCAAATGACACTTTTCTAAAATAGATCTTCCTATTGATCTTCCTTTAGAAAATAATACTATATTTTTATTATGATATCACCACTTGCTCCATTGAATTCATACATTATATACTGTAACACACAAGTGTAGAATAATTTTGAAAATCTGGTTTGGTTTTTAAATAGTATAACAATTCTTGTATTCTGTCACGACATTTCTTTCAAGGGAACTGTTTCTTCGCTTGTTCAATTGACCCTTCTTGCACTATTGATTTTCCTTCATACTGGAGGAAAATCAATAGCTTTCCTTCTTATTTTTTCTACATATTAGGAAATAATATGTAGCAAGGCCCAAATTGAATTTTTTTAAAATAAAAGATAATATCACATTTCAAAAGCATATAACTTTGTGCATGTTGCTATCCATCACTGAGAAATGTAACAGATTACATTTTGCTTCATTTTCTCATCATTTTTCTATGCATACTAGCAATTACACAGTTAAAAATAAAAATGAAATCCCTTAAACATTTTCACATTATCCATTGTACTACTGTTATTTTCTTCCTTAAATACTCAAAATAACTTGTTGAAAACACAAATATTATAAGTAACAGTTACACCCATTAAATTTATGAAATGAGAATGTATAGCCCAGAAATAGCACCTGAAAAACTCTGCTGACTCCCCTTCCCCACCTATTCGTGGAGATAGGACTGAAGCATGTGCCAGCCAAATGGTTATTTTTGGAGAAGTGGTTTTTGGAAAGGCAAGAAGCCTGAAATTATATTAAAGCAATTAATAAAACTACAGTCAAGTTTATGATAAAATCCATTAGGAAAATAAAAACAAAGATCAAGTCCAAATATCCAGATGCAGGATCTGAGACACACAATGCACACAGAAATGAGTTTTAAGGATGGGGCATGTGTAAAAGCATAGGACATGAGTCAGATCAAGTCAACTAAAAGTGAGGTCCAGAGCAATCACCACCAACAGTGCTAGCCTGGAGAGCACAGTTCAGACAGGGCTGAGTGAAGTGACTAGGAGGGAGAAGTACTCTTGGCAATGGAGTAATGCAAGACTTCTCTTCAAGAGTTCACAGGCAGGGCATGGTGGCTCATGCCTGTAATCCCAGCACTTTCGGAGGCCAAAACAGGCTGATCACCTGAGGCCAGGAGTTCGAGACCAGACTGGCCAACATGGTGAAACACTGTCTCTACTAAAAATACAAAAAAAATTTAGCCAGGCATGGTGGCATGTATCTGTTATCCCTGCTACTCAGGAGGCTGAGGCAGGAGAATTGCTTGAACCTGGAAGTCAGAGGTTGCAGTGAACCGAGCTCGTGCCATTGCACTTAAGCCTGGGCAACAAGAGCAAAACTCTATTTCAAAACAAAACAAAATAAAACAAACAAACAAAAACAAAGAGTTCACAATCTGCTGGGAAACACAAACAAAAATAATCTAAAATGCTATTATATAGCAACATAGAAAATGAATACTTAGGATGGGCCATCTAAAAAAAATGTGTTGAATATGGTAGGATTTATGTTTGGGTTTTGTATAGTAGGAAGTCTGTTTTCTCCCATGTTTTCTTGCATTTCTTTTCATTGAGGTAAAATTCACATAGAATAAAATCGATTACTTAAAGTATATAACTCAGGGGCATTTAGTAAATTCACAACATTGTGCAAATATTACTTCTATCTAGTTCCAAGACATTTTATTACTTTCTTTTGTGTATGTATGGTAAGCACACCTAAAGTCTACTCTCTCCAGAAATTTCCAGTATACAGAACAGTATTATGAACTAGAGTCCTCATGCTGTACCATAGATCTCTAGACTAATTCATCCTATGTAACTTCAAGTTTGTACTCTTTGATTCGCATCTCTTTATTTCCATGCCCTCTCCTCCCAAGTAACCACCATTCCACTCTTTGTTTATATGGATTTGACTTAAGATCCCACATATAAGTCAGATAGTACAGTATCTGTCTTTCTGTTTATGGCTTATTTCACTTAGTGTAATACCCTCCAGGCTCAACAATGTTGTTGCAAATGTCAGTATGTCCTTTATTAAGACTGAATAGTATTATATTATGTACATATACCATAATTTATTTATCCATTCATCCATCTATGAACAGTTAGGGTTGTTTTCAAATCTTGGCTATTGTGAATAATACTACAATGAAAAGGGAAATGCAGGCATTTCTACAAGATGCTGATTTCACCTTCTATGGGTGAAAACGGTAGGATAGCTGGATCATACAGTAGTTCTATTTTTAATTTTTTGAGAAAACTCCATGCAGTTTTTCACAACAACTGTTCCAATTTACATTCCCAGCAGCAGTGGACAAGGGTTTCCTTCCCTCCACACCCTTGCTGACACCTCTCACATCTTGTCATTTTTATTATAGCCATCTTAACAGAAGTAAAATGATATCTTACTGTGATTTTTATTTGCATTTTCCTGATAATTAGTGGTGTTTAACGCCTTTGCATATGTATGGTTATTTGCATGTCTTTCTTGGAAAAATGTCTATTCATATATTTTGCCCATTTTTAATTAGATTACATTTTTCCTTTCAAGTTGTGGGAATTCCTTATGTATTTTGCATATTAACTTCTTATCAGATATATAGCTTGCAAATATTCTCTCCGAGTCCATAGATTACCTTTTTATTGTGTTGATTATTTCCTCTGCTGTGCAAATGTTTTTTAGTTTAATAACTAATGTTTATGGATTGAAAGTTTTAATATTTTTAAAATGTCAAATACTGCCTAAAGCCATATACAGACTGAATGCAATCTCAGTCAAAATTTCCATGATATTTTTCACAGGAACAGAAAAAACATTCTAAAGTTATATGGAACCATGAAAGACTCAAATAACCAATGTGATCTTGAAAACTGAAAACAGAGTTTGGGGCATCATATTTCCTGATTTCAAATTACATGACAAAGCTACATTACAAAGAACAATATGGTACTGGCATAAAAACAGACACATAGACCAATAGAACAGAGTAGAGAGGCCAAACATCAGCCCAAGCATATATGGTCAACTAATTTTGGCAAGGCCATGAAGAAGATACAATAGCATTAGGATAATTGGAAATTAGTACTCAAAAGAATGAAACTTAACTCTTATATAATACACAAAAATCAACTCAAAATAAATTGATGATTTAAACATGAGATCTGAAGCAGTAAAATTTGTAGAAGAAAACATGGCAAAAATCTTCTTGATATTGATCTTAGCAATAATTTGTTTTAAATATGACACTGAAAGCTCAGGCAGCAAAAGCAAAATTAAGCAAGTGTGACTACATCAAAATAGGAAACGTTTTAGTAACAGAAAGTGTGTCTTTTTGGCAGAGTGTCACACAGAGATAACATCAGAGAGAAAGGTGAGATTATAGGATGAGGCAATTACATATTTTGATATGATAAAGAACGAAAATAACGAACAGAACATGCATAAGAAGGCTGATAGAGCTGGTGGTTATAGAATTCATGGACACCTGGAAGTTCAAGAAGAAAGACATGGAAACCTATAAGTTTGAATTGTGCAGACAAATAGAGGAAGATACTGACTAATTAATACTGAGACCTGAGGAAGAGACTTCATATTGTATCTTCTCTTTATAATTCCTTTGTATTCATTTGTATTGTCTAAAATGGCCTTTCCCAATTTCAAAACTAACGTGTTAGGTAACCTCCCACAATTTTGTAAAGTATCCGTGTGTGTGTGTGTGTGTGTGTGTGTGTGTGTGTGTGGAGAGAGACAGAAAGCGACAGGAAAAAAAAAAAAAAGGAGGAAGAGACCGGAAGAAGAAAATGAGGAATGGAAAGAGGAAGAGGTAGAGGAAGGAGAAGACAGCAGTGGCGAAAAAGAGAATGCCAAATGATTCTGCCACGTTGGAAGACAACTTTGCCGTTCCTTATAGAGCTTACCACCTGATGCAGCAGTTATGCTACTAAGCATTACCCATTGATTTGAAAGCTTATGTAAGGTCTGAATATTTTTGTTGCAGCTTTATTTCTAACTGCCTTCAGAAGATGAATGAATAAATAAATCGGGGTATACCACAGAATGGCATATTATTAGGAAACAAACCACCTATCAAACCACCAAGAGACATAGATGAATCTAAAATGCGTATTGTTAAGTGAAGGAAACAGGCTATCTACTATAGGATTCCAATTATGTGACAATTGGGAAAAGGCAAAACGGTAGAGACAGTGAAAAGATCAGTGGTTTACAGGGGTTCAGGAATGAGGAGAGTTAAATAAGAGAAGCACAGGGAATATTTTTGGGTGGTGAAACTCCTCTGTGTGACACTGTAATGATGGTTCCATGATATTATGCATTTGTCAAGACCCGTAGAGCACTACAACACAAAGCACTCATATGACTGTATACAAATTAAAACAAACATGTGTTAAAGAGGTCAGAGCATTCAACTAAGTGTGGGGCTGTATATGCAAGGGACCTATAAGGCTAAGTAAGTTTTTGTTTCCATGAAGCCAGCCCACTCCTGTTTCACTTGTCAATGTTTGCCTCTTAACATTTGCCCCTGAGCTTTTTGCTGGATGTAACCAACCTCTCTGAGCAAACCAAGGTCTCTGTGTGTCCTGCGGGGTTGGGGCAGACACTGCACAGCTGTGACAGCTCCTCCATGGGAATAGTTGAGGCTGAAGTGAAGATTGGCTTTTGCATCCAGGACAGAGGGAGGCAAGCAGGCAAGTTCAGGAATGAGGCACTGACTGCAGCTGACACATGGTAACCATGGGGTAGTGAGAACCATCACTAGGGGTATTCCAGCCTGCAGGCAAGGAAAACTCTTGAAATTTGGAAAGAAGGCAGGACTGAGCAGATGTGGAAAGTCATATGAACAAGAGGGTCCCACACTCACAGGAAGACAGTGCCTCTCTCCACCATTTCAGCTGCCATGCTCCAGAGCTTCTGCAACTCTGTTCTGCAGCTTTTATAGTATAAGCAGCATTTAACACAACAAGATTTATGAGAATAATTTTTGAGACTTGTTTGTTTTTCCTTGTATTACCAAATGTGTCTGATGGTGACCTAAAGATTTTCCTGTGACTCTACTTTACAGACAGACACAAATACAGGCCCACACTTTTAGTCCTGAGAGGATGCCAATGGCCTTTCCCTGCACACCATGGTCCCACCTTCTCTTGACTGAACAGGGAGAGATGGAATCACCAAACTAAAGCAACCTAGATTAATCTGCCCATGAGGAAAAGCAATTCTGAGAACTTGAGAACTTCCAGAAGTCCCCTCATACCACTAGGGTAGACAATACTAACAATAAAAGGGAATATTTTTAAGTGTAGCTAGACTTTCCTCAACTAAGAGTCTTTGAAATGCAGAAAATGGAGCTACAGAAATGTTCCCTTCAGTTGATCAATTTTCCTGAAATGTTCATTTGGACCTTATACATTGTGGTACAACAGTTCATCCTGAGATCACAAGGAGAAACTACAGTTTCTTCCCTCTCATATAACTTTCCTGGAAACATAAAACAAGCAAACAAATGCAAGTCAGGGTGGTTTTTTTCCAGTCTGGGGGAACCTCACTGCTATTGGTGCACTGGCTGGGGACTTTACCTGCCTTCCCTACATGAAGCTTTTGCAGTCAGATCCAGGAAACAAGAGAAATGGGCAGTGGGTCCCAGTCAGAATGAATTCAGAAAGTTTCCCAGGGTATGAAGTCAGTACTGGGCTGAAATGCTAAGCTTGCTTGCATTTGATCATGGTGTCATTTTATCTGTGACAGACAACACTAGAAATAGAGATGATTTCCGAGTGAAGCCAATGATTCTTCAATCACAAACTTGCCTAAGAATACTAAGAACTTGAACAATGATTCTGGCGGCACATGGGCCAATAGAAGTTGCGTCCTGTCAGCAGCTGCAACTTGTGACACGAAGAGGGGCAGGCCACCACAGAAGGACCAATTGAAGTACAAGGGCAGAGGCCTCAGACATCCCCAAAGCACACAAAAGCAGCAATAGCAAAAAAAAAAAAAAAAAAAAAAAAAATTCTATATATTCAAATATTAAGTATTTTTATTATAATACTCTTGTTACAGTAATTTTAAAATACCCAGAAAGCCTGGGGCTGCCTCTAGCCAGGTAGAAAGGGCAGCAAGCACAAAGAGGCAGGGACCCAGCTGTGACACTTGAGGACACTCAGGCTCTCAGGGTTCCTTATGCTCCTGGGGCTATTTTCAACTCCAATGTGAAGTCAGCCTAGCTTTAAATGTGGGCAAATATGAGCATGAATTAAACATGAAGAGGCAAAGAGATATATTTAAGAAGAAAGAGGATGGCTTGAAATGCATCCAGCCATATTTTTGAAAAATAACAAAATATTAACACTTTTCAGGATTGTCAGAAGAAGATAGTTTGAGAATGGGAATAGCCGCCCTCAAGTGAATTTCCATTATTTTCCTTACAACTGCCTTTCTCCATTTCTTCATGTAGAACCTGTACTCTTATTGGGCTTTAGTCAGGATTTGCTGTGCATGATACTTTGAAATCTTTGCACAGCAGTGGTGTGAAAGCATGCAGAGCGGCCCCTGACACTTGGAAATTCTAAGAAGGGAATAAATGATCCCCTCTTGCACAGCAACAGCTTGGCCTCTGATGGCTAGCCCAGAATAATTCTGGAAGTTTCAGCTTCCATCCTTTGCTCTCTGTGCCCTTCAATTGATTCTTCCACAAGTGCTTCCAAATTAAGAATTGAAAAACCAGGGAATCACAGGACTCAAAGAAATATTAATATTCATCTAGTCTGGAGGTTTGGGGAATGGGAATGGATTTAGGAGAAATGAAGGCAGTGACAGAGCAACCAAGTTCTAGATCACTCACTGCTGCTTCCATTAAAATGCTTCTTTTTCCCTCTTTTGTCTGTTGGACTCCCCTATGAGGTTTTATGTGAAGCACATATTTAACTATGAAAAAAGGTCTAGCAATGAAAAATAACTTGAAAACTTTGGATATATAATGGCATTTATAATGCATTAGAAAGGGTTCTTTTTGCTTTGTAGAAAATATGCTTTGGAAATTTCTGAGTTTACATGAATGATGAAAATACACTGTTTAATTTAAAGATAATTGTTCAATGCTTTTACACTGTTGGTGGGAGTGTAGATTAGTTCAACCATTGTGGAAGACAATGTGGTGATTCCTCAAGGATCTAGAACCAGAAATACCATTTGACCCAACAATCCCATTACTGGGTGTATCCGCAAAGGATTACAAATCATTCTACTGTAGAGACACATGCGCACATATGTGTATTGCGGCACTATTCACAATAGCAAAGACTTGGAACCAACCAAAACATCCATTAGTGATAGATTGCATAAAGAAAAGGTGGTACATATACATCATGGAATACTATGCAGGCATAAAAAAAGAATGAGTTCATGTCCTTTGCAGGGACGTGGATGAAGCTGGAAGCCATTATTCTCAGCAAACTAACACAAGAACAGAAAACCAAACACCACATATTCTCACGTGTGAGAGCTCAATAACGAGAACACGTGGACACAGGGAGGGGAACATCACACACCAGGGCCTGTTGGGAGTTGGGGTTGGGGCCAAGGGGACGGAGAGCATTAAGACAAATACCTACTGCATGCGGGGCTTAAAAACTAGATGATGGGTTGATAGGTGCAGCAAACCACCATGGTACATGTATACCTACGTAACAAAACTGCATGTTCTGTACATGTATCACAGAACTTAAAGTAAAATTTTTTAAGAAGATAATTGTTTAAAAATCTACCTGAATAATTTTAGGGTCAGATTGGGTGAGGGAAATCAATCTATGAGCAACCCATTCCCATGTACATTCCATGACAAGAAACAGCACAATGTGGCTTCCAGAATAGGTAGCAAACAGGACAACTTTGAGGCCTAATTGCCTAATCCCCAGTGCCTCTGAACTTGCCATAGTCCTTGAAAACCCAGCCTAGAAATCTCTTATAATAGACAATCTGCGTGGCTACATAGTTATAAAATTTCATAGTTTTTATAACACATGATACACTCAAAGATTCTCGCCACTTCTATACTACATTTAAGTATAATTGAATACATAAATATGCACACAATATACTTTTCAGTACTGGCACTCATTGAAACTTAACAGATATCAGTGAGTTTGATGATTCTTACTAAAACCATACTATAAGTCCTTGGACTGCCAGGACATAAGCTGTCAAAAATACTGTGACAGCTTATTATAAAAACAGATTTAGTGACTTCAATCCTAACCTTTTCTAGCCAGGTTCACCTCCTTCTAACAAATAGTGTATGATTCCTTCCTAAAGTAACACTTATTCTACTACAAGGTCATTGATCCACCTGCATCATACATGCTGACTCACACTCCCTTCCTGAAGGAATTTGATTCATTGTACTAATTTCACCTCATTCACTCATTCCTCCGAACAAACAAAAGAGAACGTGACAGTCCATAGTCATTCTGCCAAGCACCGCCCCCTGGCCCCTGCTTGTTGAGTGTCTACTTCTTAGGAAATCACACCTCACTGAAATGTGTAACTCCAGTTACCATCTTCATGAGGAGACACTGACCCTTCACTTAATAAAGGGTGTTTTAGAAAAACTCAATTATTTTTCTCATTCCTATAAATAGTATTTATTAAAGAAATAACACAAATCAACATAGCTGTTTAAATAAATATTGTGGAAAGACACATCTAAATGCTGTGTAACTGCAATTAAACATTGAGATATTTCTGAATATTTCTACTCCTTCCATAACAAGAGGTTTTGTTTTCTATGTCAATTTTCAAGAACAGAGAAAGAGGCTTCAAAAAGATTAATATCAAAGAAAACAATTGTCTCTTAGAAGTGTAGACAAATACAGTTAATTTTTTTCCACTAATTTATGCATGATACATTACTGCAAAGTAATGGTCTTACTTGAATTCAGGTAGAGCAATATTTTTCTTTTGCTGGGGTCACTTCTCGGGCAATCTCAACATTCTGGAGAGCAGTCTAGATGCAGAAATTAAAAAAATATATATAAGTCCTATGAGCATTCAAAAATAGAAGTGATGAATTGTACACCCTGAAACGTATCTACTTTCCCCATGAGGAAGACAAGCCTGCTATTTACACTCAAATCATACACAATTTTCCACACTTTCTTGTCAATTTCTAGGAATAGCTCAAATCCCTATAAATTATCAAGAGAGGAAGCGAGGTAATATTTTCCAAATGACTAATGTCACAAGATTAAGTTCTGTAGAACACACTTTGGGGAAATTGACTTCAAAAGGAGTACCAGAGGATATTTGGCAATCTGCCCAAAATTTCATCTGCCAGTAGGTAGCCCTTGGATCCAAATTTAGAATGAGACTCCAAGTTTAAATTAGTGATAATATGTAAAAGCCTTCATCGTGAGGAATAGTCTATTGATTTAATGCCAAGAAGTGATAACTTTTTTATGAAACTTAGCTATTAACTCAGTTTTATTGGGGGGGGGGCAGGCTGATCCCTTAAAACACTGAAGGCTTGAACAACAGATTGCTAATTCCAGAGGCTAGAGAGATGCTTCTGCCTTTGTCATTTAGTTTTTAATGATCCCATTTATGTTACTTGGCCCCTCATGAACTCAACTGTTGTTTTGAAAATACTGTACTTTAATAAATGAAATGCAGGTGAGATGTCTATATTTAATAGAGAAGTGGTTATCAGAAGTCCCAGGGTGATGAAGCTGGCTGCACAAGTGTTGCTTCTATAGCTTATTGAAAATAATAATATATTTATAACTGAGGAGAGAGGGTTCAATTCTGAATCTGAATCAGAGTCAGATAGAGGCCTATAAATATGCATTTTAAAGAAGCTCCCTCAAAATCTGAAACATAGCTAAGCTGAGAACCCTTAACTAGAGTAAAGCTTGTGAGATGTGCTAGGAATAATTCTTGGATGGTGTGATGGTTAACACTCAGTATCAACTTGACTGGATTGAAGGATGCAAAGTATTGAACCTGGGTGTGTCTGAGAGTGCTGCCAAAGGAGATTAACATTTGAGTCAGTGGGCTGGGAAAGGCAGACTCACCCTTAATCTGGGTGGGCACAATCTAATCAGCTACCAGTGTTGCCAAGATATGAAGCAGGAAGAACACCAAGAAAAGACTAGACCGGCTTAGTCTCCCAGCCTACATCTTTCTCCTGTGCCAGATGCTTCCTACCCTTGAGCATCCGACTCCAGATTCTTCAGCTTTGGGACTCAAACTGGTTTTCTTGCTCCTCAGTTGGCAGGCAGCCTATTATGGGACATTGTGATTGTGTGAGTTAATACTATTTAATAAACTCCAATTATATATATATGTAATATACATATATATTTCCTATTAGTCCTGTCTCTCTAGAAAACCCTGACTAATACAGATGGCCCCCAGATTCTTGCCCCTAAAATGCTCCTTGGCTGCGGACTGGACTTGTGGCAGTTGTGGATTTCACTCCTGTGATGAGATTCTATCAGATGACAAAAGTGGAGGGATTATGTGGCTGTCATCTCCCAAATCAGTCAATTTGAGTTAATCAGTTTGAAGGAGATTATACTGGGTGGCCAGACTTGATCAGGTGGGAGCTCCTACAAAGGATCAGAGGTTCAGGCTGGGACAGATTCTCCCGTGCTTTTGGAAGAGGGAAGCTGCCCTGTGGAGATGGTTGCATACCCAAGTCCTCCAGGAGGCGGCCACTAGGAACCTGGAGCAGCCCTTGGCCAGCACGCAGCAAGAATGTGGGGACTTCAGTCCTAGAAATGCAAAGAACTGGATTCTGCCACAAACCTAAGCAAGTTTGGTAGAACCCCGGAGTTCCAGATGCGAACACAGCCTGAATGACACTATGATTGTAGCCTTGTGAGACTGTGCATAGAATCAATCTGCATATGTCGTGCCTGCACTTCTAACTATGGAAACCATGAGGAAACAAAGGAGTACTGTTTTAAATGACTAAGTTTGCTACATGTTTTTATGCAACAATAGATAACCAATACACGAGTTAAGTCTTATGCCTCACTCTGTTATTACTGTATCCCCACATGTCATGCATGTGATTCCATATTTTTTTTAAATTTATATGATAAGGGGTTCAGAATTAGATATTGTGTCAAAATAATGTTAATTGCACTGGAATAATTATCATATCTTTAAGTGTTTTCACAGGTTGTTTCCTTAGTTATTTTATGTGAAATAATTTTAGACTAATCTGTTTTTCTCCATTTATTTATTATTTTATATAGATGTATTTGATGGATTTTATCTATGAAATAATAAATATACATTAAGCCTCTTGAATTAAAAAAAATGTAACCTTGTACCACAGGACCAATATTGAGGTGTGAAAGTAGGAACATTAGTTAAAGAACAACAGGCTATCCTCACTGAGGCGGGTCTACTCCTGGTCTCTATAGCCACAGAGGTGAGCGGACATTAGAACTAGAATACAATGTTCAAAGTACCACTCTTACAGCCCCAGGTGCAAATATGAAGAGCAAAAAGGGAAAGGAAGCTCGATGAGTCTAGCTAGATGAGTCTTCTGTTTACATATTTACCACCCTCAATTCCACGAATTTTTTTATTATTTTACAGATGGGGTCTCACTCTGTCACCCAGACTGGAGTGCAGTGGGTGCAACACTCAGTGCATAACTCACTGCAGCCTCTAACTCCTTGGCTCCAGTGATCCTCTTGCCTCAACTGCCCAAGTAGCTGGGATTACAAGTGCAAGACACAAAACTCAGCTCCTAATTGGGACCTCTGCAGAGGCTTTAATGTAACACCGTGAGGGAAATGAAGAAATCAAATAAAAACCTCAAACCAAAACACAGACAGTCCAAAGAAGAGTTCACTAGAGCTAATGAAGTAAATAAAAATCTAAAAATGGTAGGTTAATCAATGTATTACTTAACAAGGAACTAGAAGAAAGGAGAGATTTTAAGTTTCTATCCAACCTGAATATATGAGGCAAATAAGAAATACCAGGGGCTCTTGCCACACCATGTCCTTCCCAGTTCTGAGCTCCCTAAGAGTGGGCCGTCTTCTCTCTCCCTTTCTAGGTCTTTATATGTTTTTCTCTATGTGATGTCCAAGATATTAAGTTGCATTTAAGTGGGAGGAAGAAGCAAAACTGCTTCTACTCCAGTTTTCTCAGAAGCAGAAGTCGAACTTCATTTTTGACCTAGGAATTTAACTGGAAAATTTAAGTGTAAAACATAAGAGTATACATGTGAGTTTTAAAAATACATTATTGATGTCAGTTATTCAAAGTGTCTTTTAATATTGATAAATTCATACTGTGTGCGCTATGACGTCTTTTTGTGAAATAAATTATTATTCACTGTAATTATTCAATGAAATTATTATTCATTGAAAGCCCTCAAATACAAGTATCACTGAGGAAAACAAATTCAATTGTAAGTGACAAAGATGGAAAAGTTTCAGAAAGAAAATAAATGTTTTAAAACACTCCTCATCTATATAAAAATGTGAAACAATCACTCTGCCTGGCATATTATTTAATAAGTTAAATATCTTAGTTGTGATGGGAGTTTCACAGAAATATACATATGATAAAATGACATATACACACAAACGAGTGCACGTGTAACCAAATAACTCTGTGGGTTGTACCAAGGTCAGTTTCCTGCTTTTCATAATCAGGTACTGCAGTTACACAAGATGTTAAATTTGGGTGAAACTGGGTGAAGGGTACACAGCATCTCTCTGTATGTTTCTTTGCAACTTCCTAGAAATTATAACTAATTAAAATCTTAAGTTTCTTAATGTGGGGTAAAGAAAGAGAGATCAGACTGTTACTGTGTCTATATAGAAAGAAGTAGACATAAGAGACTCCATTTTGTTCTGTATTTGAGATGCTGTTAATCTGTGACCCTACCCCCAACCTTGTCCTTGCGAAAGACATGTGCTGTAGTGACTCAAGGTTTAAAGGATTTTGGGCTGTGCAGGGTGTGCTTTGTTAAACAAGTGCCTGAAGGCAGCTTGCTGGTTAAAAGTCATCACCATTCTGTTAATCTCAAGTACCCAGGGACACGTATACTGCCAAAGGTCGCAGGGACCTCTGCCTAAGAAAGCTAGGTATTGTCCAAGGTTTCTCCCCATGTGATAGTCTGAAATATGGCCTCGTGGGAAGGGAAAGACCTAATCGTCCCCTAGCCTGACACCGTGAAGGGTCTGTGCTGAGGAGGACTAGTACAAGAGGAAAGAAGGCCTCTTGGCAGTTGCGATAGAGAAAAGCATCTGTCACCTGCCCGTCCCTGGGCAATGGAACATCTGGGTGTAAAACCCGATTGTATGATCTGTTTACTGAGAAAGGAGAAAACCGCCTTAGGGCGAAAGGTGGGACTTGCTAGCGCAATGCTGCTCTTTATGCACTAAAAAGGTTTATAGAGATGTTTGCATATGCATATTAAGGCACAGCACTTTTCCTTAAACTATGTCACAGAGATCTTTATTCACATGTCTTACTGCTGACCTTCTCCCTATGATGATCCTATTATCCTGCCACTTCCCTTTTTCTAAGATGGTAAAGATAATGATCAATAAATACTGAGGGAACTCAGAGGCTGGTGCCCGCGTGGGTCCTCTGTATGCTGAGCGCCGGTCCCCTGGGCCCACTTTTTCTTTCTCTATACTTTGTCTCTGTGTCTCATTTCTTTTCTTAATGTTCCACCTAACGAGAAATGCCCACAGGTGTGCCGGGGCAGGATAATAGGATCATCGTCCACCCCTTCACTTAAAAAGTAAAGGAAATGTTGAATATAACTTCAAATAGTGTTATTTCTTAAAGGAAAATAGAATAAAATACAAATATAGTAAAAATCATGTGTACTACAGTTGTCATGCTCCACTTCTTACATTGGGTAATAGATTCACAGATTCTTATGGTATTAATATGCTTTATAACATATATATACACACAGACACACATATATATACACACACATGCATATACATGTATACACATACATATGTGTTAAGGTTTTGTTTTTGTCAACTATTATACTAAAGTAAAACAAGCAAAATGCATCTTATACTGTATCCTCTGTTTATGTATTTTTGTGTGCATATCTTCAGATGAGAGGTACATATTTTCTTTCCTTTACTGTTAGACAAAAAAACAAATTGTTCTTAATGGCAGTAATAAAAGAAATAGAATGACTTGGTCTTAATAATACATCTACAATTTGTGGCCTTATTTACATTTGATTGTCTTTATGTTAACAATGTAAAGTGGTTTGTGTTTGTATGAAGTATGTAGCAATAAAATTAGTAGTTGAGAATTATAATTTTTCACAAATATGATCCTTCCTAAAGATGTGTAGATTTTTTTCAGGAAGTTGGGAAATATTAAACATTTTAGAAAAAGGTTACTAAATCATTTAACTTGCTTAAGTTTTATTATACAAATTAAAGGAATTGTAATTAAATTATATTTTTATATTTTAATAAGAGAAAGCACAAGAAGTAGCCACATAACATCAAAAGTTAAAATTTAGATTCCTTCATTAAGTAATCATGTATTTTATAACAATATTTATCTAAGGTAATTTTTAAATTATTAGAAAAATATGATATGCAAACTAATTAATGGCTTTTCTAAATCTCTCTCAAAATAATACTTGAGTGAAACAAATTTTCTTCCTTCCTTCCTTCCTTCCTTCCTTCCTTCCTTCCTTCCTTCCTTCCTTCCTTCCTTCCTTCTTTCTTTCTTTTTTGAGATAGAATCTTGCAAACTTGCCCAGGCTGGGGTACAGTGGTATGATCATGACTCACTACAACCTCAACCTGCCAGCTGACAGGATCCTCCCATCTCAGCTTCCTGAATAGCTGGGACTACAGGCGCATGCCACCATGTTTGGCCAACTTTTGTATTTTGTGTTTTTTTTTTGTAGAGATGAGGTTTTGTTCTGTTGCTCAGGCTGATCTCAAACTCATAGGCTCAAGCAATCTGCCTGCCGAGGCCTCAAAAACTGCTGGGATTATAGGCATGACCCACCATGCTTGGCCAAATATATTTTCTTATCAGGACTATTACATATAATCACGGTCCAGAGAGGTCAATGTTATTTGAAGGAATGTGATATGAGAGGTTTTATATATACTAGATTTAATACCTCAGTGACATATAGGAAAAGTTGGTTTAGAAACAGACTCTTTTGCTTTCCTAATTTCAAAGATATTTTTATTTAGCATAATTGGATGGCATTTAAGTTACAATGCATCTTCAGGTTCAACTAGTAATGCCCGTTGGTTATATGACAAATGTATATATAGACATATATCTTGATATTTTTAGGAAATACTAAGGTTTTCCAATGTAGGGTTTCTGTAATGATCTGAAAATTATAGTTGTAAATCACTGAAAAAGGAAAATAAAAATGGCATGGCCATAATGGAAGCAATTTTCAAGCAGATAATATGCAGAACATGGTAGATGAGTGTCCCTGGCTGAGGATGATGTAAATTAATTGCTTCACTTACTTAAATTAAGCAATATTAAGCCAATTGTACTGTTTCTAGATATAAAAGCTCTATTTGGAGATGAGTACAAGGATGAAAAAACTCTATAGCAAACATCAGTATACGGGACACAAAATAATTTTTGGATACACTTTGACATTTTCTTGATTCTTGCTTGAATAAATCACTACTTGCAAAAATGATTTCTGTACATCCATACATCAGTTTGCTAAAGCCTCATTCCTGTCACTGACTGCACTGTGATATAGAAAATTAATCTTTTCTTCACTCAGACAACTTGCTAGAGCAAGGTAAATGGGAATCTCTGGCTGGGGATGGAGACTAAACTTTAAGTTAAATTGACCAAACTTAATTAAATCGAGCAATATTAAGCCAATTGCTCTCTTTTCAGTAAGCAAAGCTATGCCTGTGAAGCTCATCAAAGCAGAACTCAACACTGCTCTGTCCAATATTATAAACACCTGACACCAAACTCAACATTTGTGTATGTGTGTGTGGGAGACAAAAGATTATTTTTATTGCTGGGGAGGGGAAAGCATAATTTCTATGGATTAGAGTCACTATTGTCTTAATTTATGACATACATAAAATATGCTAAAAGCAAATTTGAAAACCTATAAATAAGGGATGGCTTATTCTTTGACCAGAATGTTTAGAGTAATATTTAAAAGAATGAACTTTATCTTCTGATGTTGTATAGTCATACCATTTAATAAAGCCATGGAGCATAATAAGTATTTAGCAATAGAATTCATAGTTGGAGATAATATTTTTTTCCAAACAGTTTCCAAACTGTTGACATAAGGGTTGCATATTTTGAAGCGTTACTTCTATTTACACATTCACCGCATGTTTGAGTGTATATTAGGGACCTTGTACTCTTCTAGGGTCTGTGAATGTAGCAGGGAAAGAAAACAAGGGACAAATAGATAAGTGAAATTTATATTATGACATGTAATATTTTGTATGCACAAAGAGAGTTGCAACCAAATATCCCCTAGTAATTTAAAATGTGTTCACTAAAAATTATCTACTTAAAAATCTATCTACTTTTAAATATCTTTTGATTTTGAAGAACCAAACTATCATTTCAGATTGTCTGATAGAGCTTTAAATGAAAAAGCACCAGTAAAGAAGGTTTCCCGTGTCATCCACTGTTCGTGCTTGTCAATGGAGAATTGCCAGTTCTGTGGAAAAAAGCAATCCCCTTTCAGAATTTCATACTGGAACAGAACATGTTCATATGCGAAGTTCTTTGTAACTGTGCATCATGCTGTACCAGCCATGGCAAAGCATCTGAATAGCAGCAGAGCAAAGTTCTGTTCTCCTTAACCATTTCAGACAAGCATTGTGAAAAATCAGCTTTCCGTTCATTTTTACTTCTGACCATAGTTTAAGCATATTGAGCAGGCCCATGATGATAGAAAAGAAAAAAAAAAAAAAAAAAAAAAAAAACCTGTGTCTTTCTATCAAGGTCTCTGAGATCAATAGGAACATTAAAATGGAAGAGAGACAAGAGGAAAAAGCAAACGCAAGAGGTAGATCAAACCCGTAGATTTCAGTCTGTCAGTTCAATAATTTGCAGTGCTAAAGGCAGCAATTGTAAAGATGTAGTCATTATCTTGAAAAGGTAGGATCCAACATAAGTGATTTTTTTTGAATTCTTAAACTTGTCAGTTTGCATTTAGAATTTTAAACTACAATTTAAATAATCTATTATAAAAGCAAATTAATTTTACTAAAAAAATTCCTGGGCCGAGTGCGGTGGCTCATGCCTGTAATCCCAGCACTTTGGAAGGCGAAGGCGGGAGGGTCATGAGGTCAGAAGATCGAGACCATCCTGGCCAACATGGTGAAATCCCGTCTCTACTAAAAATGCACAAATTAGCTGGGCGTGGTGTCGTACGCCTGAAGTCCCAGCTACTCGGGAGGCTGAGGCAGGTGAATCACTTGAACCCAGGAGGCGGAGGTTGCAGTGAGCCGAGATGGCGCCACTGCACTCCCACCTGGCGCAGAAGAAAGACTCCGTCAAAAAAATAAAATAAAATAAACCTGAAGAGAAATTTGTAATACTAAATCTATTAAAAAAAACTTGGAATTCTAACTGGAAGACCTAAATTTTGGAAAAATTATATTTTGGAATACTCAGAAGCAACAGTAAAAGGGACACAGATAAGTCGTCTTCTAATCAATAGGTTATAATAGGTTATGATTAAGAAGAATTTTTCGAAATTTAAAACTAGAGAATATGGGACTTAGTTTCTGTGGATGAAACGAGTCTGTCTCAATAAAGGGCAGTGGAATAACTGGCTGAGTCGAGGAGAGTTGCTTTCTTCCCAGTTGTTGGAATCTACAGAGTTGAGAGACCAGAAAGGGCCTCCCCTAGAGGGTGAAGGGAGAGGCCTCTCTTCTGAAGAGTTAACTGGGACCTAGGGTATGGAATCAGGTAGTTAGCAACTCTATGAGAAAAGACTGGAACCATGAATCCTGGAAACAGCCACATGACACCAGATGCCATCCCCTTCTGTTTGCCCTGAGCCCTTAGAAAGGCTTCCTAAAGATTTCATGGTGATCTCTGCTGTGCCTTGTTGTAGAATATGCGAGAAAGTTTCTGGGTCCAGGCTCCCATGAGGCAGTAAGAGGAGCATGCTCTGAATCTGGGATAGCCGGGGCATGTTAACCTCCAGGAACAGCAGTGGGGGCAGATGACAGGAGCAGAACACGTCACTACATAATCACCACGAATGGCCAGGCTGATGCCAATCAGGACAGAGGATTCAGCTTCACATATGTGATGTAAATACCCCTTCCTATCCTGATGTCCTAGATTAGATAGCGCCTCAGTGCGAGATCCAGCGGGCTAACAAAGGGAAGCATGATGGAGGATGAAGTCTTGCTAGGGACTGGTGCTTTTTGTTGTTGTTGTTGTTGTTGTTGTTGTTGTTGTTGTTGTTGAGACGAAGTCTTGCTCTGTCGCCCAGGCTGGAGTGCAGTGGCGAGATCTCGGCTCACTGCAAGCTCCTCCTCCCGGGTTCACGCCATTCTCCGGCCTCAGCCTCCGGAGTAGCTGGGACTACAGGCGCCCGCCACCATGCCCGGCTAGTTTTTTTGTATTTTTAGTAGATACAGGGTTTCACTGTGTTAGCCAGGATGGTCTCCTGTCCTCGTGATCCCTCCGCCTGAGACTCCCAAAGTGCTGGGATTACAGGCGCGAGCCACCGCGCCCAGCTAGGCCTTAATCTTTTTTTTTTTTTTTTTTTTTTTTTTTTTTTTTTTTTTTGATACAGAGTCTCGTTCTGTCACCCAGGCTGGAGTGCAGTGGCGCAATCTCGGCTCACTGCAAGCTCCACCTCCTGGATTCACGCCATTCTCCTGCCTCAGCCTCCCGAGTAGCTGGTACTACAGGAACCCGCTTCCACGCCCGGCTAATTTTCTGTATTTTTTTTTTTCATTTTTTTTTTTATTATTATTATACTTTGAGTTCTAGGGTACATGTGCATAACGTGCAGGTTTGTTACATATGTATACTTGTGCCATGTTGGTGTGCTGCAGCCATCAACTCGTCAGCACCCATCAACTCTTCATTTACATCAGGTATAACTCCCAGTGTAATCCCTCCCCCCTCCCCCCTCCCCATGATAGGCCCCAGTGTGTGATGTTCCCCTTCCCGAGTCCAAGTGATCTCATTGTTCAGTTCCCACCTATGAGTGAGAACATGGGGTGTTTGGTTTTCTGTTCTTGTGATAGTTTGCTAAGAATGATGGTTTCCAGTTGCATCCATGTCCCTACAAAGGACACAAACTCATCCTTTTTTATGGCTGCATAGTATTCCATACAGCCAACAGACACATGAAAAAAATTTCTGTATTTTTAGTAGAGACGGGGTTTCACCGTGTTAGCCAGGATGTTCTCCATCTCCTGACCTCGCGATACGCCTGCCTTGATCTCCCAAAGTGCTGGGATTACAGGCTTGAGCAACCGCGCCTGGCCGGTGCTTTCTTAAAGCCAGCGGGCTGCACGGTTTCACTCTGGGCAACCTCACTTGCCCATTGGCTTGGTGACACTATTTTCCTGCTCTCAGGTTATTCACAGAGCTGCTCTGACAAGAACCAGGGTGACTAATTCTATCTCACTTCCTTATTTTGTCCTCCCAAGCAAGTGGCAGTCAAGTCAAGCTCTCCACCTTCCCTGTCACTGTACAATTCAATTCAACCACAAATCACACAGCATTTCTTCTGCCTCTCACTCTTCCTCCTTCCTCTTCTCTTTCTCTTTCCCTAAATATTATTCCCCTCTCTTTCATGCTTATAAAAGCAGTTTGTGCCAGGTTGTGAAGGATTTTGAATGCTTGTCTAAGATTATATGCTTTATTAATGCAGAATAGGGAATGAATGTGTTTTTTTAAAGACAATTATCTTTTAACCTAATTTGTGGTCTCTCCTTTTGCCCCTTAAATATTGCTGCTACCCAGGATGTTTTGATTCGGTGTTTCATTTTTGTTTTCTTTTTCTTTCTTTCTTTTTTTTTTTTTTTTTTTTCTGATTCTTCCATACCTTTTTTGTGGGAATGCTCTCCTCACTAGACTAGGGCTTTCAAATCTATAATTACCTCAGGTACTCAAGGGCCAATCACTGATTCTATCTTTAGGCCAGAGGTTTCTCTGAACTCCAGATACACATACACAACACACAACACATATGCCACAAACTCTCAGGTCCTCTTGGAAAGTCCCTAGAATCAGCACATTGACACTGAAAGTTAGCCTTTCCCCACAAAGACATGCCTGTCTTCCCATATAATCTGTTAATCATATCATCACAACTCCCACGCCCCAAGCCACGAAACTGAACTTCATATTTGATTTCTTCCTTCGCTTTGTCCCTATACAATCAGTGGGTCAAGTTCTACTAAAATCTCCAAATAATTTCCCAACTGTATACTTTCCTTAAGTCTTTCTACCTTATTTAGCTTATCCTGTTATTTTTCCTTGCTTAGATTTCCATAATCATGAAAAACTGATTATATAGTGTTCCATACAAAATCTCTGATTTGTTCTATGCGCTGCTGCTGAAGTCATCTTTTTGAAACATAAACTTTCAGCTTATATGATCATGTGACTCTTCAGCAATAAGTTCTTTCATGGATCATCATCATCTTCAGGACACAGTAAGTATCATTTAGAATAATATTCACTGTCCTTAATGATCTATCTATAAGTCTTGACATTACAATATCATCTTCTGTATTTTACTATTCCAAAGTCACTGCCATTCTCTAAATATGAAATCCTCTCTTTGCAGCAGTGGTCCCTCTCATTGGTGGCTGCATCTGCCTGAACTCCCCTTTCCCCACACTTCTCAGACTCCTACGCTTCTTCCAGGCTTGTGTCCAGTTGTTTTCAAAACTCCTCTAGAAAGTACCCTACAGTCTATATTCTATGCCCAAGTTCTGTGCTCCAAAAAGAGTACTACAGCTATTCTGTGTTTCTGCAAGAGTTCAGTGAGTATCAAATAAACTGGTATGAGTATGTCTTCGGGTTCAAAATCCATAGGATACATTATAAGGCAATAATTAGCTATGCATAGTGTTTCTAAGGAAGATTTCAGAAATATATTATGACTCAGAGAGATCACAAATCACATGACTTGTTGTTCAGGGAAATTTACTAACACACTATGTTATTTTATTTACATTTTATTCACAATGAAATGTAAATCTTAGAAGCCATCCTAGTGGCGATATAAAATGAAAGCACAAAGAAGCAAAAGCATGTCCATGCTTCTAAGTGATGAGGACTACTCTTGAGCAATCCATATGACCCTTTAAGAAAACTGAGAAGTTTTCTTCTTGGAAAGAGGTAATTCTTTCACAGCAATAGCATTTTCCTTTTCAAATTCATCTCAAAAGTCAACAAAAGGTTACCAGTTACCATTAGAATAGATATTGTTTATATCACCCCTTTAACACAAAAATTTCAGATGTTATTGAAAGTCAATTTGCTGTAACAACATTTATGTGTCAGAAATTGTATTCAATTCCATACGGCTCCAGGTGAGTATTATCTAGAAATAGTTCTTCCAACCCTAAAGATTAGTAAATTTTTCTCAGAAGATGAGACACAAACTGCATAGAAAATTAAGTGCAATGCCCAAGAGCATGTCCTCCTTTTATTAGAAAACCAACAAACACATTACTCAATATGTTGTCCCGCATAAATATCAAACATGCAGAGTTTGCTACTGTTTTCTTGTTCTGAATTAAAATTGCTCCCAGTTGATTCCTCACTTTAAGTCTAGCAGGTAAGGGCCCAACTTAGCTAATTGGGCATATTTTTCAACAGGAGAGGGAGCTGCAGGTGGATTCTGGTTTAATTCTTGGTTTAATTTCTTTGTCTACTTTGCTGGTGGTATTCCAGAACAGATAATTAAGGTTTTTGAACTGTGATCCCCTCTCATATATTAATGGAACCTGTAAGTTCCATTATATATAGAACCAAATGAATGAGGACAGAATGAGAGGATGCCTGTGAACACGCCATAGAAACACTAGGCTCAGCTACTGAATACAATTGCTGGGAGAATCAAATACTCAAGTACACACATATGACATTAAGTTTCATTGAAGCTGCAAAACAATCACTGCTATTTTATTTCCTTTCTTTGATACACATGTCAAATAGTGAAAATATTCTCTATATAAACATTATAAAATAGTGAAGACTCACATTTTACTTTTTCCTTTGACCAAAATCTCATTGAGATTACAGTAAAGAGACTAGAAAAACACAAATTAATAATTACAAAGAACAGGAGAGGACATAACAATGTTTTGGAAGTTTAAAATCAGATGTGTGATGAGTAACTTGCTTACAAGGCTAATGCCTAAACCTGTGCTAAGCCAGCAGTAGGCAAAGAATAGGAATAAGATAATTTATATTGCAGAATTTTGGTAAAACCGGGAAATGTAAAATTTAGATGTTTGAAAGTATTACCTCAAGTGAACAGAAAATAAGACTGGTTTATAGGATACGTAAAGAGTTTAGTAACAAACTCATAGAACATAACTGCAACCAACTACAAGTTAAAAAAAAGAAATATTTAAAATAGTCAAAAACCTTCTAAAAGTCAATAAAGAAAAAAGTCAAATAATCCAATATAAAAATGGACCCAAGACAAGAACAAACATTTTAGAGGAGAAAAAACCCAAATGGCCGGCCATCATCAAAAAATACTCAACGCCCACTAACAGTTATCAGGCAAAGGCACATTCCGTTCACAATATGTTATTCGACCATCAAATTAAAAACAAATGCAGACAATAAATGCTTGAGACTAAGAGGAGTAACTGGTTTGTAAACTCTAGTAGGAACATTAATTGGTACAATAATTGTGGAAAATAGTCTAGTATTATTTATTAAAATTAAAGGTGTCCATATCCAAGGTCTCAGCGATTCTATCACCAGATATATACCCTTAAAAAACAAAAATCCTCTTACACATGTGCATCGAGGCATACCAGAATGTCTGTTCACCAAAGCATCTTTATCATAGCAAAAAATTGAATCACTTAAAAGTTATGTTGATGTAATAAAGAATAGAGAAACAAATTATGCAGTGTTATTGCAACAGAAGGTTGATTACAACGGAGAAAAAGAATAAACTCCAGCTACATAAATCAACATGGAAATCTAGGAAAATGTCTGTAGATATTCAATAATTACATAGTTGAAATATTAACAAACTTTGATTTCCTATTTCACATTTAAAATTGTTTTTATTAAATTGAAGTTAATAGTATTACCCTGTTATTCTAAATAGAAGTCCTGTTTGTGCTCCATGATCATAGGCATAGCATCCACTGAGTATTGTCAATCCCTGGGGACTCTGTCCAGTGCTCTCTGATGCTCATCTTCCTACACTTAAAAAGTATTGAGAACACACCCAAGAAGCTACTTTATACATGGGTACAATCTGTTTTTTATTTCCTAAGAGACAACCTAAAAATAAGACTATATATGTGAAAGATGAATAGATTTCACATAAATTCGAGAATTTTCTAAAATTCCAGCCATGTGACATTAAAATATCAAGAAAGCCTTGGATATCATGGATCTACCATAATCTGAACCTGGTAATGGGAAGAGAACCCTTTACTGCTTAATAGAAGAAATGAACCAAAAATGCCTATCTTGATGTCCAAATGGACCAGGTCTCCCAAACTAAGATGATCATGGAATTTGCCACCCAAATAATGTCACTTGGGAGAGTGATAGGAAGAGGTATGAATAATTTGCTAGGACAATAGACATAAGCCAGGAATGCCCTGGGAAAAAGAAAACATGCATTTAACTTACCCAAAACTAACAACCACTTATTGCTTTTGTCTGTCAATGAACATTTCTTTAGAAATTTTTGAAAAAGTTAACTTCTGTCTAGCTTTGGTAACTACTTTTATAACTTTCTCGATTCTATGGATTTATTTTCATTTCTATGAATGTGCAAGACAGGAAAGGTCTCAGTGCTGTAAACAAAGCACCAGTAGCAATCTCGAGGAAGTGTAAATTGTTTTGTTTCCTTGGCTGAATTCTTGAATTTTACCTCCATTTTTATGACTTACAATGAAAAGTCCTAAATATTACATTTTTATTTTGGCATCCAGTAATACCCTATCTGCAAGCTCGGGGAAAGTCCATAATTCAACATTTTCTAAAGGCTTTTGCTGCTGTAATATTTAACCTCCTTCCTTTTTTGATAAGAAAATAATAATGATGCAAAGAATATGTTTTTAATTGTGTGTTGAATAATATGTATTTTGTGTATACTAATATGTATTTTTATAATCAGATTTACCTTAAAGAATTATCAAGTAATCATTAAATATAAGTTTTTATTGGGGAATAATTTAAACAAAATAAAATACTTATATACAAAGGATACAGTTTGATGAGTTTTAGCAAACCTATATAGCTTTGTAACCACTCCTCTGATCAAGATACAGAACATTTCTATAGCACTCAGGCACAGTCACTCTTCTAATTTTCATCTTCATAGTTTAATTTACCTAGAAAGCAAACAAATTAAATACTACTATAGCTATGTATCTAAATATCTATATACAGACATATAGATTTGTCCATATAGCCATAGATATTAATATCTAGTTTTGTCTAGTCTTCCTTGTTTGAGATTCAGCTGTTTTTGCACCAATCAGTATTCCATTCTTTGTATTTCTGAGTAGCAAGCATTGCATAAATATAAAACCATTTGCTTATCTATTCATTTGATCATGAGAATTTTGTGCAATTTCAATTTAGATATGAAAATCTGCTATGAACACTTGATTTATTCCTCTTGGAAATGGAAATGTTATACCATTTTACATTTCACACAGTGCTTATGAGTTCAGTTGCTCAACATCCTTAACAACACTTGGTATTGCCAGTCTTACTCCTTTTAGTTATTCTAGTGGGTGTGACTTGGTAGCCCAAGATGGTTTAATTTCCACTTACTTGATTAATAATGATGTCAGCGCCTTTTCATGTACTTACTCACAATTTGTACGTCTTCTTTAGTGGCATACCTGGAGTGCTTGATCAGAGCACTTGCCCATTTTTAATGGGCTAATTTGTCTTTTTAGCAATAATTTTTATTATTCTTGATACATCTTGTCCATGGGCAAAACTAGGAAATAATGCCCATATCAAAATCTACATTTTAGTTATATATTAAACTATGTACAGTAATACATATATAACTATATATACATATAGATGTACATTATATATATCAGTCATATATTGGTCACTGCATATATTGATTTTTATATTTTGAAGTAATCTTAGATTTCTGGACTAAATCTATGTGGCCAACGTGTATTATCCTTTTATGTATTGCTGAAGGAGGTCTGACAATATTTCATAAAGGATTTTAGCATCCGTGATCATAAGTGCTATAGGTCCGTAATTTTAATACATTTTCATTTCGCTATAGCACTTGTCAGTGTTGGATTCAGGGCTATACTGATTTCATACAACAAATTGGGAATGTTTCCTCTCCTTGCATTTTGTGAAAGAGTTTGTATAAGTTTTGCATAATTGTTTCCTGAATTTTTAGTAGAGTGGACTAAAGAAGCCAACTGTACCTGGGGGTGTTCTGTGTATAGGGACAAAGGATGTAGTCTTAAGTCTCAATTTCACTTATTTAAACAAAATAAGGCTATTCAGATTTCCTCTTTTTATATTAATCTTAGCAGATTCTATTTTTCAATAAAAGTTTTCATTTCATTTACCATTTTTTTCTTTACGGAATAGTGTTTATATTTTTTCCTTTTTACACTTCTATATCTCTAGTATTCATGGTGATGCTCTGATAAATTGTGATTTTTCTGTTTCTTTTACAATTCTAACTAGTTTTATTTGTTTTATTCATCATTTCAAACAACCAACTTTTGTCTTTTTTTTTTTTTTTGAGACGGAGTCTGGCTCTGTCGCCCAGGCTGGAGTGCAGTGGAGCGATCTCGGCTCACTGCAAGCTCCGCCTCCCGGGTTCACGCCATTCTCCTGCCTCAGCCTCCCGAGTAGCTGGGACTACAGGCGCCCACAACCGCGCCCGGCTAATTTTTTTTTTTTGTATTTTTAGTAGAGACGGGGTTTCACCGTGGTCTCGATCTCCTGACCTTGTGATCCGCCCGCCTCGGCCTCCCAAAGTGCTGGGATTACAGGCGTGAGCCACCGCGCCCGGCCAACTTTTGTCTTTAGTATTTCTATCTTATGTTGGTTTTCTGTTACCTCTATTGTTTGTTTTCTTCGACTTACCTTGAATTACATTAAATCTTTCTTCAGATGGCCCTATAGAGTGAAAGGCGATATTTTTATCATAAACCTTTTCTTTTTGCTAATATAAAAAATTAAGGCTATACATTTCCCTCTAAGCTTCATCTCACAAATATTTGTTATCTTTAAATTATCTATAGCTTCTAATTTATTTTGTGGTTTCCTGTGCATAGCTTAATTTACAAATATTTGGGAATTTCTAAACATTATAGAATATTTTATCTCTTATTTAATTCTGTAGTGTCATAACTTAAAATTTTTTGCCTAGCCAAAGGTCACAAATATTTTCTTCCATTATTTTTCTATAACTGTTGTGGTTTTAAGTTTTACATTTGCTCTCTAATACACTTTTAGCTAATTTTTGAATTGTTGATTGAAATTAATTTTGTTTACTGTGGATATCAAATTGTTCTACTACCAGTTGTTTTTAGATAATCCTTTTCTCAATGAATTGCCTTTGCAATTTAGATGAAAACCAACTGATCATGTGAACCTGTGTCTAATTTTGTAGTCTCTATCCTTTTCCTATGATCTCTCTGTGCATTTTTACAACAGGACCATACTGCCTGTAATTAAGGCAGTTTTATTTTGAGCTTTGAAATGCAGCAGTACTATAACTCTGTTTCAAGCATGATGGCAAATTTGGTGTCTATTAATTCATCTGGAGTAAAAGAAAAATCTAATTCTTTCACAAACTATCTTAAAATTATTTCAATTGAATTTTTACCTCGAAATAATTTCATAGTTAGAAAAAAGATGTAAGTATAGTACACAGAATAACTCTATAACCTACACCCATTTTATTCTAAGTGCAACATAGTACATAACCATTAACAGGTTAACGTTGCCACATTGCCATGAACTGAACTATAGGCTTTATATTCAGACTTTACCTTTTTTCCACTAAAGTCTTCTTTCACTCCAAGATTTTATCCAACACACCACATTGCATTGGGTTATCATGTTTTCTTGGTCTCTTCCAATCGATGGCATTTTTTTCAGGTGTTTTGTTTTCTATGACCTTGATAGTTGTGATCAGTATAGGCCAGGTGATTCATAGACAGTCTCAATTTTGGTTAGTTCAATACTTCTTCATGATTAGGCTAGGTTTATAGATTTTTGTGAAGAATATCACAGAGGTGAACATCCTTCTTATTTCATTATTTGAGGAAGGTCAGGACTTATTTCTGGTAACATACACCTTGCCCACTTGGTTACAGTGGCGCCTGCTGGGTATCTCTATTCTACTTGGACACAGGAAAGGGAGCATCACACACTGGGTCCTATTATGGGGAAGGGGTAGAGGGGAGGGATAGCATTAGGAGAAATACCTAATGTAAATGACCAGTTAATGGGTGCAGCACACCAACATGGCACATGTATACATATGTAACAAACCTGCACGTTGTGCACATGTTCCCTAGAACTTAAAGTATAATAAAAATAAAAAAATAAAAAATAAAGTTACTATTTCTCACTTTATGTAGTTTATTGTTTGAAAGTGAGTCTCTAATTCCAACCCGCACTCAAAAGTAGGGATATTCAGCTCCACTTCTTGAAAGGAGGTATATGAACATATATTATTTGGAATTCCTCTGCAAAGAAGACTCCCCTATGCCATATATTTATATCCATAATCAATTTTATACCAGTACGAATTCATATTCATGTATGTTTATTTTATATTTAATATAGTGCCTATATGTATATACATACTATGTACAGGATACACACACACACACACACACACACACGCACGCTATGTTATGTATATTCTTGCTCAAATTGTACAAACTTTGGCTGTTGTGAGTTCTTTCAGATTGGGTCCCATGTCCTTTTGATATAACCTCATCTTTATTTAACTTCTATTTTTGTCACTATTCTACTTTCTAGTATTATAATATGCATTACACGTATCCTCTATTTTCCCTGCCTCAAGTAGAGAATCAGCCATTTTTCCAGGAAATCCTGGTTCATTTCGTTAGAGAGTAGTATTTGGAAACTGAAGAATGGCACGTGCAGTGTGTTTATGATTACTGGAATTACAGTGCTTCTAGATACCATGCATATGCACAGCTAGGGAACACATGCATGTATCCTAACCTGCATGCTCATATAATTTATGTATCCGTCCGTATTTGTTATTGAATTAAACAAATTCATAGTACCTCCAGTTGTAATCCAGAACCACGAGCTTCAAAGTCAGTCCCCACCATCCCTCCTGGCTTCTTCCTCTGACAGAGAAAATGCTGAATCAATTTGCTTAAAGTGGCATCTGCAAGGTTTAGCTATTCCAAAGTCACTCTTTAGAGTAATGTATTACCTATATTTTATTACTTATTTGTCAAACCCTAGTGTATTCGTAAAGCGGTTTCAAAATTTCTAACCTCCATTTCTGTAAAAAACGAGTTTCCCAAATAAGGTACAGTGATTAATTCTTTAATTCTATAATTCTTTTGTCTTTAGCTTACCTTAGAGTTTCCAGTCAAAGCAGTTCTTTTTCTGATGTTTCTCAAGTCAGCTCTTATTTTTCCCTCACCACCTTCAGTGAAGTTTGTTATACATTTATAATACAGTTTGATTCATTTTTTACAGTCTGCATTCCATTCTGACATTCCCTGGCGTCCTGGTTGATTTTTTTAATTGACCTGTCTTCAAATCTACTAGATGACTCTTGACAAGTGCATAGAGTCATGTATCTACCACCCAGGTATCATGCAGAAGAATTTTATCACTTTCAAAATTCCCTGTGTCCTTGTTACATTCAATCATTCCTGCCTTTGGTTTTAAATACAACATCAACAGGATATATGGTAAAAAAAAGTTTAAAAATTGGACTTCATAAAACTTTAAACTTTTGCTTTGTGAAACACATTGTTAAGAGAATAAGAAGACAACTGTATAGTGAGAGAAAATATTTGCAAATCATATATCTGATAAAGAATTTGTATCCAGAATGTATAAGAAAACTTAAAACTCAACAAGAAAAAAATAAAGAAAAAAAATCATCACAAGACTTTTAACAGACACTTAACTATAGAAGACATATTAATGGCAAGTAAGAATATAAATAAATCTAAATTTAAACCACATTGAAAGGCCACTACCTAAGTTTTAGAATGTCTAAAATTAAACAAAACTCTCACAATATCAATGGCTGGTGAGGATGCGGAGGCACAGGAATCCTCACACATTGATTGTTGGTTGCAATATGACATAGCCACTGTGGAAGACAGTTTGGCAGTTTTTTAGATAAGTAAGCCTGCCTTATCATTCAACTCAGAATTCCCACTTTGTTTTGCATGTTTGTTAGTGTGTTTTTGATTTCATTTTTAGACTGAGTTTTGCTCTTGTTGCTCAGGCTGGAGTGCAATGGTGCGATCTTGGCTCACTGCAACCTCCCTGTCCCAGGTACAAGCGATTCTCCTGTCTCAGTCTCCCAAGTAGCTCTGATTAAAGGCATGCACCACCACGCCTGGCTAATTATTCTGTATTTAGTAGAGATGGGGTTTCACCATGTTAGTCAGGGTGGTAACGAACTCCTGACCTCTGGTGATCCACCGGCGTCAGCCTCCCAAAGTGCTGGGATTACAGGCATGAGCCACCATACCCGGCCAAGCATTCCCACTTTTAAACATTTACCCAAGTAACTTGAAAGCATATTCACACACATACACGACACACACGCACACAAACACAAGTTGGATACTCTTTAGTTGAAATATTTCCTTATCCTCATACAAAATAACATTAAGCATAGGTATTTTATTTTTCTAATTTTCTTTCCAAAGCACCTTAATAAGTTTAACAAAATCATTTATCTATATTTAGCTGTATTTCTACAAGCTTCTACCTAACATTCTATACAAAGATAGTTCAAGTCATCTATATATTTTTATTAGAATTTGAATATGCATATTTTATTTCCCTTTAAATGCATTTAGATTTTATTATTCATAGATATCTAATTATTCAAAAATATATATCTAATTTTAAATTATTTAAATAAGTAAACTGCTACCTTCTAAAATATGTGAAAATACAAACAAAAAGTGCATTTGACAATAAGGAGATTTTTTTATTTTGGGACAATCATTTCTGCTTTCCCTGAACTTTGTTGGGTGAGAAAAATATTTCAGTTTGTGTTACTAATCCCTGAAGCAGAGTATGTCAGCATGAGTTTCTCTACACCCCCCGGCTCCCCGACAGCCCGGACTTTTTCTGTAAGGCAGTAAATGAAGTCAGGCTTCATCCCTATAGTTTCATCTTGAGTAAGTCTACAAAAGGGCCCAAAATTCACATTAGCGGGCTTCTTGTTTGACTCTGATCTGCAACCAGGAGTTACTTCATGAGTTTCACATCTATTTTTTTGAATAATAGTTATGTATGAATTAGTCTAAAAGTAAGTATTAAAATATCAAAAATACAGAGTTATTTCCTCTGCAAAGAAGCAAGCAAATAAAACTGAGTCTATAATTCCATCTAGCTATATATATGTGTATATAAATTTTTCATATTTATCTGTTTCAAGACTTATTTTAAAATGTGTCTATAGTCATTGTCACCACTAGCTCTCCATGAAGATTCTCCTCAATCCATTTCAATGAGGCTCCCCCTTTTCTCTGAAGACTGCTCTCCTCCAGGTCGCCAGGGCTCTGCCACTGTCACTCCTGGCCCCCTCCCTATGTTTGGCATTGCCATCATTCCTGAAGCACTGAATCCCCCCAGCATGGGGAGCACCACATGTGACTGGTGTTCCTACCTCATTTGGTGCTGCTTCTCATCTCCTTTTGTCATTGTTTTGTGTCATCTTGACCTCCAAAGCCCAGAGCACTACAAGCAGCTCAAGTCCTGTTCTCTTTCTTGACCTTTATTCAAGATTGCTGACCTGACAATGCTACTAGAAGCTTTCATAGGTGTCTTGAACCCAGCATAAGAAATACACATATTGATCCCTTTCCTTTACATAAAAAATGCTGTGTGCCTCATATATGTGAGTAGAACATTCATCCACCCACTGCTCAACTCCCAATCTACAGCCGCTGCTCCTGCCCAGTCAGTCTCCTTCTACTCATTCTTACCTGTTGATCCCTGCAGTGTAAATGGAAGCACGATTCACTCCATCCCCATTGCTGCCACAGTCATGTCTATCATTTCCCTAGATTCCTGAAGAAGCTTCGTAAATGATCCCCAGTCCTATTTTTGAGCCCTCCAATTCACCCTACAGTGCTAAAGCATGAAACATATGATAAAATTCTCACCCTTTGCTTACAAACCCCGAGAGGACCTGGTCCCTATATAACCCATGGAAATTCTTCCTGAAAATCTGTATGCTGCTGGCTCCTCCTCTCTCTAATATGCCCTGCTCAGAGGAGCCCATCCTTGATGACCTCACCTAGGTATGCTGGACCTCATACTCACTGCTATCATTTCACCCTTAGGTTATTCTGTCCTATCAAAATCAACACTATCCGAACTATTGTCTTCATTTGTATGTTCCCTTCCTGATTGATTTCTCCATCTGCCTTCCATCTGTGGCCTGATCATACAATGCATTCTAAGTAATTTGTCTAAAAAGTATTTCATTTAACCATTAAGATGGTTTTGTATAGCACATCTTGAAGTAGCATTGTTCAAAGTTATTTTTTTTAAGTAGGCATTTCATTCAATCAGATGAAATTTTCTAGGCTAAAGATTCTAGTCAGGATGTTGGAAGTGAAGGTGTATGACTGCATCTGTGTGTCAATGCTTCTGATCAAATGTGTCAGCACTCTGGTCCTGCTCTCCAGGATTCATGGACTCAAATCCATACCGAGGTTGATGGAAGGCTTTCTGGTGACATGTTCTTGTTATGCTTCTCAGTTACCTCATGTTAAAAGAAATTCTAATTTTTAATACTAATTAAGACATATGATATAACTGTTAATAAGCAGGAGAGAGTAGCTGTATTCCAATTTCTGACCTAGGAAGTAAGTCTTAATATCTTACTCTCCATTATCAACTAAATACAAGGCATCTTTAATGGAGGTTTTACTCAAGAATATGTGGCATAGCCATTATACTAAAATACACTCTAAAATTAAACCAGACCAATAGAGTTGTGCACCCAAACGGTAACATATTGGTTCTTTCTAAATTGCTTTTACAGACTGCTTGCTAAGTGATTCTTATCAAACTTGCATCTGAGCAAATGTTATGCATATGTATGTTTGAAAGTATGAGACTATTTGGCACAGTTTGGTGGGAAAAAGTATCCATAAAGACACTTGAAAAGTGATGTTCCTAATATAAATAAGTCTTTAATACACAGAAGCAATTTCTGCTATGCCAGTTACTATTTGTCACCCTAGTTAGGAAATATTTTCTAGAATCATCCCTTCCACTGCCAAAATGTAATTGTATTCCCCTTTTCTATTCAGTATTTAAATGCCAGGGGAGGATAAGGAACGAACACGACTTTTTCTCAATAAAAATTCAGTAATACAAAATATAGCAAAGCAAAACTTGAAAACTAGACAGGGAATTTTGTCTTGGACAGAAAGTGATATTATTATGAGTATTGGAAATGAGAAACACTTAAACAAATTTCCCACTAGAACATTTCCCACATGGAGTTCTGTCAGGTCGAGGCAGCACGGTCATATAATGTAATTGTTCTGGGTAATGGGAGATACTGTGGATTTTATTTATTTTTATTTAATTTAGTTTATTTATTTATTTATTTTAAGATGGGAGTCTTGCTCTGGCCCCCAGGGCTGGAGTACAGTGGAGTGATCTCGAGTCACTGCAACATCTGCCTCCTGGGTTCAAGCGATCCTCGTTTCTCAGCCTCCCGAGTAGCTGGGACTACATGTGCCCACAACCAGGCCCGTCTAATTTTTTTGTATTTTTAGTAAAGATGGGGTTTCACTATGTTGGCCAGGCTGGTCTTGAACTACTGACATCAGGTGATCCACCCACCTTGGCCTCCCAAAGTGCTGGGATTACAGGTGTAAGCCACCACACTGGCCATGGACTTTATTTTTAATTTCTCTTGCTTTTGCAAAATTTCAGTGAGAGGTTTTAACATGATGAAATACACTCATCAACCTGTATTCATAGGCTTGTTAACACTTGTATAAAGTAAAAATGCAAGTCATTAGAAAATTTTACTTCATTTACCAACAGCTTCGTTAACAAACTTTATCTCCTCCCAAATAAACCTAATTACAAAGTTATCGACATTTTTTCATTTCTGGTTATATTTTCTTTCTTTTTTTTAATTTTCCATTTTATTTTATTTTATTTTTGTAACTGTTATTATACTTTAAGTTCTAGGGTACATGTGCACAATGTTCAGGTTTGTTACATATGTATACATGTGCCATGTTGGTGTGCTGCACCTATTAACTTGTCATTTACATTAGGTATTTCTCCTAATGCTATCCCTCCCTCCTCCGCCCTCCCCACAATAGGCCCCGGTGTGTGATGTTCCCCTTCCTGTGTCCAAGTGATCTCATTGTTCAATTCCCACCTATGAGTGAGAACATGTGGTGTTTGGTTTTCTGTTCTTGCAATAGTTTGCTGAGAATGATGGTTTCCAGCTGCATTCATGTCCCTATAAAGGACATTAATTCATCCTTTTTTATGGCTGCATAGTATTCCACGGAGTATATGTGCCACATTTTCTTAATCCAGTCTGTCACTGATGAACATTTGGGTTGATTCCAAGTCTTTGCTATTGTGAATAGTGCTGTAATAAACATACGTGTGCATGTGTCTTTATAGCAGCATGATTTATAATCCTTTGGGTATATACCCAGCAATGTGATGACTGGGTCAAATGGTATTTCTAGTTCTAGATCCTTGAGGAATTGCCACACTGTTTTACACAATGGCTGAACTAGTTTACAGTCCCACCAACAGTGTGAAAGTGTCCCTATTTCTCCACATCCTCTCTGGCACCTGTTGTTTCCTGATTTTTTAATGATTGCCATTCTAACTGGTGTGAGATGGTATCTCATTGTGGTTTTGATTTGCATTTCTCTGATGGCGAGTGATAATGAGCATTTTTTCACGTGTCTGTTGGCTATATGAATGTCTTCTTTTGAGAAATGTCTGTTCATATCCTTTGCCCACTTTTTGATGGGGTTTTTTTTTTTTTTTCTTGTAAATTTGTTTGAGTTCTTTGTAGGTTCTGGATATTAGCCCTTTGTCAGATGACTAGATTGCAAAAATTTTCTCCCATTCTGTAGGTTGCCTATTCACTCTGATGGGAGTTTCTTTTGCTGTGCAGAAACTCTTTAGTTTAATTAGATCCCATTTGTCAATTTTGGCTTTTGTTGCCATTGCTTTTGGTGTTTTAGACATGAAGTCCTTGACCATGCCTATGTCCTGAATGGTATTACCTAGGCTTTCTTCTAGGGTTTTTATGGTTTTAGGTCTAACATTTAAGTCTCTAATCCATCTTTAATTAATTTTCGTATAAGGAATAAGGAAAGGATCCAGTTTCAGCTTTCTACTTATGGCTAGCCAATTTTCCCAGCACCATTTATTAAATAGGGAATCCTTTCCCCATTTCTTGATTTCAAAGATCAGATGTTTGTAGATGTGTGGTATTATTTCTGAGGGCTCTGTTCTGTTCCATTGGTCTATATCTCTGTTTTGGTACCAGTACCATGCTGTTTTGGTTACTGTAGCCTTGTAGAATAGTTTGAAGTCAGGAAGCCTGATGCCTCCAGCTTTGTTCTTTTGGCTTAGGATTCTCTTGGCAATGTGGGCTCCTTTTTGGTTCCACATGAACTTTAAAACAGTTTTTTCTAATTCTGTGAAGAACGTCATTGGTGGCTTAATGGGGGTGGCATTGAATCTATAAATTACCCTGGGCAGTATGGCCATTTTCACAATATTGATTCTTCCTCTCCATGAGCATGGTATGTTCTTCCATTTGTTTGTGTCCTCTTTTATTTCACTGAACAGTGGTTTGTAGTTCTCCTTGAAGAGGTCCTTTACATCCCTTGTAAGTTGGATTCCTAGGTATTTTATTCTGTTTGAAGCTATTGTGAATGGGAGTTCATTCATGATTTGGCTCTCTGTCTGTTACTGGTGTATAAGAATGCTTGTGATTTTTGCACATTGACTTTGTATCCTGAGACTTTGCTGAAGTTGCTTATCAGCTTAAGGAGACTTTGGGCTGAGATGATGGAGTGGAGTTTTCTAAATATACAATCATATCATCTGCAAACAGGGACAATTTGACTTCTTCTTTTCCTAACTGCATACCCTTTATTTCTTTCTCTTGCCTGATTTCCCGAGCCAGAACTTCCAACACTATGTTGAATAGGAGTGGTGAGAGAGGGCATCCTGTCTTGTGCCAGTTTTCAAAGGGAATTTTTCCAGTTTTTGCCCATTCAGTATGATATTGGCTGTGGGTTTGTCATAAATAGCTCTTATTATTTTGAGATACATTCCATCAATACCGAATTGATTGAGAGTTTTTAGCATGAAGGGCCGTTGAATTTTGTCAAAGGCCTTTTCTGCATCTGTTGAGATAATCATGTGGTTTTTGTCTTTGGTTCTGTTTATATGTTGGATTATGTTTATTGATTTGAATATGTTGAACCAGCCTTGCATCCCAGGGATGATGCCCACTTGATCATGGTGGATAAACTTTTTGATGTGCTGCTGGATTCGGTTTGCCAGTATTTTATTGAGGATTTTTGCATCAATGTTCATCAGGGATATTGGTCTAAAATTCTCTTTTTTTGTTGTTGTGTCTCTGCCAGGCTTTGGTATCAGGATGATGTTGGCCTCATAAAATGAGTTAGGGAGGATTCTCTCTTTGTCCATTGATTGGAATAGTTTCAGAAGGAATGGTACCAACTCCTCCTTGTACCTCTGGTAGAATTCAGCTGTGAATCCATCTGGTCCTGGACGTTTTTTGGTTGGTAGGCTATTAATTATTGCCTTCATTTCAGAGCCTGCTATTGGTCTGTTCAGGGATTCAATTTCCTCCTGGTTTAGTCTTGGGACAGTGTAAGTGTCCAGGAAATTATCCATTTCTTCTAGGTTTTCTAGTTTATTTGCATAGAGGTGTTTATAGTATTCTCTGATGGTAGTTTGTATTTCTGTGGGGTCAGTGGTGATATTCCCTCTATCATTTTTTATTGTGTCTATTTGATTCTTCTCTGTTTTCTTCTTTATTAGTCTTGCTAGCATTCTATCAATTTTGTTGATTTTTTCAAAACCAGCTCCTGGATTCATTGACTTTTTGGAGGTTTTTTGTGTCTCTATCTCCTTCAGTTCTGCTCTGATCTTAGTTATTTTTTGCCTTCTGTTGGTTTTGAATGTGTTTGCTCTTGTTTCTCTAGTTCTTTTAATTGTGATGTTAGGGTGTCAATTTTAGATCTTCCCTGCTGTCTCTTGTGGGCATGTAGTGCTATAAATTTCCCTCTACACATTGCTTTAACTGTGTCCCAGACATTCTGGTATGTTGTATCTTTGTTTTCATTGGTTTCAAAGAACATCTTTATTTTTGCCTTCACTTTGTTATGTACCCAGTAGTCATTCAGGAGCAGGTTGTTCAGTTTCCATGTATTTGAGTGGTTTTTATTGAGTTTCTTAGTTCTGAGTTCCAGTTTGATTGCACTGTGGTCTGAGAGACAGTTTGTTATAATTTCTGTTCTTTTACATTTGCTGAGGAGTGCTTTGCTTCCAACTATGTGGTCAATTTTGGAGTAAGTGTGATGTGGTGCCGAGAAGAATGTATATTCTGTTGATTTGAGGTAGAGAGTTCTGTAGATGTCTATTAGGTCCACTTGGTGCATAGTTGAGTTCAATTCCTGGATATCCTTCTTAACTTTCTGTCTCTTTGATCTGTCTAATGTTGACAGTGGGGTGTTAAAGTCTCCCATTATTATTATATGGGAGTCTAAATCTCTTTGTAAGTCTCTAAGGACTTGCTGTACAGATCTGCGTGCTCCTGTATTGAGTGTATATATATTTAGGATAGTTAGCTCTTCCTGATGAATTCATCCCTTTACCATTATGTAATGGCCTTCTTTGTCTCTTTTGATCTTGGACAGGTTAAAGTCTGCTTTATCAGAGGCTAGGATTGCAATCCCTGTTTTTTTTTTTGTTTGTTTGTTTTCCATTTGCTTGGTAGATCTTCCTCCATCCCTTTATTTTGAGCCTCTGTGTGTCTCTGCATGTAAGATGGGTCTCCTGAACACACCAAACTGACGAGTCTTGACTCTTTATCCAATTTCCCAGTCTGTGTCTTTTAATTGGACCATTTAGTCCATTTACATTTAAGGTTAATATTGTTATGTGTGAATTTGATCCTGTCATTGTGATATTAGCTGGTTAGTTTGCTCGTTAGTTGATGCAGTTTCTTCCTAGCCTCGATGGTCTTTACATTTGGCATGTTTTTGCAATGGCTAGTACCGGTTTTTCCTTTCCATGTTTAGTGCTTCCTTCAGGATCTCTTGTAGGGCAGGCCTGGTGGTGACAAAATCTCTCAGCATTTGCTTTTCTGTAAAGGATTTTATTTATCCTTCACTTATGAAACTTAGTTTGACTGGATATGAAATTTGAGGTTGAAAATTCTTTTCTTTAAGAATGTTGAATATTGGCCCCCACTCTCTTCTGGATTGGAGAGTTTCTGCCAAGAGATCTGCTGTTAGTCTGATGGGCTTCCTTTTGTGGGTAACCCGACCTTTCTCTCTGGCTGCCCTGAACATTTTTTCCTTCATTTCATCTTTGGTGAATCTGACAATTATGTGTCTTGGCGTTGTTCTTCTCGACGAGTATCTTTGTGGCATTCTCTGTATTTCCTGAATTTGAATGTTGGCTTGCCTTACTAGGTTGGGGAAGTTCTCCTGGATGATATCCTAAAGAGTGTTTTCCAACTTGGCTCCATTTTCCCCATCACTTTCAGGCACACCAATCAGACAGAGATTTGGTCTTTTCACATAATCCCATATTTCCTGGAAGCTTTGTTCATTTGTTTTTACTCTTTTTCCTCTAAACTTCTCATCTCATTTCATTTCATTCATTTGATCTTCAATCACTGATACTCTTTCTTCCAGTTGATTGAATCAATTACTGAAGCTTGTGCATTTGTCATGTAGTTCTCATGTCATGATTTTCATCTCTATCAGTTCTTTTAAGATGTTCTCTGCATTGATTATTCTAGTTATCCATTCATCCATTCTTTTTTCAATATTTTTAGTTTCTTTGCACTGGTTACATAGTTCCTCCTTTAGTTCTGTGAAGTTTGATCAACTGAAGCCTTCTTCTCTCAACTAGTCAAAGTCATTCTCCGTCCAGCTTTGTTCCATTGCTGGTGATGAGGTACGTTCCTTTGGAGGGGGAGATGTGCTCAGATTTTTTGAATTTCCAGCTTTTCTGCACTGCTTTTTCTCCATCTTTGTGGTTTTATCTGACTTTGGTCTTTGATGATGGTGACATACTGGTGGGGTTTTTGGTGTGGATGTCCCTTCTGTTTGTTAGTTTTCTTTCTAACAGTCAGGACCCTCAGCTGCATGTCTGTTGGAGTTTGTTTGAGGTCCACTCCAGACCCTGTTTGCCTGGGTATCAGCAGCAGAGGCTGCAGAAGATAGAATATTGCTGAACAGCGAGTGCTGCTGCCTGATTCTTGCTCTGGAAGCTTCCTCTCAGGGGTGTACCCCGTCATGTGAGGTGTGAGGTGTTGGTCTGCACCTAGTGGGGGATGTCTCCCAGTTAGGCTACTCAGGGGTCGGGGACCCAGTTGAGCAGGCAGTCTGTCTATTCTCAGATCTCAACCTCCATGCTGGGAGAACCACTACTCTCTTCAAAGCTGTCAGACAGGGACTTTTACATCTGCAGAGGTTTCTGTGCTTCTTGTTTAGCTATGCCCTGTCCCCAGAGGTGGAGTCTACAGAGGCAGGCAGGCCTCCTTGAGCTGCAGTGGGCTCCACACAATTCGAGCTTCCTGGAGGCTTTGGTTACCTACTTAAGCCTCAGCAATGGCTGGCACACCTCTCCCAGCTTCGCTGCAGCCTTGCAGTTGGATCTCAGACTGCTGTGCTAGCAATGAGGGAGGCTCTGTGTGAGTGGAACCCTCCGGGCCAGGTGTGGGACATAATCTCCTGGTGTGCCGTTTGCTAAGGCCCCTGGTAAAACACAGTATTAGGGTGGGAGTTACCCAATTTTCCAGGTGTTGTGTGTGTCAATTTCCCTTGACTAGGAAAAGGAATTCCCTTCCCCCTTGTGCTTCCCAGGTGAGGCGATGACTCGCCCTGCTTCAGGTCTTGCTGGTCGGGCTGCACCCACGGACCAGCATGGACTGTGCGACACGCCCCAGTGAGACGAACCTGGTACCTCAGTTGAAAATGCAGAAATCACCCATCTTCTGTGTGACTCATGCTGGGAGCTGGAGGCTGGAGCTGTTCCTATTCGGCCATCTTGGGCACCCCCTCTGGTTACATTTTCTTAAAAAATAAATAAATTCTCTCACTTAATCAACTGCTTAATTCATTCAACCCAAATATATATATATATATATATATACATATATATATATTCATTCATATATATAAATATTTTTATTGCAGGTTTGTGCAAAAAAGTAAAAAGCAAAATTTGTGTGTTTGCTATGAAATTCCTTGTGACTCCTTCTTCAATCTCCTACTCTCTTCTCTCACCTTTTCTTTGTTTATAACTCCTCTGTTATAAACTTTATGTCCTTGTGTTATAAATCATATTGTATCCTTCATCTTAACTTTAGTCTGGGTTTCTGCAGAAAAGACACGGTGGAATTCATCCTTGTGTTCCCAGATATTGCAAAATGCCTATCATGTGGAAACTGTTTAAGAAATATATGTTTTCTGGCTAAATAACTTTAAAAATGTTTAAATAACAAATTTACAGCTATACCATAAAATATTAAGGAAGCCATAAGAAACAATTAGGTAAACACACAAACAAACACAATTATAGCAACCCAGAAAGAAATGTCATAACACTTAAAGATAAAAAGGAAGTTATAGAAAAATAGAGTGTCAGTTGATTTTGTAATAACAGGTGTCAATATAAATAATTTGTAACTATGTGTGGGTGTAATAATTATATGCAATTTTAAAGGATAAGAAATAATGAAACACACATATATATGCCCAGCTTTTATTTTCTTTTATTTTCAATATTATTACATTATAAATATACATAATTATGCATTATGAAACCTTAACTGAATCTTTGTCATGAGATATGTTATTGGTTCCTTGTGGTCCCCTAATTCTTTCTCTGTAGCTCTATCTAGTAGAACATTTATACAACATATTGTAAGACATTAAACTTACATTTTCACCCTCCACTAAATTAAGAATTCTCTAAGGTGGATTTCATGTCATTTTGTTGTTGTTGTTGCTATGTACCTTAATGATCACATAGTAATGTATTTCAGATACTCAAAGTGTTCAGTTTAAAATGGATAAATAATTATATAGAAATTTAGTTAGCTAATCTTCCTAGCACATGTCCATTTTTGCACATATTCACATCTCTCATTGCAAGCCTTCAGGAAGGTTTGAACCATTAGTAGTCACAATGTTTGTTTATTAATCATTAGGAAAATGCTAATTAAACCCAAGGTGTGGAACAATTCCACACCTACTAGAATTCTGGAAATTAAAAACAAAAGTGAAACAAATGAAAAAATGCAGACTAAGGGTTGGCAAGGATGAAGAACTGAAGCTCTCACAGGTTGCTGGTGGGCATCCAGAGGTATCTTATGAAGTTCAACACGCAATTACCATATGATCTAGCAATCCTATTCCTGTATATTTAAGTAAGAAAACTGAAAACAGACATTCATAGGAAGACCTGCCTAAAACGTGTATAGCAGGCTAATTCATAATCAGCGAAACTTGGAGACTGCATGTATCTTTCAAGTGATCACTGAAGAAACACGTTTCCATGCATTCTTACAGAGTTTCCATTCCAATGGGTCTGGTGTGGGCCAAATAATTTGAATTTCTATCAAGTTTCCAGGGGATGTTAAAGCCGTTGCTTTGGAAACCAGACAATGAGCATATTGATTTAGAATATAATTAGTAAAGAGCTTAGGTGGTCGCTCTCTCAACCTACTTCTTTATAATGGAACCAATGTATACAAGTATTTGTACAATGATGTGTGAGGTGAGATGAAAATAGTCTCTCTGTTTCCAAAATGACTATATTTTAAAGATGACCCAGAAAGATCCTCCCATAAAGAAGGAATGAAGACGGATATGTCAAAATATGAACTTAATGCTCTAAGCATTTAAAATGAAAGACAAATGAGGTTGGCACTGGGTCTCTGCAGGCCAAGGGGAAGTTTGTATTATGTATGTGCACACACACTCAAATACACACTCACTCCCACCCATCCACATTCAGACTCACATCCACATGCTACAAACATTCACACATACACACTAACATGAACATTCTCACTCACACATATACAGATTCTCACACTCATACCCACGCATACCACACCACATAAAATACACAGACATTCTCACACTCACACACACTCTTACACCCACATACACATACATACGGCATATACACACCATACATACCCTCTCTCTTTCAGACACACACATGTTCAAGATGAACCAGAATGGGAAATCTGGCTGAGAAAGGGAGCATCACCTATAGCAGTTCATTAGACTCAGAAGAAGGCTGAACATGGAAACAACCGGAAAGATGCAATGTCATGTGTGACAATCTGGGATCCTTCCAGAAACCCTTCTTTATAACTACAATAACAAGAGTGGAGTCAGTTGATCCCTCTTTAAATGTTAGATTTCTGTCTCACACTTCTTGATTTCTGGCATCATACAGAACAAAGATTTGCCTCATCAATGCTTATTGGTTGATTATTTTTTATCAACTAAACTGGGGCCTTATAGAACAATATATTATCTTTAGGACACTGCAAATTTTGCAGCCGTTTACTCCAGCACTTATTTTAATTTTTGCATTGTTTTCTTTGCAATATAAAACAGAAACATAAAACTTGCTAGTGACATGTGAAAAGCTTCAGACATCAAATGAATTTGGCAAGACTGTTCTAAACTGAACTACATTACTGAGCTGTATGAGTTAATTCATCGCTAAGAATCACTGTGAATCTTTCTGCAAATGCTCTCATCTCCTTTAAATTCCAGTGACTCACTCTTGGCTCTGGTGCTTTACAATCTTGCCAGGTATCTTGGGAATGTGCACAGTGGGCACATGAAAGATAATTAGCTGTTTCTTCAAATGACCCAACTGTGGAGTGCATTAAGATAATTCTAGAGTCCCATAAATGTAGAGGATTCTTTCTTCTTTTCCTTGCTTAGTCTCCAAGAGCAGGGCATACTATGCACATCTGATGATGTCTTTCTAGTCTTTTAAGTTTTTACTGATGGATTTTTAAGAAAAATAGTTGGAATTATTTTAGCATATATTTGGGATTTTTAACTAAGTCTAATGTTGGCAGACATGACACAGTCATTCTGTTTTCTAGGTTAATGACATCTTACATATTGCAGCTCTTCTGGGAGTGCTAGTCAACATGGGTTAAAGCCTAAAAGCTTACACTCTTAGACTATATCCATATTTAGGGTTTACCTAAGCAAATAAGTCATATTTAGAAACTATGCATATAAATAACCACAGCAATTTTATAGTAAAAAATTGCATGTTCAAATATAAATGATTTATTATGTACATTGTGATATGTACATTCAGTATAATATTTTGTTGCCATTAAAAATGTTTTTAAAAATGTTGGTAACATAATATCCCCTGATATATGCCAAAAGTAGGTTACAAAATAAGACATTCACTGTAATCTCAATTATAGGAACATAAATACCCACAGATATACATAAATGTACACAAATATACTCAAATACATGTACATAAAAATCTACACAAATATAAGCAAATATACACAATACGAATGGACACATACATCAAAATGGTAACAGCATTTGTGTGTAACAGGATCATAAATGGCTTTTATTTCCCATTGTTTTTCTGTTATTTCTAAACTTTTAGACTTTAGTTCAGTAATTTTATTGTCAAATAAATATAAAATTTGAAACTTAAAAAGTCAGTATGATACACTCTATATCATATAAATATAACTTACAGTTTTTATTTGCTTAGGAAAATATGCAACAATCCTACCCACTTTAATGAATTTCAATATCTTACCCAAGGATTTTTCTGTTTAAAATAGATACCTGTTTTATTAGGAAAAAACACAACTGCCTGCAAATGGCACTCACCACCCAGTATGAGCTGCATGCCCTTCAGTGCTTTGAAGGTGCATGAGTCTTTCAAATAATTCTTCTTCTTATTATTATTATTGAGACGGGAGTTTCACTCTTGTTGCCCAGGCTGGAGTGCAATGGTGAAATCTCAGCTCAGTGCAACCTCTGCCTCCCAGGTTCAAGCAATTCTCCTGCCTCAGCCTCCTGAGTAGCTGGGATTACAGGTGTGTGCCACCATGCCTGGCTAATTTTTGTAATTTTTTTAGTAGCGATGGGGAGTTTCACCATGTCGGCCAGGCTGGTCTTGAACTCCTGACCTCAGGTGATACACCCACCTCAGCCTCCCAAATTGCTGGGATTATAGGTGTGAGCCACTGTGCCCAGCCAGAACTCTTTATTAAGGTTGGTCTATTTTCATTGGCATCATGCTGAATTATTTCAGTTGCTGTTTTTTTCTGAGAACACATTTTCAGTGCTTTCTTCATCCGTGAAAAACGTCATCTGTGGAATTCACGTCAACCGTGAATTTCAGGGGTTGAGAGGCTGTGTCTTGCCCTGATATCCTTACTCCAGACTGTTAAAGTTCTCACACTAATGTCATTTTTAAGGTTGTCATGAAGACACATTATCAGCATCTGTAAAAAAACGTATTCCTCTACCAGATATGTTTCTTAGCTTTAGACCACAGAATGGAATTCAAGCAGAAAATTTATTGATAAGAAACATATTGGTTTGATCCCATAATTAATGTAAAGGCTGAAGAATTGGACTCAGGACACAGAGGCTAGCCCAGGAGGTGAGGCATGGCTGACATGCTAACATGGGAATCCTGTCTTGAGGAGTCACTCCAAGAGGAGTCACCATAGGTCACTCACTGTGGCCCCAGCTACTGCATCTCTGGACAGTCGCCTCCAAGCTGAGCTCGTCCATCCTCAGTGTCCAGTGCAATATCTGTGTTGATGCTGCCTCAGGACAGGAAGCTGCCTCTTGCCTGGATGTTTCCTGGCATCTTCCCCACAGACCTGGTGGTTTACTCCCTGTCACTTCCTCATGTCCTTGCCAGGTCTGACCTTAGAATGGAAGCCTCCATAACCACTCTAGGTGAAATAGCACACTGTCACTCTGTTGCCTTCATGCTGCTTTGTTTATTCTCAGGGATACTTATTGCCTTCTAACATACTATCTATGTACACATTTACTTAATAAGTGACTGTCCTCCTCCACTGAAAGATAAACTCTTTAAGCAAAGTCTTGGTTTTGTTTGCTGCCAGGTTCCCACACCTACTGAAACATAGCAAGCACCGTATAAACCAGTGCTGAATGAAAGATGGAAAGTTGACCACAGGCAGTAGGAGCTGTGGTCAGGAGATGAGATTGGTCCAATGAGATGGGGGACTCAGAGCGTCCCATCTGCAGGACGATGAAGATTAATGGGCAAATTAAAAGCACTGTTCTGTGTTATGCACTCTTTTTAATTTCTCACTACACTAATTCAGGAGCCTTCTAGCTCATCTTCTCACTTTCAAATCTCACCAAATACATTCCATCTTTCACACTGTGTGGGAGGATGTTTAAATACAGTATGTTAACACCGGACATGAGATAATGTTTGTATTTCTTAGAGTGTCTTTTTTGGCAACTACTCTGCTGAAGCTAAGTCATTCTGAAGCAGGTATTTTTCCCCTAAATGTGTTGTGTTGTTTCAGTTGCTTTCCATATATCCTTTCCAGAGAGTACCACAGGGCCCCAAATGCTTTATGCTCTCTTCTGCTTGGTGAAAACCTACTGTTTTTCAACAGAGTAAAAATGGGTTGGTTTTAAAGGGTCTTCTGATGTCTTCCTCATTTTGGTAGCATGGACCACCAGTTACCATGGGTCCCAACTCTGACCCCTGTATGTATTCTGTCAGAGTCCCTATGAGTTGCCAGGGAACTGAAGGGCCTGTAGGTCTGTTTCACATGATGTCCTTGAACACAAGGTAAGTCATAGTTACCTCTGTGCCCCCTGCAGCTCAGGCATAAAATAATATTCACCAGGTATTAAATTCATGCTCCAGGAAGGAAATGGAAGCTCAGGTGTGGAATTCAATGAGAAGGGTTGTGAGGAAGACAGGAAGGAAAATGGGGGAGAAGAGACAAGAAAAATGAGACATGAGTGAGGGAGACTAGCTGGATTTGTGTGGAGTTTATGAAATAATCCTCACAGAAGATGTAGATTATAAAACAGAGGGAGTTTCTATTCTTTATAGAAACTGTTCTTTATAGAAGAGATACTGTAAATCGCCAAGCTGCTTTTCATGGTGGCCACACTAATTTACACTCCCACCAACAGTGTATAGCTTTCCAAGGAGGAGCCCTAACACTGTCACAGTTGGTAAGAAAAGAAGCATCACATATGTGATAAAGGAGTTAGGTCAGAGAGTCAGAAAATAAATAAAGATTGCTAAGAGTAGTGGTGTCCATGGTCAAATAGATTTTTTTTTTTAATTAAAAGATTCGGAAAAGATTTTAATTAGTCATTGCATTTTGTAATTTAAAGATAATTAGTGGCTTTGAGATTGCTTTTTTTTTTTTTTCTTTTTGAGACAGAGTCTCACTCTGTCACCAAGGCCGGAGTGCAGTGGCATGATCTCGACTTACTGCAACCGCCACCTCCCAGGTTCAAGAGATCCTCCTTCCTCAGCCCTCTGAGTAGCTGGGATTACAGGCATGTGCCACCATGCTTGGCTAATTTTTGTGTTTTTAGTAGAGACGGGGTTTCACCATGTTGGTCAGGCTCGTCTCGGCCTCCCAAAGTGCTGGGATTACAGGCATAAGCTACCACGCCTGGCCTCAGGATTCCTATAATTTTAATAGAAAGTAAAGAATCTTTTTTTCCAAGGGTTCTACATTTTCTTTTATTTTTTTTTTTCTGTCTAAACAGGAATATTATGAAGAAAGTCTTACAATCCTTGGATTGGGTTTTGACTATCTCCTGAATGTTGATGATTTTCATAACTATTCATTTCATTCCTATTTATTCTGAATTTAATTTCTGTCATTTCAGCCATTTCAGCTTGGTTAAGAACCCTTGCTGGGGAACTAGTGTGATCATTTGGAGGTAAGATGACACTCTGGCTTTTTAAGTTGCCCAAGTTCTCGTTCTGGTTCTTTCTCATCTGTATGGGCTGATGTTCCTTCAATCCTTGAAGTTACTGTCCTGTGGATGGGTTTTTCTTTCCTTTTATCTTCTTTGATAAGTTTGATTATAGTATAAGGTAGGCTTAGTCTACTGACTTTGATTCTAATTCACTCCTGGGTCTTGAAGGGGTCTGCTCTGATTGCTATCTCTGTGACCTTGTTTATATTTTTTTGGATGTTCTGATCCATGGAGCTCCGTTAGGCAGGGGCAACAGTTGGTAAACAAGCCATACCCTTGCTGGATTGGCTCTTATCTGCTGTCCGTGTGCTTTGCAGGGAAACACAGGGTTGCACCTGCCTGCAGAGTTCAGGCAGAAGCAGAACCACTGTGCTGGAAGCTCTAGCAAGTGTGACTCATCTAGCTACAAGAGGTGGGGGTGGGTGGGGTCACCTGTTCTGCTGACCATCTGGGTGCTTCCCAGGACAACAGGGAGCTGTGGCAACAGGCCAAGTTCACACAGATGTAGGATGGCTGGGCTGGAAGTTATAGCAGGCATTGCCCACCTGGCTATCAGTAGCAGGTGTGGGTGGGGTGAGGTGCCCTGCTATTCAGGTGTTTCTCAGGACAAAAATAGTCTGTGCCCTTTAGCTGAATTCACACAAAAGCAGAACCACTAAATGCTCAACATCACTGATCATTAGAAAATACAAATCAAAACCACAAAGGGATACCATCTCACATCAGTCAGAATGCTTATTACTAAAAGAACAAAACATAACCGATGCTGGTGAGGCTGCAGATGTAAGGGAAAGCTTATATGCTGTTGTGGGAGTTTAAACTAGTTTAGCCGACATGGAAAGCAGGTTGGCAATTTCTCAAAGAACTCAAAGCAGAACTACCATTTGGCCCAGCATTCTAATATTGGGCTTATTCCCCCTCAAAATATAAATTACTCTACCATAGAGACACATGCACACATAAGTTCATCACAGTACTATTTACAATAGCAAAGACATGAAATCAACCTAAATATCCATCAATAGTTGGTCTTGATAAAGAAAATGTGGTACATAGACACCATGAAATACCATGTAGCCATTAAAAAGGAACCAGATCATGTCCTTTGCAGCAACATGGATGAAGCTGGAGACCATTATCCTAATCAAACTAACACAGAGTCAGGAAACCAAATACAACATGTTTTCACTTATAACTGGGAGCTAAACGTTGAGTACACATGGACACAAAGAAGAGAACAACAGACAGTGGGACCTACTTGAGGGTGAAGGTCAGAAGGAGGGTGAGGATCAAAAAACTATCTATCAGGTACTATGCTCATTATCTGGGAGACAAAACAATCTACACACCAAACCCCTGCAACATGAAGTTTACCTAAATACAGTAAACTAAACTAAAAAATAAATTTAAAAAATTAAACACCCAAACAACAATTTTAGATAAACTGATAGATAACAAGGACAGAAGAGATGCAGCATAAATATTCCACTACTTCTGAAAAATAAAGTTTTTAAAAACAAAGAAATAAAATTCATTGAATTTTTTGTTAAAAGAAAGTCCCCACAAATCATGAAAGACCCTGTAAAGGTTAATGAGAATATGTCATGTATCCATAAACTGATATAAACAAGAATTAAATAGTTCTTGCTACCTACTGATCACTTTAATATCTGCTGCATATTAATGGTAGCTACCAGTAATATTCTCTGCTGGTAAACACACTAATAGAAATAATAACAATTCAAATAATGACAAATGCTTACCAGAATAAACATAAACATAAAAGAACACTACAGTTCTTCAGTTTCATTCCTTTATGTAATATTTTACTTTCTGACTTGTCTTTTTATTTATTACCACGTGGTGGAATGTTAAGAATGTTCAGGATTTGGATTTAGAATCTGATTGAAGTATTCACGTAGGATAAAACAAAGTTGAATTTCATTCAGAAAGCTTTGAGAACAGTATTGGGAAGGGGACGAATCGCCGTGAAGATCAATTGACTTTTCATGCCTTTTCTTGTTGACAGGGGGTAGGGCCTTGAAAGAGCCTGGCTCTTCTCAGACTGCAGCACGCAGCCATGCAGAAAAGGGAATCCGAGTCTCACAGAGATGTTCATTTCCAGGCCGACTACTGGGTTGACATAATTGAACCTGTGGAGCTATTTCCCACTGGGATCACAGAAAATAGCCCAATCCAGGATCAGTTCTATGCTACAGTTTCTATTTATTTGACCTTTTTTTCATTGTAAATACATAAAAGAGGACTGAAAATTACTTTATAACCACTGGAAGAATATCATGAAAGCTGGATTCTTTTTGATAGTAAGTTGGGATCATTCTAGTCTCCTGTCCAAAGTGAACACTTCCACCTGTGCTCTGAATCTCAATTCTTCCTGGGACCACATTCCATCGGTGATTCAAGTATGCCCCCTCTTCCATCTATAACCGCTCAACTGTTTTTTCTCCTAAAGTACATACACTCATCTCAGCATCTCTCATTTTTAAAAGGTAAGAAAATGGAATATACCCTACTAACCATACATTCCCCCTAATTGTTATTTTATCTTTCCCTGTCATCACAGAAAAGATTCTTGAAATTGTTGTTTACCCTTGTTGATTACATTTCTACCATATTTTATGGGAGGAAAAAAAAAAAAAAAAGCTTTCCTATAAGCCAGGAAAAGCCTGCTTGCCAAATCCAGTGTACTTATGTCACTGCTTCCCTCGCCTAACAGCTCTGTGACAACTTGGTTCAGCAACTGCATTACCTCTCTTTTTATTTTATCTTACATTGATAGTAAGCCTCATTTAGAAAGCTCCTCTCCCTGTGCTCTTTTCATAGGCATTGGTGATCTCCAGCTTCCATTCCCCTTTACTCTTGTTAACCATGCATATTTGTTCACCTGGGTGACTTTTTAACTTTCAGTGTTCTTGCTATAACGTATGCCATGGTAACTGCTGGAACTGCCTCACATGGTCTCATCAATTCAAGGATCTCTTCCTTTGTGACAGCAACACTGATATTAACCCACCACCACTGACATTGATATTAATCCAGCACCACAGATTGAGTTCCATGAATGGCATATTATGTACTGAATCTTGGCAGCCCCCACCCCCATAGTCTTTTTTATGTATTGGCCTTAACTAACATGCTCAACAATATAGAAAATTTAAGCATATCCTCCTAAGGGCTGTCTTGCTAAGCATCCCAGGCTGGACTAGTTGTCGTTTTCTCTGCTTCCAGACTTCCTTTGTTAATTACATTGAAGTTTCTTATTATGAATTATACTGTGCTTTCAAAAAGACATGTTGAAGTTTTAACTCATAGTACTGCAGAATGTAAACTCATTTGGAAAAGGGGACTATTGCAGGTGTAAATGGTTAAAATAAAGTCATACTGGGGTAGGGTGGGCCCTGAATCCAACATGACTTATATTCTTTAAAGAAGAGAAGAGACACACAATGAGGATGACAAGTGCCAGTGGAGGCAGAGACTGGAGTGACACAGCTGCAAGCTTAGACCTGTCAAAGACAGATGGCCACCAGAGGAAGCTGGGAAGGGGCCAGGAGGCAGCTTCTACCCAGAATCTCAGAGGGCACATGGCCCTGCTGACACCCTGATGTTGGATTTCTAGCCTCAAGAACTTTGAGAATAAGTGTCTCTTAAGTCACTCAGTTTATGGCAGCCCTAGGGAGTCAATACGGATATTAGTACCAGAAGGAAGGGAGCTGGCATACAGATAGCTAAAAAAATGTGGAAGTGGCTTTGGAATTGGGTAAGAGACAGAAGCTGAGAGAATTCTGAGATGCTTAACAGAAAAAGCATAGATTGTCTTGAAGAGACTGTTGTTAGAAATATGGACATTAACAGTGGTCCTGTTGAGGCCTTATGGAGAAATGACAAGCATATTATTGGACAGTGGAGGAAAGGAAGGAAAGGCAATACTTGGTATAAAGTGTCAGAGAATGTGGGTGAATCGTGTTCTAGAATTGGGTGAAAAGCAGAACTTGTAAATCATAAAGGAGAATATAAAAGAGCTGAGGATATTTCCAAGCAAAGCACAGAAGGTGCAGACTGGCTCGTCCTTGCTTCTTATGGTAAAATGTGAGAAAAAGAGATAAAGTGAAGAATGAACAATGAGGCAAAAAGGAATCAGTATTTGTTGATACGGAAAATCCCTAGGGTACTAAGATACCATGTCCTGGAGATGGGGGTCAAGGATGAAACTGAACAGCTGTTTTTAACGAGATTTTATTTACAACTCATGGATCCAATCCACAAATCTCTCAGCAGAAGCTAGGGATAGAGATACAGTTATCCTGGAATGATTTGTTGGGGACACTTCTTGTCTTATGGCTTGGATCCCTGTGAATTGTACAGGAAACTGATAAAGCTTTTGAGAATTTTATACCAGCAGAGACACTGTCAGTTTAGACTGAAAGAGACAGAGATGGGACAAAATGAAGGAAAAATTCTAGGGTATAAAAATGGGTGCAGAGTCACTGCCCACTGGGACCTACTTGGGCCAAGAGAGTGAGGATTTTTGCCACAGAAGGCCAGAGGACAGATTTTCAAGATACAGAGAATTATTAGTAGTCCTTGAAACCTAATAGATTTTTCTCTGTTGAATTTCAGACTTGCCTGGGACCTGTGACTCCTTTATTCTTCCAGTTTCTCCCTTTGGAATGACAATGTCTATATTCTGCCTATCTTAGTCTAATTACTGTAACTTGGAAGCAGATAACTTGTTTGGTGTTTTGACAGATCCACAGCTGGAGAGGTTTTGTCATAGGATTGATCACAACCTGAATCTCACCCATAAATAATTTAAATGATAAAATTTAGAATGTTTTAATTTGATGATATGTAGATAAGATTTCAGACTTAGAGTTGATGCAGCAGTGGTTACTCTGGGGATGTTGGGATGTGGTGAATATATTTTAATGATGATTAAAAAATTATATGACTTTTTTACAGAAATAGAGAAAGTAATTCTAAAATTTTATGGAATGACAATAGACCCATAAATAGCAAAAGCAATTTTGAGAAAGAATAACAAAGCTGGCAGGGCGCAGTGGCTCAAGCCTGTAATCCCAGCACTTTGGAAGGCCGAGACGGGCGGATCACAAGGTCAGGAGATCGAGACCATCCTGGCTAACACGGTGAAACCCCGTCTCTACTAAAAAATACAAAAAACTAGCCAGGCGTGGCGGCAGGCGCCTGTAGTCCCAGCTACTCGGGAGGCTGAAGCAGGAGAATGGCGTGAACCTGGGAGGCGGAGCTTGCAGTGAGCTGAGATCTGGCCACTGCACTCCAGCCTGGGTGACAGAGCGAGACTCCATCTCAAAAAAAAAAAAAAAAAAAGAATAACAAAGCTAGAGGCATCACATTTGATTTCAAATTATATTACAAAGCTACAGTAATCAAAACAGTATAGTACTAGCATAGAAACAGGAAAATAGACTGACGGAATGAAATAGAAAATGCAGAAATAAACATATGCATATGTGGTCAACTAATCTCCAACAGATATATAACAAGATGCTCAACATCACTAATTATCAGAGAAATGAAAATCAAAACCACAGTAAGATGTGGTTTTATGTTTAAATGGCTCATATATATATATGATTGGAATGTAAATTTGTACAATCATTTAAATAAAACAGAATGGAGGTTCCTCAAAAAATTAAATATGGAACTACCATGTGATCCAGCAATCCCACCTCTGAGTATATATCCACAAAATAAAATAAAATCAGTACTTTGAGGAGATAATTACACTCCCATGTTCATTGAGGCATTATTCACAATAGCCAAGATATGAAAACAATCTAGACATCTAACAACAAATGAATAGACAAAGAAAATGTGATGTGTGTGTACACATATGTACAATGGAATATTATTCAGCCTTAATACACAAGTAAATCCTGTCACTGGCAGCAACATCCATGAACCTGAAGGACATTCTGCTGAGTGAAATAAACCAGACACAGAAAAAAATGATTTCACACACATGTGGAATGCATACATATAACAAAACCTAACGTACACCTTCAATATGTACAATTTTTATTTTTCAATTATACCTCCAAAAATCTGCAAAAATTTCAAGAAATAATCAAGTGCCCCCTTTGATTATTCCAGGTCAAAATATAAGGGTTACTGAAACAGTTATTTGTGAATGCTTTCCTGATCACATTTGCTAGCCTTCACACTGAAAGGAAACACTGTCCATAAATGTGATTTATAACACACGTATTTTATATTATTTGAAACTTTCACTGACTATATCCCCTGGAAGCTTATTTTATATTGTTCTGCTTTTTCTCTGTGTTTTTCATACCCTCTTTTTGAAATTAAACATGTTGTTTTTATTCTAATTTGCTCCTTCCCATGGTCCAGATTATTTTTATACCTTTCTGTTGTTAAATAAGGCATTCTAAAATTTCAAGTTAACGGTTAATGAATATCTTTGTAATCTTTCTAAACACAACAAAGGCCTCAAATATTTCTTGAAACCATTATCTCCTATCCTAAATTATATTGTTGTCAAATAATCTGGAACTCCCATACTTTCTTAATCCTCAAATTTGCTTCTGCTTTGTGTAGTCACTGTTTATTTATATTTACCAAAGTGTTTAATAATTTTTTGCTCAGTGTTAATTTTTGATTCTGAGACTTCCCTTGCAATATCGTTTATCTTTTTCCTCAAGTACATCTTTTAGAAATGCATTTATTGAGCATCTTTTAATGCAAATTTCAAAGGTTCTGTATGATAAAAAAAATTCTTTCTAATTTTTGTAAGTAAAAGTGTGAACACAGGAAAAGCAAGCTGGCATTTCCATTCTTTTAGCATTGTGAAAGTGTTAATTTTTGCTCCTGGTTTCCATTATCATGATAGTAAAATATATAACCTTTTCTCTCTGACTACTTAAACACTTTTCAATTTCCCATTGGCATTTTGTAATCTACCACAAAATCAGCTATATATACATTTCTTCGTATTTATCTTTCTTGATATTTGTGCCTCCTAGATTTGAAGACTTTTGTGTTTCCTCACTTATGAAAAATCTGTAAAATAGTTTGTCTCTCACTCTCACTAATCTCTCTCTGATACTCCAATTAGCTTTATGTGAGAGCCTCTCATTTTGCCTTCTTTGACTCTTAACTATCTTAGTTTCAATTTCTATCTTTTCAGTTCTATATTCAGGATAACTTATTTTGTTATATTTTATGGCTATAACTAAAGATATGTCATTCTTGGGCTATGATAATCTAATAATTCTCCTCAGAGTTTTAAACTTAGAGTTTTAACTTAGAGAATATTTCCCAAACATTCCATTTGTTTCTTTTTCACATTTACATGAACATTTTTTCCTTAGTGTTATTGTACAGAATCTCCAATTGAATTTTATTTCCTTAATTTATTAACTATTTGTATGAAATTCTGGTCACCTAAAATTACTTTGGTCAAGGTACAGTGGCTCATGCTTGTGGTCCCAGTACTTTGGGAGGTGGAGGCAAGAGGATTGCTTGAGATCAGGGGTTGGAGACTAGTCTGGGAAGCACAGCAAGATCCTGTCTTAACAACGACAGCAAAATAATAAATGAAATTACTTTGTATTTAGTTTTATTATGAGCTTTGAAAACAGAGGGCTTTTTCCTGCTGTATTTGTAGTCGTTGACCATGAGATCTGAAGTCATGTTTGGTTGTTCTTAATCTTGAGGAACCTATAATGTGTGATATGAGGATGGTTTCTCCATAACACAATTGGGAAAAGTTTCAAGTCTGAGCCATTTCTCCACCAGGGCAGTATGAATCTAAACCCACGGATCTTCTGAGGGCAATTCTGTGGGTAAAATTGTTACTCATAGTAGCTTGTGCTTTGCTGACAACTCAGGCCAAGACAGTGAGAATCACGTTTTCAACTCTTGTAGGAAGACTGATGTGTTTTATAGATTATATCTGGGGTCCTCTGAGGGTGCTGGCTTTAAACTAAGAAGTTTCAGTTCTCATTTATTGAGGTCCTTGCCTTCTGCATTCCACTTGGACAGTAGAAACTAAGGTTTCCTTCTGGATGCTATGAAGCCTTGAAACGAAACTTTCAACCACTCTTTTCCCTTCTGTGCCATGTGAGATGCTCTGTATGATCAGGAAGTGTGTGTGCTAAACTAACCATTTAAGGTATAAACAATAATACAAAAGACATTTAATGTAATTTATTAATTCTTATGTCTTAGTATCTAATGTAGTGGTTGGTACATAGCAGGCACTCAATAAATATCTGTTGCCTAAATAAATCAGTTTAATGCTATGAGTTAAGGTGTATGCAATATTAGAGAATAAAGTTGTCTGTCATCAATTTTATCTTCATCAAATTATGTTCTGACTCTCACTACTAGTCATGTGAATTCTAAGTCACATTGGATTTCAGAGTAATTTCGCTATCTTAAATTTCATTTCTGACTGACATAGCCATGAATGTACAGCCAAAAATTACTAAAATGACACTTGAATGCAATTTGTATGTCCAAATTATGAGTATATATTAATATACAGATAAAATTGTGTGTTCCTTAAAGAATGGAGTGAGCATATAATTTTTCTTTTCAAACATTTTTGTAATTATAATTAGAACTAACATTTATGAAATTAACTGCAAGCTGAGAATTGGGATAAGAACTTAAGTTAACTTACTTTTCAACACTCCATGAAGCTGGTTCTATTATTTTTTTCTGTTTTATAGTGGGAGAAACAATAACCAACAAAAATCTCAACTTGTTCAAAGTCATACCACTTTTAAGTCATGGTATTGGAATTTGAACCTCGGATGAAGTACTGGGAGCAATATACGGTTTATTTATCTGGACATTTGTGTAGGAATTTTTGAAAGAATATAAGTACTTATTATTGCTTTTATCACCTATGAATTGTAGCATCTTTGCTACTGGCATGAATGATTTTTAAAGTGCTTTTACTGTATAAAGTAATATTGCTTTTAAATTTCTACAGCCTCTTTCTATATGCTCTGTCTAGCTAAAGACAAGAACTTTTGTTACAAGTGAGACACTCAAAAAGAGCAAAGTATTTCTTTGCTCATCTCTTAATCACAACCATCATTTTATTTAGTTTGTGCTTAGACTATGTCTCTATTTTCATTCCTGTTCACCATCAGCAATGGAGGGAGATAGAATTAAAACATCAGTACCGATCCTGGGATAAGCAAGTAGTTTCTCTGTACAGAATTTTTCTTTTTCCAATATATTTGTGAATTGTGATTTCTCAGTGGAGATTAATTAGAGTGCTACATTAGAAACTTAATATGCAGTGCTACTAAGTTTCAATGATTTAAAGTTTGATTCTTCCCATTTGCTTGCAGTAAAAGACACTTTTTTAGGCTCTCTCCCCAATCAAATAACCAGTTTAGCATGATAATGATATACATAAATTTAAAAGTCAGCTATTGAATACAGAAGTGATATTAGAAGGCGTGTTTAATGCAGTGGTGTGTGGCTGCTCAGAGGCAGACACAGTCAGAAAAACAAAACAATTGGACTTGCAAAGCAGATTGAATGGTAAACTAATGAAAAAAAATGAAGATAACATTTATTTTACTGAAGGAAATATGTCCTAATTGTATACTTTTGGTCAGAGAGTTTGTAGGTTGAGATAACTTTGGAAATACATCCTGTTTGGGCATTCTGAAATGAAGCGTTATTAAAAATTAATCCAGCAGCAAGAGTGACAGAAAAATGACTACATGTCTTGAATGTTTCGATCTATGCAAACCTGGTCTAGACCAGTAGGCTTCTCTGCAGTCATTACAGGACAATTGCCAGGCCTTGAGGCAGTCGGCTCTCAAAGGATTCCAGCTCTGAGAAAGCCCTTGAGACTTCTGTTCCAGTCCCTTCACCCACTGGGCGGTGGGCCAGAATAACCACTTTGATGAAAAGGGCCTAAAAGGAGCACCTGTTGTAACTGAACCCAATGCTTAAGTCATTCAAGATGATTACATCTGATGCACTGTTTTCACTATTGCTAAGTAAATCCATACCTTCGTCATGACCTCATATTCCCTCTAGTACTCCTAAGATGTATTTTAATGCAATGTTAGTACCACTAAATTACTCTTAAAAGTCACAGTAAATGGCTTCCAAAGTGCATCTATCGTATAGGCCTCATGTGTCGGTCTGAAGAGTGCACCTCAGCCTCAGCTGCTAGCTCTACGTCAATGAATTTCTCCTTCCCCATCGCTCAGGAATCAATTTCTTTCTGTTTTAAAGGATCTGTAGGACACACCACACTTTCTGATATTATACCTAACATTTCTCTATCTTCACGATTCCATTGTCCTTATTTACCAGGTGACTTTATATTTTTATTCCTGACTGTGGAAGTTCTTAACCACTTTAACTTCCATGACCCCAGATATATCTGTGATGTATGTAAAAGCATGCTGCTTCCAGGATTGTATGCCCCTGAGGGAAAAGCTTGTACCTCTCCACTTTGTGGAACCTGGTACTCACCTTCACAGCAGACATGGACCTTTTCTGGCCAATACAGCTCATGGGCTTTCTTTCGTTTTCCTCTGCCTTGCTGACTAACCTGGATACTATTGTCACCTGTTCCAGAAGTTTCTCCACTGATGACGCTGACTCACACACCTTCCTCTACAATATGATCTTGACAAATCACCAACATTGGGATCTGTGTTTTTTATATACATGAAACATATATGAAATTTATATATAAAACATACATATGTTTTATATTGTCACCTGTCACCTGCATTTATTTTTTCGTCAATACTAAACTTTTGAAAAAAAATACACTAATTTCTTACAATTGTTCCATTATTTACTAAGTTATTTTAATCAATTTTGTGTACATTATAATACAGCATTCTGAGAAAGTTTCTTTTCCTTCCATTCAAACCTATTTCTTCTCCTGTATCAGTTATGGATGTGAATTGTCTCATAAAACTATAGAACCTGGCACAACCAATTAAAAATAGCCAGTCTGAGTCCAAAGGCCTGCTTTGAGATTCTTAGAAATTTAGTCACATGGCCCTTTCAAAACTTAACATCACTGTTTTCATTACTGAGTCATGAAGATAAATAGAGTCCCCGAATTTCCCTGGTCACTGTGACTCCTTTTCACTTCATCTTCCTCAGTGTGCGACCACTTGTCTTCAGGTGCGATGACCCAAGAAGGGTGCCACAGAGCCAGCCATTGTGTAATCACGCATAAACTTCAAAGCATGGCAGAAACAGCTCACCTACACAACCAGAGACAGCTCTTCCTATGTTGCTTTCTCTATTAAATATTCCAGAATTCCACCAACAGTAATATGCCTCCGACCTTGCACAGACTGTACACATAGCACTCCACATGCAGGCACTTAGCATGCCCTATGAGGAGCACTGAGCACACTGTGTGATGGGCATGTGGCACGCCTCACTAAGACACAGAGCATACCATACAATCAGCACTTTTTTTTAGCACAGCATATGATTGCCACCTAGCACATCTTAATATAGCAATGTAACACGCCATACACTAAGCACTTAGGGTACAAGTCACTATACACCTATCCGAGCAGACCTGAGCTCCAAGAAAGCAAGTGTGCATCTTTTCCTTCTAATCACAGAGCTTGCACAGTTCTTAGGACATAGTGTGAATTCAGTAGTAGAGGATTTATTACAATGGTTGCCTTAGTATATAAAAATTACATTTTATGTGCTTATTAAAAAAATCATGTTCTAATACTACACATTTAAATTTACTAGGCATTACTTAAATATATATTTGAGAGATTTCTATGTGACACATACATAAATAAAGAAAACCTGATGTCTATTTAAAGAAACAAACAAAAATTGTATTGGACCAAATTAACCATCTTCTTCAATTTAGCTAATGCATTTTTAAAATAATAACTACTACATTATTTTGATACTGTTTACAGGACAGAAAAACAAGTGTTGATTATAGTTATATTTAAAATTTCACCTGTAATTGCTTTAAACAATGGCTTATATTCTTAGCTGGGATTTAATTTCACATTTAGAGGAGCCATTGATTACTGAGTTCCTAATGTTAAAAATGCATATGCTCACTTTCCTAGTCCACCTGCTATCCAAACCAAACTCTGTGATTGCTTTGTATTCACATAATCTTTTCAAAGAATTCTGGACTAAAGCCAAATGTGCCTTTCAATAATCAGCAGCTGGACTCTTGTATAGTGATAGCAGAAATCTGAGTGCTTTCAGGTATGGCTTTGTCGGTAAATAAGTAACTATCTTATAGTATCATTTATGAGAGGGTATGCCATGAAAAAAATAAGATAACGTATGTTCAGTGCAAGTAACTGCATGCCCACAAGAATTTGTAATGCAGTTACAAACTCTTTAACACAACAAATATTTCAAAAATTCTATGGAGTATTTAATCCCATTCTCATACTGTCTGTCACTTAACACTCGAATTTTAGCAACAGGCTTCAATTACTAGGGCCAATTTCTTTAGGAATTTGGCAACAATTTTCTTCCTCACTGCCTAGCACAAGCGGAAGCAGGGAAAGGCCTTGGAGGTAATTTGGCATAGGAACAGGATAATTTTCTGCCTTATTCAACAATAATTTGAAGCTATATCAATAATTTATAAGCAGAGGATTGAAAGTAAAGCTTCAAAGTCCATTTCATTCATGTAATTAGGACCATATTGCTATTCAGCATCTTATATTTAGAGGTAAGCTTTACTAACATGCAATGGTAATTTTTTGAAAAATAAGATTTATGCTTTAGAAGTATCAGACAAATATTATTTTACACAGTCTATTAGAAAATTTCTGAACAACGATTCATTACATCTATCCTTTAGCAGCAATGCTATTCACATACTAAGAAGGTGATTTAGTTTGCCCTGCCATAAAACAGTAGCAGAGACTGGGTGACTTCAACAACTGAGATTTGTTTTCTCGATATTCTGGAGGCTCGACGTGTCAGCGGGTTGGTTTCTCCCAAAGCCTTTCTCAAGGGCTTGCAAATGGCCATTTTTTCCCTGTGTCTTCACATGGTCTTCTCTGTGATTCTGTCTCTGTCCTAACCTCCTCTTTTAATAAGGACACAAGGCATATTGGATTAGGGAGCATCCTAATGGCCTCGTTTTAATTTAGCTAGCTCTTGTAAGACACCATCTCCAACCACAGATTCTGAGGTACTGGGAGTTAAGAATTTAACATACTAATCTGGGGGAGAGACACAGTTCAGATCCTAACTGAAGGATTTTGTTATTTTTGTTGTTATTCTAATACTAAGAAAAAGACACTGAAAACCCTATATTATTTATATTCAATTTTGGTAAAAGCAAAGTCACCTTGGGAAATGGGATATCTACGTTTGAATCCAAGCCCTGCCACTTATTACTTGTATGGCCTTGGGCACATCACTTAAGAAAGCAAAGATGTGTTGACTTGTGTGCATTTTTAGCTGCTACCTGTAGGTTACACAGCTATTTGTCACACAGGACTGGTTTGCTTGAAGATGTCCCTTCTTTTGGTCTCTACAATGTCACCTTTCCCAGTAGGAAAAACAAAACAAAATCTGTGCTTTGCATATACATAAAAGGCAGATTTTATTCTGAAAAGGGGTTTTGGTTTGGAAATTATGAGAATTAATGAGGTATTGTAATAGGCATCTTTTAGCAATTTCATATTTCATCTTTTATAATGCATGTAAGAAAAAACCATACTCTTGCTTTCTTAATATAAAGATATTCTAAATGCCTGATCTCTTTATATTTTTGGCAGCAGTGAATAAAACTATAGATTTTAGCTGAGTGTAACTGAATTATTTGCTTGCTCTTTGGTTTATCTACTGATCATTAGGAATTCACATAAGACTTGTGCAGTATTCTCCATTCTCCTTTTAGGAACACTGAAACCAGCAAATGCATTCATTTACTCAAATTAACTGTCTGACAGTTTAAATATCCATGCTTTTATGCACCGAAGTAATTGTGTGTTGGAGCACTGAGTGGTACAATAATTACCATCAGCTACTAGTCTGTATTTATGTACACCTCTGCAATGCCTCAGTAAAAACTGACAAATCAGGTTTGAGGTGAGTCTTAGGACTTTGCAGAGGCACGTGGAGTATGAAATCTTAGATGTCGCAAATGCATCTAAGATTTTGTACTCCAGTGACCTAATCTCACCTGCAGTATTGATGACCTGATCTACCACAGGTTTCCGCTTAGTTTCTGAATCTGTCACAATATGCTAGAAGTTGTGAGTCCCCTGAATCCACCGAGTGTCTGTGTTTAGCACATAAAAGCCTCTCTGTAAATATTTGTTAAATAAATGTACTTCCAGTCCCATTTTATATGCAAAGCAATTAGGTTTTTCTCTCTATTGGTCTGGTGCATTCTTCCTGTGAGAGCTCGTACAATTTGGTTTTCTATGAGGAGAACTACTGTAGGGTATTTCAGCTGGTATAGCTCTTGAATTTCTTCTCTGTACTACTCCTATCCTCCTTCAACTCATCATCAGTTATTTCAAATGCATCCTCTTGTGCCCATTGCCATCCTCCTGCCTCTCTGTTGACGTCACAGTGCTTCCCTCTTCTGCCAACCATCTTCCCAGTGTTCCTGAGCTACAGCTTCACCTCCTTTATTTAGTGATGGACATTGCAGCCCAAATGCTCTTTCTAAAATGTGAGCTATGAGCCTCAATGTCATCCGCCTCTGCAACATTCTTCAAGCTCTAATAGCCTTGAAGATGAAGTCCAAAGGGCTGAGTGCAGTCACAGCATTTTCTGACCTACTTCTTGTGCAGTGCTCGGCCTGCCCTCTTCCTGCATTTCAGGCCTCGCAAATCCACTGTAACTCCTGAAAGGGACCTCATGCCCTCACCTTCACTACCTCTCCCATCTGCATCCCCTCTCCAGGTCCATAAGAATAGTGAAGTCTTCTGCTGGGAATACGGGAGTAGTTATTTACCCATTTTACTATTTACTTTGCAAAACGAAGTAGGGAACAAGTTACCAAGGATGCCTTGAATATTTTTACATTTATTCAAAGGCAGCGTGGCTTAAAGAGACTGAGAAATACTATCCCACACAACCATGGGTACAGCTTACAAGGTATGTGTTTATCTGTGTGGCAGATGACACTTGGGGTCCCTAAACCAAGGCAGTGGTCATTGAGGGTTGGACATGGTGCTGAGGAGCAGGTGAGAGGCCAGCACAGGGAAGCCAGTTTAGAAACAATTTCACTTGAGCTTTTTCCCAATCCCAGAATTTGTATCTCCAAAATTCACTATTACTAAAGGCTTTCCTATCCAGAAAACTTAAACTTAAGATTTGTATTTAAAGTATATATTTTTGTCTTATTGCATTTATTCTCTTTTCCAATTTAGTTTCAAGCTTAAACACCACATTATTTCATCCAGGCTGTAGTGCAGTGGTGCAATCATAACTCAATGAGGCCTTGAAGTCCTGGGCTCCAACAGTCCTCCAACCTTAGCCTCCTGAGTAACTGGGGCTGCAGTTGTGAGCCACATTGCTTGGCTTATTTTCATGATTTAAAATGCATTATATTCTTTTTGGTACAGTTGTAACACACTGGTTTAAATCCTCAACAAATTCTCCATCTGTGTCACTAGCTTAACAGTTTGTAATTATTCTAAAATACTGGCACAATACCACTAAAGTTAGTTTGTATTAATACTTATTTGAGTGAATCATGTTACTTCTCACCTAATAGACTCTATTATCTTCCAAAGCACATCAACATTTTTTTCTAGCAGGTACCTGTAACATTATTTTTCCTTTTGTACATAAAATTTTGTGTGTGCTGATAAATATCTGAGGTTAAACATTCTAGAAAGTACACAGTTTCTGAGCAGTGCATATAGAACTAGGTAGGAACACCAGAACTCCAAGAGGCCTTTGAGCCCATCTAGTTAAAAGTGCTTTATTTTGCAGATATGGAAGCCAAAACTCAGAAATTTTAACTGATCTAAGTTCACAGAAATAATAAATGACAGAGCCAAGTCAGAAGCCAAAACTAGCCTTCAAGTATCCAGTTCAATAAATTTTAACTCTGACAATGTGGTTGTTATATTCAGAGGCACTTACGTACAAAAACTAATGGTCTTGAGAGACTGTTTTTGTGTGTATGGCAAGTATGCATTTATTTTCAATAATAACGAAGACATTTTAATATTCTTAGACAAAAATAAATCTAATAAATATTTTCCTTTCAGTGTCTTGATATGATAATGATATGATGGGGGGAAAAAGCAGCTCAGTGCTTCCTATAAGTCAGATTGTCCTATGATACGTTTATGCGAAGTAAGGCAACCAGCCGTGTAAAGAGGATCGGTTGTCCTGCAAAATTGCACTCATTCCATGGCTACATGACTTGTTCCTTTAATATCTACTATATCATTTCTCTACCAGTTTCTTACAAATTAAGAACTTGGTACATAATTTTTGATTAAGCAAAATATGAGACCCAAAAATAAAAACATAATTTGGGAATTAAAATTTGATCACCAAAAAACTATGTGTTCAGGAGAAGAAACCTCGTTGTAATGTATTAGTAGTGCTGGTGGTGATGACAGCAGTAATCGTAGTGGCGGTGAGGTTGGTAGTAATAGAGGTAGTATAAAGATGGCAGTAATAATGAGTAGTAGTTGTGGTGGTAGTAGTGGTACTAGTAGTAGTAGCAGTAGTTATCATGGTAGCAGTATTGGTGATGGGGGTGATGGCAGTAATGTTGGGTAGTGTTAGTGGCAGTAGTAATGGCAGTAATAGTTAATAGTTTCAGTAGGGTGGTGGTGGTAGTTGTATTAGTAGGGATAGTAGTAGTTATGGTGGTGGTGGTGGTGTTGATGGTAGTAATATTGGTAGTATTAGTGGCAATAGTTGTGATTGTAGTAACACTGGTAGTATTTTCAGTACTGGTGGTGGTAGTGATGATAGTAGTGACAGTAATAGCTAGTATAGTAAGAGCTAACTATTTCTTAAGTGTTTGCTAACGGTCAGGCATTACTCAGAGTTCTTACAAGTATTAACTCATTAATTTTTTCCTTATAATAACCCAAAAAGGTAGGCACTACTACTATTACATTTTGCTAGAGGGGGAAAAAGCAAAAATAACAAGACAGATGTTATGCAATGTGTCCAAGGTAAATGGCAAAGCTACATTTTTAACTCAGGAAGACTGGTTTTATCTTCATCTTCTACTGTGCTTCTTAAGGCGAGATACTAAATTATCATGAACAAAATTGATGATGAGTAATTATTAATAAAGAATGAGGGATATTTTTATAATCTTAGCAATTCTGAATCCAATTCAAAGAAGTATGTAATGCGTGTCCTATCTGAGTATTGAACTTTCCTGTAACAGTAAGTATGCTTGTATTATTCTAGTTTATTAATTCTGGCTCCTAAATTTACTAGATATGAGTTTTTTAACAACTTCTTTAATTTCCCTATGCCTCAGTTTCTCATCTGATAGGGGTATAGTAATTGTCCTTACATTGTAAAATTATACAGACTGAATCAATACAAGGGCACTGATCAAAAATAATAGCTAATTAGCTCAGTGCTAGCTATTATTATGTTTACCTATTATCTCATCTAGTTTTCACAATAATGTAAAAATTATCACAATTTATATAATTTAATTAATTAGTAGTAATTAGTTGAATGAGGATTTGTTGAATTACTATTTCTTTAACACTTAAATTCCATGTCCTTGCCATGCCATCATTTTGTCTCTTGGTGAATTGCAACATAACTTTTCCTGGGTCTGGTGTGTTCAGCTGCATACCAGCCTCACTCCCCTACAGGAATCCTGGAAACAAGTCTCAGCCATAGGACTCCTCTGAGCACAAGTTTTCTCTGAAGGTACTTGATTAATCCAAGGAGGCCATTTCCTGGCCATGTCAACCTGAGTGCGTTGCTGAAATTGTTTAGATGGCCACTGAAAAGAGAATTAATCTTCTCTCTGTGGTGTCAATGATCAGTAATAAAATATAAAATGGGGCACTTCGCTGGCTCTCTCTCTCTCTTTCTATATATATATATACACACACACATATATACGTATACACACACACACACACACACACATATATAACCATATAGAGAAAGGTAGTGAGAAAAAGAAGGCACATTGAAAAAAGAAAAATACTTCCAGAGGTATTTTGTTTTGTTTTGCTTTGCTTCTATGTAGTTTCTGAGCCCCAGCTGTGTGCCTCCGCCACAGTAGTTTGGAGGACCAAACCTTTGTTAGTTTCTGTGGGCCAGTGCATCCTGCAGTACTTTCTTGAGGTAGTTAGAAGTAGAATTCCATCACTCAAGTAGAAAACAGGCATCGATCTCTTCCAAGTCTAAAACAAACAAGTTCTAGATCCCATTACTTTGCCTCCAAGTCTTTTAATTTAAAGAAATTAATTTTTGGATTCTAACCGAGTATGGTTTTAATATCAATCTATATATAATTTTTTAGAATGATAAAAAGCCGGTAATTTTGTTATTTGGAAAACAAACAATGTGGAATGTAAGAATACATTTTAATTTTATAAACTATAAAGAAAGAATTAAAGAAAATAATACTTTGTTTTCAACTCATAGACTCCTGATTTTTCTTTCAAAATTATCAGGATTCTTTGGGGTCCACAGGGAATGGAGAGAAGAACTGAGTCTTTCAGTGAACTCCTCACATGATTGTCTTGGCCGTGTGTTAGCTGTGTGTCCAGAGTCAATAACTAAGATCTTCTTTGCTTCTATTTCCTTATATGCAAAGTAGAGCTGATGATGTTTTCCACCTCAGAGGGACACTCAAAGATCGTGTGAGTAATCTACATATGTAAAATGTGTAAAGCAGTGAGAACAACACTTAGCAGTTAATAAATCTTAGTTCATGTGCTCATTTCCAACATATTTATTTGAAATAAAATATTGAAAATCATTGTACATGCAATTTTTTAAAAAACTGAAGGGGAATAATGAACTGTTGCTGCTTAGAGTTGTAGTATCTTCCCTGGTCATGAAGCATGGTTTCTACTCTTTGGGTTGAAGCCTGTCGAGAATGGACTTTTAGTGGGTCAAAAACTTCAAATGCCTTAAAAATGGGAAATTTAAGGTTAATAAACAAATCATATTCCCAAGTGGCTGGTATGCAGCCTTATTTTTTATTATCAAATAGATTGTTCGTAAATCATACATTTGGAAAATAGAGAAGCAAGTAGGTGCTTTCTGTGAAATGCAACCTAAGAACAGGAGGGTGCTCAATCTTCTGCAGTGGTCAGCATCTTTTCCTTCCTCAGAGCCAACTTCACATAGCTCTTACCAGGTAACAGGGAACTCAGCACACTTCAGCTCTGCTAGTCACAAATCTCATCACACTAATTAGATTGTGAAGCAAAACCAAATATAACCTAACTTCAGACCTAATATTAATATTTAAGAAGGAAATAGAAATGAATAGAGGAAATGTTGCCTTCCTCCTAGTTCCTGCGACTTTTCAGTTGCTAGTACATACTTATCTGCAATCTAGTGATAACAGAGAGAATAACAAAACTCAGTGACCAGTAGAGAGACTTCACTACTCACTGGAAATATAGTGAGAGCTAATTCTGTGATTAAAAAATCACTTAAAAATAAATAAACTATAAGATTCAGACAACAATGGAGCAAAGACAATTTTGCTGAGAAGCATGAGGACTGGTACCATGCCCTACCTTCCTCCTCCGTGATTATTGTTCAGTTTTATCTGAAATATTGGCATTTCCCTGTGTGCGAATTAGACCCTAAACATTTTATGTTCTTTATAAGAAAAAGAAAAACATATTGTATACTGATGTCAGGAATCAATCTTAGATAAGGACAATTCTATCTTGCTTATTTTTCAGAATGTGAAGAATCACATACATTTTGGTCATACCAGATAAACAAGTGTAGCCTGTTTATTTTTTGATATGCTGGACTCTAAAATTATAATAAATTACATCTGTTCTTAAGTGCTTTTTTACAGCATGACAAGTCCAAATTGTGTGCACACACTCTGGAAATGATGTCTAAAAAGGCATTTGAATATTTTCAGGCGTATGTGAAACAAAGACAAAAGATGATTCACATTCAGCTGAGTGATTAGAACGTTTTCAAGCAGAAAGAATGGAATATGTTCATTCCAGTATTATTAAAATTGTCTTAAAATGTAAACCATGATGTTAAAATTATCAAATATAATCTTCGTCATGTTGTTTCATGCCTCATTCTCTACTGAGAAAATGAGTCCTAGCATTAAAAAAATCTAAGTACTCAGAAGCTTTGGTCTTCTGTAAGTTAAATATAAAGTTTTCCACTTAACTTAAAATGCCAGGATGTTTTCTGACTCCTTTGCAGTTCTGAAGGTCATTCTGCTGATGCCATGGTCAGGTAGAGTCACAGGTAAATTTGCGGAGTGAACAGCATGGAGCTCCGGAAGTTATTGGAATATGGCTTCTGCTTCAGCAGGGAAATAGGAGCAGCAGCCCCTGCACTCCTCAAGCAAAATGCTCATGGAACATGAGTCTAAAATAAACATTTCTGGCATACCAACAACCTAACCTGACTAACAAGAGAAAGAAATAGGCCAGGTTTGAAAATTATAACACTTCACGTAGAAATGCATCCAATGGGCATGCTTTGTGCATATGAAGAAGGTGTATATTCAAAATTCTTATAAATGCACAAATATGAATTAGGTACGCAACGACTGAGGATGGAGAAGTGGGTGAGAATTTTATCTTATGTGGTTTTAAAGTCCATTCCAACACAGAGTCAATGATTCTTAAAAATTATAAGCAACATAAATCAAAGGGCGGGTAAAAATCACAGAAATAAAAGATCTAAGAGTAGAGTTGGGGGAAAACCAGTGCTGAGAAAAGTCAGGAAGAAAGACAAATTTTATACTGAAATTGATTTTGGAGTAAAATCCTACTTCACAGAATCATTGTAAGTATTCCATTAACTAGGGAAAAAAAGGGATTTGGAAAGTGTTTAATGCTAGATGGCGTTAGTTATAATGGTTCAGGGCATGCCGTCTGGAATCCGACACCCTAAATTTGACCACTTAATAGCAGTTTAACAGTTGGAAGTCACTAATGTCTGCCCACAGTAACCTGGAAATAAAAGTGGTGCATATTTTATAAAGAATTAAATAAAAAGACATATGAAAGATCTTCAAAAAGTGCCTTGGAAATAACAAATACTCAATGTATGCTCACGGCGCTGTGACTGTGTACATGTTGCCGGGGAGGGCTGCTTCGGCTGCACAGGGGCAAACCTGACACGACCTTGGGCTGCTGTAGTGTATGACTGACATTTTATTTACTTTAAAACAAAATTATCTCCACTGGGGGCGGGGGTGTGTGCGGTACTTTTCAATGAATGATGAAGGAGCAGTGGACATTTATAGGCAAAATAAAATAAGCCTTAAGCTAAACATCTTACCTGGTAAAAAACAATGATATCTAAATGAGTCATTGACTTAATGTAATGTAAACAATAAAATGCAATGTAAACAATAAAAACATGAAAGTTCTAGACATACACACACAGTATGAAAATTTCCTTCCACCTTTCAGCACTCATTTGTCATCACTTGTCTCCTTAACTGCGGATTATCACAGCAACTTTCCTACCTTCAACCATCTTTATTTTGTTTTTGTTTTTGAGACAGAGTCTCGCTCTGTCACCCAGGCTGGAGTGCAATGGCAAGATATTGGCTCACTGCAAACTCTGCCTCCCGGGTTCAAGCAATTCTGTCTAGCCTCCCCAGTAGCTGGGATTACAGGCACCAGCCATGATGCGTGGCTAATTTTTGTATTTTTGTAGAGACGGGGTGTCACCATGTTGGTCAGGCTGGTCTTGAACTCCTGACCTCACGTGATCCACCCACCTTGGCCTCCCAAAGTGCTGGGATTACAAGCAGGAGCCACTGCACCCAGCCAACCATCTTAACCCTCTCACTCACACTGTAAAACCATATCCTTAGTAGAATTTAATCACCATTCTCTCCAGTCTTACCACCTGAATTTTGCAAGACAATATCAGAAAGTAAGCTGACTGGTTGCACTTTAAATTCACGCCCTCAGACATGGACTTTCATTATAGGCCCAATACATTTCCAGTTAAATTCACTTTCTAAAGTATTTATTTTTTCATTGCAAATGTATTCTTGAATTTTAAAATATTTATTGGCAAGTACATGTTATGTATATTCAAGGTGTCCAACATGACGATTTGATATATGCAAACACTGTGTTATAGTAATCACAAGCAAACGAATTACTACACCACTTCTGCTGTACATTACAGCCCCATAACTTGTTCATCTTTTTTTTTCCTTTGAGATGGAGTCTCACTCTGTCTCCAGGATGCACTGCAGTGGCACGATCTCGGCTCATTGCAACCTCTGCTTCCTGGATTCAAGTGATTTTCATGCCTCAGCCTCCAGAGTAGCTGGGACTACAGGCGCGCACCTCTACACCCAGCTAATTTTTGTATTTTTAGTAGAGACGAGGTTTCACCATGTTGGCCAGGAGGAGTTCAATCTCTTGACGTCGTGATCCACCTGCCTGGACCCCTCAAAGTGCTGGGATTACAGGCATGAGCCACCGCGCACAGCCTTGTTCATCTTAAAACTGAGACTTTATACCCTTTGGCCACATTTCCCCAGTTTCCTTTCCCTTGGCCTCAGGCCAACTACCTTCCGACACACTGCTTCTATCGGTCTGACTTTTAAAACTTTCTCATGTGAATGACATCCTACAGCATTTGTTTTTCTCAATCAGGTTTATTTCATTTACCACAATTTCCTCCAGGGTCATCCATATTGTCACAAATGGCAGAATTTCCTTCTTTTTAAGAAGTTATTGCATATTTGTCACTATTAAGAATGAAATACATTCTTTTAGTGCTTATTACTAGCATAAAGAAAATCTAATGGTTTTAAGTATTTATTTTATAGATAATTATCTTATCAAATTGTCTAATTCCAATTGCTTTTTAATTGCACCTTTGATTTTCTAGGCATGCAATAATATAAATCAAAGTAAATGAGTGTCTCCTACGCGATATAGTATTGTTCACATTATTCGTGGGTGAGTTGCTGGTTATTATGCCAAATATTCTCAATCTATTCCTAGATTACTAGTCTTTAAAAGCAATAAAGATCACATAATGTTGTCAAATGTCGTTTTGTGAGTTAGGTTTTTTCTATGATAATTTATGTAAAGTTGAGCCATCCATGCATATTTAGAATTAAATACTTGGGCCAGATGCAGTGGCTTACGTCTGTAATCTCAGAACTTTAGGAGGCCAAAGCAGGTGGATCACGTGAGACCAGTCTTGCCAACATGGCGAAACCCCATCTCTACTAAAATTACAAAAATTAGCCTGTGGTGGCAGGGGCCTGTAATCCCAGCTACTTGGGAGCCTGAGGCAGAAGAATCACTTGAACCTGGGAGGTAGAGGTTGCAATGAGCCGAGATTATGCCACTGCACTCCAGCCTGGGTGATAGAGTGAGACTCTGTCTCAAAAAAAAAAAAAAAAAAAAAAATTAAATACTTGTGTATGCTGCATAACTGTTTTGATATACATCTTGATTTTATTAGTTTCTTAATTAAAGTTTTTAGACGTGCATTCTTAGATCCAATTGTTACATTGCTTCAGTTTATGCTATCATATTAACCTTCTGATTTGGGGATTGTGTTATCTTTATTCTTTTTTCTCTATTTTAATATGTTTGGTGTAAAGTCATCCATCTATGCCTGAAATCAAACCTACCTGGTTTCCTACATTTTTTTTTGTATGATTTTAGATTTAATTAGCTAAAATTACAATTAAGGTGATTACATCTATGTTCTTAATGCAAAATTAGTTTTAGTCATATCTTAATAATTTTCTGAAATAAAATATATGCCAACCATCTTTTCTATGATCTCAAATTCTTCGGATGATGAAAAAAAATCATATGTTTTCTAAAAGTTAACACTTGTCTTTTCTATCAGACTGTTTTTCCGGTACTACTAAATTTTCAAGTTTTGATAAAATATAATTGTCTTAAAATAATTCATTTACCTTTTCAAATTTATGCCATAGAGTTACTTATATTGTGGCTATATTTTTTGGCCTGAAAGATTATTTTTGTTATATCTTCCTTTGTGAGTGTTTTAACTCTGAAAATGGAAACTTTCTTTTTTACATAGGCTCTTTTTTCTTCTGATTCTTTCCTTTCCTTACTTTCCATTTCAACTACTGTTATTTGATCACAGAGTTATCCTCCATGTCCCATTTGTCACTCATAATTTCATTTTCCTAGAATTTTGCTTGGAGCTGAGATATATGCCCTCCACTGGGCCTTGGTAAACACTGATGCAGTTCCACTTGTAGTAATCATTTTCTCTCTTCAATAAGAGTTTTAATGGAGGGGCATATTGCTGTGCTTGGGCTGCCATAATAAAATATCATAGACTTGGTGGCTTAAACAACAGAAACTTATTTTTGCATATTTCTGGAGGCTGGAAGCCTAAGCTCATTTCTAGCAGTTGGATTTCTGGTGAGGGCTCTCTTCCTCCTTCTCACTGTTACCTCACATGGTTTTCTTCTGTAGGTGCAAGAAGATTGAGAAGAAGAGGGAGAGAGAGACAGAGAGAGAGAAAGAGAGAGAGAGAGAGAGAGAGACAGAATATGCTGTCTGGTGCCTCTTCGTATAAGGACACTATTTATATTCAATTACGACCCCCACCTTATGACATCATTCAGCCTTAACTACTTCCTTAGAGTCCCCCATCTCCAAATACCATTACATTGGGGGGCGGGTAGAGCTTCAACCTATGAGTTTTGGGGAGAGACAATTTAGTCCATAGCAGGAAAGTACAGTAGGTGATCTCAGGAAGCAAGTGTGAGGGAGCTAGGAGAGTAAGGCAATGACAACAAAAATACACTAACACTCATACGCATTGATGTTGCAACTAACAGAGTTGTAAATCTTCCTGGGGTCTGGATAATCATAATAAATTCCTCCTCAGAGAATCTGTCTAAACCAGAAGTCATCACACTACAATTTGCAGGTAGAGTTGAAAGCTAAAATACATACCTAGTTAAGTTTGAATTTCATAGAAATAACAAATAATTGTTTAGGACATATCTAGATTAAAGAAGTTAATTGCTATTTATTTAAAATTCAAAGGTAAGCAACCTATATTTTTATATGCTAAATATGGCAAGCTTCCCCATTGGCCCAATTTAGCCACGGGCAAATTTTTGTAAATAAAATTTTAATTGGAACATGACCACATTCATTCACTTCATTCACTTTTGTATTGTCTATGGCTGTTTTTGCACTACAGTGGTATTACTGAGTAGTGACTGCAAGATAGTATGGACAGAAAATGCTAAAATATATACTGAATATATTTACCAAAAAATATACTAAATATATTTACCTGGATTTAAAGGACAAAAAGCTTCATCTTGAGCAGTTGGTGTTGGTTCCTAAAGCTTTAGCCCCTTGCTCTCTTCCAGGCTGTGTGTGTCTGCAGGAGTGCTAAGAGGGTTCAGGGTTATACAGACCAAAAACTGAAAGACAAATGGCTTGTCTAAGCTCACAAAGACTAACTACTACAGTTGCAAATGAAATCACAAGTGTTGCACACCAAAGATGCCTGCAACCTTCCAGGAAGGCTAGTGATGGTCACTGATGAGAGTTCTGCTTGCACCTGTGTTACAGTAGGCTGATAGCTAGACATGAGCAGAATGGGGAGCCCCTGAGAAAAGGGAGGGCTGGAAAATCTCTCACCCCAGAGACCACTCAAAACATCCATGCTAGATATGAGCAGAGAGGAGGGAAAACACCTAGATGGAAAGCAATGTCCCTTACGACTTGCAGTAATCCCTCACTCCGCAGTTAACCTGTCAGAATATCACTAGATGCATGCTGATAAGGGAAGGGGGCAGAGGAGCAATCCCTAAGAGATATTCAGGAGCAGTAAGTGCAGATTTAGCCACTACACAACCTTCCTGGAGTGAACGACACAGCTATTAGGTAGAATTCCTATCCAACACCTGGTTTGCACATGCACATCAACAGAGAGTAAGAGAGCATTCCACAAGCCTGGGCAGAAACTAGATGGGGAAAGGTGGGTACTTAAGACATAAGTGGGAAAACTAGAGAAAGAAAAAGATGGTAACTAAAGACAAAGCTGGGAACTTCCAGAACAATCCAACGTTATAAAAATCCCATGCAGAACTCTCAGGGCTGTTGCTGGCACACTGGCTTTCAGCAGCCCACTCTGCCTCACGTTTCAGAGTATACTGTCTCTCTATGTAAACTCTTTGCTCCCAATTTCCCTTCAATAGGGCTCACTGCTATCTTTGAATTGTCACTTAGCAGAATTCTGTCTCCCAAGTAAGACTAAGAACTGAGGATCTCCCCCTTCCTGGTAACACCTGGACTTCCTGTTGAATGAGACCACTCAATGGCTCAGTTATTTAAGGAATTATAGTAGGGTATTCTATTCATTAAGTCTGGGTATAATTCTAACCAATATAATATGAACATTTGTTAAATGCTGCAGAACATAATTTGAAAACTCTTGTTCTAACTAGAAAATTAGTGCAAGTAGTTTTACCAATAATCCCCACTATGATTCCTCCATGTTTTATATTCTCCATTGAGGCGCTGGATTTAGACTCCTCTCATGTTTTTGATAATGTGATTTTCTACAGGACAACAGAACTGAAGATTGCAGAAACCTGAAAGAGAATATGAATTGCATCTGCTAAAAAATTCTCATGAATTAGATATTAATTGTACCCTTGTACATTTCAATATTCGCCTATTTATGTCAGTGGACAAGAGAGTCAGGTTGTCTAGTCTTTTGGTAAGAAAGATAGTCAAAGTTCAAGGGAGAGATCTTTATCTTGATTCCTGTGGTATGCCATGGATTGGCTTCCTACGAATTTCCAGAAAACTAATGTGGGATACTCCATACCCAGGAGTGGAAAGTGTCTCCATTGTCAATGGAAATGACTGGTGTCCCACAGGGCTGCAACCAGAAATCAGAGTACAGTCCCTTTACCTTCAATAATGGAATTTTCTTAAGTTAATTATGCTTCCCTCTCCCTGTCTAACTGCCTTTTCCACCTAGACTGCATACATACACAGAAGTGATGCTAAGATTGCTCCAGACAGGGTCGTCTCACATCTGCAAAAATCCTGGTCTCTGGCCTCTTCAAAGTTTCCTTCAGACTCCAAAAGCAGATCACAGTTAAGTGTAAGGTTCCTTGAGCAATGTATTGGATATACTCAAAATCAAGAAAATTTGTTCAGGCCACTGTATGACTAGAATCCCCCCACAAATAACTCAGCAAAGGAGCTGGACATACTAGGATTTTAACAAAGATTCTATAAATGTAACAAAAACATATAAAATATTTTAGCTTCAAGAAAATCACAAAAGAAAGAAGATACAAAATCACTTTTGTTGTTATTGTTTTATTTAGTTGTAAATATTACCAAGAGTTTTGTGGGGGTTTTTCCCTTCATGAATGTTTGTTACAAAATAAATCTTGCTTTTTGTAGAGTATCATCTTTATAGCATTGAAAATACGTTTACCCCCTTCTTCAGTCTCAACATTATTTTTTACACAACATCAAATTCAATCCCAGTTCCATGTGAAATTATTGCAAAGAATGGTAAATATAAATTATTCTTACAACATCAACCTTTGACCTGTCCTCTGAAATACCAGAATATAAACTGTCTTGTATTTTATAACATCTCTTCTTTCTCCTAATGGCAACTTGATTTTACTCAGCATGTCAAGTCTAATAAATAACAGTTCATTTGTTGCTGTTATTTTCCAAATAAAAATAATTGCTCTATTTTTCTTCAATGCCTCTTGAACAGAGTTCTATTTAGTTAGTAAATGATACTGGCCCAATTATTTAGAGAGAGAAAACTATGAAAGGTAGATTTGTGTGACCCATGTTAGCGGCTACCTCATCAAAACTTGGAATCTCTCCTGTTGCCAATAAAAAACCTACACAGGTAGAATGTGATCAATGAAATGGACACTGACTCATCATTCAGAATATAGTTTGGGGAAATGCTCATGGCAAAGGCAAGGAAACTAACTCCTATCAAAAAATTACTTATGTGATGCTAACACAAAATATTTTACACATTTTCTCATTTAATTCTTACAACACTTAGTGATTTGCTCTTGTTAAACATCTTGATTCTTGGCCAGGCATGGTGGTTCATGCCCATAATCCCAACAATTTCGGAGGCTGAGGCAGGCAGATCACTAGAGGTCAGGAGTTTGAGACCAACCTGGCCAACATGGTAAAATCCCATCTGTGCTAAAAACACAAAAATTAGCTGGGTAACTTGGCAAGTGCCTGTAATCCCAGCTACTTAGGAGGCTAAGGCAGGAGAATCACTTGGACCTAGGAAACAGAGGTTTCAGTGAACCAAGACTGTGCCACTCCACTCCAGCCTGGCCAACAGAGCTCTGCTCCATCTCAAACAAAACAAAACAAAACAAGACAACAACAACAACAACAAAAACCTTGATTCTGCATTTATGCTATTTTAACCTTTAAAATAATATTTGAGATAAGTTACTCCTAAACTTATTTTAAAAAGTGAATGCAATTAATTGTAGTTATTAAATACAAGATAATTAAAGAAGTATTTAAAGACAATTTACCTTATAAAATTGACCATTAAATGTCATATATGCATGAGAATTTATCTGTCTATTTTCTATTTATCTATCTATCTACATATCTATCTGTCTACGTTGCCAATATTCCATCTAGAATGCTAATAAAGGATGGGGAAAGGGTCTATACCTTGCTCTTTCATGTTGCCCAAGTTACACTTTGTTTTGGCAACTTAGGATAGTCTTGAGAGTTTATAAAAGGTAAAAATATTTAGAAGATGAAAATATAAAAGGGCATTCAAGAAAACTTACTTTAGTAGACATTAACTGCATTCCCTTCCTTGAAAGTAAAATTTTACTTTCAGTAATTATTTTAATTTAGACTGGAAAGTCTCTTAATTGTCTTGCTGAGCACCCTGGTGCTTCAGTTGCTCATTACCAACAGGCAACATATTTCCTGTGCATTCTGCTCTTGCCAATCATAAAACTCTAATTTAGGAAAGAAGAGTTAATCAGCTCTGCTTGTCTCCAAACCTGTTTATGGCAGTATGAATTGCTATTGTGATTATATAGTGATTTTCAAATACATGTATTATGGAAATTCCATGCTGAAATATAGAATTGAGTCTATATAATCTATGAATATTTGGGTGGACATAATAAAAGTGAGTTGTCAAACACAATGTTATCAAGGTTAAAGTAAGTCAACCAGAAAAGTTTGCAAAACTCATGAGAATGCAAGAAGGATTCTGCATTCATATCACATAAAGATAACCAAAAACAAAACCACACGATCATCTCAAGAGATGCAGAAAATACTTTTGATGAAATTCAACGTACTTCATGTTAAAATCTGCAACAAACAAGGCATTGAAGGAAAGTACCTCAAAATGAGAAGAGTCATCTCTGACAAATCTGCAGTCAATGTCATTGAATGAGTAAAAGCTGGTATCTCTCCCCTTGAGAACTGGAACAAGATGAGGATGGCCAAACTTCACTATTCCTATTCAACATAGTACTGTGAAATTGTTTAGCTCTGTGTCCCCAACCAAATCTCATGTTGAATTAGAATTCCAAATTTGGGGGGAGGGATCTGGTGGGAGGTGATTGGATCATGGAGGTGGATTTCCCCCATGTTATTCTTGTGATAGTGAGTGAATTCTCATGAGATCTGATTATTCAAAAGTGTGTGACAATCCCTCTTCTTTCTCTCTCTCTCTCCTCCCTCTATGTGAAGAAGATTCTTACTTCCCCTTCTCCTTCCACCATGATTGTAAGTTTCCTTAGGCCTCCCATTCATGCTTCCTGCTAAGCCCGCAGAACTGTTGGTCAATTAAATTAAACTGTTAATCTTTTCTTCATGAATTAACCGGTCTCAGATAGTTCTTTATAGCAGGGTAAGAATAGACTAATACATACTGGAAGTCCCAGCTAGAGCTGTCAGGCAAGAGAAAGAAAGAAAAGGCATCCAAATAGGAAGAGAGGAAGTCAAGCTATTTTTGTTTGCAGATGATACGATTCTATACCTAGAAAGCCCCATAGTCTCTACTCCAAAGCTTCCAGATCTGATAAATAACTTCATCATAGTTTCAGGATACAAAATCAATGTATAAAAATCAGTAGGATTTCTATATGCCAACAATGTTCAAGCTGAAAACCAAATTCAGAATGCAATTTAATTCACAATAGTCACAAAAATAATAAAATATCTAGGAATACAGCAAACCAGGAAAGCAAAAGATCTCTAGAATGAGATTTACAAAACACTGCTGAAAGAAATTGGAAACATCACAACTAGAAAAATATTCCATGCTCATGAATAGGAAGAATTGATACTATTAAAATGGCTGTATTGCACAAAGCAACTTACAGATTAAATACTATTCCTCCTGCCTCAGCCTCCTGAGTAGCTGGGACTACAGGCACCTGCCAAGATGCCTGGCTAAGTTTTTGATTTTTTTAGTAGAGACGGGATCTCACTGTGTTAGCCAGGATGGTCTCGATCTCCTGAGCTCTTGATCCACCTGCCTTGGCAGTGAGCCGAGATTGTGCCACTGCACTCCAACCTGGGTGACAGAGCAAGACTCCATCTCACAAAAACAAACAAACAAACAAACAAACAAAAAACTACTCTTACTAAACTTCCAATAACTTTCCTCACAGAATTAGAAAAAAAAATTATTTGAAAACAAAAAAAGAGCCCAAAGAGCCAAAACAATATTAAACAAAAAGAACAAAACTGGAGACATCATGTTACTCAAATTCAAACTATACTACAAGGCTACAATAACCAAAAGAGCATGGTATTGGTACAAAACAGACATACAAACCAATGGAATAGAATAGAGAGTGCAGAAATAAAACTACACACCTATAACTATCTGATCTTCAACAAAGCCAAAAAAACAAGCAATGGGAAAAGAACTTCCTATTCAATAAATGATGCTGAAATAACAGGCTGCCCATATGCAGAAGATAGGAGCTGGACTCCTTCCTTACACTACATACAAATATCAACTCAAGATGGACTAAAGACTTCAATGTAAAACTTAAAACTATAAAAACCCTGGAAGGTAACCTAGGAAACACCATTCTGGATGTAGGATCTGGCAAAGATTTCAAGATGCAGATGCCAAAAGCAACTACAACAAAAACAAAAACAAAAATTGACAAATATGACCTAATTAAATTAAAAAGCTTCTGCAGAGTGAAAGACCATCAACAGAGTAAACAGACAACCTACAGAATGGAAGAAAATATTTGCAAATTCTGCATCCAACAATAGTCTAATATCTAGAATCTATAAGGAAACTAATCACAACAACAAGCAAAAAACAAACAACCCTGTTGAAAAGTGGACAGAGGGCATGAACAGACACTTCTCAAAACAAGACATACACATGGCCAATAAGTGTATACTCTCCATCACTAATCATTAGAGAAATGCATATCAAAACCACCATGAGATATTCTCTCACATCAGTAAGATGGTTATTATTAAAAAGTAAAAAAATAATAGATGCTGAAGAAGTTGTGAAGAAAAGGGAATTCTTATACACTGCTGGTGGGAATGTAAATTAGTTCAGCCTCTGTGGAAAGTAGTTTGGAGATTTCTCAAAAAACTTAAAACAGGACTACCATTTGACACAACAATCCCATTACTGAGTATATACTCAAAGGAATATTAATTTGCTACCATAAAGACACATGCATGTGTATGCTCATTGCAGCCCTATTCTCAATAGCAAAGACATAGAATAAACCTAGATGCCCACCAATGATGGACTGGGCAAGGAAAATGTGGTACATATACACCATGGAATACTATGCAGCCATAAAAAAGAGTGAGATCGTGTTTTTCGCAGCAACATAGATGGAACTGGAGTCCATTATCCTAAGCAAACTAATGTAGGAACAGAAAACCAAATATGATATGTTCTTGCTTGTAAGTGGGAGATAAACATTGAATACACACGGACATAGAGAAGAGAACAGACAGCAGGGGGTATTCAAAGGTTGACGGTGGGAGGAGGGTGAGGATAAAAAAACTGACTATTGGGTACTATGAGTCTTACCTGGGCGATGAAACAGTCTATACACCAAACCCCCATGACATACAATTTACCTATAAAATAAACCTGCACATGACCCCTGAACCTTAATTTTTTTTAAAAAAAGGAATGTAAGTATGATTGTACTTTTAAAAACCTGAAAATGGAAATATGACATAGAAAATGCATACCAGGTACTGTTTATGCAAGAAAAATCTAGATAAAACTCTAATTAACAAGCTTATGTTCAAAGAAAGCAACTTAGCCTTACCTCAAAAGTTTGTCAAGTAAATATTCAATTATAATATTGTATTAGTGTATTTGAAGGAATATGTCAGTTTTTAATTGACAGGTAATAATTATACAAATTTATCAGATACATATTGATGTTTTGATACATACAGTGCATAGTGATCAAATCAGGGTAATTAGCATGTCCGTCACCTCACTTACAGTTTCTTTGTTTTGAGAATATTAAAAACTCTCTCCTTTAGCAATTGAAAGTATATAATAAATTATTGTTAACTATAGTCATCCTATAGAGTATAGAACACTAGAACTTGTTCTATTTAGTTGTAATTTTGCATTCTTTAATAAGACTCTCCTTATCCTTCCCTCTCTCTGTCCTTCCCAACATCTAGTAACCACTTTTCTACTCTATTTTACTCTACTTCTATGAAATCAACTTTTTTTTAGCTTCTGCATATGAGCGAGAACATGTGGTATTAACTTTTCCTGGATTCTTTCACTTACTATAATGTCTTCCAGGCTCATCAATGTTGTCTCAAATGACAGGATTTCATTCTTTTCTATGGCTGAATAGTATTCCAATGTGTATGTACACCACATTTGCATTGTCCATTCATCTGTTGATGAACACTTAGGCACCAAAAGCAAAAACAGACAAATGGGATTCTGTCAAACTAAAAAAGCCAAGGAATCAACCAACACAGTGAAAAGACAACCTACAAAATGGGAGAAAATATTTGCAAACCCTTCATTCAACAAGGAATTCATATCCAAAATATACAACGAACTCAATACAATAGCAAAATAACTGCAAATAATTAAAAATGCACAAATGATCTGAATAGCCATTTCTCAAAAGAGCTACAAATAACCAACAGATTTATGAAAAAAAAAGTTCAACATCACTATTCATCAGGGAAATGCAATCAAAACTACAGGATATCATCTCATCCCAGTTAGAATGCCTATTATCACAAAGATAAAAAATAGCAAATGCTAGTGAGAATGTGGAGAATGGGAACTCATACACTGTTAAAGGGAATTCAAACTGGTACATTTTCTATGGAGAGCAGCATGAAGTTTCCTCAAGAAGCTGCATATAGATCTACCATTTGGCACAGGAATCCTACTTCTGGATATTTATCCAAAAGAAAGGAAATTTTATCAAAGAGATACTTGCATCCCCATGTTTACTGCAGCACTATTGAAATTGCTAAGATAACGGGAATATGTCCATTTTGAAGGTTCTCCTTTTAACCAATGTTCTCGAATAATCACAAATTAGGTTTCTGTCTTATTGTTTGTGTATCCATGTGTGGCTGTGTGCGTTTTAGCCACAGACACTATGTAAAATATAAGGAATATCTGGGTTCTGTTTAAAAACAATTAAAATACTGTCTAAATTCTCAAAGACCAGCAGCAGAAAATCTACTTGTTATGTAGAGAATATCATTATCAGTGGAGTCAGAATGGAATTCTACCTGTTCCTAAATATCTCTCTCATTCAAGTAACACAGAGTCTGAAATTCTACCATTAGACACATATCCCTATTGGTTGCATCACTTATTTTTTGTGAGGTGCTTTTAAATAGTTTTAAATTTCAGTATAAAATGTCAAAAATTTCAAAATGCCTTCTGTAACCTCTAGATGGATTGTGTCCCCTTGTTCTATGTGTACATGGAACATTGTTTACCTCCTACAAAAGAAGAGTAGTGTGATTTGTTCACTGTTTTGTGTAAAGCTGTAATGAGTCCGTCTTCTTTGCTAGATTATGAACTCCAATGAAAGTGCACGTATGTTCCACAGAATCTTCAAAACCTAGAACACTGTCTGCCTAAGGAATAAATGAATATATATATTCATGTTAAATCACTTGCAAAATTATGTGACTTATAAATAAGGACTGATATTCAAATACATAACTTGTTCAAGATCACATCTTATGTGGATATCACTGTGAAATGAGCTTGTCTAAATTCTAAACCCATGCTTTCTCCACTATATTAGGAAGCATTACAGTGATCCCTCAGTATCCATGGGGAACTGGCTCCAGGATCTCTACAGGTAGCAAAATCCACAGATATTCAAGCCATTGATCTAAAATGGCCTGCTATTTGTGTTTAACCTATGCACATCCTTCCGCATACTTATCTCTAGATTACTTATATTGAATACAATGAAAATGCTACATAAATAGTTGTTAGACAGTATTATTTAGGGAATAATGACACGGAAAAAGTCGGTATATCCTCAGTGTAGATGCAATTTAGTTTTTCAATATTTTCAATCCACAAAGGATTAACCCATCGATACAAAGGGCCCACTGTGTATTACCCTATCTTGAAATGAAATACTGACTGGAAGAATATTTTATTCATGAAATTGGGATACATTGGTTGCCACACGGTCTTTTCTTGAAGTCGGTGGCAACATCCTGAGCTCATTGGAAAGATTTGAAACCATGAAAATAATTAAAAACAATGTCAGGAAAGAATGAAGATGAACCTATTTATGTCTCTGTTTTTCCTGGAGTTGAGCTATGTTTTAATTAATCTGAAATTTCTACTCCTGTAAGAAAAATAATAATGACAATTATAGGATCTGGGAGAAGTAGGAAGCAGAAAAAAAATCAATTGCTTTTCACACACCGAAAGTAAGTATTTACAAATTTAGACATATTAATATTTTAAAAAGACATATGGAAACTTAATAAGTATGCCAAGTATAACCATTGAAACAAAAGTTGTTGCATAAACAACTTTGAATGAAATACAGCATACTTAACAACCAACACCTATCTTATATAAAAAGTTCTTTTGTATCTGGTACTGCCAAAACTCATGATGGGTGAATTTCATGATGAAGTTCTCTTAAGTTTTTCACTCTCAATCAGGGTCAACAAAACTGTATTTTCTTCATTATCTTAAAGTACATAAAGTATGCACTATACTTGTAACTCTCCTTAGTTTCAAAATTGGCTATGTTAAGAAAGAATATTTCTCTGATGTATAAGGAATTTTGTGATTGTGAGTATGGTTGACATTACTCTAAAAACTACATGAAATAAATCATTTCATTTTAATTTTTGTAATGCTACATTCGTTTAAAACTATTAGTTCCTAGCTAAAACAAATTCTTCAACATGGACTATATAAAATTCGCAACTAAGAATCTACACATAATTATTAGTTGAATAGTATGTCAACAATTTTTAAAAGTTGTAGTCTTTGGGAGGCTGAGGTGGGCAGATCACGAGGTCAGGAGATTGAGACCGTTCTGGCTAACACGGTGAAACCCTGTCTCTACTAAAAATACAAAAAAATTAGCTGGGCGTGGTGGCCGACGCCTGTAGTCCCAGCTACTCAGGAAGCTGAGGCAGGAGAATGGCGTGAACCCGGGAGTCGGAGCTTACAGTGAGCCTAGATCGCGCCACTGCACTCCAGCCTGGGCGACAGAGCGAGGCTCCATCTCGAATAAATAAATAAATAAATAAATAAATAAATAAATAAATAAATAGTTTTAGTAAGAGTTCAATGTTTTGTATTTTCCTACAGCGAGTATACTACTTTTTTGAGTTACACTACTACTATTTTTTTCATCCTCAGACACAAATACTTGCAGAATGTATTCGTTCATTTGTATCCTGAATGACTACTCTGGCATAAAAACATCAAGATAGCTCATTCATAACTTTTGTGGATAATCTTACCAAATTTTTGTGAGCTGTTCTGAAAACAAAGACAAACTTACACGAAGCTGTTCTTTCTGGAAAAAGTCCCTATTTTACAATAGGTATCATCTATTTTAGTTCATAAATATGTTATCATGTCTTGCCACCTTTTGGTGCACATTTTATTTTATGATTCCCATTGACAGTAGGTAATATTATGAACAGGGAAATATATAAACTGCTCCTTCACTTGAAAACGTATTACCTCACAATTCAATTTTCAGTAGATTACAACAATTGTGTTGTAAACTCAAGGAAAGCCTTTTTTTACCTCAAAGGTAGACTCATTTGGATCTCATTATTCACACTGACAAATTCCCCTTAGCCTCCTTCACAATTATACTCGCCACTTCTACCCAGCAAGTTTCTTTTTGTTTTGCAGAAGCTCCAAGATTTCCAGAGTTACACCTTTGCCAAAAATATCAATGAAACAAATTTGAACTATTATAGTTTAAAAACTGCTGAACTCTTCCACAATTGTGTTACATTATTGTTTTTCTATCCCCTTTCAGCTAACCCTCAAATTCAATACTGTCAAGAAGTGTGGTTGTGTGGATGGATATTGACATGGATGGAAATTGAATCCTAGTCTTGGGCTCTGCCATTTTTTAGCCATCTGAACTTGGAGAGGCAACAAAACCAAATTGTACATCATTATAAAGATTTAAAATGGTAAAATATATTACAGTGCAATTTCCAGGTTTTAGCATGTACTAGACTGGGGTTCTTTTGCCCTTAAAAATGTTTGTCATTCATGGAATTTTTTTTTTTTTTAAGATTCAGGTAATAGTAATTAAGATAATAATTTGCAATGCTCTAATAATTTTCACATTTCAAAATAATTTTCATATTGTTTATCAACAAAAATGTCAGAGATAGCCTTGTGCTCACTTTGAAGAATTTAAAAAAAAAAAAAGCACTGGTAAAGAAAAACTGACCCACAAAGGAGAGATTATAAAAAAACAAACAAAATCCACATCTTTCTTCAGTTTTTATCCACATTTTTTACCTGTACTTAAAGGCACTTTAAAAGAAATAAACAAAGCAAACAAACATATTCTGGTTCAACATTTCTGTACATTCCCTTCTGAGTATTAAAGGCATATCACAATTGTACACAATAGTAACCTGCATAGCTACAACTTTCTGCCTTCTGGTTTTGCACACAGAAGAAAACCAAATCACATCCTATGTGGATCTCATTATGAAATGTGCTTGTATAAAAATCCATTGTATGTAAAATCCACTGAATAACTGGCAGAATTTTACCTCTTCCTCAATAGGCCACCTGACCTCGGTGCTGTCCACAATGACTCTTCATCTTGAGAAATACTGAGACTGTTTCTGTCATTCACATATCTAAATGCTTGCAGAGATCACATCCATGGAAAGGTTTCAGTCCTTAAACTACTAGTTTTCTTTTTTCTTCTTTCTCAACTTATATTGTAGGTTTGGGGGTAGGTGTGCAGGTTTGTTACATGGGTAAATTACGTGTTGCTGGGTTTTCGTGTACAAATGATCACATCATCCCGGTAGTGAGCATAGTACCCAACAAGTAGTTTTTCAACCCTCACTGTCCTCCCACTTTCTACCCTGAAGTAGACCCTGATGTTTATTGCTCCCTTCTTTGTGTCTATATCTATTCAGTGTTTAACTCTCATTTGTAAGTGAGAATATGCCGTATTTTGGTTTTCTGTTTCTGCATTAGTTTGCTTACGATAATGACCTCCAGCTGCAACCATGTTGCAAAGGAAAAGATTTTCTTCCTTTTTATGGCTATGTAATAGTCTAAGGTGTATATGTGCCACATTTTCTTTATCCAGTTTACCGTTGATGGGCAGCTAGGCTGATTCCATGTTTTTGCTATCATGAATAGTGCTGCAATGAACATATAAGTGCATGTGTCCTTTTTGGTAGAAAGATTTATATTCCTTTGTATATATACTCAGTAATGAGATTGCTGGGTCGAATAGCAGTTCTGTTTTAAACCCTTTGAGAAATCTCCAAACTGCTTTCCACAGAGGCTGAATTAATTTACACTCCTCCCAACACTGTAAGTGTTCCCTTGTCTCTTCAACCCCAACAACATCTGTTATTTTTTTGACTTTTTAATAGTCATTCTGATTTGGTGTGAGGGCATCTCATTGTGGTTTTGATTTGCATTTCTCTATGATTAGTGATGTGGAGAATTTTTTTCACATGCATATTGGTCATGTGTGTGTTTTCTTTTGGGAAGTATCTGTTCATATCCATTACTCATTTTTTAAATAGAATTGTGTGTTTTTTGCTTGTTGATTTGTTTAGGTTCATTATGAATTTTGGATATTAGACCTTTGTCACATACATAACTTGCAAATGTTTTCATCCATTTTGAAGATGGTGTGTTTCCTCTATTGATAGTTTCTTTGCTGCATAGAAACACTTTGCATACATTACTAAATTTCTAAACAGCATTTGACACTAAGTAAACCCTGCTGTTAACCTTTTTTCCCTGAATTGGTCTGACAGTTCAGTTCCATCTTCTTTCCCTTAGCACAATAATCTCTCATTTCTTTACACACTTTTCTACCTCTGTTCCTTCTTGAAATGTTGATGTGTTCTTTGTGCTATTTATCTACTTCTTCCTACCCTCCCTGCGCACTCCCAAACACACATATAATTTCAGTAAACATCTCCACAAGACTCAGACATCAGTATCTTCAAGCCACATACTGCCTTATACTCCAACTGCATCCTAAAATATAGACATAAATGAAAACCAAACACATAGACAAACGGCTTTTCCTTTTTCTTTGTTTTATCTATCTCAAGTAATGTCCTCATTATCCTTTCGAGTTAACCACACTAGAATCTTGAGTTTTATTTGAATCTGCTGTTTCCTTCACATCTTTCTTCTGAAACCTCACAACATTGTATTCATCTTCCTATCCCATGTCTCTTTATGATTTAATCTTGCTTGATGGCTTTCCACTACCTTCAGATAAAATCCCAAACTCCTCCATGGATGTGGACTTTTCACAATTTGTTAACAGTCTTATTTCTTTACCTTAGCAAACTGCCCTTATACTTTATACCACAATTATATAATACTTAACATCTTGTAGGTCTTACAAGGGACCATATTCTTTCATGGCATAACATCTTTGTGCATGGTGCTTTCTGCAGGGACTCTGTAGGAAAGAACTTCAGGCAGGACTGAAGTTCTAGTTCAGCCCTAAAATGAAATCCACATGGAATTTTGGTTGCTATTTTACTTGGCTTCACAGAAACCGCTCATGAGTGGCTACTGTTATTTGATGCTAATTACTGGTGAGTATGCCAGCCACTTTGCACCTTGATATAAAAAATGTGGTCTGTGTGATAAATATATTATAATATTAGGTAATGATGATGTCTATGTGATTGTGAACATGCTAAAAACCAATGAATTGTACACTTTAATGGGTGATTGTTACAATATATCAAGTATATCTCAGTAAGATTATAATTGAAAGAAAATATATGGTCTCAGGCCTTATACTAGACTTACTGCGTTTTAATGAAAGCTCCAAATCATTTGGATATATATAGTAATGTTTGAGAGTTACTTTAGAGTATGGTAGGGTTTGGCAAACCCTTCTTTAGGTGGAATCATTAGCAATGACTATCCACCCACATATAAATCTCATCATTGGGTATATTTGCTGCACAACTAGAATCAATGCTTTGCATGGCTAGCTCTACACAGATAAGTGTTAATATTATTTGCTCTTGAGAATTCTCCTTCAATGAAATCCACTGGTGTCTTACCACCAGCCACAGTGCTTTCCTTTTGGGATAAATCCATAGAATGTAAATTATCATACTTTTACTGTATTGAATTATACTTTCTCCCAACACAGTATGTTTTATAGGGAGTATTGTCTTTCTTATCTTTGCATTACTAGAATCTAGCACAGCAACAATGTACTCCAAGGAGACTGCTGAATAATATTAAAACTGTTTGTCAGTGTAACATGGTTGTGATAGTCCTAGTCTTCTGAGAAGCAAATGCTAAGATGGGATTCAATGTGCAAGAATTGTATTAGGGAAATACCTGTGAAAGAAAATGAAGAAGAAGCCTAAGAAGTCTAGAAGACCCATGAAGCAAGGCTGACTCTGAGTGAAGAAGAGAGGGAAAGTGGGGTGGAAGTGTCCTAAGTAGCTATTTAAGCTGAAGAAAGTTCAACAAAGATATCAGGGAGTCCTGAAGCCAAAATCAGGTGTGAGTCAAATCCTACTCAAGTTTTCCAGAAACGGGTGTGCCCATTATCATTCCTGCCAGTCAGTCAGGCTGAGTATGGCCCATGGGAAATGCAGTTTTGGAGCAAACAAACCCATAGACTTCATAGTACAGAGACATGCCCTCCCTAAAAGAGGAGACTGGAAGAGCATTTTGATGGCTGCCTCAGTGACTCTCAAAAACCTCCCAAATCTGATGTATTTAGGTTTTTCACAACATGTCCACTGATAGCATTGAGCATCTAATTAAGGTCTTTGCATTTTTCCTTATTTGACATTGGTTCATCCCCATGTGTGAAGTCCCTGCTATGTCCTCCTTCCAGGAACAGATAGCTTAACCAGGTGGGCCAGGTTTCTGCCATCAGAAAACTAAAGGACATAAAACAGCAAACCTGATGCAAGTTGGTTATTAATTATAATCTCATTCAGTAGCATACAATAAATAAATGCATTATATTTTCCTTAGAATAGGAAATGGGAAAAGAAGGATTTTATTGGTTTGAGTTTTGTTTTTTTGTTTTTTTTAGACTGGGAGTTCCCAGGTGACAGGTTTTATATTTTGTCATTGCTATCTCACTCAGCAGAGGTCCTAACATACTGTAGTTTACAAATTAAATCTGACATTTTAATTAAAATTATGTGGGACTTCTACAGACCATCAAATAGGAGAAAAAAATAAATTTAAAAAGTTAGTTATCTGTGTATTATCCTGCTTACGGATTACACAAAACTTCTCATTGACCAGTCTTCAGGGATATCATCAGGCAGGTTATTCTCAAGAAAAACAAAAACATTACCTTACATGAAATATACTTATGAAATATAGAATCATGATACATACACACAGTGCAATATTATTCAACTTTTAAAAATAAGAAAATCTTACAATTTTAGACAACACAGATGAACCTGGAGGACATTGTTTACTGAAATAAGCCAGGCACAGAAAGACAAATGCTGCATGATCTCATTTATGTATAGAACTACAAAAGTTAATGACATAAAAACAGAGTAGTAGAATGATAATAACCAGGGATTGGGAGTTGGAGATCATGAGGAGATGTTTCTCAATGAAGTTATGTAAGGTGAATAATCTAGAGACCTAATGTACAGACTGGCGACTATGATTAGTAATACTGTATTATATACTGGAAGTTTGCTAAAAGAGTAGATTTCAGGTGCTCTTACCACACGCACAAACATCAAAAAGAAAGAAAATAAATTTGAGACAGTTACGTAAATTTCCTTGACTGTACTAATCATTTTACTATGTGTAGGTATAGCAAAACATCATGCTGTACACCTAAAATATAAACAAGAAGAAAGAAAAATAGATAATCTAATTTTATCTTGCTCCAAATTAAGAAAAAATATATTTTTATTACCAAATATTTTAATTATCTATGCCACTATGTTTATTCCTATTCATGGGAAAGTAAGAATTCACCTTGAAAACATATTTTTGGTCCATTAAGATTCTTGTGAGCACTCCTCGTCTCTTTACTATCTTTCAGCATTTTAAAAAATAGTAAACTAGTCCTTTCTACATAAATTTTCCAAAAGCATAATTTTAAAAAAGGTCCCATTGTGGTCTTAATTTCAGTAAAGCTATCTTTTCATTCTTTTATTATTTTTCCTACCTTCAACTCACTTTATTTATATGCTGTCTGTATTCTTGTGTCTGAGGTTATAACCAGTACAACGTGTGCAGAGATATAATGGTTCTTCCTGATTGTATTTTCTGCCTTAGTACCCATCTTCCCTACTTTTGTCAGCAGCCCTTGATATTTTTGGATCACACACTCTTTTTTTAATTCTCATTCAGTATAATCTGAGAGAAGGGGAGCACTGGGTTCCAAAGTTAGGGTACAGGACTCAATTAGTGCATTGTCTTCACCTGGCCAAGCTAATAAGTTAGAGAGGTATAGAGACTTTGACCTGAGCTAGTGCTTCCAGAGTGAGTATCAAGACTTCTAGAGAACCTTCTGCAGATGAACCTTTCTAAATCTGTTGCTCTTTGATTTTGTGAGAACTTAGGACTGAAGCCGTCTTACCACCATGAAGGGAAAGCCTGTCTTGCACAAGAACCAATCCAGAGAAAGAGAAACAAAGTGAGAGAAACAGCATCCAGGGATGTCTTCTGAGGCCCCCACTTAAGATGGGCATAGACCCAGCCCTATCCTTACCTCTTCAGTTACAAGTCATGAGCCAATCAATTCCCCTTTTATTTAAGCCAATTTACAACTGGATTGTGTTGCTTGCAACTGAAACAGTCTGAGTAATATACAAAACTAATGAAATTTGAAACTTTGCTCAAAGATTTTACAATATTTAAGAAGAAAAAGCAGGGAACTAGTATACAATTAATTTACTTAATTTATTTAGCTCTGAAATGCTTGTTTAATTTCTATGGGTTACTTGAAGACGACACTCTTATGGCCCTGGCCCTGGGACTGATCCTACAGAACTTTTCTCTTCTAAAATAAATTCTAAATACTTCTAAAAGCATAATAGGACTGCCCACGGTTGTCTAATTGTTTGTATTTAAAGGTTAATAACACTATTAACTTCATATATTTTGCAATAAGGACAGTTATTAAGTTTATGCTTTGATTAAACATACACACAAAACTAAGTAGAATATATTTATAAAATATTATAAGGTTTGGTTATGTAAGGATATTTTTCCCATGAAAGCACCTAAAATATTTTAGAAACAAAAGAGAAAGGGAGGAAGAGGTATACAAGAAAAGGTGGGACGTTTTGGCAGAATTTTGACACAGTGTAAAGAGGCTTGACAGTATTGAAACAAACATTTATACAAGACATCATAAAATAGTAAACCACATGACTAAGAGTTTCAGCTGCTCTGGAACTGTGGAAGCTCTCTATTTGAGATACCAAAGCATAGGGTACTTCAGCAGTAGTCTTGTTACAGACAAAGACAAACTTGACCCTTTCAGGGGCAGCTCAAATCCCCAGGAGATTACAACTAAGAGATGTTATTATATTTCTAAATGAAAAAGCTGAAAACAAATCAGATGTTCTTAAGTCTTTGTAAACCATGTCTTATTCAGAAGAGATCAATCACAGAGGGCAGTTAAAAAATAGACATAGCAATCTCACTTATTTCACAAAAACTATCTGGAACATAATGGTGTAATATCACAAGCTGAAGGTACTCTTAATCCCGACAAGACCTTGAAGCTGCCTCCTGTGTGAAACAAATAAAAGAACAATGACCTTGCCTTAGAATTGTGAATACCACAGTACATGCTTATCTTCAAAAAGAGTGTTCTCAAAACAATGTCCATTTCCAATCTTTAAAAACTTTTATTTCACTGCTACGGCTAAAAGTTTACTATTGGTGATTTTAAAGCAGATATCCTAACCCTTCACTGCTTTACACAATATATAATAGGTTTATAAGCTTTTTATAATAAGGTGAGTATTCGGGTTGTTTCCTTCCAATGGTGGTCACCAAACCCATATTTTCAACCACCTTTTGCAAACAACACAGAAATCCATGTCTCTCATTACGAACATATTCAATTGATTCCAAAAATTGCCATTCTCTTGTATCATAGGCACAGCCTCCCATGCCTCAGCCACTTCAAACATAACCCATGACATTATCTTCCAAGCCTCTCCTTCCCCTGGTATTTGCTATCTCTATAAATGATACAGACATTCATCTGACCATTCAAGCAGAAAACTGGCTATCATCCTAAAAAATTACCTCTCTCATTATGCAGTGTAACACTAATTGATTATTACATCATATTGACCCTTTTTCTACATATCCCTTCTGTGGCCTGGTGTCTAGATTCCATTTTTCTAAATTATTTCAGTCCATAATCCTTCCTAATGAAGTTTACACAATTATAGCTTCCAAATGGTCTCCCTGCCTCCAACTTCTTCCTCTGTTCCCATGGTTGTCTCCACACTTCCAACAGAAAGACCAACACTAAAAATGTGACCATGCCTAACAGTAATCTGGGGAATTCCTGTTAATTCCTTAAGATTCAGCTCAAACATCAGATGCAGCTCTCTCTGGTCTCCTTTGTGACCTGATTGTCTCTGCATTTTTCTCCTGCTGCACAGGATTCCACATTTGTTTTAACTCTCAAGAAAATCATGAAAACGTGTATGGACATGGTTGGTTGCTACCCCAAATCAGTCCTTTGTTGTTGTTGTTGTTGTTGTTTTCTCAGAGAATTCCAGTTTAATTTGGGTATGAACTCATCATAAGACAAAAAGTAAATCCTCATTGTGCTACGCCAGCAGTCCTCAGGCCAGCAGAAAATGTGGAACCTATAAAAGATACCATTGCCAAGGACCCAGTGTCAGAGATTCCAATTTCGCTGATCCAACACAAGGCTTGGACATCAGTGTGTGTTACGAGCATTTTCCAAATCCTAAAGTACAACCATGGATGAGAGAAACTGTGAGAGCATGTGGAGTTCCCAAAGACGTTTATTGCTCCAGGGTTTGGTGCATGAATTAATGAGCTAATCAGATGAAAAAATAATGATTTACGTTCTAGGCTCCAGGTCAGGATTACTTTATATCCTGCTGAATATGAACAGGCATGCAGTGCAGACTGCAGCACAGACTGTCTACTAAATGCGACAAAGAGGAGACCAGCCTAAGAATGAAATGAACACTAGAGCAGTAGAGGCAAATAGAAAGAACCTGAGGGTTTGATGATACTATGAAGGTGCTGATTACACTGTGCATAGAGCCTTGTCTTTGATCTTTGAATCCTTAAGCTCTTGACTTCCTCAGAAGAATGTAATGTAAATGAGAAAAATATTTTGTTTGCATTATCCAATACTGCCTACTCTTGGTTATAGAGGCATTCTGGTACTAAATGTATAGTATAGAAGGAAGAAAAGAAAGAAGGAAGTCAGTTTTGTGAATGGTGACATTTAAAAGGAAGCGTGTAGATGCTGCTATGGAGTTGTCAGTGATTAACAAATTTTTCTATAAAGACTTGGTGCTCTAAATTGTTTGTCCTGACTTGCACACATTTTCCCTATATTATTAATATCCTAGAATTTGAAAGAAAAGTTATTTTTAAAAGTAAATAAAAGAGGCTTTATCTAAATTCTTCCATAATTACTTTCTAACATGGACAGATAGGATTACCTGGAGAAGACAAAGCATACCAGTTTCCTGCTCTTGCATCATCTAACTTGAGAGTGCACTTTCACTGATCCATGTTAAACTACAAACATATTCATCATTAATTGTAGTTACAAACATGTTTTAGTTTCCTATCTGCTGCTATAACAGAATACCATAGACTGGGTAATTTATGAGAAACAAGTTCTGAAGGCTGGGATCCCCAAGATCAAGGGGCCACATCTGGTGAGGGCCTTCTTGCTGTGTCATAAAATGTCAGAAGGGCAAGCAAGCCCTAGAGATAGAAAAAGGAGGCTGAACTCCTACAATAACTAACACACTCCCACAATAACAGCATTAATCCATGCATGTGGGCAGAGCCCTTATGACCTAATCACAGCTTAAAGACCCCACCTCTTTAAGGTGTTACAATGGCAACAAAATTTCAACATGAGCTTTTTCAGAGACATTTAAGCCATAGCACATGTAACATATTACAATTACAGAGATGTTTACAATTTGTGATTTTAGACATTATAGCACAATAGTTTACTTTCATCTAAGTCATGAAATAAACCAAGGACCTGCAAATGACTTATCTGAGGTCATATAGATTTTGGTCATCTAAATTTTTGCCAAAAAACGAGTTTTACAGTCTGTTTCTTTTCTTTTCTTTTTTTTCCTTGAGATGGAGTCTCACTCTGTCACCAGGCTGGAGTGCAGTGGTATGACCTCAGCTCACTGCAACCTCAGCCTTCAGGATTCAAGCAATTCTCCTTTCTGCCTCAGCCTCCCAGTAGCTGGGACTACAGGTGTCCACTACCACGCCAGGCTAATTTTTGTATTTTTTTGTAGAGATGGGGATTTACCAAGTTGGACAGGATGACCTCAATCTCTTGACCTCGTGATCTTCCTGTCTCAGCCTCCCAAGGAGCTGGGATTGCAGGCGTGAACCATCGTGCCTGGCCAGTTTTACAGTCTACTTAAATATTTTCTAGCATACATTATTTAGCACAACATTTCCCCCCACATGAACCATTTAGTGTGAGAGGTGTCTTTTAGAGATGACTTTTGGAGTATCTATTCCGTTTAGAATGGCTATAGCAATTAGATAATTTGTGTGTTTAATGCTAAAAGAATAAAGAACTCAGAATTGAAAGAGGTTCTAAATTAAAGTTGCATCAACAAATTAAGGCTTTTCTGGTTTTCCTAGAAATTGCAGAATAAGAAAACCATTTGATATTATTTGCATATCTGAAGATTCATAGTTTTGAATAATACTCAAATATTGCAAAATTACTGACTGGGTAGTCAGAAGGCATGATGAAATGAACAAATGAAAAGTGTAAGCAAACATAGTCCCACCACTTTAGCAGCTAATATTTTCTCAAGAAACAGGACTCTATCACAACACAGAGATACATCTGTGTTAGCACAACACCACAATGGATATTAACACTCCAATAAAATGAATGCTTGAAGTTGTTGCGTGCATTATCTTATAGCTTACATGTATCATACACCATTTCTGATGAACAGAATCCTATTAGTGAAATAATATTTTGCTTTATATAAAATTCACAAGCTTAAAAACTGAATGTGCATGTAGATAATGAAGTTCACACATTTCCAGTTGTTTTCTCTTTTACTAGAGGTCCTTTCTTTAATTAAAAGGCTTTGCTTATATTTTCTGCATTTGATTGAATGTATCCATCAAAAGATAATTTATGGGTGCAAAATTGACTTTAATTATTGAGCAATGAATTTGAAAATAATTATCTAAGTCTCTTTAGCTTTTTATATAAGCATTTATATAAAAATGTTGTTCTGACTCCTATCGTGAGGAGCTTGACAAATCTTCCCCTCAAAAATCAACTACAAAATTGAACAAATGGTCAAATCAGCAGTTTTAGAGCTCTGGGATTTAACAAAAGTCATAAAACCAACTAAGAAACATTAGTTTATTGAGACTACTGAACTTCAGCTAAGAATAGTTAAAAACCTTGCCTAATAGTCTGTGATTGCTTCATCCACACTAGTCCCAGGACTCCCTCAGTTCTATTGGCATAGTAGTTTAACCCAAATAGGCAGGATATGAAAACTAGCAGCTTCACATCTATTGTCAGAAAGGATTCACTTGATTGGGAGTATAATACATTAAAATGGAAATCTCAGTGGCAATTGAAAAGAGAGGTCAGTGGCTCCATTAGCCTGAGATTGAGGTTGTAGTTGGGGCAAACAATGAACTGTAAGAGTAGCATGGGATGTAACAGGGAACTGTAGAAGTCAGATAGTCAAAGGAAGACTTAAGGTAGCCACATATCCCTGATTGACGGGAGTCACTGTGTATGTCCAGCAGAGAGTAGAGGGGTGTTAAGACACCCAAACATTCTTGGCAAAAGAAGTCTAAGTGCATGTGTGGAGGAGGCATGAAAGGGTCTATTGGAGGTAAAAGCCAGGGAAGCTTTAAAACAGCCTGAGATTTGAAAACTTTCTCGAGAACTTACATAAATTCATCATCAGGGAATAAGAAGTTTACTGGCTCTGTCTTTGAGCATGTTCTTTACCACTCTTAAGATGAACCCACTCTTAAGATGAGCAGTTACAGTAGGAAGCCAGACTTAAAAATAAAAACAAGAAGAAAAAATAAGAGCGGAAAAATAAACTGGCCCATATTTCAGGAAGAAAGACTTCACAAACTTTGTCCAGGCAAGTTATACAAACAACCAAACAAGACAACAACATACTGTGGGAAAGTTAAAATCTAGAATTACAACATAAGTTTTCAAAATGCTCATTATTGTGCATAAAAGTAAAAAGAAACAAGAAAGTGTGACCAATATTTAGCAAAAATTTTTAAAGTCCATAGATTTTTGTCTCTGTCAACAAATGTGGAATTCAGCAAAGACTTCAAGGCTGCTATTATAAATATATTCAAAGAACTAAAGGAAATCCTATCTAAATAATTAATGGAAAGTACAATGAAAATTTCTCACCACATAGAGGAACTCAATATTCATAGGCATTACTAAGAAAATATAAATCAAATGGAAATTCTGGAGTTAAAATGGATGGTAACGAAAATTAATTATTTAGAGGAGTTTAACATAAGATCTGAGATAGGAGAAGAAACAATCAAAGAACTTGACGATGTAACAAAATTAATTTTCCAGTCTGATGAACAGGGAGAAAGAAGATTAAAACAAAGTGAACAGGCTGGGTGTGACAGCTCACGCCTGTGATCCCAGCACTTTGGCAGGCTGAGGTGGGCAGATCTCAAGGTCAAGAGATTGAGACCATCCTGGGCAACATGGTGAAACCCCCTCTCTACTAAAAATACAAAAACTAGTCGGATGTGGTGGCATGCACCTATAGTCCCAGCTACCCGGGAGACTGAGGCAGAAGAATCACTTGAACCTGGGAGGCGGAGATTGCAGTGAGCCGAGATAGCATCACTGCACTCCAGCCTGGGTGACAGAGAGACTCCATCTAAAAAACAAACAAACAAAAACACGAAATGAACAGACCTTCAGATACCTGTGGGAAGACACCATGTATGATGCACAGCAACATACATGAAATGACACCACAGGAGGAAGATGAGAAAGTGAAAGGGGCAGAAAAATAATACAGGAAAAAATGATAATTAAAAAGATCTCAATTTTATGGAAACTTTTAACCTATAGATTTAAGAGACCTAATAAATGCCAAATGGAATAAAAACAAAGAGATAACACATCTACACATAGTAGTCTAACTACTGAAAGCCAAAAGCTGAGTAAACTTGGTAGAGGCTAGAGATAAATGACCAATCATATACAACATGATTATTGCTTGACTTGTTATTAGAAATAACAGACAAAAAAATTATGTTAGAAAATATTTGTCAACAAAGAATTTTATAACCAGCAAAACCAGTCTTTAAAAATGATGGCAAAATATAAATATTTTTGGAAAAAAACTGTTGCTAGCAGACCGGAATTCAAGTTGACAGGAAAAATTAAAAGTGTCACAAATGGTAAATATGTGGATATACATGAAAGGTTCTATAAATGTTTTCTCTTTCTTTTATTAACTTATCAAATAGGCCGGGCACGGTGGCTCAAGCCTGTAATCCCAGCACTTTGGGAGGCCGAGACGGGCGGATCACAAGGTCAGGAGATCGAGACCATCCTGGCTAACACGGAGAAACCCCGTCTCTACTAAAAACACAAAAAATTAGCCAGGCGAGGTGGCGGCGCCTGTGGTCCCAGCTACTCGGGAGGCTGAGGCAGGAGAATGGCGTGAACCCGGGAGGCGGAGCTTGCAGTGAGCTGAGATCCGGCCACTGCACTCCAGCCTGGGCGACAGAGCGAGACTCCGTCTCAAAAAAAAAAAAAAAAAAAAAAAAAAAAAAAAAACTTATCAAATATAGATCTTATACATTGATATTCATGACATTGTAATTGGAGTTTATAACATACAGGTATATATATGATCATTAGCGCAAAAGAAGTAGGAGGAAAAGAAAATAAGTTGGAGCAAACTTGATATATTTTATTAGAAATAAGCAATTATAATTCTGAAGTAGATTGAACAAGTTAATATACCCAATGCAATCCCTAGAACTTGAGTGGATATGCTATCACCCATAGATCAAACTGGGCTGCTAGCTGATTGCAGGTACATTTTTATTGAAAAACAGACTTGGTTCCTCACTTACATATTGGCTGTGTCAGTTTTAATACTGCAATAACAAATTGATCAACTGCAGCAAAGATCATATGACTCACAAAGTTTAAAATATTCGCTATCTTTAAAAAATGTTTGCCAACGCTTAACATAAACCAATACTAAGAAAATAACTCAAAATAATACAGCAAAAATAAACAAATTAAAATGGCACACTAAAAATACTTATTTAGTACAAAAGGAGACAGTAAAGGAGAAACAGGAACTGAAAAGACACAACTGTTTAAAAAGTAGCAGATGACAGTCAAAACATAATAACAATAAGTTTAAATGTGAATGTGCTAAATCTTCTATTAAAGGGGCAGATATTGTCAATCTTGATAAAAATGTAAGATATAATTTTATATCATCAACAAAAGACACATCTTATACTCAAGGACATAAAAAGATTGAAATTAAAAGGATGGCATATGGTATACTCTAAAATTGTATCCATCAGAGAGTTGTTCTAGTTTTACCAATATCAGACAAAATAGATTTTAAGATAAGAAATAGTACAGTGATGAGAAGGACACTTCATAATGATAAAAGTGTCTGTATATCAAAAAACATAGAAAATAGTATGGAACCACAATAAAACTTTTATAATTCATAAACAAGTTTTATGAAGTCACAGGTTAAAGATTACCATAAATACACATTGTGTTTTTATATTACAGCAATGGCCATTAGAAAATGAAATTAGAAAAACAAGCCCATATAGCCAAGACAATCCTGAGCAAAAAGAACAAAGCTGGAGGCATCTCACTACCTGTCTTCAAACCATACTACAAGGCTACAGTAACCAAAACAACATGGCACTAGTAACAAAACAGATATATAGACCAATGGAATAGAACAGAGACCTCAGAAATAACACCATACATCCACAACCATCTGATCTTCAACAAACCTGACAAAACAAGCAATGGGAAAAGAATTCCATATTTAATAAATGGTGCTGGGAAAACTGGCTAGTCATGTGTGGAAAACAGAAACTGTACCCCTTCATTACACCTTATACAAAAATTAACCCAAGATTGATTAAAGACTGACACATAAAACCAAAAACCATAAAAACTGTAGAAAAAAACCTAGGCAATACCACTTAGGACATAGGCATGGGCAAAGACTTCATGACTAAAATCTCAAAAGCAATTGCAACAAAAGCTAAAATTGACAAATGGGATCTAATTAAACTAAAGAGCTTCTGTTCAGAAAAAGAAACTATCCTCAGAGTGAACAGGCAACCTACAGAATGAGAGAAAATTTTTGCAATCTACCCAACTGACAAAGGTCTAATATCCAGAATCTACAAGGAACTTAAACAAATTTACAAGAAAAAAACAAACAACCCCACCGAAAAGTGGGCAAAAGATATGAACAGACATTTCTCAAAAGAAGATATTTATGTGTCCAACAAACATGAGAAAAAGTTCATTATCACTGGTCATAAGGGAAATGCAAATCAAGACCACAATGAGATACCATCTCACACCAGTTAGAATGGTGATCATTAAAAAGTCTGGAAACAACAGATGCTAGTGAGGCTGCGGAGGAATAGGAAAGCTTTTACATTGCTGGTGGAGGAATAGGAAAGCATAAATTAGTTCAACCATGGTAGAATATAGTGTGGCGATTCCTCAAGGTTCTAAAACCAGAAATACTGTTAGACCAAACAATCCCATTACTGGGTATATACCCAAAAGATTATAAATCAATCCACTATAAAGACACATGCACATGTATGTTTATTGCAGCACTATTTACAGTAGCAAAGACTTGGAAACAACCCAAATGCTCATCAATGATAGATGGGATAAAGAAAATGTGGCACATATATACCATGGAATACTATGCAGCCATAAAAAAATGAGTTCACGTCCTTTGCAGGGACATGGAAGAAGCTGGAAGCCATCATCCTCAGCAAACTAACACAGGAACAGAAAACCAAACACTGCACGTTTTCACTCCTAAGTGGGACTTGAAAAATGAGAACACATGGACACAGGGAGGGGAACATCACACGCTGGGGCCTGTCGAGGGTTGGGGGGCTAGAGAAGGGAGAGCATTAGGACAAACACCTAATGTATGCGGGGCTTAAAACCAAGATGACAGGTTGATAAGTGCAGCAAACCACCATGGCACATGTTTACCTATGTAACAACCATGCATGTTCAGCAGGTGTATCCCAGAACTTAAAGTAAAATAAAAATAAATATATATATAAAAAGAAAAAATATCTAATTCACAACAGCAAACAAAATTATAATGTATCTAAGAATAAAACTAACAAAACGAATGCAAACTTGTACACTGAAATGTACCAAATATTGGTAAGAAGGAGTACAGAAGATCAAAAGAAATACAGAAATATTCCATGGTGATGCAATGCAGGGAAGAAGAAAATTCTCTGCTCATGTATATATGTATTCAGTGGAATCTCTATAAAAGCCTAACTGACATTTATTATAGAAATTGATAAACTGAACCTAACGTGTAAATGGAAAGGAACTAGAATAGCCAAAATAATTTTGAAATGAAAAGCAAAGGTAGAAGATGTACCTTATCCAGTGTTGAAACTTATTAACTTACAGAAATCAAGACAGTGTTGTATTGTCTAAAGACGACATATACACCAATGAAACTGAACTGATAGTTCAGCAGTAAGGTTTCACATTTATTTTTAGATGATTTTCAACAAATATGACATGACAATTAAATTGGGAAAGCCCAATTAGATACATATCTGTATCCATATATGTACATATAGATGTAAATACAAATGCACACACACATACATAAATACACACATACATACATAAATACACACATACACATGCATCACATATTTAGGCCATTATTTCACACCATAAAAATACCAACTCAAAATTAATCAAAGACCTAAAGGGAAGAGTTAGAGTTATAAAACTTTAAAACATATGCACACACACACACACACAGACTTACATGCATACAGGTGCTTACACACACAAGAAAATATGATATTGAATTAGGCAAAGATTCTTGGACACACACCAAAAGAACTGGTGTTGGAAGCAGGAATTGTCTCCAAATGGGTACAAGCAAACACTTTAGGATGATGGAAGTGATCTAAAATTCAGTTCTAATGATGGTTGATGATGGATGGTTGCACAACAATATAAATTGCTAAAAAATTATAACTTATCTGTTACAATGGACGAATTTGATCTTACACAAATTACAGCTTGAAGTTTTAAAAATGCACAAATTAGACAAATATTAATGATATATATCGCAGAATGTTATATTGAATAATGCTTAACAACCGTAATATGAGTTATTATGTGTTAGAAAACTAAACTGATTTGAATTCAGTGTTATCCTCAAAGAGAAAAACAGCAAAAAAATTACTCTGAAGAAGATAAGGCATTTAGCTCTTAGTAATATCCTGTATAATAATATCAGAAAATTATGAAGGGGTAAAATTATCTACATGCCAGATGTTGGCCAGAAAATTTTTCTTTAGTTATCCTGCCCTTCATGATAGTCAAAATATCTGCCAATCAGATTCAAGAGGAATAAATAAAAAATGTAAGAATAATTATACACAAAACTGCCAAATTGAATGTCAAATTCATTGTTTCTGTATCTAACTGCTTTGTAGCCAAAATAAGCAATAGATGTTGTGTTGTGCATTTTCAGTCTGCCAATCTACAAATCTGCCAAACCACACATCAAGGAGTAAACACAGAACGTTAAGCCAGAGGCAGAAAAGATAGTCACCTAATTTTGATATTCTTTTGCACTTTGAAAAATAGTATCCACTGTATTGAAACTGAAAAGTTTGTGTCACCGACAACTATACTTCTTATTTTATATTTCACCCATTTACATTGGCTTTAGCTAGTCATAATTTTAACTTAAATCTACTTAAATGTTTTTTAAAAAACACATGAAAATAAAGTCCTGGATATCTCCTGAATTACCACCCATTTAAACTTCTAAATACAGTATACATTATAAATAATGCAGTGGTATAATTTATAATGATGATTGCAAAGGTTTTTTTCCAAGGAACTCAAAATTTGTACCTTAGGAGTATATTAAAGTTAAATTATTGTAATTTACATAGAAAAACAAGATGCCTACCTATATAAGACAAAAACCAAGAGAAAGATCTGAAATACCTGTTTAGCCACTTGAGAATTTTCATATTTTTATGATGGAATACGTAGGCCTAAATATATATTAGCTTCTATTTCTTGATTTGTATTTATCCTAAGCAGTTTTTCATTTTAATAGTAATCAAGGTAATATAATTTTGTGGTCATATTTTATAGTCCACTCAAAATGGTTCTTCTTGGAAAGAAACAATTTTATTCTGGACTAATTCATTGCATTGGAATTCATACCTTTTTGTAGAATCTACATTGTCCAACATTAAACATTAATAGTATACTAATATACTGTTAATACTCATAAACCAACTCTCAAAAGAATTCAAGTTTTTTTGGTTTTGTTTCTTTCAGTATGTTACCTAAAGAATAATTCTTGCCAGATGTATGACTGAGAAAAAGGGCTTGACCTCAACTAAATTAGCATGTGGAATTTGCTGGCCCAAGCTCCTATCGGTGCCAGCCTTTTGGCTTGCTGGCAAATTCCTCAGGCTCTATGCATCAAGCTTACACAGGCTTACCTCATTTTACTGCACTTTGCTTGATTGCACTTTGCAGGTATTGGATTTTTTACTAATTGAAGATTTGTGGTCTGTTTGCACCATTGCGTGTCTCTGTGTCATATTTTGGTAAATCTAGCATTTTTAACTTTTTCATTATTATTATGTTGTGGTGATCTGTCATCAGTTATCTTTAATGTTACTATAGTCATTATTTTGAGGTGGCACAAATCACGACCATATACAACTGCAAACTTAATTGATAAATGTGTATGTTTTGACTGTTCCAACAACCAGCTGTTTCTCTCTCTCACTCTACTCGGACCTCCCTGATCCAAAGGCAAAACAATATTGAAATTAGATAAGTTAGTAACTCTACAGTTGCTGATATGAAGAAAGTTTTAGTGGTCTAGATAGGTAGAAGATCAAACCAGCCACAATTCTTCTTAAACCAAAGCCTAACCCACAGCAAGGCCATAACTCTCAATTTTATGAAGACTGCGTGAGGTGAGGAAGCTACAGAAGAAAAGTTTGAAGCTAGCAGGTGCTGATTCATGAGGTTTAAGAAAAGAAGTAATCACCATAACATAAAAGTACTGATGGAAAAACAGTAACTAGTTATCTAGAAGATCTAGCTAAGGTAAGTGAAGAAGGTGGTTACAGTAAACAACAGATTTTTGATGTAGACAAAACAGCCTTATATTGGAAGAAGAAGTCATCTAGGACTTTCATAACTAGAGATGAGTAGTCTCTAACTGACTCTATTGTCAGGAGGTCATTCAGCTAATGAATTTAAGTTGAAGCCAACATTCACTTACCATTCTGAAAATCCTAGGGCCCTTAAGAATGATGCTAAATCTACTATGCTTGTGCTCTAGAATTGGAACAACAAAGCCGGACAACACCATATCTGTTGACAGTATGGTCCACTAAATATTTTAAGCCCACTGTTAAGACCTGCTTCTCAGAAAAAAAATAAAAATTAAAAGATTTCTTTCAAAAGTTTTCTTTCAAAAGCAGACTACTATTGACAATGCACGTGAATATCCAAGAGCTGTGAGGCAGACATACAAGGAGATTAATGTTTTTTCCATGCCTGTTAACACAACATCCATTTCTCAGCTCATGGATCAAAGAGTAATTTTGAGTTGCAGGTATTATAATTTCCAAAATACAATTTCTAAGGCTATAGTGATTCTTCTGCTGGATTTGGGCAAAGTAAATTGACAACCTGGAAAAATGCATCATTCCAAATGTCATTAATAACATTCAGAAGTAATGAGGGGAGGTCAAAATTTCAGCACTGTCAGGAGCTTGGAAGAAGTAGATTCCAAGCCTCATGATGACTTTGAGTGGTTAAAGACTTCAAGGGAAGAAGTAAGTGTAAATGTGATGGAAATAACAAGAGAACTAGAATTAGAAGTGGAGCACGAAGATGTGTGAATTGCTGAATTATTGATCTCATGATAAAACTTGAATGTATGAGGAGTTCGTCTCATGGATGAGCAAAAAATGTGGTTTCTCAAGATGAAATCTATTCCTGGTGAATAGAACATTGTTAAGGTGACAACAACCCATTTAGAATATTGTATCAACTTGTTTGATAATTAGTGACAGGGTTTGAGGCAGTTGAGTCCAACTTTAAAAGTTCTGCTGATGGTAAAGTGCCATCAAGCAGAATTGCATGCTACAGAGTAATCTTTCATGAAAGGAAGACTCAATTGATGCAGCAAACTTCAGTGTTGTCTCATTTTAGAAAATTGCTGCCCCCATCCCAGCCTTCAGGAAACACCACCCTGACTAGTCAGCAGCCATCAACATGGAGGCCTGACCCTCCACTGGTGTAAATGTTATGACTCACTGAAGGCTCAGATGACTGGGAGCATTTTTTAGGTATGAATTACTTTAAATTATGTACACTGTTTTTAGACATAATTTTATTATACACAGTATACTGCATGCAGTATAATGTAAACATTAATTTTATATGCACTAGAAAACTAAAATATTTGTGTGATTCACTTTACTACAATATTCACCTTATTGCTGTGGTCTAGAACTGAACCCATGATATCTCTGAGCTATGCCTGTATTAAGGTTAGCATTGCTATTTTAGTTTTACATATGATCAGATTTCCTCCCACATAACTCTTCTAAGAGTATATATCATCTTCAGGTACTTCAAGATAAAAGTATGATGTTTCCCACTGAATTAACTTTATTAACAATAAAGTATTATATTTACTTTGTTACAACAGCTCTACAAAACTAATGTAAGCAGTCAACTCATGAAAGGGAAGATGCTTGGATTTCTATTATTATTTTCATGGTTAAAAAGACTGAGCTCAGGCAAATATTAACTGTACAAGCCATAATTTAGATTTTTTTATGTTTATTTAGTGTCTTCCTCTTAAATAATAACTCATATTCAATTTTGTAACCTGCAAAATGGAATAGAACCATGTATCACTCATAAAAATAATATTACTTATTGGATATCTATATGTCTCAGCACTATGTTAAGTAATTCATGTGTATTCTCATTTAATAATAAACAACTCACTATGGCAATTACTATGTTTCTTCTACCTATCACAGTGAACCATCATAGTTCATATATTACTTGTCCAAGGGACATATTACTTGTCCAAGGCAAATAGATCCATGTCTGTCTGAATTAAAAGCTCAAGCTCTAAGTCAAAATACTAAATTGTAATCGGCTATTTAATTTTCTGATATTTGACTTTCAAAAATGCATTCAGGAGTGAGTTGGTACAAATCACACTGGGGGATTCATTTTGCTATATTTTGATAATTTACGTTTCTCAGAACAATATATATAATAGCAAGAAAATAATATTTTTTAATGGAAAAGAACAAAAGATGAATCAGCTCTTAACATTTTTATATTTTATCTCTATTGGATAGCAAAAATGTATCAACTGAAACTTTATATTGTTGTATAATTCATCTTAGTTTTTCTCTTTTTTTTTAGTACTAGTATGTTCTCTGTAAAAATATACGTATTTTAGGCTGGGAGCGGTGTCTCATGCCTGTAATCCCAGTACTTTGGGAAGCCAAGGCGGGCAGATCATCTGAGGTCAAAAATTCGACATCAGCCTGGCCAGCGTGGTGAAACCTTTTCTCTACTAAAAATACAAAATTAGCTTGGCGTGGTGGTGTGAGCCTGTAATCCCAGCTACTTGTGAGGCTAAGGCAGGAGAATCACTTGAACCCGGGAAGTGGAGGTTGCAGTAAGCCAAGATTGAACCATTGCACTCCAGCCTAGGCAAAAAAAGCCGAATTCCACTCAAAAATAAATAAATGTGTGTGTGTGTGTGTGTGTGTGTGTGTATAATCTCGTTATATCTTAGAACAAGTTTGTGAGTCTGGGAAAAATAACAAGACCCCATCTCTGAACAAAATTTAAAAAAGTTAGTCCTAGCTGCTTCAGGAGGTTGAAGTGAGAGAATGGCTTGAGCCTAGGCTTTCAAGGCAGCAGTGAGCTATGATCATGCCACTGAGCTCCAGCCTGGGTTACAGAGCAAGACTGTCTTGAAAACAGGAAAAATAAGTTCATGTATATGTGATGAACTAATGAGGTCCACAGATTCTTTTGCATTCTTCCCTTAGGAGTTGGGATCTCCACTGGAATCTGAGCAATCTCTGTGACCACCTTGGCCAACAGAGTGCAGAGTAAGTAGATTGTACCTGCTTATGGGTCCAGGCCTTAGAACACGGATAGTTTCCACTTCCTGCCTCTTGGAACACTCTCCTTTGGAGCCCTAACTTTCCAGGTAAGAATAACAATCACGCAGCTAAATGACTGTGGCAAGTCCTGCTCTCCATGAAGAAGGAGATGAGAAGGGCTCAGACTTCAGCCGTCCCCAACAGGGCACCTTGCATGTGAGAATAGCCATGTTTGACTTACCGGAGCAGCCTAGCCACTAACTGAACACATTTTGACCAAGAATGGCAACCCATGGGGTAGAAACCTGATTGAGAATGCCGTGTCTGAGTTCTTAACCCACACATTGATTGGATATGATAATACAATGGCTGTTTTAAACCACTCACTTTCATGGGTACTGTGTTATGCAGCAATAGAGAACCTGACCAAGAAACTCAATTTTGCTTAGCAGAATGGAATTGAAATCATTTCTTTTTGTTTTTGTTTTCACTTTGTTTTTTTCATTTCAATTTCAAATCTCTAACACAGAAGCCCTATTCAGCTTGCTTTTGTGGAATTTGGATGCTGAAACCAGTCATTTGGCCTGACCAGTAATTCACAGGTGCATGGCTATTTATGTCATCTGATTTAATGGTTTTATTTCTAAGAGGAAAAAAAATCAGATTGAATTTATGATTGCATCTCTGCACAAGAAGACAACAAAATGCTTTTAGTTTTTAGTGGATGATATATTTTCAATACAGTTTCCAAAATGTTTTTTAAAAGTTAGTATAACAAAAGAAAAGCTATTTTTTCAAATTATGGGAGCCACAATAAAGAACAATTTTTCTACATCTTGATTTCCAAAAAGAAAGAAATCACAAGGGTTTTTTCGAATAATGTTTTTTTTTCCATATTTGAATAACCCCTCTGAGCTAAGATCTGTTTTTAATATTCCCCAGTGAACATGTGTTTTTCTTCTCAATATATTATAAAAAGATTGATTTGCATTAAAATACCTTATTAACTATTGTAATGATGATATTTTTAGTATCACATGCATTCATTCTTTACTATTTTATCAAACATACATTGAGTGTTCTCTGTGTCATGGGTATTTTACTGCCAATACAGCCCCACAAATGGTCAGAAGACAAGAAACTGACAAGAACAGAGCACCTGCTGCACAGCCTTACTTGCCCTCAGAGAAGCACCCACAGGCTGCAGATGCAGACCCAGCCCCAGGGGAGTCAGGCAGCCTTAGCACAGACTTGCAGGAGGAGAGCAGCTTGGGCAAGCGTTGCCTAGAGAGCCAGTAGTGAATCGGAGCAGCAAGGGTGGGGGATTGTGCAGCAAGCTGACAGCAGAGCAAGTAACAGGGCGGGACTGAAGCATGGGATCCACACCAGGGATTCATCATGCGCACCCTGGGGAGAAGTCAGGAGGAAGGAGAACATAGTGGGGGTTTTAAAAGGAAAAGGTATCTTGTTATGAAGCTGTGTTGTCAAGCTGCTGGAGAGAAAGCAAAAAAAAAAAAAAAAAAAATTCCTCCCAATCTCACTGCCCAGAGAGAATCATTTATATCTTAGTAACGCAAGTCTTTTCAAGATGATTTCATTGCACAATTTTTTGCAGTAAACAATTTTAAACACCAATTTTTATTGTGAACATTTTTCCATGCCAGTAAATATTCTGTGGATAATAACTTCAGGATCACTGAATTGTTTTTATAGTGTTCTGGTAAATGTTGGGGCTACTATTTATCAACCAGCATTCTGGAATAGAAAAGTCTTGATTTGCAGCGCTTGTGAATTTTGTGATATAAATACTCCTAAACTGGCCACAGAGGTGACACAACTGAGCCCAAAGTTGGGAGGAAACTGCAAGAGCATGTGCTGGCGCCAGCTCCTCACCGAGTTTATTTTCACTCGTGTAAGTAACCCAAACTTCATTTCCCCTTTTCTGTTCTAGGATACTTAATTTACATACATTTCCTTTATAATGTCACCCTATCTGTCACCCTAGCATCTCCTTTGAAAGGAAGATACTGGATACAAGTTTATCTGGATACAAGACACCCTCCGTATCTGTCACCCTAGCGTCTCCTTTGAAAGGAAGATACTGGATACAAGTTTATAAGCGGTAGTGACAATTATCAACTGTCTGGAGAAAACAGATAAATCGTAAATCATAAATAAGATATGATGTTTTGCTTGTTTTCAATTTTGTCAAGAACTATATACTGCAATGAAGAGATCAGACATGATAGCTGTATAAAACCTGCAATTTAAAAATGATGTTTTAAGTAATTGTAACTGTGAATAGATTTAGGAAGACACACAGGGAGCGGACTGACAAGACAGCAGCAGCAGGGGAAAAGGACTATTAACATGAGCTGAGCAAAAGCAAAATCAAAGCCATCTACTCAACATTCAGCAGCAGCCACAGAGTATATCATGGATTGTTTCAGGCACTACAGATACTGTAGTGAATCAACAGGAAAAAAAAAAAAATCCTACCACAACCTGGCATCTATTTGTGTAGAAGAGGTAGAAAATAAGCGAGATAAATCAGAAGCATGGAATATGTGAGAAAGTGCTCCATGCGACTGGAAAACCTAGCACAGGGGAAGGATCTAGGAACTGTCCTGGCTGGCAGGGGTGGGGGTGTGGCTCCAGCTTTATCTTCCACAGAGCAGGCCCAGCTCACTGAGTCTGAAGTACTCAAAGATGACAGCAAATGTCCTCAGGCTCTCTTTGTGTCAAACACCTTGGGAATGATTTTTCACTCAGGAAAGTGATTACTGTGGTCTGACTCTGCACTGAGGAAGAGAAGAAAGTACAAGTCCAGTGGCAAAAAAAGCTACAATTAGCAAGGATAGCATGCACAGGTAATCTGCCTGAGGATAATGCCTGATGAATATGACAGTAACATTCCCAGAGCCTCTCTCAGTCGAACCCACTAATCCCACTGAAGTTGTAATTAGGATGGCATCAATCCTGCAATGTGAAAAGACGGAAATATTCTCATGTAGATCACTGATCAAAGACCAAAACTGATCGTATTCTGTTCCTTTACATCTGTTATGTCCTTCAACAAAGATTTGTACTTTTCTTCATAGGAAACCCTCAGATTGACTTTGGAAGTTTCCTAGGTATTTTGTCTGATTTTTGTTGTTACTGGAATGTTTGGGTGTGCCTGGACATGGGAAGATGATGAAATACACATAGAGGAATATTTAGGGGAAAACAATCAAAATTTGTCTGAAAGATACCTGCCATAATTCATGCAGCAACTGTTGATGGAGACCCTGCAACAGGCCCCAGCAGGCTGTGTGCCCGAGTACTGTGGACCCAGGGCGCTGTGTGCACTACATCATTCCAGGTCATCTGTGGGTGACCCTAAGCAATCCAGGCATCTGAAACAGCATCTACAAGAGTTCATGCTGAAGACATCAGCCAATGAAACTGAAATCAGGGTGTGGATTCTCAAACTCCAAGAAAAAGGGAAAGTTGGTAAACTGTGGGTTTTTACCTAACAAAAGTATACACGAATGATAACTACCAAACTATATTTTGAAAAGAAGTCAAAAGAAAGCAACTTACAAATTATCAAAGGGAAGACTAAAAAAGGTTTAACAAAATGTAAGATGTAGAAGGGTAGTTTAAGAAACCGATTAATTTCACACTGAGCTAAGTAAACAAGCCCATTCAAAATAAAATCCCACATCAGAAACGGAGAGACCTGAAACAACCATATGGCGTACAATTGTATTTCGACTAATCTTATTTTCTTAATGGCTTAAAGGTAAATTTAAAGTTAAATTAGGTTCAGAATGCAATTGAAAGTTAAATGGTGTGTAAATTAATAGTTCAATTTTTAAAGTAATGGCATTAGTTTCGATTTTGAAATAAACTGGTAAAAAACCACATATGTAGGAAATAAGAATGTTTCCAAGTTTGTAAAACTTCGTTGGAATTGCTTGCACAGAAAAGGAACAAACTAATGAAAGAGAGACAGCAACAATACTAAATGTAAAAATCGCATAGACCTTTGCTGTCTTTCATAAGAGAAGGCACATTTAAGACAAATGTAAGCCGACTATTGGTGACAGCAGAATGGCTTTATATGTCTTTCAAAAAAAAAAAAAAAAAAAACTGGCCGGGCGCGGTGGCTCAAGCCTGTAATCCCAGCACTTTGGGAGGCCGAGACGGGCGGATCACGAGGTCAGGAGATCGAGACCATCCTGGCTAACACGGTGAAACCCCGTCTCTACTAAAAATACAAAAAAAAAACTAGCCGGGTGAGGTGGTGGGCGTCTGTAGTCCCAGCTACTTGGGAGGCTGAGGCAGGAGAATGGCGTGAACCCGGGAGGTGGAGCTTGCAGTGAGCTGAGATCCGGCCACTGCACTCCAGCTTGGGTGACAGAGCAAGACTCCGTCTCAAAAAAAAAAAAAAAAAAAAAAAAAACTGATGAAAGAATAAGTAATGGTTAATGATATTCATGTTGTGCATTTATTGCTATAATCAAATTCATTGTCCTTCTTTTTTCCAGTGGAGTTTTCCACAGAAGACTACAATATTTTCTTTACTGTTTTTTATTTCCATTTGAGGATTTTCTAATAAATTGTTTAATAGGTATTAGACACCACTGGTGACTAGCTAGTTCAACAGATATAACGGTACAAAGTCAAGTGCAGTGGGAATTGTCTGTCAAGATAAATGAAGATCATGCAATTAGATTATTCCCATTAAATCCTGTATTATTTTAAACACTGAAGTGAAAATAGTTTCTATTTATTCTTCACTGCAGATTTACAACATGGAACATGGAAAAGGAATTATGAGTTCACGTGTTTTTACTTCAATGCCCGCATTCATTTCTGCCTGGAAGCATTTTTATTGCTATAGCATAGATATACAAACACACAAAAATGGTGGGGGGAGAAAAGGAAAGGAATTTAATTAATTGTTTTTAAATTTGACATTGTGTTGTTATCCTAAGTATTACTATTGACACTATTTCCAGAAAATTGTTACTCCAGTTCTCACTACAAAAATAAAACAAAGTAAATTTTAAAAACTACATGAGATGATAATTATGTTAATTAGCTTGACTGTGGTAATTCTTTATATATATATATATACACACACACACACACACTCATAATATATGTGTGTGTGTGTATATATATATCTCAAAATACTACACAGTACATCTTAAATGTACATAATTTTTATTTGTCAAGTATACCTCAGTAAAGTTGGGAGGAAGAGCCAAGAAAATGAAAAGCTGTTATGACTTGGGGTTTATTTAATTTTTTTTTTAAGATGGAATTTTTTCTTTTGTTACCTAGGTTGGAGTACAATGGCACAATCTCGGCTCACTGCAACCTCCGCCTCCCAGGTTCAAGCGATTCTCCTGCCTCAGTCTCCCTAGTAGCTGAGATTACAGGTGTGTGCTACCATGCCCAGCTAATTTTTGTATTTTTAGTAGAGATGGGGTTTCACTGTGTTGGCCAGGCTGGTCTCAAACTCCTGATCTTGTGATCCGCCAGCCTTGGCCTCCCAAAGTGCTGGGATTACAGGTGTGAGCCACAGCGCCCAGATGATGTGGAGTTTATTTTAAGCTGAGAAAGTATCATGGGAAATGAGGTGCCATAGGCAATCAAATGTAAATTGATTATTTTATTGACTCATGATATTTGAATAACTATTTTAAGCTAGTAACCTAAAACCTAAATCTTACAGAATTTTCTCAATCATATTTAATTACTCATTTTATGGCTTTATATTTCTTCTTAAATTTTTAAATCTACATTTACTGATGCTCTAGCCAAAGCATCCTAGGAAGATATCTACACCTTGAGTAAATGAGGAAGGTAGTAGATTTATGTTGTATGTATATACTTCATCAAATGTACTCCCTCCTTGACAAATACCTTCCATATTGGTTAAATAGCATATTTAAGAACTTAAGCTCTTGTATTTCTATTAAACTGCCAGAGTACCTATAACAAAATTCGTAACATTCTGTTGAATCAGCGGTCAAATGTTCTGAAATGACCCTGAAAATGTCTATAATATTTCCTGAAACAAGTTGTTTAATAAGAATTTTATAGTATTCTATAAGATGCAGTAAAAGAAAAATATAATAGAGTCACATATTTTTCTTAAGGGTAGTAAATAATTACAATTTGATGTTTTTGATAGGTTATAACCAAAGAAATGCCTAGCAACTCAGTATCACTAAATTGGATTTGAAGTTAAAATGCCATTTTATTGATTCAATTTACTTATGCATCTTTTTATTTATTCATTTGCTTGCCTCAGGATATTTGTTATGCAAAATTACAATTGTTTTTATTCCTCAAACAGCTAAACAAAAATAAGATAAAAACATGATGCTTTACAGAATCTTTTTCCAGACATTAGTGAAAGACATTTCCTAATTACAGTAAATTCAATGTATCACATTTTATTAAATATGCAACATAATCCAATTCATTTATTTGAAAATCACCTGCCAATATGTAAATTGATTATTTCATTGACTCATGATATTTGAATAACTATTTTAAGATATCAACCTAAAACATAAATTTGTGGAATCCTCTCAATCATATTTAATTACTCACTTTATGGCTTTATATTTCTTCTTAAATTTTTTATTCTACATTTACTGAGGAATCACTGTATGCCAATCACTGTCCTAAGCACTTAACATTACAAGGGAATCCATATTTTAACCTACCAGTGAGAGGGAAGTAAATAATAAATGTAAGATACTGTATGAAATTTATAACTGCTCTGAAGACAATAAAACATGGTGATGTGGACAAAAGCATTAAGAGTTGCAGGGTATTTCAGACACGGTTGTCAAGAGTCAGTTCCTTGAGAAGCTAGCAGGGGAAATGGAACCAGAATGATATGAAGGAGCCAGGAGGTAAAGGAATTAAACTGTTAGCACAAATGACAAAAAAAAAGAGAATACACGAATGACCAATACTAGGGATAAAAGAGGGTGTATTAATACAGATCCTGAAACCATTAAAAAGGTAACTGTGGAACACCATAAACAACTTTATGTTCAGAAGTTTGGCAAACTAGGAGAAATAGATCAATTCTTTGAAAACTACAAACTATAAAAACTCAACCAAAAAGGATAATTAATCTAAATTATTCTGTAATCATTAAATAGATTGAAGTCATAATTTAAAATCTTCCCCCCAGTAAAGTCTTTAGGCTTAAACTGTTTTGCTTTTGAATTTTGCACAACATTTGAATAAGGCTTTTAACAATAATTTTACAGAGCCCCTTTCATAAAATTAAAGAAGAGATCATTTTCTAACTCGTTTTTAAGGCCAGTACCCAGGTAGTAGCACCAAAGACAGAACAAAAACAAATAAACTTTCTCTTGAACTTAAACATTAAAAGTCTCAACAAAATATTAGCCAACTGAATCCAACAGTATATAATAAGATATTTACACTGTGACTAAGTGGAATTTATTCCAGGGATTGCTGGTTTGACATGCAAAAATCAATCAATGTTATATACAATATGAACAGGCCACAGAAGAAAAACTATATGATCAGACAAATTGACATAAAAAAGCATTAAACAAACCTCAAAACATATCCATAGGGGTAGGGTAGACCTCAGGCAAGCTGAACATAGTGGAAAAATACCTCAACTAGAGAAATAGCATTATAAAAAGCCATAGGTTTTTTAAGAAGTGAAAGGCCTAATAGTGAGAAATCCTAAGATCAGAGGCAGGCAGGGATGTCTGCTCTTACTACTTTGATTCAACATAGTGCAGGAAGTTTTAAGTCAAGCCTCTATGATAAGAAAAAAAAGGCAAGAAATCCTTATAAATCACACCATCTAAAAAACCTCAAAATTAGTTAAAGACCTGAATGTAAGAACTAATGTAATAAAAACACTAGAAGAAAACATAGGTACAAGTGTTCGTGTTTTGGAATAAAGCTTAGATATGACACAAGAAGTATAAGCAACAAATGACAAAGAAGATGGACTTCATCAAAAGTAAAAACTTTTGTTCTTCAAAAGACACCATCAAGGGAGTGAAAGGCCATAGAATGAGAAAAAAAAATGCAAATCTGGTAAGATACTTTATCTGGAATATATAAAGAAAAATTAATTACCATTCAGTGATAAGCAGACAATTGACCCAATTTTTTTTAAATGGTCAAATGATCTGAATAGATATGTCTCCAAAGAATCTATACGGATGACCAAAAAAGCACACAAAAAGATGCTTCCCATCACTAGCCATCAGGAAAATGTAAGTCAAAACCGCCTTTATTGTAAGTTACCACTTCATACCCACTACGATATCTGTATCAAGACAGAAAATAGCAGGTGTTGGCAAACATGGTGAGAATGGTGAGAAACTAGAACCCTCATCTACTGCAGGTAAGAATGTAAAACGAAATAATGCTCCTGCTTTGAAAAACAGTCTCATAGTTCCTCAAGTAGTTAAAGGTAGAGTTACCATATTGTCCAGCAATTTTACTTCTAGGTGTACACTTAAGATAAATGACAACACTATGTCCACACAAAAAATTGTACACAAATATTAAGCAAAGCATTATTCATGATACCCAAAAGGTATAGTTAATCCAATTGTCCATTTACTGATAAATGTATAAATAAAATATGATATAGTCATATAGTGAAATCCTATTCAACAATTTCAAAATCTAGGTGATACACACTACAAAATGGATGAATCTGAGAAACATTACGCTAAGTGAAAGAAGTGAGTCACAAAAGTAACATATTGTATGATTCCATTTATATGAATTGTTTACAATAGGCAAATCTATAGGAACAGAGAGTAGGTTAGTGTTGTACCAATGCTTGAGGAGTTGGATAAATGGTAGGGTAATGTTTAGAGGTGTAGTGTTTCTTTTAAGGGTAATGAAAATATTCTAACATTGATTATGTTGATGGGTGTATGACTCTGTACATACACTAAAATATATTAAATTGTATGCTTCAAACGAGTGAGTTATAAGCTATGTGAATTATAGCTCAATAAATCTGTCAAAACAACAACAAAATTGACCTAAGCTAAACATGCAACTGCTATGCAATCTGGCAATCTTAATCTTGAACATTTATCTCAGTGAAATGAAAACTTATTTTATACAAAAATTTGAAATGCATGTTTATAGCAGCTTTATTCATAAAAGTCAAAAAGTAGAAACAACCCAAATGTCCTTCAATGGAACAAGGGCTAAAAAAACTGTCACATGGATACTATGTAATACTACTCAGAAATAAACAAAGAATGAACTGTTGATATGAGCAACAACTTGGATGAATCTTGAGGGAATGTTATTGAGTGAAAAAAGGCAATCCCAAACGCCTGCACACTGTATGATTGCATTTATACAACATTCTTGAAATGAGAAAGTTTGGAAAATGGAGAACAATTTATTGCTTACCAGGGGTTAAGGAAGTCAGGTGGAGAGGGTAAGAGAGAGAGGTATGGTTATTAAAGCACAACAGCAGGAATCCTTGTGGCAATGACTGCTCTGTATCTTGATGCAGGTGATGTACTTAAGACATTTTACCTGTGATAAAATTGCATGGCACTAAACACACACACACACACACACACATACACACACACACACACACAAATATTTAGTAAAACTGGATCTGAAAAACATCAACTGATTTTATCAATGTCAGTATCCTCATTGCTTTATTGTACCATCATTTGAAAATGTCAACTATTGAGGGAAATTGGTTAAAGGGTACTCAGGGTCATTGCATATAACTTCACAACTGTATATCAATTTTCAAAGTTAAAACTTGAATTAAAAAATTCAAGATAGTTTTGGAAAGTTGGACATTGTGTGAAGATATGTTTTCTAAACTCTGCTCCACCACCTTTAGCTGTGCCACTCCAAAAATCACTTGGACTTCCTAAGTTTCAGCTTCCTTATAGGAAATGGATAGATTTAGATAAGGTGTGTGGCTTCCAGCCTGAAGGAAACATTTACCATATGAGTGTATTTAGAAACCACTAATCGAGATGTCTACGTTAAAAACAATCTCATCTGTGTGTTTCTGCTCTTATTAATCATATAAACATCTATATGCATTTGAAAAAAAATAGCATTTGTTGTGAAAATATTATTTATCTTTTCCACATACCATGTTTGCAGCCTGTGTGGTATAAGGGCCTCTGGTGGCAACTCTCCAACCCCTCAGAGTCTGCAGTTTATAGTGTGTAAATTTTAAAAAGTGGCTTTAGAAATCTCAAAGATCTCTTTCAGACTTGGGATTCTGAGGTGGAGCTTTAGATTTTTCACCCCTAGAAATTTACAAAAATTTTTGACTTACCGTCAACCACCGAGTGTGTATGAGTCATATTTTCCAACATGTGTAAATGCCTTATCAAATTACATGCAAATAATATTCAATAAGTTAAAAAGTGCACATAGACTATCACTGTCTGCAAGACATATCATCAGTCAAAAACTGTGTGCATATTATTCCCTAAACTGAAATGATCCTGGGTCCTGGGATCATTAACATCCCTGAAATAGGTTCATTCCGACATCCATGTGCTGACATGAAAGGGCCTAGCCAAGTCCTGTTGAGCAACTCAAACAGGGATGGAAACAGTTCCAGTTTGCAAATTCTGTAGAATCTAAAGACAGAGGAGGAAGAAGCTTCCAATGACACTTCATCCTGTGTACGTAGTGCTCTAGGCCTTACTATGTATCTTATGCATTTAATCCTTAAAGCTGTCCTTATGATGACATATCACCTCCAGTTTACAGATTTTGACACCAGTGCTTGGGGAGATTATGTAATTTTCCCAAGTCGGTACCAGATCTTGGATTTGACTTTGACCTTGTTCTCTTTCATTTTACAGCCTACACACTTTCTGCTCCACTGTAGCATTTCAAATAAAGTTAGAAAGATGAAAAACAAAAACAGAAAAGTGTAAAGCTTCTAAAGAAGAAAAAAAAAGAATGTACAGGCTCAGCCAAGCCATCTCTCCCAATAGCATATAATCACCTTAGCCCATTGTGTCTGTATGCATCCTGGCTTCCACCTATGAGCTGAACTTACCTGTGACAGCTGCATTTCCACTCAGCATAGCCCTCTAACAAATATGACAAAAGATGAGCATATGACAAACTGACTGTTTCTCTGGCTAGGAGAACACCACGTTCTGAGTAAAACAATTCTTCCCTTAAAAATGAAAGAAATGATAGAGAGAGACTGTCCATGTAATTTATTTCATAGTAACTATAACAAGTTTAAATATTTCCTCTAAATTATGTTTTGCTAAATCACTAAAGAAATGCATGATGAAATATGACTTCCTATCTTATCTCTTACAACAATATACTTAGGTTTGATAAAATAAATTATAGGTTAAATCTCAAAACACAGGGTAGATGACATGGTTACACTCTATAAACCTAAGCCTGGAGGCTCAGTGAGGATTTGTTGGCTTGCTTGTTTATTTTGAAATAAAACATGTCTGCCCTTGATCCTAACACATACAGCCCAGTGTCCTGCTGTTCCAGCAATCCCCAATTGCCTCCACGGGGCCCATTCACTCATCTGTCTTGCTTGACATTGTTGGAAGCTGAAACTTGATAATTACAGCTAACACTGCTGGTGCTTTGCACCAGACAATGTTCTAAACGACTTTACATACAGTAAACCATACAGCATCACAGGAAAGAAATGTTGTCATCTTTCTTACTCTACTAATGATGTGACTGCTTGCATGAAGTGATTAAGAAACCCACTTTGTGTGGTTTGTGAACAGATTGGAACCCAAGAGGTTGGACACACTCCAGAGCCTGAAAATTTAGCCACTGGGCTATATATTTTGAAAGATGGTTCCAAACTCCTGACTTCATCCTTCTCCACAGCTTTTCTGCTGTGTCACGTATCTGGCATGGATGTTTGCTTTAAAAAATAAGAGAAACATTTCCATAGCAATAGGAGGAGGAAGATATTGTAGCCTCGAGTAAGGTCCAGGCTCTCTTTCAGACAAAGTGCCTAAGGTCAATCCCAGGTCCAAAATCTCCTCTGGGCTCACTCAGCTTTGACCTTTATGAATGATCCTGATATTTTATCTGCAGAACATAGTAGGACACATTGTCTTTCATTAATTTGCTCTAACTCAGCTCCTATGCAAGCTCAAGAACAGAGAATCCTTAGATTAAAGCAGGAGTACCAGGGTAAACAAGAAGGTCATGAGGCTGATAGAAATTCATGCTTTTTCTATTGTGAAGTGGAACAATATGAGGTTATTTTCAAATCCAATTTGACAATCCAAAATGCTTGCATGGAAAGGCGATGATTCATTTTTCCCTCCCTTTGGAACTGCTTCCAAGCCCTTCAAAACAGAAAGGATAGAAAAATGGGGTCAAACAGAATTACCTGGCGTGGTACATTATCCAGTGTTTCCAATAAAAAGACAGTAAAATATATTTTCTTAAGAAAAACAGGGCCTATTAAGTCTATAAGACAAACAATTTTTTAAAATGATAAAATACATTAATGTGTTTGTCTCTCCAACTCTTGCTTAGAAATAATGGAAATGACTTGTTTTCTTACAAGAGAAAAAAAGAACAGGTTATGAGTTAGAACCAACTTCTGAGGTACCCCTTCTCAGGACTGACTGCCGAGAAAAGATAGGAAAAGCAAGAGCTGCTTCCTCAATTGGCATGCTTTACAGACATTTCGTTTTACCCTCAAACAGTCCTCATGTGTTCTAATGCCTCTTGCAGATGATGAAATTGAGATTCAGAGATGTTAATAAATTCACCCACACAGGAATAAGAAGACATCTGTTTTCCTCCCTGCCCCATGCATTCCAGCACCATGGAGCATCATGAGAGGGACTTCTTCAATGTAATGAAACAGGAGCATTAACATGTTTTTTAAAGTTTATTGAAAACCTGGCAAACACCTTTCAAATCATATTTCTTCATTCAAAAATATTTACTTATCACCAGATTTTTTTCAAAGCAAGATACAATAAAATAGGAGTGCTTCTTGCTTTCCCAGAGGTAGCAATGCATATGGGAATAGAGAAAATGGAACACATAAATACTAGAAACTGTTAAGGGAGGTTAATACCAAGTATATTCTCACCAACTTGGGGGTGGTCAGGGAAAAAGTCTTAAAAGCAGTATCAGCTTAGTGAGTTCTGAATATTCAGTAGATGTTAGCTAGATGGGCCATTGAAGCAGTTGAGGTTAGTGTGGGAAAGAGTCTGAATTACAGGCAAGTTGGAATGATGAGTTAATTGCAGCCCATTTGAAGAATTTAAGAAAGGGCAGGGTGGTTCAGCCATATGAGTGAGAGAAGTTAAAAAAAACTGCAGGCCTAGTTCGCTGGCTCATGCCTTGAGAGACCGAGGTGGGATGTACCTTGAGAGGCGGCACCTCGAGAGGTCTCAGAGGAACACTTGAGCCCAGCAGTTTGAGACTAGCCTGAGCAACATAGCAAGACCCCATCTCTACCATAAGTAAAAATAAAAAAATTAGCTGGGCATGGTGGTGCACACCTGGATTCTTAGTTTCTCTGGAGGGTAAGGTCAGAAAATCACTTGGACCCAAGAGTTCAAGGTTGCAGTGATCCATGATTGCACCACTGCCCTCTAGCTTTGGGAACAGAGTAAAACCCTAACTCGAAAATGAATAAATAATAAGAACTGAGGCTGGAACGGTAGTCAAGGAGCAGGTTATTCAATCACCAGGTTAAAAATTATATACATTACCTTGAACAGTGGAAGCCACTGAGAAATGCTCTCATGAAAAGGAACATTTTGGCAACAGTATGAAAAATGATATGGAACAAAGATGGAGAGTTTATGGTTTGTTCAGTAATATAGGTATGAAAAGATGATGCCTTGGCCAAAGATAGCAGTAAAAGGTAAGGAGATAAGTAATGGTTAAGGAAATAAGTAATGGGTAAGGAGATATTGGAGAGATGTAAAATCTCTTTAGAAGGTAAAGTACATAGAACTTGGTGACTGGTTGAATGTAGAATGTAAGTGAGAAGAAATATTTACAAACAATGCCCAGGTTTCTGGCAAGGGCAAGTAGGTAAATAATGACATCATTTGCTGAGAAGGGAGCTGCCCAGAAGGGAGCGCATTTGTGAAAAATGTGTTATGTTGTCACAGTTGGAGTCCATTAAATAATGATAATCAACTCATCAGAGACCCAATGCAGAAATTGGAGATTTGGGAATATTCACATAAGGGTGATCATAACTTCGTCTTTTTTATTGAGAATCAATATTATAGTAGGTAAGAGGATCAAAGCCAGAATTAAAATGCCACTTCTTACAGGCAGGAATATGATACAAAAATTTTTCTGGATTGCTTAAGATACCTGACACAGTCCCTGATAGTAATGAGAAGTATCTTGTTCTTCACCCGATGGGAGCTCAATCAATAGTTCTGGTGTTTCAAAAATTGCTTGAAAAAGGAAGTATGGATTTAGAATATGAGAGAAGTCATCAAAAAAATGAAGTTTAGCTCACAATGTGTATGTGTTCTGGTGGGGGTTGTGTTGTAGATAAATAAATGACTGGAATTAATTTCAAGAGGTGACAAAGGAGTCATTGAACAAGTTCATGTGTTACTAATTTGGAACTTTTGGCAGCTTAAACAATCCAGGATTCTGTCCAGGATACTATCCTGGATTACACACACACACACACACACACACACACAAAATTATATATATTTATATATATGCATATTTATAATCAAAATATAAATCATTCATTGTAAACCATAAAGTTCACTTTTGAAGTCTATAATTCAATGACATTTATTATATTCCCAGGGTAGCAAAATCATCACTACTGTCTTACACAAAGAAAAAAATTGTTCCCTATGTGTTCCTCTCCCTAATCCCTGGAAACCACCAGTCCATTTATATTTCTATGGATTAGCCTATTCTGGACATTATATATAAATGAAATCATACAATATGTGATTTTTTTTTTACTTCTTTCACTTAGCTTAATGTTTTCATGTTTTCAAGGTTTGGCCATGTTATAACATGTATCAGTATTTCCTTCTTTTTATTGACAAAGACTATTCCCTTGTAAAGGCATTCCATATTTTGTTCATCCATTCATCAGTTAATGGTCATTTGGATCATTTCCACTTTGTAACTATGGTGCGTAATTCCACTATGACCCTTTTTGTAAAAGCATTTCTGTTAATGTGTGTTCATTTATCTTGGGTGAATATGGGACGTGTTTTCATTTATCATGGCAGTGGAGTTACTGGGTCACATGAGAACTCTAGGCTAAATATTTTGAGGTATTAGCAAAGGTTTTGTAAGGCAGCTGTGCCATTTCAGATGCCCCCAGCAATGTAAGAGTGTTTCAATTCCTCTGCATCTGGGCTAGCATTTATTACTGTCTGTTTTTTGGCAATGGCCATCCTAGTGGACATAAAGTGATAGCTCAATGTAGTTTTGATTTTAATTTCAATAATGACTAATGATATTAAACATACTTTCATTTGCATATGGTGCATTTGTGTATCTTCTTTTGGAGAAATATCTTTTTAATTCCTTGAATTTTTAAATTTGGGTTGTCTTTTTACTGTCAGTTAAAAGAAATGCTTATATATTCTGGATACTAGGCCCTTACTAGAAATGTAATTGACAAATAGTTTATCTAATTTTATAAACTGATCTATTCATAGTGTCCACTGAGGTACAAACTTGTTTTTGTTTTTAATTTTAATGAAATCCAACTTATCTACTTTTAAGTTTTTTCCTTGTGATTTTGTTTGCATGGTCAAGAAACAATTGCCTAACTTTAGGGCACAAGAATTTATTCTTACATTTTCCTATAAGAGTGTTGTAATTTTAGCTCTTCCATTTAAGTGCATAATGCATTTTAAGTTAATTATTATATGGTGTAAATTAGGCATTCAACTTAATTCTTTTTGCATATGGATATCCAGAAGTCCTAGTGCCATTTGACAAAAATGCTATTACTTACTTAATGAATTGTCTTTGTCACATTGATAAAATGTTGTAACAATGAATTTAAGTGTAAAACTGTATTTCTGAACTCTCAACTTTACTCAATTTATATGTGTATCTTCATATTACGTTACAGTAATCAGTTTATATAACATTATCTGATTACTCTATCTTTTTAGTAAGTTTTGAAATCAGGAAATATAGTATGAGTCCTCCAACTTTTTTCCACCTTTCTGGAATTGTTTCAATTATTCTAGGTCTCTTGCATATGAATTTTATCATCTGATTCTCAATTTATGCAAAAAAGCTGAAATTTTGAAAAGGAGAACATTGTTTCTTTAGGTCAATTTTGGAGGCATAAACATCTTAACAATATTAAAATCCATCACCATGAGATATTTTTAAAAATTTAGATCATCTTTAATTTTGTTCAAAAGTATCTTGTGGTTCCCAGAATGCAAATTCTTATGGTTTGGATTGTGTCTTCCCCCAGAAAAGTAGGCTAAAGTCCTAATCCCAGTACTTCTGAATGTGAACATATTTAAAGGTAGGGTCACTACCTAGTCCAATATGACTGGTGTTTCTACAGGAAGACAAGCATGTGAAGAGAGAGGCACACAAGAATACTGGGTGGCAGAACGGCAGAGTATGGGGTTACGTAGCTACAAGTCGAGGAATGCTGAAGATTCCTGGCAAACCACCGACAACTAGGAAGAGGTAAGGCTCTTTGTACATGTTTCATGACTCTGTTGACCCCTTCATTTCAGACTTCAAACTTACACAACTGTGAGACAATAAATGTTGGTTATTTGAAGCCATCTCATTTGTGGCACTTTAATATGGCAGCCCTAGGAAACGATAGAGACATTTTTGCACTTTTTCATTAAATTTATTCATAAGCATTTTATTATTTTTATGCTGCTATCAATGGAACAGTTCTCAATTTTATTTGGATTGCATATTGCTAGTGTATAAAATACAATTTATATTTAAATTTTGATCTTATATGATGTTATCTTGCTGAGTATGTTTTTAATTTAAATATTTTCTTCTTGTATGTGCGTGTTTGTGTCAAGATTTTCCATCTAAAGATAATGTCCTCTAGCGTAATTTTATTTTTTTCTTTCCAAAATGCATATGTTTTATTTCTTTTTCTTGCCGTACTAACCTGGCTAGACTTTCTATTACAATGTTTAATATAAGTGGCAAGAGCACATATCATTGTCTTATTCACAGTCTTAGGGGGAAAGTATTCAATCTTTCACCAATAAGTGTGAATTAGCTGTGGATTTTTCATAGATGCCTTGTATCAAGTTGAAGAATTTCTCTTCTATTTTTAGTTTGTTGGGTATTTTTATCATGAAAGGGTGTGGATTTCATCAACTGTAATTTATGCTTATATTAAGGTGATTATGTGCTTTTTTCTTTTTTCTATTAATATGGAAAATTAAATTAATTTATTTTCCAGTATTGCAGTCCTGGATAAATAAAATTTACAATGCTGGGATAAATAAGTTTCTGGATTCCTTGTATTACTTTGAAGATTTGTGTGTTTATATTGATATGGGATGTAGGCCTGTAGTTTTCTTTTCATGTGATATATTTGCCCGGTTTTTATATCAAGATAATATTGTCCTCATAGATTGAGTTTTTATGTGCTCCCTCCTCTTGTATTTTCAAAGATTTTGTGAAAATTTTGTATTATTTATTTCATAAGCTGTTAGTTATATTTATCAATTAAGCATCTGTACTTAGGATTTTATTTGGAATGTTTTATTTATAATTCAATCTGTTTACTCCTTGAATTTGGGGAAGAACACACAAGTAAATATATCTAGCCTGGTGTTTTTTGTTTTGGAAGGTTATTAATTATTGATTACATTTCATTAATAGATATAGAATCTATTCAGGTTCTCTATTTCTGCTTGTATGAGTTTTGGCAGATCATGTCTTTCAAGAAGTTTGTCCGTTTTGTCTAAGTTGTCAAATTTGTAAGCACAGGCTTGTTCATAATATTCTCTTACTACCCTATGAATATCCATGAGATCAGCAATGATGGCCTCTCTTTCATTTCTGATATTAATAATTTTTGTCTTCTCTCTTTTTTACATAATTAACTTGCTAGAGGTGTTTTGATTTTATTGACTTTTTTCAAAGAGCCAGCTTTTGCTTTCATTGATTCTGTTGATTTCCTGTATTTCAATGAATTTATTTCTGCTTTAATTTTATTATTTTTTCTTCTGTTTATTTTGGATTTTCTTTTTCTCGTTTCCTAAGGTGAAAGATTAGATTATTGATTTCAAATATTTGTTTTCTAATATATACATTCTATGCTACAAATTTTCCTTTAAACATTGCTTTTGCTGAATCCCACAAATTTTGATATGTATTATGGTATTCTCATTTTCATTTCATTCAAAATATTTTTAAATTTATCCTGAGACTACTCTTTTGATCCATGTGTTATTGAAAAGTTGATTAACCTGTAAGCATTTTAGAGTTTTCCAGCTATCTTTCTGTTATTGATTTCTATTTTAATCCTATTAAAATTATACTTCTTATGTTCTATTATTTTAAATTTCTTAAGATGTACTTTATGGCCCAGAATGTGGATTCTGCCATTGTTGGATAAAGTATTCTATATGTGCCAGCTAGATTTAGTTGATTGAGGTGCTGCTTAGTTCCACTATGCATTCATTTTCTACCTGCTAGATCTATCTGTTTCTGATGGAGAGGGGATAGGTACTGAAATACAACGGTTAATTCATCTATTTCTCCTAACAATTCTGTCAGCTTTCACTCTCACAAATATTGATGTTCTGTTTTTAAGTGCAAACATGTTAATGACTATTATGACTTCTGGTGAATCAATCCATGTATCAATATAATAATGATCTCCTTTATCCCTGATTAATTTCCTAGTCTTAAAATATGTTTTGTCTGATATTAATTTAGCTACTTTAGCTTGTTTTTGGTTAGTGTTAGCCTAGCATATATATTTACAAGTTACCTACCTGTGTATCTATATATTTACAAGTTATCTATCTGTGTCTTTATATTTAAGGTAAGTTTTTTGTAGATAAGGCAGTTGGAGCTTGTTTCGTTGCCCATTCTGATAGCCTGTCTTTTAAATGATGTATTTACAACTTTTTAAATTAAAATGATTATTGACATAGTTGACTTAATATATAGCATATTTGCTAATCCTTAAAATTCGTGGCTCTTTTCCATTTTCCTTTTTTCTTTTTGTTTTCACTTTATCCTGCCTTCTTTAGCGTTAATTGAGCATTTTACACACTTTTATTTTTAATTCTCTCAGCAACCAATTATACTTATTTTTTTTAACTTTTTTGAGTGGTTAAGAATATTGATGCCCTGTTTATTAATATAATAGAGTTCTTGCCTGCAAGAATTGTAAATGACATACTGTTAGAATTAGGTACCAAATTTCAATGTAACGAATTATGAAATTAAAACCAGACCAGTGCTATCAGGCAAAACTCACTTGGCAACTGCCATTATTTACAACAATACTAAACTAATTTCAAGTCAGAGGTAAAATATTAAGAAATCTTTCAAAATATTAATGATAAGGTCAAACACATAAAAAATAGGTTTATGATATTGCCATAATTTACTAATTAGTATTAAAAAACCTGAACGCCATTCTACAAAACAGAACTAATAAATTAACTGAAAAAACTAGAGTTTTCTCACCTTCATTTAATATTTGTTTTGTTAATTAGGAGCTAACACTTTTTGTATTTTTTGATAAATATAGTGCTGAAAATGAAAGAATGTAATTAAAAATCAAACTATTTAAGTTAATCACTATTATAAAAGAAGGAAAGAAAACAAAGAGATATACTAAAGTGAAGGAACACATTTGCAGGTGCAGGTAATGCTGCACATAAGGATCATGCATTCACCCCATACTCTGTCATTTTCCAGGGCTAGGAGCAGCAAATGTAAAGACAAGTTGTCAGATTTCTTATTTCATATATACAACTATTTTACTGTGAATGTTGGGCATGACTTTCTTTTTTTTTTTGTCTTTCTCTTTTTTTCTCTTGGTTTATCTTCAAGATTTCAAATTTCCCTCAATCCCATTATTTTTAAAACCTACCTTAGCCCCTTATTTTTGAGGAGGATAAACTAAAATTCAGAAGATTTAATAAAATTGCCTGATTGTTTAAAGGAAGTTATTTAATGCAATAAATAAATGCAAATTACTTTATATTTTTATGAATGCCAACACAAAAAAATGTATTTACAATATATTACACCTGTAAAGATGATTTATTAATTGTTTTATTTGTGCCAGGTTCTCAAGTAAGTCCATTCCATATACCCTCTCATTTAATGCTCTGAAAAAATACCTTGAAATTAGTATTAATATTGAATTTTAAAGCAAAAGAAACTTAAAATTTTGATCCTTAAGTCTTAACCACTAACTCAGGATTTATCAAATTTGCATAATTTAAAAAATCATCTTAACGACTTGGTAAAACACAGATTCTTTGGCCCATCTTCATCTAGAATCTCTAAGGTGTGGAGAATATTTAATTTAGCATGTGACACCCCCAGGTTGTTATGACAGTCAAGTTTAAGAAACACAGGATAAGCTTTCCCATCACCTTACTTTGCAGAAGGTGAGTGGGAGGACATTTTATGTTTTTCCTATTACATATACATACTTAATGACAGTTATTTAATTTAAGTCTTACACCTAGAAAGTTTTCTAAAATGGCAACTATTTCCCCCATCAATTTGTCCCAACAAACATTCTGGTCATGAATGTATTCTGGTCGTGTAACTAAAATAGCTTTGTATGATTACCTAGTATCTCTTAATTTTGAGTCCTTCCTTGGATCTAAACTTTATCTCTCACATTTTACACAGAGCCAGCTTTTATATGAAAAAAATATAAGTTTATAAATTTTAAGTAGGTCTACATATAGGTAAATGATAATATCAATGATTGATTGTATGTTGAACTAATTTTTATTTTTTATTTTTTATTTTTGGCAGCATCTCTGTGTCACCAAGGCTAGAGTGCGGTGGCGCCATCATGACTCACTACAGTCTCAACTGCCTGGGTTCAGCATTCCTTTCACCTCAGCCTCCCAGGCAGCTGAGACCACAGGCGTGTACCACCATGTCTGGCCAACATTTGTGTTTTTTGTAGAGATGGGGTTTTGCCATGTTGTCCAGGTTGGTCTTGAACTCCTGGGCTCAAGTGATCTGCCCTACTCAGCCTCCCAAAGTACTGGAATTTAAAAATAGGTTTCTTTTAGACTTTTACCATATATTCCAAGAAAATTTAATACTCCTAAAAATAAAAAGGAGAGTAAGAATTTTGGAATTTAGAAAACTCAAAGAAAGTAACTTATCCTAATAACATAAATGACACTTTAAATTTCTTTGGAACAGTAAAGTGTAACTAGAACGAAACTAATATTTATAAATAATGCAAAAACATATTTGTGTAAAAGCTAATAATTTGGTTATGAAGAAACATCAACTTCTAGTAGGTAAAAGTAAAAAAGGCTAAGACATAACACATCAAAAAATCAGATACTTGGGAAAATTTGACAAGATGCAAAAATTGAATGGTCAGCATTTGTGGCAGAGGAAAATCACTTTTGTTTACATAAACAAACACATACATATAAGAAAGAAATGTTGAGATTATTTATCTTTGTTTTCTCTATGAACTGTTTTATTTTAGGTTCCTTTAATTGAATTCAGGTTAATGAATGATTACTCTTGGCCCAGGTCTTGGTAATATAAATTCACTCTAGAATGGGATGGTTATGATTATTGATTTCAGAATATTTTAAAAAGAGTTGAATTAACTTACCATTTGATGAATGATAGTGAGTTAAACATGTAAACATTTAAAATAATATATTATCTTTCTTGATAACAGCCCTTTAAAAATTATGAACTTGCAACCACAAGGTAATTTTCAGAAAGAATACCAAGCAGATGTGCAGAAATGGGAGTGTGGGGATGAGAATGAGAAAACAGATCAAAGAGTACCAGTTACAATAACAGAATCAAGGTTTTGAGAGTATGCTAGCTCTTGAAAACAATCTAGTTTAGAGATCAGCAAACTCCAATCCTGGCACCAAATATAGTCTATCACCTGTTATTTATGGCCTGTACCTAAGAATGACTTTTACATATTTAAAGGTAGAAAAATATCGAAAGAAGGATATTATTTAATGACAAGTTGAAATTATGTGAAACTCAAATTTCAGTGTCCATAAATACAATTTTATTAGATCACAAGCAAAAGATAATTTGTTTATGTATTGTCTAAGACTGCTTCCTCACCGAAATCACGGAATTGAGTATTTGCTACACACACTCTGTGGCTCTTCAAAGCCTGAACTCTACTCTTTGACCATTTAAAGAAAATTTGCTAACCCCTGATCTAGTTGAGCTTCTTCACACAGCTAGGAAGTTCTTAGAGCTTTGGTGGTCCATACGGTGTCTTACAAATTGTTCTCAACAGAGCTAAAATCAGAACTCAGATGAGCTGACTACACTACATCTTTGCATCTCATTTGTCCTAAGAGAATCACATATCCATAGGGTTTGATGCTAGAAGAGTTTGAAAGTTAGAAAATTACCCACTATTTGTCTTACTATATGTAGTTATTTTTGTGGGATATGTTGTTTTACTGTTTTGATTATGACAACACATATTTTTGATAGTTTTTTATTATGCCTGATTTAGAAATGAAGAAACTGAGGACTCCCTCCCCAAAAGAAGTAAATCTTAAGTAATAAAGTTTGGATGTTGTCCCCGCTAAATCTTATGTTGAATTTTAATCTCCAGTGTTGGAGATATGGTCTGGTGGGAGGTGATTGGATCATGGGGGTGAAATTGTCATTAATGACTTAGTTGTCCTCACAATAATGTGTAAATCTTCACGAGACTGATTGTTTCAAGGTGTGTTGCATCTTTCCTTCTGGCTCTTGCTGCTACTCTCTCCATGTGATGTGCATGCTCATGCTCCACTTCCTGCCATGATTGTAAGTTTCCTGAGGCCCTCACTAGAAGCAGATGCTGGAGCCATGCTGGTATAACCTGTAGAAAAATGAGCCAATGAAACCTCTTGTCTTTATATATATTACCCAGCCTCAAGTATTTCTCTATAGTGAGGCAAAGAACAGCCTAATACACCAAGCGAGTTAAGGGACTGGGTGGATGTCAACCCACGTTTTCTGACTTCCAGCACCTGTGCTCTGGCCCTGCACCCTACTGTCTCCTAACACTGGGAGCTGTTTGTCACCACTGCCTTAGGAAAAGGAGCTACATCCTGTAGACTTGCTCTTTCAGTATGTCTCAATCTCTGTATCTATCTAGCTATCATCTATCTGTCTAAACCAACAGAGTACTTCCTATATTTTAGACACTATTTTAAGTGCCTTGCATATATCATCTATTTTAATTCACAGAACAAATGGAAAAATTCCTTATAACCATAAACTCATCTCTTAAGTCCTTATATCTAGAAGTTCTCGAAGAATCAATGCGTTTTTCTGTCCTTGTGAGATCAAAAGTTTTCAATGGCAAATATGAGGAAACAATGTGTTAATTCTGTCACAAATTTTGGATAAAGCAGTTTATAGATGTTATTTTATGAGAAACCAAGAAGAAATGCCAAGGCTATACCTTTAGACCTTTATATGAATCTATAGTTCTCTTGCAGAGTTTATTCCAGATTATTTTACAGAGAGATTCACTAAGCTTCAGCACAGATAGCCTTCTTCCAGGAAGCCACCACAGTCTAGAATAAGTTATCCTCAGAAATCGTTTTTATATCATCACACTTACTGCACTCCATCATCCCAGCTGCTTTCTTGTTCATCTCCTCACTGGATGAGACCTCCCCATGGACAGGGAGAAAGTCTCATTTTAAGGCATTCCCACCTCTTAGAATTGTCTGTAGTCCATGTAAACAGACAATAACACTTGTCAAATGAATAGGTGGCATAGCTGAAGATTTATCATGTACAAATATGTATTTATTTCTTCTGCATAAACAGGCTAAAAACCAAGCTCCTCTTCTTCAGCTGAAGTAAGCATGCTCTATAAGTTTATAACTATGATTTGATTTTCTAAGAAGTATGATACCATCTTTTATTTTCCCTAAAATTGTATTCTAAGAGTAGGTATTGTTCACTAGCTGACACTATTTTGGGACTACAAACTTAAGAAATATACAAGACTTTATGTAGGAATTAAAAAGTTAAGGTTATATAACCTGCAGTCTCTGGAAGTGAATGCCTCTGTAAATTTCAATAATATGAGTTCATCGTACTTAATGTTTCATTTACACCATAGATACGTAACTTTCCTAGCTCTTGCTTTTCAGCACTGGGTGGTCCTGCCTCCCTTCCTAATTACGTTTGTGTGACAACTGGCTTGCATAATCAGTGCATTTATTCTCTAAGTTTAGAAAATTATAAACATTGCATGTATTTCCACAATTTAATTCACTGGCAGTTCTGTTAAAGTGCAGATCATTAAAAATATTGTTTTGATGTAGGTTATCTCAAAGGTTTTTTGCTGAGTCTGTAGTAAACCAGTGCTTCTCCACCTTTATCTCACAGGAATGATATGAAGATTTTGTTAAAATGGTGATTCAGGTCCAGCAGGTCTAACGTGGGCCTGAGATTCTGCATTCTAACCTGCTCTGTGAGATTGTAGCCCCCTCTGCTAGGAGCAAAGGCCACTTCTACAGGAAAGAACAGTAACCAATATTTTTCCTTTGCTCTTGAACAAACTCATTAAGAGGAAAGATCAATTTACAGTATCTAGATTAGAATGATTATGAAATACCATGTCTAGAAACTAGTTCCACAACAGGGAGGCATGAATCAAAAGGGAATGTTGTCGCTTTTCAACTGGGACACAAATATGGTTCCACAGTCACCTAACAGATTTCCTGCAGCTGTGATGCCTGAATAAAAGAAGGTATAAATTGTGGAAGTTGAACAAACTGGATAAAATAGTAAGGACGATTTAGAAGAAAAAGAATATTTACAATCACAGGTTGTACTGAGCTCATTTCCATTTAATCCCAAGTCTTATTTTTACATTGAATACAACTCTCAGTGTTGTCAACAATCTCTCTAGGTTCACAGTGATTTACACTGTCATTAGTGTTGCAATATTAAATGTTTAGAGTCTGTATTAGTGTTATTTTAGTTAATATACATGTTTTATTATGAAAAATTTCAAAAACTCATCAACTGGGAGAGAATGGTATACTGACTCTGCCTCTACCCACCATTCATCTCCAACAGCAATTGACATTTGGCAATGTCTTTTGCTTTCATTTGTTGAATTTCAAAGCGACTCAATAATACGATTTTATTTTAACTACAAATGCTCCTTGGCCAGGCATGGTGGCTCACGCCTGTAATCCCAGCACTTTGGGAGGCTGAGGCAGACAGATCATCTGAGGTCGGGAGTTCAAGACCAGCCTGACCAACATGGAGAAACGCCATCTCTAATAAAAATACAAGTGATCTCATTGTTCAGTTCCCACCTATGAGTGAGAACATGCAGTGTTTGGTTTTCTGTTCTTGTGATAGTTTGCTAAGAATGATGGTTTCCAGCTGCATCCATGTCCCTACAAAGGACACAAACTCATCCTTTTTTATGGCTGCATAGTATTCCATGGTGTATATGTGCCACATTTTCTTAATCCAATCTGTCACTGATGGACATTTGGGTTGATTCCAAGTCTTTGCTATTGTGAATAGTGCCGCAATAAACATGTGTGCATGTGTCTTTATAGCAGCATAATTTATAATCCTTTGGGTATATACCCAGTAATGGGATGGCTGGGTCATATGGTACTTCTAGTTCTAGATCCTTGAGGAATCGCCCTACTGTTTTCCATAATGGTTGAACTAGTTTAAAATCCCACCAACAGTGTAAAAGTGTTCCTATTTCTCCACATCCTCTCCAGCACCTGTTGTTTCCTGACTTTTTAATGATCGCCATTCTAACTGGTGTGAGATGGTATCTCATTGTGGTTTTGATTTGCATTTCTCTGATGGCCAGTGATGATGAGCATTTTTTCATGTGTCTGTTGGCTGTATGAATGTCTTCTTTTGAGAAATGTCTGTTCATATCCTTTGCCCACTTTTTGATGGGGTTGTTTGTTTTTTTCTTGTAAATTTGTTTGAGTTCTTTGTAGGTTCTGGATATTAGCCCTTTGTCAGATGAGTAGATTGCAAAAATTTTCTCCCATTCTGTATGTTGCCTGTTCACTCTGATGGTAGTTTCTTTTGCTGTGCAGAAGCTCTTTAGTTTAATGAGATCCCATTTGTCAATTTTGGCTTTTGCTGCCGTTGCTTTTGGTGTTTTAGACATGAAGTCTTTGCCCATGCCTATATCCGGGAAGGGGAACATCACACACCGGGGCCTATCATGGGGAGGGGGGAGGGGGGAGGGATTGCATTGGGAGTTATACCTGATGTAAATGACGAGTTGATGGGTGCAGCACACCAACATGGCACAAGTATACATATGTAACAAACCTGCACGTTATGCACATGTACCCTACAACTTAAAGTATAATAATAATAAATAAATTAAAAAATAAATAAATAAATAAATATCTTCATATAAAAAAAATACAAAATTAGCCAGGTGTGGTGGCACATGCCTGTAATCCCAGCTACTTGGGAGGCCGAGGCAGAAGAATCACTTGAACCTGGGAGGAGCAGATTGTGGTGAGTCAAGATCATGCTATTGCACTCCAGGCTGGGCAACAAGAGCAAAACTCTGTCTCAAAATTAATAATAATCATTAATAAAAAAAAATGCCCCTTTGTGCTTCTCTAGCAGATAAGAGCACTTTCAAACAATAAAAATATCATGAAAATCTCTAATAAAATTAGTAACTACTATTTAATGCCATCTAATACCCAAGTCATTTTTAAATTTCTCCTAAAATTCTCATAAATTTCTCAACAATGTGTTTTTTAAACCAAAGTCTAAACGAGGTTCACATAATGTCTTTCTTTGCTTTGGTTTTAAATGTCTTATTTTTATAAGCATCTCCTTCCCTTTTTCTTTCTCACCATTTATTAGTTGAAGAAATAGGATTGCTTGTCCTACAGAATATCTCACATGTGAATTTACCTGCAATACTTAATAATCCTTGCATTGACTTAATCATGTCACTCTTCTCCAATAAGTTTTTATGGTGTAGTTTGCACACATTCCAAGTGGCCACTTACAAATTAAGATATATAGTATAATTAACGTACTATGACTAGAAATGCTTAAAAAGAAAGATAATGAATGCCTCAAAATGAGATAGAAAAAATAAGCATGCTATATAAGTTTTATAACAAAAAGTGTGCGTCTCATTTATTTCTAAAATTTTTTGACATATAAATTTTTTATAAAAAGATATGGAGTTAAATGTAGTGGGTTTCATTGTGTGGTGAAAATATTTCTACCTGAAACAAAAAGTGAGGTGTTTTCTTAGTCATCAGGCAAGGCAGAGACATCAGTGCCAACAACCGGCGACTGCCGGAACAGCACAGGTGGCTTCAGGTGCTTGGTCAGTGGCATTTTAAACTGCTCTTAGCTTGCCTGTCCATTTCTCTGTTTTATAAATTGCACAATTCCTTGACTCAACATGACTCATCTTAATTCTCATTTCATCAACTCCGTGGCATCCAAGAGTCAGTGTGTGCACAGCCCCTTGGACACCTTCCTGGAAGGCACACAGAGAGCTCGACATCATGTGCACTAGGGCTGCGGTCCGTGCAGCTTCCGTAGCAGGCAAAGGCCTCATTCACCCTCCACACCTCGTGCAGTCAACCATTAGCAAGTTCAGTGTCTTCTGAACCATGACTTACGGGTCTGAGGTTTAAGTTTCTGCTTCCCAAATTACTAGAAAACATATAACACCAATTTGACCTTGGAAATAAAATGAAAGCATACAAACTAGTACAATTCACATCTATTAAGGCACTCGGAGGAATCTAACAATGGCAAGATTTGATATGGAAAATCGGAAATATACTCTATAGGCAAAAAAATGTAAATCATGAATTAGAGAAATGTATAGGGAAATATTAAAGGAAGATAATATGGTGATTCTGATTAAATAAAATGGATTAGTTGATGCATCCCAGTGAGATGCCTTGCTTATGCTGATACCCATTTTAGATAAAGAAATGGCCTAGGAATTAAGTTGAGTTTTTTTTTTTTCCCCCCGCTCTGTAGCCCAAGCTGGAGTGCAGTGGCGCGATCTTGGCTCACTGCAAGATCCACCTCCCGGGTTCATGCCATTCTCCTGTCTCAGCCTCTTGAGTAACTGGGACTACAGGCGCCCGCCACCATGACCTGGTAATTTTTTGTGTTTTTAGCAGAGATGGGATTTCACCATGTTAGCCAGGATAGTCTTGATCCCCTGACCTCGTGATCTGCCTGTCTCGGCCTCCCAAAGTGCTGGGATTACAAGCGTGAGCCACCACACCCAGCCTAACTTGAGTTCTTATTCCACAAGTTATTTATCAGATACAATCATCACACCCGAGTGGAGACTGAGATAAATGCAAGGACCTACTATAGCCATCTTAAGCAAACGACACCATTTTAATTTCTGAAACCAGGGATAATGGGAAGCTATGAAAAGCACAGGGGATCCTTATGTCCCATCAGAGTGCCCCAAAAGGTTCTTGCAGGGTATACCACCATGGATGAAATCCTGTATGCAACCTGATGGGGCATGGTCGGCTGATGTGAAACACACACCAACACCTGATTAACCAAAGTGAAATGTACGGAAGACACTCTTGCTTACTCTGTGTGGGCCAACCTAAAAGTCCATGGAGTCCTGATGTGTCATTCGCTGTTATAAGAGAGTATCAAATGTGTGGTTAGCACTGTCTTTATCTCCGTGTCAGTAGATCTGACTTACAGGTGGGAGCCACTTATTTTGATCATTACGATTTTTGTGTCTAGAATTATCCTCTTCAGGATTTTTATTCATTACTTAGACAAGAACTTTGAAATTAGAATGATGAATGCTTTTATTTTAGCTTTGACATCAAATGGGGAGGAACAGCAAATTCCCTGATTGAAAGAAAAAATATCCAAATCAATGTGGCCTGCCATGAGAGTAATATAACAGGAATGTAATAGTAATGTCTCTGACAGGAATAGTGATAAGGTCTATGCATCCCCTATACCCACTGCACAGGAGGGTAGGAAAGAGGAGTGATAGAGTTGCTAGTGAAGACAGTCATAATTTTCCACTGGGTTCTTACTGTGATGTGACCACAGTGCCAATGTGATCTTGGATTGCACTAAGAGAACTACAGTTACCAGAAGCAGAAACTTGGAGGAGCTCATTCTGCAGTACACATCTAGGATTAGTCCATTCAATTCTTGCCTTTTGCCTCTGGATGCTCTATTTTCAGGGGTACATAGATCAGCACCAGAGGGCAGGGTGGAAAGGAGTGATTGTTTTCGACGTGTACAGAAGGCTATGGGCAATTGTCAAGCACAGGAGGACCAGTGCAGGGCAAAATGATGGAGCCATTCCTGTACGAATTCATAAGAAAGAACAAGGCTGGGGTGGAAGTCTTAGGAAAGCATATCATAGTTGGAGTGTGGAAGGAGTTTCTGATGATTTAATTAAAAGCAAGAGCAAGGAGGCTCAGATTTTCAGGCAAGATGGCATTCCAGAAGAGATTTGAGTGTTAGAGGACGGTTTGGGTTAGAGCACCCACAAAGTCCCTTTCATGGCTAACATTGAGTGATTCTTCCACACTCTTTTAACAGTTTCTAAAAAGAGATTGTTATTACTACTTTAACTATGGTTTATTATGCATTTACCACATCCTGGGCTTATTGCTATTATATTAATTTATCCATTTTATTCAAATCAATGGACCTGAGATTTGATAACTAGCCCAATGTTTGTAACTTGACAAGATAATTAATGAATTTGTCCAAGGACAACTGGCTACTAAAAGGACAATCCAGAAGTCAAATCTGGCTTAAAACTTATGTTGCTACATCATTACTTCTTTTAAAATACACGACATGTATTAGGAGAAGCAGGATAATTTTAAATTCACATTAACAAAATAGTCTGAAGCATTTACCTTCTAACTATCTATTAGCTATTGCATTTTATTAGCAACTTTACTATAAATTTCATTTTCAGCATTAGGGAGCATGAGTGAACCAGATGAAGACTCTTATTTTGAGGTCCTGGTTCACAGGCTGACATCATTGGCCATCTCACAGAGCTGGTTAGAATGCAGAATCTCAGGCCCACGTTAGACCTGCTGGACCTGAATCACCATTTTAACAAAATCTTCATATCATTCCTGTGAGATAAAGGTTGAGAAGCACTGGTTTACTACAGACTCAGCAAAAAACCTTTGAGATAACCTACATCAAAACAATATTTTTAATGATCTGCACTTTAACAGAACTGCCAGTGAATTAAATTGTGGAAATACATGCAATGTTTATAATTTTCTAAACTTAGAGAATAAATGCACTGATTGTGCAAGCCAGTTGTCACACAAACGTAATTAGGAAGGGAGGCAGGACCACCCAGTGCTGAAAAGCAAGAGCTAGGAAAGTTACGTATCTATGGTGTAAATGAAACATTAAGTACGATGAACTCATATTATTGAAATTTACAAAGGCATTCACTTCCAGAGATTGCAGGTTATATAACCTTAACTTTTTAATTCCTACATAAAGTCTTGTATATTTCTTAAGTTTGTAGTCCCAAAATAGTGTCAGCTAGTGAACAATACCTACTCTTAGAATACAATTTTAGGGAAAATAAAAGATGGTATCATACTTCTTAGAAAATCAAATCATAGTTATAAACTTATAGAGCATGCTTACTTCAGCTGAAGAAGAGGAGCTTGGTTTTTAGCCTGTTTATGCAGAAGAAATAAATACATATTTGTACATGATAAATCTTCAGCTATGCCACCTATTCATTTGACAAGTGTTATTGTCTGTTTACATGGACTACAGACAATTCTAAGAGGTGGGAATGCCTTAAAATGAGACTTTCTCCCTGTCCATGGGGAGGTCTCATCCAGTGAGGAGATGAACAAGAAAGCAGCTTGGATGATGGAGTGCAGTGAGTGTGATGATATAAAAACTATTTCTGAGGATAACTTATTCCAGACTGTGGTGGCTTCCTGGAAGAAGGCTATCTGTGCTGAAGCTTAGTGAATAAGCAAGCAGGAACCAAATGAAAGTTAGTGGGAAAGATATGTTTAAGCAGAGAAAAGAGAACGTACCCAGAATTGTGGGTGACGCTGGGCACAGCACATTAAGGAACAGAAAAGACTGTGCAGGAGCTGCATAGAGATGTCATAGTTTTCATTTTCTTATCAATAACATGGTGTTGAACTGTCTTGTAGCTTTTGTGTGTGTGTGTTTGGGAGAGATAATGTATGTGAAAGCATATCTGTGAAATGAAATGCATTTAATGCATATTCTTGTGCATTCACATGAAACAAGTCTAATTAATTTATATTCCATAGTTGCACATTTTACATCAATTTCGACCATCTTAAACCATCCCAAATGGAGCTGTTGTGGAGAGAAAGTGATGCATAAGGAGACCTTTCTTTTTTTTTTTTTAATTTTGCAGGATTAATTCTTTATGTCCTATATTTTCCCTTGCTTTATTTCTCACATGATCTCAGAAATGAACCCAAAGCTGGCCTTCACCAAGCTGTCTTTCAGTCTGGTGATGGCAGGTGCAGTCTGTGCTTGGACATCTGTCCTAGAGCTTAACCCAGATCTTGTTCAGAGGAACACCATCTGGCCCTCCATGCTGTCGGATTTGTGTGTTCCGGTCCAGTCTCAGACGCTCTCTTCCAGTCTCTGCTCCTTAAACAGGCTTGTCTGGGTCCTTCACGATGGTCTGTGTTAGTCTTCAGCAAAGACCCGTGATGCTGGGGGCTTGGGGGAGTCTTTTCTTTGCCTGAATTTGGAATCTCAACTGATAAATGTGATTGAAACTTGGATTGAACTGACCACAGAGGACACACTGAAACATTTCCTGAAGGCACACTCCTCATTTTCACACTAAAGTGAGAAGTGTAACAACACACAAAATATTTGACTGTATCTTTCTAAAACTTCACACTTTTGTTCATGTGCCATCTCTGGGAAAAAATGTACACCCAGAAAAGAAGGATATGTGGGCCCAAACCTTACTTTCCGAGACGCAGGGAGTGTTCACAACCCAGGTAAGGGGAGAGGGAAGTAGCTTTGACTTGGAGAGCACATGGCATGAGAAGTTGGAAAAGAACAGAGGGAGCCCACAGAGGTGAGATGTGTGAGTAAAAGATTGTTCGCAGGTAAACCCAGACATGGAGTGGGGGCACTTGGATTCTTTTATTCAAAAAATACCATCAACTCTAAGAGAGACACTCAACAGGAAACACTGCAAAAAGTTCAGCCTCCTTAGAAGAGTGAGTGAGGCTTCTAATGAGGGTGATCTCAGGAATAAGTTTGGTGCACTGCATGCTAAGGAAAGAACCAACCAGAAGGAAAGCTCACATTAGCCAAGTAGGAAATAACAAAGTGATTTCTAGTGGGAACGATGTGGGGTGTCACCTAGCCAGAAAGACAACTTGGAATGCAGGTTGTTCTGTGTAAGGAACCTCTGTTCATCCGCTGCTGGAAATTGGGTTGAGGGGTGCTAGGCACTGGTGGGTAATTCATCCCAATCTGCATCATGGCAATCCAGGACTAGCAAATACTGCTTTCAGAAAATAAGGTGAATTGCTAAAACACTAGATGAAGCTTCTCAAACCTGCGGCCCACGGGTCGCATGTGGCCCAGGACAGCTTTGAATGCAGCCCAACAAAAATTTGTAAACTTTATTTAAAAATTATGAGATTTTTTTGTGATTTTTTTTTAGCCTATCAGCTGTCATTAGTGTTAGCGTATTTTATGTGTGGCCCAAGACAATTCTTCTTTTTCCAGTGTGGCCCAGGGAAGCCAAAATATTGGACACCCTGCATTAGATGATCCAGGTTGACACAAAATCCCAGGTTTGGGGCAGGGGCTCATACCAAGTGAAAGCTGAGACTCCCCCACCCCAATCCCACCCTGCTGAACAACCTCTGCTCTCACTGCTGTAGGAATTTCGAACAAAGGAATCAGCTTTGATTTTTAAATGCTGGCATTAGCCTTATATTTAAACTTCTTAAACAGTGAAAACAATTAGTATTTCTAAGAGTTCAGACAACCTTGTTTTCTAACTACATTAGTTAACAAGTCTAAGAAAAATTTCACCAATGTTGTATCATTTATTTCTTTCAATGAAATGAATATAGGAGTGTGATTTGTATTTTCCTTCTTGCATGTTTTAAAGCTTTCTTCTAATGCTTTGTAAGCATTCTGGCAAGAAGTTTGATGATCCAATTGCTGAATTTGTTTGGATTGAGAAGGAAAAGCACCCTCATTTCCTTCAAAGTCCAGATCCTGAGAGAAATGTGCCTGATTGTTCCAGACTTTTATGTTAGCTACTTAACAGTTAGAAGAAAATCTTTCATTTCTGCTACTTTCTTTTTCATTGAGTTGTGACCTGCTGCCATCAAAAAAGCAATTAATTAAATAATCTTTTTATCACAATCAGAAGAGTGACTGCTAAAAACCTACAATCTCTTCTCTTACTGCTTATCTTTTCCCATCTGTGACTTTAAACAAATCAGTTCAAGAGATTACAGAACACCTTCTCATTCCAAATAATAGGAACATTTATGAAATCAGTCCTCCCCTGCAATTTATATGTTAAACCCCTAACCCCCAGTAGCTCAGAATGTGGCTGTATTGAAGATGAGGCCATTAAAAAGGTGATGGAGTTAAAATGAGGTCGTTGTTTGGTCCTAATTCAATCTGACGGGAATCCTTACAATAATAAGAGGACATTAGGACACACAGAGATACCAGGGAGTTAACATTGACAGAGAAAAAAATCACTTGAGAACACGGGGAGAAAGCAGCCATCTACAATCCAAGAAGAAAGGTTTCAGAGGAAATCCACCCTGCTACCTTAATCTTGGACTTGTAGCATCCAGAAGCGAGAGAAAATAAATTTTCATTGTTTAATCTGCTCAGTCTGTGGTGTTTGTTATGGCAGCCCTACCAAACTAATACAAAGACATTAGGTGTATATCAACTATTATTGTTAAGAATAATAAATTGGCTGGGCAAGGTGGCTCATGCCTGTAATCCCAGCACTTTGGAGGGCCGAGGCAGGCGGCTCACCTGAAGTCACGAGTTTGAGACCAGCCTGACCAACGTGGAGAAACCCCATCTCTACAAAAAATACAAAATTAGCCAGGCATGGTGGTGCATGCCTGTAATCCCAGTTATTTGGGAGGCTGAGGCAGGAGAATCGCTTGAACCCAGGAGGCGGGGGTTGTGGTGAGCTGACATATTGCCATTGTACTCCAGCCTGGGCAACATGAGTGAAACTCTGTCTCAAAAAAAAAAAAAAAAAAAAAAAAAAGAAAGAAAGAAAAAGAAGAAGAAGAAGAAATTACTTCTTATTTCATGGTTCCTTAGCACTATGCAAGGCAGTTTTCAAAGCAGTATTATCTATAACATCTTATTTTGCTTTCTAAAACAAACCCAAGTTTAAAAAAAACTGAAAGAGGAAATTGAGGTCAATAAAATGTCTATGCAGGAAATTGTGAGTGGTTATCTAAAGAAGAATGGACAAATTTAATGCATGATTATTAGGGATGGGACCAGATTGTTGTGAGTTTAAAAACCAGGATAAAAAAATTTGATTATATACTTTAGCTAATTGGCTAATTGATGGTTTCTGGGATTTTTAGCAGGTGAGCAGCATGAAAAAAATTTATATAGTATTAAAATATTAGTCAAATTTTGACTTCTGCTTCCTAGAAGTGAAGGAGAGTTACTTCTCTATTGTCTTCAAAGTACAACTGAAAAGCGTAGACATTGTATCTACGAAACAAACTAAGGAGACACAGCAAGCTGGAAAGAAGATGGCAGAGCAGCTATGGGCCTGGGCATGACTGGAACATTGGTTACTGGAGAAGTCAGTGACTTGGAAATGCCTATGGGTGCAGACAAACAAAAACAAAAGTAACAATGGTCCCTAGAGAAATTTGCACTTTCTAGCCAAAGAACCACAAGAAAAGCAGCCTAGCAAGACAGAAAACTTTAGACCATGAGTGTTGTCTTCTAAATTATAGTGCTCTAAATGTTTCTATTAAAAGAAAAAGAACAATTTCAAACTAAAAATCTAACCTGCCATCTCAAAAAATTAGAATAAAAGAGCAAAATTAACTCCAAGTAAGAAAAAAGAAATAAATAATAAAGAGCATAAAATAATGAATTGAAGAATAGAAAGAAAACAAAAAAGCAATAAAATAAAAGTTGGTTCTTCCAGAAATATCAATAGAATTGACAAATCTATAGCAAGACTGACAAAGTAAAACCAAATTGAGAAGATGCAAGTTACTAAAAAATAGAAATGAAGGAAGGAACATCACTACAGTCACCGTAGCCATCAAAAGGATAAAAAGAATTACTGTAAACAACTCCACACAAATTTTATAAACTAGACAAAATGGATAAATTCTTGGAAAAGTACACTAACAAAATTCAACCAAAATGAAAAAGATAACTTTAACCTCATAACTGTTAAGGAAATTGAATTTACAATTAAAACCTTTTCAAAAATGAAATCTACAAGCTCAGTGTTTTATTAGGGAATTGTATAAGACATAAATTCTACACATTCTTTTCTAGAAAATGGAGGCGGCAACACTTCCCTATTCATTGTATACAGCCAGTGTTGCTCTTACACCAAAACCGAGGAAAGTACATACAAACTGCAGATAATATTATTCATAAATATAGATAAAAAATTTTTAACAAAATATTAATGAAAAGGATTTACCAATACATAGACGGAATTACACACTACATCCAAGGGTGGTTTATTCTACTGTTGCAATTCTGGTTTAACATTTGAAAACAAATCCATATGATACAAAACTTCACAACCTAAAGAAGGAATATCAGATGATCATATACATTTATGGGAAAAAATATTTGCCAAAATTAAGCACCATTCATAATAAAAACTTCAGTAAACTAGAAATAGAAAGAAAACTTTCTCAATGTGATAAAGAGTATCTACGAAAATATACAGCTCTTATGGTAAAAGACTAAATGTTTTCCCTTAGACTTTAGACCAAGGCAAGGATATCCACTCTTAAAAGTACTTTTCAACATAATACTACAAGTTATAGACAGTCCAGTAAGGCAAGTAAAGGAAATAAAAGACATATAAATCTGGAAAGAAAAAATAAAATAGTACTTATTTGTAGATGACATGGTGATCTATAGAAATAACCCTGATAATTCTATGCTTAAGGACCTAAAATAATCACGGAATCCAATAAGATCAACACACAGAAATCAACTGTATAATTAAAAAATCTGTAAGAAAAAAACTCGACTCTATTTATATGTATTAGTAAGGAGCACATGGAAATAGAAATTTAAAATATAGTATTACAATGAATAAAATACTATTTAAGTATACATCTCATAAAATTGTGTAAGAGTTTTATGTTGAAATCATAAAGGACTGCTGACACCAACTAACTAAATAAATGCAACATCCATGGATTAGAATACACAACATAGTAAATATGTCAATCCTCTACAAATGTATATACAGGTTTAACACAATTCTTACCAAAATCCTACCACATTTTCAGTAGATATAATCAAAATTATTCTAAAATGTATATGGACAGGCAGTGAGTTAAGAACAGCTAAAGCAATTTGGAAAAGAAGAATAAGGTGGGAGAAAACATTCCACTCGATTTAAAAAAATATTATGCACTAATCAGGATTGTGTGGTGTTGGTGAAGGGATTGACACATAGATCAATGAAACAAAACTGAGAATCTTGTAATAGACCCACATGAGTATGACATCTAATGCCTGGCAAGAGAGGAAAAACAATAATAAGTGGAGAAATGATAGTCTGTTCCATAAATGGTGTTAGAACAATTGGATATCCATAGACAAAAATATAAATATATAATTAAACCTTATACCATATATTTAAAAATCACTCAAAATGAGTTATAAATTAAAATGTAACATTTTCAACTATACATTGTTTTGGAATAAAACATAGAAAATCTTTGGGGCCTACAGCTAGGTAGAGTTCTTAAAGAGTAATACCTCAAAATCACAGCGACCAAGGCAAAAATGGACAAATAGGATCACATAAAGCTAAAAAGCTTCTGCCAACAAAGGAAACAATCAATAAAGTGAAGAGACAGCCTATAGAATGGGACAAAATATTTGCAAACTATGCATCTAACAAGGGACTAACAGAATATACAGGGAATTCGAAAAACTCTATAAGAAAAAATATCAAATAATCCAGTTAAAAATTGAGCAAAATATGTGAATAGACATTTCTCAAAAGAAGACGTACAACTGGCCAACAGATATATGAAAAATTGTTCAACATCTTTGGTTATTAGAGAAATGCAAAACAAAACTACAGTGAGATACCATCTCACACCAGTAAAAATGGCTTTTATCTAAAGGATAGGCGTCACAAAATGGTGATGAGGATGTAGAGAATGGGGAACCCTCATACACTGTTGATGGGAATGTAGATTAGTACAGCCACTATGGAGAATGGTTTGGAGGTTCCTCAAAAAATGGAACATAGAACTACCATATGACCCAGCAATCTCACTGCTGGGTATACACACAAAAGAAAAAAAATCAGTATATCAAGGAGATATCTGCACTCCTGTGTTTACTGCAGCACTATTCACAATAGCCAAGATCTGAAATCAACCTAAGTTTCCATCAACAGACTAATAAATAAAGAAAATGTAGTACATATACACAATAGAGTCATATTCAGCCTTAAAAAAGAATGGAATCATGTTGTTTGCAACATGTATGGAACTAGAAGATATTATGTTAGGCAAAATGGGCAAGGCAGAGAAAGACAAGTTTCACATGATCTCGCTCACATGTGGAAGCTAAAAATTAAAACAGTTGATCTCATGAACATAGAGAATAGAATGATGGTTACCAGAGGATGGGAAGAGAAGTGGGGGGGGGGAGGGGTGGAGGATAATGTGGGGATGGTTAATGGGGGCAAAAATACAGTTAGATAGAATGAATAGGATCTAGTATCTGATAGCACAAGAGAGTGACTATAGTTGATAATAATTAGTTGTATATTTTAAAAGAACAAAGAGAATGGAATTGAAATGATTCTAACACAAAGAAATGATAAGTGTTTGAGGTGATGGATACCACACTGTGATTATTACACATTGAGATTATTACACATTGTGTGCCTGTAACAAAACATCACATGTAACCCTGTAAATGTATACACCTATTATGAGCCCATAATAATTAAAATTATAACACAAATGAGAGTTTGTAGCATTAACTCTCAAGGCTGTTTTCTTTCTAGGCCTCACTGTATGCCCAGGGTTTTGTTATATTTCTCTGGCCTTAGCTTCTCTGATCTCCCATCAGCTGGTAACCAGGTGTTACCAGGTGTTTCCAGTTATAAACAAATGGGAGTTTATAACACTTTCTGGGAGTTTATTCCAAAATGAAAAGATTAAAAAGATTTCTTAGATTTGAAACCACATGCACAACACAGGAAAAACATTGAAAAATGGACTCTATCTTTTTTTTTTCAATAAATCTGGTTAATAAGATAAAAATACAAACTAAAGATTTAGAAAACAAAAATTTCAAATCTTACATCTGCCACAATGTTTGTACCTAAAACACACAGAGAATTATTAAAACTCAAGATTAAAAACCAAAATATCCAATTTGAAAATGCACAAAAGACATGATCTGACATTTTATGAGGAGAATATACAGATGGAAAATAAGCACGCAAAAAACTGCTTGACATCTCTAACCATTAAGGAAATACAAATTAAGACAATAATAGACTTATGACACATGTATTGGAAGAGCTAAACAATTAAAAATATATTGAAAATGTTAAATTCTGGCAATAAGTTAGAAAAACTGAATCTCTTAAACATTGCTTGTAAAGAAGTAAAATGATGCATTCACTCTGAAAATACATTGGCAGATTTTTTTTTTTAATGATACACCTGCAACTGCCCTATCACCTAGCAATGGCACAGCTGGCCATTTATTTCATGGAAATGGAAACATGTCCACACAAATATCTATACACAATTATTCATAATAGCTTTATTTTCAATAACCAAAACCCGGAAACTAATATATTTGGGGAAAAAAACTGAGTGGTTAAACAAACTGTTTACCATCTATACCGTGAAATATTACTAAACAATAAAAGCAAACTGAATATTGATACGCACAATAGCTTTTACCATCTCAAGGTCATTAAGCTGAATATAGAAAGTCAACCTGAAAAGTCACATTCTGTATGATTCCATTCATACAACATTCTTGGAATGACAGAATTATACAGATGGGGAACACGTTAGTGGTTGCCAGGGTATGGGGGTGGGTGTGACTATGTATATACACTCTTTGTTAGTAATGGAATAGTCCTGTATATTGATGCCAGTGGTGGTTTCAAGAACATGTGGTAATGTGACATAGAACTACATACACACAATGTAACCATGTCAGTTTCCTACTTTTGATACTCTAAAATGTAACCATTGGGGAAAATTGGGTGAAGGGCATGCTGAACTTTCTGTACTATTTTTGCAACTTTCTGGGAGTTTATTCCAAAATGAAAAGATTAAAAAGGATTAATCATTTAAGGGATGGGCTGAATTGAGAGAATAGTGAAGGTGAACAAAAATCAATGTACTTCTTATATAGTCTGAACAGCTGCTATTTACAATGAATCGTGTTGGATGAAGCATTAGTGTCCTTGGGTTTTGGTACAAAGCTCCACAAACTGAGTAGATTAAAATGACAGAAAGTTATTCTTCCACAGTAAAGAAGGCTAAAAGTCTAGAATCAAGGCATCAGCAGGCCTGTGCTCTCTCTAATGAAGAATGCCCCATTGCCTTTTTCAGCTTCTTATGTTCGGCAGTCCCTGACTGGCAGAAGCATCACTCGTCTCTGCCTCTGTTGTCATAAGGCACCCTTCCTCTGTGTCTGTCTCCACAGGTCCTTAGGAGCCACCATAATCTGTATAATCTCATCTTAACACTGTCTACAAGACCCTTTACCCAAATATCCTCACATTCTGATGTTGTGGGTAGACAGAGATTTTGGAAGACATCATTCAACCCAGTAGAGATGGACACCAAAATGGCATAGGATGTGTCTGGATATGGCTGGTGTGAACACCTGGTTACCAGCTGGTGAGAGGTCAGAGAAGCTAAGGCCAGAGAAATATAACAAAACCTTGGGCATACAGTGAGGCCTAGAGAGCAAGCAGCCTTGAGAGTTAACGCTACATTTTGCTCTAAAAATGAACTTTTGTCCCCCTTTGACCATCAAAGCACCCGCTTCCACCCCCACTTTTGCTTTTTTCAAACACAGAAATGACATGGTTAGAAATAATGTGTCGAATGGTCAGTCACTAGTGGTGTGTAGGATGTACTCAAAAGAAAGGATGGTAGAAGAGGGTGGCCAGCTAGAAGGAAGGACATAGCAATCCTGCAAATGAGTGACACAGGTTTTTCACAGAAGGAAAGGAGACCAGAGGCAGGAACAAACAGCACTGTCAAGCAAGCACATTTGGGGCTTGTGCATTTGACCTTGACTTATCTACCCATTTTATTGTTCTTTTACCATCAACACTTCAAACACATTTTCTTAGTAGTGAAAAAATATAGCTTTAAAACAATGCAAAATCTATAAATTTAAAAATCCATAACCCATTTCTTCCTGATGTTTTGTTTAAAATTTGTTCCTTTCAAGGGGGCAAGATAATTTTTAGTATACACACACACACCCACACATACACACAAATGCCATAAATATAAGTATTGAATGAAGATATTAATAGCCTTCTGTTTGAGAGTTCTAAATATGGTCTATTTTTAAATTCATGGTTGGTTTTGGGTTTCTGTTGAACCATCCTTAAGCTCATAAATGTCTTTCGTGCAACATTTTGTATTTGTGATGTGGTAGTCTTAGGGACAGGAGTATGGAAAACTCTTATGAATTTAATTGGTCAACAGGAAGTTTGAACTTTCAACCTTTATCTCATTATCAACTCCCTTTAGCCAAATGAGCCAACTTGGTGGACACGTATTACAATTAGAACAGGAAAAATCCATTAGGCTATTGTGCACATTCACTTAACTAGTCCAAAACAACATAGAATTCAAAAAGCAAAGATTTTTCAGAACAAGAGCCCTAAAATAAATAGTCAACCACTACCCTCTGCACATTTCTAAAGCCATTTTTAAAAACCATACAAATACAGTAAAATCATTATTGGCAAGGTATACATGGTCTCAAAATAATCTAGAAACTGAACTTGGTAACAATATAGTTTTTATACACAAAGAGAATGCATGTTGATTGAAAATGGCATGCAAGTGATCAAAGAAAATCTTTATAGATAAACATTTGAACTTTTTGCAGTATGGGACAATTTTAGATAATTTATGTTCTTCTGAAACTCATTTGTAGTCTACTCTAAATATATAGCAGCCTAAAAGTTTGAGAAAATCTGGGCCACAGACCTAAATACAGAGCTCCAGGGAGGATTGCTGGCTGCATGCAAGCTCATTTATGTAACCACTAGTCTAGCATTTTATCAATGTGAGAAACAGAAGTATTTTCTTCACTACAATCAGTAGGATGCATTCTGCATACCAACACATAACCATGAGAGAAGAAAAGAATTGCAATGTGTTGATTAGGAAAGTTATTTTCTAAAGAAATAACAAAATAAAATAATAGATTCAGAGTGGTTCTACTGTTTTTACCATACTGAGTTATCCACACATTTTTTTCCGAAACGGAAAGGTTTATAAAAATATGAGATTTTCCTCAGCATTTGAAATATTGAATTGCTGTTGAAAGGCTTAAAAATACCGACATAGGTTTTCCGACTGCAGGAGTTACCATGGCCATTTCTTTCCCTAACTATCTTCTTCAAATGTTCTCATTTATTAGCTCTTCTCTTTGATTTATTATATGTCTCTGAGTATAATTATAAAAAGAAAATATACTTCTTGCACTGTGGCTATCACACCATCTCATAGAACTAGACTTCTTAGCTTCCATTAATTTTTGGAAGGGTGAATTTAACATTCTAAACTAATTAATAATTTGGCAGACGCATTGAATGCATGTTAAAATTGGTAGAGGAAAAAATACCTAATATAGAATTGTGGATGAATTAGGCTTAAGATTAATGAGAAAGTGGCTTATTATAGATGACTAAAATTAATGAATATATAGTTTTCAAATGTGGAGTTATATTCTATTTTGTGCCAGAGAAGTTCTAGAGTTAACATTGTTATAATATTTAAAAATGTTTATTTTACAAGTCTTTTCTTGGTTTTGTATATCTTTCAGGGTGTTTGCTGTGAAGAAATATTAGAAAGAATAAGGTGTAAAAGATTGCATTTCAGTAAAGACAACTGGTAGCCTCCAGACCCTTGCCTGCCCTTATCCGAAGTTTCACTTTCTGAGGTTTTAGTTACCTGAGGTAAAACAATATTAAATAAGAAATTTCAGAAATAAACAATTTGTAGAATTTTAAATTGCATGCATACTGAGTAACGTGATGAGATCTCATGCCATCCAGTCCATCTTGCCGCAGGACATGAATCATTCATTTGCCCAGCATATCTGTGCTGTCTGCATTACTTGCCCACCCATTAATCCCTTAGTAGCCATCTTTTTCATACTCTCCCATCATCACAAGTAGGAGGAGGGTGAGTACAGTACAATAAAATATTTTGAGAGAGAGACAAGATTCAGTAACTTTTATTATGGTATACTGTTTTAATCATTTCATTTTGTTATTGTTAATCTCTGTTCCTAATTTATGAATTAAACTTTATCACGGATATACTTGTAGAAGGGAAAAACATGGCATGTAGAGGATTTGGCAGTATCCAAGGTTTCAGGAACCCACTGGAAGTCCTGGAACACATCACCCTCTGATAAGGGGAACTATTTGACTGGCTTTTGGATAGAAAATATATTGAGAGTAATGAAATATAACTAACACGAAATAAGTTATTTTCATTTGTTTAAAAATAAATTTCCTAAAAGAAATCCAGTCTGCATGATTTTGCAGGTTTCCTTTAGTGAGTGACAAATGCCGTCTTGCTTTGAAGTTATATAATTATTCCTTTTTGTAGTTCTGGATTCTGTTTGCCTAAAATGCTGGTTCTCAAACTTGATTGTGCATCAGAATCACCTGGAGAGTTCACTAGCATAAGCCATAGCTAGGCTTTACTGTCAGAGTTTCTGATTCAGTAGCTCTAGGATGGGAACCAAATTTGAATTTCTAGTAAGTTCCCAGGTGATAGCAATGCAGTTGGTTGAGGGATCATACACAGAGAATGGGTGGGATAAAAAATGAGAATGCCTTTCTTTTTGCCAATGTATACTCTATATCTCAACTATTAAGAAAAACCTTAGCATAGAATCAGTTTGGAATTTAAGTATATTCTTTCACCATACACATTTACCTGTCCATGGCTTAACATATAACTCCTACAACAAGGTCCAGAGCCTGAAACCCCATGGTTATGAGGCCAAAACCCTATGGACTCACAACAGTTGATGGTCAGGAGGCCTCAGGCACAGACCCTCAACAGACGCTCCTGTTTCATGTCAATCATTATTTGTATTTCATGAAACCTGAGACATTTTTGTTATTATGATTGCCATTCATTCCTTTCTTTTAGTGAAGACTGACTTACTAAATATACTGGAAAAAAGGGAAACTGCATTTGCTTTGTACTGGGGCAGCAGGAGTCTTTGAAAGATGTGGTGATTATTGAAAAAGACCAGGAAAGAGGTTCCCAAGTGTTTTACGGTCAAAAAGCTAAGAAAGTCATCCTTAAAACCTGCTAAAATGGCATGAAGTTTTCAGAAATTCATATTTGCATACATGAATAAACTTTTTAAGGACAACAGGCTTTAGCTTTTACCCTCTGAACCTCATACTGATACCCTTAAGGAGAATAACTTCTACTGTGATTGGAAAGTTATCAACAAAATAATGCCATCTTAAGTGCCAGTTGAATTCTTTTAAATTTATAATTCTTCCCTTCTTGATGAGGATTAAAATATCTCTTCTCTCCATGTCTCTTTATTCAAATCCATAGGTATGTGTCTCCCCAAACTTGGGCCATGTAACCAATGTGCTCTTCTGGAGAAAATGATGAAATAATGGAATACTAGCTTACTCCAGTTTCTGATTGTTAATATCACTACTTTAACTCAAAACATGCACTGCTTCCCTCTCATCTTTTCCATCTGTCCCTCTCCACAGGCTCCCTGCCAATGGATATCAAACAAACTCTGTTCTTCCAGAGCCTGAATGGACTTCCACTTCACCATCCATCCACTGCCAACCTTGTTGATCTCCCCTTGGGGACCGGATTTCTCAGACTGGTGTTGACATAGCTTTCCTATTGTATACTCACAGAAAACATTAACTAACTTAGTTGTTTGTATGGTTTTTCTTTTTCTGTTTGTTTGTTTGCCACTGAAATAACTCTAATTGTGTATTTAACTCCTATTAGGATAATTTTGAAACACTCTCCTAACATGGAAAACCAGGAACTTCTTTGCCCCAAACCAACATGTGTACTGTCTGAGAATAAATAAAAAGTCAAGGTCCACCCTATCAACTCTTCACTTAACCAATAACTGTGCATTTTGGGTTTGAGCCTAGTGGGAACAGAGGCAACATGGACACTATTTCCAAATCCAGGTATGCCCTGGCAGCTCAGTGCCTCCCGAAAACACAGACAGTAAGTAGTCCTGAGCAAGAAGATGAATGAAATAACAAAACAAACTGCTAGGCTACTGTATTCCACTTAATTAAATCCACTTTCATCCAATTGAATTTATTACAAGTTTAAGATATTGACCAAGGTTCAGGTCTCCTTCAAGGAAATTTATCAGTGTTGGGGAGGATCTGAAGCTCTCATTGGTTTAATGATCAGCCTTCTTCTACTTTCCCTGGAATCCCAGGATTTGATAGCACTTGCTTTCCATCATCTGTCCTACTAGTATGTTGACATGACTTCACATGGCAGCATCGGACTCCAGTCTAGCTGCCTCCTCAAGCCTTTCTGGATCCTTCTCCACTCCATCTCAAGGGATCAATGATCATTTTACTCTCATAACACAAAGCATTTTACACAAGTATCTATTACAGCATTTATAGACACTATTATCTCATTTATCTATATAGCAGCCTCAAGACATTGTAACTGTCTCCAACACAGGGAGGCTATTTACCCCATTTCTGAATCCCATAAAGATTCTATGTCTGGTTAAAGATGACACAACAAGAAACTGATGGAGCTTGGTCTCATATACGTACTATACCAATGTGTTCTTTACATTGTGATGTATTCTTAGGTGTATGGTGAATTTTTACATTACTGTGTTGCTATTTAGAATGATATGTCTTTAAAGAAATAACTATAGTAACTATGCATTTCTCCTTCTTCTTCTTCTTCTTCTTCTTCTTCTTCTTCTTCTTCTTCTTCTTCTTCTTCTTCTTCTTCTCCTCCTCCTCCTCCTCCTCCTTCTTCTTCTTCCTCTTCCTCTTCGTCTTCTTCTTTTTCATTCTTTTTTTTTTTGACAGGGTCTCACTGTGTCACCCAGACTGCAGTGCAGTGGTGTGTTCATGGCTTACAGCAGCCTCAAACTCCCAGGCTCAAGCAAGCCTCCTGCTTCAGCATTGCAATTAGCTGGGACTACAAGCACAAGCCACCATGCCTGGCTAATTTTTATAAGATGTTTTCTGTAGAGATGGGGATTCCCTGTGTTGCCCAGGCTGGTCTCAAACTCTTGGGCTCAAATGATCCTCCCACTGTGGGCTCCCAACATGCTGGGATTTTGGGCTTGGGGCACCAGGCCACATATATAGTGTCCAGCAGAAGATGTTTGATAAGGGTTATTTGTGCTCACAAAACCACATAAGAGATCAGCACCATGATACAGGATTGACCCTCCAGACCCACTAGAGTTCCCAGAGTTCTCATGTTAGTTAATACATATAGAACATTTCATTAGTTTAATTAACTCCATTGGAGAAATGAATTCATCAAACTAAACATTATAATCTAACAAGGATTTGAGGAAATGAGCCATTGACCATATATATGGTATTAGTGGGAGAAAGTAAGAGAAGTCTTAAATCTGGAAAGGATAAACTAGAATCTGTACCAGCTGTGACAACAGACAGCAAAACAAACAGAGTAAAATTGACAGAATTCAAATAAAGGTGGTGAGAAACAATGACAATGTCGATACAATTGAGGAAGTCATACTGAAAGATTATAGATATAACTTGCAGCTCTTTCCTTTGAAAATCAACTCTGGAAACATGGAAATTTGCCAGAGCCAGATTTTTTTGAGTGGGATTAGCTCTGGTGAATGCCCACAGAAAAACCTAATAGTACTCAGGCTTTTGTGGGCAAAAGCAATACCTGGAACTGTGGTTCAAACGCCACCTCCTCTGCCCAACCAAAGATATTCATCACAGTAGATTAAGAGTGGCCCCTAATCATATCAATGGCCAAAAGGAATCATAGGTGATTCTGAGGCAGCAGGCTTGTAGATTGCAATTAGAGAAGTTCTAGATTGCCCATATCAAAAATGTTAGATTAGGATGAAGAATCCATTTATAATGGAGATTTTCATTTTCCCATCACATTTCTTAGAATCCATGGACATCTCAACTACCTAAGTAAATAATGCCTTTTTGTCCTACATAAAGTGAAAAATCTAAGGTGCATTGGATCATCCACTTATAACCTGAGAATAAAAGTATTTTCACTCTCCTCGCTATCATAGCTTCTCAGAATATAGATCATCAATCTATGCAGGAGCATAGTCTGTGCATTTTCACCATCTGCTCTCCAGTAAATAGCCTCTTGTAAAAAGATGTGTATATCAAAACCAATCAAACAACAACAATAAAATCCATGCAGATTAACGATGTGCCTAAATGAATTAAGCAATCATTATTGTAAGAAGAAAGTATTTTACAGATAAAATATATTTCAAAGAGAATGCAATTGAAACTTTATTATCCCCTAAATGATTGCACTGAACATAGTAAAGTTTACTATTCACAAAGGTAATTAATAAACTTGGCTTGGCTGTGTTTGCATTAAAACCAATGATTTTAAAGTGAGATGAATGGCAGCCTGGCAGCAGTGTAGGAAACCTTGTCTCAGTCTCCCATCTAAGACCTTGTATAAATACATCAAAACCAATCCCAAGAAAGCAAAGGTTTATTATTCACTCTGTACTGAAGGAAACGTTATCTTCTCTAATTAAATGAATAAACAAGGAATATAAGATAAAAGAGGAGGAGGAGAAGAGCTTTACGTCAAAGCAAAACATTTTCCTTTCGGATTTCAGATTTGTCAACTCTCAGTAAGAAATAACCATTCCAGGTTCTGTTTAATACACAATGGAAATGGAGAATCCCGTGCTGAAGAATACTGTATAGTGGCACAAAAGGCTCAATTCATTTCTGATTTTTTTTTCTAAAGGTCAACAATAGAAGTGGTCATGGATTCTGCTGTCAAACTGCCATCTGTTTTAGTATCTTAATAACTTTTGGAAAGATTACAACATTTTCACAGTCTCTCAATTTGACAAGTGGGATAAAATAACACCCTGTTTAGAGGACACTCTTATGTCTCTTGACATTCATGATAGCACTGCTTATGATGTTTCACACCCAGCAGGACCTCAGCATAGACAACAGCTATGCAAACACTAGTTTGTATAATTATATTTCTATCTCATATGCCTACAATCATTTCCTCATTATCATACTACTCTATACTCTTAACATTTCATTGTGTCTTTGGGGGTTATTTGATTTTGTTTATGTTTTCACAGAATGTATGAATCACATTTTTATCATGTATCTTTCTTTGAATTAAGAGGTTCTCAAAGTGAATTTAAAGAACCCATGCATGGATACATGAATGAATGGGCACATGAATGTATGACAAAGAGATGCATTAATAATTCAGATAAATTTTTCATAGATATAGAAAGCAAGATAAACTAAGAGACTTTGTTGAGAACAAGTGTGAAGTGTAAAAAGAGCTTCTTTGGATTTCACTCAACTAATACACTGTTCTTTATCCATCTTAAGGTAATTCAATACATTGTAGGAACCTATGCACACTCGTCTGTATTTTCTGTTTATAAGTCTGTCCCTGAAAACCACTCTCAAGACTGGATGTCTTATCAAATAAGAGAACTTCCATCATTTTCTTCAAATCTATCAGAAAGACAATGAAAATTTTTCTGAAGCTTTACTGAGACACAATTCACATACTATAAAATCCACCCATTTAAAATATTCACTTCAATCTTAGTATATTTACAATGTTGTTCAGCCTTTATTGCAGTAGAATTTTGGGACTTTTCTCATCGATTCCTAAATAATTCCCATGCATATTAGCATGGATCTTCTTTTCCCTGACCCTTCCCCCAGACCCCACTTTATCAACTTCTAGTTTACTTTCCATCTCTATTTTTGAAGGATATGTTTTTATTTCCCTTAGGTATATACCTAGGAGTAGATTTGCTGGATCATATAACAATTCTATGTTTAACTTTTTGAGGAACTGCCAAACTGTTTTCACAGTGGCTTGCACCAGTTTACATTTTCAGCAGCAATGTACAAAGGATCCAGTGTTTCCATATCTTGGCCAACACTTGTTATTTTTTGTTTCTTTGTTTATAGCCATCTTAGTGGGTGTGAAGCGAAACTGTGGCTTTAATTTGCATTTATCTAATGACTAATGATGTCGAACATCTTTTGATGTGTGTATTGGTGAATTGTACATAGTTTTTTGAAAAAATCTAGTCAAATTCTTTGCCTATTAAAAATGGTTTGTTTGTTATTTTGTTGTTGAGTTGTAAGAGTTCTTTATATTCTATGTACTAGATTCATATATGTGTTATGTTCTATGCACTAGATCCATATATGTAATATGTATTATATGCTATGTACTAGATCCATCTATATATTAGATTCATATATATATGATCCACATATATGATGTAGAAATATATTCTTATGTTCTATGCATTGCTTTCTCACTTTCTTTGTGCTCTTTGATACACAAGTTTTTAATTTGATAATGTCCATTTTATCTATCTTTTTTGCTTTTGATGTCATAAGTAAAAAACAAAACAACAACAGCAAAAGCACTGCCTAACACATAGTCAAGAAGATTTACTCTTATGTCTTCTTCTAGTTTTATTACTTTAGATCTTATGTTAATGTCTATAGTCCATTTTGTGTGGATTTTTGAGTAAGGTGTGAGGTAGAGGTTGAAACTCATTCTTTGTACATTGATATCCAGTTGTCCCAGGAACATTTGTTAACAAGAATTTTCCCTCTCTGTTGAATGATCTTGTCACTGTTATCATTAATTAGTTGAGTGTAAATGTAAAGGCTTACTTCTGAAGTGATCTATATTTCTATCCATATGTCAATACCTCAGTGTCTTTATCACTGAAGCTTAAAATAGGTTTTGACATTGGGAAAGGTGAACCCTCCAAGCTTCCTTAAGCTTGTTTTTACTATTGTGAATCATTATCTTTCCATGAAAATTTCATAAGCATCATAAAAATTTATGCAAAACACTTGCTAGGATTTTTATGGGGATTATGTAGGATCTGTAGATTAATGCAAGGCATATTGACAGCTTAGTAATGTTAAGTCTTACGGTTGATGAACATGGATTTTCTGTCTATTTATTTGGAAACCTTTTAATTTCTTTCAAATTTTTGTGTTTTTTATTGTTCCATGTGCACTTGAGAAAATGCTACATTCTGCTGTGATTAAGTGCTGAGTTCTTTAGACCTTTTGTCATAGTGTTGTTCAAGTCTTCTGTTTTCTTTTTTATCTTCTGCCTAGATGTTTTATCCCTTGTTAAAAGTGGGTATTGAATCTCCAAATAAATTGTTGACTTCTCTCTCTCTTTAATTCTGTCAGTTTTTGCTTCATTAAATTTGAGGCCTTATTTATAGGTGCGTGCATGTTTATAACCATATATCTTCCATTTTTGACTCATCATTATAAAATGCGCTTTTTTTGACTCTCATAACATTTTATCTTAAAGTCTATGTTGCCTGATATTGCTATTCCATCTCCATCTTGATTCAATCTTGCCTTGTATATCTTTTCCATTTGTTTATTTTCAACTTATTTGTGTCTTTCCATGTAAAATGTGTCCTTGTAAACAGTGTATTATTGGATCGTATTTATTTTTTAACCATTCTTTCAATATCCACCTTTTATTTGGGATGTATAATTATTCAATTTAGTATATTTACAGATAAAGTAGAATTTGCATCTGTTATTTGCTCCTTGTTTTCTATATGTCTTATTTTTAAAAATTTCTTTATTCATCCATTCCTGTCTTTTGTGATTGTTAAATAGATTATTTTCTAACATAATTTTAAAATTCTCTTTTTCTATTTCTGTATTTTTTGTAAAGCTATCAAATAATTTTACAGTTATTGCTTTATACAATTGTATTTAAAAGAGATAGAACAAGAAATGAGTAACAAACAGAAAGATGTTGACCTTTTAAAAGAACAACGTAGTAACATTTCCTGGTGTTCTTTTATTTCTTAGTTTGTATTTGAGAAACCATATACCATCCTTTCATTTCAGCTTGAAAGATTCACTTTAATATTTATTGCATTAGTCTCTCAGCTTTCGTTTTCTGGAATGTTTTAATTTTCTCTTTGTTGTTGAATGTGAGTTGAGGTAGATGGAGTTCTCAGTTGACCGCCTTTTTCTGCCACAACTTTAACTATGTCATCTCACTGCTTTCCAGCTTCTTTGGTTTCTGATGTGAAGTCAGTTTTTAGTCTTATTAGTTGGTGAAAACTCATTGCATTTTTTTTGGATTGGTGGAATTTGCCATTTGATATTGGAATACATTTCTTAAATAAATGTGGTTTGTTACACATCTTTTTAATGGACATTTCTCGCTTTATGTTATTTTGCTGACTAATTACTTTCTGTTTATTTTAAGTTTATTTTAGACTATGGAAATTATGTTAGACAAAAAGCAAATTTAAGCAATTTTCTTATTCAAGTTCAAAATGGGTCTTAAATCAGTGGAGACAACTTGTATCATCAACAATGCATTTGGCTCAGGAACTGCCAATGAACATACAGTACAGTGGTGGTTCAAGAAGCTTTGCGAAGGCGACAAGAGCCTTGAAGGTGAGGAACATAGTGGCTGGCCATCAGAAGTTGACAATGACTAATTGAGAACAATCATCTAGGTTGTCCTCTTACAACTACACAAGAAATTGCCAAAGAACTCAGCATCGACCACTTTAGGGTCCTTCGGCATTTGAAGCAAATTGGAAAGGTGAAAAAGCTTGATAAGTGGGCGCCTCATGAGCTGAGTGAAAATTTTAAAAATTATCATTTTGAAATGGCATCTTCTCTTATTCTAGGTAACAACGAACCATTTCTCTATCAGATTGTGACATGTGATGAAAAGTGGATTTTATATGAAAACCAGTGACTACCAGCTCAGTGGTTGCACTGAGAAGCAGCTCCAAAGCACTCCCAAAGGCCAAACTTGCACAAAAAGAAGATCATGGTCACTGTTTAGTAGTCTGCTGCTGGTCTGGTCCACTACAGCTTTCTGAATTCTAGCAAAGCCCTTACATCTGAGAAGTATGCTCAGCAAATTGATGTGATGCACTGAAAACTGCAATGCCTGCAGCTGACATTGGTCAACAGAAAAGGCCCAATTCTTCTCCACAACAACACCCAACGGCATGTCGTACAACCGATGCTTCAAAAGTTGAATGAATTAGGCTACGAAGTTTTGCCTCATCTGCCATATTCACCTGACCTCTTGCCAACCAACTACAACTTCTTTGAGCTGCCCAACAATTTTTTTTTGCAGGGAATGCTTTCCAAGAGTTCATCAAATTCCAAAGTACAGATTTTTATGCTATAGGAATAAACAAACTTACTTGTCATTGGCAATAATGTGTTTATTGTAATGGTTCCTATTTTGATTAATAAAGATCTGTTTGAGCCTAGCTATAGTAATTTGAAACTTACCATTTGAAACCACAATTACTTTTGCACTAATCTAACATTAAGTCTCCCTTGTGTGTAAGTCACTTTTGATGCGTCTAGGGTTGGATCTCTTTGAGCTTATTCTACTTGGAGATTGTTGAGTATCTTGAATGCATACACTAACATTTTTTACTCAAATTTGGAAAATTATTAGCCATTATTTTCTCAAATAATTTCTGCCTGTTTCTCTTTCTCTGCTCCTTCTGTGAATTTCTGTATACACCTATTATGCTTGATAGTGTCTCACTTTTCTCTGAGGCTTTGTTCATGTTTCTTCATTGTTTTTCCACTCTGTTCCTGAAACTACATAATCTCTATTGACCTATCATCAAGTTACCTGATTCTCTCTTTCTCCTGTTCAAGTCTGTTGTTTAAGTCCTCTGGTGAATTTCTTATTCCAAATATTTTGCTTTACATCACCAAAATTTCTGTGATCCTTCTAAAATTATTATTTTGATCTCTTTCTTGATATTCTCTGTTGTGTGGGACATTGTTTTTATATTTTGCATTAATTATTTCTACATGGTTTCCTTTAGTTTTATGTACATATAGATTCACTGACTTAAATTCTTTTCCTACTAAGTTCAAAATCTGGGCTTCTGTAGGACATGTTTTCTTGGCTTTTTTCTGGGCATATGGTATATTTTCTACTTCTTTGCATGCTCATGAGTTTTTGTTGAAAACTGGACATGTTAGATAATATAGTTTCTTCCATACCTTTCCCCTTAACATGTCTTGTTGCTGTTTTTTTTGTTTGTTTTTTGTTTTTGTTTGTTTGTTTGTTTGTTTGAGACAGAGTCTCGCTCAGTGGCCCAGGCTGGAGTGCCATGGCGCCATCTCGACTCACTGCAAGCTCCGCCTCCCGGGTTCACACCATTCTCCTGCCTCAGGCTCCCAAGTAGCTGGGACTACAGGCGCCCGCTGCCACGCCCGGCTAATTTTTTGCATTTTTAGTAGAGACGGGGTTTCACTGTGTTAGCCAGGATGGTCTCGATCTCCTGACCTCATGATCTGCCCGCCTCGGCCTCCCAAAGTGCTGGGATTACAGGCGTGAGCCACTGCGCCTGACCATTGCTGGTTTTTTATATTCCTTATTTGTTTAGAAGCTTTACTGGAATAATTCTATAGATTACATATTTCCTACAGTTTGTGGCCACTGAGATCTCTTCTGACATTTTTTTAAAGTTCTTGTTACTATTTTAAAGTCTGCTTTCCTAGGAGTCACACCTTAACCGTTATAATTTAGTGGATAGCCTATTATTGTTTAGAAGTTTTCCCTAAATTGCTTGCCTATAGATCTTCTTTCCTTTGCCATGGGGACCTGTATGTGAGTCTTCCAACTTCTGGCAGTGTATTACAAGACAGACTAGCCTTCACTTCCTGCTTAGGGAGGACCATAAGGTCAGTGAAGCTGGTGGCTTCTTCTAAGATCTTAAACATGCACATGGCGTTGTATCAGTTTAGCTACCCAGGAGTATTTCAGAGCTTTTTGGTAGTCCTTATCATTGTGTAGATCTTAGAATTTCCTTTTAAATTCTCAGCAAGGCTTATGTTTTCCCCAACTAAAATCACAGCCATAGGTGCCTAAAATGTTACCAGCAATTTTCTATTGTTTCTGTAATAATGTGGGGTGGACATTTTTTATTTGTCCTGCCTAAGTTGAGCTCTGGGTCAAATCAAATAGCTAACATACTCTGAGATTTCACAGGGAGCTACAGATTTGGACACATAATATTGACTGTGCTCTGGAGATAGTATTTTTAATGAAGCTCCCAAAATGGTCACATCTCTCTGCTGTCTGCAATGCTTTCAGCCTTTGGCTACTGTGCCACTCAGCCGCTGTGTGTCGTGGAAAGGATGGGGATAGCACCAACTTAAAACATCACCAGACCTGCTGTCATACTGTGGTTTAGTACTTTCTTTTGAATAGGTTGTCCTCAGTACATTCTGTGACTTTGGTTATTTTTCTGAGATCAAAAATGGGTTGTTTAGTTGTCTTGCTGTATTTTTGATGTTTCACATTAAAACTGAGTTAGAGGAAAACTGAGTTAACCAAGATCTTCACACTGCCATTCTGCAATGTTTTTCTCCAATGTAAATGTTGAGGTTCCAAGTCCTCCCTTAGCATGGATATTTATACAATCCCCGAGCCCATGATTATGCTTATAGATTCCTTTATTATTTTCCCCAAGAAAATATGTTAAATATATGTGAAGTTTTATAGAATTATATAAAATCACCATTTTTAAAAAGTACAACATGCTAATTATTCTGATGTCATTACCATAATCATATGCATCACCACATCACTATGTATCCCACAGATATGTACAATTACTATGTGTCAATTTAAAAAAATTTTAAACACAGTACTTTTGTCTATTTTTTCCAGATAGTTACTGTCACAGAGAGTCATATATATATATATATATATATATATATATATGTATGCACATTCATATATATCCCTACCTACCTATCTATCTATCCCCATTCTGGAGGTTATAGATTCAATGAAAAGAAACTTTTATAAAATAAAGGAGGAATCAATAAATTAAAGAAAGTTGTCAGGCAAATCTTTCACAGAGAACTGAATTTGAGAAATTAAAATGCAAATAAAAGTCTATGACGAGGTTCTATTTTGTCTGTTGCTATTTTTTAAGATATCCTTCCTAATCTCTGTAGTCTTCTACACATTTAATAAACTCTTTATCACTTCATCACTCAGTTAAAGAATAGTACTGCTTCTTTCTATGAAGATTAAACGCTAGCAAGATTACAGTATAAAGACTAGTGAATCAGTTATTTATTGATTAATTTAACAAATATTTATTGAGCAAAGTGCATGGGCCTGTATTAAATTTATCCTTTTATTCTAATGCTCTGATGTCCAGGGCTTTGCTAACACAGTAGGGACTTCCCCTCTCTTTCTAGGTTTCACCAACTCTTAGAGGTAGGACTCACCCGTGAGTGTGCAGCCTTCCATTTGCAAACCAACAAATCCAGAGCCCACATTCCAGCCATATTATTTACTGGGCTTTTATGCTCTGGGACACCATCTACCTGCCCTAGTTACCCCAGGATGAGGTACCAGACAACTAGGGACAGCTGCTGTCTCAGAACCCAATGAAATTAATCTAGTCCATCCTAAATCTATTTACCTTGCCTCACCCATTCCTTCACAGACAAACAACAATAAAGACTTATGCCCACAGTTTCCCTTTTGTCTCTGTCTCTAGACTCACCTAAGTGCTCCCCCGTGTGTGATCCCCATGGCATAGCAGGCACCTCTTCTAGAGAACTGTGAGTAACAATCTGTCTTTTCTATGGCAGTGATCTCCTGATCTGTCAGCCTCACTACACCTGAATAATAAAACTACATTTTAAAACAAGGCCTAACCCTCCAGTGAATTTAAAAACCTGAATTCCTAACCTCAGAGCCTTTGTGAAAGGAGGAAATTACAACCAACATCTAACCTCTGAAATTTTTAAGTTTGTACAAATGTAAGTTATTAGTATTATGAAGACTCTGTACTTCCCAGTGTTTTTCTGGTTCACCCTTTTTGTGGCCACATAAGGTAATGATGAGATTTATGGTACTGCAGCAGGACCACATTTCCATCCAGAACATACAACAGCCCCCGATGTCCAGATTCCATTGACATGCAAGTAGCAAAATAAACCACCTCAGTTGCACTTTACTTCATGAAGATAGAAAAATAAGAAAGAAGATGTAGGCAATGTCCACAAGAAAAGCCAACGTGCTCATGAGGTGTAAGTGCTCATATATATATTTTTTTAATTTAAAGAAATAAAACACTTTTTAAAGTTGAAATTAACGTGTGTGAAAATAATTACTCATCTCTTGCCAACTTCACTAAACTTTTTGCCACAGACGTATTTAATGTGGATTCTAAATGTGTCAAAAGCTGAATTCACTCTACCCAAAGATGTACTTGAGGAATGTTTTGTGGGCCATGGGATGTTTCCAGATATGAAGGAAAAAAAGGTGATAGCATTTGTAGCTCTGGCCTTTGCCCATCAAAGACAGCACTAAAGTTCATTGACACTTGCATCAGAACATACAACCTGTGAAGGCAGGTCTGTTGTCTCTGTGTTCATTGCTGTGCTCTCAGCACAGAACGACTCCCAGCAACATGCCCATTGTTCACTGTCAGAAATAAAGGATGATTTCACAAAATATATTCCTCCCCATTGACATTAAGACAGTGACAATCTTTGAATAAAATTGAAATAATTCCACAATATCCAAAGGAAACATAAAAGCAACCAGGAAGGCTCAAAAGATTTTTTTTTTTTTTTTTTTTGCCTTGGGATAGTGACCTGGAATCACATATAAAAATTATTAGAATTTGGCAGTACTGGATTACAACCCATCAATTTAATATTTTGCTAGTAATAAAGAAATACTTAAAGGTTAAAAAAACACTATTTAATGATAAATAACTTCATCAAAGTCCCTCAAATTCTGAGTTGTTGCACATCTTGGTAAAAGTTAACAATATTTGTGCTTAAAAATATGGAAGAGTTCATGGTACATCCCTGCATTGTGCTAACAATAAGTGTCATGTACTAAGTGTCTAGTTCTTACAAACATTATTTTCATCCTTCAAAACTTTTTAACGTGGGTATTTTAATATTTTATTTGGTAATAGATATTTCAGGTAGATTTCCCTTTAAAGTTAAAAGCTAGTAACGGTCAGAGCTGAAATTCAAAATAATGTTTGTCATGTTCTAGTTCTTTAAATGCTTTCTCAATGAGATGTGGAGACTGATTCTGTCACCCTCAATGTTTATTAGAGAGCTTTTTTCATTTCAAAGCATGGCCATGAGAAGTCACAAGCATATATCTAGTCCTGCATTTAATGGAAAACCCAGATATATGAAAGAAATTATTTAAATCAGTCTTCATTTTATTCATTCACAGCAAATCAAGTGGTATATATATATTTTCAATTTAGGGAAATTATTTCACCACCATTAAAATGAATGAGCAATGGTGTGATGATAGGAAGACACAAAATATAGAGAAAATAACATAACTATATTTTGTTGAAGTAAACAAAGGAATCTGAAACAACAGCAACTAACTTCCTCTTCTTCCCCCTCCACCTCACCTAAAAAAAAAGAGACCTGTGTCTTCGGATATGTCAGGTAAATAATCACCCACTTCAGAAACATTAGAATTCCTTTTACTCCTCACTAAAAAAAACATAAACAAACATCATACATTATTTCATACGTAAAATAGTGTTTATTAAAAGCTATGGTCTATAAAATATGAACTGAGATTTTGTAAGCAAATGAATATTCTGAGTGTCCCTATGGAGATGTTTTTAATAAGAAATTTTTTAAAAATCTACCATTTAAGAGAGTTTATCAAAATTTAAGATACTGCATTGTTATTCATCAGGTGCACGTAGTGAATTTGTCATTCTTTAGAAAATGACTATACTGGTGATTATTTAGGGTATATGATTGTTTTTTAATCTACATGCATTAATAATCCTATCATACATTCAGATTTTGTTTTATGAAGTCAGACATTTGATTAATTCATTCTAAACATTAGTGAATGAACAACAGCTATGACAGGAATTAATTGCATCTCATTGTTAAAATTATTAAATTGTCAAAGAGCACTCCTTCCTAACTGTGTAATTATAGGCAAGTTCCTAAAGCTCTCTGTGCTTCACTTTCCAAATCTATAAAATTAGGCAAAGGTCTCATTGGAGTTTATGAGGATTAAGTGAGTTACTCTGAGTAATACACCTTGAATAGTGCCTGGTATAATTGAACACAATTATTATTAGATGTTGATATTGAGTAGACATTATTCCAAACTAGTATTAGAGGAGACTACTAAGGGCAAAAATCCTTAATTGTATGCATGTTAGTGGCTTTCTTTTAAAACAAACTGATTAAAAGAAAATCATTATGGAAGTAAAGTTAATTAAGAAGAATTGAGACTTGATAAAAGGGAAAAACAAAAAGGAGAATCAAGAAATAAATAATTGTTTTCTTTTTAGACAGAGTCTCTCTGTCACCCAAGTTGGAGTGCAATGGCACTATCTCAGTTTACTAAAACCTCCACCTCTTGGTTTCAAGGAATTCTCCTGCCTCAGCCTCCTGAGTAGCTGGGGCTACCGGCATGCACCACCATGCCCAGAGAATTTTTTGTGTTTTTGGTAGAGATGGGGTTTTGCCATGTTTCCCAAGCTGGTCTCAAACTCCTCACCTCAGGTGATCTACCCACCTTGGCCTTCCACAGTGCTGGGATTATAGGTGTGAGCCACCACATGCAGCCTTTTACATACTATTATTTGAGTAAATAATACTTGACACTTTGCAACATTTTTCTTTATAATATCAAAAAAGAACCTCTTGATTTTGGAAGACTGGCAACAATAAAAAAGGTTTCAGGTAATTTGCTACAGACAAATATAGAAACAATGGCTACAACAATAATTTGTCCTCAGACCCCAGAATGTATGAAACTAAATGGCACCACAAAATCCCCATGCAAAAATGCTTAGCCTAATGCTCAGATGATAGACAAACTTCCTTTAGGATACATTTACATGAAAGGCAAAAAACATAGACCAAATTACACTTCCATGCCCTTTAGACCCAGAGAAAAAGTAGTCCTGGTCTACCCAAATAATTCCCGTAAGAGTAGTAGTTATATAACAATCCCTATATCATGCACAATAAGAACATTAAACTCCACAAATATCCAAAATTTAAATTAAAGTTGACAAAAGCATGACAACTAAAATTAAATTACACAATCTAAGTGAGATCAACACGCTATATAAAAATCAGTCCCCAGTCAAATAGCATGCAGGCCATATAGAATAAGGATGCAGAGGACTGCAGAAATGATAATCCGGTACTTTAGCAATGTCTGAAATAGTTATAGATAGTATCCTTACAAATAAGCATGGGAATCCAGAATTCAATAAAAAATAAATTAATGTCTCACAAATAAATAAATAAAGCACTGACTGGGATATTGATTCCCTACAAGAGGCAAACTGTGAGATTGAAGAATGAAAATTAAAATTACTTGAAAATTACTTAAGATAACTACTTACATGCTGTGCAAAAATGTCAAGATGCCTCTTTAATATATTGATTTGATTTTGCAACTATGGATAAGCATCTAATTAACAACAGGAGCTAGATATAGCATGCATTTAAGTAATGCATCTATACAAATCTTAATATAATCATTTAAAAATCTTATGAGGAATCTAATTTGCTTGTTCTAATAAATCAGCAATATGACAAAACAGGTGGCTGACATATAATTTGATTAACTGAGACAAGCTGTAGGAAGGATTAAATCAGCATAACATTATCTGGCATTATCCAATATAAGGTTGATGGAATTTTTCTTTGTTTCTCCATCCATCCAGTTTCCCATCCTTCCATTCATCCATCCATCATACATCTATCATCCGTTCATTCATTCATCCACTTGTCCATTGATCCATCCATCCATCCATCCATCCATCCATATGCCCACATATCACATTTCTAATGATTAAAATCATCTCAATAATAAACTTTACATAATAAGGAAGACTAGGCCTAATTTCTAAGAAGAGCAATAGTTTCCACAGAATGTGTCTAATAATAGAAGATAACAATAATCAGGTGCTTATCCAGACACTGCATTAAGAAATGTGTACATATTAGCTCATTTAGTCCTTGAAGCAGCCCCTTGAGGCGTTTACTAATAGTGGCTCATTTTCATACAAGGAAAGTGCAATACATAGGGTTTGATAATGTTTTTGATGTCAACTACCGGAAAGAGTGAAATTCCAGTCCAAAAATTGTCACTCTAGAGCTCTTATTCTTAATAACTAAGTGTTGCTTTCTACATAGAAACGTGTGGGTTTTTTCCATAAACTCTTTTAAATTCTCTGATATGATTTGGCTCTGTGTTGCCTCTCAAATCTCATCTCGAATTGAAATTACCATTTGTTGAAGGACGGACCTGGTTGGGGGGGTGATAGGATCATGGGGGCAGTTTCCTCCATGCCGTTCTCATGATAGTGAGTTCAAAAGCTGATGGTTTTAAAATGGTGTGGCAGTTCTCCCTTTACTCTCTCTCTCTCCTGCCACCTTGTGAAGTAGGTGCTTATTTCTCCTTTGCCTTCCGCCATGATTGTAAATTTCCTGAGGTCTCTCTAGCCATGAGGTGAGTCAATTAAACTTTTTTTTTTTTTTAATAAATTACCCAGTCTCAGGTAGTTCTTTATAGAGGTGTGAAAATTGACTAACACATTCTCTGTTCCTCTAAATTCATTACTATGAAAGCTGCAACTCCCTTCAAAGAAATTTCCGCACCCTCTCTAGCTCACTGTGACTCTTCTCTAAAATCCTATGGAATCAATTATCACTCAGCAATCACTCATGACCTGCCACATAGCATATCTGAAACCAACGCATACAATTACATTATATGGTTTTTACCTTTCTCACCTTCAAAATTTGTCTAATCAACTCTCAGCGCATTGAATCCCTAAATCTGCTTATTTATTTTCCCCTCCAGTTAATGAAGTATCACTGAAGGGTAAGAAAAATGGTTATGTTTTAAAATGAAAGAGATTTCCAGTCCAGACAATGTGGTGAAAACTATCTCTCCCTCCTCCTCCCCACAAGCTCAACTATAGACATGTTGGAGAAAAAATGTGAAAGACGACCCAAGGAGAGCTCTGAAATGTTCAAAGAGAAAGGAAGCTGAGTAGGGGCCAGGACTGGAGGAGCAGCCCAGAAGTAGGATGTCATATTATTCCATGCAACAGTGGAAGGACATCCAAGCCCAACATTTCCTGACCCCCAGCCTCACAGAGGGAAGATCAGCTGGTTTCATACCACACGTGTGTGGAAATAGAGTCCCACCATACCAAGCAAGTTGGGGGAAACCAGTAGAGGGGACTGATCAGAAGCCCTGTGGCAATAAGTGGTGCTCTCCTTCCTTGGCCTGGGACTCCTCCTCCCACTGAGTGACTCCATTTAACAGGGACAGCAGCAGGGACAACTGCTACAAACAAAATGCTCAACCTGGGAAGCCACTTAGTCCCCCAGGGCCTGAGATTCCTCTTTCCTAGGCAGGAATATCACACTGTGGGAAGCACCTTGCAAAGGTGACATTGAGACCATGAGCAGCCTGAGAGGGGCTCCTCCTCATCCCACTTTTTCAACAGGCAGGCGTGGCCCTTGGCAAGTGCTGGGCTGGAAATGCTCTTAGTCACCATGGGACAAAGGATCCCTTTCCTAATTAGTGGCACAAGCAACCTGGACTGTATAGCTTCTTCTGCCCACCCAAAGAAGCACCAGTGGGAACCACAGGAAGCCTCACTGGCACAAGATAAACTATTCAGAATAAATAACACCTCACAGGCTCAAAAATGAGACAGCTAATAGAGACAGACAATCAGTCTATAAAACTAGGCCAGGACGTATGTGCTAAATCCAAACGAGGTAAATGCCCTCTTTTAAAAAATCTTAAATAGTACCCAGCCTTGAAACATAATAAGCCAAAAGACAGAATACAATTAAAAAGTATGTGTTATACTGAGAACTAGGAAGATCACAACTTGAAAGATAAAAGACAATCATAGAACACCAACAATTAAACAAATCACAAATTGCAATTATCTGACAAGAATTTTAAAGCAGTTATCATAAAAAAAAGTTTCAACAGCAATTTCAGATTCTCTGGAAACAAATGAAAAAATAGAGAATTTTAACAAAGGAATAGAAGCTATCAAAAAGTGCGACTAGGTTGGGCGTGGTGGCTCACGCCTATAATCCCAGCACTTTGGGAGGCTGAGGCAGGCAGATCACTAGGTCAGGAGATCGAGACCATCCCGGCCAATACGGTGAAACCCCGTCTCTACTAAAAATACAAAAATTAGCCGGGCATGGTGGCATGCTCCTGTAATCCCAACTACTGGGGAGGCTGAGGCAGGAGAATAGCTTGAACTCAGGATTCGGATGTTGTAGTGAGCCAAGATGGCCACTGCACTCCAGCCTGGCGACAGAGTGAGACTCCATCTCAAAAAAAAAAAAAAAAAAAAAAAAAAAAAGTGCAATTTAATAGAAATGAAAAGTAAAGTAACCAAAATAAATACAGCAAGCTACATGGGCGAAGTTTTAGAGTTGAGATGACAGAGAGAGTGAGCTAGATGACAGGTCCACAGAACTGACTCACTGGAAACAGTAGAGAGAAAAATACTGAAAAAGCAGTGAGTATAGCCTCAGGGACCTTTTACATAGTCACAAAATAGCCAATATTTACGTTAGCAAATCTAATTCTATTACATGGAGTGTTTTATATCTGAATTTCAACTATTCATCCTACACTACCTGAACTAAGGATCTGTATATGTAAATCAACATTTTCATTGTACTTCAAAATAATGCAATAAGGTAAATGTAATTATGTATTTGTATGTACATAGTAACCCTTACTGCACATTTTTAGTTTATTTTCAATAAAATTCTATTTGAATTCTATTTAACAAATATATACCATATTGAAATGCACAGCTAAACGATCAATTATTTTTATTTTTCCAGCAATACTTGTAGACTATGTCATTGTGTTGAAATAATCTCTCCTGTTCCTTTTTACAATATGAGAAACATAAAAGGAAGTTTTTGAATTTATTTAAGATGTATATGTTCAATTAAAGGTAAATAATCTTTCTATAAAGATGATATATATTTATTATCTTAAAAAATTCCTGTGTTTTGAAAAAATAAGTTTTTATTTGTATAACACTCCTGATAATATGTCTGTTATGCTCTGTTTTCATTGTTTTCTAGTTTAGAATGTATATTTTTCTTCTTTATGTATGCTTTTATGTAAGTTTATGTAACTTATCATTGACAGTATCAAGAAACAGATTTTACACCTTTCTTAATCTGTATCTTTTTATAAATATTAGTAATAGAAATAACACAAAAACATATATGAATTTTTCTGGTATTTTATTATATTTATAGAAACGACAAAAACAAAGTATATCTGGCTCATGGAATAAAGGGCATTTATTGGTTTAACTAATGGAAATCAACAGTCAGGAAGGTTTCATGCACAGTTTAATTCAGCAGTGCAATAATCTCACAAACACCAACTTTGTTCATTTTCTCTCCTTTGGTTTGTGTGCTTTTGGTTTGGTTTGTGTGTCAGGTTCATTCTAATGCTGGTTGCCCTTTTAGTTCTAAATAGCCATAGGGCTACCTGGTGCTGCTTCTCTCTCAAAAAGTAGAATATTTCTTCTGAAAATTATTTCAGGAGACAAAGGAAGTTTACTTCTTCCTCTAAAGGCTCCAGAAATCTCTGCATAGAAATTGTTGGACCACAATGGGTCATGTGCCAATCACTACAATTGCAAATATTGTCAGTGGATGGAGTGTTACTGAAGCAATTTTTCTTTTTCTATGGAGAAAAAGATGGGAAGATGGAGTTAGCCTTACCAAAAGTAAAATGGCAAAGGACTTGTGGGGGAGTTACTAAGAGAAGGAGAATGAGGTTTGGAGTGAGAAAGCACAACATTGGGTGCAGTGTTGCAGTAAGTGAGGATCTTCTAGATTCTGGAAAAAACTTGATTCCCAGCAACCAGGACTTACCATTGTCCTCTTTCTCCTACTGAGATTTGGGAAACCACCAGCTTTTGTAGTAAAAGTTTAAAGTGATCGTGTTTTCCCAATTAACTAGGAATAAACATATTTTATAACTCAGTGATCCTCAATTTATATGAAATGAGTTGGAGTAATGCAGGTTAAACATCCCTGGGTCAGAAGAGAGGGTGGAATTTAAGTAGTTTTTCATTATTACGACTATGTGAGGTAGTTATGCTAAAGGTTTGTGTACGTTTTCATATAGACTCCTTACAAAAATCATGAATGATAAGTTCATATAACTCAGGCACAAGAACACTAGATGATGACCTCAGGGTATTAGCTTTGCCTGATCCCAGTGTATACATGCTACACACCACTACCATACTCTGCACCCTTTGCAAGTCTTGATGATCAAAACAGGAGTAAAAGCCCTAACACAACTTTGGATCATTGGCAAATTCTTTTAACTAGAATAATAAACCTAGATCAGCTACAATGAAATTCACTTCCCCCAGATTGTTCTGGGCCAGTACCAGACTCCAGGGAACAGGAGAGAGACACCTGGAAGGTTACTTAATTCTAACTGATTCAAGTGAGCAAACAGTTTTCATTTGGGTGTTTTCCAGACAGAAAATGACCAAATCATTCTTATTCCCCCTAGAGGCATTAATACATTATTTTAATATATAAGAGAGCAGCTCCTCTTGAGAGAACAAAAAGTAAATACCAAGTAATTACAACAGAAAAATGTCTATCTTCTAAATAGAGTTTTCTTCTAAAAGGTTCTTTGGGGAAAAAGTAAATTTCACACTGTAATCTTGCTTTTTAATTAAAGTTAAGACCAAAAAAAAAAAAATCCATAATTACATCAGCATTTAAAATGCATTGCCTTTTATTCTTAAATTTAAATTTATCTTTTAAATTAAATAAAGTAAAATGTTTTCAGTTCAAGAATTTAATTAAAAGTGATCATTGTTGCCAGTTTCCATGAAGATTTTTCTAAAGCATCTGTTTTTCACATAAGACCACTGTAATTGTTTGGCAAAAAAAAAAAAAAAAAAAAAAAAAAAAACGCTGATAGTTACAAATTTCATTTTTATTTTAAGTTATAAGAATAAATATCTTCCTTGCCCTTTACTTTCAGCAAATATAAAATGCCATTATATTTTTATAACAGTTAAATTGAGATGATTTATATATCATAAAATCCACCTTTTAAGTGTGCAACTCAGTGGTTTTTAACAGATTCATAGAGTTGCACAACCATCACCACCATCTAATTCCAGAACATTTTTATCACTCCAAGAGAAATGCTTGTACCCAATAGATATGACTGTTTGTTATCTCATAAGCTCCTCACAACCACTAATCTACATTTTGTCTCTATAGATTTGCCTATTCTTGACACTTCATATAAGTGGAATCATATAATATGTGAGACTTTGTGACTTGCTTCTTTCACTCAGCATAATGTTGTCAGGATTTATTTCTATGTTATAGCATGTATCAGTACCTTTCCCTTCTCACAGCTGTATAATATTCCACTGTATGGAAATACCACTGTTTGTTTATTCCTGTATCTACGGATGGACATTTGTTTGTTCTATCTTTTGGCTATAACAAATTCTGCTGCTATTCACATTTTTCCACATGTTTTTGTACAGGCATGTTTTTATTTTTCTTGGGTATATATGTGTAACAAAATTGCTGGGTCATATCATCATAGGGTAACTTCTATTCTGTTATTATACAACATTCAAATCAACCTGATTTGGAGGAAGCGTTATGTGTAAACTCTTAAATAAATTTAAGAATTGAAACCTGAGCAAAACTCACAGCAAACAAACAGAAAAATCAAGTAATCCTCCTAATATAATATTATATTTCTTTCTAAAATAAAGGAAAAAAGTAATAAAATATTAAAATTGTGTTTATTACTTTCATTGTTGAACTTAAATGACTGTTCATGTTATAAAATATTGCACTTTTATTACTGAGATATATAAACCAACTCACAGAAAAAAAGGCAATATTGAGTTTTTTTGAATCTTTTTTTCTACATAAATATGAATAAGAGATATCACTCTTATCTTCTAGAAGATCACAAGGTACTTGGGAAGACAACGTGGACTAAGGAAAATCAGAAAGAAAAAAATACAGTGGACTATGCCACTGTAGTGGCATTGATGGCTAAACGAAAGCATATGGTCCTGTATCTGAAGAAGGAGGAAAACATTTGGAGTTGGGCCTTTTAAAAAATACCCATTTTGTGATATATCACTTTCCTGCAACATCTTATTCTCATCATTTCAGTTTACCTTTGTTTCTTCATAGCTTCTAGAGATATTCAGTAATAAGACTTTTAAATATCATGAAATATGTCTAGTGTTGATGGTGCTAAGTGCATGACAAGCCTGATTAAATGAGGTGCCGCTCAGAAACAGCGCTAGTCTACAAGCCCCAAAACCTCCTTCTCAGCCTGATTTGTCAGCTTTACTATCTGGGTCACCTTCCACAAGCACTTACTTTCTCTAAGTTTATTGTTCTTATCTACAAAACATAGCTCAGTTCCCTGTCTTCTTCCCAAGAATGTTGTATAAATCAAATACACTGAGGTTTGTGGAATTATTTTACAAACCATCAGTTTTGCTGCAAACTTGCTGTTTAACCTTGAGCAAGCTATGAGGTCTCTGGGGATGACATGTACACTTTAGCAGAGTGCTACTTCCTTGTTCTCAGAGGGAAGTTATTGGTGCACTTCACCAAGCAGTAACCAATTCACAGAAGTTTAGAACTGCAAGATAACTTAATGTTTTAATTTTACGACAATAGATGATCTGGTGTACACGGAGGAGTTGAAAATCCACAAAACTCTGAAAGTTACTGGTGCCTCCATAGTCCCAGTGAGCCAGAGGTATGAGTCATATAAGACAATAGATGATGAGTGTTCTCCTTGACCGAACTCTAGCCACGTTCCTCTGGGCCCTCTTTTGACTAGGTCTCACTCTTGTCCTATAAAGACTTTAGTAAACACTAATACAGTTTCTAGCAGCTCAAGGCCATCTTCCTAGGCTCACACTAAGCCCCCTTAAAGTGCCGTCCTGAGAAAACTCAAGGCTGCCCAAAGAATTTACTGTTTGTTTTAGCCGACACCTGAAGACGGGATCCTCATCTCTCAGTCTCTGTGGGAGGGTGGGAACCCAACTTCAATAAGCACCAATTAAAAAACCCAGATAGGTTTCACACAGACCAAACCCTCATTCCTGCTTTCTGTAATTTTCCATTTCTCTGAATACTAAGCCCCTGCGCACCCACTCCCCACTCACTTGTTCTTCTTGTGTAACACACAGTTATTTCTGCACAAGTCACAGTTGAGTTCAGCTCATGCTGGACTCTTTTCCCTAATGCAGTAGCATATGATTGATTACAATCTGTCCTTACCATGTCAACTATTGTCCTGCTTTGTTTATCTTTACCATAAGTTTCTGGAAAGAAAACTGAAGGCAAAAGAAAGGCTTTGACAACTATATCTCTTAGCAAATATGCTCTGATGTTTTCAAAGGGCCAAGAGTTCAGATATGGTGAAACAGTTTCACTTGCTCTCCTAAAATAAACAAATTTGTCTGCTACTGACAGGAAGGATAACCTCTTGTCCAGATCTATAGGACACTAGCAAGAATGGAAGGAAGTACATTAAGTAACTAGCAGGGAGCAGTTATTTCTGACTATATTTGTAAAGCACAAATACATTTCTCACACATTTATGCGACATTTAGGGGCACGAGAGTGTAAAAGCTTCAATTACTGCAGCCAAGGAGACTATTTTATATTGCTTATGAGAAGTAGCATAGAGTCTGTGATATTTGCACTACAGGCAAGCTTTTCTTAAGTCAGGTTATACACTGAAGTTTAATTCTTTTCACAAAAATGTAAGGCTTTAAACACCCTTTACATTGCACAAAGAATCTGAAAGGGGAGTAGAGAAGGAGAAAAATAAACTAAAGCACAACGTAAGAAAAATAAGACTCATTCCAGAACGACCCAGAGGAGCAGCAGTTTGCAAAGTGCACACAGGCCCTTCTAGCATTTTGTGATTTTAAAACTCAGAGGAATAGAGCTTGATAGATTTTTAGAAATATTCTAGATGATACTTCTGCTTAAAATCTGAACTGGAATAATGTCAGTCAGAAAGAAATGGAAATGTCTTTGCTATGGATATTAAAAGCCTGGAAGTAAGCGACCAATCATTTCAACACAATGACAAGGGGGGAAAAACAGAAGCAGATCATATTGCAGGAACTTGCAATATGAAAAGATGACATCTGGACCAGTGTGGCATGGTGCCAGTTATCATGGTCAGTGCTAAGTAAAAAAAAAAAGTTAAATGAATGAGCAGACTTTCCCTTGGCCTTACCAAACTGAGGATTTATTTCTCTTTTAGTGAAGAAGGATTATAAGTCAATACCAGATACAATTATTCAATTCAACAATATATGTTAAGCCAAGAACTGATCGAGGCTCTGGGAATACAACAGGAAACAAAGTAGAGAGAACAGAAAATCATTCTAGTTCCTAAAAAGAGGTTCCATTCTAGTGGGCACAGGCAAATGAAGTTAGGTGAAATATTTAGTGTAATTATTATACCAGCTAATGTCAAGTACCACAGAGGAAAACATAGAAGAAGGTGGGAACAGGAAGCACTGGCTTGGTGGGAGAGCCAAGCCCTGGATTCAGGAAAGGGGCAAAAAGGACTGGCGGTGAAGGTGACATTGGAGCCAAGCCCCAGGAAGAAATGGGGAGAGTCAGGCAGACATTGGGGGAAGAGTGTTCTGGCGCATGGAACTGCAGGTGCAAAGCGCTGTATAAAGAGGACCATGTAGACCCAGAGAACGTTTAAAAAGAATAAGGATGAATGGTCAAACTCATCATAGGCCATGGAGAGTGAGATGGAAGTCACTGAGAGATACTCATCAGATTTGAATTGACTTTATTGTAACAAGATCACTGTGACTGTTATGTCAAGAATAGACTGGAGGAGAGTAAGCAATGAGAGACAAGGAAACACTCTGCTTCCAGGCAGAAGACCGTACTCATCCAGGCTGCTCAGAGGAGATTGCAGCAGAGAGGCAGTGAGACAATGAGTTACTCTTAATGATGTAAATGTAGAGGGAGAAAAAGAGAAGAAAAATTTTGACTTCAGCAACTGTGAAACTGGACACCATTAAAGAAAAGTGCAAAAGTTTGAGAGGAAAAATCAACAATTACGTTTGGACATCTTAACTTCAATATTCTTTTTAGACATTCAAGGACCTACGTTGAACTGCATTTACAGTCATGCACCCCACAATGATGTTTCAGTTAAAGAAACACCATATACAAAAGCAGTTCTGTAATATTATAAAGGAGTTGAATACTTCCATTCGCCTGCTGACGTGGTAGCCATCACAGTGTCAAGCAATGCATTACTCAAGTGAAATGTCAACAAACCCACTGTATTGCCAGTCTATAAAAGTCTGCCCACACAATTATCCAGTACATAATACTGGATAATGGTAGTAAATGACTATGCTACTGGTTTATGTATTTACTATACTACAGTTTTTATCATTACCTTTCATTATTCCTTCTACATATCAAAAATAATAATAAATAAATAGCTAAACATGGCCACAGTTAGGTCCTTCAGGAGGTATCCAGATGAAGGCATCATTTTCACAGGAGATGACAGTTCCATGCCTGTTATTGCCCCTTAAGACCTTCCAGGGGGACAAGATGTGGAGGTAGAAGACAGTGACGTTGATGATCCTGACCCTGTGGAGGCCTAGGATACTCTGTGTGTGTGTGTGTGTGTGTGTGTGTGTGTGTGTGTGTGTGTGACTAAGTTTTTAACAAAACGCTTAAGTAGTAAAGAAAACAATTAAAAATAAAATAAAATAAAATAAAATAGTATAATAAGGATATTAAAAAATATTTTGTACAGTTTTATGATGTGTTTGTGTTTTAAGCTTTGTTATTATAGAGTCAAAAAATTGAAAAAGATAAAGTTTATAAAGTAAAAAAGTTACAGCAGGCTAAGGTTTATTATTGAGGAAAGAAAAACATGTTTTATAAATTTTGTCTAGCCTAGCTGTCCAGTGTTTATAAGTCTACAGAAATGTATAGTAAGGAAAGTCACAGGCCTTCACATTCAGTCACCACTCACTCACTCACTTACCCAGAGCAATGGCCAGTCCTGCAAATTCCATTTACGGTAAGTGCCCAATATAAGCGTACTGTTACTGATCTTATATACTGTAGTTTTGCTGTACTTTACCTATGTTATGTATGTGTATGTTTATGTATGTGTAGATATACAAACGCTTACCATGGTGCTGCAATTCATGCCAAGGACAGAAACATGCTGTATGGGTTTGTAGCCTAGGAGCAATAGGCTATACCATATAGACCAGGTGTGCAGCAGGCTCTACCATCTCAATTTGTATAAGTATCCTCCATTATGTTCACATGACAAAATTGCCTAACAACATATTTCTCAGAAAGTATTCCCATCATTTAGTGACAAGTGACGGTATATGAATCGAGATTTCAGGTGAGAAGTCTTGGTTGACGATGGAAATTTTATTCTTAGCATAATCTCTAAAGGCATGAAACTAGATGAAACAATAGATTTCTAATGACTGAGACACTGCAAGATCTCAAGATCAAAATGCTACAAAAACAACAACAACAACAAAAATTCTAAGAAAGAGTAACTTATGAGATTGTAGGAAAACTAGGACACAAATTTTTTCTGGAAGTCAAGTGGTAAAATATTTCTAGGGTAAGGGCATGATCAGTTGTGATAAATATACTCATTGCTAATCCACTAGGTCTCACTGAGATAACTGGTTATTGTTTTAGCAGCATAAAGCTTGGTGGCAACTTTAAACATTTTCAGTGATTGGAGAGGGAGAAATATGACTTGAAGGAACTTATAGTGAAATGAAGGAGGGAAGGATTTGAAGACAGGAAATACATGACTCCATTGAGTTAAGGGAGCAGAGAAATAAGGTGGTAATTATAGAAAATTAACTTTTAGCTTTTTTGATTGAAAAACTAACAATATGTTTATATATTTATGGGAAAATCTATTAAGGCATGGGGACTAAGGATATAACAGCAAAAGGAGAGAATTTCTGGAAAACGATGTTCTTGAACAGGTCAGAGGGAATGGAGTGAGATACAAAAGTGGATGGTGCGGCTTTGGATAAATCCGTGGCAATTGTATGCGTATAATTATTACAATAAAATGTGTACAATTCTGATTCCACAGTGTTCATTTAAACAGAGAACAACTTTGTGGGTCACATAGTTGCCTACTTTATGTAAATCCAACTTAAATTTTATATTCTCAAAGGACAAAGTAAGTAAGTAGCTCACAGAAGGCTCCCATTTAAAAAGCTAATTATATTCTAGGTGTGTCACTCATTACACAGACATTGGATAAAATAAGTCTATTAAATAGGATAAACAAGTTCAAATCGTCTTACTATTGGACCTCAAGATTCTTATTTAAGTTATTAAGTGATTTGGCTATGCAATTATAGTTATTCCAGGATTGCCACAATCTAAAAGCTATGTAATATGAGCTTCTATCTTGGAATTTATATCAGAAAGCAAGAAATACTTTTAGTTCCTTGTTAATATGAAGTTCCCAGATATTAAAAATTCAAGGTCTGCGAAATGATAGTTATTAGAACAATAACCCTTTTGATGGGACAAAGTAGTGAAACGTGTTGGCATACCTATCTAGATAATTGCCAGGTAATCTAGATACTGGAAATAAACATTTGGACTGGTGATTGGTCATTTATTCAAATAAAATTTATTTTAATGTTTAGTATTTTAAGAAGTCATTTTAGAAGGTATATTCTATATTTTCAACTTGTCCTTATTCCAAGCTTTATGGTGACAAAATATTTCTCTCCAAGATGCAATATGAGGCTTTTGGATAAAATTAGAACTGAAGGAAAAGGAGAAGGCAAAGACATGGAGAATGAAGTGCTCTTTCTTTGAAGAATGTTTCGACAAACATTGTGGAGGAAAAATAAAAGCTTCTTACTGTTTCTTCTTTAATTTTTTACCTTGACACATTTATTGAATAATGATAAGTGGTACAATCCTTATTTCCAAGAATTGTAATGCAAGTTACTTGGTAATTTGACCTTTTCTCCTCTCTTACAAAAATCATATCATCTCAGAAGAAAATAAGCAGTATTATTAATTAAACTTTCTATCTTATTTAGCTTTATATGTAAATCTGAGAAAATGGAAGGATGAAGAGTTTTCTAAAATGGCAATAAAAAAGACAAACGAAAAAATTCAATTTTAATGATGAAAGTAAATAACATATATTTGCTTGTTTGCAGTAACTAATTTCTAAGGTTTCATCTTTTTCTGTAAAATCAAGAGTTCTACTTGCAGTTTTTCCTTCTAGTTCTACTCCTTGGCTATCAGCTTGAAGTTACAGATTCATTAAAACATACCCAGTTTTTAAGTTTAAAGATATGGATTCATAGGCATCAAATAAGAAAAAAAACTTCAGGGCATAAGAGTATCTTGGTGATCAACTAATAAAAAGCTGAATAAATAGTATGTAAGTGACAGAGAAAAATGAGGATTTATTGACAAGGCAATGAGCCTTGCCTGAGCATAAGGCATGGAGGGTGAGCCGCACAGACACCGCAGAGGGTGTGCTCCTCTAGAGTGGACTTCTCATTCTCTCTCTATCGAGCAGAGATTCCAATGCCTACTCTGTCAATATCCTGAACATTTCCACTGCATTATTCTTCTTTTACACTGACCTGCCACTTTGTGTGGTGGGGGGAACTCACACCTGAATAAATCCGACTTCTCTGCCAGCTCTGCAAAAACCCTGAACTGCTGAATGCTAGTGGAGAAAAATTATACAAATGCACACATCAGTGCTACCATAGTCTTGCGGATGCCAACCTCAACTGGGTTCTTAGCTCTTCCCACTAATCCTTCTATGTCAATACTCTCTCCATTTCTCAGCAGACAAGAACAGAGACCAATTTCTCTATTCTTCTCACACATAACCTTCTGGCTACCTGATTTATTTTCAGCAGAGAGCCTTATTTTGTATTTTTCTTTTAAAAAGTCACCTAAAAATAACATCAACATTAATCTAAACTCCCGCAAATATTCCAATAGCTGTAACTATTCTTTCTTTTTTTCATTTTCTGTTTCACGCTCCATTGAGTGGCTTTGACAATCTTAATGTTGAACTCTTCACCAGAATTCGGGATCCTATTCACTCCAGAATTTTTGAAACTTCTGTTCACTGATTATTTCTTCTTCTCTTATTTCATTATTATCTTCATCTCAATTAGTCTTTCACAATCTCTGGATTATCACATGCTAAAAGAAAAAGCCAAGTTCACATCATCTTACCATTGGACCTCAACATTCTTATTTAAATTATAAGGTGATTTGACTATGCAATTACTACACTTTTTCCTAGCACTTACATTCTATTAATTATAAGACCCATGAGGGCATTGAAATAATAACGAGTCCTTTACTACATTTTAAGATCTGGGATGATTCTAAATGAAATGAAAAGGTAGCCATTATCTTTAATTCCCTACCTTTGAGGTCCCCTTTAGCCCATTCAATGTCTTATTATGTTTCTGACTTTCCCTCCATAAAACATTGTCATCTTTCATCTAATTATATGAGGATGTTTCTTAGGTTCAGAGAAAAAAAAATGAGTAGCTATAGTCAAAGTGAGGGGATTATATTACAAAATATTTAACAGTTCTTTTAGCTATGAATCCATATTTCTTGGGTTACTCCAATTCAGCACATCTCTCTTTATAAAGTTCCATTATAAGAATAAGGATCTTGGCCAGGCATGGTGGCTCACACCTGTAATCCCAACACTTTGGGAGGCTGAGGCGGGTGGATCACCTGAGGTCAGGAATTTGAGACCAGCCTGGCCAACATGGTGAAACCCCATCTCTACTAAAAATACAAAAAGAATTAGCCGGGCATGGTGGTGGGCACCTGTAATCTCAGCTACTGTGGAGGCTGAGGAGGGAGAATCGTTTGAACCCAGGAGGCAGAGGTTGCAGTGAGCTGAGACTAGGCCATGGCATTCTAGCCTGGGTGACAGACTGAGACTCCATCTCAAAAAAAAAAAAAAGAATAATGATCTTGAATATTACACCCAGTATCATGTGGATAACAGGAAAGAAGAATTTATTTTTTCATGTCTCATGTATACTAAGATAAAGTATATTATACTACAGGAAATAAATTTTATAGGTATATCCATATACTTGTATGTACACATATACATCCATCACAATTTAAAAACACTGAAAAGGCATGTAGTAAAATTAAATAAACCCTATAGGCTATATAATGGATATCCTGAGGGACTAGAAGGTTAAAAGTAGATGATAGAAAGGATTTGAGAGGAAGAGAAGTTTCCCCACATATCTACATGCGTAAGAATTCAAAGATACTTTCAACAGGAATATAATCGTCCTAACATTTCTTTCATTCAATAATCAACACCACTCTTCAACATAAAGCCCAGATAATACAATAACAAAGACTCGGGACCAACCCAAACGCCCATGAATGATAGACTGCATAAAGAAAATGTGGCACATACACACCATATTATACTATGTGGCCATAAAAAAAAATGAGTTCATGTCTTTTGCAGGGACATGAATGAAGCTGGAAGCCATCATTCTTGGCATACTAACACAGGAACAGAAAACCAAACACTATATATTCTCACTCATAAGTGGGAGTTGAAAAATGAGAACACGTGGACACAGGGAGGGGAATACCACACACACTGGGCCTGTCGGGGTGTGGGAGGGAAAGGGAGGAGAGCATTAGTACAAATACCCAATGCATGTGAGGTTTAAAACCTAGATGATGGGTTGATGGGTGCAGCAAACCACCATGGTACATGTATACCTATGTAACAAACCTGCACTTTCTGCACATGTATCCCAGAACTTAAAGTAAAATAAAAATAAAACAACAACAAAAAACTCAGAAAAAATTTATAATAGAGGAAGAAAAATTTGTAAATAACAGATACTACTGATAAAGAGAGAAATAAAGAGTGAGTGTCAAAGAATCATACTTAGAGAAACTCGTAAAGTGCCCTCCTCCCACTTTGGCCCCGACCCCACTCTGGGCTTTGCCCATGCCAGTACTCGCGTGCACGTGGAGGGAAAAATAAGCCCAGAGAAAAGTCTTACTCCCACCTTTTGGGTGAAAAATATCCTTATGTATCATCCTCCTTGATCTTCTTAAAGGTATGATAATTTTAAGTTCATACATATATACCTATAAGCATGTGTGCAATGACTAGTGTTTTTCCTACAAAAAAAAAAAAGATTTTGAGCATGTAAATGGCATTTATGATTATATATTTCTGCAGAAATAATACTTTGCTTTCAACTTTCCACTATCTGTATGTATTTAATCTCTAGCCAAGAAAGTGAGCAAATGCAAAGTCAAAATATAATTATCACTAGTGTCATTCTAATAAAGGTGATTTTAGTATGTGTGAGCACTTTACTAAGAATAAATTTTCGGCATTATATTTTGAACTATGTCTCTAAATTAATACGTAAAGCAATACATAAAACACAAATGTTCTCAAGAGGTCCATTACTAAATAAAACCCACTTTCACCCATACAGTGATGGTAAAGAGTTTTAATTAGGAAAAGCATACTACTTAGAATTCCCCCTTTCTGCTGATGGTAGGCACTATCATGAAAGGCAATTTAAGTTTCTTCCAACACTACCCATTTGTCAATGCAGATGTGTGGGAGTTTGTTTCCAGGTAACAAGGTTGCTGAGGCTCTCTGTGTGCACTTAAGGATTATACCCACCACGATTTAGTTAACGATGAAGTGTCTCGAATAATAGAAAAGTTAACTTGCTTCAAATCAAGTGTACAAATCTATGTAGAAAATCCACAAGAACAGAAAACCAAACACCGCATGTTCTCACTCATAGGTGGGAACTGAACAATGAGATCACTTGGACTCGGGAAGGGGAACATCACACACCGGGGCCTATCATGGGGAGGGGGAAGGGGGGAGGGATGGCATTGGGAGTTATACCTGATGTAAATGACGAGTTGATGGGTGCTGACGAGTTGATGGCTGCAGCACACCAACATGGCACAAGTATACATATGTAACAAACCTGCACGTTATGCACATGTACCCTAGAACTCAAAGAACAATAAAAATTAAAAAAATTAAAAAAATAAAATCCTATGCAATAAAACAATAGTTTTCAAATTATATTTGAAATAAAAAATCTTCCCCAAATTTAAGAAATACATCAAATCCTAATATGTAAAATGGACTCCTAATATGCAAAATTGCCAAGTTAGTGACCAGTGGTGGACCTGCTACAAATGGAGGTATAGTCCCTGTAGACCTTGCTTATTCACCAATCTCTTACTTTTTTCTCCCACACACCTTGATAACATGGTACCACTTCTGAATATTTTTTATCTTCTTACATTCTTATCCTGAAAACTCTTACAATACAATAATGTAATTTGGAAAGTCTTTTTCTATTTACAATCTACATTACATAGCTTCAAGAATGTAGGTCAGATATGTATAAGTTTCCGGTGTGTTCCAGTTCTGTTCCCGCAAAGGAAGACATGTTGTAAGGGAGGTGTGGAAACAGTACAGAATAATGAGAGCTCAAGAGGAGAAATCACTAAGAATTCTCCTTTAAGACATTATTTTTTAACAGCTTTAATGGGATAGAATTTATATACCATAATATTCACCAATTTAAATGCCACAATTCATTGGTTTGTAGTATTTATACAGTTGTGCAAACATCACAACTATCTAATTTTAGAACATGCCATCATACCAAAGAGAAGTACCCACAAGCATTCATACCCCATCCTTCTCTACCCCATATGCTGGCAACCATGAACCTATTTTCTGTCTCTATGGGTTTGCCTATTCTGGACATTGTATATAAATGGAATCACAACATATGTGCTCTTTTGTAACTGGATTATTTCACTTAACATAATGTTTTCAAGGCTCATCCCAGTTACACAGCATGTATCATTACTTTCTTCTTTCTTATTCTTATTTTTTATTCTCATTCACAAATATTGTTCCATTATAGAGATGTACCATATTTTGTTTATCCCTTTATCAGTTGATGGCTATTTAGGTTATTTTCACCCTTTGGCTATTATGAATAATACTGTACATATTTTTGTGTGGATATATGTTATTATTTCTCTTAGGTATCACCCTAGGAGTAGAATTCCTAGGTTGTGTGATAACAGTTTAACACTTTAATGAATGGCCAGAGTGTTTTCACAGATGGCTGCACCATTTTACAATCCCATCAGTCTTGCATCGGGGCTTCAAATTTTTCACATCCCCATCAACACTTTCTACTACCTTTCTTCTTGATCACAGGCATCCTAGTGTATGTGAAATGGCATTTGACTGTGTGGTTTTGATTTGCAATTGGCAGGTAGAAAAATATGTTGATCATCTTTTTATTGGGTTTATTGTCAGTTTGCATACCTCCTATGGAGGGGAGTCTGTTCAGACTCTTTGTCCATTTTTAGTTGAATTATTGTCTTTTTGAGCTGTAAAAGTTCTTCATGTATTCTATATGCAAGTCCATCATCAGATATATAATTCGCCAACACTTTCTCCAGTTTTCTCAGCTGCCCTTTGATTCTCTTAATGGTGTCTTTTGAAGAACACAGGATTTTTATTTTGATAAGTTCAACTGTCTATTTTTTCTATTGTTACTCAAGCTTATTGGCCATATCTAAGAAGTCTTCCTATAACACACCATCATGAAGATTTCCTTCTATGTTTTTCTTCTAAGAATAATACTTGCAGTTTTAGGTCTTATATTTATGCTTATGATCCATTTTGAATTATGTTTGTGTGTTATGTGGGGAAGGAGTCAAACTTAATCGTTTCGCATGTGTCCTAGCACTGTTTGTTTACAAGATACATCTTTCTCCATTAAAATGCCTATGCACAAATTGAAAATAGATTTACCATAAATATAGATGCTTATTTATGGAATCTCAAGTCTATTCCATTAACCTCTGTGTCTGTCATTATGCCAATATTACACCATTTTGATTTTTGTAGCTTTGTAATACATTATGTATTTTATGTAGTTTTGTAATACATTTCTACATGAAGTAAGAAATTGTGAGGCCTCTAACATTGTTCTTTTAGGGGATTTTTTTTTGTTATTCTGGGTCCATTGCATTTCATATGAATGTTCAAATTACACTATCAATTTCAGCAAAATTGTATAAGTAACCAAGCTGGAATCCAACAAACATTGTATAAAATCTTTTGATCAATATGGGACATGTTGCCATCCAATTATTTACAGTTTCAGTCTTACATTCCTTTTGTTGGTGTTGTAATTGTTTTTTTTTTAGTTTCATTTTCAGATTGTTCATTATAGTATATAGAAATATGCTTTTCTGAATTCATTTACCAAAGTTTTAATAAATTTTGGTGAATTTCTGATTTTCTATGTACAAGATCATATGATTTCTAAATAGAGACAGTTGTATTACTTTCTTTCTTTTTTCTTCCCCTTAGTTACTCTTGCTAGAACTTCTAACAATGTTGCATAGAAGTGGCAAGAGCACAGATCCTTGTTTTGTTATTGATTTTATGGGAAAGATACTCTGTTTTACACAATAAGTTATGTTAGCTATAGGTTCTTCTTGTATACCTTTTATCAAATTAAGAAAGTTACTTTTATTTTTAATTTATTTAGTGTTTTTACCATGAAAGGATGTTGACTTTTGTGATATGCTTTCCTTTTATGTTATTGTAATTACACAAATTTTCTTTCTCACTCTATCAATATGATACATTACATTGTTTGGTTTTCAGACGTTAAAACTACCTTGTATTCATGAGATAAATCATACATGTTCATGATGCATACTCCTTTTAATAGGTTGCCGATTTAGATTTATTAGTATTTAACCAAGGATTGTTGTGTCTATATTTCTAGAGACGGGGGTATGTAGTTTTCTTTTAATGTTTTTGCCTGTTTTTTGGCATGAGGGTAACACTGGCCTAATAATATAAGTTAGGAAGTGTTCCATCTTACTATGTTTTTAGAAAGATGTTGCTAAAAATTATATTAACTATTTATTGCATGTTTGGTAAAATTCACCAAAAAAGAAAGGTATAGTAAAACTTGGACTTTAACTTGTTGGAAGTTTTCAAAATAATAATTCAATCTGTTAAATGATTATATATCTATTCAGATTTTCTAATTTTTTGAGACAATTTCTATAGTTTATATCATTTTTAAGAGTTAATTCATTGCATTTAAGTTATTTAATTTATTTGTATACAGTTTTTCAGGGTACTAATTTATTATTCTCTTTAATTTTGTAAGGTCATTATTAAGATCTTTCTTTCATTCTTGATTTTAGTAATTTGAATCTAAACTCTTTTAAATGGTCATTCCAGTTAAAAGTTTGTCAATTTTAGAAAATGATTTCAGAGAACCAACTTTTGGTTTCCTCCATTTTCTATATCTTCTACTTTAAGTTTTTTAAGATTTATTTTTAGTGATCATGGATATATAATAGTTATATATATTTATGGGGTACATGTGATGTTTTCATGTAGGCACACTTTCTATGATGGTCAAATTAGGGTAATTGTATCCATCACCTCAAGAATTTATTACTTTTTTGTGTGAGAAACATTCTAATAACTCTTTTACTTTTAAATATACAGGAAATTATTGTTATTATATTTTTTCTCTCTTTTTTTATTCCTTCCTCCTATTTTGCTGTTTTTTCATATTTTAATGAAAAAGACTAGGTTACTCATTTGAAGTCTTTTTAAAATATAGGCATATAATCTACAAAATTACCTCTATATATTGCTTAAGTTCTATGCATTAATAAGCTTTTGTGTGTTGTGACTTCATTTTCATTTATATCAAAGTATTTTGTGCAAAGCATTCTCATTATTCATACATTGGTTATTCTCTAAAGTTCCATTAAATTTTCTTTGTTTCTTTTTCTCTGTTCTTCAGATTGCATAATCTCTAGCAACGTACATTCAAATTTTCTGATTATTTACTCTGCCAGCTCAAATCTACTGATGAATTCATGCAGTATATTTTTCATTTCAATTATTGATTGTAATTCTTAACTCCAAAATTTTCATTTGATTCTTTTCAAAATAATTTTATCAATTTATTTATATTGCCCACCTGATGAGACATTGTCATCCTACACTTCTTTATTCTATGTATCATTTGCACGAATTCTTCTAAAATATTGATAATAGCTGCTTTGAAGTCTTCTGCTAAATCTGACATCTGGAAGTTACTGTAACTTAGTTTATTTCACATGTATGGGACACAGTTTCTGTTTCTGTTTCTGTGTCCTGATATTTTTGTTGAAAATTGAACATTTTAGATAATATATTGTAACAAATCTGCATGCCAATTTTTATCCCCACTATCTTAAGTCATTTTGTTGTTTTATGTCTGTTTCTCTGGCTACTTGGCTAGATTATTTCACTGGAGTCTTTTTTCCTGCCATGTACAGTCTCTGTTGTCACTCCTCACAAGTCACAGCCTTGAGTCTGTGTACAGTCACCCTGGGATACCAGTGGTTTTAATAGAGCTCTTTTGACTCTTTCTCTCCTTTGTTGCTAATATTAGGTTGGTGCAAAGGTAATTGCAGTTTTTGCCATTAAAGGTAGTGGCATAACCTTTAATACAAGGTTAATTTAATTAAAGGCAAAAACTGCGATTACTTTTGCACCAACCTAATCTTATAACTGGCTGTTAGCGTCCACTAATTTCAGGATAAGTTCACCACTATATTCAAAAATGCTCTGGGCATAAATTGTTTTACCTTCCGATCCAATTAAATTTGGGACCTGCTTCAAGAATAGATTTTGGGAACAGATTTTGAGGTTGTTGTGACCCCAAGAAGACTCTTTTTAGGTGTATCTTATCTTGTAGTATGCCTTTGAGATAATTTCCAGAGACTTTAAATAATTGTTTATTTACTTTTGATTTATAATGTGAACTTTTATGGTTGTTTCACATTGTCGTTCTGGAAATTATTCTTCTAACTCATTCTTATTCTTGTATGTTTTATTTATACTCTTAATTCTTCAGGCATCCTATGATTTTATATTTGACACATATATTGTTTTCACTATATATTCACCATCTGCTTAGATACGACTCCCCCTCCTGGGGTCCAATATGACACTTCAACTTAATTGGAAGTATCTCCTCATGGAAACCAACATGCTATCCAAACTCAAAATTTCCAAAATGTAATTTGTCATACTTTTCCAACATAACCTACTTTTCATTTCCCAACATAAGCTAGGGCAAATAGAATTGCTCATTCTAGTTAGAAATTTTGGAATACTCTTGCATTCTAATCTCAATATCTATTACAGAAGACTTTTCTTCTCCATACCCAGATATTTATTTATATTTTTGTATTTATTTATTCGTTTATCTATTCTGAGATAGGGGCTCACTCTGACGCCCAGGTGGAATGCAGTGGGAATGATCACGGCTCACTGCAGCCTTGACTTCCTGGGTTCATGTGACCCTCCCACCTCTGCCTCCTGAGTAGCTGGGAATACAGGCATGCACTGCAACTCCTGGCTATTGTTTTTTGTGGTTTTTTTTTTTTTTTTTTTTTTGGACTTTTTGTAGAGATGAGGTCTTATGTTGTTGCCCAGGCTGGTCTCCAACTCCTGGGCTCAAGCAATCTGTCCACCTTGGCCTCCAAAAGTGCCAGGATTGTAGGCATGAACCACTGCACATGGTCACTCAGATGTTTATTATTTAATCTGGGCTATACTGAGTATCATGTACAAACATTCTGATAAAAGTGGCTACACAGGAAATTGTAAAAGTCATTAATATTGCACAACCCCAATGACTTGCTTGATGTGATACCTCCAACTTAACCACAATTGACTTAATCAATAATTAGAATCTTACTCCAGTTCAGACCAGTCATATGAGAGGGGATGATAATGAGTGTTCCACCTACACTGTAAAACACTCTTCATTGTCTGAAGAACAGTGACCCAACTAGATCCTTTATCAGGAAAATGGAAGTGAAATATATACAGTTCTGCTCGGTACAAGAAATTCAGATTATTGCAGTTTTTCTGTTGATCTGAACATCTTTTACCCCTTTTTTATTTTATGCATTACACTAATGCCAGAAATTTACCTTGATAGATCTGATCAGCACAACTTTTGCTTTGAAACTTCTTGGAATGTTTTATAATAGAACTAATACTAAAATATTGTTCACTTCAATAAATTCAAATGAACCTAATTCACTTATTTGTAAAAATCTACCACTTTTCTATAAAGCCTATCTCACATAGGTCTTTGTTATAAAAAGAAATTATTTGGACTTTTAATAAGTAGACTTCTATGAAACCTTTGATACATGAAAAATATGTACTTATAAAATATAAAGGTCATATCAGATTTACTAATTCAAATATAGATCATTATCATTATCATCATGGAATAAATGCCAAATAGGTGTCTATAAATAAAATCAAAGTTTAAAAAACAATTACATGAAGTTGGGATTACCTATTATGAGAGAATATGCCACCAAATAACTGAAGAAAAGCATCCTTTCTGCTGAATTATTTTCAGTAGTGAATTTCATTATCAAAACTTGCATTGCCATTGTCTATGAGCCTTATTTAACTATATTTATTGTATGTTATATGATTTATATCAACTACTTTTAGTCATTAACCCCTCACATTGTAATGATTAAAAAAACTTTCTATTGTCATCTATAACTAAAAGCTTAATCTACATTAACAAAATGGTATCACAACTTAATATTATTAATATCCTCTACAGGAGATAATAAGAATTGTGATTTCAATATTGATTTTAATAGATTTAAAACATTGTAGGCCGGGTGTGGTGGCTCATGCCCATAATCCCAGCACTGGGGAGGCCGAGACGGGCAGATCATTTGAGGTCAGGAGTTTGGCAACAGCCTGGCCAACATGGTGAAACCCCAACTCTATTAAAAATAGCCAGATGTGGTGGTGAGCACCTGCAGTCCCAGCTACTCAGGAGGCAGAGATTGCGGTGAGTGGAGATCGTGCCACTACACTCCAGCCTGAGCGACAGAGTGAGACCCTGTCGCAAAACAAACAAACGAACAACAATGACAAAACTTGTGGTTGCTTCCCCTTTTATAACATGTTCAGTATATTTCAACCATCACTTTATGCCTCTGAAACTTTCATTCTCAATTCATTATTATGACATTTTAGTACCTTAGGAATCTAATCCTGGCCACCAGAGGGAAAGCTGATTAATTAGAATTCAACCAAAAACACCTTTCAGACAGTTTTCCTTCTGGAAATTGGTAAGGCAAAGGTAAGAAAACATACTCCAACAGAAGAACAGATTGCTTTATGATAGAGATGCTTCCAATTTCAAGATTATAGAGGCAACTTACTTTCTGTGACACACCTCTAGCCAAACATTTTTAATGCTATTGTTGGGGAATGTGCCATCTCATTCTCAGCCATGTAAGAATTCTTTAAAGCTGTGCTACAGTTAGCATGCTGATTCTCTTCCTACTATAAAGTATCGATTCTTCAATTTACTTTTCATGAAATGTAGTGATCTTATTTTTAAATAAAATTTAAAAACAACATTTATTTTTTAAATAAAATTTTACAGCAAACATTACAAGTAATTGAACCATAAGTTACAAGTAATTAAACCATAACATAGGTGTATAACCATACACCTATATTTAGGTGTAAAGCATTAAGGATAATTTTATATCTCAAGTCATTCATTTGCTATTGGAAATAATTTATATTTGACCCTATCTAATCCCAGATAAATATATTGTTTAGAAATAATAAAAACAAGAAATGCTCACAGCATGAGCTATATTGCCAAATGTTTGAACTTCTTTGAAATAGGATTTTTAATCTAATATTTGAAAGATAAAATGTCACGAAAGAAAACTAGTATGATGGATAGTAAGAAATACAGTGGTTATAGAAGACAACAAGGCAGAATTCTGCCTCAGAGTAATAAACTGAATTGGCACATCCATGAAAATTAAATGCTACCAAGGCCACAGGATAACAGTACCCCCCCATTCATCTTACTGGGAATGAATTTTCTCATGAATAAAATGAAACATAGTTTCAAATTTTCAGTAGAGTAACATTATTTTCTTACTTTAAAAGGGAGCAAAAAAAGAATTCAATAACTGTGATTATTCTATACCACTCTCCTGCAAACCTTTTAGAAGCATCAGGACAGTGAAATAGACAGCACCATCCCAGCCTTCTATAGGGGCCTCTGCCAGCTGCTGTGATTGACAAGGACCCATGTTGGCCCTCAGCTAGTAAGTCAGGGCTATCCAGGGCAAGAGCAGTGAATAAGTGGGAGTTTAGGCACCACACTGAGCGCTCTTATACATGTTATCTCATTTGGTTACTTAAGCTATGATCTCATACACTTCTCAATAATAAAAAGCAAATGAGATTATTTATAAAGTATATAGAAATCCAATAAACAAAACAAAAGGGTTCTTTAAATACATAAAATTCACATTATTTATGTTTAAAGACTGAATTTGATATGTTTATTGAATGCAGTATAAATGATACATACATAAAGCACATTAAATGCACGATTTTATAAAGATGTTACTTGAATTTTGAAAAATGTGCAAACTTTTTTTGCCTCAAGTTGTCTGAACTTTTACTTGATGAATAGACAACTCTCTCTTTACAATGATTAATCAGAAAGTTCCTATGTTAATGTTTTTCCTTTTTCAGTTATAAATGAGTTTCAAATAATATAATTATGTATCAAAGGCAAGCTGTCAAGCATCAAAATGATTGTATAACTATGGCATAACACTTGAGGTTTTATGGTCCATGAAATTACTGTGGTATAAATCCCCCTCTTCCTGAAGCATCCTTTGGGTAGGGATGAGAGGAAACTGCATTTATAAAGGTTCATTGGTATAACTTTAGACAAGCACTGTAGCCTTTGCAAAACTGTATTAAAAGTACACACAATGCATAATGTTTAATGCTTTTTAAAAATCAATAACTTTGCAACTCAATTGAATTGGATTACATCAATTTTACTGTAGTTCCCATCTCTTGGATTTAATACTAATTCTGAAGTATTCTGACATCTTCTGTGAGTAATTGTAGGAAACATGGACATAAGCATTTATAGACAAATATCCACTACATTAGTTTTCTAAAAATAAAGCAAGGAATGATGTAAACTCAACTAGGTTAAGCCATCTGTTTCTTGTAAAGGTAAATGCAAGTTAAGGTAACATCCTTGGCTCTTGGTCAAGTGAATATAATCACACACACACACACACACATTGTTTGTTTTGTTTGTTTGAGATAGTGTCTCACTATGTAGCTCAGGCAGATCTTGAACTCCTGGGCTCAAATATATATATATATATTTTTTTTGCTTCAGCCTCCTGAGTAGCTGGGATTACAAACATGAGCCACAGCACCTGATTAATTTCATATTTATAAACCCACACACATTATGTATGTATACATGTATACATATATATGATATTTTGCATTATATATAATGAATATATATGGTTATAGATTCAAAATTAGAAAAAATTCAAAATTAGCTATCAGAATTTCTTTTGTATTTCCAGAGTTTAGAATTGTGTCTAACAAAGAGCAGATGGGCCCAAAATGCCAAAAACATTTGCTGAAGAAATCAGTCATCTGAACTCACAAAATATTTCGAGCTCTCAAAACGAAGGATTAAGATGCCAACTACTTGAGCAGTTGCATACCACTGAGACTTATAAATTTTCATGTGCCCATACATATTATAACTGAAGGATATGACATACTCACTGAGTAATTCTCCAGGGCATAGATGTACTTTTTCTTTTTATAAGTGATTTCACATGGAAGTAGAAGGAGAGCGTCTTTAACTTAAAGGAGACATAAGAGTTTGATTGGATCAAGTCAATTTGAAAAACATGCTCATTTTTTTCCAAAGACTTTTATTTTTAAAGCTATTATTTTCTCCATAGATTTTATTATCTATCAGTTATTTTTTTAACAAGGATCTGTGGTAAACAACTAATGATGTTCATATCCACAACAACAACAACAACAAAAAATTAAGGTAAAGATATTCAAAAGACATCATTTAACTTTTAAAGTGCTTTTTATTTCACTACAAAGACTGTTTAGAAAGTCTACATACTCTGAAAGCCCGAAGAGGGCAAGGATTTTTTGTTTGTAATATATTTAATTTTTTAATTGAAAGCAAAATATTTTATACACCTTTAAGGAACAGGAAAATATTTCATAACAATTAAAAAATGGATAAAAGATTACTTATATTATTTCAACTATTATTGATCACCTGAAAATGATAAAATGATTCACTTTTATTCATTTACTATGACAAAATGTAATGGTAGCCGTATTTGCTTTCCTAAAGTCATATTTCATAGTTGGTGGCAGACAGACAAGTAACCATAATACAGGATAGACTAAAACAAATTATGTTGGCCCATCTTTTTGCCCTACTCTAATCAATAATGCCCTTACAAACAATAGTGCACTACTGTAAATCTAAATGTCAGAGTCCAGATTCTTTATCATTTCAGTCTAGCCTGCCTCCAGGATAAAGGAAACAGTAACTTCCATGGTCTAGCAGCCAGGAGCAAAGTTTCTGAGCCTGAGGCTTTAGGAGACTGAGGCTCTGTATTTACATTTGCCTTTTTTGGCACCTCTAATTATGAGTCTTTCCCAGGAGTCTCTGATGCCAGTTTATTTATTTCCCATCTCTCCTTTTCTTCATTTCTTATTAGGCTATTATTGCTAAGGTTACTTCAGGTACTACTGCTTGCTTCTGTTCTGTGATACTTCCCCTTTTAACTCACATGGCTTTCCTTCTCCCTAGATTAATACCCTGGCCCGCCAGGAGATTTAATTCAATGTCTATCAGGAACCTAGTCTGCATAGATGTTAGACACTCAACTGCATCTATTATTTAGCTCTCTAAAGGGCTTCACTGGTCTTCACTCTCTTCCGTGTACATGGGGCTCAGAAGGGCACTTACAGAGAAGAGACTGATGTATGGGAATTCATTCTATTTTTATTGAAAAAACAGTTCTTCTCTAAGAAAATACGTTTTTAAGCAAGAGTGAGAAAATATGAATAGAAATCATAAGAGTGTACAGTTTGTGAATGAACCCTTACCAAAAGTTAGCTTTAAGTGTCTAAAAGGCTTAAAAACACACTTCCCTAAAGAATACTTTTTATTGAATTTTTACTTTTTCAGTAGAAACCCCAGAGCCACATTACCAGAAGCACCTGAAATTAAATTTTATTTCTACCACACTCAATTATAATGTATAATATGAAAGTACATTTTATTTTATTTTATTAAAAAAAATTCAAGAACACACTGTTCTTGTGAGTGGTGGGCTGGGCAACTGCGAGGCAGCAAAGCTGTGCCCCGGGAGCTCACGAGGCAAACATAATATTTTTTTTTTTTTTTTTTTTTTTTTTTTTTTTTTTTGCAAACGAGTCTACAGGAAGGGATGTGAAGAGAAAGTAAAGCAGGAAGCCCTGGGGCAGGGATATGGAGGAATTCTTGCAGGCAGAAACTAGGGAGCAGGGCATTTTGTGTACATACAAGCGCATGTGCAAGTCAGGAGCGCTCAGGGCTCTGTCTTCTAGAACTGAAGCTACCAGTTAAATTTCAGTTGATGGAGCAAGCAGAGAGGAGGATGGCTACTGGGCCAAACATTTGATTTCTTTACAACATCAAGCAGGCCTGTAATAAAAACTGCAAGAGGTATCCAGAGTAATGCAATTCATAGAGAAAGAAAGTAGAATGGTGGCTGTCAGGCGCTGGGGGAGACCTGGGAATAGGGAGTTTCTGTGTAATAGTTAGGCTGTCTCAGTTTTGCAAGATCAAAAAGTTCTGAAAATTGGTTGCACAACAATTTGGAGATACCTGCTGTGTGTTTTTTCCTTGTCACTTGCTCTGTCCCTGCATTTCAAAGAGGCTGCTGCCTCCTTTTACCCTGACAACATGAGTGTGCCTGTCAAATACATTGAGTGAATACTGTGGTGTCTACATGGGTACAGTTACTGTTTCTCAACAGCAAGCTCTTTCACCAGGATAGAATTTTCCTCACAGAAATAATCTGAAGATATAAATAACCATGTGCATCTGCCTGGCTGTTTCCCTGCACACACACGCATGCACAGTGTAAACAGCGGACACATAAGCGACTCAGCACTCCTGGGCTGCCAGTCTCTCAGAACATTCCAGCCAATATACCTTGAGCAGACTCCAAGGGCGGTCAGGAAGACACCGAACAGGCCTGATCCTGACCGCAGAAAACCTTCAGTCTGCAGAGACAGGCCTTTTAACCAAGATGCAATAGCCCTGGAGCGCCACGACAAGCTAGGTGTGAGAAGTCCCCAGTCAGACCAAGCCAAGAACCCCGGAGAATGAGGGAGCCCGAGGACCGAGGACGTCGGTGTGCAGACAGGCACAGGAAGGGACAGGGTGAGAAGGATCAGGAGGAAGAGCAAAGGTTGGACAGAAGCGGCAACAGATGAAAATGATCCCGACCGAAAAAAAGGATTGTCATCAAAAGCACAGAACCTGACTATGAGCCACACACTTTGGATACAGGACATACAAAAGCTGTTTAGGAGCTGCTGGAGAGACCTGCGCCTGCTGAAACGGTGGTAGGACAGTCTGGGCCCATCCCTGCTCTGGGTTCTCCTGGCGCAGGGCAGGCGGCGGTGCGGGGCACATGCAGTCCCAGGGGCACACTCAGTCCCAGGCTCACTCCGCTACCGCTGCACCGCCCCAAAGGCGTCTGCGTCTCTCCATTGTGAACTGCCCTCCTGCTCATTGCCAAGCCATAAGGGACAGTACTACCCCGCCTGTTAATTACACTACCAAATTCGCTTATTCTTCTCCAAAATCTTAACAGAGTGAAGCCTTTTAATGTACTGAAATAGAATTATTTTCAACTTGTCCAGGGAAGAATTCCTACATTATGGTGTCAGTTCTCCCAAGCTTGTGATTTTACCCATCTGTGGAGGAAGATTACATTTATTCATCCCTATCTCCTATCTCCTATATTTTCTTCCTAACATAGTGGTTAGGGACACTGAAGTCTGGGGTCAGGAAGACCCAGGACTGAGTCCCGAAGTCAGCTAATAACTGGGGGATATTTCGGATGTTACTCAACTTCTTAAACATCCATTTCCTCATTTCTAAAGTGAACATAAATATAAAACCTGCTGCCTGGAATTCAACATTAGATAATGGAGGGAAAGAAGTCAGTGCCCCACTCAGCTAAACTCTCAATAAAATGGCTATTCTTATTTTTATTTTTATTACTATTTCATTCTAATTTAAGTGTTTTTACATGATGTCCTCATACTTCTGGTAGACTATTAAATGAAACATGGACCTTTACAATAACGACAACAATTTTAACTATATGTTCAAAAAATCAAAACAAGCCCATTTTTACAGGTACAAAGCCACTTTGGAGCCGCTTCAGTGATCGTGGCCATGAATGAAGGCCACTCATGCTATTTTAGATTGAGGCAGCCTGCACAGCAGCAAGACACTTCTCTGTTAAGCATATTCCTATCCAGTGTGTTTCTGCCTTGGCTGCATTTTCATTTGTTTGCATTGCTTTCTTTTCTTCCTCTTTGGTCGTTAATTAGCTCCTGACTAGCTCATTCCATTCTAGCCCTGTTCTCTTCTTCCCTCTCCTCTCCTCTCCTCTTCCCCCTTTCTTCTCTCTCCTCCTGTTTCTCTCTCTCTCTCTCTCTCTCTCTCTCTCTCTCAATCTCTCTCTCCTTCCCTCCCTCTCTACCCCCTCTCTATTTCAGTTCATTCTAGTCTAACTTGGGGAACTAGTTATTTCAAATCTCTTTCATATCCCAGCATCTCTTTACCATATAAAAGAGCAAAAGGGCTTTGAAGAAAAGAGTGATCTACATTTCAACATGCCAACGTCCATTACATTGAGTGGACAATTGTGAAGTGGGTTGGCCACAGGCCCCGTGGGAAGCATTTTACAGGTATTCACAAATGATCCTCCAGGCATCTTTATTATTATTATTTCCCCTTATGAAGATATGAAAACTGAGGCTCCGGGGATTTCCCCCGGTCCTGGTCACAAATCTAATAAGCAGCTTTCTTGGGAAGCCAGCTGAAGACCGTCTAACGCCCAAGCCGTGATTCCGCATCCCCGCTACAGAGGCTGCATGCATTGCCTTGTCTTCTGACCTTCTAACTTTATCTTTGATCAGCCCTTGCAATGAAGCCTTCCCCTTTCCATCTTCTGCCTATGACAGGATCGACAACGGGAAAGAGGAATGAATGTAAGATAGGATGAAAAGGGCATCTGGTCTTTATTTTTTGTCTTCCTTTGAGGAAAGATAAGTGAACACTAATAGGATCTTCATCGGCATCTTCCCCCTCGGGGATCCTTGCCCAGGCCACATGCCTATCCTCTTACCCTCAGATGTTTCTGTTGTTCTGCTCTGTTTTCCTACTTAACTTTTCTTTTGAAAATGTTCTGATTTTGAAAGATAAAAATAATGAATTCAGTATATAAAGATGAGATCTAACTAGTAAGCACTCTGGGCTAGGTCTCAGAGATGGAGATGATCTTGCACAGGTCTTTGAGTGGGAGCACTCTCAAAACAACCTTTCATATCCTTCCTAGTTTCAAACATAGCACTGTGTTCAAAGTGGAAATGAATAAAAGCACAGTCCCTACATTTTCTTAATTGCTTTGACTGATCTTTTTTTAATTTCTGAAAAAAAAATCTGTCTAAATCATTTATGGGTCTAGCACAAGAAGTTAAACATGTTTTGCAGTCGTATGCCCATTTTTATCTATTGAGTCTGCTTCAGCTTGCTGAGAAGACTTGTCATTCATCCTTACTTCATCTTGCAGACACTTCTCTAAGCTCTCCACTTCCCACCCACCTTCCCTCTCAGACTGGTCGCTCTTCTCTTTGAATTGAGTGAGTTGCAATGATTTTGCCTTCCCACACCTCATTATTAAAACATGGAATCAAAGCCTAAAATACATCAATTTTTTCTCACCAGCACTTCCTGCTGCAAATTGTCAGCCTCTGGCCATGGTCAATGAGACAAGCCCACCTCCAGTCTCTGAGCTGCTTTCCTCTGTCTATGCTTCCTTTCTGCACATAGTAGCCAGAATCTCTCTTCAAAACCAAAGAAAGCATGCCATTTAATCTTGCTTAAAATATGCTGGTGGCTTTCCATTGTAACCTGAATTTAAGTAAAATTTATCTCTTTGGCTTTACAATATCCTGCATGATCAGGACTCAGGGCTCCCTTCTCTCCGTTCCCCTAACCTGTGGGCTCACACCTACCTGGGTACCTCTGCTCTTCTGTTAACTCTTCTCCTAATCCTGGTATGGTTGGTTTTGCTCTGTCAATTACATCTCAGTATAAAATTCACTCCTCAGAGTAGGCTTCCCTGGACAAATTTAAGTCACTTTTCTTTTTGCATGACATTTAAATATTCTCTGCCAAACACTCAGGAACACTCCACAGGCTATTTCTGCTTCTTATTTCCTGCTCCTCCTATCCTCCCAAACACAAACACTCCATTGAAAGTTTCATGAAACTGGGGAACTATCTGCCTTATTCAGCCTCACAACCTGGGAGAAATCAGGCAATATGTACATTTTTAGAAGAAATATAAAAATGCAAAAACACAGAGAATAAGTGGATGACTTGCCATCCAATCCGTTAAGTTTGTGATTAAGGCACTTAAGTAATATAATTTCATATAAACATCACTTTATGAAAGCAAAGAAAATTTCTTTTCCTATTTCTTTCCGTTTTCCACAAAAATATACACACACTGAACCTTCATATCAGGCCTTGCTTTTCTCAAAAAGATATAGGGTCTAATTAAATGTATCACTGATTGCAAGGTACCTCTCGATGAACCATTGCTTCTGGAGTAAATTGAGATGTGCATCTCGAAATTAGTAATAGTTCTCAAGAATGGTAGTAGGTCTTCTTTCCAATTCTTTCTCCACCCCAGTTTTTGAAATAAAAATAAGAATAACTAACTCAGGGAGCAAATGTAGTTTGTAAAACTAGCTGTTTACTGAAAAAATAAATGGAAGTCAATTTCATGTAATTCACCACCAACATGAAAATAAACAAACAAATAAGACAAAGTTGTTAAAATTATATATCAAGAATGGAGCCTTTGCACATGTATATATGTTTTGTAAGTCTTGCAGGCACATAGTCATACTGTTTTAAAACAGGAGAAATCTTTCCTCAAACTGAAAGTAACAGTCCCCTTCTTGTGGACTACCTATGATTTATGTGTATAGAGAACCTGTCTGTTATGGTTATTGTAGAACTATCTTGCAAGGCCTATGGATGTCAAAAGCATTCAGATCAGCTTCATATTCTCATCCTGAAAATAGTAATAAGAAAAAAATTATCAGATTGTAGACACTGCGTGCCAATTTGACAACCCTGCACACCCCCAATGATCTTGAAGGCAAGCGCTGCTGTACATGTTGTGGCGATTAATCGAAACATGAATCTTGGGAACCCTCCTCGAATAGCTTTGTATCATATTATCAACATCAACAAGCATACTGAGGCAAAGATACTGGGGTATTCTTAACATGAAATTCTAAGAAATTCCAGAAATCCTTTTATCCAGCACTGCTATAGGTAAAGAAGAAAGAAACGATGTCTTCAATATTGCTAAATAATCTTGGCAGTTGAGGTGATTATGAATTAAGGCAGTCTAAAAGTTTAGTTTGCAATTATATTTATTAAGAAACTTCTTTAAATTTTATTCCACCAGATATGTCTTTAAATATACAGCCCGTAGCCACCTCAAGGTCCATTTGGTAGAGAGGAGATATCAGGAGATGCCATGATTTGCCCATTGCGAACCATCGCGGACAGTTTGGACATGAGGCTTTTCTCAGAGACACTTTCCTGGACCATTATTGCCATGATCATGTCCATGGACCCTGCCTGGACCTGTGCACTCTCCATGCTCTTTCTCTAGTTTCACTCTGCAGTTGGAATGTTGAAGTCACGGAGAAGTCCTGCCATAAAGAAATTATGCCTAATTTTGTTTTACTCTGCATTTCGCAAAACCAATTACCCACAGATTCTTTTATGCCATAATATATATTAACACATGTGGCACTGTAGTTTGCAGGATACATTCTGGGAAACTTTCAGCAATAAAATTTCTTATAGATGCAATTTTTCTGAAGCTTCCTACATTATATTAAATAGAGTCATTGGATTTTACAGCTCTAAGTACTTAAAATGATCTAGTTCAGAGCCTTCATTTTACAGTTGATGTAGGGAAACACAAGGTCACACAGCCTATACAAATCACTGATCTGGCACATGAGGACTATGTTCTCCCAATTCCTAGGCCAGGCCAGGGCTCTCTTATGACACCAAAAGAAAAATAATCTCTTTTGCATTTATCTTGAGAAATAGTTGAAAGAGCAAGGAATTTGAAATGAAAGACCTGAGGATGATTTTGCCACATGTTAACTATGTGTCCTTGGGCATATAGATTCCTCTTCTGGAAAACAGATGTTTTAATCATGCTTTATCTCCTTATCTCAAGGAATGTTTGAGAAGTCCAAAGAAGCTAATAACATATATGAAGGCACCCTCTACAACATGGAGAGCTAGGAAAGTATTGGCGCTCATCAATTGAATATTATTATGACTGTTGTATTTTGTTGACTTCCATTTGGAAAAGATTAAAACTCTAAGGTAATTCTTGGGAATTAATTTTATCAGGCTATAGTTACTATGTCTTGCTAATGGGGTTGTGGCCTGTGCTTCCAGATAGGAAAATAAGGCAGCTGGATGATTTGAAATTTTGTTACTTACATTCATTCTCTTTGGAAAACAGCATACTTCCTAGTATAGAAAAGCAAAAACTTGACATGATGAATAATCTTAATGAAGTCAAGGAGGAAACAGCCTAATATTCTAATGACATAAACAATTGGGGCTTATGGTAAAATATTGATATGATTTCCTCTAAGAAGATAGCATTCATAGCATCAAGAATCTTCTCTTCATTTGAATGAAAACACATAATTTAATGCTGTTACTATAGCATTGTAGAAGTATGTTTTGTTGAAATGAAATGATATATGTTATCAAATGGTATCAGAATTTATCATTGTTGCTTTCATTTTCATTTTCTCCAAATATTCCTTTCTTGACATCTGTATCTGTAATTTTATTCTATAGTTCTGAGTTCAACTGATTTGATCTATGCCAAATGAACAGGAATACGCTTTTCTTCAGTATACACTGTTTTTTCATTTTTATTCCTTGCTTCAAATATTTTTAATTCTATAAGATATACCGATGCATATTAATGAAAGCCGAGACTCCCCAAAATGAAGTAGTAAATTTCATCTCATCTGGATCTCAGCCAGACTCTTTTAATCTGAACCCAGCTGGGAGTTGAGTCCTGCGTGCATTCATAGCACCACTAGTCTCCCAGATTACCTGTACTTTAAGTCAACTTTGCTTAGATCTGGCATCATTCCCTAACCAGAGCTGCCAACTCTTCGAGGTGGGAGAAAGGAGTCTCTAGCATTAAAAATAAGTGATCTGCCAGTCTCACTAGCTGCAGAATTTAGGATGGCAGAATGTTCTTCTCTGGAGACATGGGAGTTAGAGCCACATAAGTTATAACCTTCTCTGACCATCTATTTGGTCAGGGATCTTATGGAATACAGCAAAAATAAAAACATCTAAATATAATTTGGATTCCAAGGGAGCAAATATTTGTTTCCTAAATGAAATAGGTAATTTGTTATTGATTATTTTGGAAGCTGCAGGGAAGAAACAATAATCTAAAACAATTGTATTAGTCCCTGGAAGAGAAGAATTGTTCAGATCAGACAGGGTCACTAAATGCTAGATGTTGAATGAATTAAAAAGAGTGCAGCTAGACATACATGCATTACTGAAACAATTAAAAACTACAGCAGGAAGTACCTGTGTTTCTAAAACAAAGCAACGCATTTCAGTGTATGTGTCTGTTTGCAGCACTACTGTGGTCATAAACAATTGTTAAAACTGTTTGTTGGTGCTGAAATTTCCTCGTAATGATCTTGTAGCACCTCTTACTCATCAAACAGGCACTGTGAAATGCTGCCAGATGGTGAGATACACAGATATTACTGGAGTTGTCAAATCACTGAAACCCTTTAGTAGTAAGAGGCCAACCAGAGTAAAAGTTACATTCTTTACGCCAATCCTGTTCTCTAATCACCCCAGGATTGGCCTAAATGTTTCCTTAATAAGTATCTGTAATGACAATTTGAGTAAAATAAGCAATAAAAACATGAGACAGTCTTGTTTTGTAAGGATTCAATAGCACACCAGCCTGAAAACACACACACACACACACACACACACACACACACACACACAGGCTTTTGATTCCAGCATCAAAAAGCAGCATGAATTTATGACAGCATTTTGAGTGTGGCTGAGGAGGAGTGAAGAAGAAATAGCAACTTTTCAAATTCTGTAACTTGGAACATACACCATGATGTCATTGTCGTTTTGATAGTGAGGCTATCTCTCTTCTTTAACCTGACCCCACCCTACATGACCCTATGTAATGGATGTAACTTGAAAAACTAAGTGAATGGCTGGGTGTGGTGACTCACACCTGTAAGCTGAGCACTTTGGGAAAATGAGGAGAGTGGATCACCTGAGTCAGGAGTTTGAGACCAGCCTGACCAACATGGTGAAACCCTGTCTCTACTAAAAATACAAAAAATTAGCCAGGTGTGGTGGTGAGCACCTGTAATCCCAGCTACTTGAGAGGCTGAGGCAGGAGAATCACTTGAACTCGGGAGGCAGAGGTTGCGGTGAGCCAAGATCACACCATTGCACTCCAGTCTGGGAGACAGAGTGAGACTCCATTTCAAAAGAAAGAAAGAGAGAGAGAGAGAGAGAGAGAGGAAAAGAAAGAAAAAGGAAGGAAGGAAGGAAGGAAGGAAGGAAGGAAGGAAAGAAAGAAAGAAAAAGAAAGAAAGAAAGAAAGAAAGAAAGAAAGAAAGAAAGAAAGAAAGAAAGAAAGAAAGAAAGAAAGAAAGAAAGAAAGAAAGGCTAAATGAATTAAAATGAATTTGCTTTTGAGAATTTTTGTAAATTCTACAACTTCCCATAAAGTAGTGTATGGCATCCTGTGGTGAAGCAAATCCAAGCTTTCCTTGCATTAATGCCTCTCTCTGAATTATTACAGACTTATAAATAAAATTTAAAAGTTTAAAAAGTAAACCAAGCCTCTTAAAAAATTATTCGCCACCTTATTAAAAAGAAAAATAATCAATGCAGAAGACTTTGAATTAAGCAGTACACATACAAGCCACCAATCCATTAGTTACCTTGCTGTCACCTAATTTGTCTGTCATTCTGCCTCCAATTCATTTTACACACTAATTCCCAGTTAATATTTCCAAAGCTCAAAAATATTATCTCTCTGTCCCCTTCCTTCAGACTTTATCCAAACTCCTTTACTTGACACTCAAGTCCCTGGAATTTTAAATGCAGCCTGAAATATATTCTTCTGCCTCAGTATCGCCCTTTGCCTGGAGTGCACATCAGTCCAAGGGAAAGATCCGTCATCCCCAGTTCTATCCTGAATGTTTCTGCCTTTCGGTTTTCTGGAACTCTGGAACACAGTGCCTAGAAATAATTATGATTGAATTGCAGGAGATAAAGGGTCTCTTGCTTGCTTAGGAGGTCCTCTCTTTCATGGAGAAGTCTTCAATATTCTTCCAGCTATAGCTTTGGTCTATCTGGAAGAATAAGGGTCTCTCTCTTTGGTATAACCTGCATCCTGTAGCTACATCTGATCCTCCCCAATTGATATTACTTCCTCTGAATAAGGAGATGTCTTTTGCATGTAGAAACCTGGAAACTTTATTACAAGTTCTTCCAGGGCAAGAGTCATGCCTGGTTCATTTTGTATCCTTTTAGTATTGCATCTAATGATCTGAATCTTTCCACTTTAGATCTTATGAAAATTTTGGAACTAAAAAATTAATGCAATGTCAAGACATTGTGCCGACTTACTGGGTAAAATATTTTTGCATGTGTTCTTTATTGGTAATTCTCAAGTCACAAGAAGCAAAAGTCAAAAAAGTTTAAAGATCTTTACATGAGGCAAAATACACCATGACTGGGGGGAGAAGAGAAGGTGCTGAAATTTCATAAGTAAATACACTGCATTTTGGTAAGTACTGGAGACATTTGGGGCATTTTAAATCATCAGATTCAATGAAGGATGTGGTATATGGCTTTGGACACAAAGAAATTGGAAGAACAAAATACATTTTTCCTTCTTCTCTGCCCAAAATCTTTCCTTCCAATGTTATATATTGACATAAATATATACTGAGTAGATCATTGTATTTATTTGCAGAAAAAAAAAACCAAAGATTATTCACCAGATATAGAGGAAGCATACCTGGACTTGGAGGATGAATAGGGTGATTCTCTGATGTGCTGCAAGACACTGACGGGTAGGACCAAGACTGAGGAGAATACCCTCACTTTTGTATCGGTGTAGAAAAGTGCACACTCCTGGGGACAGGGAGGAAGCTGCTGTAAAGCCAGATTACTTTGATAATCATGATCTTAAACTACAAATGTCAGTAGCGCGATGTAATAAGATGCTCATGGCATCTTATTATTTGCTTAAGAACTTCCATTAAATGCCAACCTAGTAATTAATTCTTCTTAATGGAACTTTTCACTGCTTTAATCTCACTTTCAGTGATAATTAACACTTATCAATTCTCACTACAAATGAAAGAGCTATTTCAGAGAAAGGGCTGAACTCAGACACCTGGCACTCTCATGGTGAAGGCAGATTGAGAAAAGGCTAAAGATTACATTTACTGAACTTTTTCTCCTGTCCAAATCAACCAATTCTAATTTAAATAAAGTTTATATATTATAACAAATTAACAAAACTTGAGAACAAAAATCAATGAAAAGTGAAGATTTTATCAAATGAAAAACTTGTATCACCACATATATGCAATGAGCAAATGTGTCTACCAAAGCAGAAAGTAAACAATTCAGAAAACTTCACAGTCTCATATCTACCAAAGTAGATTTTATAATAGGTAAACAAGACAAAATAATGGCTATGTCACATGCGACAAACACAATCCTAAGAACAGGCTGTAAGCTCCCTGAGAACAGGCTGTCTGCATGCTGAGAGGACAGACTCCAAAGCCGGACAGGTATTCTTCAAGCCCCTTTTTCTTGCCATTAACCATGTGACTTTCGGGAAGAAATAACCTTTACTGTGCATCTGTTTTTTCATTTGTGAAATAAAAATCACAACTGGTCCAGCTTCCTGGGACTGTTATGAGGATGATAAAATACGCCCTTGGGACAATGCCTGGCCAATAGTGAGTATTAGCTATTGTTATTATTCCTGGCATTTTTTTCCTAATTCAGTGCTCTCCAAATAGTAAAGAGAGCACAAAAATATTTTCTTGACATTGTGTATAGATTATTGAAAAAATATTGCTAGCAAATTTGTGATACGGCACTAAATTTACATAAACATCCATTTGCATTGCAATATAACCATTGAACAATTATTTCTTATTTAATATATGCTAGATATACACAAAGTAGCACATAAAAATATGCCTATATAGTAAAGGAAATAATTTCACAAATCATCATACCCATTCTTGGTTACAAATTCACTACCAATGGAATAAAAGTAAAATAAAAATAAATTATTTCCAGAGATTAAACATGTGTTTTAGTCAAAAGGACTGAAATAGGCCTGGCGTGGTGGCTCACACCTGTAATCCCATCACTTTGGGAGGCCAAGGTGAATGGATCATTTGAGGTCAGGAGTTCGAGACCAGCCTGGCCAACATGGTGAAACCCTACCTCTACCAAAAATATAAAAATTAGCCAGATGTAGTAGCGGGTGCCTGTAGTCCCAGCTACTAGGGAGGCTGAGGCAAGAGAATACCTTGAAGTTGGGAGGCTGAAGTTGCAGTGAGTAGAGATTGCGCCACTGCACTCCAGCCTGAGGAACAGATCGAGACTCTGTCAAAAAAAAAAAAAAAAAAAAAAAAAAAAAAAAAAAGACTGGAAGAAGCTATACACTTTTTTTGTTTTTTTTTAAACAGGAAAAACAAAAATGGTAACTAAACACTTAAAGTACTGACTGTATTTCCCCTACAAATCAACAAATTTATAATGATTTCATGGACTAATAACTATAAACATACCTTTTTACAGAGACAGAAACTGAGACTTGAAAAAAGCAACTTTGCCAAAGCTTCAATCCTAACTAGACAGGCTCCAAACTCTGTTTATTTTTCTCAGATTTTCCAAATAGAGACAAGAAAAATAGAGAGTCCAAGAGAGACTTGAGTAAGTAGAATTTGAATCAGAAATAGAAGCCAGATATATTGTAGAAATGAACATTGCATGCTGAATATACTGGCAACAAAAAGTCAGAGCAAGGAAAATGCACAGAGCTTAGTTGGGTAGATGAAGGGGAGGCATAAGAAAGTCCAGCATAAAACATTGAAACAGCAGGAACTCAAAAATTGACTCACTTTAATTTCCATATAGACTGAAAGAAAAGGTAAAAGGAGATGAAAGATCACAGGAGGAAGTTAGAAAAACACTGAATTAGTAGAAATGACATTTGGGGAAAAAAATAGATAAAGGGGGAGGATGATAACTAAAATTTGTAATATGCCATTTGGTTTTAAATATCTTTTGAAATTGCAAAAGCCAGAGTGGGCCCTATTTGTATTATTTTCATGAAAAAGATTCTCTTATCTAAAAATGGAACATTTCTGATGGGTCAGAGGCTGGAACAATCAAGAGGCATGAAAACAACCACATTAAGCAGCTAAAAGCAACCCGGTGTCTGCTTACAGAGATTTCACATTTCCATAGAGACTATTGTCCTGGTGTCCAGAGCAGGATTCTCTTGAGCTTCTACTCATAAGCTCAATTATTCATTTCTGAATTCATTTTCTGTTTGTTAAGGTGAGTAAGCATGAGAATCAAAGTGAAATGTCCTTGAGAGGAGAATAGACTGATTAGATAGTGAGTTGTTGCATTAGCAAATATATCCAGGCTTCAGTCACTGTATACATATCCAGCAGTTCAGAAATAAACTCATATAAAAAGAGTTATTGCATTTCATCATCATCATCATCATTATCATCATCATCATCACCTACTGAGTGCCTCCTTCTGTACTAGATTTGTTAGAGTCCACAGGAGAACTGTATCTTTACTGGTAAATTGAGGTGTAGCTTGTCACAGTTGACTTTTACCACCCTCATAGGTATAAGCGGAATTTACAGCAAATATCAGTGATAGGTAAATCATACCAATATAATGGAGGAGTGCAGTCAGTGCCAGAGTGTCACACAAGACATTTCACAAAACAGTAGTATCAGTTCCCTGTTTTCTGTTTTAACTGAAAACAAAGGTCAGAGATCCCATGCCCTATCCTGTCCAGTATGCCATTAATTTTAACTTTCCTTAACAACTACTGTATAAATAAACTCTAATTTATATTAAATTCTGTTTCTAATGTGGCTTGATAATACTGCATGTGCCATACATGGCTATCAATTATAGAAAAAATGAAATATACTAAATTTTAAAATTATACTGAGAATAATTCCATCTATCTTGGAGTTAACAAAGACAATTTTTGGAAGAGCATTGCTAATGAACACTTACTATCATGGAACTGGATAAATATTAACATGTTGGCTAAAAAGGGAAAATAGAATAAAAGTATAGAAATGAGAAAAGGGGAAACTTTGTTTCAACAAATATGCCTAAACAAGGTGAAAGTGAGTATAAAGCACCTGTTCCAGAGGTTTCCCACATGGGAAGAAAGAGGGACTAAACCAACTGTCGGAGTATTTGCAAGAGTTCTCCAAAGATACAGAATGGATAGAGTAATATGCCTGTGCCTGTCTACCTATCATCCACCTATCTATATAATCTCTTCCTATCTACCTAGCTATCTATCATCTACCTGTCTATCAATCTAACTAGCTATCTCTGTAGAGAGAGAGAGAACTAGAAAAAGATTGGGATTGATTTTCAGGAATTGGCTCATGTGATCATGCAACTGTGGAGAATGACAAGTCTAAAATCTACAGGTTCAGCTGCTAGTTGGAGACCCAGGGTAGAGCTGACACTGCAGCTCGAGCCTGAAGGCAGTCTGTGGCAAAACTCCCTCCTCCTTGTGGGGAGCCAGTCGTATCCTTCCAAGGTCTTCAACTGATTAGATGTGGCCATCCACTTGAAGAGTAATCTACTTTACTCCAAGTCTACTGATTCAGATATTAACCTCATTTAAAAAATACCTTCACAGGAACATCTAGAATAATGTTTAACCAGATATCTAGGTACTGTGGCCTAGCCAAGTTGATACATCAATCACACTGAGTGCCTACTATAAACAAGGTGCCATGACTTTTGTGAGGCATACATGTTATTTAATTTAACTTGTGTGGAGTTGAAAATAACTTCTGGGAATTTAATAAATTTGATGCAAACTATTTTTCTCATTTTGAGCTTTATGTATAAGTTTTTAAATATCAGACATTGGTGAGAAGCCAAAGAAAAAGTCTTTTTAAATGGAAAAGATTTACAAACACATGTTTTGTCATATCGCTATGGAAAACAGAGAAGAAAACAAAGTCTCTGTGAAGTTCTATTTTCATGAAGTTTTAAAACTCACTGAAATAAAGTGGGAGCTATTCATAGCATTGCTACATGCATTTGAGTTTAAACAGTCATCAGAAGGTACAATGCAAAGACCAGTAGCTTGTAGTAAAGGAAACCTCAACCTGTTAGCACTGGACTGAATTCCACTTAGCTGACAGAATGGAAAGGAGCAAGGTATAGGGTCAATGCTTGTTTGAGCAGGAAAGTTTTCTTCGAGGTAAAGAAGCAACACTAGTGACTTCTAATTTTTTGGAGAACATACTAAATACCAAAACACTACTGCATTTGAATAGTAATATAAACCTAGTTCTTACAAACTATGACTCAAAAAGGAAAATAAAATTGTGAAACAGCAGTATGAAAATGAACACTGAAAGCTCAAGACATCAACCAAAACAAAATCAGCCACGCCAAGATCACAGTTGGGCAATATGCCAAAAGACATTTTCCAACACTAGTCTCTGATTTCCTGTTTATTTGAATCCTGGCAGAGTGTTTGCAGCAAAGCGTTCAGACAGCACATGCTGTGGGCAGATGTCTTGATGTTTTGCTTCCTGAGGAAGGGAAAACCAAGGAGGTGATATGATTAAGGATGAAGAGGGTTTTCTAACTTAGGGTTGGATTCATTCACTTAGACTTTATTCACTCATCCATTCATGTATTCCTTTAACTAATCGTTTAGCTTTCATCTGCTACAACTACAGGAGGTGCTGTCATGAAACTGCAAGGAGACGGTCACTTCTTGGATTGCACTTCCCACCTCTGGCTTGAGAAGCACCTACTCAAGAGTTGTGGATCCCTGGCTGTACCCCTGCTCCTGCCAGATACTGCCTGTCTCCCTGCTACAAACAGCCCAGGAATCTGTGATTGGAACCACTCTTGGCTGGGCGCAGTGGCTCATGCCTATAATCCCAGCACTTTGGGAGTCCAAGGTGGGCAAATCAACTTGAGGTCAAGAGTTCAAGACCAGCCTGGCCAGCCTGGTGAAATCCCATTTCTACTAAAAATACAAAAATTAGCTGGGCAAGATGGCGTGCACCTGTAATCCCAGCTACTCAGGAAGCTGAGGCAGAAGCATCTCTTGAACCTAGGAGGAAGAGGTTGCAGTGAGCCGAGATCACACCACTGCACCCCAGCCTGGGTGACAGAGCAAGGCCATTATCTCATTGCATCCCAATGAGAAGAGGAGGAGGGCATGATGCATCTATTGTCTCTATCTGAGGTAAATACAGATTCAGAGAGTCACATGCGCCTTGAGTGGCACCACAGAGTTAGAACAAGACCCAGCTCTTTTTGGAGTTCTTTCCTCATGATGACCTTGTTTCTTGACTCACTTACATGTGATATATGTGAGCCTCTGCCCATTATATGTGTCTGCATGTATGTGTGTCTTACTCAAAATAACACATGGTGCCATTTGAACTGTAGCATCTTACGACTATAAGGCACCCTAGATATCACCTGCCCCCGCAAAAAAGAACCACTCTCTCAAGTCTCTCAGCTTCCTGACAGCCCCGGGGCTAGTCCCATCTGCTTCTCATCCTTGCTGACCTCACATTCCAACTAACCTCCTCATCTGATTATGAAGCTCATCCTATGGTCAGTCACCTGTGCTCTCTCCGCCCTACACTTCTTCCTCTCCACCTCTGACCTTAGCAGCATTCCACAGGGCCTTGCATTTGTTTCTCAATGTCCACTCAAGGAGAACCTACTATTCTGAGCCCCCGGGAGGGTGTGCTAGCAGAGGGGAAGCTGGAGAGTGTTAGTCCAGCTGCCATCGACGTGGCTTTTCTTGCCATTCTCAAACTCCCTCAAAGTCACTACAAATTCCTTTTGCAAAGCCAGTAGAAATGATGCCATTTTTTCTATGCTTGGATGGGCATTCAGAGGTGACCTGATAGTACTTAATTGTGTGATTTCAAAAAGTCACTGAATTCTCCCAAGTCTGTGTCCTTCCCATTAGAAAAGGGTGACAGGAGTTCCCAACTTATGAGGTAAATGTGAGCCATGTGATCTGAGGCAGAGAGGGCATTTCAACAAGTAGATGCCTCCGCAGATGCTTTCAATCAATGTTAGCTACCATTGTTCTCTTTTAAGTGTATTAGGCGTATTCTCATGCAATAATGTATAGCAGAAAGTCTTATTCTAAGGAATTCCACTAAAATATTATTATTAGCAGTGACATAGAAATACTCAAAATTTCTTATTTAGCAAGGTAATTATTGCAAACAAAGACCTTCAACAGCAACCAAAAAGGACAATATTGAAAATTTTGTTTCAGGAAGAACGTGCATCAGGATGCAAGAATGATTATGTTTAAGGAATAGCAAGTGGCCCCAACAGGCATCCAAGTTTCTACAGGTTAGAAAGTGCCAATTATTCTTTTTCCTATAATCAAAAGTTTCTCATCCACAGTGGATTTGGGACTTATGGCTGATGGTGGGATATGGATTTCTTATTAGGTGCAACATTCTTATCAACATGCTTAAATAAAATATTAATGTTAGTAGCATTGCTGCATATGATTTTTGCCTGGCAAAAATCAATGAATAGAAATTTATTTTAAAATGGAAAAAGCTCTGAGGGGGGAGAAAAGTAGTCCAGCTATGTTTATGAAGTGGACTCCACAGAGAACAGGGTGACCCTGCATAACTAAGCTTAGCTAATCCTGTAGGTCCACTGCCAACTGTCCAAGTGTTTTATTCTTGTCCAAGCCCGCAGCTGGGATTCTGGAAGATGACAGTCCTATCAAATAGAAAGTTTTTAAGATAGTATTGCAATAAAAGTATATTTTCCTACACAAGTAACTTTCTGCTTTTGATAATGCTGTTTCTGTGTAGGGCTCTAAGGAGTCCTCCACCTTTCCTAATCCATGGAAGATATTCAATGCTCTACCTAAGAATAGAGGGGCCATTATCTCATTGCATCCCAATAAGAGGAGGAGGAGGGCATGATGCATCCATTGTCTCTATCTGACGTAAATACAGACTCAGAGAGTCACATGGGCGTTGAGTGGCACCACAGAGTTGGAACAAGACCCAGCTCTTTTTAGAGCTCATTCCTCTGATGACCTTGTTTTCTGACTCACTTACATGTGATATATGTGAGCCTCTGCCCATTATATGTGTCTGCATGTATGTGTGTGTTACTCAAAATAACACACGGTGCCATTTGAACTGTAGCATCTTACGGCTATAAGGCACCCTAGATATCAACATATCGTCCTTTCAAAGGTAATGTAACTTACACTCAAAGAAACAGATTTCTTCAGATTTATAATTATTATTAAGGTGGGATCAAAATCCATCTTTTAGCAATCAAATCTGTATATTATGCTGTAAGTGGCCCTAAAACAAACAATTTAACCCCTCATTACCTACTTTATCATTAATTGTTGTATTATCTTGACTCTTAATTTCTTAATGCAGTTGCAATTTCCTTCGTATTCCAAAATATTCAATGCTAACTGCATTGTTTATGCTCAATAGATATTTGTTGTTACATTAAATTGATACAAATTGAGAGTCAAGGAAACAAATCACTGCATACACACACATTCTTTTGAAGCATCAAATATGGTAATTAGATATAGGGTCTGTTTGGAAAACAAATCTATTCTCCAAAGAAAAATAATTACAAAAGTAAGCTTCCCAGGTCAGCTCATATGATCTCAGCTTAGTTCAGTTGCACCCCGTGTGGGTTTACAATGTATAGTAAAAGAATGCTGAACTAGATCTCAAGCAAATTTTGAGTTACTCTGTTGACACTAATTAGCTGTAACACCTTGGGTAATTTATTAATTTCATGTGATCCAGTTTTTTAAATTTCAAAAGCATAAGGGTTAAACTAGAAATCTCCATCCATTTTACCTTAAAGGATTCAAATGGACTTCAGTGATATTCATGGATAAGCAAGTGTGCTATGCAGATAGGGAAAGGTTACCATTAGTGTTCTAAAACTAAGTGCTAATTATGGTGTACTTCTCTACACAAAAAATTGGGTACAGCTGTTCACAGAAGCATTATTCATAATAGCCAAAAAGTAGAAACAGGTGAAATATTCATCAACTGCTAAATGGATGAACAAAACGTGGCATCTCCATACACTGGAATGTTATCTAGCCATAAAAATAAATGAAGTATTGACACGTGCTACACAACATGGACAGACCATGAAAACATTGTCCCAAGTAAAAATGTCAGTTGCAGAAACCACATATATTGTATGATTCCATTTACATGAAATGCCCAAAATAGGCAAATCTATAGAGACAGAAAGTAGATTAGTGTCTGTGTAGAGCTGAGATGGGGCAGCGGGGAGTGACTGCTAGCGTGCTAACAACACCTCTATGGAAAACAAGTCAAGGATCAATGAGTGTGATGCCAGATCATATGGAATCCCATAAACTGAGGACTCCAAGTCAATGGTGTCCTATTTATCAGTGACATTTAATCAAGAATAACAGAAAAAACTTGTCTCCCCATTTTGTCCTACCTTCTTGCTTTTCACCAGCATGCTCTTTCCCAGAGGCAGCAGGGAGGGAGGAGAAAGCCCTTGGTACCCGTACATTTTCCTCTGAGCCTAATTTCCATAAATCAGAAAATGCCTGCAATATGATTTAACAACTACTAATGAAAATATCAAGAATTTCATATCAACCACTTATTTTGAGTAGTTGAGAAATAATGAAGCAAACAAAAAATTCAAAAGAGCTAATTAGACAAATTTAACTTGTATATTGCAAGGAGAATCATATTTTGTACATTAACTAACAGATCAAAAAGCATGTCATTTTATGCTTAAAAGCACACTTTCAAACACAAAATATTTTAGGCTTTGATTGAAGCTACATTTACACTGGCATGAAGGCCATAATCTTTGCTTTGGGGACCCAAATGGAGAAATTTCTCTGATAATAATTATCTTTCTACTCTATGACCAGTAATGATTCATCTGTAATTATGTGCTGTACTGTTTTTGCCTAAGAATGATCCTAACTACATTTCATAGCAGTAAATTCTTGGATTAGAAAGAAAATGTTGGCTGGGCACAGTGGCTCACCCCTGTAATCCCAGCACTTTGGGAGGCTGAGGTGGGTGGATCACGAGGTCAGCAGTTCAAGACCAGCCTGGTCAACATGAAGAAACCTCATCTCTACTAAAAATACAAAAATTAGCCGGGTGTGGTGGCAGGCCCTGTAGTTCCAGCTACTTGGGAGGCTGAGGCAGAGAATTGCTTGAACCCAGGAGGCGGAGCTTGCAGTGAGCCAAGATGGCCTGGGCGACAGAGTGAGACTGTCTCCGGAAAAAAAAAAAAAAAAAGAAAAGAAAGAAAATGTTGACGTTGACAAGCCACTCACTCCTGGAATTGCAGGACTATCCCCTGTTAGTTGCTCATCTCTTCATAATGGATGTCATTTCACTCCCTATTTAGCCACAATGGACATGATTTTCCCCCCATTCTGTCTGCAAGTGTGGGTCTCCCTGCTGGATGTGTGCCTTGTGTTCAGCCCTACAATGAACCTAAAGTGCTGATCTTTGATTCCCATAGGCTGGGCCTGTGTCCTCTTGTGGGCCTCTGCATCTGCCTTGGAGCCCTGCAAATGACTTCTCTCTCACCTACCTTCATTTTGTGGTCTCCACATGTATTTGAATCCCCAACCTGTTACCAACACTGAAGAGTTAAACCTTTAATTGTGGAAGTTCAAGCATTAAACTTGGCCAGCAGAATTTTTTTTTTAAGAGCTAGACTTCTAATCTCATGATCCACAAGTCCTATGTCATTTGAATAATGTTTATTTATTTGTTTATTTTTTTAAGATGAAATCTCACTCTGTTGCCCAGGCTGGATTTGAACTTGCGATTTCAAACCACCCTCCAGTCTTAGCCTCCTGAGTAGCTGGGACTACAGGTGCACACCACCATGCCTGGCTCCTAAAAAATTTGTTTTTGTGTGGAGACAGGGTCTCTCCCTGTTGTGCAGGCTGCTTCATCTGCATAGTTTTCAAGCCATCACCCCTTTCAGTCAACTCTCCAAAACCCAACAAAAGGGCAAAGGGGAAGGAAAGCATCTGAGTAAGTAACCTGGCTCAGACTGAATGACATTCCAGTTTTTACGTTTATCTGCATAACTATAAAATCAAGTAATTGAGGGCTCTCTGCATTCTGGAAAATGTTTTCTTTCTTGCTGTACTATCCTTGCCAAACATTCTGCCTGCTTGTCACTCATCTGGTGTGTGGAGACACATGAAACATGACACACTTACCCCCCTACATGAGGCTAGACCAACTTAAACTGCTTAAACTACTCCATACAAAGTACAGCACTAATGAAGTACAGGAACATAAAGACAAACCACAACCGTAGTTAATAATACATTTAGAAAATGAATTCATGTCATTAAAATGAGAAGAAATATACTCTATGTAGGACAGCCATAGCTAAACTTAGCTCAAGGGAATGGCATTTTGCTGATGTTGCTCTTCCCAATCTTTTTACAAAACATGGTTGTCTGCTGGGAAGTGTGAGAATGAGGCAAGACTCATACACCTCTTCAGGATCCCCACATGAACACCAGTTAGGGGTGCAGAAGCACCATCTTAATGCTGTGCTTCTAGAATTGGGGTAGGTTACTGACTATGCTACTTACGTTAGAGCTTTTCAGCATGCAGCCTTAAAAGATTGAATTAACTTACTCATCTTGTAACTAAAATTTCATACCCTTTGACCAAAATCCCTCCATTTCCCTCACCCTCCTATCCCCGGGCAAAACACCTTTCTGCTCTCAGTTTCTATGAGTTCTTACATTCTACATATAAATGAGAACATGCAGTATTTGTCTTTCTGTATCTGGCTGAAATAAAGCTGGAGGAGGGGAATGAAAATCTTTAAAAAAGAGAGAGACCGAATTATCCATGCCTATCTAAGTTAATGTATTATTTACCATGGTTCTTAGAGTCCTGGTTTTTTTCTTTGTTTTCCTACTTTTATTTATATTGAGGATGATCAATGGTTCCAGGATATGTCTGTCTGATCATTTCATATAACTGTTTAGCAAAATAAAAGTTAGGAAAAATAAAAATGAAAACAAATACATGCAGAGAATATAATCAGAAAACTGCTATTTTGCAACCTTCAGTAAAATAAATGAAATTGAGAAATACTAATCAACAAAAGTCCAGTTTTTAAATGTGGATCTGGAGACAAAACTGTGTCTGGTCAGAGCTACCCTATGCCATGCACTGCCTGGCTGTACATGACCCATCCCATTTCACAGCTGAACCAAACTTACCACCCACATCAGTTTTAACACACACTGAGGAGATATGCGAGAACCACTGTAAAAAATAGCAAAATAAAGTTGAAGATGGCCAGTTACCTGAAAAGATTAGATGTTGTCAATCTGGATAATTCAATCAAAGTACACAGTTTGGGTTGTTTTAGGTTTTGCCTCAATTGTACTATATTGGCTTTGTAAGGTTCTCAAACAAGTTGTACAAGGTGTTTTGCTCAAATGCTTAAATTATGTCTTTGCAGAACCTAAAATTACCATATATGCAAAGATAAGTTAAATGTCTCTCTGCAAAATGAAAGTAACCCAGATCAGAATTTTAAATCTCTATGATCTTAGTATCAGTGAAACCTGTTAAATAAATAGCAATTGATGTATGTAACACTTTAGGAGACTTCTTTGATCAGCAATTCTGTCTAGCTGGAGAAAAACGTATTCTGGCATAGAAAACAATATATGGCAGTCAAAAGAAAGCAGAAGAAACATGGCATGGATAATGAGATGACATACTTGGGTCCTAGAATTCTTTTGCCAAGGGCTCAGAAATCAAGGTCAAGGGCTTCTCAGAGCTTACTGCCCATAAATTGACAAGCCTGAGAAAAGCTTATAAATGACATTAATCTCCATGATGACACAGCAATGGAATATAGAGCCCTTTACATGTGTGACAATGCTGTTTTGCAGCGTGGGCCACCACAGTGGTTTGGCAGCACCTGTGGTAATGCTGGACGAAGATTCAGCCTTGGTCTTTCACTGAGGAGAATACTGCCAACGTGAATTTTGGGAACTCTTCCCTTTCTGCTTACATTTATAAGCAGCAAGTCCATTAAAATCAAAAGAATATGACTAAGTGCCTGATAACAGCCAATCATGTTAATTCATTTCCCATTAAAAACAAGTAAGTGATGAAAAGCTACTCCCAGTGGATTTGTAACTGTAAGACCTTACTTCTTGCCTGTGCATGTGAATGGGCTAAAGAGGCTTGAAGCATTCACTAGGCCCTGCTATAGCACAAGGCTCTGTCTCACCAGAGGCGCCAGGGCAATGTGCATGCTGAGCTCGTTATGAAGACAGCCTGTCATCGAGCCAGCAGGGACTGGAACTCTGCTGGAGGACAGTATCACTTTACTGCATGAATACAATCTAATGAGATCATTTTAGATTTAAAATTATTTTAGCTAGCAAAAACCAAAGAGTGATTTGTCCAATGAATACACACAACAGATTTAGGAGATAAGTGAATATACATTGAAATACATTACACAAAGTCTTCGGTCTTTGGTCTTTAAGGGAAATGAAATGTGCCAAATATTCTGACTAAGAGTGTTCTCACTTAAAATATGCATGAATTATGAACCTTTTATAAACATAACACTAAAGATACCTAATATTAAAATTGTGGCAAGCATAATTTTTCTTTTGATGTTCATGGAAACACTTCAGATTTGATCACATTTTTTTGAGTCATTAATAACAGACCAATTACATAGATGTTGGTTAAACATCTTGCTTACTGGAATACTGGAAAATAAACATTAGCATATATTGATCTCAAATAACTAAAAAGTATTGTAGCTTTCTACAATATTTCTAGAATACAATGTTTCTTCTTTGGAGTAATACAATAAGACATATTACTTACAGTAATATTGCAGAACAATAAGTCAATATGCGTTTTAGAAAAAGAAATAGGAAACATTAACATTGGAAAAGAAAAACTCTGGACTTATAATAATGAAAATTAGCTTTGTCATCAGTCTCTGGCTCAATATTTTATGAGAGGGGAAGATTTAACTAAGGGCTTCTGTCATGTAAAATTTCAATTTAGCATGACGATTTAGAAATACAGACTGTATTAGAATCAAAATTTAAAGACTCTAAGAAAGAATAGAGAAAATACACTTTCTAGTTCTTTCGAGTTTTGCTTTTGAGTACATATTTCTCCGTGAAAAATTGCCACAGAGTAAGAATTATAAACAAATCACCTCTCTCCTCTAAATAGCAGCATTTACAAATTAACTTTCACTTACAGTACTCGTTAGATCTTACAGCCTAACATAATTTTTATTAAAGAGAGCTGTTAGTGACTTTTATGTTTGATACATAGTTACTAATCAAGTGCCTGAACCATTTAGCTACTTGACATCTCTCTGAGTGTGGCCTACTAATTTAATTACTACACTTTAAGACAATAGCATTCATTTAAGTTTTACTTTCTAACCATATGTGATTCTCTCTCTGGTAGTATTTCCTTTAAAAATTACCCAGTTAGTTTATAATTATCAGAGAGATAAAGGTTGAATTAAAATAGATGCTAAGTGAATACAAATCTTTTTATACAAATCATTCTCATAACAGTGCTAATCTTGTCCTCTACAATTTGATTGTAACAGAAAATATTATTAAATGATATCAATCCTTAACTTTTTCACTAAAGAAATAAAGGAATTTCCATCTTTTGGTTTTCAATCTAGAACATTTTTGTTATGAATATAATAGAAGTGAATGAAGGAAAAAGCAGCAAGTTGTAGTTATGCAATTACTACATGAAGTAATTTCAAGTTGCCTATGCAGAACTGAAATAGTACCTTTTTCACAGATGGGATTTCCCAAGAAGCAAACTGAATCTGCACAAAACTGGCTTTATTTTTCTGACAGAGGATGTGTTTTCCTTTACTCAATGGGTGACTCGACATCAGCAATAACAATACCAATGCCTGAATTGGGCTATGAACTTTTCAAGCAAATATCCAGTGTCTCAGGTAATTTAATTCTCAACATACCCTAATGAGATAACAAATACATATCTTCTACATTTCCTTTGTATTCACATATCATCAAAAGTACGAGAAGAACTTATAATCTTCATAATCTTAACTTAAAATATTTTACTCTCTGTGCCAGGCACCTTCTGTGAGCATCTTCAGATGACTCCCCACCTTGTCTACCCTCCTTAGCACTTGGAGCCCTGACCTGTATGGTCAGGGCACTTGTAATCTCTAGTTCCCAGGGAAATTTGGCCAATGGGCAGCATCAACAGAGAACAGAGGAAGGAGAGAGGACAATGAGGACAGGACATTGACCCTCTGTTTCCCTCCCAGGGTCCTCTCAGACTGGCTGGATCCCTGGAGAGAAGACTGCAGTTTCTGTGAGTTGGTCTACTGTATCTACAGACAAGATGAGGAGGGGCTTTGACCTCACTGTTTCCTGTGAGGACCCTGTCTGTCACAGTCTCTTCTGCTGGTTTGTCCTTACTTTGTTCTTCTAAATGTTGGAGTTCTTCAAAGTCATTCCTAGACTTTAATCTTCTTGTCACTCTTGGTGGTCTCATTCATTCTTATAGATATAAATCTCACCTACAAGCTAATAATTTCTAAATTTATATGTCAATTTCAGACTCCTCAGAGCCCTACACTCAGAGCCCTACAATTAGTATCTACCTATTGATTTGCATCTCTTCCTGGAAGGCAACAAATTTATCTACACGAATGTACATGATACTGAACAAGTGATTTCTGCTTATCCCACCAGTCAATATTGTTCTGGCTCAAGTTATTTCCATTTCAGTAATTTTTACCTACTCAGTTAGCCAAGTCAAACACCTAGAAGTTCCACCTTGGTTTCTTCTTATGATTACCTATTAAGTCAAAGCTATTAAAAAGTCCTATATATTTAACTCTGGTAACACATTCCAAATCTGTCATCATCTATCTCTACATTACTGTGATGTGTGGTCTGGTCCACTGGAGTGGCATCAGACTCTGCACAATACTGTCACTGCCTCATCCCAAGTCAGACTTTTTGGTGGCTGTTGATAAAAATAACAATAACATTAGCAATAATGGCTGGATTACCATGTACCTCCTTAAACCCTTTAGACTACTGCCTATTTCTCTAACCTGTTCTAAGCTAGCATCTTCTTCATTCCTGAGCACCAGTCACAGCAGCCTCTAATGTGTCGGACAGGGCAAGATCTTTCCCATTTCTATGCTTGTGTGTGAGTTGTTTCTCTTCTGTGGAATGCCTCTCACTATGGTTTTATGCAGGACTGGTTCCTTCTCTTCGGTCCTCACCATTAGAGGGGGGTCTTCTCTCCCCACATTCTCATCAGGATTTTGCATCGTTTAACACAACTGCACAAAAAAATCTTTATAACACTTCTCATAATCTGTCGACTGTCTTTCCTCAGAGGCTCTCTGAGGACAAGGGCTGGTTTTATTGTTTTATTTTTCATGGCATGATACAATATATAGCACATGGCAGTTATCTGAATGAACACAAACAGTAAAAGCAGTTCACTATAAGAACAGTCTGTTGATAAAAAACATTTAGGTCTAAAATAACATTTCTGGCAGAAAGCTTTCCCCAGGCTCCAAAGTCTTCTTGAGATCAATCCAGTTCCAACTATGCTCATAACATAACAAACAAAAGAGCAGTTCTGGGTGATATATTTCCCAGTACCTACCCTCACTACTCCCTTACTCACAAATTGCATCAAGAAGTTCAATGGATACTTCTAAGGAGTCAAGTTTCCCATTAACAGCGCTGCCATTTCCTGACGGGGCCAGCATCTCAGTGTCTACACTCTCTGTGTCTCAGTGGTTTCCCCAGAAAAATGGATTAATTTCATTTGTCTCTCAAGATTTGCGAGGATTTATTTAGATATTGTAACCGGATGCTAGTAGGCATTCTGTTAATAACACTGATTATTTTTACTTTTATTTCTCAGTCCACTGATTATTTCCCTTTTCACAGATAAAATATTACTGTTTTCACCTTTAAGTATTTTCCGTAGCATAAAAGTATGATGAATCAGATGTCAGCAAATCTAATTTCTAGCTTTACTTTGACCACTATCTGCATAAAGTCAGAGTAAAGATATAATCTTTCTTAGTCTCAACTTTACTATCCCCCCAAATGCAAGTGTTAGAATAATTTAAAATTATCTGCCAACCCTAAGATTGTAAGGGTTCTATGAATAACCAATGAAAAAAAGATGTTTTAGGTATTGTTTGGATGGCAGATTTATAACATTTAAAAATTATTTTTAAAAAATAAAGTGAGCTCTTCGCAAGTAAAGAATTGCACAGCATCACAATAGTGACAATATTTTCTGGAATTTCAAGAGAACTTCACATGTCTCAGAGCTGTGAGAAGTAGAAGAGAGCTGGGGAGCATTTGGTATACCCACATTTAGCAGATGTGAAGGTAGGAGCCGACAGCCTTTTTGGATGCCAAATCAAAGCCAACTGCCCAGACGTTTTACACATGATCAAATGTATCATTTTTCTTAAGCAGAATACATGACTTATTACTTTTATTTCTTAGTCCACTGATTATTTCCCCTTTCACAGATAAAATACCTCTGCCTTCAACTTTAAGTATTTGCCATAGTCTAATAATAAGATGAATTAGCATAGCAATTAGCATAGTATAATAGTATGAAAATTAGTTACATTAGATAACAAAATGCTGACATATTAATAAGGTGTATTTTGCTTAATTGGCAAAAAAACTCCCCTGGATTTCTAATTCCATTTAAAAATTTAAAAAATAGCATAAGTATTAGTACAAATAAGAACTACTAGAGGAATAGCATATAAAATGTTGAGCAGTTTTTCAAAATCATTCCAATTGTAATTAAATGGGAAATAAATTGTATTAATACAATTTCATTGCATTTATCATGTGCCCTGGGACTTTGAGATGATAGCATGTTTAACATTCATTTTAATAGAAATTAAGCAAGCAACATTTAAAATTTACTCAGAGAAGAATCTATAAATATATAATGAAATAAGTTGTCCTTTGAACTTTCCTTTAAGGAATGCATTTTTAAATAATTATTTATTTATTTATTTTTATTTATTTATTTTTGAGGCAGCGTCTCACTCTGTATCTCAGGCTGGAGTGTGGTGGCGTGATCTCAGCTCACTGAAACCTCTGCCTCACAAGTTCAAATGATACTCCTACTTCAGCATCCCAAGTAGCTGGGATTATAGGTGTGCACCACTACACTTGGCTAATTTTTGTATCTTTAGCAGAGATGAGGTTTCACCATGTTGTCCAGGCTGGTATCGAACTCCTAGGCTCAAGCAATCCTCCCAAAGTGCTGGGATTGTAAGCCTGAGTCACCGCGCCTGGCCAAGGAATACTTTAATAGTAACTGAAATATACTTGAGAATTTCAGACGCTAACAATTGTCAAAAACATAACTAGAGTAGGATAGCTCAATGAAGCCAAACATGTGCTAACAGGTACTCCCTTGTGCTTTTGTAAGTATGGCTATCTTAGGCAAACAACCGACCTATGAGCACATGGAATTCAGATCTCTCTTTTATCACAATGGAAAAATATAAAAATCATAGACATCCCTGAGTCCATGTATGAAGTAATGCCGTTTCTTACAATGAGCTACATGAAGGGCAGGAATTAATATAGTTCACTCCAAATATTTTCACATGGATTTATGCAATTCAAAATAGCAATTATAATACCAGGAAGTGAGCTTCATGTCTATAAGAAAAAAAGAGTGGTCTTAAGAAGATTAGTGAATTACAGATAAAACATGAGGACTGAAATACATGTAGTAAAACACCCAAGGATTCAGTATTCATTCTTGATTCTCAATTAAGCTGTAAATTATCTTTTTTTTATGAAATAGAATAGTTTTCTAGCACCGTTTTTCACATGATGACATCGATTCTTTGTGTTCATGTAAATGTGTGGTGCAATTTTGAAAGGTTCATTGGCAAATACTTGTTAGACAACATCCCCACTAGTCTCCTCACCAACCACAAAACAATGACCAGCACCTTTCCTAAGAAGAGCAGTTTTTAGAACCATCAGGCCTGGACAGAATGAATATGACTTCAAACACTAAAGGTGTGTAGCATGAGAACAATGAAAGAACTTTCCTACTTAACCTGAGGGAGCTTTGGGTCCAGAGTTGAAATCCAGTGGGTGAGGATTGGTGCACCTCTCCTGTGGAAGGTGTGGTCTCAGAAGCTCTGCAACGCTTAAGAGAAGGGTGGCAAAGATCAGGGAGGAAGTAGCAGGAAAGACCAAAAGGTGGCCTGGGCCTCTCCACGCTGTGAGCCTGGGGGCTCTTAGGAATTTGTAGCTAAGGCAACTCGGGGGAGAAACGCTTCTTTCCAGTGCCTCAGAAAATGACTGACAGCCTTCTAGCCCGAGGAGCACAGACGCTCAATCCTTCTCACTAATTTTGCCAAAACTGAGCTTTAGGCATCAATCATGAATGAGCCAAGAACACTGAGGATCCAGAGAGGAAATATAAACAAAATCGTCTTTACCAAAATACAGCTTCTAGAGGAGACAAAGGATGTTTTGCACCAAAAAAATAACAAGAGTACTTAAGAAGATTCGAGTACAACATTCAAAAGTCCAGGAACATAATTTTCAAACTAAACTATTCAGTAGATGATTTAAGAAGAGGATAGTAATTGTTCAGTGACTCCAACGTTCAAGTTGAAGAAATATCTTAAATTACATAAGTAAAAAATGCACCAAACAAGGGTCATGAGAGAAAAATAAACAGATTTGGGGAAGCCATTGTGTTCCTCACAACAATAGATCTACATTCTTCATGTCTGGTAGAGAACGTCTAAACCTTTTTAAGGTTCAACTTCCTCACCACAGTAAAATAACCCATGATAATTAATGAATAATAAAATAATACATGTAAAACAGTTTTTGGAGGCCCAGCTTAGAGCATGAATTGAGTTAATGTTAGATTTTTAAAATAATTAAAATATCAGTCTCTGTGGAGTTTAATTTACAGAGGTTTTATGAGATTAAAATGGAGAGAATAATTAAGAGATTCTGTGTTTTTTCCTGTTTTTTTTTTTTTCATTTGTTTCTTTGAGACAGAGTCTTGCTCTGTCACCCAGGCTGTAGTGCAGTGGCACGATCTCAGCTCACTCCAACCTCTGCTTCCCGGGCAAGCAATTCTCCTGCCTCAGTTTCCCAAGTAACTGGGATTATAGGCTCCTGCTACCATATCCAGTTAATTTTTGTATTTTTAGTAGAGACTGGGTTTCACCATGTTGGCCAGACTGGTCTCAAACTCCTTACCTCACGTGATCTGCCAGCCTTGGCCTCCCAAAGTACTGGGATTATAGGCATGAGCCACCATGCCACGCCTGATATCAACTTTTAATATAAACACAGAGCTTTAATAGAGTCAAAACATATTTTTTGGACGGTGTTTAAGTATCTTTGAGCATTTTCCTATAAAATGTTAAGCTCCTGTGATTTGATCTGCAGAAAAAATAGAAACTGGTCATTGCAATTACACAAAGTCACTTCTGAGGTAACTCTCAAGGAGATTAAAAAGTCTTCTAGCAATGTACAACTTGTTACCAATTTTCACAGCTTGTTAGAAAACACAAATATGTTCAACTACATAGACAACATCTTTGCAATATTAGAATACATTTAAGTTTAAGAATAAGTATCCTTCCTGGAAGATGCCATTTATACTGTGTATGTGTGTATCAGTGGAAATGGGGCACAAGCCCCCGGGTTGCTTTGGACCCTCATAAAGATGGTGGTAACAACAAAAAGGATGTATTCACCAGTACAGCTCTTTATAGCCTTGAAATATAAAGTGGGTAAACATTGGTCATGTTTATCTCATCACTGAGAAAAAGCTGTAAATGGATTGAGGACAGAAATCACTTTTTTTTTTTTTTTTTTTTTTTTTTTTAGACGGAGTTTTGCTCTTATCATCCAGACTGGAGTTCAATGGCGCGATGTTGGCTCACTGAAACCTCCACCTCCCAGGTTCAAGAATTCTCCTGCCTCAGCCTCCCAAGTAGCTGAGATTACAAGCATGTGCCACCATGCCTGGCTAATTTTTTTTGTATTTTTAGTAGAGACAGGGTTTCACCATGTGGGCCAGGCTGGTCTTGAACTCTTGGCCTCAAGTGATCTGCCCACCTCAGCCTCCCAAAGTGCTGGGATTACAGGCGTGAGCCACCACACCTGGCCGAAATTGCCCTTTTTACTCTTTTTTATACCTCTCGTAGCAATTAAAAATTACTAAATTTGTTGTGAATGCGTTAAACATATATGTTGAATATGCTAATATAATCATGGAAAATATGAATATTTGGAGACATTAATTTTAAGAAGAAAGAACATTCTGTGTAATTGAAATGGAATTTGAATACAACTAGAGGTTACATGTCCTATTAATTATTTCATGGGGATACAAGATTAATGTTTCCATGGTTTAGATCTTGTCTAGGTAAAAGGAACAAGAATATCGTGTAATGGTTGATATTCATAAAATTAACCAGATTCAGATTACATCAGATGGCCTACTTTGACTACAAAAAATATTGTGAGACTTAATCCAATATTAATACACTTCCCCGCTTTTCCAAAGAACAGAAAAAAAATCAGCTTTTTATTTCTGAAGTAAAGAAAAGAATATTCTGAAATCATTTCCTTTTGATTCTATAATATAAAAGCTACTGCCAGCCATGTTAAAACCAGTGGCTTTCAAATATTTAAAATGTTCAAAAACCCAAGTAAAATTTAGGGAGTATTGAAGTCCTTGGTGTGTGTATATATCCCACCACCACATGCATATCTCCCAGGGTTTTCAAGATTTTTTTCACAGTCTCATTGTAGCCTAAATTAGAGAGAATGTATATTGAACTATTATGTTTACAAAGTTATTTACAATATTTTATCCAGTTATAGTAACAGACTTTTATGTGCTTAAGAGTATGAAATAATTTTGACAAAAGTAGGTAGGAGTCAGATTTATATAAACAGCAACAGAAGAAGGCTGAACTCAAAAACAGTACAGCTGGAAAAGATAAACCTTTAGGAAAATACTTCTCACATTTACAGATACAGAATAGATAGATGATACAGATACATAGATGATAGATACAGATGCTGGACTAGAGAGGGCATTGGCAAAAAATAGGGGCTTTGGAGTCAAATAGATCCAAGTTTGCTTCCTGGTTTTCGTAGTTAGTAAAACCCAGAGAGCAAGGTATTTAATCTTTCTGATTGTCAGTTACTTTCTTTGCAAAAAGAAGATGCTTATAATGACCTGCTTTCATAAGGTGATGAAGTTCAAGAAGAAGGATATTGTGAATTATTGTCCAGCAAATATCCCCTTGTTCTTGGTCCCACTGTGCACAAAGGGTCCAGGCCTGCTCCTTTCCTGCTTGGCCATGCGCTTTGACGGTGGACCTTGAGCTAACTGACACAGGCAGAGGCCTTCAGTGCCTGTGTACTGAGGCTTGCCTGCCATGCTCTAGCCATCCACAGAGGGAAAGGGACACTCACAACTGCTGCCCCTTTAGCCTAGGCCCTGGCAAGCAAGCGCGTGAAGCAGACCTGAACCCAGCGAGTTTGCAGGAAGACTGAGTCCTGCATAGATCAGCTGAACATGGGTCATCTCCTGGCTGCTGAATGTGAAAATAAATGCTTGTTTCAAGCTTATTTTAAGTCACTTTGTTTATAAGGCAGCATTATCGGGGTGACTGCTGATTGACATAAGACCCAGGACGAACGGTTAAATTAATGCAGACCTCGGCTTTCTATCTGGAGCTCCCCAGTGATGTAACACACTACCTCTAAAAATAAAGCATTTGTATTCCGTGAGCTTCAGCAGAGGATAGAAGACCTGCCAGGATGCTGCGCCCAAAAGTTCCACATTGCTAGGAGGGCAATCTTGTAGGCATAGATTCTAACGGTCTGTGAGTTTGTGTATTCAAGTACTGAAGTTAATCTACCAAACTTCCAACACTGTTTTGAACAATGTAAATTCAAAGACTAAAGATGAATAATACAAAAAAATTAGCCAGGCATCGTGGTGGGTGCATATAGTCCCAGCTACACAGGAGGCTGAGGCAAGAGAATTGCTTGAGCCCGGGAGGTGAAGGTTTCAGTGAGCCAAGATCATGCCACTGCACTCCAGCTTGGGCAACAGAGTGAGACTCCATCTTAAAAAAAAAAAAAAAGTACTAATATATGTTATGAAATTACACAAATATCCTTTTTCCAAATATTTCTTCTTAGCACAGCATCTACAGATCTATAGAATGAAGGATGTAGCAAATTCCATTAATCCCTAAAATAGAATTCTAGACTCACATCCTACAGCCTACAGAGCTCTGTAAAGTCAAACGTGATATGCTGTTTAACCCTCCTAGGAGCTGCGCTTTTCTCAGGGAAAGAGTTGTGAAATGAGTGTCAGAACTGGGACCTTTCGAAGACTTGGTACTCAGATCCTATCACACAAGAATCAAGAGGTACACAACATAAGGATATAGTAACTGCTGAAATAATTTGGAAGGGGACATTTAAACAGATATTTTCAAAATTATTATACAATAAACACTTCAATGATAATATAGTGAGATAAAATTATCTAATTCTACATTAATATTGTAACCACTTTATTTGCTTTTGAACCATAATGAGATTAAATTTTCCTGCTTTAATATTTAAAAGCTTTAAAAAATAAGTGCATTAATCAAATTAATGTGATAACAAAAACTAAGCATTTAAACTTAAGTGGATACGAAAATATGTTTATGGAAACAAAATTAAAATGAAAAATGTGCAAATACAATACATAGTGATGTGATGTAAACGTTTGCTTTTCTAAAAAAGACTCATTTTAATAGAAGAGGAAATGCAATGTAATCTGAAAGTACTAGAAGTACAGAACTATTTCCATTCAAATAAGTTTTATATTTAATGTAGGGCTCACAGTGAAATTTTAAAAACATGGATTATAGGACCAGAAGGGCAAGGATTAAAATTCTGCACATTGGAAAAAAGAGAAGTCATTTGGAAATACGGATGTTCTCTCAAGCCTTCAGACAAAAATATCTTTCCACACTCATACCTTGTATCCTAAATCCATTCTCCTAGCCTTAACAAGTATTCTGTTCCTCTTTGTTACATGTTTCAGAAAGAGCAATAATAGTTTCAGAGATGTGAAGGCATTAACATTATCCTAAAATATTAGCACTTGTGCTTGGTGCTTAGTATTTATCAAATAAAATAGTTACTAGAACATACATTTCATCTTTATACTGCAAGCACTAAGTTTCCAATTTGTTCTTTAATTGGCCAGTTTCTCCACTAGATTGAATGATCCCTTTTAGTAAGCAAGGAATACAGCCTTTGAGTAACATAATTTGGATGCAATCTCTGTGTGTCCTTTGGCAAATCACCTCACCTCTCTGAGCCGTCCTTTCACTCCCAACTTCTTTTTGAACAGGGCGGATTTAAATATGTTTTAAAGAAACATATTGAGCAATGAAATAAAGGAGTATTGCATTATGACTGAAATTATAAAATAAACATCCATGAGTTCATACTGATACAATGAATGATTAGATTTGAACATCAGATGGTGGAGAGGAGGCAAATCTCTTATGAAGAGAAATTGCAAATATTGTTTGTAGAAAATCAACTTTTAAGAGAAAGAGCCTAAATCCTCAGAGTGACTGTTTTCCAAACAGCACAGTATGGAGGTGGGTGGAGTGTGAGGGAAAGTAACTTTACAGAGGAGAAACCGGACAACCATAACCCCAGCCGAGTGACCAAAGTCCACATGAACAGTGATATGTTGTGTTGACAGGATGCGATGAAATGGCAATTTACCTCTGTGGTCTTCCACCTCAAAACACATAAACTCAATCTAGTCATACTTCAAACATCAGACAAACCCAAATATGGGGACATCTCGCAGAATATCTGACAATTATGCCTCAAAACTCTCAAGGTCATCAAAAATAAGAGAAGTCTGGGACATGATCATAACTAAGAGGAGGCTGAGGAGACATGAGGACAAAATGTCCTGTGGTGTCCTGGGTGGGATCTTGAAGCAGAAAAACAACAGTAGACAAAAACTAAGAAAACTTAAATTAAGTAGGAACTGTAGTAAAAAGTATGGCATTGATATTGGTTTATTAATTTTAGAAAATATAGCATACAAGTGTAAGATGTTAATAATAAAAGAAACTTGGTATGGGGTGTTTGAGAACTCTGTGTGCCACATTTGCAATCTTTCTGTATATTAAAAACTACTCAAAAACTAAAATTTATTTTGAACGAGAAATATGTTGTCTATAAAGAGCTTTGTAAGCTGGAAAGTTATATGCAAATGAAAGTTGTGATACTTGTTAGTAAATTTTTTCTTGTCTTCAGTCCTGGGGAGGTCTCAGTCAAGACAAATAGGGCATCAATTCAGAAAACTTATTAGATTTTGTGGGCAAGGTTTACAATATTACTTTTACTCCTTTCTACTAATGTTCCGATTGAAAAGGCAGGTCTGTCCTAGTCTATATTTACCGTACCCTTCCTCCCTTTTGTCTTTTTGAGATATATTTATCTCTAGTCATTTGTATACATTCTCATATATGCCACTAGATTATATACCTTTTCATGTCAAACATATGACCAACATATGTCTGAACACTTCTCAAGATTTTTACCCCAGTGCCATGTTCACAGTAGGTCTTGCATACTAATAAAATCTATTCATCTAAAAAAAAGTAAATAAATACAAAATGGTAAAAGCAAGAGGGAAAAGGTCATTTATATACTTTTAGACAGATTAACATAGATTAGAATGACAAATCCAACCTCTATCCAGAAAGCTTCCTACCCTTCGGTAACAGACTTATCCCAGAGTTCAGGGCATCTGCTAGTGGAGCGTGACACAGGTTTCCAGCTGGAATGTCAACCAGATCTCAAGGCAGGCAAGCGGCCAGAGGCCGGAGGGACTCACTCAGGCTGCAGGCCAGTCTGCTCGTGAACCTGAAGCAGGTGCAAAAGCCTCCATGACCAGCTTCAGAGCCATTTCAAATATGCATATATATACACATTAAAGTAAACATATAATATATTAATAAAAATCTATAATATATAAAAATTAATGTAAATATACTACATATTAATATAAATATATAATATATAAACATTTGTTTAATGAATTTCAGAGGAAAAGTCAGAAGAAAGTACTATCAGGTTCTCAATATCAGTTATGAGTGAGGTGACCATTCTGGTGCATCCTGAAGGTGTAGGAGTGCCATAAAGACAACTTCTTCTGGGAAGAGGGAGGTTCTTCTAGAAGGGAGCTGTTCAACCGCTTCAGCAATGTTAAGTCTCCTCAAAAGAAAGTGCATGGAGGTTGGAGTTGATATGTTCATATTTTTTGGACAGAAAGCAGGGAAAAGGTCAAAGGGAAACCCCTCTTAGTGAAACCACCCACTCTTGCGTTGTCAGAGATTGAATGCAGAGTGCTATGGGACTGAAGAGTTTGTCCTGAGAAGAGGGGGTGCCGCACTCAGATGCACCCCACTAAAAGGCATTTTATTGATGGATTCAGTCTAGTCCACGTTCTGGTCTCTAAATGGCAAGGGCTGTTCCAACAGTGCCTTAACCATTGCTCCATCAAACGTATGTTGATTTTATCAATTAAAGTTTTTTAAACTAAGAATATCAGCTAAGGGATCATTTCCTCAGAGCAGTCATTCCTGACCCCGAGACTAAAGTATTCACATGAGTAGCATCCTGCCTTATGACGTTTTTGCAACATGTGTTCTATTTTCACATGTATGATTACATGCTTAAAATATTTAATATTTCTATGTTTAATATTTAATATCTCTCTCTACCATCTGACTACAGGTTCTGTGAGGGCAGGGTCATAACTATTTTGAGTTCTCTGTTGTTAGCACAATATTGGGCACGTGTTAGGTCCTCAATAAGTATTTCCAAAACGTCATTTGGTGAAAGAGACTGTACAGAAATGTCATCTGTTGAACACATTGTCTCTCCTTGAGCAGACCTGAGAGGAGGCCAAATGTTATGAAAGTTTGTTTCATGAAAAAGAGAGTCAAAATAAAGGATTTTGTTATATGAATTTCATATTGTATGTAATCAAGTTAAGGGAGAAAGCAGGTAGAAATAAAGATATACCTGCCACTGTGACTGAATTAGCCATTTCCCTTTTCACTGAGACAATATTTCCTAGGAAAATCTACTTTTTCGCTAAACTAACCAACCAACACCCACCCTAAGAGTGGGCACAGCCATTCCTCAGATATGTGATTACAATAGCACCTGGGTGCTGGGATCCTCTGTCTTTCAAGGCATTTTGCACATCCCTGCTCAATGTATTTGGTGCATGTTACCTAGCTGACTACCTTTTGGTGTGGTTTCCCAGGTCTTTCCAGGCATTTTGTTTGTGCCCTCCTGCCACCTCAAGAACTCAGTGTGCAATTTCTCTGTATTGGTTTGGTTCAATCCAAGCACCTCACATTTCACAGACTCTAGATTATACAGACCAAAGCCTGAAGGAGTCAACTCCCAGAAGCCAAGAAATCATCTCATGCTGTGTCGAATTCAAATATCCTCTAGTATATTATCTTATTACTGTGTATCATAAGACTTTTTCAGTTTTGCTTATATTTACTTCACATGCTTTGTTGCTCCTCATTTTTCCTTTTTAAGTAAAAGTCAGAGAAGTGATGCTCTCAGCCTGCTGGACCCTAGACCTCTCAGGAGCTGCTGATTTTCCAAGAAGCCCATGGTTAGAACCTCTGAAACCCAATGCTTTCTAGGAGAACAGAGAAATTGAGGGTGGGCCCTTGCTAAACATAGAATATACCGCAGAGAACAAGTTGCTCAGTTTGGATATTTTAAAAGCCTTAATGACTAATAGCTTGAAGGTCATTTTATGCCTTGTTACCCATGGTTAATTGAGACAACTCAAAAGACATAGCAGGAATTTGACATATAAAACAAGCAGGCCAGGCATGGTGGCCCAAACCTGTAATTCTAGTTACTTGGGAGGCTGAAGTGGAAAAGGTTGTTTGAGCCCAAGAGAGCGAGATCAGCATGGATCACATAGTGGGACTCTGTTTCAGAAAAACTCAACAACAACAACAAACAAAGTGTAGTACATTGTTTTTTATTAAGTGAGCATTTATGGTGTGTATACTAAGTGGTCAATGACAAGGGTCTTAGTCAATTAAACTATTTATTGACAACTGACTATAACTAGACAAGCTATAGATGAGGACCCAATGGTTGAAAGAAAATTAAAGAGATTCTCACATTCACTAGTAGTGATATAGATACAAATTTAGATGCCAACATATGAATTTATACCCATTAGAACAGTAAAACTAAAGGGTTGCTAATGCCAAAGTTTATATAGAATGTTAGAAAACAGAAATTCTAACATGCTAGTGGAAAGAGTAAGTATAAATTGAAATGGTCATTCTGAAAACAGTCTGCAGTACTAAATAAAATTTAAAATGTGAAAACATTTTGAGTCAGCAAACTCATAAGTCAATCAGAAAGCTGTACTAAAGTCTTATTTCACTACAATGCATAGTATCTGATAATTGAAAATAACCTAAGTATCCATCTCTAGGAGACACACTGGTAAAATGTGATAGGGCACTGCTATGGAATACTATGAAACATTTACACATACTGAACTAAAGCTTCATAAACAACATGGTGAGATTTTCAACAAATATAATGTTGAAGGAAAAGAGCAACACCTAGAACAAGATTTGAAATTAAATATAATTTGTACAAATTTATAACACAGTCAAAATATGTTACCTAGTTTAAATTTACATTTTCATAGGAAAAAAAAATAAAACTCTTGTTATGAAGTGCAAGAAACAGTGGGAGAAAGGAAGAAAAGGAAGGAAGGAAAGAGGGAAGGAAGGAAAGAGGGAAGGAAGGAAGGAAGGAAGGAAGGAAGGAAGGAAGGAAGGAAGGAAGGAAGGAAGGAAGGAAGGAAGGAAGGAAGGAAGGAGGGAAGGAAGGAAGGGAGGGGAAAGAAAGAAAGAAAGAAAGAAAGAAAGAAAGAAAGAAAGAAAGAAAGAAAGAAAGAAAGAAAGAAAGAAAGAAAGAAAGAAAGAAAGAAAGAGAAAGAAAGAAAGAAAGAAAGAAAGAAAGAAAGAAAGAAAGAAAGAAAGAAGGAAGGAAGGAAGGAAGGAAGGAAGGAAGGAAGGAAGGAAGGAGGGAAGGAAGGAAGGGAGGGGAAAGAAAGAAAGAAAGAAAGAAAGAAAGAAAGAAAGAAAGAAAGAAAGAAAGAAAGAAAGAAAGAGAAAGAAAGAAAGAAAGAAAGAAAGAAAGAAAGAAAGAAAGAAAGAAAGAAAGAAAGAAAGAAGGAAGGAAGGAAGGAAGGAAGGAAGGAAGGAAGGAAGGAAGGAAGGAAGGAGAAGAGAAAGAAAGAGGAGGCATGTTAAGATAGGGAGGGACAAAGAGAAATTCCACAAATGCACATTTTGGCATTGGAAGAATAGTATAGTATTGCAATTAATTTGAATTCTGTCAATGTAGTCACGATTTTCACCCTGAGTATCCAATTTAATAAACATGCACATGTTCCTTTGTCTATGAAATAATGGGGATTATAATTATTATCTACCTTCTAGGATTATTATATAGACTAAATTATCTAAGGTATGCAAAGTGCTTGGCACACACTGAGTTGATCCTCTTATTTGGGAACACATCATGGGCAATGACCATATATGAGATGCAAGAGACAAGTGGGCTCAGCTTGAGAACAGCTTTACAAATCACACTAAGGAATTACACAGTCATACACGGTCAGTTGTGGGCAGCCAACAGAGGTTAATAGTCAAGGGCATGGAATGATTAGAAATTGGGTTTCAGAAAATTAGACGGCGTGTCATGGCATGGATTTGAAAGGAGTCAGGAAACCAATAATGAGACAACTTTTGTAGCCAGGGAAGGGAGAGGCAGGTTCAAAGATAAGGACAAGGTCGACTTTAAGACTGATCACCGATAGGGTATAGGAAAGAAGGGAGAGACAAGCTAATGACTATGCCAAAAATATTAGCTTGTGGATCTGACAGGAATAATGTTTCACAAAGGAACTCAAAAGAAGGAGGGAGGGAGGCAGGAAAGAAGACAGGAAAGGAGAAAGAAAAGAGAACTCGCTGTCACCAAGATAGCTGGATAACTCTAAAAGGAAATGTAAAATCACAGTCTGAAAAGCTACACATTGCATTGGGCTGGTATTTTTCATATGACCCTTTTTACCTCAGGTTTCCCTTGTCATTAGTTGTTGAAAAAAGCCTAATCATTTGTTCTATGGTTTCCACATTTTGAGTGTAGCTGACTAGATCCCAGTGGTGTGGTTATCATATTTGACTGTCCTTCATATTTCCTGAAAAGCCATAGTTAGATCTCGATCAGTGCTCTCCAATAGAAATGTAATGTGAGCTACATAGAGAATTTTAAATGTTCTAGTCGTCACCTTGAAACAGTACAAATAAAAAGTCAACATTAATTTTGTAACAGCTTTATGAAGATAATTCACATATAACTAACTGCACATATTTAGACTGTAAGTTTGAAACCATTGCCATCATCAGCAAGCTGAACCCCACCCCCAAAAGTCCCCGCGGGCCTCTGTGTCATCCGTTTCTCCTGACATTCCTGCTTCTTCCTGTCCCAGGCAACTCCTGATCCACTTCCACTATAGTTTAGCTTGTATTTTCTAGAGTTTTATGTAATTGGAATCATGTAATGTGTACTCTTTTTTCTCTTTTTTTGGCCTGACTTCTTTTGTCAGCCTAACTGGGTTTGTTTATTTGTTTGTTTGTTTGTTTGTTTTGAGACTGAGTCTAGCTCTGTCCTCCAGGCTGGAGTGCAGTGGCACAATCTTGGCTCACTGCAACCTCTGCCTCCTGGGTTCAAGTGATTCTCCTGCCTCAGCCTCCTGAGTAGCTGGAATTACAGGCGAGTGCCACCACACCCGGCTAATTGTATTTTTAGTAGAGATGGGGTTTTATCAGACCAGTTCAGGTTGGTCTAGAACTCCTGACCTCAGATGATCTGCCCAACTCAGCCTCCCAAAGTGCTGGAAATACAGACATGAGCCACCATGCCCGGCTAGCATAACTGTTTTGAAGTTCATCTAGGTTGATGCATATATCAATAAGTATTTCAATACATGATTGCTGTTTTTTGCTTGAAAATTTTGCCTTGTGTAGAGGTACCACGTTTGCTATTCACTTGTTGATGGACTTTTGGATTATTTCTAATTTTGACTGGATGAGGGTGCTATGAACACTTGAGTACAAAAAGAAAAGTCAGGCAGTGGAATGAGTAAGTGACAGGAAAAATTTTACATAATAGTGACACATTTTTCCAAATTAGGGAAAACAAAGCATATTGCAAAAAAGCATGAATAGTGCCAAAGTGAATTTTCTGGAGGAAATCACTGTTTATATTTTTCATTCTCAAAAGTACTTGATATATTTATTACTTTATTTGAACCAATTTGATAATTTGTATTTTAATTACCAAACATGTGAATGATACTTCTACTATAATTCTTTAAAATTTCAAGTTGTTTATATTCAGATCCTCTATAAAATGAACTCATACTAATAAACAGAGCAACTGTAGCAAAAGGGACTTTGACACTTTCAGCTCACTGAATTTTCAAGGCAGATAGAGGAGTCACATTAAAAAAAAAAAAAAAGGAAAATGCTCTTTGTAACTAAATCAATTATAAAATTTATTTTTTAAAGGGCATTAAGTCAGCTGACATCATTTTGATCAATTCTATTAATGGTCCTTATGCCTGCACTAAGCCCTTTAAATTATATCCACTAGTTTGCAACGACCCCTAGGTCCTTGCATATTGGAAAGTTAAAAATTGCTAAATAAGTCTCTCTGTGAACCATTCCAATTAGGATTCTTTTCAGTGTTCATAAACATTTTTTAGTTTCAACTTTAATTAGTTTTAATTGTATTCACTTTCACATAATCAATTTGTTCCTTTAAAATGTAAATGCCAAAGTTCATTGCTATCCATGTCAAAGGGAAGATCGCAGACATTGCAGCAGAGCATTTAAAAAATAGAAAAGGCAGAGTTATACTTCACAGTCCAATAGAGAAGATGAAGGGAGAATGAAGTTAGAATACAAATTTGAAAGACTGTAAGTTAGTGCATCTGCCAGGCTATCAGGTGAATTGCAGTGTTGGTTTTGCAGTTGCCGAGGTTTGGGGAAATCTGGCTTCCAACACTGGACCAGAGCTGCAGGCTGGTGACAAAGGACTGTGCCAAGAGCACAGGAGAGATGCCCTGGTTGAGGATACATCAGTTGAGTCCTACATATCTTTGTTTGATTTCTCCTGTTCTGTCTTAACCAGGGCTGGGAAGATGGGAGCCAGTGTGTATTTGGATAGAGTCACCTGGGCTGCACGATTTTTTGTTTTCTTTTTCTTTTTTCTTTTCTTTTCTTTTTTTTTTTTTTTTTTTTTTTTTGGCTTACGTCTCCTTCCTCTCATGAAGCCACTTTTTTCCCAGTGACCCAGCATTTCCCATTTGTAAAATTATTCCTAAGCATCTCTGCAGTCATTGAAGGCCTGTGCTTACCACCAAAAAAAAAAAAAAAAAAAAAAAGGAATTAATGGCTTTGGGGGCCCTTTGTGAGTGAAATAGTATGGGAATCCCCCAAGATATGCATCAAAGTCCTCATCAGAGTAGGTTGCTCTCCAAACATTTCTTCTAAGGAGATGTCATCGGAGCATTCAGAAGAGCTTTAATACACACACACACACACACACACACACACACACACTTCTGCTTGGCTGCTGCCTCATTCCACAGATAAGATTAACATTTAGCAAGTCTGGAATAAGGTCTTAAATCCATACTTTTAAATGCTTCCTACAACTGCTTGGTCAGTTTTATTAACCAATGATCTAGACAACACCTTTTCTGACTTCTTCGACCTTTATGGTACAGGATGGCTTAAAATTACTGGTACTAAATCAGCATTGGCATTGATTTATCATGCTTTCTCATGAAGATAGATAATAGTTTCTTTTAAAAGTATGTTTAACATTTTTCCCCCACAAATTCAAAGAGAAACAATTCCTTTGTTTCAGCATTTTTTTCTCCAGGTTACTCATTTAATCCTATCCTGTTTGAGCTATTTGGGTGATGGAAGTTTCATGAAGAAACCCATATTTTCTTATGAACATTAGATTTTAAGTCAACTTATTTATTTGTTCACACATGGTACTGTTTTCACATGCATACACAAGCATGTTGATCTTATATTTGCACCTGTATTTTTGATGAAATTTCATAGGACTGGCCAACATAATCATGACAATGGCAATTATTATGTTTATTTTGCAATTATTTCACTTTCCAGAGCAAACTCTATCATTAAACACATACTCTTCTGGGGTATAATTTCCAGTGGATAATTTAGTCCCACCATCTCTCTGAGGTCTCTTCCACTCTCACATTAATCTTTATCATAGCATTTTCACCCTGGATCAGTTATTTTATACTGAATTGAAGATTTCACTTTGTAAATTGCCTAATTTGAAAATACCACTCTATCATATTTTGTCTCAAAGTCTACATGATAATATGACAAAAATGATATGATAAATAGGTAGATAGGTGGGTTGGGGGGGTGGATGGATAGATAGATAGATAGATAGATAGATAGATAGATAGATAGATAGATAGATAGATCTATATAGTATATATGACCAGGACAGGTGATCATGGCCAGGAAAGATGTTTGTTGCAAGGAAAGCTATGTGTAATCAGGGAAGGTATCAATTTAAGTAAGGTATGCCTGATAAAGACTAGAGAATAACCCAGTCAAATTTAGGTTTATGTTTTAAACAGCAGCCCAGACATCCTAACTAGATAAGAGACTTACCTCCACACACTCATCTCACAGATTGTACTATGCACTTTTCCTTCTCAGCATATTAAATTTCTGTTATGAATTTGTTGAGAGACAGAAAGAAGCAAACATCTTGGATATAAATTTTAGGTTTACTTATCTTTTTACATTTATGCCTTTTCCCTTTCTCACATAATTCCTAACCTAAGCAGAGAGCATAAATATGTAGTGATATCCCAGCTAAACCTCCACAACCGAGTCCAGAAGATTACCAATAAATATGCATCACGTGAATGAATGAGCATCAAACATGTTGAATAGAAATGAATGGACTCACATTCACCTCTTTCAAAATTTAGAACAAAGGTACAACGATAAAATTCTGTAGTATTAGGATGAGACTGGGCATCAACATCAATGGAATAAAATGGAGAGTTCAAAAAACAAACCCGTACACTTATAGCCAATTGATTTCCAATAATGTACCAAGATCATCCAATGAGAAAAGAACAGTTTCTTAAACAAATGGTGCTGGGACAACTGGAAATCCATAAGCAAAAATAACTAACTAACTAGCTAAATAAATAAATAAATACAGTTGGCCTCTACAACATGGCATATCCAAAAGTTTATTCAAAATGGACCAAAGGCCAAAATATAAAAGCTAAACTGTTAAATTCTCAGAAGAAAATTTAGGGATGAATCTTGAGCTCTTAAATTAGGCAATAGTTTATTAGATGTGACACCCACCAAAATCATAAGCAACAAAAAATTGCTAATTATATGCAAATTAAAACTAGAGTCAGTTACCCCTTCACATCCAGTAGGATGGCTATAATAAAAAACACAGACACTAAAAAGCATTGGTGAGGATGAGGAAAAATCAGAACCTTCATGAATTGTTGGTGGGAATGAACAGCTGCTTTGGAAAACAGTTTTGTGGTTCCTCATGATGTTAGTCCATATGACCCAGTAATTGCACCCCTAGATATATACCCAAGAAAATTGAAAACAAATGTTCACATAAAAACTGGCACATGAATGTTAACAGCAGCTTTAGTCTTAATAATAAAAAAGTGGTAACATCAAAATGTTCACCAAGTGATAAATGGATAAATACAATGTGGTAAAATCCTACAATGGAATATTATACATCTATGAAAAAGCATGAAGCACTCATGTATGCTACAATATGGATGAACCTCCGCAACAGCATGCCAAGTGAAAGAAGTCAATCACATAAGACCACAGATTTTATGACTCCATTTATGTTAAATGCCCAGAATAGGAAAGTCCATAGGAATAGAAAATATGTTAGTGGTTGCCAAGCGCTGGGAGGAAAGAAGAATGAGGAGTGACTGCTAATGATTCAGAGTTTGTTTTGGAGATGATGAAAACATTCTGAAATTAAATAGTGGTGACAGTTGTACAACCTTGTAAATAAACTAAAAGCCACTAAATTATACACTTTAAGAGGGTAAGTATTAAGTTATGGGAATTATATCTCAATGTATTTTAAAAAACAACAGGGATCAAATAAATGGTCATTAAATACGTTCTGACTATTTAAACAAAAATACCATAATGGCTAGTTTCAGATGGATAGAAACCATGTGTAATAATACGACACTGGACATAAATAGTGAAAGATAAACATTATTCAATAATAATGTTCAATATTATTTAATATTAATAAATCTCAGTGAAGATTTTATATGTGTTCACTGTGTGGGTTCCTTCAATTTTTTTCTAAGATTGACATTTTTCAAATAAAAAGTTAGAAGAAAAGTAAATAGAATTTAATTAGGATTAAACAACAGAGCAAAAATTATTAATTTTCTTTAAAATATTAGACCTTCACTCACTCAACAAATGTGTTTGAGCACTTGCTATGTTGTAGAAGATGGAATAGGAACTAAAACAGAAAACTGAGTAAGCTCCAGTGGTTGAGGTAAAACTGACCTGTTTTAGTGATCTGTGTCTCTTCCACAAAAGGGATTTGAAGCTGCATGAAATGGAATGGGGAAGGGTGAGCAGAGGACTTTCTGGCCTGTTTTGATGCTGCAATTACATAACTTTTTTCCTTTAATTATAAAAAATTAAATGCACACAATGCATAAAATATATATGTATACTTTTATGTGTTATTACGAATAACTTATTTATAAATTTTGGGAGCAAAAAGTAAGGCAGGTGTCTTTGTATTCCTTTCTAACCATTAAAGTGTTTGTCAGTTGTTGTCGTTAATGTGCTTACTGTGGTGGAAAAAACTTTCAATGCAATATGGGAAAGTAGTTGTTTTACTGCTGTTCTTACTTTGTTACTGGTTTCAAACAGAAAATTTCCAACATATACAAATAAAGAATGGTGGTTTCTGGAACATATACATATATATACACACACACACACATATAATATGTACATATGCTACACACACATGTATATATATACACATATATATATTATATATCTCCTTCATCAGATTAAGAAAGTCCCCTTTTATTTCTAGTTTGCTAGATTATTAGACGTTATCAGGAATTTGAATAACTTTTAATTAGTTAATAAAAACCTATATATTGAGGTTATAGTATGATTCTTTCTCATAATCTATTAATAGTGCTAATTGCTTTATTACTTTTCGAATAGAATAATCTTGCCTCACTGATATAAATGTAAAAAAGGCACAAAGAATGATTTTTTTTACTATTTATGGATGTGGTTTCCTATTTTATGTATTGTCTTTCTCATACTATCTCCTGTCATGTTTTAATTTCAAAATTTGATAACCTTATAAAGTTCATGGGAGCCTTCTTTTTGTCCTAATCCCCAGGACATTCTTTTCTTGACAATTTGGTATAAATTGTTTTTGAAGCAATCTGGACTTGTAGTCTATTTATCTTTTTCTAACAATTTAATTACATTAATGCCTATAAGGCTTTTTGGGTTTCCTTTTGTTTTAGTTGTTTACTTGTTCTGTTTTATTTTTATTTTTTTGGTTTTCTGCCTCTTAAGGAAACACTTTATAAAATAAGCTAAAACAAAGGGCTGAGTTGCTCAATCATAAATCCATGATTCAGGGATCTTACCCAGTGTCAGGCCTCCCTGATAAAGCTACTGACATCTGTCACCTAGCGGCACAGGCGGGGAGGGGAAGGGGAAAGCCCCCCAGGTGCGTCCTTACCACCTCACTCACTGGATCAGAGGATGTCCCTGAGAGGGATGCACAGATTACCTCACAAAAGACCTCCATTTCACAGCCCAGAAAGTTGAATCACTCCTATGGCATTCTTCGGGGAACCCATAATCAATCCTAAATCAGGGATGGCCTGCACAAGCTCTCCATAGATGCGGGCTTGCCCTCTCCACCTGGCAAGTGCCATTGAGCAAGAGGCCAGTGCCTGCGTATTTAGGAAGAGATTCAGATGAGTCACCGGCCTTTATCATGTCCTCAGGAGAGGAGTGAATCACATGGCCCCTGCTTTCATTCTTTCCTCTCCAATGAATTATATTTTTCTAGGAATTTATAAGTTGCAAATAAAAATTCTAAAATATTGATGGGAAGTGGTTCACAATATACTATTATCTTTTAAATAAATTTTAACTTGATTTTATTTTCTTTATTAGTTATTTAAGTCCTCCCTTTTTCTTGATGCCCTACCATAGTTTGTTCACATATAAATCTATTGAAAAACCAGCCTTTTCTTTATTTTCCTATACTATGTTTGCATTTGTTTTCATTAATTACATTCTTATATTAATTATAGGCTCTTGTCCAATTCCACTGTGATTATTTTTAGATTTCTTTAAAATTTTTGACATGGATGTTTAGTCATCTTTATTCTTTGTTTCTTTCCAAAAATACATTTCAGGCTAGAAAATTACTTATAAATTATCCATGTCCTAAAATTTCATATGTGTAACATTTTATTACTTTTTTGTTTAAAATATATTGATTAAAAAATATTTTTTCTTGCATTGGGGAAAAGCATTTCTTAATTTTACAAACATGAAAATTTTCTAATTTTTTAAAAATTAAATATACTATATTTAGAGCAGTTTTATATTCACAGCAAAATTGGGCAAAATGTGCAGAGAGTTCCTGTATAGCTCCTGCCCTGCCACACTCACAACCTAGCCTGCTATCAACATTTGTTGCACACCAGCAGAGTAGTACATTTGTTACAGTCTAAGAATTTTTTTTAAGTAAAAATCTGCTGAGTGTGGTGGCTCACACTTGTAATCCCAGCACTTTGGGAGGCCCAGGTGGGAGGATCACCTGAGGTCAGGAGTTCGAGAGCAGTCTGGCCAACATGGAGAAACCCTGTGTCTACTAAAAATACAAAAACTGGCTGGGCATGGTGGTGAGTGCCTGTAATCCCAGCTACCCAGGAGGCTGAGGCTAGAGAATCACTTGAACCCAGGAGGCAGAGGTTGCAGTGAGCAACTGGTATCATACCACTACACTCTAGCCTGCGGGACAGAGATAGACTCTGTCTCACAAAAAAAAAATAAATAAATAAATAAATAAAAAACCCTCCACGACACATCTTCACCCAAAGTCCATCTTTTTAATTTTTATTTATTTATTTATTATTTTTTGAGACAGAGTCTCACAGAGTCTCACTCTATTGCCCAGGCTGGAGTGCAGTGGCTTGATCTTGGCTCACCATAACCTCCACCTCCCTGGTTCAAGCGATTCTCCTGCCTCAGTCTCCCGAGTAGCTGGGATTACAGGCACATGCCACCATGCCAGGCTAATTTTTTTAATTATTAATTTTTATTTTTAGTAGAGATGGGGTTTTACTATGTTGGCCAAGCTCATTTTGAACTCCTGACTTTGTGATCCTCCCCCCTCAGCCTCCCAAAGTGCTGGGATTACAGGCATGAGCCACCACTCCCAGTCCTAAAGCCCATCATTTACATTGTGGTTCTCTCTAGGTGTTGTACATTCTGTGGGTTTGGACAAACGTATAAGGACTTTTGTCCACTATTATAGTGTCATACAGATTAGTTTTACTGTCATAAAAATCTATAGTCTGCCTAATTATCCCTCCCTCCCCCTAACTTCTGGCAATCAATAATTTATTATGATTATTATTTTTTTACTGTCTCCACAACTCTGCTTTTCCCAGAATGTCATATAGTTGGAATCATAAAATATGCAGCCTTTCTAAGTTACCTTCTTTCACTTAGTACCATAATATTTAAGTAACTTAATATTTAAAATATATTCTCAACTTCTTAAGTAAGTTAATATTAACATATATTTCACACACATTCCATGTCTTTACATGGCTTAACAACTCATTTTTTTTTTTAGCACCTTATAGTATTCCCTTGCCTGGAAGTATCAGAGTTTATGTATTCATTCATCTACTGCAGAACATTTTTATTACTTCCAAGCTTGGTATTACGAAGAAAGTTGTGATAAATATTCCTGGGCCAGTTTTGCTGGACATAAGCTTTCAAATAATTGAGTAAATAACAAGAAGTGTGATTGCTAGATTGTGTGATAAGAATATGTTTAGTCTTGTAAAAAAGTCCCAAACTGTATTCCCACGTGGCTCTACCATTTTGCATTTCTACCAGCAATGGATAAGTTTCTGTTTCTCCACATTCTTTTCAACATTTTGTATTATCAGTGTTTCAGATTTTGGCCATTCTAAGTTTCTAATTTTTTTATTGTGCAGTGGCATCTCACTGTTGTTTTAATTTGCAATTTATTAATGACATAAGGTGTTGAGCATCTTTTTATATGCTTATTTGCCACCTGCCTATCTTCTTTGGTGAGATGTTTATTAAGATCCTTTACCTATTTTTTTAATTGGTTTGTTTGTTTTCCTATTGTTGGGCTTGAAGTGCTCTTTGTATATTTTGAATAACAGTATTTTATCAAATATATCCTTTGCAAGTATTTTCTCCTATTCCATAGCTTGTCTTCTTATTCCCTTGACATTGTCTTTCACAGAGGCAACATTTTAAATTTTAACGAATTTAGCTTATGAATTATTTCTTTCAAGGATTATGCCTTTGATGTTATATCCAAAAAGTCATTGCCATATAAAAGGTCATCTATATTTTCTCTTATGATATCTTCAAGGAGTTTAGTGGTTTTGAATTTTACATTTGGATGAATGTTTCACTTTAAGTTAATTTTTGTGAAGACTGTTAAGGTCTATGTCTAGACTCATTTTCTTTGCATGTGAATGTTCATTTGTTTCAGATTGATTTGTTGAAAAACTATAGTTATTTTTAATTAGTTTATGTTTAATTAAATTGTATTGATAAAACATGATGGTCTTTGAAATTTAATCATTTGAAGTTAAACATAATTTCTTTTATGGCATAATATATGCTCCAGTTTTTATAAATATATTTGTGAACTTCTAAAAAATATAAATTATAAAAAAATTATACTTGTACATATTGTGTGTAGATTTTTTGTTACATTTCACAAACCAATTTTTTTTGTAGTAGAATATATGGGTAATTATAAAATCGAGTAAATATGACTTTACCTAGAACCTCTTCTTAGAAAATTGATACTTGTGTGGGAAGTTTATTGATTTGTTTAAATTTTACATTACTTCCTAGAAAATTATTATTGTTTTACAGTATTATATATCAGAAACCTGGCTGGGCGCGGTGGCTCAAGCCTGTAATCCCAGCACTTTGGGAGGCCGAGGCGGGTGGATCACGAGGTCAGGAGATCGAGACTATCCTGGCTAACATGGTGAAACCCCGTCTCTACTAAAAATACAAAAAACTAGCCGGGCGTGGTTGCGGGCGCCTGTAGTCTCAGCTACTGGGAGGCTGAGGCGGGAGAATGGCGTGAACCCGGGAGGCGGAGTTTGCAGTGAGCCGAGATCACGCCACTGCACTCCAGCCTGGGAGACACAGCGAGACTCCGTCTCAAAAAAAAAAAAAAAAAGAAAAAGAAACTAACAGAGAAAATGTAACCAGTAAAAAATCATCATCCATCCATGAAAACCAGAGTGTAAAACTTAGTATGACTGATTGAAGTCCTTTGTTCTCTAGTACCTTTTCTACCTACCTTCTCAAAATATATTGTTAACATGTCCTATTAAATGATCAAGGGTGCTCATAGGGAGATATTCCAGTTACCTATTACTGCATAACAAATTACTTGTTCATTAATGTTCATAGCACCTTTATTCACAGTAGCCCAAAACTGAAAGCAACCCAAATGTCCTTCAATCACTAAATGGGCAAACAGATTGGAAGAGCTGGAATACTACAAAATACTATTTAGCAATTAAAATGAATAAACTACTGGCACAGGCAACAATTTGGATAGTTTACTCTGAGTGCAAAAAACGGATCTCAAATGCTACATACCATATGATTCCATCTGTGTAACATTCCCAAAATGACAAAATTATGGAGCTAGAGCAGATCAGTGGTTTCCAGGGTAGCTGGGTGTGAATCACACTGTACCAGATAGATCAAGGAAGTTTATTTGTGGTGCTAAAACAGTTGTATATCTTGACTGTAAGAGTGGTTCTACAAATCTATGTATGGATAAGCTACACAGAACTCCACACACAGAGAGACAGACAGACAGACATGCACACACAGACACACACACACATACACAGGTAAATTCGTTCAGGTAAAAACTGGTGAAATGTAAATAAGGCTATAGTGTATTTGACAATATCGTATAATATCAATTCCTGGTTTGGGCATTGTACTACAATTACATAAAATGTTATCATTAAGGAAGTTGGATGAAGGTTTCATAAGAAATTATGTCTGCAACTTTCAGTTTATAATTAAAGTAAAAAGTTGAAAGAAAAGTAATTATTTAAATATAACAGCTGTGCATAGCTGCATCTATAATTTGTTTATTTCATTTATTTACTTTTTTAGAGACAGGTTCTGGTTCTGTTGCTTAGATTGGAATGCAGTGGTATGATTATGGCTCACTGCAGCCTTGAACTCCTGGGCTCAAGCAATTCTCCTGCCTCCACTTCCTGAGTAGCTGGAACTACCGGCACACAACGCCATGTCCAGATAATTATTTTCCTGTTTATAGAGATGGGGGTCTCACTTTGTTGTCCAGGCTGATCTCGGACTCCTGGCCCCAAATGATCCTCCTGCCTCAGACTTTCTGAGAGTTGGAATTATAGGCGTTAGGCACTACACCCAGCCAATAGCTGCATCTATGAAGGGAATTCAACAATGATTGAATATCATTTGAGAAGTCAAGCAAGACTTACAACTTGCCTCTTCTCTTGTTTCTCAACATCCTAGGTTGCTCATTTGCCCTGAACTATGGTTCCATATAGAGATACCCATTAAACATTATTCAACTTCTCTTTAGCCTTTTTGGAGTATCATCATGAAATAAAACATAATTAATGTTTAAACTCCCTCATGAACTAAATTTGAAACTTGAAACAAATTGTAGACATTCAGAGGGTCAGCTGCCTAACCTGATCATCTGTGAGTACATTTCCAATGCCAGCTTGTTATGATATCACAATGCTATGGTAACCCGGCTCTGCTCACCTCTGGAGGTTGGTAACTAAACTTGGTTTTTAAAACAAATTTATACTGCATTATTCTGCATACTGCAGTGGTGTAGTAATACTTGTACAAACAGGAAGTGTGAGTTATTATCTGTATTTGCCCCTGATCATTGCTATTCTGACCACCTGACATTGAAATTTAGCCCTGGTAATGCCAGTAAAGCAAGTGTTGAACACAGATTTTCTAACAAACTTTTTTTCCCCTATAAAGTACATATATCTTTCCTTATGAAAGCCATAATAATCTGAGTGGCCGAAATACTGTATTTTCAGATACTATCTGTGAACCCTATTTTATAATTCCATATATTGTTGAAATTTAAGAGTTTTTAGCTTTGATACTCTGTTAGTTATATATCTAAAATTGTACTGGGTTAGCAAAGCTAGTTGACAGACTAACCCTATTCATTAAAAATTAACCTGCCTTGAAATTTCCTTCAAAATGTCCTAGAAAATTAAAAAAAAAATGGTATTAACAAGAACACATTTATTGCTTTAACAATCCAAGATATAAATCTAATGATGTTCTTTAATGTCTTGATTCAGTATTATCTGTTAGACATTTATTGCTAATTCACTTTATAACATACTTTATTAAAAGTCATTAAAACCTGCAGCTGCATCCCGTAATTATTTCCCAAATAAAGACAGCATTTATAAATGATCTCCTTGTTCAAAACACTGCCATACAGCTCACAAACTCTTTGCTGGAAGCCAGAGAGCTTTTATTCTTTACAAAAAGATATGCTAAGTAACTCATCAGATGCCAAAACTTTTTTTTCCTCCTTATTGGACTTGTTCCAGTTGTTTAAATTCCATGTTCATTAGGAACAGTTATAATACAGTCTGAGATTGATGCTCAAAACTTTCGTTTATTTGAGTGTCATCTTCCTCCTAGGACTCAATGTCTTAATATGTATCCTTTATAAACTTGAAAAGGCTGAGTAATTTGGCTCAGCTAAGTACACTAAAGTGAAGATCTTATGCAAATGTTCTAGAAGTACACATTGAAGGAAGAGACTGTATTTCATTTTGAGTTTTGTTAATTCTGCTCAGAAGAAAATAGCCTATTGAAGACTTTATATGCTTATAAAAATAATGTAAATAATTTCTAGGCTTCATTTAATTGATTATTCTACCTTTATGCCTATTTTATCCATGTTTTCCCCTTGCAAAAATGTTTCAGGGAAATAAAGAGTGGGTAAGATTTAAAGGAATTTTATTTTTTAACAAAATCCCAACAAAACTGAATTACACATAGTAGAATTGCTTAGTTCTCCAAACAATTTTATCCATTCATAAGCATGACTAGGAAATCTTTGGTATTTGTCAATGTTTTTGACAATATCTCCTAAAAACAGGGTGGGATATCTTTGAGTTATTTGGTAGAATGGTATGTAGTAATATGCATATATTGCTTGAAATATGATTCATGAGACCTGAGAAAAAGGGCCTTAAAAAATTCTTTCCGTTGAATTTCCAGATATTTGAGGTAGAATATCAACCGCAACTGGAAATAATGGTAATTAATAAAGTAGACATGAATCACTACATTTATCAGTACGTTTATGGAGAAACAGGAGAAGAGTTAAAACCAAAAACAGTTACATGTAGTAGGTTCATTTACATCCAAGTTATTGATTTTTTTTGTTGGCAGAAATAAATTATTCCATTTCACAAACAGGACCAGGATAAAAATAGCAATGGTCAGTACATGAAAAAATAAAAGAGTTGATTATTTCACAAAGAATACTTCTACACAAATCTAAAAGCAGATAATTCTTCATGATCATGGGTTGTTAACTTCCCTATTATTGCCAAATATATATATGATGATATAGAAATTCCATCCAGATAACGGCTGACAGCATTATCTGCAGCTTTTAAGGGTACGGATCATCTCTTGTGTCCCTCCTCCCTTCTCCACAGTGATAAACACCTCCTCACCCTCCATGGGTTAGCTTCACAGAGGCTCAGTGACTCCATACTTCACTGTGACTCAATGTAAATGCTCCTATTAATGCTCTAAACTGTCTTCCCTCATCAGTGGTGAAGGAATAAATTGCCCACCGTTTGGTGGTACATTAATTCCTTTGGGTTACTGGGGAGCTTTTTAGTGCACTGAAAAGGTAATTTGCTAACAGGCCCACTAGCGGTTTAGAAAACTTAATTGGCCTCCAGAAAGTAGATAATTTACCCCTCTAGTACCAAGATAAAAGCCAGGCAATTATCTGGAGAATCTGAGTGATTGAGAGAGAAATTTGAGTATCAGACAAAAGCAAACTTTTGTTTGCCTGAACTTGGGAAATTCCCGTTGTTCTGATGGAACAGATAGGGTCAGTTTATCTTCCAGGTAATTGAGCTGTAGTGAGGTATAAAGTCCACTAACGAAGTTTAGATGGGTCTGCAGATCCCTTGTATGCATTCTTCATGCTCCAAAATTTCTTTTAGAAAAATATGAAAATTTTTCACAAGATGAAAGGCAGAGAAGACAAATCATGTCGAAGAGAATATAATAGGATGATATAATAAAAAGAGACACCATTATCTGAAATGAATATCAGCCTTTCAAGTAAAGTCAACACTACTTTACATGTTCCAAGTGAAGAAAAGTCAATTTTCAGTGGCTAAAACAAATGAGTAACTATTGACTATTTTATGTGTATATTTTATGTATATTTTACATGATCACTTAAAATTGAATATATAATGAGGTTGAGAAAAGAAAACTTTAAACAGATGTCTTCCCAGGTAGTATGTGTATCTTTTTGGTTGACTATACTCTCGTTTATAATTCCAATCACTAGACCTTAATCACCACAGACAGACCTGATCTGATCTAATGCAACAAAGCACTCATATTCCCAGAAATGCAGCATCATCTAATTCTGAAGCAGGCTGTAAACCGGAAGCAATAAGGGAGACAACACACATTGTCAGCAATAATTCTGTAGTGCTTTTTCCTTGTCATAAAAAATTCCTTCTAATCCCTACCCTCTTCCTAGAATGAACATAATCTTTCTACTGTCTGTCCTTGATTTGATCTTGAGGATCTGACAGTCCAAAGATTATGTTAATCGTTTTTCAGAAATGGTTCTCTCCAAGTTGCCCCATGATCTGCTTTTGAGCAAACCCAAAGGAACCTCAAACATTCATTCCTTTCACTTCTGTGCAGTATCAACACTGTTAACCATGATATGGTTCTTAGAACTCTATGAATTTTCCTTTATACCTTTCCCCTACACTTTCTACGACTCTTTTATAACCTTCTTTTCTCTTATTTTTTCCTACTTTTGAAAGGTATTTATGTCTGTAAGCAATTGTTTTTCTTTTATTCTCTCAAATAGCTAATACATTTTCATAATGGCAGCAGTAATCTCCACTTTGGTAACTCTGAGTTAGATAGGTCAGGTTTTACCCTCTTTCTAAAATTAATGGGTACTTCACCTGTATTTGGCTATTATGTTGTCTCATTATCCATTTGGCCTGTCCCATGTCAGATGTCACATGTTTCCTTCCAAAGAGGCGTATTTCACACTTATAAAACATGTGAGCATTTACCTAGTACATGAAAACATTAGCTCATTTGGCCTCCTCCTGATTCTTGTTTAATGTGATAGTGGCATCACTAACATCTGGTCATTTAGTTTTATTAGGCTCATGTCTAACCTTCACCCAATTAGGAACAGTTCTCATCAGTTCGTGTCTGAATTCTGCAACAGAATCAACCCTGGTCCACCATGGTTCACTGAAGCTTGTAAAATATGACTTTCAACATGTGATTATGCTGTCCAAAAACCTCTCTGTTTGTATAAGATTAAGACCAAGATAATATATGAACTCTTCAAGATTCTTGAGAATCTAAATCCCTCCAGTTGCTTAGTAAAGCTAAAAGTCAATGAAATTCAGTTGCTGTTTTTTGTTGTTGTTGTTGTTTCTTTGTTTTTTATTTATTTACTGTAATCTGAAGCAAGTAAAGCCTATAATAGGTGTTATAAGAAGAGAGGCAGTTTTTCTTCCTAAACCACTTATGAATAGAAAAGTATTAAATGTCGATCTTGAATCTCAATTTTGACTTAATCTATAGAGAATCATTTAACTTTTCTGGACCTTGATTGTCCCATTTGCAAAACCAGAATGAAAAGGTCAGCTTACCAGTCCTGCTGTGAGAATCACATGAGATTCCCTAAAACAGGACTCTAACAATCATAAATAACATATAGAATGTGAGAAAATAGTATTATGAATGGAAACTGAAGTGTAGGGTTACATTTTCTTAACTGCATTTATTATGCCCTATGAAGACTTTATACTGAAACTTCTAGCTCCAACTTCAAGAAGATTTCTTGGAAAAAAACACAACATGGAAAATAAAAATAAATGAATTAGGTGGATAATAGGCAAATTTTAGTTTTCTCTAATTGCTTAAAAGGATTCTTAAGTCGAGAAAAAGATGTGTTTGAAGAGAAAAATAAAGTCAATTTGTGAAATTAATGAATTAGACAAACTACCACAATCTGACTTACTTTGACTTAAATGTGCCCTATTGTATTACTCTTGATTGTGTTATCTATAATAATGGCGTAAAATGTACACAAGTAGATTAATCTACTTTTGGGACTTTAACTTCTTCAAGATTAAAACCAGACCAGGGAAACAAAAGAAAAATAGTTTAGCTAAGCTGGAACAGGCTTACCACGTGTTAAATAAGGAAATATCATTTGAAACTACTGAAAAAAATCACCAAATACAGAAAAAAATGACTATTCAGAAATAACAATTCTTTTACCCCCAATGATTTTTTAATCCATTTCTGTGTCCTTTTCATATTATTCATTTGTTAATAATACAGTAAAAGGACACCCACAAAACTTTGATGTGTTAATTACATTTAAGGTCAAACATTTCATTTTAAGATGTTCTTTCCTTACGGGAAAAAAAAAAAAAGCTTTTAGGGAAACAACAAGCCAATGAACCCACTTTTGCTGAGTATTCCATCAACAGTAGATAAATTCACTGACTTAGAAATCTTGGGTAGATTCTTCACTAGTATTGTAGAGGACAAGTGTTGTTCTTTTTCTATCCTTTAATGTAGTCTCTCCTTTCTGCTGAAAACTGCACTACGCCAGAAATTTGTATTCTGAGAAGAGGGAATATTTGCAGATATGAGTCAATAACTAATACCCCTCAATCAGTGTGATTTTGTAAAGCCCGCCCTACTTCAAGATTCAGCCCAATAAGTAATATTCCCTTAGTCAGTCCCAGTACATCTACTGGAACTATTGAGGAAGTGAACTGGACTGTAGATCTATAACTGGTAAGGAGGTGAGTAAGACGGAGAAAGAGATAGAGAAGAGAGGGGGAGAAAAGAGATACAGACAGAAATAGAAACATAGACAGGAGTGAGGGAGAAAGACAGTGAGAACAAAGAAAGAGGCAAACGTTATCATGTAGGCAAACTGTACTTTGGAATGAAGACAACACTGAAGAATGTGGATAATGTTTGAACACTTTAATCAAGCCATACCTGCTATAATCTACTACTGCATGAGCCAGTAATTCTCTTTTGTAAATATATTTTTTGTTTAGTTGCTTATTTGGATTAAGCCATTTTGAACTGGGATTTTGTCACTTCCAGCAAAAAAAGAAATTAAAATATACAAATACCAATTAGGCAAAATAAGCTCCTTTTTTTCCATCAATAATGGCAGAATTGTTTTTCCCTTTGGCACAGTCACTATTAACAGGGATTAGAAAAGAATAAATTAAAAAAAAATTTGCCATCTATCAAACCAAAGCATGATCTTATCCATCCCTGTGTTTGTGTACTTGTCTGGGTGTGTGGACTTACATCATCAAACATACAATAAGACATCTGCCTCCAATTTGTGAACTCCAACAGAACATTCTATAGAGTGTGTTATAATTTGCTGATGAAATGTAAAACATAACTTTACAGAGAAATTATCTGTTTTTACACATATGAGTAGGCACAAAAATAGAAAATCTGTATTCTGGGAAGAAGGAATATTTGCAGATATTAGTCAAAAACTAATCATCTTTTCTTAGTCTCACTGTTAGTCAAGGTTATTATCTGGGTTATTGTAGCTGTTGTGTGTGTATGAGGGGTAAAAACAGTAGCTGGAAAAGATGCTGGAATAAAATATATTATGGAATATTATTGACCTATCTTCATTACTATTTATTCTATGAGTTAATTTTTCCCCACAAAACTTTTGCCCATTTAAAAACATGAAGTATCTATTTTATCTCAGCCACTCATTGTTTTTAGGTTTATTTATTTTAAAATTGTAGAAATATTTTAAGATGAACCTTTTCATGAAGTCCTGGTTCATCGTCTCATTTTTAGACAAAAACCAAAAGGTCTGGAAAAAATTGACTAAATATCTCAGTTTGGGGTTTCTATTAAATGTCATTGAAATGGGAAATGAAAAAGTTCGACAGCTATGTTTGGAATCTACCATGTAGTCTGTTTCGCTACATGCAAAATTTTAACAATCAAATTAGGTAAAACAAAAAGTAGATTTCACACAAAATTCTCTGTTTTCAGTTCTCACATTTTGTTCTAACTGAGCAGAGCTGAGCCGAGGACTCTCGACGGGCTTGCTTTCTGCAATGTGATGCAGATCTCACTGGCTAGCCTCACTCCTTACATGAACTGCGTACACCCTGCGGGAATTTGAATTTACGATCTATGTAAAGAGATATAGGTTTGAATAAGTAAACAGAAAAGGGAAAGTCTAGGACAAAGCATTAACAAAAGAACTATGTGGTGGTGAGGACAGTATGTTTGGAAGAGAATGTACAGCATGGGGGATTTATCTGGAGAAATGAGAGAGCAGTCGTTGATCAGAGCCATGTGCATAGACTAGTCTAACAGGCCAAGTCATGACACTCACCAGCTTCAACAAATCCCTGGCAATGCACTAGCCATTCTATACAATTTGCTCATTAACTGTTCCCCGCAATACATTGCAGTGGACATCAGACTCAGAGACTTCACATTCCTTGCCCAAGTTTTTGTCAATAATGCCATTTCTATATCAGGATTCAAACTTAAGACTGATTCTAAATCCCATGTATGTTCCACCATGAGAGCACGGAAACATTTTCAAGAAGAATGGCATGACGGATGTGGAAGGAAAGTTTATGAGTTCAACTAAACATAGACTTTGTTTCTCATGGACATAATAATGATTTACCAATAGGACCAAGGATACAGATGAGCAGTTAAATTAAGATAAGGTGATTTACCCAAGACCACACAACCAATCGATGACAAACCATGTTGAACCTCATATTTTGTGTGTACTGGATGCATTTTTAACCACAAAATACTCTTTTCTCATCTATACTCTAAATTTCTTAATCTCAGATACCTATTTCTCACTGTGGCTCCCCTTGAGAAGGTTCAAATAAAATTTATTATTTTCTTAATAGTTTTTCTTTTTTGAGATAGAATCTCATTCAAACTGGAGTGCAGGGATGTGATTATAGCTCACTGCAGCCTTCAATTGCTGGGCTCAAGTGATCCTTCCACCTCAGCCTCCTGAGTAGCTGAGACTACAGGCACATTCACCACACCCAGATATTCTTTTTAAATTTTTTACCTTTTTTTTCCTATTGAAGAAACGAGGTCTCACTGAGTTGCCCAGGCGGGTCTTGGTCTCAAACTCCTGCCTTCAAGTGATCCTCTTGCCTCAGTCTCCCAAGGTGTTGGGATTACAGGCATGAGCCACTGTACTTGGCCTTTTCATAGTTTTATATAAGTAACACATTATTATTACAATTTTAGCACCATTTCTAAAAGATTTCAATTTTTCGTTAGGTTATTTAGTGAATTCACCAGGCAAACACTTATTCTTTTAAAAAACTAAATCTTAAACTGAAATTGTGAGTAAATTTGTTAAACATAGAGCATATAATTACTTCACAATTTTTAATTTTAAAAATGTTTTCGAGTATGTACATTACATATGATGAAGTGATAATTACCAAGTATTCAAATGAATTGATTGAACGATACGTTTTTGAAAAAAAATAACATGATCACTTTAACTTTGCTGACAAATTGAAGAACAAATTCAGGAGACCCAAAATGATTTTCTGACTCTTTCAGTGAGTACAATGTGCTGAAGAAACTTCACAGTGACAATTTAAGGATAATTCAAAGGTAAATTATCTGGCCTCAAGACATTATTTTAATGACCTCTTACTCTTGATTCTTCTTCATTTTATTTTTTCGACCGTTTTTGGGGTTTTTTTGTGTGTGTGTTTGACAAAAAACAAAAAATCTGAATTATATTACTGAGTAAGTGATGATATAATTTTTTATCTCTGGTGCAATCATATAATTTAACCACAGAACAATGCTGGAAATAACTGTAGCACCAAATATTGACTTACATTTCTTAAGCATACTATCAGTATATTTTTGTTGATAGTCTAGAAATCTATACAGACCAAATGTTGATAAATTACATTGAAAAAATCATAATGACTTTTAAAACCCCAATTAAGAAAAGCAAATAAGCAATGAAATATTGCTTATTTGGTTTTCTAAAGAGATTTCCTAAAGAGGCCTATGAATAGAATCTAGGCTTTGGACTAAATCAAGACAGCATCTTAACAGCATTTCCAGGCTAGCCCCTTAGATCAGCCCTCATGTTGTCCACATTTCACTCCATGCTCACAAGCCAGCAGTCAAATCACAATGTTTTCTGGATGTTTTAGGATAGGTAGTTTTGAAGTCTACTTATCCTATGAGTTTTCTTATCAATATCACTAATGGCAAACATTAACACTCCTTTATAAACCAGAAAATTATGGCACAAAGTGATAGATTCTTTGAGGGTCAAAATGAAAGTTGTTGAAATAAACTCAGGTCAATTAGGTTTGTCCAATTGATAAAGAACGTGGTGTCAATTCTGAGTAATAAATATTTTTTAAACTAAGTCCACCTTCATTGAATATCGCTTATATTTATACCATTAAGAGATATAAAGGAAATGACTGCTGAATTATCAGTAAAGTATTATATTCCCCGAGGTGAGAGTTGTTAAATATAAAGGATGTGCCTGGTATATAGTAATTGGTGGGATTTTTTGATGAATGAATGAATGCTATTGGAAATTATTGATAGTAACCCACAGATACAACACTTGTTTCCAAAACACTCTCAAAATCACTGAATTTGGACTTTCCAGTATCCCACAAAGTAGGCATCATTCACTCATCTCATGAGTGTTCACATATCAGCTGTATGTAAACTACTGTGCCTTCATTGAAAGGTAAAGCATCCCCAAATTTAAGGAAGAAAAATTAAGCTGCAGTGAATTGAGTGACTTGTAGAAGATCTTACAGCCAGCAGTTAAAAAATTCTGATCTTTTGACTGTCGGGTAGTACTTGTTTCCCTACAACATGATGTGTAACATGTTTCTTGCTGCAGGATGTTGTCTCTTCCAACACATGCTATGTGCTCACTCTGATAAGCTAAATAGGAAGAAAACACCAAATAAGATGTCTCTCTCCGTTTGAGTTCTATTCTGTAACACACTGTACAGATTTCTGGGAAGGTGAGATGACTACGGAAATAATTTCTAGCTTACAACATGCTTTTTTCTTTCCTAGTGACTTTGGTCTTGCTTGACGGAACTAGGTGAGTAAGCAGGTTAGCCGCCTGGAATTTATAAATCTTTAAGTGGTCAAAAACAGCCAATTACTAAATATTAGCAATAGTCATTTCTTATTTTTATGTTTTTTGATAAATGTTTGAACTTGGTTGAAACCCAAGTAAATAACTCCAAAGGCTTGGAGTTATCTAATTCTCATTAGTTATCTAATGAGCATTAGATATCTAATGAGTAATTCTAATTAGATATCTAATTATCATTAGTTATCTAATGCCCACATTAGATAACATTAGAATCCAATATGATTTCATGGTATTGATAATTACATTAGAATATACAGGTAATATATAAATATTACTATATAGTCCATGCAAAAATTAATCAAGAAAGGTTTTTATAATATTTTGGAAGAAGGCAATTGAATGGACTCCAGGGCTCATTTTAATTATCCTCTGGTCCTATATACACTTTACATTTTCTAGATTATGTAATCCTATCTCACTTTTCCCTTTTGAGTCTCAAATGTAAGCAACAGCCAACAACACTTAGTCTTATCCAATAAAGCTTTTTTTTTTTTTTTTTTTTTTTTTAATGAAGAAGAGATACTGTGTTTGGTACTCCCAAGACCTCATGCATCGTTTTTCTTCAGCAAAACAAAATAACTATCAAATCAAATAGATGCCCTTAGTGGAGTACAGATATCCCTTAATAAAATGCTGATTGATCTTTAAAGACAAGTGATTCTGTGCAATAATGAAGGTTGGTTTCCACTACCTCCTTTTTGTTGGTTTGTTCGACTATCTGCTTTGCAATTAGAGATTAGCATTAGGTAGGCATTAAGTTGCTTTCCCAAACTCTATCTCAGTGTAAGGACATTTCCCTACAGATAAGGATTGACAAGGGCTTCCAAGCACTTTCATGAGTTTGGAGTGAATTAGAGTTAGTATTTCTGTAACTAAATCTCCTAAGGGATTAGGCAAAGGTAACTTTCACTTTCAGAGATTTCAGTTACACATAGAGAAAGTCTGCCCCCTCTGCCCCTGAGGAGGGAACTGCGGCCATATACCCAGAGGAGGAGTGCTTCTGGAAACACATTCTCTGCTTACATTTTATACCCTATTGACTAGGGGAGTCCCTCGGTGTTAATTAATTGACAACCAAAATAATTGTCTAACAACATGCTGTAACTCTCTTAAAATATGATTAATTCTTCCATGTGATAATTTCACTTCTATACCTCTCCTATTGGAGAAAAAAAGGATTGTGTTAAGAGCACATTGTAGGTTTTCTGGGAAGAAATCCAAATCAATGATACATGTTTCTGCTCCTCAAATAATCATTCTTGACCTATATAGGGCAACAGAGCCCCCAAGGAGCTCAGTGACATAGATGCCTCTGCTCCTTTTCTGCTAAGCAAGCAGGTTCATGGTAAGTGGTGACAGTTAAGAATGATTTTTCCTCAGAGAGTAATTGCTACACTCAGCCAACATAAAACAAGAGGATATCACCCCACCAATGAATGCCACTGTAACGGCCTCCAATGATTTTTGTGTTAAAATTGAGAAGGAAGGTATGTACAGATGTGAAGTAGAGCCATTTTATTATCAGTTACACACAACCAATGAGATTAAAAGTAAAACCTAAAGATCTCCTGTAATTTTTCAAAGGGGTAAACTCTTTTCACAAAGTTGATTATGCATATGTCATCACATGTATTTACATGACTATAAAATTCCATCCTTGCAAGTGGAAACTCTTCACTGAACTGAATGTACTCATTGGAATTGATCAAGTTCTTAGTGAAATGTCAGGCACGGGTTATAAATTAGTGTAACTGCTTTTGCCCAGTGAACCCTTTTTATTAAAGCAGAATGCTTATCAAGGTCACTGTGAAAGATTGTAATTTTAAAGCTCCAGGGGAAGACTAGAAATAAGAATCAACAGAAAACAGATTTAATGAGCATTTTAAAGTTTACGGCTTTTCGGAAACCTATTGGCCCCTATCACTTTCTGAATTTCAGTGACAAATGTATTTTACAGAACTAGTAAGTTAGAATGATTTTGAAATCCAGCTCTCCTAAAGAGGCATACTAAAGCTTCTCATTTTCTGCCTTCTGGCAGATCAAGTTTGAGAAAGCAGTCTTGAGCTTTAAAAGGCCAGAAAGAGGGTGCTAAGTAAAAATGTGAGTGTCTCCTTACATAAGATTCTACAGGTGTAGGCATACTTGGGGGTTGGCATGGAGTGAGAAATCTGGTGTGTATGTATACATGTGTTTGTTCCCATGCCTAGTTTGGTATATTGTAACAATACAAAATGTGTTAGAGGGCATGGTTAAACCGTCTCTATTTCAACTTTTTGAGCCTTGCATACTATGTAACACAGACAGGATCACTTTGGGCATACATAAGACAACAAAATTATCTTGGGAAACGTCAGATTGTATTAGCTTTGGAAAAAAATAAACAAGATATGCACAGATCCAAAAAGATATTAAACAAGCAATAAAAAATGGCCAGCTAAAAGTTTGCTGTATTTATGTAAGGCAACATGTATGTTATTTTGATTCTTCTTGTCACACAATGATCCAGAAACAATTATTTTAAAACAAAATTTCTTGTCCCCCCCTTTACCCCAGGAAAAATTACATTGCTTATGTTCTTTCTGTTAAACCATAAGACAAGTCATTAGAATTTTAAAAAAACAAAAATAATAGTGCTATCACTTACCTGCCAAGCAATGAAATTAGATGTCTTTTCAGTTTCTCTAACGTAGAATTTTGAGTAGATCTCCAACCTCTTTTCACAAAGCTATTTCCAAAACAGTTGCAATCCACTCAGGACCATTCTGTTTATTTCAAGAAGTGTGGGCCTTTTAACATTTCGACCCCTACTGCATGGCCCATGATTTCTCAGAGCTTCTAAGAACTTCGACTTTACTCTTCTGCCAGAATTCCTCCCAGGCCCCTATAGAAAAATGATTCTTGAAGTTGCTGCCGAGAGTTTAATCGGTGGAGCAAGAGTACTCCTCAGAGTCCTGTCCTTAGGTACAGCAGGTGTAGAGGGAGGGGTACTTTTCATCCATTAAGGAAGGGGACCGGGAGGCGAGGGAGTAATAGGAGACACCTCCTTTTAGCTGCGAGGAGCAAGGAGCCCAGCTGCCCCTGGCGACGACAGTGGTGGCAAGGAGAGCGGCCTCGGCAGCGTAGTTGCGTTCCTGTGGCTGCAGCCCGGTCCGGAGACGCTGTCCATCCCCTCTGGTGCTGAACTAAGGGGACGAGAGCCCCCAAGCCCAGCTCCCGGTCGCACTTTCCTCCACCAGCGAATCCAAGCAGCAGCTTCCTTCTCTTCCAGCCTAGCCTTCTCCCCTCCGGTGATTTTTTTTTTTTTTTTTTTTTTTTTTTTTTTTTTTTTTTTTTTTTTTTGGTAGGGGCTAATTGTTTCTACAAAATAACAGTCTCATTCTTATTTGGTGACAACGTTTCCGGAAAAACAGGAATCCGTGGGAAATAACATCTGAGCCTCCCCTGACTTTTCAGTGGCCCTGAACGAGTTTCCTAATGCCAGAAATGAAAGAAAACGCACGCACAGGCGCGCGCACACACACGCACGAGAGAGGCAGAGAGAGAGAGAGGGAGAGAGAGAGAAATACAGATTTGTACCGTGGAAAATCCAGAGCTTCTTTGGAAAGCTCATGGACCTCTAATTACATAAGATGAAAAAGGCTATTTTGGAAGACTTCGCAATCTTGATTACCAATTAAGGTGACCACATTCAAATTTTGAGATATCCAATTTGAAATTCCTAAATTAAACCCAGTGAAGATTCTTAGACCCTCCACGGGGAAAAGACAGGATATTGCTAAAATTTTAAAAGACAGAGAATGAAAGAATGAAAAAGACAAGAAAAGGCATCTCCACTCGGCTACCTTTTACAACGCTGCTGAATTGGATCGGGATCGTTGCAGAGCCTCTCAGAGGATCCAGCGAACGCAGCTCCTGTGAGTGTCAGCGCTGGGCTCAGCGAGCAGGGAGCTTGGAGGCCCAGGGCAGTGCAAGCGAGTCTCCCACAGCCTAAGCTCCTGCAGCGGGGCAGAAAGCGGCTTATTTCACAAAGGACTGGATAAAGAAGGCACAAAGTCAGTCAGAGGGCTTGACCATCTCTGCCTTTGTAAAGCCGGAGCAAAGCCCAATTTACCTTTTTTGTTTGTTTGTTTTTGTTTTTGTTTTTTTGTTTTTTGTTTGCTTGGCTTTTCAGCCCATTTTCCCTTCTGGTCTCCCACGCTGCCCCCTCGCCTCCCTACTCCGGAATCCGCGCTCTCCTGGGCCTTGAAGGCTCTTCACTCCCGCTCCAAACAGCCCCCACTTGTGTCTGTTCCACTGCTCTTGGCAACTGGCTGACAACGAGCATAAAGAAGTGTATGGGTTCGTGATCCTGAGTGCTGTCACCCAGGGCTCCGCCACCCACACTCGGCAACGGGTGCAGACGCGAGTGAACTGAGACGGGAAGTTGAAATACATAACGTTGAAACTGTTGGAAAACTGGTCAAAACCAGGGCCATGCGGACCTTTGAAACTATGTAGAGTAAAGGGGGAAGATGGAAAGAGCTGGACTGTAACATCTCCCGCCCTTGCAGGCTCTTGACTTGTGCAGTGCAGATTTCTTTACCAGGAGGTTGTTGATAGACGTGAGAGGAAATTCGAGAAAGGCTGGCGAGGGGCGCTGGTGTGTGTGGTGGGGAAGGGGGTTGGGGAGGGGCGGGGTGCAACACTAATTTCTCCCGGACTGTGGGAAGGGGCCGGACGCCTGCTCCTGGCCTCCCTTCCCCGGCGACTTCTCAGGTTCTTCTTCCTCCTGTTCTTACACTAGAGGGAAGTCCTAGACGTTGTGCTTTCCTCCCACGCTTGCTTCCATTAAGGATTAGAGCGCGTTCCCGCTGGTCTGGAACCATCCATTCCAGGTAGGGGATCTTTCCTCTCGGGGACATTGCGCTCTCCAAGCACCGGTCTGAGGCGCGCGCTGGGGGCGCGCGAGGAGGCGGCACAGCTAATGGAGTTCCAGTGGGCTCCCTGGAGGAGAAACGTTATTGAGCCGGGAATCAGTCGGGACGGAGAACCAAATAGGCCGCGTATTCACTCATAGGAAAAGGCCAGGCTTTGGCTGGACTTTGAGCCATTTTACTGCTGCAGCAATGGCTTTATTTCCCTGGGGTGGCCACCAGCCGCCACCGCGGCTCCGGCTGAAAGAGGCCGCGCTGTGCTCCGCGCATTGCAGGCCGCGGTCGCTGTGTGGAGCTGCACACGCAGGAAACGGTCGCCGTGGAACGAAGCCCTTGGTCAACTTTCTCTAACAGTCTTTTTTAACAGAGGCTCTCTAAAACCGTGTTTGGGGAAGCCGTCAGATCTCACGGAGACACACAAACCTAAAAAAAAGAGTATCTGCTGCTTGAGGTTAATTTTTAAGGGCTCTTTCACTTTTCAGTCCATGTGAAAACAAATTGCTTAAGGTTATGGTAAATGAAGTTTCCTTTTTCCTTAGACAAATGTGATCAAACACGTGCTTATTTTTTTCTGCAGAAACAATACCTGTCCTATGTAGAAATAAGTTTCAGAAAGTGCCCCCTTTTTGTTAGATAAGGAAAACAAACCCCCGTGTGAAGGTTATGCTCATCAGGGCCCTTCCCTCCTTGTCAGCAAAGAGGGTTTTCTCTGCTGTGTTCAATTCTGTGCTTACTTAAGTGGATTTAATTGATTGTTAATTATTTTATCGGGATATATAGAAACATGAATAATCACAGAAAATCAACACACCAAATAAGAGCATTTAAATGAGGCATAGAGTACAAAGATGTTGCTAATTAAAAACACATGCACTTGATTATTCAGACCTAGAAGAGCAGATTCCCTTCTTCCTGATCACCGATTGAGTTTTATGCAGTCTCTCTCAATCTTTCTCTCCCTCTCCCTGTCCTGCCAGTAAAAGAAAACAGAAACAGTTGATTAATTTGAACTGACAGTCCCAGTATGATTATGATAGTTTGATGTCTTTTCTTCAAGAAGCAAAATCCACTTTATATTTTTTCTCATCAAGTTGTGTAACCAGTTATGGAAATCAATATGATGAAAATTAAATACGGCCTAACATCTGATGCGACAAATGAATATAAATGAAGTACAAGATAACAAAACCAAGGGACAAATAAGCTGAGGTGAATTAAAGAATTATGTTAAGAAATTTCACCCTGGGAGCAGATTTTTTAAAGTCTATTTTAAATGATTTTAAAAAATTTCTTAATTTAAGTTGCCATGATTTTAAAAATGTAAATATAGTAAAATGTGAATATAAATAATCAAAACAATACATGAAGCATTATATGCACAAGAAAATGTAGTAACCTAGCATCATTACTGTGAATCCTAAACTGGCTCATTCAATCCCTCTCTATAAAACTAGGATGCAATTCCCCTCTAGTCCACTCTACATAGTACACAAATCTTAGAAAACATAATAGTTTGTGGAACATTTTGGAAACAATTGGAAGTCCTTTGGGTCAGGAAGTTTAAAATGTAAGGCGAAACCGCCATACAATATGATCTAAATGAATAGTCATTATACACTATGTAAAATATTGGCTGTGTCAATTCCGGAAGTCTCCTATTTTCTCATCTCATTACCATATATAAAATGGTGATAACAATAATAATTTTTGCCAGCCTCATAAACTGTCATATGCAAAAATCAGCATATTTAAAAACTTTGTATATCTTGTATATTTCTACAAAAATAGGTAGTAGCCCCTATCATCTGTGGAGTATCATTTGCTCACAATTTTTAGACCTCAACTGAAAAACTGGTGATTCCAGTTAAAGTTTCTATTTTTAGTTAATATATATTTCTAATTATTTCTGTGTTTACTTCATGTTTCCCAGTAGATGTAGAGCTATAATAGGCCAATACCCATATCCAAACCCTTTTCAATTCACAGTTTTAACATCTTCAGTATAATTTTGAGTTGCTTTTTAAAATTGGGTCCAAGTACAACTAAATATTACATATCTATTACCAATTATTTCTGAATTGGAACAATGATTCTATTTTAAAATATCTCTCTATTGGTTTTCAGATGAAATGTTACTGAGTTGTATATTCTTTTACAACCTTTGAATGTAAGATCCCTCGCTCAGTCATACCTTTACTCAGCTAAGGAGTTCTATTTTGCTGAATCGTGGTCAGATAAATCTTAAAGACTTCATGGGTATTTGCACTTGTATCAGTTGAGCTTAGTTAACTTCAGTTGCAGGCAAAAGTAGATGGAAATTTGGACTCAAATGACCGAGATACAAAAATCTGTCCCTCAGATTAGTTTAATTTTTCTTTTGCGGGAGGTAACAGGTGGCTGCCAGAGAAGCTTAGAAAATTGGATACTGTTAACTGCAACTGCCTAGGAGAGACATTTCATTTCAGAGAGTAGTTCCCTAAGCACTTTCTTTTATATTTCTATTTTTTCTATTCACAAAAATTCTGAAGTTGAATACCGACTTACTTGACAAAGAGTGTTACTTTCTGCCACTTGGATAAGTTACTTAATCTTTTTGAGTCTATTTATTCACCTTAAAATGAAAATAATGCAACTTATTTAGCAGAGCTAATATATAGCACCTGGATCAAGGTTTTGTCCATATGTGACAGGCGGCACACTCTCTAGAAGATCTCTCCATGCCTCTCTGAGAGGAACAGTGCTGCAGAGAAATTTTCTTGTTCATTAACATCAAGCAGGAGATATGGTTGTACTTGAAGTGTGGTGTAGATAAAATTTGTATAAAAATATGTGGAAATTCCACACACAAGATTTCCGTACTATGGAAATCCCTTCACAGCTCAACACAAATCATTCATAGTAGTAAGTTGCTAACCACTGGAAAAAAACATCCTTATAGGATATGCTGCCAATTTGGCTTAGGGTATAAAATAGTTTTTAATTGCCTGGTAGCTATTCTCCTTTCTAATAAGTATACATATATATTTCAGTAGCTTCCTTCTTAAAATATGTGTGTGTGTGTCTGTGTATGTGTGTGTGCACAAGTATGTGTGCTTATGCATGTGTGCCAATAAATGTATGTACTTCTATAAATAAATAAATATTACATTGATATTTCCAGCTGGTGTTCAATTATTAGGAGAAGTAAATTCTTGGAAAAAATATCTAAAGTGGTCTTTAGAGAGCTAATTTTTTTTCACCTTCTAGTATACCATTTTCTCTTTAGAGACATCTAATTAGCTTCTCTATTAAGATACCAATGAGTTCTCTATCTCCAAAACCATCGTCAGTCATAATTCGGCCCTCACTATATTTAACTCATTTTAACTGACTTGCAGGCTGCATATGACTCATTCAATGACTTTCTATTTTTTGAAACACTCTTCTCTTGGCCATTGTGACTCATTCACATAAATGGCCATTCTTCTTCAGCCTTTCTTGATGACAGCTTATTTGCTCCTACTTCTCATTATTGGAATTCCACAGAAATTATTTCTACAGAACTTATCTGCATTATCTGCTTATATAATTTCATTCATTCCCATTGTTTTAAATATCATTTATATGACATTGACGTCCAAATCTGTAGGGAAGTCCTTACCTATCCATTGAGCGAAAGATACTCATATGGAGAGAAAGAGACACAAGTTATATATTTGACATCTCTACCTGAATGCTTACTAGATATCTCAAACTTAACATACCCAAACCAACATTCTGGATCACCATCACAGAAAAACTTTCCTTGACCATGTCTTTATCAAATATTGCATCATTGCACATCTGCTTAAAGATCACAACCAACTAGTCACCTCACTGCTTATATTCTCTGATCCACCATCTCCAAAGAGTCAACAAAGAGGGTTGCTCCTGTTACTAACATAGGTTCCAAATCCATGCACTTCTTCCAATATAACATTTTCATTCTAGTTCGGGCTGCTACAGTTTCTTATTGGTACTAATACAGTCTACTAGTTTATTTCATTGTGGCATGTTTTCCCTGTGGAATCCTTTCTCTGCACAGCAGTAGGAACGAATTTATGACAACGAACCATGCCATACCATGCTATTGCCTAACCCTCCAAGGTTTTCTAATGCACTTGGGGCCATGTCTAGCTTTGCCTGTCTGATTCTTATTTTATTACTCTTTCCTTCTTGATCACTGGCATTCTGGGTTTTCACACTGGACTCTTCCTGTACCATTCCCATTCCCATAAGCTGAAATACTACTCCTAGATCTTTACATGGCTACCCTCTGTTTTCCCTTGTGATCTCAGATCAAACATCTCATTCTCAAAGAGGTCTCTTCTGACTAGTTAATTTAACGGGTCTGCAGTCTCCTTCTGTCCACCAATTTGTTTTAATGTCTTTACAGAAAGTATCATCACAAGCAGACATTATTGGTGTATGATTTTTTTGTTCTTTCTCAACAACCCAATATCACATCTAAAGGAACTAGAAAAACAAGAATAAAACTAATAGAAAAAAAAAGAAATAACAAAGATCAGAACAGAACTAAATAAAACTGAGACTCCAAAACCATTCAAAGATTCAACAAAACTAAAAATTGTTTATTTGAAAGTATAAACAAAAATGATAGACTCTTAGCTAGATTAGCTAAGGCAAAAAGAAAGAAAATTAAAAAACTAAACACAATAAAAAATGACAAAGGTGACACTACAACTGATACCACAGAAATATAAAAGATCCTCAGAGACTACTATGAACACTTCTGTGTGCACAAACTAGAAAACCTAGAGGAAATGGATAAATGCCTGGAAAAACAACCTCCCAAAACTGAACCAGAAAGAGATTGAAAACCTGAAAAGACCAATAATAAGTTACAAAATAAAATGTATTTTTTAAATTCTTAATTTAAATTGCCACGATTTAAAAAATGTAAACACAGGAAAATGGAACTTAAATAATCAAAACAATATATGAAGCATTACATGCACAAGAAAATGTAGTAACTTAGCATCATTACTGTGAATCCTAAACTGGCTCACTCAATCCCTATTTAAAAAAACTAGGATACAATTCCCCTCTAGTCCACTCTACACAGTGTACAAATCTTAGAAAATATTGTAGTTTGTGGAACAGCTTGGAAATCAGTAATAAAAAAATCTACAAATCAGAAAAATTGCAGGACCAGGTGAATTCACAGTCAAATTCTACCAGATGTACAAAGAAGAACTGGTACAAATCTTACTGAAACTATTCAAAAAAAAAACTGAGGAGGAGCGATTCAATCCTAACTCAGTCTATAAAACCAGTATATCATCCTGATACCAAAAGCTGGCAAGGACACAACAATAAAAAGAAACTGCAGGCCAATATCCCTGATGAACACAGCCAAAAATTCTTCAACAAAAACACTAGCAAATTGAATCCAGCAGCACATCAAAAAGATAATTCATCACAATTTAGTGGGTTTCATTCCTGAGGTGCAAGGTTGGATCAACATATGCAAATCAATACATGTGAGTCACTACATAAACAAAATTAAAAACAAAAATCATATGATATTCTCGGCCGGGCGCGGTGGCTCAAGCCTGTAATCCCAGCACTTTGGGAGGCCGAGACGGGCGGATCACAAGGTCAGGAGATCGAGACCATCCTGGCTAACACGGCGAAACCCCGTCTCTACTAAAAACACACAAAAAAAATTAGCCGGGCGAGGTGGCGGCGCCTGTGGTCCCACTACTCGGGAGGCTGAGGCAGGAGAATGGCGGGAACCCGGGAGGCGGAGCTTGCAGTGAGCTGAGATCTGGCCACTGCACTCCAGCCTGGGCGACAGAGCGAGACTCCGTCTCAAAAAAAAAAAAAAAAAAAAAAAAAAAAAAAAAAAAAAATCATATGATATTCTCAATAGACACAGAAAAAGCATTCAATAAAATCATCTCCCTCTATAATATAAGCTGCATGAAACCAAAGACCTTGTGTTCCTTGAGTGTCTCCTGTACTAGAACAATACACCAGAAGATTCAGAAGATTGTAGGTGCTTAGTAAATGGTTCAGAATTGAACAACCAAAGAATAAAGCTGTACGATAATTGCTGTGCAACCAAAACTAAACCAAATAGTGTCTTTGCTTTTCAGATTTCAGAAGTATTTGTTATTTATAGGCCTGAGAGCCTTAATATTGAAGTTATTTCCCGTGACTTTTTAAAAATATACTTATATATTTCCATGTTTTCAATGTTGCAATGAAGAATTTATTTTTACAGAGGTGCACCTTGTATGCCTTCACAATTCTAACTTTTTAGTATAATCAATGGGATAGCTATAAATGTGTCAAATTGCTAAAACTATTCATAGTCTGGCAAAAACAAAAGTAAAGGCATAGAACTAGGTTTCATTGTGAACATTCCCCCATGCACTCTGATCTGCATTTCTTATGCTTTCATTATCTTCACTTCATTATTTTTACTATCTTTGCTTTTCATCATCTTCACTTTCTTTTGCAGAAAGGATAGCATGTGATTATTTTTATTTATAAACACATTTTATTATAAAAGCCAATAAGATAACTATGAAGAAAAATGGAATGGAATGAAGAAAACAATCTGACACATTCTTACCAATTACATTATAATTTTATTGTATTTTCTCCTAACTTTTTGCAATGTGTCATCTCTCCACTGATTAACACAGTATACTTACAATTTTTACGAAGCCTTTGCAATTTAACAAAATCTGTAAGATTTTCTATGTGTTATATAGTCTTTATAATCACTTTTAAAGGCTGCATATAACTCCATCATGTGGAGGTAACATAATCTGTCATATCTTTATTTTATGACATTTGGTGTATTTTTATTTTTTTATGTTATATGAATAGCTTCATGGATATACTTTTTCCATCATTTGAATTATTTTTGGTGGAAGAAGAGTCAAATCGATGCAAATATCAGTCTAAAGTACCTGCTTACTTTTATGGTTCTAAATATATGGCCTTTGTGTATGGGGAGAGGTATAGGAGAGACAGAGAGAGAGAGAGAGAGAGAGAGAGAGAGAGAGAGAATAAGATGGCCTGTAGTCAAAGAGGAATTTTGCTATCCTACTCTGCTAGGAAGAATCATTAACCATGAACCACCTATTGTGATAGATGAATGCTATTATACTGTTATTCTCTATGTGACCCATTATATAGAGTTTCCCAAGTGAGAGGTAGCCTGATTTCAAATCCATGTGTGCAACTTTTACTTATGACTCTCCCTATGGGCTTATATTTACAACCACTATTCATTTCCTCTATCCACAGTATCTTAATATGTGTGTCAGCATTGCAAATCTCTTTTAATATTAAATTTTCAGCCTCTCAGGAGGGTGACTATCTGCTTTTTAGAAGTATACTCCCCAGCTTCCCACAAGCAAATTCTTGCACTTTTGTAAATACCATAATACTTGCACTTTTGTCAAACCAAATACAAATGCTACTCAAGTGTGGTGAAAATATTCTCAGTCAACTTTTTGGGGAGTGAGAACCATTTAACATCTTTGAAGTTCTCTCTGGGGTCCTCCTGGGTAGATTGCAGATAGCATAAATACTTTAAAAAAGATCATCCAAAAAATAAGGTCATTCAGATTTTGATAAGGGACAAGTTATGAAAAAAAGACAAGTAAACGAAACTTTTCATCTCTTTTCTTTTTTGTACTTACATTTGTTTATTTATTGAAAATGTCACAACCAAACACAATACCAAAGGCAATGTATAAAAATAAAAAGTTGTGATACACTCCAATAACTATAGATTTTACATAACATGATAACTGCTTTTTTTATACTGATTTATAGCCTGGTAATATTCCTTAGGGGGAAAAAACCCAACTTTTGGAAGAAACGCAAATATATATTATGTTACAATCTATCCATGCAATAGATTACATAACAGTCTGTTGTTCAGACACATATCTATCAGTCTGTCTGTCTGTGCACCTATCTACCTATTTAAATATTTACCTACTTATGGATTGATTGAAATAACACGTTTAATTAATTACACCTCTCAAGCCACAATGTGCAATGAGTCTATGCAGTTTTCATAAACAGTTGGAATCTATTATTTCACCCCTTGAGTCAGAGCAGCCTTGAGAGTTGCATTTAATAATAGGATGTGGCAGGAGTGATGTTGTGTTAGTCCCAAGTCTGGGCGTCGAGAGCTCTTGAGCACTTTAGCTATCATGTGGGCCTTTTTCCCCACCACGATGAAAAGGTCATGACTGCTAGAGGATGAGAAATGATACAGAGAACAGCTGAGTCTTCTCAGTTGACTCTATCCTAGCCCAGCCATTCCCCAGCAATCCCTCCAGCTTACAGGGATACATGTGCAAGCCTGTCTGAGAGTAGATGACCAACATTCATGACACTAAGTTTTGGAGTAGTTTTTTCATTGCAGTAACTAACTAATTCAATATATCTTATGTGGAATTTAAATATCACATGTTCCATGATTCATTTTCCAAACAACCAAGTTGATTAGTAACCACCTCGTCTCTCTTTATATACCCTATTTGTGTGTGTGTGTAAAGAAGAGATCTCACTATGTGGCCGAGGCTGATCTTGAACTCCTGGATTCAAGTGCTTCTCCCACCTTGGCCTCCCAAACAAGTTCTAGGATTGCAGGAGTGAGCCCCCTCACCCAGCCTCTGCTCATGTAGCACTTGATAAGTGTGTTCCTTTTGTTTTTCCTGTAGTGAAAGCAGGTGGAGTAAGAAATAAAAAAGCAAACATCAATTGATACTTAATTCTATAGCACATTCACACTGAGTTGTAATTCCTTTTGCTATCATTTTAGAGTTTTTAAGGCAAAATGGGGAAATGTACTGACTTTTATAAATCAAATCCTAGAAAAGTAGATTGACCTTTGGATCCTAGAGCTTGAACCTGTAGTACAGACATTACCACTCTTTTGTCCTGTTCCTACTATGAGCTGGCTGAATATTCCAAACATTTAATGAAAAAGTCTGGCATAGCTCCAGATTCCTATCCTCTAGCAGGTCCATTGGGAAAAAGGTATTGTTTATCCACCTGTCTCTCTAGGAAATAAGCAATGAAAGGGGCTAGAATCTTATGATCTTTGTACTTCAAGTAGTGAACACATGAATTGGTTTCTAACAGTGACTCAGTGAAGGTCTCTGGAATGCATGCACACATCTGTGGAAAATTCTCATGCCCAGTAATTTTCTTCTCCCTCAACTACATTGCAAATGTGGCTGACCTTTAGCCCGAGAGATCACATGCTGCTCCTAGCTAATCATGGAATTCTCCCTTCCTTGTTTCTGAGTTAAGAAGTATGAAAACAGCACACACACTCTGACATGCAAATAAGACCCTCATCCTAGAAGGAAATTGAATGGTTCCCTTCACAAGTAGTTTCTTGCATACATTGCAGAACCTCACAAATAAAGACAAGACATATGTTTTAACCTTGGAATAAAATTTATTTTATTCTGTGCATATAATTTAAATATTACAGTTTCTTTATATAAACTATATATATACATACATAATATATATGGTGTCATAGAGAAATATTTTCATACAAAACAATTATGTCTGTCTTTAAGTAAGTTTTAATATTTCCATAGCCCTGAATGTTTAAAGTTGTGCTCAGAATGTTGGTTTAAAACCCGGCCCATGTTTGTTTACCATTTGTAGTATCCAAAGCTTTACTCTTTAACCTTATTCTTATTTTTACTTTCCTCTTTAATTTCTGCTTCTGCTTTTTTCTCCTCTTTTTTCTCATGCTCTCTTGATGCTTTTCGCTTCTCTGTTTCCTCACTTACTCTTTCTCTTATTACTCTTTTTCCTCCTTTCTAGCTTACCCTGTATACACAAAATATAGATGTGACACAAACATTTCATAACCATTAGAGATGTATACACGTGCAGCAAAACTGTTTGATGTCTTCTGATGTTCTCTGAAGTTAGGGTAATAATGGCATATTTTTAGATCACAATTCATTGCAGGTCCCTAAAGCTCTCATTTTTGTGAAAACCTCTAAGTCTTACGGGTTGGCAAAGAAGATCATCATGAGTAGTCTCCATTGCAACTGCAGGAAGGACTTGGGGATAGCAGATTACAAACTACCCCACACCAGGACACCAAAGGGTGCAGGAGGAATGCTGCCAATATAACATAGCATAGGGCTATTCCCTTCCAGCTCAGGCTGTTGAAGTCTTGATTGCAACACAGATGCTGAAACTTTGAAGGTTTACTGTCTCTAATTATACAGGTGTCAAATTTATAGAGAACATTTGGGACAACTTCACAGTATTATAAATAGTCTATTTTTGGACATTAAAAAGTTTATTTCTAATGATCATGATATGGTTCAGCTAATGTAATGTTAACAGTGAACAAACAATTATTAATGTCAGAAGCATTTTAAAAGAATGCTGTGTAAGAATTGAGAATTTTGAGTTTGATATACAAATTTTTTATGTGAAATTCTTTAGTACTTCACATAGGTTAAAGAAAATTTTTACGGTATTAAATACTTACTGCTTTGTCTGCATAAATTCTATTTAGAGAGTATTTTTCATAGATATTTTTAATCTCTTTAACATTTCAAAAAATGCAATCAAAGAATTCAGCAGAAAACTTTAAAATTCATCCACAGAGAGTACAGAACAACACATTCTATATCCACAGCTATGTTTGTTATTTTACATTTAAGATATGGTTGGTACTCTCTCAATTTTTGAGACAAATATATGCATATTCTTTATTTTTTAATTTTTATGCATTGAATAAGTAATGGTGTAAAATAGAAAAGACAGGACATAAACACTTAATTTGCTTCAGGACCTCATATTAAATTCAACAACTTTAGAATGCTAAACCTTTTGGATTAGAAGTGACATAGAAATATTTACAAGTATGAATTTTTGTGTTTGAAAATTATAAGATAGACCACGACTTACAGTTTGAGAAGTCTTACTTCAACTCTTCCTCATCCTCCCCCATCATTGTTTTAAGATAATGTCAAAAGGAAGGTGTATTTCATTCTAGTGAATAATGGGAGGAGACAGATGTTGGAGTGCGGGATTCTTTACAGAGTTTCTACATGTCTTGTGACAGCTTTTCCTCTACACTGTCTTTTCAAGGATGTTTGTGTAGCAACCAGCCTTTGAAGATAGAGGTAGTGTAGTGTCTTCCTCCAGGGCAAAGGGAAGCCTTTTTCTGACGAGGATAATAAAGGTTATCCTTCTCTTTGGGATAAAGATTGAACAGGTCTACTTGCAGCCCCCTTATAAAACTGAGGGTCCTAAGCGCAGTGTTGTTCAACTGGGACACAAATTCACTGTAAATACGGCATCCATCTAGGTTCACCTCTGCATCATCCCCAGGGGACTTAGCGGACAAGTGAAATAGATGTGAACATGAAGCTCATTCTGCTTGCTGCGTCACAAGTAATAAAGTCTTTTATCTCTGACCCTGGAGTCCTGTTTTAACTGTGGCAAGCTAACTTGTCAGCTTGCAAGTAGGGCAAAATCTCAGCCCCTTTACAGTCCTTGACCCTCGAGAACAGAAAAACCCTATAGCGTGACTGGAGAGAATGTGAATTTACCCAAGTGATAGTGCTAAAACAGGCAGGTCTGTGAAGTCAGATCTTCAGCTGCCAGTTTATTTTAACCTCAGTGAGGGAGAGAAATGAAAACATATCTAACATGCTTCACAACGAATGCTAGAAATAAATTAGAATGTTTTTAAATTTTATGTATGCTACTCAAATCATGAAGACAAATCCAAAGGCAAGTCAACTGGTGATAGCAATTGATGCTAACTTAGTTTTCAAGGCTTTGATCTTTGCCAATGTGTTCTTACTTGCAAAACCTTGAAAATTTGGCTAAATAATCAGTACTAAATGATTCTTAAATGTGGCAGTATAGTCTTTAAATATGAGGACACTAAGGGGGACTGAAACAACACAACCTCCATGAACTGACTTGATTAATAGATTTTTGATTATAATATTGGCATTTATGTCTAAGACAAATTTATTCTGTCTTTACTGAAAGGGGAATAAAAATATATACATAGGCATCTTAGCATTCTTCCTTTTACAAGAATGTTTATATATTTCATAACAAAACAATTTTGATAATGTATTTAATCACCTCCTGACCTTGTCTCCTAGTTATTTAAATAAACTTTTGAAAAAAATGAATAAATTTTACATTATAAGCCTGAATGTTCTCTCTCAAAATAAGGAATTATGTAAGCCAGACTGTACATTCTACTTGTGAAAATGATAAATAGAAAATGTATGATTGTGTGTGGATAAGCATGATAGTAAATTGAGCCTCACTGTAACTGGATCCAGCAATGTAATCTAACATAAATTATAAATGTGTCCTTAGGAAAACATTCCAGCTCCTCAACCTAAGTATCCAGTAACTAATGCAAATACCTTACCTTGCTAATTCTTCATTATTGCTCAAGTACAAGAAAATAATGAAGAGGAAAGGGAATCTCATTCAATATTTTTCTTATTGGATTCATATTTCATAGCTTCTTTGAAGGTTTCATTTGTTTCCATCCTTTTGCAAGGCAGCACTTTCATAAGATTCTCTTGGATTTACATCTTATTTAGTATTTCATACAAATAGGTTACTCTCCCTGTCTCTGAGAGATCCCCTGAAAGGCCTCAAGAGAGAGCTCTTGCCTGTGTGATAAGAAATAGCAAAGACTTGGAATCAACCCAAATATCCATCAGTGACAGACTGGATTAAGAAAATGTGGCACATATACACCATGGAATACTATGCAGCCATAAAAAAGGATGAGTTTGTGTCCTTTGTAGGGACATGGATGCAGCTGGAAACCATCATTCTCAGCAAACTATCGCAAGAACAGAAAACCAAACACTGCATGTTCTCACTCACAGGTGGGAATTGAACAATGAGATCACTTGGACTCTGGAAGGGGAACATCACACCCCGGGGCCTATCATGCGGAGGGGGCAGGGGGGAGGGATGGCATTGGGAGTTATACCTGATGTAAATGACGGGTTGATGGGTGCTGACAAGTTGATGGGTGCAGCACACCAACATGGCACAAGTATACTTATGTAACAAACCTGCACGTTGTGCACATGTACCCTAAAACTTAAAGCATAATAATAAAAAAAAAATAAAAAAAAGAAAGAAATAGCCCCTCTGCAGCTGCCTGTGGCTCTCTCAGTCCTTCTCCTTGATTTCCATTTAATCTCTCTTTTAAGAGATATTGGAAAGTATAGAAAGAAGATAGAAAATTTCCATTAAGGGATCCTAGCAATGGCTAAACCGAGATGCTATGAAAATCAAATGAAGAATTCTGAGGAGAAGAATATATCTGGCTTCTGTGAAACTTCAGACTTTGAAAATACTCTACAGGACACTGAGGAATCTTGCCTTCTCTACAACAGCACAGCAACAATTTTGCTGTAATTATTTGGCTATTTTATTTTATTTTATTTTCTACTGCCATAAAATTTAGATAGCTTACATCAATTCTTTCCCTTTTCATGTCAAAGGTCCATTGTCTGTCGGTTCAATATGGTCCTAAGGCAAATAGGGAATCCTGTTATCAATTCTAAAGCCATCTTATCCAGGAAGATGTATTTGTAAAATGATATAATACAATTTTATTTACTATATGGGATACCTGGAATAGTCAATTTCACAGTGATAGAAAATATAATGGTGGCTGCCAGGGATTGGAGGAGGGGAGAATGAGACTTATTGCTTAATGAGGCAGAATTTCAGTTTGAGATGATGAAAACCTTTCGGGTAGGCATGGTGATAATTGCACAAGGTGACTATAGTTAAGGTCACTTTCCTGTACATTTAAAGATGGGTAAAATGGTAAATTCTATATTATATATATTTTACTGCAATAAAATAAAGATATTGAATTTCTTTAAAAAATTCATTTTTCCCTAAGTTGATCTCCTTCTGTAAAATACTGCACAGTTTTCATAAGTTTCTATATTTTCGATCTCCCTTAACACTATAAGGCACCATTGTATCTCTGAATAAACTTGGGAGAGAAAGAAAAACTATTTTGAATCATTTACAATGTTTCATTTTGTAAGTCCCAGCCCAATTTACCTTTTCTTTCTAAAATGTATACTCATATCAGTATATTTATAAAAACATTCTTGCTTCCTTTTTCTTATTATACCACACCAACAACCTTGGCTATAATTTCAACTTTTTTAGCTGCAATCTTTTCAGGGAAAAACAATGAAAAAGGCATAACATGGAGAATACAGATGGAAAAGAAAGATACAGACTTGTAATTGCCTGACATTTTCAAGGAGACTACCTCTAGCTACTAAGACGCTGTGTGCAACTGTTATCTTTGTAAAAGTTCAGAATATGCATGTCCTGCTTATCAACAAGCATAGTGGTCACTAGAAATTATCCAATTTGAACATCAAGTGAAACAAGTAATTGAGGGCTATTTATTAACTTAAAGTTACACTTTAATCACCTATTTTTTTTTATTCAGCAATTGGCTTTGATGTTCAGATTGCCCTGCAACATTTTTTTCTAATTTGTTCAGCTTTCATTGCAATTAAATATGAGCATATTTATATGCTGCACACAAACACATATGCCACCTATGTTTTTCAAATGTTTGGACTTCAGGAAGTCCTATGAACCACATGAATTGCATGTTGAAGTGCTAGATAAAATGTATGCATCATTCTCCATGAAAATGTTCACAATTCTTATAAGTTTCTAAAGTATCCATGCCACTCAATGTAATGAAATACGTTATTCAGCTTGGGAGAAAAGGAAGTCTGTGTTCTGAAGAATAGCTGTCGAATATGTCCAGTAATTTATTTAGAACATGGGAAATAGACAAGTGTTCATGTGTGGATAACAGGGATATGAGCGTCAATTTTAGACCAACAACTTCCAGGGGGGAGAAAAGAGCTATTATGTTCTCCTCCCCAACACACTGAATGTCTTTGCTAAATAGCTTTTGAGAAATAGATTTTTGTCTTTCCCGTTATTTTCATCGTCTGAAACAGAATGTCCATTAAGAGGGGCAGTTCTGAGAATAATGGAAGACCACCTAAAAGGCAGAGCAGCCTTGACATTGCTCCTAAGAAGTGCTTCCCACAGCTCAGGTAACAGCTGACAGAGCAGAGCTGGTGATCCCCTCGAGCCCCCAGGTTCCACATGGAACTGGTGGCCTGATAGTAAGCTGCTACCCTCTGTTCATCATAAGCATAATGCTGCCAGAGAACACATTTGCATGAAAGGGAGAAAGAGAGAAATACAGAGAGCAGAGAGGGAGGAAAAAGGGAAGGGGAGACTAAAGACAATCTACTACAGGATCTTCAGACTTCAGAGTATAAGAGTATATCATGTTTATGCTATTTGCTGATACTCAAGTTAGTATAGCGTAAATTACTCAGGGAAGGAGAAACTACTTCATCCATTTGAAAAGACTTTTAATTATCTTACAGGCAGCATGCTTCTGTGAAAGGTACACTGTGTAGTAATTTAACATTTAAATTCACTGAATTGAAAATGTTTATTGCTTTTCAGATATGTGTTTATTGTCTTTAGCATTATGCTCAGTACCTTTATTGGATTGGCATACCTGAATTCATTTAGCTTAAAGAGAAGCAGTCTACTTTTCGGATACACAAGAATCCTTGCCTGGAAATGACTAAATCGCTATAAGTTGTCCTGAATTAAAACACTCTCACTTTCTGGCTACTTGGTTATAAGAATGACAGTAATGTAATAATAATAATTTCAATAGTAAAAATAGCCGACACCTGCTGGAGATTTCTAAGTTCCAGGCACTTATCTAAATTCTACTGTCCCCTTTTTATGGATGCCAAAACTAAGGTTCAGAGAGGTAATGTTAAATGATCTGGCCATGATCATGCAACTGGTAAATAAAGAGTTTTTACTCAAACCTAGGTAGTCAAATATGAGAGCTCAGACTCTCAGCAGGTACAAACCTAAAGTGATTACATTTTCCTTCTTATAATGCCCCTCCTATAAAGTCTCCCATAGAACAACTTTTTTTTTCAAGAATTTATGACATTTTAATGGCAGTATCAGATTATAAATTTTGACTAGCTCTACTTTTATTTTGAAGATTGCTAGTATGTTATTTGGATAATATCTGATATGCCACATCTTAAATTGGAATTCTAGAATTAAGTTGATTTCTGTCACACACATACAAAATAGCAGAAAAAATAATAATTTTTGGCAAGATAATAAATGAGCAGTGGCTAAAGTCATGTGCAAATTGGAAACACACTATGCTCTTTCTGTGCCTAAAAATGTGAGGATAGTTGACTAAGAATATTTGGGCAAATAATAGACATGCTTGTTAATAAATTTAATAAACATAAAAACTAACCTGGGTTGATAAGAAAATACTGAATTGTCATAACCCAAGCTACCTTTGTATCAAGAGAGACATAAAATATAAGAGGTAGTTCTCTGCCTTAAGATAATAAGTTATTGTATATATTTATTGATTTCTTGAGATTTTATAAGCATTTAATTGGATATATGCTATTGTATTTATTTCAAAACTTTTCCAGAACACTTATTTTGTATTAGTCATGGTGTTTGGTGCTAAAAATATACAGGTAAATTTATTTCTGTGGCATAAATTAAATAGAAATTTTGATGGAGTATGATAAGTGCTCTAATAAAGACATAGAAGAGAGGGAATACGCAGGGACAGAAATTAGCCTAGCTAAACAACAGGGCAGGCATGCATTAAAAAATTATATCTGTATCTAGTGATCTTTGAGATTTCAAGAATGAGAAGTTGACAACTCAAGGCAGGTAGATATGGTTCATCTGGGCACACATTAACGAACTAATGAATTAATGTACAAAGGCAAGGAAGTGAGAGATTGCATGATATTTTATGATGAAGTAAATGACTTAGCATCAAACCTCAAATATTAATTTAAAATGTTGGTATTTTAACATCAAATATGCATATAGCATATTGCAAATTTCTGTGAGAAAGAAAAAGTAATAAAATTGTGTTTTTCTTATAACAGTTTGCAGTCTATAATATACACTAGTAATAAAAATTATTCATTGTATTAATACTAATAGAAATTTCATAAACATTTTTAGTCATCTTATTGAATACCAGACACTGCACTTCACATTGGAGGAAAAGAGAGAAACTCCCTCAAGGAGGTTATAGTCAGTGTTAGAGATAAATATGTCAACAGGAACTTTTAATGTAAACCTATAAAGGCTAACTAAAGCAGCACACAGAATACCATGGAAACAAGAAGAAAGGGCATCTATCCTAGGCTGGATGGTGTCAAGGAAGCAATTCAGAGAAGATGCCACTGAAGGACAAATAGAAACAAACTAGACTAGGGCAGAGAGAAAGGGTGGGAAGGCCCTTCTAACCATGATGGAAGGAAGAGGAAGGGAATCCCCACTCCCCCTAAAAAAACAAACAAAACAGGGGCAGAAATTACAAAATTGGACAAATTGTCAGAAACACCTTTATCTTTTCAGGACTTCAGAACTTGACAAAAGATGAACAAATCAAAAAAAACATTTATTCATGAGAAACTGCTGAAATGTGAGCGAGATTAGTGTGAGTCTGTTGTGTGGTATCTGCAGCTGCTCCCACCACTTCCTCTCCCTGCTGCCTGCCATGCCCACCTAACATTACGACAAAAAGAACTAGAGAAGCAAGAGGAATCCAACCACAAAGCTTGTAGGAGACAAGAAATAATCAAAATAAAAGCTGTACTGAAGGAGACTAAGAAATGAAAAACCATTCAAAAGATCAACAAACCCAAGAGTTGTTTTTTTGAAAAAAGAAAAAAGATAGACTGCTAGCTAGACTAATAAAGAAGAAAAGAGAGAAGATTCAAACAAACACAATTAGAAATAGTGAAAGAAAGTTCCCAACAATCCCACAGAAATACAAATAACCATTGGAGACTACAATGAACACCTCTATGCACACAAACTAGAAAATCTAGAAAAGATGGATAAATTCCTAGACATATACACCACCCTTATGACTGAACCAGGAGGAAACTGAATCCTTGAACAGACCAATAATGAGCTCCAAAATTGAATCAGTAATAAATAGCCCACCAATCAAAGAAAGCCCAGGGCTAGACCAATTCACAGCTAAATTCCACCAGATGTGCAAAGGAGCTGCTACCACTCCTACTAAAACCATTCCAAAAATTTGAGGAGGAAGGACTCCTTCCTAACTCATTATATGCGGCCAGCATCATCTTGACACAAAAACCTTACAAAGACACAACAACAACAAAAAAATAAAACTTCAGGCCAATATCCTTGATGAACATGAATGCAAAAGTCCTTAACAAAACACTAGCAAACCAAATGCAGCAGCACGTCAGAAAGTTAATTCATCAGGATCAAGTAGGTTTCATTCCTGAGATGCAAGGTTGGTTTGACATCCACAATTTAATTAGCGTGATTCATCACATGAATAGAAGTAAAAATAAAAACCACATGATCATCTTTGTAGTTGTAGTAAAGGTTTTCAATAATATTCAACATCCATTCATGTTAAAAACTCTCAATAAACTAGGTATTGAAAGAAGATTCCTCAACATAAAAGAGTCATCTATGAGAACCCCACAGTCAACATCATACTGAACGGGCAAAAGCTTGAAGCACTCCCCTTGAAAACTGGCACAAGATAAGGATGTGCTCTCTCACCACTCCTGTTCAACATAGTATTGGAAGTCCTGGCCTGAGCAATCAGGTAAGAGAAAGAAATAAAGGGCATCCAATAGAAGAGAGGAAGTCAAACTATCCCTGCTTGCAGATGACATAATTCTACATCTAGAAAACCCCACTATCTTGGCCCAAAAGCTCCCTGAACTGATAAACAACTTCAGTAATTATTCAGGATACAAAATCAGTGTACAAAATTCACTAGCATTTCTATACACCAAGAGTCAAGCTGAAAGCCAAATCATAAATGCAATCTTATTCACAACTGCCACAGAAAGAATAAACTTTCTAGGAATACAGCTAACCAGGGAAGTGAAAAATTTCTACAATGAGAATTAAAAAACACTGCTCAAAGAAATCAGAGAAATCACAAACAGATGGAAAATCATTGCATTCTCAAGAAGAGAAAGAATCAACATTGCTAGAATGACCATGCTACCCAAGGCAATTTACATTGAATAGATTCAATGCCAGTCTTATTCAACTACCACTGACATTCTTAACAGAATTAGGAAAAGCTATTTTAAAATACATATAGAACCAAAAAAAGAGCCCAAATAGCCAGGGCAACCATAAGCAAAAATAACAAAGCTGGATGCATCACACTACTTGACTTCAAACTACTACAGCTCTACAGTAACCAAAACAGCATGGTGCTAGTACAAAAACAGACACATCAACTAGTGCAATAGAATAGAGAACCGGGCTGCACACTTACATCATCTGATCTTCACCAAGGCTGACAAAAACAAGCTGACAAAACTATTCCATAAATGGTTCTGCGAGAACTGGTTAGTCATGCCGAAAATTAAAACTGGAGCCTTTCCTTATCTATAAACAAAAATTAACTCAACATGAATTAAGGATTTAAATATAAAACCAAAACCTATAAAAACCCTGGAAGACAACCTAGGCAATGCCATTCTGGACTTATGAACTGGCAAATACTTCTTGATGAAGATGCCAAAAGCAATTGCAACAACAGAAAAAAAAAAAAAAATGACAAATGGGATCTAATTAAATTAAAACTTCTAAGGTCTAGTATCCAGAATCTATAAGTAAGCTAAACATATCAACAAGCAAAACACAAGCAACCCTGTTAAAAAATTAGAAAAGAACATGAAGAGACACTTCTCAAAAGAAATGTGGCCAACAAGCATATGAAAAAAACCCTTCACATCACTAATCATTAGAGAAATGCAAATCAAAACTACAGTGAGATATCATTACACACCAGTCAGAGTGGCTATTATGCTGTTGAGGTTGTAGAGAAATGGGAATGCTTATGCACTGTCGGTGAGAGTGTAAATTAGTTCAACCATTGCAGAAAGCATTGTGATGATTCCTCAAAAAGCTAAAAACAGAAGTACCATGTGACCCAGAAATCCCATTACTGGGTATATGCCTAAAGGAATGTAAATTATTCTATCATGAAGACACATAAATGCCTGTGTTCACTGCAGGACTATTTACAGTAGCAAAGACATAGAATCAACCTAAATGCCTATCAACGGTAGACTGGATGTGAGTTTACCAATATAACAAACCTACAAATGTACCCCTGAACCTAAAATAAAAGTTTTTTAAAAATGTACCATTTAATGACAATAACATTCACAATGTTGTACATCAGTTACTATTATCAATCCCCAAAATGTTTTTAACACCCTGAATAGAAATTCTGTACCATTAAGCAGTAACTTTGAACCCCTTCATCCCAGCCCCTGATAATTTCTAATCTACTTTTTGTCTCTATAATTACCACATTATAGATATTTCATATAGGTTAAATTATACAATATTTGTCCCTTGCGTCTGACTTATTTCACTTAGCATGACTTTTTCAAGGTTTATCAATGTTATAGTGTATGCTAGAACATCCTTCTTTTTATGGCTGAAAGATACTCTGTTGTGTGTATATATCTATTTTGTTTAACAATTGATCTAGTGATGGACATTTTAGTTGTTGCCCCCTTTTGGTCCTTTGCACATAATGTTGCAATGAACTCATATACAATTATCTGTTTGAATCCATGTTTTCAACTCTTTGGATTATGTAACTATAAGTGGAATTGCTGAACCATGGAGTACTATATATATTTTTTTATTTTTGTGGAACTTCTAACATGTTTTCCACACTAGCTTACATAGTTTACATTCTCAAAAACAATATACAAGCGTTTTAATTTCTCCACATTTTCACCAACACTTGGTAATTTGTTTGTTAATTTTTACTTTCATTCATTCATTCATTCATTCATTCATTCATTCATTCATTCTTGTTTTTTATTATAGCCATTCAGGCTGATGTAAAATTACATCTCATAGTGATTTTGATTTGTTATTTATCTATTGACTAAGGATGTTAGCATCTTTTTATGTACCTGTTGGTCATTTGTATATCTTTTTTAGAGAAATATCTATTCAAGTAATGTTTTTCACTTTTTAATTAGGATATTTTCTCTTTTCCTTGTTGCTTGTGGAGTTCTTTATATATTGTGGATATTTATCCCTTATCATATATATGATTTGTAAATATTTTTCCCATTAATTTTGTTGTCTTTTCATATTCTTGATATTGTTATTTGACACACAAAGGTATTTAATTTTGATGAAGTCCAACTTATCTATTTTTTCTTTTGATGCTTGTGCTTCTGGTGTCACATATAAGAATCTATTGCTTAACCTAAGGTCATGAAGAGTTACAACTAAGTTTTCTTCTAAGATTTTTATAATTTTAGCACTTATCATTGTGGAATTGACCCATTTTGAGTTAATGATTATGTATACTTTGTTGTGGAAGGTCCATCCTCATTCTTTTGTAAGTGGAAATCAAGTTGTGTCAGCATGATCTATTGAAGAGACAACTCTCTTATTTGAATGAACTTGACAACCTCATCAAAAATTAATTGGCCACACATTGACTTAGGCAAAGATTTCATGACCAAGAACCCAAAGCAAATGCAATAAAAACAAAGATAAATTACTAGGTCTTAATTAAACTAGGGAACTTTTGCATGACAAAAGGAACAGTCAGCAGAGTAAACAGACAACCTACAGAGTGAGAGAAAATCTTCACAATCTCTACATCTGACAAAGGATTAATATCCAGAATCTGCAATAAACTCAAACAAATCAACATGATAAAGAATAAACAATCCCATCAAAAAGTGGGCTAAGGACATGAATAGACAATTCTCAAAAGATATACAAATGGCCAACAAACATGAAAAAATTCTCAACATCACTAACGATCAGGGAAATGCCAATCAAAACTACAATGTGATACCACCCCTGCAAGAGTGGTCAAAATCAAAAAATAGTAGCTGTTGGCATGGATGCAGCGGACAGGTAACATTTCTACACTGCTGGTGGGAATGTGAACTAGTACAATCATTATGGAAAACAGTGTGGAGATTCCTTAAATAACTAAGAGTAGAACTACCGCTTGATCCAGCAATCCCACTACTGGCTATTTACCCAGAGGAAAAGAATCCATTATAAGAAAAAGATACTGGGACATGCATGTTTATAGCAGCACAATTTGCAGTTGCAAAAACGTGGAACCAACCTAAGTGTCCATCAATCAACAAATGGATAAACTGTGGTGATGGAATACTACTCAGCCATAAAAAGGAGTGAATTCACAGCGATCTGGATGAGATTGGAGACTATTATTCTAAGTGAAGCTCAGGAATGGAAAACAGACATTGTATGTTCTCACTTATAAGTGGGAGCTATGAGGATGCAAAGGCATAAGAATGACACAATGGACTTTGAGCACTCAAGGGGAAAGGGTGGGAAGGGGATGAGGGATAAAAGTCTACAAATATGGTGCAGTGTATACTGCTTAGTCAATGGATGCACGAACATCTCACAAACCGCCACTAGAAAACTTACTTATGTAACCAAACACCACCTGTTTCCCAATAACCTATAGAAATTTTTTAAAACGTCAATTTGTCGTAGATGTATAGGTTTATTTCTCGACTTTTAATTTTATTCCATTCATCTATTTGTCTGTCTTTATAACAGTAGCACACTGTTTTGGTTATTGTAGTTTTGTACTAAGTTTTGAAATTGGAAAGTTTAAATTTGCCAACTTTGTTTTCTTTCTCAAGATTGTTTTGGGTATTCAGGGCCTCCTGCAATTACACATGAATTTGAGGATGGACTTTTCCATTTCTGCATAAAAGCCTGTTGGAATTTTGACTAGGATTGTAGTAAATCAGTGGCTTGCCATGGGTAGTATTGACATCTTAATAATATCCTTGGTGTCTACCATTGCTACCATGAACACAAATGGACTTACATTTATTTATGTCTCATTTCAACTCTCTCATTAGTGCTTTGTAGCTTTCAGTGCACAATTTTACCTTGATAGTTAAATGTATTCCAAGATATTTTATTCTTTTGGGTGCTGTTGTAAATATAATTGTTTTCTCCATTTCTTTTTTATATTTTTCTTTACTAGTAAATAGAGTCACAGTGTATTTTCCTGTGTTGACAATGTACCCTATGACTTTGCTGCATACACTAATATTAGCTCTAATAGATTTCCTGTGGATTTTGGGAGTTTTAACACATACAAGGTCATGTTAACTGTAAATTTTCTTTCCATTTACAATAATCTTTCTTTCTCTCTTTCTTTTTTTTTTTTTTTTTTTTTTTTGATTAATTGTCCTGGTCAGAAACTCCAGTACAAGATTTATTAGCAGTGGGGGAGGTATACATCCTTGTTTTTTCCTGACCTTAAAGGGAAAGATTGCAGTCTTTCTTCAGTGAGCATTATGTTGCCTCTGTGTTTTTCGGTAAGTACCTTCTTTTGTGTGAGGAACTTTCCTTTTATTCCTAGTCTTCTGAGGATTTTTATCATGAGAAGCAGTTGGATTTTGCTAAATGCCTTTCCTAATTCTGTTGAGATAACCCTGTGTGTTTTTATTCCTAAATTCTATCAATCAGGTATATTACATTGATTTTCTTATGTTAAACCACTTTTGCATTGATGGTATAAATCCCACTTGGCCATGATGCATAATTCACTTATATGCTGTTGAATTGATTTGCTAATACATTGTCAAGGACATGTGCATTTATATTCATAATTCATATTCATGTCATTTGCATTTATACCATAAATGATATTGATCTGTAATTTCTGCTATTTTTTAAACTGGCTTTGGAATCAAAGTAATGCTAATATCATATAATTAATGAGGATGTGTATCTTTCTTTCCTATTTTATGGAAGGTTGTGAGAAAGATTGGTGTTAATTCCTTTTTAAAATGTTTGATAGAACTCACGAGTGAAGCCATTTGGTTCTGGACTTCTCTAACAATTGGAACTCTTTATTTGTTATAGTTTCTGTTTCTTATTGAATTAGTTAAGATAATTTGTGTTTGTAGAAATAAGTCCTTTTTGCTTAGGTTGTTATGTTTGTTGTGGCACCTACTGTTCATCGTATTTGTTCTAATCATTTCTATTTCTGTAAGCTCTATCATAACATCCTAGGTTCATTTTTTATTTTAGTTACTTGAGTCTTTTCTCTTTTTTTTATCTTTTTCTTTTTTTTTATTTCTTTGAAATAACAATTTTGAAAGATAATTTCCCTGGACACAGAATTGATGAGGTTTTCTTCAACACTTTAAATACTTTAGTCTTTAGTGAGTCTCTTCTTTTCACTCTTTTTGCTTGCATATTTTTGAGAAGTTTGATGCACTTTTTATTCTTTCTCCTCTACAGGCAGTGTTTTGTTACCCCTCAGACATCTTTCAAGCTCTTCTGTTTTTCTTTTCTATTTTTCTCAGATTTAATATGGTATTCATAGGTGTATATTTTTTGGTATTTAGCCTGATGGTGTTCTCTGAGCTTCCTAGTTCTGTGGTTAGTTGTCTATCATTAATTTTGAGAATTCTCAGTTATTATAGCTTCAAACATTTCTTCTCTGATATTCCCATTACACATATGTTAATGGTCCCATAGTTTTCAGATACCTGTACTATCTCTTTCATTGCTTTTTCTGTTTTCATTTTAATTTTGGAAGTTTGTATTGATCTCTCATCAAGCAATGAGTCCATCAAACACATTTATGTTATGATGCTTCTAATTTCTAGCATTATATTTGACTTTTTTCTTAGATGTTCTGTCTCTTTGCTTATACCACATCTTTTTTTTAATTTTATCCACTTTTTCCATTAAAATTCTTAGCATGATAATTATAGATATTTTAAAGTTATAATCTAATATTTCCATAATCTCTTCCATATTCCAGTCTGGTTCTTATGTTTATATGGTCTCATCAAACTCTGTGTGTGTTTGTGTGTGTGTCTGTCTTCTCTGTCTGTGTCTTTTATTATGTTTGATTTTTTTTTTTGAAAGCCAGACATAATGCACTAGATAAAGGAATTAAGGTAAATGACCTGTATTGTCATTTACAGGTGTAGCAATTAAGCTTGTTTACTGTACCCTATAGCTAATGGTGTTTTTTGTTTGATATCCTTTGATTAGACTCTCTTCTCGTTTGGGGGGTTTGCCTAGATACTTATTAATAAGGTCTGAGATGTGCAGTTCTTTTAGTTCTAATTCCCTGACATTATAAGAGTCCCCAGGTGACACTGGAGGGGAGGGGAAGCACTCTACCGTCCTATGATTAGGTTTTAGTGTTTTAGTGAGCCTCTCCTTTTCAGCTGTGATCATCACACGTACTCCTTGGGTTTCCCCCACTGTCTTAGGCAAGATGGGAAGGCTAAAGAGATTCAGATCTGGGCCATTCCCCTCATGGAAAGCTAGCAATAGCTGGACTTGGGTATTTCTCTTCATCCAGGTCTGTTGATCTGTGTTAGAACTACAGTGGATTAAGCTCTTTAAGGGTTATTCCAAGGCTCTGGTCAAACAATTTGCCTTGAGGGAAGATTTGGTTAAAAATAAGAGAATACTCAGAGCATATTTTAAATGGCTAATTCCTGCCCCTTCCCCCTTCTGGAAGCATAGGAGCTTCTGCTTTTGTTATATTCTGTTTGAGAATCATGTAGGGGTCCTTGAGATAAAACTCCCAAAATTTAGGAGTTGTCCTAAGACTGGATTGTTCTGGAGTTTTTAACTCCCCAACTTTTCCACCATGAACCTTCAATTGCAGTTTAGGTTTTCCTACCCCAGTGCTGCATTCCACAAAGTTGGTATCTCCTCCAGCAAGTGATTCTCCCTGTCTTCCTGTCTTTCTCTCCAATCTGAGGAGCATCAGTTTGCCCTGTGAATTATCAGACTAATCCATGGGGAGTTTTTGATTTTCCATTTATTCAATATTTTTCCTGTTGTGTTAATGAAAGTCATGATTTCCTCAATCCTTACATGGTAACCAGAAACCCAAACATTTATCATTATGAAAGCCAGTTTTGTTAGATATGGAATTATTGTTTGACAGGCCTTTTTTTTTTCCCTTCAAGCACTTTAAATAAGTCATTCCTTGGTTTCTGATTAACAATCAGTAATTAATATCATTAATCTCATTGAGGATGCCATGTATGTGATGAGTTCCTTCTTTGTGATACTTTCAAGATTCTCTTTGTTTTTGTTTGTTGGTTTGTTTGTTTGTTTTTTTGACAAGAGTCTCACTTTGTCACCCAGGCTGGAGGGACGGAGTGCAGTGGCTTGATCTTGGTTCACGGCAACCTCCGCCTCATAGGTTCAAGCAATTCTACTGCTTCACCCTCCCAAGTAGCTGAGATTACAGGCACCTACCACCACACCTGTCTAATTTTTGTATTTTTAGTAGAGATGGGGTTTAACTATGTTGGTCAGGCTGATCTCAAACTCCTGACCTCAAGTTATACACCTGCCTCGGCCTCCCAAAGAGTTTGGATTACAGGTATGAACCACCATGCCCAGCCTGTCTTTGCCTTTCAACTGTGATTATAATGTGACAAAGTGAGGTTTATTTTTTGAGTTTTTTAAAATTTAGGTTTAGTTGTTTGGATGCGTATATCAATGTCTTTCATCAACTTTATGCTGTTTCCAGTCATTGTTTTTTCATATATTTTGAGATTGCCATAATGTGTATTTTGGTCTGCCTGATAGTAATTCCCTGGTGTCTCCCATTGTGTTCATTTTTTTCTCTTTCTGTTCCCCCAAATGCATATCTATCTTCAATTGTCCTATCTTCAGTTTTGCTGATTCTGTCTCCTGCCTGCTCACATCTGCTGATAAACCTCTCTAATGAACATATTATTTCAGTTATACTTTTCTACTATAGAAATTTGGTTTGTTCCCTATTTATATTTATTATCTCCTTATTGATATTGCTATTTTGGTCATACATTGTTTACCTAATTTCCTTCAGTTCTTTGCCCATGTTTTTCTTCAGCTCTTTGTGCATATTTAAGACAATTATTTTAAGTCCTTTTCTAGTAAGTCCAGCTTCTAGATTTCTTTAGGAATGGTTTCTGCCGATTTACTTTGTTTGAGCGGCTCCAAAAGTAGCTGCTAGTTTTTCAAAGCCCCTTTGTGGAAGAATAGAATCTTGGAGAATCTCTACTTTTGCAGAGACTGTGTTTCTTGTTGTTTCTGGTCACTGAGGTTTCTTAGTGTTCAGCTGATGTTTTGACAAATTTCCTTGAATGCCGGGAGCTGAAAGAGTTAAACAAACAAGCAAAGAGCAAAGCAAAACAAAATAAGCCACTTCTCACACTCTTTGAAGATCGATTCTGTGCTGACTTAGCCAAACTTGCACTGAACTTAATCGTTAACTGGAGTTGAAAGCATAGGGTGTTCTTTGGTATTTTATGATTATACATCATAACCTTGGCATGTATATAATTTTCTAAGTGCTTATGTATTCCCTAATTTCCCAAATGAACTCTGTCCAGCTTTTCTCCCTAGGCCTTAGAAACTGTATCTTTCCTCAACTATAATCATTTGGGTCATGCATTTTGGGGGTATTTGTTCACTTTACAATATTTTTAAGCAATGTCTAACATGTTGCTGAACTGTGTGATCCCTGACTTAGGCAAAATGGACATGTTCACTTTGCATCAGTCCTTCTGGTAGTTCCTATGCAGGTTAGAATATATATATATATATGTATGTATGTGTATATATATATATATATATATATAAAATAATTTGTAAATAAGTTGGACTTTGCTTTCTCCTTAATCAGGGATGAGGATTTTCACACTGAGAAGATAGGTTGCAATCTTCAGCAACACCACTGAGCTGGGAAGGATGTAGAAGAAGGGCAAGTAAAAATGTCACAAAGTTTTACCTAAATTTTTGAAATGTCATTTTCTTGATGCGACATTTGTTTGGTTGCTCTAAACATCTGACTGTGTTCCAGATTCTGACCAAGTTAACTCTAAAAGTAGCTGCAAGTTTTTCAAAGCCCCTTTGTGGAAGAATAGAATCTTGGAGCTGTCTGCTATAGCATTTTGTTGGTGTCACTTCAGGTAAAATTTGGCTGACACACAAAATGAGGCAGTAATAGAAGAATGTAATAATAAAAAATGTCCTAAGGCATATAGAAAACAAGTAATAAAATGACAGACATGAATCTTATTTTATCACTATTTCATTATCAATAAATAGCTTAAACACTCCAATTAAAAAGGCAGAAATTGGGAGAATGAACAAAAAGTCTCATCCAAATATTAGGTGTTTAAAAGAGTCACATTTATGTTCAAAATCACAAGTAGATTGTTAATAAGTTGAGGGAAAATATGTAACTTGCAAATAGTAAACAAAAGAGAGCTGGAAGGGCTGTACTAATTTAAGAAAAATATACTTTACAATATAAATTGTTACTAGATATAATGAAGATCATTTTATCATGATTATAATGTCAATCAATCAAGATGTAACCAATGCAAACTTACATGCAACTACAAACACAACCCCAAATACAGAAAGTAAAAACTGAAATAATTAACAAGTGAAATATGAAATTCAGCAATAACATTTGGTGACTTCAATATTTCTCTTTCGGTAATGATAGAAAATGATGCAGCAGATCAAGAAAGAACTAAAAGACCTGAAACATAATATACCAAGTAAATTTAACCAATGTATTTAAATGAATCCACCAAGCACTTAACAACAGTAGAACTCACATTCTTCTCAAGTGTTCATAGAATATTTTCCAATAAAAGCTATATGTTCAGCCATAAAACAAGTATCACTACATGTAAAAAAAAAAAAAAAAACTAAAATGATGCAAAATATCTTCTCTAACCACAATGAAATAAAAGTAGAAAAAAATTTAAAAATAGAAAAATTTACAAATATGTCATAATTAACACACCCATAAATAACCAAAAAAAAATAATTAAAAAAGGAAAAATCACAGGGGAAATTAGAAAATAATTTGAGATAAACTTAAACAAAAATGTCATGTTAAAACTTACAAAATTCAGCTAAAACAGCATTTAGAGAGCAGTTTATTGCTGTAAACATATGTACTGAAAACTAGAAAGATCTTACATTGATAACCTAAACTTCCACCTTAAAGCTATAAAAAAAGCAAACTAGACCTAAAGCAAAAAGAAGAGAAGAAAGGATGAATGTTACATTGTAAATAAATTAAGATAAATAGTAAAGAGAATGTCATTTAAATCAGAGAACTTTCTTTGAGAGTGCAAACAACTAACTATACCAACTAAGTGAAACAGAGAATATTCAATACTAATATCAGGAATGAATCAAGCACATCAATACTGACCTTACAGAAATAAAAACAAATTACAAGAGACTATAGAACTGTCCCTATAAACTTTATACAATTAAACAGGGAATAAAGTGATACATAAAAATAAACCAAGCTTGCAGCACATTCTGCATTAATCATTAGTTAGCCTGCTCTCAGATAATGCTTCTTCATGGTTGTTCACTGCCTACTGCCCCAGAATCATGCAGACCCTCTCACCCCCTTAACTTCTTTATAGATAGCAGTGTAAACATTAGGAAACATTACGTTTTCCATTTGAGATATTTATTCACGTCCTGCATATCAGTGAGATGTTTCAAAGTCAGATGGTCTGAAGAACTCCCTGAGAAACAGACTCACTAAAGAACTCAGTTTCCACATCCTGATGATTTTATCCCCCTTACTTCAACCAATCAAAGACCTCAATTTTCTAGCACCTTGCCCTCCACAGTCCCCTCAAGAATCCCAGCCCAGAACTGCTCAGGGAGACGAATTTGAGGCTCTCTTCCTGTCCCTTCACTCAACGACCCAGACATCCTTAAACTCTTTCTCTGCTGCACATTCCGCTGTCTCAGTATACTGATTTGTCACTACACAGTGGGCATATAAACTTGTGTTCCTATAACAAATACAGTGAACAATTGTATGCCAACATATCAGAGAGCCTAGATGACGTGAAAATATATCCTAGAAAAATAGAAACAATATTAGTCCATTTTCACATTGCTTAAATGAACTACCTAAGACTGGGTAATTTATAAAGAAAGAGATTTAATTGACTAACAGTTCTGCATGCTGTACAGGAAGCATGGCTGGAGAGGCCTCAGGAAATTTACAATTACGGTGGAAAGTGAAAGGGAAGCAGGTACATCTTCACATGGTGGAGCAGGAGAGAGAGAGTGAAGGGGGAAGTGCTACACACTTTTAATCAACCAGATCTCATGATAACTCACTATCACAAAAACAGCAAGGAGGAACTACACTCCTATGATTCAATCACTTCCCACTGAGCACCTCCTCCAACAATGGGGATTACAACTCAACATGAGATTTGAGTGGGGATACAGAGCCAAACCATATCGGAAACTAACTAGAGAAGAATATAAAATCCAACAGACCCATAACAACCGAAAATAATTAATAAGCAAAAAAATTAAACAGAAAGCACATGGACAGACATTTTCACTGTTTAATTAATTAGTTAATTATTTTAGAGGTCTCATAAATAAATAATTATTTGGGTGTCTCACTAAGTTACTCAGGCTGGCGTCAAAACCCTGGGCTCAAGGGATATTCCCACATCAGTCTGCCAAGTAGCTAGGACTACTGGCACATGTCACCATGTACAGCATGTTTAATTTAATTTCATCAAATGTTTAATTAATTGACACCAATATTTCACAAAATCCTCCAAAGTAGAGAAGAGAAGGAAACACTTCACAGCTTATTTTTTGAGGTCAATATTGTCTGAGTAGCAAAGCCAGACAAAGAAATTACATGAAAAATAAAATACAGACCAATATCTTTCATGAATATAGACGTCAATATCCTCAACTAGAATAGCTAGTTTAACAACACACAAGAAGTTATATACCATGACAGAGTGGGATGCTTCCCAGGAATGCAATGGAGGTTCAACATACAAAAGTCAATCAATGCAATGTACCATATCAGTGGAATAAAGAACAATAAAGCATGTGGTCAATAAACACAAAAACTATTTGACAAAAATCTATCACTTCTTCATAATAGATACACTCATGAAAAGGAACTTCCTCATCTGATAAAGGACATCTATGAAAACCTCACAGGAAACATTATACTTAATGGTTAATAACTTTAAGCTTTCCTCCCAAAATCTAGAAGACAAGATGACCCACTGTCACATTCTGTATTCACATTATGCTAAAGGTTGTATTCAGGGAAAAAAAGCAAGACAATGAAATAAAAGCTATTCAGACTAAAAGGTAAGAACTAACACTATTTCTTTATGTAGATAATTGTATATTTTAAAAAATTCCTAAGTAATCACAACAAAATATTTTATTAGAGCTAACTAAATTGTAAGGTACAAGAACAATATATACCAAATCAGTTTTGTTTTCTCAACACTTGCAATGCACAATCCAAAACTTAAAGAAAACAATTCCACCAATGAGAGCAGTCTTTTACACTGATCCCTATAAAACATCACTGAAAAAATTGTAAGAGGATGTAAGTAAATGCAAAGACATTTTGGTTGGAAAGCGTAATATTACGATGCCAATACTTAGCTGGGTGCATCATGTAGATAGGTATAGCAGAATAAATTAATTAACATTAACTTCATAATAAGTAACTGTGAAATTGTTACAGCAATTATGCAAATGCTTACACAGTTTGGAATATATCTGTGTGTCAAAAGAGAAATAATAGGCTGGGCATGGTGGCTCACGCCTGTAATCCCAGTACTTTGGGAGACAGAAGTGAGTGGATGACTGCACTCCAGTCTGGGTTACGGAGTAAGACTCCATTTTAACAACAAAAAAATGGCAATACTCTCCAAATTTTTCTATGGATTCAATAAACTCTCTTTCAAATTTGTGGCTGCATTTTTACAAAATTGGCATGCTGATTCTAAAATTTATATATAGAAATACGAGCAACTTAGAAAAGCCAAAAAAAAAAAATCTTTAAAAGAACAAAGTTTGAGAATTCATACTTTCTGATTTAAAAATTTAATAGTAAGCTACATTGTATGAAAATACACATATAAGTCAATAAAATGGAATTTAAATTCTAGCAATAAAACAATATATTTATGGTCAGTTGAGTTTCAACATGTGTGCCAAGGCCATTTAATAGACAAATAAAAGTATCTTCAACAAATGGTGCTGGGACAACTTAATATTCAAATACAATAGAATGAATTTTTCACTATATGTCAAAGGAAATGAAAAATTAACTCAAAATGAATCAAAAACCTAAATATAAGAATCACTGAAACTTGTAGAAGAAAACATAGGTATGGTTCTTCATGAACATGGATTAGGCAATAGTTTTTTAGATATAAAATCTGAAGTACAAAAACAAAACATTAAAAAAAATGGATAAATCACATTTCATCAAAATGAATATTTTTGTGCATCAAAGGACACATCAAAGTGAATAAAAAGACAAACCCATAGAATGGGAGAAAATATTTGCAAGTTGTATATCGGATGAGGCTCTATAATCAAGAATATATATTTAAAAACATCTTGCAAATCAGCAATAAAATGACAACCCAACTTGAAAATACATGAATTATTTGAATAAACATTTCCCTAAACAAGATATATAAATGGTCAATACAATATAAACATGCTCAACATCATTAGTTGTTAGATAAATGTAAATCAAAACTGCAATTAGATACTACTTCATACCAAATAGGATGACTAGACAATTACAAGTGTTGACCAGGTTGTGAAGAAATTGGTACCGTCATATACTGCTACTGGGAATGTAGATAGATACAGTCACTTTGGAAAACAGTTTAGCAGTTCTACAAAACATCAAGTATAGAATTTATATAAGACTTAGCAAGTTCATTCTTAAGCATAAACCTCCCCCCTAAAAAAGAAAATATATTTTTACACATAAACTTGTACATGAATGTTCATAGCAACCTTACTCCAAATAACCAAAAAGTGAAAATAAAACTAATATTCATCAACTGGTGAATAAATAAACAAATGGTGACTTATCCATATAATGAAATATTATCCAACCATAAGAAAATAATAAAGCACTGTTACATATCACGCCATGGATGAATATTGACAAGGTCATGCTATGTGAAAGAAAGCAGGTACAAAAGTACAAGCATCATATGGTTCGATTTATTATATGAAATGTAACAGGCAAATACAAAGCTAAAAAAAGTAGATCAATGGTTTGATTTCTGCTAGTCACTATAAATTTTATATTGGCATGATGAAAATCTTTTAAAATTATATGGCAGCATTGGTCACACAACTATAAGTATACCAAAAGCTGCTGAATTTTACATTTTAAAAGAGAAACTTTATGATATGTGATATATATCTCATACAACAAGTAGAATATGATGAAAATTTTAGAGTAAAATATGATTAAAACACCTCAAACAAAGGATTTCAATAAAGAGAAATAAACTGCAAATAGAATCAAGTGGAAAAATTTACTAAACATGATAAACACAAGATTTGAAATATTAAAAAAAGAAATACTGAGTTTGAAGTTATGTCAATAAATATTACGTAATGTGAAGAACAGAAAAGAAAAAGAATAAAGAAAAATGAACAAAATCTCAAAATCCTGTGGGAATTAATAAGCATATAAGCATCTATGTAATGAACATTCCAGGAGGAAAAGACAAAGAGGGGAATAAAAAATATGAAAAAATAAAGGGTAAAAATTTTCCAAATTTTATGAAAAAATGACTCTATATATCCAAATGAGTGAGGCTTAATAAATTCCAAGTGGGTAACATTAAGAAATTTACCCTTAGATACATCATAATCAAATGATTTAAAGTGAAATAAAAACAGAATCTTAAAAGCAGGGAAAGAAAAACACCTTATTGTGTACAGAATAACAGTAATGTAATTAACAGTCAACTGCTTATCAGAAAAAGAACACAGGAGAATGACATTCAAAGTGCTAAAAGAAAAAAAAAAGTCTATTCTTTGAAAAAGGAGATTAAATTAGAAAGCAATAACAAATATGTTTAGCAAATATTCAAATGTTGCAAAATTAGACCATATTATTAATATACACAATAAACACAACATATAAATTTTTGGACTGCAATGAAGGTGGTCATTAGAGAAAATTTCATTAATTTATTCATTTATATTATGAAAGCAAAATTTTTTCATGTCAAAAATATGAAACAATTTCCTTGTTAAGAAACTAAAATAAAAGGAATACATTAAACCCAAGGCAAGCAGAAGGAAGCAAATAAAATGATCACAGTGTAAAGTGATGAAATTGAAACAGAAACATGGAAACAAAAGCTATTTTTTTTAACTATCAAAAAAATTCATAAATCATTAGCAATACTGACCAAGAAAAAATGGAGGGGACATAAACTACTGAAACCCAGGAAGATGACAAATCATAAATTTTCATTTTAAAGAAACTAAAAAGAGTAACAGAATCATGAAATCATTTGCCAAAAAAATTAAGCAACTTAAACTTAAGAACTGGCAATATTCATTGGAAGAGAAAATTAATTTACTGAAACTGAATTAAAAATAAATAGAAAATATGAATAGACCTATAAATTGAATTAGTAATTGAAAATTTTCTCAGAAGCAGGCTTGGTGCTGTGCGCCTATGGTTCCAGCTACTCAGGAGGCTGAGGCAGGGAATCTCTTGAGCCCAGGAGTTCTAGATTACTATGAGCCACTGCACTCTAGCCTGAGTGACAGAATAAGACACTATTACAGTGAAAAAAAAAAATTTTTAAATCTTCTCTGAAAGGGAAACCCAGATTCAGATGGGCTCATTGTATATTAAATAAAAAATGTTAAGAAGAAATTAATACTGGTATTCAACATATTCTTCCAGAAAATAGAGAAAGAACATTTCTCAGCTCATTCCATGATGCCAATATTACCCTGATAGTAAAGCCACACATAGCTGTCACAAGAATGGAAAACTACAGTCACTATTCTTCATGAACATTAATGCAAAAATTCTATACAATTATTAACAAATCAAATTTTGAAACCTAGTAAAGTGTTATATAACATCACCAAGTGAGATTTATTACAGAAATGCAAAACTGATATAAAATCCAAAGATCATTTAACGTAATATACCATATTGACAGAATAAAAAATAAAGATAGAACGATGATCTCAATAGGCACAGAAAAAGTATTTAAAAACTCAGCACTGATACATCATTAAAACTCACACCAAAATGAAATACAAGACAATGTCTTCAAGTAGATAAATAGTATTTACAAAGAACTATGGCTAATATAATAATTAAAGGTGATGCAATTCTTTCCCACCTAATATTGGAAACTAGGCAACAATAGCCAGTCTTTCTCTTTTTACGTAATATTTAAATGGAAGTTCTGACTGGAGCAATAAGGCACAGAAATAAAAGTAAAGGTAAATAGTTTGTAAAGGAAGGGATAGAACTATCTTAATTTTTAGAAAATATGTTTTGATATATAGGAAATCTGAAACAATTTATAAGTTTATTACCATGAAACATAAACATACTAATAAATTTAGCAAAGTTACATGATGTAAAATCAATATACAAAATTAATTGTATTTTCAGTGAATAATAAGAAAATGAATTGTAAAAAACAATTTTATCCACAAAAGCATAAACAAGAATAAAATACACAGGAATACATTTTTAAAAAGAAATATAGTAACAGAAGACTAGAAATTACAAAATATTCCTAAGAGAAATTAAAGAAGATCTAAATAAATAGAAGGACATGTGACATTCATAAACTGGAAGACTCAGTAAGAGACAAGTTTCCAAATTGACTTGCAGATTTAACATAATCTCTATAAATATCTCAGAAAGATTTTTGTAGAAATGGACATGCTAATCCTAAAATTTATATGCAAATGCAAAGGGTGTAGACTAGCCCAAACAATTTTGACAAATAACAACGGAAGAGCACTTAAGCTAGCTGATTTTGGAAAAAAAAAAATTACAATACAACTAGAAAATCAAGATAGTATGGTATTTGAGTAAATAAAGATATGTATATCAAGGAGCAGAATAGAAAGTCCAGAAATATATCCTTAAGCTTGCCTTATCTGTTCATCATTTTCCTTCAGGGCAGCCAACATCTTCCACTGCTGGGATAAGGGGTACTTGCCATTCCTACCCTGCAGATGATAATGATGGTTTTAGACCAACCATTCCTGTATGTTTTCTATTCTTTCCTTTTCCAAGTGAGTTTCTCCTTGGCTATGATGATTCATCATTGTGTTTTGCATTTGTGGGTCCAGATAACCTGCTTTATCATTTATAGTACACTGGATCATGAGACAACTTGGAGTGCTGGGGCATCAGCTAGGAATCCAGGACTTCAGCCAGGTAGTGTACCTGAATCAGATTGTAACCATTTTTGTGGTCATGAGTTGACTTTAGTGTGGGAGAAAGGCGCTGAACTACTGTCTGGTGGCAGGAGAGGTTTATTTCTGTGTACAGCATTGGCTAGCCACCAAAATCCATTCCCCATTGCCACTGGAATGGAATGATGGCTGGATGCAGGGAGCTCAGTTCATTCCATGACCTCACCTCCTCATGGAAAGCAAGTGAGACTTCCATGTGAATCATCCACGCTGGCACCACAAGGCAGTAGGCATGCCCTGTGGAAAGCTATTTGCCCCTATCTTTAGACACAGAAGTGCCTACATCCAACCTCCAAAAGGGAGATAAAACTACATGTCAGGGATGAAAGACAAACAAGGTGGAAGGGACGTGAATCTTTCTCTGTAAGAAAAGGTGTATGAGTCTGCTGACCTGGAATGCACACCTTACAGAATTATGTGAAATGGAAAGTGAAAACATATAAGCCATGTACTTATTGTTTCAGCTCTGGTTAGTAAAAATTGTCCTTATCTTCATCTAAAACAGGGTTAAAAGGTTGCAAGACCATTCAGTGGGGGGAAAAAAGTCTTTTCAACAAATGCTGGAAAAAATAGATATCTACGTGCCAAAGAATGAAGGCAGACCCTCAGCTTATGTCATGTACAAACATTAATTCAAAATGGATCAAAGACTTAAACATAAAAGCTAAAACAATAAAACTCCTAGAAGAAAACATAGTGGAAAAGTTTCGTGAATTTAGATTGGGCAATAATTTTTTAGATATGACAACAAAAACAGAAGCAACAAAAGAAAAAACAGAAAAATTAAAAACTTTTTGAATCAAGACACACTATCAGTAGAATGAAAGGAAACCCACCAAATGGAAGAAATGTTTGCAAACATGACATTTGGGGCTAGTATCCAGAATATATAAAGAAGTTCTACAACTCAACTACGACCAAACAAGCAATCTGATTAAGATCTGCAAAGGATTTGAATACACATTTACCCAAAGAAGATATACAAATAGTTCATGAATAATAGCAAATAAAAGATCTTCAACATCACTAATCATTAAGGAAATAAAAAACAAAACTACAATAAGACACTATTTCACACTCATTAGGATGTTTATTATAAAAAAGAAACAAAACAAAGAATAACAAATTTTGGTGAGATGTGAAAAAATTGGAATCCTTCTGCATTGCTAGTGGGAATGTAAGATGTTGTAGCTGCTATGGAAAACATAACAGTTACTCTAAAAATTAAAAATATAATTACCATATGATCTGGAAATCCCACTTCTGGGTACATGCTCAAAAAAATTGAATGGAGGGACTCAAAAACATATTTGCTTACTTGTGATCATTGCAGCATTTATTCATAATAGCCAAAAGATGGAAGCAATTCAAATATTTATTGATTAATGAATGAATAAACAAAATGTGGTATATTTTTAAAAATCTCTTTATAATATAGTATCATTCAGTCTCCAAAAGGAAGAAAATTCTGTCACCTGCTACAACATGGATGACCTTGAAGACATTGTACTACCTGAAATAAGAGAGTCATAAAAGAACAAATACTACATGATTCCATTTTTACAGCAAACTTAGAATAGCAAGATTCAGAGAGAGAAAGTAAAATGGTGTTTGCAGGGGCTGGGAGGAGCAGAGAATGGGAAGTCACTGTTTAATGCAACAGAGTTTCAGTTTTAGAAGATGAAAAAAACTCTGGAGATGGATAGTGATCGTGATTGTACAACAATGTGAATGTACTTCAACCCACTAATTCATACACTAAAAGGGCTTAAGACAAGAAATTTTGTTATGTTTATGTATTACCACATTTTAAAAAATAGAACATGAAAGGAAAAAAATAACAGTTATAATTTGTTTCCTCTGGTTTTGTTCTATTTTTGTTTTGTCTGTATTTTTCCATGTTAATGTAACAAAGCCAAACTGTTCTCAATAAATTACCTCCACTGGTTCTTGGATGCCATTTTCTTCTCTTCCCAAACTTTCAGATCTTCTGGTCTCTTCTGATACTTCCTGCTCCTGTCACCAGATAACTTTCCTCATCCCTCAGGCCTCATCTGAAGCACTACTTCCATGGAAAAGTCTTTCCTGACTTCCACAATTTATTAGGTCACCTGTTATTACAGGCTTCTAAAGAATCCTTGATCTAATACCTTCCTTTTCACTATTCTGCAAGTTTTAGGAGGATAAAATAGTGTTCTTGTTTTTTGTTTTTTTTTTTTTTTTTTTTTTTTTTTTTTTTTTTTTTTTTTTTTGCAGCTTATGAAAATAATCACTATTTCGTTTCTTTGGATATTAATGTTATCTCCAAGTTCTCAGTAATATAAATAATGAGGAACTTGTATATCAATCTTTGCTTTCATCTCACTTCACTCTTTTATGATATATTTATAGAAATTGAATTGCTAAATCAAATGCTGTGCTCATCTGTAAGCCTATGGACACATTTTCACAATAAACAGGACGACTTTAAAAAATATTACTGTCACTGGCCAGTCCTTTTACAAATTATTTTACATGGCTAGCATTTTAATTAATGAACACCTATTTGCAATTTTCATGAAGTTTAACACGACATTTAAAAATCAGAAAATGAATTAAACTTATCAGTATTTTTCTTAGGTAATCTATTTCAGATGAATTATCACTATTTTTGAAGGAAAATTTTTATTTACACAGGCTAAGCTCAATAAAGAACATATATTTCAATGATCCTACCTGTGAAAAGTGGTCACTTGCCTTTAAGGAATCCATTGCCTCATCCTCAGGAGCTCCAGAGCTAAGCAGGCGACAGCTGATAATAGTTCACACAGGGATGGGGTTTAATGGTTCACAGGAGAAAAGGAGTCCTATATTGGAGACTGCAACAAGCTACATCTAAAGAGTGCAATACCGAAAGACACCAGGTTACTTCACCTAACCTCCCAGTATGACATGGATTGGGCAGAGTTGCTAAAATTCTGAGGAACGACACCAATTTAAAGTCAGCTGCTCAAGGACAGAGGGAGGCTCCTGTTATAATAACCACTAATGAGTGCAAAACATAAAAATCAGGCCCGAAGATGGCCAAATAGGAACAGCTCCAGCCTCCAGCTCCCAGCTTGAGCAACACAGAAGATGGGTGATTTCTGCATTTTCACCTGAGGTACCAGGTTCATCTCACTGGGGCATGTCAGACAGTTGGTGCTGGTCCGTGGGTGCAGCCCGATCAGTGAAAGCTGAAGCAGGGCGAGGCATCACCTCACCTGGGAAGTGCAAGGGGGAAGGGAATTCCTTTTTCTAGACAAAGGAAATTAAGACACACAACATCTGGAAAATCGGGTAACTCCTACCCTAATACTGCACGTTACCAAGGGTCTTAGAAAATGGCACACCAGGAGATTATATTCCACACCTGGCCCGGAGGGTCCCGCGTCTATAGAGCCTCCCTCATTGCTAGCACAGCAGTCTGAGATCTAACTGCAAGGTGGCAGTGAGGCTGGGGGAGGGGCGCCCACCATTGTTGAGGCTTAAGTAGGTAAACAAAGCAGCCAGGAAGCTTGAATTGGGTGGAGCCCACCACAGCTCAAGGAGGCCAGACTGCCTCTATAGAATCCTCCTCTGAGGACAGGGTATAGCTAACAAAAAAAGCAGCAGAAACCTCGGCAGAGGTAAATGCCCCTGTCTGACAGCTTTGAAGAGAGCAGTGGATCTCCCAGCATGGAGGTTGAGATCTGAGAATGGACAGACTGCCTGCTCAAGTGGGTCCCTGAACCCTGAGTAGCCTAACTGGGAGACATCCCCCACTAGGTGCAGACTGACACCTCACACCTCATACAGTCGGGTATACCACTGCGACGAAGCTTCCAGAGCAAGAATCAGACAGCAACACTCACTATTCAACAGTATTCTATCTTCTGCAGCCTCCACTGCTGATACCCAGGCAAACAAGGTCTGGAGTGGACCTCAAGAAAACTCCAACTGACCTACAGCTGAGGGTCCTGACTGCTAGAAGGAAAACTAACAAACAGAAAGGTCACCCACACCAAAACCCCATCAGTATGTCACCATCACCAAGACCAAAGGCAGATAAAACCACAAAAATGGGGAAAAAGCAGTGCAGAAAAGCTGGAAATTCAAAAAATCAGAGCACATCTCCCCCTCCAAAGGAACACAGCTCATCACCAGCAACAGAACAAAGCTGGATGGAGAATGACTTTGACGAGTTGAGGGAAGAAGGCTTCAGTCGATCAAACTTCTCAGAGCTAAAGGAGGAACTACGTAACCAGTGAAAAGAAACTAAAAAGCTTGAAAAAAGAATGGATGAATGGATAACTAGAATAATCAATGCAGAGAAGACCTTAAAAGAACTGATAGAGATGAAAACCGTAACACGAGAAATACGTGACAAATGCACAAGCTTCAGTAACCGACTCAATCAACTGGAAGAAAGAGGATCAGCAATTGAGGATCAAATGAATGAAATGAAGTAAGAAGAGAAATGTGGAGAAAAAAGAGTAAAAAGAAATGAACAAAGCCTCCAAGAAGTATGGGATTATGTGAAAAGACCAAATCTACATCTGATTGGTGTGCCTGAAAGTGACGGGGACAATGGAACCAAGTTGGGAAACACTCTGCAGGATATCATCCAGGAGAACTTGCCCAACCTAGTAAGGCAGGCCAACATTCAAATTCAAGAAATACAGAGAATGCCACAAAGATATTCCTCAAGAAGAGTAACTCCAAGACACATAACTGTCAGAATCACCAAAGTTGAAATGAAGGAAAAAATGTTAAGGGCAGCCAGAGGAAAAGGTCGGGTTACACACAAAGGGAAGCCCATCAGACTAACAGCAGATCTCTCAGCAGAAACTCTACAAGCCAGAAGAGAGTGGGGGCCAATATTCAACATTCTTAAAGAAAAGAATTTCCAACCCAGAATTTCATATCCAGCCAAACTGAGTTTCATAAGAGAAAGAGAAATAAAATCCTTTACAGATAAGCAAATACTTAGAGATTTTGTCACCACCAGGCCTGCCCTACAAGAGATCCTGAAGGAAGCACTAAACATGGAAAGGAACAACCGGTACCAGCCATTGCATAATCATGTCAAAATGTAAAGTCCATCGATGCTAGGAAGAAATTGCATCAACTAACGAGCAAAATAACCAGTTAATATCATAATGACAGGGTCAAGTTAACACATAACAATATTAACCTTAAATGTAAATAGACTAAATGATTCAATTAAAAGATACAGACCGGCAAATCGGATAAAGAGTCAAGACCCATCAGTTTGCTGTATTCAGGAGACCCATCTCACATGCAGAGACATACATAGGCTCAAAATAAAGGGATGAAGGAAGATCTATCAAGCAAATGGAAAACCAAAAAAAAAAAAAATCAGGGATTGCAATCCTAGTCTCTAATAAAACAGACTTTAAACCATCAAAGATCAAAAGAGACAAAGAAAGCCATTACATAATGGTAAAGGTATCAATTCTTCAGGAAGAGCTAACTATCCTAAATATATACGCACCCAATACAGGAGCACCCAGATTCATAAAGCAAGTCCTTAGAGACTTACAAAGAGACTTAGACTCCCATACAATAATAATGGGAGACTTTAACACCCCATTGTCAACATTAGACAGATCAATGAGACAGAAAGTTAACAAGCACATCCAGGAATTGAACTGAACTCTGCACCAAGGGGACCTAACAGACATCTACAGAACTCTCCACCCCAAATCAACAGAATATACATTCTTCTCAGCACCACATTGCACTTATTCCAAAACTGACCACATAATTGGAAGTAAAGCACTCCTCAACAAATGTTAAAAAACAGAAATTATAGTAAACTGTCTCTCAGACCACAGTGCAATCAAACTAGAACTCAGGACTAAGAAACACAATCAAAACCGCTCAACTACATGGAAACTGAACAACCTGCTCCTGAATGATTACTGGGTACATAATGAAATGAAGGCAGAAATAAAGATGTTCTTTGAAACCAATGAGAAAAAAGATACAACACACCAGAATCTCTGGGACACATTTAAAGCAGTGTGTAGAAGGAAAATTATAGCACTAAATGCCCACAAGAGAAAGCAGGAAAGATCTAAAATTGACACTCTAACATCACAATTAAAAGAACTAGAGAAGCAAGAGCAAACACATTCGAAAGCTAGCAGAAGGCAAGAAATAACTAAGATCAGAGCAGAATGGAAGGAGATAGGGACAGAAAAAAACCTCCAAAAAATTAATGAATCCAGCAGCTGATTTTTTGAAAAGATCAACAAAATTGATAGACTGCTAGCAAGACAAACAAAGAAGAAAAGAGAGAAGAATCATATAGATGCAATAAAAAATGATAAAGGGGATATCACCACCAACCCCACAGAAATACAAGCTACCATCAGAGAATACTATAAACACCTCTATGCAAATAAACTAGAAAACCTAGAAGAAATGGATAATTTCCTGGACACTTACACTCTCCCAAGTCTAAACCAGGAAGAAGTCGAATCCCTGAATAGACCAATAGCAGGCTCTGAAATTGAGGCAATAATTAATAGCCTACCAACCAAAGAAAGTCCAGGACCAGACGGATTCACAGCCCAATTCTACCAGAAGTACAAGGAGGAGTTGGTACCATTCCTTCTGAAACTATTCCAATCAATAGAAAAAGACTGAACCCTCCCTAACTGATTTTCCGAGGCCAACATCATCCTGATACCAAAGCCTGACAGAGATACAACAAAAAAAGAGAATTTTAGACCCATATCCCTGATGAACATCAATGCAAAAATCCTCAATAAAATACTGGCAAACCGAATCCAGCAGCACATCAAAAAGCTTATCCACCATGATCAAGTGGGCTTCAACCCTGAGATGCAAGGCTGGTTCAACATATGCAAGTCAATAAACGTAATCCAGCATATAAACAGAACCAAAGACAAAAATCACATGATTATCTCAATAGATGCAGAAAAGGCTTTTGACAAAATTCAACAGCCCTTCATGCTAAAAACTCTCAATATATTCGGTATTGATGGAATCTATCTCAAAATAATAATAACTATTTATGACAAACCCACAGCCAATATCATACTACATGGGCAAAAACTGGAAGCATTCCCTTTGAAAACTGGCACAAGACAGGGATGCCCTGTCTCACCACTCCTATTCAACATAGTGTTGGAAGTTCTGGTTCGGGAAATCAGGCAAGAGAAAGAAATCAAGGGTATTTAGTTAGGAAAAGAAGAAGTCAAATTGTCCCTGTTTGCAGACGGCATGATTGTATATTCAGAAAACCCCATTGTCTCAGCCCAAAATCTCCATAAGTTGATAAGCAACTTCAGCAAAGTCTCAGGATACAAAATTAATGTGCAAAAATCACAAGCATTCTTATACACCGGTAACAGACAAACAGAGAGCCAAATCATGAATGAACTCCTATTCACAATTGCTTCAAAGAGAATAAAATACCTAGGAATCTGACTTGCAAGGGATGTAAAGGACCTCTTCAAGGAGAACTACAAACCACTGCTCAGTGAAATCAAAGAGGACACAAACAAATGGAAGAACATACCATGCTCATACATAGGAAGAATCAATATTGTGAAAATGGCCATACTGCCCAAGGTAATTTACAAATTCAATGGCATCCCCATTAAGCTACCAATGACTTTCTTCACAGAATTGGAAAAAACTGCTTTAAAGTTCATATGGAACCAAAAAAGAGCCTGCATTGCCAAGACAATCCTAAGCCAAAAGAACAAAGCTGGAGGCATCATGCTACCTGACTTCAAACTATACTACAAGGCTACAGTAACCAAAACAGCATGGTATTGGTACCAAAACAGAGATATAGAGCAATGGAACAGAACAGAGCCCTCAGAAATAATACCACACATCTACAGCCATCTGATCCTTCACAAACCTGAAAAAAACAAGAAATGGGGAAAGGATTCCCTATTTAATAAATGGTGCTGGGAAAATTGGCTAGCCTAAAGTAGAAAGCTGAAACTGGATCCTTTCCTTACTCCTTATATGAAAATTAATTCAAGATGGATTAGAGACTTAAATGTTAGACCTAAAACCATAAAAACCCTAGAAGAAAACCTAGGTAATACCATTCAGGACATAGGCATGGGCAGGGACTTCATGTCTAAAACACCAAAAGCAACAGCAACAAAAACGAAAATTGACAAATAGGATCTAATTAAACTAAAGAGGTTCTGCACAGCAAAAGAAACTACCATCAGAGTGAACAGGCAACCTACAGAATGGGAGAACATTGTTGCAATCTACTCATCTGACAAAGGTCTAATATCCAGAACCTTAAAGAACTCAATCAAAGTTACAAGAAAAAAACAAACAACCCCATCAAAAAGTGGGCAAAGGATATGAACAGACACTTCTCAAAGGAAGATATTCACACAGCCAGCAGACACATGAAAAAATCCTCATCATCACTCACCATCAGAGAAATGCAAATCAAAACCACAATGAGATACCATCTCACACCAGTTAGAATGGCAATCATTAAAAAATCAGGAAACAACAGGTGCTGGAGAGGATGTGGAGAAATAGGAACACTTTTACACTGTTGGTGGGACTGTAAACTAGTTCAACCATGTGGAAAACAGTGTGGCGGTTCCTCAAGAATCTAGAACTAGAAATACCATTTGACCCAGCCATCCCATTACTTGGGATATACCCATAGGATTATAAGTCATGCTGCTATAAAGACACATGCACATGTATGTTTATTGCAGCACTATTCACAATAGCAAAGACTTGGAATCAACCCAAATGTCCATCAATGACAGACTGGATTAAGAAAATGTGGCACATATATACCATGGAATACTAGGCAGCCATAAAAAAGGATGAGTTTGTGTCCTTTGTAGGGACATGGATGCAGCTGGAAACCATCATTCTCGGCAAAGTATGGCAAGAACAGAAAACCAAATACCGCATGTTCTCACTCATAGGTGGGAATTGAACAATGAGATCACTTGGACACAGGAAGGGGATCATCACACACCGGATCCTATTGTGGAGAGGGGATGGAGGGGAGGGATAGCATTAGGAGATATACCTAATGTAAATGACGAGTTAATGGGTGCAGCACACCAACATGGCACATGTATACAAGTGTAACAAACCTGCACGTTGTGCACACGTACCCTAGAACTTAAAGTATAATAGAAAAACAACAACAACAAAAAAAAATCAGGCCCCGGGCGCCGTGGCTCACGCCTGTAATCCCAGCACTTTGGGAGGCTGAGGCAGGTGGAGCAAGAGGTCAGGAGTTCAAGACCAGCCTGGCCAAAATAGTGAAACCTGTCTCTACTAAAAATACAAAAATTAGCAGGGCATGGTGGTGCATGCCTGTAGTCCCAGCTACTCACGAGGCTGAGGCAGAAGAATCTCTTGAACCTGGGAGGCGGAAGTTGCAGTGAGCCGAGATCGCGCCATTGCACTCCAGTCTGGGCGACACAGCTAGACTCCGTCTCAAAAAAAAAAAAAAAAAAAAAAAAAAAAAAAAAAAATCAAAGTGACAGTAGGTAAAAAAAAAAAAAAAAAAAAAGTATTAAATACTGACATCCCAAACCGAAGCAACCTTAATGAGAAGTAGAGGAAAACAGGAAATTCCAGAATTTGGCATCCATCAGGGTAGGGGGCAACAGGATGGATCTGCCAGGGATATCCGTGGGCGCTGCGTGCAGCGGTCAGACGCTGAGTCTCCACAGCCAGCCCAGCGGGTGAAGGCTAGAGGCAGCTCGCTGCTGCAGGAAGACTGAGGCCTGTTTGGCGACCCTGCACTGTCTCCCGCTGCCCAGCCCCTCCTGGAGGCCTTCAGGAAGTGATTTCTCAGGTCTCCCGCGTTCTGAGGGATAGGGGCTCAGAATAGAAGCTCACTGACTCCAGTGCACTCTGCGTGGGGCACCTACGCAGCTCCCCTGAATCAGATCTCTCTTCCTTTTGTTTAGGTGCCAACCTTTTTGGTGTGTGCCTTGGCATCCCAGAGAGCTGGCACCTCTGGATTTTTTGTTGTCTAAATCTAAAAGCGGTTCCTCAGTCGGACCTCAGCCTTGCGTTTGGGAATTATGAAAACTCAACAAGAAGACTCCATCCAATCCAGCACCGACAGACCTGACCAGCCTCATATGGCTTAATCTAGCAGCCTAAGGCCCTGTCCTCGGGACCTTCCACCTCCTTTTACGTTAGAAGCTCACCGATGCCAAAAGAAGTTACTATCCGTCCCAGCCGAAGTTTGATGGTAGGCTCCTGCCCTTCTCTCCTCGGAACATGTACTTAGAAAACTTGAGTTGCACATCCTTTCTCTGTCGTTTTGAGACATCTGTGTGTCTTCCGCAAGCCAGGAATGTCTTTCTTCTGGGAAGGCTACGGCCAGGGTCTCCCTGTCTCTGCTGGTGGTGGTGGCCTGACTTCCCTATGGCCAGGTAACTGACACAGCTGGCCCAGCCTCATCTCTTAATTCCTTCTGTTTTTCCTTTTGGCACACTGCCGGGTCGCATGGCCTGCGGTTTTGTTTTGTGAGTAATGCTTAGGTCACACTGGTGTCTTTCCCCTGCTGCAGCCACACTGAATGAAACCTGCCTTACCACCTTTAGCTAGCGTCTGCTTCTGCTTCTCTCTGACATATTGTCTGGTCTTACCAGTGTGCGCTCCACCCTGCCCTGCTCTAAAACGCCCTCAATCTCCTACCTGCCTGACTGACCTCTGCCGGCTCTGGAATTTACATCAGAGAAGCCTCTTACTTCAGGAAAATTCAATAACTGATTGAGGTATTGTCCAAGAAGCTAAGATACTGTGAGGGTGGCTATGGGGTGCCTGTGACCTGCAGACCCCAATTTCAAGTCACGCTGTTTGTCTGTGTGAGGCCCCTGCTGTGGGATCCTCCCACCAGCGCTTCCACAATATTCAAGATATTCCTGGAGAGTCTGTCCGACCATCATGAGCACAGCTGCAAAGTGTTTCTGTTTTCAGTATCTTGTTTTGGGAAAGGAGTGGTGGAAGAGCTCTAGGCTTATCCTTAAATGTCTGTGCAGCTGCTGACGTCTGCTCCATCTCACTCAACTGTATCACTCTATTTGCTACTTTCACATGTATCTTTGTCTACCTTTGCATCCAGTTTGAACCTTCAACTTCCTGGAAAGCTAAGCAAAGTAAAGAAGAGAAAATGTAGTAGAGGAGCATCCTTCTGTTTTCTGGAAGCTAAATGTGCAGATTCTATGGAAGCTGAACTATCAATAGTCTTTTAGGACTTCACTAGTTCACCTTGTTTTAATTTTAATTTCCACAATATGTCACAGTTGATAATGAGTTAGACAGAAACAATGCAATAACTATGTGATGTGTCCCTATAGGTCGTAATTCCAAAAAAAGGTAATGATGACGTTTGCTATATTTAAATCTCACGAGATGAATGATAACACTGCTCCATTTCAATTTTAACAATGGCATGATTTTTATATAAATCAAAATTTTCACAGAGAACACAGTTCTTTGTTATGCCCAGTTGCAGCAAGATCTAGATTTTTAAAAGTCAGGTTTCAATTACTCAAGTGTTACTCTTCTAACGCTCTGAAGTGGATCATTCGTACTGAATCAGAATGATTTGCCAAGAATCTCCCCATGGATCTGCCTATCCGAAGAGGAAGTCCTTTTTACGCAGGAAGTAGAAATTACAAGCGAAAACTGTGCACAGTGGGGAACGTGAACGATGAAATAAAAATCTCTTTCAAAATATATGTCTACATTTTTCCATTATCAGGCTGATGATGCACATTGGGATTTTAGAGTAGCTACTTGGAAGAGAGAGGGATGCACAGTAAGGCTTGTGGAGCCAGGGCAGAGACAGCTGCAAATGAGGTATATATTGATATTTTTCAGCAAGCTGGAAACTTAGGACTCAGGAGGGTGTGAAGAGCAGTATATTTTCTGTTGCATTTACACTAGATATATTTTTCATTTATGCTCAATTTAGAACTGAAGGGAAAAAAAAAAACCTGATGCAAAAACAAACTTCAAAAGAAGTAGAGGACAGGCATGCTTGCATATAAATTGCCAAAACCAATGCAAGCATTGGTGTTACAGAATGTTCCTTTACTTCAAAACAATTTGCATGGGAAACAGGTCAAAGGGCCACAGAGAGGGCTACTGAAAGTGACTTACTTTGTTTTAGCTATTGCCTTCTTAGAACTATTACTTAAAATTTATATTCAATGTATCTAATAGTATATATTGTCTCAGAAGGAACGCTTGTATGAGTTGCATTTTGTGCTACATATAATTGACTGCATTTAATGCTGTACAAAACTTTTGTGTATTTACCCACAAATAATGAAGACTATAAAGAAGTTCATCCCTTCCAAAGATGGTGTTGGAAGGGAGGAGGGTTCAGTGATCAGGAGTTCCCAGATGATGTGTCGGTAATGCCCCCTATGACATTTCAGATCATAACTTTCAATATCTTAGTGGCTAGGTGTTTATTTCAGATCTGTATGCATGAGGCTGTTCCAAACACTATTGAAATTGTATTGTGTTGTTTCAAAACAAAGCCATTCCAAGGTTTCAGGTGATCATGTTGCTTCTTTCTGAAAGCCTGGTGGCCCCGACTTGGTGCCGTGTTAATGCTCAGATTTCAGCCTGCACAATGACCATCAGTGTTGGGGATGTCAACTGGGGAGAGCAATGCAGGAGAGTGGATCTGATAAATCACTGACCTAGATTTTGGGTCTGATGAAATACAACAATCTCCTTTGAACTCAGCATCAGTTGATGAAAATGTTGATTTCTGCTTTTTCAAATGTTCATACACTATCTATAAAATTATGTGGTACTGGAAAATGTGTAACATCCTGGAAAATGTAACGTTTAAATGATAGTCTTTTTTTAGAAATTATTATAAAAATTATTTCAAATGGCTTGGTATTTGTTCATTCAAAATACATTATTAAAAATATTGGACCAACGACTAATAATATTTGTATGGAAACATAATTTGCCAAGCATTTTCCCATGTATTTTTGGAAGCACTCGATTATATTTCTGGATAACCAACACTGGTTAAACTAGCAAGATGATACTTAAATCTATTTGTCGACATACAAAAAGTCTTGATCTCAGATCCCTCTCTTTTATCCTCCACTCTCTCTACTCTTTCTTCTCCTGCTCCCTTTTTCTATTCTAACATTTTCCGAATATCCATATTGTGTATGGAAGCCCTGAGACCATTGTGCAACATTTAAGAAATATTTGACATTGCCTTTGAACTAAGGAACATTGCCATAGAACAGGGGCAGTGGTCATCAACTTTGACAATGAGACATTTTTGTTTCACTGGGAATCTTAACATTTATGTTCTAATATTAAAGAAGCTTATTTCTAAGCATTAAGTCAGATTTAAGAATGTGGTAATGCATATAGGATGGATTTTCACTTAAGCTAATTAAACTTTGTATAACCTTTGAATGTTTCAACATGATTATAAGTACATAAAGAAAAATCCAAAAATACAAATACAGAGTATAGTTGGTAATTATACAGGAAACATTCAATGGAGGAGTCATCTAGGTTCAGAAAAGGCATTTCCAGTACTCCAGAAACCCTTCTGTTTCTTGTCCAAACGCATTCTCCTCCACCCTACTAGATATAACCTATAACTTGAATTTTGTTATAATTAACTTCTAGCTTTACTTATTTTCTCTCCAATACATATATAATAGTGTTAATTATGACAAAATTATATATAATGTGTGAGTTCTGACTGCTCTACCTACCAGCTGTTCCCCCATCTCTCCTTCTCCTCAGATCTTCCTATTCCCTGAGACAATGCCTGAAGAACAATATTGAAATTAGGTCAACTAATAACCCGCCCATGACCTCTAAGTGTTCAAGTGAAAGGAAGAGTTGAATGTTTCTTACATTAAATCAAAAGCTAGAAATGAGTATGCCTAGTGAGGAAGGCATGTCAAAAGCTGAGATAGGCTGACTTGTGTCAGTTAGCCAAGTAGTCAAGGAAACTTCACAAAGGAGAGTTCTTGAAGGAAATTAAAAGTGCTACTCCATCGAACACATGAATGATAAGAAAGTGAAGTAGCCTTATTGCTGATATGGAGAAAGTTTTAGTGGTTTAGATCGAAGATCAAATCAGCCACAACATTCCAGTAAGCCAAAGTCTATTCCAGAGCAAGGCCCTCACTCTCTTCAATTCTGTGAAGGCTGAGAGAAGTGACGAAGCTGTAGAAGAAACGTTTGATGCTAGCAGAGGTTGATTATGAGTTTTAAGGAAAGAAGTCATCTCCATAACACAAAAGTGTAATGCAAAATCGCAAGTGCTGATGTAGAAGCAGCAGCAAGTTACCCGGCAAATCTAGCTAAGATCATGGATGAAGGTGGCTACACTGAACAACAGACTTTGGTGTAAATAAAACGGCCTTCTGTTGAAAGAAGATGCCAAATAGAACATCCATGGCTAAGGAGAATTCAATGCTGGACTTCAAAACTTGAAAGGAGATGCTGACTTTCTTGTTAGGGACTAATGCAGCTGGTGACTTTACATTGAAATCAGTGTTCATTTACCATTCTGAAAATCCTAGGACCTTAAATAATTATGCTAAATCTACTAAGCTTGTGCTCTAGAAAAAGCCTGATGACAGCACATCTGTTTACTGGATGGCTTAATGAATATTTTAAGTTCACCGTTGAGACCTACTCCTTAGACAAAAAATATTATTTTCAAAAGATTACTGCTTATTAACAATGCTCCTCGTCACCCAAGACCTCTGATGGAGATGTACAAGGAGGTTAATGTTGTTTTCATGTCTGCTAATACAACATCCATTCTGCAGTTCAGAGATCAAGTGGTAATTTTAAGTCTTATTATTTCAGAAATACATTTTGTAAGGCAATAGCTGCCAGACGTAATGATTCCTCTGATGGATCTCAGCAAAGTAAGCTGAAAATCTCCTAGAGATGATTCACTATTCTAGATGTGAGTAAGAACATTTATGATTCATGAAATGAGGTAAAAATATCAACATTAACAGGAGTCTGGAAGAAGTTAACTTCAACATTTATGAATGACTTTGAAAGGTTCAAGACTTCAGTGGAGGAAGTACTTGCACATGTGGTAGAAATAACAAGAAAACTAGAATTAGAAATGGAACCTGAAGATATTGCTGAATTGCTGCAATCTCATAATAAACTTGAACAGATGAGAAGTTGCTTCTTATGAATCAGCCAAGAAAATGGTTTTTGAGAGGAAATCTACTCCTGGGGAAGATACTGTGAATGTTGTTAAAATGACAACAAAAGGATTTAGACTATTACATAAACTTAGTTGATAATGCCGCAGCAGTGTTTGAGAGGACTGCTTCCAACTTTGAAATAAGTTCTACTGTGGTTAAAATGCTATCAAATATCATTTCATCCTACAGAGTAATCTTTCATAAAAGGAAGAGTTAATTGATACAGCAAACTTCATTATCTTATTTTGAGAATTTGCCAAAGCCACCCCAAGCTTCAGCAATCACCACTCTGATCAGTCAGTGGCCATCAACATTGAGGGAAGAGTCTCCACCAGCAAAAAGATTACAACTTGCTGAAGTTTCGGGGGATCATTAGCATTTTTAGCAATAAAGTATTTAATCATGGTACGTGAATGTATTAAATATGATATTATTTCACACTTAACAGTATAGTGTAAATATAACTTTTATCTGCTCTGGGAAATTTAAAAATTTGTTTGATGCATTTTGTTGCAATATTTGCTTAATTGAACTGGCCTGGAACTGAACCCACAGTATTTCCAAAGTATGGCAGTATAATTATTCTTTTCTGTCTTATTCTTTTCACTTTACATTATATATGCAAGAGTTACCCCTATGTTGTGGCTATCACTTATTTTTCCTTATAGCAATATAATATTCCATTTTATGAATACACCAAAGGTTATTTTTCCTTCCGAGCATTGATGAACATCTGGGCTTTTTTCCGTTTGGGGCTATTGTAAACAACGTGTTTTTGGAAGATCTACGTGTGTTGCCTGGGGCTCATTGCTTAGTTTCCAAAGACACCAGCCTCTCAGTCTTCACATCTTTGTGTAGTCTGTAGTTCTCTCTCACCGTGTATCATATCAAAGTTGGTCTGTATGAGCGGGTGATACAAGTGATGGGACGGTACTTCAAAGATTAGGCTATAAAACTCTGCAGCTCCGTTTTGGGCATTTGCTTGCTCACTCACCGGCTCACCTGCTCTGCCTCTCTGTTGTCTCTGTCTGTCTCTCTGCCTTTATTTTTCTCTTTCATCTTTCTTTCTTTCTTTCCTTCTTTCTTTCCTTCTTTCTTTCTTTCTTTCTTTTTTTCTTTCTTTCTTTCTTTCTTTTCTTTCTTTACTTTCTTTCTTTCTTCTTTCTTTCTTTCTTTCTTTCTTTCTTTCTTTCTTTCTTTCTTTCTTTCTTTCTTTCTTTGTTTCTTCTCTCTTTCTTTCTTTTCTTTCTTTCTCTCTTTCTCTCTTTCTTTCCCTGTCAAATATCTTATTCTGGGGAAAGCAGCTGCCGTGTTGTAAGCAAACCTATGGGGAGACCCAAGTGGCAGAGAACAGAGGCCTCTGGGCAACAGCTACTGGAGGAGCCAAGCCCCTCCCAACTCAACCCAATAAATACACTAATTGGCTTGGAAGCAGATTTTTTCATTCACTCCTTGACATGGGTGCAGTCCTGGCCTGAAAGCTGGCCTGTAACCTCATGGCAAATCTTGAGCCAGAACAACGCATCTAAAGTTTTCCCAGAGTCCTTCACCATAAGAAACTGTGTGAGATAATCACTGTGTGTTTTTTTAAGCTTCTAGCTTAGGAGATAAATTGTATGCAGCAATACATAACTACAACTACATTTGTTTCTCTCTGACATATTCCCATGATTGAAATTCTGGAACCATAGGTTTGTGTATCTTAAGCTAATTAGATAAGGAAAAATTGAATTTTCAGTAGGTATATGTGATAATCCTTTACTCCATACCATCATCATTACCTAGCGTTAGTACTGCCAGATTTTAAGTTTTAGACCATCTAGTGACCACGTAATCATGTCTCAATGTGGCCTAATATGCATTTATTTATTGGAATAGTAATGAGATGATACACTTTCCCCTATTTTTACTTACCATTTGGCTTCTTTCTTTTGTTAAGCAATTCCTCGAGTCTTTTGGTCATTTATCTACCCCTGAATATATAAAGATATGCTTCCACATTAATTTTAACTTTTGGACTGTCATATTTAGGTTTTTAATCTATATGCAAGTGATTTATGCATACAATGTAAAGCATGGATTTTCTTTTTTCTCCATGTGGACACCCATTTATTGATATATTTCATCTGTTTCTTTTGGATTAGTAAATGGCTTTGGATCACAGCACTTTGAATCTGGTCTTAAAACTCAGGGACCTGTCTTTCTAGGATTTTGGTCTCATAATTTCTCATTAGCTTGGTAGCTTTTAGAAATTTTAAGAAACATTTTTTTAAATTTATTAATAAACATTTTTTAAATTTATTTATTTATTTTTAATTTTGTTTTAAGTTCCGGATACAAGTGCAGGTTTGCTACTTGCACTTGTAGACCAGAACTTAAAATAAAAGTTTAGGTAAACTTGTGCCATGGAGGTGTGTTGTACAGATTATTTCATCAGCCAGGTATCCAGCCTAGTACTCATTAGTTGTTTTTCTTGATCCTTTCCCTTGTCTCACCCTATACCATCTACCTTTTAAAAGGCCCCAGTGTGTGTTATTCCCCTCTATGTGTCCATGTGTTCTCATCATTTAGCTTCCACTTATAAGTGAAAACATGAGGTATTTGTTTTTCTGTCTCTGTGTTAGTTTGCTAAGCATAATGGCCTCTGGTTCCATCTATGTGCCTGCCAAGGATATGATTTCATTCTTTTTTGACCACATAGTATTCCATGGTGTATATGTACCAGACTTTCCTTTTCCAATCCATCATTGATTGGGATTTAGGTTGATTCCATGTCCTTGCTATTGTAAATAATGCTGCAATAAACATAAGTGTGCATGTGTATTTATAATAGAATGATTTCTATTCCTTTGGGTAAATACCCAGTAATGGGATTGCTGCGTCAAATGGTATTTCTGTCTTTAGATCTTTGAGGAATTGCCACACTGTCTTCCACAGTCGCTGAACTAATTTTACTCTCACTAACATTGTATAAATATTCCTTTTCCTCCACAACCTTGCCAACATCTGCTATTTCTTGACTTTTTAATAACAGCCATTCTAGTTGGTGTTAGATGTTATCTCACTGTGGCTTTGATTTGTGTTTCTCTAATGATCAGTGATGATGAGCTTTCTTTCATATGACTTTTGAAAAGTGTCTCTTCATGGCCCTGCCCAGGTTTTAATGAGTTTTTACTTTTTTCTTGTGTAAGGTTTTACCTGTGATTTTATGCAGCATTTTTCATTGTCTTTAATGAGAGGGTAGATCTGAATTATTTCAGCTACCATTGCCAGAATAAATTTCTACTCAACTATTTCAAAATTTATATTGAAATATTTTTATTTTATTTTTGTTTTTTGTTTTTTTTTGTTTTTTTTTTTTTGAGACGGGGTCTTGCTCTGTCACCCAGGCTGGAGTGCAGTGGCCGGATCTCAGCTCACTGCAAGCTCCGCCTCCCGGGTTCACGCCATTCTCCTGCCTCAGCCTCCCGAGTAGCTGGGACTACAGGCGCCCGCCACCTCGCCCGGCTAGGTTTTTGTATTTTTTAGTAGAGACGGGGTTTCACCGGGTTCGCCAGGATGGTCTCGATCTCCTGACCTTGTGATCCGCCCGTCTCGGCCTCCCAAAGTGCTGGGATTACAGGCTTGAGCCACCGCGCCCGGCCTGAAATATTTTTAAATTAAATATTATGTAGTGCAATTTCAGGGTATATTAGGTTTAGTACCCTATCTCATATTAACTGAATAGTAAAAAGAATCTCAAAAATGTCAACTTCTTTGTTGTTGAAAAATCAACAATAATATATGTTAGGTACATACATTCAATTAACTGTCAAAAAATTATTTAGGCATTTTGAAAGAATACATTTTAACTATTGATGCAATTATTTGGATTAAGGAACCAATCTGTAACTTCATCTTGAAATGATAATTATCTACTCTGGACCATATATCTGGACATGAGTCTGTCTGTGGCCAACTTTGAGCTACAGGGATGGTCTAGAAAGCTCTCTGTGTCTTCATCCTCTATGGACCTGTAGGAACAGTAAGTTAGTGGGAAAATTATTCTTATGGCAATGGCAGAACATTTCAGACACATTTCAGTTTCTTCTTGTGCTACTTCTATCAACATCCATTTGGCCAAAGGAAGCCTTGTGAAGTTGGAAGAATTTTCCACCACTAGTGGGAAAACCTTCAAAGTTAGATGTAAAGGATGTGTATTCAAATTCAATCTGTCACATATTCTCCATCCAAAATATACAGACTTATTTGAAAATTGGTGCTGTCTGTAGAATACAAATACAGTTCAAGCAACACATGGTCACCTACCAAAAGTTGCTAAATTAGAATTAGTTTTTCAATTACATTTAGAATATTTGCTTGTTTTTGTAGAGACTACTTGAAGTTGGATAAACATGATTCTTATAACTATATTAGCGACAGAGGTATTGATGTTACTGAAGTTGTTCTGACAAAACTTTAAATTAACTTCAGTTAGCAAGAGGCCCTCATGATATGCAGCAATCAAACTCATATTAAGTGCTATTAGAGAAAGGTTTATAGGCTGACAACATTGGCAGTCTCACTCAGGAAGTTAACAAAAATACATTACAAAAATTATATTAAAATTAATGTAAATATTTATATTATCTTACTTAATAAAATATAGGTGACAAAGTCATGGTTCTAGCAATGAGCAGGAAGCTCCTCTTCCAAACACGGAGAGATGCTTGAGATGTATGATGGAGGACACAAGAGAGACAGGCAATGGCCACAGCCAGGAGCCAGGAAGGAGCTGAGGGCTACAGCAGTGAGCACGTGTGCTGACGCTATTACAGCCTGGGATGGGGCTGCTGCCTGAGCTGCAGTTTCATGGAATTTGGCTTTAGTGACTGTAGAGAAACTTATGAGATAAGGTCCATGGCTTGAGTAAAGTGGAGGATTGGAATTAAAACTCTTGCATTAGGCTGCAACTCTAAGGACTAAAAATCATCAACCACTGGCCCAGGAAGACAACAAAGTGGCTTGTTTCTGCTGGACACTATGTGCGGAGAATTATTACATAAAAGTCTAAAACTTGGGCTTAATTTTTGTTGGAATGTAAATTCTACATTGTATGAGAAACTTCAGTTTAAGAAGTTAACATAAAATATGGTCTCATGTCAGTGATACCTCGGGGGATCCTCATAGAAAAATTGTTCCCTCCTCCACACACATATTTAAGATGAGTTTGCCGTGAAGCATTACAGACTCTTGGGGGAAATAATGCACCTGACCTAAGCTGCTTAAACAACAATGTAAACACGGTTGTAAATAAGTGTTTAACGTGGTTACAAAGATGAAGTTAAACAATCCTTAAAGAAAGAGAAAGACTCAATATTAGAATGCAAAGCAGACTCCAAAAACAAACTCTAACTTTCTAAAATGAAAACCACAGACATTAATATATAAGACCCAAAGGATGGGTCCTAGCCACTGTAGTCTATTAATAAGATACGGAAGGGCAGGCACACCTGAAGAGAAAATCACTGAACTGGAAGAAACACAAAAGGAAATTCGTCAGTGCACAGCATGGTAAGGAAAGCTTCACAGGCATTAATTCATCCTCATATTAACCATATGAGGTGAGTACTAATATAATCCTCATTTTAAAGATGAGCTGAGGCACAGAAAGCTCCAGAAACTTCCCCTTTTTCATCAAACTAACACATGTGTGAACCCAAAACATCTCATGCAGTTCTCAATCTATTCAGAAAGTTTATTTTGCCATGGTTAAGGACAGGCCCATGACACAGCCTCAGGAGGTCCTGACGACATGTGCCCAAGGTGTTAGGGGTGCAGTTTGGTGTTATGCATTTCAGGGAGACAGGCATCAATTAATATATGTAAGATGTCCATTGGTTCAATTCTGAAAGGCAGGACAACTCGAGGCTGGAGAGGGGGCTTTCAAGTCATAGGTAGATAGGAGACAAGCAGTTGCATTCTTCTGAGTCTGTGATGAGCCTTTCACTCAATACACAATTTACATGTGAGAGAAGGGTAGAGGAATCATCACTTATGCCTTAGTGTGGCTTAGTGAAACAATAGGGCAGGGGAAGCCATCCGATATGTATTTGTCTCCGGCGAGTAGAGGGATGACTTTGAGTTCTTTCTCTCCTTTGTCCCCAAGGAATTTCCCCATGGGAAATTTGTGAGGCTGATATATAGCTTTTTTATCTTCATAGCTATCTTATTTAGGAATAAATGGGAGGCAGGTTTGCCTGACATAATTCCCAGCTTGACTTTTCCCTTGGTTTAGTGTTTTGAGGGTCCTGAGATTTATTTTCCTATCTCACATGAAAGAAGCATTATTCAGACACTGGGAGTTAGTGCTATGCCTAGATCTTTGTGGCACAATGCTGCTAAGCTATGGGATATATTTCTATCCTCTAATAGTTACATCTAAATTTTATATAAACCTTATATGTTTTTTTCCAAACAAGTTGCAGGTATTCAGTATTATATGTTTCTGCAGAATATATGGTACTTAAGTCAAATACTGCATGTTCTCACTCATAGGTGGGAGCTAAATAATGTGTACACATGGACACAGAGTGTGGAATAACAGACACAGGGGACTTACAAGGGTGAGATGGTAGGAGAGGGTGAGGAATGAGAAATTATGCAATGGGTACAATTTACACAATATGGGTGATGGTTATACTACAAGCCCAGACTTCAGCACTATGCAATATATCCATGTAATAAACCTGCACTTTTACCCCCTAAATACATACAAATTAAAAATAAAATAAAATTAGAAAATAAATAAAATAAAATAAATAAAAATAAAGTGATTTAACAACCTACTTAAGGTATTCATCAAGTACTAACTCCCTCCATCTTAATATTTCTGGAAACTTTATTTGAACTTAATTTTTTAACATTAATTAGTGTACCTTTTTCAGAGTCTGTAGTAAATGTGTATTGATATTTTATCAGTATTGAGTTTTTTGGAGTTTCTTTCCTCTCATAGCTTTCCTATGGATTACCTTCTTTCTTGCTTGGGTATACTACTGAATTATTTAGTGCTTGAGGGTGGTGAAATATCTCTGCCATTGTTTGTTTATAAATATCCCTACTTTCCCTTTAGTCTTGTGTGGCGGTTTGTGATAAATGTCCAGATTTATTGTTTCTCTAGGCACCCTTGGAAGATAGATAATCCTTTATCTTCTGGCATCTGCATAACTGGTGAGTAACCTGCTTTTAGTCTTTTATACTCTAAATGTTCCCTCTGCTAGCTTTTAATTTTTCTCTTCATTTTTTATATTCTGCATTTTCACTACAGTGTTGCTAAATTTGAATTATTATTAACGTATATTTCTTGGAAATCAGAAGTCATTTGGTTAGTTGTTCTTTGTTGGAAGACATCTTTCTAGGAAAATCTCAGCTATATCTCTCTCATTTTTTTTAACATGGAACTCTAAATACATACAAACTGAAGTATCTCAACTTACCTTCGATGCCTTGAACTGCCCTATAATATGTTTATGTCTGCATTTCTTTGTTTCATTCTGGGTGAAGGTCTCATGTATCTGTTGCAATATTTCAACTTATTACCTTCAGTATGACCAGTACAGATATTTGGCTTATGTAGTTTTTTGTGGTTTTTTTTTTTTTTTTTTTTTTAGTTCTCAGGACTATATATTTTTTTAGTTCAATGGTTTCTAATTATTTATTTTGAAGACACTTTTGGTTGTTTTATTTCTGTCTTTTTTAGGGTCACAATTTCTTGGGGTTTTCTTGATGTTATTTTTGAATTAATCTTTTTGATGTCTTAGATATGTTTATTTTGTAAGTCCTTCTCAACCTATTCCATTAAATGGTTTCATCTGGAATGTTGTCATGTACCTGATGCTGATTTTGTCAACTACTTGTTTTGGTAGTAATTTTTATTTGCATGTGTTTTGAGGCTGGTGTTTTTAGACTGCTGGCGATTGGGTCGGTGTGTTTTATTTTGATCAATTACTCTCTGTGTTTATGCATACGTGTTTAGCAGCTTCCTGTTTCACCGTTCCTAGTCCAGAATCAATTCTTAGAATGATATGCTGGGTCTGCTGTCCTATGATAATGAAAACAATAACTAACAGTAATTGAGTGCTTCAGAGGGCCAGGTTATCTTGTAAGTGATTTATCTGTATTAACCCATTCCAGTCTTACATGTAACTCTCTGAGATAGATAGCAATTTTATTTCTTAGTCACAGATAAGACATGAAAAACATACTTTAATCCCAGCACTTTGGGATGCCAACGCAGAAGGATTGCTTAAGGCCAGGAGTTTGAGACCAGCCTAGGAAACATAGTGAGACCCCATCTATACAAAAACAATTTAAAATGAAATGGGCATGATGGCGTGCATCTGTAGCCCAGCTACTTGGGAGGTTGAGGCAGGAGGAGGATCACTTGGGCCCCAGGATTCAAGGTTACAGTGACCTATGATTATACCACTATACTCCAGACTGGGTGACAGAGTGAGACCCTGTCTCAAAAGGAAAGAAGAGGAGAGAAAAAAGAAGAGAAAAGCAAAAAAGAAAGAGAAGGGAAGGAAAAGAGAAAAGAGAAAAGAAAAAAGAAAAGAAAAGAAAAGAAAAGAAAAGAAAAGAAAAGAAAAAAGAAAAGGAAAGGAAAGGAAAGGAAAGGAAAGGAAAGGAAAGGAAAGGAAAGGAAAGGAAAGGAAAGGAAAAGGAAAAGAGAAAAGTGTAAGTAATCTCCAAAATGTCAAAAGATGGTACATTCTGGAGTCAGGATTTTAACACAAACATTCTTTTCCAAAAGCTCATTTTAATGACTTCAGTGTGGCTTGAAGCTTCAAGAAGCCATCCAACCACTGCACTTGGTTCAGCCCCTGTAGGCAGGGATGAGTCTTGGGCATCCAGCCTTCTGGGCTCATAGTAGGTGTTAGTCTCTGGCTGCAGTTGTGTTCTCAGCTCAGGAGCTAGGAAGTTCTGCAAATAACTGGCTTCAATCTACATGGATGGATTCCATCCAACTTTTTGTATGGAGTGCCTTTTTCTTTCCTGGATTCCCTCACTACCCACACCCAGCTCCCTAGCCCAGCATCTTTCAGCTTCATCTGCATTCAGTATTTGGCATTTTGATTTAACTTCTGCTGAATGAGGCTGTTTGTAAATCTTGTTGGTTTTTTGGTCTTTTTTTTTTCCCCTTGAAGCGAGAGCTTATTGTACTATTTGGATGGAAAGTCTTCACGATCTCTCTCTCCTAGGCCTTTTCTTCACCACCAGAAAATCACCATTTGGAGAAGTTCCAGAATCTTTCATTACAGATTTTCTAGTTACACCCTTGTAGTACTATTTTAAAAAGCAGAACACAGCAAAAACAAAATTTTTCAATGCCTCAAACAATTTGGCATGCTGGCATTTGTGCTGTAGGCTTTTGTGCTAGGGAAGGACAGTGCCAGGGATTCTATGCTTATTGAGCAGAATGACTTTCTGGAGGTGAACCATCACGATTTTTTTTTTCTTGCTCTATTTTTGAGGACTCTTCTGAGGATTCTCTTGCAGCTCTTCCCTTGTCCAATGGGTATAAGGAGATATAACTGAAGTTCTCTCGATGCAACTTGTCCACAGGGCAGGGCTTTCCTCATCCTCCCTATGCCTCTCTGTGGCATTATCTACTAATCAAGTTTCATTTTGGGTTCCCATGGCAATATTCCATATGCATTCCAAGTGGCAGTTGGTGCCATATATTGGGTGGAGTATGTATCATGATGAGTCACCCCAAACTGCTTGCCATCTTCTGGTAACTCCTTCCCCTTTCCTATTTTAGGATGAAAGCCTTAGGTTAAGAATGCAGGTGATCTTCTGAATTCCTCTGTCTTCTGGTTGCTTTTCTTTTTAACTATTCATTTTTGTGTTTTACAAGAAATAACCTTATAATAGTCCTTCAGATCCTTACAGTCTGCCTCTACATACTTCATTTGCCCCTACTAATCTTAGAAAGGTTGTAGCAAGTACTTATAAAATGATGACTGTCTCCAAACATCTTCCATGCCCTTCTGGGTAGCTCCTTCTCCACCTATGAGGGTATTGTTCTAGAATATTTTTCATTACATAAATAACATCTACTCCCAGCAATTTCTTCATATGGCCTTAAAACTTGGTTCAGTATATAAAGAACTGAATGGGAATCTCATTTGAGACAACCATCGTAGGTCATTGAGACTCGCAGACACCTCACGCCGTTTACCAGGTCATCCTCAGAGACTGCTGTGAGTTTCCCTCCATGTCAGCTACGTAAATAGCAATGCTTTTCAGGTTCCATGCTATCTCCAAGAATCTCTTGTTCATTGGAGGAGAAGCAGGTCCCTCACTTAAGAGGCTGCTATTTGATTGAGGCTAGAAAGTGCATATCAATCTTTGAAATTCAAACAAAGACACCTAGAAGCCCTGTAATTTGGGACAAATCTGAAGTTCTCTTTATTTCTGCACTGTAAAGGCCTTTCCTGGCGGTGCACAGATTTTTTAACTCTCTAAACAGCTTTTCAAAAAGTGCATTACTTATCTTGCATGAATCAGCCTGCTTGATCAAATCCTCTTGTTTTTCTGGCGTAGGAGTAGTCCTATGGGAGTCTGACCTGGACAGTAAATAGCTATTATAGCAAACCGTGTTTTCTAGCTTCTTGTTTCTTGTTCCTAATATCTTATTGTCTTACAAATCTTACATCTTATACTTTATTCCCAGAGGAAAATTTGAAGTCTGGGTGGCGGAAACTACAGGGACCTTAGATACTTGGTTTATGGACAAAAGAGTTCATCCTGACATGATTTCTGTCTCATGAAAAAAAAAATGCTTGGAAATATTGTTTTACCTCCCCAGCTTCTTATCTTAAAAAGTAGTTCTGCCCCTTGTGGAGTGAGGATTCTCTATTGGTACACAACTTCTAAGTTGACAGCTTGCCAACAATTACTTCAAAATAAAACTGACTACTCCTCTAGAGGATTATCAATGAACATTGTGGTTTGTGGATATCTCCTGTAATATGTTTGTTATGATGTTATCAGGGTAGATAAGTTAATATTCAGCAAGGGATAATATAAATATATATACAAATTGCTGATACTAATTGTATCACTTGTTTAAGTTTATTTAATAAGCTCACAAATTAAACTATGAGAGCTTTAAATAAATATATATTTATTTAAAAAACAGAATCATTCTTTTGCTATATGAGGTATCCACACAGTGCCTAAGGGAAAGGGCATAGCTTTATAGAACAGCTTTATAGAAAGAAAGAATGAAAACAAGACATTGGTGTGAAATAGTTCTTTGAGTCTGCTTTACCTTGCAGTATGATAACTGTGCTGTGCTTGGTTCTCTGCAAATCTTATTTTATTTTCATTGAAGGGGCTACAGAAAAGGCAGAGGTGGTGTTTAGACCCCTGCAGTGAATCAGAAAAGCTCTACAGTCAAAAGACCAGATAACTGAATTGAAAGGTAGTCAAGTCATCAAACTGAAGAGTAGCTAAGTCAAGAACTACAGGAGCAATTTCGCTGAATGCTCCCAAAAATGAACACCACAGTGGACCAGTGTGAGGCTGGAGATCAAAGTCTGGGAGGCTACTTTGCTCCGAGATGCATTCAGGATCTCAGGGATGCTCAGGGCTCTACGGTATTTTGAATAAGCAATTGGCAAACCATAATGGTTTAAAAGCACAGGAAACAAAATACTTTGAAATAAATTAGATTTGCTTTTTAAACTGAATTTGCTTATTCTTTTGTTTGTTTTTGTTCATTCTCAACTTATTCCCTCAGTTTCTTCTGAAAAAAAAATGGAAGAATTTTAAAATTCATGTTATGGAACACTGAAAATGATTAAAGACATGACCCTAAAGGGAACACAAATGTAGAAAAAATTAGGACACGGGGATAAAAATAATACCCTAAATAAGCCAGGTATTTCTGAAAAATACTACAATTGGCCAATATTTTGGCCTCGTAGTAGTCAATGAGAAGAAGGAAAGACAAAGAATGATGTGATTCAAAATTTTCCTCAGCAAAAATTAACTGCTGAGAATTTTGAGACACTTAAAATGTGAGAGATGGTTTCTTCTACAGGTCTCGGTCAGTAGACAAGATTTCTTTTTTATTTTCCAATTATTCGAATGCTACGTGTTTTAAAATCTAATAATTGTTGGGGTGTTATGAAGCCTATGCCCAAAATAATCATTTATACAACTATCCATTCTCCAGAGAGTGGTACAGTGAAGACTGTCAATACCATTGTCAAATGGCAAACCAATTCATACAAAATGTCCATTCTACCTGGTATATTTGAATCACAGATAACTCTGTGTTGACTGGCTTACCAAAGTTAAAGGTAACAGACATGATTTCATTTCATTCTTTGTATTATTATTTATTATTCATAACCTTGATAATGAAATATACATGAATACTACATGACTATGAATGAACATTATAAAAGTGGTGAGGTTAAATAATATATAAATAATTGAGGAAGAATACTGTTTTACGTGTAAGATTAGAGCCAGAGGGGAAAAAGATTTTTAATCATGAATTAGCTGTAGTGTGTGTTTTCCCTTCATGCACAAAATGAAATATTTACGTGGCAAAATCAACTGTTTCTATAACTCATGTGTGGCAATTACTCCTCTTATTTCTTGGGCAGGGGCTGGTGTATCTATCAATGCGTCCTTCCTCTTCCTGCCTCCACTCTTCCCAGGTTAGAGTCTCCCTGTGGATTCTCACACCACCCTCCTTTCCAGGTGGGAGAGATGAGCCCAGGTTAGTGGAAATCCACGGGGGCACTCTCTCCTGGGGAAGCTCCCAGCTGTTAGCTGTTTCACAGGTTCAACCACATTTGGAACCTATCTGCCTTTCTGTCCCAGATGGCCATGCTCTCTGCTAGATGTGGTGTCAGTTGTCTGAGATGAGGCCACCACACCAAGTCTCTGCCTCTCAGGATCCAGTCTGGTGCACATGGACAATGAAATCCTTGCTTAATAAGCTGCTGGCACTGTTCCTGCAGTAGAGAGGAGTGCGGGTTTACTCTTCATTTGAAAATGTACTCAAAATACCAACTGAATTCTGTCCCTGCTAGCTTGCTTCAGCACTAATACCTCTATTTCATAAATATAACTTTAAAAAAAAAACAAAACTCTATAGTCAGAAAAACTAACTACGAATGCCAAGAGTTTCTACTTCCTATTTTTGTCTCAATTAAGTAATACCTGCAGTTCTAAATTGGCACGAGTTTACACAATGAAAGCAACGTTGGACTCAGCAAAATTTCTGCATCACAGCACTGACTAGGCAATCTCCTGCATTGAGAATCACCACTCTGCCTGGCCCCACCTCACTCCGAGTGAATACAGCAGCCAGAGATCTCTAGTCTCTTTCAGGACCTGGGCCATCCCAGGAACTCTCCTGTGGATAGGGTCCTATGCAGGCCAGTGGGTCATGACATCTGTTTATGGTGAATAACTGAACTCTGGATTGCTTTCAACTTCTCTTTATCCCTCTACGTATTTGCAGTTTTAAGAGAGCACTGCAATAAAGGATAGAACTATTTTTTTTTTTGATCTGTGATCACCTTTCTATTTAGAAGCATGTGTCCCACAAATTCAATATTTGTCAAGAGACGGTTTTAATCCTGCTAAATGCAGTTTCCCTTTTGAATGCCTTCTCATTCTCTGCAGCTTAGGTTCATAGCCTGGGCATGACTCTCATTCCTCCCCTGAGGAAGTCTGATGCAGATATTGGGGGTGATGACATGGATAGAACTATCTTCCTACACTGTTGGTGCCATGTGACCACAGCATCTAGCACATTCATTGTAAATGGAAGTGAGCTACAGACTGTCCTTGTCTGTCAATAATAGCTCCAAGATAGGTGAGGCTGGCTTTGCCATGGAGAGAGGACAGATTAACCGCTGAGGACCCCAGTGCTGACTGGGCCCTAACTGGCTGGCAGCTGCATCTCAGCAGCATCCTTGTGCCCCAGTGCTTCTCTCTGCTTCTTCCACGGTAGGGACATGAACTTCATTTTCTGTATCTCACCGTCCCACAGTGGTAATAATATAAGGGGCTTGTCAAGGGCTTCATTCTCTCATTCTGCTGCTTCCCAGCAAAGACATTTGGTGACTTGGTTTCAGTTGTCTTGAGGAAAGCTTTCAGCTTCTCCACATCTCTGTTGGCACAGGCCTCTTGTCAGTCACAGTTATCCTACGAATCAATAAAACTAACTGATCTAAACAGAAAAAGGGACTTATTAAAGGATATTAGATAGCTCATACAATTTTCAAAAGGGCCTGAAAATCAAGTCTAGGAGCTGTTCTGTTAGGACCGCATTGTGGAAGTCATCCAATTGGCTCCACCGGCCTGCAGGCACTTGGCAAAAATGAGAAACATTTTCTAGAAATGCAAAGACCTGAGCTTGCTTCCAAGATATGCCAATTTCTTATACTTCATCATAGCCTCAGGTCTCTGTTCTTCTACCAGTAGTAACTGCAGCAATGAAGAAGGATTTGTAGGGTCTTCATGTACCCTAATACTAACCGGCAGTGCATGTTTTATGAGGTCTAAGCAGAACTTGTGGCAAGAACTTCAGTCTTGCCTGACTAAAACATGAAAAACACTATCTATCAAGAAGAATTTGTTTTAAGTTTTCTCAACATTTCCTCCCAGGCTAACCATGGCCTAACAGTCATCCCCTGCAACCAATTTTTCCAGCCCATCACATTCTAGCAATGTTATTGTAGAGTGTCCAGAGTTCTCTCTTCTGGTATTCAAGAAAACTTTTGTCTACTGATAGGGTTCTGAGTGACCTGAGAGAACAAAGTCAATCGAAGATCTAGGTGAAGAGGATATGCCTTCCAGCATATAAATATTTCAAGTACATGGATACACAGAGAAACATCCATAGCATTTGCCCAAGAGATGGTGGTAATGATGATGATGATGATGATGACATTGAGCAATAGAAAACAATGTACACATTTTAACAAGATTAGTTGTTCTATGGATGCCATGTGGAAACACAATGATTGTTATCAAGTAGTAGTTACACGTTGCAAATACTATATAGTAAATATGCGGAGATTTTTCAATAGAAAATGATCCTTAGCTATTTTTTTCAAATGATGATACTTGGCAATGAACTATAGGTATGCAGATTTACTAGAGACAGGAAGATGGCATTTTCAATAACTCACAGAGAGGAACATGGCATTTTTAATAAATTACATAAAGAGTTATGACATTTGAAATGAAAATTGAAGTTCACCTAAATGACTTTATTTTCCATAAAACAGAATAATGTTTCCCAAGTTAGTTTTATAACCTTGTTATGAAGTATGTACTTCATTATGATTTCATAAATTATGTTAGGGAAATATAGTTGAAACCATGCCTTATATAATACATACATTTTTAGTAGACATTATTGTTTTTGTGAAGAATTATTCTACTCTAATAAAATATGTGGTTCCAGAGCTTTACTCATATACTTGATACATTAGTTTGGATGCTATAAGACAAGATAAGGTTGCATATATTACATTTCTAATTATTTTCCAAAATCTTTTAATTTAGGGGGAATCCCAGCAGGTATGCAGATAGCTAGCTTCTGACATTTCTCCAACATTAAACTGTAAATCCATTGAGTAAAATTTTCCACTGTTTTACAAAATATTATCCTCTCTGTAAAACTGAACATCTAATAAATTATCTAAATTTTTCTTTGCCACTCATCTTCCACAAATACTGTAAAAAGAAAATAATTTTACCACATTGTGACCTATGATGACTTACTATTTCCCTGTGTTTACATATTACTTTATATTTAGTGGTGTTGTTTACAATTTACTGTTAAAATGTGTACAAATGTGTATATACATATTTCAAAAAAGGCATGAAAGGTTCAATCTTACATTGTGATACCTTAAACATGGAATTAATATTTCTTGCTTCTAGTTTAGAAACTAAAAAAGAATATCTGAGAATGAAATGAGTATCTAAAAATGCCAGAGTATCCCAATAAGACCTCGCTTTCCTCCAGTCATTATTTACTCATTTATAATTTTATTGAACAAGCCATTTATTCAAATTTTCTGATTGCGTACATAAGGAGATTGAGATTTTAAAAGCTGAAGTGATTTGCTGAGGGTCTTATGACAAGGGTTTGTGACTTTTCCTTAAATAAATAGGAAACCTAGAGCTTTCCAGGATGAGCATGGAGCTAGACAAATATTAGGTTACTGTCTTCCAAGGCTTAAAGTTCATTCCATGAAGTAAAAAATCCAAGAAGGTGAAAATACGCTGTATCATCATTAGCACTATAGGAGAGTGTACACACACACACACACACACACACACACACATATATATATCTAACTGTATGTTATGTTAATATTAATACAACTGTATATTATGTTAATATTGAAATATCCACAGAAATACAATTTTGAAGGATTATATAGAATGAATACAAATATGTTTGCTCTAACACACAATCAATTTTGTGTATATTTGAGGAGTGCATCCCCTATGTGGAAACTATTACCATAGGACATGATGAGGTATTTATATAGAATTTGTGGACTCAATATATAGTGCAGTGTATTAAGCAAATAATAATTTGTTATTTTGATAGCACATACTTTTTTCAATTCACTGCCTATGTCTTGAAGAGTAAATGTGCCTAATTATCTTCCAAAGATAATTAAAGCATTCTTGTTGACAAGGTTTACAATGATCACAACAGTCTCAGAAGAAAAGAAAATTCAATGGTAAGAATCATCATACTATGCTCTAATTCTTGTAATGCTGTTTTGTTTTTATAATTTCAACATTTATTTTAGATTCATGGGTACATGTTCAAGTTTGCTGCATGAGTATATTACTTAATACTGAAGTGTAGGGTCTGAATGCTCCCTTTACCCAGGTGGTTGGTATAGGACCCAGTCGGTAGGTTTTCAACCCTTGCCCGCCTCTCTCTTTCTCTCTCTCCTCCCTCTCTAGTACTCCCCAGTGTTTATTTTTCCCATCTTTATGTCCATGCATATCCAATGTTTAGCTCTCACTTATAAGTGAGAACATACAGTATTTGGTTTTCTGTTCCTGTGTTAATTTTCTCGGATAATGGGCTACAGCTGCATTCTTGTCGCTGCAAAGGACATGATTTCATTCCTTGTGTATGCGTACCACATTGTCTTTGTCCAGTGCTTCCTTGATAGGCACCTAGGTTGACTCTAAGTCTTTGCTGTTGTGCATAGTGTTATGATGAACATACAAGTCTACGTGTCTTTATGGAAGAGTGATTTGTTTTCCTTTGTGTATATATCCAGTAATGGAATTACTGGGTTGATGATAGTTCTAAGTTTTTTGAGAACTCTCCAAACTGCTTTCCACAGTGGCTGCACTAATAAACACTCCCACCAACAGTGTATACACATTCCCTTTTCTCCATAGTTTTACCAGCATTTGTTATCTTTTGACTTTTTAATAACAGCCATTCTGACTGCTGACTGGTATGAAATGGTATCTCATTGTGGCTTTGATTTGCATTTCTCTAATTATTAGTGATGTTAGCATTTTTCATATGTTTGTTAGCCACTTGCATGTCTTCTTTTGAGAAGTGTCTGTTCATGTACCTTGACCATTTTTTATAAGGGTTATTATTATTATTATCCATTGAATTGTTTACATTCCTTATAGATTCTAGCTATTAGACCTTTGCCAGATGCATAGTTTTCAAACATTTTCTCCATTCTATAGTTTGCTTATTTACTCTTTTTATGGTTTCTTTTGCTGTGCAAAAGCTCTTTAGTTAGGTTCTAATTGCTAATTTTTGTTTTTATTGCAATTGTTTTTCAGTAATTAGCCATGTATCTTTTGCCAAGGCCAATACTGAGAATATTTGCTAGATTTCTTCTAGCATGTTTATAGTTTGAGGTTTTACATTTAAATCCTTAACCTATATGGAGTTAATTTTTGTATATGGTGATAGGTAGGGGCCTATTTTCATTCTTGTATGTATGGCTAGCTGGTTATCCTGGCATCATTCATTGAATAGGGAGTCCTTTCTCCATTGCTTTTTTAACGAACTTTGTTGAAGATCAGATGGTTTCAGGTGTTTACCTTTATTTCTGGGTTCTCTATTCTGTTGCATTAATCTGTGTGTCTGTTTTTGTACCAATACCATGCTGTACCAATACCATGTCTACCATACCATGTCTACCATAGCCTTGGGGTATAGTTTAAAGTCAGGTAACGTGATGCCTCCAGCTTTGTTCTTTTTGATTAGGATTGCTTTGGCTGTTCAGGTTCTTTTTTTTAATATTAATTTTAGAATACTTTTTTATTTTCTTAAGATGGAGTCTGGCTCTATTGCCCAGGCCGTAGTGCAATGGCATGGTCTTGACTCACTGCAACCCCCAAGTTCAAGTGACTCTCCTGCCTCCACCTCCTGAGTAGCGGGAACTACAGGCTCATGCCACTACGCCCAGCTAATTTTTGTATTTTTAGTAGAGATGGGGTTTCACCCTGTTGGCCAGGCTGGTCTCAAGCTCCGGACCTCAGATGATCTGCCCGCCTCAGCCTCCTGAAGTGCTGGGGTTACAGGCATGAGCCACCCTACCTGGCCAGAATACTTTTTGCTAACTCTGTGATAAATGATATTCATAGTTTGATAGGAATATTGCTGAATCTGTAGCCATGTTCTTTTTGCTTAGGATTTCTTTGGCTATTTGGGCTTTTTTTGGGTTCTGTATGAGTTTTAAAGTAACTTTTTCTAATTCTATGAAAAATGTAGGCCGGGCGCGGTGGCTCAAGCCTGTAATCCCAGCACTTTGGGAGGCCGAGACGGGCGGATCACGAGGTCAGGAGATCGAGACCATCCTGGTTAACACGGTGAAACCCCGTCTCTACTAAAAAATACAAAAAACTAGCCGGCCGAGGTGGCGGACGCCTGTAGTCCCAGCTACTCGGGAGGCGGAGGCAGGAGAATGGCGTGAACCCGGGAGGCGGAGCTTGCAGTGAGCTGAGATCCGGCCACTGCACTCCAGCCTGGGTGACAGCGCGAGACTCCGTCTCAAAAAAAAAAAAAAAAAAAAGAAAGAAAAATGTAGTTGGCAGTTTGATGGGAATAATGTTGAATCTATAGATACCTTTTGATAGTATAGCCATTTTCATAATATTAATTCTTTCTATCTGAAAGCGTGGAATGTTTTTTCCATTTGTTTGTGTTATCTCTGATTTTTTCCACAGTGTTTTTTAGTTCTACTTGCAGAGAATTTTCACATCCTTGATTAACTGTATTCCTAAGTATTTTATTTTTGTGTGTATGAGGCTATTGTAAATGAGATTTTATTCTTGATTTGACTCTCAGATTGCATATGAGTGTGTATGCTCTGATGTTGGGTACATATATACTTAGGATAGTTAAGTCTTCTTGTTGAATTTGTTGGTGCATTTCTGTACTGGTATTTTTGTACAGTGATTTTGTATTCTGAAACGACTGAAATAATTTATCATTTCTGGGAAGTTTTGGTGGAATTTTTAGGATTTTCTAGGTATAGAATCTTATTGTCTACAAAGAGAGTTACTTTGACTTCCAATTTTCCTATGTGGATGCCTTTTATTTCCTTCTTTTGCCCAACTGCTCTGACTAGAATTTCAAGTACTATGTTGAATAGTAGCAGAGAAAGTGGGAATCCTTGTCTTGTTCTAGTTTTCAAGAAGCATCATTTCAAATTTTGCTTATTCAGTATGATGTTGGCTGTGGGTTTGCCATAGATTACTTATTATTTTGAGGTATGTGTCTTCGATGTCTGGTTTGTTGAGAGTTTTTATCACAAAGAAATACTGTATTTTATAAACTGCATTCATTTATTGAGATGATCATATGGTTTTTCTTTTTAATTCTGTTTATGTGGTGAATCACATTTATCGATTTACATATATTGAACTAACCTTGCATCCAGAAATAAAGTCTACTTTATTGTAGTGAATTAACTTTTTAATTAACTTTTAAATTAATTAGTTAACTAATTAGCTACTGAGTTCAGTTAGCTAGTATTTGGTTGAGGATTTTTGTGTCTATGCTCACTAGGGATATTAGCCTGTATTTTTCCTTTTCTGCTGTGTTCTTGCCAGATTTGGGAATCAGGGTGATGCTGGCTTAATAAAATGAGTTAGGGAGGAGTCCTTCCTTCTCAGTTTTTTAAATAGTTTCAGTAGAATTGGTGTCAGTTCTTTGTACATTTGGTAGAATTTGTCTGCGAATTTGTCTGTTCCAGATCCTTTTCTTGATGGTGATTTTTTACAGATTCAATTTTGGTATTTGATATTTGTTTCTTCCTGATTCAATCTTTGGGAATTCTGTCTTTGCAATAATTTTTTAATTTCTTCTAGATTTTCTACTTTGTGTGCATACATGTGTTCATACTAGTCTCTGAAGATCTTTAATATTTCTGTGGGATAAATTGTAATGTCACCATTGTCATTTCTAATTATGCTTATTTTGATCTTCTTTCATTTTTTATTTGTTAATGTAGCTAGTGGTCTGTTGATCTTGTTTATCATTCCAAAAACTAACTTTTGGTTCACTGATCTTTTGTATGGATTCCTGGGTCTCAGCTTCATTCAGTTCTGCTTTGATGTTAGCTGTGTTTTTTCTTCTGGTAGCTTTGAAGTTAGTTGGTTCTTGTTTTTCTGTGTTTTTTAGGTATGATGGTAGGTTATTGATTTGAGATCTGACTACTTCATGTAGGCATTTAGTGCAATAAATTTTCCTCTGAATACTGTTTTTGCTATATCCCAGATATTTTGGTATGCTCTGTCTCTGTTTTCATTTATTTCAAATAATTTTTGATTTCTACCTTAATTTACTTGTTTATCTTAAAGTCATTCAAGAGCCAGTTGTTTAATTTTCATATAATTATGTGGTTTTGAGAGCTCTTCTTGGTATTGATTTATATTTTTATTTTACTTAGGTCTAAGTTGGTATGATTTTGATATTTTGAATTATTGAGACTTGCTTTACGGCTGAGCATGAGTCAATCTTAGAAGATGTTCCATGTGTAGATGAGAAGAATATATATTCTGTGTTTGATGGGTAGACTATGCCGTAGATACCCATTAGATCTAACTGGTCAAGTGTCAAATTTAAGTCCTGAATATCATTGTTAGTTTCTTTTTTGTTTTTTTTTGCCCTGTCTAATGCTGTCAGAGGGGTGTTCAAGTACTCCATTATTATTATATGACTGTTTAAGTCTTTTTGTAGGCCTAGAAGTACATGTTTTATGAGTGCGCATGCTCTGATGTTAGGTACATATGTACTTAGAATAGTTAAGTCTTCTTGTTGAATTGAAACCTTTCCATTATTGTAATTTTCAAATGGTGAGCCAAGTCTATGTAAGCAAAATTATACAACAATTTTGTATAATTTGTAATAGTGTAAAGACAATATGTTTTGACATATTTAATGAGAACTTCAGCTTCTTAACAAAATCTCTTATGAAATAAATTGGTTCACTGATTTTTCAGCAAATTTGGAATATAAAATTATAAAATACTACCAAATTGTTCTAGAAAATCAATCAGCAAAATTATTGCAAAATTTGGCAATACATGTTTTTCTCTTAAATGCATTTAAACTCTGACTCCTTACTTAGGTCCCAGTGATTTAAAAGCAACAACAACAACAAACCTATAAGTTTCTCTGATCTAACATCTACTAGGGAGCAGTTGATTTCTTCTCCCAAACTTGTTCTACTGTGGCCTTTTGTTGTCCTCTCCATGAACACACCAATATCTGCATAGTTGATGAAGCCAAAACCTTTACCTAAGTCTTAGTTCCTCTCTTTCCTTAAATCTAGGCTAAATACATCCCCTGATTTATACTTCTAGTCCTGGGTTAGTAATAATTACCTCGTTTTACATTAAAACGATTGTGGTTTGGAGACTAAATTATATGATGACTTTTGCTGTCTCCTAAATCATTTTTTCATCAAACCCTGTAAGAGCAACCGAAAATATATAGATCTTAATAATCCAGTCTTCCCTATCCATTTGTCACTACCATGGCTCAAGCCTTTGTTGTCTTGAACTTGAACCACTTCCACCTACCATTCTCTCTGCATCCAATCTTGTTTCCATCACCCATTCTGGAAAGTAGGATCTAAAGTGATCTTTATCAAATGGAACCACTTTCCTTAAAGCGTTCTATTCCACATGGGAAGGCTAAGCTTTTGGCTATGTCTGCATCTCCACTCACTTTGTTCTTAGCCATGGGTTCAGAAACCCATGTGTTCTTTCTGCCCCAGCTAATTCTCACTAATTCCCAGGAGCCTCTGCATCCTGGAGTCTCTGGCTTCTGAGTGACTAGCCTCTTCTCAACATTCATGTCTTAGAACAAATGCCAATTCTTCGGAGAGACTTTCCTCACTAGTCAGCAAAAATAGCCCACCAGCCACCCATGAGCTCTATTACATGGTATTCATCATCTCCCTTCATAATGTTCATCATCTTCAACTAAAGTTGTTGTGATCATTCATCTGCCTGTCTTCCTCATATTATAATTACTACTTGAGCCTCTTGTCCATGACTGTAATTTTGATGCTTCCAACAATGTCCAGTACATTTCATAGTACACACATTAGAAATATTCATTAATGCAAGATTAAAGTTCATTTTCATATAATCATATTTAAAGGTCATTATTATTATTCATTGAAAAATGTCTCCATCTGATAGGAAGTAGTCCAAAAGATATCTTCCAAATCAGAATACAGTTTACAAAAGCTATTAAAAATTAAGCTTCATCATTCCTCCCAACATTCAGGATTTGAAATAATATTCACTACATTTCACAAAGTTATTATAACAAAAAAGCTAATGTTCTAATAAAATAATAATGTAATCGACATGGTGTATTCTTCAGAAACTTGAATGTAGGAGAAATGCCTACATTTTCTCTACATCAAAATAAATCAGATTTCATGCCAACATATTTCTGTAATTTCAGATGCAATCATTTTTAAATAAGCTATCCCTCATAAATGTTGCACAGGTTATCTGAGTGGGGAGTTAGGGGGTTATGCAGGAGCTCAGAACACAAGGGTATGGGTTCTAATCCATTGTGGTCACCGCTGGCATTGTTTATGGCCAAGTCCACACAGTCCTTTGAAGTTGCAGGCTACTCGGAGGCATGTCAAGCTGGATTCATCACCCTTACCGATCCTGAGAGCCCCACTGCCCGGGCAACTCCCTTCTCCACGCACCTCGTGAGCCAGAGCCCCCAGAAGGCCTTCCCACCACCTGGAGAGTCGGTTAGTGAGGTTTTCTCCCTGCTATATACAGCCATTTATTTTCCCATCCTGTTACCCTCTCTACTTTAGGATAACCTCCTCAGAAGTCTCAGAGTTTCAAGAAGCTGAAATAGGAATGCAGCCTCTACTTTCTGCTCTGCCACTGAAAATGCTGCAATGACAAAGGCTCTTAAACTTTGCCAGTGTTCCTTTGGCAGTGTGTACCTATGATCCCTGTCTCAGAAGAATGATTAAAATATATATAATCACAAAGGAAACAAATTATATTGAAATTCAATTTAAAATGTGCTTCTTTTATTAACCACATTTAACCATGATTTAATAAGGACTACTTACTTTTTAAAACACCATAATTATAGTGATAAGCAAAACACAAATTTGATGTATCCATAATAACTGCATATAAATGTTAAAGTATTTAAAATTTTATGAGTGTTCTTGTTATGTCCGAATCTACTGTGTTTTAAAATTTACATTCATATTTGAAAAAAGCGTAAAGTTTCAATTAGAAGTTACTAAAGTTGAAGGCATATATATATTTTTTCTTATCCAGGTTCACAGATGACCCCTCATTAAGAACCTAACTTAATGATCATTATAACATCTGTGGTATGATAAATAGTTTATCCCACTAAAAACCAACCTGACTGATGCTTGAAGACTCAGATTTGGGTATAATACAGCAGAGCTTTATCTCCAGATGTATATTCTCATTCCACGCACATTACTGAGAAAACTCACCTTCCCTCTTTACGTAACTAGTAATAATGATCCCTTCTACCAGTCCTGGCAAACACAGAATTTCTTCTAATTTGATGATTAGACTCCTAAGTACAGGTTCAGATTATATGTAGGAATGTGAGCCCTCTCCTGCAACCCAATTTTTTGGGTTTTAAAAGAAATTAAATGTTAAATGTACTTTGATCTTCACCACATCCTGTGAGCTGAGTATAAGTCGGCCATGACACACTCCCCTTAGATACATGAGTAAGATGAGGTGCAATGATATTATCTGAGTGACAGAAAGTCTGAGACCTAGGGAAAGTCAGAGCTGGAGCAATAATCTCTGTTGGTCAGCTCTGTCCTTTGCCTCATGGTGCCTTCCTGCTATGTTATTAGAAGTGCTACAAAGCACACATTTTGAAAGCAGAAGCCAAAGTTAGGCAATGTGTGTATACACATACACACACACACTCGCACACACACACTACACGCAGCAAGTATTTGTTTCTCTTTGGTAGTCTGCTTCTGTCTACATACTATACATTTCTAAACAGAGATGTTCCCTGAATTACATTAGACACAAGTGAATTTGTTTGATTTAAAGTTTTAGTTTAAGGCAGAGTGGACATTTTATCCTTCATTTCTCTGAAAACTTTTTTGTCTTTCATGCCATTATTAGCATATCATATTACCTGTTGATACATAATTTTACATTTTGATTCTAGCATCATTTCAGAATTTTAGAATTACTTAAGTGGCTGAATTTTTGCAGAAAACCTTCTGTTATTGATAAAACTGACTGAACTATGATGAAATGATAGGTATCTAACCACATTCTAAGTTGTGGTTAGTATGATAGTAGAAGTAAATTGAAGTTGGGATTTCCACTTTAGTAGAATAGATAAATAACAATAGATAATAGATTTAATTTGGTATTTCCACATTAACATCTAAAAATTACAGTCATTGGAGTAGCCACATTTTGAATCAGAGGTTTCATTTTTTATATAGAATAATTTGTATATTAATTTTTCTAAACAGAGGACTCAATGTTTGCTGTCAAATGTATAACTCATATGGATTCCATAGGTTTCCTCCTTGTGTTAGTATTCTACTCTATAATGTTGCTATATAAACACGTACACATTCTTTTAATTCTGAAAAAGTATAAACATGGAAATTCCAAAGAAGGGATCTATATTTAATCAGGGATAATTAAATATTTCAAGCTTTGCATGGGTAATCTATCTTGTCAGTAAAGGCATGAACAACTTTCCCAGGTACTGAGCATGGTTCAGTTGTCCTGATTGATACAGAATACTTATACTGTCAATAAAACACACCAGAGAATTAGAATTCTCAGCATTGGGGTGATGGCTTGTGCTAAGTGGCTTTAGTGATTGCCAAGACACTGCCATAAAAGCAGGTCATCATGTTTCAATGATTAACATAAAATAAAAAATGAAACATTTGTATATTCAGTAAGAAAAATGCAATCTTCAAACATCTGATAATTTGATTTAACCATTAATATTCCCCCAGAAATGGTTTATGAGGCATGCATTTTTCATGGCCAGGCTTCAAACGAAAATGTTATAGGTAGTCTTTAAGTTAGATACTTTATAATAAATAAAATTTATTTATGATTCATTATTTTATGTAACAAGTAGCTTTCACTTTCACTTTCATGGTAAATAACTTAAGAATTGAGTTTCTGGATCCCTTGGGAATAGTGACAATACTCACAAATAAGGAAATAAGTAGACTCAGTCCATGGTGCTACGTTGCTCTTAAAGATAGCAGACCTTACTCTGACAGTCAGTGTCTCAGCAGGATCCAGAAACAGAGCTTTTCTGCCTTTCTCCTCTCCAGTTAGAGATCCACAATAGCAGAGAAGAGGACACCGATTGTTTCAGGAAGATGTGCCTCTGTGCCCCTTTCCTCCTTGTCCTTAACGGGCTTAGTTCTACATGAAACAGGCCTGGCTGTACCCCATGGTGAGCTCTCTCATTCTCTGCATGACAGTTCTCTCTCTCTGGAGAGAACCAGAATGGGGAGGAGAGATAAGAATTATTTAAGTTGGAGAGGCAATGCAATTTTAACACTTCAACTGATGGATTATTTTACATATTTCCTATTTGAAGTTTAAGTTATTAATATACTTTACTGTACATATCTTACGTTTTTTAAAGTGTTTGAGGGCACTGCCAATTTTAGAGTTTGAAGTGATATTAATAGTCATTCGGTTCAAAACTTTTTCCCAAAGACAAAACATGTGAATTGCAAAGAAGCCAAAGCATTTGTGAAACAGCTTCTTTTATGTATAATTTCTCAGTAAGCCATGATTGATTGAAGAGTTCTTTTCCAAAACCTATTATTTCCCAGGATATCAGAAGGAATGTAGAGAGGAGAATATCAAAGAAAATAAATTTCCTGCTTTATGCCTTCAATATAAGAAATGGTAAAATTATGGTTCTTTTATCTTCAAGAATTATGTTACTTTCTTTTGAGTAATCATTAATTAACATCCATCAGTTCATTTTTTAAACCTTTCATGGTTAGGAGAAACCCAAAGAGAGACTGCCCATAGCCATTTTGCCTGACGACACAATACAGGTCATCAGCCCTCTGCTTGGAGACACGCCTACCTTCTTCTTTTGCAAAATTCTCACTGTCCTTTTCTGTTAAGGTGTGGGCAAAGGGAGCTAAAAGACAGCATTCATTGCCCTCTTTGCTTTCATTGCCCTCTTTGCTCGGTACTTGGTGTAAATTTCCTGCACTTAAATGCCCAACATCCAGTGGTTTGTTCAATAAAGGCACAGGAAGCAAAGTGCTTGCTCAGCCTACAGGGATGCCGTAAACCCTGTTTCTAGAAGGAGCTTAGAAGCCCAGCAGTCTCTGAATTATGTGAGAATCACTCAGCAAATGGTTGCTGCAGCATATTAATAGAGGACGAGTATTGATTCACCTAAAATTAGAGCACACCTCAATATACTTCTATTGCCACAAGACTTTGACTTTCAAGGCTTTGTTACAGAGTCCAGAATCTGTAAAATGTGAGAATGTAAGAGTGGAAATAAAAATCTCCTATGTTCATCAGACCTATCAGAAGACAGAGTGGAGGCAACATTTTAGAAGTTTCTAAAGCTGTGGACATCTGGGATAATTTCAGTTTTCAGAAAAGTCTGCCCTGAGCTGAAGGGGTTCTTTACTATCTCTTCTTTGTACATTACTTCCTGTTTCAGGGAATCTACAAGATAAGCTTGAGGATCCCATAGCGACAGAAAGAAAAAAAAATGCTCAAACACATGCCTGCATGTGCACACACAAAACACACACACACACACACACACACACACACACGATGGAACTATGCCAAAGAGACACAGGAATCAACTGGAAGAGCTCCCAATGGACAAACCTGGGACAATTTGATCAAACATCATAAATAAAATGCTTAGATTATAACTAAAACTATAACATAAAAGGCTGTGAGTACACAGTGATATAAATAATGATTGAATAAATACATAAACGGGGGAGAAGAGGCACATCTCCAATGAAGATGATTCAAAATAATTTATGTACATATTCTGCCCTCAAATAAGTGAAGCAGGATATTTCCCTGATGTCTTCACAGGACTCACAACAGGGGTGCCTTGTTTACTCAGCCCACAGCTTTCAACTCCTAGTGGGAGGGAGCCTGGGAGCAAATGAGATGGGAACTAGAGTGCATGCATGCTGGAACCAGCTGGTTGCTTTGGTGTGTCAGGGGCAAACTCCACTCACTCAGACCTGCTGCATTCCACCCCTTGTGGGAGGGAGCACACATACGAGCAGGTGCAGGAGCCAGGGCAAGAACTTCTGGGTGCTGGCAGGAGTGAACTCCGTGTGGGCCTTGCAGCAGCATCTTGGAAGGTGCTCATGATCCCTGAAGTGCCATAGGGTGTGTTAAAGTACTCTTTTAGCTCAGCCATCTGCAGATGGCTTAAATGTTAACAGCTCAGTGGGCCCTCTACCTTTTCATGTGAGGTTGCCTTCTGCCAGCAAGGGCAAATGGCAAGTGTGAGAGCCTTTCACATCTGTACTCGTGGCTCCCAAGCTCTTGTCTGGCATCCAGGAGAAATGAGGTCACATGAATGAATTGAAGAATGGTAAATGTACTGATTTTATTGCCGATAAAAGTGGCTCTCAGCAGGAAGGGGAGCTGAAAAGGGTACAGGATGGGAAGGTAATCTTCCCCTGAAATCTGGTCATCTCCATCCAAATTCTTCTCTGAAGTTATACCGTCAAGCTGTCCCTCTGAAGTCAAGCTGCTTCTCTCTGACTTCCAGCTGCTTCTCCTCTCTGCCAGTTGAATATGGGGTTTTTATAGGCACGGGATAGGGGTGTGGGACAGGGCCATGAGTGGTTTTGGAAAAGGCAACATTCAAGCACAAAAACAGGGATGTCAGCTCTCACTTTGGGCCATGGCCTCAGGTTTTTCAGCTTGATGGTGGGACTTTACCAGGGACCTGCCACTGTCTGCCTAGAATTTCTCTATCTCCTGTTGCTGTCATAGGTATAGCATGACTTCCCACTCTTGAAGTGTAAGCTGCACATAGTGACCTCCATCAAAGAATACAGTATAGAAAAGGAGAGGAAAGAGTAACTTTGCAGTGCGAAATCTTAGCAAACATTACCTCAGGTAGGTGGTCAAGGTCAGTATCAACAGAGATCAGTCATTTTGACTGTGTATACCCTTGGTAGGATGTAATAAAAATCAAGATTCACCTCTTGAAAAACACATAGCCCATAACCCCAGTCTGAAATGGAAAAGCAGATGAATTCGAACAGAGGAACACTTCATGAATTTCTTGATCAGTATTCCTCAAAATTGTCAATGTCATTAAAAATAAGGGATATGTGAGAAACTGGTGCCACCAAGAGGAGCCTGGAAGTCATGGTGACTAAATCAAATGCAGAATCCTGGATGGGGCCCTAGAACAAGAAAAGACATTGAGTACAAACAAAGGAAATCTGAATAAATTATGGACTTTACTTAATAACAATGTATCAAAATTGATTTGAATCTTAGACATACAGAAACTTTCTGTATATCTAGTATAAATATACTAGGTATACCTCTATATACTAGATAGAGATACTAGATATACTAGATATATATCGAAACTTCTCAACTTTTCTGTAAAACAAAAACCCCTATAAAATTAAATTTCTAAAAAGGATACTTATGAATTCATTTCTTATAAGGAAAAACACAGGAATCTTTTAACATATATAAATTAGAATCATATTAAACATAGGATATGAACAATTTTTAATTGAATTTGGTTTATCCACATGGTTGAATGTTATGCACCTATTATGAACAACCTTAAAATGCTTATGTTAAAAATAGAAAATAGTTATATTCAAATATCAAACTAAGCAACAAGAAAATTTTGACGAAGTATGATCGTATCTGTATCAAATATCCAATATCTACCATAAGCCCAACTCCTCCCTAAGTTAAAAAGAAAAACCAAAACCAGAGAAAATGAGACAAGCAGTATGTAGAAGCTACATCGTTACTAGTATATACATATTTAATGAAATATTTAATTATAGAAAAGTAAAAAAGTACTGTGAGTATATATTTTAACCTTTTTTTACTCATGTTTGATAAAAATTACAACAGTTTGTATTATTAAAATACTATGGTTTATAAGATAAAAAATAATATGTTTTTGTAGGGAAGAGTTGCATATCACACTTTTAGAGTATTCTTGATTCTGGCATTAAGAATCTCTAAAAAAGAGAAGCCATATAATAAGTGGTTTGAGCTGAATTGTAAAATTACACGCTCCTAGGTTTGCATATTATTTCCAACCCTTAATACCAACATGAACTTTGAAATATTATTCAATTTCTAAGTCTTGATTTCTTCATACAAAAGGGGGAATAATTATATCTACCAAAGAATTTATTGCAGTGCTTGAATCATGGTTAATGCTAAGTAAATTCTATAGGAGATATTTCACTAGAATAAATTAGAAATGCATATTAGTCTGAATTCTCCAGAAGAAAGATGAGAGGAGATGAAGAAATTCAAAGAAACTAATAGACCACATTAAGTTATACCATTTTCCTCTGAGTTCAGGTCCCTGAAGGAGGATCATAGGTAGACAAGAACATTATTCATGATAATTGGGAAAAGAGAGGTAATAGGAGTACAAGAGTGAAAGACGAAATTCCAGGGAAACTCTGAAGGGAATTAATAAATCAATACAAACCTAGAGCCAGCTCAGCAAAAAGCAGAGCACATGATCCTGAGCCTCAAGAACAGATAAGACTAAAGAAACGATGTCAATATTCAATGCAAATATTTAAAGATATTAATTTCATCATTTGCTTAAGAAAAAAATTGAAGACATTTAGAAGCGTGAGCTAGTGACACTGTTGTTTTATTAGTCTGGAGAGATATGTTTCCACATAATTCATGTCTTCCTGACCACAACACTACTGTACACAGATGTTTTTGTATAAGAATGTAAATTTCTGAAGCACTGAAAAAGTTGCTTTGAAAATGGACATTTGTGATCTCAGAAAAGAGAGCTCGAGAAGCAATGCAGTTCCTGAGATAACACAGGACCTGAGGGCTGCTCAGGTTCAGTATGGCTAGGAAGAGAGGACCATGACAAAAGGAAACATGTTGTGTTAGTGAGATGACAACTAGGATTGTGGGTAAGAATTTGGGTTTACAAAGAACATGGAATTGGGGTAACATAATCAAGCAATAATTTAATTAAAAGCCTGTATAGTAAGAGTATGCCAATAAGGAGCCTTGCTAGAAGTGGCAGTAAGAAGCTCCATGAGGTTTCACTGAAGGAGATTGTAATTACTTTAACAGTTGTTTTTAATTCACACTTCTTTGCAAATAGAAATCTTAAGAGTCCAACACCATTAAATGTACTGATTGGAACTTTTCATGTTTCAATTACAGTAAAAGCCATTGAGCAATGTTCATAGGGACTCCGTAATCCAGCATTTATGCAAAGGTTATTAATTTTTAAAACTAGAGTGACTTGGGATAAATATATTTGGTAGTTTCTGATATCACTTAGGAGTATTTTGTATCATGAAAGTTAATCTGGATAAAATATAAAAGCTCAATCATTTTTAATCAAGCAGCTTTTTAAAAGTCTTCAATGACTGACCTTTCTGTTTTCAATGTTTCAAGCACATTGTCAATAGACCTTTTTTTACTCTCATTTATTATATATTTCCTTTCATCCAAAATTGTCATTCTATGAATGTATTTATGAACAAATGTGAAGGGATGATTGACCTCAATTGTAATCTTCCCTGTTAAGAATGAATTGCTATGGGTATCATGCTATGGAGAAAGTAGGAATTGATTCTGAATTTCACACACACACATGCCCACACCCACATGCCTTTCCCCCAATACACAAGCATGGAGCTGGGAATAAACACTGTTTAATTCAGATGAAAATCAACCACTTTCAAAATAGCAGGTTAGAAACCAATCATTTGTACCCTGCTTTGTGAAAACAACAGCAAAAACAGAACGCATGCGGTGCATCCAATTACAGTAGTAGACGCACCATGGCAATCTTCACAGCCATTTTCAGATAAGGCCCAAATATGAGCTGGGGGTGTGGGGGTGTGAAATTACAAACAACAACACGAAGGAAGTAAAGGGAACAGAGAAGAATTGTGTGACGAGAAGGAGAAGAGAAGCCCATCAGTAGTGAGGCAGGAGTTTGACAGAGGGGAGGTGAGGAAGGCAGGTGAGCCTGTCACTGATGCACTCAGAAAACAGGGGTCACCCACCATTCCTTCACCTCCATACTGCCGCAGATCACACTCAGCATTAAGGTGCTAGGATTACAGGTGTGAGCCACTGCACCCAGCCGGCTCTTTAAGAATACATCCTTGTCCATTTCATGCACAGGTGAGAGTTCTGTGACTATCTTCTTGGATTATCTCAGAACGATGTCTATCCACTCAGCTTGACAAACTTTTGAAAGGTACCAGAATATGCCACTTAAAATATGCAACTTTGGAATGAGAATTATTTTGAGCTGAAGGCAACTGAGAAGCAGATAAAAGACAAACTCTCGGTCCTCCCCCATCTGCCTAAAAACAAAAAATGAGCAAAGACACAAGCAGACATTTCACAGAAGAGCAAACGTAAGTGGCTCAAAATTATATAAAGATACATATATCGTTAATAATTGTTACTGGAAGGCAGGCCTTGAGTGTGAACTGTTTGGGTCCCTGGAATGTTGAACAAATTGGACAAAATACACAGAGTAACAAAGGAATAAAACACAGGAATGAAGCAGTGAAAGCAAGGATTTATAAAAGCAAGAAAGCACTCCATAGGGTGTGAATGGGCCCAGGGCAAGCAGCTCAATGGCCCAGTTACAAGGTTTTCTGTACTTTAAGTACTCCATTTGAGATTTCTATCAGTTATCCCTTATCTAGACGAAGGATTTGTTTCATGGCTAATTAAGGGCTGAGGTGAATTAGCGGCCAATGCAGATGAAGGGATGGTCCCTGCTTGGCCCACAGCCAATCCAGGGCACTCTCCCTTTCCATCTGAGACCTGGTGGAAGGGAGAGGGTTTAGGGAGAGTAGCCTGTGATCCTTTATTACTCAGCATGGAAAATGGGGTTTCTCCTTTGGAGTAGCTTTAGGAAGTTTGTGTTAATTGGCCTTGGGGTCCCTGCCCCCATACACAAGTGTTTTTCTTTTGAGTCACCTTTGAGAAGTCAGCAACAATTGACCTTAGACTTCCTGCTTCCCCCAGATGGTGTTTTTCCTTGACTCAGCATGAATTAGCCTTAAGTTTCCTGCCTCCTGACCCTATTCTCCTGCCTCATAATCACAAAAATGTAAATTAGCATCAAAATGAGATGCCATTGCATATCCACCTAATTGGTGAAAAGATAAATCAGATTAAGCCAAATGTACATTAACATGTGAGGCAACAGCAACTCAGCCATGGCGGATAAAAGTATAAATCACGGCCAGGCACCATGGCTCACGCCTGTAATCCCAGCAGTTAGGGAGGCCGAGGCGGGAGGATCACGAGGTCAGGAGATCGAGACCATCCTGGCTAACACAGTGAAACCTCGTCTTTATAAAAAAATAAAAATAAAAAGAATTCGCTGGGCATGGTGGTGGGTGCCTGTCGTTCCAGCTACTCCGGAGGCTGAGGCAGGAGAATGTCGTGAACCTGGGAGGCAGAACTTCCTGTGAGCCGAGATCGGGCCACTGAACTCCAACCTGGGCAACAGGGTGAGACTCTGTCTCAAAAAAAAAAAAAAAAAAAAAAAAAAAAAAAAAAAAGTATAAATCAAAACAGCTTTGAAAAAAAAATTGGCATTACCTGTGAAAATTAAAATGTGCAAATTTTTTTTGGCCTAGCCATTTTGCTCTTTGATATTAGCTTAAAGAAACTTTTGCATATGTAGCACTAAGTGGCAAAATATAGGACTGTTCATGTTATAGAACCAAACTACGGTCTACTTGCCCAGCACAGTAAAACCAGATATCCACACCAAGGTTTTATAGCAGGAGAAAGGAAAGCATTTATTTGCAAGGCATCAAGCAAAGGGACCCAGGCAACTATGGTTAAACTCTGACCTCCTCAATGGCTTTCGAGTAAGACTTTTTAAAGGCAGGAGTAAATTTCAGGAAAGCAGAAGATTTTGCCTGTAGGCAAAATCATAAATCAATACATGAAGTTTACACATTTGTTTCGGCCTAAAAGGGCAGGATATCTTGAACCAGGATTCATAGGGAGGTTCAAAATTTTTTTATTTGCAATTGGCTAAGGAAGAGAAGCTTTGTTTAAAAATTTTGGGCCAGCAGAAAAGACTGTTAGCTCTGGTTTCTGCCTGTGACTCCATCCAGGCACCTCAGGAGGAAATTTAGAACAAGGAATGGTGGTAAGAGCTCAGTCTTCAGTTCCCATTGTCTGAAGTGTACTGCCATGGAATCTGTTCAGTGGGGCTTGGGGTTTCAGATAAACAAGTCAGGAACATTTTTTAAGATGTTACATTTAGTTTCTATAGAGACCCAAACACCTCCTGACTGTAACTTCCTTGGCTATTGTTTTAAGCTACTATTACCTTCTTGCTTATTAAGTTGCTTATTTACATTTCAGGGCTAGCTAGGTGCCTGGAATTTTCCTTGAAGAAACTTAAATTTTCATTTATTTCCATGTTTAGGGGATCCAAGAAGCCTCTAAAAGCGGGTCCCTCCTCTGTTTCGCTCATAGAAACATTTAAAAGAGAAGAAACTAGCTGAACTTTTAATAGGAGTAAAATGTACACATATATTTTGGTGCATTCATATTAGGGAGTACTACATATTCTCACAAATTAATGAACTGCAAGTAGTTGTTGCAACTACATGTAACAACATCGACACATTTCAAAAAGTTTACAATAAGAGAAAGTAGCAACTGAAAGAAGATATTTAGAATACAAAAATTGTTAAAAATAATAGAAATTAAATGATATATTATATGGATGTACATATATTGGAAATAGAACTATTTTTATAAAGAGATTGTCATTACACAAAATTTAAAAAGTTGATTAATCCTGAGGGAGCAGAAGATGCTATGACTGTGGGGTACAACAGAGAATCCAAGATACTGATATTGCAATCTTTCTTAATCTAGGTAGTAGGACACTGATGCTAATCTTGTTACTGAAACACCAGGGATTTGGTCTAGGTCCTGCTGCTTGTTGCACAGAAAGCCAATCACTGAGACAATAAGTACTGCCAAAGAAGAAGGCTTTCAATGAGTGCTGCAGCCAAGGAAATGGAAACTCAGTCTCAAGTTAATCTCTCTGACTTCTAATTAGAGGCGTATATAGCAGGGACAAAATGTAACAATGTGTAAAAAAAAAAAAAAAAAAAAAAAAAAAAAAAAAAAAAAACAGGAACTAAGGAGAGAAGCAATCATGATGAATGAGAAATTCGGAGCCTCATTGTCAGGATGTGGTAATCTGGTGAGTTTCAGTTTTTTGATATATTTTTTGAGAGGCTGAAAGTCCTTTTCTGAGGAAGGAACTCAGATAAAACAAATACAAGTTTCATGCCTTAAAACCAGAAAGGTGAGTTTCTATGTTCATCCAAAAGAATGATCTATGGGATTACTGGGTTGGTTTCAGTTCCCCCTTTCTGTTTATAAATTCCTCAATCATGAAAGGTTGTCAGTCTTTCTGGCTGCTTCATGATGAAGAGGGGTGTTATAGTCAGCTCCATACTATGGGTGACCATGAAGCCACCTAGGAATCAAAGGTTACTCTTATAGGGAGTTTTCTTCTGACATACAATATTTCTCTCTCCAGTCCCCCACTTTCCAAAGGCAAATCAGAGTAGGACCAATCTCTCTGCAAAATATGCTTCAGTCCCATATGCCTGGCCTGATTTCCCACACGAAGTACAGCAAGAATTATTGTCCACATAGGCTCTCCTAAACTGGCTTTACTGGAACCTCTCATATGGCCATTTCAGTCAGAGCCCTGAGAAAATACCCGATTCCTTCAATTGCATCCCATTACAAAAGAAAACTTGTGGTTATTAAATGTATGCAAACAAACACATTGCCATTAATTATGAATATTCAAAATTAGCTTACAAATTCTGGAGAAATTAGGCAGACCAAGAAATGACTAAAATTCTGTTTGCAAAAGTATACTCCACTCAATATACGCAAAGTATATTTCAAGAATATTAGTAGCTCAGAAGGCAAAAACTCTCCAGACTCTGAAAAGCAAAACAAAAATAATCCACAATATTTCAAACCAAAACACCATAAAAAATTATTTCTGCTCTCCATTAGCTCAGTCCATGCATGTCAACACCTTCTCTGCTTCATATTGGGTTAGTAATCTTTATGAACACAGCAGTCTTTCAATTAGAGCCCTGCAAATTTTCTCTCCAACCAAGGGCACTATCTCCAAAGTTATCAGAAACCTGCATTCAATAGTCCTTTTCATGAACTCCTCCAAAGAAGCAAACCCTGGACTGTAGCTAATTATAAGTCATTTTTTCTGAGAAGTATCAAGGCAAAAAATCAATTGTGGATGACAAAAGTCTTAACACAGCCATAGTTAAAGACACAATTGACAAGAAAATTTGATTATGTATGTCACATACAACAATTTAACATAATAATTACAACATATATTAAGAATTTTAGGAATGTCATACTATCCTGGACCACATAGGATAAATATAACCCAAAGGAAGCTAAGCACCACCTCAGATTTGACAATATTCCCATTAACATAACAAATAAACCTAATAAGCATAATATGTCTCTCTTGGATTTCAGGGGACCTAATACCAAAAAAGCTAGTTTAAGATCAAAAAGACTAAATTTAGAACTTAGAATTTTGTTGAGAGTCTGTCAAATATCAAGGTTTTAAGAAACTTCATATCATAAAGTAGGATCACTGGTCACCTAGTGATTCACTAGTCATTCATTTATCCATAACGATAAAACAAAAACCTTTACCTTTTGATAAAGAGGAGACTCAGTTTCCCAAACAATAAGACCTAATACAGACAGCATGAGGCCCACTATATCCGTCTCTCCTTCCTCCATCTTCTCCCTGCAGTTTGCTCAGAAGGTAAACAAAATATTTTCTCTCAACATGACACAAACATTTTGTTCAAAAGAGAAAAAGCTTGCCTTTACGTGGTGTATTATAAATGTGAAAGTTAATTTTAAGAAAACCTCACAAACAAATCTACCTACTTTTAATCACTTTGACCATAAGATTTCCAAAAACTTTTTATAATGTTTTCCAATTTTCTATTAAATAGCAAATCAATACTTCAAGAAAATCCTGTTATTCCAACACATGGGCCCAGATGCTGGCCTTGTATCAGGATGCCTTTGATATTAATGTTTAATTTGTAGAAAAACTCTGAACTAATCTTATCCCGCAAGATCGGCCCTTATAATTTTTGCAGGCACCATCTCTTCCGCAATAGTCTCTGGTCTTAGAGGATTATATAGTTTTAATTCCTGGCCCCATGTCTCACAAAAGCAATTCATTTTGATTGTCACCTTCTCCCAAGTCTAGTGATGATGCTTCAACTGGTGTCAATGCTCAAAATGTATCAGGGGTTGGTGCTTTCTTTAGACCCAAAAGTCAAAGCCCTGTAACTTAACAGCACAAGCCTTAGTTAATAGGGTATTTATACTATAGAAAATCTTATCATTTTCTCTAACATGTTACAAATTAAAACACTATGATTTAGTGTTTGGGAATTACTGCCTGCAGTACTTCAAACCACTATTAAAGTAGTTAGGTATTCTTTGCATATATCTAATTGCTAGAATTCTAGTGAGAGAATTATGACTGAATGCATCAAAAATGTGATAGGTCCTATGCCAAACTTACCAGAGTAAGACAACTAACTTTTTTGTCCATCATTAAACAATGACAATTGCAAATACCAGATTTGGAAATTCAATGAGAAATACCCTCCTCCCACTTAAATACTATATGATCAAACAAGAACAAAGTAAGAATAAGCAAATGATAACTTCCTTTCAGCTATTTTTAAAGAGCATCATCACATATTTCCAAGATTGTTTTCTAGATATAGTACCGACAACCGATTATGCTACCAGTGGAGTGTGTACAGGTTCTTGGTACTTTGAACAAAAAGTTGGACAAAAAGCACAAACAAAGCAAGGAAAAAAGGAAGCGGCAAAAGCAGAGCTTTATCAAAAACAAAAGGACACTCCACATGGGGGGAACAGGCCCGAGCAAGCAGCTCAAAAGCCCTGTTACAAAACTGTCTCGGGTTTAAATATCCTCTAGATGTTTCCCACTGGTTACCTGGTGTATGCCCTATGTAAATGAAGAGGCTGAAGTAAAGTTATAAATTCATTTACTTGACCTACACTCTGTGCAAATGAAGAGGATATTTCCTGTTAACAGCTGAAGTAGAGTTACAAAGTTATTTACTTGATCATAGGAAGTTGGAGTTTTTTTATTTGATTTGGTTCTAGGAAGTCCTTAGGTTCCCTGCCCCTAGACCCTGTTCTTCTACCTCAGTTAGGTAACTCTCATCACCAAAATCTTCAAACCAGTGCAACAGCTGCAAATATTTTAAGTACAACATGAAGACCCATCAGTGATAAATGGCTTGAGATAAAAAATCACTAGAAAGTCTCACCCTTTTTTATATTACTACTTAATCCAAATGAGTGTCACTTTAAATTAGTTTTAAAGGAATTCTAATCAATATAATTTCCTTAAGGACAAAGCCAATCTTTCCTGAATATTAAAACTATACTCATATCACAATTTTTTTCCTCAAAGGAAAAGATCTGAAACCAATCCAAATTATTGATTCAATTGAGTCACCCTGGAAACAAACACCACTCAAACACCTTTGCCTTCATCCACCTCTCCAAACAACAAAATATATAATGTACTATTTCTGTTCAGAATTCATAAAAATACATCTTTTACTTATTTAGTTGTCTAGATCACAGAGGCAAGCAAAACCAACCAAATTCCAAGTGGCTGGTGTGCTCCATCAATTCCTGCAGGCCTCACCAAAGGCAGCCTAGGAATTCCAGATAAATAGAACAGATGATGACTTGCTAGAAATGCATAAGAAACAAAATATTCACATAAGTAAACAAAAGCCTTCAATCAGAAGGTAAAAAATATCTATAGTTTTATATATGGTTTTATATATATGCATACACAAGTAAAACCCAAAGGAGAAGAAACAGCAAACAAATGAAAATTAGAAGCAAAAACAAATAAACAGGAAACCAGTCCTACATTTCTCAGTTTACCTTAGAGGCTAAAGTGTTACCTAGAGCCTACAAACCCCATATAATGAATACTTTATTCCTGATACACAATTCAATATCCTTAAGTCCACCAATATCACCATATATCCTGTGCAATCAAGAAATTCACTCTAGGTACATGACCAGTAAGGACTCTAGTGTCAGCACTATCCATGCAAAATAGTATACGTAGTGTGAAGCAATGCAAGCATGTACACTAAATCCAGCTTCATTCTTAACTATACTAAAAAAAAAATGCCACCAACCCCAACCTGGTCAATGTGGCAAAACCCCATCTCTACTAAAAAATATAAAAATTAGCCAGGCATGGTAGCATGCTTCTACAATTCCAGCTACCCAGGAGGCTGAGGTGAGAGAATCGCTTGAACCTGGGAGGCAGAAGTTGCAGTGAGCCAAGATCGCACCACTGCACTCCAGCCTGGGTGATAGAGCAAGAGCCTGTCTCCAAAAATAAATAAATAAATAAACAAACAAAAAATAAATAAATAAAAATTGCCAAACTGCCAATGCATTTCTTTACAATATTTCTTATTTTGCTTTAATCAAGACTAAGAGCTTTAACTATGAAAATGTTAATTAGCCAAATTTCTCCAATTCTCTTATCAGGTTTTAAAGAATATTTTATTATCTAAACACTATCAACTTTTTATTCTCTCTGTGCAAAGGAACAGGAAAAACTCCATATGACTTACACAGACCATCCACAACATGCCTGGGTTTTCCATTCAGTGCCAGATTTTCTCCTTCTCCTTCTCCTTCTCCTTCTCCCTCTCCTTCTCCTTCTCCTCCACTTGCCCTCCCTCTCCTCCTCCTTCTCCTCCTCCATCACCTCCTTCTACTTCTCCTTCTCCTTCCTTCTTGCTTCTTCCCAAAGAAGAAGCTTTTGCTTCCTTACCAAAAACAAATAATCATATATATAACTTTTTCCACATCTTTCTCCCCTGCTTACTGGTTCTTTACTACATTCTTTTATAAATGACCTTTTTATATCTGTAATTTGAACTAACTTTTAAATAATTCTGAATTAGACAAAGGTATTATTTTTCTCACTAACAACACAAACTTTTTGGCACATTTTGTATACAGAATTATGTGTTGACTTGAATTCTTATCCTTAGTAACCTAAAACTTCAGTGAAACCCTAAAAAACAGGAAATCCTAAACTATCAGATCAAAGCATTTTATAGATAAGAACAATTCCACAATTTTTAGAAACACTTCCCCATATTATAACCCTTTCTCAGTTGTAAACGACCCAGATATTTAATGAACATAAAAAATAATTTTAATATTTTAAGTTAGTCAAAAAGTTGACCTAAAACATTTACCTCATTTATATGTACTCAATTCTTTCATTTTTAACAATGTATCTAGATAACTTCTATAAACTGAGATATTAGACACTGTGAAACTAGTTATATCCTTGTTAACCACTTTTAAAATAACCATTTTTTAATGGCCAGCAAACAAAACAACAGATGCTCACCTAAAGAAAACAGCTTCAGAGTTAAACACATAGGTATTTTTGTCAATAACTCAGAAAGTTCAGCTAACAACATTAAATTAGTCTCATTTTTCAAAGAAGGCACACAAACCAAGATCATTTTATTCTGGCTGAGTTAATAGCTTTATAACCTTCTATGCCAAACACTGACATCTCAAAATATCTGTCAAAGACAGATATAAAATCCAGACAAAAATGTATGCTGACAATTATGAAGACATTTTATTTTTATTTTACCAATAATTTTAAAGCCAGCTTCTTTAGTAAAGATTTACTTAAGTCAGGTGAACTTGAAAATTGCTTGGATTTAGTTAATTTATGAGCACTTTTTAATTTATAAGCCAATTTGGTAGACACAGTATATAACTTAATAAATGTACATATGAATAAACACAAATAGACATTTATACACACACACACACACACACACACACACACACAAAGATCCACTAGCTTTTACCTTGGAACACTATATGTGCTATATATTTATCACATTTTGAATTTTTTGCTAGAGAAATTTTCTCCATATATTTACCAGCAATTGAATTTATTATTCTATAAATTAGCTCTTCATAAATTTCACTCAATTTCCACTATAGTCCTCAACTTTTCTTAGTGGTTTTTTAAAAATGCTCATTCTTGGAAAAGCTAGTAATTTTTATCTTATGGTATTCAAGTATTTTTATAGTTTTTCATTTAGTCTGGACTTTATTTATGCTCTATTTGTAGTACATAGACTTTTAAATTATTGTGTGCTTAATTCTGTTGATCCTTTCTTTTCATTTTCACCTTAAGTATCATATAGGAAAAAATCCCTTCCTTAAAAGTACTCTTTCATATTTTATGGTTTAATTTTTATATATAAATCTTTATTACAGTTGGAAATTAATTTGGTGACACAAGACAAGACTCTAACTATATGTTTCTAAATATTTAACCAATTATATGTTAACTACATTTTATGAATAATTTATTTCTTCAGTTAACAGATGCAACAGTTTTATCATATACTAATAATAGAAAAATATGTAAAATTAATTTTAATCAAATCCATTCTTGTATATCGTTGAAAATCAAAGAGTGCAGAAAATTCTATAAGATATAGAACAGTTCTCTACCTCTCCATGCCTTTCCTGCTTCTCACAAATTACAACCATGGCATCTTAGAGATGCAATATTGGTCACATGAAGGAAATGGAAAACATACGAACAAATTACTAGCTTACCACTGAGACGATAAAGTTCAGTGGCCAAATGGTAGTGCAACTTATGTTTGAAAACAAAATTTTATTTTTCTAGTAAAAATTGAACTGACAATTCGATCTTTAGTGAAAATACAGAGCATACCATTTCTTCCATAATGTAGAAATCTTGTCGCTAGGATTTTGTAAAGCATCCTACATTCTAAGATATCTTTACCTAAATAGGAAATATCATTTCATCCCAGGATAGGGCTGTTCATATTCCTATGACAAATACATCTTCTGGTCAGATTATAATCCAGTTCATCCACTCCACTCCAGTTCATTATTCATACTCAATAACATCCTCACATTATATTGATTGATGTGTAAGAAAGTTCTGTGTTTGGAAAATTTGGATCTGAAGTAGAGGAGAAAGAGGCTGTGAAGGCAGATTGCTTTATTTCCCCAACAATAAAGCTCCCTTGTAGAAAATATAAAAAGCTGAGAGCATGAAGTTTAAAGTAATTCCACATTCTATTGCTTTGGAAAGCAGAGCTATCTTTAGCTACCAAGGAGACTAAGGAAACATAATGTGTCAAAACACTATGGAGACAAAGAAGGAAGAAAATATCAGAAGACGAAATAAGTTCCCTTTGCTGCTAAGAAGTTCTTTTAACATGATAGGAAAGCGGACCTTATGGAATAGTAGCGTGCTTCTTAGAACATTATAAATACTTTGCTCTTACAAAAGTGTGATTTAGTAGGTTAAAACTCAGTTAGCAAATCTTACCCATCCTGATTCCATTTCAGATATGAAACGGAGGAAACAATAGAAATTGTCCAGGAATCTATACAAGTGCTAGATATTTTCTTTTTCAAATTTATGAAGGAACTTAAAAACTTTTTGAATATATCTCAAATAATAAATACCCATAGTTTCCCATTGTTATACATACATATTTGGATTAGTTCTATACTAAATGATAATGACCACATTGCCTCTGGGTGGAAAAACAATGTACTCATTCAAGAAAAACATCTGCACAATTTATGAAATATTTTAATATGTGAAACATAAAAATTCAAAACTGAAAAATAAAATTGCTATTGATAAGTTAGTTGTCTGGTGTTATACTAGGAGAATGATCAGTCCTTGCGAATTACAGAGAACTCAGGATCATTTATAATCAGATACATATATTTTTACATTTGGTATCTTGCTAGGACAGACAGTGTGATTTAAGGGACCCACCAAATTATAGAAGTTTTTAACATTTGCAATAATTTTAGAACTAATTGAGTTATTGAACCATTCCTTTGTTCGTCTTGTTTATTTGCTTGTTTCAGTTTAAGGCTTATTAGAAAGAAATAAAGGAAAGAAGGAAAAGAAAAAGGAACAGGAGGGAATAGACAAAGGACAGAAAATATTAAGGAGGTCAAGAAGCGTAGGAAAGTTGACTCCAACAACTGAAACCAGGAATAGTAAGAATAGGACCCCTGGAGTCACTGCATAGTGGGCCAAGGGCCCTTCTTGCTCTGTACTACCCGACGATGTTGCATCACTGTGAACATCTAGACTTGATAGAAAGTCTCAAAAAGAGCTTGGCACTGGCTGGCTGAGCTTGTCCCTTCCTCTTATAGGCAAAAGAGCATGAGAGTAAGATACTTGCTTTATAGCTTTCATTTTCTTGAAAATATATCTGTGCATACTTCATAGAGTTTGTTCTGCTGCAGTCAGAATTAGCTCATTAGGGATGAGTAAATACAGAAGTAGTATCAACAAAAAGGAAAAGAGTAAGGACTCATGTTTTTTCAGACAACGCTAACATTTTGAAGTGGAAAGGGGAAAACTGTCACACAATTAAGAAAATGCTTTACCAATATACCAAGGTCAGTTTGTGTTTCCTGGCTGCAGATTTTGAAACGGACCCTGATAAGCCTGGGAAGTGCCTTACTTTAGTGTAATAACTGTTTGATTTAGTGTCTTTGGAAACATCTACATCTTTCACTGTCAAGTTATACAGAAAAGTGACAAGTGAAGATTAAGATGCTGCAAATACATTGCACCGTGTATTAATAATAATGGTTAATGAATATAGCTCAGCATAACTTACAATTTTAAGTTTGATAAAATGGTTTCAGTTCATAGAGAATTTCTTCAAAGCCTATATCCCAAAGGAGAAAACATGAGCCCCAAAAAGGTGTTGAAAATATTGAAAAATGATAATTCTGGATACAGTTGTCTTTGTCTATATAACTGTGCTAGCATTTTTAAGATTATTATTGTCTCACTGGAACTCCAAAGGGATTTTCACTGTTTTTATCCAACCCTAGTTTTCTCACAAACCTTATTATTTTTAGTGTGTGATTTTTGTGGAAATTTTTGGCAATTTTTAGGAATGTATATAAGGCTTTAAAGTAGAACTTTCTACATCTTTATTTGACAAGAGAAGAAGGTTGACTTTCAGCACTGTGAATAAGAAAGGGAAAATTCTGAATATTAAAATGAAAAAGGAGGCTGATTTTCCCAAGGGAGTAAATTAGTTACCAAATTGTATCCAAAAAACTTGACCCTACTTACTCCTTTTTATTTTAGGTACTGCTAGCGATTAATGGTAGGAATAAGGTGGGTTTCTTTGGGGATGGGAAGGCATTCCAGTTCAGATCAGAACTTTTCAAGAAATACTAAAAGAGGACCTTCACCAGGAAAAACAAAAATCTTGAAGTTTTAATATTTATTTTACTGGTTTGTAAGACATATTTTTATTTCCAGTCTGGCAAGGAGTGATGATCTCTCAAGTATTATTATTAGTCCAAACTTTTCTTAAAAAAAGGTAAGTTGGAGTTTTAAAACTTTACATCTTCAACATAAGATATTGAAATTCATTTAATAGAGATTGATTAAAAATAAATAGTATATTACTTAGAACGGAGAAGTATGGTTGATCACCTGTATGCTTGCATGTAGACAAGTAGTGTTTCTGGAACGGGGAGGCTGTGGGTGTGTGGATGGGTGTATTAACTGTGGATTATAATAGCCAAAAGATATGAATCAATGGAAAGTATTTAAATTGTTCCCAAACTTTACACCATAGTAAATAAATTCCCCCAAAACATGATTTTCTTTCTATTCATACAGCAATACTTTTAACTTACTCGTGCTTAACATGTATTTTCTGTTATAATTTATTGTAACCCAGTCATGCATAATCCATATATGACTTTTTGCTCCTTATTATTTGGCAATCGGGCAAGTCAGGGTATAGCAAAATGAATGATGGCACACAACTTTGATTTTAAATTTGGAGTGGAAACTTACTGATTATGTCAATTGTCGACTGAAAATTCTATATCCTATTTTAAATAGATGAAGGCAAAATAAAGACATTTTTAGATGAACAAGCTAGGAAAAATTTTAAGAGCAGACATGAGTTATAACAAAAAAAATGTTAAAGTAAGTTCATTATACTGAATAAAATGATACCAAATTGGTATTTTAATTTAAAAAAGAATGAAGAGTGCTGAAAAGGGACATATATCACTAAATGCCATTTAACACATTTCCAAAGATTTCTTTAAAAGATAAATAACTGAAGCACAAATTCATCATCATATTGTGGTATTAATAAAATATATTGAAGTAAAGTAGATAAAAATAATAGTAAGAATGAAGAGAGCAGAGATGAAATACACTTTTTTAAGGCTCTTACATGTGAAGTGGCATAACATGATTTGACAGTTAGTGATAAGTTACAGATTCATATTATAAACCCTAGAGCAACCAGTAATAAACCAGAAACGTTTACTCAGTAATTTGAAGTGGAGATGAAATAAAATACTAAAAGTACTTATTTCATCCAAAAGGGTACTAAAAGAAAAAAAGTATAAATGATGCAAATAGAAAACAAATTACAAACAGGAAACTTAAACAGTATAAACAAGTATATGTAAACAATCTAAAAACTGCAATTAGAAAGATAGAGATTATCATACTCAACTTTAAAGAATTACAACCAAAATGTTTCTTGTCTGAGGAAATGCTATTTCAACATGGTGGAAACAGTTTAAAACTGAAAGCATACAAAGGACATACCATGAAAACACTAACCATAAGAGAGCTCAAGCTACTACATTAACATCCATAAAAGCAAACTTCAAAACAAGATATAAAGATAAAAGGGGATATTTTACAATGATGAAGGAAAGTGTTAATTAAGAAAATGTGACAATCTTATATATGGGATATCTATTAACAGAAACTTGAAAAAAGCAAAAACTCACAAAACTGAAAGAAGAAATAGAAATCACTACAATTTTAGTTGAAGATTTCAAAACTTCTAATTGATGAAATAAGTAGACAGAAATTAAGAAAGAATACAGGAAACTAGAACAATATAACTCAAGCTAATTGACATTGATAGTGCACGCAACTCGAAAGAAATAGTTTATATTCCTTTTAACTACAGTGAAAGATTACCAGCATAGATGTTATATTTGGCCATGAAACAGTCTCAATGTTTAATACAATTATAATCAAACGGAATGTATTTTCTGAAAAGTGAGTTAAATTATAAATTAGTAACAGTAACAGGTCTGAAAATTCCCTCATATTTGGAGATCAAACAACATATTGCTAAAAAAATACATGTACATGCATCATGGGTCATAGATAAAATGATAGGGAAACTACAAAATTATTTGAAAAATATAACAATGAAAAGATAACAACATAATACATAAATAGATGGGGGTGTGGCTAAATGGCTAAATAGTGCTTAGACTAAATTTTAGATTTTTAATTGTTTATTATAAAAAAGAAAAATGTCCCATACCAGTTGAAAGATCTATTGCACCATCTAAAGAACTAAGATATAAAAAAGTAATCCAAAGCAAGTAAGAGCAAAACCATGATTCAAATAGAAGCTGAAATCAATGAAATTTAAAATAAACTGTAGAGGAAATCAATAAAGTCAATATAATAAAATGCAATCCTTTGATGAAAAGGTAGATGAAAGTGATGTAATGAGTAATTAAGTTGATTTATATAAAAGACAGGAGTCAATTGATCTCCATAATGAATGAAAGACAATGTTACTATAGATTCAATAAAAATGACAACATAATAAGGCTAAAATTATGAAAAATATGAAGCCTGAATATGCACTAACACATTATGACTTGTTTAATAAAAAGACTTTATGAAACTTATTAGAAAGAATGACTTGTTATTAATATAAAATTGCCACTGTACATGTAATCATCATAATAATTTCTATTTAAAATGAAACATGATGTAGTATAACGAGTAAAACAAAGACAAAATGATTAATGTTGTATGAGTAATTAGAAAAATCTTAAAATAAATATGGTTAAAGCCAGATATATAAAATTAGTAACTCTAAATTGAGGTATAGTAAACAATGGGTAATGAGCACTTCCTAAAGGTTTTTCATAAGTTAACTCATTAAATTACTATAATAATCTTATGAGATAAGTAGTATTTTATTTCAATTTTAGAAATGAAGGAACTGAGGCAGTAAAATAAACAGTACCTTGCCTTGGGTCTCCCAAATCCTCCTAGTTCCACCTTTCCCTTGTGAACCTCAGATTCCTGTGCAGAGCAGCCTCACCAATATATTGTGGCATTTCCTATTCCTGGAAAAGCCCTGGAGACTGCAAGTAATGTACTTGTTTTGTTAGTTGTACAGTATATGTGATTGCTAGAAGCAAAGATATCTTCTAAAAGATAATTGGTTGCACAGGGTAATGGATGTATATTTTCTCTATGATACTCAAGGATAAGAACTGTCATATTGTTATGTTAGTTAAATTTGGCTTTATTTTCCTCTATCAGATTGAAATGAAATGTCAAGCTTGCTTGACCAAACTATCTATGGAAGTTACACTCAGGAAAGATGTAATTAAGGAGTAGATACTAATTTTACCTCATACCCTTGGCAAGGAAGCTCAGCATTCTAAATTGAAGACATGTTATTTGGAGGAAAAGCCTTTCCATTTCTTTTCATCTATTACTGCATAGACCACAAGAAAGGATCAATATCTGACCAAATTACTTAGCCATATAACTTTAAGCTGTTAAGGGACTGAATAAAACTCACATGGAAAAAAATGAAGAGGGAAAGGGACATGAGGAATGCTAAAATATAAGACACACCTCAACAATTGGTTGTGTATTCAAGATGTCTCCCTTCCTCCCTCCATCTTCCTTCTTTCCTTCCTCTTCCTTCCCTCCCTTTCTCCCTTCCCTTCCCTTCCTCCTTTTCTTCCTGTCTCTCTTTCTTTCCTTTTTACCTGTCCTTCAAACATTACTGACTGCACACCTTCTCTGTGTTGAATGCACTAGGTACACAGTAGAGAGAAAGCACAACAAGATCCCTGCTATCAAGTGCCTGTATGCTATCACCAGTGCAAAGACAGTAAATACGTAAACAAGCAAGCAAAGAAGTCAGTGCAGACTGTGAGCACAAATGAAGTGCTAGTATGAAGAGATAGCAATGTCTGGTGGTCGGCATGGGTGGAATGGGGAGGTTAATTAGAGAGAATGAGCAGGAAAGGCCTCTGAGAAAGAGCCACTGGAGAAAAACCAGATAAATCCCCAGTGAAAGGATGCTCCAATGGAAAAAAAATTCCAGTGAGAGTCCTGTGCTTGGAAGGAGTTGCTGTATGTGAGGAACACAGATAAAGACCATGGCATGTGGAAGATAGTGAAGGGATGGAAAAAAGGTATGGATGAGTTTAGAGAGGAACAAAAAGACCAGAGTGTGGGGGGTGATTCATCCTGATCATATAAAGCAGTTCTCTTTTGCACTTGCTTCATTTGATTGGCTTATTAAATACCCACAGAAAAATACCCAGTGTGCTACGGGTGCTGAGTCTAAATCAGGAGACACGGGTGCCAGCTTGCACTTGAGTGCCTAATGCAAATGTAGAGCCATCTGACAAGGCTTACCCAATTAGCATCTCTGACAAAAGTATGTGTATTCTGAGCAATTACCCAGGTGCTCCTTATGCGATTAGAGTTTAGAAACATGAGTTTAGAGGTTAGAGTCAAAAACATGGGAATAGTTGTACTTCTCCAAGAAGAGAATGACTACAGAGAGAAAGGATCAGAAATAATCATACCAAGTCTCCTACATGGGGAGATATAGTTGTGGCACCACAGCACACAGAGTTTGGCACCAGAAGAAGACGGCTGCGTGTAGCTAAGAGGAGAGTCCTTCAATATGAAAGGTATGGTGGGCAGCATGGGCACCTATAGTCGGTAGACCAGTATGATGGGAACAGTGGGACTACATGGTGCTTGATGTCTAAAGGATTTGAGAGGGAACAGATTGTGTATCCATGGGGGACAATGGGTATAGAAATAGCATTAGAGACGTGTTATCAGTAACCTGTGAATATTACTGTTTCATAGAAAGTAACTGCATCTTTATTTTATATTTTGGCAACTTTCTTAAAATTAAGATTTCTTTTTCATTTGTGTTATTTACTTATGATAATCTTTTTTTTTTTCTTATAGGGGTGGTGTCTCTCTATGTTGCCCAGACTGTTTTCTAACCAACAGCCTCAAGCAAATTTCCCACCTCCTTCTCCTGAAATACTGGGATTACAAGTGTGAGCCATTGTACCCAGTCTACTTAGGAGGACATTTACTATTTGCTTGCTGATTTGTATCAAATTATGTAAGTTATATAGTATGAAAGGGAAAATTGTCAACCCTCGGTAAAAATTACAAGCAAATATTTTGTTTTGTCAATTTTATATAAAAGACAAAAATCATACACTATATCTTTGGGTTTTTTTAATGAAGACAATAAGTTTATGTTATGAAAGACAACTTTTGCCTTATGCTAAAATACCTATTAGTTATGAATAGAATATTGTTTATAAATTGTATTTCAGATGATATACCTAATGGTCTAAACTCTAGAGCAAAAATGATGGGATGAATGATTATTAAAAAAAGATAAACTGTCTTTGATCTAATTATATACTGTATGTATATGGATGTGTGCATATATAATTGCATATATAAATACGTATACATATATGAATACACTAAAATATATACATATATATTTTAGCATGTAGAAGAGTCATGGATTTTTGTTTACAAAGAAGGTTAGATACTAACTGTTGAGTATGAAATGAAAATTTATCTGTGTATCAAAAAATATGTAGATGAGGGATAAAAAATCTGTCTGTGCCAAGAAATAGATCAATATAAGTTCATATGCAAGTGCTAGAACTGTCTCTTGTTATGAAATTTATGTAAAGATATATTGTGCTTTTAAAAACTATTCTTGAATCTTAATCAATGGCTATGGGAGTCGTGAGTCAACACTTAAGTTTTCTTCCACCGTTAAATGATTCAAGGACATACGACTTGCTTTGGCCCATGACTCATGAAAATGAGTGAAAGGCATTGAGAGAATGAACATAAAAATGGATCAGGATCAGGACATATATTACAACAGATTCAGACCCACAACCTCTGCTGTAGCCAGTCCAGGAAGCCCAACGACAACCTATGAGCAATAAGCCCAGCATGGTCAGGACTTGAGTGATGTCTTCTACCTTTCCTATTTTTTGCCACGTCTTTAAACTTAGCATCAACCAAAGAAAGCCACAGCTGCTTTGCTAACCAAGCACATGGTATGTCTCTCTTCTAGTTAGCCACCTCCAACTTCCCCAGGCTTAACAGCCTCCACTCAGAGAACACTTGAAACTCTCCTTTCTCCCCACTGTAAAGTTTTCTCAAGCACCTGACTGCTTGTAAGTCTTTGCCAAAGCTATGAGGGTACCTGCCTCCCTGGCTATAGCAAGCTCTGAATCAATATGCTTTGCTTTTCTGATTTGTGTAGTCTTTATCTCACACTTTGGACAAGCCAATTAACCACATTCCTTGTCTATAAAGCAGTATATGGGACTCACAAGAGTGTGAGAATTGATTGATGATGAGGGTTAAGGTGCTCTAAATGTATCTGATGACCAGAATGGCAAACTGTGGAAGTCATTGGTTTGCTCATTAATACTGTAGTATTTTGATACTTCCCCACACCCTGCTTGCCATGTTTTATGGCCTATTGCATGATTTGCTAAATCTCTGTTCTTGCCTCCATAATGATTGGTGGTATTTCAGAAGGTGAAATCTCTGCCAGCCCCACATACAGTCTGAGTGAGACATGGCCCTCATTTGTTAAGCAGCTGAGGGTTTGTAACTACCTGTGACTGCGGCATGTCCAAGAATGTTTTGTCTGATGCACAACAATGAGTTAATGTATAATGATTCAACAAGAGCCATAGAGTTTTTGAATGTGTTATATTTTTATAGGAAATATGGTTACTTAGACTAATAAAAACAAGATATTCTCAGAATATTTTTCATACTGATTTCTCTGTACTTGTCTTACTGGAGTCTATGAGCTCAACTCAAGATTTCCAATCAAATAACAATGATATGGATCAACCTGGTGGCTAAGCGGCAATGCAAGATACTTAGAGTAGAGTCCTCAGAACACTGTGCTGTGTTTGAAGTTGCTCAGAGTAAGTTATAATATTCTGAGTTTTGTATTTCACTGCAACGAATGCTTGTCTTTCTTTGCTTTCTTTTTTTTCCAAGAAGAGGACAGAAGAGATTGAGAATCATAGTGAAAAGAGAAAAAGCAAAACTCAGTTAGACTGTCTTTAAATATATACAGATAGGCATTTGGTAGGCCCTAGCATGCTTAAACTTAGGTTTCAGTATGAATGGGCCTTCCAGGAAACTCACTGGGAAGACACACAAGAAATTTATAACCTATAAGGGACTGAGGCCAGAGAGAGAGGGGCTCAGTACAGCTGATAGCAGAGCCATGCTGTAACTCTGGGTACTGCCAAAGAAAGACACTATGGAACATGATGCAAATGCTGTTTCATGAAGGCACACAACACCATCTCCATGCAGGTACTAAAGCAGTGGAAACAGCACAGCACCCTGCTTCTCAGGAACCACTGCACTGATAGCTCCTTGGGCATGACTAAGCAGCCTCCCTCAGCAGGGCTTGGCAGGGGTGTCTGCCAGAGGTCGTAGAGCTCAAAAACAGAAAATTGATGAGAGAGGATGGGATGCCCAGGAACACAACCACTGCCCCTTGGGAGCAGGAGTACCTCTTGGAAGTGGCAGCTCTGCCCCCGGAAGTGGGCAAATTGGAACCTGAGTCTAGCAGGGTTTTGGGCCTTTTACAGAGGACTGGCCTCTACATGCAGGTGTTGCTGAAAAGTTAGAGGAATATTTTGGAGTCTTGAGTGCATGTGGGAGCAAAACTCAGTGAGATTTGAGTGATTATTTGTAACACAAATACAATTCTACCCACAAATGGGTGAAGCCAAGAGAAACTGGCCATTTAGGGGTCTATGCAATTACATTTAACTTATACACACATATAGAATTAGTATAGCTGTTAAGGGTAGAAATGCTGACAGAGCAGTGACCATGTGTAAATTAGGAAATAAGGAATATTAAGGCATTCCTGTTTCAGAAAGTTCAAATTATCCATATAAATGAGTAAAATCGGATTATTGGTTAACTAGCTGCTATGCAAGATGCATATATTATCATAAAAGCAAAATAATGTTTCAATGATTTATAAAAATAAGAGAAACTAATACATATGGATAAAGAATCCAGATTATGTGTATCTAAAGCAACTATCTAAAGCAACTATGTGTATCTAAAGCAACTATCCCTTACAGATCAAACTGTTTTGCAATCTTATCTCTCATGACTGTGATTGCAATTTATATTAAAGCAGCTATTGAGGCCAAAAGTAACTCAGAGCTAAATTATTCAAATAGTTATGTTAAAAGGCATCTCACTTTTGTCATTTCAGTACAAACGGGATTCTCACTGGGAACATAAAAAGTTAGTTTGCTAGGATGACTATTGAAACCTTAAGGTGAAAAAGCTTGCTCTTACTGAGAAAATCCCATCATGAGTTGTGGGATTCAATTCAAACGAGACACAAAGGATAAAGAAACACTAAGAAAACGTGCATTTAAAAATGTATTAAAATGAAAATCTATTGAGTCATAACTGTAACACATCTTTAGAGGTGGCAGCTTTACAATCAAATAAATAGTGTTAATATTTTGACACTTTCCATAACATTATGTTTAATCTCCTTTCAATTACATCCATCTGACCATCTTTCCAGGCACTTCGAATCATAATTCTCATGTTGGAAGTTTATTTTGTTCTAAAGAATGAATTTCAAGAAAAAAATCATTGTGTTTCATTCTTATATAACGAAATGGGCATTCAGTGCTTTTCTTGATTTGTACAGTTAGTGAAAATGGATAAATCAGACACAAATGATACTGGTCCAGTTAAAGTTAATATGCACAAACTACCTTTTATCGTTTTGGGTAGTCATTATAAATTGATCTGGATGTTAAAATTCACTCAAAAATTTCAAAGAATTTCTTGTGAACCAAAAATATCTTGAAAGTCAAAAGATAAGGAGAAATACATTTATTGTGATTTAAAAGAACACTTGATCAGTTTTTAAAATATTTAGTAACATATAATTTATAATTTTACTCATCTATCTCAGTATAAGGAATTTGGTGACATTTCTATTTATGCAGTTAGAGGAAACATCTGATTCTAAGGCTCAAAGCCTGAAAATGTAAGGCTTTTACAAACACAGAAATTAATGAGGAAGGTCACCAAGCAGTCTATAACTATCATAGACATTTTTTAATGTAACAATTTACTGGATTAGCTATCAGAAAGTCAAGGAGGTGATTCACTGCCGTACATGAAAACAAAGTATAAAATACTGGTTTTGACAGTGCAGCTACACTTTTATAGCTGTTTTGTCAGTTTCTCACAAATTTCCTCAAATGGACATATCATTACTTGAATAGTAATCAGCAATTTATTTTCAGGTTTTTTTTTTTTTTTTTTTTTTTTTTTTTGCAGTAAAAAGAGATGCCTTCACTCATAAAACATAATGAAGAGAAAGGCACTTTATTTAAGAATAGAGGAATGCATTATGTCTCTTGAATATATAGTATACTATTTATAATTTACAGCTGCAGTTACTGTTGTATATCCTGCTATGGAACTGTATGAAGAGAGATGAGCATTGCTTGCATTTTGTTTTCCTTGCACTTGCATTGATCTCTTACTTTTTAAACCTTATTTTGAATCACAGAGTAATTAAGACTAAATAATTTAATAGAATAAAACAGTTATAATATATAACACACATATGTTACTTGTATATATATTTTACTACAGTTAAGGGCAACTTTAATTATAGCCTAAAAAGTATTGTTTTTTAATACTATGTTAAAAACAACAAAAACAGTAGTTTATATGCTAAAGATCACTCATTTCCTTCTTATTAAATTTACACAAAGAGCTAAAAAAATAAATTACAGCACATCCTTTTACTTCTCCTTGCCATTAAGTAGCTTCTATATTGTTGTTATCGTGGTAATTTCAGCAAGAAAAAAAAATCCTTAAACCCCAGTTTGATAAAAAATGTACCCCAAACCAAATAAATAATAACGAATGTAATCATAATAGTTAATTCTTGCATAATATTTTTAAAACTCCAAAGAGTAACCATGGGTACACTAATATAAGATCATCACTTAAAAAGAAATTCTAATTATGTGTATGATTTTGTTCTAATCTTATAACTAAAAAGAAGACATTTATTTTGCAGAAGTCATGCACAACTTTACCTGCAAATTAGCAAATTACTATTTTATAAATTACAGACAACTCACCTAAAATTCCAATGTGCTTCAAGGACTCTTAGAACAGCAGTGTGCCATTAGCAGACATATGGTGCAATAGGATAAAAAAAAGATAAAGCGATTTCCAAATTCAGACCTGAAGAGGTGTGAAAATCCACACTTCCAACCCCAATGTAAATTAAGTGTTCTTACCTATGGATTGGCATACTCATGAGAACTTCTAATCTGACACACACTCTTCCTGGCTCTAAATCTGTTACACCTTTAGCATTAATTCTGAGGAAAAAAATATTTTTATAATATTTATGTGTTTATGGGTAGCTAATATTGTGGGTATAATTCAACCAAAATGTACCAGGCATACATCCCAATTTTCACTTGAATAAAACACCCAAGTGAGGTGCAATGAGGATATAAAAATAAAGAAAATCCTGTTTCTGCCTTCCAGGAACCACCACCAAAAATTCCCCCAGGTACAGTCTATATTAAAATACTTATATACACATATATGCAAACACAAAACACTTGTTCTTGTGTAAGGTATATTTATATGTATATAAACATATACATGCACATTTGGGCACATATTGTCTTATACTTACACTAAAATGCACATACACACATGGGCAAACACACTCACTTTGACACATATTGTCTCATTTGATGATCCAAACAACCCTTTTAAATAATGAATATAACTGTTATTTTATTTTCATCTTGCGATTTTAAAAAACCTTGGAGATGAAATGTTATGTAGGTTAACATTCTGTATTAATTTCTTAGGGCTGCGGTAACAAAGTACCACAAACTGGGTGGCTTATAAAAACAAGAAATTATTGGTTTACAGTTCTGGGCACTCAAAGTCTAACATTAATGTATCCGCAGGCCTGTGCTCCTCCTGAATTCTGTGCCTCCTCCTTGCCTCTGGTGGAGGCACAGAGGTCTGCTGGTGGTCGTTGCTCTTCCTTGGGTTATAGACACCTCACTCTAATCCTCTTTCATGTGGCCTCTTTCTTTTATGTGCCGTTTCTGTTCAGATTTCCCCTTTTATAAGATCCCAGACATATTGGATAAAGGATCACTCTGATGTGTAATTTTAACTTGATTACCTCTGTAAAGATCCTATCTCCAAAAAACTCCTCCAGCAGAAATATTCATCTATCATCCCCCACGCTATACTAACTGTATTTTTCCAGTACTTTTACTCACATTGATTTCCCCTAATTGAAGGCCATTTATTCTTCATTCCAGATCTTAGTCTTAGTCTCCTTTTAAAAGCCAACTCCTCTCCTCCCTGCTCTTTCTTTTTTCTTTTTCTTTTCTTTCTTCCTTCCTTCCTTCCTTCTTTCCTTCCTTCCTTCCTTCTTTGTTTTCTTTTCTTTCTTTTCTTTTCCTTCTTTCCTTCCTTCCTTCTTTCCTTCCTTCCTTCCTTCCTTCCTTGCTTCCTTCCTTCCCTTTCTTTCTGACAGCTTCTTGCTCTGTCGCCCAGGCTGGAGTGCAGTGGCACAATCTCTGCTCACTGCAACCTCCATCTCCCAGGTTAAAGCAATTCTCCTGCCTTAGCCTCCCGAGTAGCTCTGATTACAGGTGCCTACCACCACACCTGGCTAATTTTTTTTGTATTTTTAGTAGAGACCGGGTTTGGCTTTGTTGGTCAGGCTGTTCTCAAACTCCTGACCTCAGAGGACCCATTCACTTTGACCTCCCAAAGTGCTGGGATTACAAGCTTGAGTCACAACTCCCAGCCCTGCTCTTTTATTTCTTCTAGCAAATTTTTAATTGCAATCCCTGCCCATGTGAAACTAAGAAGCTTATCTCTACACTGGGACAAGTGTCCATCAGCCATCAGGACACGCATCCAGAAGAGGGATCTGTATACTCTGGTGTGGAACAAGATGTCGCACTAAGGGCAAGTATGGAGTCCCCAGAGCTGAATGAGAGCTGAAGCAGGAGCATACAATGGTGTCCAGGCACATGTGGAGAAGGAGAGCTGTCCCAGGGCTTCAGGAAATAGCTGAGAAATAAGATTGAAGGAGAGAAGTTCAGAGCTATTGTCTAAATCCAGAAGGCATTTCCCAGAACAGTTTCTGATAGTTTAACTAAATTAGATATGTCAGATAAGTAGAATCATGCAGCATTTGTATTTTTGTCTGGCTAATTTCACTTAGAAAATTTCCTCTAGTTTTAATTGTGATGTCACAAATGGCAAAATTCCGTTGTATGTGTATACCACATTTCCTTTTTCCATTCATGTGTTGATGAGCATTTTAGTTACTTTCAACTATTAGCTATTGTGAATAATGTTACAGTGAATGTGGGTGTGCAAATAACTCCTTGAGATCCGGTTCTCAATTCTTTTGGATATATACCCAAAAGTGGGGTTGCTAGATCCCGCTGTATCCAGGAGTTCAATTTTTATTTGCTGGTAGTACAATTTTTAGTTTTCTGAGGACTTATATACTGTTTTCTATAGTTTCTGAACAAGTTTATATTTTACATTTACATTACATTACATTGTACATTTACATATGATGCATTTACATAAAATGCACCAGGGTTGCAATTTCTCCATATCTTTGTCCGCATTTGTTTTCTGTTTATACAAAAATAGCAATTCTAATGGGTATACAGAGGTATCCTATTGGAGTTTTAGTTTGCATTTCCCTGATGACTAGTGATGTTGAGCATCTTTCCATATGTTTTTTGTGCATCTTCGTTAGAGAAATGGCTGTTCAAATCCTTTGCCCATTTTTAAATCAACTTTGGCTGTTTGATTATACAAATCAAATTTGTACAATGCAGGAGTTCATTATACAATCTGAACATTAACCTCTTATTAGATACATGATTTGCAAATACGTTCTCCCACTTTGTAGGTTGTCTTTTCACTTTGCTGATTGTTTCCTTTGCTGCACAGACATGTTAACTTTGATATAGTTACACTTCTCTACATTTCATTTTATTGCCCATGACATTGGTGTCATATCCAAGAAAGAAATAATACTCAAAATATAGTACACAATGTCATCTATGTTTTTTCCATATTTATTCATCAAGTGTTCTGTATTTTTAGACTTTATATTTAGGTCTTTAATCCATTTTGAATAATTTTTATATAGTAAAAGGAAAGGTCTAACTTCTTTCTTTCATATGCGGATATCCAGTTTTCCCAAAGCCATTTATGAAAGATACTGTCTTGTGTAGTGTTGGCATCTTTGTCTGAGATCATTTGACCATATATCTAAGAGTGTATATGCCTGTTTTAATGCCAGTATCATATGTTTTATTTCCGCAGCTTTGTAATATGCTTCAAAATCTGGGTGTTTGAGATCTCTAGTTTTTGTTTCCTTTTCAAGAATGTTTTGGCTATGTGGTATTCTTTGATATTCCATATAAATTTTAGAACTTTTTTTTGTATTTTTGCAAAAAATGCCACTAGGATTTGACAAAGATTGCATTGACTATGAAGTTCACTTTTGGTCATATGGACATTTTAACTATATTAATTCTTCCAATCCATGAGCATGGGACGTCTTTGCATTTACTTGTCTCATATTACGTTTCTTTCATTAATGTTTTGTAGTTTTCATTATACATATTTTTGTCTCTTTGTTTAAGCTTATTCTTAAGTGTTTTTTTCTTTTTTATGCTATTGTACATGAGACCGTTTTCTTAATTTCCTTTTAGGATTGTTGATTGTTAATGTATAGAATGCAGCTGATTTTTGCATGTTGATTATGTATCCTGCAATGCAGCTGAATTTATTAGTTCTAAATGTTCTTTTGTGGAATCTTTAGTGTTTCCTAAAAATAAGATCATGCGATCTGCAACCAATGATACTTTTGCTTCTTTCTTTCCAATTTGGATGTCTTCTATTTCTTTTTCTTGACTAATTGTTCTGGCTAGGACTTCTAGTGCCATACTAAACAGAAATGGTGAGAGTGGCATACTTGCCTTGTTCCTGACCTTAGAAAAAACACTTTTAGTTTTTCACCTTTGACTATTATACTAGCTTTAAACTTTTTCATATATGATCTTTAATATGTTGAGGTAATTTCTTTCTATTTTTAGTTTTTTGAGTGTTTTTATGATGAAACTATGTTGAACTTTATCAAGTACTGTTTCTAGATCAATGACATAATCGTGGATTTTGTTCACCATTCTGTTTTGCAGTATGCTATGTTGATTTAGTATGTTTCACTATGCTTACATTTCCAAACTAAATTTCACTTGGTCATGATGTGTTATCCTTTTAATGTTCTGTTGAATTTGGTTTGTGCACTAGTGCATTTTCACACTGCTGTAAATACACTACTCAAGGGTGGCTAGCTTATAAACAGTGGAGGTTTAATTGACTCATAGTTCCACATGGCAGGGTAGGCCTCAAGAAACAATCATGGTGGAAGGCAAAGCAGGCACCGTCTTTAAAAGGCATCAGGAGAGAGAGAGCATGTGAAGGAGGAACTGTCAAATATTTATAAAACCATCAGGTCTCATGAGAATTTACTTACTATCACAGGAACAGCATGGGGGAAACCACCCCCATGATCCAATCACCTCCCTCTCTCAACACGTGGGGATTACGGGTCCCTCGATTGACACATGGGGATTACAAGTTGATATAAAATTTGGGTGGGGACACAGCATCAAAACATTATCAAGTTTGCTAGCCTTTTGTTGAGAATTTTTAAATCAAAATTAATGAGAAATGTTGGCCTGTACTTTATTTGTAGTACTTTTGTATGGTTTTGATAGCAGGGTAATGTTGTCCTCATAAAATGAGTTAGGAAGTGTTTCTTCTTATTCTATTTTCTAGAAGAGTTAAAAAAAAATTGGTACATATGATTCTTTAAATGTTTGGTAGAATTCTCCAGTTGGTTCTAGGTTTTTCATTTTGGGGAAGTTGTTGATTACTGATTTAATCTCCTTTATGATTCAATCCTCGTAGGTTGTATGTTTCTAAAAGTTTATCCATTTATTTCAGATTATCCCAAATAATTATCATATAATTGTCCATAGTTGATCTTTTATTATCCTTTTTGTTTCTGGGGCATCAATTTTAATATGTTCCAAAACTTCTGTCCCTCTTTCTAGCTAAAGGTTTGCAAATTTTATTTTAAACTTTACAAAAACCCCCAGTTTCTTTAATATTTTTTATTCTTTATATATTCTATTTCATCTATATCTGTTTTAATCTTTACTATTCCCTTCCTTCTGTTAACATTGAATTTAGTTTGTTTCTTTTTCCTAGCTTCTTGAGGTGTAAAGTTAGATTGTTGATTTGAGACTTTTTAAATTTTTTTAGTGTAGATGTTTACCATTCTAAATTTTCCTCTTAGCATATGTTTTGCTGTAGTCCATAAGGTATGGTATATTGTGTTTGAATTTTCACTTGTCTCACATTTGTGATTTCCTCTCTGACCCATATGCTGTTGTTTAATTTCCAAATATTTGTGAATTTTTAGTTCTTTTGCCAATTACTTTTAGTTTTATTTCACTATGGTTGGAAAAGATATTTGATATAATTTTAATCTTCCTAATTTTTAAAGACTTGTGGCCTAACATGTGATACAGTCTCAAGAATATTTTACGTGCTCTTGAGAAAAGTGTGCTCTGCTATTGTTAGATGAAGTGTTCTGAATATATCTCGTAGGTCCAAATGATCTATAGTGTTGCTGAAGTCTTTGTTTCCTTGTGGATCTTCTGTCCAGTTGTTTTATTATTTAAAAGTGAGTATGAAGATCTCCTACAATTATTATGTTATATCTGGTTTTTCCTTCAATTCTTTCAATGTTTGCTTCATGTATGTGGGTGCTCCAATGTTAAGTGAATATATATTTATAATCGTTATATCTTCCTAGTGGGTTGACCCTTTTACCATTGTATAATATTGTTCTTTATCTCTTGTAACAGTTTTTGCCTTAAAGTGTATTTGGTCTGATATAAGAATGACCAGTCCTGCTTTCTTGGGTTATCATTTACACATATAATGTTTCTTCTCATCCTTTCTCTTTCAGCCTATGTGTGTGTTTAAATCATAAGCAAGTCTCTTGCATACAGCATACAGTTGGATCTTGATTTTAATCCACTCATTTTATGTTTTTGATTGAGGAGTATAAATTATATATAAAATAATTGCTCATAGGGAAGAACTTATTATTGCAATTTAAAAATTATTTGTTGTATAATTTTTGGTTAGTTTGTTCTTTTTTTCTCCCTTGCTTTAAGTTATTGATCTTAAAATTACATCTTTATTTTTTACATTTTCTATTTATGTAGCCTTATGGTTATTTTTATGCATTTATCTTTTCCATTATATATGAAAATTAAAAGTGATTTACATATCACCATTACAGTATTATAGAATTCTGTATTTGTCTATATATTTACCTTTATCAGACAGCTTTACATTTTCATAAGCTTCTCTGTTGACATGTCATTTTAACTTGGATGACTTCCTTGCACACTTCTCATAAGAAAGGACCAGTAATGTTGAGTGTTCTTGATTTTTTTTTCTGGAAAGGTTTTTATTTTGACTTCAATTTTAAAGCACAATTTTACCTTTATATAATATTTTGTGATTATTTTCTAGATTTATTTTTTTCCTTTGATTGGACCATTTTTTATTTTCCTGTTTCTTTTGTAATTTATTTTTATCTCAGATTTTTGTCATTTCAAAAAATACTTCCCCTCCTAGTCTTTACAGACTTTATTCAGGGAAAAACCTTCATCTGTCAGCATGGCTAGACATTCTGGTGGCCTATCAAACATTTAAGGGGGGTGCATCTCTTATGAGCTTATGTGTATAATTTCCCAATTAGAGGTTTGCCAGTTGGTTTTTTTTTTGTTTTTTTTGGTTTTTTTTGGTTTTTTTCAGGACCTCATAATTTCTTCCTGCCTCTAATATCTGTCTTTGGTACTGCAGGTTCTATGGTGCTATAAAAAGTCACTCAGTTCTCCTTTGTTTTCAGTGACTTCAGGTTTCCAAAATATGCTGGTTCCTCATCAGCACTCCGACTGAAGTGAGGCCAGCACAGGTCCTTAGGCAGCCTCCTGAAAAGCCAAAATGCTGGATGTTTTGTTCCAATTTTCTCTTTCCTTCGTGAGGCAGAAGTTTGGAGTTGGGTGTTTTCTACTGATTGCTCCTAGCTGTGGTAACTCCTAGCTGTGGTAACATTGAACCTGGTATCACAGGTTCAGTGCAACGACTCTTCTTACCTGTTTCAACACAGCTGTTCTTGGCTTTAAACTTGCCTAAGATACTTCAACTGCTATATTGTTTTCTAGAATTCTCATGAAGGATTTTGGGAACATATATTGTTGTTAAGTCTGAATATCTTGTGGGAATGAAGTCTGGGGCTTCCTATTCTTTCTTTTTGCTTAAAATTCATCAATCAATATATTTTTGTTGAAGAGAGAGAGTAACACTTGTACTTTTCTGTTTTTATATAAAAAGACTCAATAGATAGAGTCTCACAGGCTTCAGGATAGCAGATTTACATGAAATTTCTGTGTGTGGGTAGGTGAGACTTGTGCACACAGCCTATAAGAGCTTCTTAGTTTATGTCAAACAGGTTTCTCAAATTGATTTCAATAGTTTTGGCGGAACAGGTGGTGTTTGCTTACATAGAGATGTTTTTTGTTGTGATTTATGAGATTTTGGTGCACCCATCACCTGAGCAGCATACACTGTACCCAGTGTGTAGTCTTTTATCCCTTACCCCCCTCCCACGCTTCCCTTTGAGCCCCCAGAGTCCATTGTATCATTCTTATGACTTTACATCTTCATAACTTAGCTCCCACTTATAAATGAGAACATATGATGTTTAGTTTTCCATTCTTGAGTTACTTCACTTAAAATAATGGTCTCCAACTCTATTCAGGTTGCTGTAAATGCCATTGTTTCATTCCTTTCTATGGCCGAGTAGTATTCCATAAACCACATTTTCTCTATCTACTCACTGGTTGGTGGGCATTTAGGCTGGTTCCATATTTTTGAAATTGTAAGTTGTGCTGCTATAAACATGCATGTGCCAGTGTCTTTTTCATATAATGAAAATGACTAATATCCAGAATCGACAAGGAACTCAAACAAATGAGTATGAAAAAAATAATAATAATTCTATCAAAAAAGTGGGGCAAGGACATAAATGGACAATTCTCAAAAGAAGATATACACATGGTTAACAAGTATATGAAAAATTCTCAACAGCATTAACTGTGAGGGAGATGCAAATCAAAACCACAATGCAGTACCACCTCACTCCTGCAAGAATAGCCATAATTACAAAATTAAAAACTCATAGATGTTGAAGTGGATGTGGTGAAAAGGGAACACTTCTACACTGCTGGTGGGAATGTAAACTACTATGACCAAGACAGGCTTTTACTTTTAGGAGAACATAATGAATCACTATATCCTATAAAAGGATAAAGGAAAAAAGGCTTCTTCAGGATTTTTGTGTCTTTCAGCTCTGTATCAATGTTTTACATAATAATTTGATGTGGTGTTATTTTAAAAGCCTATATTAAACATTTAGTGTCTCCTTAGTGGTATGTCTTTATTATCCTTTCCATTTTGAAGATAAGGAGAATTTTTCATCATGTAAATATGTAATATATGCTTATAAAATATAACACTACCACAATTTATTATGTAAAACATTGATACAAAGCTGAACTGGTGAAAATCAGTTGTCTTTCTTCAAAGTTGTGTACCATTTAAATTACCAAAACATGATAGAAGCCATTACCTAAGCCTTCAAAAGATCGGTGAATTACAGAAAAATTATGAGGGAAAAAAGACAAAACAGTTTTACAACCAATTTACTATAATCAACCATATCATTGAACACAGGTGTTTACTGTCAAATGGCTTTCTTTCATGCAGATTCAATTCCGAAGAAAGAATAATTTAGTAATGCTCATCTCAACAAAAAATAAAGCTATTTAGAATTGACATTCCATCCTACTGGTATTATTGTTTAGGTTGCCATTAGTAGAAAAATAAAATCATTCTGTGTATCATAGCAGGAGAAATATTTTCACACACACCATTTTTTTTTTCTAATCACAGAGAAAATTACAGTTTTCCACGCAGAATATTTTTATGGTATTCCAATAACTATCTCCATAGGGAGCTACTTGAAGCATTGGAAAAAGTTTAACAGCTCTCCAAAAGGACAAGATTTTTTTCTCTGCCCCTAGCTTTTCAAGGAGCTACAATAGCGAAATTTTCCAGTATTTGCTCACTGTAATTGGCAAGTGTACTACTTACAAACTGGATTATGACCCTTTATTATAATATAAAGAATTTAATCTTGAATTTTTTGATAAAATAACAACAAAGTTTTTACTAAATAGGAAGTTAAATTCTATTAAACCATTGAAGTTTATTTTCACATGTTTTTGCTTCAGTAACATTGCACCCAAGGGGAAAAGTTCTAACTTTTGGGCAACAGATTTGGGAAACTGTGTTCCTCCTTCAGGATGATAGACTCAGCCTTCTCTGAATAATCTTAATGGATCTTTGAGTTTTCATAAATGGCAATATTGCCATGACTCCCCGTGCTATACTCTCAGGTGTGACCTTCAGACTCTAGATCCAGGGCCTTTTTGGCCATTTCCACTTGGATGTTCCACAGGCTCCTCAAATATCTTTTGTTTCTATCTTCTGTCTCAGGAAACTGGGGGGCCTTCTTACACACACACACACACACACACCAAAAAAAAAAAAAAAAACAAAACAAAACAAAAAAAAAAACAACACTACATCATCAGTATCCAAACAAAACACTTTCAAGTCCTGCTGGTTCTACCTCCTAAATTCTAAAATTTTACCCTCACTGCCCAGGTTTCAGCCCTCCTGCAAGACGTTCTCACTACTCTCTCTGCCTTCTTTTACCACTCACCTACTTGGGGGCAAGCAGCCTGTAGCCCTCCTGTGACCAAAGCACTCTCTGTTCACAAGAGCTGTTGAGGGTGCAGCCACTCATCTCCTCTCCTTGTCATAGTGATGGAGGCATCTGGAACTGGCTCCTTGATGATTTCTGTAGCTTGATCACCAGGCCAGCCTTGAATTTTATTCTCTAGCAACATGTAACTGTTTGATGAACTAAAATGCTTACTGCTTTTTCAAACCTTTCTGCATCCTGTGTACATGTTATTAGGGGGACTTATGCTAATTCTAAACTACAACATGCCTCTCTTCCACCCCCAAACTCTATTCCCTCACACTTGATAAGACTTTCCCAATGCAAATCCACCCCCACTCCCTTCAATATCTCCTCATTTCACAAACCTCAGAAACTCCCCAGATGGCTTCCTCTTTGGGTTACCTAGCCCAACCTTCTTCTAGTAGCACCTCCCTGACGGCTGTCACAGCTTCCTCTTCATACCTCATTGTAATTATTGGTGTATGTCTATATTTGATGCTGGTAAAAATTCAGGTTTTTTTCTCTGTTTATTGCTTGAAACTCAGAATGATTTCTGGAAAAGTTCTTAAAATTTCTGAATAAATAATTATCTTTTCTTATAACGCATCTTTTATTTAAGGACTTTTTTGTTTTCCGTTGCTAAGCAAAATAGAATGATGATGAAAATGAAGCTAGTCTTAAAAAAGTATTTCCTAAGCTTCAAGGAAAATATTCATGACACTATTGGGGCTTAGATAACAATATCACAAATGAAGACCTAAGCAGCAGCCTCAGAAGCAAAAGTTTTTCTCTGACCTTCTTTTGCCCTCGTGTCTCTCAGTCCCATTCTCCTTTGAGGTGTTATAGAAACTAGAATCCCTTCCCCAAGGTAAATCATAGAAACCAGAAGCCCCTTTCCCCAAAGCCAGACATGGAACCTAAAATGGATTGCTGTAACTTTTCTTCTGTCTTATCTCTGTAAAAACTTACCACAAAGAATTTTCTAACCTAATTTGTTTTGTCTGTAGTTCATAAGACCCCTATTCCAGAGACGGTCCTGCCCCATGCCCAGATGGAATGGGTGCTCCTCAAAAAGGGCAAGAAGAATCTCCATAGACTACCCTTTCTGTGTTTTCCCTCCCAGTCTATCAGCATTAGATCATATCCTTTTCATCTAATCACATTTCTACACAGCTGTTTATACTTTGTGGAACATAGGCACAAAAGTAGAACATTTCTCTTGTGTCTTTGGGTCTTCATTCTGAATATTTCCATGTGTACACACTAAATAAATTCATGTACTTTCTTTCTAATTAGTCCGCCTTTTGCTAATTGATTTTTCCAGGAAATTTCATAGGGTCAAGTGGAACTCACTCATTGGCCCCTGCAACACAGTGGAGTTAGTGTGATTCACATTTTGAAAAGAATGTGAACCAAGTGTAGAAAATAATGTATAAAATATTCTAATTTTCCATAGTCTGAAAGGGATATTGCAAGTGATTTTATTGTTGTTGCCACTGTGAATTTGTATTGTTGCTTTCTGCAATCGATTAAGCCAAAGTGTTGATAAAGAAAAACTTACTGTAGAGGAGAAAACTAGTATCTTTTCAACAATCACAAGAGTCCTGGCTGCCATATCTATACCCCAAAGACAGACTGACAAGAGAAAAGCAGATGTGTTTATCAAAGTTTTATGCCACATGGCAGCCTTCAGAGACGAAGACCCACGGAACCAGGGAAAACTATATTGTGTTAACTCTGATTAAAGAACTGGATAGTTGTGGAGAAGCATAATTTGACAAAATGTATAATCTAATGGTAATAAATTGGGTGAAGGAGGATCCAGCCAGGCCTGCTCAGTTGCTTTTCTGTGTCCTCGTATGACAGGCCTCCCCCAGGTGTGGGGAGCAGGATATCTGACACATGAGAACCTTGGCAGGGAAAGGGAGTATAACCGTATGTTCATTTCCCCATGAACACAGCAAGCACACTGGGTTGCAACAGAGAAAGAGGTCTAATCATAAAGTCACTGTACGAGGAGATGGGAGGAAACCTCAAATCCATCTCTCTGAAGAATTTGGGGCTAGGGTTAAGAGTTTTGGAATGGGTTGAAATGTTAACATCATTAATTGTCTGAAGAGTACACAGTGAAGCCATGGGACAGAGAGATGAAGAAACTGTATTCTCCTGCTGATCCTGTAAGGGTCTTCAAACAGGTGGCTGGAAGTAGAAACAAGCAATGAAAAACATCAGTGATCCTTCATCAAAAGCTTGTGATTCTAATGTCAAAGATACTGTCTATAGGAACAATGAGGACTTGCACAGTCAGCCTCTAAGGCTGTGTGACTTTTAGCAGCAAGGAAGTGGCCCACCTGCAGCCTGATTGGTGCATCTTGTGTTAGGCCTTTCTTGCATTGCTGTTAAGAAATACCTTGAGATAGGATATTTTATAGGAAAAGATATTTAATTTGTTTAATTGGTTCTACAGGCTGTACAGGAAGCGTGGCACCACATCTGCTTCTGAGGAGCCCTCAGGAAGTTTACAACAGTGACAGAAGTTGAAGTGGGAGCAGGAGTCCCACATGACAGAAGCAAGAGCAAGAGAGAGTGGGTGGGGAAGTGCCACACACTTAACCAACTCTCATGAGAACTTACTTCTGTGAGAACAGCACCAAGCCATAAGGGATTTGCCCCCATGACCCAAACACCTCCCATGAGGTCCCACCTCCAGTATTGGAGATTGCATTTCAATATGAAATTTGGGTAAGGACAAATATCCAAACTCTATCATATACTTATCACTATAATTCTGTCTGGACCCAGAATGCAATTCTTGTCAACCCCGTGGGGGCAGTTTTAGGAGGAGACCAGAGGCTGTTTTCAGTTTTATGGCTTGCTGTGGAGGAGAAAAATTCTAGTTTCTACAGCCTTCTTGGAACAGAAAGAGGAGTGGGAGAAAGGAGGGTGGGAGAAGTTTAGGAAGACACTTGCTCCTCAGGCCCTTCCAATTTCCTTCAGTTCAGAGAACTCTGCATGCCAAGGCACCATGCCTTGGGATAGGGTGTTCTAAACCCTGACATTACTAAGGTGATTTAAAAACAACTGTCACTTCCTAGAGCTGATCAATGCCTTGGAATTGGCTTACAGCCTGGAGCTTTTAGCCTATGATGCCCAGAGGTCCATAGCCTGCAGCTTGAGACATAACTATGCAAAGCTTTTTTTCTCAGCATTTTTGTTTCTTAAAAGAATGTGGATTTTACTGGCATTATATTTTATCACCTACTCCAATAATCAATGAGAGAGTATCCTCTGATAATTTATAACCCATAGCTCAAAGCTAGTGGAAAAGAATGACATATAAAATCAAATTTGATAAATTGATGAGCTATGAGGCAATGTGGTTAAATGAAATTAAAAATCATGTCATCTAGTGCTCATTTATGAATGTCATTTCATGATAATATTAGCAGGTAAAAATTAAGCATATCCAATTTATTGTAAGGGAGGGAAATGTTTAACATTATATAAACATATGCCCAGAACATACATTATATGTCAGAGACATTCTTTTTCTAATTTAATAGTTTACTAAACTTATAGAGACTTAGTAACTATCAAAAATAATTTTTAGGAAAAGGTAAAATCATAACTCTCAGAGATATGAAAATGATCACATGTTAAATAACTTATTTATTCATATGATATGAGACAACTGGGTAGATGTTATAGCCTGTCTAAAGGAAAAGTAAAAACAGCACAAATGTATAGGAATAAAAAAATTATGAAACAAATTGCAAATGGAACAAAACTGGTTTTCCTCCAATGAAGGGAGTCAATTAAAATACTTATCAAAGTGGACAGAATTTGCATATCTATCAGTTACTCCTGCAATTTGCAAAGCTTTGTTATGTCACTCAAAGATTATGAATAGGGCTAGAATCTGATACCCCTCAAGGGTGTGCTATACATAATGGATAGTTTTCCACTGAAAGCCTTTTTTCTCTACATAACTTATTTAGATTACACAGTACCTAGAGGAAACAGGATGAACCCAGATTAAGTTTCCTGCTTAGCCTAAATTATTCATCACTATAATTTATGCAAATTATAAACAGATGCTTCAAGTAATAGTAAAGTACTATCATGTCTTTTTGTTAGGTTTTCTCCTCTTGTAAAATATTTTTTAATAGAATTAATAAAGTATATCTTCTTATATGTAATCATATTCTTTATAAAACTATAATCAATGATGCAAATCACTTTGTAACTCTTGGTTCTTTCCAGGAGATATTCCTGAAAATTAACTGAAAAAACAGAAACAACTAATTAAAAATGGAATATTTTCTACTTTATATTAATGTACTTATTTAGTTCAGGAATTGACAGTTTATCTTTACTTTTTCATTTTTTTCCTCAAAGCAGATCTACTAAAGGAATTATTTCATAATAAAACAGTTTGTTACAATTGAAGGAAAAACACTGGACTTGGTGTCCAGGGATCTTCATTTAGTCCCAGCTATGGTACTAACTGGCTATGGAAATACGGACAACTCAATTTCAGTGTGTCTCAGTTTATTAATCTAAATAAATCAATTAAATAATAAATTATCTTCTCAGACTGCTTCTAATTTTATCACTATACAAGCATTTGATTATCACTTTATAAACTTATTGTTACAGAATAATTTTTAAAAGGGGAAAGATAGTAATTCTTGAATAAATGTAAAATAAACACCTGTTCAGGATTTTATATAGCTCATTAATGAAGGAATCTATACTATGTAAAAGTTAACTAAAAGGAGAAACCTAAGAAGAGACATATTTATAGATCAGAAATACTAAAATACATTTGCAAATGAATACAAAACTTGCTATTCCAGGAGTTGGGGAGGACAGTCAAGAAAATTCAACCAGACTGAATGTATTTGCATGTCAATAGATTAGCCTCTCTCACATTTTCTTCAATTCTTTACAATTACCAGAGTTGGAAAATAGCTCCAAGGTAATGAAAGGCATAGAACCCCTGTAGAATCAGAATCAAAATCAGATAAACTTTTAGAGCATGCTCTAAAAAATTAAGCATCAATTTTCCCCCCACATGATCATATAAACAAACTTTAAATTTAACATATCTTTCTTATTTTCTAAAATGAGAATGTTTATAGCTGAGATTTTTGTGTGACTTAAAATATAAGTGTATGTGGACAAAGATTCTTTGCTTGGTCACATTTTAGTCATGCTCTTGAATCTTCTTCTAGGACAATCTGTGCACTTTCTTGTAAAATCCAGTTTTAGCAAAGAAGCCTGCTAAATCAGTTTAGCAAGAACTCCTCACCCTGGACATCTGATCACCCTAAATATATTATTGGGTTCTTCGTGTAACCACCCAATGAGTTCACCTTGCCCTCTGCCTAGACAGAACCAATTTATCAAGTCAGGGGAATTGCAATGGAGAAAGAGTAATTCATGCAGCGTTGGCTGTGTGGCAGACCACAGGTTTATTATTACTCAAATCAGTCTCTCTGAACATTCAAGGATCAGAGATTTTAAGGATAATTTGGTGGGTATCGGCTCAGAAAATGGCGTGTACTGATGAGTCACGTTGAAAATGAAATCATAGGGAGTTGAAGTGAGTTCTTCTTGCTGACTTCTGTTCCTGGGTGGGATCACAGGACTGGTTGAGCCAGTTCTGGGTGATGTCATCTGATGTATGAGAATGCAAGATCTGCAAAATACCTCAAATACTGATCTTAGGTTTTACAATAGTGACGTTATTCCCAGGAGCAATTTGGGGAGGTTCAGACTCTTGCAGCCAGAGTCTGCACTCCTAAACAGTGATATCTAGTCTTGTAGCTAATTTGTTAGTCCTACAAAGGCAGAGTGGTCCCCAGGCAAGAAGGGGTTTTTTGGGAAAGGGCTATTATCCATCTTGTTTCAGGATTTAAACTATAAACTAAATTTCTTCCCAAGGCTAGTTCAGCCGACACCTAGGAATGAACAAAGACAGTTTAGAGGTTAGAAGGAAGAAGGGGTGGGTTAGGTCTGATCTCTTTCACTGACATAATTTCCTCAATTATAAATTTGCAAAGGCGGTTTTACTCATTCTCCACCTTTTCCCAGGTAATGTCTATCCACCCTGGCCTGTCTTCAGCAAGAATCCATTTAGCTGGGCTTATCCAGAATGCCCCCTCCCCGTGATGTACTCTCTTAGTAAGTTTCCATCTTCCGACCTCCGCACTGGCTATAAATTTCCATCTACTGACCTCCACTCCTTGGCTATAAATTCCAACTTGCACATACTGTATTCACAGTTGATCCTGATTTCTGTCCCCACCCTAAGACCTGATAGTTCTAAAGTTCGCTTTACCATATTTTAACAAATATTATTGAAAAAAAAGATTTTAACAAAAGTCAGCTCTTTACTATCAAAAGCCCTGGTTTGTTTGAAATTTGATTTTTTTTCTATTTTTAATCCCTCATTAAATATGAGTCAAAATAGTGGCTTGCTACAAAGAGAATAAAATTTACATTAGGTCAGCTTGGGTTAACGTAGTTTACTCCATGATTAACTATCTAGAACTGTATGCAGTTTACTTACATTTTGAGACTAAGCTTCTTAATATATAATAAATATCAGAATAATAACACCTCCTTTTAGGAGGTATTATGAGTTTGACTGCATGGTTAACAGGAATACATTTTAGTTATTTTGAGAGGCAGGGGAGGATTGAGAAAGGGGAGAGGAGGCAGAGAGGAAGAAGGGACAGAGAGGAAGAAGGGACAGAGAGGAAGAAGGGACAGAGAGGAAGAAGCAGCATGATGATTTCATGGAGATTGATGCTTTGAAGAAACACCAAAGTTAAAATAAAATTGGACTACATAAACAAATAAAGAAAAATAAATAATAGAACAGAATCAAGGATTAAAAAAAAAAAAAAAAACACATGATGCAAACACTAAGTGCTGTGAGAAGACAGGGAATGAAGAAGCCTGAGGATTTCCTTAAGATTGTCAACCCAAATATGAATAAAGCTTACCTTATGCAAGGTTGGAGCTTAAACTCACCCTTCTGAATGAATTACTTTCCGTTGTGGGACTGTACAGAGAAAAGGCCAAAGGATAAACTGAGTGAGACCAAAAGATATAAAGGCACCAAATTAAATATCCCAACAAAAAGTTTTTACATAAAAGGTAGTGATTTTGAAGGGCAGTTAAAAATACAAGATTTTACTTAACAAGATTGAAAAAATTGTGTTTCTGACATAAGTTTAGGGTGACTTGCATAGACTCTGTTCTATGAAAATCTCCCCGAGTTTACTGCAACTGCTCCACCTTGACCCTAAACTGTGTGCTTTGGGAGGAAGACTATTCCTCTACCACCTTAGGGCCAACTGATCTAGAGCCTGTAAATTAACTGATAATAGAAAAGATTAACAGGAGAAAAGACAAGTTTTATTTACATGTGCACATGGGAGTATTCAGTAATGAGTAATACATTAAATAGTCAGAAGTAAACATGTGTGGGTGATGCGTGTGGAGTGTGGAGCAGGTTTAGAGTTTCAATTAAAAAATGGAAGGTTCCATTTGGTTTTGTAGGTTAATAACAGCTGAAATTGTACTTTCTAGCAGTCTTCTCCTAAATAGGAAACTCCTCTGGGGGCAGGGGACAGGGGCTGTCAATGGAAAATTTATTTTGGGGAGGCTCTGAAACTGCCTTTGCAAAAATTATAGCAGTGAGATAAATCTAACATAACTGACCCATGTTGCTTCTAACCTCACAGGATAACTAGTCTTGCTCATTTCTGGGCATAGGCCAAGCTAACTGTGGAAGGAATTTAGTTTATAAGTTAACTTTGAAGCAAGGATGATAATAGTCTCTTCCCCAAATTAAGGCCCTCCTTATTCGGGGACTGAAACTACCTTTGTAAGATGAATGAAAAACCACAAGATAAGAATTATGGCTGGGGCCTAAATTCTCCTAATAGGAATAATTAAATAACAGCTAGTCATTGTTTTCTAACTTGTCTTTTTATAATTGCTTACTACTCAGGAGTTACATAGCCAGTGGTCACAAGGTTTGTAACTTCCTCAATTGTCCCTGTAGATAACATCACGATTATGAAACCTAACACTTGTGTTTGGGATATTTTTCAGATCTTGCATTCTAGTGGACCAACTAGCACACCTGAACAAGTGACTCATACCAAAAACTGACTCAACTGGTCCTGTGATCCCCATCATGAACTGACTCAGCACATAAAGACAGTTTCAACACTCCATGATATCATCCCTGACCCAGTGAATAAGCATTCCCCATTCCCTAGCCTCCTGACCACTAAACTATCCTTGAAAACCCCAGCCTCCAAATTCTTAGGGAGATGGATTTGAGAAATATCCTCTACTCTCCACGCTCAGCCATCCTGCAATGATTAAACTCTTTCCTTGCTGCAACAACTGCTATCTTGGTGTATTGGCTTTTTCTGTGAAGCTGATAAAAACAGTCTAGTGGGTTGTAACAGCTCTGCTTAGTTGTAGATAATGTTTCTTTCTCTAGCTGTTGATTATTCACGTTTCCAGTTTACAGTAATATTAATACTACTTTAGTGGGTTCTTAGTCTCTTCATTTCCCCCCCTTTGAAAGTTCCCAAGAAGTTTCAAAAATAAGAACATAGACTGATTATTATGAGCAGAAGATATGATTAGAAGTCGAGAGGTAAAAACTCTGCAAAGAGAAAGAAGAATATGCCTGAGAACAAGATGAATCAGCAGAAAAGAGCAAATGTAATTACATTGCTGAACCTGCCTCTTAGTCCTAAAAGCAGAGGGTCTTTGCTTGATGATGCAAGTAATCAAAAATTTAATGAGGGATGTTTCCATGGAAATAAAAAGAAAAACAAACATTCATAGACAGATTTATTCTAAGCAGTTAATTCCCATGATTATGGGGACTGATCAGTTTTAGGATCTGCAGTTGGTAAGCTGGAGACCTGGAAAAGCTAATGGCATAACTCCAGTACAAGTCTGGAGAAAAAAAAATAATGTCACAGCTGAAAGGCAATCGAGCATGAGAAATTCCCTCTAATTTGATGAAAGGTCAGCATTTTTGTTTCATCCAGGACTTCTTTTGATTGGATGAGCCCTACCTACATTAGGAAGACCAATCTACTTTATTTAATTTATTGTTTTAACTGTTTAATCCTAAAATACCCTCACAGAAACACTCAGAATAATATTTGACCAAATATCTGGGCACTCCTTGGCCCAATCAAGTTGATGCATAAAATTAAGTATTGCAGGTTTACCCCTTGTCACCTTGCCATCCGTATATATCTCCTACCCCATACTTAATCTTCAAATTAAGACAATAACAAGGTCCTAATTTCATCTAACATGATGTAGCTATCCTGCATACAATTGAATCTGTACTAACCCCTTCCCCAGAAAAGGAGGTAAAGCCCTTGAGTGATGTCTGCTCTTCTCCTTGATATCCCATGTCAATGCAATGATGTAAAATTAACAATGTTCAAATACTGAAATCTAGTCAATACATCAGATGTTATATGATGAGAGAAGAAAGTAAAGGTATTGTTTTGTATGTGTTATTGACTGCATTGTATCCCCCCTCAAATTTATATGTTGAAGCACCAACACATAATGTGACTATATTTGGAAATAGGGCCTAGATTAAATAGGGGTAATTAATGTTCAATGAGGTCATAAGAGTGAGGCCCTGTTACAACAGAATTTGTGTCTTTTTAAGAAGAGACAGTGCTCTCTATGAGGATGCCATCCACAAGCCAGTAAGAGAGTCTCACTATGGCTGAATCATGCTGACACCCTGATCTCAGACTTCCAGCCTGCATGACCTCATACACATTTTAGTACCTAAGAACTTGAGTGCTTTTGAACAAACACCTAAACATGTAGAAGTGACTTTGTAATTAGAGACTGGAAGAGTTGTAAAGTGCATACTAGAAATATAAACATTATGGGCAATTTTGATAATATCTCAGACAGAAATGAAATTTTTGGAAATTGAAAGAATGATAATTCTTATTATAAAATGGCAACCAACTTAGTTGAACTCTGCTTTAGATTTGGTTGAAGGTAGAACTTACAAGTGACGATATTAGATATTGATCTGAGGAGATTTTTAATCAAAGTGTTGAAGACACAGCTTGGTTTCTCTGGACTACTTAGGGTAAATGTGAAAGGAGAAAGATGATGTGAAGAAGAAATTGTAAACAGAAAATAATCAGATCTCAAAGATTAGGAAAATTATCAGCCTATATGTATTACCAAAACTGTGAAAGCTTGTTCTCAAGTCAACATCAAGAATGTGGTGAAACAACTAATTGATAAACAGATCATGGGTAAAACTCATGAAATTAATCAGCCATCTTAATGGAGGCCAAGAATAGAGTTGAGAATACAACAGCAAAGATGCGACAGTTTGAATTAAAGGAGACAGAAGCAGTGGGATGGAAAGAAGAAAGACTGCTGGGCATTTTGGATGCTACAGGACTGAAATATAGAGCTACTGGCTGTGAATGGGCACTGTTCCTCAAGGAGGTGGATGAATTATTTCAGAGGCAATTCAGAGATCATCAAGGCTGTCACTTCCAACATGGGCCCAGGGAGCAAGGCTATTTCCTCCTCGGTTTCAAGTGATGGGAGCACCTATCTTGATTCAGTAGGCCAAGATGACCCCACCCAGCACTTTAGGGGCAGGGCCATCTGCAGAGTACCACCTGGATGAGTCCCCACAGAGTGCTTCAAGGGAGGAACTCTGGCAGACAGCTGCGGAGGAGGTGCTCAGAAGAGCCAGATGGATGGACCACTCCATAGAACATTGAGAGTGATGCTGCCGTAACAGTGGGCCTGGAAGGTGGGATATTGAGGCAAAGAGGATTATGTTTTAACCTTAAGATATAATGGAATTCACCTTCCTAGGTTTTGGACTTGTTTGGGATCTTTCTTCCCTTTCTTCTTTCTTTTTCTACCCCTCTTTTGTAGTGGGAATATCTATCATATGCCTCTCCACTGCTATATTTTGGAAGCACACAATTTATCTAGTTTAACAGATTCTAAAGAAGAATTTTGTCTGAGGATAAATTATACCTTAACTCGCAGATCTGATTTAGATGACATTCATATGAGACTTTGAACTTGAGACTTTAGAGCGGATGCTGAAATGAGTTAGGTCTTGGAGGCTGTTCGGATGAAATAAATGTATTGTGCACCGAAGAAGGGCATACATTTTGAGAGGAGCAGGGGTGGAATGCTGTTGGTTTAATAGTGATTCCCCCAAAATTTATATCTTTAGTTTTTAACCTCTAACATGAATGCTTTGAGAGATACAGCCAAAAAGGATATGAAGTTAAATGAGGTCAATGAGGGTGGTTCTTTGATATGGTAGGACTACTGTTCTTATAAGAAGAGACACAGGAGAACTCACCCATTGTCTCTCTATGCCACATGAGGACTCAATGAGAAGTTTGCATTGTATAAGTCAGAAAGAGGAGACCAGACCATTCTGACACCTTGATCTCTGACTTTCAGCCTCCACAACTGTAAGAATACAAATTTCTATTGTTTAAGCCGCCCAGACTTTGTTATTTTGTTATTGCACCCTGAACTAACTGATGTGTATATATATATCTGTATATAAATACACACACATACACACATACTTATATATACACATACACATACATATAAATTTATATATACACACACACATAAATGTATACATACACACATTTGTATGTGTATATATGTATATATAACTGTATACATATATATAAACATGGAAAAAATGTAGTGTACAGGAGTGGGGACAATGGGCATTTGGGCTTCTTTTTCATGTAACCTACTTGCACTTAAGAGTCTGCTCAGAATTTGATAATGGAGTATTGCTATGCATGCCATAGTGCATAGGAATGCATAGCAATGCATTAGCGCATAGAAATGCACTAAAATGAGGAGTACATTGTCTCCTAAATCCAGATAGGCTTCCTAGGCATTGTGCCTCTTTTAAGTTGTAGAAGAGACCAGATGAACAACTTATTTTTCATCTTAGAAAGAATACCTTGACATACTACACATCACTGTACCCCTAGAAGTTCTATTGAGATGTATGGTCCCCGAATTTTAGTTAGATTTATTTCTCACCTACCCATTGACCTGCAAGTGATTTAGCAATAATTACAGAGTAGTTGCTATTCACAGTTCTCGTTTGCTAAGTCCAGTCAGCATTATACATATATATATTATATTTTACTAATATAATATAATATATACAATATAATATATGACAAAGTAAAAAGAAAAGGAGAAAATGTTTCTGCCACTTATCTTCATTTCTGTAACTAGTCATTTGGCCATAGCTGGTATTTATAGTTACCTTCTCTACTAGCCATCCCGTATTTCTTTTGCCTTTAGCAAGAACCTCAGCTAGTTATGGTTGTTTATCTGGTAGGGTTACCCAACCTTCATTCTTGAAGGATATGATCCATTAGCAGTCCTGTCTTGATTGTTATTGTAGTTGACCATTGACCTTAATTACAGCACATGATAATACTGAGAGACACCCACAGGGATCTCCTATATTTTTCTTACCTGTGCTGTAGAGTAGTAGCCCAATTTCCTCCTGTCAGTCATGATCAATCATTCCACCCAGCACAATAATGCCCTTTTTTGCCTATTGAATCAAAGGTTTAAGAAGGCCAAAGTGAGTGGGTCCCATCTTAACTTCCAGTTCAGTAGATCATTGAGTATCCTGGTGAAGAGATTCCTCATTCTGGAACTAAGACTTCTAGGCCAGCAGAGCGTAAGATGATTGCAAAAGAAAGCAAAACTTTTGTTAGTGGGTAATTAGAGGTAATAGTGAGTAGTGACACCCCATCCCCATCTCTTGATTCCTGTATCTGTGAATCCTAACTATAGGAGAAACAATATTATATATTAGACACCTATTCAGAGCATACACAGATTTATTTAGAGCCTTTCCCCAACCTTGCAAAGTATTGCCATGCACCTATAGCTGTTACTGAATCTTCAAAAATCCATCTCATAGTTAAATGAAGCCAGCTACTTTTGAATAATGAGGAACATAGTAAAACCATTAATTCCTTAAGCATGGACCTATTACCACACTTCATTTGCTGTGAAGTGAGTTCCTTGATCATAATCAACGCTCTGTGGAACACCATGACATGAGAGAGACATTCTGTAAATTCATGGTTAAAAGTTTTGGCAGAAGCATACAGGAAGGATAAACCTATATTCAAAGTAAGTTTCTATGCCAATAAAAACTAAATACTGTCCCTTTCGTGATGGAAAGGCTCTAATATAATAAAGCTACCAGAAGATAGCTGGATCATGACCTTGGGGAATGGTGCCACTTGTTCACTGCTGCTGGCAGATTGAACACTAAGCAGTGGCCATCTCCAGGTCAGTCTTAGTGAATGCACATCCATATTGTTGAGCCCATGCATAATCTCAACTTCTGACATCATGAGCACTCTTTTCATGAGTAATACAGCAGTGGATGGGGAAGGAGGCTGACTTGCATCCACAGAGTGGGTCATCCCATCCATTTTAGTATTAAAACTCTCCTCTGCTGAAGTTACCCTTTGTTACACATTCACATGTGATACAGATAACTTTACTTTATTTTGGCCCATTCAGGAGCGTTCATGTACATGCCTCTTCCCCAAATTTCTTTGCCACCGATTTTCCAACCATGTTCCTTCCAAGTCCTTGATAATCCAGTCAAACCATTTGCCACAAACCATAAATTGGTATATAATTGCACATCTGACCATTTCTCCTTCCAAGCAAATTCACAACCATATACATTGCTTGTAGATCTTCCCACTGTGATTTCTACCAAAAGACTTTTCCTTTACCACAGTCCTTCAGAGATGTCCCAGAGAAAGGTTATAGGGTAGCAGTTTCCAACTTTTAAGTGGTGCCTGCATATCTTGAAGAATTTTCTGTAAACTAGGTTCAGGTCTTCTCTCCCTCTGTCAACTAATTGTAGGGAACTTCCCATGAGCTCACAGATACAGAATGGGAGAAAAAAAATGTAGTGTACAGGAGTGGGGACAATGGGCATTTGGGCTTCTTTTTCATGTAACTTACTTGTGTTTAAGTGTCTGCTCAGAATTTGATACTGGAGTATTGCTATGCGTGCCAAACTTTATGATTTGGTGGGTCAGGTAATACCCAGTTAATGATAGAAATGTCAGGTCACATGGTAACCTGGAAGCTCATGGTTAAGCATTCAGTCTCTTCTAAGATTCAACAGCAGGTCAAGAGCCTGGATGGAGGACAGCAGGGCCTTGCTCCAAAATTCTAAGGACTTGTTCTGTGATTCACCTACAGGGGCCTGCCAAGGGCTGCAATCAGTATCCCTATCTGCCACTACACTTTAAGCACAACATAATCTGCTGTATTTTATGGCTCAAGTAGAAGAGCAGCTTACACAGGAGACAAGACAGGCTGGAGAGCCTTCTCTTATTTGGGGTCTCACTCAGTACTGGCAGCTTTTTGGGGGTCACTCAGTAAAAGGACCAGAGCAATGCACTGAAATGAGGAATATGTTGCCTCCTAAATCCAAATAGACGTTCTAGGCATTGTCCCTCTTTTAAGTTGTATAAGAGACCAGATGAAACAGCTTATTTTTCACCTTAGAAATAATACCTTGACATACTCACACCCCTGGACCCCTAGAAGTTTTATTGGGATGTATGGCCCCTGAATTTTAGTTGGACTTATTTCTCACCTATGCATTTACCTGCAAATGATTTCCAATAATTATAGAGTAGTTGCTATTCATATATCTAGTTTGTTAAGTCCATATCCAGTCAGCATGCTATTAATATAATGGATTAGTATGATATTTTGCAGAAGGAAAAGGCAATCAAGATTCCTATGAGCCAAATTATGACATAAGACTGAAGAGTTGACATACCTCTAAAATATGACAGTGGAGGTGTGGCCAGTCTTGCCAGCTGAAAGTAAATTGCTTCTGTTGGTCCTTATTGACAGAGATGTATGAAAAAGCATTTGGCAGATCAACAGGTGCATAAAAAGTAACAGGTCGTGTGTTAATTGCCCAAGAAGTGAAACCATGGCTGGTAGAAGTTTCAGTTGGACCTACAACTTGATTAAGCTCATAATAATCCACTGTTACTCTTCAAGATTCACCTGTTTTCTGCACAGGCCAAATAGGAAAGTTGAATGGGAATGTAGTGGGAATCACAAACCTTGTATCTTTTAAGTCTTGATGATGGCACTAATATTTAGACTCCCTCAGTAACATAGTATTGCTTTTGTTTTACTCTGCTTCCAGATAGAGGAAAATATAGTGGCTCCCTCCTGGCCTTTGTACTTTCAATGCTATTGATATACTTTCGATGTTTGTCCCCTCCAAATCTTATGTTGAAATATGATCCCCAATGATGGAGATAGGGCTGAGTGGGAGGTGTTTGGGTCAGGGGATGGATCCCTCATGAATGGCTTGGTCCCCTCCCCAAGGTAATGAGTGGGTTCTCACTCTATCAGTTCACATGAGAGTTGATTGTTTAAAAAAACATGGCAACTCTGTTACTCCCCCTTTCACCATGTGACACACCTGTTCCCCCTTCATCTTCCACCACAATTTTAAGCTTATTGAGACTTCACCAGAAATAGATGCTGGCGCCATGGCTCTTCTACAATCTGCCAACAAAAACTTCTTTTTTTTTTTTTAAATAAATTACACAGCCTCAGATATTTCTTTATAGAAATGTGAAATGGATTACTACACTATCATAATAAATATCACTCCATGAGTTAGGGAACCAATGTGGGGGTTTTGCCAGATGTTAAATATGTGTATTCCAATTATTCATTCCCAAATTGAAGGGATAACCACAGGACAGGTTTGGAGACAGATGGTCAACTGCGAGACGGATCTAAGCTAAAACTTCATTGCTCACCTGACCACCATAAGCCCCTACTCTGATGTGTGGACCACAGATATATTTTGGTTCTCCTGAAATTAATAAGATGTGAGAACCAATGTCCACTAGTCCTTGATTTCTAGTTATTTTCTTTTTCCTAATGCACTATTACGCTGGTAAAAGGCTGTAGGTCCATTTATAGAAGGCTGCGAGAAAAATTAACATTATAAATTTTTTTTTTTTTTTTTTTTTGAGACTGAGTCTGGCTCTGTCGCCCAGGCTGGAGTGCGGTGGCCGGATCTCAGCTCACTGCAAGCTCTGCCTCCCGGGTTTACGCCATTCTCCTGCCTCAGCCTCCCGAGTAGCTGGGACCACAGGCGCCCGCCACTTCGCCCGGCTAGTTTTTTGTATTTTTTAGTAGAGATGGGGTTTCACCGTGTTAGCCAGGATGGTCTCGATCTCCTGACCTTGTGATCCGCCCGTCTCGGCCTCCCAAAGTGCTGGGATTACAGGCTTGAGCCACCGCGCCCGGCCAACATTATAAATTTTTTATGGTGTACTGGGGTCCTTCCTCAAGCTCTTCTGTGTCTATAAGCTGTCTCAAGTCTGAAAATTAATTAAAAGTCTGTAGTTGTCTGTTTTAATGATTTAAGTAACAGTTTTTGCTGACTTAACGTGTACATTTCTCTTTATACAGATCAACTACAATTTAGCAATTTTCCTGTCTATTTCACTTTAGGAACACCATGACCAGATAGCCAGTTCCAGAGGTCTGTGTGAATCAGACTATTCTGATTGTCCCTTTGACTTGCTGTTCATTACAGTAATCACATCCATCTTACTTTTAGAGGTTGAGTGCTTCCACTTAGCCCCTGAAGCCCTGACATCGAAATATTCCCACTACATTTAGGTTTTCCCAGTTAGTAACTGAAGTCCTCATGAAAAGTATGGACTATGGAGAAGCATGCCTACAGAGCTCTTCAAGAATTCTGGGGCTGTCCTCACACATTTAGTTCTCATAGTTGTGCTAAAAAGTATGTCCTATGGGCCCTGCCAGAGTGAAAAAATGACAAATCCACTTTAACATTCCCATCTCCCTAAGGCTCTGGATGGGTTTGCACCATTATCTTGAAAGACACAATCCTGAACACCATCATCTCAAATGTTAAAAATTCAAAGGACCAACATCCTTAAAATCTAAAATCCCCAATATCGCAATCTTGGAAGATTAAAATACCCCTAAAATAATTCTGGACATAATAATTTAAAAATGCTTTAAAATACAATTATTTACATTTTTAAACCTAGTAAAGGGAGCAGTAAAGTAAGGGAGTTCACTTGATAAACATAAAAAACACAACTTTATTGGCCACGTTACACAATGAACTAGGCAATTACAACATATATATTTTGGGAAGCATAAACACTCAGATATACCAATGACAGTCACGCAAGCATAACAGTTATGAGCAGGTGAGCCATATTTATAAAGAAGTAGATCAAAATGTTTATTAATTATGCGCACCCAGATCTACTGTGACAGACAGCTTAAGACTTTTGACGAGACTGACCAAAGCCTACATAGGTCACTGCCTCATATGAAGTTGCCCAATGAGCGGAGATCTTGAGAAATTTTATCTTTCACAAATCAGATGTACAAAGCAGACATCTCTTCATTTGTTGATGAAGTTTCAACATTTATATTGTTAATTTTTAAGAAGTCACACATTTGTAAATTTAGAAGAAACTTTATTTCTTGTAAACAGGTATAGTCTGCAAGGTTGCAATCTTGCAGGCCAGGAAGCAAGAATTTGGCCAGAGACCAAAGACAGGAACTTTGAAGGAGAGATTGGGGAAGGAGCTTTATGCTAAACAGGTAGGTTAAACATACATATTCAGTAGGTTACAGTAGGAGCTGTGAATATTCGTGACAGTGGTCCTGACACATGCATATTGAAAAAACGTGCATGTAACATGCAACCCATGTTCCCTTTGGGGTGGACACTTAACATTGAAATGTATTACAATTAGGTGATGTATTTCAAAAGATCTTTTCAGAACATGAAGGCACACTAATGTCCGGCCTCTATAAACTGGCCAAAACCAGTTCATTGTCAGTGGTCTTCTTATCAGGAGGAAGTTACTGAAATCAGTCTCTTGTGCTGTTAAAGCTGTAGTCATGGTTAGTGGAACAGGAGCTCAGTTAGTTACTGTTCATGAGCTGGATGAGTTGTAATTGTTTTGACATTACTTATCTCAAGGTCGGCACTTGTTTAACTGTTGGAGAAAAAGAAAAACCTGTGTAAGTGACAATATAGTTAGCTTTTTAAGTGTAGAGGTGTGTGACTTGATCCTTGCCTGATTAGGCCTTAGGTTCTATTTATAGTTTGGTATCTTATTGCCACAAAGAGTCTGTTCTGTAAGTTTTTTTTTTTATTTTAAGTTCTGGGATACGTGTGCAGAACATGAAGGTTTGTTACATAGGTATACATGTGTCATGGTGGTTTGCTGCACCTATCAACCTGTAATCTTTGTTTTAAGTCCCGCATGCATTAGGTATTTGTCCTAATGCTCATCCTCTCCTAGCCCGCCACCCCGCAACAGGCCCCAGTGTGTGATGTTCCCCTCCCTTTGTCCATGTGTTCTCATTGTTCAACTCCCATGCAGTGTTTGGTTTTCTGTTCCTGTGTTAGTTTGTCTTATGATCTCTGTTTTATTAATGCTGGACAGTTGTCGTGTCTAAACCATAGAAGGAAGAGGAGTGTAATAAGGCTTGTCTGACCTCCCATCCCATCATGGCTAGGAATGCAGTGTTAGTGGTTTCCTTCTTCTTGACAAAGAAGGAGTCTGTTCAGTCAGTGGTTAACTTAGGATTTGAGTTTTAGTTTACAATAAGCTCACACACAATGTTTGCAAAGTCAATATAGTGATAATACACTTTCATGGGATCAGATTTGCAAAAAGTGAATAAAGTTAGTTAGAACCCTAGAAGTTATTACACAATTTATACCTCCAGCATTAAAAATGATATGAAGGGGAAGTACATAGCATAGCAAATTGGCACTCTGTGTGAAGGGACAGAAGTCATACATGTTTGAATAATTTGGCACGGTGAGTTTCCTGTATTATTTGCCTACATTTTAACTTCTATAATCTTCAAAACATTAATTGCACTTGTATTTAGACAGTGGTTGTGATCTACAAATTTAAGTATATGCTATCCATTTGAAAGTCTGGTCATTGTGGCCATTGCAATTCAGTGATTTTCTGCTTTGGTAGTACTACTAATAATTAGCTTCTAAACCTTTATCTTTCACCATTAGGTAGCCTCATACACTTAATTTATCACAGTCTTTTATAAGGAAACAATTTCACAGATCTCTTCTATTGTGTTGTAAGGAAAACAGTAAGAGGAAATGATATTCTACTCCCTAATACCCAATCTGTATTAGTCAGAGTTCTTGAGACAGACAGAACCAACAAGATTAAGTATACAGATATATGAGAGGGGATTTAGTAAGGAAATTGGCTTACATGATTCTGATGACTGAGAAGTCCCATGACAGGCTATCTGCAAGCTGGAGACACTGGGATGCCTGTAGGATGGCTCAGTCCAAATACAAAGGCCTTAGAACCAGTGAAGAAAGCTGAAAATATAACTCTCAGTCCAAGGCCAAAAGCCTCAGGGTCCAAAGAGTCACTGATGTAGGTGTTAGAGTCCAAAGATTGGTGAGCCTGGATTTCTGATGTCCAGGACAGAAGAAGAAAAGTCTGTCCCAGCTCTCAGAGTAAGGCCAACTCACCTTCTCTATTTGTTCCCTTTGGCTTTTGGCTGATTGAATGGTGCCCAACAACAATAATGAGGGCAGATCTTCCTCACTTTGTCCACTCAGACACACACACTAATCTCCTCTAGAAACACTTTCACAGACACACCCAAAATAATGCTTAACCAGGTTTTTAGGTATTCCCTTACTCTAGTCAGGTTGACACCTAAAACTAAGGCATGAGTCTACTCCTTTTCAAGTTGGCACCCATATATACCTCTTTAAACTATGAAACTATGCTTAATTTCTAAATAAAGACAACAAGGTGATAGTTCTGTCTGGTATGATGCAGCTATCCTACGTACAACCCCAAACACAATAATCTCTTCCCTAGAATTTGGCTTTTGTGATTTCATATTTGGAATTTTAATCTTTTAGGGTTTTTGGCATTAGGGATTTTAGACTTTGGGGATTTTGAGCTTTCCTGATTTCAACATTCAGGATTACATCATTTGGGATTTTGATTGGTATTACTTTGTGTCCCTTCCTCTATGTTAAGCCAAGGAAACATTTCCAACTTGCTCACTGTGGGTCACCTTTTGGTTCATATTTCAGCCAACCAACCTGTTAAAGCCTCTTCTAATACCTCAAACTGTAACATTAAATACAGAATATCTGCTTAGTTATCTCATATCAATATATTTGCACTGATCCAACTTTTTATTCCTTCAAGAATTTTTCTACACCCATAATATCCATCCCCACACATGCTCTCTGAATTTAGAAAACTCAAGTTTATTTTTTTAATGTAGTGCATCTTTACATGGGTCATACTGTGTGCCTCATCTTAATGGTCTACTGGAACTTGAGCCTAGTTACAAGGCAAGAAGCAAAGAGGGTGGTTGTGTGGGTCCTAAGGAGAATCAGCATTGCTTCTCAGGTCAACTGCCTCAGGAGAGGTCATTATGGTTTCCTCAAGCAATGCAGATTTAATCCTCTCAAATAGGTGTGAAGAGTCTTTTTCCATTGGGGATGGAGAGAGTTCTTTTAATTGAGGTGGGGACACTACTTTCATTGGCAAAGAATTTTCATCAGAATGTTCCTACCTTCATCAGGACTCTACCACACCTCCCCATTCAAATTTACGGGATTCTATTATTTCCCAATCAATGCTCTCACTTTAATAGTAGATATCCTGTGAGGTTAAAAGTATAACATACATTAAAACTCAGCCACTTGCAGAATGAAATTCTAGGACTGATTTTCAGTAAACTCAGCCTAGCAGCTATAAGAGGTAAGACTCTTTTTCAGGGCAATATTGAAGCTTTCGGATCATTTACACCATGCTTGAGCTAGGAGTTTGAATCTATGAGCTTATTCCTTTCTTTTTGTATTTTGTCCAACAATATTGGAAGCAACCGGCCAATCTCATTTATTCATTACTACTACAGTTTAAATATTTTTGTCCTTTTTAAAGTTCATGTTAAAACTTAATCTCCTCCAAAATTCAGGAGTTGCCAGAGTGAGAGTATTAAGAGATGGGATATTTAAAAGATGGTAGGCCAGGAAGGCTGCTCTCTTGTTAATAGGATTAATACATTTTCTTTAAGGGGCTTCATATAGTGTTTGGTTGGCTGTTAGCTTGCCTTCTGTCTGCCTTTTGTCATATGTGTACACAGCAAGAAGGCCCTTGATCTTGGACTTCCAAACCTCCAAAACTGTGAAAAAAAATATATATCTCTTCTTTATAAATTACTCAGTGTGTAGTATTGTGTTAAAGCAGCACAAAATGGACTAAGACATTTAGATCAATAAAAATTTTCGAAAGTGTCACAAAAATGGCACAGTCACAAAGATTCTTGCTTCTTATAAGCGGTCGATTAAGAGTATCCAATAGTGACATATATATATATATATATATATATATATATATATATATATATATATATAAATATAATCTCTCTCTCTCTTTTTTTTTTTTTTTTGAGACAGAGTTTTGCTCTTATTGTCCAGGCTGGAGAGCGATGGTGTGATATTGGCTCACTGCAACCTCTGCCTCCCGAGTTCAAGTGACTCTCTTGCCTCAGCCTCCCAAGTAGCTGGGATTACAGGCACCCACTACCACGCCCAGCTACTTTTGTATTTTTATATTTTTAGTAGAGATGGGCTTTCACCATGTTGGCCAGGCTTGTCTCAAACTCCTGACCTCAGGTGATCTGCCCACCTTGGCCTCCCAAGTGCTGGGATTACAGACATGAGCCACTGTGCCTGGCCCATATCTCTTAACAGATCACTCCATGGATATCAGAATTTGTTTACTCTTGGAAATAAAGTCATTAGTATCTTTAAATCTAATCAGATTAGAGAGCCAATTTTAGAAACATCAAAACTGATTTAGAAAAGCCATCCTGAAAATTTTGTTCCTCTAAAACCATTCAGTACCAAAATCTGTATTAGTCAGGATTCTCCTGAGAAACAAAACCTATAGAATGGATATACAAAATAATAAATTGGCTCGCATAATTATAATCACCAACAAGTCTTAAGTTCAGCACAACATGCTGAACACTCAAGAGAGTTAATAGTAGAGTCTCTGTCTGAAGCCAAAGGCAGGAATCAAACTGATGCCTTAGCCCTAAGGCAGTCCAGTTAGAAGAATGCCTCCTTTTGGTGGCATGACAGATGTTTTATTCTATTCAGACTTCAACTAATTGGATAAGACCCAGCTTCATACTGAAGGGCAGTCTGCTTTACTTAGTCACATTGATTTAAATGTTATACTCATCTAAAACATCCTCACAGACACACTCAGAATAATGCTTGAGCAAATATCGGGGCACCTAATAGTTCAGTTGAGTTGACACATACAATTTACCATCATACCTCTCTTCTCCACCTTGGCCCTGATCTACAAGACCCTCCTGACTATATTCCATCTGCTGTACCATAACCTGAACTCTGAGAAGCCTCTTTTCATTAATCCACTTCTGTAAAGACACTGCTCAAAATTTTAGCATCTAAACAAATGAATCCATCCTCCCACAAGTTTATCCTGTGCTTTATAATTTCAGTGATGTTATCAATGGTGCTTTATTAAAAAATTGCTGAAACTCAACTTATAATGTATAAAATATTAATAATTAAGTACATTTTATGAGCATTTTTTTCTTTACCATCTGTGTGCTTTATTCTTTCTGTTTTCAAAACAACATCCAAATTCACATTATGCAGAAATTTAGTCTAAAGTTATCATATTTTTTAAAATTCTTACAGTTTTTAATGTCTCTTTGGTTCATAATTCAATCATATTGGAATCAAGGTCAAATGCACATGTATTTTCCTATAATTCAAGTTAGATATTCAAAAGCATCTACTAATTTTTTGTATTTAACACATTATCTAATGGTGTGCCTTCTACAATGGTTTTAAATAATTTGTTGATAACATGACAAAACAATTCATTTTCCTGCAAAAATAAATAAGATATGGTTAGGTTTCTATCTAAGAAGGTCCTATATTAGGTATCATTAATTGTGAAATATTTAATAAAATGGACAAATGAAAGGGGAATTGGTTTGACATTTTTCCAAAACAGTTTTTGAAAATATTTGAATTTATTAAGCCCTAATTTTTTGAGATATTAAATTCTGAAAATATACTGAATTGTTATTTGCTGTAGCCTCAGCAAACATCCCCATGTCACTCTAAAAGAGTATTTTTACATTTTCCAGGCTTCATTAAAAATACATATATTCTTTATACATATAAAGCAAATATTTATGAAAACAAAGAGATTTTCTCTTTATATTTAGTTTTTAAAAACACACCTTTCTATTTTGGGGTTTAAATAATTTTCCTAATAAGACTGTAAAGAAGAGGAATTTGCAGTCTACTTGACACTTTTGGTTTAGTGCTTTCAGATTTCAAGACTTTTTTTTTCTTCTATAAATAATTATACTTCAAAAGTTTGTCTTTAATATACATGTAAAAAAAGACATGCAAAAATACTGAGACTTCTAGGAAGAAAAATTCCATAAAAATCCTAAAGTTTACTAATTGCTATGACTTGCAATTTATATTTCTTTTCTTTGCTTTTGTTTCTTTTTAATTTAATTTGCTGACTAATTATACAAGTAATAAATCAACATATTTTCTTCAAAATTATGAAGATGAAATTAATGATGAACTTAGAGGCTCATTTGACCTCTAATGAGAGAGAGATAATCCCTAATGATTTTCGTGTATTTTTACAGAGTAATATTTTCATTTATTTAGAGGAAGAGACAGAACCCCACAGTATTTGGTTGATACATCTTTTTCAATACTTTTATTTTCAATTTTGTTTAAATTTTAGGTAAATCTTTTAGGGATATATTTAGAATTTAACAGCTATTGTGGTTATATGTTTGGGTTTATTAAAACTTTATTTCTGGAATTTTATGTATTCAATCTACTCATCTTCTTTTTCTAAATATCTTCACTTTTCTTGTCTTTTAATTGGTCTTATGTATGCTTTAATCATTTTAATCTTACTAATCTGAAAGTTATGCATTATGCTTATATTTTTCCAGTGACTGTCTTTTAATTTTCACATTCATATTATAACTCACATTTTTCTATTACTATCTAGACTTAGTAGTTTGTACCTCCCCTGCCCAAGTTGAACAGAATCCACGAATTTATTTCCATCTACTCTAAACACCTTTTCACCCAATGTTATTATCTTTATTAGTTGTAGGTTGTTGTTCATTGTTAAATCAATAACCACTCAAGCTTAACAAAATTAGGCTTTTGCAAGAACATTCACTGCAGACAACCTCAAAGAAAGGAAAGGGGGCCTCAACTCTTACAAAGGCAGGTAGACAAAAGAGTTAGTTGTGAGGAAGGAAGAAGAAAAGTCTTACTGGAAATGTACATGGGCAATATGGTCTCTTATGATTAACCATTTCCTGGAACATACAATTCTGTGTAATTTCTTAACCTTTACTGTTTTTCAAAAGCACAGGGCTCAGGTAAAGGTCAACATTATCACATGGAGCTACAATTCCAAGGTTACATTTCTTTGCTTTCTTTCATTTTAATTTTGCTTCTAACTTTGAAGATAGTAGTTTTCATTTTTTGTATTCACTATTTCTTCTATTTCCTGTATATGGAATCACTTTTAAACTGTGAAATCTTATTATGGTTTCTACAACTCAATAATACAAAGACAAACAACTCAATTAAAAATGCAAGCTAGACTTAGCAAGGCACAGAATTTGCTATTGAATTTATCTTGGAATTTACAATCTCTGTTATATTAAGAATAAAATTAGTTGGTTAATTAAAAAAGCAATCTGGATAGATGTTTCTCTAAAGATATACAAGTAGCCAATATGTATGTTAAAAAGTGCTCAACATTATTAGTTATTAGAAAAACTCAAATCAAAACCACAGTGAAATACCACTTCACACCCACTAGAATCACTATGATCAAAAAAGTCAGATTATAAAAAATGTTGCTGAGAATGTGAAGAAACAGGAACCCAGTTAAATGGTAGGAATGCAGCCAATCTGGAAAGCCATATGAGTTTTTCAAATGGTTAAACATAGTATTGCCAAATAATCCAGCAGTTTCACTTTTAGAGATATACCCAAGCATAATGAAAAATTGTTCCTACAAAAAAACTTGTATACAAATGTTCATAGAAGCCTTATTCATAATAGGCAAAAAGTGGAAACAACCAAAATGTACATCAGCAGATGAATGGATGAATCAAATTGGTAGATCCATAAAATAAAATATTATTCAACCATTAAAATACTGATACATGCTGTAATACGGATGAACTTGAAACATCATTCTATGTGCATCCTTCTATATGCAGTCTGAAATGACATATTGCATAATTCCACTCATCTGAAATGTCTAGAATAGGCAAATCAATAGAAAGAAAAAGTAGATGTGTGGTTGTCCAGAGCTAAAAAAGTTGGGAACACACAGGGAGTGATTGCTAATAGGTAGGGGTTACTTTTGGGGGTGATGAAAATGTTCTTAAATGGATTACAGTGATGGTTACACAACTCTGTGAATATATTTTTAAAAACACTGAATTTTACAAGTAAATTGTTAAATTTTATAGTATATAAATTATATCTCAATAAACCCATAATGAAAATTAAATTACATAAACTTATCATCAAATAACAAAGAAACAAAACGCCTCATTGTAGTATTTTTCTTTATTAGTTATAAAAATTTTTTAAGTTTTTGAACATATGCTTCTTAGTCTTTTTATTTTCCTTTAATTTTGATAAATTCTATATTAAAAAATACTATGTTCTCCATTCTCTTTGTTCTTCATTCTGAAAATCCTATTGTGAATTTTACACTTTTATGTTTATTTCCAATATTTATTAACATTTCTCTAACATATCCATTTATCTCTTTTAAATTATGGAACATTTCTTTAGTTAGATATCAAAATGTGTTAATTTATTCTTCAGCTGTTTGCACTCAAATACAGAGGCTTTGGTTTTATCAACATATATAAATTCTAAGATTTAGAACGAATCAGCTAGGAGGTTTCCCTGAGCCCCTAGCCCCTCCCTTTCTCCCCTCACTCCAGCGGGACATGCTCCGCACAGCTTCTGTCTTTCCTAGTACTCTGCATCTGCGGGTTTCTTAGCCTGAAGATAGCTTCTTCACTACAATGTTTCATACTTTCATTTTTAAGTGGGTGCTCATAGTTTCTTTCTCATAAAATTTGTGCTCTTACTTTTATGCACAGCACAACCAGATTTTCTTATATATATATATATATATTATTATTATTATTATACTTTAAGTTCTGGGGTACATGTGCAGACTGTGCAGGTTTGTTACATAGGTATACACATGCCATGGTGATTTGCTGCACTCATCAACCCATCATCTACATTAAGTACTTCTTCTAATGCTATCCCTCCCCTAGCCCCCCACCCCACAACAGGCCCTGGGGTGTGATGTTCCCCCTCCCTGTGTCCGTGTGTTCCCATTGTTCAACTCCCACTTCTCAGTGAGAACACATGGTGTTTGGTTTTCTGTTCTTGTGATAGTTTGCTGAGAATGATGGTTTCCAGCATCATCCATGTCCCTGCAAAGGATACGAACTCATCCTTTTTTATGGCTACATAGTATTCCATGGTGTATATGTGCCACATTTTCTTTATCCAGTCTATCTTTGATGGGCATTTGGGTTGGTTCCAAGTCTTTTATATTGTGAACAGTGCCACAATAAACATATTTGTGCATGTGTCATTATAGTATAATGATTTATAATCCTTTGGGTATATACCCAGTAACAGGATTGCTGGGTCAAACAGTATTTCTAGTTCTAGATCCTTGAGGAATTCCCACATTGTCTTCCACAATGGCTGAACTAATTTACACTCCCACCAGCAGTGAAAAGGTGTTTCTAATTTCTCCACATCCTCTCCAGCATCTGTTGTTTCCTGACTTTTTAATGATCGCCGTTCTAACTGGCATAAGATGGTATCTCATTATGGTTTTGATTTCCATTTCTCTGATGACCAGTGATGATGAGCTGTTTTTCGTATGTTTGTTGGCTGCATAAATGTCTTCTTTTGAGAAGTATCTGCTCATATCCTTTGCCTACTTTTTGATGGGGTTGTTTTTTTTTTTCTCATAAATTTGTTTAAGTTCTTTGTAGATTCTGGATATTAGCTTTTTGTCAGATGGATAGATTGCAAAATTTTTCTCCCATTCTGTAGGTTGCCTGTTCACTCTGATGATAGTTTCTTTTGCTGTGCAGAAGCTCTTTAGTTTAATTAGATCCCATTTGTCTATTTTGGCTTTTGTTGCCATTGTTTTGTTGTTTTAGTTATGAAGTCTTTGCCCATGCCTATGCCCTAAATGGTATTGCCTAATTTTTCTTCTAGGGTTTTTATGATTTTAGTTCTTACATTAAGTCTTTAATCCATCTTCAATTAATTTTTATTTAAGGTGTAAGGAAAGGATCCAGTTTCAGCTTTCTGCTTGTGGCTAGCCAGTTTTACCAACACCATTTATTAAATAGGAAATCCTTCCCCCAATGCTTGCTTTTGTCAGGTTTGTCAAAGATCAGATGGTTGTAGATATGTGGTATTATTTCTGAGTCCTCTGTTCTGTTCCATTGGTCTATATATCTGTTTTGGTACCAGTACCATGTTGTTTTTGTCACTGTAGCCTTGTAGTATAGTTTCAAATTAGGCAGCATCATGTCCCCAGCTTTGTTTTTTTTTTTACTTAGGATTGTCTTGGCTATGCCAGCTCTTTTTTGTCTCCATGCGAAATTTAGAGTAGTTTTCTCCAATTCTGTGAAGAAAGTCCATGGTAGTGAGAGACAGGACTAGTTGGATTTCCTGGGCCAACTAAGAATCCCTAAGCCTAGCTAGGAAGGTGACCGCATCCACCTTTAAACACAGGGCTTGCAACTTAGCTCACACCCCACAAATCAGGTAGTAAAGAGAGCTCACTAAAATGCTAATTAGGCAAAAACAGGAGGTAAAGAAATAGCCAATCATCTATTGCCTGAAAGCACAGCAGGAGGGACAATGATGGGGATATAAACCCAGGCATTCGAGCCAGCAGTGGCTACCCTGTTTGGGTCCCCTCCCTTTGTATGGGAGCTCTGTTTTCACTCTATTAAATCTTTCAACTGCCTTCTGGTCTGTGTTTGTTATGGCTCAGGCTGAGCTTTTCTGCTCGCCGTCCACCACTGTCTTTTGCCACTGTCACAGACCCACCGCTGACTTCCATCCCTCCGGATCCAGCAGGGTGTCTGCTATGCTCCTGATTCAGTGAGGCGCCCATTGCCGCTCCCGATCGAGATAAAGGCTTGTCATTGTTCCTGCATGGCTAAGTGCCTGATAATGATGACACTAGTCACTGGATTCCACGGTTCTCTTCTGTGACCCACGGCTTCTAATAGAGCTATAACACTCACTGCATGGCCCAAGATTCCACTCCCTGGAATCCGTGAAGCCAAGAACCCCAGGTCAGAGAACATGAGGCTTGCCACCATCTTGGGAGCAGCCCGCCACCATCTTGGAAGCAGCTGCCACCATCTTAGGAGTTCTGGGAGTAAGGACCCTGCGTAACAGTAGCTTGATGGGGATAACATTGAATCTATAAATTACTTTGGGCAATATGGCCATTTTCACGATATTGATTCTTCCTATCCATGAGCATGAAATGTTTTTCCATTGGTATTTTAGCACTGAGAAAATTGCTGCTTTTGAGAAAACAATGACATGAAGAAACATTTTAATCATAGGGGTTTAGAAGTGTTTCTATATATGAGATTTTTGTTGCTATAAACAATGTTTTTCACAATATTCTGTATATCTCCAAAATTATAAAACTTGTAAGTTAGAAATTTTAATCTATCTAAAGTCTCTTCTAAATTACAAGTTTCAGATGGTCTGAACACATTTGTTGAACATATAACATTTTCCTATTAGTTTTCATAAAAACTAATTGATATTAGGTAAGATGAAAATTTACAAGTTAAATGTCAATAATGATTTTTTCATAATTGATAGATGGAATTGAACCATGAACACCCTGATGTGGTATTCACAGTCACAGTGTGCTCCATCTATGTAGACCCTTTTTCAAGGTGAATGATCATTTGCCAACTCTAAGAACCATCAATATCAAATACTAAAATATATTAAACCTGGTACTAGACCTTTGAAAGACAATATTGCAAAGTTTACAGCAGGGTTTTAAGATAATAAAGCATAGTCAATGAAATAATAGAGCACATCTTTCTTATCAAAATGTATACTATGTTATATTTTTATTTTTTATAGTATATGGTATTTTGGTAGTATACATGCATATATAATTTATGAACAAATATGCAGATTACAGGGTACTTACTTTTTTGGAATTCAAGAAGCACGTCGTCAGAACAGTTTTAAGACTAACCTAATCTACCTTCTGAATGTTAAATGTGAAGAAGCTAAGGATTTTCAAATGTTATGCATTTTTTCTTCCAGTGATGGGATTCCTGAAGCCTCCTCTAAACTTTCAGTATTCCACCCTGATAAATCCAAATGTGCTTACAAAAAAATAAAACAATAAAAAAATCAAAAATCATTTCTAGGTATTCTTAGAATCCACTAGAAGGAAGTTGCACTTTAAAATTTGCTAGTTTTTGGAGTGATGGTTGCCAGGCATTTGGGGGAACAGGGGAAGGAGAGTTATTGTTTACTGGACACAGAAATTAGTTTTGCAAGATGAAAACAGTTATGGAAATGGATAGCTGTGATATTTGCACAACAGAGTGAATGTGTTTAATACCAGTGTAAAAATGTAACACAGTTCAAAGTATTTAGGATGATAAATTTTGTGTTACGTGTATTTTGCCAAAATTTAAAAAGATAAAACAAATTTTAAAAATTTTACTTCTATGTGATAAAATTGGGGGAATTTTTTGGCTCTTTTTCCCAATTTGCTTTTAATGGATATGTTTTTGTTTCATAATCAGAAAAACATAACTTTAAATGATAGTTTTATCATCATAGTTTTATAATATAGCTTTTAATATATATTCAGAGGAGTTTATTCAGTGTAATGCAAGTGCTTACTTCAATAAAATATCATCAGGAAGTAGTTAGGTAATTTTCATTTAGGAAATGCTATGAATTTTGTAATGAATTGCTAGAGAAGAGGGGATGTGTTTGAACAGCCTGTTGGATACAGACCTTGCTCATCTTGGAGTGAAGGGGGATGGGGGTGGTGGGTAGATTGTCAGCCTGATGTGAGAGACTCAGTCACAGATGAGGTAGTGTTGTCAGGAGACCTTAGGTGAATCCAAGCACAGAGGGCAACTCAATGTTATTTTAAATATTTAAAGATAAATCCATGTCCCCACTTCTTTTTTCTCTATTAAATTGTTTCTCCAGGTTAAATATTCTCAGTTCCTTAAGTTTTCTGCATTAGGCATGCTTTGCAGGACTTTCATCATCTTTACTATTTTCATTCTTCTCTGATTGTACTTTAATTTGTTTACATCCTTCTTAAGGTGGAGCCAAAGAGAATAAAGTAGGCCTATTTTACATGCAGTTGATCTTAATTATTTGAAGACTTGGTATTTGTGAATTCACCTACAGGCGAAAGTTTATTTATAACCCTGAAATCGGTACTCAATCATCACTTTCCTGGTCATCTGTGGGCATGCAGAGAGGGGAACAGAACAGAGTCCTCAGAAATAATACCACACATCTACAGCCATCTGATCTTTGACAAACCTGCGAGAAACAAGAAATGGGGAAAGGATTCCCTATTTAATAAATGGTGCTGGGAAAATTGGCTAGCCATAAGTAGAAAGCTGAAACTGGATCCTTTCCTTACTCCTTATACGAAAATTAATTCAAGATGGATTAGAGACTTAAATGTTAGACCCAATACCATAAAAACCCTAGAGGAAAACCTCGGTAGTACCATTCAGGACATAGGCATGGGCAAAGACTTCATGTCTAAAATACCAAAAGCAACGGCAGCAAAAGCCAAAATTGACAAATGGGATCTAATTAAACTAAAGAGCTTCTGCACAGCAAAAGAAACTACCATCAGAGTGAACAGGCAACCTACAGAATGGAGAAAATTTTTGCAATCTAGTCATCTGACAAAGGGCTAATATCCAGAACCTACAAAGAACTCAAACAAATTTACAAGAAAAAAACAAACAACCCCATCAAAAAGTGGGCAAAGGATATGAACAGACATTTCTTAAAAGAAGACATTCATATAGCCAACAGACACATGAAAAAATGCTCATCATCACTGGCCATCAGAGAAATGCAAATCAAAACCACAATGAGATACCATCTCACACCAGTTAGAATGGCAATCATTAAAAAGTCAGGAAACAACAGGTGCTGGAGAGGATGTGGAGAAATAGGAACACTTTTACACTGTTGGTGGGATTGTAAACTAGTTCAACCATTATGGAAAACAGTATGGCGATTCCTCAAGGATCTAGAACTAGATGTACCATATGACCCAGCCATCCCATTACTGGGTATATATGCAAAGGATTCTAAATCATGCTACTATAAAGACACATGCACACGTATGTTTATTGCGGCACTATTCACAATAGCAAAGACTTGGAATCAACCCAAATGTCCATCAGTGACAGACTGGATTAAGAAAATGTGGCACATATACACCATGGAATACTATGCAGCCATAAAAAAGGATGAGTTTATGTCCTTTGTAGGGACATGGATGCAGCTGGAAACCATCATTCTTAGCAAACTATCACAAGAACAGAAAACCAAACACCGCATGTTCTCACTCATAGGTGGGAACTGAACAATGAGATCACTTGGACTCGGGAAGAGGAACATCACACACCGGGGCCTGTAATGGGGAGGGGGGAGGGGGGAGGGATTGCATTGGGAGTTATACCTGATGTAAATGATGAGTTGATGGGTGCTGACGAGTTGATGGGAGCAGCACAGCAACATGGCACAAGTATACATATGTAACAAACCTGCACGTTATGCACATGTACCCTAGAACTTACAGTATAATAATAATAATAATAAAGAATTTGAGTTGCTTGATGCACACATTCCCAGCTGAAGCCAAACAAGGCAACTGCTTTGCCTTCTTGTTTCATCTCTCATGCTATAAACAAGTGTCCTTTTCAAGGTTGATTTAAGGCCACATTGTTCTCAATTTTGTATTTTTAGTTGGCGATGTCCCTGTTTAAAATGGCCCTCAAGTATAGTGCTGAAACGCTGTCTAGTGTTCCTAACCACAAGAGAGCTGTGAAGTGCCTGTTGGAGAAATTACGCCTGTTAAATAAGCTTCCTTCAGGCACGAGTGATAGTGGTGTGTTCTGTGAGTTCACTGTTAATGAATCAACTATATATATATATATATATATATTTTTTTTTTTTTTTGAGACGGAGTCTAGCTCTGTCGCCCAGACTGGAGTGCAGTGGCGCGATCTCGGCTCACTGCAAGCTCCGCCTCCCGGGTTCACGCCATTCTCCTGCCTCAGCCTCCGGAGTAGCTGGGACTACAGGCGCCCGCCACCACGCCCGGCTAATTTCTTTTTGTATTTTTAGTAGAGACGGGGTTTCACCGTGTTAGCCAGAATGGTCTCGATCTCCTGACCTCGTGATCCGCCCGCCTCGGCCTCCCAAAGTGCTGGGATTACAGGCTTGAGCCACCGCGCCCGGCCAACAATATATATTAAATAAGATTTCTTTAAACAGAAACACACGTAGAGCATAGTTATATGTCGCTTAATTGACAAAAATGTGACCAAAAGCTTGCAGGGACCTAACCCATTATTTCTCCTAGGAGCAATGGTTCAGAATGACCTAATTCAGTGTTCAAGGTGAGTTAATAAATCTTCACCTTGGTTATGAATAAAGATATTAGTTAGGTTATGGCCAAGGATGGTGCCTGTGTTCTATTACTAGAAAGCTCTCTCCATACAGCTATAGAGCTACTGGTCGGTAGTTTTGGTATTGAACCCATCTCAATTCTGTCTATTGAGAGAATTATTAACATATTTTTATTGAAATGACACTGAATCAACTGATTCTGAGATGGAGCAGGGCCCCTCTTAGGGGTCAGCTGGACACCACATCCCTACCCAAGCATGAAAATACAAGAAAACCTTGATTTCTTCAAGGGGAATTCTAGGAACCTCACTAGCTTTGAGAAGCAAATGAGCAACTTGATAAGTAAGATGTAAAATTAGCTTAAAACAAAAGCCAAGGAAGTGAGAGTGAGGAGATGCTTGGTTCCCCTGGAGAAACTAAAGATAACATCTTATGTCCCTGAGTTATTTTTCAGAAATCGAAAACCCCACCAAATGGAAAATGCTGCCTACTGACATGTAGACTCCAAATGACGGGGAACTGAGGACTGAATTCTGATTATCATTCTTTGTTCTAAATTTCTTCCTCAGGGACCTGGGAGGGGTCACACCCACAAGCCAGGGCTCAACATTCTTTTCTGCTGACCCCAAATTTTTAGGCAAAGCTTTGGCTCCTTAACCAATCACAAATAAGGGAACCTTTGACTTCACCTATGACCTGTGGCCCTCGCTTCTTGATGTCTTGCCTTTTTAGCTAAAACCCATATGTAGCCTCGGTGTATTGCTTTATGATTTTGCATGTCACCTCTGCCTTTAAAAACTCTACCTGTAAGCCATTTGGGAGTTTGCGTCTTAGGCACGAACTGCCCAATTCTCCTTGCTTGGTGCCCTGCAATAAACGCCTCACTTTCTTTAGCTGCATCCCTAATATCAGTATTTGGTTTTACTGTGCCAAGTGGGCAGACCTACTTGTTGTTACCATTAATTCCAACTTGCCACATTCATATTGCACGGAACATTCACTTTAGAAGTGTAACCAGGGTAGTGACAGACTCAGGCCCAATGCCTTACAGAATTGCCTACTTTCTTCTTTAAAATGTAGGTAGAATTTTTCCAGATACGTTCTCATCCTTAAGAAATCAAGTATTAAATCTAGAAATGTAAATCAAAAGGGAGCATATATGATATAATATATATGTGTGTGTATGTGTGTGTGTATATATATGTATATATATGAATAATATATTATCAGACTTTAACTGAGATTCAGCTTTGGGTTTTGGATCTTGGCTAGGTCACTAGACCTCTTGAACTTTAAGCAAACATTAGTATACTTTTCAAAACATTTCAGCTAGTAAATTTGAATATTCTTCTGTCCCACCAAATGATCTGACTCCAAGAATCAGCCAAATTAAACACTCCTAATTCCCTCACAGTCAAAGCCTGCCTCTATTCCCTTGGATACAGTCTCCAGATCTAGTGTTTCTCATTAATGCGATAACTACAGAATAATGTCCGTTCCTCCTAAAGGTCAAATTTTTCTCTTTGATATGTATGATTATGTTACATTATCAGATGTGGTTATATATATATACACAAACATTTTCCTGAAAAAAAATGAAAGATAACCGCACTAGTTTCAGTCTGATTCCACCACTGTTTGTAACAGGGTATTAGATTCTGCTATAGAAAGCCTTTATTATTTTTTCTACATAGCTGTCTTTGTACTGAATTCGGTCAATATTTTCTTGTGAGAGTTAAAAACAATAAAATATTGGTCATCTTTCTTGAGTCTTTGATAGTGTCCTTTTCTTTATAACTTTCATATTGTAGCTATAAAATAGTGACGGTGTGCTTTGCCTTATAAAATATGATATAAATCAAACTAAATTTGTTTAAATGTGAGTGTCAGATACTTCAGTTAGAAAATAAAGGCTCATTAATTTTCCTCTCTAGTGGAGGACAGTTAGAAATCTCTTTGACTTTCATTTTTAATGCAGATAAAATTTGACAGTCAATCAAGAGAATTTTTTTTTCATAAATCAAATTTGAGTATACTGTGGACATAATAAAAAGAAAAATAAACAAAGAAATCCAAACACTCACTACAGTTAATAGTTTGTCAGGTGGTTACATTAAATAATGATCACTAATTAAAGAAAAGGAAAATTAATGTGAAATCTTGGTAGAACTCCTATTAGTTCTACCAAGATGGGTGTAAAACTTTCTTCTCTGACACATATTGACAGGATTCAGAGGTAAGTGCCATATTCTAAATTAACACATACATGAAAGTCAACACATCTGTGCAGCTGCCGGAAGACTCATAACTTCAGCCCATCCATCCCCACACAGGAACCTGCCACCTCCCAGCACCTCAGCCCTATGCCTGGATACAACTTTCTGTCTGAAGGGTGCCATCACGGACTGTGTTTTAATACTTGCTGCCCTATAATACTTTTCAATATAAATGTGTCCATCCTAAGCAGATTTTAGAACTTTCCAAGTTTTCTAGTTCTGAAGGTTGTCCTTACAGACATCATTTCAATAAGAATATCCTGATATCAGAAACGATCTGGTTATACCTGCAGAGGGACTAGGATGGGGTGTGTGTAATTTGTGTGCGTGGTGGTTGTGTGTATATGTGTGAGGTGTATGTGTGTGGAGTGTGTGAGATATGCATGGCGTGTGTATGTGTGTGTGGTATGTGTGTCTGTGTGGTGTGGGGGGTTTGTGTGCATATGTGGGGTGTGTGTGGTGTAGTGTGGTTTATGTATGATATGGTGTGTGTGCATGTTTGTGTCTGTGTGTGGTGTGGAGGGTATGTGTGTTGTTTGTGTGTATATGTGGAATGTGTGTGGTGTGTGTGGTATATGTATGATGTGTATGTTTGTGTATGTGGTGTGTGTGGGATGTATGTAGTGTGTGTTCGTTGTATGTGTGTATATGTGGGGTATGTGCAGAGTGTGTGTATATGTATGAGGATGTATGTGCAGTATATGTTTGGTGTGTGTATGTTTGTGTGTGTATATATGTGGTGTATGTATGTATGTGTGTCTGCATGTGGTATGAGGGGAGTGTGTGTCATTTGTGTGTATATGTAGTGTGTGTGTTGTGTGTGTGGTATACACATGATGTGTGTATGTTAGTGTGGTGTGTGTCTGGGTGTGGTGTGGGGGTATGTGTGTGGTTTGTTTGTATATGTGTGGGGGATGTGATTTGTGTGTGTGATGTGTGTGTGTGTATGTGGTGAATGTATGTATGTGTGTGTCTATGTATGATGTGGGGGAAATGTGTGTGGTTTGTGTCTATATGTTGTGTGTGTGTGGTGTATGCATGGCGTGTGTATCTTTGTGTGTGTGGTGTGTGTTTGTGTCTGTGTATGATTTGCGTGTCTGTGGGGTGTGTGTGGTATGTTGGGTATATGTATGGTGTACTGTGTATGTTTATGTGTGTGGTGTATGTGCTTAGCATATGTGTATGGGGGAGGTGTGTGCCTCTATGGTGTGTGTGTCTCTTTGGTGTGTGTGTGTGTGTGCCATTATTTGCTTTTCCTAAAGCTACACTGCAGTGAATAAATGATAAATGAATAGAGGGGAGGATAGTAGAATGAGCTTTTGATATAGAGTTAGTACTTCCACCTCAACATAAATAATTTACTAAATTATTATTCTTGATATTTGTGAGTTGATTGTAGGAGTGTAAAAGAGATGAGAGAACTTTTTATTTCCTGATTTTACTGTTCTGTTTTCCAATAGGAAAGGATCAGAGAAATGAGACCTGCTCTTAAAAAGTACCTCACATAAAACACGTCATTAAAAGAATAAATTAAAATCCTTCAGATAACCTAGAAATAAGTCTTTTTCTCTAAGGTTTATAAGATTAATTTAGGCCTAGAATTGATCTCTTTGCAGGTCACCAAAACCTTTCTCCAAGTCTAAAACACTGTGACTGAGAGCAAACGAAGGACTCAAAATTGTGATTTTTTAAAAAACTACATATCCAGTTACAAAAAAATACACGGATAAAAATCCTCTATACTCTTATCTGAGCAAATCATCAGTTGCAACAGAATATAGTATTGGCTTTTTCTTCATTGACAAATACAAATAGTTTTATATATTGAAAGATACAGTTCTCAATATTAGTAATCTTAGAAGTACAACTGAACTGAGATGTATACAACTTAACTTCTGTTTCCCAAAATAGGAAATCCCTTTATAGACATGAAATATAGGCATAGAACAATCACAACTTGGGTTGTTCTTGCATTGTGTTAACTTGGGTAATTTATGAGAAAAGGGTTTAATTGCCTCACAGTTCTGTAGGCTGTACAGAAAGCATAACTCTGTCATCTGCTTCTGGGGAGGCCTCAGGAAGCTTCCAGTCATGGTGGAAGGCAAAGGAGAAGCAGGCACCTTACATGGCAAGAAAGGGAGCAAGAGAGAGAGAGAGAGAGAGTGGGTGGTGCCACCCACTGTTAAATGACCAAATCTCGTGAGAACTCATAGTCAGGAAGGTCACACCTCGGGATTTCAATTCGACATGGGATTTGCATGAGGACAAATATCCAAACTATATTATTCTGTTCCTGGCCCCTCCCAAATCTCATATCCTCCTCACATTGAAAACTACAACCATGCCTTCCCAATAGTCCTCCAAAGTCTCAACTCATTCCAGCATTAACTCAAAAGTCCAAAGTCTCATCAGAGACAAGGCAAATGCCTTCCATCTCTGAGCCTGTAAAATAAAAAACAAGTTAGTTACTTCCAAGACACAGTGGAGGCAGATCCCTCATGGCTGTGCTGTCTTCATGAGAGTGAGCTCTCAGGATATCTAGTCATTTAAACGTGTGTGACACCCTGACCCCCTTCTCTTGCTCCTGCTTTTGCCATGTGATGTGCCTGCTCCCGCTTTGGCTTCCACCAGATGCCCTAAATTACCAGTCTGAAGCTCAAACTTGCACCAATCCTTAGGACATAAACAGAATGCAGCAAAGTTCTTTGCTAAGGCATAATCCCATGACCTTTGCACCAGTTCCCAATAAGTTCCCATTTCTGTGTGAGACCTCTTCAGCCTGGACTTCATTGTTCATATCACTAGCAATATTTTGGTCACAATCATTTAACCAGTCTCTAAGAAGTTCCAAACTTTTCCTCATCTTCCTGTCTTCTTCTGCACTCTCTAAACTCTTCCAACCTCTGCCCATTATTCATTCCTAAAGTTGCTTCCACATCTTCATGTATCTTTATAGCAAAGCTCCACTCCTATGTACCTGTTTTTTGTATTAGTCAGGGCTCTTCAAAGGAACAGAATAGAATATATGTATATATAAAAGGGAGTTTATTGGAGAGGGAGAATTGGCTCACAAAATTACAAGGCAACATCCCACCATAGGCTGCCTGCAAATTGGCGAAAGAAAGAAGTCAGTAGTGGCTTAGTCTAAGTCTGAAAGCCTCAAAACCAGGGAAGCCAAGTGCAGCCTTTGATCTGTGTCTGAAGGCCTGAGAGCCCCCAGGAAGCTGCTGGTGCAAATCCCAGTGTCCAAAGGCCAAAGAACCTTTAGCTTGATGTCCAAGGGCAGGAGGAGCAGAAGCAAGTATCCCGCACAGGAAAAAGAAAGAGAGCCAGAAGCTTCAGCAGGAAAACGCATCCCACCTTCCTCGGCCTGCCTTATTCTAACTGCATTGGCAGCCGATTGAATGGTGCCCACCCACATTGAGGGGCATCTTCTCTCCCAGTCCAGAGACACAAATGTCAGTCTCCTCTGGCAACACCCTCACAGACACACCCAGAAACAACACTGCCCCAGCTATCTAGGCAGCTCTCAACTCAGTCAAGTTGAGACCTAATATATTAACCATCACAAACTCTCTTTGACATTTTGACAAAGAAACAAAATAAACTACTCTGAGAGTTTAACGGTGTATATAAATATCTTTTGTTTAAAAGGGCAAAACTCCTTTCGCCTTTATTCAAGTGTTTTAATGGAGACGTAGTGAAACTGAGCCCATTTGTAACCTTTGCAATAGAGATAAATCTCTCCTGGGATTAAGTCCAGTCTCCACCTTTTATAATGTAACGGTATCTCCAAGGTCAGACGCCAAATTCCTCTACATGGAGTAAAAACGGAGTTCTGGAGTTAGCAGGACAGGGGCGGGGGGTGAGGGGGTGGTATCTGAAGACATGTATAGGATACATACGTGAAGAGACAAGAGAAGCCATTGTTTTTCTTCTGCTTTGCTATATGAACTGTGTGAGATTTTGTTCTAAATTTCTATTTCCTTTCCTGCCACCTCATAGGCATGTGAATCTTGTTAACGATTACTCAGTAATAAATTGTGCTTGTGTTCACTTTCTCTTCTATATTGGTACTGATAAATCTTTTGGTTGGCAACTTTATTTTTCCAATAGAGTTAAATACAATATTTCAATATATTAAACAATTAATATATGCCAGATTGTCAATCAGCCCATGCAGATCCTTTCTGAAAGTAAGCAATTTCTCAATTAAAATGTCAATTTGCTTGAAAAACAGAACGAATTTAACACATATAAAGTTATTCTAGAAGTTTCAAAATTATTTTTAATAAATAATTTAAAATTATTCGATAATTCAAAATAGTACTGATAATAGTACCAGCAGTAATAATGATACAATAATTATGTAATTATAAATAGATATAATTTAATTTCACACCTTCATATTAAAGATTAAGCACCCGAGTCTCCCGGGAGATTAAACCACTCAATTGAGGTCACCTGACAGAGACCCCGAGCCAGGACTGGGCTCCTTTTTGTGATTGCATTTCACATCTTGTACTGCCACCTCTTTTTCTGCACAACCCGGAAAATTGTATCAACCCTTTGGGAGTCAACATAAAGTTGCATGCCAAGCTACATTTCCAAAATGACATCTTCAGACCTCCAGAACTTCCTTAATGAACTCACAAAGAATATTCAGACTCCAGTAAGGTGGGAAGCAGAAGCCTTAGGAATGTGGGGATGGCATCTGGGAATAAGTTGCTATCACAAGTTTCCCACTTAAATGATGAGTTTTGACAGCTTTACCTAAATTTCATCAGGTTGTTGTATTGCTACTGGGGTTTTAAAAATCAGGATGCTATAAAATTTTATTTGAAACTGTTTCCCCTTACAATCTATTTCCTGTTAGACAGATAAGGTCACAGCAGAATAAATAATGCCCCATTCTGCTTTTCAATGACAGTTTGTTTGATAGACTGGTGTGTTTCCCGGTATTACAGGACCTTTTATAAATATCCAAAGGACCCTTACTACAGTTTTCACATCTATGGAATTCAGCCAAAGTTTTATTAGTAAAATTGATCAATCCTTTTTGGGGCTAAGATGTGAACTGAAGCCAATTGTTCTCTAAGAAACATCCCATGACACTCAACTTCTGTTTTCTGTTGCTCCAGGAAAAAAGGAAGCAAAATCAATAATCTGACTTGATTTGACAACGGAAAGTGTTTGAGTGTGATTTAATATTATGGGCCACAACTGGGTTAGAAAATAGATGCATGATGGGAGAATGTGAGCGTCAGTCTTTTTCTAGCATACAGCTCAGGAACAGGTCACTGCAATATTGGCTAGACAGGTAGAGTACAAGACACGCACATGGCCAAGATGCTGGGTGATGCCTCGTGGAGAGGACAGGGGACAGGAAGGGAGGCCTCCGGTCTAGTCCTTGTTAGTCTCAACCAGAGATAAATACAAGAGAATTTGGTTGTGAAGGATGGTTAGAACAGTCAAGAAATTTGTGTAAGTAAGAACTGGTCAATTTTTATAGGTTAAAAATTTTCCTCCCTGGTAAAACAAAAATTAGACAAAGAAAGAAGTTAGTTTAAAAAAAAAAAAATCAACTTTCCTGTTCCTAGCAGGACTTGCTTTGGGAAAACAAATGAAAAGGATAGATTTGATACCTATAAGGGCTGTCTAAATTCTATCAATATTTGGGTCAGAACCAGTCATACTTCTACATTCTTATGGTAGATAGTCTAAATTAAGGTTATTGAAAGAATCAAAGGAAAAAGATAAGAAGACAAGAAGCAGTATTACAAATAATATGCAAATATCTTTATTAATAATTCAATTAAAGAGCAAGCTTCCCTTTCTTACTATAATTGCCCTCACTGGCATTTTTCAAAGTCTTTCTAATTGCATTATAAGAAATGTAGGACCACTAGTCAAAACTACATTTTTAAAAACAAGTTGGGTATGCTGGACATGCCTGCAATCCTAGCTACTCAGGAATCTGAGGCAAGAAGATCAACTGAGCCCCGATTTTGAGGCTACGATGAATGGTGATTGTGCCACTGCACTCCAGCCTGGGTGACAGAATGAGACTTCATCTCTAAGAAAAAATAAAAATAAAAACAAGAAACAGTTCTCTGTTTCTCCACGTGCTACTACCATCATCAGTGACCTACACCTGCTGCAATCTTCTAGCATGTTTCCTGTGCAAACTTAGGTTAATTATGAACCCATCGTATTCACTGCTTGAAGTGACACACAATGCTGACACCTACCTGGCTGGGGTGCTGGGAAATTAATCCGTGTTTGCGAGATGCACTGAAGATTTGAAAGTGCGAGAAGTGCAATACACATCATCAACTTGCCCCAAGGCAGTTAATTTGTTTGTTGGATATATGTGCTATTATCTAATAGCCATAGACATCTATAGATCACTTCTTTAAATCAATGCTTACCCATGGAGATTCAACACTCAGCCTTTACTTTCTCTGAAAAGTAACCACTCTGCCTCCACTGATGTATTACTTGAAAAATATACGTGACGGTTCCGTGAAGTACTGCACTTTGTGCTCAGCTCTCTGCACGGCCTGTGCTGAAGTTCTTGCGCTATAGATGCGGGACTCAGTAGACATCGCGAAGCGATACAAGGGTAAACTATGGAGACCCTGCCTTTAAGCAGCCTACAAACTAGTATAAAAGATCAGGCATTTAACTACTTATAATGCTACAATCACATTATTAACCACATAGACTAAACTATTCAGCTACTGGGAAGCAAGAGAAGTTTAACCATGACCAGAGACTGTCCTGCACATAACGTGGGAAAGGTTTGGATACATGATGTGGTTGGGAAAGGAGAGAAGGAAAAGGCACTGAAGCAGTGGGTGCACCAGGAACCCGGACAGTCCCAGCCCGAATATGGGAAATAATGCCTGTAATTCACTTTACTGGAGTTTAGAGGAAAGAAAGACAGACAGAAGGGCCTTGGGCTATGTAAAAGAACTAAGTGTGGCAGTATTTCTTAGCATCGGAATGGTCAATACAGTTATGATGAATAAGCAATTTTAGAAACAATTAAAACAGCTATATGAAATTATTTGGGCCAGGTGCAGTGGCTCACGCCTGTTATCCCAGCACTTTGGGAGGCCGAAGCAGGCGGATCACTTGAGGTCAGGAGTTTGATATAGGCCTGGGCAACAGGGTGAAACTTCGTCCTACTTAAAATACAAAACTTAGCCAGGCATGGTGGTGCATGCCTGGTGTCGCCCCAGCCACTTGGGAGGCTGAGGCACAGGAATCACTTGAAATCTTGAACCCAGGAGGCAGAGGCTGTAGTGACCTAGATTGTGCCACTGCACTCCAGCCTGGGCAGCAAAGTGAGATGCCTACTCCGAAAAAAAAAAAGAAAGAAAAAATAGAAAAGAAAAAGAAAAAGACGTTAATTGGGAAGAGAGAAACTTTAGATGGGGAGATAGGTTAGAAAGTTACTAAATCAATTATTTATTCAACTGTCAATTTATTTAATTTCTCATTGTGTAAGTTAATATTTGTTACATGCCTACTGTCTACAAAGACAAGGGAGAAGGTTTGTGGATATAGGTAAAAGATATTGTATGAGAACCTGGAGCATTGAATAGTCACAGAGTACTGTAATCCATGGCATTTATCAAAGTACTTTCTAGTTTCATTATAAGAAATGAAATTTTTCTTATCTTCTGTGTTTTTAGATGATGGATGTAAAAACACAGATCATAGGAGAATGTGCATCAACCTGTGTACTTAACCCATGATCAGGGAGGGTAACCAGGAGTCCACCTAGAAAAGGCAACACCTGAGCTGAATTTGAGGATAAATAGACTTCTCTGGCTAGAAAAACGGTTTAAGGATGTTTTAGGTAGAAACAGCTTTGGAAAGACACAGACAGACTCAGGAGAAAAGAGAGGACCAGCAGTTACGTTGAGAGAGCTCACAGTAGGTTTCAAAAGTGGGTGTGGGAGAGGGCAGTATGGAGATGTAGACAGAGGCCAATTCATTAGAATCTCTGTCTGAAAGCAGCAAAGAAGAACAAGCAAAGAAAGACACTTCTAGGGCCAGCGTGATCAGATTTGCATTTTAGAAAGATTTCCTTGGTGAGAGAATGAGGAATGAGCAGTTAAGTAGGAAGGTCTTTAAAATTGTTATGTATTTAGACAGCTATAACTTTTTATTAAGATATAATATACATACAATTTGGTGCACACATCTTAATGTAAAATGTTTTGACTTTTTACACATGCATACCCTAGTATATCCACTAACCAGATTGAGGTACAGAACAACTGTAGCATTTAGAATTGTACAGTGTACATCTTTCAGTCAGTGTCCTTGCAGAGAAAAGAGATGAGTACTTTTCTGGCTTTATCTTCTATTTTTAATACCTGATCCTGAAAGTCATATAAATCCAGAATGTATCATTTGATGTCTGGCCTCTTTTGCTCCATATTATGTCCGTGAAATTCATCTATGCCCTTTCATGTAGCAGTAGTTCTCTTTTACTGCTATATGGAATTTAATTATATTCCACCACTTTTAAACTCATTTTTCTTTTGATGTATTTTTTTTTTATTTTCAGCTTTTGGCTATTATCAGTACAGCTGCAACAAATACTTTAGTACGTATCTTTTGATGGACATATACTTTAATTTTTCTTGGATGTAAACCTAGGGATAAAATTGCTGGGTTATAGAGTCAGTAACTGTTTCGCATTAGAAAATAGGACCTGATATTTTAGTTTTCTAAAATAGTTTAATCAATTTACACACCATCACATGTATGAAAATTCTGCATCTTGTCAATATCTGTATTGACAGTCTTGGAAGCTTTAAGGATTCTGATCTGTGTGTAGTGATATATCTTTTTATATCAGGGAATATCCTCTGCATTTCCCTGTTGAATTATTATACTGAATACACTTTCTTATGCTTATTTACCATTTAGAGATCTCCTTTTGTACAATGCCTATTCAAATATTTCCTCTATCATTTTTTTGAAATATGGTTGGCTTGTCTTCTTTGACCTTTAGATATACAGTCTGGGCACTACTGCTTGGACAAATATTGCAAATCTGTTCTCTCAGTCTGTGGCTTACCTTTTTATTCTTTCTTAACTGTTTTTCTTTGTTTTACTTTTTTTTTAGAAACACAAATCCATTGTAATGAGCCCTTTTTTAGTCTTATTTTAATCCAGCCAAGTTATGAAAATATCCTGTATGCATTCTTCCAGAGGCATTATTGTTTTATCCTCACATTGAAGTTTATAATTTATCTTGAATTAATTACTAATTGGTTATCAAATTGAGCATGGTGTGAATTCGGGGTTAGTTTCTTGTTCTCCCATAGGGAAAATCAATTTCTCCAGTGCCATTCATGAAAACGACCATCACTTTTCCTTTTGTGGGTATTGACAATCTAGGAAAGAGATAATTAGATTCTGAGCTAAGGAGGTGTTCTTAAGAATAGCAAGAATGAAACACATTTAATCAGTTAAGGAGATACAATTTACTGCACTTCATTAGTGATTCAGTGTCAATTTTGAGAAAAGGGAATCGAAGATGATTCAGGGTTTGCCTTGGGCAGCTGTGTAGATGTTGTGTCAACTAGAAAGATGGAAAGTGCTGGAGGGAAAGGTGGCCACGGGAGGGTACAGAGGAGAAGAGATGACAACAGTTTGAGCAAAATACTTTGAAGCCTCCAGTGAGAATACCAGGCAGGTTTAGCAATGCAGGTGAGTGTCACCCAAAGTAGGGACAAAAGTCAGAGAACTGAAAACAGATCATTGGTATAGGGATTGTAGGTCTTACACATGATTTACTTACTAACATTTTAGACATTCAAGATCAGCACATGAAGAACAGACCTAGATAATAAACAGAGACACTTCTCTGTTTATTATAGAGAAGTTTATACAATATTGCACTCACACAAATTAAACTTCATGTAAATTGTTACCCAAAGAGGACATTTAACAACATTTAATGAGATGTGGGAAAAAATGTGCCAAGTGTGGTAACACAAGGCTGTTGTGCAATTCATACAGGCTGTTGTGTGAATTCGAATCATAAAATGAGATTGCAAGGTGGGCCTCATTTCCACAGCGGGCAGCCTTCTCTGTGGCTGTTGCAGTCTTGGTGCACCATCTCATGCGGCCTCCACATGGCAAGGGTAGACTTTATGCACTTGACTCTGCTCTCCTCTGCACGTCTTTTGCGTTGTACTCTGAGCTGGGATCTTGGTCTCCATCAGGAAGTGTCTGACTGTGGAGGTGCTATAAAAACATTGAACACATGATCTCTAATAGTCATTGGAGGCCTGACACAAGAATTAACACATGAAGACCTGAAAGATGGAAAGTGTATCTATCTATAGTTCTAAAAAAAAACCATAGTGCTAAGGGATTGTGCGTTTTTATTTTTAGAAACATAAGTTCAATCCCAGTTTCACTGCTCTAATAAATACTTTTAAAACATCCTTGATTTTTTTCTATCCTTTTCTATACACGAATTCCATTTTATAGTGATGTAATCAAAACTAATTTACATAGGATTTTGCTTTATTTTTCTGATAAATAACTATATAAATACATAAATTAAGTAATACCATCTGTTAAAGAAAAAAATTATTCAATGACGCTTGTGAATGGTGAAAAGACAGACTTCATTCAAGAGGAAATGATCACAACAGGTGCTGGGACTATTGCAGTGGGTTCCAGCAGAGGAGGGGAGATTGGTCTTTACTCCAAATACAAGGACAAGTGGCTATTCATAACAAAGGAACCAATGGGAGTAAGTAGATGGAAGCTTACTAAGCAGAAACATCACAGCCAATGGGAAGATTCTTGCTAGACCAACTCAACAGTATTTTTGTTAAAGGCAGGTCATGGTGGGTAGACAAAATATTCAGTCTATTTTCAATTACTCTTTTGTTTTTCTTTTCAGTTTCAGGTAGTTGCCTTTGAGGGTTCCTGAGTCCCTCGAGAATCCCCAGGAGGGAATTGAGGAGCTACAGGGGGTAGGGAAAGATCTGGCAGGAGTGGATGGAGAAGTGCAGTAGGCAGGGGTTTTGAGGGCACCTGGAAGGATTCAAGGGAGTGGATGGGATGATTAAAGGTGATGAGAGGAGAAAGGAGGAGAGGAAATATAGGAAGGAGAGGTCCCAGGGGAGTCAGTCTGGGGAGATCTTAAGTTTCCCAAAAAGTCCATTGAAATTGTTCAGCAATATTATCCTAGCAAGAACTGAAGAGCATAGAAATGGAAGAGCATATAGGCAGCAGGAGTTCTAGAGAAGCCAGGAAAAATAAAGTCCACCTAGGCAATGGACAGTGGATTCCCACTCAAGACACACACACAGAAAACCAGGACAATCTTCCAGCCCAGGGAGAGGGACTCTGGGAGTAATTTCTTCTTGACAGAAAAGTTACCCAAGAAGAATTTCCATGACCAGGACCAGGTCTAGGAGTTGGGGAATGCATATAACCCCGCTCGGAGCAAAGAGCCCAGAGGAAATACCTCCAGCCCAGCAGGTGCCTTTCCAAAAGCCTGGGACTGGACTCGGATACTGCTCCAGAGCACACAGAATTGAGAAGCAAATCTGTTCTCACTGCACTTCAGGGGCCATCACCCAGAGGACTGGGTCAGGAATTAGATTCATCAGTGAATCAATCATTCAGTTGTGGAGATCAAGGCTTCCAAAGGTGAGCACTCGGGTCCTGGGTGAGAAGCCCAGGGCCAGAGGTGGGCTTGTGATTAATCCAATCCTAGCTGAGCCACAGCACCAAGAGTGTGGGAGACATTATTTATGGCATTGTTAAAGGTGGTCAGGTGGACTTCATTCAAGGGGCAGCATCACAGTAGGCAGGGACACTGCAATGGGGTCCTGCAGTGGAGGAGAGAAAGTGAGCTGAATTCTGAATACAAGGAAAAGTAGGGGTTTACAGCCAAGGAGCAGGATAGGGTCAGTGGGTGGAAAATTACTAAGAGGGGTCGTCACTCAAGGGGGATTCTTGTCAGTCCCACTCGACAGACTCCTTGCTGCAGTCAGGCCAAGGTGATAGGATATGGAGGAAGGTTACATACTAAGGATGAGGGATGTCAGCAGGATTCTTGCTCAAACTGGATTCTACAAGGACAGTGAGGTAAGCCAAGGTCAGGCCTAGTCAGAAAGGAGTCAGAAGACCTTGACTCAATTGTGGTCAAAAGAGAGTGTCTGCCACTTCCCCGTGTTCCTTTTAAGGACAGCAAACTATTCTATCAAGTAGGCATACATTTAAATTGCTTCCATTTATTTTGCTTCTAGAAATATTTTTCTATTTATGGTTCCTTTTATTGTTGTATGTAAAATTCATATTTATGGACTGGACAATAAAATCCTAGTGAAGAAAATAAGCTCATGCAGAAGCAGTGACGGTAGCTCACCAAGGGGCTTCTTGGTGGACTTGCCAGGCTGCCAGCCCCTGCTCACTCAGGGTCCCACTCACTCTTGGGTTTAAAAAGGTTTAACCTAAGTTTTATCATCATTTTTATTTTTATGTTTTTGGATTTCCAACTAATTTTTCCTTTGTATCAAGTATACTTGCCTGTGAACCAGTAAAAACATTATTTATTCTAAAGCTTTTGATGTTAGTAAATTATTTAAACATTATTATTACAATTTAAAACTCTTTGTCAGGCCAGGCATGGTGGCTCATGCCTATAATCCCAGCTATTTGGGAGGCCGAGGTGGGTGGATCACTTGAGATCAAGAGTTCGAGATTGTCCTGGCCAACATAGTAAAACCCTGTTTCTACTAAAAGTGCAAAAATTAGCCAGGTATGGTGGCGTGGGCCTCTAATCCCAGCTACTTGGGAGGCTGAGGCAGGAGAATCACTTGAACCTAGGAGGCAGAGGTTGCAATGAGCCTAGATCCTGCAACTGCACACCAGCCTGGACAACAGAGTGAGACTCCATCTCAAAAACAAACAAACAAACAAACAAAAACAAACAAGTAAAATCACCCTTTGTCAGTAATACCAGCAGGGAAGAGGAATGCTGCTTGAAATGATTCAAGCCAATGACCAATGTCAGTGAGTCAAGACTGGCTTTCAAAGATGACTTACAAAGTGGCACCCTCTTCCACATTTCCTATGGAGGCACCATGACTATTATTTTCTAAGGCCTCATACATGTCAAGTGTGAGGACCAGAATTCATTTGCAACTTAGTAGAGTGAATTTCTAACACATTTTAAAATGGAATTTTGGCTCACAGGAGAAATTGTTTAAGATATGAGAAAGATAATTTGCATAAAATGATGTGTCTGCTCATTATTTTCAACTAAAATTCAGAACATGTTGTTTAGAGTTAAGCACCTAAGAATGGAAACTGTACTGAGTAGGCCATCACCTGGGTTTTAAAGATTTTTGGCTTCTAATCAGAAGATGCTTTTTAACATTTCTAAGAACTCTGAAGACTCAATGAGTTACTTTTGGGGTGTTGAGTTCCATGTTTTTGGAGATGTTCAGCAATGGTGCATAGGGTGCCTTGTTTCGAAGAAACTCCAGCTTTAGGTAGATCACGGTACCCTGAGGTTCTTGCAGTGCTGTAGTCCAGAGCTCCTCACAGGTAAATGGGCATCATGATCATCTGTATAGTGAGTCGTGCTACCCACAGGGCTTGCAAAAACATACATTCTTATGCCCAACCATTTTCTAATTGTTTACCTATCTCGGGACCTGAGAATTTGACTTTCTGAAGACCCAGGTGAGGTTGATGCTCCTAGACAATGGACCAGATTGTGAAGAGACATGCTGTATCATGGAATACTGTGTTAGGCAAGGCTGACACTTTGAAACATGAAACTCCTCTTCAAAGACTTAAAAATCTAAGTTATTGAATGAAGTAACAATGGCAGCAGGGAAAAAACTTCCATAAAACTTTCCTGTTTTATTGCACAGATGGTGTCTAAACAAGAATTTGGAATTTTTGCAGAGTTACTGGCAGAATATTCCAAAATGCTTTCATGTAATACTGAATTCAATGAAAAGACAATGAATGTATTTGACAAGAGGAATCTTTGTAAACAACTTTTAATCATCAAGTCTAACTCTCAGTCATAGGTTTGGAAATCACATTATTTAGACAGGCAGTGTCTTTGGCAAAGCATACACACCTCAATTTTAGTCTGGCTTGTGACAGAGTGTCCTGATGTCAGTCTTCAATACTTTGGTACGTAAATATTGTCAACAAGCCCATATGATTAGATAACCATAAAAGTTACTAAGCCAGTGATATTTCCAACGGCCAAGCTGTCTCTTGAAATCTCTTTTCAGATACTATTAAATGGTATGTTACAGTCAGAGTTCATCAGTGTCAGCCATCAGAAGAAGAACACAGTCTCAATGTGAAAGGACTTCATGCCCAGGGGGGATAAGCCTCTGTGGTTTTTGAAATAATATTGATTGTAGATTAAATATTAAGTTTGCACTGTGTTGAAAACAAAGTTCTAAAATTCTCTAATCTCTGGTTATTTTGTCTTATCATATCACAATTTAATTAACCCTTACAATTCTCAGAGGCATGACACTTATTAAATGGCATTTTACTTTATCCAACTCTTTGCATTGTGGAAGCACAGCAAGCCCAGGCCGCTGGAAAGAAATAAAGTTATAAAATGTTAGGATGTCAGACATTGTGCAGAGATGGAGGCAACTTAGGGATGAGCTCTTCTCCTCCCTGCTCTGATCAGTACAGGGCTGGGGTCATCCAGAAGTCAGTTAGCTTTAGCAAATACAATTTTAATAATAAGATTTGAATTCCATAGAAGAGTGTTTAGAGATTTGCTTTTTAAACAAGAAGTAGCAAGCTTTATATTTTCTAATTAAGTAGAAAATGTTAAAATAATATTAATGAAAGATAAGACATATTGATGAAAATACATCATAAGCAATCCTTAACCATCTGGGTGCAACCTACCTCCAAATTACTGCCAACCGAAGTTCAGATGTCTCTGAAAAAGATTTGTATTATTTACTAGGTCTCTTCTTCAAGATCTATGCAACACCATGCAATAAATAATTGCTTCCCAAAAATGTATTAACTAAACATATTACAATTTGCAAATTCTTAATAATGAAAAACATGAGCACATTAAAAATGATTTGATGAATTTATATAGCTATATATTATAATATTTTACAAAGTATATTTATGAACCATGAATTTATCAGTCTAGCTATAAGATTTTTTGCTGTGGCAACTATTTCAGGTGTATGTAGAGCTGTCTTTTTTGTTTTTTGTTTTTTTTTTTGAGATGGAGTCTCACTCTGTCACCAGTCTGGAGTGCAGTGACACCATCTTGGCTCACTGCAACCTCTGCCTCCTGGGTTCAAGCAATTCTCCTGCCTTAACCTCTCGAGTAGCTAGGACTACAGGCATGCGCCACCACGCCCAGTTAGTTTTTGTATTTTTAGTAGAGGCGGGGTTTCACCATATTGGCCAGGACGGTCTTGATAATCTTGACCTTGTGATCCACCTGCCTCGACCTCCCAAAGTGCTGGAATTACAGGCATGAGCCACAGCCCCCGTCCAAACTGTCTTTGCTTTGATCCACATAATTGAGTTTTAGCTAACATTTTTTCAAATAGTATGAGTCTAACCCGAAAATGTCATATTTTCTTCTGAAGTTCTGTGTTTTCAAGATTTCTAATTTGGACCATATCAGGATTAACTTAAGCATTAATAAAACATACAAAAGGAATGTGTGTTACTATCTGATAGACTGGCAAAGCTAACCTGCAAGCAACAGGCATTGCATACCATATGATGAATGACCAAATTGCAAAAATATCATTTAAACTGAAATATTCCTTTTAAACTTTTAACACATTTTTAAATATTGGATTGTATTAATTATAGTTATACATTCACAAAAGCCAGAAGTCATGTTACTTTGAACTTGTAATGCTATGCATGCTTAAATATTGATTAGTAGCTCAGCTTAAATTCAAGGATAAGAGTTTTTCTGGGCAAATCTAGTACTGTTTCCTCCAACTTGTGGAAGTTTTCTTAGTTTCATGTTTTCCATAAAAAAAAGCGTTTATAGGTTCCATTTATCTTTGTGTTTGTAAAGTTGGAAAAGCTTCCACTTTTTTATCACAGGATTTTAACAAAGATTTTCTCAAGATCATCTTTGAAACTTATCACATATGTCAGATAACTTTAATCAACACATTATAGGAATTTATCATTTATTCATTCATTCTTTTTCTCAATAAATCACTTATTTTATGTTCTTTTTCACCCACTGTGGTTGGTGCAATTGGCGTCTTCTACCTATGCTCCTAAACTCGCAAAGGCTCTTTGGAATTGTGATAAACTGGAAGGGAAACTAGGCTGTTCTGTACACCAGCTCTTGACTCTGTCAGCTGTTATTGAATATCCAGAGAATTGTCTTGCCTTAAAAGTTTTATTGTCTCACAAATGAGGAGGAAGCAGTCAGACTGAGCATTACCCAAATGTTGAGCTTGGATACACAATTCAGTGATGATAATTTTACAGTGAAATACATTTTGAAAAGTCTTCATGTATGTTCTAAACTGGCACTGTCCAGTGGAAATTTCTACAATGTTGAAACTATTCTATATTGCACGATCTTGTATGATAATTCCTAGCCACATAGGACTATTGAATGTATGAAATGCAGCAAGGACAACTCAGAAACTAAATTTGAACTTTTATTTAATTATAGCTACTTATATTTAAACTAAGTAGCCCCATATGACTTGTGTCTACTGTATTGAACAGTGTAGCTCTGGACAGAAATGGGCTTTAAAATTCATTGAAAAGTACAAAGCCAACTGTTTATCTAACTACTGAAACATGCAATTACCCATAGCAATATAAATATGTACACCCACAAAACTAGCACCACCATCAAGATACGAAACATGTGCATCATCACAAATGTCCCCTGGGCCTCTCTGAAATCAAGCTTCACTCTTTACCTCAAGCAAACACTGATCTGAATTCTGTCACTATAGATTACTTTTATCTATTCTAGAACTTCATGTAATGAAATCATCATTTGTAAATGAAATCATAGTTTGTAGTCTTTCGGTCTGGTTTATTTCACTAAGCATTATGTTTTGGGTTCTGTCCATGTGCATGTGAATCACTAGTTCATTCCCATTTGTTGCTGAAGAGTATTATTCTATTTCATATTTATAGCACAGATTGTTTGTCTGTCCAACTATTGATGAACATTTGTGCTTTTTCCAGTTCTAGGTTATCATGTGTAACATTTCTATGAAATCATGTAAAAAATTAGAAAATTTTCTGTTTATTTTAAAGGTTATTTAATATTATATGTAAAGCCCTTAATGCTGTTAATTTAGGAATATTTCTTTGTCCTTCTCATTAAGCTATTTTTTATACTCTATTGTGATGGTCCTCAGTGGTGATGGTTTATTCTACCTGTGACTGTCAATCTATTATGGTTATAGATGCAATACAAAACAATAGTATTGAAACCAAAATCCAAGACTTATGCCATTTATGTGTTTGATTCTATCAAAATAGAAAAATCACTTTTAATGGTAGGATAGATATTGAGGAAATATTTTAATTATTTATAATTTCTAAACTACCTTGACAGATATCACATAATTCCGCTGACATTTTGTATTACTTTATTCATTTTATTATTTCAACTTTAATACAATTGTTTATTTAACAAGTTACAATAGTGATGTTAAATGCTATGCTTTTCATTCATATAAGTGTGACTGGAATCTTAACATTTTTACCCCAAAGGACATGAGCAATGTTAGGCTTGTAAGTTGGCTTTATCGCCTTTCCACAAAGAGGTCAGCAATGGTTATCCTGCATGGAAGGAACCTTCTCAGGAGATGCAGAACAGATGCTTCCTGGGATTGCTGAGAAGTCTCCAGGCTGGGCAAGGGACAGCAATCTCAGTTGTTTATTGCACAACCCTTACTTCCTGGCAGCTGGCTAATTTTCATCCCAAAGATGCCTATTTTATTTTGGCTCCCATGTTTAAATAACGTCATATTCAAATGCTTGGGATTAGAAGCACGAAACAGAAGCTTCAGCTGCCAAAAATTTAAAAACATTTCAAAGGCAAATACATTCTGTACGCACTATCAAATAAAACAAAATTGCTTGTCCTGCTGGGCAATCAGCACCACATTCATACACTACCTTCCTGGATTCGTTTTTACCTGTGTGTGTACAATGGTGGCCACTTCTTCATCCTGTGCTCCCTTTCGTTTGCTTCCATCTGGGAACTCAGGAAACAAGGCAAACTGATTTCTCTCTCAAATTTACCCATGGATTCTCTACACAAAGGACATTTTTAAAGATTTAAAGTTAATGTGAAAAATGTGGAATTTAAACTTTAAGGTATTTTACAGTTTGAAGGAACACAAATGGATCTAGAAATTTATGTTAAACAAAAACCCTGCCCTGATTTATATAGCTTAAAATAAAGTATTATTTTCCCTTCTTTTTAATTTTTATTTTATTACTATTTAAAAGGAGTTAAATTTGTAAAAACATACAGAAAAGCAGCAGGATCAAGTCCAAGAGTGTTAGTCTCTAAGTTGGAATAAAACCAAAATATTTTTGTAGGCCTTTGATTCTTTCTCTTAAAAGGCTCATCACCATGTTACCAAATTACTTAAAGTCGGGCTATTCCATATACAACTATAATTTATATGCTACTGTTTAAGAGTTCAATTGAGTTGCAGTTAACTAGTTGACAACACAAAATAGTGTGTAGATATATAATTAAATGTGTATTACCTTTTTTGTTGTCATGTGCAGTTTTTTATCTGTATTTTGGAATCTGTATTTTGAATCTGTACTTTGGGCCTCCCTCCCAGGTCCTTAAAAGAATATTTCTCCTAGACAGTGTGTTAGCAAAACCTAATAGAGGAATAGAATCTAAGAAAGGACATCAAGAATAAAAAGACGTTTTGTTGCATACTCATCTAATCTGCCTGAAGTTCTCAGGTGATGATTCCCCAGTCTTTCTAACTTTGATCTCAGGCATTACTTGCTTGAGAACCTTAATTTAACCTTAATCCCTCCTTTTTCCTTCCTCCCTCCCTCTCTTCCTTCCTTTTTTCCTTCCTTCCTTCCTTCCTTCCTTCCTTCCTTCCTTCCTTCCTTCCTTCCTTCCTTCCTTCCTTCCTCCCTCCCTTCTTTGCTTCCTTTATTCCTTCCTCCATCCCTCCTTTCTTTCCTTTCTTTCTTCCTTCCTCCCTTTCTTCCTTTTTTCTTTATCACTTTAATAAAGTGTTTTTGATTCCTATAAAATACACATAACATAAAATACACAATTTCAAATATTTTAAAGTATACAATTCAATGGTATTAAGTACATGTATACAATTCAGTGGTATTATGTATATGTATACATTAAGTATGGATATTGAAGTACATTAAGCATGAATGTACTTAATGCCACTGAATTACATATTTTAAAATGGTTTTTCATCCATCCCCACTGTCCATCTCCAGGGCAATTTCACCTTGCAGAACTGAAACTCTTTGCCCATTAAATAAAAATACCCCATTTCCCCCTTCCTTCAACCCCTAATAAGCACAATTCCACTCCCTGTCTCTATAAATTACACTTTTTTAGGTCCCTTATATAAGTGGAATTGTACAGTATATGTCTATTTGTGACTTATTTCATATAGCATCCTGTCCTCAAGATTCACCTATGTTGTGGCATGCTTCCAAATTTTCTGCCTTTTAAAGCTTGAATAATATTCTGTTATATGGATATACCACATTTTCTTATCCATTTGTCTATTTAACGAACACTGAGTTGCTTTCATGTTTTTACTATTGTGAAAAATGCTAAAGTGTTTACAGCTGTAAATTTCCTCCATAGCAACCACTCCTGCTGTGTCTTATAAGTTTTTTTAATATTGTGTTTATGTTTTCATTCATCTGTAGGCATTTTCTAAATTCCTCTGTTATTTCTTCTTTGATTCATTGATTGTTTAAAAGTGTGTTGCTTATTTTCTACAAATTTGTGAATTTTTCAATTATTCTCCTGCTATTTATTTCTAATTTTATTCTGTTGTGGCCATACAAGATATTTTGTATGATAGCTATCTTTTTAAGTCCATCGAGACTTCATTTGTGGTCTAGATAGATAGATATGGTCTGTCCTGTAAAATGTCCCTTGTTCACTTGAGAAGAATGTCTGTTAGAGTGTCCTGTATACATCTGTTAGGTCTAATCAGTTTATTGTTCTAGATCCTCTACTTCCTTACTTATGTTCCGTCTGTTTGTTCTATCCACTACTGAGAGTGAGGTATAAAAGTCTCTATTATTCTAGATCTATTTCTCCCTCAAGCTGTAAATTTTTGCTTCATATATTTTGATGGCCTGTTAATAGGTATGTATATACTTATAATTGTTATATGTTCTTCTTCTGAAACTTTTATTAATATATAATGTTTTTATTTCTCTCTTGTAATCATCTTTGATTTAAAGTTGATTTTGTCTGATATTACTATAGTCAGCCCTACTCTCTTTGGTTGCTATTTACATGAAATATCTTTCTTTAACTGTTCATTTTCATTCTATCTATGTCTTTGGATCTAAATTGAGTCTCTTTTAGGCATATGTGGTTAGATCATGCTTTTCAAAAAAATTTATTCTTCCAATCCTTGTCTTTTAATTGAAGATTTTAATTCATTTAGATTTAAAGTAATTACTGATAATGAAGAACTTGTGTCATTTGCTATTTGTTTACTACATATTTTATAGATTTTTTTGTACCTCATTTCCTGCACTACTAATTTCTTTGTGTTAAGTTGATTTTTTTTGCAGTGAAATGTTTTAATTCTCTCCTCATTTTTTATGTTTAAATTCTATAGTTATTTTCTTTGTAGTTTCTATGGGTGTTACATTTAACATACTAAAGTTATAACATTCTAATTTGAATTTTCACCAGCTTAACTTCAATAACATACACAATATAAACTCCTGTACAGTTATCCCCACCCTCTTTCAGTTATTGATGTCATAAAATTACATCTTTATACATGATGAGTCTAAAAATATAAACTAACATTTTTAATGTATTAGTATCTAAAGTTATATAGAAAAAGTGTGGAGTAATAATGTTACAATAACACTAGTTTTTACTAATAATTAAAATTTTTTCTTAAATTATGTAGGAAAAAAAGTGGAGTAACAAACAAAGTTAGCAATAGCTTTAATAAAATGCCTCTGCTTTTACCTTTACTGTGATTTTTATTTTTTTATAAAGCTTCAAGTTACTTTCCACTGTATTTTTATTTCAACCTCAAGGATTTCTTTTAGCATTTTTTGTGGGGAAGGTCTAGTAGTGATGAACTCCTTCACTTTTATTTATCTGGGAGTGTCTTAATATTTTCCTCACTTTTGAAGGATAGTTTCGTGAGATATAGGATTTTTGGTTGACAGATTTGGTTTGGCCTTTTTTTTTTTTTTCTTTTTAGTACTTTGAATATATTGGCCTCAGTATTTCTGGCTTTCAAAGTTTCTAATGAAAAATTTGCTCATAGTCTGATTGAGGATACTTTTTATATAATAAATTGCTTCTCTCTTACTTCTTTCAAAACCTTCTCTCTTTGTCTTTCAACAATTTGATTATAATGTGTCATGGTGTGGGTCTCTTTTAGTTCATCTTACTTGGAGTTCACTAAGCTTCCTGCATATTTATGTTCATATCTTTCATCTAATTGGGAAGTTTTGGCTATTACTTCTTAAAATATTCCTCTGCCCCTTTGTCTCTTTTCTCCTTTTGAAACTCCTACAGTACATATGTTGGTCTGCTGTAGGGTATCACATGCCCTTAGTCTCTTTTCACAGTTCTTTAGTCTTTTTTCTTTCTCTTCATCAAAGTCAATTTTAATTATTTTATCTTGAATTCATTATTTCTTTCTTCCTGCTTGCTAAAATCTGTATTTGAATCTCTCTAGTGAGTGAGTTGTTTTTTTTTTTAATTTATTGTATTTTCAGCTCCAGAATTTCTTATTGGTGTCTTTTTAGGCTTTCTATTTTTTTTTTAATTGATGTTTCCATTTTGTTGATAAATTGTTTTCTTGACTTTCTCCACATCTTCCTTTAGTTGCTTGAGATAGTTGTTTTAAAGTCTCTATTTATTAATTCCACATTCCAACATCTGGTCATTCTGGACAGTTTTTGTTGATTGATCGCTTGATTTTCCTTGGAATGGGCCTTATTTTCTGTTTCTTTGTATACTGTTATAGACTGAATATTTGTGTCCTCCCATAATTCCTGTGTTGAAACTCTACTCTTCGATGTGATATTATTTGGAGGTGAGGCCTTTAGGAGGTGATTAGGGTTAGATTAGAACATGAAACTTGGGCCCTTAATGGTGAGATTAATATCCTTATATAAAGAGACATGAGAGATCTCGCTCTCTACCATGTGATGATACAGCAAGCAGGCATTCCACTGCAAACCATGAAAAGAGCCCTCACCAAGAAGTCAACTATGCTGGCACTCTGATCTCCGACTTCTAGCCTCCAGAACTGTGAGGAACAGTTGTTTGTTGCTTAAGTCACCCAGTATATGGCATTTTGTTATGGCAGTCTTAGCAGATTAAGACATATGTCTGGTGGTTATTTTGGTTAAAAACTAGACATTTGAATCAAATAACGTGATAACTCTCTGGAAATAGGACTACCCTTTCATCATGGTTTGTTGATTTTTGTTTCTGTTTTTTGACTATTGCCAGCTATTTCTGTGTCAGTTATCAGCCTGACATATAAACTTAATTTCTTCTTTGGTCTTTCTGAGCCTGTGCCTTTCCCTGGGCATGCACAGAGACTTCTTTATTTCTTCTGTTGTTTCACAACACCCTAGGCTTTGGTTTGTGGTTCCTAAACTGGGAAAAAAAACAGGGGGAAATGAAATAAGAAAAGAAAAGAAATGATGACATTTTTAAAAAATATGCTGGCCTTTAAATCCTCTGGAAGTCACTTCAGTCCTATGAGAGGAGGCTTGTAAGAGTAGGGAGGGAGATGCAAGGGTGCCTGCCCACCTCTTCATCTGTGCCTCTGTGATCAACAACAGTAATGAGAAATCAGAAGACAGGTCTCTGATATTTGGAGAAAAGGGTCCTTATTGCTCACCCTGGCTCCTGCTAGCTGTGTACAAGCTTCTAGAGGAACATGTTCATGGCTTCCTGCTGTGGAGCTTGTGTCGGGACTAGGTACTTGTTACTGTGCTCAGAGATGGAATGGACCAAAATTAAACACAATTTACTGTCTAAGTCTTCCTCTGGAAGTTGAAAGACAAGGGATAGACATCAGATTTCCAAAATAGTTACATCTAACACATTTTGAAAGTACAATTGTTGTCCAGGCAGGAAGGTGGGTCTTTCCTACTTTGTCATCATCCCAGAATCCTTCTACACTTCCTTTCTTTTTGAGGCATTTTTATCTATTGCTTTCAATTTCCATCTGGTGCCCGTATCCTCACTGCATGCTTTGATTACTTGGTGCCCATGTTTGGGCCTGGGTGCTGATTCAGACTACGTCACCATAGTGAATAAATGAGACTGAATAAATACTTTCTGTCATACTGCTGATAAAGATGGATTAGCTTTCCCAGTACCTTATTACTGTTCTATTACTTTTGTTTCTATGTGTACAGATTTCTGGTATGTCTTTTATCCAGCACATAAAATAAAAGAAACCTTAAGTAGTTATTTCTCAAATCTAGTTTTGAAGCAAACATTTATGAAAGATGGGGGACACAAAATGTAGGAGCAAAATGACCATGGAAAAGTAAGCAAATAATTGAGATAAACAGTAAAGGACTTGAGGAAATTAAGTCTAGTTTCTTCAAAACACATTCTTTTAGTACCCATTACCATCTCTAGCATATTTCCAATATGTACCAAGATCTCTGTTACCTGTTGAGAATATATTAATGATGTACAGATTGTATTAGTAAGAAACTATAGGACATATATAGTTATATGAAGGATACATACAGAGTTTCTCTCTCATATGTGTGTGTGTGTGTGTGTATGTGTGTGTGTGTATTTTTTTTTTAAGAAGAGTTTAAGAAATTCGCGTACATGATGGTGAGGCTAGGGAGCTAGCAAGTTCAAGATCAGCATGGCAAGCTGAAGATGAAGTTAAGTGTTGATGTTACAATTTTTAGTATTAATTCTGAAGGTTGGCAAGCTGGAAAATTAGGGAACATTTCTACATTGCATGAGAATTCCTTCTTTCTCAGTTACCCTTAGTTTTTGCTCTTAAGGTCTTCAACTGATTGGATGTGGCTCATCCACATTATGGAGGTTAATCTGCTTTATCCAAGGTACCAAATCAGTAACTATTGATTGAAGTGTTAATCATAGCTAAAAATACACATTCACAGCAACATCTAGACTGATCTTTGATCAAACAACTGAATACTATAGCCTAGCCAAGTTGTAACATAAAATTAACCATAAGAGAGATCATTAAAGAAATACTCAGACATTGTTTTAAGGGAACTGACTATCTAATGTTAAGACACAGGTGTGAATAGGTAAGGCAAATATGCAGAATGTTTTTAATTGTGTGAAGTTTATATTGGTGTTCATTGGGCTGTTCTTGTGACTTTTTTCTAGGTAGGTTTGAAATTTACTAACATAACACTTTCAGGGAAAAGAGGTATTATAAGCAAATGCATGCTCTGTATCTGCATACTAACAAGACCAGCTAGTCCATTTGATTGGAAAAGGGATCAAAGACCAGGAAGTCCTCCCAGAGGAGCTGGGTCTAGCAGGGGAAATAGTTGACTTTTGTGCCAGCAAGTGAAAGTATTAGAAGGCAGTGGGAATGACTTGCTTGATATTTGGTTACACTGGGTTTTGGAGCCTGAAGCTCCCTGCCCCTAAATAAAAAGTGACTAGTCTGGGACAGTCAAAATGGAAACAAGGCTTACTAAACAAATACATTTTGAACATTGTTCTCCATTTATGAGCTCTATTCCCAGCAGATAGAAGAGGCCCTGGCACATATTAGGATGCCATAAATAATGTTATATGAAATAATTATTTTTATTTCCTATAAGACCTGGTGAAAATAAAGCAAATAGACAAAGTAAAAATAACATCCTTATTCTATGATATTTTTTGGAAAGATGCATAGAGTGGGAACAAGAAAGATGGTAAGTAGGGTTAAAAGAATGTCCCTTGAAAGAAGAAGGCTTACTTTCTTCAAAATCCTTTAACTTTTAAATTGCCAAATTTTATCCTTATCCATCTGATTGAAGCAAATTTTATCATGTAGAAAACCCTCAAATGTATGAACATTCCACAATCTAGGCCTCTGCCCTCAGAGGCTGTGTTTTAAAAAGCATGGAAACCCACATGCAATCTACAATAAATTTTAAATGATGAATCCATGTGGGCATACATGCCTATTGTTGGTGCTCTATGAACTGCATTAATATTATTTGTTTTCATATATTAGGTGTTTCCTTGAGACTGAGATTTCTTGAATTAGGAATAGCATTATAAGAATCTCAAGTGTCAGTAAAAGATGTTTAATCTAGTCACAATTTTTAGAAAGTTAATGCTAATTAGGGTTACATTAAACATCCAGACCCAAAGAAGTCATATTTGAGACATGTCATTTAATAAAGTTATTTGTTAACTACTAAGTTGAAATCTTCTCAGAATAGAGATTAATTGGTAGGAATATGAATTGCATGATGAATCAAACAATACCAGGATTAAAGTATTAATCTCTGAGCAAGGTAGGAAATTATATTGCCAGAGGGGAAGTCTTCTCATTCTAAATTATTTGAGCTTCTTGATAAGCCTGCTGTGATATGAAATCTACTGGTTGCAAATTTCAAAAGTCATGAAGTATATATTTTAAAGAAAGCACAATTTGGCTGGCTGCAGTGGCTCACCCCTATAATCCCAGCACTTTGGGAGGCCAAGACGGGTGGATCACTTGAGGTCAGGAGTTTGAGACCAGCCTGGCCAACATGGTGAAACCCCATCTTCACTAAAAATACAAAAATTAGCCAGGCATGGTGGTGTGTGACTGTAGTCCCAGGTTCTTGGGAGGCTGAGGCAGGAGAATCGTTTGAACCCAGGAGGTGGAGGTTGCAGTGAGCTGAGATGGCACCACTGCACTTTAGCCTGGGCAACAGAACAAAACTCTGTTAAAAAAAAAAGAGAGAGAGAGACAGAGAGAAAGAGAAAAAGAAAGAAAGAAGAAAAAGAAAGAAAGCAAGCAAGCAAGCAAGAAAGAAAGAAAGAAAGAAAGAAAGAAAAAGAGAGAGAGAGGGAGGGAGGGAGGGAGGAAGGAAGGAAGGAAAGAAGGAAGGAAGGAAGGTAGGAAGGAAGGAAGGAAGGAAGAAGCGAGGGAGGGAGGGAGAGAGAAAGACAGAAAAAAAAGAAAAAGAGAAAAAGAAAGAAAGAAAGAAAGAAAGAAAGAAAGAAAGAAAGAAAGAAAGAAAGAAAAAGAGAGAGAGAGGGAGGGAGGGAGGAAGGAAGGAAGGAAGGAAAGAAGGAAGGAAGGAAGGTAGGTAGGAAGGAAGGAAGGAAGGAAGGAAGGAAGGAAGGAAGGAAGGAAGAAGCGAGGGAGGGAGGGAGAGAGAAAGACAGAAAAAAAAGAAAAAGAGAAAGAGAAAGAAAGAAAGAAAAAGAAAGAAAGAAAGAAAGAAAGAAAGAAAGAAAAGAAAGAAAGAAAGAAAGAAAGAAAGAAAAGAAAGAAAGAAAGAAAGAAAGAAAGAAAGAAAGAAAGAAAGAAAGAAAGAGAAAGAAAGAGAGAAAGAAAGAAAAGAAGGGAAGGAAGGAAGGAAGGAAGGAAGGAAGAAAGAAAGAAAGAAAGAAAGAAAGAAAGAAAGAAAGAAAGAAAGAAAGAAAGAAAGAAAGAAAGAAAGAAAGAGAAAGAAAGGAAGGCACAATTTAATCACTTTCTCCTCCAAAAAGCAGGTCTTTTTTGTAAAATTACCAAACCTCAAACTAATTGTAAGAACGGTAATGTATTTTGGTTATATATAAGCTCTTTTTCTACATACTTTCTAGAGGAATAGATTTTACTTTCACAAGTCTCAACATTTGTATTAAAAATGATTCTTTTGCCTCTCAGTGAATGAATAATAGTTATGTTCTGTCACTATGCTTCAGATTTTTCATCTGGAACTGAAATACTCTCCTTCATTGAATTACGAAAGACAATTCATAGAAAAACAAATCAACAAATAAACAAAAAACCCTGATTTACAAATGGTTTGCATTCTTGATTTGTCTGCAAAACTTTTCCTCTTTAGGAGGAGATTTGACATTTTAACACAGTTTTCCATCTCCCATGTACCATGCATACAAAATATTTTGTAAACTTAGGGATGGGCCAGGTGAATATGCCTTAAGAAAAGCTTTTGCTCAATGGCATCAGTGTCAGTGCCCTGTATATTCACAAGCCATTGTCCTTCAGTTGGGAGAGATGGCAGTCCTGTTGTTTCAAAAAGGCAAACTCCCTCCCCCCACACACATCCTAGTCAATGTCTTCTTTTTATATAGCAATTAAAAAACATCAAGGTGTTTAAATTATTATGCTTTTCATTTTGATTCCCAGTTTACATTTCATTGCCCATACTTATTTTTCCCTAGTATTATTTCATTCCTAAGTAAATCTTCCAGGAAAGAATCGGATCGTTCAATGAGTTTTACCGTAAGCAATCAAACAGCTGCTTTATAAGCTGCTCCTTCCAAGCCTTTTGAATGTTGTCAGACATGATCAAATTCATTGTTTGTCATTTCCTGTTTACAACAAAACTAAAATATGGTTTTAAAACCTAGAGACAAACTTCCTTAAGTATAAAATGAACAGAATTAAAATGTATTTTACTCTAAATAATAAAATACTTTCATAAATAAAAAATGAAAATTCAAAATTAGGCTGGATAAAAGTTTTATATGCCAAAAACAGCACACTATATGGTTGAAGGATACAGACGCGAGAGCCAGGCTAGACAGTTTCAAACACTGGACACGTGTTTGAGAGCCTGAGCTCTCTGATCTTGGGCCAGTTAGAGAGCATCCCTGAGACCCAGTTTTTTCATCTGGGGAATGGAATGGAAATGATGATAGCACACACCATTGGGTTGTTAAAATAAATCATTTAGGTAATATTTATAAATTATAAATTGTTGAATGTCATTTGATCATGTACGTAAGCATGTGTTTTATGTACACTTTTATTTTACTTTTTTAAATTTCAGAACAGTGAGGCTTGCACCGCAGCGGCCGGGAACGCTGGTAGTTCACTCTCAGTCCTCCTTGGCTGACTCGCCACCAACGCAGCCGCAGCATGGTCGCCCCGAGGTAGGTGGTCAACTTTGGACCTGGTACAACCAAGCTGCCACACTCAGTGTTGTTAGAGATGCAAAACGAATTATTACAAACAAAGGAATTGGCATTAGTGTTCTTGAAATGAGTTGCAGGTCGTTAGATTTTGCCAAGATTATTAACAATGCAGAGACTCTTGTGTGGGAATTGCTAGCTGTTCGAGACAACTACGAGGTGATTTTTGTGCAAGGAGGTGGGTCGAGCCAGTTCAGTGCTGTCCCCTTAAAGCTTATTGGCTTGAAAGTAGGAAAGAGTGCGGCCTATGTGGTGACAAGAGCTTGGTCAGCTAAGGCTGCAGAAGAAGCCAAGGAATTTGGGACTATAAATATTGTTCACTCTAAATTTGGGAATTATACAAAAATTCCAGATCCAAGCACCTGGAACCTCAACTCGGATGCCTCCTCCGTGTATTATCGCGCAAATGAGACGGTCCACGATGTGGAGTTGGACTTTATAACCGATGTCAAAGGAGCAGTACTGGTTTGTAACATGCCCTCACACTTCCTGTCCAAGCCAGCGGATGTTTCCAAGTTTGGTGTGACTTTTGCTGGTGCCTAGAAGAACGCTGGCTCTGCGGGGGCACCGTGGTGATTGTCAGTGATGACCAACTGGGGTTTGCCCTCCGAGAGTGTCCCTCGGTCCTGGAATACAAGGTGCAGGCTGGAAACAGCTCCTTGTATAACGTGCCTCCGTGTTTCAGCATCTACATCATGGGCTTGGTCCTGGAGTGGATTAAAAACAGTGGAGGTGCTGTGGCCATGGAGAAGCTTAGCTCCATCAAATCCAAAATGATTTATGAGATTATTGATAATTCTCAAGGATTCTACGCATGTCCAGTGGAGCCCCAAAATAGAAGCAAGATGAATATTCCATTCTGCATTGGCAATGTCAAAGGAGATGACGCTTTAGAAAAAAGATTTCTCGATAAAGCTCTTGAACTCAATATGTTGTCCATGAAAGGGCATAGGTCTGTGGGAGGCATCCAGACCTCTCTGTATAATGCTGTCAAGATTGAACATGTTCGGAAGCTGGCTGCCTTCATGAAAAATTTTTGGAGATGCATCAGCTATGAACAGATCCTAACCAGGATATACTCTGTTATTGAAAAGAATACAAAGTTTAAAGTAACTTGGGGACAGCTACAAAAAGTTAACAAACACAGTATTTTTCTCAAATGAGCATGTTTATTATAGATTCTTTTTTGAAATAACAACAGCAAAACATCTACAGCTCTGCAAAGCTGGTGTGAACTAATGTTCACCTTAATTCTGACTTGAATTGGAAGCATTTTCAAAAATTTTCTCTTTGCTTTTCTAACAAATTCCAGCTTATTTTGCCTTTGCTGCTACTTTTTTTACTTAGATTTCAAACTGGCCTGTGGATATAATAATGCAAGTTGCAATGAAGTATTTTTGGAATCATGGGAACACGCAGCATAGACGGTAAATGGGGCCCTCTAGGTGCTGAATCTGGACATCTGTGGGATCTCCTGGGTTCAGCGGCTGTTGATTCAAGGTCAACATTGACCACCGGAGGAGTGGTTTAATAGAACCAGACAAAAGGCAAACTGTAGATCAATCTTTATACTGTTATTACAAGAGAAGAGACATACTTTATATATCTATATATATTAGCAAGGTCTGTTGTTAATACCATATGCTTTATATTCATATGCATTTATATTTCTAATAATACAGTTATCACTGATACATGTAGAGACTTTTGGAATTTATTAAATCCTTGACCTTGTGCATTATAGCATTCCATTAACAATACTTGCACCTGCTTCCCAGTCTTCCCCTTCCTCTTTTTAAGCTATTTTGTAAAAAAGATCTGGAAGTTATTGATTCATTTTTACCATTATTTCCATAGGTAGAAGAGAAAGTTGATTGGTTGGTTGTTTTTTAATTGTGCCATTAAACTAAACACTTCTGTTAAATTACCTTATCCTTTGTTTTCTTGACTGTTTTCTTTGTAATGTTTAATGACGAGAGTGATACTCTGCTGAAAAGTCTTTCCCCTATTGTTTATCTATTGTCACTATTTTATGTTGAATATGTGAAGAACATTAAAGTCCTAAAACGTCTAAAAAACATTTCAGAACACTTTCAGATAGACAGAAATGTTGCAAGGATAGTACAAATTGTTCCCATCCACATCCAGTTTCCAGCATTACTGACATCTTTTATTACAGGGGTTCATTTGCCTCAGCTATTCAGATTGTATTGGTTTTTACCTAGTATGCTTTTTCTATTCCAGGATCTCATTCATGACACCATATTTCATTTATTTATCTTGTCTTCTTTGATACAAGGTTTTCATACCATACCCTATAGAAGAAAGCCATTATACTTACTCTTAAGGGATGAAGGGTTATGCTCTTCCTCCTTGAAACGAAAACAAATTATTTGGACTTCTTCTGTACAGGAAATTTGTCTTCTTTCTCACATGTATTATTTATTCAGTCATTTATTTATATCAGTATATATACATGAATTTTATTTTATAGTTTGGTCACAGTACATTTTTTATTTTGGTTATTAACTTATTCCATTTTTTTTGGCCATTTCTTGGTTGACTACTGTGGGCCTTTGACATAACCTTCATCATTTTCTTTTTTTTTTTTTTTTCATTTTTTAAGTACTTGCCTTTTTTGTTTGTTTGTTTGTTTGTTTTTAATTTGAGACAGAGTCTATTTCTGTTGCCCAGGCTGGAGTGCAGGGGCACGATCTCAGCTCACTGCAAGCTCCGCCTCCCTGGTTCACAACATTCTCCTGCCTCAGCCTCCTGAGTAGCTGGGACTACAGGCGCCTGCCATCACACCCGGCTAATTTTTTATATTTTTTTAGTAGAGAGGGGTTTCACCGTGTTAGCCAGGATGGTCTCGATCTCCTGACCTCATGATCTTCCCACCTCGGCCTCCCAAAGTGCTGTGATTACAGGCGTGAGCCACAGCACCTGGCCCATTTTTTAAGTATTTTCTTGCTTCTTGACATGAAAAGATACTCCAGGCATCTTGTCCAAATGTGACCATACTGGAGTAATTTGTTAGTGCCATTTTAGTTGGACTTGAATATTCTCTAGGCTGGGGTATGCAATCTCTTCTAAGGAAAAGTACAACAAGTTAAAAAGTCAAGAACTTTGGAATCATTCAGTATAGAAATCAAATACTGGCCTGACTATTGCTTACATGACCTTGAGTAAGTTCCTTCTTCTTTTAATCTCAAAATACTATATGCCCTTCCTCACTTTGGAAGCTGTGGTGAGATTTCAAGTCCAATTTGTGAGCTTCTTTACCTAAAATTTTCTTTGAAGAATAAGTTGAAAGATATCCGTGAATTTTAAGATGATTGAAAAGTCAACAAATGCTAAACTTAATTTTAGAGAAGTATGAGCCACCAATTCTAATTGAATAATTTAAAAATTGTGACTAAATCCAAAGAAATGATTGGTCTTAACTATATGTTGATGACATTTTTGTAAACACATAAATAAAAATAAATTATTGGCAGACAAAGTCTACAATACAGAAAGAATGAGTGTATGCCATTAAGGATGATGTGACAATTCAGAAAAATTGGAATTTCTGGATTCTACTCCAAGTTCAACGATAAATTGTTGTTTGACCTTGGCTATGTCATTTCTATTCTCTCTTTTAATTTGCTCAGGTGTAAAACAAAGTTAACATATCATCCATTCATATCTCTCTGAATGGGAATTTATGTGCATTTATGAGCTAATGATTAAATGTAATATGAATCAATAAGATGAAGTAATATTCAGAAATGACAGCATTACTTGTTCTTATCATATGTCAGGTAAAAATAAGATTTTCTTGTACATTAGTACTCTTTGATGCAAATACTGCTTTAATTCACCTGGCATGTTGTTTCTTAAACTTTCTGTGTTCCACAAAGCCTTTATTAACTGGGTTTTTTTAATGATATATTTTCATTCCTAGAATTGAAACACACCCAATTATTATTTCTCTCTATTCTTCCTTTTAATATAATCCAATTCTCAATTTATGGATATTTCAATGTAGTAATACAATATTTCACCTCCACATGCAATTGACAAAGTTCATACTGAGGAATCAACATTCAACCAGTATTCCATGAGTTCAAAAGACATTGATTGAGACCCGTCTAAATAGTTCAAGGGCACCATTCTGAGCAGTGAGCTTACTGTGATGAATGAACAGGAGGAAATACCTGCATTAATGATGCTAAAGGGAGTTAGAGAGGGTTAACAAATAAATATCACTATCAGAACATATGTGATGAGGAATGCTGAACTAAGGGAGGAAGAAGCAGGTGAGGAGATCCATTCTGTCAGGTGTGGGTGGAAGCTGACTTTTCTCAGAGGCCTTAGGAGACAAGTGAGGGTACCCTGAAGATTCTTGGGGGCACCACCTTCCCCAGGAGGTCAGTGCAGGGCCGAGGCCCTGAGGCAAGACTGTGTTGCACAGGTATGAGGACAATCACAGAGGTCGTGAGGACTGAGATGACAAAGAAAAGCTTTTTAAGCCAATTGCAGCAATTTCTATTTCTCCACCATTTCTAAAATGTTTGTCCATTCCCCTATGCTGATTTAGTTAGTGCATTTTCTGTTATTTAGTGACACTTATTTCCTGCTTAACAGAATACCTGGCAGAGTAAGCTTTATTCAGATGAAATTATGGAAAAAAAAAAGTAAAGTAATCAAGAAGGGTTTCAAGATTCAGAAGGCAGGGAAAAAAAAAAAAGCCAAATACTAAATTTAAAAGTTCGTTACTGATCATTAGAAAGCACTGAATGATTAATACCACAATGTAGATGGAAGACTTAGCACAGTAGTTTGAAGGATAAATGCAAAAATCAGAAAGACAAATAGGAGAGACACAAAGTGATAGCTTAAAAGCAAGTTAAGATTTAGGAAAATCCTATATGTATATAATTAGAAACCTTTTTTTTTTTTTTTTTTTTTTTTGAGACAGAGTCTCACTTTGTTGCCCAGGCTGGAGTGCAGTGGCACGATCTAGGCTCACTGCAAGCTCCGCCTCCCTGGTTCACAACATTCTCCTGCCTCAGCCTCCCAAGTAGCTGGGACCACAGGTGCCTGCCACCACGCCTGGCTAGTTTTTTGTATTTTTAGTAGAGACGGGGTTTCACCGTGTTAGCCAGGATGGTCTCAATCTCCTGACGTCGTGATCCGCCTGCCTCTGCCTCCCAAAACTTTTATTACAACATATATTTGTGTGTGTATATATATAACATATACATGTGTATATATACATATATATGCACAAAGTATTGTAAAGACAGTTTAATAAATTTCGCAAAATTATATTGAAGTTAAAATAATATACAAATGAATCTTTAAATTTAACATTTTATTTGAGAAGAAAGAATTGTATTTTGAGGCATACATGCAGGCCGAGTATTTTTTTTGTATGTCTAAAGAACAAAAAGAAGGTTAGAGGCGTTCTTAAAAAGATGAAATTTAGGCTGGGCGCGGTGGCTCATGCCTGTAATCCCAGCACTTTGGGAGGCTGAGGCGGGCGGATCACGAGGTCAGCAGATCGAGACCATCCTGGCTAACACGGTAAAACCCCGTCTCTACTAAAACTACAAAAAATTAGCCTGGTGTGATGGCAGGCGCCTGTAGTCCCAGCTACTTGGGAGGCTAAGGCAGGAGAATGGTGTGTACCCGGGAGGCGGAGCTTGCAGTGAGCTGAGATTGCACCACTGCGCTCCAGCCTGGGCAATACAGTGAGACTCCATCTCAAAAAAAAAAAAAAAAAAAAAAAAAAGTTGAAATTTACATGCAGCCCTAAGAGAAAGTTCACTAGCTAGGACTAAGAGAGCTCTGGGGAATTGCAAGCTCCATTGGTGGGTGACTAGTGGTCAAAATCAGTTCTAGAGTTGTAGCATACTATCCTACCAGCCATAGATCAAACTCGTCTCAGCTTACAACAGGTAATTTTAGCCACTGGATTTTTAGACAATTACATTTCTAAAGCAATGTTATTTTCACTCCTGGCCTCTGGATTCTGATTTAGTTGGTTATAAAAAGAATGACCTAATTCGGATAATCAACTTTCATAGCACACCGCATAAAGAGAAAACTACACCAGCCCTCCTGTGCCTCCTCCCAGACATTACCTACACCAAAATAACCGTCTCCTGAAGTTGAAAATCACAGATACGCTTTTACCGTATGTGGAATTCATATGAATGGAAACATAGGGTATATACTCTTTCGTTCAACATTATGTTTGGGATATTTATGCATGTTGTTTTGTATAATTATAGTTATTACTATCTGAAAAACTATGTTCCATTAGTGAATGGAGTGCGTTGCACTTATCTGTTCCACTGCTGATCAGCATTTGGCCTGTTTTCTGTGGGAGTTTGGATAATACCGGAGTAAACCTCCTTGTAAATGTGTATTGGGCATTTACCTAGGAGTGGATTTCCTATGATGTAATATTGGCACGCATGAACCTTTAGTAGATACTGCCAAAATGTTTTCCGCTATGGTTACATAAATTTACCCTCCCACTTACTGTGTTGAGAGTTCCAGCTACTCCACAAAGTTACAGACACCGAGCTTTGTCTAATACATTTCAGCCTTCCAGGTGGGTATGCAGTGTCATAGCCTGTGTGTTTGTTTTAATAGAAGGGGAAGAGTTATTTTTATTATTTGTGTTTGTTTTAAAATATTTTTATATTTTTAACTTGTTTCTTGAATGAATTTTAGACAGAAATAAGTGGCAAAAATAGTACAATACATTTTTCTATACCCTCACTCAGCGTCTCCAAATTTTCACTTTCTATGCATCCACAACAAAATTGCTGTAATTAGGAAATCCACATCAATGGGATACTATTAAGTAGCCTAAAAATCACATCCACATTTCTGATTGTTCACTAATGTCCTTTTCCTGTGCCAGAATCCAATTCAGAAACAACATTGTGCATCATTGTCCTATCTCCACAGCCTCCCCCAACTTGATCCCGTTCCTCAGTCTTTCCTTACACTTGGAAGAGAATTGGCCACTTATCTTACAGATTGAGCTTCAGTCTGGGCCTTAATAATGTTTCCTCATGACAAAATTCAGGTTATTAATTTTGGGGGAAGAAAACCACAAAGTAGCATTGCCTCATTCTCAGTACACACGTCACAGTACACACACACGGGTCAGTGACACTGCCTATGGGTCATATCCATTTGACGCACATGGCTAGGGTGTTGTCCCACAGTTTTCTCCATTGCAAAGTTATTATTTTCCCTTTGTAATTAATAAGTATTTTATGAAGAAATACTTTGAAACTGAAAATTTCCTGCTTCTGATCATTCTTTTGGCCACTAATTTTATAATTCATTCATCAATGAACATACATTGCTTCACAGTCTGATACAGTTAGATGTGGGCCTATTTTCTTCTTCTTTTTTTTTCTTTCTTTCCGTTTTTTTTTTTTTTTTTTTTTGTTTTTGAGACAGAGTCTAGTTCTGTTGCCCAGGCTGGAGTGCAGTGGTGCCATCTTGGCTCACTGCAACCTCCACCTCCCAGGTTCAAGTGATTTTCTTGCCTCAACCTCCTGAGTAGCTGGGATTACAGTCATCCACCACCATGCCCAGCTAATTTTTGTATTTTTAGTACAGACAGGGTTTCACCATGTTAGCCAGCCTGATCTTGAACTCCTGACCTCAGGTGATCCAACTGCCTCAACCCCCCAAAGTGCTGGGATTACAGGCATGAGCCACTGCGTCTGGCCCAGATGTGGGCCTATTTTCTGAAGTTCTCTCTTCGAAATTATTCTTTAAGGTCTGGTGCAACCCCAGGAGGGATCTTCTTAGCTATCAATTTTCCTAGGTCTTTGCTAATTTTGTATCTGGTTTATAGTATAGCTTGTCTTCTCAGAGCTTCCAGCCTCCTTGTAATTGTTTAACACCACAGTCTCCACTGTTTGTAAGAGTACCCTATTTCCTACTTCCCCACATTCTGTTCCAAATGAAGTCAGTTTACTTGAGGAGAGCAATGGAGCTCCCTTCCATTTTGACCCACTCTCCTCGTGCACACAGCTCTGCATCACAGCTCCACAGCAGGGTGCAGGGAGAGTGGCCCACTTTCTCAGCGACACACCTGCTTTGTGAGCTGGTCGCTGTATGAGCGAGGCTGTCTCTTTTCTTCTGGCTTGCTTCTCTTGGCAGGGACTCTGCCCTGTAAATGAGTTAGGGCAAGGGCCAGCAGGGCCCCATTATTCTTGGTCTGCCATGCCTACTGTTGACTTAGGCCCTAGCGGTGGGGGTGTGGAGGAGATATTCCCCCTCCCAGCTGCTCTTGTTTCAAAGTCCCTTTAGCGCAGCTAGTAGGATGAGAAATTTTGGCAGCCTGCTCCTTCTTGTGAGTTACTACAGCCCTCAGCAGGAACCTGGTGGAAAACTTGTGTTTTCTGTGGCGGCTCGCATCCTGTGGGGGGCAGGGGGATACTTCTATAATGCTGCTCTGGGTGTGGGCAGAGATGGAACAGATCCTGGCTTTGATGCACTTCATGGATTCACTTCACTAACACTGATACACTTTATTGACATTGATCCTGACATTGATGACAACGATTGCAATATTGTTATTTCACAGTTTAGTTTCAAGTATATTTAAATTTAGTTACATATTTTATATTTAGTTTTAAATATTTTAAAACCCTACAGAATAGTATTGTTTAGAACCAATATTTATTAACATTTTACACATGTATTATTTCCATTGTTTTCTTCCTGAATTTCCATGTTTGATCACTGATAATTATTTTTTCTGCTTGTATATTAATGATTGATTAGGTTTTCTTTCTTTGTAATCATCTTTATTTTGAAGGATTTGCGATTGTGTCCTTACAATACCTTCAGGAAGTCTTCCAGTTTTCATTATGTTGGTTGAAGTTCAGTATGGGTAGTGATGATGACTTTCTTTGTGATCCAGTTTCATAGGAGTAGGATAATTCCTACCTCACTTTCTTCCTTTAATTCCAATACCAGCAACCTGATGTATATACAAACAGTGTCAATCAACCACATAGTTTTCTAAAATCTTAAATAGTAATATTTTCTTTTCTCATCATAAATATTTCCAAATATCAGTCTTTTATTTCTATTAAAACATCTCTTTTGGCCTAGCACAGTGGCTTAGGCCTGTAATCCCAGCACTTTGGGAGGTTGAGGTGGGTGGATCTCTTGAGCCTAAGAGTTCAAGACCAGTCTGGACAGCAAAGTGAGTCCCTGTCTCTACAAAAAGTAGGAAAATTAGCAAGACATGGTGGTACACACCTGTAATCCCAGCCACTTGAGAGGCTATGGCAGGGGATTTGCTTGAGCCCAAGATGAGGAGGTTATAGTGAGCAGATATCTTGCCATTACATTCCAGCCTGGCTGGGTGACAGAGTGAGACTCTGTAAAAAAAAAAAAAAAAAAAAAAAAGAAGAAGAAGAAGACAGAAAGAAAGAAAAGAAAAGAGAAGAGAAAAGAAAAGAAAAAGAAAAGAAAACCTTTCCTTTTCCTTCAAAACTTAGCGCCCTCACTAATTAACTGCTACATTTGTATTCATCCTACCTCCCATTTCCCATTATGCAGTTCAGTGGGTCAGATAAGGAAGAATATTAATAAAGAGGCCTCTTTTCCAAAATACTTACAGGTAATTTATCAGAAAGACATTACTCATTGTGCCACAGGATATTACTTTCCACTAGTTTTGGGGGGAATTATCCTTCTTCATACCTCCTGTATTTCCCCTCCTCTCTTTTGAATGTAACGACTTGTTCAAGTCCCTCCAATATTTAAAGGAGTGTTTTTTATTTTACTCACATTTTTCTTTTCTTTATAGTCAATTGTTAGGCAAGTGCTATCTAAAATAACCCACCTGAACTCGTGTTTCCCAACATTCCCTACTCCTGTCCTAATGAACATACTCATGATTCACACTTCAGTTCAGACACAGACTCCTGAAGGAAACATATGCTCAGTTACTTAATCCTTTTTAACCTTTGGTTCTATTTGTTGTCATAGCATCCTACGGTTACTCCAAACACACCAATTACTATTTTACTATTTTATAGTTTTTCTCCCACTGTGAGTTTTCTGAGGACAGCAATGAATTTTCTGTATTCCCAGCACCTCTAAGGTATATGTGTATTTAACATAAAGTAGATACACAATATGTATTGTACGTTTAAGCAAATACTAAATTTGGTGTATACGATATGCACAGTGAGGGGAACACACACGTAAGTGGATTGAAGCGTGTTGGCTAACTACAGAATTTAAATATGATACATTTGAATGTAGAAACTTGCTCTTGAACACATACATTTCTGGTATACGCAAGCAACTTCTCTTTTATAGGGTCCATCTATGGAGAAATCTCATGTTGATCTCTCCCAAATTTCCCACTTTATGATTTTTTTCCCTACATTATACATTTGTCTGGGATGGAATGAAAGAGTTTACATTTTGATTCTAACTTGACAGTTATCTAGTAAAAGCTGTTTATATGTGTATATCATGTTGGTCAAACAAAATCTGCATAGATGGGTTCCTACTGCCATTGCTCTTGTTCTGGTTTTGTAAGTTGTTGCTCCTTGGTTCAATTAGCTCTTAAAATACTATTTTAAAATAATTGCTAATCACTCAGTATTTTGGGGGTTATTTGGCCACATATATTGCAGTCTGGTTTCTCCAGAAGGAGATGCCAAACACAGAGTTGAGAATTCTACCAGGTGTTAAAGCCTGAGAAAGACAAAGGAGAAAGGAGAACTGAAGGAAGATGTCAATCTGCAATGCAAGGTCAACAAGAGCCTCAGCCAACATAGTAGGACAGTATGGAGTGAGTATTGTCCATCAGAAAGACTTGCATTGGATGGAAATGGACAGCCTTTATATCCTGCCTTGCTTGGTTACTTGGATCAGGCTGCAGAAAGGAGGACCTATGCCAGAGGACAGCAGCTCTCTGCAGCTGAGGCAGACCCACAAGAAGCAGATAGCTGGAGTTGTCTACTGAAGGTGCTGCCCTAGCTAAAGAGCTCATTCCTTATTTTATTTATTTATATATTTTTAGAAATGAGCTTTCACTATGTGGCCCATGTTGATCTCAAACTCCTGATCTCAAGCAATCTTCCCATCTCAGCCTCCTGAATAGCTGGGATTATAGGTATGAGCTGCCATGCCTGGCTCAGCATGTTCTTTATTGAGAGGAAGTGAAAGCAGAGTATCTATTTGTGTCTATAATATGTATGCATGTATGCATGTGCATGTGTATATATAGAGCCAAACAATTCTATGGAGCTAGAGGAAAAAGTGAGGTGATCTTTGTGCTGGTGAGTGAAATGGGCACAAAGAACATCTTTCAGCTGTGCTTGAGCACCCAGGCCAACTTGCAACTCTCTCTTAATTTTATTCCATTATTGATTCTATCAGCAGCTTTAGGAGTTTTATATAAATTACTGTGGCTTTTAATTTTACATTAACTGATAAAATATAATCCAATCTCATCGTTTTGCTGCAGGCAATTGATGACACTGAGCAACTAGAACCAGCTTTGTGTTGAGGAATGTAAGTTAAGGATCAATATTGTTGATGCTCTGGCAAAGAAAGCACATCCTGTTTGCAGGATTAGAGTCACTGTTTCAGGAGAGAGTTTCTCATTATTTTTCAATTAACATGATTTTTGCAAGATTTTCTTTGAGTTTTATGGAGAGAAGGGTTTGTCTGAAAGTAATTGTTTTATTATTTAGGTTTTGGTTGTTAATTATTTTATTATTTTCCTTAACTGTCTTATGTTTAGCCCTTGAAGAGATATGTGAAAATTAACTCCTTCTTTAGAGATGATATGGCTTTCATAAACACTCACAAGCATGCCAATGTTAAATGCATCATGCCTAAAGTTGATGATGCTTAAGTATCTCTAGAAAAAGATACATTCTGGGAACAGTACATTATTGTAATCTCTTGGGGAAAGGTAGCAAAAATCATTTTGCCTCCTAGTTGCTCAGTTAATTTAATAGATTCAGCAACTATCTTTTGTGATATTTTATCAGTATGTCAACTTTTGTGATATTTTATCAGTATGTCAACCATGATACAATTAAAGGTTAAACTCTCATATTCAGGTTTGGTGAGAAGAGAAATCTCAAGCAATTAGATTTATTTTTAAGACATAATTAACAGAAATGGAATAACTACTATCTAAAGGAAAAAATTGATAACCAGGAACTGTATTATGAGCTAAACTTTCATAATTCCATACAATTCCGTATACTGACATACACCTCGAGTCTATGTTCAGGTTCTTTACAGTCTGCTATGGTAAGGTTCAGCATAAAGTGATCTTAACAGAACTGTAATCCTGTTGTTTTCTCACAAAAATGCAGCCAATGATGGCTAATTAGAGGAGGCATATTTCCTGTAGTAGTGGAAATAAAAAAAAACAACACTGCATTTGGATAACAGTTCCATATTCCTCTGGGAAACTAAATTCTACAAGAAACAGTAACAAAATATCTTTAAGAAGATCATATAGCAGCTGTTGTGTTGATTTCTTTTCAATTGAAATATTCATAATACGTTATGCAAATGATCCCAAAAAGCTTCCTGGCCAAAATAGAACTATTAAATCATAATATGCTTCATCTTCAGTTGGATTTACAACAACTACACAAAATAAATTTCACATATGAATAAAAGCATTTAATAGCTGAGAGTGGTCATTAAACTGAAAGCTAGGTAGTGCAGGGTAAATGTTTAATGAATACAATTTCTTTGAGACATCCTTCCGTCTTCCTGTGTCCTGACAATTTTTTTGCACATGTAAGCCTCAATGATTTTTGATAGCTACCTCTCTTAAACCCCGTCTCACATCTAATGAATTACCAAGCCATAATAATTTGAATATTAAAATGTATGTCAAATTTTATCCCTGCCTCACTGTTTCAGTTCCTCGTTGTTTACTGCATGTCATTTGAGCCTCTGTCCCAGCAATAGCGTATGAGGTTTCCTAGTCTCCACCTCATCCTCCATGTCATTGTGAGGCAACATGTCGTGAGTTGCAAATTGTTTAATGGTACTTTTATTGCCTCTGTAATTCTATTTCCAGGCTGTCATGGGCTGCACTGTGTCCTTACAATATTCATCTATTGAAGTAGTATCCCCAAGAACCTCAGACTGTGACTATATTTGGAGATAGTGTCTTGCAGAGATGAAATGAAATCATATGGGTGCACTCTGATTCAACATGACTGGTGTCTGATAATCCGCACACCAAGGAGAGGGGCCTCAGGGGAAACCAATCTTGATGACACTTTGATCCTGGACTTCTAGCCTCCAGAACTGTGAGAAGTTAAATTTCTGTTGTTAAGCCACCCAGTCTGTGGTAACTTTGTTATGACAGCCCTAGCAAATGAATCCACAGCTGAACTCCAAACTCCTGTGCATGGCTTATGAGCCTCTTTATGGTTAGGTATCTCAGCCTTGTCACTGCTATGCATCATATTTTTCTTTTTTTCCCCCTCTTTTTTCATTTCTGTACTCTCAAAAGGTGAATTATTTTAATGTTTTTCCATTTATACTTGGTATTGCCATTTTTTGAGATATTTATGGGATGGCAATGTTTATTCCTAGGCAAACATTTCTACATCTCCTTGACTCTATTTTATGAACTTATCAGATTTTCACCTGTGTAACCCTTCCTAGAGGTAGTGACTATGCACTGCTTATTCTTGAGTCCTTATTTTGGCTCCTCATTGTGAGACATGGAATTGCTCTGTAAATATAAGTTAAAAGAATAGTTAGAGGAAGGTTTTTTCATCATTGATTAATCATCTCTTGCTTGAGGACTAAAACGTTGTCCTCAATATTACTTCAGATGTAACTAACTGGAAGGGGTAGAACTAATTCACACTTTAAGCAAGTGATGTACGTGAACTTACTATGAAATAGTCATAAAACATAGGACAATAAGTAGATCATTTTAAATTACTTAAAAATTTTAAAGTCTTATATTAGGAAAGGCATATGAAAAATGTTGGGGTAGGGATTAAGTGTGCAAAGGTGGGAAAATTGTTTTGAAACATTTCCTTAGAAAAATTTTTAAATTGTTTTATTTCATAGAACATAAATAAAATTAGTCCTATTTTTTGACACATACACAAAGAAAACAACTTAAAGAATAGCATTCTTTAAGTCTACTTGAGTTTATCACTAACGTTTATTCAATTACTTACTTTGAGAACTTGAATGTACCAGCACTAGCCCCAACCTTTCTATTACCACAAAAGCAAATCGATTTATTGTCATTTTCATTCTTCAAATTTTTGCAGAAGATCACTTATTTTCCAAATCATTAAATTCCCTTTGATGGCATTTGTGACATTTTTCCAAGAGAAGTGCATGCAATTAAATAAACTTTATTTTAGATAAGTTTTAGATCGCAAGGAAAGGCCGAGAGGCATTCTCATGGGCCCTACACCCAGTTCTCTCAGTTGTTAATATTTTGCCTTAAAGCCTATACTTTAATTCACATTTTCTTGGTTTTTATCTACTATTGTTGCTATGTTCCAGGATCCCATCCAAAACACCACATTACATTTGTTCACCATGTCTTAGGTTCCTCTTGGCTGTGACAGTTTTTCAGATTTTTCTTGCTTTTTATGACCATGACAGTGCTGAGGAGCATTGGTCCACAGTTTTGAAGAATGTCTCTCCCTTTGGCTTTATGTATTTTTCTTTTCATGTTTAAATGTGTTTTATGGTTTTCTGGATGAAGACCACAAATGTGAAGTGCCATTCTCATCACATTTTATCCAGAACACAGGTATCAACAAAACTACTTACTGGTGATGGTGACCTTGATCCCCTGGCGGAGGTAGGGCTTGTCAGGTTTTGTCCATTGTAAAGCTCCTCTTTTTACCCCTCATTTCTATATCTGTGTTTTTTGAAAGAAAGTCACTATAAACAGGGCTCATTTAAGGAGTGAGAAGTCATGCTCCACCTCTGTGAAGGTATGGAATTGCCAATAATTATTTGGAAATATCCTATACAGAAGATATATCTCTTCTCCCTCATTTATTTCTTTATTCATATCAGTTATTTATGTCAGTATGAAATCAGAGGAGCTTTTTTCATAATTCGGATTGTATTCCAATAATACATTGTTTATTTCATTGTTCAAATTATATCAGCTTTGGCCATTGGCCACTATTCCTGTTGGTTCCTGTGTTCTTTTCCCATATTCCCATTTTTTTTTTTTTTTTTTTTGAAATGGAGTCTCACTCTGTTGCCCAGGCTGGAGTGCAGTGGCACAATCTCAGCTCACTGCAACCACTGCCCTCTGAGTTCAGGTGATTCTCCTGGTTCAGCCTGCTACTACGCCCAGCTAATTTTTTGTATTTTTAGTAGAGACGGGGTTTCACCATCTTGGCCAGGCTGATCTTGAACTCCTGACCTCATGATCTACCCGCCTCGGCCTCCCAAAGTGCTGAGATTACAGGCGTGAGCCACCGAAACTGGCTCCATTTTTTTTCTTTATTTCTTTTTATTTTTTATTTTTAGCATTGCCTTCCTGGAATTATAAGATGCTCTAGGGTTATCTTGTGTATCTTCTGCTCCCAAATCAGCCGTATCTCCAATTAGCTCTAGTTGTCTACATATTTTTAGTAATTGTATTAGAAATGAGGATCTAGGTTGTAGATCTGCTTATTTTTACTACATGCCATTGCTTCTACCCCCCTCAGCAACCAGAGCTGGGAAATTTATGTATGACAGTAATCTGAGTATATATCAATATCTGAAATTATTTCTTTTTTCCTTTTTTTTTTTTTTTGTGACAGTCTCGCTCTGTTGCCTAGGCTACAGTGCAGTGGTGAGAGCTCCACTCACTTCAAGCTCTGCCTCCTGGGTTCATGCCATTCTTCCTGCCTCAGCCTCCCAAGTGACTGGGACTACAGGCGCCCGCCACCACACCTAGCTAATTTTTAAATATTTTTTAGTAGAGACAGTGTTTCACCGTGTTAGCCAGGATGGTCTTGATCTCCTGACGTCGTGATCCACCCACCTTGGCCTCCCAAAATGCTAGGATTGCAGGCGTGAGCCACTGCGCCCTGCACAATATCTGAAATTATTTCTATATCCAGCCATCATTATCTGTGTTGAGCCAAATGTAAGTTCACGCTCATGTCTACAACTCTGATTTGGTCTGTATGGGTCATTCCAACCCCACACCCTCTCACCTGGTGCTGATCTGTAACCTCCCCTGCAGCACTGAGGAACCTGTGTCCTGCTGTCCATCGTCCATTCATTTGTTCAAGCTCAATGCACATCTACAGTTTCAGAGCTATTAACACTTCCCCATGAGAAACAACTTTACTAACTAGACTACAGTGCTTATGTTCAGATCCTTTCTTTTTTGCTATTAGAATTTCCAGTCATTCCCGACATTACTTAAATTGCCGCCACAATTTTCCCCAACTGTTTCAGTGAGGTTACGTCATACATTTGTAATACAGTTAGAATCATTGTCATCATTGCATTCTACCCTAGGATCTCATGTACTGCAAAGTGTGTTGTTTTCGATTTCCGTACACAAAAGTTTACTTTTATGCTATAAAGTTCCATGGGTTTCATGAAATTCATATCGTGTACCCACCTTACACTGACATGCACAATAGTTTCAAGCCCTAAAAAAATCATCTGTGCTTACATATTTCACCTTACCACTTCCCTAAATTTCTGGCAACCACTAACCTGTTTTCCATCTTTGTAGCTGTGTCCTTTTCAGAACGTCACATGAATAGAAACTTGCAGCATGCAGCCTTCTCAGACTGGCTGCTTTCACTTAGCAATATGCACTTAAGATTTTTTCCAAGTCTCTCTGTGGTTTAATAGCTCCTTTGTTTTTACTACTGAATAATATTTCATTACATGGATGTACCACAGACTGTTTATTCGCTGACCTATTATATAGGGTTCATTTATCTAAGAAGATATTGGTTGCTTCCAATTTGAAGTAATTACAAATAAAGTAGTTACATTTTGTGCAGATTTTTGTGTGGATATAAGTTTTCCAATCTATTGGGTAAATACCATTGGTGCCATTATTGAATGATATGTTAAGACTAATTTAGCTTCTTAAGAAGCTGCCAAACTGTCTTCCAGAGTGGGTACCATTTTGCATTCCCAACAGCAATGAATGAGAGTTCCTGTTTATCCATCTCCTTGTCAGCAATTGGTATTGCTAGTTTTTGGATTCAGTCATTTTCATGGATTTGTATTCACATCTCAACGCTGTTTTAATTTGCATTTTCCTAGTGAAAAATGACATGGGATATCTTTTCATGTGCTTATTTGCTGTCTATATCTTCTTTGGGCATTCATGTCGTTTTAGTATTTTTATTAGGATTGTACTCTTAATTTGTATTAGGATTCTTTTTATAAAGTGAATACATGTCTTTGCCAGATATATAACATGCAAATATTTTATCGCATCCATTGACTCATGTTTTCAGTCTATTAACAGTGCCTTTCTTAGGGGAAAAATTTTAATTTTAATAAAGTTCAACTTTTTTTGTATTCATGAATTATGCTTTTAGTGTTGTAGCTAAAAACTTATCACCAAATTCAGGATAACCTAGATTTTCTCCTATGTTTTCTTCTGGGTTACATAGTTTTGCATTCTATAATTAAGTGTAAAATCCATTTTGAATTAATTTTATATAAAATATAAAGTGTAGGTGAAAGTTAATTTTTATACATATGAACATCTAATTGTTCAACACCATTTGTTGGAAAAAATACCATTTCTTCAATAATTTGTTTCGTGGGGTTTTTTGTCAAAAATCAGTTGACTATGTGTGTTTAGGTCTATTTCTGAGACTCAATTGTGTTTCATGGATCATTCTATCTGTTCTTTAGCAAATGCACATATTTTATATATGTGTTTATATATTTGTTTGTGAGACCAAGAGAGTGATAAAGAAAGGAAAATCTTCTCTTTAGTTCAAAACCAGTAAACTGTAGCATTGTGACTATAATTCAATATATGGGGTGTAAGACTAAAGTTTTTCTTCTCACTGAACATTGACATTTGAGATAAATGTAAGTTGTTTCCTAGGGCTGAGCTGGGTATTGAATGAGCTACACTGTGGCTTAAAAGGCAAAACTAGAAAACAGTTGCTTTTGTTTCACATAAATAACATGTGCCTCAAATCAGATCTTTGAAAGTACAAAAGGGCCCTCAGTACATTTAGGGAAGATTTTAAAAAGAGAACAAAATCTGATAGGAAATGAAGATAGATGTTGTTTAATTAGCAGAATCAACATGAGATTCTCTGTTGGTGCTATAGAATTTTTAATGAGACAGAGAGTGATATTTAGGTTTATCAGCGATTTCAGAGGGAACTTTACTGTTAGAATCGCTTTGAACAGTCTTTGAAGTGTTTGACTGAGGGAGGAATCCTAGCACTGCAGTGTCTGCTCGGTAGCCAGTGCTCAGGGCTGGCCTTCCGTACTTTGGTCTGAGGATGCTCCCTTAGAGAGATCTGAAGCACCCGATGATGACAGGGGTCTAGGTGAGCAATGCTTCTTCACGGGCAGGGAGTGGCAGACACACTGAGGCTTCTTCAGAGGCAGGTCCTGTCACCACTGGCTGTAAGTGAGAGTGATCAGGAACGTATGCAAGGAGGGAAGTCATCCACAGCAGGTCCCCAAAGTATACCATGTTTCCTTTCGCTAGGAACAAAGTAGAGAGTCAAGGTCTAGAAAAAATAGTCAATGCTGGATAATGGCTGTCAAATATATTTTGAGGATGAGGGTCTTAATACAACCAGCAGGAGAGAAGAAATCTGATGCAGATAAAGCCTGTGCTTTAAAGAACTGTGCTTTATCTCCTGGTCTAATTTTATGTATTATCTACTTACAGAGGGAACATTTAGCCTATAATTAGTGACTCTGATACAGGTCTGCTATGGTTTATAATCAATGTCCTGACGCAATTGTTAATGATGCCCTCTTTTACTTTCAAAATATTCTCTTTTTTTTCTTTCTTTCTTTTTTTTTTTTTTTTTTTTTTTTTTTTGAGGCAGTCAGTGTCTTGCTCTATCACCCAGGCTGCAGTGCAGTGGCACAATCTCAGCTCCTTGCAACCTCCACCTCCTGGGTTTAAGCAATCCTCCCACCTCAGCCTCCCAAGTAGCTGGGATTACAGGTGTGTGCCACTCCCCATCCACAGCTAGTTTTTGTATTTTTTGGTAAAGACAAAAATATTCTTATGTGGGTTAAAAATATATCTAGCTGTACCTCCAGCATTTTCACCTGTTTTCAAGATGTCACTCCGCCTTTCTAGATCAGAAATGGATGAAATTTAAAAAAAGAAAAAAATACTTTTTGTTTCTGTTTTTCCATTATTTTTCTTGATTCATTTTTATACGCATTCATTTAAAAGTACTCATTCATTATACAAGACACTGTTGGATTTACGGCGTGAGGATATAACTGTACACTTAGTGTGACACTGTGCTGATCATTGATCTAACAGCATAGCCCACTCATTTAACATCCCTGCTAATGAATGCCAATATAAAGTGCTTTCTTAATGGGGAAGAAATAAGTGCAGAGAAAAGATTCTGAAGACATGATGCTTCTCTACTGCAGAGCGGTATCTGGAATGTTGCTGTATACGTCCACTACAGTATTTTTAAAAATAGTCTCTTAGATGGATTTCCATGAGAAATTTTAGAGGTTAATTAACCTATATCCACCTTCTATCTAAATAAAATATGTAAATGTAAGGATTATTTTTAGATCCAGCAAAATATTGAATAATGTGGGACTGATTGCCTTGGAAAACATCTCAGACACCCTAATGACAAAACCTGGCCTGACACAGAGCTGGGGTGAGGGCTGTGAAGGTGACTGTGGAGAACCTACTATTCTGCTTCAGGCTTGGTTGCTCCTGATCCATTCCTACATTTCTGGTACGATTCGTTGATTTAGTTTCTCAATGGGTACTCTTAAGGTCATTCAGGACTTACAGGCTGGCCTGGTCTGTCAAGATTATTGAAAGGTTCCAGGACACTACCCTGACCAGAGACATTCGAGATCTCTCAGAACCCACTTTTTCAGAGCACCCAGGCCAATGGGGCCCCCTCAGAAGCACAAGCACAATTCTTAGTGTAACAGAAGAAGCTCAGCAAATGTTTACAAAACACATTGAAGGATGAATAAACACAGTAATTTTCTGTTGGGCTTATTTATCAATGGATAACACACATACACACACAAACACATCCACACACACAAATATATATTTAATTTTGTAAAACTTTCCCTCTACAGAACCCATTTCCAAATTGTCAGGCATTGAATATTCAGCAGTGACTTTGAAACATCTAAAAAATCATACACTATTTGGTGTTTAAAAGTTACAAATTGTTTTAGATTTTAAAACCTTAGACACTTGGTATTAATATTCCAAATCAAAGGACTTCAGGCAGCATCCTTCAGCTACAATTTTGGTTTTGATGTTAGGCTTGGGATTCATATACAAAATTGTTACGTTGAATAAATAAAATTTTACTTTTAACATAAACGATGAACAGAGAAATATCTATTTCTAAGGTAATTTAGTCTTTAAACAACAGTTCTCAAAAGTTTGTACTCCGGTGGTTTTATAATGTTGCTTTAGCTGATTGAAATGATTCACATTTCCCTGCAGAGCTATTTGGGACATTAAATAGAAATAAGTAAATTGATATCATTTTACAAAAACCGTCACAACTGGAAATATATCAGTACCTGTAAGTACTGCCAAGTAAATAACACCTTTTTGTTTTAACAGAAATCTAAATTGATACACTTATTGTTTTTAAAAATATATAATGTTTATACTTGTCAGAATAACCTATGTCAAAGTTTATCATTCTTTTTAAAAATTTTAAAGACCTACTAGGCTGTCCTTTTGGTCAATATATTTTCTTTGAGATATTATCTACTGCTTCAATATTAGAATTTATTAATTTTTAAAAAGATTGTAGGTAGTCAGGGTACTAGGTAGGATGTTAAGGGATTACCATGGAAATGCATTGTATGCACCAAACTTATTACAATTTAGTGACTGCTGTATCACAATTTAGGCAGTGTTTTTAGTGGATTCATTGTGAAACCTTGGACATATCAAAGCCTCATTTTGAAAATCATGTTTTATAATGCATGTCAATGTGTTTTTGAAAGCGTAAAACAATAAAGGCAAGTTTTTTAAATGCAAGGGTAATTTTAGAGAGCAGTATCTTATGTAAAATATATGCAAATACACGCAAGAGTTATTTTAGAGGGTTCTATCTCATGAAAAAAAATCACACAATCACTCATCCCCCCTAGGAAGTTAACAGAAAAGTCACACTCGGCTAATATATGGAACTAGAAATGAAATCTTTCTGGGAAATATTCATCTCCTTCTGTTAAGTCTAAATACTATAGATTCCCACAGTCCTGAAATATGTCAATTAAACTTAACTCTCAGTACCACTGGTAGTGTATCAAGTGGGCAAAAACTCGTTGGTAGTAGTTATGAAATCTAAATATGTAGGTATTCTATGATCTAATACGTGAATTCCACTTCTACGTAAATATGCAAACAAGACTGATGCATATTTTATCACAAACATGTATGAGAATGTTCATATTGCACTGGTCATAATTACCCGAAACTTTAAAGTATCCTAATGCCCACTAACAGTTAAACGATGAATAGAGTTGAAGAACATTCACACAATGGGTTCCAGCAAAGAGAAGAATGACCTACAACTATAGACAGCAAACATGAATAAATTTCAAAATGTAACACTCAACAAAATATGCCATGCACAAACACATTTTTATATGAAATTATATAAAATACAGAAAGAGGCACAATGAATGTACGCAGTTAGAAAGCAGGATGGTGGTTACCCTTAGAGAGTAAGGGGATGATCAGGAAACAGCATGAAGCTTCTCAGGTGCTTTTTTTCCTGAATTTGAATCCTGGCTCTACTACTTACTAGCTAGTGACTTGGTGAGTTATGTGAAAACCTCTCCAGCATCAGTTTCTTCATCTGTAAAATAGGGATAAAATAGCACCGACCCATCAGTTTGTCAGAAAATTGCCTGGCATATAATGAGTTCTAGAAAATAAACAATGACCGCTATTAGTTATTTTCTCTAGATAGTTATATTCTTAAAACCAGGGATGATTATCAAAAAGGACATTAGATTTATCCATCACATTGTGTATTTTTTGAAAAGATCATGTTCATACATTAATTATAAATAAAAATCAATTTTGTAATATGAATATTAAGCAAAGGACAAGCAGTGCTCTTTAGTTTATGTGCATTTGAGCCTAAGATTAAGTTTTATTATATAAATGTAAGTAATTTTTTTACTAGTAAGCAACTCAAGCCTAGAAAAAAGTACTAATCCTGTTGCTACTCAGTTAGAAAACATATTTGTATATTTAAAAAGCTAAGTGATTTGTACATGGACACCTAGACAGAAAAGCAAACTTAGAATGAGTTTTTTGATAATGAAGGTTATTGTTTTTTCCCTCTGTAGATAAAGAGAGAGTATTCAAGCAATGAACAGAGCACAGATGATAACAGAACCCTGACCCCCAACTTGGCAGCGATCAGCACAGAATGATAAGGACGTGGTCAAAAATTGCAGGTTTCCCACGTTGTTGTTGTTCCTACTTTCAACTTGGAACCAGACAGAGAAAATCAAACATAGTCCTCTAACCAGTCACTTAGGATGTCCAGCGTCTAGTTGGAAAAAGAAAATCATGTTTTTACTTAACCTCCTAAGTTCGTAGTTGGAGCAGAGTCCTGCAAGGAAAGACAGATTCACAAGATAAAAAGTTTATTTGCGTTGTCTTAGTCCATTCAGGCTGCTATAATTTATAGAAAATATAAACTTATTTCTCACCGTTATGGAGGCTGTAAGTCCAAGATCAGGGCTGAGCAGGTATGTTGTCCAACTAGGACTTGGTCTCTGCTTTGAAGATGGCACTGCTACAGCTCTGATGAGCGGAGGAGCACCAGGGCTGTTGTCTGACGTGAACTAGATAAAACCACACGGACACACTTGGAGTGGTTTTAAGGAGCAGAGAGTTTAATAGGCAAGAAAGAAAAGAGAAAAAAGAAGTAAGAACCTCCCCTGTACAGAGACAGAGGGATGGGGGCTCCAAAGCCAAGAGAGGACACCCCAGTGCCTCAGAAATCTGACTGCTTCTATGAAGAGTTCCGAGGAGGTGGTGTCTAATTTGCATAGGGCTCAGGGGATTGGTTTGGCCAGGCATGTCACTCACATAGCCCTCCCACCCTAGCTTTTAATATGCAAATACAGGCTGCCATGATGTTATATAGTGGGGATCTATGGGGGCGGCCACGTTGCCAGACACATGTGAGGGCAAGGGCAAGAAGACAGCAGGGGAATCACCATGTTTGGGTGAACCCAGTTTATAATGGCCGGTATTTGCGTATCAAAGGTAGCCAGCCTGGGTCTAAGAGCCTGGGCTTTCCTGCTAGACAAGAAACATTTCTGGAGCTGCTTTAAAGGAAGCGAAAACTTCCCAAGGACCCCTTTTACTCTCTATCTGCCTAAAATAATTTCTTAATAACTCCTAAAACATCACCTTAATAACTTCCTCACATGATGGAAGGGGCAAGGGCTAGAACACTTCCTTCAACCTTTTATACAAGGATATTAATCTCACTGAAGAGGACTTCACTCTCATGACTTCATCACCTCCTAGGAGCCTACATTTTTATACTATTACATTGGCTATTAAATTTGAACATAATGAATACTGAGGGGATACGTTCAGACCATAGCACATGAATATTTCATATATCTGGGAGACGTCCCTGGAATGAGTAGTTCTCAAAGAGGTAAGCTTTGAATTCCAGCTTATATAGCATCTTTAGTAAAGAACAGAAAATTTTTAGAGAAGCGGCAAGACAAGAGAAAAAGACTTTGAGTCTCTAGGGGTGTTAGACTTGTGGGGGAGAGAAATAACTAGCATATAAAGGCAAGGGGGTAATACTTGTCACTGCAGATTCCTATAGTATCATCTCCAGACTGATGAGGGCCTAAGGTTGTCTTCCCTAGTCAACTTCTGTTCTCTTTGGTAGAGAAAGTGCAGAATATCATTTGTCATTGTAAATCTATGTCCTGCTTTTGGGCAAATAGAGAGAGGCAAAACTTTGCATCTGCGTCTTGACTGCCTTTAGCTCAACAATCCTACATAGTTTGGGGTGTGTATTCTGGCCTCCCACACTAGTCAGCTGCCTTCATATTTCATATGTCAGCAATCACAGCATGCCTGTGGCCTTCCCTTTTGCTCACTAGAAAGCCTTCTTGCCCCACCTGCCTTAAGTGACTTGCAAATGCAAGTGAAAAGGTTTACTCCCTTCTTACAGCAAGTTCTCAGCAAATAGCCTCTTTGTTCTCATTTAATTGATCTTTCTTTCTACAGAATTGACCACTGTTAAAACCAACCTACTTAATATGGAGGTATTTCAATCAGGAAAAAATAAATAAAAAAAGAAAAGAAAACTGCTACAGAGAATGCTGTTTCTTACTAAAAGTTTATTCGACCTTGGCTATAACCTCTATTTCAATATAGTCTTGGGTATAGCCTTAAATTGACAATAAATTCTAATTGATAAAAATTTCAATTCGATCACTTGTCTCTAATAATTTGTAATGTTATTTTCATCACATATATAATGTGCCCTGTCAATAGAGTGTATTTTTAAATTTTTGGTATATTCTGGAGCATAAAAATTATTCTGTATCTTGAAAACCACACATATGTTGTTATGCCCAGACCGTTTATTCCCCGAAGAAGACCACCAGAGTCCAGAGTCAAAGCTAAGCAGCAAGGATCTTTATTACAGGTTCGAACCTGGAGCTCTCACTTGCTCGTGAAACGAGACGGGCAGGAGAGCTCCCCTACTGAGCTCCGAACAATGTTATATAGTCTAAGGAAAGTAGGCATAGAATCATTATACAAATTAGAGGTATGATTGGCTGGAGTTTGAACAAAGCGATTTGGCAAACTATGATTGGTTCCCGCCATTTCTGATATTTCAGTACAACCCTTGAGGCGGAAGAGCAGTTTTACACAAAGGCAGTTAATTATATTGCATCAGGTTGCACGACCAGTTTATGGCTATCTTGCTTAAACACACCTTGTGACCTGGCTATCTTACTTAAACATTCCTTGTGACCTGGCCTCAGAAAGAGAAACATGTACTTACAGAACTTACGAAACCTCTGGTACGTGCAAAGATTAGAGAGCAGAACAAGGGTGTAGCGGGTGGGGGGCGGGTACACATCTATCTTTGTGTCCTTTCATTTCTCCCTTCTCATAAGTAACTGGATGTCCAATCTTGGATTTCCAGAGTCTTATAATATAGCCTCACTTTCTGGGTGCAGGAGAGGCTGGTGATGGCTACGGAGGACCATTAGTTGGATGGTATCAAACCTTTCTCTGACAAATTGTAAAATTTTATTTACCACACAGGGGCCTATAGTGAATAGAAGTAGTAAAGACATTAGGGGGCCTAAAAGGGGTGCCAGAAGGGAAAACATTGAAGAGCTCCACCAATTGTTAGCGGCTGTAGTGAATTGTTGCTTTTTCATTTCTAAGCTTAGTTCGTGTAGGCGTTGGACTCTTTCCTCAACTAACCCTGACTCATTTATATAGAAACAGCATTCTTCTTTGAGGAACATACAGGTACCTCCTTTCTCAGCCGTGAGTAAGTCTAAGGCTCTGCGGTTTTGAAGGGTGACCTGTGCTAGGGAGGTGAGCTGCCGCTGAAGGGAGGCTAGGGAATAGGCGGAGTCTTCCATAGCAACAGAGAATTGTTGTAACAGCTTGTCGTTTTCTATCATGGAGTGTTGTAGGGCCCCTCCTGCTAACCCCGCTGCGACGACAGAGGTGGTTAAGGATATTCCGGCAATTAGTGGTAGAAAAACTGCTCGTCTATGTCGCGCAGTTTTAGTTGGGGCGGTCCCTGCCCAGCCTATGAACTCTGCCGGGGTTAGCAGTGTCAGTCGGGGAACTAGGGTAACAGGGATACACAACTGTCCGTCAGAGATGCTTTTGGACAGAGTTTTTAACAGAGTCATATTACACCAGAAGAACACACCAGGGGGAGCATATATGGGACTATTAGGGTATGTAGCCGATTGGTTGCAGAGGCTGTTGCTAAATGCCGAATAACAATAGGGGTATTTCTCTTGGTATGGGTCACGGTACAGGGCTACATCGGGTATCGTGACTATCGATGAGTTAAAACCTGTATAGTTTGTGGGAGGGGAGGATAGAGGAACAGCCGTTAATGGTGGTCTTCCTAGGGTTGCACACATAAAGCAAGAGGACAGGTCGCCTAAACCAGTGAGGTTGGCGAATGCTAGCCCTTCCCGTAATAGAGTTAGCCAGGAGAAGGGCTGCAAGTCTTGTGATAACTTGGTTTCTTGCCTGTGGATTTGTGTGTGGATTAAGGGTTGAATCTGGACTAGACTTCTCCACAGATATAAATGGCTACTGGGCCAGGTACTAGTTGATGAGTAATATACTCCCCCATGTTGTGGGGTTGTCCACCGAGAGTCCCATGGGTCTCTAATTATCCAAGTGTAAGTGACGGGAGACTCAGTTTTGTAAAAATACCACCCTTGTCGTTCTCTCCAGTATCGGACAGAGTGCGTCTTACAGTAGCTATATGGGCAACCTGCACTCTGGTGCCACCAATAATTTTTACAATTATATTCAGTTTGATCATATTCAAAACAGATCATGGGTGTTGCTGGTTGGGCAATCTGGAACCTAGTGAAATTGAGGTAAACTATAGTATTACACCCTGAGGGGGGGCAGTCTGTGCTAGCTAGCAGTTTACCCGCTTGGGGGGTTTCCCCGGGGTGAGTTTTGTTTTCATAGAGCCAGAACCTCCAGACATAGGGATTAGACGGCGCAGCAGTGAGGAGAGTCAGATGCATAAGGCATAAAAGCATAGGTAAGCTAGACATGGTTACGGCTATGGGGATGACGGCGCAGGGTTAGCTTTAAGGGATTGTTCTTAGCTTTGTCTACAGTCCATGTAACCGGTGCTCCAGACGGCTCGAGAAGGTCGGATGTTGGGTCCACTGGTTTGACGTGTGTGTAGTGGATCCACGAAGCGATGCCTTCTACTTTGAGAGCGGTGGGAGTAGTCAGGAGTACTTGCAGTGGTCCTTTCCACCTGGGTTGAAGAGTTTCTTGCCGGTGGCGCTTGACTAGGACCCAGTCTCCCGGCTGGAACGGATGAGGCATCGGCGGAGGTCCTGCCTCGTACAGTTCTCGTAGTCTGGGCCAAATTTCCTGGTGAATTTTCTGTAAGGCTTGTAAGGAGAACAGGAGCTCAGAGACATTTTCAGTTTCAGGTTTGAGTAAGTCATCTTTTAGACTGGGGACCAGGGGTGGGGGTCTGCCATACATGATTTCATATGGTGTGAGGCCTAGTCTGTAAGGGGTATTTCGGGCCCGGAACAGAGCGTAGGGGAGAAGTACTACCCAATTAGCGCCAGTCTCCATGGTCAATTTAGTTAAGGTCTCCTTCAGAGTCCGATTCATCCTTTCTACCTGTCCTGAGCTTTGGGGCCTATAAGCACAATGTAATTTCCAATTTGCCCCCAGAATGGAAGCCAAATCCTGACTTACCTTAGCAACGAAGGCTGGTCCATTGTCTGACCCTATTTGGACGGGAAAGCCATACCTGGGGAGGATTTCTTCCAAAATTTTCTTTGCTACAACCTGAGCAGTTTCTCTCTTAGTTGGGAACGCTTCTGTCCATCCTGAAAAAGTATCTACAAAGACAAGTAAGTACTGATACCCATATTTTCCAGGCTTTATCTCAGTAAAGTCTATTTCCCAATAGATACCAGGCCTAGTTCCTCTACACCTAATTCCTGTGGTGGTCTGGGTTTGGGGGCAAGCGTTGTTTAGTTGGCAGGCTTTGCAATTTGTTGTGACATCGCTGGCCAGTTCAGCTATGTGCCTGATTCTAAACTTGGCGTGCCTGATTAAGTCCATCATTCGCCGGGCACCCAGGTGGGTTGTCCGGTGGATGTGTTCCAACACCTGCCGTCCTAATTTTTCTGGTAGGATGGTTTGGTCATTTATATCAGTCCACCACCCATTTTTAACCTGTTTTAGTGGAAGCGTGTTCATCCATTCGCGATCCTGTTCGGTATAGTCGGGAAAACATGGCAAATTTCGCGGGCCAGGATCGGGGAGCTGGAGCGCGAGGAGCTGACTGGGAGCTTTTGCTATGCTCCTTGCGGTTTGGTCGGCTAAGAAGTTGCCTCGAGCAATTGGCGTAGTTGGTTTCTGATGCCCAGGGCAATGTACAATAGCCAATTTCTTTGGTTTCCACAAAGCAGTTAATAGAGCTAGGATCTCTTGCTTGTTTTTTATTTCTTTGCCTTCGGCTGTTAATAGTCCCCTTTCTCTGTAGATGGCCCCATGTATGTGTGCAGTAGCGAAAGCATAGCGGCTATCCGTGTATACTGTTAGTTTTTTCTCTGCCCCTAGGGTGAGGGCCTGTGTAAGGGCTATCAGTTCGTCTCTTTGGGCCGATGTCCCTGGAGGCAAGGGTTCTGCCCAGATTACCTCAGTCTCTGACGTTACAGCCGCTCCTGCATACCGCTGGCCTTGGTGGACATAGCTGCTGCCATCAGTGAACCAGGTGAGTTCTGTGTCGGGGAGCGGACGATCTTGCAGGTCCTCCCGCACCCCATGCACCTGAGCCAGTATCTCAGTGCACTCATGGGACGGGGCGTCCAAGTCTGGATTTGGCAGCAGTGAAGCAGGGTTTAAAGAGGTTGGGGGCAGAAAAGTTATTCTGAGGGGGTTTAACAGCAGTCCTTGATAGTGGGTGAGCCGGGCGTTACTCATCCATCGGTCCGGCGGCTGCCGGAGGACGCCTTCAATGGCATGCGGGGTTATAACGCGCAACTCTTGCCCCATGATAAGTTTATCAGCGTCTCGGACCATTAGGGCGGTCGCCGCGATTATCCGGAGGCAGGGTGGCCAGCCAGCAGCCACTGAATCTAATTTTTTTGACAAATAGGCAACTGGCCTCTGCCAGGGGCCTAGGTACTGTGTTAACACGGCTTTTGCAACACCCTTACTTTCATCCATGTATAAGTGGAAGGGTTTGGAGACATCAGGGAGCCCCAGCGCGGGGGCTGATAACAAGGCAGTTTTGATTTGCTGAAAGGCCAGCTCAGCCTCTTCCGTCCAATTGAAGGGCTGCCGTTCCTTTGTTGCCTGGTATAGGGGCTTGGCTAACTCAGCAAATCCGGGTATCCATAACCTACAGAACCCTGCCGACCCCAGGAATTCTCTCACTTGCCGTGTTGACTGGGGTCTAGGGATGCGTAGGACTGTTTCCTTTCGGGCTTTGGTTAGCCAGCGTTGCCCCCCTTTTAATAGGTACCCCAGATAAGTTACCTCCGACTTGCAGATCTGAGCCTTTGTTGCTGAGGCTCGGTAGCCTAGCTCCCCCAGAGTCTTCAGGAGGTCCTCAGTCCCTCGAACACAAGTTTCCGGGGACCTGGCCGCTATTAAGAGATCATCAACATATTGCAAAAGAGTTATTTCAGGGTGTTGCCGCCGGTACTCACCCAGATCTTCATGAAGGGCTTCATCGAACAGAGTTGGCGAGTTCTTGAACCCTTGTGGCAGTCTGGTCCATGTTAGCTGACCGTTGATGCCCCTCTCAGGATCCGTCCATTGAAATGCAAAGAGTTCTTGACTTTTGGGAGCCAGAGGAAGGCTGAAGAAAGCGTCTTTTAGATCAAGAACGGTATACCACTGTTTTTTGGGATGTAAGGCACTCAGAAGGGTGTATGGATTGGGCACAGTGGGATGTATGTCCATGACCCTTTTATTAACTTCTCTTAAATCCTGTACTGGCCTGTAGTCCGTACTGTTGGGTTTACGAACAGGTAACAGTGGAGTATTCCAGGATGAGTGGCAAGCCCGTAGGACTCCCTGGTCTAGGAGTCGGCGGATATGGGGCGTAATTCCTTCTCTTGCCTCCAGGGGCATAGGATATTGCCGAACCCGAACGGGGTCCGTCCCTGGCTTAACTTCCACAAATATGGCAGGTCGATGTTTAGCTAGCCCCAAGCCCCCAGTTTCTGCCCACGCTTCAGGGAAACGCTGGAGCCAAGAGTCAATTCCCTGATCGGGGGGCTTTTGCTCTTGATGGAGTCGGTACTCATCTTCTAAGGTGACAGTCAGGATAGATATTGGCCTGTTTTGGGAATCAGTTATCTTGGGCCCTTCTGGCTCAAAGTGGATTTGGGCCCCCATCTTTGTCAGCAAGTCCCTCCCTAGTAGAGGGCAGGGGCTCTCTGGGATGACTAGGAAGGAATGGGAGACTTTTCCCGTTCCTAAGTCTACAGTCCTCTGGGTTGTCCAGGGGTATTTTTTGATGCCTGTGGCCCCGTGCACCCAGGATGTTTTCTTAGACATTTTTCCAATTGGTTTGGTTAGGACTGAGCGTTCCGCCCCAGTATCGACCAAGAAGCGAACTGGGGACCCCTCCACTTGCAAAGTTACCCTGGGTTCGGGGAGGGGGTCCGAACCCCGTCCTCCCTAGTCAGAGTCCTGGGTAACGAGTACGGAGGTAGGGTTAGCTGGTCTCCGTTTCTTTGGGCAGTCTTTAATCCAGTGGCCACGTTCCTTGCAATAAGCACACTGATCTTTTTCTAATCCTTGCCTAGGGCCTTGCTTTTTCTGCTTTCTGTTTTGGCCATTTCCTGCCTGGGGGAAAGCTGCTACTAAGACTTTGGTCATTTCTTTGGTTGCCTTGAACTGTTTTTCTTCTGGAGTATCCCTATTATTATAAACTCGCTGGGCCATCTGAAGGAGGTCCTGAATCTGCTTTCCCTCTAAACCTTCTAATTTCTGGAGTTTTCTTTTAATATCTGGTGTTGCCTGGTTTACAAAGGACATTACTACCGCTGCCTGATTTTCCGGTGCTTCCGGGTCCATAGGGGTAAACTGTCTGAAGGCTTCCATTAATCTCTCTAAATACACAGCGGGGCTTTCTGTCTTACCTTGTAACACAGAATATACTTTAGCCAAATTTGTGGGCTTGCGAGCTGCAGCCCGGAGACCCGCCATTAGAGTCTGGCGATAAATGAGCAGTCGTCCCCTACCTTCTGCCGTGTTGTAGTCCCATCTGGGCCGGGTCAAAGGGAAAGCCGCATTAATGAGGTCAGGATTTGCAGTTGGCTGGCCGTCATCTCCTGGAACCAGTTTTCTGGCCTCAACTTGGATTCTTTCCCGCTCCTCCGTTGTGAACAGGATTCGGAGGAGCTGTTGACAGTCATCCCAGGTCGGCTGGTGAGTAAACATGACACTGTCTAACAACGAGGTTAGATCTTTGGGATTATCTGAGAACCGAGCATTTTGGGACTTCCAATTGTATAAATCACTGGTGGAAAAAGGCCAATACATGAGACGGGAGAGCCCGGTATCATCGAGCGATCCTATTTCTCTGAGAGGCAGGGCTACAGTGGAGTCAGGGAGTCGGGAAGCTTGGTCCCGCTGTACGCGGCCTCGTGTTCGGCCGGCCGGCCCCCCCAGGTTACTTTCACTCTCGGCTGCTTCCGCTTCTCGGTTTCCCTCTACGGAAGCACCACCCTGGGGGACTGGGTCCTGCGGGATAAGGTGCTGATATGGTGGGGGAAATGTGGGTTCTAACGTTAGGGGGTCCTGGCTGTCCGGCAGCACAGGGGCCGAGGGAGCAGAGGGAGTCTTTTGTCTTGTAGGTCGCGTTACTAGGACTTTGCAGGGCTCAAGGATGAATGGAGTTATCCAGGGTGGTGGGTTTTCCACAAGATCCTGCCACACTAGAATATAAGGAATTTGATCAGGATGTCCTGACTGCCCTGGCAGGAAAATCTTAGTTTTTACCTTAGTAATAATAGAGAGACAGAAAGTTCCTTCAGAGGGCCACCCTACGCCGAAAGAGGGCCACTCCGAACGGCAGAAAGTAACTAGCTTTCCCTTCTTTAGTTCTACGCTTAAGTTACGCCCCCGAGCCTTCACATCCTTAAAATTGGTAACAAGGAGTGAGAGCGGCGTGCTCTGGTTGTTGCCCATCTTTGGACTGCTCCTACAAAGAGAAGGGGGGACGAAAATGAGTGTGAAGCAGAGGGGAGTATCCGACAGGTCCGGTCCTGGAGGGGGAAGAAAAGGTTTTATGTTTCGTTTTGGGCTTACACTTAACACTTAACAATAACGGACAGACAGTAATAACGATGAGCATTCGCGAGCGCGTGTCGGACTTCCGACCTGAGTCAGACGGGGCAACCAAGGATGGAGGCCCCCAGATGGGCACTGGGGAACGTCTCCCACCAGTCCCGAGTGGCTGTCTTCTAGCGCGTCCGCCAAGACCGTGCCACTTACAGAACAGACCAATACAGATTACAGATTACGGATTTCGCGAAATTTCAGGGAGACAGACAGAGACAAAGACAGAGACAGTGACAAAGCCGGCTTACCTACAGATTAAGATCCGTTGACTTGGGGGTCTGGTGGGCTTGGGGGAAATCCCGGACGAGCCCCCATTTGTTATGCCCAGACCGTTTATTCCCCGAAGAAGACCACCAGAGTCCAGAGTCAAAGCTAAGCAGCAAGGATCTTTATTACAGGTTCGAACCTGGAGCTCTCACTTGCTCGTGAAACGAGACGGGCAGGAGAGCTCCCCTACTGAGCTCCGAACAATGTTATATAGTCTAAGGAAAGTAGGCATAGAATCATTATACAAATTAGAGGTATGATTGGCTGGAGTTTGAACAAAGCGATTTGGCAAACTATGATTGGTTCCCGCCATTTCTGATATTTCAGTACAACCCTTGAGGCGGAAGAGCAGTTTTACACAAAGGCAGTTAATTATATTGCATCAGGTTGCACGACCAGTTTATGGCTATCTTGCTTAAACACACCTTGTGACCTGGCTATCTTACTTAAACATTCCTTGTGACCTGGCCTCAGAAAGAGAAACATGTACTTACAGAACTTACGAAACCTCTGGTACGTGCAAAGATTAGAGAGCAGAACAAGGGTGTAGCGGGTGGGGGGCGGGTACACATCTATCTTTGTGTCCTTTCAATGTGTAACTACAACATTTATTGTCTTTTCTAGATTAACATGATGTAGTTAAGCAGTGAATGTGTATGGGTCTGCAGCAACCTTGGTTCTTGCCTCCTCCAGTGAAAGAATTCGACTGATGGGTATAAGGCAGAAGGAGAAACTGAGGTAAGTTTTAGAACAAGAGTGAAAGTTTATTAAAAAGCTTTAGAGCAGGAATGAAAGAAAGCAAAGTATACTTGGATGAGGGCTAAGTGGGTGACCTGAGGGATCAAGTGCATAGTTGGACCTGTCAGTTAGGGTTTTAGATGTTGGCAGACTTCTGGGGGCTTGTATCCCTTCTCCCCTGTTCCTTCCCCTGGGGTGGGCTATCCACATGCTCAGTGGCCTGCTAGTACTTGGGAGGGACTGCATAGGGAGTATGTAACTGGAGTTACACACCTACTCACTTGAGGCGTTCTTCCCTTACCAGCCAAATGTTCCTAGAAGGTAACATGACAGTTAAACTCTGCCATTTTGTCTCTCAAAGCGTAGTCCCGAGCCCACTCACCGAACTCCTGAGATCTTATCCAGAAGCTGCTGATCACCAGTTTCAGGTGTTTTCTATCTATTAGGAGACAGATCTTCCCTGGCCTTCCTGCCACCAATTATTATTTTAGAGGAACAGTGTAACAACTGCCTGACCCTCACCTGATGGTTGCCTGACATTCCTGCTTATGGAGAGTCCTCTCTTGCCCTGCTCAGACTGACTAGCTACCTACTGTAACAATGTTAATATTCCACTGCCCTCACCAATCATACTTTACTATTTCAGGAAGTACTTTACTGGGAAGACAAGCATTGCCAGTAATGTTCCCGCTCATTTTAAGAATCTCTTAAAAAAAACCCATCAAGTGTTCTCTGTGCTCTGTTCACCAATCCTAACCACACCCCTACATTGGCAGACCTACCTTAAGCCACACTCTAAAATCCTAATAAATACCACAAGGTTGACCCTTCCCTCTCTGAGATCCTTTTGGAACTTTATGCTCAGAATTGTTTTTCCACAAGTTGTTTTGGTGATATTTTGGGGAGTCAGCATTTGAAAACCACAAACCAAGAGACTTTAACTTCTTTTCCTCCTTTTGCATATTTTATTTTTATATTATAATATTTCTGATAGCCATAACTTCTATATCTTTGATTTTTTAAGCCAAAGCTTTTTAAACTTTTCTAAAATTTACAAATGGGAGCCCATTTTTATATGAGACTCTTAGAAGAGAGGGGGAAAACACCCAGTTTCCTTAGTTTAAACATCAGTAGGTTTTCTCAATAACAAATTTCTCAAGCTGAAAGTTCTTCCCTCCTTTAATTTTCTGTATTTTCTAAGTTAATAAATTATTTGTTGCCCACCTACATGGTAAATTGCTTCTAATGGTCTTATTACTAACTTTCAGGTTCTCCTTGTTTCCCAGTTAACTGGTTTTATAAAGAACATACTTAAATATAATTGATCTCTGCAAATTTAATTCTAACACTTTAAGAAGAGCTTATAACATGAGCAGTAAACAGTGTTCAGGACTGGTAGACTTATTAATCATCTTTATATGGATCCTAGGGATCCTGGAGTAACTTGCTTAATGACAAAGGTAGATACTAGGTAGGATGCAGAAATCAACATTTGTTCTCCAAGCAACTCAAGTGATTCTGATGCAACTGAGAAACATTAATCAATATAATATTTAAACTCCTTTTAACTGTTCACAACATTTGATTATACATGCTTGAAAGTATGTTTAAACAATAAATTATTAATCCAAGTTAATGGAAGCTTATCATTAGCTAAAAATTAAAGGTCCATGTAAAATAAATTTTCATTTGAGTTTTAAGGGATTAAATTAAAAGTGAAGAATAAAAAATGAGATATTAAAATAAAAGAAAGAAAAAATAAGATATTTTGAAGAAAGTAAAATAATTGCAAGCATATACTCTGGCTCCCATGAATATATTTATTGAAATTATTATGTTATGTTATCCACATAGTTTTGACTTCTCTTGTTATTATTCTGTCAAGAGAAACAACATTTTTTTTTTTTTCTTAGCATAGAATTTTTGAGAGAGTTCTAAAAAGTCTTCCCTTTCCTTTGTTTGAAGTACAGTCCAGGCATTTTTTTCATGACACATTTCGTTGATTACCTTTGCCACAACTCAACCAGTCATTATCTCATGTTTCCATAATACGTGTTGGTTGCCATCTGTTATTCACAAAACCATGTCCTGCTTACTCAAATCATCTTGAACACAGCTATCAGTGGAATTTTCTCAAACAAAACAAAACTAACAAAACTCACTCTCGTTATGTCTGAAAATGTATTATGGCCTCCATTTTGCCCTGATTGTGCCCTTCTTAACTCCAGCATCTCCAGGAAGTCACTCTGAGTTGGATTTTAACAGGTAAGGTGTTTATTAAGGAATATCCTTGATATCAGAATGTGGGGAAGGGAAGGAAGGAAGCTGGGCTGGACAGAGAGAGAATTAGAGCTGAAATTCAGGCCCATGGACAGGTCAGACAGCCCCCAAAGTTGCTGTAGAGCTAGGTGTGGCCTCCGTAGAGTGCGAAGTGCAGGCCTATAGACTCTAGCATTCATGAGTCATGGAATGTAGCTGCTACGGGAAGGCATATGGCTATTACTAGACAAAGCACCTCTCTGCAGCTCAGACAATTTTGAAAGTAGGGCTAATACTGAAGACCCTCTAATGACAGCACTCCCAGCAGCTCTGGTGAAAAGTTCATCAGAGGAGATCCCGGAAGCACATCTCGACATCCACCACTGACAGTTCCAAATGTGAAGATTTGTTTTACCTTCAGAAGCAATGAATATGCTTGTTTGTCTTTAATGCTTTCACAGAACCTACAAGAATTGTAGACTCAAATACCTACAGCTGTAATAGCGCAAAATAGTTTTAAGAAAGGCTTGGCATATGCTAACTCACTTGGAAGCCACTATGCATGCTTTCATTCATATTCAGCCAATAGATCCCAGTCAAATGGCAATGACCCAGTGCTATTTTATGTTTTAAGATAGTTGTCTTCATTATAAAACTTTGACCCTACTATGTTTTCAACCATTGTATATTCAGTCTTTACCAGGTAGACTCTGCCAAATAAGTCAATAGTTGGTATTTAAAAGAAAATGTAGGTCAGACATGGTGGCTCATGCCTGTGATCAGAGCACATTATGAGGCCAGTGTGGGAGGATCACTTCAGCCCAGGAGTTTGAGACCAGATTGGGCAACATAGTGAGACTCCATCTCTACAAATAATAATAATAATAATAATATAATTGAGCATGGTGAAACACACCCATAGTCCCAGCTACTTAGGAGGCTGAAGTGGGAGGATCACTTCATCCCAGGAGGTTGAGGCTGCAGTGAGCCATGACCACATCACCGCACTACAGCTTGGGCAACAGTTTCAAAGAGATTCTGTTTCAAAAAATATGTGAAATTTAATGTACAAATAAAATTCTATGTATTCTTTGAGGATGTGCTTATTTCTACCCTACTTTAATGACTTTTTTCATTACTCAAATTCGCCTTCCTGTTATCTTTTCCCTAATGTACTCTTCATAAAAAAAAAACAAAAAAATGTTTTCAAATATATGCTTAAGTATTAGCTTTGTCTACATAAACATGTATTAAGTTTCTCAAGAAAAAATGTATCCTTAATATTTATATGCCATATAAGCATATAGAATTATGCTGGCCACATGACAGTAGCCAAATACTTGCTTTGAGGAAAAAAAAACAGAAAGTAGTGTCAAAAAGAAGAGAATAAGAAGTAAAAGACAAAAATCATCATGGATTAACTGAAACAGTGAAATTTTTTCAGTGATTGCAAAAAGATGCCAATTATTTTGCTATTGGTTTAGGGTCATCTTAGAAATATGACCATAAAGTACCTAAAGTAGCATGAGGATGCCACCTCCACATTAGACCTTTCAAATCCACACATCTCATTATGTTTGTTTCAATCAGTAGACTATCTCCTCTTTTTTTTTAAAGTATGAAAAAAAGAGGATGTAAAAGTGAAATTATCATAATCAACATTTGAAATAGAAGAGGAGGAAAAGAAGAAGATATTGCTACTTAAATCCCAAACTCACACTCAAGTATGAGATAGTATGTTGTATGGTTAAGAGAATGGACTTTCCTTTGTTTAAATCCAGAATGGAACACTGCATACTAGTATAATTTTAAAACAGATAACTATAAAATCAGTAAAATGTTGAATTCAAAACATCATCTACATATAGATATAAAAGAAACCTTTTCTAACTTGTTTCTGTATTACTGTGCGCGTGGCAAAGATGAAAAGTCTTAATTGTGTAAATGAAGAATGATGAATAAGCTAATGACAGTACCCGGGATGAAGAGACATTAATCATTAGACAATTGGCATGGTATGAAATAAAATCTATCCATGCTCTCACTCATGGAAAATCCTATCTTCAAGCTATGACATGATATTTCCTAAGAAAAAGTAAAAAAGTAATACTCTGTTCTTAAAATCATTTTTACAGACATAGAGATGCAAGATCTTAATTCAAAATAGGACACAACCTTCTCTAAGTAGGTACTCTTGAGAAACATAGCACAATTTTCCCATCACATTGCTCTACTGACTTCATATCCTAAAAATAAGATAATATCATCAATCCCAGAAATAATTAGCAAGAAGAACCTAGAAGAGAACTCAGGAATTTAAGACTCAGCATTTCATCCTTGATCCATAATAAGACTGAGAAGTAAGCCCTCCAATGAGTGAATGTTTGGAACCCGGGCTCCCCTAGTGTTACCTCTGGAAGACATGTAGGTAGAGGAAACCAATAAAAGAAGAGGCAAAACTAGTGTTAACATGGGCTGGGCATGGTGACTCATGCCTGTAATCCCAGCACTTTGGGAGGCTGAGGCAGGCAGATCACGAGGTCAGGAGACTGAGACCTTCCTGGCTAACACAGTGAAACCCCATCTCTACAAAAATAAAATACAAAAAAAAAAAAAAAAAATTAGCCGGACGTGGTGGCAAGTGCCTGTAGTCCCAGCTACTCGGGAGGCGGAGGCAGGAGAATGGCATGAACCCAGAGGTGCAGGTTGCAATGAGCCAAGATCATGCCACTGCACTGTACCCTGGGCGACAGAGCAAGACTGCATCTCAAAAAAAAAAACCAAAAAAACACCTAAAACAAACAAAAGAAAAACACTAGTGTTATGTGAGTAATACCAAGAGAAATACAACTGGAACCTGGGAACTGAATTGAAAGCTTCACACCTCAATCTGTTCTTAACATTTGCTAAAAGAAATAACAAGCTTTTTTTGGACAAAGAGCAACGGGTGATCCACTTAGTCACTGTTGAGAAGAAGTAAAGAAGAGAGGACTCAGAAGCAAAAAAAGGACTTTAGCGGAAAAAAAGGGCTGTGGAAAGAAAGCACAGGCTGCACTTAGAAGGTACCAGACTAGGATCTAAGATGATTAGAACAAACTATGAAATCATTACAAGAAAAGGAAATACAGAGATGAAAACTAAAGTCCACATTGGAGACATACTGTCTGAACAAGATGGCATGACCTGGCTCCCCTTGTGAAATAAAATTATAAACCCTAGAAAAAACACAGGATGAAATTAAAGAATTCTAAATGCTGGTAGAGGAAGGTGAACACACTTGTGAGCCCAGTAGAGGAATAATAAGGTATCAGTGCCTCTCCTATCCCTTTATCCAGCAAAACAAGGTGACTGAGACCAGGGTTTTCCTGACATCCAACCTGGTAACAGCAGGCTGAACTCATTCTCTTGATGGAATGGGAGTTCCTCTGACAACACCAGATGAACTAAGTCCACCACCAGGAAGATCCATCAGGACTTCCTTTAACCAGAAGTTGGCAGGAGAATGGCTGTATTTCTCCATCAGCATGAGATTTTCTGCCCTCAACTGGGAGACATTAGGAGGGCCAAGTGACATAGGCAAAGGGAGCCCCACTACCACCTAGCTCAGCATGCACTCCCAACCCCCGCAGGCAGGGGAACCATATACAAGTGCTCCTGAAGAGATGACCTCTCATTTGATGGGCCTGAGATTCTCCTCCCCATCCCCTTTTCTAGGGAAATCTCTTCCACCTTTCAGGTTGTATCATTAGAGACCTTGGAAGGTTGAGCAGCAGCAGACAAACCAAGCGCACCATAAAGTTACTGAATATTAGGCTAAAACTGAAAGTTTTCCAAAATTAAACACATCATATTAAATTTCTAGAAAAGAAGACCATAAAAATCTAGAAAACAAAGACAAATGACACATTGCCTATAGGAAAACACAGATGTTATTTAACCTTTTTTTCTAATTTTTTATAACTTCCATTTTAAGTTCAGGGGTAAATGTGCAAATTTGTTACATAGGTAAACTTATGTCATAGGAATTCATTGCGCAGGTTATTTCATTACCCAAGTATGAAGTCTAGTATCTATTAGTTATTTTTCCTGATCCTCTCCCTCTTCCCACCCTCCACCTTCCAATAGGCCCCAGTGTGTGTTGTTCCCGCCTGTGTGTCCATGTGTTCTCATTGTTTAGCTCCCACTTACAAGTAAGAACATGTGGCATCTGGTTTTCTATCCTTGTATTAGTTTGCTGAGCATAATTGCCTCCAGCTCCTTCTATGTCCCTGCAAAGGACATGATCTCATTCTTTTTATGGCTGCATAGCATTCCATGGTGTATATGTACCACATTTTCTTTATTCAGTCTATTATTATCAATAATAATAATAATAATCTTAGGGCATTTAGATTGATTCCCATGCTTTTGCTATTGTGAATAGCCCTGCAATGAACATAGTGTGCATGTGTCCTTATAAAAGAACACTTTATATTCCTTTGGGTATATATCCAGTAATGGGATTGCTGAGTCAAATGATATTTCTTTCTTTATGTCTTTGAGGAATCACCACACTGCCCTCCATACAGTTAAGTAATTTATACTCCCATCAAAACTATATAAGCATTCCTTTTTCTCCAAAAGCTCACCAGCATTGGTTATTTTTTGACTTTTTAATAATAGCCATTCTGACTGGTGTTAGATGATATCTCATTGTGGTTTTGATTTGTATTACTGTAATGATCAGTGATGTTGACCTTTTTTTACATACTTGTTGGCTGCATGTATGTCTTCTTTTGAAAAACATATGTTCATGTTCTTTGCCCCCCCTTTTTTTTTTAAGACGGAGTCTCACTCTGTTGCCCAGGCTGGAGTGCAGTGGCGTGATCTCCGCTCACTGCAAGCTCTGCCTCCCGGGTTCACACCATTCTCCTGCCTCAGACTCCTAAGTAGCTGGGACTATAGGCACCCGCCACCACGCCCGGCTAATGTTTTTTATTTTTAGTGGAGATGGGGTTTGACCATGTTAGCCAGGATAGTCTCGATCTCCTGAACTCATGATCTGCCCGCCTCAGCCTCCCAAAGTGCTGGGATTACAGGAGTGAGCCACCGTGCCCAGCTCTTTGCCCACTTTTAAATGGGGTTGTGTTTTTTTCTGGTAAATTTGTTGAAGTTCCTTATAGATGCTAAATATGAGACATTTATCAGATGCATACTTTGCAAAAATTGTCTCTTATTCTGTAGGTTGTCAGTTTACTCTGTTCTTTTGCTGTGTAGAAGCTCTTCAGTTTAATTAAATTTTATTTGTCAATTTTTGCTTTTGTTGCAAATACTTTTGGTGTCTTTGTCATGAAATCTTTCCCTGTGTGTATATCCTGAATGATATTGCCCAGCTTGTCTTCCAGGGTTTTTATAGTTTTTGGTTTTACATTTATGTCTTTAATCCTTCTTGAGTTTATTTTTGTAGATGACGTAATGAAGGGGTCCAGTTTCGATCTTCTTCATATTGCTAGCCAGTTATACCAGCACCATTTATTGAATAAGGAACTCTTTTCCCATTTCTTGCTTTTTTGATTCCATATAATTCTATAATAGTTTTCTCTAGTTCTGTGAAGAATCTCAATGGTAGTTTAATAAAAATAGCATTGAATCTATAAATTGCTTCGGGCAGTATGGTCATTTAAACTATATTCATTCTTCCTATCCATGAGTATGGAATGGTTTTTCATTTGTTTGTGTCATTTCTGATTTCTTTGAGCAGTGGTTTGTAGTTATCCTTATAGAGATCTTTCACCTCCCTTGTTAGCTGTATTACTAGGTATTTTATTCTTTTCATGAAAATTGTGTGTGGGTATTTGGGGAAAATCCACTCTCACATTTTAGTGTGAGATTTCATAAAATCTCATAAAATTATGCTTCAGAAACAGAAGTTAAGAAAAGAAGAGAAAAATAAAGTATTTTATTGCTAACAAATCTGCTGCTAAAGAATGGCTAAGTAAGAATGTCAAACACAAAGAAAATAATAAAAGAAAAAAGTGTGGAACACGAGGAAGAAAGAAAGACCAGCACATAGAGCACACATATGGGGACACATTGCTATGTTCCTATACTTTCTCTCTTGACTTCTGTAAATCATACTTACTGACTAGAGCAAAAATTATAACAACATCTAATACTTATGACAATGATACTTAAAAGTTGGGGGGGGGGGCGGTAAATGGACCTAAATGGAAATGAGGCTTCAACACTTTACTTCAAGTAGTGTATAATGCTGATATATATGTATTGTAACATCCAGAGGGACTACTACAAAAAGTACAGACAGGATATGCAAAATATACATGCAAAATACTTTCAAAATTAAACTATAAGATGAATATACAAAATATATATGCAACAAAAAAACCTCACAGTACAAAAAAAAACTGCAATGGCTGAAAAAATAGCTAAATTCACATTATAGTTGGTTTTTTAACACTTTTCTCTCAACAGCTGACCTAGTAGACACAGAAACTCCAAAGATATAAAGTATCTAAACCATATAATTAACCAACAGGATCTAATTGGAATATGTAGGACACTGAACCAAAAAAAAAAAAGATGAAAACACATTTTCCCAAGACCATGTGGAATTTTCACCTGCATATACCACATCCCTAAGTCATAAAATAAATATCAACAAATTTAAAATGAGCTAATTTATTAAAGTATGACTACAATAAAATCAAGCAGGAAATCAAAAATAAAGTCATCAGGAAAACCTGTAAACATATGGAAAGTAAACAGCTTACATTTATGCAATCCATGGGGCATAGAGACAGTCTCTAGGGATGTAGAAAATACGTAGAATTGAATGAAAATGAAAATATGAAAACATGATATATCAAACTATGTGGGATGCAACTAAAGCAGTGCTGAGAGGTAAATTTGTAGCACTAAATACTAAATACAAAGACAAGGTTAAAATCTACTACTACTACAGTTCCTACCTCAAAAGATTGGAAAATAGTGCAAAATAAAGAGAAATAATAAAAATAATAACAGAAATTAATGAAATTAAAACATATAGAAACTACAGAGAAAATAAAAACAACCAAAATTATTTTTAAATAGCAATAAAACTAATGTTTCTAGCTAGTTATTTGTCTAGCAAATCAGAGAAAAATGAGTAAGACGCAAATCACTGATATTAGAAATGAAACAAGGGATGTTGCAACATATCTTTCAGCCATTAAAGTAATAATAAGTAACAACTTTATGCTCAATAAATTCAACATCTTAGAGGAAATGGACCAATTCCTTAAAAAAGACAAAATACCAAAATTAACCTAAGTGAAATAGATAATCTGAATAATTCTGTTACAAGCAAATGATTGAATTCAGAGTTTAAAACTTCTACTCAATCTTCTGGTCCCAATGATCTAACAGGAGAATCCTACCAAACATTTAAAGAATTAACACCAGCTGAGTATTATTGCTCACACTTGTAATCCCAATGTTTGGGAGCCTGAGGCGGGGGTATCATTTGAGGGGTATCATTTGAGGCCTGGAGAACAAGTCTAGTCTGGGCAACATAGCAGGACCCTGTATCTGTAAAAAAATACACACACACAAAAGTCAGATATGTTCGTACGCACCTGTAGTCTTAGCTACTCAGGAGGCTGATGTGGCAGGATAACTTGAGCTCAGGAGTTCAAGGTTGCAGTGAGCTATGATCACACCACTGTACTCCAGCCTGGGAGACAGAGTAAGACTCTGATTCTTAAAAAAAAAAAAAAAAAAAAAAAAAAAAAAAAAAATTATATATGATCTCTTTGAGAAGATTGAGAAAGAAGAAACACTTTCAATTCATCGATATTTTTGCTATGACTTTAACACCAGACCCAAGGACATCACAAGAGAAGAAAGTCACAGAGCAATATATCTCATGAGCAGAGATGAAAAAAATCCTCAACAAAGTGTTAGCAAGCCTGATCCCCAAATGTAGAAAGATAATTATACTCCATAGCCAAGTTTACCTAGATATGCACGGCAATTCATCATTTTTTTTTTTTTTTTTTTTTGAGACGGAGTCTCGCTCTGTCGCCCAGCCTGGAGTGCAGTGGCCGGATCTCAGCTCACTGCAAGCTCCGCCTTCTAGGTTTACGCCATTCTCCTGCCTCAGCCTCCCGAGTAGCTGGGACTACAGGCGCTCGCTACCTCGCCCGGCTAGTTTTTTGTATTTTTTTTAGTAGAGACGGGGTTTCACCGGGTTAGCCAGGATGGTCTTGATCTCCTGACCTCGTGATCCGCCCGTCTCGGCCTCTCAAGTGCTGGGATTACAGGGCAATTCATCATTCTTAAATTGAACAATGTAATCTCCCTCATCAATAAGCTAAAGAGAAAACATATTGTCATATCCATTGATGCATAAAAAGTCATTTGACAAAATTCAGCACCGATTATGATTTAAGAATACGGGAGAATTACTTCAACTGATAAAATGCATCTTAAAAAAAAACCTACAGATAACATCATACTTTATAGTGAAGATTGAGTGCTTTTCCCTTAGGAGAAGGAACAAGGCAAGGACTTCGGTTCTTGTCAGTCATTTTCAACATAATGCCAGAAAATGTAGACACTGCACTAGCAAAAGAAATAAGTAAAAATGTAAAAATGAAAGGCATACAGATCATACAGATTAAGAAGAGAAAACATAAAGCTGTCCCTATTTGCAGATAACGTGATTATATACATAGAAATTTCAAGGAATGTACAAAAATAAACAAACAAAAAAGGTGCTAGGTCACAAAAACTCATCAAGGCCACATAAAAGAATATCAACAGACAATCACATTTCTATATCACATTTCTATATACCAACAATGAATGTTAGGAAACCAAAATTAAAAACAGTACCATTTACAATTGCTCCAAAAAATGAAATACTTCTGTATAGTTAAGAAATTTTATACTTAATACTTAAAAAACAACACTTACCAAAAAGTAGTCAGTATCTGTATGCTGTAAATTATAGAATGCTGATGAAAGAATCTAAATAAGGTGTAAATGAATAGAAATACATATTGTATGATCAGAAGACTTATCCTAGTAAAGATAACAGTTCATCTCAAATGGATTATGTGTTTAACGCAATTACTATGCAAATTTCCACAAGGTTTTTGTAGACATTGGCAAGGTTTTAAAAAAAATCGTATGGAAAGTCACAGGCCCTATAATAGCTAAGCAATCTAAAAAAGGAAAAAAAAAGGAGGGGAAGAAGGCTCTAAATGAAATCAAAGCTTACTGTATAGCTGCAGTAATCAAGACAGTGGTCTTGATGTAGGGATAGACACAGATCAATGGAACAGAATCGAGAACTGAAAAATAGCTACACACAAGTAAGGCCACCTATTACTTGTGACTTTGTGAGAAAGGTGCAACAGTAATTTACTGAAAGACTCTTCAACAAAGGTTAGTGGAGCAAATGGACATCCAAAGGCAAAGATATAAACCTCAACCTGAAGTTCCTATTTTATGTAATTAACTCAAAATGGATCATAGACTTTTGAATATACAGTATATACAGTGGTTATAAATGCATTGTAAAAGAGAGAAATGGAGATGGACTTTGCATTGGAGATAGACTATCGACTAACTTCTATGGTGACATAGGAGTTGAGACTGAGTAAAATGAGAAAGCAAGAAAAGTGAATGAATAGGACACATACTTAAGGCAAATAGAATAGTAAGTGCTGGGACCAGAGATAGGGTGGTGCTTATGTGCGTTTGAAAAGCAAAAAGGAAAGTTCAACTAAAGTAGAATGACCAGGGGGCAATGTGTTAGAAGATATGGTCAGAGTGGCAGACAAAGCCAGGTCACAACAATTATCAGCTTGCACTAGAAAGCGTAAAGATCTTCTTAGGCTTAAATTTCAAGGCACTGCTGGAGGAATTACACTAATAGCACAAACCAGCTTAAAACCTAATCGGATGTGATGGAATCAAAGCTGTCACTTCTTCATACTAGTTGTCTAAATAGGAAAGAACATAGTTTTTGTTCTGAGTAGTAGGAGAAGACATTGAGGGGTGTGAGGTAAAGAATTACATGACATGGACTCTACTGATGATATATTAAGCAAAACAACTTTTAGGATGCTATTGAGAACTAACAAAATTATCTAGGAGTTATGACAGTGGTTTGAAATGGGATGCTAGTGGTAGGGGTTGTAGGGAGAGGGACTATTCTGAAATTATTTTAAACGTTGAGCCCGTGGAATTTGCTGATGAGATGGCAGTGCTGTGGAGTTTGCTCTCAGAGCCCCCTTGGAGCTGGTGAGCTCATTCACTGGCAAAGAATTTGGTTTCAGAGATGAACTGAGTCTAATAGAACCTTTAACCCAATTCTTCACAATTTAACTTTTGACATTTGGAGGAATTAACCCATTATAGCATAATAATTTGGAATATGAACTGAGAATCAGAAAAAGATTCTCTTAGTTTTGAATTCCATGGAACTGCTAGAATTAAGCTAACAGCACATACCAGCCTAAAAGCGAATTGGATGTGATGGAATCTAATCTGTCACTTTTTCACACTAGTTGTCTAAAGAGGAAAAGGCATTTTTCATTAGAGAATAAATATTTCAATCTTACTGTTCTTTTGTATACAATATCCAATATATCTCATCAGAAAGGATGAGATATGAAGAAACAGAATCATATCACCTATAATCTAGAGAAAAATAAGCCAATAAGAACAAGCGAATTCTAACAGATGTTAGAATTACCACTTTAGGAACTTTTAAATAACTAAAATAACATTTTTAAAACATCTACAGAAATACATGGATATAGATGGGTGGGATAGAGTAATTTTAGGATAGTTGTAAAAATTATAAATGAGGATCAAATCTTGAAAGTGAAAAATTTAAGCACTAAAGGAATAAAGAAAATCATTGGGAGGGATGGCAGCAGATTGGCTGCAACAGAAGAAAGGGTTAGTGAACTTGAAGCAAGTCTACAGAAAAGCAAGCAAGTCCAAAGTAAATGGAAGAACCTAGAGAAAGAAATGAAAAGTTAAATTGAACTGAGCATCAATGACCTGTGGGACAGTATCAAACAGACAATCATGTGTAATTGGATTCCAGAAGGAGAGAAGAAAGAGAACACAGTACAACAAACATCTGATGACATGTTGGAGAACATTTTACAAAATTTGGTCAAAATCAGCAACCCATAAACCAGCAAGCCAGGCAAACCTCAAGCAAGCAGATACACAGAAAACAAATGGAAGGATTTTTTTTCCCATCAATTTAAAGAAATCAGTTTAGGACTGCTTCTTACCTGGAAATAAGAAAGAACCAACTTCAGTGAAATAATACGTTTCCTCCAATTTGATAAGAAATCCAGAGCCATGTACTCCAGGGACAGGGCAGCTTTTCCAGGAAGACATCAAGCTCCCAGTTCCTCTGACTTCCCATTAGGCTCCCCTGACTGTGTCCTGGACACTCACACGCTCACAACATAACTGCTCTACTCCGGGACTCACCTCTGAATTCCAGATAGAAAGAGCAGAGGACAAAGGATGCAAGCTGCATGTGGCCCCATCGTTTAGAAAAATCATGCCCTCTGCAGAAGCTCCACAAATTAGACTCTGTTACATCCCCTTATTGAAGAAGTGAGTGAACATCCAAGCACCCTGAAGACAACTGAGGTTTTGAAAGTAAGGAAAAACAAACAAACAAACAAACAAAACATACTGGGAGGTCAATCACAACACCTGCCACAGTCAACTCATTTTTATTTTTGTTTCTTTGTTTTGTTTTAACTAAATATCTGTAAACATAGGTCATTGCCATAAAGCATTCATTCTGAAAAGTGGACAAAGGGAAGAATTTGTCTCTAGCAAATTTCAAATCCTAGTGTGCAAATGCACTGTGGTATCACTGATATAACAATGGGATGATTTTCTTACTCAGATCATCAGGAAAGCTCTGATTCTGCTCTCCACTGATGAGCAGTGGAGGATTCAGCACCATATTGGTGTCTTCAGAGTCCATGGTTCCTTTGGAATTATGTGTGCCCTTTCCTCATTAAGAAAACAAACACAAAACATTTAGTAAGCACCTGGCCTTTTTCATGCCTATTCTGCAATTACGTTGGGTGAGTGCTGCTAAAGAAAAATATATCCTCACATTTGTTAAAGACATCAATAATGACTTTATTCAAGGGGGATCACTACAGTGGGGTTTTGTAGTAGGGGAAAGAGATTGGGCTCAACTCTGAATACGACAAGAAAAAGTGAGTGGAGCAGGGTGGGGCCAAGGAATGGAAAATTACTAAGAGGAAATAAATTAGGGGCAAGGGGGATCTGGCTAAACCAACTTGATAGGATTCTTGCTGAAGGCCAGCAGGCCAGGGTGACCTGGGGAATGGTGGAGGCTGAGCCATGTGATCAGATATCAAGGGTGGACATTTCCGCTAAAGTGACTTAGCAGGATTCTTGCTATTAGGACAAGGCCCAAGAATCTGACCTGGTCAAAAAAGAGCCTGAAGTTTGACTAAGAAGAGTCTTTGTCAGTGCCCACAGCCAGAATTCTTCTAGAAACTTCATCTTTAAGTTGAAGACTTATACTTATACTCTACATTGGGATATAGTCTCTTCTAAGTCAGACTTCTTACTTATCAAGAGCCACTTTTACTCTGGATACTTTATACAGAAGGATGTTTACTCAAGGCCATTTTGTTGCTCATAGATAACATCAAGATAGCTGAAGAAACATACTAAAGACTAAACTTCCAGGAATGATGTTCAATGTTCTGCTTTGGAACTCAAGGAAGGAAGGAAGGAAGGAAGGAAGGAAGGAAGGAAGGAAGGCAGGCAGGGAGGGAGGGAGGGAGGGAGGGAAGGAGGGAGAGAGGAGGGAGGGAGGGAAAGAAGGAAGGAAGGAAGGAAAGGAGGGAAGGGAGGGTGGAAGGAAGGGAGGAAGGAAGTGAGGGAAGGAAGGGGAGAGAGAGAAAGAGAGAGAGAAAGAAAGAGAAAGAGAAAGAAAGAAGAAGAAAAAGAAGAAAGAAAAAAGAAAGAAAGAAAAGAAAAGAAAAAGAAAGGAAGAAAGAAAGAAAGAAAGAGAAAGAAAGGAAGAGAAAGAAAGAAAAGAAGAAAGAAAAAGAAAGAGAAAAGAAGAGAGAGAGAAAGAAACAAAGAAAAGAAGAAAGAAGAAAGAAAAAAAAGAAAGAAAGAAAGAAAGAAAGAAAGAAAGAAAGAAAGAAAGAAAGAAAGAAAGAAAGAAAGAAAGAAAGAAAGAAAGAAAGGAGAGAGAAAGAAAAACAAAGGGAGAGAGAAAAAGAAAGAAAGTGTCACTAGATCACCATTTATTTCATGCAAAAGGTTGGTAACTTTTTGTAGCCAGTGTTCACGGGTGGCTTTCAACTCCAGTTCCACTTCAACATTAGAAACCCGCATTTACAAGTACAGGTGAGTCTTGTACCTGGCTCTATCAACGAAAGCCAGAAGCCTTTGTTGACACCTTCATTGGAAAGAAATCCAAACTCTGCAGGTTTTCTCAGTGACTCACTTCTGAGCTTCTACCCGGGTGCATTTGATCAGCCAAGTTTAGATAGTGTGCTTGTGACCCAACAGCACAGGGCAATGGAAAATTCGGGAGTGGTTTAGTTGTGAGGCAAATGCATTATGGGAGAATTTCTCCAAAAGTAGAATTGCTGTTTAAAAGATCAATCCCACTATAAGCTCCGAGATTTCTTCCTAGGCAGCATGATATCCTGCCTCAGTTTCAATTGCTATACTTCCACTCTGGTGACTGCAAAGTGACACTAACCCCTCCCTACAGCCTTTTTCTAAATTTCAGGCCCACATACTCAAATATGTTTATCTGTACACTTAGATATCCATCTGGTTTTAGAGCCCAAATTCATGTGTCTCGAACAGAATTTATGATCTTCTTTCCTAAACTTAATTATTTTCCATTGTTCTTAGTGATAAAAAATGGTAGTGATATTCAAACTTTGTCTCTTATTAGAACCTGAAAATAGTTTTTACACCTTAATTTCTATAACCAAATGACCAGTTACGAAACCCTGTGAATTTTAAAATTTTCCAATCTGACTGCTTCTCACCATTTCTATAACTCTCGACCTCCTCAAGAGCTTCTATTCTAGTTCTGTACCCCACATGTTTCCTCCGCAAAGGCATTTGCACGACGCTCAAGAGTGGTCCATATAAAAAGCAGACTGGATCCTATCGTCCCTCTGCTCGCAAGTCATCCAGTGACTTCCCACTGCCAGCTTTGTGTAATGCCCAGATTTCTCAATGTGACTAAAAACGTCTTTCCTGATAAGCCTTAGTTTCATCTTGACAAATCCCTCCTCCCACCCTTCACCCACAATTTTTCTTAAAATAAGCTAGCCACAAGTATTTCTTAAAATTCTTAATTTTAAAATATTTCCATCAACAGAGTCTTATCCATATGACACTTTCCTTCTCCACCTCCTTCCTTTTATTGAATAACCCTGAGTTCCCTTCAGGTTTTATATTAAATATAAACCATTTGATAACACCTGGGTTTATCAAATGAGTGTTTAGTTTGTCCTAAATTCTATCCACTAGAAGAAACTGATACTCAAGAGAAGTAATGAACATTTGATTTACAACGCAAATCTCATATACAGTACTCAAGAGACATTTATGAATTAAAAGTACATGTTTTTACATTCATATTTTCAGTAATGAGAGGTTTAAAGACCAAAAGATCATGCCAAAAATAATTTTATATATGATAGGGACAAATTATGAAATTAAAAGCTAGACTTTAAAAAATTTCAAAATATGTGATTAATATATGTATTACAAAAATTTTTTTTTTTTTTTGAGACGGAGTCTCGCTCTGTCGCCCAGGCTGGAGTGCAGTGGCCAGATCTCAGCTCACTGCAAGCTCCGCCTCCCAGGTTCGGGCCATTCTCCTGTCTCAGCCTCCTGAGTAGCTGGGACTACAGGCGCCCGCCACCTCACCCGGCTAGTTTTTTGTATTTTTTTTTTTTTTAGTAGAGACGGGGTTTCACCATGTTAGCCAGGATGGTCTCGATCTCCTGACCTAGTGATCCGCCCGTCTCGGCCTCCCAAAGTGCTGGGATTACAGGCTTGAGCCACCGCGCCCGGCCTACAAAAAATTTTTTAAAACCCACACATTTGAAATATGTTTTAATTTATAAAATATTCTATATAATAATGCATTTTATTTACTACTTTCTATATTTTAAATAACTTTATAAGGAAGCATACATTTTATATAGTAGATGTATAAAAGTTTATTCTGTAGGGAAAGAGTATAATTAAAAATAATTTTAGTTAGATTACTGACTGTGACTGACTGTACTTAAATTAAGAAATATGTGTATGTGAAAATTATTATAAACTGATATTTCATCAAAGAATAAATGGACTATATAATTGTGGGCAGCAAATTTTATTGAGACATTTAAATGTGAAAAACCAAATCATAGCTATTTTGGAAAATGCAGCCCGGCTTTATTACATTATGAATATAATATTAAAATTAAGATTAAAATCAAAACAAAGTCCCAAACATTGACCTTGATCATGGTTATTCATTCTTTCTAGGACCAATCCCTTAATAAGTTGTAGAATTTTAACTTTAAAATTCAAATTTTTTACAAAAGCCTTTGGATTTTGGAATTAAATGAACAAGTCAAATAAAAAATTATGAAATTTTTTCCTTCTATTTTTAATGTTATATTTATATACTGCTCTCTCTTATTTAGATTTTGATTTGCTGTTTCTGTTTGACAATTTTATTATTATTTTGGGATTTGATTTAGAGTAATTTTTTTCTTTTTTATTGTTTGGAGGGGGAATTTGATGATGTTGCCTTCTGAATATTGTCTTATATGATAAACTTATACATGTGTACAGATTATTGATATGATTTATAGATACTTCCTCTGGCAATGTTTGAATTCATTCCTTCAATGAAAAACACCTATAAAACAAATGGTTCCCAAATGTATAGTGTATGCACATTGTTGTTAGCACTGGCTATGGAGGCATAGGTCAACTAATGTGCCAGCCTCATCTCTGTCTAGGCTATCTTCTAAAAAGAATCCAGATGGTTTCCATGCCTGTAGATCATTTGTCAGACATCCCCTGTATTTTTGGCAGCAGCAGATGTCTAGTATCTGCTAGATATCTATTTTATCCCCCCTACACCCACACGCACAAACTGAAAGTCTTGCTCTGTGGTTCCTCCCTCATTCTCTTCTCCACATCCAATACTCCTATTTCTTTTTTCCTGCCAAGACTCCTTATCCTGAGGGAATCCACCCTTCCCTCACCCCATAGTCATTATTTCCAGTTCTCTGACTTTGCAGAAATTGCATATTTCCCCTTTACTTGAAAGGGGCCCCATGATTTAAGAAGAAATGATCAGAGCACTCCACTGCAATCCTCATAGTGCTCTGTTCAGAAGTGAGACTGCCATTTCATCTGGGAGGCCAGGTCTTTGCCTGAGCTTATTGTATGTGGGGGATAAGGGCTAGAAAGACAGATCCCACTTGAAAATGAAGTCAGGGTAGTGAAAAACATGTGTCCTTTGTTGTGCCTCTGTTCATTCTGCCTGCACTAGATATGTGCTAACCTGGGCCTCTTTCTGCTTATACTGATTTCCATTGTGTTTCTGTCACCTGTCACCTGAGAAACACCAATATATGACATTTCAGGCCTTATTCAATGCTCAACTTTTTCTCTACATATCATCTCCCTTGAGAGCATGTCCATCCCGGTCCTATTTGTGTTGTCTTCCTTCTTTTCTGTGGATGAGCTCCTAGTACGTCCCGGGATGCCCTTAAGAGCACAGGTGTATCTGTGTGTACGAGAGGGAGGATGGTGGCCATGGGGATGACCTGCTCAGCATCCCTGGCCTGGGTGGAGGCACCCTCCCTGGTGCCTCTGTAGTCATGCTCTGGGTCTTTTTGCGGCTCAGATGAGACCACCCATACTGGCTGCCCCAGGTGGTGATCAAGCAGGCATGATGGCAAAGCCGATAGTCCTGCCCAGCACACGCATCTATCAATAGGCAGCATCTCAGGGCAATGCCCTGCTGTGCCGGGGAGACTTTCTTAGAACCATGTTGCAGAACCAACCTTCCTTCCTTCCCTCTGTCTTTCACAGACATTTCCCCTGCATGGGAGTCTCCAGGTATCTGACTACACCACTCCTGTTCCCTTTATTCCCAGCAGACATTCCTCAGTTTCTTGCACATGGAATCTCCTCCTGGTTCTCAGAGGACTCAACTGACAATTGGAGACAATTTATTAATTCAAATATTTCATTTAACTGGGAATTCCAAATAATGACATGAAAGATCAGTTCATCTAAATGGACCAGTGATATTTGATTGATAATATGCTAACAGCAGCCATTAATTAACACATCCAAGTCTTCTCAGGTCTTCCCTTTAAAGTCAGCACAGTGCTCAGAAAGCATTTCCCTGGATCACTTTCTTTTTCTAATACTTCGTATCTTTGTCTCCAGTGCTTGAATGACATTATTAGAGATATACTTGTTTTTAACTTATCCTGATTTTGTTAAATCTTCCCATTCTTATGTTTTTCTAATTGTGTATCCAATTGTGTCATTCATTTCTCAGAACCCAAAAGGCACCATCTGCCTAGAACGTTATAAGTGCTAATATCAAGACATGGATGACTAGATATCAGGCTTAGAATCTCAGCTTAGGCATTAATATGTATTTTCATTGCACGCATGTCAGATGGTATAAATAAGATCCACTGAATCCATTCACATTATATGTTTACTCTCACTGATATTTTCTAAAATTATGGGTCATTAAAACTGTTACCATATAGATCTCTCTGATTATTTATTATTCTTACTCTTCAGAAATATCAGAAATAAGCATTTAATGATTTTTTCCAACAAATCGTCAAGTATTTTCAAGAGTAGGTTGATGACAATTTTGCTGTCAGTATTTTTTCCATCGGTAAGATTGATGTGAAACCTTGAAATATATAGTGCTCACACCCTGGGAGATGAATGAACTAATATGCTTTCATAGCACAGAAATGCTCGTATTGATTTCAAGGCCACATTAGTATATTCAATGCTGCTTGCCTGGAATAAGCTGTCAAATTTCCTGGCTACCTACAGTTTCATAGCATGAAGTCATAGAGCAATCGCTGTTAGTGCATAGCAGGTTTCTGTTTTGCTTGTGTTCTTATGAAAGAAACACTGTATCCAGTGCATTTCAATTATTTTCCCACATCTACACATGTGTTGCACCCACACCACTGCCTCCAACTCCATGCTGAATATTCATCTTATTTAATTTAATTTTAAATATTGAATTATCTTCATATGTTTGTTTTTGAGTTATTGAAAAATGACACAATTTCTTGGAAGTTTCTATTAGACCTGTCTCTCCCATAACATTTATGGCAATTACTCCACATCTTGAAAATCAATTTATTATTGTGACAATTGATCTTATTTCCAGGTAGTCAATAGTAATCATAACCATCCTTAAAAACTGTAATGAAAAATAAATTCAAGTAGCATATGTTCTTCCAGGAGATACAGGTATAAGGTGAATCTGTATGAAGTGTGGCATTTAAGTACACAGTGTCTTTATTACATTTATCATTTGTCTCTGGTCCCAAACACTTTGCCTTACATACATTGTATAACCCATGAAAATTCAAATGATTATACTGAATGAATGAATGACTGCTAATGTTGTATTCTTTGAAGAGTCACAGTTTATTACTCTTTTGCAACCACAGTTTCTAAATCCTGAGTGCATTAGTGTGAAGAAGAAAAAAACAATGGATTCCAGTGGATGGTAAATGAAAATGCTGGAATAGTCATACTCACTTTAGATAGGTTAGCCTAGGACTACCTCTAAGTATCTCAAGGTTTCTGGGGATGCAGTTTGTGATTCCTGCCACAAAATGATATTATTTTATGTATTATGCTAATCATTTAATTAATACCAGTGAAAAGAATTACCAATTCTAAAGCCATTCACAGAATATATAGTCAGTCTTAAATGTGTGTCTGCCTCTTCATAATATATTTCATGACACATTCTTTATAATAATTTATGTAAATAACTCAAATATCTCTAACATTTTCTATTAGATAAAGAATACCAAAGTTTTTAAAAAAGGCAAATGCAACTTTTAAAACTCTAAAGTGTATGTTCAGGCTAGTCATAATTTAACTACATGTTCCTATAGAATTCACCCTCTGCCATCAATTCTGGCATTTAAAAAGCCTCTGCACCAGGAATGACTGAGACAATAGGTGGCATCAAGTTGTGTGATTTTGTGGAGATTTGGAATTATTTCTATCTCTGGACTTGCAAAACCTCCAAAATTTCCAGCTTTTCCTACTAGATATAATTTTTCTACAGATCTTAGCTAACACTCCCATCTGGGGCTCCCCAGAAAGACCTCTCATGCCACAGGGGGAAACAAATTCAGCAAGCATGACATGCCTGCCAGGATCTAGCTCTCGGACCTTTCTTCTCTCAGATCAGGAAAGCGAAATAACATGAAGAGCATGTGTGTGGGCTAACCCTGGTCCATCATGATGACAGGCTTCTCCCGCCCAATTGGAATAACAGTTTATCTTAAAGTTCTACATCCCTACTATTACCACAGTGCTTTCAAAAGCCTCTCTTCTTTCTCTTTTTTAAAAAAGTCAATTTGTTTAAAAAATTCCTTCTCACTACTCACAATAGCCAAGATATGGAATCAACCTAAGTGCTCATGAATAGATGAATTGATCAAGAAAATATGTGTGCATATACACAATGGAATATTGTGTACATATACACAATATACATGCACATATATCATTCAGCCATAAAAAGGACGAGATCCTTTCATTTGCAACAACATGGATGGAATTGGAAGACATTATGTAACTGAAATAACAGACACAAAGAGACAAATATCACATCTTCTCACTCATATCTGCGAGATTAAAACAAACAAACAAACAAAAACTAGTGTTAAGTAGCACAATAGGATGAGTATAGTTAGTAATAATTTATTGTGTAGTTTGAAATAACTGAGAGGAATTGAAATGTTCCTAACACAAAGAAATGATAAATGCCTGAGATGATGGATCCATCAACTATCTTGATTTGATCATGACGCATTGTACATATGTATCAAAACACCACATGTACCCCATAAATATGTACAACTGTCATCTACCTATAATAATCAGAAATAAATTTTTTTTTAAATCCTGCACTGGGCCAGATGTGGTGGCTAACACCTGTGATCCTAGCACTTTTGGGAGACTGAAGCAGGCAGATCACCTGAGGTTAGGAGTTCAAGGCCAGCCTGACCAACATGGAGAAACCCCGTCTCTACTAAAAAAATACAAAATTAGCCAGGCATGGTGGTGCATGCCTGTAATCCCAGCTACTTGGGATGCTGAGGCAGGAGAATAGCTTGAACCAGGGAGGTGGAGGTTGCAGTGAGCTGAGATGGCGCCATTGCACTCCAGCCTGGGCAACGAGAGTGAAACTCCGTCTTAATTAAAAAAAAAAAAAAAAAAAAAAAAAAATCCTGCTCTAGTTTTGCTGAATTGATATAAAGAAATAGATTGTATACATGACATTTTTCTTCATAAAATAAACGTAAAACATATACATATACACCCACACAACATGAAATATCTATCCAAATCTACATCTGGATATCAATATATGGCCCAGTGAAGTCAACCTGTGCTGACTCACCACCAACTGAAGAAGTAGAACATTACCATTTACTTACGCCTTCCCTATTTATTTCAGGTCTCAATCTTGTTATTATGTTTATTATTCCCTTTGTTAAAACATATTTTAAACACATATGAGAATATTTTAAAACATACATTATTCAGTTTAGCTTGTGATTGGGCATTATAAAATTACTATCATATTGAATATAACTTTCTATAACTTTAATTTTTCTTTCAATATCATGATTCTAAACATTTATCTACATATTTTTTGTACTTGAACATTATTCATTTTTTTTGTAATGTTTACTTCTCTGTTTCATTCTATTTTGTAAGTTATATATACACAGCTCTGATGATTGACATTTGGGTTGTTCTCCATTCTTGGTGTTTATGAACAGTACAATTAAGAATATTTTTGCACGTTTTACAAATTGGTCCAAATTGCTTCATAAATTGGTTTTATACTTAAACTCACAGAAAACTACCTAGTCTTGGCCAATCTAGTAAAATAATATCTTACTTGGTTCATTATATCACTTACCTGAATATCATTAAGTTTACTTTTATATGTTTATATATGTTTATATAGTACTATTACTTTTGCTGAGAAATAGTAGCTCACATATTATGCCAACTTTTATAGAGTTGTTTTTCCTGTATACTTTTTAAGAATTTTCACATATTCTGAATGTGAATCAATGTGTTTGTAATAGGCATTGCAAATATCTTTTGTCATTTTGTAGTGTGATTTAGCTTTTTTCTTTTTCTAAGATCATGAATAGGATTTTATATGTTTTCTTCTAAATGTTTAAAGCTTTGACTTTCAGATGTAAGTGTTTGATTTGGCATATAGTGTAAGGTAATACATTTCCTTCATTTTTCCATATGGAAGTTTTATTTTATTTGTGCTTTATAGATATTTATTGTACCAGAATATACAACAATAATGAACCCTAAGAGTATGCTTGCTGAATTTTTATACACAGGTATAGTTTTGTAGTTACTACTAAGTTACACAAATGTAATCATCTAACACAAAAAGCATTCCAACAGTCAAAAGTTTATCCAATGTCCATTTCCAGTCAATACACATCCCTGCTCCATAATCACTATAATATCTTAATCAATTATGTGTGCAAAATCTTACACTTATTTTTGTTAATGAAGTCATACAATATGTATTCCTTTCTATCTTTTCCTCTAAATAAAAGTCTGTGCTCCTGGTGGGAGCCAGAGGTACCTCGGACTTAGTACAATTTTAGTTCTTTTCAAAGACCTTCACTATATTCTCAAATCATTCATTTCCTTTATTGCAGGGTGAGAGCACATACAGGAATACTACATGGAATTTTTCAGCAACCTATGCCATCCTCATAATAATCTGGCCTATACTATCAGAGAAATGTGCTTTACCAATTTCTCACTCGTATTTTATTGAAAACAGTATATATTTGATGTTTAGGGCAGAAAAAATTGAAGAAATATTGAGATGATGGGAGTGAAAATCACAATGTGTATGTATTAATGTGTACACATATTCTGTATTCTAAACTGCATCTTACATACCCAAAGGTTCAGCAGTTGGAACTCCATAAACAACAATTCTCCTTGCTGTACATGTATGGACTTATATAGCCTTTTAAATTACTGAGCTTTTACTTCAAATTCTAGTCTTTCCTGTGGGGATTGTTGCTTCACACACCTATTAACATTCACCCCAAACTGTAGTGAGGTCCCACAAGACATCTGTCTCCTCCCCATTCCTATATTTCTCCCTGGAGGGTATATAATGCAAACTTCAGGTCTTCTCAAAGCATTGTGAATAGTCTACCGTTAATTAAAATTTCATTATTAGATTGTAAAGTTAAGGTAGACTTGAATAATATTTAATCAAGCTTATAAATTAAAACAAATCAGGATCATAATTACAGTTTCCATAACACAGAATTTTTTGCAACATGCTTCGCCTAATGGAAGAAAACTTTGTACTCCCAATAAAGTATATATATTTCAATAGAACATAGACTACCACATTATAGACAGAAAGAGAGACTGAGCAACCTACAGGCGGGCAGCTCTATTCAATACCCACACCCCTATGAACACATAAATACTACGGAATCTACATTTTGCAACAGGACAGGAAAGAAGCTGTGGCAAGTGGGGCGGCGTGAAACCTGAAAGCCCTGCTTGCTTTCTCACGTGGCAGACTTGTAGCCTGGGGCAAGTTCTTAGCCCTGCTGACCTGCTTCCTGGAAATGAACTTGGTGCTGTTGGTGGGGGGCGGGCATGATGGGAGTGAGACTGGTAATTTGGACTTCATGGGAACTGGGAGACGTCTGTAACTGCTGACTTTCCCCTACTTTCCTGGTGATATGCAAGACACAGCAGAGACAGCCATAATCCTCCTGGGAACAAAATCCAGTGGCCTGAGTACAACACCCCTATCCCCCACAGCAGCGACAGCAAACCCCACTCAAGGAGAGCCTGAGCTCAGACATGCATAATCTTGCCTCCACCTGATGGCATTTCTCTATCCACCCTGGTAGTCAAAGACAAAAGACATAATCTCTTGAGAGCTCTAGGGCCCCACCTAATCCTCCCTGTACATATGCAGATGATGATCTCTTGAAAGTTCCCTCTGCTGAAGGCCAACAGTCACAAAACTATTGTAATAAAACTACAACTAAGGACCCTCACAGATACCACTTCACTCCCCTGCCACCTCCACTGGAACAGGTGCTGGTATCCATGGCTAAGAAACCTGAAGACAGTTCACATCACATAGCTCTGTGCAGACACTCTCCAGTGCCTGGAGCCTGGTAGCTCCGGTGGGTGGCTAGATCCAGAAGAGAAATAATAAACACTAAAGTTTGGCTCCCAGGAAGCCACATCCCTAGGAAAAGGTGGAGAGTGCTATTTCAAAGGAGCACCCCATGGGACAAAAGCTTCTGAACAACAGCACTTGAGCCCCAGATCTTCCTTCTGACATAGTCTACATAAATGAGAAAGACCCAGAAAAACAATTCTGGTAATGTGGCAAAACAAGGTTCTTTAACACCCCAAAAGATCACACTAGCTCACCAACAATGGATCCAAACCAAGAAGAAATCTCTGAATTGTCAGAAAAAGAATTCAGAAGGTCAATTATTAAGCTAATCAAGAAGGTACCAGAGAAGGGTGAAGTCCAACATAATGAAATCAAACAAATCATGCAAATATAAAGGGAAAAAATCTTCAGTGAAATAGATAGCATAGATAAAAAACAGTCACAACTTCTAGAAATGAAGGACACACTTGGAGAAATGCAAAATACACTGGAAATTCTCAGCAACAGAATTGAACAAGCAGAAGAAAGACATTCAGAGCTTGAGGACAAGGTTTTAGAATCAACCCAATCCAACAAAGGCAAAGAAAAAAGAACTAAAAAATAAACAAAGCCTCCCAGAATTTTAGAATTGTGTTAAATGACCAAACCTAAAAATAATTTGTATTCCTGAGGAAGAAGAAAAATATAATAGTGTGGAAAACATATTTGAGGAAATAATTGAGGAAAACTTCCCTCAACGTGCTAGAGACCTAGACATTCAAATACAGGAAGCCCAAAGAACACTTGTGAAATTAATTGCAAAAAGATCATTACCTAGCCACATAGTCATGAGGTTATCTAAACTCAAGATGAAAGAAAGAATCTTAAGAGCTCTAAAGCAAAAGCACCAGATAATCTATAAAAGAATACCTATCAGATTAACAGCATATTTCTCAGCAGAAATCCTATAGGCTAGAAGGGATTGGGGCCATGTCTTCAGACTCCTTAAACAAAACAATTATCAGTCAAGAATTTTGTATCCAGTGAAGCTTCATAAAGGAAGGAAGCATACAGTCTTTTTCAAAAAAACAAATACAGAGAAAATTCGTCCCTACCAAGCCCGCACTACAATAACTGCCAAAAGGTATTCTAAATCTTGAAACAAATCTTTGAAATACACCAAAATACAACCTCCCTCAAGCACAAATTTCACAGAACATATAAAATAAAAAGTTTTTTTTTTAAAAAAAAGGTATTCAAACATTCAAATAGCACAATGAATAGAATAGTACCTCACATGTCAATACTAACATTGAATGTAAATGGCCTAAATGTTTCAATTAAAAGACACAGAATGGTAGAATGGATAATAATTCACCAACCAAGTATTTGCTGTCTTCGTAAGACTCACTTGATACATAAGGACTCACATAAACTTAAGGTAAAGCAGTGGAAAGTGATATTCCAGGCAAATGGACACAAAAGTCAAGGAGGAATAGCTATTCTTACATTAGCCAAAACAAACTTCAAAGAAAGTGTAGTTAAAAAAGACAAAGAGGGACATTATATAATGCTAAAAGGACTTGTCCAACAAGAAAATATCACAATCCTAATACATATGCACCTAACACTGGAGCTCCAAGTTTTGTAAAACAATTACTACTAGACCTAAGAAATGAGGTAAACATCAACACAATAATAGTGGGGTACTTCGATACTCCACTGACAGCACTATCAAGTATCAAGACAGGTATCAAGACAGAAAGTCAACAAAGAAACAATGGACTTAACAAGTATTTACAAAACATTCTAATCTAACAACTGCAGAATATACATTCTATCCATCAGCACATGGAACATTCTCCAAGATAGACCATATGATAGCCATAAAAAAGTCTCAATAAATTATAAATAATTAAAATTATATTAAGTACTCTCTCAGAGCAGAGTAGAATAAAACTAAAAATCAACTCCAAAAGGAATCCTCAAAACCATACAAATACATGGAAATTAAATAACCTGCTCTTGAATAATCATTGCGTCAACAATGAAATCATGGTGGAAATTTAAAAAATTATTTAAACTGAATGATAATTGTGACACAATCTATTAAAACTTCTGGGATACAACAAAGGCAGTACTAAGAGGAAAGTTCATAGCCCTAAATGCCTGCATCAAAACATCTGAAAGAGCACAAATAGAAAATCTAAGGTCACACTTCAAGGGACTAGAGAAACAAGAACCATCCAAACCCAAACGTGGCAGAAGAAAAGAAATAACAAAGATCACAGCAGAACTAAATGAAAGTGAAACAAACAAAAAATAAAAAGAAAGATAAATGAAACAAAAATCTGGTTCTGTGAAACAACAAATAAAATTGATAGATCATTAGTGACATTAACCAAGAAAAGAAGAGAGAAAAGCCAAATAAGCTCAATTAGAAATGAAAGGGTAGATATAACAATGGATACCACAGAAACATGAAAGATCATTCAAGGCTACCATGAACACCTTTCCACACATAACTAGAAAACCTAGAGGATATGGGTAAATTTCTGGAAATATATAACCCTCCTAGATTAAACAAGGAAGAAATGGAAATTCTGAACAGACCAAAAACAAGAAGCAAAATTGAAATGGTAATAAAAAAGAATTGCCAACACAAAAATGTCCAGGACCAGATAGATTCACAGCTTAATTCTATCAGATATTCAAAGAAGAATTGGTATCAATCCTATTGACACCATGCCAAACAACAGAGAAAGATGGAATCCTCCAAAAATCATTCTGTGAAGCCAGTATCACTCTAATCCCAAAAAAATCAGGAAAGGACACAACACAAAGAAAGGAAACTACAGACGAATATCCCTGATGAATATAGAAGCAAAAATCCTTAACAACGTACTAGCTAACTAAATCCAACAATATATCAAAAAACTAATCCACCATGATCAAGTAAGTTTATACCAGAAATGCAGGGACAGTTTAACATCCACAAGTCAATAAATGTGTTACACCCCATAAACAGAATTAAAAACAAAAATCACATGACTATCTCAATAGACACAGAAAACTCATTTGACAAAATCCAGCATTCCTTTATGATTAAAACCCACAGCAAAATTGGCACAGAAGGGACATACCTTAATGTTATAAAAGCCATCTATGACAAACCCACAGCCAACATAACACTGAACAGGGAAAAGTTGGAAACATTCCTGCTGAGAACTGGAACAAGACGAGGATGCCCACTCTTACCAATTCTGTTCAACATATTACTGGAAGTCCTAACCAGAGTGATCAGATAAGAGAAAGAAATAAAGGGCATCCGAATCAGTAAGGAAAAAGTCAATGAGTCACTGTTTGCTGATGATATGGTTATACACCTAGAAAACCCTAAAGACTCATCCAAATGGCTCCTAGAACTGATAGATGAATTCATCAAAGTTTGAGGATACAAAATCAATGTACACAAATCAGTAGTTTTGCTATACACCAACAGCAACCACGCTGAGAATCAAATCAAGAACTCAACTCCTGAAAAAAAAAATGATGTAAGAATATACCTAACGAAGGAGTTGAAAGAACTCTCCAAGGAAAACTGCAAAACACTTCTGAAAAAAAATCATAGACGACACAAACAAATGGAAACATATCCCATGCTCATGGATGGATAGAATGAATATTGTGAAAATGACCATACTGCCAAAAGCAATCTACAAATTTAATAAAATTTCTATAAAAATACTACCATCATGTTTCACAGAACTTGAAAAGGCAATCCTAAAATTCATAAGGAACAAAAAAAGAGCCCACATAGCCAAAGCAAGGCTAAGCAAAAAGAATAAATCTGGAGGTATCACATTGCCTGACTTCAAACTATACTATAAGACCAGTCACCAAAACAGTATGGTACTGTCATAAAAATAAGCACGTAGACCAATAGAACAGAATAGAGAACACAGAAATAAACTCAAATACTTACAGCCAAATGGCCTTTGTCAAAGCAAACAAAAACATAGTGGGGAAAGGACACCCCTTTCAACAAATGGTGCTGGGATAATTAGCTAGCCACATGTGTGGGAATGAAACTGGATCCTCATCTCTCACCCCATACAAAAATCAACTCAAGATGGATTAAGAACTTAAATCTAAGACCTGAAACTATAAAAATTCTAGAAGATAACATGGGAAAAACTCTTCTAGACATTGGCTTAGGCAAGGATTTCCTGAGCAAGAACCCAAAAGCAAATGCAATAAAAACAAAGATAAATTGCTGGTACTAAATTAAACTAAAGAGATTTTGCATGTCAAAAGAAATAGCAAAGTAAACAGACAACCCACAGAGTGGGAGCACATCTTCACAATCTATACTTCTGACAAATGACTAATATCCAAAATTTAAAACAAACTCAAATAAATCAACAGGAAAAAAACAAACAACTCCATCACAATGTGGGTTAAGGACATGAAGAGATAATTCTCAAGATAAACAAATGGCCAACAAACGTATAAAAAAATGCTCAACGTCACTAATTATCAGGGAAATGCAAGTCAAAACCACAATGTGATACCACCTTACTCCTTGAAGAATGGCTATAATCAAAAAATAAAAGAAAGTAGATGTTGGCATGGGTATGGTAGAAAGGGATCACTTATACAGTGTTGGTGGGAATGTAAACTAGTACAACTACAGAAAACTGTGGAGATTCCTTAAAGGATTAAAAGTAGAATTACCACTTGATCCAGCAATCTCACTGCTGTGTATCTACCCAGAGGAAAAAAAAAAGTCATTATTCATAAAAACATACTTGCACATGCACATTTATAGCAGCACAATTTGCAACTGAAAAATATGGAACCAGCCCAAATGCCCATCATTCAATGACTGGATAAAGAAATTATGGTGTATATATACCACGGAATACTATTCAGCCATAAAAGGAATGAATTAATGGCATTCACAGCAACCTGGATAGAACTGGAGACTATTATTCTATGTGAAGTAACTCAGGAAGGAAAAACAAACATTGTATGTTCTCACTCATAAGTGGAAGCTAAGCTATGAGAATGCAAAATCATAAGAATAATACAATGGACTTTGGGAACTCGCAGGAAAGCGTGGGAGGTTGGTGAGGGAAAAAAGACTATGCATTAGGTACAGTATACACTGCTGGGGTTATGGGTGCACCAAAATCTCAGAAATCATGACTAAAGAACTTACTCATGTAACCAACCATCACCTGTTTCCCAAAAACCAATTGAAATTAAAAATAAAATAAAATGTAAACAAAGGCCACGTAGCTGAGGACTGATCCCGCCAACTGCCCTTCCTTGGAGCTCTCTTCCTCTGGTGCTATGTTTTCTGTCAGTTCCCAGCACACTTACAGGCAGTCTCCTGTGCAAACTTTCACATGGCTATCAAGGGCTCTATCCCTCACATATGCCCCTTACACTTCTGGGCCCCACAGACTTTTGGAGGGCAAGAAAATACCAGTTAAATCTCTTTTCTTTTATCCTGATGTTAGAGAATATGCCCAGCCTTTATCTCTTGGATTTGTCATGGGGCAGGGTGGGGTCAGATACTAGTGCACTGCATCCCCAATGCACAGGTCCATGCTATTAGTAATCTCTGTGTGGCTCCTTTTTCTAGACCTAAAGTGAAATGAACAAACAAAACCTGACCTCTTATCTCTCCCTTCAGTGGTCAGATCTGAGACTTTGGCATGGCAATATTGCATTTTCCAAAGAAATGATTTCAATAAGCAGATCTCCATTATACTGTCTACCATTTTGTATCTTCTTTTTGGGCTTGACAGTCCCTGAGATGGTTCTCGTCCAATTACTTTGAAATTTCTGCATCATGGTGCTAAACATCCCTTTGAACTTTCACCGTGTTTTGAATTTTGGTACCTTAGCCTCAACTTCCATTAATATCCTCTTATAGGGAATTCATATTGAGATATTTCTCTAAACATGCAACTATTTCACCTAGTATGTTCTCACACTTAAATTCAAAATTAGTGAAATTAATTCATCATTTTATAGCAAAAGGAAGGAACTCTTTCATTACACTTTTCTTAGAGTTCAGAGTTTTAGACATGAATAAGGCTGTCAGGTTCAGGCTCTGACAAACCGGGTCTTGGAGAGAACTTTGCAGTTTGGCTTGTTATGCTAATTGAAGTGAAACAGCATTTTGCATATTTAAAATCATGTCCACTAATTTCTCTAACAGGTTTTCCAGTATTCAGACCACTTCCAGTTCTGTTCTTCACTACTCTACCCAGCATAACACAAAGTAGAAGTGAAATGATTCCAGGTGTAAATATAGGCCTGTATTTCACCTCATGACTGGAACTTTCTGTTGAGGGAATTATCTTGTAGCTAATTTCTGCCATCCTGTTCCAATAGGAAGCTGAGAGTTGACTACATCTATGGGCCTTCCAGTGTTACGGTCTGGTCGTTACTTCAAAGAAGAGATATAAAGTGCTTCCAAATGGCTCATCCATCACACAGTTATCAAGAACCAATTAACAGCAATGCAACAACACATTGGTAAGATTTGTTTTGGAGTTTGTTGTTGTTGTTTTTAAATCTAAATCCAATTTCTAAACTTCAAGAGATTATTCTAGTGGTGGAAAGAGAAATACAAATAGACAAGTTCTAGTAAAACATGGCAAGTGCTATAACACAGATATGAATAGAACGCTATGGGAGTGAATAAATGTGGAGGAGCTCACAGTGCTTGGAGAAGAGAAGGTAACATGTTACTTACTAGATTGAAGGAGGAATGAAAGAGTCATGTCAGTCAGTTGGGGGTAAAAGTCACCTGATTGTGATTTTCAATTCATTTGAAACAGTGACTGCATCCAAAATATCTGTCAGAAAATATTCATATATTTTATTTAAAAAGCATAAAGCATATGTCATTTTATTTAAGGGAATCTAGAATATCAATTGACTGAAAAATCACAGTTCTTTGTGTTTTGTTATTCTTTTGAAGCGTCTGATACACTCAGAATTACTTTGTGGTTTTGTATTTGTAACTAAACGCAATGTATTCTTGCATCCTAACATGCTATTACCTGTACTTTTAGATTTTTGGTATTTATTTCCCAAATCACTGAAGGACATTGGACATGCTCTTCTTCACTCTGACTCCATCAATCAACTTTGGTTTCTTGACTACCAGGTATTTACCCCACAGCATCTTCCTTCTCTCTGAATTGTGGAATTATGTTAACAATTTCCCTAGGGATAAGTATAAAATCTCCATTTAAAACTGACTTAATTATATTTTAAGTTAGTACAAGAAGTGACCATACGTTAACTCTATTCAAAACACTTGTGTATCAGTGGTCAGATTTAAATTTTCATAGTTAGGGAATTATTAGACAACAAAATTGTGATGAATAAGAGTAGCTATTTCTTGATAAATGATCAGAGACTGATTACAGCTACTATATTTCTAGTAGTGATCCTTTAATAACACAGGATATAATTTTCTCTTCAAAGTCATGAAGTATTCTTAACAGACCATTTCAAGTCTGGTTCCATAAGAATAAGTACCAAAAATATTTAGAGTTGGTGACCATGATCTTATACATTACATGAATGCTGAGAAGAAAAAAGATTTATGGGCCATCTGATTGCATATAAATGAATTGCAATATAGATGAAAGGAAGCAAAGACATCAGTCATACACAATATAAATAATATGTCCTAGTAGCTAATCACCATTTATTGGCCTTGAGTTCACTGATATAGGTCATCTTTACATATTGTTGTAGAGTAAAATTTACAAGTCATGTCAATAGTCAGGCATATTCAACATTCATCCACTCATTTAGCAAATATTTATTGAGCAGTGTACCTGGGTGATGGAAATGAAATACGAATAGACATGACCTATCCTTTAATAATTTTTAGGGCAGAGGTATTCAAATATTCATTTTATGAAACATTACAACTGGGAGAGCACATGGGGCAAGCTGGCTCTTCACTCTAGTGTAAATTACAGGAAAAAGAATCTTAACCACTTTGTCTTGGAAATGGCTTGCAAAGCATGATGCGTGCTTACAAGAGAACATGAGTTTTACATGACTCATAAGGTTAAGGGTAACACAGGTATTACCTGTATTATATGTTTACCCCCATCCCTCAGGTGAAAACATATGGCCATATATCAAAGGATCACATTTTATCCCACAAATATATACAATTTTTATCTATTAGTTAAAACTAAAAAGAAAATGGAAAGCACACAGATGCCAATGACATTTTTATTTCCCCTCCATTCCCCCCAAAAACGTAAGTGGTAAGTCTATGTAATTGGAACATAGAATTATATGATTTAGAGATTCAAAGAAAAACTGAGGAGAAAACTGGGAACCATATTGTTAAGAACTTTTCTATCATAGTTAGCTGTTTAATCCATATATTTTAAACAATGGAGAATTTCTTAGGAATTTAAATGAGGTAATGCCATGGAATTTCCTCGTCTCCTTCTAGTAGAGGTGTGCGTGATAAAGCAAGTAGGGTGGGAAGCTTGGTGGCGAGGCAAGAACGCAGATAGACAAAAGGATTGGGGTGCTGACTTTGTGATTCTGTGGGGTGATCCACCCTGTGCAATGGGGAGGAGGAGGGACCATTAGCATCGAACATGAAATGAAACACTGAAAATACAAATGATCCTCATATGTGACCTGGAATTTTGGATATCAATATTTATTTGTATGCATTTACATACTTTCTATATATCAACTCTGGTTTCAAGTTTATTTATAGATGGGCATTATCTAAATCACTGACTCCTGTTTTCTGCTCTAAATATTTAGGTAATGCTGGGCCCCCTGAGAATTATAGCACCCCCTGGCTTGAGCTTCACTGGCTTTGGAGTTATATTTTCTCATGTTGGAGCACAATTTACCTGATTATATGTGCTATAAAATGGATATTTCATGTTTACAAAGACTTTGGGCCCCTTCCAATGTAGATGTTCAACATAATTTACTATTGTTGACTGTTTTATGTGCTACACAGAACAGAAACATAACTGAAAGTCAGCTACAGAGTGTGGGGCTGACAAATCATATTATGTTCAATTATAGGAATGGGAAACATTGCCAACCTTAATCATTCACTTCTCTTCATGAACACAAAATACCAGTTTCACTGGGATATCTTTAAATATGCCTGAATGTAGCAGTTTGTTGGGGCTGGATCAGACTTGAGGAAGCCAATGGTCATCTGTTCAGGAGTTTTGTAAGCTTACTCCCCAATGGTTAGTTATCAGGGGAACTCGCCCCTGATAATTCAACGTGAGTCCTTTTCTATGTTTCCTAAGTGTCAGCTGGTTTGAGAAATAAAGGGAAATAGTACAAAAGAGAGAAATTTTAAAGCTGGTTGTCCGGGGGAGACATCACATATCAGCAAGTTCCATCATGCCCCACAAGCCGCAGAACTAGCAAGTTTTTATTACTGATTTTCAAAGAGGAGGGAGTGTACGAATAGGGTGTAGTCACAGAGATCACATGCTTCACAAGGTAATAAAATATCACAAGGCAAATGAAAGCAGGGAGAGATCACAGGACTGAGGTAAAATTAAAATTGCTAATGAAGTTTCAGGCACATATTGTCATTGATAACATCTTATCAGGAGACAGGGTTTGAAAGCAGACAACCGGTCTAGCCAAAATTTATTAGGCAGGAATTTCCTCATCCTAATAGGCCTGGGAGTGCTAAGGGAGACTGGGGCTTATTTCATCCGTTATCTACAACTATAAAAGACAGATGTCCCCAGAGCGGCCATTTTAGAGACTTAACTCTAGGAATGCATTCTCTTTCTCATGAATGTTCCTTGCTGAGAAAAAGAATTCAGCAATATTTCTCCTGTTCGCTTTTGAAAGAAGAGAAATATGACTCTGTTCTGCCCAGCTCTCAGGTAGGCTGACCCAGAAGTTATCTCCCTTGTTCCCTGAACATCACTGTTATCCTGTTCTTTTTTCAAGGTGCCCAGATTTCATATTGTTTAAACAATTTGTGCAGTTAACGCAATCATCACAGAGTCCTGAGGTGACACACATCCTCAGCTTACGAAGATGACGGGATTAAGAGATTAAAGTGATGACAGGCATAGGAAATCACAAGAATATTGATTGGGGAAGTGATAAATGTCCGTGAAATCTTCACAATTTATATTCAGAGATTGCAGTAGAGACAGGCGTAAGAAATTATAAAATTATTAATTTGGGGAACTAATAAATGTCCATGAAATCTTCACAGTTTATGTTCTTCTGCCATGGCTTCAGCCGATCACTCTGTTTGGGGTCCCAGAATTCCCACAACAGTTACTAACTTGAAATGGATCATGGTGGGGGCATTTATAAAATTGAATGGGTTATAGTGGGAGCATTTATAAAATGGAAGTCCACAAACATTACACATGAGGCCTTTTTTTTCTTGGACACCTGGTTTACCAACTCACCACTATCTGAATTCAACAGCCACTACATAACCTAGTTTGATAAGTCACTCAGTCAAATGTTTATAATATAGTTATTAAGTCATACTGCAATAATAGATATCCTTTTATTTCTTCTTCACTAATTTGGACATGTTCTGTATTTCATGAAAAGAAAAACATGGAAATAAATTGTGATCAGGTTCTGACAGCAAGTTTTCATTTTTTTTTTTTTTTTTTTTTGCTTTCTACAATAAAGGTTTACTTAAAAGCATGATTAAAACAGATATTACAAATTAAATATATTGCATGTGCAGTGGGAAAGATCTAGGTTTTTGGCTTATGCAATTTGTGGGACCCTCTCTAAGAAAAAAATGATTACAAAGGGAAACTAAACAGTGAGTAATCATTTACAGTAAAAATAATGAATTAAAAATTTTCAAAAGCTAACAAATATTATGAAAATCAAAAAATTCAGAAAAATAGCATAATTATTTACTCATTAATGACCCAATATTTCTCTATACCCTCTTACAATCTTGGACTGCATATATTTTCATGGGTTTTCCTATAACAATGACATTACAATATCATTTCATATAGAGATAATAGAAATGTAATTCAATTTTTCCCCCAGCAATGTTAATTGCAATTTCATTTTTATTATTTACACTTAGGATCCATGAAACATTGGTCTTCACATTCTTTGTACTCTCTCTATTTGCAGAGTCTTCCCAGAGGCTGTAAGTGGAGTGATTACAAATCACATAAATACATTCTATTAACTCCTTGTTAATTCTACTTCCCCATTTCTCCAAAAGCCGTTTGCCTCTCTATCTTTGTCTGTTTTGTGCTGCTATAACAGAATAGCACTGACTGGACAATTTATAAAGAAGGGAAATTCATTTTCTTACAGTTCTAAAGGACGAGAAGTCATGCTCAAGGGACTGGCATCTTGCAAGAGTCTTCTTGCTGCATCCTCACATGGTGGAGGACAGGAGGGCAAGAGACAGTAAACTTCCTTTGCCAAGCCCTTTATAATGGCATTAGTCTATTCATCAGGGCAGAACCCTCTTGACCTAAACACCTCTGCTGAGCCCTATCTCCCAACCTTGTTGCAATGGGTATAAAGATCCCAAAACATAAATTTTGGGAAACACATTCAAACCATAGCACCCACCAACATCACTCCACATACAAAAGGAAGAGAATGAAAAAACCTGTCTTAAACATCCTGCTTTTACAAAATGTTCAATAATAGGACCTTATGTGCACATTGTTATATCCCAGTAAAGGCCTTGGAAAGAACACATGGACGAGAGAGGATCTGAAGTTTACTTTTCATTGCTACACAATAAGTGCACTCTCCATGCAACACATTGGTTTTTAGTTGCTGCCTGGAGCAGAATGAGAGGAAGGCCCTAAGAGCACTATGGGTCAGCAGGAAAGAGGATCATGACTCATTTCATGGTGGCATGAGACTGAGGACTGTGGTGCAAAAAGTAAGTACTTACCATTCTTTCTGAAGAAACATGGCTCTTCTGAATCATTCATGAATTGTCTATGAAGGCAAGCTGGCAACATTTACAGATGATCTCAATCTGCTCTGTCCAATATGGTATCTACTACCAATATTGCTGTTGAGAACTTGAAATGTGACTAATACAAACTGAGATGTGCTGTAATCATAAGATGCACATTGAATCTCAGAGACCTGTGTGGCTCTTGTTTATGACCCTCATGTATCTATTATTCAGCACCATTCTGGGTCATTACTCATAGGTATTTTACCATTTCAATATTTCTTAGCCAATAACAATTTTAAATGATACACCTTGAATACTCCATTTATTTATGGAATGAAAGAATTGAAACGAAGACAAAATATAATAATAGATAACAACTTTACAAAGATACCAGCAGGTAGAAAAATGGCTTAATTTTCTATATTCAGAATGCATGAGCTATTATCTATAATACAATTTTGAAAACTATGGCAGTTTGTGAATTAGCATAATTTTTAAGATGTTTATTTTGAAATAGTTATACATTATAAAAGTTGCAATCATAAAACAGAAGTCACCGATATACTTCACCCTGTTTTTCCCAATGGTTGCATCTTATGTATTCATAGTATAATATACTCTCCCCACCCCAGGAAATTGACATTTGTATAACATGCATATATTGTTCTGTGCCATTTTATCACATGTATAGATTTATACAACCACCAGCATATAAATATCCAGAACTACTCCATCACTACAGGGATCTCCCTCTTGCAATCCTTTTATAGTCACAGGTACTCCCTTTTGCCTCACAATCCCTAATCACTGGCAACCACTAATCTGTTCCCCATTTCAATAATTTTTTTTACATTTTGAGCGTGATGATTTGGCTGTAATTTGTAAAAGTGCTATGAAAAATAATGTACATATTTTCACTTAGACATAAAATTCCTAGAGTATAAATGCTGGCTCATATGGCAAAATGTGCCTTTAAATATGTTAAGAAAAGCATAACTATTTTCCAGAGTGGCTGAACCATTTTTCATTTTCACCAGCAATGTATGAGAAATCCTGTTTCTCCACATTCTTGCCTACATTTGATATTGTCCTTGGAAAACTATGTTAGCTATTCCAAAAGATACAAATTGATATCTTGCAGTGGCCTTAGCGTGCATTTAACTAAGGGCTAGTGATGCCAACATCTTTCCATGTGCTTATTTGCCACCCTCTTCAATGAAATGTCTGCTTATATATTTTGTCTATTTTCCAATTGGATTGTTTTTGGTATTTCACTGGTGTTTTCAGAGTTGAAATGAGATACTTAGTATTATATATTCTACAGACTAATCCTTTGTCAAAGTTACAACTTGAGAATATATTTTCTCAGTTTATAACTTGTCTTTTTATCTTCTTAACAGGATCTTCTACAGATAAAATGTTTTGAACTTTATCAAACATGACTTATCAAATTTTTCCCTTTATGTACCATTTTTTGTTTCATGTCTAAGAAATTTTCAACAAGCACTAGAAACCACAGGATTTTCTCCTATGCTATTTTTCCAAAAGTGTTACACTTTTACATTTTACACATAAATCTATGATCAGCTTTGATTTAATTTTTATTATAAGGTATGAAGCTTAGATCAAGGTTCACTTTTTTCCTGTAGCTAGTCAACTGTTCTATTACCATTTTCTGTAAACACTATCTTTCTTCCATTGAATTCCTTTGTGTGTGTGGTTATTTCTGCATCCTCTCTTTTTGTTTTTGTTTGTTTCTGTTTTTTATTTTAAAAGAATTTATTTGAAATTTATAATGTATAACAAAGATTTATTTGTACATTCCACCAAGAACTGGTTGCATTTTCAACTCCTTTTCCCTAAAAGTAGATGGTTTTATTGTAGGTATTTCTTTATAAAAAAAAAAAAAAAAGTATTTTATTTTACTTTAAGTTCTGGGGTACATGTGAAGGATTTGCAGGTTTGTTACATAGGTAAATGTGTGCCATGGTCATTTGCTGCACCTATCAACTGATCACATAGGTATTAAGCCCAGCATGAATTAGCTATATATCCTGGTGCTCTTCCTCCTCCTACCCCCACAACAGCACCCCCACACACAGTGTGTGTTGGTCCCCCTGCCCCATGTCCATGTGTTCTCAGTGTTCAGCTCCCACTTATAAGTAAAAACATGTGGCGTTTGGTTTTCTGTTCCTGTGTTTGTTTGTTGAGGATAATGGCTTCCAGCTCCATGCATGTCACTGCAAAGAACATGAGCTCATTCCTTTTTGTGGCTGCTTAGTATTCCATGGTATATATGTACCACATATTCTTTATCCAGTTTATCATTGATGGGCATTTTGGTTGATTCCATGTCTTTGCTATTGTGAATAGTGCTGCAATGAACATACACATGCATGTATCTTTATATAACAGAATGATTTATATTTCTTTGGGTATATACCCAGTAATGAGATTGTTGGGTCAAGTGGTATTTCTGCCTTAAGTATTCAAGGAATCGCCACACAGTCTTCCACAATGGTTGAACTAATTTACATTTCCACCAACAGTGTAAAAGCATTCCTATTTCTCCACAGCCTCACTAGCATCTGTTGCTTCTTGACTTTTTAATCATCATTCTGACTGGCAGGACATGGTATTTCATTGTGGTTTTGATTTGATTACGCTAATGATCAGTGATGTTGAGCTTTTTTTTCAAAGGTTTGTTGACAGCATAAATCTCTTCCTTTGAGAAGTGTCTGTTCATGCCCTTTGCCCAGTTTTAAATGGGGTCGTTTGCCTTTTTTTTTTTTTTTTTTTTTTTTTTTGTAAATTTCTTTAAGTTTCTCATAGATGCTAGATATTAGACTTTTGTCAGATGGATAGACTGCAAAAACTTTCTTCCATTCTGTAGATTGTCCATTCATTCATGATAGTTTCATTTGCCGTGCATAAACTCTTTAGTTTAATTAGATTACATTTGCAAATTTTTGCTATTGTGGCAATTGCTTTTGACATTTTCATCATGAAATCTTTGCCCATGCCTGAATGGTATTGCCTAGATTTTTGTGTCCTGAATGGTATTGCCTAGATTTTCATCTAGAGTTTTCATAGTTTTGGGTTTTACATTTAAATCTTTAATCCATCTTGAGTTAATTTTTCTATAAGATGTAAGGAAGGGGTCCAGTTTCAATTTTCTGCATATGGCTAGCCTATTTTCCCAGGAATATTTATTAAGTAGGGAATCATTTCCCCATTGCTTGCTTTGGTCAAGTTTGTCAAAGGTCAGATGGTTGTAGATGTGTGGTCTTATTTGTACCAGAACTACATTGTTTTGGTTACTGAGGCCTTGTAGTATAATTTCAAGTTGTATAGTGTGATGCCTCCAGCTTTGTTCTTTTTGCTTAGGATTGTCTTGGCTATATGGGCTCTTTTTTGGTACCATATGAATTTTGAAGTAGTTTTTTTCTAATTCTGTGAAAAATGTCAATGGCAATTTAATGGGAATAACATTGAATCTATACATTACTTTGGGAAGTATGGCCATTTTCATGATATTTGTTCCTCCTATCCATGAGCATGGAATGTTTTCCATTCATTTGTGTTCTCTCTGATTTCCTTGAGCAGTGGTTTGTAGCTCTCCTTGAAGAGGTCCTTCACTCCTCTTGTTAGCTATATTCCTAGATATTTTATTCTCTTTGTAGCAATTGTGAATAGGAATTTATTCATGATTTGGCTCTCAGCTTGTCTATTGTTGGTGTATAGGAATGCTTGTGATTTTTGCACATTGGTTTTGTATCCTGATACTTTGCTGAAGTTGCTTATCAGCTTACAAAGCTCTGGGGCTGAGACAACTGGTTTTTCTAGATACAGGATCATGCCAATTATAAACAGAGACAGTTTGACATCCTCTCTTCCTATTTCAATACACTTTATTTCTTTCTCTTGCCTGATTACCCTGGCCAGAACTTCCAATAGTATGTTGAGTAGGAGTGGTGAGAGAGTTCTTGTTTTGTACCGGTTTTCAAGGGGAATGCTTCCAGTTTTTGCCCATTCAGCTGCCCATTTTTTGTACTGCTGATGTACATGTGTGAACCTCCTAAAATACTATATAGTTTTGATTACTACAGCTAGGTAGTAAATTTTGAATTGGAACAGATTTATCTCACAGTTAGTTTTTCAAAATTGTTTAATTAACCCAGTTTCATTTTTTTCTATACATTTTAGACTAAGGTTATTTATATCTACAAAATCTGACTGATATTTTGAAAGAAATTACCTTAAGCCTGTATATCCACTTGGAGAAAACTGATATCTTGACTTTGATATCTTGACTTAGTCTTCTAATTCATTAACATGCCATGTCTCTACATTTATTTATATATTTTTATTGCTTTCATCAGCATATTATAGTTTTCAGTATGCAAGTCCTATTCATGTTTTGTTAGATTTACATATAAGTATTTCATTTTTGAAACAAAAAATGTCATTTTTATTTTTAGTTCCTTTGTGTTCATTTAAATTTTATAGATTAACTGTGTATACTGTGACCTTGCTAAACTCACTTATTCTAGATTTTTTCTTTTTTTTTTTTTTTTTGGTAGATTCCTTGGACTTTTCTACTTAGATAATTATGTCATCAATAAATAGGACCTGTTTTCTTTCTTTCTTTTTGATTTGTGGATATTTTTCTTTTTCTTTTCTTTCTTTCTCTTCCTTCCTTCCTTTTCTTTCTTTCTTTCTTTTTTCTCTTTCTTTCTTTCTTTCTTTTTTTCTCTTTCTTTCTTTCTTCCTTTCATTCTTTTCTTTTCTTTCTCTTTCTTTCTTTCCTTCTTTCTTTCTTTATCCTTCCTTCCTTTCTTCTTTCTTCTTTCTTCCTTCTTTCTTTCTTTCTTTCTTTCTTTCTTTCTTTCTTTCTTTCTTTCTTTCTTTCTTTCTTTCTTTCTTTCTTTCTTTTCTTTCTCTTTTTTGTGTGTGTTGTTGTTTTTGCATATTTATTGCATTTGCCAGAACGTCCAGTGCTATCATAGACAAGAGTGGTCAGAACAAGCTTCTTGCATTGTTCCCCATATTACAGTGAAAGCATTCAGGAAGTCTTTTGCCATTATGGATGATGTTAGCTATAGGTTATTGGCAATGTTCTTTATCAACTTGAGGAAGTTCCCTTTTATTCCTATTTTCCTGAGGGCTTTTTGTTATTAATTCATGTTGCATTTTATCAGATACTTTTTCTGTACTAATTGATATGATCATGTTGTTTTTCATCCTTAGCCTATCAATGCAGTGAATTTACACTGAGTGATTTTGAATCTTGAACCAACTCTGAATCCCTGGAATAAACCCCACGTGGACATTGTGTGTAAATATTTTATATGTTGCTGAAAACTAACTTCTAATATCTTGTTAAAAATGTTTGCAACCATACTTACAGAGGGAATTTGTTCTAGTTAAAGATTTGTTAATTTTATTTTTTCAAAAAAAGTTTTAGTTTTGTTAATCTTTTCTATGTTTTTTTTTTTTTCTAGTCTCTAGTTGATTTCTGCTCTAATTATTGTAGTTTTCTTTCTTCGGCTAATTTTGCACTTCATTTTTGTCTTCATTTTCTAGTTCTTTGAGGTGTATTAGACTGTTTGAGATCTTTCTTCTTTCTTAATGTAGGCATTTATTGCTACAAAACTCTATTTCTGTCCTCTTAGGGGCCCAGCTGGGCCCAATAACTAAATTGGCATCAGACATATTAACCAGAGAAAAGCATACACAGTTATTTAATAGTAGTTTTATGTGGCATAGGGACTCTTATAAGAATATGAAGACCTAAGGCAGCAGTTAGATTCAATTATTTACATTCTGGATTGGATGAAGGATAGTAGCTGTGAAGAAGCAATGAATTATGTGGGGAAGTTTTAAATATAAGAGTTATTTTAACAATACTTTTATAGAATTATCTTTGTCTCAACTTCTTATCCTTGAGGATAAGGCTGTTGCACCTTTCATATGGAAATTTCATCTTTTGCTTTTAAGAAGCAGCATCAAGGTCAGAGTGATCTTTTTGCACCTGCTGTTTTCCAAGTGCATTTAATTTAAATCATCAATATGACAGAATGGCATATTTTTAACTTTTACTCCTCAATATGTAATACATACTTGGGAGAGATACTTTGAGCTCCACAGAGATACCCTATTTTTCTTAAAAGTTTTGGCTACTAATTTTAGCATTCATCAGTGGATCTTGGCCGCTGCTAATATAATGATGGTACTCCAGTGGAGATTTTTCACTTCTCTCATTCCTTCCAAAATTATTATTCAGAATTCTTCTGTAAGGAAAACTTGTACCTTTTGTCCCATTTATGTATTCATTCATTTATTTATATGAATATGGATTTTTCTTTGGTGTTTTTTTTTTGTTTTTTGTTTTTTTGTTTGTTTGTTTGTTTTTGAGACGGACTGTGGCATAGGCTGGAGTGCAGTGGCGCCATCTCGGCTCACTCCTAGCTCCGCCTCCCGGGTTCACGCCATTCTCCTGACTCAGCCTCTTGAGTAGCTGGGACTACAGGCGCCCACCACCACGCCTGGCTAATTTTTTGTGATTTTTTTTAGTACAGACGGGATTTCACCGTGTTAGCCGGGATGGTCTCGATCTCCTGACCTCGTGATCCACCCGCCTCGGTCTCCCAAAGTGCTGGGATTACAGGCGTGAGCCACAGTGCCTGGTCATGAATATGGATTTTAATTTTATTCTTTGGATTATAATTTAATGCTATCAATATCATTTTATTGGCCAAATTCTTAGTTTGGCAATTAGTAGCTCTTTCTACTTGACTCCTGTGTGTTTTTGACGTGATACTGTCACTTGTTTTGTTTTTTGTTTTTTGTTTTTTTCTTTATTTTCATGCACTGCAAGATGCCCCCAGGAACATTTGATATTTTCTTTACCCCAGTATGAGAATCAACCATTTCTGCAAATGGCTCTCCTTCCTTTAATTGAAGAATGGTGATAGAAACAAATGTCTTGGCTTTAGGAATTCTCATTGTTACCAGGGTGTCATTTCTTCTAGGCCCACACAGCAACAGAGCTAGAAATGTAGGTATGTATACTAAGCAATATATGTCTATAATTTGTTTTAATTTAATCTGTCTTTTAATAGACTAAGGAAAACATGAGTTTATAGTGATAATTTGGACTTCATTTGAATTCCACAGGCTCCTTCTATCCTCTCCTTCCTCTTTGCTTATTTGTAACTCCTCTCAAAAGTTTTAAACACTATTGAATATAAGTTTTGGTTTAATAGACTAAAAATAATATCATTAAATTTGTTCATAGAATATTTGTTTAAATAACATATTTTCAGTAGGTGCGAGCAAATAATTAGACAACATTCAAGAGTAATTTTTGATATATTGCTTTACAAACTAGGGTTAGGAGGGAAATTCCTGACCTTAACAATGTACATAAAAAAGAAACCTACACTGACATTGTATTTAAAGTTTTTTCTAACATTGGGGATAAGGCTATGACTACTTTTGTTTCATCAGTGTACTGAGTTTCTAGGCAGTGTTGCAAGGTAAGAAAATGAAATAAAATGCATATATATCAGAAAGGAGAAAGAAAAAAAACTGTCTTTATTAATAAGTAATGCAAACATAAAAAGTGGAAATCCTAAGAAATTGTAAAAAAAAAATAAAACTATTAGAAGAGTAACTGAATTTAGAAAGGTCAGAAAATACAAAGTCAACATATAAAATAAATAGTGTTTTTGTACTAGCAACAGATAGTTGGAAAACCAAAGCTAAGCAAAAAAGCAGTATCATTTATAATGCCAAGATGAAGCATTAAGAAGTTAGGGATAAATTCAAGTAAAAATGTAGTTGAGTAGCAGATTAAAAATTACAAAACATTGCTGAAGTAATATAGATAATACCTAAATAAATGGTGATATATACTTTGTTCATAATTTGAAATATTCAATATTGTTGTGAAATCTATAATTTAATGAAATTCCAATACAAATATTGGCATTTTTAGTAGAAATTGGTAAGCTCATTCAAAAATTTTATGGAAACACAATGTACCTAGAATAGTCAAAATGACATTGAAAAGTCTAAAATTACAAGACACTACTTAATTTCAAAACTTACCAGAACACTACAGTAATCAAGACATAGAAGTATTGACAAAAGGATAGATATGTAGATCAATATAACAGAATAATGAGTGTGCATATAGTTTCATGGATATTTGCCAAATCATGATGTTTTTCACAAAAATGTCAAGGAAATTTCATAAAGAAAGGATAGTCTCTTCCAAAACTGATGCTGGAACAACTGACTATTCACGTGAAAAACCAAGATAAAACTTATCTCAATCTGCACATAACATTAACTTAAGTCATGACATGTATCTAAATGTAAACACTAAAATTATAAACTTTAGGTGGAAGGCTTAGGAGTTTGTTAATTTGTTTGTTTGTATGTTCGTTTATTTTCAACTTTAGGATAAACATATCCTTAGATAAGACAAAAACAGGTGAGTCAGTAAATAAACTAAATTAAAAAATTAGAATTCACTTAAATTAAAAACTTGTTCTCTTCAAAATTACATCAGTAAGAAAATGAACAGTAAGCTGCTGACCAGCAGACTCTATTTGCAAAACATACATCTGACCAACAATTTCTATCCAGAGTCTATAAAGACATCTGCAATTCAGTAACAATGGAAATAACTGAATTTTAAAAGTAGAAAATAATTGGAAAGACATTTCAAAAAGTAATGTATCTGAATGCTAATCAGCAGATTAAAAAGTGTCAAACATCACTAATTACCAGAGAAATGCCCATCCTTTAGAATGACTAAGAATAAGATGCCTGAAACGCCAAGTGTTGGGGTAAATTAGGACAATTGGAACTTTCATACTATGCTGTTATAAACCATATTGAGCACAAACGTGGCAAAGTAATCTAGCAATCTGCTATCAAAATAATATTACATCTGATCATTTGACCCAACAATTCTTGTAGTGGTTTACTTAAGATAAATGAAAATATATATATCTGCACAAATACTTACAAGAATTCTATTCATAATAACCAAACCCTGGAAAATATAATCCAAATGTTCATCAACAGATAAGGAGATGTATTGTGGTATATCCCTGCAATGGAAAATTCCTCAACCATAGATAGAAATGAATACATAGTCCCAACAAAATGGATGACTTGAACATGTTGCTTAGATAAAGAAGACAGGCACACTGTGTGTGTACAGTCTAATTATATTTTAAATGAATTATAGAGAAGGGAAATCTAAACTGTATGTACAGAATCCAGTCCAGTATTAGCCAAGCACTCGAGTTAAATGAGGGGCTGTGACTGCAAGACAGGAAGGAAGTCTTTGGGTCATGCAAATAACCTAATTTTTGTTGTAAAAAAAAGTCAAACCATAAGATTTCAAAAGATAAAATTTACCACATGTAAATTATGCCTAAATAATGTTGGTTTGAAACTTTAGCATTCCTCAAATCCAGGAACATACTTAGGTGAATTATTTCTTATTAATGCACATTAGTATAAGGTCCTACATAACTCCAATTAAGTGTGCATATTCACACCCACTAGACACACACACCTACATCCATATGCACACATATAAATACAAATACGTATATATTATGTATGTTAAGAAATCTTAAACTATTCATCAACTTTTTTGGTAAGTAATTTTCTGTTTTACCATGGTTAGCATAGAAGCTGAAAACTAGATAAATTGAGCTGCTGAAAGTCACCTTTGGGTGGAAAAAAACATTTGCCCTTGGTGTTCAAAAGGCATCTTTCCTTTTATGCTCTCTAAATAAAGTGCTTTGTGATACGGGCCACATTTCTCACATGTGTTCTTGACTGATTTTCAATGTGATTATTTTTGAGTTTGTTTTGTTTTTGCTTCTAGAAAAATATAAATAGAAATCAATTAAGACTCTGCAGTTTAAAAGTTCTTGGCTTACTCTAACATGTAACAATGATTTCAATGAAGTCTTTAGATGTTAAGCTAAAACAAATAAAAATAATTTTTGAAAAGGCACAAAGTACAAGGATTTTCACTTTAACAGAGCTTGTCATTATGGTTCCCTGAGTCAGTGTTAAGATAAGGACTTTCAGATACTGACTAGAAGACTGAAGAGAAGTGTTTGACATGCTCTTCCCAGTCTCCTTTTGGATCTCAATTAGGACTTCCTCCAGCTTTGTGCCATCAGCAAATTTAATAAGCAAGCAAGCAGCTCTGTGAAATCCTTCAAAAATTTAGCCTATATGCCAGAATTGAGAATAGAGGCCTGGAGTTTGCTTCGTCTTTTGTCTATCTATATAACAACTGTTAAAATATTTTAACTATTTATACAGACTCACACATAATTAAGTATGTAAATACACTGAGGCTTATGACAAACCATTTTGACATACAATACACCATTTATGTTATGGACTAACTGTGTGTGCCCCACCAAAAAATTCAATGTTGAAATGCAAATCCCCAAAGTAATAGTTTTAGGAAGTGGGACATTTGGAAGGTAATTAGATCATGAAGGGGGAGCCCTCAGAATGAGGTTTGTGCCTTTATAAGAGGAGAGAGGAGAGCTCTCTCTGTCTCTCTCTTTCTTTCTATCTCTCTCTCTTCCCCACACACCCCCCAACGCACAAACACACTGTTCTCCATCATGTGCGAATGCAGTAAGAAGATGCCCATCTGCGGACTAGGAAGCAGCCCTCACCAGATTGAATATGCTGGCTCGTTGATCTCAGGCTTTCCAGGCTTTAAAACTGTGAGAAGAAAAAAATATGTGTCATTTAAGCCACACAGTCTATGGTAATTTTTTACAGCAGCCTTAGCTGACTAAGACACATGTCGTTCTCCTAAATTATTGGTGTAATAAGTCTGATTTAAAATGGTCATATGAGAACAGTCTACCATGCTCTTGTCCTCATGAGCCCATGTTGAATTATTGTTTTTGTTGTTGTTGATTTTCCCGGTGTCCAGAATGGCATATAGCATAACTTAAGAGCATTGGGTGCTCTTATATATATCTTATATATATATCTATCTTCCTTTTCCCATTGCTCACAGTCTAGTTATTTAAAAAGCTGTCAGCAATTTGACCTAGCCTCTATGCTATGGCCTCGGGATAATTAACAAAGTTTACCTTTCATAAGGGTAACTTTACATATCTCCAGTCTTCATATCCCTCTCTTGTTCTCAACCACTCTTTAAAATTTACACAGAGAAATTTTACAATTGTCAGCAAGCAGTCTTGGTGCTTTTGACTAAGAGGAATGCCTCTAGAGAAAGGGACAAAATCAGTCAGAAAAGCAGAGTTCTCCCCTCCTGCTTCTCATATTCCCTAACTTCATTCCCTATTCGAAAGGATCATCTTACTGTATTTAGGCTAAAAAAAACTAACAAAGAGCAACAAAAACCTTGGTCAGTAAGGCTTTGCGTTCTTTGTGCTATTTTTTTGTGTAATTGAAAGAGCATCTTTTCACGTCCTGATATATCAAATTCATCCCTGTTGCTCTTTCCAGTGCTTCCTTGTTTGAATCCACAAGCTTCCATTACTCTTCATAAATATTTGAAAAATACTTTCCCCCCAATCTCCAAATAGTATAGTTCACACAACTGAAGGATGAAAAATCAAAGAACATAAATCTCAGATGATCTAAAATGTAGATGTATTCATTGTATATTTCACTGTATATATATATATATATAAAAATATATTTTTACATTTGTAGATATGTCATTTTATACATGCACAAATTATATACATTCCACAGAAAATTTTGTGACTTAACAAAAAATAAAATGTTTTAGTTTAACTTTTTCTATTTTTTAATATATAATAAATATTATATTTAGTAAATATTACTTTAAAATATCTACTTCTGTAAGATGCACATATACACCTAGAAAACTAACTCAGTTTGTTTACTTGAATAATTCTTTGTACTTTGGATGGATAGTGCTCTCTCTGGTGATGGCTCTTGCAGCTCAGAGGTCTTAGGGTCAACAATGGGCCTAAGCAAAACAGGGCAGGAGGCAAGGCCATGATAGTCTGGAAAAGGAGGGAAATGCATTCCTGCAGCAAATTGGTGGTTGTCTTTTAAGTTTTTGAAATCAGACCAACTGTCCCATAGAAATGATATTTAGGGATTCTTTTGAATAAACATAAAAATTGATCCTCCCAGTCTTAAAACTTGAGAAAGTTACAATTGTCTTATCTGATTTTTTTTCCAGGAAACCAACCATCAGGTCTCCCAGATGGTATCAAAGACATGAAACTTACTAAGTCACCACATCTGGACAATGAGATTCAGGACTCTACACCCATCACAATTGCCTAAGTGACCACCAGCTTCCTATTGAGCAACTCCTCTTTCTTACCCCTCCCTAATTTCTGTTTTCTCACACATGGTTACATTTCTTGCCTGTTATAGAAAACTTTAACTTCAGTCCATCAGGGAGATGGATTTGAGGCTGATGTTCCATTCTCCTTGGCTGCAGCACCTGAATAAAACCTTGTTCCCCAGCAAAACTCATCTCAATGATTGGCTTTCTGTGCAGTGAAGCAGTAGGACCTAGACTGAACTCCTGGCACTTCAGTAATAATTTCCCTATCAGCAGAACTGGCAATCCCACAAAGTTCTAAAAGTTGAGACAGTCACAAATTTATAAAGACGTATGTATTAGTCAGTATTCTCCAGAGATAGAACCAACAGGGCATGCGTATATATACACAGAGAGACTTATTTAAGGACTTATTTTAAGACTTATTTTAACAGGTTGTGAAGGTTAAGTCAAAATTCTATAGGGTAGGCTGACAGACTGGAGACTCAGGAGAGTTCCACTTCAAGTCCAAAGTCTGTCTGCTGTTGTAATTTATCTTTGCACGGAGGAGGTCAGGCTTTGTTTTCTTAAACTCTTCAATTAGTTGGTTGAGTCCCATTCGTGTTAAAGAGGATAAACTGCTTTACTCAAAAATTTAAATATTGAACTAATACAAAAAATTATTCACCGAAATATCCAAAATTGTGTTTGACCAAATAGCTGGGCATCATTGCCCAGGCAAATTGATACATAAAATTAATCATCAGGTATTTTCTGATTATTTATTTATTCAGCTACTGAATTCTGACCAAGTTTAAAGCTTTAAGAGTAAATCAGAGCCCAGATTAACAAACAAACAAACAAAACAGTTGGGCTATATGAAGCATTATCAGAACTAACGAATCACCTTAAGTGTGTGGGATGAGTATATTGTGACAAGTAGTACGTGCTAGGTGGTTCTATCTGTAAAAACTAAGGTGATGAAGGTGTTAGATAGTGTTATGGTGGGGAGGCATTGGGGGGAGACCTATTAATGTCTGTATAAACTGCTGCTGGTAGAAAAACTTGATATAACCTAAAGAAATGAGGCAGCATAGATTCTCATCTCCATAATTAATTATGCCTAGGCTCTGGGTTGGTAGAAGCTGTTTATTAACAATTGTGGGTACAGATACTTCTGGATACTCTATACCAATGTTTCTCTCAAAGAGAAAAAAGATAGAACTAAGCAAATTTTATATTAGACTATCCATAATAAAATAAAAGTACACACAAAGGCCAAGACACACCCACAGGCATACACATGCATTACTTTTGAAAAGCAGAAATACAGATCGACTGCATATAATCTTGCTGAGAAATTTTCACTAACTTTGCTGTCTAAGGAACACAGATTAAGAAAAATAATTCGCAGCAGAGATTGCAGTGAGTTGAGATAGTGCCAGTGCACTCCAGCCTGGGCAACAGAGTGAGGCTCAGTCTCTAAAAAAAGCTCTTTGATTTAATTAGATCCCATTAGTCAATTTTGGCTTTTGTTGCAATTGCTTTTGGTATTTTCTTCATGAAATCTTTGCCCGTGTCTATGTCCTGAATAGTATTGCCTAAATTTTCTTCTATGGTTTTCATAGTTTTCAGTTTTACATATAAGTCTTTAATTCATCTTGAGTTATTTTTTATATAGGGTATAAGAAAGGGGTTCAGTTTCAATTTTCTGCATATGGCTGGCCAGTTCTCCCAGCATCATTTATTAAATAGAGGATCCCTTCCTCATTGCTTGTTTTTGTCAGGTTTTCAAAGATCAGATGGTTGTAGATGTGCAGTCTTGTTTCTGAGATCTCTATTCTGTTCCGTTGGTCTATGTGTCTGTTTTTGTAATGGTACCATGCTGTTTCAGTTATTGCAGTCTTGTAGTATAGTTTGAAGTTGGGTAACATGATGCCTCCAGTTTTGTTCTTTTTGCTTCTGATTGTCTTGGCTATTCAGGCTCTTTTTTGGTTCCATATGAATTTGAAAGCATTTTTTTTCTAATGCTGTGAAGAATACTGGTGATCTTTTAAAGGGAATAGCATTGAATCTATAAATTACTTTGGGCAGTATGGCCATTTTCACTATATTGATTCTTCCTATCCATGAACATGCAATGTGTTTCCATTTGTTTGTGTTCTCTTTTATTTCTTCGAGTGGAGGTTTATAGTTCTTCTTGAAGAGATCCTTCACTTCCCTTGTTAGCTGTATTCCTAGGTGCTTTATTCTCTTTTTAGCAATTGTGAATGGGAGGTAATTTATGACTTGGTTCTCTGCTTGTCTGTTGTTGCTGTATAGGAATGCTTGGGATTTTCTGCACCTTAATTCTGTATCCTGAGACTGCACCACAGCTACTTTTAATTGGCCATCTTGGTCCCTGATAAATTTCCCTCTTAACACTACCTTAGCTGTATCCCAGAGATTCTTATATATTGTATCTTTGTGCTTATTAGCATCGAAGAACTTCTTGATTTCTGCCTTAATTGCATTATTTATCCAAAAGTCAGTCAGTAGGAAGTTATTCAATTTCCATGTAATTGTGTGTATATTTGAGTGAATTCTCAGTCTTGATTTCTGAATTGATTGTGCTGTTTTCTGAAAGATTGATTGCTATCATTTCAGTTATTTTCCATTCTCCAAGGAGTGTTTTATGTCTGATGATTTGATTGATTTTAGAGTATGTGCCATCTGTCAATGAGAAGAATGTATATTCTGTTCTTTTTGAGTGGAGAGTTCTGTAGATGTCTATCAGGTCCATCTGACCCAGTGCTGAGTTTAGGTCCTGAAAATTTTTGTTAATTTTCTGCCTCAATCATCTTTCTAAGCTGTTGTTGGGGTGTTGAAATCTCCCACTATGTGGGACTCTGAGTGTCTTTGAAGGTCTCTAAGGATTTGCCTTATGAATCTTGGTACTTCTGTGTTGGGTGCATATATATTTAGGATAGTTAGGTCTTCTTGTTGAATTTAACCCTTTACCATTATGTAATGTCTTTCTTTGTCTTTTTTGATCTTTGTTGGTATAAAGTCTATTTTGTCTGAAATTAGGATTGCAACTCCTGCTTTTCTCTGTTTCTCATTTGCCTGGAAGATTTTTCTCCATCTCTTTATTTTGAGCTTATAGGTGTCATTGCATATGAGATGGGTCTCTTGAAGACAGCATATCAATGGGTTTTGACTCTCTCCAACTTGCCACTCTGTGTCTTTTAATTAGGGCATTTAGCCCATTTACATTCAGGGTTAATACTGGTTTGTGTGTATTTGATCCTGTTATCCTGATGTTAGCTGGTTATTATGCAGACTTGTTTATATGGTTGCTTCATGGTGTCACCCGTCTGCGTACTTCATTGTGTTTTTGTAGTGGCTGGTAATGTTCTTTCTTTTCTAGATTTAGTGCTTCTTTCAGTAGCTCTTCTAAGGCAGGTCTGTTGGTAACAAATTCTTTCAGCATTTGCTTGTCTGAAAAACATTTTTCTCCTCTGTTTATGAAGCTTAGTTTGGCCAGATATAAAATTCTGTGTTGGAATTTCTTTTATTTAAGAATGTTGAATTTTGGCCCCCAATTTTTTATGACTTGCAGGGTTACTGCTGAGACATTTGCTGTTAGTTTGATGAACTTTTCTTTGCAGGTGACCTGGCTTTTCTCTCCAGCTGTCTTTAACACTTTTTCTTTCATTTTGACCTTGGAAAACCTGATGATTATGTGCCTTTGGGATGAACTTCTTGTGGAGTATCTTACCAGGGTACTATGCATTTCTTGATTTGCATGTTGGTCTCTCCAGCTAGGCTGGGCAAGTTCTTATGGATGATATCCTAAAATATACTTTCCAAATTGCTTACACCCTCTACATGTCTTTCAGTAACATCAATGAGTCATAGATTTGGTTTCTAAATTATTCCATACCCCTGGGAGGTTTTGTTTCTTTTCATTCCTTTTCCTTTATTCTTGTCTGACTGTTTAATTCAGAAAGCCAGTCTTTAAGCTCTGAGATGCTATCCTGACCTGGTCCATTCTGCTGTTAATACTTGTGATTGCATTATTAAATTCTGATAGTGTGTTTTTCAGTCTGTCAGGTTAGTTATGTTCTTTTCTCTACTGGCTATTTTGTCTGTCAGCTCTTGCATTGTTTTATTGTGATTCTTATCTTCCTTGGATTGGGTTTCAATGTATTCCTGCATCTCAATGATATTTTTATATCCATTCTCTGAATTCTATTTCCATCATTTCAGCCATCTCAGCCTGGTTCAAAACCTTTGCTGGAGTAGTGGTGCAGTCATTTGAAGAAAAGAAGGCGCTCTGGCTTTTTGTGTTGTCAGGGTTCTTGCACTCATTCTTTCTTATGTTTGTGGGCTCATGTTCCTTCAATCTTTGAGGCTGCTGGCCTTTGGATGTTTTTTTCTCTTTTATTTTGTTTGATGATTTTGAGGGTTTGATTGTGGTATAAGGTGGAGTCAGCCAACTGGCTTAATTTCTGGGAAAATTTTAGGGGGCTCAGTTCCCAGCTCCTGGACTGCATGCTTTAACTCCGGGGGATTTCTATCAGGCTCTAACTTTGTTTTTTTGCTCCCTGATATTAGAAATCTACTGCACTAGGTGAAAGGGCATGGTGCTCCTGGACTTCTGGTCACTTCACTCTGATAGGTGGTGTCAGTAAAAGCATTTCATAGTGGCATTACAGTGGGATCTGTACTCATTTGCATATGCCAGTAGTAGCATCACTGACAGAACTGTGGGGTGCACACTTGTTGGCTGCAGCAGAGTACTGGTGGGTGTGGGGTGCTTGTCTCATTGTGGGTGTTAACCACAGTGGTGAAGGCAATGTGGTTGGGAGGGTGGGGGCGCCCCTACTGGTGACTGTGCATGTGGCTTCACTGGTGGTTGTATTGCCACAGGAGCAAGGTGCTGGTGGGCACAGGTCTGTGCCCATTCTGTGTATGTTGCAGGAAGAGGTAGTTTTTCAGAGCTGGGGAGGATCTGCTCTTTCTGTGCCTAGTTTCAGTCCCATGGCAGTATTGACACAGGGGCAGGGCACTGATGGGGGTGGGGCTGGCTGGCTCTGTGCCTGCCAAGGCTTCAACTGCAATGGTGTTTGGCAGGGAGAGAGGATTGGACTGCACCCCCATCACAGCAGTGTCAGGGCAGGGTGCATGCACACACTTATGTTGGTGGGGCAAGAAAAGCAAGACGAACCCATGCACACATACACTGGCAAAGTGATTTCAGGGAGTTGTTATGGGCCCTGGGATGCTACCCTGTGGGAAAGGAGTGTGTAAGATGCTGCATGGCCATGGGAGCTGCCCCACTGGAGACCTCCGCTGGTGAGGCACAATCCGCCAGCACAAAACTTATGATGCAGGGTCCCAGGGAACCTGAGGCTGCTTTGCAAGCAGTGATGACCACACTGGGGTCCCAGGTGAAAATAGCAGACCAAGGAGAGCTCAGGTAAGACTGGCCATGTCTGATGGGCAAGTCTTCTCTGCAGAGTTCAGATCCAACAGTTCTCTTGGTAATAAAGTCTCCTATGGGAGCCAGTTGAGCCTAGGAGGATGGCATCCCTGGCCAGGCTTTGCTGCATACCCTTCCTCATTAAACTCTCTGGGCTCTACATCAGCTGGCTTGCTAGCCCTACCATTTCTCTAAGCAGCACTCCCTGCCAACTCAAGTGCGTGTGGTGGTCAAGGGGTCTCCTAATGCTAAGATTCCAGAGGGCTATGGTGAGAGCAGGTTGCTCCTTGCCAGTTCAACTCATCCTTCCCTCAGAGTCACTGGGGACCAGGAACAATTCCTGGTGCATTGTTGCCCCTTGTGGGCTTCCTAGCTTCCTCCCCCTTCAGCCCAGCTTCTGTGTCTTTCCTCCCTTTACTCTTGATGCCTTCCCTCTGAAGATCTATTAGGAGTGTGCCAGTCATTTCGGTCCTGCAGTAGCAGCTCTTTCACCTGGCCGTGTTTAGTCAGTCTCTTGCCAAAAAAAAAAAAAAAAAAAAAAAAAAGCAAATCTGTTTTTTGTGGTTTTTTTTGTTTTTTTTTGTTTTTGTTTTTTTACATTCACCCTAGCTGGAATGTAGTGGTGTGACCCTAGCTTACTATAGCCTCAACCTCCTGGGCTCAAACAATTCTCCCACCTCAGCCTCCCAAGAAGCTGGTAGTATAGGCATGCACCACCACACCAAAATAATTTTTAAATTTTTTGTGGAGATGGCCTCACTATATTGCTCAGGCTGGCCTTGAACTTCTGGGGTCAAGTGATCTGCTTGCTTCCAGCTCCCAGAGTGTTGGGATTATAGGCATGAGCCACTGTACCTGGCCTGGGCTTCTTAATACATAAAATATTGGTGCTAGATTCCTTATGATTTTGCTTCAAGATCAAACTTATATGTAACATGAAAAAATATTACATAGAGTGAGACCCTGTTGCCTAAGCTGGAGTGAAGTAGTATGATTTTAGCTCACTGCAGCCTCAACTTCTGGCTCAAGTGACCATCCCACCTCAGCCTCTCAAGTAGCTGGAACCACAGGCATGCACCACCACATCTGGCTAATTTATTTTTTAACCTTTTTTTTTTTTTTTTTTTTTTTTGAGAGAGGCTCTTGCTCTGTTGCTCAGGCTGGAGTTCAGGGGTTCAATCTCAGTTCACTGCAACTTTGACCTTAGGGGCTTAAGCAATTCCCCCAACTCAGCCTCCTGAAGTAGCTGGGACTACAGAAGCATGCCACTACACCCAGCTAATTTTTTGTACTTTTTGTAGAGACAGGTGATATGGTTAGAGTCTGTGTCCCTTCCCAAATATTATCTTGAATTGTAATCCCCAGTGTTGAAGGTAGGGTCTGGTGAGAGGTGATTGGATCATGGAGATAGAGTTATCAGGGATGTGTTAGTACCATCCCTTCTGTGCTGTTCTTGTGATAGTGAGTGAGTGAGTTATGACATCTGGTTGTTTAAAAGCGTGTAGTACCTTTCCCCTCACTCTCTTGCTCCTGCTGCACCATGTAAGACACCGGGGTTGCCATTCACATTCTATGATGTTTGCAAGTTTCCTGAGGCCTTCCCAGAAGCAGAAGTTGTTATGCTTTTTGTATAGCCTGCAGAAGCATGAGCCAATTAAGCCAGACTCAGGTATTTCTTTATAGCAATGTGAGAACTAACTAATACAACAGGGTCTCTCTCTGTTTCTCAGGCTGGTCTCAAACTCCTGAGCTCAAGCAATCCACCTGCGTTGGCCTCTCAAAGTGCTGGCATTATAGGCATAAGCCACCATGCCCAGAAGAAATTATTAAATATAGTAAAAAATTGGCAAATTTGGGAACTATTCAAGTATATTAAACATAAATAATACAGAAATAACAGAATCAATGTGATGATTTGATTTTTGATATTTGAAATGTATGTATATTTTATCTTTTTAAATAATTTTAAGTTCCTTCAGTTTCAATTCTTTGTGTACATTTGGGTATGTGTGCAAGTGTGTGTATTTATGTGTAAAAATACTACCTAATTTAGTATTTGAATCTGTACTAGTAGTACAAAGCATTCTTGTCTCATTAACTGAAAATAAGAATTACAGTGTATAGCATAGTACACTACATACTAAAACAAAATTTACTATATAACTCATAACTATTTCAGGCAGTTAAATATTGTTTGTTTCTTTGTTGGACTTTAGTTTGAATGAAGTGGAAACATTGTATCTTTCTTTCACTGTACTTGCACTGACAGACACAGTCCACATCTTGGGATAATAGTTCTGTGCCAAAAGAGATCTCAGTCTTCAGTGGCTATCAGACACTCAGAAATTAAAAGTCAGTGATAGTGTTCAAGTATCCTAGATGAAAACATTTTTCTTGTGCATTTAGTTTAATGAAAAATTGCAGCTTTACTTCACATGAATAGAAATATTGCATTTCAATTTTCAACTTCCCATATTTAAACCTTTTAATTTAATTGTGCAAAAGGTATATATTGACTTTGGGAGACATTTTATCAAAGAAAGTTATTCTTTCTACTTAAATAGTGCATATTATAAATTATCAGCAAAAAAAGTAATGACCCTCCCATTGCTAAGCATCATATCTGTCTTTTATTACTTTCACTGGTAAAACTGGAGAAAATGTATGTTGTGTTCATTTGTCAATACTGTGTATGGCTTATTTAATTTGCACTCATTTGCAGAGTTTTTGAGCTCAGCCTCAACGCTCTTGAATCATTAGAATAAATTTGTAAGTTAATTTCTCTTTCCGTTCCCCCACACAACACTTCAAAGATGGTCTTACAATTCTCTGAAACACAGGGGAATTTAAAATGTAATCAGAAGTGCTTTCAGACAACAATATCTGCTCCCATTACCACAAGCAGGCTATTATTTCCCAAGCACTGTTTCAAGGGTACAGAACATTTAGCATCCTGCTAAGATAAGGAAGTATTTCTCTTGTGGCAGTTTGCTTTTCTATTTTCAGAAGGTATTCAGGTGTAACACCAACTCTGACCTGAGCAGCAATGAATGTCAGAAAGAACATTCAATTTCGCTTCTCACTCTCTAGCTCTTTCTTCTAGTTAGTTTTCTTAATTTGTTTCCTCAGGGTTTGTTATTTTTCTAATTCAAAACTTACCATAAATGCAGTTTTCACTTTGTCCAAAATGTTCCCAGTGCTTCTACTGATTACCTCCAGTATGCGAGTTCCTAAATGTTGGAGTAGTCCACCAAGTCGATCTGCTTAGTGCACAAATGACATGGTCAGTATAACATGTTTGACAAAATTTGATGATTTTATAAAATTTCCCGAAGAAAAGGAACTCTCAAACAGATGTAACACATAAGAACAACGTCACAATGTATTTTCAGGACTGATACATTTATTTGCCTTCCTTTTATACTCAGAGATCACTGATCTTCTCTGGATCTCAATTTTCTTCAAAATATTGAGGACAGTTTACTGGTTATTTTAAAAGTACCTCAATAATAATAGCCACAAACTCCAGCGTGTCCCAGCACTGTGTGCCAAGTGCTCCTCTCAGAGTTCTGCATACGTTGACTCATTTAAGCTTGTGAACTAGCACTGTTCACATCACCACGTTCCAGATGAGGACAATGGGACACAGACTGTGGAGCAGCTGCCCCAGTTCCCCCATCCAGAACCAGGTGAGCAGGGACAGGCATGGAGGAGGAATGTCGCAGTCCTTTGCTCAAGATCACCATGCTGTGGTGTGACTAAGTGAATTGACTTATTTACTACTTTGCACATTTTGTAATGCTTATTTTATTTTCTCAATAAAAATGTAACATGCTTTTATTATATTTCTTTAGAAGGTCTAGTGGAAAAAGAAATGACATACCTCAAACTGTAGATGTAATAATTCTCATTAAAGTCACGTTTTTAATTAGTCACATAAAATGGCCTTAGATTTTGAAAGAATATGACATGTTTCCACTTTACCTTACTATTAATTCTTTATATCCAATAAATTACTATTCTATATTTAACCATTATTTTACGATGTTACCTTTTCACTTCATGTGTGTTTTTTGAAAATAGATAATACTTCATAATTATCTAATGTTTTAATTTCATAATTTCAGTACACATAATCTAATTCTGTGCATGATTTGTACTCTTTCTAGTGGTTTTATGGTTCATGTTTATTTTATTAAGGAATCTGATATAAAGAAGGTTATCTCTAAACTATTAAGGAATCTGATATAAGGAAGGTTACCTTTAAAATATTAAGAAATCTGACATAAAGAAGGATATCTCTAAACTATTAAGGAATCTGATACAAAGAAGGTTATCTCCCAACTATTAAGGAATCTGATATAAAGAACGATATCTGTTAACTATTAAGGAATCTGATATAAAGAAGGTTACCTTTAAACTATTAAGGAATCTGACATAAAGAAAGATATCTCTAAACTATTAAGGAATCTGATACAAAGAATGATATCTGTTAACTATTAAGGAATCTGATATAAAGAAGGATATCTCTAAACTGGCAATCTGAGGGTATTGCATGTGAATGTTTTCTTTCCTAAACTGTGAAGTAAAATATATGTGGGAAAGAATTGATGAATATGTAAACTGACAGAGTGGAACGTATTAATCGATAGTGCTGTGAATCTAGGCTCCTGCTTCTATAGTGGCCACTGGTTTGAAAAAAGTAAAAGAAAAGAAAGAAACCAGATAGGCTGCCAAATGTAAAAATAGTGGCTTATAGTATACGGTAAATATTGTCTTAAAGTTTTGACAATTTTCAAGATATGAAATTTTTTAGTTGCATTTAAATTGCAGTAATATTTCTATGAGAAAATTTTCTCTTTTGCTACTCAACACAAACTTTCTAATGGCCTTGTCCTATGTTATGGTATAAGTATTATATAATAAAATAGGAACAGATTTTTACTATATAAAGTTTTCTTATGCATAAATTGTAAAGAGATAATTATGGTGATTTCAGGAAAAAACAAGGCTTACTGCTTAAATAAACACTGGGCTTTATTGGAAAAAATTATTTACAGCCTGACCACCTTCCTCTTTTGCTGATGGCAGGGTAGACAAGACTGTGTTCATAGGATGGAAACAGGGTGTGAGTGCCAGGTGCTTCAACAGGACACAGCATCCTACTCATAGCAGCCGAGTTCCCTTGGAAAGTGTCAGAGCACATTTGGAGCCAATGTTTTCAGAGAGATGGTAGAAAAATGAAGTTTAGCAGCTAATCCAAAGACGGAAGCAAGACTGGAAGAAGAGATAGTACCCCAAAGGACTCCAGTGGAACATGAACAAAAAAAAGGAGGTTGTTAGAAGCAATCATTGTGGCAGGTGCAGAATGTCCACAGTATGCCTGCTTGGACAGGATGGACTGATTGGACATATTTTCTGAGTCAACCTGGGAAATTCTTATGAATAACTCAAGATTTTCAGCATTCATTCTGAAGTTTTTCAGTTGTCTGTGGTGTTTTTTTCTAGGAATGGGCTATGTCTGTGTTGATCTATCAAGTAAAATTGTTCAACTTACTCATGCAAACGACTAAAAGAGAACTGAAAAAGTCAATTACCAAATGGGATTTTCCAGCATCTATTAAATAATGATGACAATATTTTTATTATAATAATAAAACTAGACATAATGATAGCAGCTAACATTTATGGCATGCTTAATTTTAGGCATTATGCTGAGAATATCTTATGCATTATTTTCTTTCCTTTTCTTAACACACTTAATAGGTTATTATTATTGTTATTATTGCTACAGTAATAGGGAAGATATTATTAAAGTTTATAAAATGCTCATAACCAACTAAAGGTCACACGTATTATAAGTGAGGAGCCCAGTTCTTGACCTAAGTCTTGCAACCCAAACACTACAATTGTTGTATGATAATTTCCTCTTCACAGATGCTGATAATGATCCTTATTGGGAAGATTGTTACTAGAATGCTCTCCCATAGTAGGCACTCAATAAATGACAAACGGAAGGAAGGAAGGAAGGAAGGAAGGAAGGAAGGAAGGAAGGAAGGAAGGAAGGAAGGAAGGAAGGAAGGAAGGAAGGGAAGGAGGGAAGGAAGGCAAGAAAGGAGGGAAGGGAAGAAAGGAAGGAAGGAAGGAAGAAAGGAAGGAAGGAAGGAAGGAAGGAAGGAAGGAAGGAAGGAAGGAAGGAAGGAAGGAAGGAAGGAAGGACAATTACACATTTTTCAAGTAAGAATTTTTGTATGTGTCCCTTCGCCACACCAATAACTTTAACAAAGTTTTTAAAAACAGTTATCTATTGCCAGATATGCATGTAGTTGTGAAATAAAGGGTGAATGCATGGGCATTTAGGGACTAAGGATAAGGTCTCATCAGCATAGAGATGTAGCAGGCAGAGATAGAGCTGATGAAAGGGAAATTCAGACAGAGAGCACTAGTAAGAGTTGACAGATTGTGACTGTGACACAGGAGAATGCCCTTCCCTGGTTATCTCTATAGGAAAACACAAAATTATTTCAGAGAAAGCTGAACTTGAGTTTCCTGCTGTTGAATGTGAATAAAGAACTTAGTCATTGCATTAATAATAAAGGAAAAGTAATTATCAATGATAAAAAGATATGAAACATCTATGTTGCAAAAGCTTTTATACTTAACTCAGTTTCTTCCTTGAAAATGCAATGTCAACATTTTCCTAGGCTGAAAATAGGTAATTGAATCCTTGTATGTTGCTTAAGAAATATTTTGAATATGTGTGCATATATTAAACCTTGGAGAATTACATTGATGAGATAATGCTTGAATTTCCATTTATCATTTAAAGCCAATGACTTAATTAAGCTTTGATAAATTTTCATTAATTATTTAACCTCAAGGAAAGCTTATAAGACACTCCAGAGTGCTTATTTCTAACTAATAGGCCGTGCATGAAATACATTTTTATATAAACATTCATATAGTTTATTAATATTTAAGACTAACTTTCTTGTTGCCAACTATTTTTTAATCAAATGTATGACTTCAAATATATCAAAGAAAAATAGAACTTTGTTATATGTGACTAATATTTGAGTGAACTACGAAACTGTCACACTAAAATAGAAGCAGTTTATTTTCAGTATCTTGAAACTGAGGAAAAAAATATTTCATGTCTTCTTAGAGCATCCTAGTTCAGCTATATTTCACCAACAGGAACCATTTCAGTGTTTTCATTTCATTCTAGTCTTATTTTATTTATTATTATGTCATTTTTAATATATAATTCTAGTCTTAATTGTTGTTTCTCTGTTGTTCTCTCAGGGTCCCTTTATGTCAATCATAATATTGCATACATGGGAGGTGCTCCATCAATCCCAGAATCAAAGAATTTTATAATTGCATAAGATGTTAAACATTACCTAGTTCATTCACCCACCCACACAATGATTGAAGCTCAATTAAATAAATACAACCAAATTGAACACTAAAAAAGAACCTCCTTTCCAGTAAAGGAATATCTCAACCAATAGTTGCATTAGATGTTAAATATTACCTTGTTCATTCACCCACACAATGATTGATGTTCAATTAAATAAATACAATCAAATTGAACATTAAAAAAGTATCCCCCCCCATAAAGGAACATGTCAACCACTTTATCTAATGCACCCATTTTACCAGGCACATTAACCTGGTCAAACTAACTGGATTAGTTTTTTTCTAGTTGCCCAAGTATAGAAGGATTTCAGTTGTAGTCTATTATTGATGACGGAAACAATAACAGTTTGAGTTATTTAAAATACAAAAAATTCCCTTAGGCAGTATGGTCATTTTCACGATGTTGATTCTTCCTATCCATGAGCATGGAATGTTCTTCCATTTGCTTGTGTCCGCCTTTATTTCATTGAGCAATGGTTTGTAGTTGTCCTTGAAGAGGTCCTTCACATCCCTTGTAAGGTGGATTCCTAGGTATTTTATTCTCTTCGAAGCAATTGTGAATGGCAGTTCATTCATGATTTGACTCTCTGTCTGTTACTGGTGTATAAGAATACTTGTGATTTCTGCACATTGATTTTGTATCCTGAGACTTTGCTGAAGTTGCTTATCAGCTTAAGGAGATTTTGGGCTGAGACAATGGGGTTTTCTAAATGTATAATCATTTCATCTGCAAACAGGGACAATTTGACTTCCTCTTTTCCTAATTGAATACCCTTTATTTCTTTCTTTTGCCTGATTGCCCTGGCCAGAACTTCCAACATTATGTTGAATAGGAGTGGTGAGAGAGGGCATCCCTGTCTTGTGCCAGTTTTCTAGGGGAATGCTTCTGTTTTTTGCCCATTCATATGATACTGGTTGTGGGCTTGTCATAAATAGCTCTTATTAATTTGAGATACGTTCCATCAGTACTGAATTTATTGAGATTTTTTAGCATGAAGGACTGTTGAATTTTGTCAAAGACCTTTTCTGTATCTATTGAGATAATCATGTGGTTTTTGTCTTTGGTTTTGTTTATATGCTGGGTTACATTTATTGATTTGCATATATTGAACCAGCCTTGCATCCCAGGGATGAAGCCCACTTGATCATGGTGGATAAGCTTTTTGATGTACTGCTGGATTCGGTTTGCCAGTATTTTATTGAGGATTTTTGCGTCAATGTTCATCAGGGATATTGGTCTAAAATTATCTTTTTCTGTTGTGTCTCTGACAGGTTTTGGTATTAGGATGATGTTGGCCTCATAAAATGAGTCAGGGAGGATTCCCTCTTTTTCTATTGATTGGAATAATTTCAGAAGAAATGGCACCAGCTCCTCCTTGTACCTCTGGTAGAATTCGACCGTGAATCCGTCTGGTCCTGGACTTGTATTGGTTCGTCGGCTATTAATTATTGCCTCAATTTCAGAGCCTGTTATTAGTCTATTCAGGGATTCAACTTCTTCCTGGTTTAGTCTTAGGAGAGTGTATGTGTCCAGAAATTTATCAATTTCTTCTCAGTTTTCTAGTTTATTTGCGTAGAGGTGTTTATAGTATTCTCTGATGGTAGTTTGTCTTTCAGTGGGGTTGGTGGTGATATCCCCTTTATCATTCTTTATTGCATCTATTTGATTCTTCTCTCTTTTCTTCTTTATTAGTCTTGCTAGCAGTCTATCAATTTTGTTGATCTTTTCAAAAAAACCAGCTCCTGGATTCATTGACTTTTTGGAGGGTTTTTTGTCTCTCTCTCTCTCTCTCTCTCTCTCTATATATATATATATATATATATATAGAGAGAGAGATATATAGATATATATAGATCTATATAGATATATATCTCTATATAGATATATATATAAAATTCTAAGTTGCTAGCCAATCAGGACAAATACAGAATGTGAGGTCCTGTTTCAGCCAATGGAAACCGGATACAACAGTAAGGTGGACACATCAAGTTATAAATGACCCCATCTCCTTTGTTCAGTGTACTCTTGTGGCAAAACTGCTGATGAGTTTACTCGTTCTGCAGGAACTAAAAATGGCCTTGTTGAGTAAATTAAATTTATGTTCAAGTGCTATTTCTTTATGGCACCAGGGAACAAGCATTTCCAACAATGGCACTATTTACAATAGCAAATACATGGAATCAACGTAGATGTCTATCAACAGTGGACTGCCTAAAGAAAATGTGGTACATATATATCATGGAATACTATGAAGCCATAAAAAGAATGAGGTCATGTCCTTTGCAACAACATGAATGGAGCTGGAGGCTATTATCCTAAGCAACTTAACACAGGAACAGAAAATCAGATACTGCATGTTCTCATAAGTGGAGGCTGAATATTGAATATACATGGACACACAAAAAAGGGAACAACAGATACCAGGGCCTACTTGAGGGTGCAGAGTGGGAGTTACCTCTTGGGTGTTATGCTGATTACTTGGGTGACAAAATTATCTGTACATCAAACCCCTGCAACATGCAGTTTACCCATGTAACAAACCTGCACATGTATCCCTTGAACTTAAAAGTTGGAAAGTTTAAAAAAAAAATAATAAAATAAAATAAAATATAAAAAATTCAGAGGATAAGACAAATTCCCAAAAGAGTATGTTATGGGCAAAGCATGGTGACTCATGCTGCAATCCCAGTGCTTTGGAAGACTGAGGCAGGAAGGTTGATTGAGGCCAGGAGTTTAAGATCAGTCTCAAAATAGCAAGACCATGTCTCTACCGAAAAAATAAAATTAAATTCAAATTATCTAGGTATCGTGGTTGTGCATGGTGCATGCTGTAGTTCTAGCTACTCAGGGGACTAAAGTGGGAGGATTCCCTGATCTCAGGATGTCAGAGGTTGCAATAAGCCCTGATCTTGCCACTGCTCCTCAGCCTGGGTGACAGAGAGAGACCCTATCTCTTTTAAAAAATGTGTATTACAAACCAAATATTTGTGTCTATTTGTGTCCTCCCTCAATTCATATGCTGAAATTCACACCACCAATGAGATGGTATTTGGAGTTAGGGCCTTTGGGAGATGATTAGGTTTAGATGAGGTCATGGCAAAGGGGCCCCATAATGGGATCAGTGTCCTTATAGTAACAGAAAGACCTGGAGCTTGCTCTCTCTTTCTTAGTGGGGCAAAGAGGAGGTTATGAGTTCATATTGAGAAGGCACTACCTAGGAGCTAACAGAAAGGGCTCAGAATGAAACTTACGACGTAAGCAGCTTAATCTTGGACTTCCCAGTCTCTAGAACTGTAAGAGATACATTTCTACTGTGTAATCCACTCAGGCTATGGTATTTCGTTAGGCAGCCAAGCTAAGAATAGAAACTTAGGGACTAGAATTTGACTAAAAAATAGGAGGCAAAGATCTGAGTTTTAAGTTGAACATAAAATAAAAGTAATGGAAATATGCTACAAAGAGAAGGAGGATTCTAGGGAAAAAAAATGAAGCAAGACATTCAAATAAACCCTGATGTGTCTGAGTAGACTTGAATGGAGATAAAGGTAAATGATTAGACTGAACAATTCAAAGATGTTTCAAAAAAAAAAAAATTAAATAATTAAATGTAATGGTCTAGTGAAATATCATTTGACTCTCAAAGATTTGTTTGTTCCATATGGAAATGTGACCAAAAGTTGAGTCAGTTGTTTCATGTAGTAAGACAAAATTTGGTTATATATATTTTAGATTTTTTGGTCTGAAATATTGCTTAAACAGTAAAGACATTGCAGAATTTAGATACACATTTGTATTAGTCTGCTCTCACACTGCTCTGAAGAAATATCTGACGCTGAGTAATTTATAAAGGAAAGAAGTTTAATTGACTCACAGTTCCGCATTGCTGGGGAGGCCTCAGGAAACTTACAATCATGATGAAGGCAAAGGAGAAGCAGGCACCTTCTTCACAGGGCCGCAGGAGGGAGTGAATGCCAGCAGGGAAAATACCAGATGCTTATAAAACCATCAGGTCTTATGAGACTCACTCACTCTTACAGGAACCACATGGGGGAAACTGCCCCCATGATCCAATTACCTCCACCTGGTCCTTCCCTTGACATGTAGGGATTATGAGGATTATAATTCAAGATGAGATTTTGGGTGAGGACACAGGCAAACCCTATCAACACTTAAATAATTATTTTTCAGAATTATTAATAACTTTCACTGGGAGCAGTGGCTCACACCTTTAATCCCAGCACTTTGGGAGACTGAGGACAGGGGATCACTTGAGGTCAGGAGTTAGAGACCAGACTTGCCAACATGGCAAAACCCTATCTCTACTAAAAATACAAAAATTAGCCAGGCGTGGTGGCACATGTCTGTAATCCCAGCTACTCAGGAGGCTGAGGACAGAGAATCCCTTGAAACTCAGAGGCAGAGGTTGTAGTGAGCCGAGATCCCACCACTGAACTCTAGCCTGGGTGACAGAGACTCGTCTCAAAAAAAAAAAAAAAAAAAAGAATTAGTAATAACTGTTATTTTTTAAAGAATCTGGGTGATTTCAAAAAATAGAGACACAAGGGGCCAGGCATGGTGGCTCACGCATGTAATCCCAGCACTTAGGGAGGCCAAGGTGGGTGGATCACTTGAGGTCAGGGGTTCGAGATCAGCCTGGCTAACATGGTGAAACCCTATCTCTACTAAAAAATACAAAAATTTGCCAGGCATGGTGGTGGGTGCCTGTAATTCCAGTTATTCAAGAGGTTGAGGCAGGAGAATTTATTGAACCCAGGAGATGAAGGTTGCAGTGAGCTGACCTGGTTCCACTGCACTCCAGCCTGGGTGACAGAGTGAGACTCTGTCTCAAAAAATAAATAAATAAATAAATAGAGATACAAGAATTAAGTATGCATCCTTTATAATCAAGTAAAATATATAAATGTAAAACATCAGTTAAGTTTTTCTCACATTGTATTCAGTGCTGGTAATAACTGAAGAAATCTAATAGCTCTTATTGAAACATGTTCACTACCTTTCTTTTAATTCATTAATTTCTCCCCTACTGTGTCCATCCTGCTATGAAATTTATGCTTTGAATCCTTAATTATTACATTCTTCATTTTGTAGTCTATCTTATAGGACATGGTAATCATAGTTCTTTGTAAGTTTAATCTCAACATCTTTGATAACTTGGTCATAATTATTATTTTCTTTTCATTTTAAATGACTTTTCCAGCTATTTTTAGTGGGAGTACTTGTCTGTACTTGTCTGCTGCAAGCTGTTTTAACAGGATAGGAGGCAGATGTGAGTCCCTAGTAACAAACTTCAGAGCTCATTATGATTAAGTGTTGGCTATTACATAGGTATTAGGGTAGATATTCAGACCTAAATATGTTTTCAGACCTAAAATGCAGATTCTTTGAAAGACAGCTGTCTTTAGTTACTTTAAATATTCATATTGCTTTAAAATATTTCTAATACCAGAATCAATTCCAGATCAACAAGCACAGCTTCTAGTTAAAGCTTTCCCATGATAAAATCCTGTGCCAACTTGATGAAAAGAAAAGCCATAGTTTTTCTCCATAATGACACTTACTTTTCCCTTGAATAAATCTCTGTGGGTAGATCTTTCAAATTCTTGACACGCTAATTCCACCTCCTAAGGAATTTAATTTACGGCTATATATTCTGTACCTTTCTTAATTCTTGAATCAGCATATTATGATGGGTTTCTTAGGAGTTTACAGACCGGGTTTTCTAGCCCAAAATATTCCAAATGAAGTGGTCCAGTGTAAAGTGAGACTGAAGTTGTGCCTCAAGCACCATATATGAGTTTACATTCATAAATGATAAGCGAAGCATATCATGGTTGCTTACATGCATGTGATATACTGAATGCTGTTTCTCTCCCACTTGACTGGGCCTTCCCCCTGACATCTCCCCTCATAATTACATGTGGTAGCTTCCAATGCCAACTTTTTGGCCTCCTTTTCCCTGATGTCTCATACCTGCCCAGACTCTCATCCTGAATCTTTCTTTTTGTGCCTTCTCTTTCTTCCTGTAGCTGAGTTGCTGAGTGCAATCACACACACACGCACACACACACACACACGTGCCTTTGTATTGGTGGACACTGAAGACTCATGGACTATAATTCCAACTGCATCCTCAGTCCTGTTCTGAAAATCAATCCATAGAACTTGGAAAAGCTTTTTTTCTTTTTTCTTTGGAAAACAGTCATTTGAAAAACCATGTTCTTGTGAAGGAATGCATGATCCTGACGTAAAAGTTGTGATCTAACCAGGGAATCAATAGGAGTGAAGGTAGAGGAGCTCAGTGGCCACTACCAGACTCTAATGAGCCTGAGCCTGAAGGAGCTGCACCAAATGTTTTACAAACATCTGGGTGGATGCAGGTGATGGCAGAAGAAAAGGTCAGAAGGCACCAATAGGGTGGATCTTCATGTCCCTTGTTCCAGACAGTAACATTTTTAACCAGAAAACAATGCCAACAACAAATTTCCTGTCTTGCTGAAGAGGGCTGGTCACTGGCTGCCCAATGTCCCTGAGTCCTAGGGCACATGACCCATGGCCAGGGTCAGCCAGTGTCCTCCTAGATGTGGACGGCCATGTTGTCCAAATCTCAGAGAAAGATACTGTGCCTCTGACTAGATTAGTGAGCTACTAAGTCCTTGAGTGTTTCTGAGAGGTGAAACATAAAACCCTCTTCTAAGAAAGAAGCCCAGGAATACTGGTCAGAACATGCTGTGGGGTTTTCTGTGCGTGGTGTGTGATGAAACTGAGAATAGCAGAACTCTCTGAAAACCTCAGTGGTTCTGTCATTAATTTGGCTGTGACATTGGCCCAGATGCTAAATAGTTTCTATGCCCTGTGGAGTCACAGAAAGCCTGAGTACGTGCCAGGTAAACTCCTAAAACCCTCACCAGATGACTGTGGAAATGTTTTCTGATTTACCCTCTGCTATCTACAACTTGGGAAGCTTTACACTCCAGAAATGTGGGTCTGGAGTGTTCAAGACTGTGATTAGCAGGCACACAATTCTCCCTTCCAATAAAAGAGGTCCTTAGAAATGTTCCCACAATGGAGTTGATGCAGGTCCAAGCAGCTGCTTGCCTGATCTCTTCTCTTAGAGACCCCAAACCTCAACTTGAGACCCCCAAAGCTTTGATATGCCTCTCAGAGGTTCTCGCTTAGCTTTCATCTTCTTTCCTGTACAGATGCAGAATTTGGCAAATATCCCAGGACACAAACCCCAAGCCTCTGTCTCTCTGCAGTTTTGGGAGATGGCCAAACCCCTTTGCTGGTCTCTTGTCCCCAGTAGCTGTCGTCTCCTGGTGCAAATCTGGATACACAGTTGTGTTCAACATCTGCAAATGTCAAGGGAGAAAAGAAAGGGAGAACTGCAGCCTAACCTGGGCAGCCTTTCTCCCTCTCTAGCCCTAGCTCCTTAGTGTTGTTTGCTTCCACAGACTTTGGGCATTCACGGAAACGTGCATGTGCTTTAGTCTACTCTTTGAGTTATTCTTGGCAAGAGTGTTGCTGTGCCACTAGCTTCTCCCTCTGACACCAGTGAAAGTCTACTGTATATATGTGTATGAAATAAAATATCTCATGAGCTCACAATGATACTTGTGTTTCAGATTTAGGACTAGAGTATTTTTATATAACCTAACCTACTTTACAATGACACCCTTATTTCCTTCCTTGCAGAGAATTACAGTTCCCAATGACACCAACAAAATTATTAAATTTGTTTTATACCACACCCTCATGTCAAAGAAAGAAACTAAAAATATGAATGCCAACACTAACAATATGATTAGTGTAAGGAATAATTATTATCATTATTATTAGTTTGCCATTCTATTTTTTCTTAGCATTGATCCTACTAGGATTATGCAGCTCAATACTTCATTCCATTGTGGATAAGTTGAATTTAAAGTGAAATAGAGATATGGTGAGTGATTCAACAACCCTACTGGTTGCAACAGACATTAGAAGATACTTAAATTAGGCTATCCAATAAACTGGGAATAATGTAATGCCATGTTTATAACACTATATAAAAAGGGTTAAAGTTTATGTTCTCCCTCTCTCTATATATAGATATATATGCATTAAAGACACAAATTAATAAAACAAAACAACACCATTACAAAAATCCCTGTATCTTGGGTAAGAACATTTTTTCAAATGCTTCAAAATAATCATAAATAATACAGCAAAATAAATTTGCAACTATACTTTTAAAAAGCCCATTCAGCACAAAATGGTATTGTAATTGCAAATGCTAAAAGAAAAATGTAAAACATTTTGAATATAGATCTATATGAGGGATTTACATCTAGAATCGGTTCTAATGGCGTTTCAAGCTAAGTAGGAGCAATCAAATAAAAAGTTAAAAAGTGGGCAAGATATATGTCACATATGTATCATATATGATATGTTATATGTCGCATATGTATCATATATGATATGTTGTATGTCGCATATGTATCATATATGATATGTTGTATGTCGCATATGTATCATATATGATATGTTGTATGTCGCATATGTATCATATATGATATGTTGTATGTCGCATATGTATCATATATGATATGTTGTATGTCGCATATACATATATAGCATATAGTGATACATCATGTATGCATATATACATATATCATGTATATATGTCATATGTCATATATGACATATCATATATGTATATATGATATATCACCTATATCATATATAACATATTTGTATATATGATATATCATATATATCATATGTACATATATCATATATACATATATACATATACTTATGATATATGTATATATGATATATCATATAATATATGCACATATGTATATGATATATCGTGTTAAATATATATTTAATATTAATTAAATGTTTATTAATTTAATATTATATTAATTGGATATTAAAGTTATATTAAAATTAGATATTATAATTATATTAAAATTGGATATAAAATTATATTAAAATTGGGTATAAAAATTATAACGAGCTAATGTATTCTCTCAATTTTGACATAAATGAGCCCTTTAGCAATACTGTGTTGGTGATAAAGTGGAGCAGGGAAACGGTCATTTTTTCCCTACAGTGTAAATTGGTCTATCACTTTGAAGGATAATTAGGAATGGTGTAGTAAAACTGAAGCTGGACAGACCGTATAACCCCACACTTATCATTCTAGTATCCCCATGAGTGAGAGGAGCATGTATAAGGCTAGGTGTTGGACCAACAAGAAAAAAAAATGTCAATGATCGACAGGCAAATGGACAGTAAAATGAAAAATAAAATATAATACATTCATATGATGGAGTATTAACTGTGTAGTGGATGATATATATAAGCAGTTTCCAGTTTTTAAGAGGAAAAATAATAGAATAAAAATAAAGCATTAGGAATAATTGATATTTAAAAGTTGCATTTGTTTGGTTTGTTGGGCTTTACTTTTGCATCCTTTAAATAAACAAAAGGTATTTTATTTATATACTTAGAAATATGATGCTATTTAAATATACAATTTTGGTATTAAAAATACCAAATATATTGCATTTCTATAATTTTTATCATCTACACCCTAAATAAAATCATATTTATATGCAGCAATGATAATTTTCTAAAGAATAAAAATGGCTTCTTTAGATGTGTCTTACAACTCACCCCTTTTCAATGACAAGAGTATTATATAACATGTAAGGATAACAGATACATTTTTCCATATCCATTCAAGCTGCCCCTCCCATTTAATGAGTAGAAGACTGGGGTTCGTTTTTGTTTTCGTTTTTGTTTTTTTAAAAAAATGGTAAAGAAGAGGAGACAATGCTTGAAGCGCGTTTGAAGTTAAAATCATGAAATAGTGTAAGATATTATTTTACTCTTTATTTTTATTATCAGTATTATTTTCTTTATAGACATGAGGTCTCATTATTTTGCCCAGGTTGGTCTCTTAACTCCTGAACTCAAGTGACCCTATCGCCACAGCCTTCCCATGTGCTAGGATTACAGGGGTGAGCCTCCTTGCCAAATCCTAGTATAAGATACACAATAATGCCATAGTAATTCATAGTATTCAAAACAGAAAAAAAATATGCGTTCTAGCAATTCATTTTTTAAGTGACCTACCACTCAACAGAAGAAAGGAAAGATTTAGTCATCACATTTTAGGGATGCAGTTATTGAAATAAAATTAACATTCACCTTTATAACTCAAAAAATAATGATATATTAATACACTAGTTATATAAATATTGTAGCTTCTCAGTCATAAGAATGACTTGTTTGGTTGTTAATGTTCTACTAGTTAAACTACAGTACCTTAGAGGATTTGCATAATAGGATTGCTTAATATACCCTGATATTAGAGAGTCCTAAGTGTGTGAAAGCCCATCACACAACTTCAGTATTGCTCACCCAACATCTCCCCATCATAGAATTTGCTCCTTTGATTTGTAATCATGGCTTCCCTTTTTGTAGATTATGTTGTTCTTTTGGCCACATGCAACCCTCTCTTCTGGCTGCCTTGTTCACCAAGGGTCCCTGTATCTTTTCTGTGGAAAATAATATTCAATGCCAAACCTAGGCTGTAAGACAGCATATTCCATTGGTCCAAATGAGCACAGGGGTAAGTAAAGTGGAAGGAGAAGAGATACAACACATAGTATGTCAGAGATGGAAAAAGAGGCCTGGATTAACAACCAAGGTCTACAATTCACACCAATGTCTGTGACTTACTCTGCAATGTTAAAACATGTTACCATAATAGTTCTTAACAATCCATACCTCTCTTCCCCCCCCCCTCTGGTTTTCTATGTCTCCAGCAACTTCTGTTTATCACACTGCATATTAACATGAGAAATTATGTCTTTGAATTTCAACGCTGCCTATGGAAGTCTCCATGTTGTCTTTCTTCTACACAATCTTTGTCTCAAGTGTCTTGGAATTACCCCAAAGATATGCAGGATCATTGTACTGTCTTAAAAACAAAGCACTGGAAAGAAAAATTATTCAAGAAATTGTCAAATGTAGCACATATGATATTACAAATAAAATCCCCAGATACTTCATATAATAATGAAAAGATTGATATGGAGAAATGTTGTCAAAATCTTGTTCAGAATATTTTTCTAGACTTGACCTTTCTTTTCTATTTTTCTTTTTCGCTATGACATTATTCATTTAAAAAATGTTAAGTGACATTATTGTTTATTGTTTTGTTCCTTCTGCTCAAGATTATTTCGTATTTTTTCGACTAATGTTATTTCACTTTTCCATTCTACAGCTGTTTTTCAACCTATGAATGTATTCAATAATACTTTATTTCTTTGTTCCAGACCTCAGCCTAGTTGCCCCAAAAAGGTAATGAACGAAGAAAATGCTGTCCTGGTTTGTTTGTTTGTTTTTGGATAAACAGCTTAGATACAGCAAATGCATATTTTAAAATTTTGAGGTTTTCTGAAAAAAATGTATTGTCTCAGCTTCCATTTTACAGAGGCCCTAGGATGCATAAAAATAACTATTATGTCAGTGGCACAATACCCTTGATATTCCCCAAACCAAACTATTGAAAAATTAGCTCAAAATTAATGCTAAAATTTCAAAGCAATAGTGAAAATATCAAAAGTTTAATGCCAAAATTTACAAAGCCGACCTTTCAAAGTATTTGTTGCTTCTGAAATAAAAACTTCTCCACAAGGACCGATACACCAAAAGCACAAGTATACAACCCTGATTCCAATCCCATAGTCACATTACATTAAAAATCTTATACCATCTCCATAAATAATTCCAAGATATCATTGGTACATGCCAGGAACATTTGGAAACTGCCTGAGATGGCAGATAATGAAAGAAGGACAGCAGGTATATTCTCAGTTGTCTGTTTAGCAAATATCTAAAATTATGCATAGACCAAAATACACCATGGGTGTGCCTATGGTATAGACTATCACTATATATATTCGTAAATTACATTTTGTGGTAAAGCAAGGGACACCAAAGCACTGAACCACAATGTAAAAAGTGAAATCCATAAAAATAACAAATTCATAACACATTTTTTTCCACCAGGGAAAAGCCAGAGGTTAGAGGTCTAGCAAGACTTTGGCCTTCTCTCTCCAGCACTCAGTCGGGTCTGTAGTATGAACCGAGATGGCGCCACTATCGTGGCTTCCCACCAAGTCGCCATGCATGGAAATGCTGATGTTTACTTTACACAACACTTAGTCTACCTTGGCAAATACAGGAATTTTTATCAAGAAAGGCATATTGCTAAAAATAAAAATAAAAAATTAAGCAAGTGGCATTGGCTTAGCAGTACTGGGTATTCAGTTGATAGAAAAAGAATAGATATTCCAGCCTGGGAAGCAGATAATCTGTATTATGAGGGAGGAAATCTTTGACTAATCTATGGTCAGACATATAATAGCTAGAGGGAAAACCACATGCTGACTAATGCTCTGGTCATAGGAACAGTGATTAGAAAGAGTGAAAGTCTTCGAAAACATTGCAAACAAGAGGTGAAGTCAGGAGAGCTTTGTGCAGCTTTCATGCAGAGATGGTTGAGAACAAAGAGAGTGCGAAGAACAAGATGATGTTGCACTGGACTCCAAATTGTAGGAATCAGATTCAGAGCAATTCCTCAGTGACAGAGATCCAGCAACTCAGTTAAATAAAGTGACATTCTCCCTGGAAAAGCACATCACAGAATAAAACAAATATGTTTCTGTTATCATGGTGCTTATATTCTTTGCGGAAAAGGAAACAGTTGAGTCAACAAGAAAGTAATTAATAGTAACGACTGTGTAAGCAATTTTAAATGAGGGATGCAGCTTGAGCATCTTTGCATAGATCATGTAGACCCTCCTGGGATAATAGTTAAAATGCTACCTGAATTGAACATGAGGATTCTCATATGACAAGAGAAATGCCTCTTGGCAAAAAATAAAATTAAGTGCAAAGGTAGAAACTTGTTTATATTTTTCAAAGGAAAAGCAGTCATTGTGCCCTGGGAGAAAGGAACCCTGGTGAGAGGAGTGTTCACTGAGACCCCTCAGGTGAGACCCCTCAGAGTCACCTTTTGCATAGCGACTCTCATTACTGGATGAAATTTGTTCTGCAGTACATACAGAGGAACATGTCAGTTAGTGTAAGGGACATAGATAGCCTTGCAATCTCAGACAAAATGCCTAAAGGTATAAATAGAGCTTGCACTCTCTAAACAATTTTTAAATGACTGTGACACACCTCGTACCTGGAACTTTGTTAATGAACACTTTACAGGAACCCATGGAAGAAGAGATCACTTTAATGTATTTCACGACATCAGATGAGTTTATCCTTTCACCTGGCATGATTTATGTTCAGACTTTATCTGTAGACACAGGTAAAGTAATTAAAGGTGCAAAGTTGTTGAAGAGAGTCAAAAAGGAAGACCCCTCTGAAAGTAAAAGATAATATGATAGGAGTATAACATTAGGGATTTAGGCAATAAGACTGATCCAAAGTTTCCTTGGATCCATTTCCTTCATTGGCTGAAGGCACAGCTTTGAAATAGAGTAGACAGATGCTGAAGGAAGTGTATTGTTCAATTAGACTGTGTGTCAGAAGAGGGTGCAAGCAGAAATAATGCTTTAATTCCACTCTTTGCTTCCAAGCAGATGTCAGCGCTATGGAGCATGGAGGAGCCTGGGCATCTCCTGCACTCACCTCCAGTTGCCATTTTTCCCCCTCTCTACCCTCTCCCCACCTCTAGCACATCTAATGTGGCGGGACAGTAGGATTATATTTGGTGGACTGAAAACAAATTTGTTTTTTACTTTTCCATTTGAACCATAAGTTTTGCTTTCCACGGGTCCCCAAAGTTTCAAAATCACACCAGGTTTGTTCCCAGTGCCTCTTCGTTTTCAGCACAATGAGGTTCAGTGTCTGAGGACCAGCAGCATCGCCTGGAGAAAGACAATTCTACAGAAGGAGAAGTGGAGCACAGCTTGCAGACACAGTGACTCTTTCAGACGTAACAGCATGCTGGCAGCCCTGGCTCACTCTCCGCACCTCCTCGGTCTGGGCACCCATTCTGGCCATGCTTGAGGAGCCCTTCAGCCTGCTGCTGCACTGTGGGAGCCCCTCTCTGGGCTGGCCTAGGCCAGAGCCAGCTCCCTCTGTTTGCTGGGAGGTGTGGAGGGAAAGGCATCAGTGGGAACCAGGGACCAGCGCTCACAGGCTAGCGCGAGTTCCAGGAGGGCATGGGCTCCACAATCCCCGCACTCAGAGTGGCTGGCCGGCACCACTGGCTGGACAGTGAGGGGCTTAGCACCTGGGCCAGCAACTGCCGAGGGTGTGCTGCATCCCCTAGCACTGTCTGCCTGTGGGAGCCGCGCTCAAATTCTTGCTGGGCCTCAGCCACCTTCCCTGCAGGGCAGGGCTCAGGACCTGCAGCCTGCCATGCCCGAGCCCCGCCCCCGCCTTGTGGGCCCGCAGGCAGCCCGAGGCTCCCCTACGGCGCGGCCCCTGCTTCACGGTGCCCGGGTCCCATCGACTGCCCAAGGGCTGTGAAGTGCTGGCGCCAGGTGCAGGACAGGTGGGCAGCTCCCCACTAGGCTTGGTGTGGGATCCACTAGGGGAAGGCAGCTAGGCTCCTGAGTCAGGTGGGGACTTGGAGAAATTTTATGTCTAGCTGGAGGATTGTATATGCACCAATCAGCACCCTGTGTCTAGCTCAAGGTTTGTAAATGCACCAATCAGTGCTCTGTGTCTAGCTAATCTAGTGGGGACTTGGACAACTTTTCTGTCTGGCACTCTGTGTCTAGCTAAAGGATTGTAAACACTCCAATCAGCACTCTGTGTCTAGCTAAATGTTTGTAAACGCACCAATCAGGACCCTGTCAAAACTGACCAATCAGCTATCTGTAAAATGGACCAATGAGCTCTCTGTAAAATGAACCAATCAGCAGGATGTGGGTGGGGTCAGATAAGGGAATAAAAGCAGGTTGCCCAAGGTAGCAGTGGCAACTGTCTGAGTCCCCTTCTAGGTCGCGGAGCCTTTATTCTTTAGGTTTGGGTAATAAATCTTGGTGCTGCTCACTCTTCAGGTTCGCACGAGCTTTATGAGCTGTAAGACTCACAGGGAAGGTCTGCACCTTTCTTCCTGAAGTTTGAGAGACCACAAATCCATCAGAAGGAAGAAACTTGACACATGTGAACATCAGAAGAAACAAACTTCCATACACACCATGTTTAAAAAGTGTAACACTCACAGTGAGGGTCTGAGTCTTTATTCTTGAAGTCAGCGAGAAGAACCCACCAATTCCGGACACATTTCCACACTTTCAGGGTGCCATAGATGGCTGTCACAACTCCTTCCTTTGTAGAAATCATGAGTCACATCAGTGATAGCATTTGGGGAGGCTCGCACCTCCCTTGTGCAGCTAGCGGTCTTAGTGCCCCCTCCAAATTTTATTATTGTCAGTGGATGCCGTTTCTCCAGGATAATCCACAGATATTGAAATACAGATAATCCTACTTTATACTTTCTCAAGATTTCAAGAAAAAAAATGATTTATACAGAAATTTTTTAAGCATCTGGTCATTTATGCTAGCACTTACGACACGTAATCATAGTGGTGTGCTTGTAACTATTATGAATAATAAATGAACATTTGGACTGCTTTTAAACTGTAAGTGATTTGCTTTTGGAAGCATGCATTTATTTTTATAGAACTTTTTAGGTAAATGCTATGAATATATAAAACTAGGGTATCAAATATTTATCACGTAATTGCTATCATTTTTTAATGTAATCCAACACATTTGAAGAACAACATGCTGATTTTGTTAGCACATAAAGTGATGTTTTCTGAATAAAGCAATAGCAATTAAAAGTGAAGACACTGAAATATGAGGCAAGAGTAAACAATGACAGAATAAACATTAAGGATTGGCAGTGGATTAAAGAGTTTATTTTATTTGTTACAATGTTTCAAAATTGAAGGCTTTAGCTCAAAATTTAGAATTTTAAGGTATCCATTAACCTAACAAAAGGAAATTATGTATAGACATTGTGTATTTGGAGAAATCAAATCACGTAAAATAAAGGGGAAATGTACTTCTCTTAACTTCATCTAAACCTCTCAAATTAGGAAAATCTAAATCCTGAAAAATAGGCTATGTTGCTTATTTTTATTTTTTAACTTATGAAGAAAAATTCTTGAAATTTGAAGAGCAGTTTTCCAATGAGAAGAGCGTATGTACCCAACCTCTTTCAGTGTTTATTTTTTTAAACAAATATTTAATTTTCAGTTCTAGCTTTGAGAAGTTTTCTTGTGGGAATTTGCGATCACCTAATCTCCCAAGGGAAGGGCCTTGTTCAGTAGCAAAATCATCAGGAAGAGGGTCCTCGTATCTTCCTGGCCCTCACAGGATTGCTCTGGGGAACAAATCAGGGTAGCTGTATGCAGCTCCTACAAACTCTGAGGACTTTTATAAATAAATACTTTCTTGATATGGAGTAAAAGGATTTTTTTTTTCCTGTGTACTCTATAAAAGCAAAATATTAAATGAACGTCTGAACAATTCAGGATGACGGATTTAAACATCCAACAATGCGTTTTGGGATTGTTGTTAAGTAGAAAGTATGAATTCCAAGACGACTGAACAAGTAAACAATCGCAGTCATATCCAATGTTTTTTGACAAAATGGTGTGACTAGTTGAAAACTTGAAAAATTTATTACAATAAATATTTAATTTTAAACAACACACTAAAATACAAAAAGTCTAAAAATACTGAAGAGCTTCCCTTTCTGAAACAAAACAAAATATGTGTTTGTTTAGGTTGATAATTTCTTTTTTGAATCAGCGCGAGGGTTGTTCAAAGTGGGAAATAAGCCTCAGGATCCAAAATTTAAGACAGAAGAAAACAAACAAATTTGAAAACTCACACCTTACAATTGTAATGAATTTTATGTGGATACAGTGGGTACATTGGGATGACCATGGCGGGAGAGTGAGTGGTTGGTGGATGAAACTCTGAGGAACACACCCAGGAATGAGAATGGGAAATTAAATGAATGCAGGAAGTTAGAGTGGCAGAAAAAGAGTCCTCGGTGGCTGCTGTGACCTGGGCTAGGAGGTAGGAGATTGTCACCACAAGGAGCTCTGCGTGTAATCAGCGTGGTCAGCAACAGGGAGTGGAGTGAGTGTTGTGTATGAGGAGATCAGTGTCAGTACGTGCTGACACTTGCGGCCACATGTCTTGGTCTAGAGTTTCGTCCCTGTGTTGGCACTGATGATGTGATGTATAGAACTTAAATAGGTCTGTAGGTGTAGGTTGAAAAGGAAAATTTTCCTGAGTAAATTTAGATCTTCTGTGTAATGAAAGAGACAAATTTATGGACCATTGGATTACATATACTCTGAGATAAAGGTATGCTGGCATAAGAAGACATTGTTGTAGAGGAACAATAAGGGAATATATTTGATGACCCAAGCTATCTACACTCAGCCTGGACCCTGAGAAACAAAAGCACTTTTTACTGTCTACATTAACATGACTTGGTTATTCAGTTGTCTTCGGTGGGTCTCCTTTTCAGGGACTGTACAGCTCCAGCACACGTTTGATTTTTCATTCCAGGAATGTTGAGAAAGATCCATCAACCTTTCCATGGGAAGCGTCAGTAGTCAGTATGTGCCAGAGGATTCTTTTAATCCTCCTCTCAAAATCCCCACCTTGCTATTTCTACCAATCCTGACCTGCTGGATCGTGATCCACACCCAGTCCTAATCAAGCACCTCTTTTGAAAGTTATGCTTTATATATACTTCCAATTATCAAGGAATTACCATCTTACTGTCTCCCTACAATCCCTGCCACCAGGGACTGGCACAGCTTTGTGAGGCAGTGTTCCTCCTTACCTCGGTGAGAAGTAAACTTGGCTTTGTCTTCGCAGCTTATGTTGGTGATATCTGGGGGACCAGGTTTGACAAATGTCTAGAAGTAATAGAGTTCCACAAAATACTCAATAACAATCTTTATTGTAAAACAAAGTTTATGAAATCAAATTTCATAATACTTATTTAATTTCTTCTTCCTGTAAACAACACATTTGTAAAACAATAGGAGTTTTATTGGTTTATTTATTTGTGTTAGTAGAAAAACATCTGGTAAATACTTTATTAAACAGAAAAAAAATACTGAAACAAAACGTCAGTCATCTTGCATTTTTAGGTATCTGGAAATGAAAAATGTAGCAGTCATGAACTACAGAAAGTAGAAAAACCTATTTATGGTGGTAGTTGCACTAATGGAGCCTGGTTTTAAAATATTTATTGTTAAGAGAGACTGAGTTCTTCAACACGGCACAAATAAGAAAAGAGTTTTCGCATTCAAGGTGCCAAATTCTTCTTAGTGCACTATACAATCTACATTTTTAAAATAAAAATAATATTTAAAGTAATTTTTAACCACTAGAAATATTTAACCATTAAAGGTGTGTGTGTGTGTGTATTCTTAGGTGGCCTATCTTAAAAATATATTCATTTAAAAATACAACCTCAAGTAAATGTAGGAACTAAATAAGCATCACCTGAAATAAATATGGAAAGAAATAGAAAAATCAAAAATTGTAGGTGATTATTAGTACACCCTTTCAAAAAACTATGAGATTAATTGGATAATCAACAATGATCAGAGCTATTAAAGATATAAAAGATAGAAATATTATATTCACGCTCTTACATTTTGGATAACACATTTTTTTTAAATCAGAAATAGAAATTTACAAAATGTTTCCATATCTGTATTTAACACTGGAAACTTCAACAAATTCCAAAAAGCAAATGTTCAGGGCCGTAATGTTGCACTCACTTCAGTGGATGCCTTTCATGTAGAATATAACTGAGGTTTCCCAGAGTTAAACAGAGCTGTGATTCTCAGCGTCATGCAGTAAAGTTTCTGTAACCAAAAAGCAATAAGATTAAAGATTAATAAAGTTAGCTGAATAATCTTAAGAGGTTGGGAACTAAATAGCATTTTATTAAGCAAAGTCTAAGTCAAGAGGATCAGAAAAATAATCAAGAAATATAACTGCAAAATAATAATAAAAATGAGTCAAGTTAAAATGTCACTTAGAAGATAATTAATAGTGTTAAATAAAATTATCAAGAAACTACAAATGAATGAGCTAACCCTCAACCTGTAAAAGTTGGGAAAAAAAAACAGAAAACAAGAAATAAGGAAAAGTAGCAATGACTAAAATCAATAAACCGGAGCAGAAGGAAAAAAAAAAAAAAAAAAAAAAACAAGTAAGAAGAACAAAACCATAGTTATATAGCCATAGTCTCTGAAAAGTCCAATAATATAAACATCTGATGAGGCTGATCACCAAATAAGAAAAAAAAGTTGGAAATAAACCAAGCAGAAAAATTTAAAATAATGACAAAATACTAAAAAATGAAAATTAAATTGAGTGGATGAGTACCAAGAAAATTATAATGCACCAAAATCGGTACAAAAATTGTAAGTAGACAAAAAACTAAGCTATTAAAAAATGAAATTATGGGAATAAAAGTTGTTCCCTCCCAAAATTTTATATCTTCCAAAAAATTATTACCTACCTTTTGTGACTTTTCATCTCACAAAATAGAAAAAGAAAAATAGAAAGCTGTTCAGATTCCTTTATGAGGCTACTATATTCTTCATTCCCAACCCACATATATGTACAAGGATAATATGAGAAAATAAAACTGACAAATTTGTAGATGTAAATGACTAAATATTAACTAAACAAGTCTAGACATAAATATAAAACAGCAATGTGTTATGATCAAATTGGTCTGATTCTAATATAAACATTATGCAAGAACAGAAAAAAAAATGAATCACTGTTTTTATCATACTAATACAATAGAGGAAAAAATATATAGATACTAAGTGAATATTTGATGAAATTCAATAAATAAAACATCTTGGCAAGCTCGGAGCAAAAAAGGGAATGTCCCAATATGGAAAGAATTATGTAAAAAAAAAAATCTACTTCAATTATAGTTGAAACTTTAGAACTGCCCCCTAGTAACAGCCACAAGGGAAGTCTGCCCATTAGCAAAATGACTGTCTGCCGTGGTCTGTGTGTCTTTGCCAATACTACAAGAAAATTTTAAGAAACAGTCATGAGAATTCCAAGAGAGAGATATGCAATAGTGACAATCCATGAAATACTGTCTTTGTGTGTTTAATACACCACACAAGAAAGCCTGAGTTACTTGGAGTTGCTTTTTTAGTTTTGGTAGAATGTTTGCACAATATATGGGTAAAACAAAAAACAGAAATCTTTGCAGATGCTAGAGTTGAGGAACTCATGCACGTCACCATTTAGAGATTTAGTTCTCTCTGGGGTGAAATCATGCACAAACATTTGACCTGAAATCCACTTTTTATAATGCTAATGAGGACAACAGTAGCTGTATTCATCCTAGGGTCTATCTCTATTATCCATTTACCTACTTACCTATCATCTACAGCTATATACTCTTTATGTGTGCATTTCTATAATACCTGGGGAGGAAAGACATTGAGAACCCTCCCTTTTCATTTTGAAGTTTCATATTATCAAAACTTGTCTGACTTGCTAGCAGGAAAGGGTCCTAAGTTACAATTAAACTTGCCGTGAAGAGGTGTCAGGCTCAAAACTAAGTGTGTAGTGTGAATTTATTTGCCTGGAAGCAAGGGCTGTATTTAGCAACTGTAGATCTGCTAATCCTGGCATGGTAGTTGTGCTCTGAACATGTAGTTAAAGGAACAGAGGTTGAACACTGGAGTGTTACAGAGAACCAGGAGACACCACTACCCCCATAGAATGGACAGATGAGCAAGAACAACCCTGACAATGGGCATTTAGGACATACTGTATCGTAGAAGGAGCATTAAATAAACAAAAAATGCAGGGGAAGCTACTGCGGTGATCAGATGTTGTAGAGCTCTTGCCAACTGCTGTTTGCAAACCAGTTTACAAATCCTTTCAAAGTGGAAATGTGGATTCTGTGCCATATTATAGGAATGTGGAGGCTTACACAATTAATTGGATCTGAAAAAATAAAATTGGCAGAAGGGGAAATGATTATTTAAAAATATTGAATTTGTCTAAATATACTTATTCTATTAATATACCCAGAAGCTGGATTACTAACATTTTTTCATCGCAGTAGTAGCAATAAAATTACAGATGAATTACCTTAACACTGTCCTGTTAAAATGATATTACATAAGATTACCTGTCAGATGAATAAAGCATAACTTTAAAAAAAATGCTTAAATTATTTGATATAATTTGTGCCGTTTGAAATACTAAACAGTTAAAAATGTATATTCCTTATATATGATGTCTTATGAAGTTCTTGAATTATTAATATTTTATAAAGTTTTAACAGAACAACATGTAATTTTCTGTTGAAGTGGGACAACTTTTACCCCACACTCTAGCAAAGTAGAAGGCAGCTGCTCAACTTTGGAATGAGGGGGTTTTGGTTTTGGTTTTGGTTTTGTTTCAGTCAAACTGCCTGGCAACCTTACTAGCTATGTAACCTTGGACAAACCTGACAGCTTCCCTAACTTTCGTTAATTTATCCATGGAATGTGTTATGAGGATTTAGTAATGTAAAAAGGGTTAAAGTTGTAAACATACCAGGCATATGATAGACCATTTGTGGTACACATTACTCAGAGACTGACCTGGATTGAGACCGAGGCAGCATTACATTTATGAATAGGTACTTCTTGGCAACCTTCCTGTGTATTTGTTGGCTAATCCATCACTGGCTATGAGGAAGGAACAACTGGGATACCTCACTATGCTCTCTCATTTCTTCTTTCCTTCTCTGGTACTAAGTCTGCCTAAAGTGTAGAATGTTGCAACCACCATAGGAGAGTGCAGGCTTAGATGAGTAACACCAGCATGAGGCATCATAGCATGGTATAAAAACGAAAACAAAGCAAAACTGCTCTGGGGTTCTGGAGAGATTAGTTCTAGCCAAACCTCTGCCACTATCTTCATGGCATTCTATATATTTCTTAACTTTTCTGATTTCCATTTTTCTCATACTTAAAGTTAAGAAGGTTTACCATTGTTTTTAGTTAATATTTTAGGAGTTATACACTAGTATTAGGTGAAAAAAATAAAAGGTAACAAGAAGTTTCAGGAAAAAAAGCAAATTAATCATTCTTTCCTGGTGATACAAGCGTTTGCCCTGAAGCACCTTGAATGAAAGATGATTAAAAAATATGCCAGTCTGTTATGCTTTTGTAAGTGAATTGTTCCTTCTTTCTAAAAGATATTAGAACGTTTTCTTAGTCTTTGATATATTTAAAGCTTACTATAACGTATTTAAGGTAGGTTTTTCCTTGGATACTCTATGAATCTTCTCATGGAGAGAATGGTCAATTGATGTGTCAAAGACAAAATTATAACAAATTTAAAGATACAATTGGCTTTTATTGACAATTCTAGAATCAGGCAACATCTCATTGTATCAAATAGAGTAGGTATTCTGATGAGCTGAGCAGGGGGGATTAGCATTGGAGACAGAAAAGGCTAAAGAAAGCAGAAATAAGGTCATTTCAGTTACTTGCTGTATAGAGTTAAAATAGAGGGTACTTCCTTGTCATGACAGCTCAGGGAAAATGGGCCCCTTCTGATTAGTTGCTGTGACTCTCCTGTTTTTCTTTTTCTTTTTTTATTCGAAAACTGGCCCATTTCAGTTTTATACATGGCACCTTGCAGGAGTGACTCTATTCTGGTTTGATCTGGTCTGTTGGGGCCTAGTACAGGAGCCCAGTCCAAAACAATGATATCGATATCCCATAAATTTTGTTCAAACTCCCCTCTTTTGGTCAGATACTCACCTAAGTGAGCATGTGAGTGAAACATAGGACCCATGTTACTCTCAGTTGCCACCATTCTGGGTTTCAGTCTCAACATGTCATTCATAGGTCATATGTTATCACATGTTTCTTTGAGATTTTATGTCTTGAGGCAGAGGGAGACCATTTGGTGTTAAGCAGATGGCTGCGTGCAGGTATTTAAAACTTTTTGACAGGTGACAGTGCACCAGGGAGACTACTATTATGACTATCAGGAGGATAATTTCAAGAGTTTCGCATATGCTCCTTAGCCATGGTCCTCATGAGTAAAACAAACAAAAATCAACAAAAGAAAAATGAAAGTTAATGACGAAAACAACTATAAACTGAGTCTCTGAGTCCAGAGGGCACTCAGTTGAAATTTTTAAATTTGAACCTGAGGAATATTTTTCTGCTCTGCAGGTTGAATGTCTCTGTATTGCTCCGTTCTCACATAAAGAACTACCTGAGACTGGGTAATTTATAAAGAAAAAAGGTTTAATTGACTCACAGTTCTGCAGGCTGTAAGAAGTTGTGGTTGGGGAGGTCTCAGGAAACCTACAATCATGGTAGAAGGGCAGAGGGACACAAGCACATCTTTATATGCCAAAGCAGGGGAGAGAGAGCAAAGGGAGAGGTGCTACATGCTTTCAAAAAACCTGGACCTCATGAGAACTCATGCACTATCACAAGAATAGCAAGAGGGACATCTGCCCCCCATGAGCCAATCACCTCTCACCAGGTCCCTCTCCCAACATTAGGGATTACAAGTCAACATGAGATTTGGGTTGGGGCACAGAGACAAACCATATCAATCTCCAGTTGTGGCATTGAGCATTTTCGTGAACTCTCTGAGTGAACTGCATGTTAGGCACAAGCCCATGAAATTTACTTCAAGCTGTCCAGCTCCAGCCTGTAGGGCTTCAGGGACAGAGAAGTTCTTGTTCTTAGAGATGACAAGTGGGAAAAAATGGGATTGTAGGAAAACAGAAGGGTTCAGGTCCAGTTCAGTTTACAGGTAAATAATAAAAAGCTTCAAAACCGTGAACAGGGCTAAACCTAGTAACAGGTGTACCATTTTCTTCTGAAACATTACCTTTCTCTTTACTGTCACCCCAATCCTACTGAAGTTAACCACAGAAGACCAATTTGTCTGCAAAATAGGACTAGTCTCATTAAACACAGCCTGATTATTAAGTGTACCAAGAATAGTGATTACCTATATGGGCACATTTTAAGTGTGCTTTGCTGGAACTTTTGACAAGGAATTTCAGATTCGATGTTTCAAAGCCCAGTGAGGTCAAGAAGCCAAGCCGACGACGTGCCATCATACTGTATTTGGAACACCTAAAGATTTGGGTGAATTCTCTTCTCAAGGTCCCCAAAATAAAACTTTAAACATGGTTCTTTCCTCTGTCTTTTTACTTCCTTGATTGACATGCATCAAATAATTTATTTTTAACACCTGAAGATTTGGTTGAATTCTTTTCTTCTTAAGGCCCCCAAAATAAAACTGTAAGCGCAGTTTTTCCCTCTGTCTTTTTACTTTCTTGACTCACATGCATCAAATGATTTATTTTAACTCTGCCTTCTGCTCTTAGGTTGGATTTATAGTTTTATTACCTGAGACATCTAGGAGATACCATAAACTTGTTGACTAGTAGTAAATTTAGGTAAAAATGCATGTGTGCGTGCATTTTTAATGCTGACAACTTTGAAGACGTTTCCATTTTATTTTACTAAAATCTTAAAACCAGTTTTATTTGCCAAAAATTAAATGAAATCACATGAATGTAGGAAAATATTGGGTCAGTTTCTACTTTTCTGAAGGTTTTGTAAATATTTAATTTGTATGAGAACTCATTTATCCCTAAGCCAATTTGAACAGAACTCCTTCAAAGCATTTAATAAATTAGTTGTACACTGTCTGGAGGCAGAAAAATATCATATATATACAAACAGACATGCATATATAAACATACAGATAGATTCAAAGATCTTAAAGTTTTAGTTAAGATTTTCTATTTGCCAGTTCCAATTTTTTCCTACCCTTTGAGATTACCAGTTTTTCAACTGTCTGTTCCATTGCCCTAAGCAATTGTGAGGTAGACCACCCTAAATTGTCATTTCCAAAGGGATGGGTCCTAGTTAGAAAATTTACATTTCAAAGGCAAAGAATTTAGATTTTAGTTCTAAATGCCTCAGTTTGCTGGGATAAGGAAAGGCATAAAGAGCCAAGTTAGGACAAGATGGTCAGCAAAGGCAATGTTATATGAAATTCTAGGCTTTCCAGCTCAGCTCCCATGTTTTACTAGATTACTAAAGTCATAGCAGAGTTCATTAGCAAGCATTTACTATCCCTGGGGTCAGCATAGATGGCTGTGAACTCAAGAATTTAGGAGGATGTAAGGGTAGCTAAAGAAACAAACCCGGTTAACCTGAGGATTTCACTTTTATAAACATTTATCTAGCATTCTCTTTTTCTGAAGGAAGCGATGGTAACTAATTAAAAACACTATCAGATTTAATTGTTCTTATCAATTAGTTGCTTAAGCACTTCCTTTGCCTTTTGTAGAGTCTTTTAAACAGGCAGTTTTGAAAAAATCTTTTTTAGAAGTTTCTGCACATCAATTAAAATAGGCTTCTCTGGATAGGTCTAATTTGGGAGTCCTTATTTTCAAATGCACTTCATCAGTGAATAGTCTTGTACATCTGAAGTGTTCCACATTAGCAGCAGCAAATGCTTGTGAGTCTGCAGCAACCTCAGTTCTTGCCTCCTCAGAAGAAAACATTTGACTAAGGGGCAGAAGGCAGAAGGAGACACTGAGGAAAGTTTTAGAGCAAGAGTGAAAGTTTATTAAAAAGTTTGTAGTCTGGGCGTGGTGGCTCACGCCTGTTATCCCAGCACTTTGGGAGGCCAAGGCAGGTGGATTACCTGAGGTCAGGTGTTCGAGACCAGCCTGGCCAATATGGTGAAACCCTGTGTCTACTGTTATAAATGAAGTTTCAGTGCCACAAAAGAAATAGTACTCGAATATAAAATTTTCTTTTTAATTCTCAACAAGGCAAGCTACTTCCATAAAAGGGTAGGCCCTTACAGATGGAGGAATGGTGAGCACACACCTGGAGAAGGGAGGGAAAGGCATTCTTATCCCTGAGGCCTGTGTCCCCTGCTGCTGTGTCGTTCCCCTACGGGCTAGGGTCAGACTGCACAGGCTAAACTAATTCCGACTGGCTAATTTAAAGAGAGTGATGGGGTGAGTGGTTTGATGGGAAAAAAATGGTTATGCACGGTGGAGAATGAGTCAGGGCAGAGCAGGTAGCAGGTAATCCGAACAAGTCAGGGTGGAGCAGGTAATTGCAATGAGTAAGGGTGGAGCAGGTAATCGAAAAAGGTTGCTTTATGAGGAAGTTAAGTTTAAAAGTAGAAGGCAAAGAATTGAACATACTGATGTATTTATTCTTTGAAAATAAATTTGGAACTCATATTTAACACTACTAAAAATAAAAAAAACTAGCCAGGTGTGGTGGCACACGCCTGTAATCCCAGCTACTCAGGAGGCTGAGGCAGAATTGCTTGAGCCTGGGAGGCAGGGGTTGCAGTGAGCCGAGATCGTGCCACTACACTCCAACCTGGCTGACAGAGCGAGACTCTGTCTCAAAAAAAAAAAAAAAAAAGTTTATAATGGGAAAGAAAGGAAGTACACTTGGAAGACAACCAAGCTGGTGACTTGAGAGACTCAAGTGTGCAGTTTGACCTTTGACTTGTGGTCTTCTACGTTAATGGACTTCCAGGGTTATGTTCCTTTTCCTTCCCTTGGGGCAGGCATCCATATGTGCAGTGACTTGTCAGCACTTCGGAGGGGTTGCATGCACAGTGTGCTTATTGGAGTTGTTTGCCTGCTCACTTGAAGCATTCCTCCTGTATCAGTTGAGTGTTTCCTAGAGGAATGTCGTTGAGCAATTAAACTCTGCCATTTTGCTTCTCAGTGTGCATGCTTGAGCCCGCTCGCCCGACTCCTGAGATTTTTTTATTTTTCTTTATTTTTTTGAGATGGAGTCTTACTCTGTCACCCAGGCTAAAGTGCAAAGGCACGGTCTCAGCTCACTGCAACCTCTGCCTCCCCAGTTTAAGTGATTCTTCTGCCTCAGCCTCCCAAGTAGCTGAGATTACAGGCACCTGCCACCATGCCCAGATAATTTTTGTATTTTTAGTAAAGATGGGGTTTCACCATGTTGGCCAGTCTGGTCTTGAACTCCTCACTCAGGTGGTCCACCCGCCTTGGCCTCCCGAAGTGCTGAGATTACAGGCATGAGCCACCGTGCCCAGTCTAACTCCTGAGATCTTATCGGGAAGCTGCTGATAAGAGCTTCAGGTGTTTTCTGTCTACTGGGAGACTGTGTTTCCCTGGAGCCGGCTGTGAGCACTTACTATTGTAGAGAGACAGTTGAACTTTCATCTGACCATCACCACATGGTTGCCTGACACTCTTGGTAGTGGGGTGGCCCTCTTCTGCCCTGCTCATGTCTGAGTACCTACCTACTATAACACACATAATGGTACTGTAATTCACAATTATCTTTAGTAGGATTTTACTATTTGTGTATTTGCAGCTTCCAAGGCATAGCCAGAAGATAGAGCACTAGGTTCTTTAGAAATTAAGAATCCCATTTTTACATTGTATCCTGGTGATATGGGATTTAAGAAGAAATTACTTAGGCAGATAGCGAGGGCACAGAAGTCCTTGGGAAGGTTTTCCTTTTTAATAAAAAGAAGTACCAAATCATTTTCTAACAAAGAGTAGCCTGTAAAGTCGAGCTTCAGGCATAGACAAGGAAGCTGGGAGTTTGCACAGGTGAATGTCTCCAGGAAAGAACTATCTGGGACTAGACATGTTCGAGATGGCAGCTCCATCTTCCCTTCTCTGCCAGCCACGTGTACAGTAAGGACCTGACAAGACGAGAGACAAGAGGTGAGTTCATTTGCATAGTAAGATTAGGGTGGGGCGACCAGCCTTCCCCGAGGACTATGTAAACATCACATCTGATTGAACCAGTCTGTGAGCCCTCCATAAACGAGATACTGCCTCCTCAAGCTGGAATATAAAATCTGGTTTATCCACCTCCGGCCTTTTCCTCTCGGAAGTACCCTCTCTCTCACTAGAGATAGAGCTCTTTTCCTTTCTCTTTCTTTTGCCCATTAAACCTCTACTCCTAAACTCCTCGTGTGTGTCCCTGTCCTAAATTTTCTTGGCTCAAGATGACAAACCCTGGGTATTTGCCCCAGGTAACGTAACTGCTTCATTGAGTTTCTCAGAGCTGTGATAAACTAAAAGGCAAACGCCGTTGGGTTGGGTCATACAATGTTTTCAGTGTTCCTCTTTGCGTGGAAATTTTCTTGAGGCTTTCAGGTGACCTAGTGTCATGTAACCTGCTTCGTGAGCCAGCTTATCCTTTCAAAGGAGTCCTGGTCGGAGGCAGGGGTGGGGGTGGACTCTAACAGCTGTTAGTGTCCTTGTCATTCCTGCTACTCAGCTTGGGGCTTGGCTCTGAGGTTCCCTCTATCAGCACAGCCAATGATTTTCCCTTATCTTAGTACACAAGAAAAGTAAATGAAAGGGGCCGGGCTCTGAGTTTTCCTGCCTGCAGGAAGGGGCTGTAACCTTGGCCATGTGAACTCCCTTTGACAGGTGTCTAGTTCCTCAAGGGTTCCATGAAGACCAGTCAGCCGCCAACTCTCCCAGCACCTGGAACGCTGATCACCTCAGTCCTGCAGGGAGATCTTGGGCGATGCACCACAACATTTCACACAAGATTGTTGTTTGGTTTGTTTGTTCGTTTTTTAAAATTTCAATATGTTGTGTTTCTCAAAAATCTTTCCATATTTGCTCATGAGCTCTTAACCACTGGGGTTATCAGTTACTTTGTCAGGCAATGAATGAAGGGAAAATGAGATAACCTCCATTTCCATCAGCTTAAGCGACAGTCACCAGCTTATCTGAGCCACCAGGACTGAAAATTGTGGTCCCCACGTTTTCTTCATACTCTGCACCCAGTGACCAGAGAGCAGCAGCCCTAGGAAGGGAACTTCTCTGATCATTTTCCTGCCCTGGGAGTTTCTAGTTGACTGAGAATGTGATGATTGTCACAGGCATTGTCAGTGAATCCTGAGCTGTTTTCCCAGCTCTGACCAATCCCAGATGTGCCCTGAGGCCACTCTTGAGGGCATCCAGATTGGCACCCAGGTGTCCACGAAAAGTGTCAAACTTTGTAAAATATTTTAAGAGATTTCTCCTAAGCCAAATATGAGTGACCATGGCCCATGACATAGCTCTCAGGAGGTCCTGAGAACATGTGCCTAAGGTGGTTGGGGTACAGCTGGGTTTTGTATATTTTAGGGAGGCATGAGACATTAATCAAATACATTTAAGGAATACATTGGTTTCGTTCAGAAAGGCAGGACAACTCAAAGCGGGGCTTCCAGGCTATAGGTAAATTTAAACATTTTCTGGTTGACAGTGGTTGAGTTTATCTGAAGATCTGGGATCAAAGGAAATGTTCAGGTTAAGATAAAGGATTGTGGAGACCAAGTTTTATTGTGCAGAGGAAGCTCTCAGATAGCAGACTTCAGAGACAGCAGGTTGTAAAACGTTTCTTATTGGACTTAAAAGGGTGCCTGGCTCTTAGTTGATTGTCTCCTGGATTTGGAAAGGAAGGAAGGAAAACAAAGGGGAAAAGGGGTTCTCTATAGAATGTGGATTTTTCCCTCAAGAGACTTTGCAGGTCAATTTCAAGGTATGGCAAAGAAATATATTTTGGGGTTAAATAATTTTTCTTTGTCTCATAATGTTATGCCAGGGTCAGATTGAGAAGTAAGTCACGATATGTAGGGACAAATAAAACCCATCTGATGAGAATTCATGGTTTGCAGGGCATGACTGCCTAGACCCCTTAGGTAGGAATTTGGGGATGATAAAAAATCAGAGCTTAGTCCTCATGGGTTTCTCCCAGGTGTGGAGACAGGCATGGCCCCCTCTCCAGGGCTAGCTGGGGAAGGGAGGCGCGGACTGCCACAGGCATGCTCCTGTTTCACCTTTTGACAAAGGCACTGAGTGGATGCCTTGCCTTTCTGAACAGAGACCCATTTCCTGGTTCAAAAGTCTTCAGTTTTCTTACGTGTGCACACGTACACAGCAATATTCCAGGCAGCACTGCTTATGCTGGCAAGTTATTTCAAACGACTTAAATGCCTATCAATCAGAGACTAGTTGCATTAATTATGCTGCAGCCACACTTTGCCACCTAAAAAGAATGAGGTAGGTTTATACATACTGATAAGGAAAGACCTTCAAAATACACTGGAAGGGATCCAACCTAGTTGGAGAACAGTTTTCAGCACATGACCATCTGTGAGGGAAATCACAGAGGAAAGGAACAGTGATTAAGAAACAGAATAGAAAGACTTATTTTCAATACATTTGCCTTTTGAATACTACTAAACACACACTACACAATACAAACACACATCCATTTACTATTTAAAATAATGAATTAAACTCACTCATCACCACAATCATGTAATTCTATACACATAAAATAACATCAATAAAAAGGCTTGTATTTAATGAAGTCCAAATTCCTGCCTAACCACTAAAATAAATATCATAGGATAAAATAATAAATCAAGATTCTGAAATTTCTAATAATTAAAACAGTCTTCTGCAAGTTCTGCATTGTTTGTTTTGAATGTCTAGAACACAATTAAGCAGGTTCCTTTCCCAGCATCCTGAGTGATGTGCTCATAAGCTTATAGGAATTAACATTTTCCAAAGCTCCCTTGTTAACTAACAGTGAGTGCTTTAGGCACTGGGAGAACTGGTTTAATACACTCATTTTCTGCTTCTTAGGCACGTGTTCAGATTTAATTATTGTTGAAAATGAATATTGAATTTTTGTGTTAAGAAGCTTTTCTAAAATGCAAGGAGTTATTGAGATTTGCTTTAAAATTAATAAATGCCTACGAAAATTAGCATTTATATGACATTTTGTGCCATTAGGGAGATTTGCAAATATAAACCTCAATCTCTTCAAAACAGTTTTCTAATTCCAATTGCAGAAAATATTTGTGAAATGAATTTATAAAAGCAAGAAAGTAAACAGAAGTGGTATATGATTACAGACATAACACCACTTACATTTATTGATGCATGGATAATTCTTAAAGTTTATGTATACAGAAGTGGTTACATATTTAATTTTGTTTTTTTGTTTCATATCCTATAGGATATATTAGTTTTAGACTTACATGAATATTTCATTCAATTATATACTTCATAATATCAGGAAGTGTACTTGTTTGAGAAAGTGTGATACAAATTTTTGGTTTCAGTACCATATCTAAGAAATTTTTCTTAACCCAAGTTCACAGAATTTGTCTTTTATGTTTTCTCATAAGTTTCACATCTAGACTACGATTTAAATTTTAGGGTGCAATTTATGGATTAACGTTCATCATTTTTGCATAGGCATATCTGATGATTGTTTGTCAAGAATTGTGCTAGAATTGGAGTTGTTAGCCCTTTTTGAAAGTTGACCCCATATGCATGGTTTATTTCTGAAATCTTTATTCTGTTCCCATTGAGTTATTAATTTATATTTATTCTGTACTACATTATCTTGATATTGTAGATTTACAATAAGTCCTGAATCCTCCAATTAACATAATTTCTCCAATTTTGTTCTTTTATATTCAAAGTTGTTATGGTTATTCTAAGTCCTCATCATTTCCACTTGAATTTTGAATTAGCTTCTCAACTTCCCAAACTGTGCCCATTGGCATTTTGATTAGGGTGGTGATGAATATGTATATCAATTTGGAGAGAACTGGCATTTTAACAATACTGAGTCTTTTCATGATGTATAGAGGCCAACTCTCCATTTATTTATCTCTCCCTTACTTTGTCTTAGCAAGGTTTTCAATTTGTCAGTCTATAGATCTTTCACTTTTGTCAGATTCAGTCTAAGTATTTAACATTTTTGACATTCTTGCAAATAGTTTTATCTTAAAGTTACTATTTCTGATGTTTTCTTGCTAATATTATAGAAATACAATTGAGGTTTGTGTATTTGTATACTGCAAACTTCCCAAATACACTTATTAGTTCTACCAGCTCTTTTGTAGATTCCAAAATGTGCCTTTCTGTTGTTCATTAGTAATTTTGAGACAACCAAGTAAAAAGGGCTCCTTGGCAGAGCCTCCAACTGGCTGATGCACTGGGAGGAGTAAGCACTGGGGTGGAGCCTGGGGAAGTTCACGTCATTTGCAGGGGGGAGGAGCGTGGCCTCTCCTGTTCTGGGGTTCAAGTGGGGTACATATGTACCTGGATTCAATCTGCAAGGAGGGAAACCTGTTAGCAGGACTCTTGCTTGTCTGAGAGTCCTTGTTTCCCTTTCTTTTTCCTTTTTGTTCAATAAATTTCATTTTTCTCACCCCTTAAAGTGTGTGCAAGCCTAATCTTTCATGGTGGTGTGACAAGAATCCTGTTTTTAGTTGAACTAAGGAGAAAGTCCTCCAGTAATTTTATTCCATTATTGTTAGATAACATACTTTGTATGACTGTAATCTGCTTAAATTGTTTAAGGTTTGTTTTATGGCAAATAATATTGTCTTTCTTGGTAAAAGTTATTATGCACTTGAAAGGAATATACACGCTGCTAATGTTTAGTGGACTGTTTCAAAAGTGTTAATCAAAGCAAGCTGGTGAATAATGCCCTTCATCTGTTCTATATCTTTCTATCAATCATTAAAAAAGACTATTGAGATCTACGACTATAGTTGAGAATTTGTCTATTTATTCTTGTGGCTCAATTAGATTTTACTACCTTAGTTTTAAAGTTCTATTACTAAAAGAGTTAGTTGCTAATTCCATCTTCATTATGAAGTGACCACCAGTATTCCTGGTAACATTTATTGCTCTGAAATCAACTTTATTTAATATTAATACAGATCTTTCATCTTTATTTTGCTCCAAGTTAGCAGTGTATATTTTCCAACATTTGAAATAACCTATATTTTTCTTAATGTTTAAAATGGGTTTCATGTAGAAAGCAATTTGTTGGATTTTGTTTCTTTATCCAATCTGATAATCTCTGTTGTTTAATTGGGATATTTGCATAAGTTACATTTAATGTTATTATTAATGCTTAGAGTTTAAATTCCTTTCTTTTCTCCTCATTTTCTATTTGCTTAATCTGTTCTGGGTTTTGTTGTTGTTGTTGTTGTTATTGTTTGGTTTGTTTGTTTTCTGCCTTTTTGTTTTGAATTAAGTATGTTTTATATGTCCCTTTTATATCTTGCTTTTTTGGCATATTTACTACAACTCTTTCTGTTTTATTTTAATAGATGTTTACAGTTTATCTTTTACAGATTTAACTTATTGCCCTCTTCACTCAAGTAGTTTTATGTTGCTTTACGTACAATCTAGCTTATCAAACCGTAGTTCACTTTCTCCTATTTGACTTTTGCATATTGCCGTAGATTTCACTTCTATTTGTACCATAAACTCCACAATGATGTTATCGTGTTTTGCTTTAAATACTCAATTATGTCTAAAACAGGTTTAAACATTTACTTTTATCCCAAGCAATTACCATTTCTATTCCTCATTATTACTTCATGCAGAACCAGATTTCTGTAGGTTATCATTTATCTTCTGCCTGTAAGGCTTTATTTAATATTTATTGTAAGTGAGGTCTCTGATGAATTCTTTCAGTTTCTGCATGTCTGAATACGTCTTTGTTTCACATTCAGTTGTTTTCAAAGATATTTTGTTGACAATTGAATTCCAAGTTGACTTATTCTTTTTTTCCTGTCAGTATTTTAAAGCCAGCTATTCCAGTGTATTCTGGCTTAAATCCTTTTTGATGATAGGTCTGCTGTCATTCTTATGTTTCCTTGTGCACATTATATCTTTCTCCAGCCTATTTAAAAACTTCGATTTATTGCTGTTCTTAAGCAGTGAGATTATAATTTGCTTTGTTGTAGCTCCCCTTGACCGCCCACCCCAGTTTTCTTGTTCTTAAGTTGTGTTGAATTTCTTGGATTTGTGGGTTTATAGTCTTCATCAAACTTGCAAAAGACCATTTTCAAACAGCTTTTTCACCCCTCCCTCTTTCTGATCTTCTTTGGAACATTCATTTGCACAAATAGTAGTCTGTTTGGTCTTGTCTCACAACACGCTGATGCTCTGCTTATTTTTTTCAGACCTGTTATCTCATTTTGAATACTTTCTAATACTATATTCTATTACTATATCCTCGAGGTTACTACTCTTTTCTATGACTAATCTACTGATTACTCTATCTACCTTGCATATTTTCTTATTTCATATAAGTTTGTTTTTATCTCTTGAAATATATTAGAGTCTTTTATGTATTTTCTCTCCTTAGATAACATGACAATCTTTCCTCCAATGCTGTGATGTATATAATAAAATTACAATAACTCTGTTAATGATTTTGTCAACTATTTCAAACATATGTACCATTTTTTGATCATTTTCTATTGATTGATTTTTCTCCCAATCATTGGTTGTTTTTTTCACCTTTTTTTGCATGTCTGATCTGAAATTCACTGTTATCACCAAGACAAACATTATGGTTAAAATAAAATTTTTAAAAAATTACCTGTGGGTCAGGGATTCAGGGCCTGGCTGTTATGGCAAGTTTCTAAATTCCTACAGCAACAAGAAAAAAACACATGAACAAACAAACAAACCCACACTCTTGCTGAAATTCCTAAGAACAGAAACTATCAGACTCCTCCTGTCTGATTTACAACCCAGACCACCACAACTCTGATTTGGTGGAGGACCGGCCTTACAAATATTCTTTTCTGATAAGCAACTCAAAGCTTACATCAGTTTCAGTAGCTTGAAGAGCCTATGCACAAACTTTGTGTCCTATGGTTCACCTTTTGATATAAAGAGTCAAATTCCACCTCATTTTAATGCTGAAACCCTGCCCCAAAGTGAACATGGAATGTATATTACATATATGTTTACTCATTGCACATGCACTCAGTTCCTCTCATAAATATGTAGTTTTTCTCCTTACCTACAAAATATGTATGACTCGATTGTATAATATGAACTCTATGAGGCATAACACTCAACCTGTCCCTTCCCTCTGTGAAGAGATAGCACTTTCAATCCATGCAAGATACTGTCTCTTCCTGGTTTGTAAACTATTGTTTCCAATAAAGTTTTCCTTTCTACTGTTTAGTCATCCTGGTGGTCTTTTGGATGATATATGCTTAGTCATTTTTGCTAGCATTCCAGATATTGTTGATTTAATTTTGGGAGGTGCTGAGTATTTTTGTATTTCTCCAAATGTTCTTGATGATTTGGCTTATGTTTGTTTCTATAGCCTATGAGCTAAAATGATTTTTACATTTTTAAAGCCTTGTATAAAATAAAATACTACATGTGGTCCTCAAAGCCTAATATATTTAGTCTCTGGCTCTGTAGAGAAAAAATGTGCTGAGGTCAGCTTTACCTCATGCATCATAAATGATGAGGTTTTCCACTCTGGCTGCTAGGAACAGGAGTTATGATAGTCCTGTGAGCCCCTGCTATTGCTCCTTCTAATCCTCTTGGAGTGTTCTTTCTCTGACTTCAGGTGGCTTCCTCATATGCATTCCTTCAGTTGATCATTCCTCAGTTGAACACTTAGCAAGGGGGAGAGGTGTGGGTGGGGAGTGGGGACGACTCTGCAGATCTCCAGGGCTAGCTTTCTTTCTAGCTCTCTCCTTGGTGGTGCCTGGGCCTACAAGTCTAGCAAGAGACTCTCACTTTCACCAGGGTTTCCCCTTCCTGCATCTTAGAAGGAAGAGTAGCAGAGGCTCACACAATACTATTATAACCTCTGCATCCCAGGCTAGAAACTTTCTCTAGGCAGTAGCTGCAATCATAGTGCTCAACACAAACACGTAGATTCCCATATTCTCAAGGGTAATTAACCTTCCTTGTTTTATGTTCAATATATTGAAAAACTAGTATTTTGTATCTCTTATATGGCTTTTCAGTTGTTTCAGGTGGCCAGGTATAGCTAAGCCTTTTAACTTCACCTTGATCAGAAGCGAGAATCTTAAGATTGTGCTAAATCATTCTGACTCTTTACTAGTTCCCATTTTAGAAGTAATTTTACGATGGTGATAAATGCCAAAATTTTTTCTTTGCAGTATGATATTTCCCTACACAGTAGGGGTTTACTGCCTTCTGTCTTAGGGGTCAGTAAACTATTGCCTTTGTACTAAATCCAGCCCATGACCTTTATTTTTATATGACCCATGAGTCAAGAATAGTTTTTACAGTTCAAAAAATTATTTAAAAAGCAGAAAACAGAAATTTTTTCAACAGAAACTGACATTGTCCAAAAGGCATAAATTATTTATTATTTGGTCCTTTTTAGGAAAAATTTATACCTGTAGATTTCTGTATCTTTAAATCTATAAAAGATATTTGAGATTATCATAAGAGAGGATATTGTAGTGTACAGCTTTAGATCATATAGTATATACGTATTTTTTCTGTATGTCTCAATGTATGACATACCAACCACTTCATCTGAATTAGCACACAAATAATACCAATTTCATAAGCTGTGTATTAAGTAAAATAATCCATATAAATACTGATTATTGTCTGACTTACAGTAAATGCTCAATATTATTAAATATTTGAAATTATCAGCATTTGAACACTTTTGTAGATGTTACAAAGCCAAAAGTACTATAAGAACATATGGGTCATTTGTATCAACATTTTCTTATCATCACATTGTGATATCCATATGCTTTCCAGTAGCATGTACTAATATTTCACTTAATTATTTTAGGTATCTTTTAAATTGTTTTGTCTCACATTTAGGAATATCCTTATAAATTAATATTGTTGATTCAGTTTGTTAACATTTTCAGAATTACTGATGATATGTAACTGTGATTAATAGATTTGCATTAGTAGTAAAGGCTCTGTAAGATTGCTTGCTTACTGCATATAAAAGATGATATATTGCAACAGATATAATAATCAGAATTATAACAATAATAGAAAGAGGAAATAATCCTCCTTAAAAGATTTTACACTTGAAATTCAAATGCAGCATAACATGTACCATAGCTTGCCATTCAGTGACTTTGGTGCTAGTTTGCTATAACTGCAGTACACTTACTTGCGGATGTACTTATTGCCTCTTAATATAAACAAACATACATATAAAAGGAAAACTTGATTTTAACTTATTATAAATTGTATATTGTGTAGTAATATTGTGTAGTAAATTGTATATAGTAAATTGTATGTAGTAAATTGTAAATTGTATATTGTGTAGTAAATTGTGAAATTTACTACTTTTCTTTTGCTGTTTTTTTATTTAAAAAATAAAACCTTTTTTGTTGCAATCCACTATAAAACATTGTTTAAAAACATTGTGCTAAGCTATTTAGATTAACTCCCTTTGATTCTACAATAACAGTGAATTTCCATTGTTCCTTTTTGCATTATTAACTCTTAGCTGACAAAGGAAACACACACACACACACACACACACACACACACACACAGAACTTCACATTTAGTGGATTTTTGTGTCCAAATGATTAAAAAAAATTAACTCCATGAGGTAAAACCTGTTTGGTAGATTTTTAATGTTCAGCAGATTTTGGTTGAATAAATAAACTTCAGAATAGAACTGTAAATCTCTGCTGTTGTACACTTGGTTATGTTGCTTCTCTGTCTCTTGTTTTTTTGTTTGCTTCTTTGTTTTAATATTATATGTGGCATGCCTCTCTCCTCGTGCATACCTCTTTTATATTATGTAGAGTGTCCTTCATACATCCCTAAATTGACAAAATCTCACAGGCCTGGTAGATATACGAAGAGAAATAAAGAGAGAAGCTAGTGCTGAAACCTAAGTATCTCAGGTTCAGAAAACCTGAAAAGAGAAGTCATTTAAGATAACAAAACAGAAACAGGTATATTTAATGTAACCATGGTAGCATACCTTTTTATAACAGTATTATAACAAAAATCAAAAGAACAATTACATTTTCTATTTGAAATGTTTTCATGTCTGTTTATATTGTGCATGCAGGAAAATCGCTCCTGGGTTTTTGGGCTATGATCCTGCCTTCAGACTGATCAGGGTTGCCTCTTCTGTGGATGATTTAACAAACTAGCTAGAAACATAAGAAAGAAAAATGAACTTGGAAATGTTATAAAGCATACATTTTCTATCTTCTAATTTATCTCCCACATCATATTTACAGAAAATCAGATTTGGCAGTTCTATTTTTTCTGACTTATTTTGTGTGGTAAATAACTCAGATATGAAGGGTCATATAAAGTACGTGTGTACAGAATAAGAATTTCATTATTCCAGTGATAAAATGTTGTAGACACAGTCGAGCAAAACTAAGTGCTGATATTTACAGATAAGAAAATCCTCTTGCATTTCAACAGTACAAAGTCAGAATCCTTGTAAGTGGTAAGAAAATTTTATCTTGTAATATCCCCTGCTCTTTTTTGCTAACCTCGTTGTCTTCCATACAGAAAGGACAATAAGAAGCTGCTGATTTTAATGCCACATCCTGCCCTTGGATGTGTTCCTCCTCATTCACTATGCCCCAAATACATCAAGTAGATCACTAGGACTTGGGCTGTCACATCAGCTCAGGTGATAGTGCCCCCAAGAATCATGCCCCATCAGAGAGGAGTAATGAGTCATCTCACGAGTATAAATAGTATCAAGAGAAAGACAATATATAGAATAACTCTTTTGTATGAAGCAGAATGAACAAAATGGAGGAATGCATTTAAAAAGCTGAGAAGTCAGGTAGAAACATTAATTAAAAGATATCAAGGAGAAACAAAATAAGAAAGGAAAAGAACTATGAAGATAGAAACAGGATGTCAACATCTTTTTTAGTACTCGTCTCATAAAGACACAAAAATAGGAGGAAATATCTGACAAAATAACAACTGAGAATAAAGTTATATTTTCAATTGAAGGAAAACAACTCCAAATTTATATTTTTATGCTGAGCTAACATAAACTTTAAATAGAAAGGCAAAACAAATATATCCTAAGGCATGGAAAACTGTAAACGTTTTACATTCCAAAAATTATTTTGCAAGCAGCAATCAAACAAGAAGAGCAGCAAATCTAGATGGCGTTTACAAGATATGGGAAATAGAGCAAGTAAAAGCAAAAATGTTTAGAAAATTTGCTATTCTATGAATTTTTGAAAAAAGCAAAATTAATAAAGAATATTAACAATGAGAAACAAATCTAACTCTGTAGTTCAACATCTAGCATCCTAACAGGGGCTTTTGGAAAACAAAAGTGTTTAACTTTATTAAAGTCTAACTTATCATCTTTTTTCTTTATAGATTATTCCTTTGATGTCAAATTTAAGAATTCTGAATAGACCTAGATTCCTGAAGAACTTCTGTGTTTTTCCTAAATGTTATAAATTTTTATATTTTACATCAAAACTGTGATTTTTTAAAATTTGGTTGGGGTGTGAATATAAGTGTTGTGGTTTATATTTTTTGCCTATGGATGTCCAACTGCTCTAACATCATTTGATGAAAAGGCTGCCATGTCTCCATTGATGATTTTCTTACCACTGTCAAAATTCTGTTGGTTGTCTTTATATGGGGCTATTTCTAGGTTCTGGATTCCGTTTCATTGATCTGAATGTGTGTATATATATGTCTATATATATATATGTCTGCATATATATATGACTATCCCTTTGCAATACCATATTATTTTGATGATTTTAGCTAAATGTAGGATTTAGTATTGAGTACAGTGACTCTTTACGCTGTATTCATCTTTTGCAATATTGTTTTAGTTATTCCAGAGCTCTCCCTTGGTATTTCCATATATATTTTCGGATAAATATGTTTACCTTTAAAAAAACTTACTGGCATATTGATAATGCACCAACGTTGCTGATATTAAACATGTCTATCACACTGGGCTATGCTGAGTCTTCTAATCCATGAACATGGAATGTCTCTATTTATTTAAGACTTTAAACAAATTTCTTTCATCAACATTTTATGATTTTCAACATACAGTTGTACATATGTGCAACGTATAGTTCCTGTACGTGCTGTATTGTTTACACCTATGTACTTAATTTTCTTTGGAGAAATTATAAATGACATTATATATTTAATTTTCATTTTCACAGGTTTACTATTAGTGTAAAATGTTTTGGATTCATTTTGTCCTTGTTTTTCTGGTTTCTTAAAGCAGATAGGAGCTTAAATTATACGTCAGACATGTTTTGATATCTTACATTTTCATTTCCAACTGATTATTTGCATTTTTAAAGTTTACTTTGAGACCTTCTTTTTGACCCACGGTCTGTCTAGAAGTCTGTTGCTTGATCGCCTATTGTATGGAGATTTTCCTGTTGTCTTTCTTCCATAGATTTTTAGTTTGATTTCATTGCATTCAGAAAATATAATCTGAATCCATTTTTTTTTTTTTTTTTTTTTTTTTTTTTTTGGGTGGGAGACGGAGTCTCGCTCTGTCACCCAGGCTGGAGTGCAGTGGCGCGATCTCGGATCACTGCTAGCTCCACCTCTCTGGTTCACACCTTTCTCCTGCCTCAGCCTCCCGAGTAGCTGGGACTACAGGTGCCCACCACCACGGCCGGCTAATTTTTTATATTTTTAGTAGAGACAGGGTTTCACCATGTTAACCAGGATGGTCTTGATGTCCTGATCTTGTGATCCGCCCGCCTCAGCTTCCCAAAGTGCTGGTATTACAGGCGTGAGCCACTGTGTCTGGCTCTTCATTTTTTTTTTTTTTTAAGTAGCATTCTGTTTCTCCTCTCCTTCTGTGAGCCAAAAATGCTAGAAAATTATCTGTAGTGCTATTACCTGAAAGGTATCTGAGACTCTGTTCTTTATCATTTAAAAAATAACCTATTTTGTCTCTCTCAATCAGATTAAATAAATGTATTTGTCCATACATTTGCTAATTCTATTTCTGTAATCTCCACTCTAATCTTGAGATCATGCAGTGAAAGTTTTTGTAGCTATAAAACAACTAGTTTTAGTTTTTATTTCATTATTTGCAGTTCCATAATTTTCATTTATGTGTTCTACAGCTTTATTGAAGTATAATTTTTAATATCAAAAAGCTTACCTATATTAAAATACAACTAAATAATTTTAATATAGTAACGGGGCTATTCAACTACCACTGCAACCTAATCTTAGAATATTTTTATCACCCTAAAATTTATGCATAATTCTCCTTATCCTCCCCACCCCACTCACCCACCAGCTCCAGCCCTAGCCCACTACTCATTTAGTTTTTGTTTCCTATTGTGGACATTCCATAAAAATGGAATCAAACAACACTTTTTATTAAAATTTGGATGTTTTAAATAATATAGTGGGTCAGCACTGGTAATCAGATCTCCTGTCTTTTCTGGGCTGTGTTGCTGTTTCTCTTTTCTGTTGCCATAGTTGTTGTTTATGTGGTTATTAATTTTACTGGACCAGTTCTTTAAAGTCTATTCCCTGCCTTGTTGGTAGTTTGTAGACTAAAAAAAAGTTATACTGCAAAGTATGAGCATTCCAATTTCTCATCATACTCAACAACACCTGTTATTGTCTTTCTACTATAGGTTTTAGCCACTCTACTTAATATCAAGTTGTATATCAGGATGGTTTTGATTTGCATGTTCCTAATAGTGATATTGAACATTTTTTCATGTACTTAAAGACCATTTGTATATTTTCTTTTGAGAAATGGATATTCAAGTCATTTGCCCACTTTTATTTGTGTTATTTATCTTACTGTCTAGATGTAAGAATTCCTTATTTATTCAGGATATTCTGAATACAAGGACCTTATCTATAAACAATGTACAATATTTGTTCCATTTTTGTGAGCTGTCTTTTCACTTTTTAATGGTGTCTTTTGAAACACACATGTTTTTCATTTAATAAAGTCCAATTTATCTGTTTTTTTCCCTTTTTTCACTGTGCTTTGGGTGTCATGTTTAATCGACAGAGCCAGACTCCGTCTCAAAAAATAAATAAATAAATAAAGTTGTAAAAATTTATTCATAATCTTTTTTTCTGTGTGTTTCATAGGTTTAGTTCTGACATTGATGACCTATGATTCATTCTGAGTTCTTCTCTGTATAAGAGGTGAAGTTTATTCTTTTCTTGTAGCTATCCAGTTGTTCCAGAACCACTTGCTAGAAAGTCTGTTCTTTCCTCATTGAATTGTATTTGTACCTTTAGCTGTTTTAACATCTTTGCCAACTAATTTCGGTATCTGGCTTATCTCTGTGTTGTTATCTGGTGATTGGCTTTTGTCATTCTTATTGTTATTGTCCATGTTCTGGGTATTATAAGTGATTTTTGAATTGTATTCTGGACATTTTTAATTCCATGTTAGAAGACTGTGAGTCTTATTTAATTTTCCTTTTAGCACAAAGTCTAGATGGATGTGCTTGTTTTCGTTTCAAACTGGATCACGCTGATGCAGGATTTTTCTCCCCCTTCATTGGACTTGCAGAGGAGGTGCCCCATTTACTCAGACTGCCACACTCAACCCCTTGTGGGAGGGAGCAAATGAGCAAGCTCCATGGCCGTGCCCAGGTTGGGGTGCCTGCAAACCCTGAAGCACCAGAAGGAATATTACAATGCTTTCTTAGCTCCGCCATCCATGGACAGCTGTACGTTATCAGCTCGGGGGGCTCTTGCCTGATCTTATGGGATGGCTGTCCTCCCACCAGCAAGGGCAAAGAGCCAGTGTGACAGCTTTCTCTGGGTACTCACGTTCAGTGGGTCCCAAACTCTTGTCTGGCATCCAAGAAGAATGAGGTTGTTTGGACACTTGAAGGATGGTGAAAGCAAATAAATTTGTTAAGCGATGGAGATGGCTCTCAGTGGAGAAGAGAGCTGGAAAGGGAATGGGACAGACAGGTAATCTGCCCCTGAAGTCTGGCCATCTCTGGCTGGCTCTTCCCTGAAGTGAAGCCATCTTTCTGAATTTAAGCCACCTCTCCTCTGAAGTCCAACTGTCCTCTGAAGTCAATTTGCCTTTCTCTAGTCAAGCTGCTTTTTCCCCTTTGTTGACTGAGTCAGAGGTCTTTATAGGCACAGGATTGGGAGGTGGGGTCGACCATAGGTAGTTTTGGAAAAGACATTATTTTATTGGTTAAAAGACATTATTTAGAAAGACCCAATCAGTAGAAAGTGGGCAAACAGAGATGGAAGTTCTCACTTTGGGCCATGGGTATCAGGCTTTTTGGCTTGAGGGTGGGGTTTCACCAGGACCCACCCCTGTCTGCCTAGAAATTCTGTGTCTCTCTATCAACACTGACATCATCACAGAAAATGTGGGTACTGACTCACATGGCTTCATTGCAAACAGCTGGAGTGAGAGCAGCTTAAAGTGGGGCTCCTGCTCTCACTGTCTTGTGGTCTCTAAGTGAGGGTGTAAGATCGCTTTGTGTTAAGCTCTCTCTGTGTTCTTTCCCTCTGCCTCCTGGGAGAAGAGAACAGAGAGGGCGGTCACACCCCTGTGGCTTCATTGTGAAGGCATAACCTAAGCTCCCTCCAGGCCCATCTGATACCAAGAGAGTGGAGAGAGGAAGCAGGCCATGAAGAGCCCTACCTCTCACCCCACATTTTGCCTGATTTATGTCTTAGGGAGGTGGGGGCTCCACACTCCACTAGGCCCTGCTGACAACAGAGTAGGGATAACCCAGTGTTAATTCTTCCATTCTGCACCATTACTGGGTACTTCATACTATGTTGAGTACTCTGGGAATAAAATAATAAGAAACTTGATTTCTAGCCACAGACAATTTTATCGAACAGATGAAACAAAATGCAAAATATTGAAACATATCCTCAAAGCACCATCATTGCTTACATGACTTTTTAGCACCAGTTTTATAGTTTTCATGAAATAAGAAAGAAAGCCAAACAGGGAGGACACAGTGACTAATGTGACAAAGAAGGCAGTATTGAAAATGTAATTTGAGAAGGGGCTGGGGAAAGGTGAAATCTGTACTGAAATATTGGAATATTATCTGTATCCTGGAGGCCCCTTCACTTTTTATTCCAGTCACTACTCCAAATATAGTCACTATTCTGAATTTTATTAATTTAATAATTTTCATACTTCATAAATTGCAATAATACAGTGTATACAAGTTAGTGTGTAAATTGTCAGTCAACATGATGCTTGTGATAATCATCAATGCTACTGCAAGTAGCAGTAATTCAGTCATGCTCATTGTGTCATAGTACGCCATTGGTTGGATATACCACAATTTATTAATACTTTCTACTGCCTTTATGTATTTTTTATTTTTAAATTAAAAAATGTATATATTTTTGGTGTACAACATGATGATTTAGTATATGTATATATTGTGAAATGGCTAAATAAAATTGCTTAACAAGCATTATCTGCCATACTTTTAAAATGTATTTTTAATTGACAAATAACAGTTGCATATATTTATGGGGTATAATGTGATATTTTTATTTACATATACATTGTAGAAAGAATCAAGCTAATATATATGTCACCTCATAAACTTATTTTTTTTTGGTGAGAACACTAAAAACCTATTCTTTTAGCAGTTTTGAAATATACAATGTGTTATTATTAGCTGTGGTCACCATGCAGTGCAGTAAATTACTAAAACTTCTTCCTCCAGTCTAACTGAAACTTTGTTCTCTTTGATCAGTCTCTATCCTCTCCTCATCCCTACCCCCTTCCTAGCCTCTGATAACCACTTTTCTATTCTCTGTTTCTATGAAATCAACTTTTATGTGAGCTGCATATAAGTGAGTACATACAGTATTTGTCTTTGTGTGCCTAGCTTATTTTCACTTAACATAAAATCCTCCAGTTCCATCCGTGTTGTCAAAAAGAACAAAATTTCCTACTTACTAAAGGCTGTATGGTACTCCATTGCATATATAGATATAGCTCACATTTTGTCTATCAGTGGACATTTAGGTGCTTCCATATCTTGGCTGCTGTGAATAGTGCTGTGATGAATATGAAAATGTAGCATGGAGGAAAAGTTAAGACATTGGTCTGGGCAATGATTTCTTGGATAGGACTCTAAAAGCACAGGCAACAAGAGCAAACACAGACAAGTGGGATTATGCCAAATTAAAAAGGTTCTGCACAGCACAGGAAACAGTTAACAGAGAGAATAAACAGCTTATGAATTGGGAAAAAAATATTTGCAAACCATACATCTGATAAGGAGCTAGTAATGCAAAGATACAAGGAGTTCAAACAAGTCAATCAAGAAAACGAAAACCCCAATAAAAAATGGCAAGAATCTAAGCAGACACTTCTCAAAAGAAACATGAAAATGGCCAACAGTTGTATGAAAAAAGACTCAATATCACTAATCATCAAGAAAATGCAAATTAAAACCACAGTGATATATCATCTCACACCTGTAAGAATGGCTATTATCAAAAAGAAGAATGATAAATGTTAGTGAGGATGTAGTGAAAACGGAACTTTTTCAAGAGAAAACTTGAACACTGTTGGTGGGAATGTAAATTAGTATAGCCATTTTTGAAAATAGTATGGGAGTTCCTTGAAAAACAAAAAAAAAAAATAGAACTACCATGTGATCTAGCAATCCCACTTCTGGGTATGAATGTGTAAAACAATTGTTATGAAATTATACAAAATTGGGTATATCCAGAGGAACTGAAATCAGTATTTCAACAATAGGTCAAAGAGATTTCTGCATTCCCATGTTCATTTCAGCATTGCATACTTGTGTGTGTGTGTGCGCGCGTGTGTGTGTATGGTCAGAACACTTAAAATCTATTCTCTTAGCAATTTTCAAGTATACAATACTTTTTTATTACTTATAGTCACCATGATATACAATAGATTACATGCTACTGTTAATGTGCATTTTAGTAGTTTCCAGTTTGGAAGTATTCTGTGTCGAAATAATACAAATATTATAGAATATGTAATTACCCATGAATAAATTGCTGGGAAATATTGAGTACATATGTTCAGTTATTTTTCAAATGTTCAACTTGATTGATGTTAAATTTTCATACAATTATAATTCAAGCATTTTGTGTGCATTTTCATTGATTATGAAAAATATATACATCCTATAAACACAACTTCCATTACGATGACAAACATTTCTGTGATCCCAGAAACTTTGCTCCTGACTCTTTCAGTAATCACAGCTATGCCTAGCCCCGGAAACCACTGCTCTGTTCTCAACCATAATGTATTAGTTTGCCTGCCAGAAACACAACACAAATATGCAATTTTGTACATCCTCTGTTGTGCCTGGCTTCTTTTACACAACATAAAGTTTTAGAGCACCATTCATGTTGCTCATATCAGTGTTTTGTTACTTCTCATTGCTGAGCAGCATTTCACAGCAGGGCTATGCCACTGTGTGTTTATTCACCTGGGTATCCACTTATGCCCACCGGAGTTACTCCAAATTTGGGGTTTTATGAATGAAGTCTTTATGCATCTTCATGCCCAAGTCTCTTTTTAGACATACATTTCCATTTGTCTTCATTAAACACCTCAGAATGGATATAATAGGTCAGATGGCAACTGAATGTTTAGTTTTATAAGAAATTGTTAACACATTTTATTAAGAAAAGAGTATTATACAGAATAATATCACTTCTCTCTGTTGAATTATCTTGGCTCTTTTGAGAAAAATCAATAGTGTATGTTCAGATCTATTTCTGGACTGTGTATTCTGCTCCATTGAAAAATGCATTTATCTTTACATCGCTATTTGAGTCTCTTCATTATTGTAGCTTTAGAAAGTTCTTGAAATCAGTAAGTGTAAGTCCTCCAACTTAATTCTTGTTTTTCAAAATTATTTTCTAGGGATTAATTTCAGGTCCTTTCATGAAGAATAATACTGTGAACTTTTAGCAAAAAATAAAACCATAAAAAGAAAAAAAGCATGCAAGGATTTTGATGAAATATATCCTGATGGTAAGTTAGCTACATTGAGCTGGGGTCACATTCCTCCTCAAAAGGACATGTGGATGCCAGCTCCACCAGCTTCCTCCCATTTTTTCTTACACATATTTTCCATAATACATTTCTCTACTGTTGAGAATAGTCTTGATGCCTTTACTTCTCAGAGGCCCTGAACTAACAAAACAGGGGAGAAAAGAATCCATTCTAGCATATTGATTTTGATTGATTTTAAAATAAATAATATTCAAATAAATAATACTTTTTAAATAAATAATATTTTTAAATAAACTTTGGTACATTAGACAGTTCAGCAATATTGAGTCTTCTAATCTATGAACATGACATACATCCTTTTTAAATTTAGATATTTTTATTCATGTTTCCAGAGTAGAGATGGACAAAATTTTACAAAATTGATGTCTACTAGGGTAGACTTTTCATGCTCTTGTAAATGGCATCTTTTAAAATTTAATTTTCTTATTGTTGTTGCTGGTATATAGATATAATTGAATTTGCTATTTTCACAATGTAAGTTCCTACTTGCTAAATTGCTTTATCATTCTATGGTGTTTTTCTTTTTTCTCTCAATTCCTTAAGATTTTCTATGTCGACAATCATGTTATCTGTTAATGAAATTTTTCTTCCTCTTTTCTAAGCTCTATCCTTGTATACTTTGTCTTCCTTGACGGTGCTGGACAGGGACAAGAGTGGGCATTGTCACCTTATTTTCACTGTTGGGGTAAAAGTGCTCAGTGTTTCAACATTAAATATTATGTGACTTGTAGATTTTAGTACCTGCCCTTCATCAACTTGAGGAAGTTCTCTTAATGCACTGAGCACTTTTTATCCTGAATGACTACTGAATTTAGTCAAATGATTTTTTTCATTGCTGGGTTGATCATATGTTTTTTCTTTCTTACTGTGCTACTGTGGGATATTATTTTTATTGATTTCCAATGTTGAACAAACCTTGTGTTGTTGAAATAAACCTCACTAAATTTTGATGGATTTTTCTATTTTTGTATTGTCAGATTTAATTTGGTAAGATTTTGTTCATGATATTTGATTATATGTTTGTAAAAATATCATCCTGTGCTTCTCATTCCTTGTAATGTGTCTGTCAGGGTTTGGAGTCAGGGCTTTGCTGACTTCATTAAAATATGCTGGGATGGGTTATTTTCTCCCCTGTTTTGTTAGTTCAGGGTCTCTGAGGAGTAAAGGCATCAAGACAGTTCTCAACAGTAGAGAAATGTACTATGGAAAATATATGTAAGAAAAAATGGGAGGAAGCCCATGGAGCTGGTATCTATATGTCCTTTTGAGGAGGAATGTGACCCCAGCTCAATGTAGCTAACGTACCATCAGGAGGCTAGCTGGTGTCCTCAAGAGCTGTGTCACACTGGAGACCCGATGTTGGTCTCTGTTGCAGGAAGGTTAACATTCAGGGCAGCACTAGGCTGGGTGCACATGCAACTCCATCCTTGTGCTCAGCTCATGTGTACATAGTGCCAGCCCTGGCAAGAGTGACAATAAAGGCTGGCTAACATCAGCTGGCGGGGTTATAGTGTCCATTTGGTCATTCAGTGCCTGTTCCATGGTCGATGCTTTCTAGCAAACATACTGGAAAGGATATGAGCACTTTACCCCTTTGTGCCTCACCTCCCATCTTATATCCTCCACATTCCTTTATCTCAGACTCCTTTGTTCCCTAGCAATTTTTTTTTGCAAGCCGCTCATCACATCATCACATGGCCAGGTAATTGACTATTGTCCAGAAATCTCCATGGAGCCTTATCTTCTGCCACTTCACTTTCCACAAAAGTGTATGACCAGGTGCATTGCTCACAGTTCTGCTCATGGGAAGGTGACCCCCTTCCGTTTTTCAAGGTCACTTCTGCATGTGTCAACAATGCATCCCTATCTATTTTCAGTTTACACCTACACGCAAGTCGACCCATCTTCAAACCAAGTGCAGGGTTCTTTCCTTCTCTTCTGGCCTACTGTGTGAGAACTCTACCCTATACATCCACAGATATTAGCTAGGCTAGGGGCAGTGAGGTAGAAGGTCTGTCGTTCATGCAGTGTGTCCATGCACTCTGCCTGCATATATTTGGGATATTCCATCTTTCACTTAAAATGGACTGCTTCTGGGCCTGACAACTTACCAGGTTTGTCAGAACCCAGCTCGAAATGGGCAGTTCTAGATGCACAAGTACATAGTACTACATGGTCAAGTGACCCATACCCACCAGGGCCCAGGAAGCCACCCAAAGATATTTTTTGAAGCATGTAATGCTGGCTGGATGTAATGCCTAGAATCTGGGCCTGCACTATGACTCTCCCACTGGGGCATAAGTAAAGTCCACTCTGCTATCCTCTTACAGTGAGGCCTCCAATGCCGTAGTGCTGGCCAGGTCATATGGCCCGAGGAGCAGATGGCATCAACAATGCCCTTCCTTCCTCCACGTCCCACACAAGGCTGGCAGCCCTCTATGACCAGAGCAATATTTCTAGAGATACAATGTGCTGCCCCTAGAATCCACAAAGCCCTGCCATAGTGCACTTTCTTCTTTATGTTAAGGGTACAAGATACAACATATTGTCTTTTACTGTGGAAGGGGCTGTTCTGGCATACCCCTGATCCCGAGGGCCCTTAAATCTTCATTGATGAAGTGAGTTCTCAAATCCTTGAAGGGTTTATCTCTACCCACTGGGCACATGTTTTTTACCAAGGCCTCCAGGGTGCTATTCAGATCTTGTTCCTTTTATACAATCAGCAGGATGCTGTCAATACAATGGATCTGAGATCTGCCTTTGGGAAGACCAGATGGCCCAAACACTTCACACTACATTATGATGCCAGTAGAAGACTAAATCTAGCCCTGAGTTAAATGAACAATGGTTTTCATCTCGCATGGATAAAAATCACTTTGAATCATCTTTTCTAATTGAAACAGAAAGGAGAACATTTGCTAAATTAATGGCCGCAGACCCTGTACCTGACCTTATTAAAGTACTCTAGTAAGGAGACTCCATCTGGTCCCAAAGCCTCTTTGCCAAAGTCTACCAGGATCTACAACAGGACCAAATCTGGTCCACCACCTGCTTTTGTATGACCTGTGAGCTAAGATGGCCTTTACATGCTTTTAAAAATTATTTTAAAAGCAGTTTTAGGTTTACAGAAAAAAAAACTGAGTAGAAAATACAGACAATTTCAATTCAACTTGTGTTTCCCCCAGTTTCCTTTTTTATTAAAATCATGAATTTGTATGTTATATTAGTTACAATTTATGAGGCAATGTTGATAGATTATCAACTAAAGCTCTATAGTTTATACTAGGGTTTACTCTTGGTGTTGCATATTCCAACTTTGACAATGTGTAATGACATATCTCAGCCATCAGAGTATTGTACAGAATAATATCGCTGCCCTAAAAATCCTCTGTGCTCTACCTATTCATCCCTCACTGACCCCCAACCCCTGGCAATCACTGATTCTTTTACTATCTCCATAGTTTTGGCTTTTCCAGAATGTCATATAACTGGACTCCTATAGTATGTAGCTTTTTACATTGTTTTTTTTTTTTTTTAACTTAGTAACATGGGCTTAAATGTTTCTTTCGTGACTTTTCATGGTTTGATAGATTATTTTCATTTAGTGCCAGATAATATCCACTTATCTGGATGTAGCAGTTTATCTGTTTACCTACTGAAGGACATCCTGATTGCTTCCAGGTTTTGGCAATTGTGAATAAAGCAGCAATTAATATCCAAGTGCAGATTTTTGCATGGATGATGCAGGATTTTTGCTCCTTAGTTCAGCTAAATCCAGGTTCTTGTCTCATGACTAGGAAAAATTAGGCACAAAGACACAGAGAAGGGTGACGAGAATGGAATTTATTAGGCGAAAGGAAAGCTCTCAACAAAGACAGGAGTTTTCCAAGCAGATTTCCCCCTCAGAATGAAGTACCAGGACTTCCACACACGAGCTGAAGAGGCCAGGCTCCTCTTTTGCATAAGGAGCAAATTCCTGGTGACTTCACCCCATCCTTCTGGTGCACATGTGGGCCCTTGGTCTGAGTCACTCCACATTGATTTATTTCCCTAACTACGCATATGTTAAGGGATGGAATTTTTCACTGTGGGTATGTTTAGGCAAGCCCCCTGTGCATAATGACCTGGGTGGGTCACAGGTTCTTCAAGGACCCTCCCCTAACTATATAGGAGAGTTCTGTGCCTCCTGCCTGTATCATGGAAATAACTTTTCAGTTCTTTTGGTCAAATATCAAGGAGCATGATTGCTAGATCCTATGGTAAGGTTGTGTTTAGCTGTGGAAGAAACTGCTGAACTGTTTTCCAAAGTGACTGAACAATTTTCATTCCCACCAGCAATGAATGAGCATTCCTGTGGCTCCACATTCTTGCCAGCATTTGGTGTCATCAGTGTTCTGGATTTGGGCTATTCTAACTGGTGTGTAGTGGTATCTCATTCTTTTAACTTTTTTTATTCTTATAGATTTAGGGGGTATAAGTGTCATTTTGCTACATGGATAGGGTATAAGTGGCATATTGGTGAAGTCTGGGCATTTGGTGTAACCATCACCCTAATAGGGTACATTGTAGCCTTTAGGTAATTTCTCATCCCTCACCTGTCCCCACACTTCCTAGTCTCCAGTGTCCATTATTCCACTCCATATGTGCATGGGCACACATTGTTTAGCTCCCTGTTATAAGTTAGAACATATGCTATTTGACTCTCTGTTTCTGAGTTCTTCTACTTAAGCTAATGGCTTCCAGTTTCATTCTGATTTTAATTTGCATTTTCCTGGTGGCATATGATGTTGACTGCCTCTTCATATGCTTATCTGCCATCTGTATATGTTCTCTGATGGGGTGCCTGTCATTGTCTTTGGCTCATGTTTTTCTTCAGTTGTTTGTATTCTTATTGTTGAGTTGTAAGGGTTCTTTGCACATTTTTGAATGGAAGGCATTCTTCATTTATGTTGCAGTGCTTTTGATCTCTCACATTGGCTTTTGATTCTTTCTTAGAGTTTCTGTGTCTCTGCTTCACTGACCGTCTGCTCTTGCATGCTGTCTATGTTATTCATTAAAGCCTTTAACATAGTAATCATAGTTGTTCTCAATATCTGGTCTTATAACATTAACATCTCTATCATATCTGAGCCTTGTTCTGATGCTTACCATCTCTTCAAACTGTGTTTTTTCTTTTATAGCATTGTTGGAATTTTTGTTGAAATCTGGAAGTGATGTACTATATAAAAGAAACTGGAATAAATAGGCTGTTTGTGGGATTTTATGTTTATCTGACTAGAGTTGAGCCTGTGTTTGCAGTAGCTGTGAGTGTCAATGGCTAAAATTTCCTCTGTTCCTGTTTTTGTCAGCATGCCCCTACCATCACAGTGGTAGTGCCAGCTCCTACTAGGTGAGTGGGGTTGCCTCTGCACTTCTTAGGGATCCAGAGGGGAGCTGCAGAGTCAACACCCAGGGTAAATCCATCCAAGTTGCCCAAGTTTTAGGGTTTCAGGTTTCCCCCCCAGTCCCTGCTGTGTTCATAACGCTCCTGTCATGGCTGGAAATTCAAATATCCTGAGCCCTGAAACCCTAACTGTGAGGTGACTGCATGCTGCCCAGCTGTCTCTGCCCGTCATATGTAGGGAACAGAGGCTGTTTGTGAGTTGCTACTGATGCCCTGTAGCTTCCACACTTAGCCATTGTTCTTAGCAGCCTTCAATGTCTCCCAGTTTTCCTTCAGGGCATTCATACTACCTGGCAAAGCCCACACAATTCTGCTCTTTCTGCCCGTGTTCCTTGGGTAATTTTTCAAGTAAAAATTATCTTACCTGCCACAATATTCTCCACTAGGATATTTTCCCAGTTCATTTTCAGTGAAACCACCAAATTGTTCCAGGGACCGTCTCTTTCCCATTTACCAGACATGGCACTGTCCTCTTTGTCTGCTAGGCAATAAATGAGCCCAGGTTGTCAGCACACAACTACCCCTGCTTCCTCAGACCACTCCTAGTGTCACCCATTTTAGTCCTAGTGTTTTAGCCTCTTTAAGGCAAGAAGAAGAAGGGATTAAACACACAAGCAGTTTATTAGGGGAAATGCCTGTGAGAGAAAATGTTGAGAAATCAGGGAGAGTTTGGGAGAGCCATCAGACTGCAATGAACGTCTGAGTTTCAGTGGGGAAGAGTGAAAAAGGAAGGACAATGAGGGAAAGCTTCTTAGACTATGGTGACATTCTAAAGAGTTTCACTGAGGACATTGGGGCCTTGCCCTCCATCATAGAATCTTGGAGTCTCCTGGCAATGCTTCTCCCTCAGCAACCCTTCCACGTTCAGGTGCTGGTTTGGAAGTGCCCATGGGAAAGAACGTTGCCACAAGTACAGTGAAGGATTTCACAGTGCAGAAGGCCAGTCAATTACACACCTGCATCCAGAGCACTGAAATGTGCAATCTCATAAACTTTTCTATATTCTGACAGATTTTGCATAAAATTGTTGCTGTTTTTCCTTAAAATGTTTAATTGCATTCAAAGTGCAAGTGTCTAGACCTAGACTTCTTTGTAAGAAAATGGTAGATTACACATTCATAGTCTTTACTACATAAAGAACTATTAATACTTCCTATTTTAAAAACTATTTGTAAATTTTGTCACTGCCAAATTTAACACTGACAAATTTATTGCTATATAATTGTTCTGATATTTCCTTATTATCTTTCTAGTATCCGTTGGATCTTTTGTACTATGTCTTATTTGGGTCTTGGTTTGGGAAATCTGTGTTTTATCTCTTTGTGTTTTCATTTCTTGCTAGGTGTTTATTAATTTAATCCATATTTGCACAACCAACTTGCTTCTTTTTATTTTCTCAGTTCTTTTTCTTATTTTCATTTTATTGATTTTTGTTTAGTTTTTTTTTATTATTTTACTGAGATATTAGCATAAATACATATGAAACAGAATACAGAGTCCAGGAAAAGACACACACATATGGTCACTGGATTTTCAGCAGAGGTCAAAAGCAAGTAGTTGGAGAAAGTGTAGCCTTTTCAACAAATAGTACTAGCATAATTGGATATTCATAATTTAAAAAGTGATTTATTCTTCCCATCACTTACAAAAACTAAATGGCTCATAGACCTAAAGGCAAAACCTAAAGACAAAACCACTTGGAGAAAACCTAGGAGAATATATTTGTGCCTTTATGTTAGGCAAAAATTTTCCTTATATTCCACCAAAATAATAATCCATAGTAGACAACAATTGGTGAATCGGACTTTATTAGAATTAAGAACTTACTGTTTGAAAGGTACTGATAAAAGAATAAAAGACAAGACACATGGAGAATATATTTGCATTTCAAGTATATGATAAAGGACATGTTCTGTACATATACAAAAAAACAAAATGAAACTAGAAGAAACCCTAAAACTCAAAGTTTAATAATAAAGGAAACAACCCACTTGAACAGACATTTCACAAAAGAAAAGTTATAGGTGGTTAACAAGTACATGAAAAGATGCTTAACATAGTTATATATTAGAAACATGCAAATTAAAATATAATAGGCCACAATATAGTGTAAAATTACACTATTTACAAGTGTAATTTTTAAATACTGACAATAGCAAGTCCTGGCAAGGATGTGAAGCAACTGAAATTCTCACCTGTGAAAAGTATAACCACTTTGTAAAACAGTTGGGCAATTTCTCAAAATGATAACTTATACTTACCCTATGAGCAATCATCCCACTCCTAATTATTTACCCAAGAGAAATAAAACCATATGCTCTTACAACGTTTTGTAGACAAATGTTCTAGTCAAGAACTGGACACAGCCCAAATATTCACTGCTAGATAAATGAATAAACAAACAAAAGTGAATAAATTATTCATCCACGCAGGAGGATGCTATTTCATTTTCTGCCATGCCTCTATAATTTCTGTTAAGGAATCTCTTAAAAGATGTACACTTGTTTCTCTGATTATACTGTATCTTTCATCCCTGAGTGATGTTAACATTTTCTGTCTTTGTTTTTAGCAGTTATACTATTATGTTCTTTGATGAGATTTTTCTCCTTCCTTCCTTACTTCCCTACTTCTTTCCTTCCTGTCTTTATTTCTTCCTTCCTTTCTTCTTTCATTCTTTCCTTCCTTTATTCCTTCTTTTCTTTTGTCTTCCTTCCTCTTTCTCCCTACTTCTCTGCCTCCTTCCTGTTCTGATCTCTCTTATGTATATATAATATATAATATTTTGCTCAAGATTTGTTGAGATTCTTGAACTTTTAAATTCATGCTTATCATCAAAATTAAAAAGTTTTCTCCCATGATTTTTCCATTTATTTTCTCCTTTTTTCGTTGAGGAGCTCTGTTCTATGTGACATTGCTCCACACATTCCTGAGAATCTGCTCATTTTTCACAAATCTTTTTCCCTGCTCTGCAGATTGTATTATTTATATTGTTCTATCTTTAGACATTTTCTTCTCTTATCAAGTATCTTGTGTTAACTCCACCCTGTGAAATATTTTTAGTATAATCTGTTCTAAATTTTTATTTAGTTCTTTCTTACATTTTCTATGCTGAGATTTTTGACCTGTTAATTCTTTAAGATTACGCTTATCTTTATATCCTCAAACATCTTTATAATCTTTATAATATCTTCTTTTTTATTGTACTTAATGCAAGGTTTAGGTGTCTAATTCTGGGGTTTTGTTTTACTTTTATTTCTTGATTATCAATTCTTTTTTTGTTTCTTTTGTATTATATATAGAGAAAATCTTATTGTGTTAGACATTTTAAACAATAAGTATTCTTCCACTGAAGAAAGTTGCTGTTTTATATTTGTAGGCATTGACACAATTACTGGCTAACAATCTACAACTTTTGTGGTCTTGATTTTAATTTTTGTTAGTAGAGATCTATGAAAAGTCAGATGTCTATGCCAAAACGTTTACTTGGTAGGGTGCAAACTCCAAACTTCATATTCTCTGAGGATTTCGTTGAGGCCTAATGTTAGCCTTTATTAGCGCAAGCCTTTTGCACTCCTTAATCTGGTACATTGTCGTCAAGCCTAAACTGTGGCCTTTCTGGTGTCTCAAATGTAACAGGTGGTATTAAAGAGATTTCTTCACTCTGCGGAGGCTGTAACGTTAATGATTGCTATCAATGCTTGATTTCTGAAGCCTTTGTTCTGGTCTCAACCATTTGTAAGCACACTCAGGAAGCCTCACATAGTATTGTCATGAACATGCACTGGCCAACTGTTAGCCCAGGGCTGGTAGCATCCAGTCCCAGAGACATCTGGCTTCCAGCTCCACGGTGCTCTACTCAGCCTCCTGCGACTTGCAGTCTATTTGGCAGAGGTCCTCTTATTTGCCATCTTAGATTAGTGGGGTTACCAGGGTCCGATGGGGCTCCTCCTTCCTCTGCCATGGTCAGGAAATGTCCTCAGAAAGATTCCTCTCTTCTGCAGTCTATTGTCCAATTCCCATAAACAGTTGCCTCATGTATTTTGTCCAGTATTGCTATTTATGGCAGGAAGGCTTGTGTCATACCACTTCCTTCCCCATGGCGAAAATTGATGCTGCTCAATTTTTCTCAAAAGCTTGTGAACCAACTGATATTCTCATCATTAGTTTAAGAGTTCTAGACACTACATATGCTGGTTAACAGTGGGACATGCATAATATGAAGATTTTAATCTTTATTTCCCTTATAACTACTGAAATTGACCATATTTTTGTATTTATGTCTTCTCATAATTTTATATATTTCATTTTTTCTATTGCTTCTTCATAATTTTCTTATTGTTTTGCAGGTGCTCACTATACAGTGTGTCTGTATCCTTTTCATTTTCTCATCTACTCTATTGGCTGATTTCTAAATCTGCTAATGATTTTTTCAATAAACACAAGTTACTAATTTTAATGTGGCCCAATTTAGACACTTTTCCTTTACATTTGGCATTCCTTGGAACTTTTCTTAAGAAATCTTTTTTATATTCTGTGATCACAGAGATAATTATCTACGTTTCTTTCCAAAAACATTATCTCTTTACTTTTCACATTTGAGCATCCAAAATGTGTGGAATTGATTATTTTTAGTATGAAATGATATAATAATCAAGATCCATATATATTTATTTCTGTATGGATATCCCATCAATTTAGCAATTTGTTAAAAGGTCAATTTGCCTCTCACAGCACTCCCATATCACATTTTATAAATCAGGTTTCTGTAAATGCACAACTCTGTTCCTCGGCCAACATCATATTATCTACATTACTGTTGCTTTAGGATTGAGTTTTATATCTGCTACTTCAAGTCCTCTTTTTAATTAAAAAAAAATTGTTTTCATGCTATGAATTCTAATAGTTGATTGCAAACTTTTCTGAATTTTCTTCAGAGAAAATTATGCCATATATAAATAAAAAGGGTTTTTTTTTCAGTGCTTGTGATTTTATTATTGTTGTGTGGTTGTTTTCCTATACCCTAAGGAATATCCAGTAAAATGATAAATGATATTAGATACCTGTTATCACAAATAAAGCTTTTAGAATATCCCTGCTAAGCATTTTGTGGTAATTTTTTTGTTTCTCTTGATATATTTTTTGTGATTAAGAAAATGTGTTTTCATTCTGCTTGTTATAATTCTTAGCTTGAATGTTTACTGAACTCTGTTGACTTCTTTCACTGTATCTTTCAATATTTTCATTTTATTTTTTCTCAATTTTTCTATTCATGTGCTATATTGGTAATTTCTAAAAGTTGCTTTTTCTTTACTGTGGTAAAAATAAATATATAACATAAAACCTGCCATTTCATACATTTTAAGTGTTAGTTCCAGTGATATTAATGACATTTGCAATGTTCTGCAACCATCACTGCTATCTATTGCCAAAATATTTCATTATCCCTAATGGAAACCCTGCACACATTAAGGAATACCTCTTCTTTTGCCCCCTCCATTTTCCCCTGGTAACTTATAATATATTTAGTTAATAATTTGCCTACTCTAGAATATGAGCAGACTCATATAATATTTGTTCTTTTGCATCAGGCTTATTTCATCTAGCATCGTGTTTTTAAGATTCACTCATGTTGTAGTATATATCAGAACTTCATTCCCTTTTTATAGTCACACAGTAGTCTATTGCATGTATCTATTACATTTTGTTTATCCATTGATGTGTTCAGGAGCCTGAGTTTTTTCCACCATTTCGCTCTTGCGAAAAATGCTACATACAAGTATCTGTTTTAGTCCCTGTTTTCAATTCTTTTGAGTGTACCCTTGCTGGGAATTGCTGGGTCATATGGAGATTTTATATTTATAGAGAATTACTAAACTGTTTATCAGAGCAGCTCCACTTGACATTCTCACCAGCAATGTATGCGTTCCAATTTCTCCACATTCTTATGAAAACTTATTTTTTTTTTCTCTTTCCTTTTAGTTCCTTCCTGGTTTGTTGTTGTTGTTGTTGTTTTGTTTTGTTTTGTTTTTTATAATGAAACTGTCTGCATAGAGTGCAGTGATATCTCATGGTTTTAATGTGACTTTCTCTAACGATTAAGGATGTTGAGCATATTTTATGTCCTATTAAATCATTTGTATATCTTATGAGAAAAGACTATTAAAGCCTTTTGCCCATTTTTAGATTAGGCTGTTTATCTTTTTGTTATTGACTTGTGGGAGTCATTTACACTTTCTGGCATTCAGTCGGCTATATGATTAGCTATAGAATCAGCTATGTGATTAGCAAATGTTTTCTCCCATCCTGTAGGTTTTTTTTTTTTTGACTTTTTAAAATAAAGTTGTTTGTTACGTAAAAGGTTTTTTAAAGTTTTATGAAGTTCTATTTATCTAATATTTATTTAGTTAGTTAGTTTGTTTTTGGTATCATATCTAAAAATTCACTTCCAAATCGAAGGTCATGAAGATTCATTTACCCCTATATTTTCTCCTAAGCATCATATGGTATTATCTCATATATAGGTCATCTATTTATTTTTAGTTAATTATTATATATGACATGAGGTGGATGTCCAACTTCATTCATTTGCATGTGGAATCCAGTTGTACCAACACCATTTGTTGAAAATACTATGTTTACCCATTGAGTGTTCATAATATCCTTGTCGAAAATCAGTTGGTCACAGATGTATGGGATTATTTCTGGGTTTACAATGCTGTTCCATGGTTCTCATGTCTGTTTTTACCAGTATCACACTGTTATGATTACTTTCACTTTGTAGTAAATTTTGAAATCAGGGAAGTAAATATTCAACTTTGTTCTTTTTACAAAATTTCATATTAATTTAAGCAATGACTTTTCTATTTTTGTAAAAAACGCCATAGGAAATTTGATAGGTATTCTGTGTCTTAATAGTAAGTCTTCCTATTCATGAACACAGGATGTCTTTCCATTTACTTAGGCTTCTTAAATCTGGTTCAGTAATGTTTTGTAACTTTCAGTGTGCACGTACTTCACTTCCTTGGTGAAATTTATTCCCAGGTATAATCTTTTAGATGCTACTATGAATGTAATTACTCTCTTAATATCCCTTGCAGACTCTTCACAGCAGTTGAACAAAATCACAGCTGATGTTTGCATGTTGATTTTGTACTCTGAAACTTACTGAATTTTTTTTATTAGCTCTAGCAATTTTCTTGCAGAATCTTTGGAATTTTCTATATGCAGGATCACTTATCTGTAAATAAGGATAGAGAGATTTACTTCTTCCTTTCCAATTTTGATATTTATTTACTTCCTTTGACCGGTTGTTCTCGCTAAAACTTCCAGTAAAAATATTGAATAAAATTAGTAAAAGTGGGCATCTTCATCTTGTTCCTGATCATGGGGCAAAGCTTGCAGACTTTCACCATTGAGTATGATGCTAGCTGTGGGCTTCTATAAATGTAGTTTATCATGTTGAGATAATTCTCTTTGGGTCTCAGTTCTGTATTCTCCAGCAGGGGCCAGTGGAGGGGGGGTGTTGACTGTTTCTAATATGAAGGATTTTGTCAAATGACTATTCTTAGTTAATTGAGACGATGTGAGCTCTTTTTCCCCTCTGTTCGGTAAATATGGTGCTTTACAATGATTGATTTTTGTATGTTGAACCCTTGCACTCCTGGGACAGATTCTACCTGGTCATGGTTTATAGTCATTTGAATATGCTATTGAATTCCGCTTACTGGTATTTTTGTTCAGGAATTCTGCATCTATATTCATATGAAATATTGATCTCTGATTTTTAAAAAATATATTCTTTTCCGGGTTAGTATCAGGATCGTATAGATTGTATGAGGAAATGTTATAGACTGTGTGAGGAACTGTTCCCTCCTTTTGTATTTTTTGAAAGAGTTTGAGAAAGATTGTTGCTAATTCTTTAAGTATTTGGTAAAATTCACCAGTAAAGCCACCTGGTCCTTTTCTTTGTTTGGTATTTTTCATTGCTTATTCAATCTGTTTACTTGTTATAGATCAATTCAGACCTTCTATTTCTTCTTGAGTCTATTTTGGTAATCTACATATTTTTTAAAATTCGACCATGCCAATTTGGTTGTTAAATTTGATGCATATAATTTCTCTTTTATTTATTTATTTATTTTGGAGGCAGGGTCTCCCTCTGTTATCCAGGCTGGAGTGCAGTGGCACAATCTTGGCTCACTGCAAGCTCCGCCTCCTGGTTTGACGCCATTCTCCTGCCTCAGCCTCCCAAGTAGTTGGGACCACAGGGGCCCAACACCAAGATCCAGCAATTTTTCGTATTTTTAGTAGAGACGAGGTTTCACCGTGTTAGCCAGAATGGTTTCAATCTCCCGACCTCATATTCTGCTCACCTCGGCCTCTCAAAGTGTTGGGAGTACAGGTGTGAGCGAATGCGCCTGGCCTGATGCATATAATTTCTTATAGTATTCTCTTATAATCCTTTTTTAAAATATCTGACTGTCACTTCCACTTCTATTTCTGATTTTAGTTGTTTGTGTATTCTATATTTATTTATATATTTACTTTTTATTTTTTGTTCAAACTAAAGTTTGTAATTTTGCTAATCTTCTCAAGAAACCAATTTTTAGGTTAATTAATCCTCTTACTGCTTTTCTTTTTTCTATTTTGTTTACCTTTGCTCTAGTCTTTATTATTTCCTTTCTTCTGCTAGCTTTGGGTTTATTTTGTATTTTTTAAAATGTTATTTCCTTTAGGTGTAAAGTTGGTTACTGATTTGATATTTTTCTTTCTTTTTAAAACATGCCTGTTTACTGCTATAAATTTATCTCTGATCACTGTTTTTGCTGCAGCTCAGAACTTTGGCATGCTGTGTCACCACTTACACTCACCTCTATTTTCTAATTTCCCTTGTGATTTTTTTTTCTTTGACCCATTGGTTGTTTAAGAGCATCTTGTATAATTTTCTAATATTTGTGAGTTATCCGTTATTCTTTGTGTTATTGATTTCAAGCTTCATTACACTGGTCAGATAAGATGTTTTGTATTGTTTCAGTCCTTCTAAATTTATTGAGACTTGTTTTGTACCCCTACAATATGGTTACCTTGGACAGCCGGATCTCGGCTCACTGCAAGCTCCGACTCCCGGGTTCACGCCATTCTCCTGCCTCAGTCTCCAGGATAGGTGGGACTACAGGCACCCGCCTCCACGCCCGGCTAACTTCTTTTTGTATTTTTACTAGAGACGGGGTTTCACTGTGTTAGCCAGGATGGCCTCAATCTCTTGACCTAGTGATCCACACTTTAACTCTTTTCCTCTTCATTATTAACTTTTAAAATTCTTTATTTTCTATTTTGCCAAACTTTTGGATGATTCTCTTTTGCTCCTTTTTTCTACTTTGTATAAATATAATGTTACTTTTATTTATTTTTAATTTTATTATTATTTTTTTATTTTTGAGACTGAGTCTCGCTCTGTTGCCCAGGCTGGAGTGCAGTGGCGCGATCTCGGCTCACTTCAAGCTCCACCTCCCAGGTTCATGTCATTCTCCTGCCTCAGCCTCCTGAGTAGTTGGGACTACAGGAGCCCACCACCATGCCTGGCTAATTTTTTTTTTATTTTTATTAGAGACGGAGTTTCACCATGTTGGTCAGGATGGTCTCGATTTCCTGACCTCGTGATCTGCCCCCCTCGGCCTCCCCAAGTGCTGAGATTACAGGCGTGAGCCACCACGTTGGGCCCATGTTACTTTTAGTATTTTGTTCTTTTTCTCTATGATTTTGTTAGCTATATTTTCTTCTTCCTTAATTGGTTATCTAGAGATGACAGCATTGATTCTTGAATTGTTTAAAACAAGTTAATGATTTTACCATATACTCACTTCTACTTGAATTTACGTTTATATCATTTGCTTTCTCTCTCTCTTTCCATGTTGTTGCCATGCACTTTAGTTATCAATGAATTTCAGCCTACACGGAGCATGACTTTTTTTGTTTAGTACAATCAGTGTTCATTTATATATACTTACCTTCTCATTCTTTGTTTGTGTACTTTATTTCATCCTGCATTTTCTTGTTTCCATCTGGCCCTTTTATCTCTTGTTTGATACACTCTCTTTATTTGCTTTTTAGTGCAAAACTGATGATACAAATTTGCTTCAGTTTTGGTTCCTGAAATCAATCAACTTTATTTTGGAGGATACTTTTGCTCGCTGTAGAATTTTAAAGTGTTTTTTTTTTTTTTTTTTTTTTGTCCAGTTCTCCCTATTTTTCATTCCATTTTCCTATTGTTATGGACTCTTTCAGGTGTCACTTTGCTGCCTGAAAACCTGTGGCTGGTGATGCCTTTGTCCAAGTTTTGCTTGGGCCCACTGGGCTTGTTCCGACCACTCGACCTGGCAGGCTGTGTTCAGTTCATGCTACCAGCCTGGATCCCATACCACCAAGGGAGACTAGAGTCAGGCATGGAGTGCTGAGGGCTGTGTTTGAGAGAACATGGGGTCTGGTTACTGCACGGTCAGACACATTAGCTGCGGCCAGGACGTAGGCAGCTCCAGGTGTTGGCATGGGTGCCAGCTCTCTGTGAGGCTGTGGCGGTACCAGGCACACTGCAGGCAGCTTCCCTGGTTGGCACCAGGGAATGCGGTGGTATCTGGAAGGTTGGAGATACCAGTAACGACAGGGTCCCAAAGAGGTAATCACAGCCCTGGTTTGGGGAACTCCTAGGTCTGAGCTCCCCAAAGGGCTGCAGCTCTTCACTCAAACATGGCAAGCAAGGGGCCTATTTCAGTCCTGTCTGTGTTATAGCAGCTCTTTTAGCCTCGCCATTTGGCGGATCCTGAGTTCTTGTCCTGCACCCAGGAAAAATGAGGAGACAAATGGAGGGTGAGCAAGATGAAGAGGAGCTTTACTGAGCAATAGAACAGCTCAGAGAAGACCTTCAGTGGGCAACTCCTGTCTGTAGCCAGCGTGTCCTGACAAGTCTTTAGCTCCTAGCAGAGAGGGTAGTTGCCCTCTGCAGACCTATCATTTCTACAAGTGTTCAGTTCTTAGCAGAGAGAGTACCACCTCTCTGCAGCTGGTCCTCCCATTTGCTTGCAGGGAGGAGGCCCCAGATAGGGTGGCTCCTCTCTGTAGGCAGGTAGTCCTGTCTGCAGTTCTCTGCTGTGAGGGTAGCTGCTCTCTGCAGCTGATTGACCCTTGTTTCTCCATCCTCTGCTCTGGCTGAGCCCTATGCTTTTACAGACCTCAGAGTAGAGTAAGTGTGCAGTGATTGGTCCATAGACAGCCATAGGAGGCCCAGAGAAGGCACCACAAGTCTCCACTCTGGTCTGCGGGACTGGAAGACTGGTTCACAGCTTCTAGGCCCTCCCTGGCCTGAAGGAGGGGAGGGGCCTCCCTTGGGCCCCACCCCCTTTTGCCCAGGAGGAGCCCATCTGCCTCTTGCCACCATCCATGGTGCCCAGGCGGCTTACACCTGCACCACTCAACTCCACTCCCACCCCTGTCCACCTCCGCCATGCTTGTCAGTACTCAAAGTCTGGAGGGGGCAGAGGCAGAAGAGCCCAAGTGTGCACACACCCAGCTGGACTGTGACAGCACCAAGGCTCAACCCCAACATTGCCCCGAGACTGGAGTGGGCTCCAGCAGTGGGGAGACGCCTGGCAGCGGGAACAGACACCTCTGAACCTGCAAGGGCAAGGGGTGGGGGTGGTTTCCAGGTACCCAAGGGTGCAGAGAGACTCAAGGCCACAACCCTGACTTGCCCAGGAGGGCAGAGCTGCGGCCTGCCTCTGGCTCCTAGCTGGCTCCATTGAGTGTGCAGCCCTGGTCATACCCCCTTGCAGCTTGGGGCAGGGGCTCCAGGTCCTCGCTTGGCCCCTGGTTAGTGTCTTGGGAAGGGACAACGTCTATGTGAGCCCCCCTGTCTCCCTGGTATCGAGCTCCCCCTTACCACGCCTTACTCAGCTTGCAGCCCTGCCCTGGGAGTCTCTGGGAGCAGATTGTGTGCCCAGGTCCTGCCATGGAGAGTATCAGGCCTGGTGGTCACCCTGATGGGGGGCGGACCTGGGGATGCAGCCCTGGGTGGCCCTGCACAGAGCCTCCCCTGAGGTGTAGGAACCTGGCACCAACGTGCTGGCCAAGTCCCTGAAGTGGTGCCACTCCCACTTCCTGCACTGCCCAGAGGGAAGCATGGCCCCAGCTCTGCCTCCTCCCTGCACCCTCCCTTCAGCAGAGGCCAATGAGAGAGGTGAGGCGGGGCCAGGGTCCAGACTGCAGAAGCTCTGGGCTCTGGGTAGGGTGGGTGAGGGGAGGCGGGGGTTGGGGGGAGTGAGGGTGTGGGGGAGGCAGGTCCCATGGGGAGGTCAGCCCAGCTGTGGGACAGTGGGGGCGGCTTAGTCGACTGCCTCCAGGAGGTGGGGCATGGTGGACCCATGGAGCCATTGCTGCTCCCACAGCCTCTCCTGCCACCACCATCCCCGCCTCCCCACTGTGAAGGGCCCTCGCTGCCATCACTATGGCCTGTCATTCTGTCATCTCTAAGGCTCACTTGTGTGTCTTTGAAGGTCGTGGGCTCAATATGTCAGTTTTCTCAGGGGGCTTTTATGCTTTTTCTGTTGGTCTTTATTAGAAGAAATATGTGTTTTCGTCCTTATTCTGATTGTGATTGTTGAGGTTGCTGTGAGTTTTTCTTACATTTAGGAAAACTACCAGTCACACTTTTACATCTTATTTCTATCCCTATTTTCAACCTTTTGCAAGTCCACTTATAAATATGTTTGACCTTTTGAGCATCATTTTAATATCTCTGACAATCTATTCTATTATGTATTTGGTATTTCTTCTATTTCAGATTCAGTGACAGCGTTTTCTGTAATCTTATCTTCCAGTTAAATTATTTGTTTAAGGCATGTTCAGTCTGCTTTCAAATTCACTCAGCAAACTCTTTCAAATATTGTATTTATTTCTAGATTTAAATATATTTTTCATTGTTTTAAATTCTGTGATTTCATTTCTTATTGGTTTACTCACATTATCTATTTTTGTTTGTTTGGTTTGATATTCTTTTTTTTTTTGTTTTGAGACAGAGTTTCGCTCTTGCCACCTAGCCTGGAGTGCAATGGTGTGATTTCGGCTCACTGCAACCTCCACCTCCTTGGTTCAAGTGATTCTCCTTCTCGCGTAGCTGGGATTACAGGCATGCACAACCATGCCTGGCTAATTTTTGTGTTTTTAATAGAGACGGGGTTTCACCGTGTTGGCCAGGCTCATCTCGAACTTCTGACCTCAGGAGATCTGCCCACCTCGTCTTCCCAAAGGGCTGAGATTATAGGCATGAGCCACTGTGCCGGGCCCACATTGTCTATCTGTTATATTTTCTTGAAGATATTAATTATAGTGAAATTTCTTGTTCATTAATTTAAATATCTGAATTATCTGTGGCTGTGCTCCTGTTTTCTTTTTTGTTTCTTTTACTGTTGATCACATGATCTCCCTTTTAATGCTATACTTCTTTTTTTCACTACATTCTAGACAGTGTGTAAAAATCACAGCATTTTAGTTTGATGCAGTCCCATTTGTTTATTTTTGCTTTTGTTGTTTCTGCATTTGGAGTCAAATCTAAAAAAATTTTGCCTGGTGTACTGTTTTTCTCCTATGTTTTCTTCTAGTAGTTTTCCAGTTTCAGCTCTTATGTTTGTCTTTAATCAATTTTGAGTTGATTTTTGTATAGAGTATGAGATAAAGATACAATTTCATTTTTGTGCATGTGACCATCTAACTTTCCCAATGCTTTTTAAAGAGACTGTTCTTTTCTCAATGTATATATTTGGCACCTTTGTGGAAAAATCAATTGACTGTACACATGTAGGTTCATTGCCTGGCTCCCCATACCATTGCGTTTTTTATGTGTTTATGTTCAATGTGTTTTTTATGCCAGTACCATGCTGTTTCAATCACTATAACTTGTTGTATGTCTATACCTAATTGGTTGAGTGTTTTCATTTTGAAAAGATGTTGAATTTTGTCTAATGCTTTTTCTTCAACTGAGACAATTGTATGGTTTTGGCCTTCTTTCTCTTAGTGTGGTATGTCACACTTACTGATTTGTGTATGTTGAACCATCCTTGCATCCAAGGAATGAATACTACTTGGTTACAGTGAATTAATTTTTTTTTTTTTTGAGATGGAGTCTCACTCTATCACCCAGTCAGTGGCGCAGTCTTGGCTCACTGCAGCCTCCGCCTCTCAGGTTCAAGCAATTCTCCTGTCTCAGCCTCCCAAGTAGCTAGGATTATAGGCACACGCCACCATGCCCGGCTAAATTTTGTATTTTTAGTAGAGATGGGGTTTCACCATGTTGGCCAGGCTAGTCTTGAACAACTGACCTTGAGTGATCTGCCTGCCTCACCTTCCCAAACTGCTGGAATTACAGGCGGGAGTTGTGTCCCACCTGTGAATATTTTTTTTAATGTGTTGTTAAATTTGTTTGCATCTGTATTCATTATGGATATTGGCCTGTAGTGTTCTTTTCTTATGATGTCTTCTTTTAGCTATGGTATCCAATTTAGAATGGGACTGGATGAAGATACAGTAGTAGTTTTCCTAAAACTCAGTCTGCTTTTAATTAATTCTTTCTTCTAGGTGGTAGCCTTCTAGGTCTTTCAGTTGAAAGTTTGGCAGGTTTTTGTCTCTTGCGCCTTAAAAGACTATGGAAAAATCAGCTCTTCCTTTCAAGAATTTAATGTTAACTCTTTATGATTCCACTTTACAAAGCTTCTAATTTTGTCATTACGTTGAGTCGAAAACGGACTACTTTTGAACTTAAGTCTCTGATTTTCTCACCTTAGCCCAGGCGAATATCACTACTGGTCTTTTTCTTTCCTGCAGCAATGCCACTGTCTAGGATTTGAGGGCCCAGTCTTGCATCTTCTAGCTATACCCAGAATTCGAAGTTCCTTTTGGTAAAAGTGACTGCAAGTCCTTCAAGCCGATTTACCACTCCCACTATGATTCACCTGTTTTCTTTCAGGACAGTGCTTATCTTTTCTTTGTTTTCTGAACACCATGGGAACACAGGATTTTCTGATTTTTGAGTTTTCAGCCCAGTTTTGAAGCCTCTTGCACACTCTAAGGTTTCAGTAGTGTCTTGTAAGAACTGTTCATGTGATGATGGCTCCTCAAATCTCCATATTCAACCCACCTGACCTCAAGCAGTTCAGTATTTTTTTCTAGCAATTTTCTTTTTCCTTTGCCAGCTTTTGATTCATGTCACTTAGCCCAGGCACTGGCATTGGTACAAATGCTTTTTCCTCTGCTCGTCTTGAAACATTTCTTCTATTTCTAGAATTTTAGTCTATCTAGTTTTCACAATTTTGACAGCTTACAGCGCCTTCAGTATATGATTTCTAAATTTATCTGGTTTTCCCATTGCTGTTTGTGGGTACATTAATCTTTTACATATTACGTATTGTACATATTATTTTAATTTAATTACATATTATTTACATTAATTTACATATTAATCTATTACATATTGAAGCAAAAATCCCTGATCTGGGATGTATTTCAATTTGAAATTAGTATTGATATAAAATTGTCATGATCAGCTGAATTTAGAGTACAAAATGCAATTTGCAAAAATGTCTTTGTTTTCCCTGATGGGGTACTCTCTCATTAAGCCCTCTGCAGAGGAACTATGAGAAGGCACAACTAATTCCCATTAATTTTCAAAATTGAGGCCCATTCCACCAATTTGGCTTGGGAGACAGAAAGTGAAAAGTGAGTCATGGTTATTTATTTTTAAGACATTAGAAGGGTTCCCTCACTTTTGGAAAGACAACAGGAAAGATTTGGTTATACATTTGTGGGCAATGAAACATCTTTTTGTTTGGGGATCTGTTCACACAAGACAATGGCTTTGTGATCACCAAACGGACAGATCACCAAACAAAAAGATGTTTGAATGGTTGGAAGTGGTTTGAAAACATTGTGTCTATCTATCTATCAATCTATCTATCCATCCATCTATCTATCTCTGTATTCTATCATCCACAAAACAAAGTGTTCAAAACAAAGCACTTTTTGAACAGATGACGAAAAGTGGTGGTGGAGCTTGAGCTTGTACCTCTGGTTTCTTTCTTACTTTCTTCCCCATGTTATCCGTGACACGATTCTCCCCAGTCAGTTTGAAAAATGCTGCCTAAAACTATTTTGGTTTTATGCTTTATTTTCTCTTTTTCTTTTACTTGGAATTAAGCAGATAATGACTGCACCCTATTTGACACTAGGTTCCATGCATGTTCAGAGGAAACTTATGTGAACTTCTGATTTCAGAGATAACTTTTCTTTCTCCTCCTCCACAGTCCTTTTGATGTAAAGCAATTTAGAACAGATTTTAATTTACATCTTAATAAGATTAGATTATGGGTTAATAAAGCCACAGGCAATCATGGTTACCTACTGGTTTCAAAAGAATCACACATTTACTCAAACTGTCTTATACTTCAGGTTGTAAATTTTAAGAGGACAAGAGATAGCTTTTACAATTTCTTTACTATCAGCTTAAAAATCATTCAAGACAAATACTAGAGATAGTTAATTAGATTAATTTCTTTTATTAATCCTAAATTATATTTGAACAGAGCTTTTTAGTTTTTATTTTTTGTTTGTTTGTTTGTTTTGTTTTTTTTCCTAATAAGTCACTTTAGCTAATGCTGAAGGCAGTCTTGAATTGTTATTTGCCCTGTTTGTCAGGATCCTGAATATCCTGCTTGTTGTGCTTCTCTGCCACTGGAGAAGTCCCAGGAAGAGTGTATCATGGGCAAAAGCATTCCATGAAAACTTTTTCCTAGATTATCAGGTATTCTCTTGGTAAATCAAAATGAATCAGAAATAGGTAACTTACGGAGTGCTATAGATATTCATCATATATTTTCACTCATCGTTCCTCTTACACCACAAATTTTTCCAGCCATCCAATAACATGAAAGTTAATCTATCAAAATCAAAACCATTCCATGCAAGAGCAACTTAAAAGACCCAAGTGACTATCCTTGAGGTTCAGGAACAGCAAGGCTGTGTTTCCCTCTCCATATCACTTAGGATCAGAGAAGTATTGAAGCAGGAGTAACTCAAACCTCATGCAATAAAAAACAATCTCTGGAGTGTAGTATTCCCCACCCTGTGTCCAAGTGTTCTCATTGTTCAATTCCCACCTATGAGTGAGAACATGCGGTGTTTGGTTTTCTGTCCTTGAGATAGTTTGCTCAGAAAGCTGGACAAGTTAATGGGTGCAGCACACAAAGATGGCACATGTATATGTATGTAACAAACCTGCACGTTGTGCAGATGTACCCTAGAACTTAAAATATAATAAAAAAAAATCTCTGGAGATGAATGTTGAGGAATGGGAGGGAAGAAGGGAGAGAAAGAGAGAGGGAGAGACAGAGAGAGAGAAAGAGAATGAGCCAACATCACCTTCTGTAGTATGTAGTAATCCTGATGAGGATTGGATCTAGAATTTCCATGGCTTTAGGAGCTGATTTGTGATTTCTGCAATCAACATTAGCCAGTGGCATGGGGAACTAAACCCTAAATTCTACACCCCACAGCGCTTTTTCTCTTCAACGTCTTCTTAAGTCTAAGCCAACTGGAATTGGAGACTCAAGCAGTTCTTTTTCAGCCATTCTGTGGGGTGTATTCTGAATCCTCCATCTTTTGTCACTGTTGCTATCTGAGGATTTACTATCCATAGGGACTCAGAGCCATGCTATTGGACCCACTGCTCAAGCTGGATGAAATGTGCTTTGTGCACTGTCCTACCACTGAACCAAATCCCCTCTGTATGCCCTGTTAGACACTACATTTTTCCAGTAAGCATTCTGAATGAAGAGCTTCAGCATTTCAAATGTTTAAATGAAGTAAGTCCTGGAAACTGAAAAAATAAGCAGATATCCATATGAACAAAATAAGTGCTATAATTAGCAATTTTAACCTCCAAATATGAAAACTGTTTTAGTCACTAATATGCAATTAACTTTAACACTTAAATATAAAATAATTTTTGCTAGTTCACCACAGCAGAAGTCCACCCAGCTGTCCCTTCTACCATCTTCTACTGTTTGTTTCATTAATAATCTAATGTAAAATACAACACTTTGTTTTGCAGTCTCCAAACAGCTGGCTTTCTTTGATAATTAAAATGAGAAATTTATAAATCTTTTGTCAATTTTATAAATTACACAAACCATATGACTTTCACAAGCAATCTTTGAAAAATGTAAGAAAATAGAGAGAATAAATCCAAGACATAATTATGCAAATGATATTTAATTATAATCCAGACAGTTGCATATATCATAGAATCCATCTATTCTATCATTCAAAGCATGTAGATCAGAGGTCATGATTGGATTTATGTTTCCACTCTGCACACTGCATTCAATGTGCGTTTCATTACTTATCTAGACAAAGATTATGATATACATAATCATAGAGTTTTTCACAAAGCAGTGGTCTAAAACACATTGATTAATTGCAATAACAATTTATTTAAAAATATTCTGTCAAAGGGTCTAAGTGAGATTTAGGGGTCTTTTTCTTGTAGCATATTTGTTTGTATTTCTATGAAGACTCCTTTCCACTTTGGTTGCTATATTTAGATAGAGTACCAATAAGACACCTTTTTGGTAGGATATCTTATTCCAAGAATAAAACTGCAAGAGTGAGATCAATACTTGAAAACTTCTGAAGGTTTCTGCCTGAATGTATTAGAACACAAAATAAGTTTTATCTTGCTGACTTTGCACAACATGGAAAGTTATGTTGCTTCAAGAGGAAAATATCATAGACATAGTAGCCTAAACATAGTTTGAGGCTAAGGGAGTGTTGATAAAATCTCTTCCTAATTAGGTTCTATGTCCTTCCTAATTTCCCCATGAAATATTTTTCCAATAAATAATCACAAACTGTGTATTAAATGTTTAGGGACTCTAAAAAATATTTATTCACATATCTAGAAATTAGTAGTTAATTGGATTGTGATAGAAAGCATAACATTAAAAATATTTAATAATATTAAATGATGAGACTCTCATGGGTCAACTGTACCGTATACAATTATCACACCTAAACACAGACGTTCAAGAGACAAAGGACAATATATGGCATATGCCCTGAAGCAGGTGACAATATGAATATCCCACTGCATGAGCCTTTCCATTTGCCCTCCACAAAAAGCACTTGGCTGTGTCGTTTCTTGTGTTGGTGAGCATTTCATCAAGACCATGACAGTATTTCAGGTTTTACCCACTCTTGCCGAGTTTGACAATTTTGAGGAGTGCTGGTCATATCTTCTATAGAATGTCCTTCAACTGAGAATTGTCCAATGTTTTTCTCATGATGAGGCTAGAGATACGGCCTTTTTTTGGGTTTTTTTTTTTTTTTTGAATGAAGATCTCAGAGGCAAAGTGCTATTTTCACCACATAATATCAATGGTACCTGCTATCAACATGACTTATCTCTGTGGATGTTAACCATTATTTCCTGGTCGAGATAGTGTTTGTCAGTTTTCTCCACTGCAAAGTTACTCTTACTGTTTTTCCCCTTCCATCCTGTACTCTTTGGAAGGAGTGATTATGTGCAGTCCACACTTAGGGAGAGGGGAGCTATAACCCTTCTCTGTGACAGTGAAGTAAATTATTTTGAAATATTCTACATAAAAATGTGTCTCTTCTCTGCATTTATTTATTCAATTATTTGTGCCAGTTTGGAACTAAAAATATTTATATTATACTTGGTATTATAATTTAACGCTACAGTATTTCAAAGTATTCCAGTTAGGGCCATTTAGAGATCTTTCAGTTGCATCTGAATTCCTTTGACATAACACATCATTTTTTTTTTTAACACTTCCTCACTTGGGATGCTTCAAGATGCTCCAGGTTCATCTTATATATTTCTTGTTCCAACTCGAGAATCAACCATTTCTCCATAGAGAATGGTATTCGAAACTGAGAAAGTATGGTAGGTGTGCTCATTTACTAATGTGTTTATCTTCTAGGTCCTCTAAACAGAGCAAGGATATACATGTATTTCCTATATATACATGTCTATATACATTCTAACGTATATCTACCATATCTATAGATAGGTCACCACATGAGTTCCTGCTGACATAACTGCTCAAATTTTATACTTCGTAGGCAATTTTAGTCTCCTCCCCTTGCTTGTATATAACTTCCCACACCAACAGTGAGAACCCTGCCTCCCACCATCTGCCATCTATTCATTTAATTGCTCCATTCCAGTATGCAGAATAACATCTCAGTCAAAGACAGACCACATATACAAAATGGTCCCATAAGATTATAATACCATATTTTTACTGTACCTTTTCTATGTTTTGATATGCTTAAATACACAAATACTTATCATGTGTTACAATTTCCTACAGGATTGAGGTTAGTAACATGCTGTACAGCTGTATAGCCTAGGAGCAATAGGCTCTACCATGTATTAAAACTGTGAAATAGGTGATACCATCTAGGATTTTGTAAGTGCACTCTATGATTTCAAACAATGATGAGATAACCTAACAATGCATTTCTCAGAATGCATTCTTGTCATTAAACAGTGCACTACTGTATAGTGGCATTTGAATAGTTCCCATCTATACCCCTATGGGAAGTAACTTTGTCAGCTATAGTGCAGGGATTATGGGCAATTTTTTTAGACTACACTCATGTCCAAAAGTTACGTAGGTCAGGATCTTTCCCTCATCACCTTTGGTGATTGTTTCACAAATGTGTAATACAGTTTGATTTTACTGTCCATACCAAGCTGGTATTCCTCAACACTCTAAATGATGTTTTAAAAATTTTACGTACGTTAAGTTTTAATCGTTGTGCTGTAAATTTCTACAGGTTTTGAAAGATGCATAGTTGCATGTATCCACTATGACCTCTGCTGGATTTTTATCCTTGTTTATGCAGAAGTAGAGCATGTCCATGTGCTTTGAAATCCTGTCATTCATCTCAGCAATGAAAGCACATGTTGAACACTCATCAGTCATGATAATGAACACGCCATTGATTTTATTGATGGAGATTCATGCATTAGTCAGGGTCTCCCATAGGGACAGAACAAATAGGATATATGTATACATAAAAAGAAGCTTATGAAGTAGCCCATAGGCCCTTTAGGCCCATAGGACTAAAAGGCGAAGTTCCACGATAGCATATCTGCAAGCGGGGAAAGAAAGAAGCCGGTAGCATGGTGTCTCAGTCCAGTTTGGAAAGCCTCAAAACCAGGGAAGCAGCCAGTGCAGCCCTCAGTCTCAGGCTGAAGGCCCAAGAGCCCCTGGGAGACCACTGGTGCAAGTCCTAGTGTCCAAAGGCTGAAGAACCTGGAGACTGATGTTCAAGGGCAGGAGGAGTGGAAGAAAGCCCCCAGCATGGCAAAGAGAAAGTGAGCCCTAAGACTCAGTGGGCTGCTCCTCCCCCTTCTTCCGTTTGCTTTGTTCTAGTGGCACTGGAAGCAGATTCGATGGTGCCCACTCACAATGAAAGGTGAGCTACCCTTCCCAGTCCACTGACTCAAATGTCAGTCTCCTATGGCAGCCCCCTCACATACACACCAGAAACAATGCTTCACCAGCAATCTAGGCATCCATCTACCCAGTCAAGTTGGCACCTCATATAAACCACCACAGTCCATATCTGACATTCAGTTTTACTTTAGCCAAGTGTCAAGTATTGACTGGTAGATTATTTACCAGTTTCATCTAGATTCTAGATGATCTGCACATTCTCATGCAATATATTGACCCTCTCTGTACTGTGAATTTTTGAATGGAAGACTTGACTTACCTTGGGTTGAAGCCAATTAATTGACAAATTCATAACATTACATAGTCTAGTGCAGAAGTATTCTAAATATGAACTTGAGAATACATGTATTTTACTATTTATACAGATTTTCTTCCAAGCTATGAAGGGGTGGCCTGCCCCTCCACACCTGTGGGCGTTTCTCGTTAGGTGGAACGAGAGACTTGAGAAAAGAAATGAGACACAGAGACAAAGTATAGAGAAAGAAAAAGTGGGCCCAGGGGACTGGCGCTCAGCTTACAGAGGACCCATGTTGGCACCAGTCTCTGAGTTCCCTTAGTATTTATTGATAATTATCTTTACCATCTTAAAGATAAGGGAGTGGCAAGACAATAGGATCATTTTAGGGAGAAAATTAGCAGTAAGACATATGGATAAAGATCTCTGTGACATGAATAAGTTCAAAAGAAAATGCTGTGCCTTGATACACATATGCAAACATCTCCATAAACCTTTTAGAAGCATTGCGCGAGCAAGTCCCGCCAGCAAGTCCCACCTTTTGCCGTAAGGCGGTTTTCTCCTATCTCAGAAAACAGAGCAGACAATCGGGTCTCACACAGAGATGTTCCATTGCCCAGGAGGGGCAGGATTTTTAACCAGCAAGTTGCCTTCAGGCACTTGTTTAACAAAGACACATCCTGCACAGCTCAAAATCCATTAAACCTTGAGTCACCACAGCACATGTCTCTTGCAAGGACAAGGTTGGGGGTAGGGTCACAGATTAACAGCATCTCAAATACAGAACAAAATGGAGTCTCTTATGTCTACTTCTTTCTATATAGACACAGTAAGAGGCTGATCTCTCTTTCTTTTCCCCACAAAGTTAGACATTTTCATGAATTTTGCAAAGGCTTAGTGTAATCAATGTACATCATAGTCCTTAAAATATTTTATAGCAAATTAATTTATTGCAAATTGGTGGCCGTAACTAAATTCAATATTGCAATTGCTCATCAGTGGCTGGTGCTAGCTCAGTAGGGGATTCTACTCAGTAACCGTAGCATATTCGCTGTCATAGAAACCTGGAATGCTCTTTTAGGAAAAGAATAATATATGCAACAAAAAAAAGTCACTCTACATTTAAAGCTGTACCCTCTAAATATAATGTTGATCCCTTATTTAGTTTCATGAGAGGCAGGTTGATGGACACTTTATGTGTTCTTTGACATTCCAGTGAAGGAAATATTTTTGTGATTATTTTTTTCCTTTAGTTATTGCACAATGATATTACAGAAGTTTAGGTGGAATGTTGCATCCTGGACTTATTTAAGGTGATTTCAATATTTTTGGATGAAAAGTGTGGGAATTTTGAAGAATATAAAAATATTTATCAGTTAGGTTTGGAACATATGCTGCATGTAGAAATCACTTCAAGTATTTTAAGGTTCTCCCAAATAAGGCCGTGGTTCTTTAAGCGGATCTTATCTGATATTTAAAGGTTGCCATCTTTTATACATACTGATAGCCTAGGGGAGGTGAGAAAGTTAAGAATATTTAAATGTGCCGTATTTTTCAGTTTCTATTTTTTTTTTTTTTTTTATCCACAGCTCCACACCCCCGACCGCCAACCACAGGAGTCCATAGTAGGAGAAACAATCAGGAGATTTTTTTTTTGCTTGGTCAAGAAAATATTATCAGGTAGATATCAGAGAATGTTTGGAATGTGGACCAGGGAACTGGAGGTAAGAAAGGTGAGAAACGTATTTTTTCTTATTCCTGAAGATTGTCAGACACATATATACATCTTTTCAAGAAACATTGATTAAATCACTGCTTTTTAAAAAAATTGACAAGTCGGCCTGGTGCCGTGGCTCACGCCTGTAATCCCAGCATTTTGGGAGGCCAAGGCGGGCGGATCATGAAGTTAGGAGATTGAGACTGTCCTGGCTCACATGGTGAAACCCTGTCTCCACTAAAAATACAAAAAAATTAACTCGTGTGGTGGCAGGCGCCTGTAGTCTCAGCTACTCAGAAGGCTGAGGCAGGAGAATGGTATGAACCCGGGAGGCAGAGCTTGCAGTGAGCTGAGATTGCACCACTGCACTCCAGCCTGGGCAACAGAGCAAGACTCCATTAAAAAAAAAAAAAAAAAAAAAAAAGATAAGTCATAGTTGTGTATATTTATAAGATATAATATATGTTTATATATATATATATATATATATATATATATATAAAACATGCCATGACTAAGTCAAGCTAATTCACATGTCTACCACCTTGCTTGCCTACCATTTTATATGGGGAAACATTAAATTTTACCCTCTTAAATACTTTGAAGTATATGATATATTGTTATTGGCTATAGCCACCCTGGTGTGTACACTTAATCTCACAACCTACTCTTCTTGTCTATGTGAGCTTTGTACCTCTTGAGGATGACAGGTGGGTGGAGGGGAAAGGAAATCACTGCATTTTTGTCACCTTGGGGAGTCAGCAAATGGGTGAAAATACATGACACTATACTCTGCATTGTCTAAAGTACAGCAATATATCATCACACAGCCCCTTTAACAGGAAAAGAGAAAAATCAACATGTCCTGAAATTGCCACACATGACTTTCCAATTATGTCAACCTGGAGTTAGAATTAAGAAATTGTGCGAAGTAACCAGAAATAAACCAGGCAAGGAACAGTTTTTGAATTGTTTTATTGTTAATAGTACATTCTGCATGTACATTGCAGTTGCAGAACTGCAAGTTCCCATTAATAAAATGAGATTATTAATGTGAATTTTTAAAAATGAGGCATTTTAACCCTTGGCTTCAGAAATCCATACGATACTTAATGATATAAAAGGCCAGATTATAAATTCTACAGACTGAAAATTGAAAAGCACAGTATGAATATTTTAAGAGATATCTCCTTTATAAGGTACCTGAGAATTGAAAGTGTAAATTACAAGAGCATTCCCTCCTACACTTTAATCAAAACACTGCTGTGAGGGAAGAATTTGTAGCACAGAAAAAGCTTAAAAAGGAACACGATGTTACTGAATTATCTCACTACTTAAAAATTGATATGAAATAAGGTGGGAATCAGTATGAAAAATGTGGGTGGCATTATTTCAGGAGGATGAGGTAGATTCACAAAGCTGTAACAATCCAAGAAGGATGGAAAGAATCTCAAAAACAAGGCATAGACTCTGTTCAAATTGAAAGAAAATCGTGAGAAGATGGTTCCCTAGTCAACTGGTACATTCTATGCTTCAGTTTTTGTTGTGTGACCTTGTTCTTATGTTGAACTAAGTGCCAGCCAGTAATTTTAAATGCAGGACGTTTCACAACCCAGGCCCTTTAATGGTCAGTGGTCTCCCAGTCAGGCGATGAACATCATCCTAGAGCACCAGAGCAGGTATAGGTACTTGACCTTGGGTAAGAAGGCAGCCAGCAATGTAGATCTAACAAGGCTGCAAGAACCAAGTATCTAGAAAGCTGCATCTGACAGTGATCCTGAGAGGAGGAGTGTAATCAAATCTTCCCTTCCCTCAGGATTCACAGCAACTCAAAGTCATATTTTATAATTGCCAATGTAGAGAAACGTTTAATATTGATAGTCTACAATAACTATGGAAATCAAATGCCAACAAGAAATACAAATTGCAGCCAGAAGAAACTAGGATGGTGGAAAAGCTTGAACACCATGGCCGGGCGCGGTGGCTCACGCCTGTAATCCCAGCACTTTCAGAGGCCAAGGTGGGCGGCTCATGAGGTCAGGAGATCACGACCATCCTGGCTAAAACGGTGAAACCCTGTCTCTACTAAAAATACAATAAATTAGCCGGGCATGGTGGTGGGCGTCTGTAGTCCCAGCTACTTGGGAGGCTGAGGCAGAAGAATGGTGTGAACCCAGGAGGCAGAGCTTGCAGTGAGCCGAGATCTCGCCACTGCACTCCAGCCTGTGAGACAGAGCAAGACTCAGTCTGGGGGAAAAAGAAAAAAAAAAGAAGCTCGAACAACATGAAGGGAAATGGATTTAAAGAAAACCAAAGCATTGGACAAAACAATCAATATATTTGCTTTTACATTGTTTATTTTTAAATTTTAGGATAATTATTGATCCACAGGAAACTTCAAAGATGATAGACAGAGGTCTCATACACCCTCCATCCAGGTTCTCCGTATGGTTATACCATCCATAATTATATTAGAACCATGAATCTGGAGTTGGTACAATAAATGTGAACAGTTTTACATGATTTTATCACTTGTGTAGATGTGTATAACCACCAGTGCAATTAAGACACAGAACTATTCCACCAGCACAAAGGTCTCCTTCATGTTACCCATTTTTAGCCACACCCAATTCTTCCCTCCAACCTAAATCCCCGACCACTAGCAACTACTGATGTGTTCCCCTTCTCCATAATTTTGTTATTTCAAGAATGTTTTATCAGTAGAATCATGTACAACACCGGTCTATATTTTCTTATACAATTAAAATCAAACTGTTATGTTGACTTTTTTGGTCTCAGCATAAATGCCCTTGACATCCATTCAAGTTTGCATATTGCATATTGATAGCTTGATACTTTTCATTGCTGAGTAGTATTCCATGCTATAAATGTATCATAGCTTGTTTAATCCCCTACTGGAGAAATTTCAGGGGTTTCCACTTTTGGCTATTACAGACAAAGCTGAAATGAACAATAGTGTGAATGTTTTTGTATGTATATATGTTTTCATATCTCTGGGAGAATACTCAAGATTATGATAGCTGGTAAGAATATGGTAAGAATAGATTTTTTTAAGAAACTGCCTGAATTATCTTCTAGACTGTCTTTACTATTTTACATTTCCACTAGCAATGTACGAGAGATTGTTTCTCTACATCTTAGCCATCTTTTGATGTTCGCACTATTTTAAAATTTCAGCTGTTCTTATAGACATATTTTAATATCTTGTTGTAATGTTAAATTGTATTTCCCTCATGGCTAATAATTTTGTACATTTTTGATGTGCTTATTTGCTATCTGTATATGTTCTTTGGTTCATGACTTTTGCCCATTTTGTAATTAGATTGTTTGTTTTCTTAATGTTGAGTTTTAAGGGTTCTTTATGCATTCTACATAGGCATTCTTTGCCATATATGTGGATTGCAAATATTTTCTCCCCAAACTTATCCTGAATTTTTATCTTTTTAACAGACTAGTTTTCATTTTTATGCAGTCCAATTTATCCCATCTTTTTCTCTTATGCCCTGTGATTTTTGTGTCATCATGAAGAACTCTTTACCAAACACTAGGTTCAGAACCCTGTCCTCTGTATTTTCTCCAAAAAGTTGTAGAGTTTTACATTTCATAATCAAGTATATGATTTACGTTAATTTTTTTACAGACATAAAAATTACTTTGAGGCTTTTTGTGATATTTCTTTTGTTTTGTCAATAGATACCTAATTGCATATTTGAATTGAAAACTACTTGAGAAATGAAAATATAAGGTACTTAAAAAACAAGTCATACTGTATGTGAGAGCATGTATGCAATTTGTTATACATGTTGTTTAAATATTTTTCAAGCTTTGATAAGCCAGCCTTTTACTATCATATGAAAAAAAAGCCTCACATCTAAATATCTGTCTAAAACATTTAAAAATTTTATTATTTACAATTTGTAAGATTTATCACATATCACATAATATTGTCCTTTCCCATCTTAAATATATACACCAAATTTTGGAAAATTTTTAATGTAGAGATTTCACTAGAAGGTTTTTTATTGAATTGTAAAGCTAATGTTAGCCTGTGATCACAACATGCATGCTATTACTGTAAAATAACTACCTACAAATGATGATTCTGAGGACTTACTGTTGTTAGCATCTGTACTTGGAGCTTTATCTGATGAATTTTTTTGGATCATTTTCCCAAATAGGTAATGTCATTCTGTCACAATTATAACATCTCTTAAGAAAACTTATTTTTAAAACTTTGGTCTTTTGTGTTACTTTTTTAGCCTCTATTTAATTTATTTTTTGCTCTGATTTTTATTATTTCATACCTTCTGCTAACTTTGGTCTTAATAGGCACTTCTTAAATATCATTTGAACTTACCTATGTGTTATATCATTATATATTTAAGAAAAGACTAGTTCTTCTAAAACTACAAGCATGAAGCTTAAAAAATGTAATAATGAAAGTTGTTGCGAAATTATTAACTTTGAAAGGTAGCAAGAAGTTGGCCAAATATTTTATTATACAATTTAGTTAAATGTGTACATGGTTTTCTTCTTTGTAATTGTGGGGCAGGTTTACTTGCTACAACAGAAGATTTTACTGAATTGGCTTTTATTATCAAATAACATAAGCAGTCGTAAAGTTCTATGGAAATTTTCAATACTTTCTTTACTATAGAACATATTAAACAATATAAATGTATGTAAGTATTTATTTTAACTTGTATAACCTAGAAACAATGAAACCAAGTTGACTATCTTGGAAGGAAATTTGAAGTGATAAAATGTACTCACTTTTTGAGAAATTTAAAATAATACATTTATGGCTTAGTTATTAAATTGTAACAGATAGTGATGGTAACATTCCAACTACAATGATCAATATTGAAATATTTGGATAATAGTTGCAATTATGTATTATTTTTCTCCGTTTTAAAGATTGTCTTAGGAAATGACAATGTAATTTGGAAGAACTGAAAAGATATTGCAGAGTTTACAAATAACCTTCAAACAACAGGAAACCATGAGTCCATCGTATATATTAAGTTTAGATGGCTTCTTTCCCAGACAGAGAAATATAAATATTAATGAGTTATTTATTTTTACATAGCTACATATGTAGCTACATATATAAAAGCTTAAAGTAATACAAATATTCCAGAATGTAATATACAAATTAGTGTTTGGTCCTTCAACACGATTGCATCAGAAAACATGCAATATGATTCACTTCCTGGAACAAAACTGCATATGCCAAAACGTGTTTGAACCTTTCTTTTGGAAATTATACTTAGAGCCTATGGAAAATTATGTGATTATTCTAATTAAGGATAGCTTTTCATATTTTGTGGATGAATTCTATTTTTAGAAACATATACATGTTAGGAAAAAGTTTGGTGTCTTCCTTAGCTAGATGATCAAGATGAATAGATATGAACATCAAATACTTGATACTCAATTAATTCTTTGTGTTTATAACACAGCCTGAAGGCAATTTCAAGCATGAAGTTAACAAAATTATTCCATTAATTGTTTCCCCCACAAATACACATTTATTGTTTTTTATATGGTAGATTGGATTTGGTGCTGAATATGAGGCATATCCATACCCTAATTGAGTCTATAATCCAGTGGGTACAGTGATTACTTAACAAATTATTCACACAACAAAAACATATATTAAAAAATAAGATCATTACTATGAAATCAAATTTAGATTGGAAAATCAGTAAGCTACTCTTTGAAGACAGAACATATTATTTGAAAGAAAAAATAATTGATAGAGCTTAGTTTTGTGTAAAGATAGGAAAAGCTTTCCAATGAAAAAATAATAGCATGTGTGAAATATTAAAGGTAAGAAATAGCTTGTTATAGTTCCTGAAGTGTACTGCTGACAGCAAGAAGGAACTCAGGAAGTGATGAGAGGCATCAGATCAGTCGCAGCTAAAACACCAAGATGAGGATTTTGAACATAGGCTCAAGTCAATACTACTGTAATAAATCTCCGTTGACCAAAAGCCACAAATATAAAGAAGTGTTTTAACTTTATGTTTACTTATTTCTTTAGACATGTACATTTTCTTCATACAATATTGTGCAAGTGTAATTCCAGAGCATGTGCATGCACACACACTTTATAAAACAAATGGGAGGGTAGATAAAAAAAAAAAAAAACCTTTAAAAATTATAAATAGTCCCATGCTCAACAAAATCCATCTCTCTCTTGCCCTATCTTGATAAATACATAAACGCACATATATATACACACATATATGCATAATTATATAAATACAAATACACACATATTTCTGTATATATGTATGTCTGTGTAAATGTAGGTGTAGTGTTAGACTACATAGTATGAAAGTATTAAGTGTTTTGTTTTTAGCCTGTCTTAATTTTAATTTAATAATATATAATAAACAACTTAATATATTTTATAAATGCATAGATATTTTAATTTTAATGAGTACAAGACAATCTATTACATAGATACTTATTGTATATAGATGTTTAGTTAGCCTATCCTCTACTTTGGAAACTGAGTTGTTTTAAATTTGTACTCTAAAATCAATATTGTGGCCTGGCACGCCTGTAATTCCAGCACTTGGGGAGGCTGAGGCCAGAGGATCATTTGAGGTCAGGAGTTCAAGACCAGCCTGGTTAACATGGTGAAACCTTGTCTTGACAAGACAAAAAATAAATAAATAAATAAATAATAAAAAATAACTGGGTGTGGTGGTGCACATCTGTAATACCAGCTACTTGGTAGACTGAAGCAGGAGAATCTCTTGAACACAGGAGAGAGAAGTTGCAGTGACCCGAGATCGCATCACCGCACTCCAGCCTGGGTGACAGAGTGAGACCCTGTCTCAAAAAGCAAAAACAAAATCAAACAAACAAACAAAAATGGACTGTGGCAAAATCTCTATCTATCTATCTATCTATCTATCTATCTATCTATCTATCTATCTGCCTATGTATCATCTCCTCATCTACACACTTGCATGAGACTTCTGGAGGATGATTCTTCTGCTGGAATTTCTTGATCTAAGCATATGCTCATTTTAAAGCTTTTGATAATTGCCCTACAGAAGGCACAGAGAAGGTGCCAATGTACACTTTTTTCCATAGTACAGAAGAGCAGACTTTCCTCACTCTGTCACAGGGGACACTGATCATTCTTTCCAATTTATGACAAATTAACTTTTAATAGAACAAGAAGTTTTTTAACATTTATGGCACAATTAAATACAGAGTTTAGACTCTATCAAGAGTACAAAGATAATGTGCCTAAAATAAAAGCCATAACTATTTGTGGAGATAATATCACTAGGAATTTGACTAGCTTTGTAGGCATACAACTGATTTAAAGGAGAAAGCACTACAGTTGTCAACATTCTTGCTTCTCTAATACTATAAAGCACATATCATTTTGAAAAAGATGCTATTAACACCACAAAGTTTAAGACTCAGTCATCAAGTTCCATTTGTCTTCAGAGAAACATAGATCCAATCCTTAACAATAAATTCAAAATTACTGAGAGAGTGTTATGTCTATAATTATTTAATATTTATCAGAATTTTCAAAACATAAGGATAGTAAGTCCAACTAAAATAGAATAATCATCTAGCCATCTATAATACCATTTGCATAGTAGGTTGAAAATTTTATATTCTGCCTTCTAGCTAAGTTTACGTTGTTTTGTGACATTCTCGGTCTAGTGGTTGCTCTTTACCTAATGGATTTCAGTTCAGGGTTTGTGTAGATGTATATAATATACACACGTTCACACATGATCTTATGTTATATATGTGCTTGTAGAATTCATGCATTTAAGCTTTAGTTTAAAATATGCATATATCATTGTTAAAGGCTGAATTGTTTCCCCCAAAATTCATACATTGAAATCTAATGCCCAGCACTTTAGAATGTTACTGTGTTTGGAGATATGGTACTTAAAGAGGTAATTAAAATGAGGTCATTAGCATGTGTTCTCATTCAACATAAATGGTATCCTTATTAGAAGAGGAAATTAGGACACTAACATTTACAGAAGAAAGACCTTCTGAAGACACAGGGCAAAATGGTCATCTACAAGTCAAGGAGGGACCTCAGAAGAAACCAACTCAGCCCACTCCTTGATTTCGGACTTCTGGCCTACAGAAATTTGAGAAAATACATTTCTACTGTTGTAGCCAATAAGTCTGAGGTATTTTGTTATGGCAGCCTTACTAAACTTACATAGATTTGATTTCTTTAGAAAATAATTTAAAGAAAAGTTTAAAAATGAAGAATCTTTAATGAAAGTGAGGTAATTGGATTGAAAACTATTTGAGAGTCATTGTTGGTACAACAGTACTGTTTGTACAACAGTTCTATTTAAATCACTAAACTTTGCATATGGCTTATTCTGTATTTATATGCTGTATTACAATTATCTAATTGTATTGGAATTTTATGTTTACTAGTCAATTTCAATTTTCTTTATGGGTAGATAAGCACAAAATAATACCAAAACATAGACTCTCTGGCAATTATCTGTCTCACTATTTCCAAATTCATTTTCTTCTTCATACATCCCCAGAAAAAACTGGATTTGTCTAATCTGATATACATATATTGGTGTGCTTAGATAATGTTGCAATGCAAATACACCAAACCAATTATTTTGGATCATTATACTATTCAACATTTTTCTAAGGCTGGGCTCTTCTATAAGATAAAGATTTGGCAATTATAAAATAGATAATATTATTCCAAAGACACAGAGTACAAATTAACAATACAAATTAGAAGAATAAAAGAAAACATGGTAATGCCATGGCTGGTGTCCACACGGATCCACATGAGTCTCAGGTCATATCAGTCCTTCCAAATCAACTACATGCATATGCACTAGCCTCCAAGGTATTTGCTTCATGGTTATCTTATAAGATTCATGACAGACAAGGAGTTGGTGGTTTCAAAGTAACCTTTTTACATTTTTACGTGTATTAAGGACTCAGTTGATTATGGGTCTCTGCTTTGAAACATATGAGTTAAATTGAAAAAATCATGACAAAGGCACAAGGAATCAAGGCATGGCTCACTTTTCTGTTGCCATTGAAAGAATAAGAAACTGCAGCTGTGGAGAAGATGGCAGAAGAATGTGGCAGTGTGAACAAAATGAACCAAGGCAAAAAGTTAATAAAAGCCCACTATACTGTGGCAGAAATACCAAGTGAAGATGGAGAAATGGGGTCAGATGCGGAGTACACATGGTAAAGATGAGAAAGTCCTTTTGCCAGTCTTTGTAACACATTTGCACAAAAAATATCTTTCTGCAGCTGTAAAACGAAGTATACAGCAGGGTGGTCATTAATACAAAACCCAACTTTCCTCATATTCTGAGGTCTTAATATCAACTTACATGGCAAGATAAAAGTAGGACTTACAAAATTATTGAATTGGTACCTCCTCCGCAATAACCTAGACAAGCCCTTGTATGTAGTTGTCTGCTTCTAAGAATGAGTTGCTCTCATTCATTTGTTTTCCAAACACTGTGCCTCCACCATCCAGGTCTCCACCATGTGTTCCTGGGGTCTAGCATCATCAGCCAGTGGTAAAAGCAGCTGCTCCCAGATTTCTTATCTTGGCATGCACTATCTTCTGAGACCAACTCTACTTTCATTAGCAGTATGTTCGGTTGGACATTTCCTTTTGTGCCATAACTGACTGAACTCCAATGCAGTAAATTATTGGCACACATGATAAGACTGACACCCATAGGCACACAATGTGGAGATCCCTCCACTTTAGTTTATCAGGACACTTCAGAAATAGCAACGTTGCCCCAACAGTCAGTCCACCACCCACCATGCCTCCCCCATATATGGCATCCATATATGAGATATGATTTCCCTCCCTAGCACAAAGCATCCCAGGGAATAGCATCTACCTTCTCCCAAGCACACCTCTGCACACATGTAGGATGGGATTGAAGGAGACATTGTATTTCAAAAGAAATCCATGGTGTCAATTTGATGGCCAAATTGACCTTGGCTGGCTGGATCTTGTCTGCTTTGCTCAAATTTAAACCACGATATTTACACAGTAATTCTGCATAGTCAGCTCTTTATTTATAAATATTTGTGGATTCATTAAGAAAAATGAATATATGATAATATCCAATATAGTTTTATATATGAAAGTATAATGAAAATCATTTTCATCACCAGAGACAGTTCTAACTTTACATAGTTACCTCAAATAGCTGTAACAGCAGAACTTTGCATATTTAGTCATATCAAAAGGATTTCACTGATGTTCAGTCATGAAAGTTGCATTGCAGTTTATGAGGGGAAACTGCACAATTTCTTGTTTCGCCATTTCTAAAATACTCTTAGTCATAATGAATCTATTGAAAGAGAGTTTGTTTTCTCTACAGAAGCTTTATTGCTAGAAGATAAGTTGTATAACATATTTGGTGTTTGTCTTTTGTTTCTATATATTGGTTATATAAGTTCCGAACAATATATGACCAGCATTTATGCTAAAACAATTTCTGACTACCTTCCAATTAATATTCTTAGTGAGAAGATTCCTTTTGAAAATTAAAATGATGCAGCATTTAGTATTTATTGAGTCAATTAAAAATCAATAAATGAATGAACATCTGAATTAATTCTCCACTCACTTATAATGTTTTCAGCTGAGGAAAATGTCCTTATTTCTCAAGTGTAAAATACTCCTTTAATCTCTTATATCAATATACAATTTAAATATTATTTTTGCTAATACCAAATGTGAATTAATTTGACTGATCTATTAATATAAAATAATTTCAGAGAACAAACTGCAATAAAAAAGCAGATACATACTAATTACAAGCAGGACTTATAAATAAGCTTCTATTCTTTGATCCACATTTTGAATAATATCTAAAACTAAATATTTTGCTGATAGATTTTGTATAGTATTATTCAAACTTTAAAAAGTAAATCTGGAAGTAAACATCCTTAGAAACCTTCAAGAGAGGACATTTGTCACATGAATAATGTGATCCCACGGTTGGCACATCCGGCTCTGCTAAACCAGTGCAGACATGTTGTTGTCAGCGTCCTTCAGCTGTTTTTAGCTCATTAATTTAAAAGCATAATTCACTTCAGTAAAGATAAAGGCATAACTTAAAAATATGATTTCGAGGTACATTATATTGCACGGAAGAACAAGGTTACTAAAGAAGAATCACAATGTATATACAGTAGCAGTGGTGACCTAGTATAAAGGCCCACTTTTTTGTCTTTTCCAATAGGAAATTCCTTTTGAACAAGCCAAGCATATCAGACAATAAATGCCTCTTGTAACAGAAATTTCAGAAAAATCAGATTTTCTAAGATTTCCTGTGTAAATAAAGTCTTATTTTGCATATACATGGCATGGATAAGCAGGCATTTAATAATGCACTCTGACAGATAAAACATCGTTAATATCTCAGCATTGTTAACAAGGAATTGTACTTGTCAAAAACAGTAGCAGTTAAATTATAATGTTTTAATATATTTTCATAATTTAAATGTAAACTTCTACATTATAGGGGGTAATACAGGTTCATTAAATAAAACGTTGAAAATTCAGAAAAGGAGCTACAAAAGTTTCCAATATTTTCAAAATACGATTAAAACTTTATACATTTATTATAAACTATTTTCCAGTGATTTTTTTTTGCTTGTTTGCTTTCTTGTTTTCAATGAATGGCTCTTTACTTGCTGTGGTTTTAACACAAATATGTTTTTGGAAAGGGATTCCTCAATGTTTTCTAAAATTCATATGTAATTTTATTTCCTTATATACTTGTTATATAGTGAAATCAATTTTTAAAATTTAATTGCTTACTTTCTCTCTCATTAATGCAATATGTCAAGACAAGCGTTTTGTTTTACAATTGCTGTGATATTACAAATGTATCTAAACAAAGATGAGAAAAAAACAAAAAGAGAGCTTAATGTCATTTCTTACTAAAAATCTTCAAAATTCAAGAGCATAGATGATATTTTGTGAATGATTAAAGTCCTTTTGGTGAACATTAATTACCTTGAGAAAAGTTTTTTTTGTTGTTGTTTTCCTAAAACTTTCTATTTATAATTTTGGTAACTAAATGCTTTTTGCAACACCTAAAGTCAGTAGTTACATAAATAATTTGTTCAACGTGCATTAGTTTAAAAGTAAAGAATTGCAAAAGAGTGTGTGAAACAACAAAGATACAATTCAGAAGAAGTAGGAGCTTTGAAATTTTGGGTGATTAAGATTGTCAAACATGTCAAGAAAGAGGAATTCTAAGTATAGTGTTACAAGTTTGACTGTATATTCCCAATAGATTTAGAGAATTGCCTGGTTTAACAGCATAAATTCCAAACCTAGAACAGTGCTTGATACCTGGTAGGTAACAATCAAATTCTCCTGGTTGAAGTGATAGTTATGATGGTGATCCATCCAACACAAACCTCAGATAGAAGCCACCTGGGCAGACCATAAGTACTGTGGGACCCAAGAATATATTCTATCATGCTGAAACATAAATTGTTGCTGTTGTTGTCTTAATTGTGGTGAAAAGCTCAGTAATGTTCACTATATTCACATTGTTGTGCAAAGGTCTCTAGAACTTTTTCATCTTGCAAAAGTGATTCTCTGTACTCATTGAACACCAGCTTCCCATTTTCCCCTTTCCCAGCACCCAGCAACCATCATTCTACCTTCTGTTTCTATAATTTTGATTACTTTAACTGCCTCATATAAGTGCAATCACTCAGTATTTATCTTTTTGTGTATGACTTATTTCACTTAGCATGTTGTCTTTTTCTTAAAACTATTGTGAATAATACTGCAATGAAAATTGTTGCACAAATAATCTCCTTGAGATTCCGTTTCAATTCTTCTGGATATATAACCAGAAATAGGATTACCAGATCATACGATAATTCTACCCTTACTTTTTTAAAAAAGAGTCTCCAAACTATTTGCCACAGCAACTGCTGCACCATTTTACATTCCCACAAACAGTGTGCAAGTGTTCCAATTTCTCCACATTCTCATCACCTTTTGTTATTTCCTGTTTATTTGACGGTGGCCATCCTAATGGGTGAGAGGTAGTATCTCATGGTTTGATTTGCATTTATTTGATTTGCATTTATCTAATGAATCATAATTTTTAACACCTTTTCATGTGATTGCTGGTCTTTTGAATATCTTCGTTGGACAAATGCCCAGTTTTTAATCTAGTTATCTTTTTTTTGGTGTTGAGTTGTTAATATATATTTTGGATTTCTTTATGTATTCTGGATATTAAGCCTTTGTCAGACATATGATTTGCAGATATTTCTTCCATCCAGTGAGTTCTCCACTCATTCTGTTGATTTTTCTTTTGATACACAGACATTTTAAATTTTGATGTAGTATCATTTGTCTGTTTGCTTTTGTTGTTTGTGCTTTCGATGTCATTATCCAAAAAATCATTGCTAAGTCCAATGTTAAAAAGTTTTTCTTCTATGTTTTCTTCTAGGAGTTATATAATTTAAATTTTACAGGTAAGTCTTCGGTACAGTTTGAGTTAATTTTTGTATAATGTGTAAGATAAGAGCCCAGTTTCTTTCTTTTGCACATGGAATTCCAGTTTTCCCAGCATCATTTTTTGAAGACCATGCTTTCAAAAAAGGAGACTATGAAGTCATGACACTCTCGTGGAGGTTCATTTGAAAGAAAGATGCTGTGGCTCTGTTTTTCTTATGGCTGGGATCTGGCCTGAGGCGAGGGCTCACAAGCACAATTTGTGTTGTTTGAAGTTCCTCTGTGGCATTCAAAGAAGGAGCTTCTGAACTTTCTAATTACTATGATGACTTATGGGGCAAAAGGGAAAGTAGGAGAAGTGGAGCTTGGAATCTACCAGTAGTCAAGCATCAAAAATAGAATCACATTTCTTTATTACATCTGCTTTTCTGTGAATTTTTCTCTGTTCTGGATAAATGTTTTTGGTCTCTTTACCATTCTAGTGACTTTTCTCCTCAGCAGAATCATATTTGAGGTGTAATTGCTTGCAAATTCAGTCCAGCAATTAATTACAATTTAAAAAAAATGATTTCTAAAATGTTTAGTGATTTATGTCCAAGGTGTCAGAAGGCCATGTGATAGTTTTTAAAGGGACTTCCCCCTTACGAAAAGGCATGTGGTTGTCCTACTTTGCCTGTTATTAGAGTACTAGGCTTTCCTAATTCTGGGACATTTATTAGAAGTTCAGTGACTAATAGATTTAAGTCCATATTCCCCAGAGTAGTCTCCATTAATTAAAAGGTGACACATTGCTCTCTTTAATCTTCTTATATTTCTTTCTAATTTTTTTTTTCTTTTGAGATGGAATCTCGCTCTGTCGCCCAGGCTGGAGTGCAGTGGCACCATCTTGGGTCACTGCAACCTCCACCTCCTAGGTTCAAGCAATTCTCATGCCTCAGACTCCCGAGTAGCTGGGATTACAGGCACATGTGACCACACCCAGCTAATTTTTTTATTCTTAGTGGAGATGGGGTCTCACAATATTGGTCAGGCTGGTCTCAAACTCCTGACCTCAAGTGATCCACCTGCCATGGATTCCCAAAGCGCTGGGATTACAAGCATGCACCACAATGCCCAGCTAATTTTTGTATTTTTTGTGGAGACAGGGTTTCACCATGTTGATCAGGTTGGTCTCAAATTCCTGACTTCAAGTAATCCGCCTGTCTCTGCCTCCTTAAGTTCTGGGATTACAGGCATGAGCCACCATGCCCGACCTTCTTGTATTTCTTTATGTATTCAGAATCTAGATAGGAAAAAAAAAAAAAAAAGGCTATTCACTGAAACTTCCTAACTCCCGAAATCTGTGTGTGACCTGGTTATTCAAAAGGACAGAAAAATCCTGAGTTGGAAACAAGGTGCATGAAGAACGATGGAAGTTTTAACGCAGCCAAAATTGGTAACATGAATCTTGGCTGGTATGTACTATGAGGATGCCATGCAGAACTGTATTATTCTGATAAATTTTCCAGTTACCAAAATAACTAGACAGAAAAAAATTTTAAATTCCTGAAAATAAGAGAACATTTAAAATAGAAGTTAATTAAAAGAAAATTGAAAAAGTGAGTTTGCCTTTAAATGCATTTGTTAATCAATGACAGAAATTTTCATAAAGCCTACATATTGGTTGATAGTATTATTTCAGTGTTAGTTTCCTGATTTTTATAATTTTATTGTGTTATGAAAAAACATTCGTGTTCCTAGCTAAAATATACTAAAGTATTTAAGGTAAACAGAAAGTGAACCTGCAACTTATTCTCACATAGTTTAGAAAAAATAAAAAAGACAGATTATTAATGAGAGAGGGAGAGAGTGAGATGTCAGATAAATGGATGGATGGCTGGATGGATGGACAGAATAATAAAGCTCATGCAATAAAATATTCACATTTGGAGGAGCTGGGTCAATAGTATGTGGAAAATCATGGGTTATTTTTGCAACTTTTCTGTGACTATGAACTACATTAACATAGAAGTTTAAAATAAGAGTATTGTCACAAGAGCCGCTGACTTTTTAAAAAAATATTAATTCTAAAGGCTACTCTGTAAATATTTAAATGAGGCAGTATTTTCTTTTTATTGTAGCATTTTCCATCACAATATTATGCTGCAAGAATCTTTTGACTTACTGCACAAGTATAAAAATAGTAAATAAATTAAATAAAAATAAAATAAACCAAATCTAAAGTTGTACTGAGTTTTCTATTCTCCCTCAAGTTGATAATATTGTAGTCACTTGTAGACTCCCCAGCCTGTAATGGCACCCTTGGTATTCCACCTCTGTGGATATTTTACTGTATATTTAGCTAGTAAAATATCATTCCACGTAAGCTCTCCACATTTGTATCAATTTTCAAGATAATCACATTTATTATGTGTAATATTTGTTGTTGAAAAGTATTTGTGCTCTGATTTTTGAAAAGGTTGTTTTCAATCCAATTGGCTTCCAGCCTTAGTAACTTATAGAATGAGAAAAAAAGGTATCAAATATTTAAATTAAACAGAAATAATAAAATGCTACCTCTCCCATGGGATATTTCAGTTGAATGTTACTTACTTTATTGTATTTTTCTTCTCAGCCGTTGGGGCTTATGTAGAGAAAAAACAATCTTATTATATAATTTGTGGAGGCTTAACATTTACAGATCACTGCTTTAATTAATTTTACATTTCCTGGGTTTTAAATTCAGTTAAATAATTTATGCATGAATTTGAAATAAAATAGTTGATATTTTTATAAATATTTAAATCACCATATAACTGTTGCTCAGGTTTTCCTTCCCTGTATAATTCTTAACCCATTTATGACAGAGGTTACAAATTTTATTTGCGAAAAATCGGACCTTGGTGATGACCTTGAGCAGTAGCATATAAATAACTCCCACAAGCTTAGTGTTCCAATAACGAAACACTAGGCATAAATGGGTTTAAAGGCAAAATAAATAACATTGTAAAAGAAAGCCCTAGTAATCATTCTCCTACTTCATTTAAAAGTGAGGCTAGAGTTGATATATATATACCTTCATTTTATATTGTCTAATTTAGAAGTAAAGGAAGTCATATAGTTAAGAACCTGACATAGCTGTTTATTAATAACTCAAATTGCTTTAAACACATCACTTGATTATTAATATTTGATCTTGATATAGAGAGACCAGGGACTATAACTGGATATATGCCTACTCATATACTCATGACTTTATTCTAAAAGAAAATTATAAGCCCCTTATTGAGATGGATTAAATATTTATGTCTTCCAAAAATCCATATGCTGAAATCCTAACCCCCAAGTTGATGATCTGAGGAAGTGGGGCCTTTGAGATTAAGTCATGGGAGTGGAGGCCTCATAAAGGAGATGAATGCCTTTACAAGAGAGACCTAGAGAGACCCTGTGCCAGTTGTGCCATGTGCGGTCACTGTGGGAAGACAGTGAGGAAGAGGGCATCACTAGAACACAGGTAGGACCTCTGTCTTGAAATTCCCCTCAGAACTGTGAGACATAAATTTCTATTGTTTATAAGCCTTCCAGTTTATGTTGTTTTGGTTAAAGCTGTCTGAATGGCCAAAGACAGTGACTCACCATCTGACAGAAATAAATCAATTATAAGGTTCTGATGTAAAGTGTAGATACTGTATCTCTAGAAGACTAATGGTATCCTGTCACTGGCACAAAGCAATCTTTTACTTTTCCTGATCTTCTATATCCCATTTGCAGTTGACAGTTGCTGTGGGAGAAGGCCAGAAACAACTGTTTCCTAATTATGAGGAGGATGAACAGGTAGATGCAAGAGAGTGTAAGCTGGGTAATCTTGGGGCTGGTAGGAGTCTGATTGTGGTGGTAGAATCCAACAGCCAACTAATGTTTTCATAAAATCCTTCTTAAATAGGTTCATTTTTACATGAAGAATCTGCTACTCATGCCTATTTTACGAGTATATTTGAATATTATTCAAAATGTTAAGTAGACAGCCAGTTTATAAAATGTTTTATTTACATATTAAGGTTTAACTAGAAATACATGACCTCTAACCCAAGAATTTAGAAAAGATTTGCTTTCTGGATTGTTCACTTACTCAATTTAAAAACAGTGGATTGAACACACTGTATTTCAACAAGGCACTGGCTACTAATATATTTTGGTGCCTCTAACAAACAAACAAAAAGATTTTCCAGGCCTTACTCTTTAATTCATTCTACATTTCACTGTTTATCTATTCACTATCATTTTAAAAATATAAATTGGCTTTCAAAAAGTACGTTTAACTGTTGCATATTACTAGTGGAAATGGGAAACTGTACATGAATCACCAATGATGGTATGCATTGGGGAACAAGGAGCAAAAGAACAGGAGTCTACCTCTGTGTATAGCAAAACATGCAGCAAGTGAACCTTTTTCAGGTGCAATCTCATAGAGAAAACTTAAAGCAGAAAGTAAGACAGGATTACTCAATAAAGTAAAACTTTCACAACCAAAACAGTGCCCCAAATACAAGGAACACTAGAGGAATGAGAAGCCTTATACACACTTTCTTCAGAAAAAAAAAAAAAAAAAAAAGAATTGCTACTTCATTATATGAGACTAGTCTAACTCTTACACAAAAACCTGACATTACAGGTGAGCAGAATTACATACTCATAAAGTTAACAATTTATACATATATACAGAATAACTAATAAAATATTAGTATATTGGTTCACATTGTTTTATAATGTATAATACTTCATGACAGAGTTCAATCAAGTTGTGCAAGTTTAGTTGAATGTTTGAAACTATTCAATATTAGTATAGTGACAGATTACAGGAGAAAATCATAAGACTATCTTATGAATGAAGAAAAAAAACATTTTTAAATATTTAACATCCATGATTGTTCAAAATCTTGATTAACCAAAACTAGAAGGGAAGTTCCTTAATATAGTAGAAGATATCCACAATGAAACCTACAGCTGACAGGTTACTAAATAATAAACAAAAAATGCACTTTTCCTAAGATTGAAGTAAGGCCATGTTGTCCTCTGTCACCACTACTTTTCATCATTTTATTGGAGTTCCTGTCTAGTGCAATTATGTAAGAAAAGGAAAATTCGTTGCTGAAACACCAGGTGTTTGGTCTGGGTCCTGCTGCTCTCCGCACAGAAAGCCAATCACTGAGACAGCAAGTATTGCCAAGGAAGAAAACTTTAATTGGGTGCTGCAGCTGAGGAGATAAGAGATCAATCTAAAATCTATCTGGCTGACTAAAACCAGGGGTTTATATAGCAGGGAAGAAATGTAACAATGTGTAAGAAAACAGAAACTTGGGAGGGGCAAGGAAGCAATCATGGTGAATAAGGGAACCAGCATTTGGTGCAGTGATCTGGTTTCAGTTCTTTGATACTTTTCTGAGAGAACTGAAGATTGTTTCCTGAGAAAGGAATGCAGATAAACATATATGAGTTTCAAGCCTTAAGACCAGAAAGGTCAATTTCTATGTTTATCCAAAAGACAAGTCTATTGGACTATGGGGTTGGTTTCAAATCAACCACCACAAGAGTCACAAAAGCTAGACAGTGAGGCAGGAGACATAATCAACAAATGATGTTATCCTGTAGTGTCTGCTTTATTGTTTTGAGAGCATTTTCAGGCACAGGACGGGGGAATCTGCACACAGTCTGGCAAATTTGCTAACTTGAAGAGATAGAGTTGTAAGTCTAGGGAAACCAGGCTGGCAAAAGATTCTGAGACAAAATTCTAGAGCAGATAGCACCACACAGTGAGAGAACCTGAAGATTTGCAGCGGATTTCCCTCAAGTATTTGGCAGAAAATTGATCAGTAAATGCATTTGAGAAAAATACCTTAGTTTTGGAAAAGAGCCAAGCAAAAAAATAAACATAGCATCTGCCACTCACACAAGGCCAGAGATAGTGCCTACTCCCAACAGCTAAAAGAAGAAAACCTGTAATTCACAAAAATGTGGGTGGGTGAAGTTTACAGATAAGCCTTGTTTCAATAAAAGGGAATAATTGGTCCTAGACTGAGAAATGTTCCAGAGCTGTGTAACAGATCATAAAAATAATACCACATAGAATCATACCATCTCCAATAAGTCAATAATTAAAAATATATATGCACCTAAAATATATGAAGCACACAAAATATGTTAAACAAAAATAACAGAATTAAAAGTAGAAATAGATGAATCAACAATTAGATTTTGTGCTTTGAATATTTGTTTCTCAAAAAGTGATACAACAAGTAGATGCAAAATAAGTATATATTGAAGACTTAGACAACATATTCAAACAACTTGACCCAATTGTTTTTATATAACACTGCAAAAAGCAATAGCAAAATAAAGAATCTTGAACAGAGAAAAATAAAAAAGTTACACTGTATTATTGGATAAAACGTATTTCAATAAATTTAAGATGTTTTTCATGCCAGATTATGTTCTCTTTCCACAGTAGAATTAAATTAGAAATAAAAAAGAAAAATCCCTGAAAGATGGGCTAATATTTGGGAACTACTGACTCACTTCTAATAACTCAAAGATTAAAGAAAAAAAGAAAATATTTTGAACTGAGGAAAAATGAAAACAAAACATTTTTGAAATCAATGGAAGCCATTAAAGCAGGATTTAGAGAAAATTTGTAACACTTAACACTTATATTAGGAAGAAAGAAATATCAAAATGTAATAACCTCAGCTTCCTCCTTAAAAACCTATATTAAAAACATAGAATTAAACCCAAAGAAAGCAAGAGAAAGAAAATTATATAAACCAAAGCAGAAAAATAAATGAAGTACAAAACCAAAATAGAGAAAATCAAGACAACTGAAAACTTATTATTGGAGATCAATAGAATCAATAAACTTCTACACAGACTAGATAAGGCATAAAAATAGAATACAAAAATGAGCAATATCAGGGATAGAGGTAACACTACAACAGATTCTACAGGTATTAAAAATGCAATAAAAACATATGAAAGCCATTTGCTACAGATTGAATAATTTAGATGAAATGCACAAATGCATTGAAAGACACAAACTGCCAAAGATAACTGACCAAGAAATAGATAATCTGAAACCCCAAATCTATTAAAGAACCTGCAGTAAAACCTGATAAAGACATTTCAGGCCTACGTGGTTTTACTGGTGAATTCTATCCTAAATTTAAGGAATAAATAATACAAATTCTGTGGTAACCTTGCAGAAAATGGAAAAGGATGGAATGCATCCTAAACTCATTCTTTGAGGCCTCATTACCCTCATATCACTACTGCAAATACATTACTGAAAACTACAGAACAATATTTCTCATGAACAGAGATGCAAAAGTACTAATCCAATTTTTAACAATGTGGATTTAATGATTATATATGAAGGATAAGATATTGCAACTAATTGGGGTTTATTATAGAAAAGCAAGGATGGTTTAATGGTAAAATATCAAACACTATGATGCATCACATTTAAAAACCAAAAATGAAAATATAACTATGGTAATTTTGAGATATGTAGAGCAATCATTTGAAAAAAATTATCAGCCTTTCATGATAAAAACTCACAACAAAATAAGAATAGAATACGTCTTTCTCAACTTTAAAAAGTGCATCTTCAAAAACTTGCCACTAAGAATCCTTAGCATGAAAGAATGAATGTTTAATTCCTAAGATCAGAAACAAATAGAGATGTCTTTTCTCATCCCTTCTATTCCACATGGTAACTGGAGGTTCCAACCAATTCAATAAGGCAAGGAAAGAAATGTTAACATGTTTAGAATGGAGGAAAATTGTGTTTTTTGCAGATGACTTGCTCACCTATTTAGAAAACCCAATGCAATATACCCAAAAAAAAGCTACTAGAATAAATAAGTGATTTTCACAAGGTTGCAAGATGTCTGATTTTAAAGCTTTCTTATAAAGCTGCAGTCTTCAAGACAGTGATAAATAGTACAAAAATTGAAAAAATAGACAAAGAAAAACAACAGAGATTCAGAAGTAGATCCATATGTATATACATGTATGTACAACTAAATCAATCAATATCTATATGCAATCCAAATCTTAATCCACATGTAAAAATTAACTAAAATATTCATAGATCTAAACGTGACACCTAAAACTGAAACTGACCCATTAGTCCCATAGATAGTTTTTTTTCTTTTGATAAGCACAGAAATTGACCCTTTTCTTCTTAAACCTCAAAACTTATTATTTCTTTTATCTGAGTTCCTTCTTCAGGAAAGGACCTTTGGGCCTCTAAAAAAAAGTATCAAATCACTAAAACTCAGCACATCACCACATCCAGACAATGAGACACTGGACCTCTCATTCATTATGATTGCTTCCTTGCCCCTCCCTACTTTCTGTTTTCTTACACATTGTTACATTTCTTCCCTGCTATATAAACCCCTAGTTGTAGTCCAACAGGGAAATGGATTTGAGACTGTGCTCCCATCTCCTTGGCTGCAGCACCCGAGTAAAGCCTTCTACCTTGGCAATACTCATTGCCTCTGTCATTGGCTTTCTGTGCAGGGAGCAACAGGACCTGGACCAAATCACTGGTATTTTGGTAACAATACTATAAAACCTCTACAACAAAATAAAACTATAAAACTTCTAGAACAAAAATATTTGTGACATTGGTTTCAGCAACTATTTCTTAGATACAGCACCAAGCATGAATTATAAAGGAACAAATAGATAAATTGGGCTTTGTCAAAACAAGAAACTTGTCTTCAAAAAGGACTACTAAGAGAAAGAAAACTAAACAGATTGGGCGAAAATATTTTTCAAACTGGACCTTACATAAAAATGCTGAAGTTGCAACTGAAGGAAAAAAAAGAATATTTTGATTACTTTGAAGTAGATAGAACACAAAACCCATGAGCAGTAAAAAAATAAAAATAAAAAAAATATGTCATAGATAGACATAGATAGATATGTAGACAGAGGTGTATTAGGCTTTTATAGGTAGGGGATCAGCAAGCCTTATTTTTCCAGCACCGGTCCCTACACTGTTGGCAACCTCGCTGATCCCAGCAGGATTTGATCAAAACAGGGCTCAGTGAAGAAGCCTGTGGAAATCAGAAGATGGGACAAAAATGACCTTTAGTGACCCTCACTGTTTATTAACATAAAGATATTCAAATTAGCCAGGCGTGGTGGTTCATGCCTGTAATCCCAGCACTTTAGGAGGCTGAGGCCAGTGGAATGCTTAAGGTCAGAAGTTCAAGACCAGCCTGGGCAACATTGTGAAACCCTGTCTCTAAACTGGGTGTGGTAGTGCATGCCTGTAGTCCCAATTACTCAGCTGACTGAAGAACGAGAATCACTTGAGCCCGGGAGGTAGAGGTTTCAGTGAGCTGGAGATTGCACCACTGCACTCCAGCATAGGTGACAGAGTGAGACCCTGTCTCAAAAAAAAAAAAAAAAAAAAAAAGACACTCCAAAGGGCAACATGCCAGTTTACAAATGTCATGGCAATACACCATGGCAAAAACCAGAAAGTTACCTTATATGTTTCCTGCTATTTCCTTCCTCAATACTTAAATGTCCGTCAGTGTGTGTTATGGACTGAATTGTGTCCCTTCAGAGTTCTTATGTTCACGCCCTACCCCGCAGTGTGACTGTATTTGGACATAGGGCCTAAAGGAGGTAATTAAGGTTGAATGAGGTCATAAGAGTGGGGCCCTGATTCCATATGATTAGTGCCCTTATGGAAGAGACACCAAAGTGCTTCCTCTCTTTCCAGTATTCAGAGTCATAAAAAGAGTATTTTCTTTGGTGCAAACAAAACAGTTAAAATTCTGATCATGCCACAGGGCATATGGCTATTTTCACTTTAACAAATTATTTTCTCTTAACCTACTTTCTCATATGTAACTGCAAACTATGGATGCCCATATTCTAGGATAATTCAATTATTAAATGAGAAAATATCTTTAGGTGCATAAAATACTATTCAACCAATATACAGATGGTTTCTTCTCAATTCTTTGGCTTTTTTATACCATGGACAAATAAAAACTACTACTGAAATAGTAACATAAATGCAGCAGTAACAGTACAAGTGAAAAAGAAATGTTGCTGGAAAAATACAAAGTGAAGTGACCTCTAAAAGAAACCTACATGGTATCATACAGCACCCACAAAGTGAAGAGATCCTCTCTCCCTCAGCCTCCCCTTACTCATCCGGTGTTACATGGCTCTTAAGGGGAATCATGTAGACCTGTAGTAGCATAATCAAGGATGAAAACCTCGAAAAGAATAAGAAAACTCAAGGGGTAAAAAAGTTGATACCAACAATACAAAAATATGATTTTAAAATAATATGAAACAATTGCAAAGGATTTCAGTGTTTGCTTAGTTGTAAACATAACTGATGTTTATTGAGTTATTCACAACAACTGGAACACTGGAAAGAAAGTAAACAATTACACATGCTAAAGTCCGGGAAAGCTTAACAAATCACTCCAGCTCACATACCTGGTATTTACAAAGCTAGAGCCAGAATTACAATTTCCTGACATCAAGAACAGTGATAGATAACAATATAGTCAGTAAAACGCAGATGGATAAACAATCATTTTGACATCATCATTAAACAGGAAGAGATATGGAATCAATGAAATTCACACACATGCTAGAGGGAGTCGGTTTCACTATAATACTTGAATAGAAACTTAGAATCTTAATGGTCTAGTCAGCATTCATGACCTGTTGTTATTTTCCTTGATAGCAGTTTTTCTTTTGTATAATAATTGCTGAAGAGTATAGTTAATTGAGTTTACTTAGTTTTGTTTTTGTTTGTTTGTTTTATAATATTAGCGCTACAATGAATGTAGACATTCTTGAATGGCTTTACAATTTGGTAGTGGTTAAACTCTTCTGAAGAAAGAAAATTTCTTTAATCACATATGAAGGTAGCAAATAAATCAAATAACTTAAAGACTTAGATGATCTATTACCTTGATCAATTTTGAAAAACAGTGCCCATCAGGTAGAATATTTATTCACACATTTTCATTTCAATGGGAGATCTGTCATAAAGACAGAAGACAAGGCCATTTTTATTTATTGCATGTAGTGGCGATAGAACAGCAGGCAAATCTATAATTTATATCTTGAGTCCACTTCTACACAGTCCTTATTTTCAAATCTTGATCCTGCTGGCTATGCCTAAGATCTGGGAGTGAGAGGATCTTTGGAGAATGGACCACACAGCACCCTTGTGGAAGCATGTTAAGAAGTCATATGACAAACCATGTAATAGATGACCTGTTACTAGAAGGGGTTAAATGGGGAAGTGTCAGTATATTAGAGCAGGAGCCGTGTGGATTCGCTTACAATCATATGAGAGTAACAATACAATGATAGAAGAGAGTGCTGCTTAGTTGTTTTAGTTATTGTTGTTGTTGTAATTGTAGAGCTAGGTGGATTGTGTTGTCACTGACCAAGATGAGAAAGACTAACTGTGGGAAAACATAAAATTTTAGGTTTATTAAGTTAGATTTGCCTATTATTTAATTTTCTAGGTGTTGCCTTCTTAATGCCCAAATCCTTTGCCTTCATAAGCACCCTAACTGTTGGTCAGCTCCCTGCCTCCCTGACATAGCTCTTGTTGTTCTAAGAGGCTATTTTTATGTCTGTTTCTACCCAGAAGTTAAATGTAGACAAAGCCTACTCTAATCAGAAAATCCCATTTCTTGCTACAATTTATTGTTTTGCTATTGGACACATGACTCATTTTTGGCCAATGAATTTAGAGATAACTTTTAATGAAGGTTTATGCAGTCTGAAATTTCTTTATTTTTCTGAAAAAGCTACTAAAAGCAACTCTTCCTTTCTCTGAATGGGAAAAAGTATCGCTCACATGAATCAGTTAAATTCTGTCTGAAGAGAAGTTAGTCCATACTCAATCTTTGCCATCACATGATTTGCTGGCACAAACTAGAAAGCAGTCTCAATGTGTTTCATCAAAGTGCTTGAAAATTATCATTAACAGCAAGTAAGACCCAGAAAATACTCTCTTTTAGGAATGCAATGCTTTCATTTTTCCAGAAAGCACAACCATCAGAAGACAGGGAGCTTGTCTTAGGGTCATTGAAATAGGAATTAGGTCAAGCTGCAACAACCTTGGCACTTTTCCGATCCTCTACAAGAGAATAAACTCAAGTTTTTCTCCCCAAAGTCAAAGCAGAGCACCATGGTTACTTACTGGTGTTTATCTGGGGACCATGAGAGAAAGCCAGCTTAGGATGGAAAACTGGGCAAGAAACAGAAGGAAACTAGGTGTCTAATGTCACGATTGAACTGCTGAATCAAGTCAACCTTGAAGACATTCCTGCCTCTTGATTTGCAGTCTTTTATTTTAAACTGTTTATGGTTCCGTTGTTTTTGCAAGTCTTAAGAAAATACAGTCTAACTGAAGCAAAGTTATAAAGAATATATAATGTAGGTGGTCGGATACATAGACCTAAACCAGTCAGAGGAGAGGTGTAAGGTGTGACAGTTATCCACTGTGAACATACGAAAGTATTAAAGACATGGACTTGAAGGAGACACAAAGTGATAGTGCATAGACATGGAGCTGCAGAATGCTTTTCCACAACCAGGATGTGAGAGTCACTCTGCTGCTTCCAAAGGCCGCACAGCCCCAACCCCACTGGCAGGTTAAAAGATGGCAGATCAATTAGCTTGGGATCAGAAGTCTTGCTAGAAATGTGACTAAGAATAAGTTATGAAGACTTATTTATTGGACAATCCCTCCTTTTTATTGGAAAGTTTGGTATGCTGACATACTTTCTTGCCTATGATGCTCAGAGACCTAAACTTTTTGTTTGTTGTTTGTACACCATAGTTCCATCAAGCATTATACAAGCACATTGTATTTTATATAACTAAACAAAACCCACTATTTCTTACTCCCTACACCTCCTCCCTCACCATGGTCTCCAGCTTAGTTTGTTTAGAATAAAAACTCAAACTGTGTTTATTCTCTGCTTTCACACTACCACAGCAACAATCTTTAACACAAGGAAGCTTCTGGGACCAAATGCACAGGGGTTTTCCCCTATACTAAGAAGTGGACACCAGCTGGGCATCCTGCAACTTAATTCCTATATTATCTAGTTAGAGATAGCATGAGATCCCACAGGGTGAGGGCTCAGTCCCCAAGACTGTCCCCACTTCAGACACAAATCACAAATCCAGGCCTCCAGAGCTGACCGACTTCAAGTTGGGGTTCCCTTGAATCCAACTTTGGGTTCAAATAATTTGCTGGAACAGCTCACAGAACTCAGGGAAACAAGTTTACTGGTTTATTATAAAAGATGTTACAGAGGATACAGAAAAAGTAGGGTGAGGTATGGGGGAAGGGGTGCAGGGTCTCCATGCCCTCTGATATGATTTGCTCTGTCCCCACTCAGATTTCATCTTGAATTCCCATGTGTTGTGGGAGGGACCCACTGGAAGGTAATTGAATCATGGAAGCAAATCTTTCCCATGCTGTTCTCGTGATAGTGAACAAGTCTCATGAGATTTGATGGTTTTATAAATAAAGGTTCCCCTGCACAGGCACTCTCTCTTTGCCTGCTGCCATCCATGTAATAGGTGACTTGCTCCTCCTTGCCTTCCACCATGATTGTGATGCCTCCCCAGTCATGTGGAGGCATTAAATGGTATGTCCATTAAACCTCTTCTTCCAAGTCTCAGGTATGTCTTTATCAGCAGCGTGAAAATGAACTAATACACCCTCCTTGGGCACACTGTACCAAACCCTGTCCTCTTTTGCATTTTATGGAGACTTACTGGATAGGCATGATTAGTAACTGTGTAGAAGTGTGAAGCGTGATTTGGACAGAAAGGGTATGTGTTTTTATTTATTTATTTTTTTTGAGATAGAGTCTCACTCTTCACCGAGGCTGGAGTGCAGTGGCACAATCTCAGCTCACTGCAACCTCCACCCCCCAGGTTCAAGCAATTCTCTTGCCTCAGCCTCCTGAGTAACAGGGATTACAGGCATGCGCTACCACGCCCAGCTAATTTTTGTATTTTTAGTAGAGATGGGGTTTCACCATGTTGGCCAGGCTGGTCTTGAATTCCTGACCTCAGGTGATCTGTCTGCCTCGGCCTCCCAAAGTGGTGGAATTACGGGCATGAGCCACCCCACCTGGCCTGAAAGAGTATGTTCTAAACCTAGCAAGGCCTGTCCAGATTCTTCTTGGCCTGTCTGTGAATTATGCCTCCCTTCAGAGTATGGGACAGAATCCCCTCTGAAATGAGGGTCTTAGGACCCACAGTCAGATGGCAATTGCCTTGGGTAGGTGAAAGGAGGGTAAGAGAAGGTTAGAGAGAGGGGTTCTATTTTCTGAGGCCTAAAGTGCCCCAACATTATAACCAGGGCTAGAGGAGTCAGGAACAGTGAACCGATATACATATATAATACATATATAATGTATACATATATAATACATATATAATATATTACACATACATATAATTATAGTATATAATGATACGTTATATGCGTGCGTGCATATATGTGTATATATATTAGCGTGTGTGTACGTGCATCACAGGGTTAAAAGTGGGTGTTGCTCAAACTGGAAACAGTAATCCTCACATTACTGCAGTTACCAGGCCTGCCCACTTCACTCCCTTGATTTCCTGTGGGCTCTGTCTCCTCCTCTTTGTCGTGCCATCACTGTCTATCCCAGTGCCACTGCTTCCTGACAGGTACCGTGGCTGTTGCTACCTCTTCCTGTTGAACTTTTTAAAGAATCGCTGGCATTATTTTTCTAATTCCTATAATTCTCCTGCCTTGAAACATTGTTTTCTATCACTTGTAATCTAATAATCTAAATTTCTTAGAATTGAAAGAAAAAATGGTGAACCCACACCAACTTAATATGGAATGGGCCAGGTCATGAAACTACATCCCAGCCATAAGAACATCTTCTGGTTGACATATGCAAGTTACTGTTACCTGAATTGCATTCAGTACCCATGACCAGGCCTTCTCGCTATCTTTTACTTGTTGAACAATCTCAGGCAATTTCTGTGCAAGCCCTCCTTCAAGTGCACTTTCCTCTCTTCAGGCTTCCCTCCCCCCACTTCCCACAAGCAAAGTTGCAACAATGCGATGGCCCTGCTGTTCAGAGCACACAGCCCACCTTAATCTCTTATCCATTGTATTCTAGGTTTCTGACCCCATCTCCTACAGTGAAGGGCAGGTAATGGCAAGTCGCTAGGGCTCCAAGGAATGAATGACAGGTGGTTGGTGAACTTAGTCCCTTTAAATTATTATTAACAACAACTTCATTTAAAAATAGCTCATTTTAATATTTCATTTTTTTCTGAAATCTGAAAATCTCTTATAGAAATAAAGATACTTATAGAAGTTACTTAGTAATTTTTTCTCTGATAGGAAGATACACCTAAGATTGTTCAGAAAAAAAAAAAAAACACACATATATAGCAAGAAAGACTGGTCATGGGTGCTGAATGCAATTTAGGTAACAGTATCTTGCATATGTCAACCAAAAGCTGTTCCTTGTGGCTGGGATATAGTGTCATGGCCTGGCCCATTCCATGTTTAGAGACTGGCAACTTCATAACACCTATTATTTTGAAAGTCCACTTTGAGCATATGTCATCAATATTGTAACCAGCCCATGTATAGGCTCCTCATAAATTCAGACGAGTGACGAACAGTCTACTTAAAGTTTATAACAGTTCTGATTTAAAGGATATTATAAAAACAGATTTTTAGCAAATTAGTAAATGCAAATCAGAATGAACAAAAGCGTTCCCTGTGGCGTTTTGTTACAAGCAGGTTTTCACAGGCATAAGGGAACAAGCAGTGAGCTGCACAAAGTTGTTTGTCAGGAATTCTCACTGGTTTACAGAAATGGCATTGATTAGTGGTTGGCTGTATGTCACTCACTACACGGTGTGAGTTATGATGTTCAGCATATGCCACTGTTGGGTTAATTTTATGACTGCTTGGTGTCAATCAGTCTAGAGCCCTCAAAGCAAGCGGCCTCAAAAGGTTAATACTTAGTTCAAAGGGAAGTGAGATGTGACTGCTGCCACATTTCAATGCCTGTCTGGGCCTAATAATTTAAAGGGGCTCACACTCCTCAGATAAAAAGTTTCTCTCCTTTCTCAACATTCTATGTCAAGGGAGAAGATCATGTAAATAATGTGATGAAAATGTTGTTTATAGTCTTCCTTTCCCAAACCCATAAATGCAATCTAACCATGAGAAAAACATCAGGCAAATAAAAATTGAGGAACATTCTGTAAAATGCCTGCACAGTCCCCTCAAGACCATTAGGGTCATCAGAAACAAAGAAAGCCTGAAAAATTGTAGCAGCCAAGAGGAGCCTAAGAGACAGGAGGAAATGTAACCTGCTCTCCTGGACAGGATCCTGGTGAAGAAAAGAAAAGCCAGGTTGGAAACTAGGTAAACCAGAATAAAAATAGGCATTAGTTAAGAATAATGCATCAACAATGATTCATTAATTATAACAGATGTACATACATATAACAGATGTAAGATGTTACTAATGAAGGAAATGACATGGGGTATATGACCACTCTGTACTGTCTAAATTTTTTTCTGTCAATCTAAAACTGTTCTACAATAAACATTTATTTTAAAAGTCTTCTGTTAGGATTATAGGTTAGTAATGAAAGAATTTATATATGTATATATGTGTTTGTTTGTGTGTGTATTTAAAACCTTAACTCAGACCACACACACCACACAGTGTGTATGTATTTAAAACCTTACCTCAGACCCATTATTTTAATTTTTGTAATACTAAACAATCACAATTAACTCCCCCACTTCAAGTTATGAAAAAGTTGCAATAAATATTTATCTAGGCATTGGAAGGAGGATTTTCTAACCTTAGAAGTAAAAATTACAAAAGAAGAAATCAATTCCTATTAGTTTACAAAAATCAAAAAGTCAATTATCAATTTAAAAAGTCTATTTTACTAGAATTAGAGAAATCCAAATTAAAATAATGAGTTATTATTTTATAGACATCAATTATTAAAAGAGGAAGGAAAAGTAGAAGAAGAAGAAGTAAAGTAGTAGAAAAAGTACTAGAAAAAAAAGTAGTAGAAAAAGTAGTAGAAGAAGAAGGAAAAGTAAAAACAGTTAGCAAAGACATAGAATCAACCTAAATGCCCATCAATTGTAGATGGAATAGAGAAAATACAGCACATATACACCATGGAATACTGTGCAGCCATAAAAAAGAATGAGATCATGTCCTTTGCAGGAGCATGGATGAAGCTGGAGGTCATTATCCTTAGCAAAGTAACACAGGAACAGTAAACCAAATACCGTATGTTCTCATTTAAAAGTGGGAGCTAAATGGTGAGAACATATGGATGCATACATAGAGGGGAATAACAGACACTGAGGCCTTTAAGAGGGTAAAGGATGGAGGAGAGAGAGGATCTGGAAAAAACAATTAATGGGTACTAGGCTTAATATTTGGGTGATGAAATAATCTGCACAACAAACCCCCATGACATAATTTACCTATGTAACAAACTTGCATGTGTACCCCAGAACTTAAGATAGAAGTTAACAAAAGAAAAGTAAAAATTATTACCGATTTTTCATGTGGTTATTTGTTCAATGTGTTTCCCATTAAAATGTAACATCTGTAAAATGTCATAGCTATTTTATTTCTTGCTATATTCAGAAACTTTTGCACGTAATAAGGCAACTAATAATAATTAGTACAAATCAAATGAACAATAAAATGGTACATAATGTTTGTACCAAATTAATATATACAAGGTAATCCCCTCCACGCTTCACAGAAAGCATTAGTTCGACGACCCTTTACAAGCAACAGCCCCTGTTTTTTCTGTTAAAGGACAGGTGAGCTTATGATAGGCACAGCACAGGGTGGAGAACACCAAATTTTAAAAAATAAAGTCTTCAAAGAACAATGAAGATAATGGATTGGTTGAAATGGCCAAGTGTTTCTTGGTGGAGTCATTTGAGGTAAATAACTTGTGTAAAGATAATAAGTGGCCTAAACTTCAATTTCAGTAATTTTGAGCAAATCATGAAAACAATAGGAAATCATAGAAAAACGTTGACAAGGTTCTTTTATCCCAGCCACCCAATTTAACAAATGAAAATATTTGTTTTTACCCTGTGAAAATGCATAGTTTAAGTGCTGTAGTAAGTAAAAAGATGTGCGAGACACAGTTCTTAAATTAGATTGCTAAGACAACTTTCAGCTGCAAAAGTCTACAATGAAAATATTCTTAATGGAAAATTCTTCTGCTCTGAAATGTTGGATGGATTTGATGTGAGAAGAGTGAGAGTGGAAATGACAACTATAAATGTACACAAATTAGGTGATAAAGAACAGTGGGCAGTAAAACTGAAGGTACATGATAAAAATAAAGGATGTTTTCAGAGAACACATTTCAACTTTCCGCACAGTTAATTTATCTTTTATAGTTTATGGGTTGAATTTTAGTCTTTTCTTATGTGTATATCTTTTATTTCTCCCACTAGATTACGAGACTACGTGAAGGACGGACATCATATTTTAAACAACACATCCCTTACAATGCCTATCTAAGTAATTTGTAAATAGGAGATGTTGAAAAGCATTGTTTGGTTTATTTATAAAAATATTTCAGTGTTTTTAACTGAGATAAATGTAGACTGTGACAAACATAGTGATTGTTATGACAAAAAAGTATTTAGGGAATTATTTATTTGGTTAGTTTTGAGAGAGATTTTATTTTTAAAAAGGAAAAATATAAAGAGAGAAAAAAAGATGACTAAACTTTTACATTTAATACATAATTTTGATACCTTAAAATCTGATTATATAACATAAATGAATTTTTTTTTTATTATTGGTAATTTTGTTTAATGAGTTGTTTTGAAATAAAGACCAAATTTCTTTCGTAAAAATCTCTTAAAAACTGTGAGAGTTCAAATGTTAAATGACAATAATCATTTAATAACCTTCAAATACATACAAAAAACAGTATTAACAGTTAAGGCGGTTTTTCATTAGGCCAGCTAAGGAGGACAAATGAACAAAATTTTAATAGAACTCTTCTGTGGCTTCAGAGCTTCAGACACACTTCTTTCCTGGAGATTGAGTTGTCCCTTAGGGCTTACAGCAGCAGTGCTAGTGCCTGTACTGGCGTTATCTTTATCACACACACTGCAAATTTGTAGATAGAAGAAGTTGCAACATAAATGGCTTTAAGGAGAATAACTGAAAAGGACAGAGTCCAAGATTTATTTACAGTAAGGCCCAAAGGAGATGAGTGCTAAAAGACGTAGACCCTTGATCTTTGTTGATCAAATGACTGTGTACCTTATCATCCACACCATTTCATTCATAAGTGAAACTTCCAATGAATCATACACAGACACATACACAAACAGGGTGCTTAGAGACAGCTATTTCACCTTCGAATAAATGGCATTGTTGAGAGCAACAATTTATGATATATATATCATACATCTTTTTTACACTCTGAGAAATCAAGGTCAGTCGCATTTACGATGTGATTTGAATGATCCTTGGAAGGTTACAGGCTGCCGAAATTACATCAGAACATTTGTTACAAATAAAAAAATATATTGGGAATGTGCGACCTTTTTTTTTTTTTTTTGAGACGGAGTCTCGCTCTGTCGCCCAGGCTGGAGTGCGGTGGCGGGATTTCGGTTCACTGCAAGCTCCGCCTCCCGGGTTCACGCCATTCTCCTGCCTCAGCCTTCCAGTTGATGGGATTACAGGCGCCGCCACATCGCCCGGCTAATTTTTTGTATTTTTAGTAGAAACGGGGTTTGACCATGTTAGCCAGGATGGTCTCGCTCTCCCGACCTCATGATCCGCCCGCCTCTGCTTCCCAAAATGCTGGGATTACAGGCGTGAGCCACCGCGCCCGACCCAACATTTTGTTTTTTATTCCTCTATATTATGCTTTCATACAAATAAGTTATCTCTAGAACTTTCACTATTCTTTGATGTCTTGTGTTTTCCTGGACAGCCGCCCTCACACTTTCTTTTCTATTTATTCATAGTAATTTTCAAACTCTAGAGTGTCCTTTTTATTATTTTCAGAAGCACCAAAACACATTTTCTTTAGTCCAATCCTGAAAAAATCCTCCTTTTTTATATCTTATTTTTTGTTTCCAATCTACACAATTCCTAAAAGATAGAAATTTCTAATTTTCTCTAATTTAGACGTGACAGTCTATAAAATACACCCTCTTTCTTATTCAGTTAATAATACTTTCATTATTATATCTAGTTCACCTTTTATTCTGATAACAAAAGAGGCAGCAGATGAGAAAACTAATAGAAAATAAACCTGTTAGAACAATTTTCCCCATCTTTAAATAGAGCTACATTTCTCTTCAAACATCTTGTCTTTAGAAGGAATAACATTGACTCTAGAATGGATGTGCAAAAACAAAAACAAATAAATTTGACTTTTTCGGAGTGGCTGCCACTCTAGCAGATAAAATAAACATTTAGCTGCCAGAGGTTCAGCTGATTTCCAAATCTGACCAAGGGAATCAGGGCAAACTCCTTGTCTTACATGGAAGTTACAGGATCTCACACGTATTCAGAGCATACATAATTGTGGATTTCAAATCTCCTCCAAAAGTGTGTAATGATCAGTTATATTTATATTTATCTCTCCAAACAGGATAAGAAAATTACCCTCAACAGGATTTAAATATTCAATGGTAGACTGGTTAATCTAACCCTCCGCTCCTACATACACACCTTCTGTTGAAATTAAAGAGATTGCTTCTTTAGTATGAAGATCAAAGTTTAATTATTTGCACCATAACAGTTCTCAAATTGTCATTAAATCCTTGTCTATTATTCTAGATAACTATAGTTATTTCTTCCTGGTTAAAAGCAAGCCTCCAGAATCAGACACAACAGTATCCAAATATTTACTCTGCAACACAAAAACTCAAGACTGGTGAGTTCCCAGAAGTAGCTTAACTTCTCTGTTCTTCAGTGTCCTTACATTTAACATTGAATAATGATAAGTACATTAATAATTTTATGTAATATTAAAAAATACAACTGATGCTCCAAGAAAGTTATATGGCTATTATGATCCAATAGAAATTAATACAGCTTTTATTATCATAGAGTCATTACAGAAATGCATCTTTCTTACACTCACTTTATATACATATATAAAATATATATAATATATATAAAATATATATAATATATATAATATATATAAAATATATATAATATATATAATATATAATATATAAAAAATATATATATAATATATATAATATATATAAAATATATATATAATATATATAATATATATAAAATATATATATAATATATATAAAAAATATATAATATATATAAAATATATATAATATATATCTTTTTTACACTCTCAGAAATCAAGATCAGTTGCATTTGTGATGTGATTTGAATAATCCTTGGAAGGTACAAGCTGCAAAAATTACATCAGAATATTTGTTTACAAATAAAAATATACTGGGAATGTGTGACATTTTGTTTTTTATTCTTCTGTATTATGCTTTATACAAATGTTATCTCTAGAACTTGACTATGAATTCATTTTATCATGTCTTTTTTTATTATGTCCTGAGAAACATGGTAGTGTGCTAAAAGTTGGGTTTGGCAAATTGTGATAAGAGGATCCTCATAAAGGAGTGTGAAGGAAAAATAGAATCTCAGGACCCCAAACTCACTATCCCAAAGGGAAAGTTAAACTTGGGAACTGAGTCACACATTCTGTTCCCAAACATATAGCTGTAATTTCACATGCTTATTTTATCTAATGTAAACTGTAGATTTACTGAGTGCTAATGAGAGCCTCAAACAAGTAACCATTTGCCTCAGTGCCTACCCTCCCTCTTTTTTTTTTTTTTTTTTGTTTTTTTTTTGTTTTTTTTTCCCCTCCTGCTTGCTCTTTCTCCTTTAAATATTGAAGTCCCCAGAAACCCTCTCTGGGGAAAGACACAGGCCATAGATACCTCTGGACTCAAATTTCTTTTTCCTAATTGTGTCCTCAACCTTAATAAAATAAATCTCAAATTCATTGATATCTGCCTCAGTCACTTTCAGTTACAGGAAATTTAAGGGAGATGAAAGAATGCAGAAATCAACTCAACAGAGACTCTCAGATTCTTCCACTGGAGTCCTCCTAAAGGAGTCCTGATATCCAAGAGGACTCCCCTGGGGTCTTCGGGAGCATGGCCAGGTGCGTATCTCCACAAGTGCCAATGTCTGTAAAGGACTCCTTTGTTGTGTCCTCTAAAAGATACAAACTTTACATTTGATTTTTTGATTCATGATTTTTATTCATGATATATTTTTTGATTGATGATTTTGATTCAGATTATATTAATAAAGTAACTTTATTACACGGTAATTAATATTCTTCAATATGTTTTCAAAAGTCAGAAACCACTATTCATGTTGTAGAAGCTACTCAAAATATACACCTGGGGTAAACAGTGATCCTGTGCAAGACTGCCTTTTCCGGTTCGAGCTTGCAAAGTGACAGCAACGTTGCCACCATGTAAATGCACCCATTCTGTTACAATGATAAATTCCAAGATGTTCAGCCTACAAATTCAAGGAAAAGATGATTTGGATGAGGGCAAATTATTTCAGTCCATCAAGTCCTATGACCCTATCCTAAACAGTACAGAATGTGATGATGTTGTTTGTAATCACACTACAGTTTCCTCCTGCCTGTTGCACAGACAAAATCAATTCACTCAATGATATCACATTGGCCATTAAGTTTCAACATATAAATTTGGGGATGAACATTCAGACCACCTCAAAGCCAATAACATGAATGATAATTTTGTTTAACATACTTATAGAATTTGATATTTTTAGGCTAAATAAACTTCACAGGATGTTGGCAAAAAATGAATGACTTAATATGTAAGCTTTTAAGGAGCAGATACTGTGCTTTTTGTATATAGTACAGAAGGGATACTCAATAGATATTTAAAGATAACAAGGCCTTTATCTCCTTCTTCAACAAATCTCATTTATTGATTTTGTATTCTTACGGTCTTTTGTTCTTTTTATAAGAACATTCATATTGGAGGTGCTTTATAAAAGGTGATTGTTTAAGATAAATCAGCTGGAGAACTAGTGTTACAGCATCTAAAAATAGGACAATACTTGAGAATTTCATAGATGATCCACTTTTTTGTTCTACTCTAATTCTAGTGAATCTTACATATAATACCTTTACAATATTTTTCAAAGTGGAGCTTGGGGAAAATAAAGTGGAAAATTCATAAATCTTCATTCATTTTCCAATGCAGGTCTTAGATGAATGGTCCAAGGGTAGGTGGTGGCTTTCTCTTTTACTTGAATAATAAAAGACTTGGCTCTAGCTATACAAATCCGTTGCTGAAAGCCAATTCCTGACAGCTTCCTCTTCCTTTTCTGACACTTTTTGTGCTATGGTTGATTGCAGGCAACATTACAACTATGTTTAATCAGGACTTGGCTTGGAGGGCTGGCCCTGGGCCTGCAGGATGAATGGGTGGCTAATATGGTCAGGACAATGCACACTTAGAAGGTGCTGGGCTCCTCTGGCCTCAGAATGGGACCTAACCAGTTTCTCCAGGACAGTTGTAGGAGTCAGAGCATAAAAATACTCTTTAAAAAAGCAAACATAATTTATCTGAAAAGCCTCTACAGGATCATCACAGATAGCAGACACTGACAGTCTCTTGCCATTGTAAATAGGCAATGAAGACCTTAGAAAATCAGTTGCTAAGAACAGCCCCCTACCCCACGACAGGCCCCAGTGTGTGATGTTACCCCCGAGATGCCTGGAATATTAAACATATTAAATTTTACATCATATCTTTTATTCAAATTGAGTAAAACTTTACAATATATTATCCCTGGAGCATTTTTCTTCAGCAATCAAGACAATAAAGATCTGAGAATATCACTATTTATTGAACAATATGCTAATTGCTGCATGAACGGGTTTGCCTGTTTTGAATATCAGAAGAAAAATATGAGTTCGTAGTGTCATACTGAAGGATATCACCAAGGCTTATTGTCAGGTTGCCTCACACATCTGGTTCTCATAATTTTAGAAAAATAACTTTTCCCTTGTTGGAGACATCAACTACACATCTGAATGTAAGCTGTCATACAACCTGGATCATATATGCATCATGCACTCTCTGGAAATGAAAAATCTTTAAACTTGTAAAACATGATCTCTTCGTTATATCCTGCCCCATTCACTACCACCCAAAGATGGCAGATAATATGAATAGTATGTTTATTATGGTAAAGTGCGAGGCCATGTTTGATAAAAGACAATTCTACTGGAAATTAATAATAAGTTTCAGTATATGCTTTCTACAAATAATTGGATTATATTCACTGTCTACACTTTTGTATAGTTTACTTTTCAGAGACATGTCTACCAATTAACAGCAGCTGAGATAAATCAAGCTCCACTAGTCTTATTTAAATACATTTAAACGTTCCAAATTTTTCCCTTTTAAAACTAGATGAAGGTGTATATTTCAAGTGAAATGCTCTCCAGCAAATATCATTCTGTGGTGGCAAAAAGGTATGTTTGTACCATTGATAAGTTATAGTAAAACAATTTCTGCAAAATAGAAAATATTGTCATTTCCTTCTTACAAAACTTTTTCAGAATCACCTTATTTCCTTAAATTAAATTAAATTTTATATTTTAAATTTAAAAAAGGCTGATATTCTTGAGACAGTAATATATTTGTTGTTTTGGGGTTTTTAAATTTTTTCTTTAATAAATCCTGATCCTCTTTGTGTTCAATCTACTGTAATCTTACAACATTTTCCAAAGCTATATTTCAAAGTAAGGTGTATATAGTGAGCCCTATAACTGCATATGTACTCAACTGCTCCCAAAATTAGTCAGTAATTTCCAATAGGATCATTGTTAAAATATTCCATGATGTATTCAGAATTAGAAAACAATGCCTCTTCAAGAGCTATTTACTGAGTTGGCAATAATAGGTGTTTCTCCTATTCTCACAGACTTTTCAGTGGTACTCTCAGTCATGCTTAAATATACATGAAGCTTGCATTTCTACTCTTCGTAACATTTTAAAAAATATTTACCTTAAAATTAAAGCTCATATTACTTGTATGACTTGTATTACTCTGGAAAATGATGTTGAAGAGGTAATAAATTATTTTTAATAAAATTTAAAATATTAGTTCATTCTGGATGAAGAATAAGCTGAGTTACAGAGCTTGGAAAACTTGAGAAAAATTTGACATGAAATATCTATAGGCTAAATTCTCTTTAACTTAGTTATAGATGTCCTTTCAAAGAAGAGAACTAGAAAGAAATAAATGGCTGAATATCTATAAAAACAACTGTTTCAAGACAAAACAAAAAGCCAGAAAACGGAGAAAGGCATAGAAAAGAAATAGAGTATAGGGGAACAGAATCATAAGCATGATGTATACATACACATATATGCATTATACATAAATATACACATATTATATGTGTGTGTGTCTGTGTATGCATTTGGAGTTCTAGAAAAATACGGAGAAATAATAAGGCAGAAATATATATTAAGGAAATAAAGGAGGAGAACCTTTCAAAATGAATGAAAACTATCAAACAACAAATTTAGGAAGGCATCTGAACCACAGTAGACTGTATTCAGAGAATCACACCTAGGCACCTCATAGTTAAACTGCTAAGAAAAAAAAAGAAATTAGAGGAGTTGTCAAGAAAGGCAGGAGGAAATAAAAGTTATGTTCAAAAGGAAAAATTAGGCTAATTGTTGGATTTTCAAAAATAATAATGTAAGCCAGAAGAGAATAAAAGCATATTTCAAAGTACTAAAGGAAGAGTAGGACAAACTAGAATTTAGAACAGTGAAATATTATGTAACAATGAAAATTAAATAATCACAATGTCAGACAAATTAAAACTTGCAGAATTAGTTACCAGTGATAAAAAAACTAATAAAATACACTAAATCTGGGAGAACTTTAAAAAAATACAAAATAATTTGTTGGCATGTTTATAGACTAGAAATTTCAATACCTAATTTTTTTCAAACTGTGTTTGCAGAGTTAATGCAATCTTCGCCAAAATTCTAACAGTTCCCCACAAAAGTTTTTTGGAATTTGACAATACAATTTCAAATTTATAAATGTATAAAAATGTTATAATAAAAGCAAAGATGTGTATTAGTTTCCTATTGCCACTGTAACAAATTAACACATATAACAGAATAAAATGATATGAGTTTATTCACTTACCCTTCTGGAAGTAAGAAGCTGTAAAATCGTGGTGTTACCATAGTTGTCTTCTGTCCAGAGGCACAAAGGGAGAATGCATTCTTTGTCTTTTCCAAAATCTAGAGGTTGCCCACACTCCTTGGCTCATGGCCCCACATCACTCCAATGTCTTCTTCCACTGTCACGTGTTCTTTTCTGACCTGACTCTCTTGCCTCTCTCTTGTAAGGATCGCCATGATTACATTGTGCCAACCCAGATAATTCTTTCTCAGAAACTTAATTCAGTCACACCCAGAAAGTCTCATTTTGTTATATAAAATAACATAGTTACAAATTATGGAAGTGAGGACTTGGACATGTTTGGTGGAGACCCTTATTCTGTTCATCTCAATGCCATTAAGAGTAAAGATAAGTTTAGAGGATTGCTTTCTAGTTTTCTACATATCAAGACTTTATTAGAAAACTGTGGAATTCTATATGATACAGTATTGGTGGGAAGATTTAAAAATATAGAACAATGAGACAGAGAGTCCAAAAACAGAAATACACATAGGTGAACACTTAACCTTCCAACAGCGGAAGCTGTACAGAGAAGTGTGGCAACGGTTGGCCTTCATAAAAGTGTGGTATGAATAGTATACCTTTTTGAAAAGAAATGAAATCACCCCCACCCACAGCATACAAAGAATTAAATTACAGTGGATTGAAGATCTAATTTTGAAATGAAAAATGATAAAGTTTCCAGAAGATAATACAGTGAAAGAATTTCATGATCATAAGTTAGAATTGCTTTATTTTAAATTAGACATAAACAGTACTAAAAGTAAAGGAACATATGAATGAATTAATAGTAAGAACTTTAAAATTTCTCAAACTCTTTACTAATCATGAAAATATCAATTAAACCTACAATTGGGTATAATGCTATATCCCTTAAAATGAATAAATCAATTAACAAGACTAGGAAAGGCTGTTCATTAATTTGAAATACTTATGTCCTACCAGTAGAAATATAAATCAGTACAACCAGGACAGACACAGTGGTTCATGCCTTTAATCCCAGCACTTTGGGAGGCCGAGGACAGTGGATCACTTGAGGCCAGGAGTTTGAGACCAGCCTGGCCAACATGGCAAAAACTCATCTCTACAAAAAAATAAATAAATAAAAATAAATTAACTGGGTGTGGTGGTGCATGCCTGTAATCCCAGTTACTTGGGAGGTTGAGGCATGGGAATTGCTTGAGCTGGGAGACTACAGTGAGCCGAGATCGTGCCACTGCACTCCAGCTTGGGCAACAGAGCAAGAATCTGTCAAAAAAAGAAGGAAAGAAAGAAGGAAGGAAAGAAGGAAGGAAGGAAGGAAGGAAGGAAGGAAGGAAGGAAGGAAGGAAGGAAGGAAGGAAGGAAGGAAGGAACAACCTAGCCTAAGGTAGAATTTACACATAGCAACTGATCCAATAACCTCTCTTCTAGTTATACCCAAGAAAAAAGCACATATAAATTCACCAACCAACATAGCTTACAATATTGCTATTGACATTTTTTGTAAAATCTGAACCTTAAAATAATCCAAATGTTTATCAACTGTATACAGTTTCAGTAAATTGTGGTAAAATTATACAACTGAATGCTATACAGCAATGTAAATGAACCTCAGCTATACATACAATGGGTATGAATTTCAAGAAACACAATATTGAATAAAATAAGACAGAAACAAAAGACTGTATGGTATACATTCCCATTTCTATGAAGCCTAAAACTAGTAGACTAGAGTTTTATAAATTATACCGGTAGGTAATCTCTAAGGGAGGAGAAAAGGTACTGTGACAGGGACCATAATTGACTGAATGCTACCCAATTTCTTAGACTAGATGCTGGTTTCATGGGGTGATGATTCATTAAGACAAATAGTTACATTTTTTGTTCTTTTGTTTATTTGTTTTATTACTATTATTATTAGTTTTGGGATGGAGTCTCCTGTCGCCCAGGCTGGAGTGCAGTGTCCAATGTCGGCTAACTGCACCCTCCACCTCCCGGAATCAAATGATTCTCCTGCCTCAGTCTCATGAGTAGCTGGGACTACATGCATGCATCACCACGCCCAGCTAACTTTTTGTGGGTTTTTTTGGTTTTTGTTTTTTGTTTTCTTTTGGTAGATAAGGGGTTCCCCCGTATTAGCCAGGATGGTCTCAATCTCCTGACCTTGTGATCCATCTGCCTCAGCCTTCTAAAGTGCTGGGATTACAGGTGTGAGTTACCGCTCCCGGCTTCTGCTCTTAAAAAAAAAAAAAAAATGTGTTAGATATTTTTGTTCAAAAAGATCTTTAAGATGATTTTTAGAATGGGAGATTGCAATTTCTTTTCATCTATATTTTGAAATAGAGAACTATGCTTTTGTGCAATTAATTAAATTTGGAGAAAAAATGCATGGCCTTGATTTTTATACACAGCCAGCCCTGCTCACATTATACCCAATAAACATGATAATATTCCAGATGAAACTTAACTGTACCATGGCAGAATTCTAGACATTTATCTCTCACTCGGGAAATGTTATGCATAGGCAAACACCGTATTTTTAATAATTATATTGTTTCACAGGTAATGAAAAAAGGAATGACACAATGTGTATGGTGATTATGTCAGCACTTTCTAGTAGTAAAGCAAGAATTCATACATCATGCTGAGATTCATGTCTGTTGTGAACTATAATGGAAAGGAAGTATTTTTGATAGAGACTTTTCTAAAAATAATCAAATTCATTGACTTTTATCAAAATAAGTATTCATAATAACAACATATCATTTATTAATATAAGTTAATGTGGCTCCAGTAAGGAAAACCTCTATTTTACTCTGTAATTTGTTGACAAACAAGGTGAGTAATAGATTAAATAGCAGCAAAGATAAAAGGTATTCTTCTACTAAAAATGTCAGGAGAAACGCAGAATGAGATCCGGCTGCAGAGCAGGATAATGTTAAATGGGGAAATGGGAATACTGGCTGGGCTTGTTGGCTCACGCCTGTAATCCCCCCACTTTGGGAGGCCAGGGTGGGAGGGTGGTTCGAGCCCAGGAGTTCAAGGCTGCAATGAGCATCCACTGCACTCCAGCCTGAGCAACGGAGCAAGACCCTGTCTCAAGAATAAAACAAAACAAAAGAAATAAAGAAAATGCGAATATTAAGAAAGATAAAATAATAACCATAAAGCTCTTATAGATTGAAAATTATTGGTAACGCGGAGTTTGGATCACTGGATTCTTTTTAAGAAAGTCATACTAATTTAAACCAAAGTCGTCCAAGGCTTATTTTTCAATTCGGCCTGGGGAGGAAAAGGTTAGCTCCACTAATAACGTTCCGGAGTCTGTCCCTAAAGCGCAGAGTTGAACAAGGAAGGAGTCTTAACCTCACCGCATAATCAGAACGCAACCCTCTTCCAGACTGCGTGAGCGCACGGTGTCATTATAGTTCCTAGGCCTTTTGTCGCCTTGTCACATGATGTTCACTCTGCTCATGTGGGACTTTGTGTAACAGGGCAAATTTTAGGGATCCTTCATGCAGATTTGTGGGCTTCTTTCCTCGCAGGGTTCCCTCCCTTTGTTACTCTGCCACTCACTTTGCTTCCACCCCCTTTTTCCTGACTGCACCTCCGCCACTTTCAGGACCAGGCATCTGGCCTCTCTGGGTGGGATCCTATCCCTGCGCAGAGGCCCAGAGGAACGTGCCCCCTGAGAGCAGCAGGCTGTCTGGGTAACCTCACTTCTTTTCACAGTTCCACGCATGACGACCCTGTGCCACTTGCTGTTTGGTGCCCGCAAACAGTGATGTCATCTGTTTTATCTAGGGCTCCAGTGTTTAGAGTGAGAGTTAACGCCAGCATAGCTAGAACCAGAAAGTGTAAAGTTTTTAAACAGGACAAAATTGAAACTAAAAATTTTCATATGCGTATTTTTAAAAATTAAATTGCTTATTTTTATGGATTTAGGAATACAAGTGCAGTTGTGTTACATGGGTATGTTACGTAGTGGTGAAATCTGAGCTCTTAGTGTACCCATCACCTGGATAGTGCACTCTGCACCCAATAGGTGGTATTTTATCCCTCACACCTGCAGTCCTCCCACCATTTGGAATCCTCAGGGTCCATTATTCTACTCTGTATGTTCATGTGTACCCCTTGTTTAGCTCCCACTTATAAGTGAGAATATGTGGTTTTTCATTTTCTGTTTCCGAGTCATTTTAATAAGAAGCATAATGCCCTCCAGCTTCATTCATATTAATGCAAGAGACATGATTTCATTTTTTTTTTCATGGCTGTGTGATATTCCATAGCATATATACACCACACATTCTTTTCCAATCATTGTCGTGGGACACTTAGATTGACTCCATGACTTTGCTATTGTGAATAATGCTGTGATACACACACAATGCAGGTGTCTTTTTTTGTGTAATAATTTATATTTCCTTTGGGTAGATACCCAGTGGTGGGATCGCTGGGTCAAAGGAGAGTTCTCTTTTAGTTCTCTGAGAAATCTCCATTCTGTTTTCTACAGAGGTTGTAAGTATTTACGTTCCCACCATCTGTGAATAATTGTTCCCTTTTCTCCACATCCTTGCCAATATCTGTTGTTGTTTTTAACTTTTTAAGAATAGCCATTTTGTCTGCTATAAGATGGTATCTCATGGTGATTTTCATTTGCATTTCTCTGATCATTAGTGATGTTAAACATCTTTTTCATATTTGTTTGACATTTGCATATCTTTGAAAAATGTTTTTTCATATTTTTTGCCTACATTTCAATGGAGTTATTTGGTTTATTTCTTGTTGAGTTGTTTGAGATCCTTGTAGGTTCTGGATGTTAGCCTTTTGTAGGACACTCTATTCAGTGAATGGTGCTGGGATAATTGGATATCCATATGTAGAAGAGAGGAACGGGATCCCTATCTCTCACTATACACAAAACTTAACTCAGGGTGGATTAAAGACTTAAATGTAAGGCCTGAAACTATTAAAATCCTATGAAAAACTCTTCTGAACATTGGTTTAGGCTAAGAGTTAATGAATAAGTCCTCAAAAGGAAATGCAAAAAAAAAAAAAAAAAAAAAAAGAGATGGATTAATTAAACTAAACTGTTCTACACAACAAAAGAAATAATCAACAGAGTAAACAGACCAACCCACAGAATGGGAGAAAATATTTATAGAGTGTATTTTAAAATTTAACATAACTTATTTTATGGCAACATGCATTAAAATTCTCATACTATTTATATTTGTTGTTTATTTTGTTTTGTATATTTTTTGCTGATTTTATTTTGCTCTAGTCAATGTAAAATAACTAAATTATTTAATTACATTTATGCACAATTATACAAAAATTAACAACAGGGAGTGTATTGATGTTTGCTGGTAGCATTTGTTATGTGTATCTGTTGTTAGTATTTGAACACTATAGCAGGCCCCAACCAAAAACTTGGAATCAATTTTTCCGTTTGAATGTTAACTTGTAAAATTAAAAGAAATTCAGTGATATGTCAAAACTATAGGACAAATTTCTCACGTGATAAACTTGACTGTATTCTGATTTAAATTATTGACAGTCCCAAAGGTAGAACAAGTTAATCTGGAGAAGATTGACTTATGCAAAATGAAAGAAAGAAAAAGAGAAAGAGAGAGAGAGAAAGAAAAAGAGAAATAGAAAGAAAGTGAAATAGCAATTATATATAATCACAAAGGCAATTATTTTCCTGACTTATCCAGATCTTTTCAGAAGTAGAGAAACATTGGCAACTAGCTCTTTAAATATTCCTCCCTATGGGAAAGACCATCCTTCCTATACATGCTGATGTCATGAGCTCTTAATCCCAAAATATGAATGATCTAGGCTTTCATGAACAATTTTGTTGCAGTGTTTTGTTGTGTTTTACAAACAAAACATGATTTAGCTTCCCACACATATTTGTGGAGCTGACAGTGTTGGTAGTCTGTCCAGATACTGTTGGGTTCCTTTGAAACATTGTGTATATCCTCAAAACTTTGATGTGGTTTTGCTTCCAGCAGCCTGTACCTGTAACTTGTTATTTTTGAAAGATTACCCAAGGCCCCCTGACCCCTCCTTCACTGCATGCATGGAGAACAAAATTGCCTGAGATGTTTTTTCCCTAGAGAAATGAGTCTGAGCTAGTGATTGACAGGTACAGAAGCGTGGAAGCCCTGCCTACATTGCTTGGGATGAGACAATTTTGAGGTTTAACTTACACTTCAAACATCATGGGAGGCCTCTGGAGACACAGTAGTCCCCTATTTTCCTGTCCCATATCATCCTTCCCTTAATAATTTCTTTGAGAACAGCTTCTTAATCACCCACATGCATACAAATCTTTATTTCAGGGTCAATTTCTGAGGAACTTGAGCTAACTCACTCTCCTCTATAGAGAAATGATGGACTGTTTATATCATCAGGAGAATTTTATTCCATGCTTCAGTAATACACCTTATGTCAAATCAATAAATAGACACATTGATTTACTGTATCAGATTCACAAATTACATAAGTATCAGTTCTAGCTCCACATTTTTTTAGTAAAATCCTGTTTGGGAACCTTAAGACTACATAAAGGCAAGACCATGGGCAATGGCATATTCACAAAAAAGAATTATACTCAATTTTAAAAGGTTAATGTCCCCCAGACCAGAATTTAATTTTTTTGTGCTTTGATTTTTCTAGACTAAATTTTTCTCCTAGTTTACATACTTTTTTTTTTTTCTTTTGAGACAGAATGTTGCTTCCTTGCCCAGGCTGGAGTGCGGTGGCATGATCTCAGTTCACTGCAACCTCCGCCTCCTGGGTTCAAACAATTATTCTGCCTTAGCCTCCCAAGTAGCTGGGCTTACAGACTTCCAGCACCACCCCTGGCTAACTTTTTCTGAATTTTTAGTAAAGACAGGGATTCACCATGTTGGCCAGGCTGGTGTCAAACCGGTGACGTCAAATGATCTACCTGCTTTGGCCTCCCAAGGTGCTGGGATTACAGGTATAAGCCACCACACTCAGCCTTACATCCTATTTTTAAACTTTAGATGACCAAACTGTTACATGTGTAGACATAGAAAATTAATACAAACTATTCGCTCAATAAGATTAGAGGAATTATTGCTGCATTACATGTTAAATTACCACAGTAGTTTGTGCGTTATAAAAATAAATCGTATTTCTGTGAGTCACCACACACTCATCATCATCATCGTTTTCATAGTCATCACCAACATTGTTGTCATCATAATTGGTCAAATCAAACAATACATGAAACAACAAATAGAAAAACCTGGATATAGCTCAGTCAGTCTTTACATATATAATTCAGATTTAATCTGGGTGTATTAATACTGTTATTTCTTCCCAATTCTTTCTGGGACATGTTCAATTCTGACATGCTCACTTTTGGTCTAATATCGAAGATGCAATTTTATCAGTTACATGGGGTGGTCCCTTAATCTTAGGGTGCATCTAAGTAATTTTTGTCACACAATTTCGTAACATCTGCCCAAATCAGTACCTTAGAATACTAAAAAAATACTTTGAACTCTGTCAATTCTCCCTGATTATGTATTTATAAATCACTTATTTTCAATTGGCCAATGCTTATTATTTCAGTAGAAGATGTGTCTAGCAGAATATTAACTTATTTATTCACAAATTGATTCAGTATTCATTATGTGTTGGACATTGTATAATGAGTCATAAGAAAAAGAAACAAGAGGGAAAAACAACATGCAGACCTTGTCCTCAAACAGCTCAAAATCTTGTGAGGAATGCAGAAATGTGAGATGACACTGCCAGAAGATGAATGCTATGGTTGAGCAAGGGAAAGAATCGATTTCCATTCTGTTTGGTATTTTAACTTTATGTCATTCAATAAGTCTGTTTAGGGAGTCATTAGCAATTTTTCTTCATTGTTCACATTTTGACAGAGCATTCTGATCACCTTGTCACATTCTTCATGTTCCCAGATGTCCTGCTTAACTTTATTGTCCTCATTTTTAAGGATCTCATATTGTTCCTGAAGGAGCCCTAAATATTCTACATTTTGTATCTGCCAGACTGCAACTAACAAAAAGAACAGCAATATAAAGGCAATAAGATACATTAATATGCAGATGCTACAAAGAAGTTTCACCTTTGTAATAAAAATTTTTAATTCCCAAAGCATTTTGTCTAGTTTGCAAAGGAATATTTGCATTATCTCTGCACTTCTTTTGTATTGAGGGAACTTGAGGGGTCAAATTTATATATTATTCCTTCCTTATTTCTCTATTATTAATTTGGAAATTATTAATTTTAATTGATTATCAAGTGATGAATATTATCTAGAGACATGTATATATAATTAGGCCATTTGTAAGCATAAATAATAAAATCTGAATTAAAATACCTACCAAATTTAAATACAATTTTAATATTAGTGGTGCCTAAAGCATTCGTAAAGAATGAGAAATAATAAGTCTCTTGCTCTTATTCCACAAGTCAATTTTATTGACAATCACTGCAATCTCTATACATAGGCATATTAATTAATGTAACAAAAATTGTTAGATGTGTTTTTAGGACCTTGTAAACTGTATCAAATCCTTTACATAGTTACTCCATAATGTTTTAATGGAAGATTCTATTTACCTGATCTTAACTACAGTTTGGCTACACATGTTGTAAACTCAGTAAAAATAATCAAAATAAGAGTAAAGAATTTCCACAAATTAGCATTATTGTGTTTATTTAAAAAGCAGTTTAATTAAGTTCTTTAGTATCAAAGCTGATTAATTAACAGGTAATTAATATATTTTAACCCAATTTAAACCATTTTAACTTATTTTAACCACCTCCAGTTACTACACTGTGTTAGTACTTGAAGGAAGAACAAAAACCTAAGAAAATTATTTAAACAGGCCATGAAGGTTAAGTCAGATAGACTCTGCATAATCAAGAGTAAAACAGGCCAGGCACGGTGGCTCACATCTGTTATCTGAGCACTTTGGGAGCCTGAGGCAGGAGGATTACTTGAGGCCAGGAGTTTGAGACCAGGTGGGTAACATCTTAAAAAAATTAGACAGACATGGTGGTGCACACCTGTGGTCCCAGCTACTTAGGAGGCCGAGGTAAGAGGATCACTTGAACTCAGGAGGTCAAGGCTGCAGTCAGCCATGATTGTGCCACTGCACTGTAGCCTGGGTGACAGAGCAAGACTCTGTCTCTTAAAAACAAAGAGTAAAATAAAATCCTAACTTCCATAGATAAAATCAGAAAGGACTCTGATCCTGTCTTGATCTTGCCCCTATGGTGACTCCAACATGAGTATAAATCACCAGAAGTAGCAGAGGTAAATTTTGTTAATTAGTTATAGAGCCAAAAAAATCATTTTCTGTTTTTTTCAATGTATGATAATTATAATCAGAGTACATTTTGCATTATAACAGGTTATGTACAATAGCAAACGGTACCAATCAATGCTCATTATAATCTCAAGGTCAGAACATTTTTATGTTCATATTACTAAAAGCGTTACATCAATCTATTATAATTTAGTCATCAAAGTGATCATACCAAAATAGCTGGAGTACATGAATTTTTAATAGATGTATGCTTTGTCCTCACATGTTATATATAATAAATGGGAAGAAACCTCAGAATTCATGAGATTGTAACATGTTGGTTAACACAGCAGCAGGGAACGGTGTACAAAAGGGAGTGAATCATGGTGGAAGATAGGCGGAGTAGGAAAGAGGAAGGAAATAATATTTGTCGATTCCTTCATATTTTACAGTATTTTATTTAACCAAAGGAATGTAATGATGAGTAAAATAATATATTAATATATATGTCTCTATGATATTATGTGAGGAGATATTAGTACATTTTATGTTTTATAAAATTTAAGATCTTATCTTCTTAAACTTACACTCAGTTTATAAAATTTAAAATCTTATCTTCTTAAACTTACATTCATGTCAGTATGATTTTCTCTCAAGAGGGATGTGTCTATGTACCTGTGCTTCTTGAAAGTGAGTCCTGTTATTGTCCGTTGTGCCTAGTAAATTATCCTTAAGTATATTCAACAAAAGATAGGGAATTGGAAGTTTTAGTACTACCAAAAAGTAGACTAGGGCAAAAAAGTCAATTGTTCTGGAATGACGTTAGAAAGATGGCAGATTAGGAAGCTCTAGACTTTCACTCACCCATGGTAAGACAGAATGAAAAGTGACGCATGGACCAAAATGACTTTAGGGCTTCAAAAACCACTTTAGAAGTTGCATCAACCAAGTGAATGCCAAAAGAAACAGCCACAATAACAATGGTAGAATATTTTGCAGTATTTTTGCTTCTCCATGCTCCATTCCCTTCTTGGAGCAGCGTGACGCAGTCAGGAGAAAGTTGCCCAGTTCCTACTTAATGTGGAAGGATGTAAGTGGAACTTGCAGCATTTAGGTTTGTCTAGGGGCTGCCAGGGGACTGGTCTCCGTGTCACCTGACTCGGAGAGCTGATTGGAATGGTGGCATTATCAGGACATCAGGTTGGAGGCCACTGAAAGCAGTGGTGATGGTCATGGTGAAGAGCGCTGAAAGGCAACTGGAAACCTGCAGGCACCTAAAGGCAAGAAATCAAGGAAGAGGAACCCGATAAAATGCTTATGGCTTCAGTAAGAAACAGGGTGAGACTCTTAAGGAAATTAAAACATTTAAAAGCAATTGTGTAAATGGATGAACTGGAACAAAAGTGACTCGTCACTTTCTAGAAAAGGCTTGAAAGAACACTGCATGTGTACACGGGGCTGATTAGTGAGTATTTTCCCTTGCATGGAGCCAGTCTGCAAAGGATGGCAGAAGTGGTTGACTTTGTTGTTGTTGCTTTGTTCTGTTTTTCTCTTGGTGTTTTACATACCCAGTTTTCAAAAAAGGATTGAAAGGCATATAAAGAAACAGCGAATATGGCCATTCAAAGGAACAACATTAGTGTCTAGAAATTGACCCTAAAGAAACATAGGCCTTGGCAATGACTTTAAAATAACCATCTTAAGTATGCACAATAAGCTAAAGAGAAGGGAAAGAGAATTACATGAAAGCAGGAAGACAATATATGAACAAAATAATATCAACAAAGATATTGAAATTATCAGAATGAATCAAACAGAAATTCTGTAATTGAGAAAATATAATAACAGAATTACAGAATTAACTAGAGGGATTCCATAGCAGAATTAAACAGACAAAAGAAATAGTCAGCAAATTTAAAGACAGGTCATTTGATATTACAAAGTCAAAGGAGCAGAAAGGAACAGAATGAACTGAGAAATGCCACAGGGCCTTCTGGGATACCATCAAGCCAACCAACGTGTACATTATGGAAGTCCAAGTAAAATAAACCCCCAAAGATCCTCACTGAGATACATTATAGTCAAAATGCCAAAAGTTTACACAGAGAATCTTCAAAGCAGCAAGAGAAAAATGGCTTACCTTGTGCATGGTAGTCCTATAAGATTATCATGATTTTTTTAGGAGAAACCTTATAGGCCAAAAGGCAATAGGAATTAATGTAATATATATTTAAAGTTAAAGAAAAAAAAAATCTGAGAATACTATGTCTGGCAACACAGGTCTTCAAAAATGAGAGAAAACTAAGACATCTCCAGGTAAACAAAAGCTGAGGGAATTCATTACTACCAGATTTACTGTACAAGAAATGCTAAAGGAAGTCTTTCAAATTTAAAAGAAAGAATGCCAGAGGGTAACTTAAAGCAATACAAAAAAAAAAAAAAAAGTTCTCAGATAAAGGTAATTATTATGACAAAAATATTTTATTATTTTAGTTTTGGTTTGTAATTCCACTTTTAATTCTTTCACGAGGTTTAGAAGCCAAAAGCATAAATCGATGCTAATGGGTACAAAATATAAAAGTGTAATTTTTGACATCAACAACAAAAAGCGGAAACTAAGTTGTTAAGAAGTAAAGTTTTATATGTAATTGAAGTTAAGCTGTTATGAGATTAAAATAGCATGCTGTAGCTTTAGAATGTTTTATGTAATCCCCATGGTAACAAAAAGAAATAACTATATACTATACAAGAATACAAGAAAGGAAATGAGAAGGAAATCAAATCATTATGTATCACTACATAAAGTTAACTAAAAAAATTTAACACAAAGAAAGTCAATAAGGAAGGAAATGAAGGACAAAAAGCTCAAAGAAATGCTGAAGACAATTAACAGAATTACAAGAGTAAATTATTTCCCGGAAGGAATTACTTAAAATACAGAAGAATTAAATTCCCCTTCAAAAGATGCACATTTGCAGAATAGATATATACACAGGATCTAACTATATGCTGTCTACAATTGACTCACTTTAGATCTGAGAAGATTCACATGTTAAAAGTAAAAGGATGAAAAAAGATGTTCTTTGCAAATAGCCATCAAAAGAGAGCAGGGATGGCTATACTAGTATCATGCAAAATAAACTTTGAACCAGAAACTGTTAGAGGAGACAAAGAACATTATTTAGTGATAAAATAATTAAGTCACCAAGAAAATATAACAATTATATGTACACCCGACATCAGAGCTCCTAAATATATGAAAGAAACATTGACAGAAATAAAGAAAACAATAAATAGACAGCTCTATAAAATAGTAGAAAATTTTAATATCTCACATGTAGTAATGAAAAGGACAGATCAATAAAGAAACACAAGGCTTCAAAACAGTATAAATAAATTAGACCTAACAAATATATGCAAAACATTTCAAACAACGGTATCAGAATTCTCATTTTTCTCAAGTACATATAGAACATTTTCTATGATAGATCAAATGTTAGGCTAAAAACCAAGTCTTAATACATTTTAAAAAATGAAATCATACAAGGTTTCTTTGCTACTTGCAATGGGATGAAACTAGAAAAAAGTATCCAATGGAACTGGAAAATGTACTAAATTATGGAAATCAAACAAGACACTCAATCAACCAATGGGCAGCAAAGATATCACATGGAAAACTAGAAAATACCTTGAAGCAGATGAGAGCAAAATACAACATTCTAAAACATATGAAACTCTGTGAAAGCAGCACCAGGGAAAATATACAGCTGCAAAAACTAACACTAAAAATAAATTTAAAAATCTCAAATTAAAAACCTTACTCAGGGAACAAGAGAAAGAAGACAAACTAAATCTACAGTTAGCAAAAGAAAGCAGATAATAAATATTAGGACAGAAGCAAGTGAAATGGATAATATAAAACTATAGAAATGTTTTGATTCTGGTAGCTTTGAGATAAATATTAAAATCAGAGAGTATAAGACCTCTGAATTTGCTTTTAATTTTCACGATTGTTCTGGCTATTCAGAATCTCTTGAGATTCCACGTGAATTTTAGGATATTTTTTCTATACCTGCAAAAAAAAAAAATAATACCTTCTGAATTTTGACATGGATCGTTTTGGGATTTTGATATGGATTGTATTGAATCTGTTGATGAATTAGAGTAGTATTTAAAAAACTGATTTTTGCTTGTTGATTTTGTACCCTGAAACTTTCCTTAATTCCTTTCAGTTAAAACAATTTTTTATTAGATTATTTAGGATTTTCCACATATACGATCATGTCATCTGCAAACAGAAAAAAGGTTCTCACCCTCCTTTTTGCTTTGAATGCCTTTTGTTTCCTTTTCTTGACTAACTTCTCTGGGTTCCTGTTCTGTGTTAGAAGTGGCAAATGGGCATCCTTGTCTTGTTCTTTCTGATCTTACAGGAAAAGGTTTCAGTGTCCTGTCATCGAGTCTGGTGTTAGCTGTTTCCTAGTCATAAATGGCTAAACCTATTAGAAAACAACAAAAGTGAAAAGTTTCATACATTAGATTTGATAATGGTTTATTGGAGGCAACACCAAAAGAACAAGCAACAGAGAAAAATAGGTAAATTGGTTTACATCAAATTTAAAAATGTCTGTGAATCAAAGAATACAATCAACAGAATGATAAGGCAGCCAACAGAATGAGAGTAAATATTTGAACATCACATGTTGGATAAAAGGTAAACATCTAAAACATAAAAAGAACTCCTACAACTCAATGATATTAAAAAAAAAAAAAACCCAAACAACCCAATTCAAAAATTGGCTAAGAAGTTGAATAAATATTTCACAAAAGAAGACATACAAATGATCAACAAGCATGTGAAAAGATGCTCAACACTCCTAATTAGGAAAATGCGAATTAAAACTTCAATGAGATACCATCTCTAAGATGGCTACTATTAAAAAAAATAGAAAGTAACCCATTTTGACAAAGATGCGGAGAAATTAGAACATGTGTGCACCGTTGATGGGTATGTAAAATGGTGCATATGCTAAGGAAAACAATATGGTTGTTTCTCACAAAATGGAAAACAGAATTATTATGTGACCCAGCTTTTTCATTTGTAAATATATACCCAAAATAATTGAAAGCAGGGCTCAAAGTAATGTTAGTACACCCATTATCACAAGCCTCCATCTATGGATGAAATGAAATGAATGAAAAAGCAAAATGTCAGAACCCATACAGTGGAGCATTTTTTGAGTCTGAAAATGATGGAAAATCTGATAGATGCTACAATGTGAATGAACCTCGAGGACATTATGCTAAATGAAATAAGTCAATCACAAAAAGACAAACACTTTATGATTCCACTAGAGTAGTCAAATTTATGGAGACAGAAAGTAGAATGGTGGTTGCCAGGGGCTGCAGAGAGGGAGGAAGGAATGGGGAGTTGTTTCATGAGTAGAGTTTTAGTTTCAAGATGAAAAGTTTAGGAGAGTGGGTGTGTAGCAATATTAATGCACTTAACACCACAAACTGTAGACTTAAAAATGATTAAGATGGTAAATTTAGTTATATATATTGTACTACAACTAAAAATATACAATATATTTGTTATAATTCACAGATATACATTTAAATTTCAGAATGAAAGAGGTTAATCAAATTCACACATTTTACTAGTTTTTAAAGCACAATCCTTAGAATATGACAAAGCTGATTTCTAGTGTATGGTAAGACATAATTCTAGGTTTAAAATAATATATTAAAAATTTATTAATACTTTTCTATAGTTTCTTATAAATAAAAAACTAGAGCAAAAAAATCTTAAATTTGTTAACAAATCTGTAAATTTTTGCTCTCAAATAACTGTTCTTTAAGTACTTCATATTAATATAATTTATTTGCTTGTGTTTTCAATATTAGCTAGACTTTTAACATATTGCTTCCATCATAATAATATATCACATAAATAATACTAATAAGTTAAGATGACATACGTAACACTTGATTTATATACCAAATCATAGTTTTGAAATGCCCATATACATATTCACTTTGCAGTTTATAAAATAATGATTTCCTTGAAGTATACATAATTTCACAAAAACTTCCTTGATGCAAGGTTAAATGGATTTTAGAAACTAAATTTTATTACAGTTCATATATATCACCAAGAGATGTAACAGAAATCCTATTATTTCAATTACTGTTCATAATGGTATTTTCTTTGCATGATTTCAACTGATTTGTAAGTTTGATGTGTGCTTACTTCCTTTTTTTGTTTTGTTTTGTTTTTTTTTTTTGGGTTTTCTTAGATGAAGTCTCCCCTATCGCCCAGGCTGGAGTGCAGTGACCTGATCTCGGCTCACTGCCACCTCTGCCTCCCAGGTTCAAGCGATTCTCCTGTCTCACCTTCCCGAATAGCTTGTATTACAGGTACCCACCACCATGTTTGGCTAATTTTTGTATTTTTAGTAGAGACAGGGTTTCACCATGTTGGCCAGGCTGGTCTCAAACTCTTGTCCTCAAATAATCTGCCCATCTCCGCCTCCCAAAGTGCTGGGATTACAGGCATGAGGCACTGCGCCTGGCCTTCTTCCTTTAAGTTTTCTACTAAATATTCCTTTCAAATAAAATTATACTCATAGGAAATAGCCTTGGCTGGGTACAGTGGCTCACGCCTATAATCCCAGCACTTTTGGAGGCCGAGGCTGGAGGATAGCTTGAGCACAGGAGTTCATGACCAGTCTGTGCAGAATGGCAAAACCAGTCTGATATGGTTTGGCTTAGTGTCCCCATCCAAAATCTCATCTCCAATTGTAATCCTCATGTGTTGAGGGAGGGACCTCATGTATTGAGGGTAGGAGGTGATTGGATTATGGGGGCAGTTTTCCCCATGCTGTTCTCATGATAGTGAGTTCTCATGAGATCTGATGGTTTAAAAGTGTAGCACTTCCCCTCCTCCCCTCCTGTTGCCATGTAAGATGTGCCTTGCTTCTCCTTTGCCTTCTGCCATGATCATAAATTTTTTGAGGCCTCTCTCGGCATGAGACTGTAGAACTGTGAATCAGTGTAACCTCTTTTCTTTATAAATTACCCAGTCTCGGGTAGTTCTTTACAGCAATCTAAAAACAGACTAATACACCATCTCTACAAAAAAGCACAAAAATTAGCTGGGCATGGTGTCATATGACTATAGTCCCAGCTACTCAGGAGGCTAGGGTTGGGGGATCACCTGAGCCAGAGAGGTCGAGGTTTCCAGTGAGCTGTGATCATGCCACTGCACTCCAGCCTAGGCAAGAGAGCAAGACCTTATATCAAAAAAAAAAAAAAAAAAAAAAAAAAAAAAGAAATAACCCTTACATATGATCAGAGTGAAAAACAAAGTTATCTAAGCAATAGAAAATAATCACTGAAAAAGGGCATATTTGAAAGCAGAAAAAAGTGTCAATGTATTTGCAAAGCAGCACTCCTATTTCTTTGTAAGTTATGATAAGTTACTTCTTCATGGGCACAGGATCTGCTCAGGGCAATTATGTCAACATGGAAACTTCTTGTTACACTTTATTTTTATAACTTCTTAACAGTTCAGCAAAATTATAAGTTATGTGAGAAAGGTGAAATACCAAATCAATTGAAAACAAAGATAAAACATTATTCTAATTATAGCAGTAACTTTTTATTATATTTCATATTGAGTTCAAGCCAATTTTTTGCATATATGCTATTTAAGTTTACTTTTGGTTTTCTAAACTGCAGTAAAATAAGTTTTGAGGGAAAGTAGCTTTGTAAATGTCAGTTTCCCAATTATAATTATATATATATATATATATAGCCTTTTCTTGCTTTCCCATGTCTTTTCTAAATTTTAGTCTATAAAATTATTTGAATTTTTTAAATCTTCGAGTCAGACTTAAGGAAACCTAATGATGTGAATTAAAAATCATCATTCTATCACTTAAAATATATTGAGTGCTTTATATGCTCCAGGTCCCATAAAAGATCTATTATATAACAGAAAAGAAAGTAAGGCACAGAGAAGTTAATTACTTATAATGTTTGCCTAAATGACTCAGCTCATAATTAGCATTGCTAATTTCAAACCCAGGTCTGCTTGACTTGAAAGGCTAAGCATTTAATCAATTTGGTATTTTGAGATGCTAGCTCTGAATCATTGGAAAGGGATGGGAAAACTTGAGCAATCTGAGGTGACACCACTAGCATATTTTGGAGGTCGATTTTAGGCCCGGGTCTTTTCTGTTTTGACATCCACTCAAGATTCTTTTCATCATCTTGTCTTCCAAAATGTAGAGTGCATCATTTGCCTTCACTAAATGTTGGTTCTTGACTGCATCCCCACCTCTACAAACCTCCTCTCTCTAAACAATACAAATCATAAGAACATGTGGTGCCCTGTAGTAGACCTAGTGGAGTTTATCAGCAAGTACATTTGAGGAAGAATAACAAATAGCATTGAGAAGGACAAAGGAAGAAATTATTGAGAAGGAAAAAATACAAGAAAAATTTAAAAATATAATTTTCTGTTTTATAATAATCACTGTAAAATTGGTGATCACAATACATACTTTCTTATGTCTGTGTGAATTCTTACAATCTATTTATATCCTCTTGTGATTTCAGTGAGCCAATAAATAATATTCTCGTGTCCTCTTCAATAGCAAATTCAAAAGTCAGTGGAAAATTAGGTACTGGTACCATGTCTTAGTTTGTTTGGGTTGCTATAACAAAAATATCCTAGACTGCATGTCTTGTAAACAACAAAAATGTGTTTCTCACAGTTCCAAAGGCTGGGAAGTCCAAAGTTGAAGTGCCAGTCAGTTCAGTGTCTAGTGAGGGCAGCTTCCTGGAGCACTGACAGCCATCTTCTAGCTGTGTCCTCACATGGTAGGAGGGGCAAGGGGTCTCTCTGGAGTTTATTTTATAAGGGCACTAATCCCATTCATGATGGCTCTGCCTTCATGACCTAATTTCCTCCCACCAGCTCCATGCCTTAACACCATTATTATAAGGATGAAATTTCAACATATGAATTTGGAAAGGACATAAGATCCAGTCTGCAGCAGACCTTCAAGATTGAGAGAAAAGAGTCCGTTTTTTTGGTAGAGATGATTTTGGAACCTTGCTGAGAATTGTGTCCTCAGCAGCCTTCCTCAAACTCTGAGTCTGAATCAGGCCCACAATCCTCTGACATGAATAGAAAATTGTGGAGTCCTGACGTGAACAGAAAATTTGTGGACTTTTACTGCAGGGATATGCTGCTCATAGCATTGATGCTAACAAAGCAGAGATAACGCTCGAGGCAAGAAAAGGAGGGAGGGAGGGAGACAGAATGGATCACACCAAGCATGCTTAGTCTCTTCTCTGAGTGAACGAGCTAGTGAACATACAGAGACGCACCAGTGGCAAATGAGTCAGTACATTACTAACCATCTATTGACACCCTCCTGTTGGTTCCCTATAGGAGTGTAGTAATGCAACTTCCATTTTCAAAATTTTTCTGTTTTAATATTAACCTGTTAGAATCATTTCATGTTAATCTTAATATATTTAAGGAACTGGAAATGTCATATGATTTATAATTATTTAGAGAAATTCCTTAGTTCCTTTTTATGAACCAAGCCAATTTGGTCCAAATAATTATCATTGAACTATTTTTTACCAAGGAGTTTCAGGAGCATAACTTGTAACTTTTGCTAAGTGTTTCTCTTTTTTTAATTTAGGAGAAACTTCCTCATAAATAGGTCTTCAACCATGAAAAATATAGGCTCAAGATTATAAGTCCTTTGGAACTATTTTTAAATGTTTATATTATTTATTAAACATAGTCCTGTTCCCTTTCCATGAGACAGAACTAGACAGAAAATCAATTTTAATGTGCAAAGAGACTTTGTAACTGTAGACAAATCAAATTTTCTGGTAATAACATATAAATATGTGCTAACCTGTCCTCATATAACAAGATGTAATGGACATCTCAGTGATTAGGTTGTTAAAGCATCTGCATCAACGATTGCTATTTTCCAGACACTAAATTAATAATATTTAATACCAACTGCTATCTGAGGCTGCAAACCTCTGACTTTAGTTGTTCTTTACTTGCCAGGTCTGAATAAAGGAATATGGGTGTCTTAGTTTGAGTTCTCTTAAAGCGGACATGGAGACAGGGATCTGGAGATCCTAATACATCACAGGAGAATCAGAAGGAGGGCTGGAAAGTGAGGTGAGTGTCAATGGTTGAGTTCATGGAAACAGCAGGTAGAAAGCAGGTAGAAATTGGACTTACTCCTATTTATTCTGCTCCCAGGTCAATCGACTTGAACTTTTAATGCATTATTTATGCCCATTTGCCTTTGACTATTAGAATCAACAAACACGAGAACTTAGAGTCTTGCATTGTGGCCTTTATTTACTTTTCTCACACACTATAGAACTATAATTAAGACTGGAAATGAAGCATCATAATATTTTCATGATATTTGCATGTAGGTATGTTGTGATTCTTGTTTCTTTGTATATTTGTTTTCTTCTCCTCCAAGACAACAGTTGGCAAAATTTCCTTGTGAATGATAAGAGAGTAAATTGTAAATATTGTAGGTTTTGCAGGCAAGAAAGGCCTCTGTTGCATGTTCTTAAAAAATGCCTTTAAACATGTAAAGGTCATTTTTATCTTATGAGATGTACAAAAGCAGGCCATGGGTTGATTGCTGTAAGGAAAGAGATGTTTAGTATTTATTGTCTATGCATTTCAATAGAATCTAATTTAGAAATAGTAGCAATTAGGCCGGGCATGGTGACTCACGCCTGTAACCCGAGCACTTTGGGAGGCTGAGGCGGGAGGATCACAAGGTCAGGAGATCGAGACTGTCCTGGCTAACACGGTGAAACACTGTCTCTACTAAAAAAAGTACAACAAAATTAGCTGGGCATGGTGGCGGGCACCTGCAGTCCCAGCTACTCAGGAGGCTGAGGCAGGAGAATGGCGTGAACCCAGGAGGTGGAGCTTGCAGTGAGCTGAGGTTGCACCATTGCACTCCAGCCTGGGTGACAGAGAGAGACTGCGTCTCAAAAAAAAATAATAATAATAAATAAATAAAAGAAATAGTAGCAATTAAGTGAACTTTTTAAAAAGTATAACTGTCCCAACTCCCCTGCTAAGGTGGTCTCAAGGAGGGCCTAGGAAGGAACCGGAACTTTCACCCCTGCTGGGTACAACAAACCCCAGTCCCATGGTGTTAGTGGAGATCATATGGCTAGTGTATAGTCCATTCTCACACTGCTGTAAATAACTACCTGAGACTGGGTAGTTTATAAAGAAAATAGGTTTAATTGACTGACAGTTCCACAGGCTGTACAGGAAGCATGACTGGGAGACCTCAGAGAACTTACAATCATGGCAGAAGGCAAAGGAGAAGCAACTACATCTTACCATGATGGAGCAGGAAAGAGGGGAGAGATGCTACACACTTTTAACCCATTCATGCCTGAGGTTGCAATATGTTGAGTTTGAAAAAAATCAGACCTTGGCAATGGCCTTGGGCACTAGGATATAAATAACTTAAACATACTCAGTGTTCCAATAATGGAACAATAGGCATAAATGTGTTTAAACAAGCAGATCTCATGAGAATTCCATCACAAGAGAGCCCTAAGGGGATGGTGCTAAACCACTGGAAACAACCCCCGTGATCCAATCACCTCCCACCAGACCCTACCTCCAACACTCGGGATCACAGTTCAACATGAGATTTGGGTGGGGACACAGAGCCAAACCAAATCAAGTAGTGTGAACTTTCACCTCCACCAGTTGCCATAAGAAGCCCTTCCCCTCCCCAAGGGGTGATGTCAGAGGAGGTCAAGTAGAGTCAGGATTTTAACCACTGCAGAGAGGTATTGAGACCACCTTCCCCTTCAGTTGTTGGTGGATGCCACATGGAGAGAAGTAACAAGGAACACTCCCACCAAAGGGTAGAATTGGTGAACGCCTGTAGGAAACCCAGAACTCACACCCCCAACCAGCAGTAAAAAGGTTGACACGTGGGTGTCAACAGAAGCTAGTGGGAACCTGAACTACTATCCCACCTGGCAGTCATGAGGCAGTGCCCATCTTCCATCCAGGGCAGTGTCTGACAAAGCCAGTGAAGCAGGTTTAAGTGAGACCCAGAATGCCGTAACATAATATTCCAATGTCCAGATCCCCATTAAAAATCACTTGTCATCCCACAAACTAGAAATATCTCGGTTTGAATAACAGAAGATACTCAGCAGATGCTCAACACCAAGATGATACAGATGATGATCAGACAATGATTTTAAGTCAACCATCACGTAAATGCTTCAACAAAGAATTACTAATAAGCTTGAAACAAATTAGAAAATAAAAAATCAGAATGAAGAAACAGAAATTTGCAGTAAAGAAATTGAGTAAAACATAAGAAAATTGAATTTTTACAACTAAAGTTTACTATAATAAAAAATATTTGAATACACCTCAATGGATGGACTCAACAGCAGAATGAAAAAGATAGAAAAAAAGTGTCACAAAATCTAAAGAAAGAACTATAGAAATAACCATATTTGAACAAGAGAAATAAAATGGGCAGGAAAAAGAAATGAGCAGAGTTTTCTGGACATGTTGAACTATAACAAAATATCCAATATTTGTGTTATGAGAGTCCCCAAAGTGAATGGGTTAGGGCAAATGTTCAAACAAATAATGCATAAAAGATTTTCAAGCTGGTGAAAACCATATACCTGCAAATTCAAGAGGCTAAGCGAACTCCATACAAGAAAACCACAAAGAAACATATACCAAGACATATCATAGCCAAACTTCTGAATACCAGATACAAGAAACCCTTAAAAGTAGTAAGAAAGGGCCAGGCACGATGGCACAAGCCTGTAATCCCAGCACTTTGGGAGGCCAAGGCAGGTGGATTTCCTGAGCTCAGGAGTTTGAGACCACCCTGGGTAACATGGTGAAACCCCATCTCTACTAAAATACAAAAAATTAGACAGGCACGGTGGTGTGTGCATATACTCTCAGATACTTGGGAGGCTGAGGCAAGAGAATCGCTTGAGCCCAGGAGGTGGGGGTTGCAGGGAGCCGAGAATGCAGCACTGCACTCCAGCTCGGGCTACAGAGTAAGACTCCATCTCAAAAAAAAAAAAAAAAAAAAGAATGAAAAAGAAAAAGTAGTAAGAAAGAAAGAACACCTTACCTCTAAACGGAACAATTCAAGTGACGTGACAGCATGTTTCTCATCCGAAAACAGAGAGGCCAGAGCAACTACCACAGTGAGATTCCAATACTGAAAGAAAAGAACTCTAAATCCAGAATTCATACCCTGTGAAAATATCCTTCAGGAACGATGGGGAAATCAATCATTCTGAGATGAAGTAAAATTAACAGAATTCGTCATCAGAATTCCTATTGCATAAGATATGCTAACATTCTTCAAAGAGAAAGTGAAAGATTAAAAGAAATTTTGAAACACAGGGAGTGGGGAAAGAATAATGGAAAGAATATAGATAATGGTAAATACAATAAACTTTTCTTCTCATACTGAGTTTCCTTAAATAAAAAAAGTTGATATTGCTTCAAATTATGACTAAACTTTAAAAGGTGACAACACAAAACATGTGTGAAGATGTGTATTAACCCATTTTTATACTATAATGAAGAAATACCTGAGACTGGGTAATTTATAAAGAAAAGGAAGTTTAATGGACTCACAGTTCCATATGGCTGGGGAGCCCTCACAATCATGGTGGAAGGCAAAAGAGGAGCAATATCTCATCTTACATGGCAGCAGGCAAGGGAGCATGTGCAGGGGAACTGCCCTTTACAAAACCATCAGATCTCATGAGACTTATTCACTATCATGAGAACAGTGTGGGGAAAAACCCACCCCCATGAGTCAATTACCTCCCACTGGGTCCTTCCCACAACATGTGGGGATTATGGAAGCCTCAATTCAAGAGGAGATTTGGGTAGGGACACAGACAAACCATATCAGAATGCAAAGAAAATTGGTTACTTGTGTATTGCTGGAGGTAGTGTAAAATCATGCAAAACTTCAGAAAATGGAAAATAATGCCATGAAGGTCAAAAGGAAAGAAATGGATGGAAATATATTTTATTATAAGGTTCCTTATAATATGTGAAATAGTATGCTATCACTTAAAGGCAGATGGTGATAAATTAAAGATATATATTATAAACTCTAAACTTACAATCAAAACAAAACAATAAGTTATGTGGTATTATAGTTAATATAGTTACTATATAGTTAAAAAGTCAATGAAATCAAATCAAAAAGAAATCAGAAACATTCAATTAATTCAAAAGAAGGTAGATCAAGAGGAAGATATAAACAAAGGACAAAATGGAGAAAGAGAAAACAAATAGCAAGATCTTATTAATGATCACATTACATTTAAATGTTCCAAATATCAATTACGAGGCAGAAGTTGTAGTTTGGATCAAAAGCTAAGATGTAGCTGTGTGCTTTCTACAGGAGAGTCATTTTTGGTGATAAATAGATTAAAAGTAAAAGGAAAAAATACCACATATCACCCTAATCCAAAGAGAGCTAGACTGACTATGTTAATATCAGCAAAGAAAATTTCAAAGTAATAAATGTTACCAACTCCAAAGGGGGTCATAATATAATAATAAAATGATAGACTTATAAATAAGACATAATGATCCTAAATTGTTATGTAGCTAATGTGAGAGCTTCAAAACATGAAACAAAAACTGAGAGACTATGGAAAAATAGACAAATTCACAGATATAGTCAGATATTTTTAACACCTCTCTCTAAATTGGTTGGATAAATTAACAAAAATAATCAATATGTAGCAAGTTTATTTTTGAGCCCCAAACCATATGTGACTCAAATGCCTATCAACTGGTGGTGTATTCATGCAGTGGAATACTACTCAACAATAGGAATGACAATTAATATGTGAAGCATATATCAACACAATTATGCTGCACTATTTATATTGACAGAAAGTAGGTCAGTGACTCCCCAGCAGTGGGAGTGTGGGGCAGAAAAGGAAGGATTAGGAAGGGGGATGAGGAGACTCAAGATGTGGTTTTGGTAGTGGTTTCACAAGGATATACACATGCCAACATTTAGCACATCATACAGTTTAAATATGTGTAATTTATTGTCTATTATATTTCAATAAAGCTTCTAAGTATTTTTTGTAGAAAGGTGAATTCTGTGATCCATTATTAGAGAAGGAAATGATTATTTTCCCACCTCTTTTTTGTAGGTGAGAGAGGACCAGTAGTTGTTTACTCATTTCAAACAGTAAACATGTCCCTCAATGTCGAGCTCTCCTTCTGCCACAGCAGTTCTGTGCCTCCTGAGTTGTTTCCATCACCCTCCAGTCATTCAGGACCACCAATAAGATTTGTGACATTTCGAAAACTGCCACCCAGTGCCTCCTTTCCCTAATCTGCTGGATACAGTTAATAAGATTATCCTATGTTGCCATCATTTGCTTTGGGGATTCGTAGGTTACGTGATACTTTATATATACGGAAAGTGTTTGAACAATGTTTTATGAAGACTTGTCAAAAACATATATTTTGAGGTTTTTTAAAAATATTGCCATTCAAACAGAAAAAAATCTTCTTCTCTGTTTATAAAACCTTATCAAGAGATTCATCTGTGTTTTATCAGCATAGAAACAAGAGTTGCCTATAAATTTTTACTTCACCTCCTCATTATCTGTTTGTTTTTTTCACCACAACTTGATGCCAATGAGGTTTATCTCATTGCTTCTCTGAATTTGCTTTTGAAATCACAGTGACTTCCATCTTGCTTTCATCCTCATCTTATCAGATGTGTCAGAACCCTTTGAGGCTGTTGATCCCTTCCTCCTTCTCAAAACATTCTCTGTTTTCCTCTTTAGTCATCGACTTTATTCTCCACTTTAGTTACAAGTGTCTCCCATTTCTAATCTCTAAATGTTGAAATCTCCCCCACACAGTCCTCAGCTCCAGTCTGCCCTCCATGTTCACGCACCCAGTGTCCTCACACAATACCATGGTCATCCACAGCTAATGACTTCTGCATTTATATCTTCAGACCGGACATTCCTAAGAGGTTGCCACTCATATCCTAAATTGCTTATTCAAATTTCACCTCAGGCATTTATTAAACATCTAAAAGCACACATGTCAAAAAGACACTCCCAACACTCATCTCACCCTCATCATTTCGTTTATCAAGACAAAATCCAGGAGTGATCACAGAGGCACCACCAGTGTTGCTGCAGTCTCACCTCTGATTATTAGTGCAAGTAATAAAGGTGATTAAAGGTATAAATGATTTTTTAAAATTTTACTTTAGGAGGAAGCGTGAGCAAACAGTCCCAAAAAGGTGCTCATGGATAGCTTAAAGCAGGAGATGATTTTTCAACTCAACTTTGAAGAATGAGAAGCAATCAATAGCAGTAATATTCATAAAGGATTTTTAGAAAAGTGTTCTGAAATAGGTAAATTGGAAAGCAATGATATATCAGTAGAACACTGGGTCCAGAGACAGGAGAAGGGTGTAAAAGTGGTGAAAGGCATTACATGAAGGTGGGTCAGGTTCTAAATAACTTTGAGTACTCCACAAAGGAGATTAGACTAATTGAAGGTTTTGCAGCACAGCAGTGAAAGTTAGGGGGAAAAATCTAGAACTATGTGAAAAAGAGATTTGTTGAGAAGTAACCCGAGGTCAAATAAGACTAGTTATGCCACCACTTTAGTAGTCCAAATGCAAGATGGAAACAAAAACGGGGACAGCGGCACTGGGCAGCAGATATAGAATGATTTAGAAATTATTGAGAAGGATCTAGCGCTAACCTTGCCTCATTCAGGACATTAGTTTCTTACACTTGATCTGGATGAAGTCACTAAATTGAGTTTTCACATGTAAAAAGGGAGTAATAAATGCAAGCTAGATCAATGAGTTGATTTAAGACATTAATGTGTCATTAGTGGCATAACTTTCAAATAGTTTGATATTAAAAATATTTTTTAAATGCCCATTCTCACCACATGCTGCATTTAGGATTGGGGATTATAAATAGAATGATAATTTTCATTAAGAAATGTGTGGATTCCAGAAAACTCAAGAAATCATTATTCTTCTCAGTTAGTTTATCCATTCATCTATTGGTGGATGTATTTGTTGCTGACAATTTGGGGAAATTATGAATAAATTGAATAAATAATTATCAGTAAAACTGTTACAAATATTCATGCATAGAAGTTTATACTGGCATAGTTTTTTAAATCAATTGGGTAAATGGCTAGAAATTCAAATACTGGACTATGCTCAGTTTTATAAGAAACTGTCGAAATGCCTTCCAATGGTTGGACTAATTTACAGTCTCACTGGCAATAAATGAGGGTTTCTAATGCTTTGCAGAGTTGCCAGTAGTGGTTATCATCAGACTTTGCATTTGAACCATTCCAATAAATATGTAGTGATATCTCATTGTTGTTTTAATTTACATTTCTCTAATGATGCGTGATGCTGAATGTCTTCTCATATATGCCTATTTGCTATCATCTTTATAGATTTTTGGTTAGATGTCTTCTCAAATCTTTTTGCCTGTTTATTAATTAGGGTATTTGTTTTGTTATTGTTGAGTTTTAAGAATTTTTTTGCATATTCTGGAGATAATGTTTTTAAATCAGATATATGACTTACAAAGATTATTTCAAACTGGCTTCCTATCACTTATATAACTACTCTAACCCGAGAAATAATCTAATATTTACAAAATATACTATCGATAATTTTTTTTTATCTTTTGACCAAACAAACTGGTAATTTCATGTTTATTTTCAATAGCTTTGGTTTCAACATAAGGATTTAAGTGGCTTTAAAATGATCTTATATTGCTTCTCTTTATTTCAAGATAAAATTTATAACTTTAATCTTAGTTCTTTCATGATGTGTCTAGATTGTTTCTAAGATAAACACATAAACAAATATTATTTTAGTTATATTTCCAAGTACACTTAATATTTTGTATTGAGTCTGGTTGTGCATTTTTTTCTTAAAAGTCTCTGCCAAAAATATGAATATCATGAGATAAAGGTATATTATTATGCATGTACAAAGATTATAAAGGTATCCATCAAAATTTTAAAAATAATTATTTTCAGAAGTGTTGAAATAATTCAATTTATTTTATTTAATTTACAGATCTGTTCTAATATTTCTTTAACAATCAAAAGTAAATGTCTTATGGTGTCTATTTTGTAATAAAATGCTACTTTAATTGGTGTAAATAATTGTATGTGACTAATATAATTTTTAAATTTTTTCATTTGAGAAGTAACTATAAAATAATATAAACATGTGCTATCTTCCAAAGGATATGAAACAAATAATAAGTATCCCTTTATGCGAAACTACAGAAATAATTACATGTGAGGTAAAATCATTTCTGCCATTTATAGCACAGGAATGAAACTTATAAATGTGACTGTGTAGGTGGCTCACACTTGTAATCCCAGCCCTTTGGGTGGCTGAGGCAGAATGATCACTTGAGACCAGGAGTTCAAGACTAGCCTGGGTAACATAGTGAGATCGTTTCTGCAAAAATAAAGAATATGTATATAAAAACTTAAAACATTAGCCAGGCATAGTGATGCATGACTTTGGTCCCAGCTACTTAGGAAGCTGGGGTGGAAGGAGTGCTTGAACCTAGGAGGTGGAGGCTGCAGTAAGCTTTTATTGCATCACTGCATTGCAGCATGGGTGACTGAGACTCTGTCTCAAGAAAAAATAAAAAAATAAAATAAAATAAACTGATAAAACAAAAAGAGAAAAGAAACTTACAAATGACACTATAATGAGAGTGTTAGAGAGAAATGTGTTATCTTTGGTCATTTCATAAAATAAATCAGGATGTGAAAGAGAGTCCAGAGACACAGACTCTAAAATTAGTCTGATTCTTAGAAGGGAATAGACCAGCTGAAAGGCTCTGATCTGTGCATGCTGGGTTGAGGCAACATCCCTACTTCTCATGGAGTCACAGACAACATTAATTTTCTCCTACTAGTTTGGAAAAGAAGAGCTCTAGCACAGATTTGCTGTCATTCCTCCTAGGAGCATCCCCAGCATTCCAGCCATAATTCAGCATCAAGAGATATTCAACATCCAGTGGTGTCTCCCTCTCCAAATACTCTCCTGAACCAAGTACACTGCCATCTGGCAGGTGTAGAACACATCGTCCAGGGTTCTCGGAAGGTTCGGTTAGATGCAGTTCAGATAGCACATTATAAAGGAAATCAAAGAATTGCTTTAAAATGCCTCAATCTTTAATTTAAAGCTATTATTTGGCAACTAACTGAAATGCAAATAATCATGTATATATTGCTTTTCTCCCTAAAATAGCTATGTCAATATAATCTACTTATGTAACTACATAATTTCCTATGTTCTACACACCTTTTTAGATGATTAGTGAAGACTGCGGCTATGAGTGCCTCAGGTTAACACCTGAACTCTCCAGATCATATTTTTGTCTCCTGATGCCTGAATGTATTATGAATTTCTTTGTTACCAAGCCGCATTTAACTGCTTACAATATTCTCAATAGAGTGCTCCAGTGATACAATAACTATATATAACTTTCATTTAGTTTGCCAAATCCAATTTGAGATCTTAAATTTTTCTAACCACAGGAAATCATAGATACAACTTTTGGAGTGCAGTGGCGCAATCTCGGTTCACTGTAGCCTCCACCTCCCAGGGTCAAGTGATTCTCATGCCTCAGTCTCCTGAGTAGCTAGGATGATAGGTGCGTGCCATCACGCCCGGCTAATTTTTTATATTTTTAGTAGAGACATGGTTTCACCATATTGCCCAGGCCGATCTTGGACTCCTGACCTCAAGCAATCCGCCTGCCTCAGCCTCCCAAAGTGCTGGGATTACAGTCATGAGCCACCGCACCCGACACTAAATCATAGATATATCTCTTGACTTCAAGGAGTTTGCTATTAATTTGTATAAATGAAAAGAACATTGATGACAATACCAGAACATTAATCAATAATCCATCAGTGTGGTAAACTGTAATTTTAAAATAATGAAACAATTCTGCTTACACTCACGTTGTTTATCTTTTACAGGGATGTGTAACCAATAAAAGTATGATGAATTCTGCTGCCTCTGCAGAATACAATCAGGACGTTAAGAGAGGACAGTGAATCGGGAAATGAAATACGAGGTCAGTGTTGTGGTCCTTCATTGACAAGCTGTATGACTGTTAAGAAGTTCTTAGTAACTTTTTTGAAAATTTAGGTATTAAAATTAGAAATGGTAATACAAGGATAGAGGGATTCTGTGAAAATAAATGAGAATGGAAAATGAGTACCTCTGTAATGGCATTACATATATAAAGATTCCTATTGCCTAGGGAATAAGTCAGTTAACCTTTCTATTCTTGTTTCACCTATGTCTTAATAACTGGCATAAAATATATCATTGTTCTCTCCCTATGATACAGTTTCTCAGAATAGAAGAACAAAATTAATGGACTTGACCTTCTTCACAATGATATTGTAAAGACTTATGAGTTAAGTTTTATAAAACACTAGCAAGAATATAGTGACATTCTCATTAATTATAAACATACACATTATAGGAGGCCATGTTCAATGAAATCATTCTTTTATGTTTCACACTGACTCCTATGAGAGCGGTAGTCTGAGCATATACTTATCAGCCCACTATATAAAATTGTACCACATATACAAGAGAAATGGTTGGGCCATTGTAGTTTTGTAATCATATTAATGAAGTAATTTTGGACAAAGGTGACTAGTATTAACGTGTTAGTTCCTATAGTTACCTGTGTGGCTTTGGGCACCTTCTCCCACATGACGGGTGGATGTTTCCTTGTACTGCCTGGAGTCTTTCTTCAAGACCAGGTACTCACTTTCCCAACTGCTTGGGACTAGCAGCTAAATATTTCCAAATATCTGTAACACAACATTGCAAATATTTCGTCTCAGCATATCAATAGCCTATATTTTATTAATGGTGTATTTTATTATACAGATTATTCTTAGCTTTCTTGTGGTAAAATTGATTAAACTTGTATTATAGAACTTGTCTTTAGGCATGTTATTTGATTTTAAAAAGTTCTTTTTCTATTTTTCCGATGCTTTTACCACCGAGTTTTATTAGTATTTAAATATAATGAAAATATTACCTTGAGTGATGACAATTTATATTATTAAATGTTAGCTGTTTTTCTCCAAATCATTTTTAAAATAATCTTTCCCACATAACTGAAATGTCTTATGATAATGCTGACATAACGTGTTTATTTGTTTACTTTTATTTGTTTCACTGATTTGTTTCATCCTGTTATAATATCAAGGTATTTGTTTTAAGAACTTTAATCTATATAACATTCCTTGATTTCTGGTGAGGGAAGTCAATCTATTTAACCATACCCAAGTTAAAATATAAACTATTTCCAACAACCCAGAACTCTCCCCCTGCCGCATTTTAGTGAACACCCCCAGGTCAGAGTTTAACTCTATTCTTACTTCTATGATTGTCAACTTCTTTTGCTGGTTCTTAAAAGCAGAATAAATGGAATTATCAATGTACTTAATTGTCTAACTCCTTTGGTTTAACATAGTATCATTAAAATCAACCTTATTGATGCATTTATCCATAGAATGTGTAGCGTTATAGTAACTGAATATACCACAATTTATTTTATACTTATTTTTAGGCATTTGGAACTTTTCCAATTTCTTCATATTATGAAGCAAGGTACTTGGAACATTATTGTAAAGACCTTTTTGGAGATACTTATCCCATTTATATATATATAGGAATGGGAATGGTGGAACATACAATAGACATATGTTTTTCTTTAATAGCTGCTGTCAAACAGGTTTCCAATATGTTGTACTAGTTAATCGTCCCACTAACAATATAGAAGAGTTCCAGTTCCTCCTTGCCATCAGAAGATATTCTCATTTTGCTCTGGACATGTTTGTTTTACTCATAATGTATTTATAGTGTCATTTCATCAAGGTTTTAACTTCCGTTTTCCTGATTATTAATGATGCTGGACACTTATTCAAATGCCTGTGGAGAATTTTTATATTTCTTTGAGATGCTTATTTAAGTCTTGCAATGATTGCATGGGTCAGATAATTAAAAAAAAAAAAAAAAGAAACTCACAAAATTCCACAGACCATACTCACAGTAAGCTTTTATTCTAATAAAGACAAAAGACACAAAACAGTAGGGGAAAAAACAACAACAACAACAACAAACAAACAAATGAAAAAACATGCCGGCAAATATTGGAAGCCTAGTAGCTCCCCAGAATTTTGTCTTAAGTTATTCAGTATTTGTTTTATCTCTGCACATGGGCCATTATTTATATTATTTATGAATTACGTTATATATAAGTTGTGAAGTATACTGTGAGTCCTTCAACTTTGTTATTGTTTGTATTTTTTCAATATTTTCTGGGTTATTCTAGACCATTTTCATTTTCATACAAATTTTAGAAACAGTTCATAAATTTCCAAATTACGATGGAGCTTTAGTTTGGATCTCATTGAATATATAATTACATTTTGAGGAGAACTGACCTCCTAACAAGACTGAATATTCCAATCCATCAAGATGATAGCTTCTTTAAATTCTCCCAGTGATGTTTTGCAGTTTTCAATACATAAATTTTGCATATCATTGCCAGGTTGAATCGTAGGTCTTTAAAATTTTAATGCTACCAAAAATAGTGTTTTTAAAAATTCCTATTATTTTTGCTAGTTAGAATTACCTTTTGTATATTGACTGTGAATCCAGTACCCTTGCTGAATTGACTCATTTAGCGAATTTATAGATGCTTATTAAGTATAACCAGTTTTTTTTAAGATTCATTTGTATTTTCCATGTGAACAACCATATCAACTACAAATAAAGATTTATTTAGTGCTTTCTTGCCTATCTTTATACTGCTTAATTATTTTGCATGTCCTATTGCCTTCGTTAGGACCTTCACTACAATGTTTAATATAAGCAATGTTTAATATAAGCCATATAGTCATCTTTGTCCTTTTACCACAATTTCACGATTATGATAGCCGTAGCTTTTATAGATACCCTTTATCAAATAAGAAAGTCTCTTTCCATCTCCATTTTCCTATGGGGGTTTATTAAAAATGTGTGTTGAATTTAGCAGTTGTGTTTCAGAACCTGTTGAGTGTTTTTTTCAATACTCTGTCAATGTGGTGCATTGCATTGATAGACTTTTTTTTCTTTTTTTCCTTTTTTAAAAAAATAAAATAAAACAGAGTCTGTCATGCTCTGTCATGCAGGCTGGAGTGCAGTGGCAAGATCTCGGCTCACTATAACCTCTGCCTCTTGGGTTCAAGCAATTCTCCTGCCTCAGCCTCTCGAGTAGCTGTGATTACAGTACAGACATGCACCACCATGCTCGGCTAATTTTTGTATTTTTAGTAGAGACAGGGTTTCATCATGTTAGCCAGGCTGTTATCAAACTCCTGACTTCAGGCAATCTGCCCTCCTCGGCCTCCCAAAGTGCTGGGATTACAGGCGTGAGCCGCCGCACCAGGCGTGATTGATTTTTTTCAATGTTAAGCTCAGGTGCACTGCCAAGAAAAGCACCAGTTGGGTACTACTTTTCTGATATTTCTGTGAATCTATTTTGCTAATATTTTGTGTTTTTGAGTTAATGCTCATGAGAGATACTGGTCAGTAATTTTTTCCTTTCTCTCTCCTTCTTCCTTTTTTCCTTCCTTCCTTCTTTCTTCTCTCCCTCCCTTCCTTCCTTCCATCCTTTCTTTTCCTTCCTTCCCTCCTTCTTTCCTTCCTTTTATAATTACTTTTCATATATCAGTATCTAAATTATGCTGACTTCATAAAACAAGTAGAGAAGTGTTCCTTCCTCCATGAATTTCTCTAAGAATTTGTGTGAGTTTGGAATTTGCTTCTTAAATGTTTGATAGAAATCAGGCCATCTTGGATGGGAAATTTTGTTGTGGGAAGAGTTTTAATTAGGAATTAAAATTTTTTAACAGACATACTTTTTTTCAGATCCTTCTGTTTTTACTTTTTGTTAGCCTTTTTAAGTTGTGTTTTTCACTCAAAAACTTCTTTACAATTGTCCCAGATTACTAATATGCATGTAATATTAATATGTACATATTTTTGTCCAATTTTCTACTTCTTATATTAGTAATGTATATTCACCCTCTTTTGTTCTTTATACTTCTTGCTACAAATTTATTATATTAGTCACTATTTTGGCCACATCGCGTATGTTTTCCTATGTTTTATTTATTTTTAGAATTAGTACACCATATTTCTTACTTTGTCTTCTCATTTTTCATTGAGTATTTGGAAGGCGTTGCATAATTTCTAAATATGAAGTACTTTTAGGATTTCTTTTTATGATTTATTTTTTGTTTATTTCACTTGTAATCAGAAAACAGGCTTTGTATGTTTCTATTCTTTTCAATTGGTTGATATTTGTTTTGTGGCACAGTATGTAGTCTCTTTTAGTAAATGTTCCATTTGCAACTGAAAGTAATGCATCTTGGAGATATTATTTTAATGTCAAATAGGTTAACACAATAATGATTTTTCAATTTTCTGTATGTTTACTACTGCTTCTGCTTCATTTATCAGTTATTGAGAGAAATGTGCTAAAATTTACAACAATATCTGTGTGTGTGTCTATTTCTTGTGTTTGTTCTGACAATTTTAGCTACAAAATTTGAAGATACGATTTTAAGATCTTAAGATTTTAGGATTATAACATTTTTCTTTTGAATTACCTCATTCATCATTATAACTTATCTGTCTTTATGACTAATACTATTTGTTTTAAAGTCTCCTGTGCTCAATTCCTAATGAAGTCACAAAAACGTCTTTTTGATATTGTTTGTGTGCTGTCTTTTCCATGTGTTTACTTCAGTTATTTGTGTCCTCTATATTGTGTTTCTTATAACAACCAACAATCGTATCTTTTTTTGACCTTGAACCTGACAATCTTTGTCTTTTTTAGACAAATTAATTTATATACATTTAATGTAATTACTGATATATATTGGTTTTAACTGTATCATATTTTCATTGATTTTTAAAAATTATCTTCTCTCTCTTTTTGGTTCCCCTCTTTTCTGATTTCCTTTGGGATAATGCAAGTTTTTATTAAATTATTTTATTTTATCTCATTTCGGTTACTGTTTATATTATGGCTTCATAAGAATTTCATTTGATTCATTAGAGTTTTCTTTAAATTGATACTTTTACCATTTCCTAAATAAATCAAGAAACTTACCTCCATTTGTTGTTATCCCTCCTTTCCATTCTTATCATAGATATTTTATTACTCTTTATGTAATAAAATCCATAAAACATAGTTATTAGTGTTGCTTTATTTAGTCAAACATATTTGATCCTTACCCACACATTTGTCCTTGCAAGTAATCGTCATTATTTCATGCATACAATAGACAAGGTTCAATCAAGAAAGTAGAACATATATGGGTTATTCAAGAATGGATTTCATGAAGGATTTAGACCTTGATTGCTGAAATTGTTGGAAAACCTGGTAAAGAGGAAATCTAAATGGAGACTTTAGGGTGTAAGAGGAATTACCAATAAAGCAAACTAAGAAGCCCAGGATGTCTAACTGCTGAAGTGGGACTTCAAATAAATTACTGGTGGAGTGGTCTTTGGGAAGCTGCTGCCTCTGTGATTCAGAGGAGGGTTTCTGGTAATAAGTCTGGGCCACTGTTGAACACTTGGAGGTGTCACAGAAAAGGGAGAAGGCAAGGTAGAACTTCGTCCTCAGTCAAGTTTCCCATGGACTCAGGGCAACCTTCCAAGAGTAAATTGCTTTAGCATAACTTCTGCCCCCCAAATCAGATGTAGCTTCCTCTTTGGTACAACTGTGACTTGCGATCATGCATTAAAAGCAATTCTGGAAAATATAATTTCCAATTAAAATAAGTCAATAATAGAAAGAGCCAGTATAGCACAACTTCTGTTAAGATGGCATCCAGGTACCCGTTTCCACAATTTTTAACTTTCAAACAATGACAATAGTAAAATTATGCTTGATTACTTATGACATAATTATCCCTCATACAATCAAAAACATGGCAATTAAAAAAGGGTATGTAAAGTTCTGTGACATGATCACTGGGTAATTTTCATTTTTCTAGCTGTGTCATTTGATATTTTACAACATATATACTGAGATATAGGATGATCCACTTTAACAAATATTAGGTTAAAAATAGGTTCATAAAGGAGAGAAAATGACAGAAAATTGGTATACACACAAACATATTCATATTAAAACAATGAACAAATACTCATAAGTTCTGTAGTTCTCATTTCTATAACTATTCACTTGGTGGTAGTTATTATTTATGCTTTATTTACCCATATTCCCTTCACTTTAGAAAGTCCATCAGCCGGTGTTGGTTCCTTAGCTGGAGAAATAACCAAAGACTTCATCAACGATGGGTCTGTTCATTAAAAGTTCTGCCTGTATTGGGCTAATGTAATTTAACATTTACGTTTATCAAAGGACCTGAGTGAACTAAGAAGGATTTCCTGAGTTCCAAGCTTCTTCCTACTTCTACTGTGTAACAGAGATTCAACTTCCTTCTGATATCAAGGAACAATCACTCTAACACATGTAGCAATTATATTTGCCAGTTGATTTCACTGGCCTGAGGAGCCTACTGACTAGAATCCTTCCAGAGCTTTGAATTTAATGAAACCATCATATTTTCTGATCAAAGTATTTAATCTTTGGGAGCAAAGATTTGAAATCAGCAGAGTCCAAAATCTCAAAGATGGGATACAAAAATATTGCTGGTAGGTCTTTAGGGTAATGAGAAAAGGAGCCACTCTGAGCTCCACATCTCGAACTCACACCAGTAGATCCCAGCAATGGGAGGACGAGCACCATATTCTCAGTGCTGATTCAGTCCCACAAAGTGTCACCAGCCACTAGTGTCATTCAGAAAGACAAAACACTTGAGGAAACTAATAAATAAGGAAATCTGAATAAAGCATGGATTTAGTTAACAGTAATTTATTAATATTAGTTCAATTCGTTGTAACAAATGTATTATATGGAAGATGTTGATAATGGGAAAAATGAGATGTGGGAACTCTCTGTACTATCTCTCAGTTTTTCCATAAGTCTAAAACTTATCTAAAATAAATCACATTTTGAAACTCATTGAATATTACAAGAAAAAATAAACAAGAGCCCTCCCACCATTCTATTATTGGTCTAGCTGTGTCAAAATGATAAAGAATATGGTAGGACCAGTAAATCCATGAACATGTGCTTGTGCTGCACTTCATTTGCTACAAAATCACTCACATGTTCAGAATCAATGTAGTGTGGATTACGATGACATTGAATAATGTGTTCGATAAGCTCACAGAAGGAGATTTTGGCAGAAATACTTTGGTCAGAGAAGGAAGGCATAGCCATATCCAGAGTAAGTGCCCCTTTCTCTGCAGAAAGTTACCCAATGTAATCAACCTGGAAGGCATAGTCATATCTAGAATAAGTACCTATTTCACTGCAGAAAGTTACCCAATGTAAAGCAACCTGCTAAGTGGCTGCATTGTCTACTGAGAAAATGGTGCCATTCACGGGCTGTGGGCTTGTTCTTGGTAAGCTAAGGAATCCACAGTGGTAACCAGATTGATTTTGAGAAAGGAAATCCATGTAGCTGAGTCCATGTGTAATGCCCATTCCTCTTGTCAGGCACAGTTTGCTCATGAGGCCATTGGCTGAGTTTATGGGCATCTGAGGCAAGAAGCTCCCTAGTATCTACTTAACAGCTCATCTTGTCCATCTGACTATTAAAACTCTTTGCTACTAAGACTGCTATTTAGTGAGTATTTACATAAAACACAAATATTTTCACTCTCTGTGCCTCCTTGGAAAGGTCATTCCATACCTTTTCTTAAAACCTTTTCACCAACTTTCCAAATATATTCCCTCCAACTTCCTGAGTATTGAGCCAGACAATGGTCTGTTGTTTCTGAATCAGTGAGGATCCCTATGGCTATCTCTCTTTCTAGGCAAAAAGAATCACTTGGTGCCCTACTCAAAGTACTGCCCACAGGATGGAGGATGCAGAACAGCATTTCCCCCCATCACTGTTCTTCAGGATGACACCAGAGTGGGACTGCAGTCATTCAGGTGTCTGCCGCTGGATAGTAACAGAATACTGTGGAGACCAATCTGAAAGCCAGGAGCAATTTTTTCATCCTCAGTCAACAGTTCATAGAGAATACTTGATGCAGGTTGTGAGAAGGAAAACAATGCACCAGGAGTCTGTGCTCTGGGAATCTGAGTCACTTAGTGGTGAAAATTATTTACTTGTGCCCAATCTCAGGCATAACTTCACCTGTTTGATGAAATGCTTGATGAGCTGGACAAATGCCATTCGTTACAGGCAGGCAGCTCAGGCTTCATGGCAACAAAGCAGCCCATGGCCAAGCGTTTGGTCTCTAACTAGCCTAGGAGTGAATCAGAAGTGGTTTCTCAAACTGAGAATACTTACTGGAAGAAAATAGCACAGTTTTCCTCCAATAGTAAAGAAGTCAAATAATTTATCCTAACAAAACCAAAAAAAAAAAAAAAAAACAATTTTGCAAAAATTCAACTATAATTCTCAGGAAGACTTAGGATTCACAACTGATATGAGTTGAAAAATCAGGAAACACAAATTTGGTGGGGAGTTAACTCTTCAAAAAATAAGTTTACAACCTTAGACGAAAAAAGAAACTATAGAAAGAAATGAAAACATAGAAATTATACAAAAGGATATTTCTTATTCCACTTAACAAATATGTACTGAATATGTACTATTTTTTCAGGCACTGTGAAAATACAATGTTGATCAAAATAATGGATACCATCGCTACCTTCAGGGAGCTTATACTGTAGTCAAGGTGATGAGAATAATAAAAGCCATGCATCTAGACACATATAGATGCAACATTAGGATGGCTAAAACACCGAAGCTTAAACAAAGAGCTTGAGCAGTCAACTGTAAAAACTTCATAAAACTTTTATGTCAAAATATTTATAATAGCACTGTGAAAGTTAATATCTTTATTTAATGACAAGCAGAATTTAAACTTTCCATTTTTTCTGTGTCTAGTGTTTATTTGTGAGTCTTTGTAAATCATATTAATCATTTTTTCCAGTTACTATGGCTACAGAAAAAACTGTCAAAAAATGTGTGGTGAGTATGAAACAACCACTTATACTTACAGAGTCTATGGGTCAGGAATTTGGACAGGGCACAGTACATCTCTTCTTCATTGTATCTGGGTTCTCAGCTAGAAGAGTCAAAGCCTAGGGACCAGAAATAAAGATTCATCCATTCCTATGCTGGGTGGTTATGCTAGCTGGCAGCTGAGACATTGGCTGGGGCTATCTCAAAACACTTATATTGAGCTCCTGCATGTAGCTCCCTCTTCCTCACAGCATTTTGGGTACCTTCCAATGGTGAACACCCATGGGAGAGAGAGAATGAAGAGAGGAGTGCTGGGTGGAAGCTCTACCATTTTTATGATTCAGTCTTGGTTGTCACATTGCATCTCTTCCACCATCCTCTATACCCAACACAGTCATAAACTCACCCAGTTTGAAGTGGAGTGGAAATAGACTCCGCTTCTTGATGAAGAATGGCAAGGTTTTGGAAGGGCAAATAGTATTGGAAATACTGCTATAGCATTTTTGGAAAACACAATCTTTCACAATTAAGGTTAGTGATTTTATTTAATTGTTTTTCAGAAAAGATCTAGTTTGTCAGCTGGGCGCAGTGGCTCAGGCCTATAATCCCAGCACTTTGAGAGGCCAAGGCAGGAAGATCCCTTGAGGTCATGAGTTTGAGACCAGCCTGACCAACATGGTGAAACCCTGTCTCTACTAAAAATACAAAAAATAGCTGGGTGTGCCAGCATGCACCTGCAATCCCAGCCACTTGGAAGGCTGAGGCAGGAGAATTGCTTATTCCTGGGAAGGGGAGGCTGCAGTGAGCCAAGATTGTGCCACTGCACTCCAGCCTGGGTGACAAAGTGAGACCCTGTCTCGAAAACTAATAATAATAATAATAATCCCATTTGTCAATTGTCAGTCAGCAAATATTTATTGGTAATTATGTGTTAGGCATCTTTCTAATTTCTGAGAATATGGCAGTAATAAGAAATACCTCCTCAGAGTTACATTTTTGTGGTTTTAATTGAAACAGTATTATTCATCTACTCAGCAATGTTCTTCATACCCTTTAAAGGCAGCTCTCAACTCACACTGATGGTCATTACTACGCTTGCTGAAGACAAATGACACCATTTAAAATAAAATGTGAAGTGATGTAACAGTGAGTCAAAAGAAATGCCTTATATGTTTGTAGGTATACTTTGTATGCTAGTATGGTGTTTCACCCAGTCAGGTATTTAATAGGCAAACCGCTTTAAAAGACCCTAGTGTCTTCTAATGTGCTGTATTACTATCTAATTTGGCCGCTTAATTTGAAAGCACATATATGAGAGTTACGGGAGATATCAGGGAACTTTATCATAGACCTGTATGATTTGTATCATTTATCTCTTGTAAGGTCTTTCTTAGTGAATCAGTCATGTATTGAAATGAGAACAACCTTGGCCGGGCGCGGTGGCTCAAGCCTGTAATCCCAGCACTTTGGGAGGCCGAGACGGGTGGATCACGAGGTCAGGAGATCGAGACCATCCTGGCTAACACGGTGAAACCCCTTCTCTACTAAAAAATACAAAAAACTAGCCGGGCGAGGTGGCGGGCGCCTGTAGTCCCAGCTACTCGGGAGGCTGAGGCAGGAGAATGGCGTAAACCCGGGAGGCAGAGCTTGCAGTGAGCCGAGATCCGGCCACTGCACTCCAGCCTGGGCGACAGAGCGAGACTCCGTCTCAAAAAAAAAAAAAAAAAAAAAAAGAAATGAGAACAACCTTGGGCCTGTGCCAAGTCAACATTCTCACCAAAATTCAGGAGCCCAGGCTTTGTGCCCTGGCTCAGCTCAACAACTCCAACTGACTCAGTGTTGTGACTTCTCATGAATGGCCCTTCTCCCGAAATAACTTTATTTCTTCATCAAAGACAGAAAGACTGGTAGGACTTGGGCATTTGTCCAAAATTATGTCTTAATTCACTTTAATTTTTAAAAATTATACCAGCTAAAGCATTTCCAGAAAGAAAATTGGACAAATCTGGTATCTTGGTCTAGAAATCTTTTAAAATTGTCCTCTGATTTTTAAGATTATGTAATTCTAATTTTAATTATCATATAAAGAATACATTGAAATACAGAAGCGCACTCTTTTAGGTTTACTTTCGCTTTTTAAAACTGTCATTACTCCACAAAGAAGGGAAACGTAAAGTTTTTTCTTTATCAAGGATGCATTATAGTATCACTTCTTCTAAAAAAAAAAAAAAAAAAAACTTTATGTTCTGCCCTCCAGCCCTCCAATCCCCAAATACCATTTTTACAAGTATTACTAATCAAAATGAAGAAATAATTGTCAAAAAAATCAAGCACATACTACAATGGCAGAGTTGTTAGAAGGTTAGCAATTATTTCCCAAATAAGAGAAATAAACTATCCACTTTTGAAGACATCCTATGTCTAAGTTATATCGTTGAACCCTCTATGTTAAATGAAATTAGAAGGCTCCTAAACTCCACTTTGGAACAGGAAGCTAAGGTGTGAGGAGGTTAAATAAAGTTCCTAAACTGACATTAGTAACTGTCAGCCTGTCTGCAAATGAGACCTAAACATTTGCATTTCTGTCACTCTTTTTATTGTTCAATCTCTTACCTCAAAAAGCGGTGACTGTAGAAACTGATGAATATTTTCTTCTGTGACTATTCTGGGAAATAATCAGCTTGCTACATTTTCATTCACAGATGTTGAAAGGGACAATGATAAGCTCCACAATTAAGCACAATTTTAGGGAGCACAGAATAAAAATGAAACATCAGGATTCAAGATGTTATGCTATTATTTATTGTCTGTGTGTCAGATAATTTATCCTTTATGGGTCTCAGACTCTCCCAGTCATATAGAAAATTTGAATTAAAAATATCTACCTTGTAGAATTTATGTGACTATTAAAGGAAATAATATCGGAAAGCATTTACCCAGGGCCTAAAATCAGGCAGGCACACAATGAACGTTAGCTGTTTTTATTGTTATCTAGAATAGAGTTGGGAAGTAATTTGATAGATTGTTTTTATTCTGAGGGAGTGTTGAGAAGCAGGTCAGAAACTGTATGCATAGTCAGGACAATTTTTGTGTTAATGAATGACCAATTTCTTTATTATTGTGAAAATAGACAAGCCTAGTCTTTATCATCTGTTCCCTGAAAAGGGCCTAATTTATTTTTTCTATTGCAAGTGAATTTAGATAGAATTCAAAAATGAATGCCATGGTAATTTTTCCTTAACCCCAAGCCAGATGCTTGCGATTCAATGAAAACTGATTTAAAATATTACAAAGAAAAGGAATGTGTCCACATTTGAAAAATATCAGTAAATGGACTGAAATAACTCAGGTTGAAAACAGATGATATAATGATAGTCATTTTCTTTCTGCTTTGAGAATTTGTCCCAATACTATAGTGCTATCCTTCCTATTTGAGCAATAACACTATTGACTGCAATTATTCTCTGTGTGGGGTATTTACTGAAAAGACCCTTGTGCAATGATTATTTGCTACACGCTGTGCACACTTGAAAAGAGAGCTTTGATTTCCAAAAACAGCCCTTTGTTGCACTGTTAGTTTTTTATCCCTTCATCTTAAACTCATAATCTGACTGAAGCATTTATGCTAAGAATCTTATTTCCAGCCAGTTCTGACGGCAGCATCCCAGTCCCAGGACTGCAGGACCAGCAGCACCACAGAGAAGCCGCCTATCCCGACGTGGTCCTCCATGTACGCCACTGTCGTCCTCCACAGACTTCAATACAGGCTCCAGGTGGATATACTGCCCTCTTGCATTCTGTGTCTACGTGTAGTCCGAAATATTTGTGAGGGGTATATATGCAACATTGCCAGGATAAGTGTGTATGACTAGCAATGACTGCTGACCCAGACATTTCTTCATGCATTTAGAGTGTTTACAAGTAAAATACAAAGTGACCGGCCATCTGCGGTGGCTTATGCCTATAATCCCAGCACTTTGGGAGGCCGAGGCAGACGGATCGCCTGAGGTCGGAGTTTGAGATCAGTCTGGCTAACATGGTGATACCCTGTCTCTGGTAAAAATATAAAAGTTAGCCTGGTGTGGTGGTGTGCACCTGTAGTCCCAGCTACTCAGGAGGCTGAGGTAGGAGAATCCCTTGAACCTGGGAGGCAGAGGTTGCAGTGAGCCAAGATCAAGCCACTGCACTCCAGGCTGGGTGACAGAGGGAGACAGACTCCATCTCAAAAAAAAAAAAAAAAAAAGTAACAACAACAGAAATTGCAAAAGAAGGCCTCTGATGTTATCCTCCATAAATAATTCCATTTATGTACAGTTTCCAGAACACAGAGACTGAAAGTAGGTGACTGTTTGCCTAGGGTTGGATAGAAGATAGAAAATAACTGCAAATGAGCCCATTTTGGGATAATGAAAATGTTGTAAAATTAGATAGCAGTATTGGCTGCAAGACTTTGCAAATCCTAGAAAACCCCAATTTTTACTCTTTGGTGAATTATATGGTATAAAAATAATATATAAGGCATTTAAGCCAAATGCACTAATTTAGATTTATTTCTAGTGTATAACTTCAACTTACGATGAGTGAGAGTTTGAGTACAAATCTGTTTAATGACTTGCCAAACCTTCAGAGATTATTTCAAATTTTGTTTCATATTTTAGGACCTTAAGCCACTTTGTTTCAAAAATCCACATTTTATATCACTTATTAGAAAGTAAATATTATCTGTTTTCCCATTAGGTAAGGATGGATCCACTGACTTAATTATAAAAAGTTCTCATAATCTGAGCTCACCTTTTTTCTAATTGCTGCTCATTTAAGGATGCCTTCACTATGCTAGTTAAACAGCATGTTTCACTCTGTCATCCAGGCTGGAGTGCAGTGGCGTGATCATGGCTCCCTGCTGCCTTGAGCTCCTGGGCTCAATCAGTCCTCCCACCTTAGCCTCCAGAGAAGCAGGGAGTACAGGCGGGCACCACCACACCTGGATAATTTATTTTCATACTTTTCATAAAGATGAGGTCTCACTATGCCGCCCAGGCTGGTCTCAAACTCCTGAGCTCGAGGGATCTTCCCACTTCGACTGCCCAAATTCCTGAAGTTACAGGCACAAGCCACCACACCTGGCCCTTTTTCCTTTGTTTTCTACCCCAAAACTGTCTATAGTTTTATGATCCCATAGATAACTGTGCAAGTCATAGTTTTTGTATGTGAATGTAAAGTTACTATAGTTATTTTTGTAAGATAAAAGTAAATTATGAAGCATTACATACTGTGAAAATACTTCTGATGTTAGAAAAAACTAAGTGACTAAATATTTGTCAGGCTGTGTCCTCATCTAGGACCAGCTTACATTATCAAATGCTTAAGTGTAAAAATCTCTTCTAAGTGAACGTATAGAATTCCCTATTAGTTACCGGTTGCTTCTTTTAGGATCTAGTTCTTTTAAAAAAAAAAATCTATTTTAGGTTGAGGGGCACAAGTGCAGATTTGTTATACGGGTAAACTCATGTCATTGGGGTTTGTTGTACAGATTATTTTGTTGCCCAGGTACTAAGCCTAGTACCCAATGGTCATTTTTTTCTGATCACCTCCCTCCTTCTACCCTTCACCCACCATAGGGCATGAAGTGTCTCAGTGTTTATTGTTTCCTCAGTGTCTACTGTTCCCCTCCTTGCGTCCAGCTGTTCTCATCATTTAGCTACCACATATAAGTGAGAATATATGATATTTAGTTTTCTGTTCCTCTATTAGTGTGCTAAAAATAATGGCCTCCAGGTACATTCATGTTCCTGCAAAGGACATAATCTCATTTTTTATGGTTGCATAGTATTACATGGTGTATATGTACCATGTTGTCTTTATCCAATATGCCAGTGAAGGGCATTTAGGTTAATTCTATGTATTTGCTTTGGTGAATAGTGCTGCAATGAACGTATATGTGCATGCGTCTTTATGGTAGAATGATTTACATTCTATGCATATATACCCAGTAATGGGATTGCTCAGCTAAATGGTAGTTCTGTTTTTAGCTCTTTGAAGAATCACTACACTGTTTTTCACAATGACTGAACTAATTTACACTCCGATCAACAGTGTGTAAGTGTTCCTTTTCTCTGCTACCTCACCAGCAACTGTTATTTTTTGACTTTTTAGTAATAGCCATTCTGAGTGGTGTGAAATGGTATCTTACTGTGGTTTTGATTTGCATTTCTCTAATTGCCAGTGATATTGAGCTTTTTTTCACATGCTTGTTCACTGCATGTACGTCTTCTATTGAGACGTGTCTGTTCATGTCCTTTGTCCACTTTTGAATGGGGTATTAGATTTTTTCTTGTAAATCTGTTTAAGTTTATTATAGATGCTGGATATTAGATTTTTGTCAGATGCATAGTTTGCAAACATTTTCTCCCATCCTGTAGGTTGTCTGTTTACTCTGTTGATTGTATCTTTTGCTGTGCAGAAGCTCTTTAGTTTAATTAGGTCTCATTAGTCAAGTTTTGCTTTTGTTGCAACTGTTTTTGGCATCTTCGTCATAAAATCTTTGCCCATTTCTATGCCCGGGATGATATTGCCTAGGTTGTCTTCCAGAGATTTTACAGTTTTGGGTTTTACATTTAAGTCTTTAATCCATCGTGAGTTTATTTTTGTATGTGCTGTAAGGAAGAGGTAAAGTTTCAGTCTTCTGCATATGGCTAGCCAGTTATCACAACACCATTTATTGGTTAAGGAATCCTTTACTCTACTGGTTGTTTTTGTCAGCTTTGTTGAAGATCAGATGGTTGTAGGTGTGTGGCCTTATTTCTGGGTTCTCTATTCTGTTTCATTGGTATGGTCTATGTATCTGTTTTTGTACCAGAGCCATGCTGCTTTGGTTACTGTGGCCCTGTATTATAGTTTGAAGTCAGGTAACATGATGCCTCCAGCTTTGCTTTTTCCTTGGGATTCCTTATCTATTAGGGCTCCTTTTTGCTTCCGTAGGAATTTCAAAATAGATTTTTCCACTTCTGTGAAGAATGTCATTGGTAATTTAATAGGAATAGGATTGAATATGTACGTTACTTTGAACAGTATGGTCATTTTGATTATACTGATTCCTCCTATCCATGGGTATGGAATGTTTTTCCATTTGTTTGTGTCTTCTCTGATTTCTTTGAGCACTGTTGTAACTCTCATTGTAGAGATTTTTCACCTCCCGCTTTGCTGTATGCCTATGTGTTTTCTTCTTTTCATGGCAGTTGTGAATGGGATTGCACTCCAGATTTGGCCCTTGAATTGGCTTTTGTTTGAGTATAGGAATGCTAGTGATTTTTGTACATGAATTTTGTGTTCTGAAACTTTGCTGAAGTTGTTTATCATCTGAAGAAGCTTTGGGGCTGACCCTAGATATAGGTTGGATTTTCTAGATATAGAATCACGTCTGCAAACAGAAATAGTTTGGCCTCCTCTCTTCCTATTTGGATGCCCTTTAAAAAAAGAGAAAGAAATTTATCTTTCTAGTTTGAAGCATACTCCTTCAGTACCTAGTTTATTGAGAGTTTTTAACATGAAAGGATGTTGAATTTTATCAAAAGCCTTTTCTACCTCTATTGAGATAATCATGTGGTGTTTGTCTTTATTTCTGTTTATGTAATGAATCAAATTTATTGATCTGTGTATGTTGAATCAACCCTGCATCCCAGGAATAGAGCCTACTTGATCATGGTGGATTACCTTTCTGATGTGCTGCTGGAATCAGTTTGCAAGTATTTTGTTGAGGATTTTTGCATTAATATTCATCAATAATATTGGTCTGAAGTTTCCTTGTTGTTGTTATTGTTGTTGTTGTTGCTGTTGTTGTTGTTGTGGCTCTGTCGGATTTTGGTATCAGGATGATGTCGGTCGCATATAATGAGTTAGAGAGGAGTTCCTCCTTCTCAATTTTTTGGAATACTTTCAGTAGGAATGGTACTAGCTCTTCTTTTTACATGTGGTAAAATTCTAAAATTCTACTGTCTGGTCCTGGCCTTTTATTTGTTGTTGGTAGGTTATTAATTAATTATTCCATTTTGAAGCTCATTATTTTTGGTTCGTAAAGGGAATCAATTTCTTCCTGGTTCAGTCTTGAGAGGGTCTATGTGTACAGTAATGTATTCATTTCTTTTATTTATTTATTTATTTATTATTAGTATACTTTAAGTCGTAGGGTACATGTGCATAACGTGCAGGTTTGTTACATATGTATACTTGTGCCATGTTGGTGTGCTGCACCCATCAACTCGTCATTTACATCAGGTATAACTCCCAATGCAATCCCTCCCCCCTCCCCCCTCCCCATGATAGGCCCCGGTGTGTGATGTTCCCCTTCCTGAGTCCAAGTGATCTCATTGTTCAGTTCCCACCTATGAGCGAGAACATGCGGTGTTTGGTTTTCTGTTCTTGCGATAGTTTGCTAAGAATGATGGTTTCCAGCTGCATCCATGTCCCTACAAAAGACACAAACTCATCCTTTTTGATGGCTGCATAGTATTCCATGGTGTATATGTGCCACATTTTCTTAATCCAATCTGTCACTGATGGACATTTGGGTTGATTCCAAGTCTTTGCTATTGTGAATAGTGCTGCAATAAATATACGTGTGCATGTGTCTTTATAGCAGCATAATTTATAATCCTTTGGGTATATACCCAGTAATGGGATGGCTGAGTCATATGGTACCTCTAGTTCTAGATCCTTGAGGAATCGCCATACTGTTTTCCATAATGGTTGAACTAGTTTACAATCCCACCAACAGTGTAAAAGTGTTCCTATTTCTCCACATCCTCTCCAGCACCTGTTGTTTCCTGACTTTTTAATGATCGCCATTCTAACTGGTGTGAGATGGTATCTCATTGTGGTTTTGATTTGCATTTCTCTGATGGCCAGTGATGATGAGCATTTTTTCATGTGTCTGTTGGCTGTATGAATGTCTTCTTTTGAGAAATGTCTGTTCATATTCTTTGCCCACTTTTTGATGGGGTTGTTTGTTTTTTTCTTATAAATTTGTTTGAGTTCTTTGTAGGTTCTGGATATTAGCCCTTTGTCAGATGAGTAGATTGCAAAAATTTTCTCCCATTCTGTAGGTTGCCTGTTCACACTGATGGTTGTTTCTTTTGCTGTGTAGAAGCTCTTTAGTTTAATGAGATCCCATTTGTCAATTTTGGCTTTTGCTGCCGTTGCTTTTGGTGTTTTAGACATGAAGTCTTTGCCCACACCTATGTCCTGAATGGTACTACCTAGGTTTTCCTCTAGGATTTTTATGGTATTAGGTCTAACATTTAAGTCTCTAATCCATCTTGAATTAATTTTCATATAAGGAGTAAGGAAAGGATCCAGTTTCAGCTTTCTACTTATGGCTAGCCAATTTTCCCAGCACCATTTATTACATAGGGAATCCTTTCCCCATTTCTTGTTTCTCTCAGGTTTGTCAAAGATCAGATGGCTGTAGATGTGTGGTATTATTTCTGAGGACTCTGTTCTGTTCCATTGGTCTATATCTCTGTTTTGGTACCAGTACCATGCTGTTTTGGTTACTGTAGCCTTGTAGTATAGTTTGAAGTCAGGTAGCGTGATGCCTCCAGCTTTGTTCTTTTGACTTAGGATTGTCTTGGAGATGCGGGCTCTTTTTTGGTTCCATATGAACTTTAAAGCAGTTTTTTCCAATTCTGTGAAGAAACTCATTGGTAGCTTGATGGGGATGGCATTGAATCTATAAATTACCTTGGGCAGTATGGCCATTTTCACAATATTGATTCTTCCTATCCATGAGCATGGTATGTTCTTCCATTTGTTTGTGTCCTCTTTTATTTCACTGAGCAGTGGTTTGTAGTTCTCCTTGAAGAGGTCCTTTACATCCCTTGTAAGTTGGATTCCTAGGTATTTTATTCTCTTTGAAGCAATTGAGAATGGAATTTCACTCCTGATTTGGCTCACTGTTTGTCTGTTACTGGTGTATAAGAATGCTTGTGATTTTTGCACATTAATTTTGTATCCTGAGACTTTGCTGAAGTTGCTTATCAGCTTAAGGAGATTTTGGGCTGAGACAATGGGGTTTTCTAAATATACAATCATGTCATCTGCAAACAAGGACAATTTGACTTCTTCTTTTCCTAACTGAATACCCTTGATTTCTTTCTCTTGCCTAATTGCCCTAGCCAGAACTTCCAACACTATGTTGAATAGGAGTGGTGAGAGAGGGCATCCCTGTCTTGTGCCAGTTTTCAAAGGGAATTTTTCCAGTTTTTGCCCATTCAGTATGATATTGGCTGTGGGTTTGTCATAGATAGCTCTTATTATTTTGAGGTACGTTCCATCAATACCGAATTTAATGAGCGTTTTTAGCATGAAGGGCTGTTGAATTTTGTCAAAAGCCTTTTCTGCATCTATTGAGATAATCATGTGGTTCTTGTCTTTGGTTCTGTTTATATGCTGGATTGTGTTTATGGATTTGCGAATGTTGAACCAGCCTTGCATCCCAGGGATGAAGCCCACTTGATCATGGTGGATAAGCTTTTTGATGTGTTGCTGAATCCGGTTTGCCAGTATTTTATTGAAGATGTTTGCATCGATGTTCATCAGGGATATTGGTCTAAAATTCTCTTTTTTTTGTTGTGTCTCTGCCAGGCTTTGGTATCAGGATGATGTTGGCCTCATAAAATGAGTTAGGGAGGATTCCCTCTTTTTCTATTGATTGGAATAGTTTCAGAAGGAATGGTACCAACTCCTCCTTGTACCTCTGGTAGAATTCAGCTGTGAGTCCATCTGGTCCTGGACTTTTTTTGGTTGGTAGGCTATTAATTATTGCCTCAATTTCAGAGCCTGCTATTGGTCTATTCAGGGATTCAACTTCTTCCTGGTTTAGTCTTGGAAGAGTGTAAGTGTCCAGGAAATTATCCATTTCTTCTAGATTTTCCAGTTTATTTGCGTAGAGGTGTTTATAGTATTCTCTGATGGTAGTTTGTATTTCTATGGGGTCGGTGGTGATATCCCCTTTATCATTTTTTATTGTGTCGATTTGATTCTTCTCTCTTTTCTTCTTTATTAGTCTTGCTAGTGGTCTGTCAATTTTGTTGATCTTTTCAAAAAACCAACTCCTGGATTCATTGATTTTTTGGAGAGATTTTTGTGTCTCTATCTCCTTCAGTTCTGCTCTGATCTTAGTTATTTCTTGCCTTCTGCTAGCTTTCAAATGTGTTTGCTCTTGCTTCTCTAGTTCTTTTAATTGAGATGTTAGAGTGTCAATTTTAGATCTTTCCTGCTTTCTCTTGTGGGCATTTAGTGCTATAAATTTCCCTCTACACACTGCTTTAAATGTGTCCCAGAGATTCTGGTATGTTGTATCTTTGTTCTCATTGGTTTCAAAGAACATCTTTATTTCTGCCTTCATTTCGTTATGTGCCCAGTAGTCATTCAGGAGCAGGTTGTTCAGTTTCCATGTAGTTGAGCGGTTTTGATTGAGTTTCTTAGTCCTGAGTTCTAGTTTGATTGCACTGTGGTCTGAGAGACAGTTTGTTATAATTTCTGTTCTTGTACATTTGCTGAGGAGTGCTTTACTTCCAATTACGTGGTCGATTTTGGAGTAAGTGCGATGTGGTGCTGAGAAGAATGTATATTCTGTTGATTTGGGGTGGAGAGTTCTATAGATGTCTATTAGGTCTGCTTGCTGCAGAGATGAGTTCAATTCCTGGATATCCTTGTTAACTTTCTGTCTCGTTGATCTGTCTAATGTTGACAGTGGAGTGTTGAAGTCTCCCATTATTATTGTATGGGAGTCTAAGTCTCTTTGTAAGTCTCTAAGGACTTGCTTTATAAATCTGGGTGCTCCTGTATTGGGTGCATATATATTTAGGATAGTTAGCTCTTCCTGTTGAATTGATCCCTTTACCATTATGTAATGGCCTTCTTTGTCTCTTTTGATCTTTGATGGTTTAAAGTCTGTTTTATCAGAGACTAGTATTGCAACCCCCACTTTTTTTTGTCCTCCATTTGCTTGGCAAATCTTCCTCCATCCCTTTATTTTGAGCCTATGTATGTCTCTGCATGTGAGATGGGTCTCCTGAATACAGCAGACTGATGGGTCTTGACTCTTTATCCAGTTTGCCAGTCTGTGTCTTTTAATTGGAGCATTTAGTTCATTTACATTTAAGGTTAAGATTGTTATGTGTGAACTTGATCCTGCCATTATGATATTAACTGGTTATTTTGCTCGTTAGTTGATGCAGTTTCTTCCTAGCCTTGATGGTCTTTACATTTTGGCATGTTTTTGCAATGGCTGGTACCGGTTGTTCCTTTCCATGTTTAGTGCTTCCTTCAGGGTCTCTTGTAAGGCAGGCTTAGTGGTGACAAAATCTCTAAGCATTTGCTTATCTGTAAAGGATTTTATTTCTCCTTCACTTATGAAACTTAGTTTGGCTGGATATGAAATTCTGGGTTGAAAATTCTTTTCTTTAAGAATGTTGAATATTGGCCCCCACTCTCTTCTGGCTTGGAGAGTTTCTGCCGAGAGTTCTGCTGTTAGTCTGATGGGCTTCCCTTTGTGGGTAACCCGACCTTTCCCTCTGGCTGCCCTTAAGATTTTTTCCTTCATTTCAACTTTGGTGAATCTGGCAATTATGTGTCTTGGAGTTGCTCTTCTCGAGGAGTATCTTTGTGGCGTTCTCTGTATTTCCTGGATTTGAATGTTGGCCTGCCCTACTAGGTTGGGGAAGTTCTCCTGGATGATATCCTGAAGAGTGTTTTCCAACTTGGTTCCATTTTCCCCCTCACTTTCAGGCACCCCAATCAGACGTAGATTTGGTCTTTTTACATAATCCCATACTTCTTGCAGGCTTTGTTCATTTCTTTTTCTTCTTTTTTCTTTTGGTTTCTCTTCTCGCTTCATTTCATTCATTTGATCCTCAATCGCAGATACTCTTTCTTCCAGTTGATCGAGTTGGTTACTGAAGCTTGTGCATTTGTCACGTATTTCTTGTGTCATGGTTTTCATCTCTTTCATTTCGTTTATGACCTTCTCTGCATTAATTACTCTAGCCATCAATTCTTCCACTTTTTTTTCAAGATTTTTAGTTTCTTTGCGCTGGGTACGTAATTCCTCCTTTAGCTCTGAGAAATTTGATGGACTGAAGCCTTCTTCTCTCATCTCGTCAGTCATTCTCCGTCCAGCTTTGATCCGTTGCTGGCGATGAGCTGCGCTCCTTTGCAGGGGGAGATGCGCTCTTACTTTTTGAATTTCCAGCTTTTTTGCCCTGCTTTTTCCCCATGTTTGTGGTTTTATCTGCCTCTGGTCTTTGATGATGGTGATGTACTGATGGGGTTTTGTTGTAGGTGTCCTTCCTCTTTGATAGTTTTCCTTCTAACAGTCAGGACCCTCAGCTGTAGGTCTGTTGGAGATTGCTTGAGGTCCACTCCAGACCCTGTGTGCCTGGGTATCAGCAGCAGAGGCTGCAGAAGATAGAATATTTCTGAACAGCGAGTGTACCTGTCTGATTCTTGCTTTGGAAGCTTCCTCTCAGGGGTGTACTCCACCCTGTGAGGTGTGGGATGTCAGACTGCCCCTAGTGGGGGATGTCTCCCAGTTAGGCTACTCAGGGGTCAGGGACCCACTTGAGCAGGGAGTCTGTCCCTTCTCAGATCTCAACCTCCGTGTTGGGAGATCCACTGCTCTCTTCAAATTTGTCAGACAGAGTCATTTGCGTCTGCAGAGGTTTCGGCTGCGTTTGTTATTGCCCTGTCTCCAGAGGTGGAGTCTACAGAGACAGGCAGGTTTCCTTGAGCTGCTGTGAGCTCCACCCAGTTCGAGCTTCCCAGCAGCTTTGTTTACCTACTTAAGCCTCAGCAATGGCGGGCGCCCCTCCCCCAGCCTCGCTGCTGCCTTGCCGGTAGATCACAGACTGCTGCGCTAGCAATGAGGGAGGCTGCGTGGGTGTGGGACCCTCCCGGCCAGGTGTGGGATATGATCTCCTGGTGTGCCTGTTTGCTTAAAGCGCAGTATTGGGGTGGGAGTTACCCGATTTTCCAGGTGTTGTGTGTCTCAGTTCCCCTGGCTTGGAAAAGGGATTCCCTTCCCCCTTGCGCTTCCCAGGTGAGGCAATGCCTCGCCCTGCTTCAGCTCTCGCTGGTCAGGCTGCAGCAACTGACCAGCACCGATCATCCGGCACTCCCCAGTGAGATGAACCCAGTACCTCAGTTGAAAATGCAGAAATCACCGGTCTTCTGTGTTGCTCGTGCTGGGAGTTGGAGACTGGAGCTGTTCCTTTTCGGCCATCTTGCTCCGCCCCTCCCAAACTGTTCTGTATTCATTTCTTCTAGATTTTCTAGTTTGTATGCACAGAGGTGTTCGTAGTAGTCTCTAATGGTTATTTGTGTTTCTGTGGGTTCAGTGTAATATCCCCGTTTTCATTTCTTATTGTGTTTATTTGAATATCCTGTCTTTCATTCTTTATTCATCTAACTAGTGGCCATCTATCTTATTAATTTTTTCAAAAGAAAAAAAAAACAACTCCTCGATTCATTGATCTTTTGGATAGTTTTCTACGTCTCGATCTCCTTCAGTTCAGTTTTTCTTTTGGTTACTTCTTGTCTTCTGATACTTTTGGGGTACGTTTGTTCTTGTTTCTCTAATTCTTTTAGTTGTGATATTGTTAATTTAAGACTTTTATAGCTTTGTGATTTGGGCATTTAGTACTATTAATTTTTATCTTAATACTGCCTTAGCTATGTTCCTGAGATTTTGTTATGTTGTATCTTTGTTCTCATTCATTTCAAAGAACTTCTTGATTTCTGTCTTAATTTCATTATTTACCCAAAAGTCATTCAGGGGAAAGTTGTTTAATTTCCATGTAATTGCATGTATTTGAGAAATTTTTTTTTTTTTAGTTTTGATCCTATTTTTATTATGCTGTGATGACCTAATTCTTTTTTCTTCTTCTCTTCTTCCATTGCTCAAGGTTCAGGATTAATTCTCATTTTATTCTTTGGTAAACTAATAATTTGCTGTTACTCTGTCACCTTTTTAAGAGATGTTTGGACACAGACATTCATTATTTCATATCTATGAATCCATTAGTAATTAGTTCAATCACCAATCCTTGGGCTGTGATTGTAGCTTTGGAACTTACTGTATTAGTTTACTTGTATGTGTCAGCTTGGCTAGGCAGAGTCCCCAGCTATTTAACCAAACACGAATCTAAGTGTTGCTGTGGGGGTACTTTCTAGATGTGGTTAATATCTGCAACTAGATCTGGCCTTGGACCACAGACACTATGATCTTTAGTTACGGCTTTAACATCTCCTACTCAGGCTCCAAAGTGTATAGCAGTGCCACCAAAACGAATCTCCTACTCTGCTTAAAGATTAAGAAAGGATGTTGCCACATAGGAATAGAATTTTAAAACTCATGATGTTCCCAGTTCATTTGGCTTCTCGATACCCTCCTCATCATGAAACACCCTGTGAATTCTCTCTGCATTCTGCTAGAACTGGGGCTGGATCTCATGAAAACACCAAGTAAAGAAATGTCTTAGACAGCAGATGTCCAATATCCTCAATAGTGTGGAAGGGCCTCATTTAATCCATTAAAAGTCCTTAAAAGTCAAATACTGAGGTTTCCCAGAGAAGAAATTTTGCATCAAGATGACATCATTAATCCTGCCTGAGTTTCCAGCCTCTACCACTTTCAAACTTGCCATCCCCCACGATCATGTGAGAAAATTCCTTTGCATAAATTTCTCCTATATATGTACATCTGGATATCTCTCCTATTAGCCTGTTTCCCTAGTGAGCCTGGCTGATGTGGTTCACTTTTTGCTTCACTTCATGTCTTCCTATTTATTTCTTTTTTATTGTTCCTTATGTTATTGGGGTACAGGTGGTATTTGTTTACATGAGTAAGTTCTTTAGTGATGATTTGTGAGATTTTGGTGCACCCGTCACCCGAGCGGTATACACCGCATCATATTTGTAGTCTTTTATCCCTCACCCATCTCTCACTCTTCCCCCCAAGTCCCCAGTGTCCTTTTTATCATTCTTATGCCTTTGCATTGATAGCTTAGTTTCCACATATCAGTGTGAACATACAATATTTGACTTTCCGTTCCTGAGTTACTTCACTTAGAATCATAGTCTACGATCTCATCCAGGTTGCTATGAAATGACATTAATTCATTCCTTTTATGACTGAGTAGTATTCTACCATATAAATATACCATGGTTTCTTTATCCATTTGTTGATTGATGGGCATTTGGGTTGGTTCCACGATTTTGCAATTACGAGTTGTGCTGCTATAAACATGCATGTGCAAATATCTTTTTCATTTAACGACTCCTTTCCCCACTCAGTAGTGGAATTGCTGGATCAAATGGTAGTTCTACTGTTAGTTCTTTAAGTTAAGTTCACTGTTTTCCATAGTGGATGTACTCATTTACATTCCTACCAGCAGTGTAAAAGTGTGCCCTGTTTACCACATTTACTCCAACATCTCCTGCTTTTTTTTTCATTTTTTGGTTGTGACCATTCTTGCAGGAGTAAGGTGGTATCGCATTATGGTTTTAATTTGTATTTTCCTGATAATTAGCGATGTTGATCATTTTTTCATGTGTTTTTTGGCCATTTCTATATCTTCTTTTGAGAATTGTCTATTCACGTCCTTAGCCCACTTTTTGATGGGATTGTTTTTTCTTGCTAATTTGTCTGAGTTCGTTGTAGATTCTGATTATTAGTCCTTTGTCAGATGTGTGGATTGTGATGATTTTCTCCCACTCTGTGGGTTGTCTGTTTACTCTACTGACTGTTCCTTTTGCCATGCAAAAGTTCTTTAGTTTAATTAAGTCTCAACTGTTTATCTTTGTTTTTATTGCATTTGCTTTTGGATTTTTGGTCATAAAATCCATGCCTAAGTCAATGTCTAGAAGGATTTTTCCAATGTTATCTTCTAGAATTTTTACCATTTTAGGTATTAGATTTAAGTCTTTAACCATCTTGAGTTGATTTTTGTATCAAAAAAGAACAAATCTGGAAGCATCACACTACTTGAGTCCAAACTGTACTATAAGGCAATAGTCACCGAAACAGCATGGTACTGGTATAAAATTAGGCACACGGACCAATGGAATAGAATAGAGAACCCAGGAATAAACCCAAATACTTACAACCAACTGATCTTTGACAAAGCAAACAAAAACATAAAGTGGAGAAAGTACACCCTATTCAAGAAACGTTGCTGGGATAATTGGCAAGCCACATGTAGGAAAATGAAATTGGATCCTCATCTCTCACCTTATTTATTTCTTTTTATTTTTCATTTTTATTTTCTTGCCTGTCAGGTCATACAAGGCCTTTTCCCATTTATTTCTGATCTTAGGAAAATGTTTACATTCCTCCAATTCCACAGTCTATGTAATAGTTCTATGTTTTAAATTTCCATTTAAAGTAACCTTGCCCTAGAAGACAGGGTAAAATATTAGTAAACAGTATTTTCACTGGTTACTTCTTGAAATATGTTCTTTTTCTGTCTCAGATTCTTACTTCCAATTGGCTCGATAATGCCATTATAATTAGGAAACAATAAACTAAAACTTTAGAACTATAAACTGAAATTGTGTTCTCAATTTTTAAGTCTATTCCAGACTTGGTCAATATCTCAAAACACAAATTAGAATATGTTGCTGTAGTAAATCACCTTCTTATGACCCCATAGGTAGTACCTTCCTTTTTCCAGAACAGCGTGTTGATGCTATCCAACATGTTGTATTAATGCACACTGCTCTGATGATACAATGAAGAAAATAGCATATGCCTGGAAGAAGCAGAGTTAGTGAACAAAAGTATGAATACAAGGTAGAGATTAGTAATTTTATTACTGTAATTATGTCTGATTTATGAAAATGTTCATGTGAAATGCTTATACTGGACTTTGAGAGAAATGTGTATTTTCATGCAGTTTATCAAATTTTAAAATTATGTAGGTTTTATAATGCATTAAATTATTAAGACAAGATATGACTGGGTCTTAGGGAGCACACAGAAAAGTAATAAGTTTAAATTACAATTAAACACAAAGTCAGAAATGTTTGCTGTTTTCCGTAGAGAAATAGAAATTGTCAGTATTTTAGAGCTTATTAGTCAGTTGAAGTTGTCCTTTGTCTTCACTTCTCGTATCATGTTTTGCTATCTTTCTGTTTTAGCATGAATCTGTTAGATGTAGCAAATGTCACCCAAATAATTCTCATTAGGACCACATTTTGGAAGGGGTCAGGGCATGGAACAGATAATACTACTCACAGTCTAGATTATACATTGTTTCGTTTTTTTCTACTTAACCCCTCACACATAAATTACAAAAAAAAAAAATTCATATGACTATAGTCATTTATTTTTACTAAAGGTATGATGAAATAGTTAACCAATATTGGACACCTGCTAAGTGAGAGGTACAATTCTATACAAACTACTGTGTTGGTTATTGTGAGTCTTTTGCCTCCGCTTATAAACTTTTGAATCAGTTTATCAATATCAATGGAATAACTTATTTGGAATTTTGATTGGGATTGCATTGGATCTATAGATCAAAGTGGGAAGAACTGACATCTGAAAATACGGTTTTCTTATGTATGAACATGGAATTTCTCTTTGTTTATTTGGAACATTGTTGATTTCTTTTATCAAAGTTTGTATTTTCCTTGTGAACAGAAATAGTTTGATATCTTCTTTCTCAATACGAGTCACCTTTCTTTTTTTTTTTGCTTGTCTTACTGCATTATCTAGGTGTTCTAGTACAGTGTAAATAGAAGTGATGAGAGGGAATATGCTTGCATTGTTCCCAACCTTAGGGAGAAAGTATCTTGTTTTTCACCATTAAGTATGAGGTCAGCTGTACGGTTTTTGTAGATGTTCTTTTAAAGAAATTTCTTCTTTACTACTATTTTCATGAGGGGAATAATAAATTTTAAGAAAAAATATAAAGCAAAGGAAGAGAAAAAAATAAACAAGAGGGTTTTTGGTTTTGTTTTTAGCGTGTTCAGGAAATTGTCTCTGAGAAGTAATACTTCAAACTCACATTAAATGAGACAGCTTTCCATGTCAAGATTAGGTAAAAGAGAATTCTAGGAGAAAGGAAGTAGAACTATAAACATTATCAGTGCAATTTAGTTGGGTATTAACAAAACTTTATTTTTTTTTTTCATTTTCTCCTGCATTCATTCTGGTTTTTTTTTTTTTTTTTTTTTTTTTTTTTTTTTACGTACGTAATATTCATTGGATTTAGTGCCTCCCTTATATTTTGTTTGTGTTCTGCAGATATTGTTTGGTATGATTGTTTATACTTACATGTAAAAGTCTAGAATATAGACTCTGTTCAATCTATACTTTTAAGAAAATAAACTTTTTTTACATGGGCATTTTTTCTACACCCAGATGAGACATTTTTGGTTTCTTGTGATATATGCAGGGCCCTGGTGTCCTTGTTGCACTCTAGTGATGATGTGGGAGGATTGGACTTCAGCCAAGTCAGGATGTCCACAGTAGGATGATATGTTTGGTAGGGGCATGCCCCCATATGGCCATAAAATAAACAAAGCGCTATCCTGCTTCTCTGATCTAAACAATAAAAACAAAACAAAACACTGGAACTTTCCAGAATTAGAACTCCAACTTAGGCCTGTTTTTTGTTGCTCAAGTATAAAGACTGAAAACTCTTTTTTGTTGTTGAGATTTGTATTAGTTTCCTATTGCTGATCTAAAAAATTATTACAAATTTGGTAGCTTAAAACAACACAGATTTAGTATCTTTCGCCATCTTACAGTTCTGGATGTCAGATGTCTGAAATGGGTTTTGTGGAGCTAAAGTCAAGGTGTTTGCAGAGCGGTGTTGCTTCTGTGAGCTCGGGAGGTAATTCTGTTCCCTGCCCTTTCCAGTTTCTGGAGGCTGCCTGAATTCATGGCCCCATCATTCCAACTTAGGCTTTTATAATTTGATGTCCCCAACTCCCTGGCTTTCATCCTTTCATTGTAAGAGCACATAATCATATTGGACCCATATGAATAACCCAGGATAATGATCCCATCTTTATGCCTGCCACAAAATGTGACATACTTTCAATTTGCCCCTTCTTATTAGCCGCTGGCCAGCCGTGCATAGCTGACTTCTCCCCGAGCTCTCCTCCTCTCTGTTGCTTCCTGTCTGAGTTCTATTTTCAGGCTCTACTTGAATGTGAACATATTTTTATGTCCTTTCTCTCATGCCTGCTTCATTGGGTCCATTAATTCCTCACTGCTCAGGTCTTCTGGTGGCACTCCTCCTGGTTTTAAAATGGCGAAATAAATTAAATCTTATTTTTTATGTAGTCATTTATTTCAATAGAACTTTGAGAGAGAATGGTGCTAAAAATGTGTATCTCATAAACCATTTTGAATGGAAGGCAGTATATTTGATACAGATAAAAAACCTTTCTTTAAAAACTTCTTGATTTTCTTAAATACAAAATTGAAAGCTATTAGATAGACTAGATAAGAGTGTTATTTCAGAACTAGGAATGTGTTAACTTGTTCTTGATTATATTTCTGGAAACTGATCTTCCACTGGATAATAGGTACAACTTTAGTTGTTATAATTTAACAGATGACTTTAATTGAATATATTGTTTCCTTACAACACTTACCATTTATACGTGAAACTAAATATTTAATGAAAAGTTATTCTTTAGGGATACATTTCTATAGTCTCTGATATTTGAACACTTCATATAGACATGCAGACACACGCACACACAGACCCTTCAGAAAAATCTGTCATTTATATATAGTTTCCAGGATGATCTTTCATTTTTATTGGCTATAGAGTTCAATAGCACTAAATGAAGTCTATAACTCTATAGACTGTGAGCTCTATGTGGCATGGCCTGGCTTATCTTTATAAAACATCTTGTAGGTCTATTAATTTAAACAGCTGCCATATACTGACAGTTAAAAACTGTTTTTCAAGAGCATTCTTTATTGTTTTGTGTTTTTGCCATTGAGTCTCAATAAAATCACAGAGAAAGGAAGACACAACACAGTATCAATACCTTTAAAACATATATATTTTTACCCTGAGAATCTGTATATGTTTCACTTTATCTTAACACTTTTTGAAGTTTGGTGAATACAGTTGCTGTTGTTTTTATCAATTAATCTCACTTTTCCTTTTCCATGTATTTTGATAGGAGAATACGTATTTCCTTTTGAAAAGACTTTCCTTTGTGGTTTATTAGAAAATACTCTGTATTTCCATGCTATATACAGAAGAGGAACATAACCCATTGCTGGCCAAAGGATGAGTCCATAATGTTGGACTAGGTCATTGGTTTGATATTCATCATGCAACCTGGAGAAGAAAATTAGGAGAAGTGTCTACGGCTTCTGTGGGATAATAAGAAAAATGTGATTGGAAAGACAATAGGAGCCAATAGACACTATTGTCCCTTTTTTGTCTCAAAAGATAGTTAATTTGAGAATAATCCAATACAGAATGCAGAATGAATAAAAAGATTCAGATTCCTGGTTATATTATTTGAAACCCTAAATTCCTGAAAATTCACAACTTGAACTTCATTATTTAATGAGTCAATAAAATTCTTTTTTGTGTGTGAGCTAGTCTGAAGGTGCATTTCTCTCACTTGTGTCTGAAATAGAGTTGTCTAACAGAATTGGTAGTGGTAGTTGTTATCACACGATTGATGCTCAAATGGGGACTTGCGTAAGTGGAAATGTCTTGGATGTCCTCATCCTGGCTATGCATTGGCCTTTGTGTTTAGGTGGTGGCAAGTGGCTGGTACAAATGATGTCAAGTGGATGCTGGGATTGCAACTACGTGTATATTTCACCTACAATTTTAGAGGGTAGAGGCAAAGGGCAGATTGTCCTAGTAATTTGTGAAGCCGAATGGATAACATTAAACTGCAAAGAGAGCTCATGAATGTGTACCCAGATGCAAGACAGTGAGGCATATTGCTAAGAAATGAAAATCCTCAGGAACTGGATCCATATCTATGCTTGGACTCAGCCTTTACCTATTAGATGTTTCAATATTGGGACAGTCGTTTCAAATAAAAACCCTCAAGTCAGCGATAAAACAAAAATCAGAAATCATGTAATAGTCAACAACTATGTGTCTTTCTCATTCCTTAAAGTTCCTTAGTTTAAATAATTTTCAATAGTTTATACCTGTGAATATAAAATTTTTGAGCATCTTAATTACAGTTATATATTAAATTATAAAATAAAAAACAAGGGTTGCTCTAGAAATGGCATGAGATATATTTGTAACTTTAAAAATTGTAACATGTATCTTCTTTTCATATAATCATACCTTTCTTCTCCTCATTTTCTGTTACTCTTTTCCCCCTATTCCTTCATTTTGTCCTGCTAATCCCATTTCTTCATTGGACTAAAATCTTAGAAAGGCTACCCAACTTCTATTACATAGCCTTGCTTTTTGTTTTGCCTCCCATCATAACAAATGAACATGATAAACTTTGAGTTTCGAAATCATTTTTTGCAGCTAGTGACAACTATATGACCCAGTCTGGGTCAATGAAAGTAAACACATCAAGAGCATTCTTTGTAACTTCTGTGTCTCCTACTTTTCACATCAGTGTTATAAAGAAGTGATTCCTGGATGTGTGACAGCCATCATGAGATAATGAAGCAACCAACTGAGGGCTAAAAGAAAGCCAGCCTGCCAAAACAGTGGGATTGAAGGACTGAGAGCCTGGGTATCTCTGGGGATCCTATTCAAGCTCAGTGGAACCACAAATGAGCTTCTTTAACATTTTGCTAATAAGTAATGTGTTTCTACGGACATGTTTCCCTGTCATCCCAACAAAATAAATTATAATTAACCTGTTCATTCTCATTATTAGAATTTCACTGGAACTAAATTTATTATTATCTACATGCACATACACAGAGTCAGTTGAAGAAAATATGCACCTGTGTGTGATGTGTCACTGTATCAAGTTTTTAGGTAACATATTGCTAATTGAAGAATTGAAATTTATCCCCTAGAAATAATTGTGTGTTTCCCCCCTCCCCGCCAAGTCCTCCCTAATGAAACGGGAAAGGTTCTCTTGTGCCCCTCGCAGGGTGCGCGACCAGAAGGAGTGGCTCACTTCTTCAGTGCCCTGCTGCTCAAACCTCTAGGAGAGCATACAGACCGGCCGGAGCTGTTGGGCTCTGACCCCACGACAGCATCTCACGGTGGATATTTACAGCTTCTGAAGCCCCAGTGGGCGTGGGCTACTGTGTGCTCTTTCAGTTTTGCTGTCTACAGGCGGTTTGCGTTAACCAGCTTAATTACTTTTTACCTTGTCATAAGGATAGAGGGTTTTCTGTATCCCGGGTTCTTGCCTTGGTGCACCCGAGGAATCAGGTCACACCTGGGCTTAGAGAATGAGTGCAAGGTTTTATTGAGTGGAGGTGCTCTCAGCAGATGGGGGAAGTCAGAAGGGGATGGAGTGGGAAGGTTTCCCCCCGGAGTCTGGCCCCTCAGCGGCCCTGGCTTTCCTCCCACTGCCCAGGCCAAACTTTGCCTTGTTCCGCCAGTCAATGGCCTGCCGGCATGCAGGTGTCTGTCCTGTGCTCTTTTGCCGGCGTCCTCCCCTCGACATCCTCTCCATGTCCCGCCACTTGTGTCTTCTCCGTTGGTGTGCTCCTCTCGATGTCCAGTCACCTGTGTGTCTGCCTGCTAGGGTCTCAGGGGTTGCTTTGTTCTGTTTGTTTTTTTTGTTGTTTGTTTTGCTTTGTTTTGAGACGGAGTTTTGCTCTTATTGCCTGGGCTAGAGCGCAATGGCGCGATCTCAGCTCACCGCAACCTCTGCCTCCCGGGTTCAAGGGATTCTCCTGCCTCAGTCTCCCGAGTAGCTGGGATTATGGGCATACGCCACCACGCCCGGCTAATTTTGTATATTTAATAGAGACAGTGTTCCTCCATGTTGGTCAGGCTTGTCTGGAACTCCCAACCACGGGTGATCCTCCTGCCTCGGCCTTCCAAAGTGCTGGGATTACAGGCATGAGGCACCGCGCCCTGCCGGTCTCAGGATTTTCATAGGCACAGGATGGGGGCGTGGCAGGCCAGGGTAGTCTTAGGAAATGCAACATTTGGGCAGGAAAACAAAAATGCCTGTTTACCTAGGTCAGTGGGCACCGGCCCAGAGGTGGAGCCCTAGCCGGAGACCATTGCCCTCCTCTACTCAGCACTTCCTTCCCTACTTCTGCTTCATGTAAAGGGACCACACCTTTCCTTCCCCCCTCCTGTGTCACTAATGTATAATCTAATCCTCAATGGGAAAATTATATTGTTCCACAGGATCTTGGCTAACATTTCTTTCCCCAGTGGCAAGTAAGGTCCTCCAATTCATCCTATCCTGACCAATAGCCTTAAGAGTATAAGGCTAAATTAGAAAGTACATAAGCATGGAGAGTATAGTACTTGTGAGGGTTAATTTCATGTGTCGATTTGGCTGGGCTAAGGTTGGTCAGAGAGCTGGCAAGTCATTATTTCGGTGTAAGGATTTTTCCATAAGAGGTTAGCATTTGGACCAGTAGACTGAGTAAAGAGAGTCTGTGGGCAGATAGCATTTAATCCCTTGAGGACTCAAATAGGACCAAAAGATGGAGGCAGGACAATTCTCCCTCTCTCTTCCGAGCCGGGATATCATCTCCTGCTTCGGACATTGGTGTTCCTTGTTCTCTGGCCTATGGGACTCCAGGACTTACACCATCACCCTAGTGACTGTCCGCTCTCAGGACTTTGTTTGAACTTGGAGTGCATTGTATCACTGGCTTTCTGGCTTTTCTGGTTCTCCAGCTTGCAAATGGTAGATTGTGGGACTTTTCAGCCTCCGTAGTCACCTAAGCCAATTCCCATAATTAATCTCTCTCCTTCTCTCCCTCTCTCTCTCTCCCTCTCTGTCTGTCTCTTTCTCTCTGTGTGGGGGTGCATATGTGAGTCTATGTATGTGTTCTTATTGGTTCTGTCTCCCTGGACGACTTCAATACAATACTTCAGAAAATTATGTTATTTTCACAAATCCAAGATATCAGTGATACAGATGCACTTGACACCTCACATCTCCATTTAGGAAGGATATTTTGATGCTTTTGTGAATTCCAACATGTTGATTTTTTTCATAGTAAACAGGAGGAGCATTGGGAATTATATATAACATATAAGGGGCTTGTCTTCTGTCTCTTATTATAATATGATTCAAACATTATCATATGTTCACTGTTTATTTTAATTACATCCTTTCTGAAATCAGGAGTTTTAATTTTCTAAATACTAAATTATCTAATTTTTATATAGCAGAGGATTTACTTATAAGAAGCTCATAAATTTCTATATATGCAGAGTTTGAAAAATAGCAATGTTTTCTGGAAATCTAAGAAAATCCTAGAAAATTTAAGACATTTAAAATAATGTTTTTGCAAATAACTACTGAAAACAATTGAATTTTCTCTCTCTGTATATATGTGTGTGTGTATATATGAATATACATGTATACATGTGTATATGTATGTGTGTGTGTACACAAATATTTTATATATGTGTATATATGTACACATATATAAAATACTCAGGTTGTCATATATATGTGTGTATATATACATATATATATATACAGACTTCTTCATTTTGATACATCAGTTTAAATAATTTACAGCCTTTCCTTGGAATCCACAGGGGACTGGTTCCAGGACATCATCTTGCATACTCCAATCTGGTGATGCACAAGTGCCTTCTATAAAATAATATAATCTTTGCATATAACCTATGCACATCATCCTCTATACACTAAATTATCTCTAGATTTTTACAATATCTAATACAATGTAAATGCTACGCAAAGTTGTTATTTTTATTTTTATTGTTATATTGTTACTTTTTATTTCTTTTTCTGTATTATGTTAATGTATTATTTGTATTGTTGTATTGCTATTTTTTATTTCTTTTTCTGAATATTTTCAATTCATGGTTGGTTGAATTCATGGATTTTTGTGGACAGAGAGAGGAGACTATACTTAAAATCACTTTGAAAGTTGCAGATCTGGACCAGATATGGTAGCTCACGCCTGTAATCCCAGCACTTTGGGAGGCTGAGGTGGGCAGATCACGAGGACAGGAGTTCGAGACCAGTCTGGTCAACATAGTGAAACCTCATCTCTACTAAAAATACAAAAAATTAGCTGGGTGTGGTGGTGTGTGCCTGTAATCCCAGCCACTTGGGAGGCTGAGGCAGGAGAACCACGTGAATCCGGGAGACAGAGGTTGTAGTGAGCTGAGATTGTGCCATTGCACTCCGGCCCAGGTAACAGTGCGAGACTGTGTCTCAAAAAAAAACAAAAACAAAAACAAAAACAAAAAGTTGTGGATCTCATTTTTCTGTGTATCAAATTTACAGAAGTCAAGAAAAATCTGTATTTCACAACTCTTACACAAGAAGTTATCGTGTTGTTTAACAAACATTTATTAAGCATAAATAATCATCTAAGTAGACATTACCCACTGTGGGATATAAAAAGAGAACACTTATGTTTTTTTTTTTTTTTGAGACGGAGTCTCGTTCTGTCGCCCAGGCTGGAGTGCAGTGGCCGGATCTCAGCTCACTGCAAGCTCCGCCTCCCGGGTTTACGCCATTCTCCCGCCTCAGCCTCCCGGATAGCTGGGACTACAGGCGCCCGCCACCTCGCCCGGCTAGTTTTTTGTATTTTTTTTAGTAGAGACGGGGTTTCACTGTGTTAGCCAGGATGGTCTTGATCTCCTGACCTCGTGATCCGCCCGTCTCGGCCTCCCAAAGTGCTGGGATTACAGGCGTGAGCCACCGCGCCCGGCCGAGAACACTTATGTTATGTGGAGATATCATGGCAGAGTGTAAGGAGAGGAGATTTGGGAAATACAGAGGCCTTGACTGAAGTTAAGTTTCCTCCACGCGTTAGTGATGTGACTCTCCTAAGGTGAGGAAGTGGGCCTTTCACAGTCATTTTTCATCTGTAAAATGAGAATGATAACCTTTATCTCACTGTGCTCCAATGGCCTTTGAATCAAAGAAGGCACAGAAAATGCCCAGAAGAGTAAGTTTTATCATATATACCCCAAAAAATGTGATTTCTGAAATGACTGCCTTTTTTCTCCACTGAAGAAGGTAAAATCTTCCATTCTGGGTATGGTGCTTGTGGAATATGGTGGTGGGAGGAGTGAGAAATGGAGCAATACTGGTGGGCAGCATGAGATCTGATCTAATGCCAGAAATTTCCCTCACTGCCGCTCTGTCCTGTGGGTGGGTCTCTGCTCGGAATGTGCAGGACACGTCCTTGGCCCCATAGGCTACTGTGAAGCCCTGACTGACAATATCACCTGAGGCAATATTCATTGTGTTTGTAGTATTTGCCAAGAACAATCATAGGAAGTTTTATTTATTAATTTATTCAACTATCTGCGTTAGAAAACATCAATAGTCTCAATTGACTGATGAATTGATAGAGGAACAGAGAAATGCAATATTTGAACACTGTCACACACAAGGTGTGTGATACAGCTGTGACTCCAACTAGGCAGCCTTGCTCTAAAGCTTACGTTATTATGTTATGGCCCACTATGTGTATGTGAGGACTCTGTGTGTGTGTGTGTGTGTGTGTGTGAGATTTCCAGGTGACAAAAATTGGAAGCTATAGGTTTACTTGGCACTCCTACTCTCTTTTCTTTTGTGCAATATGGATTACCTATCTCTTTTAGAAAAAGAAGAAAAGGATAGAAAGAGAGAGAGAGTTAAGAGTCATATGGAAGGTAACAAAGGCTTAAAAATATTCAAGTAAAATGAAAGATATATGAGACTAAAAGAAGCAAGCTTAAAGTGTAGAAAATTTGTGTCCTGAAAAACATGTATTAAATATATGATTCAAGACGACTTTCTTAAAGTGAACTTGAGACTTTGAAACAATGAGACATATCCTGATAAAACACTGGACTTTCAGAATAGGGAAAGAATTATATTCATCTGGGCAAAAACAATCAAGTCATTAACAAAAAACAAAATTGAGCTTCTCTTTCAATTATTTCCAGAACAGCATTCTAAGCTAGAAGGCAGAGGAGAGATCCTTACCAGGCGCTCTTGAATTCAAACGTTCTGCTGGGCCTTCTCCTTGGGCTGGTGGGGGCTGCAGGGTAGCAGCAGGGGCTGTGCCTGGGGCTCACTGAGGGAGTCCCCTGCTGGAAAGAGATGGACTTTCAGTTATAAGACTGGCAGTGACATACTGTTTGCTCACAAAGCCTATTTTTTCTTTTCATCTAGTTTTCTCCACTTGTCCTTATTTAATCTTTTAATCACCTTTCTGTTTCTTCTTGCCTGCAGTCATCATCCTTCCCATTTTCAGCTGCCTGTTTGGCCAAAACTGTCTTAGATCTCAGGTTCATGACCCTCTTCTCTACAAAATCGGCCACTTCCTCCTCCTCTTTCTCGCCAGCTCCTTCCTCTGCCCAGTTATCCTCAATTTCGGTCTCTTGTTCCAGGTTTTTCTTTGGACCAGTCCCATTATCTGGTGGATTTCTTTATTTTATCTTCTGATGCCCTACTTCCTCTACTTAAACACTTTGTGGAGACCTAGGGATGATGACTAAAGTTTTAATGTGTTAATATATATAATGGAAACGTAATCTTCAATGCAACTGTATTGGGAGATGGGACCTTAAAGAGCTGACAAGGTCATGAGGGCTCCGCCTATATGAATGGATTAATGTCCTTATTATTGCAGCAGTGAGCTCCTGACAAGAAGCATGACTTTGGCCTTCTTCCTCTCTCTTCGTGTGTTCTCTTGCCATGTGATGCCTTCCATCAGATGTGGACCCCTCAACCTTGGACCTCCCAGTCTCTGGAATGGTGAGAAATAAATCTGTTCTTTATAAATTACCCAGTCTTAGGTAATCTGTTATAGCAGCACAAAATAGTCTAAGACAGTGACTAAGGGGCTGTCTGGCATGGTATGGTATACCAGTGATCCAAAAGCAATGCATTAACATGAGTATCAAGGTCTAAAGGTTCAGGCTAAAATAAACAGCAGTGACTGGAGAGGTTTGGATAGAATTTAAAAGGAAGAGACTCAGGAACAAACATGAACTCAACAGTATTATATAGGTAGGAAAAAATGGTGGCATTGATTTGATGAGATATTGTAAGAATGAAGAGTGTTTTTTATGATGGAGAAATAATATTAGAATCTTAAATAATTTTGGAATTATTTTTGACTGAATGGCTTATACCTTAATTTAATCTCAACCCTTAAAATGGGCTGAGCCTTATGCAAAGGATATTTTTTAATTGTAATTTTGGAAGTTATCATCTAGGACTTTTAGATATAACCTATATACTCATATGTATCTTATGACCAAATAATTACCCTACATCTGGTTATAGAATGCATTTGAACCCAAGGGTTCGTCTTTTTGTGGAGTAGCCCCAAGGAAGACTGAGATATGCTGAAATGTTGTTCGAAGTGAGCCAGACTTTTTGGAACCTGTGATAAAGCAGGAATTCTGGCTTGGGGAAATGCATTATAACAGCTGGAGAACTAGAGTTATTTCTCTTGGCAGTGAAGCCATTGAATTAAAGACATTTACAAAAATCCCTACTAAAATTGCTAACAGATAATTTGCTTTTATTATCCTCTGTGGATAGCCAGATTTCAATTAGATGGGAGTTTTGATGCATAAAGGAGGCTAATGCCATGAACATAAGTAATTGAGAAATACTGCTTAGTAGAATCATCTACATTTTTAAAGCTGGTGACGTGAACCTGGATGAAAAGAAAAAGTAATTCATGTGCCAGAGCAGAGCAGTGCCAGGGAGCTCAGATCTAGGATGTCTCTGTGGATTTAGGGGCGAGAATCAAGGGAGAGGTAACCCCACCTGAAACAGGACAGGAAGGGTAAAAAATCTCAGGTTGTGGACTCTCTACCAGCTTGGGGTCTGTCTTGGGCCTTGCTTTGCTTGTTCCTTGCCAATACAGCACAGTACGTCATACGGTTTGATGTTTATCCCTTCCAAATCTCACATTGAAATGTGATCCCAATGTCAGGAGTAGGGCTTAGTGAGAGGTGTTTGAGTCATGGAGACAGATACCTCATGCTTGGCTTGGTCCCCTCCCCATGATGCTGAGTCAGTTCTCCATTAGTTCACATGAGAACTGCTTGTTTAAAAAGAGCCTGGCATATCCTTTCTTGCCATGTGATACACTTGCTCCCTCTTCACGTTCTGCCATGATTGGAAGCTTCCTGAGGCCCTCAGAAGAAGAAGATGTTGATGCCATGCTTTTTGTACAGGCTGCAGTACTGTGAGCAAAAATAAAACTTTTTTCTCTATAAATTACCCAGTTTCAGATATTCCTTTATAGCAACTCAAAAAAGGGTTTAAAAAGTGCACTTTAAGCAGCACCCGTGTGTCATTTGGAACTATCAACACCCTCTGGATTCAGAAATACTTTAACACGTTAGGATAATCCCCTAATCCAGGGAATGGCTAATTGTCCAAGCTTGTTCCAAGAGTGACAAAGATATCCTCTTTCCACTAGCCATCAGGCAGTATTTAAGGTAGAAATATATATGCTAATATTACTGCATTGGCTTTTTGAAGAGATCTTCACTATCACATAGGTACAATTCTTGCAAAGAGTGGGATGGATTGCCGAGCAGCAGCTCGTGAGTCAAAGGTGGTTTATTCTCACCATTCCAATACAATAAACAGATGAGGAGGGAAGGGAAGCTTAGGCTGATATTACATTGCATTGTCATGAAAAGTCCTCCAAGATGACAAAGATAAATACTGGGCATCATTGATTATGGAGAATTCCACACAACAGGACAGAAAAGATGTTCAGAAGAGCAAGAGAAAGAAACATAACGGCCGGGCGCAGTGGCTCACACCTGTAATCCCAGTACTTTGGGAGGCTGAGGCGTGCAGATCACCTAGGTCAGGAGTTTGAGACCAGCCTGGCCAATGTGGTGAAACCCCGTCTGTACTAAAAATACAAAAATTAGCCTGGCATGGTGCCACACTCTTGTAATCCCAGCTACTTGGGAGGCTGAGGGAGGAGAATCACTTGAACTCGGGAGGCGGAGGTTGCAGTGAGCTGAGATTGTGCCCTTGCACTCCAGCCTGGGCCACAAAAGTGAAACTCAATCTCAAAAAAAAAAAAAAGAAAGAAAGAAAGAAAGAAACATAATGAAATTAATCAGCTCCACATTAAAATAAAGAGTTGGTAAAATAAGATACAGAAAGGAAAAAAGAAAAACATTGTGAGAGTTGAATTTTTCATGTTAGTAGATGAGAGAGGAAAATATTTTTTTTTCTTTTTTCCTTTTCTTATTTTATTTTACTTTATTTTTTTATTATTATACTTTAAGTTCTAGGGTACATGTGCACAACGTGCAGGTTTGTTACATATGTACACTTGTGCCATGTTGGTGTGCTGCACCCATCACCTCGTCAGCACCCATCAACTCATCATTTACATCAGGTATAACTCCCAATGCAATCCCTCCCCCCTCCTCCCTCCCCATAATAGGCATAATAGGCCACGGTGTGTGATGTTCCCCTTCCCAAGTCCAAGTGATCTCGTTGTTCAGTTCCCACCTATGAGTGAGAGCATGCAGTGTTTGGTTTTCTGTTCTTGCGATAGTTTGCTGAGAATGATGGTTTCCAGATGCATCCATGTCCCTACAAAGGACACGAACTCATCCTTTTTTATGGCTGCATAGTATTCCATGGTGTATATGTGCCACATTTTCTTAATCCAGTCTGTCACTGATGGATACTTGGGTTGATTCCAAGTCTTTGCTATTGTGAATAGTGCCGCAATGAACATATGTGTGCATGTGTCTTTATAGCAGCATGCTTTATAATCCTTTGGGTATATACCCAGTAATGGGATGGCTGGGTCATATGGTACTTCTAGTTCTAGATCCTTGAGGAATCGCCATACTGTTTTCCATAATGGTTGAACTAGTTTACAGTCCCACCAACAGTGTAAAAGTGTTCCTATTTCTCCACATCCTCTCCAGCACCTGTTGTTTCCTGACTTTTTAATGATTGCCATTCTAACTGGTGTGAGATGGTATCGCATTGTGGTTTTGATTTGCATTTCTCTGATGGCCAGTGATGACGAGCATTTTTTCATGTGTTTGTTGGTTATATGCATGTCTTCTTTTGAGAAATGTCTGTTCATATTCTTTGCCCACTTTTTGATGGGTTTGTTTGTTTTTTTCTTGTAAATTTGTTTGAGTTCTTTGTAGGTTCTGGATATTAGCCCTTTGTCTGATTAGTAGATTGCAAAAATTTTCTTCCATTCTGTAGGTTGCCTGTTCACTCTGATGGTAGTTTCTTTTGCTGTGCAGAAGCTCTTTAGTTTAATTAGATCCCATTTGTCAATTTTGGCTTTTGTCGCCATTGCTTTTGGTGTTTTAGACATGAAGCCCTTGCCCATGCCTATGTCCTGAATGGTATTCCATAGGTTTCCTTCTAGGGTTTTTATGGTTTTAGGTCTAACATTTAAGTCTCTAATCCAAAAGGATCCAGTTTCAGCTTTTCTACTTATGGCTAGCCAATTTTTCCAGCACCATTTATTAAATAGGGAATCCTTTCCCCATTTCTTGTTTAGATGGTATTATTTCTGAGGACTCTGTCCTGTTGCATTGGTCTATATCTCTGTTTTGGTACCAGTTCTATGCTGTTTTGGTTACTGTAGCCTTGTAGTATAGTTTGAAGTCAGGTAGTGTGATGCCTACAGCTTTCTTCTTTTGACTTAGGATTGTCTTGGCAATGCGGCCTCTTTTTTTGGTTCCATATGAACTTTAAAGCAGTTTTTTCCAATTCTGTGAAGAAACTCATTGGTAGCTTGATGGAGATGGCATTGAATCTATAAATTACCTTGGGCAGTATGGCCATTTTTCATGATATTGATTCTTCCTATCCATGGGCCTGGTATGTTCTTCCATTTGTTTGTGTCCTCTTTTATTTCACTGAGCAGTGGTTTGTAGTTCTCCTTGAAGAGGTCCTTTATATCCCTTGTAATTTGGATTCCTAGGTATTTATTATTCTCTTTGAAGCAATTGTGAATGTAAGTTCATTCATGATTTGGCTCTCTGTTTGTCTGTTACTGGTGTATAAGAATGCTTGTGATTTTTGCACATTAATTTTGTATCCTGAGACTTTGCTGAAGTTGCTTATCAGCTTAAGGAGATTTGGGGCTGAGATGATGGGGTTTTCTAAATATACAATCATGTCATCTGCAAAGAGGGACAATTTGACTTCTTCTTTTCCTAACTGAATACCCTTGATTTCTTTCTCTTGCCTGAATTCCCTAGCCAGAACTTCCAACACTATGTTGAATAGGAGTGGTGAGAGAGGGCATCCCTCTCTTGTGCCAGTTTTCAAGGGGAATGCTTCCAGTTTTTGCCCATTCAGGATGATATTGGCTGTGGGTTTGTCATAAATAGCTCTTATTATTTTGAGATACATTCCATCAATATCTAGTTTATTGAGAGTTTTTAGCATGAAGGACTGTTGAATTTTGTCAAAGGCCTTTTCTGTATCTATTGAGATTAATCATGTGGTTTTTGTCTTTGGTTCTGTTTATATGGTGGATTATGCTTGTTGATTTGTGTATGTTGAACCAGCCTTGCATCCCAGGGATGAAGCCCACTTGATCATGGTGGATAAGGTTTTTGATGTGCTGTTGGATTCGGTTTGCCAGTATTTTATTGAGGATTTTGCATCGATGTTCATCAGAGATATTGGTCTAAAATTCTCTTTTTTTGTTGTGTCTCTGCCAGGCTTTGGTATCAGGATGATGTTGGCCTCATAAAATGAGTTAGAGAGGATTCCCTCTTTTTCTTTTAATTGGAATAGTTTCAGAAGGAATGGTACCAACTCCTCCTTGTACCTCTGGTAGAATTCAGCTGTGAATCCATCTGGTCCTGGACTTTTTTTGGTTGGTAGGCTATTAATTGTTGCCTCAATTTCAGAGCCTGCTATTGGTCTATTCAGGGATTCAACTTCTTCTTGGTTTAGTCTTAAGAGAGTGTAAGTGTCCAGGAAATTATCCATTTCTTCTAGATTTTCTAGTTTATTTGTGTAGAGGTATTTATAGTATTCTCTGATGGTAGTTTGTATTTCTGTGGGATCGGTGGTGATATCCCCTTTATCATTTTTTATTGCATCTATTTGATTCTTCTCTCTTTTCTTCTTTATTAGTCTTGCTAGTAGTCTATCAATTTTGTTGATCTTGTCAAAAAACCAACTACTGGATTCATTGATTTTTGGGAGGGTTTTTGTGTCTCTATCTCCTTCAGTTCTGCTCTGATCTTAGTTATTGCTTGCCTTCTGCTAGCTTTTGAATGTGTTTGCTCTTGCTTCTCTAGTTCTTTTAATTGTGATGTTACAGTGTCAATTTTAGATCTTTCCAGCTTTCTCTTGTGGGCATTTAGTGCTATAAATTTCCCTCTACACACTGCTTTAAATGTGTCCCAGAGATTCTGGTACGTTGTGTCTTTGTTCTCATTGGTTTCAAAGAACATCTTTATTTCTGCCTTCATTTCATTATGTACCCAGTAGTCATTCAAGAGCAGGTTGTTCAGTTTCCATGTAGTTGAGCGGTTTTGATCGATTGAGTTTCTTAGTCCTGAGTTCTAGTTTGATTGCCCTGTGATCTGAGAGACAGTTTTTTATAATTTCTGTTCTTGTACATTTGCTGATGAGTTCTTTACTTCCAAATATGTGGTCAATTTTGCAATAAGTGCGATGTGGTGATGAGAATAATGTATATTCTGTTGATTTGGGGTGGAGAGTTCTGTAGATGTCTATTAGGTCTGCTTGGTGCAGAGTTGTGTTCAATTCCTGGATATCCTTGTTAACTTTCTGTCTCGTTGATCTGTCTAATGTTGACAGTGGGGTGATGAAGTCTCCCATTATTATTGTATGGGAGTCTAAGTCTTTTTGTAAGTCTCTAAGGACTTGCTTTATGAATTTGGGTGCTCCTGTATTGGGTGGCATATATATTTAGGATAGTTAGCTCTTCCTGTTGAATTGATCCCTTTACCATTATGTAATGGCCTTCTTTGTCTCTTTTGATCTTTGATGGTTTAAAGTCTGTTTTATCAGGGACTAGGATTGCAACCCCTGCTTTTTTATTGTTCTCCATTTGCTTGGTAGATCTTCCTCCATCCCTTTATTTTGAGCCTATGTGTGTCTCTGCATGTGAGATGGGTCTCCTGAACACAGCAAACTGATGGGTCTTGACTCTTTAACCAATTTGCCTATCTGTGTCTTTTAATTGTACCATTTCGTCCATTTACGTTTAAGGTTAATATTGTTATGTGTGAACTTGATCCTGTCATTATGATATTAACTGGTTATTTTGTTCGTTAGTTGATGCAGTTTCTTCCTAACATCAATGGTCTTTACATTTTGGCATGTTTTTGCAATGGCTGGTACCGGTTGTTCGTTTCCACGTTTAGTGCTTCCTTCAGGGTCTCTTGTAGGGAAAGTCTGGCGGTGACAAAATCTCTAAGCATTTGCTTGTCTGTAAAGCATTTTATTTCTCCTTCACTTGTGAAACTTAGTTTGGCTGCATATGAAAATCTGGGTTGAAAATTCTTTTCTTTAAGAATGTTGAATATTGGCCCCCACTCTCTTCTGGCTTGTAGAGTTTCTGCCCAGAGATCTGCTGATAGTCTAATGGGCTTCCCTTTGTGGGTAACCCGACCTTTCTCTCTGGCTGCCCTTAACATTTTTTCCTTCATTTCAACTTTGGTGATTCTGACAATTATGTGTCTTGGAGTTGCGCTTCTCAAGGAGTATCTTTGTGGCATTCTCTGTACTTCCTGAATTTGAATGTTGGCCTGCCTTACTAGGTTGGGGAAGTTCTCCTGGATGATATCCTGCAGAGTGTTTTCCAACTTGGTTCCATTTTCCCCCTCACTTTCAGGCACCCCAATCAGACGTAGATTTGGTCTTTTCATATAATCCCATACTTCTTGAAGGCTTTGTTCATTTCTTTTTCAAGAGGAAAATACTTTTAAACCATCTCCAAGATGTGTTTCTTTCTCTCAATGTTTGAGAAATATGATTTTGAAATTAATTGCAATCGATTTGAATATGTTTTCAACCTTTGAAAGAATGTTTTCTTGCAACAAGATTTCTTCTATATTGAACTAATATGTAAGTGCATTCTATAGTCAATTATGCACTCAATTTATCTCTGTTATTAGCTTACTAGGCCTTTAAGAATAGAGACCATATTTTAAATACATATGTATTGGCCGTGATGTTCACAAAGTGCTTTGAATTTATGAGTGCAATTCACAATTATTTCATTATATTGGACTGGATTTTAACAATTTGATTCTATAATATAAATTTAATATAGGCCATGTTTCGGGAAGACAATGATATTTATGTATCAATTTTGAGTAACATGTAAATCACTGTGGATCATCTATAATTGAAATACAGAACAAGCTGTAGGCATTGGTAGTTTTATCTATAGGTGAAACATTGGTAAATATTTAATAACTAAATCCTGAGATGCTCAACATTTGAACTACCAGGGCTAAAAAGAATGTTCAAATGTGCTATTATTACATATGCCAACCCATTAATTCAGACTATTGTATCTAGTTGTTCCAATGAAATACTGTATTGTTGCAAGACCGTGCAACTTTTTATCATGCTTCTACCAACTCTATATTGTAAATCATCAAAAGTTCTCTTGGCTGTATTTTAGGATAGGGGGTTCTATAAAATCTTTGGCTTGGGCCCTGTTGAGTGTTTGTATGTTTCTACAAGCCATATGCTTCCTCTATATCCATTTTATACAGCCTAGTAAGAAGCTACTGTGTGTGGTTATCCAAATTTTAAGAGCCAATATAAAGCACGTAGCAGAGTTTCATTTGGAAATATTCCTGTAGAACATTGTTATGCCTCTTTCCACTTGAGAAAACAAGAGAAGAAATTTATTTTAGGGATCAGAGAGTGATTATGTTTTGACCTAAACTCTAACCTGAAACATATTATTTTGTGTGTCTGTTCAACCTAGCCATAGGAATGATTTCATTTTGGTTATTATCTCCACATTGTCTTTCACAGTAAGATAGAGTGGTTGAGAAAATCATTTTAAATTACCCATTCCTCTCCCTATATATCTTAAAAGAGAAGAAACTAGTGAAAATCTTTGAGAACTCTACTTGGAAAAGGGATCAATTAATAAAGGATACTGTGTGTGTACGTGTGTGTGTGTGTGTGAGAGAGAGAGAGAGAGAGAGAGAGGAGAGAGGCCATATGAAGGATAACACCATCATTCTACTGTTCTCCTATTTTTTTCTTGTCCTCAACCCTGTGACTCAGCACAATGATGAAAACATAACACATGTATAACAAATATCTTTTCATTTATAGAATCAACAGAAGAATTGTTTACATGCAACTCAGAACTAGCAAAATATCCTCTTTTTAGACTAGGTGTGATGGCTGATGCCTGTAATCGCAGCACTTTGAGAGGCCAAAGTGGGCAGATCACCTGAGGTCGGGGGTTTGAGACCAGCCTGACCAACATGGAGAAACCCCGACTCTACTAAAAATACAAAATTAGCTGCATGTGGTGGCACACACCTGTAATTCCAGCTACTCAGGAGGTTGAGGCAGGAGAATCGCTTGAACCTGGGAGGCAGAGATTGTGGTGAGCTGAGATTGTACCATTGCACTCCAGCCTGGGCAACAAGAGCGAAACTCCGTCTCAAAAAAGAAAAGAAAAAAGAAAAAAAAATATGTATATATATCCTCTTTTTAAATACAACCATCAAATCTCCTTAACTTTTAGTCAAACTAAAGTCTTGAATGAATTGAATTGATAAAATTGTGGCATTTTATTGGTTGTAGTTGTTCTTTTAATTGGTTTTATTTTCTTCTTATATTGAACATTTAGTTCTTCTTGATCTATGGAAGGGTTTTTGATTAGGTTTGATTTGATTTTTAGACAGTCTTACAAATGAAAAGATTAAATATAGTTCATGAGTTGGTTTTATCTTATCTGCTATTTCGTCTGAAATGGAATAACAATTAGTCAGAGTTCCACTGAAAATGTAAGGCAGATGTGCTCTGGATAAATTAGTGGCATAAGATTGTTGCTGGTGTTTTCTACAACCAATGTAAGGACACAGTGGCCATCACTACTCCAGAGTGCCAAGCCTGCTGTTCGTCACCATCTTCATGGTTCCCTGCTATGCGTTAGTCATTTAAGGAGTGCAATGACTCATAGCTTACTGCCCTGAATTCCAGGGCAAGCACTTCAAAAATATAGTAGTAGACAAATCGATGACAGCATTTTTTCCTTTGTGTCTTCTTAAAGAGCATGTTTTCTTTAACTCACTTCCTGAGGTTTTATTATCTATTTTTCTATGTAAGTATGATTTGGCTTCTAATTTTTTGCAATTTTAGTGCTCCATTAAAAGTACTATAAAAATTCAGCTCAACTCCCTAATTTTCGACCTCACATTCTACAGACAACTTGACCATTCACCTGGGAAATTCTTTACACTTTGTAAGACATCTCAAATAACAATTACGGCGCTTGCCTATGTATCACTGTTGGACAAAAAATACACTGATAATTTCTTATTCTATGAATAAATTTATGCAAAATTGTTTCTTCTATCTACTTTTAGGATTATGGAGAAAACACCTTTAAAATTAGGTTATTTGTTTTAAAAATTAGATTATCATAATAATGAACTTAAGTATATCTTTGTTCTTTGCCTAAGTTGAATAATTAGTTTCATCAGTCTAATTCTTCACTAGATTTTAAACAGAGGACCTACACCAAAAATAATGCCACCAAAACGTTGCAATGAAGAAACACATGAGAGGAGGATGGAAAAAGAAAATGGCAAAGAGAAAATGGAAGGGAGAGGAGGAAAAGGAAGGAAGGGGGAGAGAGAGAAATACAGGAAAGTATCTTGAAACAATTTTACGTTCGTTTCTGTGTTATGTGACACAATTCCAGAAATAAGGATGTAACAATCTGAATTAGACTGGTCTAATCTCTTTAAACAATGTTAGGCATCTAGTTGGTGCTCAATAAGCATTTATCAAACAAACAGCTAAGTATTATAGTAAACCTTCTATTGACTATAGACAATTACAGGTAATTCTGTACAAATTCACTCTTAGGCTTCAGAAAATTATTTCCATTTTCAGAGGTTAGTCAAATGTAAATAAGTGGGGTGATACAAGAGCTTAAAATGTGAGAAGAGAAAGCCATCTTTAATTTTTAATAGCATACATACTTCAACTCCTCTTACAGGTGAATTTCTAGCTGTTCAGGGAAAGAATCTATTTAAATAGGTTAGAAAGCAGTAGGAGCTTTTGGAGATCATTCTAAAAACAAAATGAATTAATTTATTTTCCATAAAGACTAAAATATTAGAAACACAAGCAGTTTTTTGATAATATTTTTTGGAGAGCATGTAATAAAAACCAGTGAACCAGCATATGAGGAAACCATAAGAATGAAAAACATGTATATTAGAAATGTTAATAGCAATATAAAATGAGAAATAGAATATGGGAAACATTTATCATGCTTTTATTACCTGAAATTGTGGCATTAATTCATGTAGATAGAATCTAGTTTAGGAATATATAAAAATGTGACATTTTGAATTCCTTTCCAAAAACGCCTGTTGTAGTAAGCAGAGAGAAATCTTAAGTTTCTGAAAAAGTGATATATTGCTAAGGTTCAAAAAGATTTAATATTGGAAAGTAGGCTGAGAGAAAGTTACTGAAAACGTGATCCTTGGCTACAGGCAACACGTTTGCTTTTAGCAAAGCCTTGATTTAATCAGCTTCAAGTAGGATATGAAGTGTTTGAAGTGAAAGAATTATAAATGCACAAGACCCAAGCAGAGCAAATATTAGTAGCACCTCTGTGTGTCCAATAGGATGGTTTTTGTTCATGAAGTATAATCTTAAATTTTAGCTACTGCATGGTTTAAAATTGAAAAAATTAACATTATAAAAAGGTTTTGTTTAAACAGAATAAAATGTTGAAAACTAGCAAAATTTTAGCATGAAAAAATGAATACAGTTCATTAGGCCAGGACTAATGGTTTACTATTTTTTCTGGTCCAGTGGTTTGAGCTTGATGGAATCATACATAATTTTAATAGTGTAGATAATAAGTGCAAAGTCTGCTGCTGTGAAACCACAATACGAATGACCACACACTAGCACACAGCAACAAAATTAAACATACACACACAGCATATTCAGGAAACGGAGAAGCAGCTTATCTCTGAAGAGTTTAGAAGATGATATTGAACTGTGCTAAATAATTTTGATTAAGGTGTAAATGTGCAGTATGACAAGAATATTTAAATTCTAGAGGTACCATTTGTTGACTTGTGACATAATTGTCAACTTAGTCAATTGACTACTTCCTTCAGATCATCTATTGCAGGAAAAGTTTTAGTAAACTGGTATCATTATCCTTTTAGAAATAAATAAGATTTATATTATGATTTACAACCTTTGAGGTGGATTTTTATGAGCAACAGTTCATGCTATTGATAGCCCTAACACACTTTTTAAATTAAATTTACTCCTCTTTAGAAACTAAGGGTACCCCAAAATTGGTTTTTTTCTTCACATAATAATTAACAGATAGAAGTTTTCCTGTGATAAATTAACTGGAATTACTTGTAGAAGGATAGGGAAAGGTTAACATATTATGTCTTACCTCCTTTAATTATGAGATCAGCCTGTCCAACCCACAGACCAGGACGGCTTTGAATGCGGCCCAACACAAGTTTGTAAACTTTCTTAAAACATTATGAGATTTTTTTGCAATTTTTTTTTTAGTTTATCAGCTATCGTTAGTCTTAGTGTATTTTATGTGTGGCCCAAAACAATTCTTCCTCTTCCAATGTGGCCCAGGGAAGCCAAAAGATTGGACACCTGCCTTAGACAAAAGGTATAGTAAAATAAAATTTTAAAATAAGGTTTGTAAAAAGTAGGCTGGGCATGGTGGCTCAAGCCTGTAATCCCAGCACTTTGGGAGGCCAAGACGGGTGGATCAACTGAGGTGAGGAGTTCTAGGCCAGCCTGGCCAACATGGTGAAACCCCGTCTCTACTAAAAGTACAAAAATTAGCCAGGCATGGTGGCAGGCACCTGTAATCCCAGCTACTCGGGAGGCTGAGGCAGGAGAATCACTTGAACCCGGGAGGCGGAAGTTGCAGTGAACTGAGATAGTGTCATTGCACTCCAGCCTGGGGGACAAGAGTGAGACTTGGTTTAAAAAAAAAAAAAAAAGTAACTACAATATTCCAAAAAAGAAAGCGTTTCTATGGAGCCAAGTGCAATGGCAGTAATAAAACACAGAGGCAGGAGTTAACATATGGAAATGAGGATAGAATAGTAAGTTACAAACAGCAGCAATCAACCCAAAGTTTTCCTCAGTAATGAACCTACTAATTTAAGACAAAGGAGAATTTCAACTCTGTTGAAACCACTTAGTACAATTAAAAATATGAGAAAGGAATTTATTTCCATGGACGAATTCAGAACATTAACCATTATTGAACATTGATCAACTGTTGCTTTAATTTCCATGAGTATAGCCCCATATGAGGTTGCTGATGGGGACGAGACACACTGACCTGAGGGGTGAATTGCAGCCATGCAAATGTGGCTTGCAACAGAAGCAAATGGGATACAAGGCAAACTGACTTTTCAAAGTTAAGAAAAGAGTCTATTGACTAAAACTCAGCTTTATGAACCATGGAAGACAAATCAAAGCCTATAAGCCTCATCTCTATATTTTCTAACACTATCTTGTTTTGAAGGAAGGATTTAAACAGGATTTTACTAGTCTTGAACATGGTAGTACCTTGCATACCCAGAACTAGGGTAATTGCAAATTTCTCCAGAAGTCTCAGTGATGCCAGGTGGCACCACAGGCACCTAGTGACCCAGTATTCTCAGTCCCTGAGGAAGCTCACTGATCTGTAAGTTGTGCAATTTCCTATTAGGTGATGCAAAACAGGGACTGGACAGACTTGGAAACTGGAGACCTGGTTTTAAATATAGTCAGATAAAGCACTCAAGCAAGGAAGCAAAATTTTGAAAGCAAAGCAAAATAAATTAGATAGCTAAGAGGTTCAAAGGCTATGATAACCATTCTCCAGTGAATTCTAATTAAGAGAAAATTGTCAAAGAGAAAAAGAATAATTGCAAAGTAAAAGGCAAATGCAAAAGGGTGGTATGGATCAGTTGCTAAAAGTCAGTTTTTGATGGTGGGGGTCGATGTTAGATGTTAGATGAAGTGAAATGAAACCCTACACCAAATTGCAAAAAGAGAAAATTCTATTTTGTTTGAATCTTCATTTAAAATACATTTTGATTGCTTGTGCTTGGGCAAAGATTAAAGGGTGTATTAGTCTGTTCTCATGCTGCTAATAAAGACATACCGGAGACAGGGTAATTTATAAAGGAAAGAAGTTTAATTGACTCACAGTTCAGCATGGCTGGGGAGGCCTCAAAAAACTTACAATCATGGTGGAAGGGAACGAAACATGTGCTTCTTAACATGTCGCAGAGAGAAAAAGAATGAGTGCCCAGCAAAGGGGGAAGCCACTTATAAAACCATCAGATCTTGTGAGACGAGCTCATTATCACAAGAACAGGATGGGAAATCTACCCTCATGATTCAATTATCTACACCTAGTCCCTCCCATGACATGTGGGGATTATGGGAACTACAATTCCAGATGAGATTTGGGTGGGGCACAGCCAAACCATATCAAAAGTATAAATAATTTTTCCTTGTCTTTGCTTGATTTTAGGTGTAGGAATTTAAATGTTATGGTTCATTTGACATGAATTGTAAATTGTATTTTATGAAAATATTTCAGATTAATATAATCGAATAACATTTAAAAGATTTTTACTTTCAAAGCCTGGAATTAAAATAGGCTCATAGTGAAATCTTGCTTTCATAAGACCATACATGTTTCCATATAACAAGAAATTTGCAAAGAATTGTCTTTAGGTGAATATATAAAAACTTACTAATAAATTAGAAGATAAAAGTGTAATACAACGTGGGTGTTTATTTGTTTGTTTTTGTGAAACAAGGTCTCACCCTGTTGGCGAGGCAGGAGTGCAGTGTTGCAATCATAGCTCATTATAGCCTCGACCTCCCAGGCTCAAACAATCTTCCTGCCTCAGCCTCCCGAATAGCTAGGACTAGAGGCATGCACCACCAAACCTGCCTAATTTGTAAATTTCTTTGTAGAGATGGGGTCCCCTTATGTTGCCCAGACTGGTCTCAAATTCCTGTGCTCAAGCAATCCTCTCACCTCAGCCTCCTAAAGTGCTAGGATTACAGGTGTTAGCCACCATGCCTAGCACAATGTGGTTTTTGTCATAGAAATTCCAGTGAAAACTTTTATATCAGTAATGAGAATATAATTTTTAACATGAATAACTCATTTTATGTATGTGTGTTACATAAATTATCTAATTTATATTAATATTTTATATTTTATATTAAAAATCTCTTTACTTAAAAATTTGTTGAAGTACATTTTTTCATTAATATTTTCCCATAAGAAAAGTCAGTTAAGGTGACATGTCTTCTTTATACAGAAAAGTAGTAATATAATGAAATTTAAGTAATCTGCCAATGAAGCTGTAGTGAAACAAAAGTATAAGGTTGATACTTTGTTTTCCTGATTTTGTCTTTCTGATTTTGTCTTTTCTTTCTCTTTTTTCAAAAAGAGCTCACACTTGAATTTCCTCACAGTTTCCATAATTAAATAGCCAGTTTTGGTAGGAATTATAATGCTTTGGTGTACTTGCCTTCAGTCACTGCATGTGACTCATCTATTTATTTATTCACCCTCTTTCCCTTAGATGCATATTTTTTCTTTTGTTATCATTTTAACAATTATAACTAAATTAGTAATTAATTAATGTATAAATCCTTAAATAAATGCATATTTTTAGGACTTTCTCATGTAAGAGGCTCATTTTGTAATTTAGCAATATGAAAAGCAATTCAAGTTCTGTATTCTGTTGGAGAGATTTACGCTGCTAGGTACAGATGGTAAAATCAAAGTTTCTAAATAACTTTCTGAGTTTTTATGTTTTTCTGTACCAGAAAAACATCTATGTCTGTCACATTGAAACTCACTCAATAGTTCCATAGATCCTTTTTTTTTTTTTTTTTTTTTAAATAAACATAGAAATTGACCCTTCTGGTCTTAAAGCTTGAAACTTACATTTGTTTTATCTGAGTTCCTTCCTCAGGAAAAGACCTTTAGGTCTCTCAAAAAAATATCAAAGAACTGAAACTCACCAGGTCACCACATCCAGACAATGAGATGTCAGAGCTCCTCATTCATCATCATTGCTTCCCTGCCTGTCTCTAGCTCCTGTTTTCTTACACATTGTTACATTTCTTCCCTGCTATATAAAGCCCTGGTTTTAGAGATGAATTTGAGACTGAGCTCCCACATCCTTGACTGCAGCACCCAATTAAAGCCTTCTTCCTTGGCAAGAATCCTTATCTCAGTCATTGGCTTTCTGTGCCATGAGCAGCAGGACCTAGACTGAACCCCTGGTGTTTTTCCATTTGTTTGTTGTTTGTTTTGTTTTGTTTTTGAGATGGAGTCTTACTCAGTCACCCAGGCTGGAATGCAGTGGTGCAATCTCAGCTCACTGCAACCTCTGCCTCCCAGGTTCAAGCACTTCCCCTGCCTCAGCCTCCCAAGAAACTGGGATTGCAGGCATGTGCCGCCACGCCCAGCTAAACTTTTTTGTATTTCTAGTAGAGACAGCGTTTCACCAGTTCAAGGCCAGGCTGGTCTTCAACTCCTGACTTTGTGATCTGCCTGCCTCAGCCTCCCAAAGTGCTGGGATTCCAGGTGTGAGCCACCACGCCCAGCCACCCCTGGTGTTTTGGTGACACATTTTGGTTCCCTAACAAGCAAATGTGTTGCTCTTGTAGCTCAGCTGCTGCAGCCCTGGAGTCTCACAAGAACTTCTAAGCAGCTGCCTGCCCAGTTTTGGCTGGAAGTGAGTTTCTTCGCTCTCCGGTCTGCTGCAGCCAGCCTCAGCAGCCTCAACCATGTTCCTAATTGCCTCAAAATAACTGCCTTTGATATTTGACATCTGCATCAGATAGGTGAGTGTCCTTGTGGGCCAAGACAGCAGAATCTGCTCCTCTCAATTTCGGAAATTTGTCAAATAATTTTCATTTGTAGGTTAAACAAGCCCAACTGATGGAAAGAGGAAAGCACCTTGATTATTTTAATTTGGACACTCGGGGACTTGTTTGTTGCTGCAGCAGTTGGATTGTGCTTTTGTATAAGCATGTGTGTGATACAGTCATGGGAGATTAGATCTCAGTAAAGTGATACTCTTTTATAATATTGTTTGACCCCAGTGTTCTTTGGAGTCTGAAGTTTGCTGTTGAATGGAAAAGTGGGCCTTGTATTTAGGCTTTTACATTGCTATTTTAAGCAGGGTTGGACCTGGTTAGTAAGTTCCAGGTGGTGGTCTTCTGTGGTGCTGTTCAGCCCTAAAGTTCTTTGAAGTCTGGGGATGCTTGGCCTTTAAAAATCAAACTGCCATGGAAACTGTTTTACCCAAAATTTTTGTTAACATCCTTCACTGGATTACCTATTGGTGCTAATGAAGTTCAGCCACGTGAACCTGTTTGTACAGGGGTGAGCCTCTATTGCTATCTCATGGCTAGAGTCCCAGTGTAAAAGCTATTGGATCTTTGTTTATGTGTGTGTATACATGTCTAAATGTGTTTATGTGTATGTATATTTATTAAGTTTTATGTTGTGTTTACCAAATTGGCTTAAAATTAAAGAGCACTTCATAGATAAAGTAAAGAAGTACAAAGTATTTTTCAAGTTCACATGACCTAAATAAGTCTTTACTAAACAAGCTGGCTTTAAAATTATTGGTTAAATAAAAATAGAGATGTCTTCAGAATTGTCAGCATATGTTTTTTTCTGGGTTTTATATTTGCCTCTGCTAGATAATTTGATATATCAGGGTTTGCACAGGAGGCTGTAAAACTATAAACTCATCCAAAACAAAATGAACTTGGTTTGTGTGCCTTCTTTGACAGTTGAGATTAATTTAATATTGTTAGCTGAATTTTTTGAGTTATTGGCAAAATTACCTATGGAATTAACTTTGAGGCTCTTACTTAAATGAGCATCTGATGTTCATTGACTGTTTAAAAAATGATAAATAAAGAAATAATTAACTTAAAGTGATAGTGTCTAATATTTTAGTTTTCAAAAGTAATCTAGACCAACTGTTAAAAATGAAATAATTGAGTACCTGTAAATAAGATGCATCTTTTAGGTAAACTTTGGTGTCATTTAAATCTTTAAATTATTTGTATTATTTCTAATTGGAAGGTGATATATGGAAAAACATGTTTCTAAAACTTTTAAAATTGTTCTCATCTATAAAGTACTAATATCTGATAGTTCAGAATGTCTTGCTTCCTAGGGTTTTACTAAAATTTAAGGTTAGTGAGAATAAAAATTAAAGTTAATTCTGCATATAATATGTGTTATTAGTGAGAAAAATAATAATTTTGTCTAATTCAGAAGTTATCTAAAAGTTAATTCAAATTATGGACATGAAAAAGTTTATTCAGAAAACAAGGTAGTAAAGAACCAGTAAGTATGGAAGACAGATGTGAAGAAAGTTACATATATGAAGGTGTATTTTTGGCAAGGAAGGCTTATAAAGAAAAGAGAATAAATTTGTATTAGAAATAATCTTGTAAGGTGAATTTTTGTCCTAGAATGAAGAGACTAATTGGGGGGAGGGAGGGGAATAAGAAAATTTAGAACCAAATAGAAAGTCCAAACATGTTGTAGATGGTCTGTGTAAGTCGTGGATTTTTTTTTTTTTTTCTTTTTTTTTTCCCCCTGTTTCTCTGTATGGTCTACCTTTGTGCACATACAGAGAAAATAGAAACTTGAAAAAGTTTAGACATTATCCTTTAAAACCTGACATAAAATTGGGAAAATTTGGCTAATAAACATTGCTCATAGTTAAATCTCTTAGTTTTGATGAAGTTAAAATTAATATTGTAAAGAAATACATTCACAGTTTTACAGTTCTTTTTTAATCTAGTTAGGCATGAAGCCAGATTTAACACAAAGCCAAATTGCACATAAATGTTTGTGTTGCTTTGTTTCACACTGTATTTGCTCTTCTTCATAGATAGTACTAAGCACTAAAGTACTTACTGGTCATTTGCCTAAAGTGAATTTCTTAATTGCACAAAATGTACAATGGTATTGGAGAACTTAAAGTCATTAATTTATGTACCAGGAACGAAATATCTATCATGTGTTTTCCTCTAGTCTCTAGGTAACACTTTAGCCTCCAAAGTAAACTGAGTAGGAGAAAAAATTTACTGGTTTCCTATTTATTTGTTTATGCTTCTAATTTTTGTTTATTTGCTCTTTGTTCTCCTTTGGTTTTTACTTATATATACATACGTAAGAACTTTTTTGGCTTCTAATAAAAGGCTTTTATTTAGTTCTACAAATAGTCATTTTGTTTCTTATGTATTTCTAATAATTCATCATGTCTTCTATTTATCTAGAATTCCTAAGCTAAATTTGTCAAGCCTACAAAAACTGATAGGGCATACCAGACTTTTAAAATTTGGTTGATTTTAATTATGTCTGATGATCTTGAGAGCTACAAGACCTTTAAGGTTTCTGGCAAAAAATAAAAGACTTATTTTTACTAGTTTGGAACAGAAATAGTACATTCCATGTTTTGTTATTTGGAAAAGTAGATGAGAATAGAAATAATAAAATGGTATTTATTTCCAAGGTAATTTAATTCAATCCATACTTTAAGTTGATTTCTGATCTTTTCTCTTAATGAGGAAAAACCTATAATTTGGGTACAAAATGTTAATGTTCAGGAAAGATTGGCCTTGTCCTTCAGGAAATTATATTGATTGGGATTACTCTCAAACTATTTTAGTTGTGTTGACCATTGTTAAAATTAAATGACATTCATGTGGATTAAGTAGTAATAAAAAGTGAGACTTTCTAGCAATTTTTTATCTCAATTCATTTGTCACTGATGGGCTTTCATGTGTGTACTTGAAACCAAAATATGCACAAGTGTTGCACTGGTCTGAAAATTTTGGTGGTGAAATCTTCACTTAATCAGTTGTCGGCATTGTATCTAGAAATCAATCTTGGAAATGTGTGATACTGTTCTTTTAAATTACTGGAAAAAAATTATTGTATGCTCATTCTTACTTTGTCTTTGTTATGTTGTATGGTATTTAAGTGAAAGGAGATTATTTACACTCATTTTGAACTTTCAAAACTGATATCTTCATTTATCATTTTCTTAATGATGGAGGGAAAAGTTAGTTGGCTTACTTTGCTACATTTAGCATAGGACCTGTCACATTTTTTATGCTTTTGGTCACAGTTTTTTCACCAGAATACTAGCAATCAGACAAATTCAATGTGTAAACTAAGTATTTAAACACAGTGGTTTGAAGTGCTGCAGGTGGTAACTCCTAAACACCAAATCACATTGTTTTGCTTTGTAGCATGTTTGAATGATAGGACATTCTGTAATATAAATATCCTATTAACTAATCTTTGTGTCTTAAGTTACAGGCATTTGACTCTTGGGTTTGAAAAAGGCACCAACCCCTGCTAAATCTTGAGCATTGACATCAGTTAAAGCCTTGTCTTCAGACCTGGAGAAGGTGACAATCAAAATGAACTGTGTTCGTGAGACACAAAGCCAGAAATTAAAACTGTTAAATACCTCTAGGCCCAGTGACTGTTGCAAGAGAAGTGGGTGCAATGAATTGTAAACACTGATTTTGAGGCGTAAGATTAGTTCAGAGTTTTTCTATAAATTAAACATTAATATAAAAATCACACTGTTGCAAGGCCAGCATCTGGGCCCATGTTTTGGAATAACAGGGTTTTCTTGGAGTGTTGATCTGCTCTGTAACAGAACATTGGAAACGGTTATGAAAAAGTTTATGGAAACCTTACCTTATGGTCAAACTCATTAAAATTAGATAGATTTGTTTATAAGTTTTTATTAAAATTAGGTTGTAAGTTTTTATTAAAATACACATGAATCTATAAATAAAGGCACAGATATAGCTATAAATATAGCTAGATCATGATGTATATAGACAAGATGCTAATACACAAAAATATGAAGCATATTCTTAAATGGATACACATCACTGAAATGAACATATTGATATTTAAATGTGAGGTATATACTTGCAATCTGTTACCCATATAAGCCATTTTTAATTTGATTTTGTTAAAATTGAAGCACCCACTACAAATGGCCTCTTTCATCTCAGAGTAAGTCTCAACTTCCTCCAATTCTGGAGGCCCTAGCACAGCATTTCCCTGCCTTGATATATTACATAGCCCCTTTTACTTTACTGTGCCTGGAATCACATAGGGTTTCAAAAATAATGATTTCAAAATTAAAACTCTAAATTAACATCAGTAACTATGTGCAATCGGTGGAAGATTTTAAACAATATTCATGCTTAGAATCAGATGGGTGACAGCAGACACTAGGCATCATTCAGGCCTTCCTAGGCAGCCTTCTCTCCTGAGACCTGCCAACCAGACACTCTGCTCAGGAAGATGCACAGCTTCCCATATGTCTGCACCTGACTGTTGCTCCAAGCTTGGATAGAGTTGATTGATCAAAGACAAAATATATGATGTTTCTTCTTATGAATATAAATTAAGGGATGAAGAGCTGTACCTAGTGTTTACTGGGTTCTGAACTCTTAAAATCGTGTTGGTTTGAAATGCATGTGTTGATAGTCACATTGAGTTTTGAGTCAAGAATCTTCATACGGTTAAACCTCACCAGTGAATGCAACATTTAGACACTGAGATTCTGAGAGATAATATTAAGGGAAATTTAAAACTAAGAACAATAATTAACATCTGTTCATTTATTTACACATTCATTTATTAATTTGTGTATTAAACAATATTAATGACATAATCATTTGTGCCAGTCTCTTTTCTGGTTACTCAAGATGCATCAATAACCACACCAAATAAAAAAACTCCCTATCTGTATATGATTTACATTTTAATGGAAGCAGAAGAATATAGACACTAACCAGGTAAATGAGGGTGCAGGGTTGAGAGTGGAGGCTGACACAGGTGATGATGTTTAGATGATCACAGCAGCCCTGTTTAGAAAGCTTCATGGATCTAAGACATGCAGAAAGTGGGGGTGAACTTTACTGAGTGTCCTTTCTATTTATAAAGCACAGGCTATTACCTTCCCATTTTACAAGTGAAGAAACAGAGAAACTTCCCACATTCACTTCATAGTGCTTTGTTTTAATTTCTAAAATCTTACCATGGGTTCATTTTAGTAAGTTCTTAAGACAAAGATTTTCTGTTTCTTTTGGTATTTGTTGTTTAGTGTTATGCTTTCCCTAAGGTGAGAGGTTGTAACTCACCTTCAACTTCAGTATTTGTATGACCTCCTCTTTGGTCTATTTCATTCATCTCTAACAAATATTTTAAACATTTACTTATTAGAATAAATATGAAAATGCAGCTCTAGTTTTCTAAGAAACTTGCATTTATATCTACAATGTTAAGTGTTTCTGATTGCCACGTGTTACCATGGCTACAAGAAATTATTTTAGTTTGTGAGTTTTGTAGGAAAATGGAAATTATTACTTTTTAAGCTTTTGATTCTCAATAGCTTAAAATGTATTACCTCATCTGAAAATAAAGCATACATTTTAAAAATGCAAACTATTTCCTTAACTTAGCTATAGTTGTCTCGTTTTAGGTTTTATGGAATACTTCTCTGCCCAGAGAGAACAAGTTTAAATGGGATGTGTTTCCGCTCAAAAAAAAAAAAAAAAAAAAAAAAAAATTAGGTATATATTTGAATAAAAGTATGCCAGAATGTTTAAGGCGCTTGTGAAATTTAAAAAAACAAAAAAACAACAAAAAAAAACCCCATAAATTTCCTGTTCCAGTCTCATTCGCCAAATATATGAAAAATAGATGCAACCATGAATTTCTTTCACCTGAATGGGGCCTCAAGAACTTCCATCCATAGTCACCACGTGGGCAAATTAATTGAATATTTCTGAATGTCTCATGTTGTGCCAGGCACTGTGCTCCTGTTGTAGTCTGTTCACATCAGTCAGGAAGCATAAGACATTATTGCAATTTTGGAGAAAATGTTTTTCTGCCCTTGCTTTGCAAGAGTCCAAAGAATGGAGAGGGGTTTTCACAAAATAACTTCACTGTTCTTGACAGCTGAAAAATTTTTCTTTCCAAAAGTTGAGCTCTTACAACAGCGTAAAAGAATGTTCACTGTGGAGCAGAGCTGGCTCAGCACTTTCCTAAGTCATCCATGGCAGTTCAGAGCATTGAGAAGGCTGGGAAGGGACAATCAACTCAACTTTAAGTAGTGTTTCTTCCTGTGCTGGATAAAATTAAATGCAGCATTGTTAAGTATCAACATGGCCCAATGACATTACCAACATTCTTTGACTTTGTTTGGAAAGGAAATCATTCCAGTCCTGTTGCTGGGATCACAGTCCTTCAGGCAATTCTGTCTGATACAATTGTGTGTGGGGTGGAAGAGTAACATTCCTCTCTCTTTAACTAAAAATTCTGAGGCATGAAAAACCCTAATTCTAGCTTGGTGTCTTAAATTCAATATCAAACCAATGTCTACTTACTATTCCACAATGACTTTTATATCCCACTGCATCAATGCCTGGGAGGGAATGGTCCAATTTCTGTCAACTCCTTGGAAGACTCTTGGATATGTTACTAGTTGTCTGATCAAGAATGCCCCCAAAATCAAATTTACAGTGAACACTTTTTGTAACAATATGTGTATGAGGTGTAAAAGACTAACGTTTACTCTGCAATAACTGTTGCATCCCAGGCATCATGCAGTATACAAACACACACAGATGTATACACACACTCTCTACACTTCTGCAGGGGCATGGTAAATTATATATATATATGTGTGCGTGTGTGTGTCGTAAACCATCTCAATACTTGTTATTACCACAATACTATGGTGTCATTGTTATATGTAATTTACAAATGAGGGAACATTCTCAGACTGTTTGAATAACTATCCTAATTTCACTCCTTTTATAGTAAATAGACAATATTTGAACCCATATCTGATATTAAAGGTAGTAATATTACAACAATCATAATGGCTAACATTTATTGTTTACTATCTATGCTGGGGAAAGTGTTTTACCAGCACTATTTTCACTTAAAAATAACAACAGCCACATAGATTGCTTTTACTATTATATTATTGCCACTGTGTCTGGAATTGGTGGGTTCTTGGTCTTGTTGACTTCAAGAATGAAGCTGCGGACCCTCACAGTGAATGTTACAGTTCTTAAAGATGGTGTGTCCGAAATCTGTTCCTTCTGATATTCAGACTTGTCTGGAGTTTCTTCTTTCTGGTGTGTTCATGATCTCGCTGACTTCAGGAGTTAACCTGCAGATGTTCATGGTGAGTGTTACAGGTCAGAAAGGTGGCACGGACCCAAAGAGTGATCAGCAGCAAGATTTATTCCGAAGAGCAAAAAAACAATGCTTCCACTGCATAGAAAGGGACCTCAGCAGGTTGCCCCTGCTGGCTCCGGTGGCCTGCTTTTATTCCCTTATCTGGCCCCACCCACATCTTGCTGATAGGTTCATTTTACAGAGAGCTGATTGGTCCATTTTACAGAGAGCTGATTGGTCCTTTTTACATAGAACTGATTGGTCCATTTTACAGAGAACTGATTGGTGCATTTATAAACCTTTACCTAGACACAGAGTGCTGATTGGTGCGTTTATAATCTTTTAGCTACACAGAAAAGTTCTCCAAGTCCTCACCTGATTAGCTAGACACAGAGCACTGATTGGTGCCTTTACAAACCTTTAGCTAGACACAGAGTACTGATTATTGCGTTTACAATCCTTTAGGTAGACAGAAAAGTTCTCCAAGTCCCTACCTGACCCAGAAGCCCTGCTGACTTCACCTCTCAGCATCATTTGATAGATGAAGAGCCCAAGAAACAAAGAGCTCTAAGAAACTGAAGGCAGAGACCAGCCAGAAAACCTCATGTAAGTAGTTCATCCTGGTTGTATAGGACTCCCAACTACATATCACTCAGCTTCTGTGTTCCTAAACTCAGTCTGTGCCAACTTATTTCTAATTGTGAGGGTTTGAGAACCCTTAACAGCAATCCTTGAAACAGTCACATTCTTTCCCTAAATATTTGCGGAAAATAATCCATAAATAATTAGTGACTAAGATTTGTCATGGTGTATTTAGAAGGAAACAAATATTTTCTGTCACATGCATCTGTGGGAAGAGACCACCAAACAGGCTTTGTGTGAGCAATAAAGCTTTTTAATCACCTGGGTGCAGGCGGGCTGAGTCTGAAAAGAGAGTCAGTGAAGGGAGATGGGGTGGGGCCGTGTTATAGGATTTGGGTAGGTAGTGGAAAATTACAATCAAAGGGGATTGTTTTCTGTTGGGCAGGGGCGGGGGTCACAAGGTGCTCAGTTTAGAAGGAATTTCACAAGATAATGTCATCAGTCAAGGCAGGAACCAGCCACTTTCACTTCTTTTGTGATTCTTCACTTGCTTCAGGCCATCTGGATGTATACGTGCAGGCTTGTGCTCAGAGAGCTAACATTTTCTTCTTCTGTGTACATTATATTGTAACAAAAAATAAAAATGACAAAGCAGACCATTAAAAATAAAGATCTATACATTTTTAATGATTGCTATTGATATAAATTTGATAATTACATAGGCTGTATAAATTCACAGCCTTTTGCTCCTAAACTTATATTTTGTAACTGTCCCTAAAACATTTGAGCTTCTGGCCACATTATTTCACAGAGGAATAATAGGTCCTCTCTGTCATCTGCTGCTTGGCTTGACAAAAACACCTGGCACTGCAGTGCAGAGGCATCTCTTTTTTAATAGAGATTCATCTGTCACTGTGTGTGGAAGTTCCCCAGAAATAAATCATCACTTGCAATTCAGCCTCACAATCCTCTGTGATTATGAGTTGGACAAAATGTCAAATAATCTATATATACAGCTCAATTTATGGGAGATCATTTAGTAGAAATGAAGAATTCAGTAAAGGGAATATTTACCTCCTGCTGATCAAGCTTAAATGATTGAAGTTTATACTCCCATCTCATTCAGTGTTGCCCAACAAGATCAGGTGTTCATCTCAAACTTCAATGAAGCAGATTGGGAATGTGTTTTTCTTGTTTCTGTTGTTCTTGAGGATAAAGATTATCCTTAGCAGTTATGAAAAACAATTGTATCTTTTTACTGCATCACCAACTTTTGTTCATTATGAAATCCTATGACAGTAACAACAGTTCTTTGGGGAAAAAAAATCCAGCTTAGATATTCTAACCTTAAAAAGTTAATATTCTCTTGTGAATTTTTTTCCTATTACATTTTTGTTTATGTTGTAAATCACAGTTACAGTGTCACATAGATACCAGTTTTAACTTAGACTTGAGAGGTAGAATTCTCTTAACTAACAACGAAAAGGCACATTTTCTAATTCAAATTTAGCTTTAGAGTTACTGCACATAAAGGAGACCCTTAAAGAAAATTTGATTGTTTTCTAGGTTGAGTAATGAAAACCTTCTTAGGCCCATGATTTTGCATAAATTTGCAAGTAGCCATAACCACTCAGTGGGTTCACCTTGCCCACTGCCTAGAGAGAGCCAATTTATCAAGACAGAGGAATTGCAATAGAGAAAGAGTAATTCACACAGAGCCAGCTGTGTGAGAGACTGGAGTTTTATTATTACACAAATCAGTCTCCTGGAGCATTCAGGGAACAGAGTATTTAAGGTTAATTTGGTGGGTGCGGGAAGGCCAGTGAGTAGAGAGTGTTGATTGATTGGGTTGGAGATGAACTCATAGGGAATTCAAGCGGTCTTCTTGCACTGAGTCAGTTTTTGGGTGGAGGCCACAAGATGAAATGAGCCAGTTTATTGATCTGGGTGGTGCCAGCTGATCCATCAAGTGCCAGGTCTGCAAAATATCTGAAGCACTGATCTTCGCAGCAGTGTAAGGAGGATCAGAATCTTGTAGCATCCAGCTGCATGACTCCTAAACTATAATTTCTAATCTTGTGGCTAATTTGTTAGTCTGATCCTCAGGCAAGAAAGGGATTTGCCTTGGGAAAGGCCTGTAATTAATATAATCTTTGTTTTAAACTATAAACTAAGTTCCTCTCAGAGTTAGTTCAACCTACACCCAGGCTGAACAAAGAGTTTGGAGGTTAGAAGCAAGATGGAGTCGGTTAGGTAAGATCTCTTTCACTGTCTTAGTTACAATTTTGCAATGGTGATTTCATAGCTGTACATTAAAAATTAAAAATAGGATCATTATTGCTTGGAGAATAACAAAACATGACTCGTAAGATGAGGCAAAGGAAAGCCTCAGGTACCTGATGGGTTCAGGTACATCATGACAGTGGTGAGGGTTATTCTTTCCGAGGTTCCTTTGCATAACTCCCAAGTCACAAGTCTAGGGAAATAATGGATTTTATTTGCACCTGAGATATTTTATGCCTTTGAAACTGGACCTAGTCTTTATTTTTGTATTTATAACTTTTATTCTATAAAATGCTTTTAATTACAAAATTATTTTTAAAATATTAACTTCATGAGGCATGAAAGAAGTTTCCAAAGAGACATAAAATTATAGACATATTTATATATACATATATATTTATATGCATATTTTATTTATAGCAAATGTGTATATGTGTGTATATATATACACACACACACAAATTTTTGTGGCATATGAGTGATAATGTGTTCTCTCTCTTTTCCTTTCTCTTTCCGACCCCCTATTGGCAAAATAGAAACAAATCACAGGAATGACGATCTTCAGACATCAATTTAATTCATGCTTACTCAATTTGGGGTAGCTATGAAGGATAAAGCTTTTTCAGTAAATTAAAACTGAGTGGTTTGAAAAAGCTCAGTTGATATGAAAATGTTTATTAAATTGTAAAGACTGACAGCTGGATTCATTGAGTGATGACATTTTTCATACAAACATGAAGATCGTTATATCAAAGAAGGTTGGTTTTGGCTGTAGTTGGGGAACAGTCATGTTTTTAGTATTTAGTCATTGTTTCTGATGTCAGAGCTATATATTTAAAAAGTAGAAAATTTAAGAAGAGTAAGAGTCCATGACAAATGTGTATTTTAAATTCTGCATTCAAAATATTCATATTGAATATCCCAAGCCACTACAATATCTAAAATTTTAATAATGAGTGATGTTTCTGTTTTGTACTTTGAAACACCTCCATCCTTTGTGACATGATGGGTTCCCATTAACTGCACAAGAACATGACCAAGGAAGTTTGACAAATGTTTACTGGCCGAGTTGACTGGTAAGGTATGATAGATTGAAGACGAGAATGATGAGTAATAGAAAATCTCAGTGAAGACCTCTCTCTTGCTTAACCTTATCTTAGGCATTTTAAAACTTTTCCAAACTTGTAATATTTGAATCACAAATACAAATAGATATTATTACTAGAAAAAAAAAAACAACCCCATCAAAAAGTGGGCAAAGGATATGAACCGATACTTCTCAAAAGAAGACATTTACGTGGCCAATAAACATGAAAAAAACCTCAACATCACTGATCATCAGAGAAATGCAAATCAAAACCACAATGAGATACTATCTCATGCCAATCAGAATGATAATCATTAAAATGTCAAGAAGCAATAGATTCTGGTGAGGCTGTGGAGAAATAGAACGCTTTTACACGTTGGTAGGATTGTAAATTAGTTCAGCCACTGTGGAAGATAGCGTGGTGATTCCTCAAGTATCCAGAACCAGAAGTACCGTTTGATACAATCCCATTACTGGGTATATACCCAAAGGAATATAAGTCATTCTACTATAAGATAATGCACACATATATGTATTGCAGCACTATTTACAATAGCAAAGACATGGAATGAACCCAAATGTCCATCAATGGTAGACTGGAAAAAGAAAATGTGGTACATATACACCATGGAATACTACATAACCATAAAAAGGAATGAGATCATGTCCTTTGCAGGGACATGAATGAAGCCAGAAGCCGTCATCCTTAGCAAACTAACACAGGAACAGAAAACCAAACACCAGAGGTTCTCACTCATAAGTGGGAGTTGAACAATGAGAACACATGGACACAGGGAAGGGAACAACACACCCCATGGTCTGTTGGGGGATGAGGGGTGAGGGGAGGGAACTTAGAGGATGGGTAATGGGTTCAGCAAACCACTATGACACACATATACCTATGTAACAGACCTGCACATTCTGCACATGTATCCTGTTTTTCTTTTTAGAAGAAATAAAGAAAAACAAAAATAAAAAAATAAGTAGATGTTATTAATGTCACTTAAGAATCTATTCCTATCCTGTGTCTGAAATGATACTCCCTCATTTGAGACGTAGGAGGATTATTTCATTTATTTTCAACATTACTAGAAGTAATAACTCAGAGTTAAAATATGCATATTTATAAAATTAAGTATAAATTCATACCTAAAAAAGGTATTGTTATGCCTGAATTAAAGTTTCTGGTTGTATAACAGGTTTATAGGGCAATACTGGAAATCCAGAAGTAAGCCATAATATGTGATCTAAGAAAGGTTTATGCATGCTAGAACGTGATACGAGATTGGACTGCCAATTCTATCAATCTAAAATAGTTGCTGATAAAAAAGAGTTGTGCAATGCATTTGAAGTAGTGGTTTCCAAAAACTTGGGCACCTTCATGAGGATGGAACAGTGAATCCTTCCAAGGTCATACTTCCTTCTGTATTGCTGGTGCTTCTAGAGTTGTAAAAAAACCAGAAAAGTAGTCTGGATAATGAACATAGGAGATGAATTCTGACATATCAGGAAACTCACAGATCAATGGGAAGGCAAAGAACCAAACTTTAAAAAATAATAAAAAGCAGGGAAGCTCCTGGGGCTTTACAGCAAACACTGTTTAAATTTGAGAATGTCTCCAGTGGAGTACATGGTATGGAACCATTTTCTTGCTCTTGGATCACTTATCTAATGACTAGAAATCCTGAGAGAAGCATAAAATGATGTGTCACCACTCAGCTAAAGGAGGGTTGTGTCCCTTTATTGATGATCTCACCTAGTCAGCCCCTGATGTGGAAATAAATTGAGCATAGTCATCAAAGAGGGGATGGATTGGGGGCAACAGAACACTGAACTCTCCTCTGCCCCCACCTCAGCGAGCCTGACTTGTTTCTTGCAGTCCTCATGCTTGTGCTGCCTCTTGCCCTCAGCCTCTTAAAAGCTTAACTGCACACCTACGTCATGACTCCAACTGTATTTCAATTGTAGAATAATGTTCATTTGGAGATTTTCTCTTCCTCTTCTTCCTCCTTCTCATAATGAGCCCATAAAATCAAAGGCTTTTATTTATTTCAGACTTTTAAGCAAATGTCAATAAAGAATTTTAATTACCGCCTGGGTTTATTTTATGTTTAGAACTAAAAAAGCAATAGAAACAAAAAACCCATAGCGCATCATATTCTTTATATCTTATTTTTGTTCACTGCAATATTCTTGGCCTTGCGATAGAGCCTAGAATAGAAATATGTATTTGTCAAAAAAAATAAATCAATGCTTTTCTTTATATATGGTATCTGTTTCCTAACTTGCTCATCCAAATAATTCCTACTCTTCCTTTAAGTTTTGAGGATTGGGTTATCATAATTCAGCCAAACCACATTAAGGTTTGGCTCAGGCATCATTTGATTCTGAACTCCCAAACTAGTTTAGTGCCCTTCCTGCTTTTGTAGAACCTAGATTTTTTTCTACCACAATAATTACAACATTATATTAAAAATTTGTTTGCAAATGTTTCTGGTCTACAAACCATAAGCTTTTCAAAGACAAAATGTATGTATTTTTGTCTTCCATGAGTATTCCTAGGAACCAGTCACATAAAGTAGTTACATTTCCATGAACCAGATTGCCAAGGTTCAAATCCACATTTGGACACTTGACACTTTCAAACTCATCGTCTGAGGCAGAGATTATCCACAATTGTGAGGCTGGCAGGGTAGCATTAAGTACTGAGGTGCTCCATATTTCTATTAGGAAGGTCAATATTTCAAAAAACACTTCTGGGGTGTTGGTGGTCTGAGGTTGGTACCGGAAGGAAGGGCACACACAGAGAATAGGGAACTGGTTTGCTGGAGAGGAGATATAAGCCTCAGAAAGTGTGGGTCTGTGTTTGGAGAGATGTGGTGAGGTGTTCCACAGGCCAGGGCCAGGGCTGTGAGCTCACCAATGGAACGTGAGTTCTGGGTGCAAAATTGGAACACAGCACTCAGCTCTGTGAGATCCCCAAACACCAGTTTGGAAGCCATGCATCAACAGCCACAAGTAGCAAAACAGAAGCACACAAGAACTGAAATAGTAACATCCTTTCTCTTGCAGTGTTCTTATAGTGCTCTCAACGAACACAACTTAACAGAATGTTTTCCATGAAGGAGAAATGCAAGGCATACAACTTTATTATTGCACAGCAAGTGATGAAAGGCAGATTTGCAGATCAGTCACCATAAACTGATAATTGCAACAGTCCAATCAATTTCTATATACACCTTTCTCCACAAATTGCAACACCTGTACACCTCAATATTATCAGCTAAGAAGACACAGCTGTCCTTTTTATGGGCGAAGTTTTAATATTTTCCTAAGATGAAGAGAAGCACAATCCCAAAATTCCTTGTATCTATCTGGCTATATTAAATACTCTTAAATTTAGTTGCAGTCCCAATGAATATTCTATTACTTAAAGATTGTAAAGTTATACTTGAAATGGAATAAAAATGAGAGAGGAAGAGGAAAATTAAATAGCTTGCATAAATAAGCATATACATATACAATAAAGGAAAATATCCAAAGCTACAAGAGCCCTCATATCTGAAATTGCTCAAGCAGCTGTAGTTAATTAATATCTATGGCTTCCTTCTTCCATTACACATTCCATATTTTTCTCATGCTCAGCCAGAACCTCTGCTGGTCTAATTTCTTTTTTCCTATTTATTTATTTACTTATTGCTTTTTGAGATGGAGTCTCACTCTGTAGCCCAGGCTGGAGTGCAATGGCGCGGCTACCGCAACCTCCACCTCCCGGGTTCAAGAGATTCAACTTGCCTCAGCCTCCCAAGTAGCTGGGATTACAGGCACCCACCACGCTTGGCTAATTTTTGTATTTTTAGTAGGGATGGGGATTTGCCATGTTGACCAAGCTGGTCTCGAACTCTTGGACCTCAAGTGATTTTACTGTCTCGGCCTCCCAAAGTGCTGGGATTTCAGGCATGAGCCACCATGCCTAGCCATTCTTGTTTCTTTATATGATGGAATGACCCAAACATTTATTTCTGAATGGTCTGCATCTCCAGTCACCCTGCCATTTTTGTATTAAAACTTATTATGTATGGAAACACTAAAACAATGTTCCAGAGAATCCTCTGGGTTTCAGTCACATTGTTCCTAAACAATCACATGATGATGTGCTAAGAGCAGAGTTACATTGTAGGGTCTCAGGTAAGCAGTTAAATGTTCCAAAACAGAAGGAACCTGTGCCATTTTTGTTTTTTATCATAACTGATTGGCCAAAACTAATTACATAGCACTGCCAACAGAAAAAGAAGGTAGGGAATTATAATTATCTATGTGCACAAAAGACAGGAGACTTGGGTAGGGGTGAGCCCTAGACGTATATACAAGAATAATCAAAGGAACTTTCAGCAACAAGTATTACTATGTGATCACCAGTATTCATTGCATCATCTCCTTTCAAGTACCGCTATTTTCTTTGCCCACATGAATTCCATATATGCTCTGGTGACACAGAGTGATACTGCTTATTAGAGTTCAGTCTCTTTTTCATTCTGACTTCTTTGACCTATAATTGGAATTTATGGAATTTTATGATTTTTTTCTAAAAGTAACATGCTTTCAAGCAAATAACAAATCTATCTAGATAAGTATGTATGAAATTAAAGGTGACAAATTATGAATAAATGCCCAGAAGTTTTATATTCATAAACTTACAAATGTGAGAGAGTTTTGATACTCCCTCATTTGTACAAATAAGCAGTACAGAAGGGGCTCAGGAAACCTCACTTCTTTTATCTTTTGTCTTTGCCGCCAATTGTGTAAAATTAGGCAAGTTATTTTTAATCATTCTTTGTTCCAGTTTGCTTCGGAAAAACGCTGTTTTTAAGGGTTTGCAGAACTCTTTAAACCCAAATAGGGGCTATCTATAGGACCACGGGCCTTAGTTTAACAATGCTTGGAAGAAATACTATTTCAATCATGACTGTGTTCTGCTGAATTTTGAGAAACCGGAATACAGTGACACAATAAAACAAGAAGGCTTTCTTGTTTCTTCTCACATAACAAGAATTCTGAAGGTTAGCAATTAAGGGCTGCTGTGATAATTTGATAGTACCATCAGTGTCATATGCATATGGATTCCACTCCCACTTCACTGCCTCTGTTCTTTTATATTTCTTATTGTTTTAATTTCATCTGCACAAGAAGGAAGATGAATGTGGAGAAGGCAAAGGGCAAGAGCCAGTTTCAAAAAAAAAATGTGTGCTACTTAGGCCTTTTTAGTAATCACAGAATTGCTTTCCTGGAGGTCCTGTAGCCTCTGCTAACAGATTATGGCCTGGAATATGGAACATGATTGCCTCTAGCTGCAAGGGGCTGACACAAATAAAATCTGTATTCAGTAAGCAAGAAAAGAAAAATGAGTATTGATTAAGCAACCAGCAGTGTTTGCCACAGATAATTATTTAAGCTCAGTTTTTGCACTTTTATTCCAGAAATTTCATTTAATTTTTCTTTCTCTTTCTGTCTCTGTCTTAACAGGGCATTGAACTTTACTTATAAAAACAATTTTTGTCCATTTGCAATTAATATAAGCATCAGGTATGAACCAGACACTATTTTCACCACTAAAGATTGATAGTCAAGTCATACATGGTACTACTTTCATGGAATGTATATTCATACTTCAATATACAGTTGACTGGCCCATCTCAATGGAGTCTCACAAGAAAATTAAGCCCTAATATCCTATGATATATATTATTTGCAATGAATTATTTTTAACAGTATACATCTACATGGCATTAGTTATGTACTAATTTTAGGAAAATTGGGAAATTAGTCACTCATAATTTTTACTGTTTAGATAAGTAACTACAGCTGAGGGGGCATATAGGTAAATTAATTTTTAAAGGAATGTCAAAGAGTGACAACCATTATGAAGAAAAGCATAGGATGTTGCATTTAACAAATGATTGGTGGAAGAAGTAAGACACATGAAATCCTATACCCAGCAAAACTATTCTTCAAAAATGAAGAAGAAATTAAGAAATTAAGTGAAGAAGAAATTAAGACATTGTTATATAAACAAAAATAGTAATTCATTACTCGTAGAATTGTAAGAAATACTAAAATGAGTCCTTCAGGCTGAAATAATTAAACAGTATCTCTGATCCACATGAAGAAACAAAAAGCAATGGTAATGGTAACAATGGGCAAATATAAGGCAGGATAAATGCATTTTTGTTTGTAATGCTTTTCTTCTCCTAAATAATTTAAAAGGCAATTGCAACCACGCACAGTGGCTCAAGTGTATAATCCCAGCACTTTGGGAGGCCAAGGTGGGTGGATCACCTGAGGTCAGGAGTTCAAGACCAGCATGGGCATCATGGTAAAACCCCGTCTCTACTAAAAATACAAAAATTAGATGGGTGCTGTGGCTCATGCCTGTAATCCTAGCTACTCGGGAGGCTGAGAGAGGAGAATCGCTTGAGCATGGGAGGTGGAGGTTGCAGTGATCAGAGATTGTGCCATTGCACTCCGGCCTGGGCAACACAGCAAGACTCCATTTCAATAAACAGGCAAATGCATAAAGTAATAATTTTAAATCTGTATTGTTTTACATTGCAAAGGATATATTTTTTATAGCAATAATACCAATAGTGAGGAGGTAAGAAACAAAGTTATATTGGAGCAAAATTTTTGTATATTATTAAATTTAGGTGCTATTAATTTGTACCAGATTGATTTGATCTAAAATGTTCATTTTCATCCTTAAGGCAACCATTAAGATAATTTAAAAAAATAGAGACTGAAAAGGAGTGTTAAAATGGTACTCTATAAATTCTGTGTTTTACACAAAATGCTATATTTTTGTAAAATAAAGGCAGTAATAAAATAACTCAGGAACAATTGCATGACAATAACCCACATTCAGTACAAGATAGAACAATTAGGCAGAAAATAACAAGGACAAAAACATAAGCTAATGAGACCCACCAGATATCTACAGATACTCAACTGATAACAGCAGAAAACATTATTTTCAAGTACACATGAAAAACTCTCAGGTATAGTCATATACAAGAATAAATTAAAAACTATAAAAACCACACAAAGTATATTTTGTGACCAAAATAGTATTAAATTAGAAAACATTAACAGAAAGAAATTTAGAAAATTCTAAAATTTGTGGAAGTTAAACAACACACTCAAATAATTGATGAGTCAAAAATAATCACAAGGAAATTTAAAATACAGGTTGAGATGAAGAAAAATGAAAACATAATATGACAAACCTAAAGTAAGGAACTAAAAGAGTGCTCAGAGAGAAATGGGCAATGGTGTGAAGATGAAATACATAGTGAAATGCTTTACTGGATTTCTAGGTATTCCTTAATCCTGACAAGCTGACATCTAGGATTATGTCCATGAGTCCACCCCTTGTCAACTGGGCACCTACACGTATCTCCTTAAACCATGCTTAATTTCCAAATAAAGAAAATAACAATTATGATTCAAACCCATCCTCAAAATGGAGTATTATTCATCAATAAAATGAAAGATATACCAGTACATTCTGCAACATGGATTAACATTGATACCATTATGTATGCTCATGAAAGAAACAAGACAAAACATCCATATACTAATTATTCAACCGGTATAAAATGTCTAAAATAGGCAAATCCATAGAGACTGAAAGTAGATTTGTGTTTGCCAGTGGCTGGGGGAATGACAAAATGGGAGCAAATACTAACGGGTATTGGGTTTCGTTTTGAGGTGATAACAATGTTCTTAAGTAGTTGTGATGGTTGCACAATTCTGTGAATACACTACTTAATTTTACCATTTAAAGGAGTGAATTTTATGTTATATGAATTATATCTTGATAAAGCTATTACATTATGTTTGAATGGGAAGGGATCAATGGCTTTGATTTGGACACTTTATGTTTTAATATACCCAATAAACACCCAATACAATATGTTAAGATGCATATATAAAAGACTGCATCTCAAAAGAGAGGTCACAGCTAAAAATGGAAATTTAGGCACCATCATCATATAGCTTTAAATTCTAATTTAAAACCTGGGAGTAGTCAGACTCTTCTAAACGTGAAGTTGACAAAATTTTCTTTTAAAAAACAGATATATATATATATATATATATATATATATGTATATATATATACACACATATGTGTGTATATATGTATATATATATACACACATATGTGTGTATATATGTATATCTACACTTATACACATAGAGAGACCAAGATATAAAATAGAATATTATGTAGGTACTTATATATTTATTGATATAATTAATCATAGAATAATATCTATTTGTAATACTGATCAACTGATAACAAAAATGAAATCTTTTGTGGGATATTCCTTTACTTAATTAGGATTAAAAGTTAGTGTTCTTTATCTCCAAAATCAACTGCAAATATGTGTCTTTTAATGCTGACCTGGAATGAGATTTTATATGTTTCATCTTTAAAATGTCTTTTCCCACAGGTGAAGACTGCCAAATACTGATGTCAGTACATGAGCATTTGATTTTAGCTGAGTACATTCATTGTTTGGAAAGCAATTATAGAATTCTATTATTCTTCTCTTGATATTTGACTTTCAGCATACCCTTACATTGTAGGTTAACTTCCAAACAAAGGCTAAATGACAGCTCTTCAATTGCTTGCTTCAATAGATTTGAAATATGAATATTTCTTCTGCATTTGCATTGATGTATGAAACCTGGAATGCTGGAACTGGAGTTTGAACTTGAAATATATCCATTGCAAAGATATGTGAGGGTATGGAGACTGCCCTTCCTGTTTCCTGTTTTAACTTTAGACAGCCCATGACATGTACAAAGCAGGCTGACTTTCCTTCAATTCAAACAGCATTAGACATGATGGCAAAGATGTCTCCACAGGTATGTGTTGTATGCATTTGCACAGGGCTTCACACTTAGAAGGGTCCAGCAGTTGGTTTAATGTGCTGCTGTCATAGTCCTGAGATTTTAAATATTTTTTTCTTTCAACTTGAGATACATAAAATATTCATATCTGCTGTTCCTTGGCACTCCGTTTGCATAGTCTTCATGATGCCTTAAGAACGCAGGTGACACATGACATATGAGAGCTGAGTGAGACTCAAAGCAAGTACACAATAAGTATGCTACATCTGCAACTAAGTGGAATGCTGACTGTCCACAAGTCCACACATTCTGTTCAAATCAGAACTTGATTTGAGGCAATGACATTCAGAGAAACACAATCAATCAAAGAACATTATCATACCCTTCCTTACTCAAGCCAAATTCCTATATTCACCAACCACCTATGCTGAGAAATGGTGACACTGAAGGAAAGGGAAAGATGAGGCAAACAACAGTTCCTTTCTTTTTGTGCTTCCCTACTCATCAGTAAATCAATGGTTGCATTTTGGTGGATTGTAAGGATATCCGGAATTAGAATAAAAAGTTGAGTTAGTTTTATGAGATGTGTTTTAGTCAGGGTTCTCCAGAGAAACAGAACTGATCAGAACAGATATGGAGAGATATGTACAAGGAGGACTTACTGGAGGAATTAGCTCACTTGTTTATGAAGGCTAGAAATCCCATGATAGGCCATCTGCAAGCTGGAGAACCAGGGAAGCTGGCAGCCGGCTCAGTCCAAGTCCAAACACCTCAGAAACAAGGAAGGCCAATGATGTAACTCGCCGTCCAAGGCCCAAGGCCCAAGAACCCAGAATACTGCTGGTGTGAGTCCCAGAGTCCAAAATGATAGAACCTGGAGTTTGGATATTCAAGGGCAGAAGAAAGGAGTCCTGACTCCAGGAGAGCGGTTCATTCTTCCCCCATCTTTGGTTCCATCAGTGCCCCCAGATGGTGAGATACTGACCACTCACACTGAGGGTGGATCTTTCCCACTCAGTTCACTGACTCACACACCAGTCTCCTCCAGAAACACCCTCAAAAACACACCTGGAGCAGACCAACATTTAATAAAGAGCAAAACCACCTGTGTTTTTCTTTCAGCAGAATAGGGACAGGCTCATTGCCTACTAAAGAACTGAGAATAAATAATGGGTTGCTATCTATTTGAGTCTCCATTAATTGAATCAAGTTGACACCCCACATCAACCATGACAAGGTGTTTCCACTGTTCTGGTACAAATATACCGTATAGGCATGTATGAGCCACAAAAGACAAATTATATAATTTTGGTAATTCTTCATAGGTTTAGTGCTCCTCTATGTGTCTTATATTGTCATTGTACCATATATGGATGAATGTGAAAATTCATTTTTAGGGTGTCAAGCAGCAGGGTAGAGTTATGAGAGCACCTCACATCATCTCTGTTGCAACTTCCCAACTCTGCCATAACAGTGGTAAAACAGTCCTTAAAGCACTAGTTAATGAGTACAGCTGCTTTCCAGTGAATCTTTATTTGTGGACTTTGAAATTTTACTTTGAGGTACAATGAAATATAATTGTCTATTGATTTTTTTCAACCATTTAAAATTTTAAAAACTGCTCTTGGCTTGCAGAGCATTCAAAAACAGATGGCAGGCTGGATTTGGCTCAAGGGCTGTATTTTGATAATCTCTGATCTAGAGAAAAGAAATATAAAAGAAAGGGATGTGGCTCAAGACCAAAGCTTAGAACACTAATATTGAGCGTTTTAGAGGAAGAGGAGACAGTTGAGGAGAAGGAAAGAGTGGCCAGAGACGTGGAAAGAAATCCAGGATCATGTAGTTTCATGCACTGAGGAATTTCAAAACTGAAGGCAGGCTGAAGCTGTGTCCTGTTCAGCTGACACCAGTCATGGTAATCGGCACTGGCAGGAAGAGATGAGTTCACCAGTGATCTCCTGGAGTACAATCTCAGTGGAATGATTTGGAAGATTAGCAAAGAATGTGGATAGAAGAATCAAGTGGTTCTTGGAGGTGAATTCATGAGGTGCAGACAATTCCTTTGAAAAGTTTTAGCATTTATTTAATTATTATTTTTGCAAAGTGTAGCATGCTAAGTATAAGTTGCATCCAATCGAAAACCAATCAAATAATTTATACACATACATATAAAAGTTATTTTGTGGTTTTGTTTGTTTGTTTTGCGATGGAGTCTCTCGCTATTTCGCCCAGGTTGGAGTGCAGTGGTGTGATATTGGCTCGCTGCAACCTCTGCCTCCTGGGTTCAAGCGATTCTGCTGCCTCAGCCTCCCAAGTAGTACACGCCACCACGCCCAGCTAATTTTATTTTATTTATTTATTTTTATTTATTTATTTTTTAGTAGAGACGGTGGGGTTGGTCGGGGGGGGGGTGGTTCTCACCATGTTGACCAGGTTGGTCTTGAACTCCTGACCTCAAGTGATCTGCCCACCTCGGCCTCCCAAAGAGCTGGGATTACAGGCATGAGCCACCGCGCCTGGTCAAAAGTTTTTTATTATAGGGGTAATTACCTCTAAACTCAGCATTTAAATGTAAACTAATAAGCATCAGGTTTTTCTATCTCCATCAGTATTTATATAACGCAATTTATTTTCAGTGTGCTTTCATTTTAGTAACTTTAAAAAATGAATGCTGTCGTTTTATTAGTTATCTTTCTTTAAAGCTGACTCCACTTTTTAAATGTTGAACTGCTGACAGTTTTTCAGCCTCACCCCTCCTTTCTCCTATGCCCCACCTTTGGGTAAGCCTAGCTGCTCCCTCCTTTACCGTCAGCAGGGCATTCAAACGGGAGCCTACAACGCTGGCCCCGCCCTTAATCACAACAAAACCACAGCCCTCTGCTCTCTCTGATACCTGCTTGAGGGGCGTGTCCCGGTCTCCCCAGGGTCCTCATTATGTAAGTAATAAAGCTTTCCGTATCTCTTCGTGAGTGAGTGGCTGTGGTGGTGTCACCATGCAGACCAGCTTTGCGGGGGAGTGGGGGGGCCGTGCGGTACTTCCTGTTCCTCCACAGTGCGCTGGTGAGCTGGATTCCAAGGCTCTGTCCTCCAACACCCGAGTCCGCCCTCGCTTTGGTTTGCTCACTCCTTCTGCTGCCTGCCTGCGGTTACCATAACTGTCTTGGCGTCTGCTCCTGTAATGTCCCATTCTGTTCCTTACAAGATGGACTTATCTGTTATTGGTATTTGCATTTTTTACATGAATGTTAGAATCAAATTGCAAATGGTTAATTAAAAAAAAAAAGAAAGAAAACAGGGTTGTATTGAACCTATAATTTGTGGAGAAATATAATATCGTTTGTAGATCTTTTTGGATTTTCTGTGTTCAGACAACACAATATGTTGTCTTTAAAAAGTGACACTTCTCTTCCTTTCTTTCATTACTTATGCTTTTAATTTATTGCTCTTGCCTTATGATAATTGCCCAGAATCTCTGTACATTTTGAATGGGCAGGAGATCCTTCTTTAGTCCCAGTATCAGGAAGAAAGATTCCATTGGTCACAATTAAGTATTAACACTTTTAAATATATTTTCCGATTTAATAAACGTATAGATTTTGATTACCTGAAATAAAGGAAAATAATGTTAATATGGAATATTAACATCGTTCTATGTAGATTATATAGAAGCATACAATAATCAAATTTTAATTAAAATGTGTATTCAAATTGCTGCTATAATACTTAAAGATTTGTTACCATGTGTATTTTTATATAATTGTATACTTTGCACATACTTTCCCTAAGAACTTAGAATTATAGAAAACTATATTTTTATTTCCAAGCTGAACTGGAAGTTGATTTGTCATTTAGAACTCAGCTAAAACATCTCATCTGTACAATTATGACTTCCCATTGATTGCCACTCAATTATAGACATCTTAAATTGTGCTTTACTTTTGCATGTTGACTTGATTATTGACTACACCCTTCAACCAAGAAGCAAGAATTCCCTGAGAGAAGGAACCATGGCTGTTTTGTTCACAGCTGAAGGCTAAGGAGAGTTATAACCCTGTTCCTGTAACTTAGAACAGTACCTGGCCTATGGTAGGTGCTCAGTTTTTATTTGTGAGCTGATGAAAATTGATGTAAATAATCCATCTGATTGGAAATATACAAAGTTAACTTCATGAGCGAAGATGACTCTCAGGCTTTAAAAATTTACCTGTAACCTGATCAAATTACTAGCATATCTAGTCAAATTTTGTCAAAAGTTACTGGCCAATATATATAGCTCAGAAAATCTAAGTCGTAGAGGCAAATGTAATTACATACTGTTTGATGATATTGTTGTATAAAAACTTAGCAAATCTCTACAAAGGGCCGACACTGTTTTAGCCACAGGAATGGAGATAACAAGGGAGCAAATCAGACCCACTTCCTATGAAGCTGTTCATCCTGCATCTAGGAGCTTTTCAGTTCCTTACTCCTTTGCAAGGCTATTCATATTGTTATCTGTTTATGCTGTGATTGAACATGCAAAATTTTTATGAAATTTTTTTGGTAATTCTATGCAGACAAGTCCATTATCAGAGTGTAAATTGCCTATTAAAATACATGTATTTACAATGTAAAAATAATCTGGTCTTATAGACCAGTGAAATCATGCTCCTATGACTATTTTGCATCTCATTTAAAATAAATAACTTGGGTCCGGGCATGCTGGCGCATGCCTGTAGTCACAGCACTTTGGGAGGCCAAGGTAGGCAGGTCAGGGTCACTTGAGCCCAGGAGCTCAAGACCAACTTGGGCAACATGGCAAAACCACATCTCTACAAAAAAATACTGAAATTAGTCTGTCATCGTGGCCTACACCTGTAGTCCCAGCTACTCAGGAGGCTGAGGTGGGAGGATCACCTGAGTCCCGGGAGGTCGAGGCTGCAGTGAACGGTAATCATACCACTGCACCGTATCCTAGGTGTCAGAGTGAGACACTGTCTCAAAAATAAATAAATAAATAAATACATAAACAAATTTAATTAAATAACTCGGCATTCTGATATGTGAGTGCTTATGCAAAACTAATTCTGGTAGACTTTCAATAGTTTCCTTACCTTCCATTATAGTCACTCTCTAGGAAAGAGAATCCTGTGTGAAACAAGGACAAAGTGGCTTCCAGTCATGTACCTGAGCCAATGTCCCAGCCTTGGAGTTTCTAGCCAGAAAGCAGAGATCACACCTAAAAATAGACTTAATCATTTTTCTTTTTCTAATTCATTTCTTTGGACCGCAATTTGGTTTGGGAGGTTTTTATGTGGAGTCTTCCACTTTGAATGTCTTACCGTGAGAAAAGCCACATGACTCAGACATAGGTGGTTCTCCAGCTTGTTCCTGTGTGGGAGGCACCTTCCTCTAGCTGCCTCTTAGAAGTGTAAACAGGAGCCAGATCAGAGGTGCAGCAACAGGAGAAACCAGTGTCTGGAATCTGAGCAGAAGTGGTCCCAAAATGTAGGACTAGTCCGGCCAAGGAGAGACCACAAAGTTTTGGGACCAGGTACCTGCATACTAAGGTAAAGGAATTCTGCATGACACGTCTTCAATAGGATTCATATTTCTTACAAAGGTCATTTAGGATTTAATAATCAGTCTCATGGCATTTTTTTTTTTTTTGGCAGTAGGTATTCCAAGTGGTGATAAAAAGATCATATAAAGTCATAAGAGATACCGAATTCAGCAGCATATCATTTCATTATTCATACATGTCATGGAGTCGTACAAATGATTCTGTCAGGTTCCAATGGCTTTAGCACTAGAAAATATTTAAATATGTTAAGACAATGTATTATGTAACTTAAGAAACAAAGAATTACAAAATCCGATCAAATGTGGTAGTGGTATAATATGTTGTGTGTTTGCAGGTAGCCATGAGAGACGGGAGTTCAGTGGCAAGTCAGGTCCAGCCACATCCTAAGAAGCTTATGAAGGGTGACTCTAGTGAAGACTTTAGTGTCACGGCCCGAGTGGTAAGAGTGTTTGTCCTGGGCAGCTTCAGCTCCAGATCCCAACTCAGCCAGAATTGCTGATTCATGCACCCAATGAACCATGAAGTTAGTGGTCCACTGTGTCTCAGGAAGATTTAGAATATTAAATAGAATGTTCAAGACACTGTAAGTCATGGTGTTAATATGCAGGCATTTAGAAATCTGTGAAAATTTTGTATTTTGTGTTCTTGAACGTGTTAAGAAAAATAGCCTACTAGAAAAAGAAATCAGACTTTAACAAATTTAGAATATAGACTTTTACTAAACATAAGGATATTAGTTCATTAAATTGTAAGACTTATGAAAAAACTAAGAAAATGTTATCAGGCAGAAATTTGTATACTTAAAGATAAAATCAAATACATTTTACAAATGCAATTAAAATGATAACTAAGCTTGTAAATAAAGAATTCAATTATTGCAATTGTTAAAAATTGCTAGATTCATATTTGGAATAAGAGGATTTATAAGCTGAACCTAAAAGCTTAAAGACATGTGTTTTTAAAATTATGACCTCAATAACTATAATATTCATTTTTACAAACCAAAACAAACATCTAATTTGTCTTTGCTGTGTTGGAAACTGATCTGAGGACTTGAAAAGCTTACGTTTGATACATTTTCCTTACAGAGACACAATTAGCAATGGTTGTCTTCTCGTAGTGCTTGACTATGGGAAAATAACATTCTCATCAAGCTTAGCAGGTGCTTCATTTCATATATCAAGGAGAGTGCTCATTGCTAAAGTTAAATAATACATTAGCATTCTGGATGTACATATTAGTTTAATTGCCTCCATTAATATTATTCGATAGATAGGGAGGTATCTACTCTTTTTTTTCCTGAAACATCTCGACATTGGAGCCTGGAGTATTGAAGTCCATATTTAATTCTCTCAGCACTGTGAATGACATTGGCCTAAGCTCAAGGGAAATAATATATCGGCCTTCATAGGACAGAAATATATGCCTTTATTATCCTCTGCTTACTCATTTGGAAATTTTACAGTGTGAAGATGATGTTTGTGGCACTTCCTATTTATATTTTAATTTAAACTTATGACTGACTTTATTAAAAAAAAACTTCTACTCTACTGGAGCAATACTGAAAAGTCAACTTACAACTCTGCTACAATGTTCTTTGGGAATTGAAGGCGTGTAATTAACGTCCAAATATATGCTCAGTGTGTGTTTAGAGTTTAACTGTTCACAATAGCAGTCACCATTAAAGAAAAAAAAAGAAAAGAAAAGAAAACCATTTTTCTACTTGGGAAAATTAAAGAGGAGTAAACAAAATTAGGAAACATAAAGAAAAAATGCCATAAAACTGAGCTATAATAGAAAGTTGCCCTTCTTCACATAGAAAAGGAATAATATGTAAAGGCAGGCATCTTTTCAGACAAGAATGGTGTTTTTCACCCCCTCTTTGTCAGCCTGTCATCCAGAGGTCAGCAGAATCTGAGGCCTTCAGATCCTGAGCCCCGAGACGTCTCTCCTGCCAGCCTGTTTCTTGTCTCTGACCTTTATTTGCCTTCCCCCTGAGCTGCTCTACCATGCAGACCAGCCTCTGAAGTGAAGCCCTCTTTGTCATTTATACTTTGTGGCCATGTACCAGTTTATTGCTGTTCATGTAATAAATTTGGCAACCCACTGATAATGTCAAGGCAACAAATACATTTTAAGTGGTGCTTTCTAACTGATAAATAATGCATACATAATAATTTTGTACGTAACAGTAACAGTCTGTCTTTTTCACTAAGCTAATGGAAAGGTAGTGGATGGTGCTATATACATGTATCCTATTTATAGTAAGAGCAGCAATGTACACTTCCATAGAAAATAAAAAGGGTTTTTGTACCATGCTTTGAATTGCTCAGTAAATATATCACAGTTAGTAGGTGTTATTATAAATACTATCAGTATGAAATGATTAATGTCCTGATTAACTTTACGAGTAATTGTATGTTATATACTTTGTAAATGCCAATAAATTATGTTGATTGCATAGGGACTTATTTATTTGATATTTCAATGAACACTGTCTGACAGAACAAAGTGGTTTCCCCTGAATGTCACTGGTATGTGTCTCCAGTAGCTATCAGAACTATATCACTGCTGATGTCCAGCTGTTGTGCTAGCATAATTAACGCACTTTTGCAGCATCTGACTATGGCCCTGGCTGCCCTTTCACACAACTTATCAGAGGGAGGGGAAAGGGAAGCACAGGGAATCAGGAGAGTGGCAAAAACTGAAACAGGGTGGCCTGCTTCTGATTATTACTGCATTTTTCAAAATATACTACATAGGAGAAAAATAAATAGCTGCCACACCAGGAACACATTCTCTGTTTTTATAGAGGTCTTCCAACGGGGGTGATTATTCCTCTGCTGTGCACAATATTGCAGCCATAGCCCTTCCTGAGATGCGTTTCTGCCTAACCAAATTGTATTTTTCTTTAATGAATAGAAAATATCTATCCTGTGAAAATGCTTATTATCAGGAATTGCAGAAATTGTTACAGGGAGTCAATGTACTTTTTTTCTCACAGGTTTCTGAGGCCCTACTATGTGTACAGCACAGTGGTGGACTCTTGAGGGACACGAAGATGACTAAGACTCAGTTGCAGCCTTTGAGTAGCTTCTAATCCATTAGGGGACATGAGGCAAGTGCACCACAACCACCCCACCAGGACTCAGGTGCAGAGTGCACACCTGAAGGGAAGTGAGGCTGGAGCTGCGGGAGCCGTCACCGTCGGTGAGCAAAGCTAGAAAAGTTTAACACTTGACGGAAAGAGAATTTTAGGTGGGTCTTCCAGGACGTGGTGGATTTTGAACCATAGGTATTAGGAAGGCGGCTCGTCTGGTGACGGAGTTTTTACGTTAACGCCAGGAAGTCGCACCTCTGGAGCTCTCCTCTCCTTTGGTAACAGCTAGTTTCCAATTTGTCTATTATGCATGTTCTGTAATGGAGGGCATGGGAAGAACATGCAATTTGAAGGGCTCAAATACAAGAATGTGAAAATAGAATATATTTGATAGAAAACTTTGGTGCAGGGTGTGGCCCCTGAAGATGTTTCAGCAGGAAAGCTCTGTAATTTAAGGCTTGTTCAGGAAAATTGAAGCTGGGGACTCAACACAGTGTTGGAGGACTCTGGAGGTTTGAAAGCCAGGTAGAGGGTCACTTAATCGAAGCTATGAGCATGCTTAATTACAATTAGCATTCTGTTTCTGGGCAGTTGCCTGGTTATTCACCTACCTAGCTCATGTTTTAAAATTCTCTTTTGAATTTGTGATTCTTCAGCAAATGGCACAAGATGGCATTTGAACCTTTGGACTTGAGAATTTGGCTCAGTATCTGCAATCCTTGTAAATAGGCTTATGCTCTTATATATGATGCTTCACTTATCCTTGCACTTGATATTCATTGGGATTAATTTTAACCAGAGCTAAGGTATTATCACCATGTCAGTAGTAAGACATATTAAGTCAAATTGAGCAGACACGATAATGAAACCTGCAGAATTCATAAACTTGTTCTTTTGTTGTCTTTTGTTCTGTTTTATCACTTTCCTGATAATATTTCAATTAAATTTTATTCCAATTCTCACTTAATCAGTAAATTAGCTGGTTACTCAGACAAAAATGAAATTCTCCTAAAGCTTCTGAGCAATTTCTGATACTCCAATTATAAATTTTTGGCTTCAAGAGAAAATCAAAACTTCATATTTGGTATGACAATGATTTTCTAAAATTGAGGCTGCCAGTTGTTTGTTAAGTAGACTTTACAAAATCTAATTAGAATAACAATATCTATACTGAGAAAATATGGAGAAAAACGTGTTTTCACTTTATATTCTTTCACTCCATTTTCTCACAGATAAGTTACAACCAAAGCTAAAAGAACACAGATTCAAGTCTGAGATACTAACTTCTGTGATCTAGTAAGAATATACCTATTAGTCTGATTATTTTCAGTAATCCAGCGTGTTTTGGATAATAACAAAGGCAGGCACTGTCACAACCCAAGCAAGCACTTGTGAAGAACGATGTGTGTGTTGCTGCCAGGTTAGGCCAGTGCTCACAACCAAAAGAGTGACATGACATAACATGAAGTATATAACAAAACATACATTTGCTGTACATTTATAACAAATTACTGTGTATTTCCATGTGACATTCACAAGCCTGGACCTAATAATTTCTTCTGCTAAGGGTAGCAATGATGTAGTGAAGAGACTTTGAATTAGAAGCAGATGATCAATGTTCAAGTTAACCTTAATGAATGGTGGTACACATAACATTGTTGTCACCAAATCCACACATCTTAACCTAACATAAATGACCCACTCTTTGATACAGTCAGATAAGTGAGGGGGAAAAAGAAAATCTTTACCTAAGTGTCAAACATCAGTTAATCAATTCCTGGAACTACTGTGTACAAAGCACAGAATATGAGCAATTGCCTAGTTTGGCAACAAAATACAAAATAATGCTGATAAAATACCCAACTCATAATCCTATTGTGAGTGCTAAATTAAATTAGATTGATGACACATAGAAAGATACTTACATAGGCCTAGGACATGATAAGTACTCAAAAACACTTTTTCCCCCAAACAAAATATTCTGATGAAGTAGCAAATATTAGAGTCGTTAGATTTCAGAAGATTTTATTGGAAATATTTGTGTAATACCATGAGAGCATTTAAGGTTGAGAGGCCATTCCAGTTGAAGACTCAAATGTTTAAATTATTTTATTTTATTTTATTTTATTTTATTTTATTTTATTTTATTTTGAGATGGAGTCTCGCTCTGTCACCCAGGCTGGAGTGCAGTGGCGGGATCTCGGCTTACTGCAAGCTCCACCTCCCGGGTTCACACCATTCTCCTGCCTCAGCCTCCTGAGTAGCTGGGACTACAGGTGCCTGCCACCATGCCTGGCTAGTTTTTTGTATTTTTAGTAGAGACGAGATTTTACCGTGCTAGCCAGGTGGTCTTGATCTCCTGACCTCGTGATCTGCCTGTCTCAGCCTCCCAAAGCGCTGGGATTATAGGCGTGAGCCACCATGACCGGCTATATTTATTTTTAAAATAAAAAAAATAACAAATAGTATACTGATATGGTTTGGCTCTGTGTCCCCACCCAAATCTCATCTTGAATTGTACTCGCATAATTGCCACATGTTGTCAGAGGGACCTGATGGGAGATAGTTTGAATCATGCAGGCGGTTTCCCCCATACTGTGATCGTGGTAGCAAGTAAATATCATCGCATCTGATAGATTTATCAAGGGTTTCTGTTTTTGCATCTTCCTCATTTTTTCCTTGCCGCCACCATGTAAGATGTGGCTTTTGCCTCCCGCTGTGATTCTGGGGCCTCCCTAACCATGTGGAACTGTAAGTCCAATTAAACCTCTTTTTCTTCCCAATCTTGGGTATGTCTTTATCAGTAGCATGAAAACAGACTAATACATATACTTAGTGTTAAAATAGCCTTTGAGATGGAAGGGACAGGGATCTCATACTTTCACACCATTTTAATAATAATTCCAAGTATATGTAACACTGATTACCATAGATTACACAAAAACACAGTGTGGAATTTTGTCACTGTAATTATGATCATTGTAGTCCTTATTGTACTTGTCATCTAGTTCAAATAATCCTTAGAAATGTACCTAAAAATGGGAAATGCTGGATGTGACCTCGTCAGGAACACACTGACTTAGGACTTGAAAACAAGAACTCCACCCTATCTGTTTGCAGGCAGCCACTGAAAGGACGATAAGGACGTTGACGCACCTAGGTATTAGGACTTACGTATTTCAAGTTAAGGGGACTGAATGTAAATTAAACAATGAGAAAATATATCATTGGTTATCACAATATCTAGTCCTGTGTCTATTTTGTTGGAAACCATTTTGTTTTTTTAATAAGGGAAGATAGGTCACAGATGGATACATCTGAGGAAATCAAAATTCTGGTTGCAAATAATATGAAATTGTTATATTATTACTAAAACCATAATAATCTATGGAACAACCACAAGGACAAAAACTAAAGTGTAAACTTAGAAAACAGAGAAAAACCAACATCTCTGTGTTGGATGTTTTGAATGTCAATTGTATTCAATTAATATTTTTAGTATCTACCAAATACTTGGAGGAGTACATGGAATAAAGTAGGTGTGAACTAGATGTTAGTTGAATGCAAGAATGCAAGAACAAGTATATTGAAGGGCATTTTGGGAAACTTTTATGTGGATGGCCCTTTTGTGAGTCCACAACCTTTTTTTCAGTCTGATCTTTCGTGACAATATGTTTCAGGAGCATGAGGACAAAAAAACTTCTGTATATAAAACAGCTTTTAATCCCCATATTTAATGGAGTTAACAACTACGTTCATTGTCCAAAGTCTAAATCTTTATTTTAAATATTTTATGGTTTCAGACTTTTAAAAAATGTAAGGCTCAATCTTAAAAAAAAAAAAAAAAATTCTTGAGATTCCTGAAAATATGAAAGGCTCTTTTCCTTCTTAGATGGTAAATTATGTAATTATCATTCCATTCTTACCCTTACCTATGCTGCCAATTTAGAAAATTGAATAGACAGAGGTATTGAAATCAGCCAGATCTGGAAACCAGTGGACACTCTACCTTTCCCTATTTGAGTATTGTTGAACAAGTAGCTTTCTCTCTCTTGCTTACGGTTTCATCTTGTATAAAGTGAGAACACTCACACCCACTTCAAAGGGTTCCCATGAAGAATAAAACTTGCACTCCAGAAATTAGCAGCTACTAATTTTGATTCGCAGATAAGCTTTCTTTTCTTATTCTTTTTTCTTTTCTTTCCTTCTTTCTTTCTGTTCCTTTCATTTTTTTTTTTTTTTTTTTTTTTTTGACAGGGTCTCACTCCTGTCACCCAGGCTGCTGGAATGCAGTGGTGGTGACATTATAGCTCCCTGCAGCAGTGCCCTCCTGGGCCCAAGTGATCCTCCTGCCTCAGCCTCATGAATAGCTGGGACTAGAGGTGTGCCACCACACCTGGGCAATTTTAAAAATTTTTCTGTAGAGATGGGGGTCTTTCTTTGTTGCCCAGGCTTGTCTTCAACTCCTGGCTTCAAGTTATCCTCTCACATCAGTCTCCCAGAGTGCTAGAATTACAGGTATGAGCCACTGCACCTGGCCCAGAGATAAGCATTTTTGCACAAGCCTCTGTAGAATTGTAGTAAAGTATAGAAATGCTAGCCACAAACATTGTGAAAACCTTGGATCTATGCATACAAGCATGTGAACTCAAGTCTAGGTTGGGTGATTGAAAATAATAGGATTGGTTCCAATAGAAAGCTGTAAAACAGTACAACCAGCCAAAGAGAATTTCTCCTGAGGAATGAATCAGCTGTAGAGACAGGCTGAAGGAAGCTAGTCTCCCACCAAGAAATAATAGAAAGACAAAGTGGCCAGTGTTTATCCAAGAAATGAGAACAGAGCTGGATGACTTATAGAGTTATGAATGTCTCTATACAGCTCATGAATGTCTACATTTTTCCTAAGAAGGAAAACATAGTTGTGAACATGAGATTATCAGGAGTACCATAAAGTCAGGAAGGCAATACTTGGATGGAATCACATTCATTTTCTGTTGCTGGATAACAAATGACCACACACTTAGCCCCTTAAAAGAACATGCATTTACCCTCTCACAGCTCCTGTGGGTGAGGGGTCTGGGGTGGGAGCTCTGCTCAGGGCCTAACAAGGTTGAAATCAACGTATCAGGTGGCTGTGTTCTCTTCTGAAGCCGTGACTAGGGAAAGGTTCACTTCCAAGATCCCTCGGGTTGCTGCCAGAAGTGATGTCCTTGTGTGTGTAGGGCAGAGGTCCCAGGGTCTTGTTAGCTGTCAGGCAGGAACTTCCATCAGGACCAGATACCGCTCTGTCACTCCCTCACACACCATGTCTCTGGCTCTAGGGAGGGCTCAGTATCTCAGAAGGACTCACCTGATTGGGTCAGCCTCACCTGGATAATGTCCCTTTTGACTACCTCAAAGTCAACTAATAAGTGACTGTATTAGTCTATTCTCATGCCCCTATGAAGAAATACCTGAGACTGGGTAATTTATAAAGGAAAGAGGTTTAATTGACTTCCCACAGCTGGGGAGGCCTCAGGAAACTTACAATCATGGTGGAAGAGGAAGCAAACATGTCCTTCTTCACATGGTGGCAGGAGAGAGAAGTGCTGAGCAAAGGGATAATGCCCCTTATAAAACCATCAGATTTCATCAGAACTCACTATCACAAGAACAGCATGGGAGTAACTGCCCCTATGATTCAATCACCTCCCACCAGGTCCCTCCCACAACAAGTGGAGATTATGGGAACTGCAATTCAAGATGAGATTTGGATGGCAACACAGTGAAACTATATGATTCTGCCCCTGGCCCCTCCCAAATTCTATGTCCTCACATTTCAAAACATGCCTCCTTAACAGTCCCCCAAGATCTTAACTCACTCCAGCATTAATTCAAAAGTCCAAGTCCAAAGTCTCATCTGAGACAAGGCAAGTCCCTTCCTCCTATGAGCTGGTAAAATCAAACACAAGTTAGTTCCAACATACAATGGGGGTACAGATCTTGGGTAAATACACCCATTCCAAGTGGGAGAAATTGGCCACAGCAAAGGTGCTGCCCCATGCAAGTCTTCAATCCAATAGGGTGGTCATTAAACCTTAAAGTTCCAAAATGATCTCCATAACTCCTTGTCTTACAGCCAGGTGACAATGATGCAAGAGGTGGGTTCTCACAGCCTTGAGCAGCTCCACCCCTGTGGCTTTGCAGGTTACAGACCTCTCCTGGCTGATTTCAGAGGCTGGCATTGAATGCCTGTGGCATTTCCAGGTGCACAGTGCAAGCTGTCAATGTATCTACCATTCTGGGGTCTGGAGGACAGTGGCTGTCTTCTCACAGCTCCACTAGGCAGTGCCCCAGTGGGGACTCTGTGGGGTGGTGGGGCTGCGACCCACATTTTCCTTCTGCACTGCCCTAGCAGAGGTTCTACATGAGGGCTCTGCCCCTGCAGAACACCTCTGCCTGGAAGTCCAGGCGTTTCCATACATCCTCTAAAATGGAGGCAGAGGTTCCCAAACCTCACTTCTTGTCTTCTGCATAGCTGCAGGACCAGTACCATGTGGAAGCTGCCAAGGCTGGGGGCTTGTACCCTCTGAAGCAATGGCCCAAGCTGTACCCTGGTCCCTTTTAGCCACAGCTGGAGTTGAAGCACCTGGGACTCAGGGAACCATGTCCTGAGGCTGCATAGAGCAGGGGGGCCCTGGGCCAGGCCCAGTAAATCATATTTCCCTCCTAGACCTTCAGGGCTGTGATAGGAGAGGCTGCTGTGCAGGTTCTCTGACATGCCTGGAAGCATTTTCTTCATTGTTTTGATGATTAACATTTGGCTCCTTGTTACTTATGCAAATTTCTGCAGTGGGCTTGAATTCAGTTTTTCTTTTCTGTTGCATTGTCAGGGTGCAAATTTTCCAGACTTTTATGCCCTGCTTCCTCTTCAATACTTTGCTGCTTAGAAATTTCTTCCACCAGATACCCTAAATCATCTCTCTCAATTTCAAAGTTCCACAGATCTCTAGGGCAGGGGCAAAATGCTGCCAGTCTCTTTGCTAAAGCATAGCAAGAGTGACATTTACTCCAGTTCCCAACAAGTTCCAGTCTCCATCGGAGACCACCTCAGCCTGGACTTCATTGTCCATATCACTGTCAGCATGTTGGTCAAAGCCATTCAACAAGTCTCTAGGAAATTACAAACTTTCGCACATCTTCTTGTCTTCTGAGCCCTCCAAGTCTCTAGGAAGTTCCAAACTTTCGTATATTTTCCTGTCTTCTTCTAAGCCCTCCAAACTGTTTCAATCTCTGCCTGTTACCCAGTTCCAAAGTTACTTCCACATGTTCGGTTGTCTTTATAGCAGTACCCCACTCTCTGAAGTACCAAATCACTGTATTAGTCTGTTCTCATGCTGCTATGAAGAAATATCCTAGACTGGATAATTTATAAAATAAAGAAGTTTAGGCCAGGCATGGTAGCTCATGCCTGGAATCCCAGCAATTTGGGAGGCCGAGGTGGGCGGATCACGAGGTCAGGAGATCGAGAGTATCTTGGCTAACATGGTGAAACCCCGTCTCTACTGAAAATTTAAAAAAAAAAAAAAAAAAAAAAAAAAAAAATTAGCCAGGCATGGTGGCAGGCGCCTGTAGTCCCAGCTACTCAGGAGGCTGAGGCAGGAGAATGGTGTGAACCCCAGTGGTGGAGCTTGCAGTGAGCCGAGATCATGCTACTGCAGTCCAGCCTGGGCCATAGAGCGAGACTCCGTCTCCAAAAAAAAAAAAAAAAAAAAAAAAAAAAAAAAAAAAAATTAAAAAAAAAAGAAGTTTAATTGACTCACACTTCTGCATGGCTGGGGAAGCTTCAGGAAACATACAATCATGGTGGAAGGGGAATCAAACAAGTCTTTCTTCACATAGCAGCAGGAGAGAGAAGTGCCAAGCAAAGGGGGAAAAGCCCCTTATAAAACCATCAGATCTCATGAGAACTCATTAACTATCACAAGAACAGCATAGAGGTAACAACCCCTATGATTTAATTACTTCCCAAAAGGTTCCCCCCAGGACACAGTGTGGATTAGGGGAACTACAATTCAATTCAAGGTGAGCTTTAGGGGGGAACACAGAAAAACCATATCAGTGATGTAACCATGAGAGTGACTTCCTATCATTTTCCCAGTCCTGCTCACACTGGAGGGGAAGGAATGATATAGGGAGTGCATACAACAGGCAGGAATTTCAGGTACAATCCTGGAATTCTCCCTACCACAGGAAGAGAAGAAATAAAAGTCTTCCCCAAAATAGGAAGTTCCAAGCATAGACAATTCTTCCTTCATATCTTCATGCATAAATTGTATACTGAAGCACATAAGGACAAATAAGGATGCCTGGAAGAATATAACAACTGAAAGAAAAAATACATATGCTACCTTGTTTAGTTAAATCTGTATTTAAACCACAGCATCATGTCAGATGAAATACATCTTCTCTCCCCCCTCAAATGGGGACTATTTCTGATGCTTAATAACCCTCATTCAGAGCAATATAGGTTGATGTAATATTTCCTATTGAGTCCTTCTTAAAAACATGATGTGCATATTTTACCTTCAGTTCTATCCATAATTTTCACATGGGCATTTAATCAAGAGTAGTTTTATGTGAGCAAATTTCATCATATGCTATTTTTGTATTTTCATTTAAAATTATGATAACAGCATAATAGAAATTGAAATTAAATCAAAGATTGTAGGACTTGCTTCCCAAGAGCTGTTTCTGCAAGGGCAGCTGTAATTACATGATAGTGCTGGTTAGTAGATGACACAGCAACCTTGGAATTGTGCCATAGTATATAAAATTGAATTTGATTTGTAAACCTTAATTACAATGATAAAATGGTCCATTTTTTTTTTCTTATTTAAAAATGCTCCGTGCCTTAGAGAGAATGAGCCATCCAAGCTTTCAGAGGCAGTGTAGGAGGCAGGGAGGAGGGGGCTCCGGAGTCTGACTCACCTGTGTGCTACCTACCATTCTATCCTTCGTTAAGTGTGAGACTCTCAGCCTCCTTTTCCTCATGAATTAACCAGGTATCCTAGAGTATTCATCCATGGCCTTTTTATGCAAAAAAGTTTATAAAACATAGCAAAAATCCACTAAATGCCAACTGTTACTATTGCTATTACTGTTATAAAAAATTTAAATAAAGTTGATTTTAGATATTTTAAATAAATTGAATTGTAGTACTGCTTTAATTAAAAACTGTTTGTCCATTTTGTACTATGCATTATTATACCTAATCTGATTACTTTATTCCTTATTACATTTCTGCCTGACCTTCACCCATTACCCTAACCTGCTTTTTAAAAACAAATAAATGACACATAAACAAACAAACAAAATCCCTTTTTTAGCATTTGCTGCTTTAGTCAGTTACTCCTGGGATGAATAAATTATATTTAATGTTTTTAAAAAACAACTTCATGTCTTGCCAACTTGAAATCACAATTTACTCTTTGGTTATATCTCTTTGTTAGAAATTTCCTTTCAAAATGGGGAATATTTACTTCTTTAATAACTCATATGTTACATTCCATTGAATAAAACCAGCTGTCAAATTCAAAAGTGTAGATTCTCTAATTTCATTTTGAATAATAATAAATAAAACAGATTAGGGCAAGTAAATGTGTGCATATGTAACTTCAGAGAGACTTACAGTAGTTTCCAAGTTGTTATTACTGTTGTATATACTGTTTAGAACTATAATATCACACAGTTTTGCTTTATTCATGTTTTGAGTGTCACAAAGCTAGAGATAAATTTTTAGCAAATGATTCAAGTTTTTTGTGTATTCACATTTCTCTGCACTAACTTTGCCCCAGATTTCATATCAATACCCACCATCAAATTTTTCTATAATAATTTATTTATGTCCTTTCATTTTTCTTATGTTTTATTATGCATTTCTGAATGGTCTATCAAATCGCTTTGGTGAATAAGTTACTTGAACATCATCATCCGTTCCTAAATATAAGCAAGCAGCAACACTAGCAAATAAAAACATGGCCAAAACAAAGCTCCTATTTATTTTTATTTGTTTCACAATACAGATATTAATTTAGATTTTCGAATGACTGGAAACAAATTTGGAGTGAAAAGATGCTGCTTTGTACTACTTAGAACTCTCTTGGATGCAAATATAAATACCAAAACCTAAAGTAATGATTAAAAAATGGAACATTTCAGGGGTGGCCTGGATTCAATCCAACTTATCCCAGTGTCTCAGAAATGTTGGAGAGGTGTGAGGCGGGGGTGTGAGGAAGAAAGATATATGCTGATTGCCTCTTAGCTGTATTCAGCAAATAATGCAGAATTATAATTTGGTGGAGAAAGTGAGTATTGAGGGCCCACATTCACACACTAGAAGTCCACTTTATTGAAAAGAGGTTATTTCTCTTTAAACACTCAGATCAATTCAGAAAAAGACTCCCATCGAACTGTTACTGCCCATCCCTGGAGTACCAGTACAGTGAGGCAGGAGTAATTTGGATCACATGTGGAGGGTAAGAGGTTATGGGTGCATAGGCCTATCCACATAAGGGTACATAGGCGTATTCACATAAATACACATATGGGCCCTCAGGCATATTATTTCTTATTTGTTTATCCTTAATTTATCTTTGTCCAATTACAAAATCTAGTGTTAGTGTTTTCCCAAAACCTGCTGTCTGTGCATTCCTGTCTTCCAACTGTATATCTTCCTAGTGAATTGCTGGAGGAAAACGATGGATGAACACAGAAGTTGCTACTGATGTCCGATGTTTCTGGTCTGATTTATTCTTTCCAATGTGAGTTTTGTTTCATAAGGTGATATTCATTCTTCTGAAATGTGACCTTTTCCACCTTCCCATTTTATCTCCTCTTTCATTTCTCTATTAATCTTATATGCTAGCCACATTGGGCTACTCAACATTTGTGGAACTCACCATGTGTTTTCAAACTCTTCTCCCTTTCTGGAATGCCTTTCCTCTTCCTCCTTCCCCAGTTCTACCCATAGATCAATGCTCACCTTATGTGCCACGTCTCTGAAGCCTTCTGTAAACTCTCTTTTTATCACTGCTATATGACTCTGTGGTGACAAATATGAACATTTTCCCCCTCCTTACAATACTCATGCCAAGAATCATGATTTAATATAAGTATTATTTTATCTCCCTCATTATATTCTCAAGTCCTTGAGACTGTACTTATGATTATCACATTTTAATCAACCACATTGCCTGGCACAAGGCTTTTCACATATTAGGCAAACAAAAAGGTGTTACCCAAACTTTGGTGAACACTCCTTTGGCTTTTGTTTGCTTAAGAATTCAGATTTAAAATAGTTAAATAAGGACACCTTGAATAAAACGTGTGAGATGTACTGACTTTGAAATATTTAAATATTCCCCTCCTTTGCTAATGTTTCATTTAAATCATAGAATTGACAAATTATTCACTGATCTGACTATTGTAAATTCCATTCATTTAAAATTCAGAAGCATGAAATTAGGATAATTTTTGTAGGAGTTAGTCTTTATACTTTAAAAAAAGGTTTATTACAATATTTCAAGTGCAATTCAGATTTCAAATATGCTTAGCAAAACCCAAAATTCACTGATACATGAGCACAGATTACACAGAGTAATCACAAATCTCGGTAGTACTTGTTTTCATGTTCTTTACTAGCAGCTAGGCTGGATTTGAACCCGGATTCCTTTCTGCATTTCCCTAGGTTTTCCTAGTGTGGGGGTCTTCCCTTCCCTCCCCTCCCCTCCCCTCCCCTCCTTTGATGAAGTTTCGCTCGTTGCCCAGGCTAGCGTGATCTCTGCTCACTGCAGCCTTCACCTCCCGGGTTCAAGCGATTCTCCTGCCTAAGCCTCCCGAGTAACGGATTAAAGGCATCTGCCACCATGCCTGGCTAAGTTTTGTATTTTTGTTAAAGACTGGGTTTCACCATGTTGGCCAGGCTGGTCTCGAACTCCTGACCTCAGGTGATCCAGCCGCCTCAGCCTCGCAAAGCGTTGTCATTACAGGCATGGGCCACTGTGCCCAGCTGTTTGGGGGTTTTCCACAGCAGTGCTTTGCTGCTGGGCACCAGCAGGGCACAAGGGTGGTGGGAAGGGGAGCCTATGCGCACAGCACAGGACAGGTGCAGAGTCAGGGGCCTGTGCCCCAGCGTCTGAGGCTTCTTTGCTGTCCCTGAGCACTCCTGCTCTCGGGTTATGATAGCACTACTGGACCTTTTGCAGTATGACTGAGCCACTCAGTTTATCACTTTGTGTAGATACAAAACACCCCAAAGCAGTAGATAATGAACTCCTCCTGAACTCCTGAACTCCAGAAACCTTTTATTTGGAGGCAATTGTCTGCCTGGTACAACTGCCACATTGCCAAGCATCTTTTTCCCACCTGCCTCCCAATCTAGGACGTCTGCCTCACCTTCTTAGCCAGTAGGTATCTACTTTCACTTTCACAGGCCCAGCCTATTTGTTTGGGAATTCCACGGGATGCATCGGTGTGGGTGTAGGATGAGTCGATATCTATGAATCCACTGACCTTTCCTTGCATCTGACACATGAAATAGATGTACTGATCTATATTGTCCCTCGTATAACTTGATTTCTGTAACTTGTTTATGTTTGTATCAAATGTAGGTGAGTAAACGTCCAAGGTTCCAGGGACCAGATGACTCCAGGGGTGCACCTGGCTGCGGGGAGGACTGTTTTCACACATTCTGTGCTAAGCCTGGGCATGTGTTGTTGCCATGGCAAGCAAGATTCTTGGCAAGCAAGGGTGAGGCTGCGGCCCAGCTCTCCCTATTCAGGCATGCTTGGGACATGCTTCTTTCCCTTTCTGCGTGGATGGCCCACGTTCATCCTTTGATACAATCCAGATTCCTCTTCTTTCCGGATACTTCTTTGATGGCATCTGTCCCCACTGTGCCGCCATAGTGCCTTAATTAAATCCTTATCACAACACTTGTCACTTTGTAATGTAATCATCTGCTCACTTGTAGGTCTCCTCCCTGGGCTATAAAGCATTGAAAGAAAGTGACTATATTATCATTGCCTTCAGATCCTTGGTGCTCAGCAGTTCTGTGCTGGTTAAAGACTGTACCTGGATGCAGTCCTGCCTGTGTGCCTGGGACCCTCACATTCCCCGAGCCTAGTCTCTGTGCTCTGTTGTCACCTGACCTCAGCCATGGACTGGCAAGGATCAGCTGGATACTACTCCTTAAATAAGCAGATCAACACTTGAATTAGAATTTACAACATGGAAGGTAGAACCATCAAAATCCTAAAAACAACTACACAACGTAGATATTTTACTGATTTAGATGTTTTGTCTTCAAGTAATCAGTAACTTTGTACTGTGATACTCTTTGATCTTTTTAAAAGTTGGGTTAACTATTAGTCATTGAATAAATGATATTAAATAAATATTAACTAATTAATGTAAGTAAATCTTAGCAGATCTTCTGGAATAAAAAAAATCTGATATTGAAAGCCTTGCAAATGAGAGATCCCAATCTGTGGTTAACTGTTTAAAATGATCTAATATTTACCTTTGTTTGTCATAAAAAGCTATACAAACATGTAATAGATCTACTACTCTTATCCATAACTCCCTTTAAAGAGGTGCAGATATTTTAAATCTGTTACTCAAATGACTCCATCTGACATGTGAATAAAAACCATTTGTGTAGAAGCCTGCATTATGAGCAAGACTGGGCATACCAGGAGGAGGGTACTAGGAGCAGCCTTCAAACTAACACACCTTTTTTTCAAAAGGTTTTTATGAAAACAGTAACATCATTTCACTAAAAGGAGAAATTGTATGAGAATCTCTGCACTATTCATCTTAAAGTGCTTTATGTAATAAGTTATTTCAATGAACGCAGAATCTAAGAATGAAAATATAAGGAGTTCAGAAGTGGGAAGGGTCTCAGGGGTCATGGATGTTTTCAGGAAAGCTAAAACTTGGAATAATAGACTTTTTTAGCATTTTACTTTTAAACAATTTTAGGCTTACAGAAATGTTGAAACTAGTGCAGAGAATGCTTGTGAATGCTTCACAGCTTTCTTTATTGTTAACATTTTTTATAACCATGATGTATTTGTCAAAACTAAGAACTCACTGTTGGTATAACACTATCAGCTAAACTACAGACTTCGTCTGGATTCTGCTGTTGTCCCCACTGATGCTCTTTTCTGGCATAGGACCCTACCTTGCGTGTGGTCGTCAAGTCTCCTCAGTCTCTCCCATTCTGTGACAGTTCTTCAGTCTTCCCTGGTCTGCATTTATATTCTGTTACTGCTATTAGAACTTTTAATAAACTTAACACCTTAAAAACACAAATTTATTTTCCTACAGTTCTGTAGGTCAGTTGACTCCACTGATTCTTCTGCTTGGGTTTTACCAGTGAAAATCAAGCTCAGCTCTTACTGAAAGGTTCTGGGAAGAGTCAGCCTCAAGCTCATTTAGGTGGTGTCTGGAATTTTATTCTTTGTGGTTGTAGGACTGAGGCCAGTTTCCCTGCTGGCTGTGAGTCAGGGTGGTCTCCTAAACTCTTGGTGGTCTCTCTCTGGTCCTGGCACATAGCCTCTCATCTCAGAGTCATCAACAGTGCATCAAATCCTCCTCACACTTAGAGTCTCTCTAACGTTACGTCCTGCACTTGCAGCAGCTTTCTAACGGGTGCACAAAGCTCTGACCTTTTAAACATCCATGTGACTAAACTGGTTATAGCTCGCGAATCCAGAAAAACCTCTCCACTGTAAGGCTGGCAACCTCAAAGCTTCACATCTGCCAAGTCCCTGTTGCTAAGTAAGTTCACATCTGCTGGGTCCAGGGCTTAGGGCATGCATGTAGGGGAGGGGCAGTCTGCTCACCATGTTGTTTTCCATGACTGACGCTTCTAAATAGTCGTGTTTAATTAGTTCATACAATGTCCCTCGATATAGGTTTGTCTGCTATTTTCTCATGACTAAATTCAGGTTCAACATTACTAGGAAGAATATCACCAGCAGATGATGTACATGATCACCACATCAGAGCCATAATTCACAATACCAACAATGCACCCTTGCTGACATAGACAAGGAAGTGTCTGCTGAGCTCTTCAACTGTACAGTAAATATTTTCACTCTGTAATTAATCATATTTTGGGGGCAGATATTCTGAGACTCTGCCTGAGATGGTAATTTTAATTTCTCTCATTCTTCACATTTATTAAATAGAATGCTCTTAAAAAGGAAAAATGTCCCTTTTCCCTCAATTGTTTATTTATTTATTCAATCACTTATTTAAATCAGTATGGACTCCTGAATATGTATGTACTCTGTGGGTTTTAATCTAGTATTACCGTTATTTATTTTATGGTCCAAATTGTTCCAGGTTTGGCCACTGGGAGTACTATCAGGCTGGTTCTTGTATCTAACATCCCATCCTTTTATGAGTGCTTCCTTATTTTTCTGTTGCCACAAGGTGCCCTGCACTCTTGCATGTTTCCCAGCCAACCTGAGTTGAACCAGTTAGAATTCTGGTTCCTTTCACTGGAACATGATTTGAGAAACCACATGAGGGTGTGGATGCCAGGTATGCCCAGGATAATAAAATTTTAGAGGAGCTTGAAGTGTCATGTATTGTTTTCTTCCTCTCTTATTATATTTTTAGCTCCTTCTTCTCTACTTGCTCCATCCCATGGGTATTCAAGTATAATTAAGCTGTCCTACCTTTAATGACAAAAATAAATATTCTTTTGAAGAAGTTTATATCCCTAGTGAAGGAGTTAGCCAGCTTGCTTTAGGCAGACAGTAAGGGAAGGGTCTCCGGAGAACCTCCGACCTGCCCCATAAGTGTTTACATCAGATGTTTTGTGCAGATAATGCACTTGCAAAGGGGGTTTGCCTAAACATGCCTGCAGAGGACTAAGGGCCTGCATGCACACTGGGGAAAGTGGGGGGAGCCACCAAGAATTCATTCCTCATACAAATAGGGAACCCAACCTCATCAGCTTATATTTACATATGCACTTGTATTCAACTGTGAGGGGCAACCAACAATCTGCTTTCAGGACTCGTCTCTTTGCTGAGAGCTTTCCTTTTGCTTAAAAAATTCCACACCACTCACTCTGGTGTCCACACACCTAATTTTTCCTGGTCATGAGACAAGAACCTGAGCCTAGCTGAGCTAAGGAGTGAAAAATCTTGCATCACTACCAGTTATCCCTACCTGTTATCACTCTGATTTTCTCTTCCATTTTCATTACTAAACTCTTGAAAGTGTAGGTGGTCTAAATCAGTGGTTCTTACACCTTTTGCTCTTGTGACACCTTTACACACATTAGAATTAATACACCAAAAGATTTTATGTACATGAATTACAGGGGTTGATATTCACTATATTTTCACTATATAATTCACTAATGTAAATTACTATAAGTAATTTACATGTTAACATGCATAAGGTATTTTTGAAATAAACCATAATGATTCCTCCAAAGATTAGTGCAGAGTAGCACTGTTTAACATTCTTGCAAATTTCTATCATGTCAGGCTTACTAGTACACAACTAGACAACTAGATTCTGATGTGTGCTTCCACATCCAACCTTTTGCAGGATGTTGTTCTGGCCGGAGCAGTGAAAATAAGGGCTACACTGATATGCAGTTGAGAGAAGAAGAGTATTTTAATAACCAATTTGGATAATTGTTGATTGTTTTTCATTGATACTACACTAAACTTGAAAAGTTGTAGTTTCTCAAAGTTTAAGTGTAGACTTAATTCATAATTGAAGAACATTTCCTACCCTGCTTCATTTCAATTCTTTGGGGTATCATGAGTTATAAATGGCTCTTTTACCAATGCATGATTTTGAAATATACTGGTCATTGAGAAAATACTGGTATCCTAATTTATGCAGATCTTCCAAATATTGATGTATTTGTTTAAAAAACTATCTTACAAAATTCAAGGAAATACAAGAATACCCAAGCACACATTCCATTAGCCGTCACTACACTAACATCAACATGCTTTATGGAGACTCAAAAACTCTCCCGTGCACTTGTCAGAGAATGAATGTAAAAAAGGCAAATAATAACATTCAATTTTTGTTAAACTAGCTTGGACCTCTTGAACCCACTGTCAAAGTTGCAGGATGCCCCCACCCACAGTGTTCCCCAGACTCCAAATTTAAAAGCAGTGTTGCACACACTTGCTGCCCTTCATGTTTCACTGCAAACCTCTACACACAGACTCATTTACTGTAGCCATAGGAAAATAATTCCATTTGTTTTCAAATCAACATTCAGTTCTTAGGTTATGTACTCTCTTGTATGTGTGGCCCTTTGACTCTTTTTTTTTCTTTTCTTTTTTTTTTTTTTTTTTTTCTGAGACAGGTTCTGGCACTGTTATCCAAGCTGGAGTGCAGTTGTGATCATAGCTCCCTGTAACCTCTGCTTCCTGGGTCAAGTGATCCTCCCACCTCAGCCTCTCCAGTAGCTGGGACTATGGATATGTGTCACCATGCTTGGCTAATATTGTAATTTTTGTAGAGATGAGGTTGTGCCATGTTGCCCAGGCTGGTCTCGAACTCTGGGGCTCAAGTGAACCTCCCATGTTGGCCTCCCAAAATCTTGGAATTACAGACATGAACCCCCATGCCTGGCCCACTTTGACTCTGGACCACTTCTTCCTGGAACGCTCTTTTCTCCTGGACATTTCTAGAACTCTGTGACATTGCTTGTTACTCCTCCTGCCTCTATGACTACCATGCCCAAACTCCTTTGTATATTCTTTTTTACCTATATCCTTAAAGTAGACTTTTTTTCAGGTTTCTCTCTTCAGCCCTCATGTGTTTTTTGCTTGATTTATCTGGGGCCTTCCCTACTACTATAGCATCAGATCCCATTCATGTGAGGATGATTTCATACTTCTTCAGATATCATCCACATGAGGACAATTTCCAATCAAATGCCCAAGTAAATGCCTTTGCCTGCACCCCAGAATCACACAGTCAGCAGCATAATGTGCATCTACACCTAGATGCTCCTTAAACACATCCTGAGCATTTCTTTACCTGAATTCATCATTTCCCCCCAGCACCACTGACATTTATTCAGAAGTTTTGATCACAATCAACAACAATAATATTTTTTATCAATCCCTTTCCTCTCTCAAAATCAGAGAGATATTTTCTTAGTCTCCAATGTGTTTTTTCTATTTTCCTCAACTCCTCAAAGGCCACTTGTTTGTTTAAATAAATTCATTTTTACGTTCCTTTAACATTTTGAGATGTTATCCTTCCAGTCCTTGCTTAAAATATCTAGGCATTATGTAAAATATCTAAGATTATTTCACTTAGCATAATGATTTCCTGATTCATCCTTGTAGCATGTTTCAGTGTTACATTCCTTTGTATTGTCATATAATATTCTAGTAAGTATATATAATATTTTCTTCAGCCATTCATTTGTTCATGGCCATTTGGGTTGTTTCCAACTTTTGGGTATCGTGGATAACATTGCTAAAAGTATTTGTGTAAATTGTGTGTGTGTGTGTGTGTGTGTGTATTAGAATTTTTAAAGTATTTTTGCATAGATACCAAAAAGTGGAATTGCTGAATCATATGGTATCTAATGTTCAATATTTTGTGGAACCCCAAAAGTATAGTACAAAAGTGGCTTCATGATTTTATTAGTCTGGCCAGCAATGTATGATTATTCTAATTTCTCTTTCTCTCTCTCTCTTTCTCTCTCTCTCTCTCTCTCTCTCTCTATCATCTATCATGTTTAATACACCTATCCTAATGGCTGTGAAGTGATACTATATTGTAGGTTTTATTTCTGTTTACCCAAAGTCAAGTAATGTTGAGTATCTTATTGTCCATTTGTATATATTCTATGGAGAGATGTCTACTCAAATCCACTGCCCATTTTAAACTGGGTTATCTTTTCATCATTGAGTTATACAAATGATTTGTACATTCTGTGTTGTAAACTTAACAGATACAAATTTGTAAATATTTCTCCTATTCTGCTTTTTTTCACTTCTTTTGATGGTGTCGTGTATATTATGACATTCAAGATTCTGATTTAGTACAGTTTACTGGCTTTTATTTTGTTGTGAGTGCTTTTTGTGTCAAATCTAAGAAATGACTGACTAAGCAATGGTCATAAAGATTTACTACTATGTTTACTTTTAAGGGTTCTTACATTTAATCGCTATTACATTTAGATTTATCAATATTTTAAAAATAATTTTGTATATGATATAAACATTCAACTTCATTTATTTTCATATTAATATTATCTCAGAACCATTTATTTAAATAATTTTTCTTTCCCCATTGAATTATTTTGGCTGAAAATGAATTTAAAATAAACAGAAGAGTTTATTTCTGGATTCTCTATTATCTTCCATCCTTTCTTTATGCCAGTACCACACTGTCTTGATTATTCCAGATGTGCATTAAATTTTAAAATCAAGAAGTGAGAGTGTCAATTTTTCAAGACTGATTTTGGTATTCAACATCCTTTGCATTTCTAAATTGATTTAGGATCAGATTGTCAATTTCTAGAAAAAAAGCAGCTGAGCTATTGAGAGCAGTTGTGTTTAATCTGTAGATTAGTTTGAGGAGGGCATTTTAATAATCTTAATTTTTCTAATCTATAAACATGAGACATGTTTTTACTTGCTTAAATAACCTTTAACATAATTCAATAACTTTTTAGTTTTTGTGCAAAAATCTTGCCCTTTGGTTACACTTATTTTAAGTATTTTATTCAATTTGTTGCTATTGTAAAAGGAAGTATTTCCTTAATTTTATTTTCATATAGTGTATTGCTAGTGTATATAAATACAATTAATTTTCGCATATTGATCTCGTATCCTGCAACCTTGCTGAACTTATTAATTCAAATAGTTTGCATATGTTTGTGTGTATTCCTTAGAATTTTCTATATATAAGATCATACTATCTGAAAACAGATACTTTTCTTTCTTCTGAATCTGGAGGCCTTTTATTTCATTTTCTTGTCTAATTGCTTTCACTAAACTGTCCATTACAATGCTAAATAGAAGTGATAAGAGTGGACTTCCTTATCTTCTTCCTGATCTTGGAGAGGAAGAATTAAGTCTCTCACCATTAAGTATAAAGTTAGCTATGGGATTATCACATATGACTTTAATGACATTTAGCTTTCATTTCTAATTTGTTGACTTTTTATTATTAAAGAGTATTGGATTTTGTCAAATGATTTTCTGTGTCTATCAAGATACTGTGTTTTTCTTCTCTTTTTTCTATTACATAGTATATTTTTATAATTCAGGCAGTAAATAGTATAATTAATTAGTAGATTAAATAATATTTTATTTCTTATGTGTTATGCAGAGTGTCTTTGGAACATAGAATATTTGACTACTTTGTCAGCTAGCAGATAACTAAAATAATTAATGGTGATAATGAAGTTAGGATTTGAACTGTAAGAAACTGGGAGGTGCTTGAATTATTAAAATTAATCAATGTTGACAACCAATTACAGTGATAACATGTTATAGACCTTTTGGGAGACTCATAAGAACACATCTGAGTTTTTCCTTAATCGTATATTCAGAAACAGAAACAAGACCACAGAGGACATAAACGTCTAAAACTGGAGAACACATTGCTCCCAAGCTTATACCAGACGAAAAGTGGGACCCAGGAGAATAAAAGATATCACTTTTAGGCTCGCATCAGCAATGCACACACTCAGGATTTGCCCAGATTTGACTTTTATTCTCCAAATATAGCATTCTTAAATTTCTTTTCTCTGGGAACTGACTTGAGTTATTCAACTTATAATGTATTCACTCATTTGGCTGCAAAAGATCTTAGCATTACTTTAAAAGCAACTTCTTACCTATAATGAAAGTGTCAAACCTGATTAAATGTATGGCAATTTTCTTAATATTGCTACAGTTATTTTAGACTTCTTAATTAACTGGCATGATATCAAGAGCAGCTCAATGAAAAACTATACAAGATGTATTTACATTTCATGAAAGTGTTACTTGGTTTGAAAAATCACATAGGATTTTCACATAAAAACAAAATAGAAAAAATACTTATATTCATTTTCACATTTATATATTATACATAATATATTAGCTCTTTATATATTTTATACATATAAAGTATTATTTTGAATTTTTCTTTATTAATACTTAATAATATAAACTTTAATCAAATAAATATAAACTTTAATCAAATAAATAAATATTAATAATATAAACTTTAATCAAAAGCTTTAAATTGTGTGCATCTATTTGTAAAATAATGGCATTTGTAAGAATTTTTATTGTGTTCACTCCTGAGATTGAATCATATCTTTGGTATCCCACTGTTCAGGTGGATGTGCTGAAAGTGGTATATCGAAGATGTGATTCAGTCTCATGCTTACACCCACTTTGCTATGATTGCTATGTTAAACTAAGCACAATGTACAAAAATGCCTACTTTAAAAAAGAAAGATGTGTTTTACCTGTAAGAAAAAATATGAATTGTAGATCAAAATGTCAAAACTGTCCAGTATTGTGACAGGGAACTAGAACGAACAAATAACTAATACAGCCATTTAACAAAAACCCGAAAACAAGTAACTCATACTTATTCAGAGTTTAAACTGTTACATTTTCAGTTAAGAGTAACTGGATACATTTACTTTAAGCTCTTACCTCTCAGAACTGACTTTTTGGGACACTTAGTAACAAATGGTTAAAATCACACTGGGTTCATTAGCCCTACCCTTCTTATATAAATGATATATTCAGCTGAATCATTTCCAATTAAAGTTGGCCTGCTGCTGGTTTACATATGTAAAGAAGAGTTTTATATGGAAAATGATAATTATATCTTACCTTTTTCAATCATGGTATTGTCCTTTTCCTTTTCAGTCAACAGCTTTTCTTCTAGAAATGTTTTCAAATATGCTGTCTTTCCTCTTTCAGAAATATTTAGCAATGTATACTTATTTTGGAAAATGTGATACTCATTTATCTTCTTTTTAGTTCTTGCTTCTCTGTTCACTTCTCCCAATGTCCCTCTGCTTTGTCTCTTGTGTTTATAATGTGGGCTAATGTTTGTGCAGGGTGCTTCATAGGCATGTAGACCCTACTCTGACCAAAAATTGACATCTCCACACTCCTTTACATTCATTTTCTCAACAAAACTGGTTATCTACATTAACACCACTGATCTCTGGATGACTGCGTGGAAGGCTGCTCTGTAATTAAGAACAGCAATTTGAACTTCACATGAATTAAGTGAATCCACAATGGGTAGCTGAGGTTGGTGGCCAACAGGTTTTAGAAGCACTGCTTAGTCAAAACATGATTTTTTGTTTTTTCTAGCATCATGAGAAGCCCGGTCCCATGAAAAAAAGAAAATTAATGCCTTTATAGATTAAAGATTAAAGACTTGCAAGTTAGGTATGGAAGAGAAACAAGGATCATAATTTACTGCTCCATAGTGTAGAAAGGCTGGCTGGATATCCAGCAAGACTAACTTCTTGCTGGTCACAGAATTGGATGGCATTTTCTAGTCTCCCTTTCAGTTAGGTGTGCACATGTAATTGAGGAGTAGTAAGTGGTAATGATATGCACCAATTCTTCCAAAAAAAAAGACAAAGGAAGATAGAACCCAAAGAAAAATCTTGAAATCAGTGAGAATTTTTTCTTTATGCAAAAAACAATTCAAAGGACAACACATATCCCGTCAGAAAACATGAAGGCATAAGTAAAGAAAACACAAAAATTTTTAACAGCTGGAAGAAAAAAGTTACAGTCTGATGTATTTTGTCTCTGTGTCTCCTCCAAAATCTCGTCTTGAATTGTACTCCCATAATCTCCATGTGCTGTGGGAGGGACCCGGTGGGAGACAGTTTGAATTGGGGGGCAATTTTCCCCAGGCTGTTTTTGTGGCAGTGAATAAGTCTCACAAGAGGTGATGGTTTTATCAGGGGTTGCTGCTTTTGCATCTTCCTCATTTTCTCTTGCCACCACCACGTTAAGAAGTGCTTTTCACCTCCCGTCATGATTCTGAGGCCTCCTCAGCCATGTGGAACTTAGGTCCAATTACGCCTCTTTTTCCTGCCAGTCCCGGGTATGTCTTTATCAGCAGCATGAAAATGGACTAATACCCAGTCCCTAATCATTTATCTAATAAAAATATCCTTCAGGAATGAAGGAAAAATCGAGCCATTCTCATATATAGGAAAACTAATAGAATTTGTCACACACAGACCTATCCTACAAGAATTACTAAAGAACGTTCTCTTAAAAGAAAGGAAATGATAAACGAAGAAATCTTAGAACATCAGGAAGAAAGAAAACACAATAAAAAATAAAAATAGGCTGGGCACAGTGGCTCACGCCTGTAATCCCAGCACTTTGGGAGGCTGAGGTGGGCGGATCATGAGGTCAGGAGTTCGAGACCAGCCTGACCAACATGATGAAACCTGTCTCTACTAAAAATACAAAAATTAGCTGGGTGTGGTGGCGCACTGCTGTAATCCCAGCTGCTCAGGAGACTGAGGCAGGAGAATCATTTGAATCCAGGAGGTGGAGGTTGCCGTGAGCTGAGATCATGCCAATATACTCCAGCCTGGGTGAGGAGTAAAACTCCATCTCCAAATAAATAAATGAATAAATAACATATATATGTACATACAGTATTTTTTCTCTGATGTTTTCTAAAAAGTCATTGAGCCAAAAAATTACTATTTATGTATTTCAGTGTGTAATGTTATACATCAATAAAATTTCTAAAATAAGTGTCTGCAAAAACCAAAAGAAAGAAAAAGAAAAAAAATGAGTAAAATGTATGAATAGGCCATTGGCAAAAATTATACAAATGGACTTAAATATATGAAAAGATGCCCATATTTACTTTTTATAAAGTAAAGGGAGTAATAAAATTATAGCAGTACCATATCTCACCTCTCCACATGCTGCTGTGGGAATGCAAAGTGTTCACCTGTACAGGGGGGAATTTGGTGACATCCAGCACAGTTACATATGCCTTTACCTTTTAGCACAGCAGTCTCACCTCCAATAATTTATCCTAAAATATACCTTCTCAAATACAAAACAACATATGTGCAAGGTTATTGATTGTGACATTGGTTATAATAGGAAAATATTGGAAAATCATAATATTAAGGAGAATGATTAAAGAAACTGTGTTCATTCACATAGTAGACTATCAGAGCTATAAAATAGAATGGATGTGTTAATAGACTGAGAGTGATGACTTCTGGATATATTGCAAAGGGTAAATAAATATAGGGAAGAAAAGTTATCACTCAATTCTAATGAATTATGAGTATCTTATGGGTTAAATCAAGTATATAGGTTTATTGCATTGATTTCACGAACTGAACTGCCAGTTTGTGATCCTGCTCCAAGCACTCTTCTTGGCCTAGAGCATCAACTCTTGTAGCTTAATTACAAGTGAGCCAATGGTTTTTAACCTTTTATTGGAAACTAATACAAAGCACAAGGAAGAAACTCTAAAATGCCACATAAACTGTTCAGTGTGGAGCCTCACTGTGTTATCATAATCTATTAAATTCCACCTTATAATCCAAGTTAAAAGATCCCTTGAAAGAAGAGCTATATGATACACCTAGTCCCCCTTATCCATGGTTTCCATGACACATGGTTACAGTTACTGGCAGTCAGCCACCATCTGAAAATATTAAGATATTTTGAAAAAGAGAGAGAGACCACATTTACATAGCTTTTATCACAACATACTTTTATAATTATTTTATTTTATCATTAGTTTTAGTTTTTAATCTTTCTGTACCTAATTTACAAATTAAACTTTCTCATAGATATGGTACCAAACTCTCTCTATATATACTATGTATTTTCCTTTACATGCATACCTATGATAGAGGCTAAGTCGGGACTACTTGTATCATCTAGCTCTTCTTTCAAGGAATTTTTGAACTTGAATTACAAGACAATTTAATGGACTATGGCAATACAGTATTATAAGTGCTGGGATGAAACTATAATAGGCAGAATAAAGATAGGGAGAGAAGTGCTGAGGACGGATTTCTTAAGTGAGGTAGATGGTGTCTGAATTAATGATTAACAGCTCAATTGGCAAGGTGAAAGGTTGATGAGATTTGCATTCCTGGTAGATGTAGTAGTCCCCCCTTATCCATAAATGAAACATTCCAAGGTAGTTTTGGGCATCCTCTGGGGATCTTAAAAGGTTGCCCCTATGTATAAGAAGAGATTACTGTGTTTAATTAATTTAAAGAATTTATCCTCAGCATATATAATAATTTCTTGACCATGGTACATAATTAATAAACATACTTTAAGTAATAGATAAATGAATAAATTAATAAAAGGCATGATAAATGAATGCTAAGCAATGAGGCTTAACAAGGATTTCAGGGTAGAATTACTATTTTTTAAATGGCGCCATATTAACAAAATGCCATTGATTTATTCTTAGTAAACTTACAAATTCTAGATTCTACACTACTTTTAGCCAGCACTATCTGGTCAATGAATACTGGGTTTTAAAAAAATCTATAGTAATATTTCAGGCTATAGTTTGCACATTCTAATATGTTCTGTTTTTCAGAAACAGATGATGTCTGTCACTTAGCAGAAAGTCAGTTTTATTGGCTGCAAACTTATCTTACTGCTTAAGTGATTGTAGGTTAGATATTTATTTTCCATATGAAATGAAAAAGGAATGTGTGGCCTTCATAAACATTTACTTGTTAAAATGTGTAAGTTTCTAATTATGTGGCAGACTGCACTCAGCCTGGGCAGAAAGGACACAGAGATGAATGTCATGGGACCCTGCCATGACAGCAGGGTAACTGCGCAGAAAAGATGCAGCCGACGTGTGCTGAGGCAGAGAGGACACAGCAGCAGTTACCTCGGGGGTCAGGGCAGCTTTGCTAGAGGAGGTGCCGTCTTTTATGAAGAAGGAGGATTTAACCAGGTTCAGAAAGAAGGTAGGGGGATCCCAGAAACAAAATCAACTGAATCATTTCAGCAGCTGTCAATACTGAAACGTTTTTGTGTCAATCTCTTCAACTCAGGTATTCACAACATATTAATGCCAATGCCAATCTGTTTAAATATAGGCAAAGAAGCTCAAGCGTTTTTTTCATAGTCCTTCCGTGATGATTACTGGGATGCTTTTCTTTTTGGAAGACAAAATCTTTACAAATAACCATGTCCTTATTTGCTGGTACCTAACAAAGGCTTGTTCTGCCTATTAATTATGCAGCTTCGCCCATGAAGCGCATGCTGTTTAAGAGTAGTGAGTAAACGACTTTGGCTGAAGGACAGTGTTTCTGGGAAGTAGGAAGCAGCCCCATTTGAGATGGGAACGTTTTATTGCAGCCATATTGTGAGGAGGGGTTAGTATTAAATGAGGTAGAGATTACAGAAGATGAAGAGGCAGGTTTGGGGTGGAAGATACTAAATTTGGAATTGAACATGTTAAGTTTGAGGTCACTGTCAGAAATCCAGAAGGAGAAATAAACAGAAGTCATGAATTGGGCATATGTGTTTGCCATATTTATGGATGAAGTCCAGATTTCTCTCCATCAAACACTAAAAACAAAAATAGAGAATAAAAATTAAAACAAGAGAAGTCTTGCTATGACTCTTTATTTTAATGGTACTCCAAAGATGAGCGATGCAGAGAGACAAGACAGTGGGGCAGGACTGGGTGGCTGACGTCCGCACTTAGAAGGCAACACAGTACCGTGATTTTTTTTTCCATAACTTAAGTGAAGAAAATGAAACAACTGCTCTGGTTCCTCACACAATTCTCTTAGCAAAAGCTGCAATGCATTGCGATAGATGCAGGAGCAGGACCAGATGCACTGGGCTCCGGGCTCATAATTAAGCACAGGACTTTGTAATTACCTTCTCCTCTTGTGAGAGGAAAATGATAATTAAACAGCCAAGTCCCAGCAGATGCTCACAAAGGGTTTCTGATTGTCAAGGCGAGCCCTAAATTCATTTGTACTTTAACTCTTGACAGTATCAGGGAAATTTTTTTTTCCCTAAAGTATTTAATATTTCCTGAAATAATTGCTTCAAGTCTGAAGTAATTGTGTAAGTTGGCTTTAAAAATTCAGGCAGTAAACATGCATTAAATAACTACCAGGTGGGGTGTATGTGTGAAGTTTTGGTGTTAATGGGCTCAGTCCTTGTCCTCAAATAGTTGACAATCTGATGGAATTGATGATCCTAGAGCCAGTGAATAATGTATATTGGTTGATGTTTTAATAATGATTTTTACATTTCTCTTTTTACCCTTCAGACTGGAGGAGTTTGTATCATAGGTTTTAGCTACCAGAAAAACTGATAGTCTTTGTCAAGTAGTGAATTAAAGGAATCGGATCTGGACCCTGAATGAGAAGAGCCAGTTGTGTGAAAGTCTCGAGAAACAGTGCTCTAGGAAGAGGGCACAACTTGGTCCAAGACCATCCAGCTAGAAATGCGATTGCCTTTTGGAAGAATAGAAATGTGGCCAGTGTGGTCAGAAGCAAGTGTGCAAGAGGTGACTGACAGTCAAGGGTGAGGGACACACAGGTAAGAGATTTGGATAACGCAGCCAATTGTTTGCAAAAACGGGTAAGATCATTCCTCTCTCTGTGCCCAGGCTGCTTTGCAATGTGACTTGCCAGCACCTCTTATAAATAAGTGAAGTCCATTTCTAAACTCTTGACTCTGACCTGACTTTTTACTTTCTTTGGGCAGAGATTACAGAGGAAGTGTTGTAACATTTCTGAATGTAGCTTTGCACAATTCTACTCCCTCTGACTGAATACGGTGTGAAAAGGACTGTCCGCCATGCTGAAAGATAAAATCCATGTGGAGGAAAACTAGCTGCTTCAGCTCACAGTCAGCTAGCCCCCAGCTGGCCACAGACGCAGGAGGGAGCCCCAGCCAAGAGGAAATGAACCTGCATCAGATCAGCAGAGCCTCCTCTGTGAACCCAGCCCAACTTAGCAAAAACAGTGTTGTGAACTCAAAAAATGTTGTTCTCAGCCAATGTGCTCTAGGATAATTTTTTCATGGATTTTTTATGGATCAAAAACTAGCAGATGCAGGTAAAAATCAGATTATATTGAACATAGTAAGCCACACTGAATAGTTTAGGTATTTGTGCACTTGCAGTGCAAAGACATTGGAGTGCTTGAGATCAATTGTATGTTTTAGTAGCATTCTGATGATTAGAAAAAGAGTTGAGAAAGGCCAAGAATGAGACCACTAAGATCATTTGGGAAACAGTTGCAGTGCACAAGTGAAAATAATGTTGATTAGGGTGGTAATACTGGAAATGAAAGAAAAAGAATAGATTCATATATATTTTGAATAAATAACAGGCAAGATTTAATGAATAATTATGTATAGTTGGTGAGAGAAAGAAAAGAATCAAAGATTCCCTTAACAAATATTAATTGAGTGCTTATAAGTTTTAAAAATGATAAAGTATCCTCCTAAATAAAGGCACAGACCTTATCATCATAAAACTATAGTATCCTAGGTGTTAAATATATATTAACAGTAATAAAGGCAGAATTACTACTGTTGTAATGTTTTTAGAGAAGAGATTCACATGTTGCTGTGGATACCTCCTGATACTGGAGTCTGTATAGTTTAGCACTGTGCTTTAGAGGGTACCATCTTTCAGATTACACTCTGGATATCTACATTAATTTATTTTGCCATTACAGTGCTGACTTGTGGCCAGAATTCTTTTAGAAAATAAAACAGGTGCGGATATCAGGATACATTACATAGGTTAATGATACTTAGAATTTAATAAAGTCTTGTTTTAAATTTATGCCATACATTGAGAAATAATGTATGCGTGTGAGTGTATTTGCATTCATCTGTGAAACAAAAATGTAAGAAAAGTATACATATAGCATAGGATTTGAAATTATATTCTATATAAAAATGGTTTAGGCCAGATGCCTATCAACTTCCTATTAAAAAGCCTCTAATAGTTTGGAGTAGAGACACTTACCTCTTATCTTCTAAGGTAAGAGAAAATATAAAACATCTCATATTGTCTGCTGAAACACTTAGGTCTGCATTCAGTTTTTAACCTAGAGTGAAGTGATGTTGGTCAATTGCTACCGATACAACTATCAGTTTTGTGGGGAAAGTGGCTAATTTCCACAGAAAAATTTAAAAATATATTCTATTTCCTTCTTTATTTTTGTCTCCTTCTCTATAGTGTTAATATCATGAATATTAAAAAGAAAAGCTGTTTTAAACATTGTTTAAATGAAATGTTATATAAACTTAACATATGCTATGAAGTGTTATATGACATAACATTAATAAATTAAGAAATTGTCTACATTGCTTTGGTTCAATAAATAAATATCCATAAAGTATGTATGTGTATATATGTGTGTATAGATATATACACATACATACACAAATATATATACACACATATATACGTGTGTATATATAATATTACTATGGTAACATGCAATTAAAATAATTACTACTCAGTTAATAGATTGTATATAAATTGGCTCAAATATCAAAATCTATCTCTGAAATTTCTTAAATTTTTAAGCTTGAATTATCACAAATAGCATCCCAGACTATTACCTGGATAATAGGGAATTATCAATTTGCATTGGAGTTGTATTAATATATATGATGGGAGAAAATATTTGAAGAAATGCGCACCAAAACACTTAAGTATCATCCTTTATTGTAGAGTCATCCTATATCAACTATTTTTTGAAATAATGGGTCAGTAATATTGACAGAAAAATAAAACAGTCTGATTTTATTTTAGATAGCAATGTGCTTAGCTAAAATAACTAATAATAAACCAGAACTTCTACATACAGAAAAATTACTACTATGAGGAAAATTTATAGCAATAAACACTTACATAAAAAATAGAAAGCCTTCAAATAAACAACCTAATGATGCACCTCAAGGCACTAGAAAAGCAAGAGCAAACCAAATGCAAAATTAGTAAAAGAAAAAAATAATAAACATTGGAACAGAAGTAACGCTGGGCACTGTGGCTCATGCCTGCAATCCTAGCACTTTGGGAGGCTAAGGCAGGTGAATTGCTTGAAGCTAGGAGTTCGAGACTAGCCCAAGCAACATGGCAAAATCTCATCCCTACAAAAAAAAAAAAGTACAAAAATTAGCTGGGCATGGTTGTGCTACCCTGTAGTTTCAGCTACTTGTGAGGCTGACACGGGAGGATTGCTTCAGCCTGGGAGGTCGAGGCTGCAGTGAGCCGTGATTGTGCCAATGCACACTGCACTCCAACCTGGGCAATAGAGCAAGACTTTGTCTCAAATAAATGAAAAAAAAAATAGATTGGAGAATGAATAAATTAAATTGAAACAAAAAAATATTAAAAAATCAATGAAGCAAAATTTGTTTTTGAAAAAATAAAATTGCCAAACCTATAGCTAGACTATGAAAAAAGAGAGAAAACCCAAATAAATAAAATCAGACACAAAAGAAAACATCACAACTGATACCAGAGAAAACAAAGTATCATTAGGTACTAGTATAATTAATTATAAGCCAAATTATAAGCCAATAGATTGTAAAACTGAGAAGAAATGAATCATTCCTGGTCACATAATATTTCTCAAGGTTGAACCATGAAGAAATAGAAAACCTGAACAGACCAATAACAAGTAATGAGATTAAAGAAGTAATAAAGTCTCCCATCAAAGAAAAGCCCAGGATCTGACAGATTCACTATTGAATTATATCAAACTTTTAAGTATGATTAATACCAATTTCACTCAAACTATTTCAAAGAATTGAAGAAAAGTAACACTTCTAAACTCATTCTACAAAGCCATCTACCTGATATGAAAAGTAGACAAGGACACACAAAAACAAAACTATAAGACAATATCTCTGATGAACATATATGAAAAATCCTAAATAAAATACTAACAGATCAAGTCAAACAACACATTAAAAAATGCACCATGATTAAGTGGACTCATTTCAGAAATGAAAGGATTGTTCACTGTATACAAATTAATAAACATGATATATCACATCACCAGAATCAAAAACAAAAACCATATGGTCATTCCAGTAGATGTGGAGAAAACATTTGATAAAATTCAACATCTCTTCGTGATGAAAACTTTCAACAAATTGGCTACAAAAGGAACATACTTCAACATGAAAAGGAATATATATATAAAACCCACACATAATATCATACTGTGGTGTATTAATGAGGAAAAACTAAACGCTCTCCCACTAAGATCTGGAAAAATAAAAGGATGCTCATTTTCAGCACTTATATTCAACATGCATGTTGCAAACAGAGAAATTATACAAGCAAAAAAATAAAGAGCATTTAAATTGGTGGGAAAGAAGTCCAACTACCCTTATTTGCAGATGACATAATCTTATATTTAGAATCAACTAAAGACTCCACCAAAAGAAAACTGTTAGAAATGATAAGTAAATTCAGTAAATTGCAGGATTTAAAATCAAAATACAAAAATGAGTAGCATTTCTATACACTAACTGCAATCAGTCTGAAAAAGAAATCAAGAAAACTATCTGATTGTTAATAGCTACAAAAAATAAAATGAAATAAAATACCTAGGAACAACTTTAACCAAAGAAGTGAAAGATCTCCACAAAGGAAATTATTAAATACTAAGGAAAGAAATTGAATAGAACACGAAAATATGAAAAGATATCCCATATTCATGGATTGGAAAAATTAATATTGTCTAAATGTTCATACTACCCAAAGCAATCTGCAGATTTAATGCAATTCCTCTCAAAATGCCAATGACATTTTTTATAAAAATAGGAAAAAAATCCTAAAATCCTTATGGAACTACAAAAGATCCCACATAGCTAATAAAATCCTGAGCACTGCCTGGGTGCAGTGGCTCATTCCTATAATCCTAGTGCTTTTGGAGATCAAGAATCGCTGGAACCCAGGAGTTTAACTCCACTTTGGGCAATATTGTAAGACCCCGTCTCTACAAAAAATTTTAAAAGATTATCCAGGCATGATGGCATATTCCTGTTTCTCTAGCTACTTATGAGGCTGAGGCAAAAGGATCAGCCCAGCTTGAGCCCAGGAGTTTGAGGCTGTAGTAAGCCATGATTACATCACTACACTCCAGCCTGGAAGACAGACTGAAACCTCATCTCAGAAATAAAACAAAACTGTAAGAAGAAAGAACAAAGCTGAAGGCATCACATTACCTAGTTTTGAATTATACTGCAAAGCTATAGTAACCAAAACAGCATTGTACTGGCATAGAAACAGATTTATAGAACAATGGAACAGCATAAACAACTGAGAGATGAATCCATGCACTTATAGCCAATTCATTTTTGACAAAGGCACCAAGCATATACAGTGGGAGAAGGATGGTCTCCTTAAAAAGAAGTGCTGAAAAAACTGATATCCACTTGCTCAAGAAACTAGATCCCCATCTTTCACCATATACAAGAGCAACTCAAAATAGATTAAAGACTTAAATGTGAGACCTGAAACTATAAAACTACTAAAAGAAAATATTGTGGACATGATACAAGGTATTGATCTGGGCAAAGATTTTTCAGGTAAAGACTTCAATGGCATAGGCAACAAAAGCAAAAGTTGACAAGTGGATTTACACCAAGCTAAAAAGCTTCTGCACAGCAAAGGAAAAAAATCAACACAGTGAAGAGACAACCAACAGAATGAGAGAAAATGTATGCCAAATCAGAATATATAAGGACCTCAAATAACCCTACAGCAAAAAAAAAAAAAAAAAAAAAAAAAATCTGATTTTTAAAATAGTCAAAAGAATTTGAATAGACATTTTTCAAAAGAAAACATATAAATGTCCAACAGATGTATGAAAATATGTTCAACATTGCTAATCTCTAGGGAAATGCAAATCAAAAGCACAATGAGATACCATCTCAGGTCAGAATGGCTATTATCAAAACAAAATACAACAAGCTGGTAAAGACACAGAGAAAGGGGAACACTTATATACTGTTGATGTTAATGTAAATTAGTACAGCCATTATGGAAAACAGTATGGAGGTTCCTCAGAAAACTAAAAATAGAACTCCCATAGAATTCAGGAGTCCCACCACTGTGTATATATACAAAAGAAAGGAAATCATTGTATTGAAGAGATATCTATACTGTCATGTTTATTGCAGCAATATTCACAATGGCCAAGATATGGGATAAACTTATGTGTTCATCAACAGAGTAATGAATAAAGAAAGAGTGGATTCTTTACAATATATACAAACATGGAATATTATTCACTATACAGAATGAAATTCTGTAATTTATAGCAACACGAAAAAAACTGGAAGTCATTACATTAAGCAAAACAAGCCAGGCACAGAAAGACAAATATTGCATATTCTCACTTGTATGTGGGAACTAAAAAAGTGGATCTCATGACAGTAGAGAGTAGATTTGTGGTTACCAGAGGCTGGGAAGGGAAGGAGTAGAATGTAGAGAAGTTGGTTAAGGGGTTCAAAAACAGTTACATAGAAGAAATAAGTTCTAGGATTTGATAGTACAGTAAGGAAATTACAGTTAACAAGAATTTATTGTATACCTTAAAACAGCTAGAAGATTTGTAATGTTCCCAACACAAAGAAAAGATAAGTGTTTGAGATGACGGATATCCCAATTACCATGATTTAATCATGACACATTGTATACAGGTATCAAAATATCGCTTGTACCCTAAAATATGTACAACATTTTAAATACATATATTTGTATTATATATAAAATATATTTTTATTATAAGCATGTTTTAAATATGTATTTTTATTGTATATAAAAACATATTTATTTTCTCTATATATTTTATTATATATAAAAATATATATTTAAAATATGTTAGTATATTTAAACAAAACTAAAAAGACCAGGGCATTAAACACACACACACACACACATACATGTGGAGAAAATTAGAAAGTGACCCCAAGAGATTGAAGCTGCAGTGAGCCATGATTGCACCACTGCACTGCAGCCTGGGTGACCATGTCAAAAAGAAAAAGTGAGACCTGTCAAAAAGAAAAGAAAAGAGAAAAGACTATCAATGAAGTTTTCTACATCCAACAAAACTATCCTACAAAGGCGAGGGAGAAACTAAGGCATTCCCAGGCAAACAAAAGCTGAGGGAATTAATTACAAGTAGAACTGCCCTTCAGAAAATGCTCAAGGGAGTTGTGGAAGGTGAATGAAAGGACACCAGACAGTAACTTGTAGTCATATGAAGAAATTAAATTCCAATAAAGGTAAATACAAATGCAATTATACAAGCTACTACTATTGTAACGGCAGTTTGTGACTCCTTTTGTTTTCTACATGATTTTTGAGACTAATACATAAAAAAAAATTAGTGAAAGGCTGGTATCATTGTAACTTTGGTGTGTAACTCCATATTTTATTTTTTAATATGACTTCAGAGAATAATGCATAAAATAATTATTTGTTTCCGAACGTGAAACTTATCAAGTTAGAATTTTGTGGCATGAACAACTGAAAGGGGAGGGGACAGAGCAGTAAAGACGTGTTTACATGTTGTTAGGTTAAGTTGGTAGAAATTCTAATTACAAGCCAGGTGTGGTGGCTCATGCCTGTAATCCCAGCTCTTTGGGAGGCCGAGGTGGGTGAATCACCTGAGGTCAGGAGTTTGACACCAGCCTGGCCAACATGGTGAAATCTCGTCTCTACTAAAAAAAAATACAAAAATTAGTAGGGTGTGGTGGTGCACGCCTATAATCTCAGCTACTCAGGAGGCTGAGGCAGGAGAGTCGCTTGAATCTGGGAGGCAGAGATTGCAGTGAGCCAAGGTCTTGCCATTGCACTCCAGCCTGGGTGACAAGAGTGAAATTCCATTTCAAAAAAAGAGAAATTCCAATTACAGTGTTACAAGGTTAGAATGTTATATGTAATCCTTATAATAACTATAAAGAAAATAACTGTAGAATATATACAAAATGAAGTGAGGGAGAAATTTAAATATCTTACTACAAAAAAAACTAAACCTCAGAGAAGAAAGCAATGTGAAAAATGAAAGACAAAAACACTATCAGCCATATAGAAAACAGCAAAATGATAGAAGTAAATCTCTAATAATTTAGATGTAAATGAATTAAACATTCTAAGTAAAATACAACTATTGGGAGAAGGAATAAAAACTAATTATCCAACTATATGCTGTCTATAAGAGATTCATTTTAGGTCACAAAACACAAATAAATTTAAAGTGAAAGGATAGAAAAATATATTCTATGGAAATCATAACAAAATACAGGAGGAATGTCTATACTAATATCAGATAAAATAAATTTTAAATCAAACACAATTATAAGAGATGAACCAGGACATTTGTATTAGTCAGGGCTCTCTAGAGAAACAGAATCAACATAATGTAAATACATAATATGATATATCACTATATAAAAGGGGATTTATTATGGGAATTGTCACATGTGATTATGCAGACTGAGAAGTCCCACAATATGTCACCTATCATCTCAGTCCAAGTCCAAAGGCCTGAGAACCAGGGGAACTAACTGGGCAGCTCTCAGTCCAAGGCTGAAGGCTTGAGAACCTGAAGTTCTGAGGTCCAAATGCAGGAGATCGGTGTTTCAACTCCAGAGGGAGAATAAATTTGCTTTTCCTCTGCCTTTTTGTTTTATCTGGGTTCTCAATTGATTACATGGTGTCCTCAAACATTGAATGAGGGAGGAAATCCATACTCAGGCTTCTGAATAAAATGGCAGTCTATTCCAGAAATACCCTCAAAGACATACAGAGAAATAATGATTTACTGCTATTTTGGAATCCTTTAACCCACTCAAGTGGACACCTAAAACTACTAGCCATCACAGCATAATAAAAAGTTCAATATAGCAAGAAGATATAACAATTATAAACATTTATACACCTAACAAAATACCATCAAAATATATAAAGCAAAACTGACAGAAGTAAAATGAGAAGTAGACAGTTCAACAATAATAGTTGAAGACTTTAACACCCAATCTTAATAATGAATAGAATAACTAGACAGAAGATAAGTAAACATGCTAATAAACTATCCAGATTTAAAAGGCACATACAGAACACCCTATCCACTGACAGCAGCACACATATTTGTCTCAAGTCCATATGAGACATTTTCTAAGACAGATCATACATTAGGTGACAAATTGGAGTTCAAAACGTGAGAAAGATAAAGATAATACAAAGTATCATAACAACAGTGGGATAATTTTAGAAATAACACAACTAAAAAATTCACAAATTTGGGAGAATTAGACAACATACTCTTAAACAACCAATGAATCAAATACTAAATCACCGAGAAAAAATAAAAAATTCTTACAGGTGAACAAAAATGAAAACATAAAATACCAAAACTTACAGGGCACAGTGAAAGTAGTGTCAATGGGAAAATGTATAGTTATAAACACTTACATTGAACAATAAAAAGACCTAAAATAAAAAACCTAAGCAAACTAAACTCAAAGCTAACAGAATAAATGAATATTAAAGCAGAGATAAATAAAATATAGAACTTTTTTAAAATAGAAAAATATCCAAAAGTCAGTTATTTGATCAAAAAAATGGATAAAATTTTAAGTAGATGAACTAAGGAAAAAAAGGAGAGCAGACTCAAGTACTGAAAATCAGAAATGAAAATTGGAATGTTAATATTAATTTTAGAGAACTAAAAAAGATTTTGAGTACTATAAACAACTATATGCCAACAAATTGGATAACCTGTATGAAATGGATAAATTCCTAGAAACACAAAACTTAACAAGACTATCTGACAAAAAAAACTAGTAAATTTAAATTTACCTATAGCTAGTAAGGAGATGGGATCAGTAATCAAAATCCACCAAAGAAGAAAAACACTGTACCTGATGCCTTCCTGGCTGACTTCTACCTAACATTTAAAGAATAACTAATATCAATTATTCTCAAACATTTCCAAAAAATTGAAGAGAAGGGAATATTTACTAACTCATTCTATGAAGCTAGCATTACCCTGATACCAAAACTAAACAGACACTCTAAGAAAAGGAAACTACAGACCAACATCCCTTAGAAAAATTAAGGCAAGATATTCAACGAAATACTAGCAAACTGAATTCAGTAGCATTTAAAAAGGATTATATGTCATGACCAAATGCGACTTATTCCTGGAATGCTAGGATGGTTCAACACAAAATTAACATAATACACCACACTAACAAAATGAAAGGGAAAAAAAAAACCACATGATCATCTTAATTGATGCAGAAAAAAATCATCTAACAAAATTCAAGATCCTTTTATAATAAAAATACTCAACAAACTAAAATAGAAGGAAACAACCTCAACATAGTAAAGGTCATATTTGAAAAACTCATATTGAACTCATTGGTGAACGACTGAAAGCTATTACTCTAAGACGAAAAACAAGTCAAGAATGCCCACTTTCACCACTTCTACTCAACATAATATTGGAGGTACCAACCAGATAAATTAGACAAGAAAAACAAAGAAACAGCATCCAAATTGGAGAGAAAGAAGTGAAATTATCTCTGTTTACAGATGATAAAACATTACATGCAGAAAACTCTACAGATTCTGCAAAAATACTGCTTTAGCTAATAAATGATTCAGCAAAGTAGAGGAATACAAAGCCAACACACACACACACACACACACACACACGAATCAGTTGTGTTCCTACACAGTAACAGTGAATGATCTGAAAAGGAAATTATGAAACAGTTCTATTCACAACAGCATGACAAAGAGTAAAATACTTAGTAGTTAACCACAGAGTTGAACGACTTGTAAATTGAAAGCTACAAAAAACTGCTGAAGTAAATTTAAGAAGGTATAACAAAAATGGAAAGATGTACCTTGTTTTAAGACTTAATATTGTTGAGATACCAATACTACCCAAATTGATGTATAGGTTCAACATAATTTCTATCAACATATCAATGAGATTTTCTTCTAAGAACAGAAAAACCCATTTCAAAATTTATATGGACTCTCAAGGGACCCCAAAAGGCCAAAACAGTCCTAAAATAGAAGAGTTTAAGACTTGCAATTCATCATTTCAAAACTTCCTGTATAGCAATAGTAATTGGAACCAAGTGGTACAAACTGAAAGACAGGCATATAACCTAATAGAGTCCAGAAATAATCCATCATATATATGGTAAAAGGAGTTTTTAACAAGAGTGCCAGGACCATTCAATGGAGAAAGTTCTGCTCTTAAACTAATGGTGCTGAAATAGCTGAAAATCCACATGTAGAAGAATGAAGTTGGACACTTATCTAATACCAAATAAAAAATTAACTGGGCCAGGTGCAGTGGCTCAGGCTTGTAATCCCAGAACTTTGGGAGTCCAAGGTGGGTGTATCATGAGGTCAGGAGTTCGAGACCAGCCTGGTCAACATAGTGAAACCCTGTCTCTAGTAAAAATACAAAATTAGCCCATGTGTGGTGGCATGCACCTGTAATCCCAGCTACTCGTGAGACTGAGGCAGGAGAATCTCTTGAGCCTGGGAGATGGAGGTTGCAGTGAGCTGAGATGGCACCATTGCACTCCAGCCTGGGTGACAGAGCAAGACTCTCTCTCAAAAAAAAAAAAAAAAAGAAAAACAACAACAAAAAAAAACTGAAAAAACTGAAAAGGGATGAAAGACCTAAAACTATAGCACTCCTATAAGAAAATATAGGGTAAAAGCTTCGTGACAGTTGATGTTTGTCTATGATTTATTGGATATGACACAAAAAACACAGGAAACAAAAGAAAAATAGACAAATTGGATTTCATGAAAAATTTTAAAACTGCTTATCAAATGACAATATAAACAGAGGAAGAAGGCAATGCATGCAATGAGAGAAAATAATTGCCAATCGTATATCCAAAGAGATATTAATATCCAGAATTGTAAAATAATGTACTGTGGAAAAGAATTTGGTGGTTCTTCAAAAAATTAAAAATAGAATTACTGTATGACTCAGTAATTCCACTTCTACATACATAGTCTAAAGAAGTAAAAGCAGGTCTCAAATAGATATTTTTTACCCATGTTCATAGAAGCATTATCATCAATATTTAAAACATGGAAGCAACCCATATTCTTTGGGGGATGAATGGACAAGCAAAATATGGTCTATGCATACAATGAAATATTATTTAGCTTTTAAAACTAAGGAAATTCTGCAAAATGCTACAACATGTACAAACCTTGTGGATATTATGCTAAATAAAATGAGTCAATCACAAAAAGAAAAAAATTGTATAATTCCACTTATACTAGATACTTAGAGTAGTCAAAATGATAGAGACAGAAAATAAAATGCTGTTAGCTATGGGCTGAGGGGAAGGGGATTTAGGAGTTAATATTTAATGGATATAAAGTTTTAGTTTTAAAAGACATAATGGGATGTAAAGATAGATGGTGGTGATGATTGAACAACATTATAAATGTATTTAATTACACTTACTGCACACTTAAAGTGGTTAAGATGGTAAATTTTAAAAGGAATAAAATCTTATCATTTGCAGCAATATGTATGGAACTGGAGGCCATTGTGTTAAGTGAAATAAGCCAAGCACAGAAAGACAAATATAATATGTTCTAGTTCATATACTGGAGCTAACAATGTGGATTTCATGATGACATGGAGTAGACTGGTGGTTACCAGAGGCCAGAAAGGGGAGGACGGGAGATGAAGGGCAATAAAATTATATATTTGTATTCGTTACCACTAAACTGTACACTTAAACATGGTAAAGCCACTACATTTTTAAAAATTAAAAAATAATAAAAAAATCAAAATGTATATTTTACCACAATATAAAATTTTGAAAAGTGTGCTGGGTCAATTTAACATCCAAATATTTTTTAAAATGCTTCTAAACCTGCTGCAATGTACAACAATAAATTCTAGATGGATTATAGGTATGAATATGAGTGAAGAAACTAGAGCAAAGTATTTCCTATAGTTGCAGTAGGCAAATACTATTAAAATACACACAAAAACAATATAAGTATATATAATTGAAAATATTGATAAATTAGTTTAAAGTATCAACTTCTAGAAACAATGATAAAACCCAATTAAAAATGGACGAAAAACATGAATAGACATTTATCCAGTGACAGCATGCAAATCACTAATAAGCACATGAAAAGATGCTCAACATCAGTTGAGAAATGAAAATAAAAACCACAAAGAGAAGTAAGGATGGCTATGATTTAAAAAAAAATGAATGAACAAATCAGTAACCAATATTGAGAAGAATGTGGAGAAAATGGAACTTTTGTGCATTACTGATGAGACTGTAAAATGGTAAAGCTGCTGTAACAAACAGGATGGAGGTTCCACAAACCTTAAACATTGAATTATTATGTGATCCAGAAATTCCATCTCTTGGTATACACTCCAAATAATTGAAAGCAGGGATTTGAACAGATATGTGTACATGAGCGTTTGTAGCATCATTATTCACAATGCTCCAAAGGTAGAAACAATCCCGATGTCCATGTGTATACCCAAATGTGGCACATACATACAGTGCAATACTATTAAGTCTTAACAAGGAGTGACATTTGATACATCATATAATATGGGTGAATTTACAAACCATTATCTAAGTGAAATAAGCCAGTCTTACAAGGCCAAGTACTGTTTTATTGCTCTTATATGTTTTAATTGGCAAAAAATTTTTAAGGCCGGAATGTAGAATAGTGGCAATTAGAGGGTGGGGGAAGAGGTGATTGTGATTTATTTTTAATGGGCACATAGTTTATGTTAAGATGATGAAATTGTTTTGGAACTGGATAGCGGTGATTTTAGCACAATAATGTAAAGGTATTTATTGCCTGGAGTTGTATGCTTGAAAATGGTTGAAACAGTAAATGTTATGGTATGTATGTTTTACCAAAATGGTAAATATACCAATATGGTAAAATACACATAATGCCTTTAAAAGCTATTAAAACTTCTCTTGTAAACTAGGAATAGTAGGGGGACTTCCTTAACTTGATAAAGAATATCTACAAAAATCTATGTCTAACATCATACTTATGATGAAAATAAGACAAAGAAGTCCCATTTCACCACTTCTTTTCACAATCGTACTTTTAGGCATAGCTAATGCAATAAGACAAGAAAAGAAAACAAAACGTGTACAAATTGAGAAGGAAGAAATAAAACTGTTTTTGTTCTCTGATGGCATAATTGCATAAAAATTCTGAAAGAATCAAAAAACAACTCCTTGAATTAATCAGTGAATATAGTAAGTTTGAAGGATACAAGGTGAATATACAAAGCTGGTCAATGTTTAGTATACTATTAAATAGCAATGAACAAGTGGAATTTGAAATTAAAAGACAACAGCATTTAGATAAAGATTCCCCAAAATAAAACACTCTGGTAAAAATCTGTAGCCACTTTGGAAGATAGTTTGGCAGTTTCTTATAAAACTAAACATATTCTTACCATACAATTGTACTCTTTAGTATTTACCCAAAGGAGTTGAGAAATTATCTCAAAAAAAAAAAAAAAAAAAAAAACTTTTTCACAAAAAAGCCTACACACTAATGTTGACAGAAGCTCTAGTCATAATTGCAAAACTTGGAAATCACCAAAATGTCTTTTCATTAGGTGAACAGTTAAACTTTGGTACATCCAGACATTGAAATATTATTCATCCCTAAAATTATGTGAGCAATCAAGCCACAGAAACACAAAGAGGAATCTTAAATGCATAATACTAAGTAAAAGATGCCAATCTGAAAAGGCAATACACTGTATGGTATCAACTATATGACATTCTAGAAACATCAAAACTATGGAGAGAGTAAAAAGATCAGTGGGGCCAGTCGTGGTGGCTCTCGCCTGTAATTCCAGGACTTTGGGAGGCCCAAGCGGGTGGATCACCTGAGATCGGCAGTTGGAGACCAGCCTGACCGACAGGGAGAAACCCCATCTCCACTAAACATACAAAATTAGCCAGGCATGGTAGCGCATGCCTGTAATCTCAGCTACTCGGGAGGCTGAGGCAAGAGAATTGCTTGAACCCAGGAGGCGGAGGTTGCAGTGAGCCAAGTTGGCACCATTGCACTCCAGCCTGGGCAACAAGGGCGAGACTCCATCTAAAAAAAAAAAATTTTAAATAATAAAAAAAAAAATCAGTGGTTGCCAAGAATTGGGGATGGGGATGTGGGAAAAGCACAGAGGACTTTTAGGTCAATGAAAGTACTTCATACCATACTATAACAATGGATACACATCATTATGCATTTGTCCATACCCATAGCATGCACAACACCAAGAGTGAATCCTAATGTAAACTAAGGACTTTGGGTTAGTATGATGTGCCAATGCAGTTTCATTAATTGTAAAAAAAATGCATCGCTCTAATGGGAGATATTGACAATGGATGAAACTGTGTGTATGTGGGGATAAAAGGTATATGGGAAATCTCTGTACCATCCTCTTGAGTTGATGTGAAGTTAAAACTGCTCTTTTTTTTTTTTAATTTGTATGGATTACAAAAATGAAGATTTTGCTTTTAGCTATTAATTCCACTAGTATGTCTATTGATTTCTTGAATGTTCTGTGTATACAATTAGGTCTTCCGCAAATAACAATAATTCTATTTCTTCTTTTCCAAGTCCTTACGCCTTTAAAAATAATTTGTCTAATTGTATTGACTATAACTTTGAATATTAAATGAGACTTCCAGTGCAATAGAAATTTTATTATGAAGAAAATATGTTGTTCTGTTTTACGGATACTCTACCAGATTAAAGAATTTCACTTTTGTTGCTAGTTTGCTAAATGTTTTATCATGAATAGTTACTGAATTTTATAAAATGATTTTTCTACATCCGTTAAAATGATCATTAATTGTTCTTTGTTTTCCTACTTTACTATATAAATTGAGATAACTTAAATCTGTGGGTTATTGCATTTCATCAGCCTCCAAAAATCATCAACCATCACCTCTTTAAATGTGGCTAGTGTCCCATTTCTCTTACTCCTTTTATCTATGAATCCACTTGTAAATGTGTTGTATCTTTTGACTGTTCCCACATCTCTAATGCATTGTTCACTTTTTTCATATTTTGTCTCTCTATGTTTCAAATTAGTTGCATTCCATTGAACTGCTTTATTGTTCACTATTCCATTTAGTTTTTGATTTTAGGTACTTTAATTTTCTACTTCTAATTTTATTTTTTATATAGATTCCAATTCTCTGGTGAAAATCTGTATTTTTTCTTTTGCATATTTATTTTCTGTTTTTTAATCAATAAAATCACAGACTTTTAAAGTATTTGTTAACAGCAATATCAGAATAATTTGTGGGTTCGTTCTCTTAATTTCATTTCCCAATAATTCTTGACTATAATTATATTTATTGCATGCTTGAGGGCCCAACACACCCTTTGTTGTAGTCTGAACATCGCAATTAAAGTAACTGCAGAGGCTTCCTCTGGAAAGGACATTTCTTTCCCTTTGTTAGACAAATAGAATGAGGAATTAAGCCCCTTGGCCCCTTTTAGAAATGAGCTGCTGCACCAGGTATTACATGCAATTATTCTGAAACCAAGTATCCACTGAGTATACCTCCAATCCCCAGATATACTTCTCCTGGGCTTTTCTCAGTAGAAATTGTCTAAAAGGGGCAAGACTGATCCAAACTCATACCTGAAATTGTCAAATTTACCTTAAGTAATTTTCAAATATATTCTTACAGTGTTTCAGTAGTAATTTACCTTTTGTTATAGTAATTGAGATATAAATTTTATAATTATTATGAATTCCAAACTATTCTTCTTTTTCTTTAATACTGTTTTTGTTTTAGGACCTTTCTTAATCCGTGTTAACTTTATAAATACAACCACTCATATTTCAATAACTTAGATAAAAAGTTAACATGTTTGATATGTATCACATGATTTTATACATAATGTGAGACATGAATTTCAGAAAAGCAACTTTTTATTTTTATGTTTATAATTAGACAAGCCATTTATTAAAACATTGCAGAGACAATAAAATCTAAGTTGCAACTGGTTGAGTATCAGAATTTAGTCTCTGAAAGAATGGGAAAATAAATTTTTAAAACAAGTCAAATTTCTTACAAAAGTAAATGTACTCTATCATACATTTCAGCAATTGTGCTTCTTTACGTTTATTTATCCACATGAGTTGAAAATGTATTCCTCACAAATACCCACACGTGGATGTTTATAGCAGGTAATTAATAATTGCCAAACCTTGGAAGCAACCAAAATGTCCTTCAGTCAGTGAATAAACTGTGGTGCATGCAGATATGTAAAAAACAAAAAAACCAATCAAATAAACAAACAAAAAAGGGTCATTGGGTGCCAGGGGCTCTAGCCCTGAGGGAGAGAAGGAATGGATAGTTAGAGGGGATTTTTAAGTCATCAAAACTTTTCTGTATGATACAACAATGATGGATATACGTCATTATGCGTTCATCAAATCTCATAGAATATACCAGACCAGGAGTGAACCCTAATGTAAACCAGGGATTTTGAGTAATAATCATGTATCAGTGTCAGTTTACTGATTATAACAAATGTACTGCCCTGGAGAGGGATGTTGGTGGCGATGGAGGTTGTGTGTGTGTGTGTGTGTGTGTGTGTGTGTAGGCAGTGCACGTATGGGAATCCTCTGTATTTCTTGGTCAATTTTGCTGTGAACCTAAAACTGCTTCAAAAAAATTAGTCTGTTTTTATAAAGTCAGATATTGTGAAATATGTGGTGTCTTAAATAATTATCAACATAAACAGTTCATAAATATTCTGCCTACTCTAATCATACTGTCAGAATTTGATATAATTTAAAAGCCTGCCCAAAAATAGGAGCTATCATTTACATCTTAAAGAGATACAGCCAAGATCCTATTTAAGTAAAGAGCCTACAAAAGTCCAGTTTTATCTTACTGAATCTCCCTAAAAAAGGAAAATGTAAACTGAATTAATTGCAACAGACTATTGATCTTAGCCTACCTAATCCTACTAATGTGCTATAAATATAACAATGTGAAAACAATCTATTGCAGTTTTAAGCTTTTCTCTTTTGTAAGGAAATAACAGACACATACTTACTGAATTTTCTTAATTTTTGGCTGGTGTGATGAACTGTGGCAACAACTACCAAGATCCATAAGTATTTTTTGAAATTCTGTTTGAGTTTGAAGAGTAATTTGCAGAAAGATAATATTTAAAATATTGAGTATTTCCCTCTGACACTCAAGGTATATCTATTCAGCTAAATGCTTCATTGTATGACTTTCATTATAGTTTCATAATTATCTTTGTAAATAACTTGAAGTTTTATTTACTAGTATTATATAATTTTATATTGTTATTCTCATCAGAAAAGTTTCAACTCATTATTATTAATTTTTCTTTCACATTATGAGAGAGTCTGATCAAAAATGCAAGGAAATTATAAAAATATACGAATCACAAATTTTTATAAATTTTAATATTTTATATGAGTGTTATACTTTGATTGAATAAAATATCACATTGCAGTTTGTTCACCTTGTATCTATTCTTAAATTCTATTAACCTCCTTCATGAGAAATATTCACTCATTGTAGATGAACAAAAACTTACACATCATCTAGGTTTCTCTAGGTAGAAACCATTTGCACAAAATGAGAGTTTTGTTTCTTTCAAATCGTCGTAACTCTTATTTCTTAGCCTTTTGCACTGCTTTGTGTATTTAGGATAAGTCATGTTTAAAAGGTTTGATCTAGTGTCTATTTTGTTCTTTTTCTTTAAATATAACAATTGCTATTTACAATTCATGATTGTATTGTTATTTGTTTGCAATTTATCCTTTTTGCAATTTTTTATTATTGCAATGGGATGCATTTAAAATTTTGGAAATAAGCAACCTCGGAGTTATCTCTGAGTCATGAATCTATCTATCTAACAATTTATAACAAAGGGTAACTCTTCTTAAACTTTTTTACCTTTCTGTATCATAGAATATTTAAATATTACTATTATTTTTAAATGGACTCGAATGTAGTGCCTTAATCTTTATTTTTTAAATTAATTCTGTGTATTTATTTCTGGTGATAAAGGTTTTGGTGTTAAATTGTGCACCATATACATTCTGTATTACTTTTTCTTGTATTTCTGTATGGTCCATAATATTTCAATTTTTTGTTTTTGAGAGATATTCCTCCCTTTTTTCTGCAACTGTTTTCCTTTTAGTCTGCCCTTCTCTCCTTTCTTGTCATGTTTTCCTTGTAGTCTTTCTTAAAATAAATTGAACAGAATATATGATCATATATTAAAACCGTATAAATGGAAATTAAATAATTAACCTTGTCTATTTTTAATAATAGAAACTAGAAACTATGCATTGTTGCTGTAATACTGAACAATTCACCTTCAGATAATCTGTTATTTCAGATACATGCAAGCATCTTTATATAGTAGAAGATAGTTCTGTTCAGTTAATACAGAAAGGTAAAAAAGTTTAAGAAAATTTCCTAAATTTAATGAGATTTACTGTATTGGCATTAAGTAGTATATTAGGCATTTAAATTACTATTCCATTTAAATATTCTTTGTGACACAATTACTGGACAAAATTATGCTACTATAAAGTTAAACTACTTTGTACTTCAAGCAAATGTTGCCTATAGTTTTATAAGGTAAACACCAAAGCAGCTGTCCAGACTGGTCACGCTAACCACAAGAGATGAAATAAGTCAATGGTGCAGCTCTGCAATGCCTATCCAGGCATCTTTTCAAAAAATGAGCAGAAGAAAAAAAAGTTCAGATTTTGGCCTTTATTTATTTTTTTAAAAAGGAGTTAGATATGACAGTTGTAATGGACTTTAAAGTCTCTCTATTCCTAAATTATAATATCAGTTTTAATAACATGAATAGAAACTAAATTAATAGTATATTAATGCACAAAGATTTATGAATTTTATGCCAGTTTTAACTGTACCTTCCCTATTATTATTAGATATTTGTAATTCAGTCATTGTCAATAGGCTTCCCTCAGTTCACCTTTGGATACCATTACTGAGAGGTGGATGTGGGGACAATCAAATCATGGGATCTGGGTGTTTGCAAAGAATCTGTTAATTGACAAGAGGAAGTTCTGCTGTCTTCAGAACTTGGCTGTGGACTGTGGTTTTGAGAAATAAAAAGCTCCTCTGAGCCAGTAATGTACATGCCTTTAACTACCTTCTGGTTACTCCAAGTAGACGTTTGTCTGGATTTGGATATTGCTATCATTTTCTCTTATAACATTAGCAATGGAGCCACTGCACCCATTTCTTGCTTCTTCAGATTCAATTAATGGTGATCAAGGCTTCCTGCTTATCTATCCTGAAATGAATCTGAGCGCTACCAAACCTCCAGTTAATCCTGAGCAGGACGAATAAACATCTAGCCACAAAAACATTTAGAGAAAATCACTTTGTGCTCAAATCTGAAAACCTTTCCTTGGTACAAAGTTACAGCGCAAAAATATGGAACATTTCATAAATTATTTACACAAAGTAAGTAGACTTAAAAATTACACTTCAAAGATTAAGTATGGTCACAGTATCTTTTGGGTCTTATGTTTAAATTTCTGTTCCAATAAATACGTTCTAAGCTCTCAGACAGAGTAAAAAAAAAACCTAAATAATGTAAATAGCATAATGTAAACAGTGATATCATCAAATTTGTAACTCAAAAATATTGCTGCTTTTTTTCTCCCTACAAATAAATAAATAAATATAACAAGTTTTTATTAAAAACCATGGGACAAGAGGTGTAATAGGAGTGCTGAGGTCTATAAAGCATGGTCGTTTTCAGAATCTTTATTCAGTAGCAAATAAATAGCTAATGTATCAAATAAATGAGAAGTGATGATCTAATATTGATCATAAGAATATGACAACTTCAAGCAAGAGAAATATCAGTGGATATTCATGAATAAGTTCAGAATTTAGCAAAAGTTCAGAATATGGAAGAAAACTAAATTCTTACGGATATAACAGCATCGTTAAAATTGAGAAAAGTAGAAAAACATATATGTATGAGGGATCTTTCTTCACTGAAACATTAAGTTCTGGGTATTAACAGAAAATGATGTTGTTTTTTTAAAAATATAGAATCAGATTTTAGAAAAATGTAAAGACTTGAAGAACTCTTTAAACTTCAACTTGTAAGCCAGAAGGAGCCTTCCCTGCAGTGAGGACACAGCAGAGCTGTGTGCAGTGTAGCCATGGTAACCAAATAGCTGATGATGGGAAGTTCTTTATAGAAGAATTCGAGCTATTGCATGCAGAAGGAGTGATTGCATTTGGATACCCTGTCTTTTCAGCCCCCAGTGGAAAATAAAAATGGATGGAGGCAATGAATAAGGATCACCTATAAAATAATTTAACTATCGGAACTATATGTGATTAAGCCTCTAGCTTTATCAGCAAATTTAAAAAAATAAATGTAGAGTATAAGGAATATGTACAATGACACCATGGAGATGAAATGGGGCAGATCAAGAATATGTAAAATTTTATAGAAAAAATAACTTAGTTTCAATAAAAACAGTATATTTATAGATGAATACTTATTTATCAATAACATGATATCATCTGTGAATTATAAACAAATAATTCCAGAGCCAAAATATTTAAAAATTTAGTTGGTGTGTAAATGAAACAACATTGGTCAAATGTACATAATTGTTAGAGTTATATATTGAGCACATAAGGATTCATTATATATTATTTGTACTTCTGTGTTAGCTTTAACATTTCCATAGATAAAAAGTTAAAACAATGTGAGAAAAGACCTCTGTGGTGGCTTTCATGAATCTGTTCCATCCTATGACTCACTAGGTGACCTAATAGCCGGGTTGAGTATCGCAGAGATTCAAAGATTCCTCATTACAATAAAAACAATTTTTATTTAGAAAACCATGTAGTTTTTAAAGGAGAACTACAAATGTTAAATATAACATAATTAGTACAATATTAAGACATACGTGTGAAACCCTTTAGAATGAATGGAATATGAGACCAGTTAAAATAAAAATTAGTCTAATTTCTGCAGGGCAAATTCTTCTCTTCATGGATATGAAATATTCTTTAGAAAACTTTATCTTTCCAAATGTAAAGAAGAAAATCTTCAGAATTTTTTTCAGAAACTATTATATCAATATCAATTTAGAATTAACTTGTTGAAGATTGATAGATTTCCTTTGCATTTTCTATATTTCAAACACTGCAAAATTTCAAGTTCACAATGCCACATTGGCACAAGAAACTAAGGTAATGTCCTCTGATGTTTTAACACCTGATAATATATTTTTGGAGCAATTTTATGGACATGCCTTTAGGAAAGTGGCATTTCAAGAGTAATATTGTATGTTATACTCACTGTAACTGGATAAAAATAAGCCTTATAAACAATATTTTTAAGATTTCTGCTCTACTGCTTTCGCCACACATGAATTCTGTCTAGACTTTGATGACAACATTCAGTTACCAAGCCCAAGTAAGCATATTTAACAATACTTAGATTATCACAAAGTTATGAAGGTGCCCAATGTGCTGAAGCTTTGCCCTTTAACATAAGCAATCCATGTATTTGTGCTGTGCTTCTCTGTATAAAGCGACTTCAACACTCTTTCTGGGCTGTAATAATAGAGTGCTTTCCATTCTTCCTCTCCAGAAATGTAAGTCTCATGACAATTACCACAATGGAAAATAGAGGTTGAATGAAAAAATGTGAATGTGTTCTCAAAATAATCCCAGTGGCACTTTCATAAAACAAAGTTATATTTAGAGTGATAACATAACACATTGAGAGAAAAACGTGCTTGATGGGGCAAAAGAAAATTGAAAATAAGAATGGTTACATAATGAAAGCAAAGAGAAATCTTTTGGAGAGTGTTAGGAAGTATTACAATATTTGCATTTTTATATAAATTAGTGACATTAATCAAACTAATCATTACCTTTACACCAGTCTCACAGGACCTCTGAAAACTCTTGATATTTACTCAAAAGAACAGAATGTGATGAAATTTAATACAGTGAGCTTATTGCAATTTGGAGATCTTTTAAAGAGAGAAACTACCAGAAAGCAAATTATTTTCATATTTCTTCCATCTTTTGCATCTTTCGTTTCATTCTTTGTTATTTTTTGGTTTGCTATTAACTTTCTTTTCATCAACCGCCAGTTTGAAAAATGTCTACATTGTTTACAACATCATTCCTGAATTATCAGATTTCATGTTGTACAAATCAAAACCTCTTATTCAATCTTTTTTTTTTTTTTTTTTTTTTTGACGGAGTCACTCTGTAGCCCAGGCTGGAGTGCAGCGGTGCGATCTCGGCTCACTGCAAGCTCTGCCTCCTGGTTCACGCCATTCTCCTGCCTCAGCCTCCCGAGTAGCTGGGACTACAGGCGTCCACCACCACGCCACGCTGATTTTTTTTTTTTAAATAGAGATGGGGTTCCACCGTGTTAGCCAGGATGGTCTTGATTTCCTGACTTCGTGATCCACCCGCTTCAGCCTCCCAAAGTGCTGGGATTACAGCATGAGCCACCGCACCGGGCCTTATCTTCTTCATATTATCATACCCTAAGGTTTAGGAGTAAAGCAACACCTAGAATTAATCATACTGAAATTTTTATTCTATGTCCTTGTGCTGGCTAAAGATATACCAAGTTCAAGAAGAGTCTGTAGACTCCTCTGTAGAAGCCTTTCTGATGCTGTGACCTGTGGCTGCTCTGCCTCGCTGCTTCCAGGGCAGTGGCGCAGATGACAATGTCCAACCTCCAGCAAAGCTTGAGACAGCAGGACTGGCATGTGGGGCCTGGCATGTGATGAGAACTAAGCATGTCGAAGAAAGAGAGATATAAAGAGAAAGAATTCCTTTCAGCTGCATTTCGTCCCTACATTTAAAATTATTTCTTCTCAAATACCACTCACTAACTCTAAACTCAAAAACCACTCAAATCCTAACTATATTTGCTCAGAATTCTGTATCTAGAATAGTGCCTACCACGTGGTAGACACCTAAGAGAAATGATGGTAGAAATGAGATGGAGTAGACAAACTGCAGCAACATGTCATGCCTAGATAACAGATGACACTAGCGAAAGGGGCTGTGATCTTGCACCAGGAAAGAAATGTTATTGGTAAAGCATAGCACACAATATATTTGCTACAGTTTTTGAAACTGGCTTTGATTGTATTCAATAAAAAACATGGGGAGAAAGCTCTATAAAAGATTTGAGCTTAAAGGAATTATATATTGATTAATGTTCTTTCCTTCCTGTCATTATCATTGTAATAATTTTATCAATCAGGTAGTTGTCCAATAGCTAAATACTCTCAAAAGGTTTAATGTGTTTTTATCTTTTATTCATATTTTCAATATATCTTTTTATAAAGTTCTGCAGGTGGAGATAATCACATATGGGTGGCCGAAGCTCTCGAACTCTTCTTCATTAGATCGTCTGTGTTCTCCCGGATACCACCAAAGAAGTATCATTTTGCCTTCAGTTTATACATTCTAGTGATAACAAAAATATATTTTTAAATAGGAACAGGATATTTCATCCCCTTTATGTTGCCTGGTTTTTTAAATAATCTATGGCTAGGCAAACAGTTCCCTGTAAAGACAGAACTGAAATAATTATGCAATGCTCATTTTGATTTATGAAAATATTTATGGTACTACATTTTTAAAATATTTTTCTTCCATTTAGTCCTTGTGAGAATATATTGTGATGGTTTTGACCCTCCTAAATGTCCTTAGGCTTAAGTGAACTAATTTAGAATCCCATATTTGTATTATTAAATTATAATTTTTTTTTTTTTGAGAAAGAGTCTTGCTCTGTCGCCCAGGCTGGAGTGCAGGGGTGCGATCTCGGCTCACTGCAAGCTCTGCCTCCCGGGTTCACATCATTCTCCTGCCTCAGCCTCCCGAGTATCTGGGACTACAGGTGTCCACTACCATGGCCGGCTAATTGTTTGTATTTTTAGTAGAGATGGGGTTTCATCGTGTTAACCAAGATGGTCTCGATCTCCTGACCTCATGATCCTCCCACTTTGGCCTCTCAAAGTCCTGGGATTACAGGCATGAGCCACCGCACCTGGTCTAAATTATAATTTTTATTATAATTTGTTATATCAAACAAAAAATACATTTACATAGATGTGATTGAATAGCAAACATAAACTACTATTATCTCACATGTGTTTCTCTAGTACCTTTGCACTCCAATATGTCTATTTACAAAAAGAGAAAATTTGAGAAATTTGCAGATATAGGGAAATTAAGCAAATAATTAAAGTACTTCCACTTCCAAGTAACTAACACGTTGATGAAAAAAATCATAATGGAAATTAGAAAATGCTTTGATATGAATGAAAATTGAACATACAACAAACTTATTTATGGAATACTGCTAAATAAGGGCTTAGGTATACGTGTATAATGAAAACCTGCCATATTTAATTGTAATCAATAGCTTCATATTCTCAAATCAACAGCCTAAACTTTCACTTTAAGAAATAGTCAAAGAAGAGCAAACTAAACCCAAAGCAAGCAGAAGGAAGAAAGTAAAGCATAGCATTAAAACAACAAAACAGAGACTAGAAAACAGTGGGAAAAAAAATCAATGAAAAAATGTTTTTCATATGTGATGATTTGTCTAGTTTTGGCATCTTATTCTATGGCCTCATACAATGTGTTTGGCAGTGTTAAATCCCTTTATATTCTTGGAAAATTTTGTGAAGGATTTATGTTAATTCTTCTTTAAACATTTAGATAAAGACACCATAGGAAAAGAAAAGGTACACAGACCAGTATACCTTAAAAATATAGACAATTGTATCCTCAATAAAATGCTAACAAAACAAAGCAATATGTAAAAAAGGATACACCATGAAAAACTGGATTTATCACAAGAATGTAAGATTGCTTTATTGTAAAAATACATACATGAAGCATACTCTATTAATAGAATAAAGGACAAAACCACATGACAATCTCAATATTTAGAAAGAATATTTGTAAAATCCAACCTTCTTTCATGATTAAAACAAAGAATAGAAGGAAATTTCTTCACTTGATAACATCTGTGAAAAACCCATAACTAACATCTTACCTAATTGTAATCCACAGAATATTTACTCCCTAAAATGAGTAATAAGCCAAGAATTATTGCTTTGGCCGCTTCTATTCACCATTGTACTGGTGAATCTAACCAGGGCAATTAGGCAAGAAAAGGATATAAAAGATGTATTAGTTGACAAGGAAAAAGTCGTATTTTATTTGCAGGTGATAGAATATTATGTACAGAAAATTCTAAGGAATCCACAAATAAAAATACTATAAGATTTTTAAATCTTTACTTTAAAGGTAAACTATATTTCCATATATTGGTCATAAAAATATAAAAATGAAACAAAATAATTTCACTTAAGTAATATCAAAAATATACTTAGGAATAAATTTTAAGAAATAAACGTAAGATTTTTAAACTGAAAACAGCAAAATGTTGAAAAGAATTAAAGAAGACAAATAAATAGAAAGATATTACATGTTCATGGATCGAATCACAATATTTTTAAGATGTCATTACACACCACATTGATATACAGATTCAACCTAACCCCTATTAAAATTCCAGTGACCTTTTTGGCAGAAAATGACATTTATCTTAAAATTCATATGAAAATACAAGGGATTCAAAATAACTAGAACAATCTTGAAGAAAAAGAACAAAAGTTGGAGGGCATACACCTTTGTGTTTAAAAACTTACTATAAGGCAAAAATAATCAAGAAATACGGTACTATTAGGATGACCATATAGATCAAGGGAATAGAATTGAGAGTCCTGGAATAAACTTTTTCATGTAATGTCAACTGATTTTTAACAAAGGTCAATGGAGGAAAGAGCAGTCTTTTTGAACATAGTGCTGAGAGAACTGGCTATCCACATCAAAAAAAAAAAAAAAAAAAAAAAAAAAAAGAACGCTACATCACTTCATAATTAAAAATTAAATCAAGATGGATTGTAGACCAAATCATAGTGCTATCTCTATAAAACTCTTATCTGCCCCAGCCACCTGCTAAAAACTTGGAGTTCTGAGATTTCTACCCTGCTTGCAAGATTACAATTTACCCTGCCATCATTTTATGGATGCTGGTAGAAGTCACAAGACTCTTGTGTATGAAAATGTGCTTTAGGACTCAACAGGCAACATGAGCATCCTCACTGTTGCCTTTGACTACCATGCAGACGGACCCAGAGGGAGGCCTGCACGTGCACAGGGTTATGTTACAGGAGCTGAGCTCTGAGCTGTGCTCTGTGATTAGGCCTTGTCCTTTACTCTGGAGTGAGATACTATATCTTCCAAGGCAATTTGCTCACAAAGGCCTTTGAAAGGATATTCTGGAACAGATGGTAGTCAGAGCCTTGCTTGCAAGACAGGCAGAAATACCCGACCCAGGGAGAATTGTCTCCCAAACCATCACATCCACATTCTGGAAGGAAAAGGGCAAAGGGCCAGTGACATCTTTACTTTATTTAAGCCTACTCCTTTTTAAATAGCATTAGCATTCAAGAAGCCTTTCCCAACAGCTTATTTCTTTTCTTTTCTGTCTTCTTTTTCTTTTCTTTTTTTTCTTTTTCTTTCTTTTTTTTTTTTTTTTTTTTTGAGATAGAGTTTCATTCTCATTGCCCAGACTGGAGTGCAATAATCCAATCTCGACTCACTGCAGCCTCGTCCCCTCTGGCTCAAGCGATTCTCCTGCCTCAGACTCCCAAATACCTGGGATTACAGTGGTCCGCCACCATGCCCAGCTAATTTTTGTATTTTTAGTAGAGACGGTTTTGCCATGTTGGGCAGGCTGCTCTCGAACTTCTGGCCTCATGTGATCCGACCGCTCAGGCCTACCAAAGTGCTGGGATTACAGACGTGAGCCACCACACCCGACTCCAACAACTCATTTCTAATTGGCCCCTGAATTGTTTCCAGGACAACTCCTATCTATATAGAAGGCCAGTAAAGGTCATTTTATGGTAAGACACAGCACTGCCTAAAAAAGTTGGCATTCTGCGAGAGAGGAGAATGGATATTGGAAGAGTAGCTATAAGTGTCTACTTCTGAGTTAATATTTATTTTATCTCCTGAGGGGCAATCTAAAAAGATAAAATTTATGTTTATATTTCAGGCTAAAAAGTGGAGTCTCTCATTTGTGTTATATTGCTCACTAGCATTCAGTAAACATTTATTGACTACAGATATTTTTAGAGTTGCAGATTTTCTATGGTCATTTTCACCAAAACAATGCTGCAAAAATTATGAAAAAATTATCTGTGCTAGATTTTCTTTTAATGTAAAGACTTTTAATCAACAAAATGCATTTGTATAACTACAGCCACCCTCTTTGCTACAATTTGTTTTTGTAGAATAACTTTTCAATTCCTACCCCATATTATCACTTACTTCCTAGATTCAGTAATGTCTCAATTGAAGTAAGAAACTTAATACGTAAATGAGCAAACACTATCTTATATATATCGACATGTTATCACAATTATACAAATTGTGTATATTCTGATTTGTATTATTATTACAAATGATAATTTATTTTATTACAAACAGTGGCATAAAAAAATAAAAGCACTCAGAAAACCTATTGAGGCTGGGTGCGGTGGCTCACGCCTGTAATCCCAGCACTTTGGGAGGCCGAGACGGGCGGATCACGAGGTCAGGAGCTTGAGACCATCCTGGCTAACAACGTGAAACCCCGTCTCTACTAAAAATACAAAAAAACTAGCCGGGCGAGGTGGCCGGCACCTGTAGTCCCAGTTACTCAGGAGGCTGAGGCAGGAGAATGGCGTGAACCCGGGAGGCGGAGCTTGCAGTGAGCCGAGCTCGCGCCACTGCTCTCCAGCCTGGGCGACAGAGCAAGACTCCATCTCAGAAAAGAAAAAAACCAAAAAAAAAAAAACAAAAAAACCTGTTGATTAGAAATCACTATAAAAAAGAGAAAGGGGTTGGAACACAGAAAAGCTATGGCATTAACACGTCAGAATCCCTCAGTGGAGGGCCTGTGACATCTGTAGGAAGGATACCATATGCCTTTAAAAGAGGGCGGTGCTGCCTATCCCAGAAATCAAGGGAAAAGGACTTGAGACGAATCAAAAAAAACCTGGCCTATTTTACTATTTTTCCTAGGTATAGCAATCCATTTAAAAACTACATAGCACATTAAAATTAAGTTCCAAACTGATGTACTTTATAAGGCTATATATCAAAACATCAGGAGTTGTTTCTATTTCTACTCCTGGGGTTTTCATATTATCCTAAATGTTTTACACGACTGTGTGTTAATTTTATAACTTGAAAACAACAAAGCTAATTTCAGTCATGAAAAAAAATGATACAGTATAGTTATAAATTCTTAGAACAGTCACTGACACATTTAAATTGAGTTTTTAAATTAAATATATGGTATTAGCAAATAATCAAAAAAGAAAAATAAATAAGCCACAACAACAAAACAACAACAAAAAATAAATGAAAGGCTTTTTTTTAGTTCCATGTTTGTCTTTAAATGTATGTACAAATGCAAAACATTTATTGACATTTTCAGAACAACTTCAGCTGTTTCATTTTTAAATGCGTATACACCCTATTGTGCAAGTGTGGGTAAAAGTTATCATACCAGGAAAAACGTAAATTAAATATCCTGTACAATTATAAAAGAACAGGCAAAGAAACAAAGTGAAATACTAGAAGAATATTAGCTTATGTGGTTGCACCAGTGACTACTAATGGTTAATTAATTATTATTTATTAATAATGATCTCATTTTCATTTTAAAATTTCCTTTTATATTTTGCACGTAGCAACAACTATGAATATAAACCTTTACCTAATACTTTGGCCTCAGGGGTTCTCATTTCTTGTCTTTTTGGGGCATGAAATAACAGAATGTTATTAACTTGTTTAGAGTCAAAGATCCCATACTCTTTGTCTTTAGCAAACTAGATTTATTTGATCTAACTAGATTTGCTATATTTGTTTATCTGAGTTGAGTGATTAATACATGGGAAATAAAATACAAATAATGAAACCCTTTGGAAGAGAAATATTTGATATATGAAATCATAACAGGCAGAACTAGTAAAACGTGCAGGTGTATTAACAACACCTGCAAGAGTATAATCTACAAACATCACAAAACAAAATGAAAACTCTTTCCAGCCCTTACACTAGGCTTTCTTTATTCGATATCTACAGCTGAGAGTTTTCTACTCCTGCAGTCCTCACAGTAGGTTGTTCAATGTGCCTTTTCCTGCTTTCTTTGCTCAAATGTTGTCCAGAGTGCATGCTAGTAACTACATGGTGTGACAAGACTATAAAATACAGCATTTTGCTTTCAATATAATGGGGAACTTGTCAGAAAATCTAGACTGTGCCTGAGTTTTTCTTCCCATGCTATTCCCAGAATTGTTTTTGCTTTTTCACCTAAGGGAAAAATGGAATAGAATACAGAAAGGAAAATCAACATTTGAGGTTTCAGTTACTGCCGAAAAGTCTTTCTATTGGCTTTAATAGTGCCACTGTGGAAATACTTGAAGGAAAGCATTCTTATCAACATGTTTTAACTATATTAAAGTTAACTGGATATGTATTGAATATTCGGGGATCCTTCTGTGTGTGGGTTTAGTTACTTTGGAAGGCATCCTGTCCCTTGTTATCATAACAATACCATGTAATGCACCACCCCAAAGCTCATTGCCCCAGTCAACAATCATTTATTCTTGCTCACCCAGCTCTGCTGGCTGGGGGTTGTCTGACCTAGGATTGGATTGCCTGGGCTTGGCTCCAAGCTGTAGCTTGGGTATAGAGTGCCTCCACCACCTTTCTCTCTCATATCTTAGACCTTGGGTTACTTGATGCATGTTCTCAAGCTGATGGCAAGTGTAAACTGGTCCTTTCCTCCCGTCACATCTGCTGACACCCCATTGGACAAAGATCAATCAAACGTCTATGGAACTGAGAAGTATACATCATCTTCTATGGGGAAACTGCAATGTCATGTGGATACATAAGTGATGAAGGCATAGTAACATCAATAGAATGTATTCCATGCTTGTTGTATATGACACATCATTTTACATCATACATAATTACATGAGTATATATATTCATAAGAAAGGTGTTTTAGCATTTCTCCATGCAACTATGATGCATACAATTTTAGCAGCATTTGAGTAAGCAGTTGTCCACATGACTCACACATGGCAAGTTCTCCCGTGCAAGCACCGATAGCCATGGTATTTCTTATCGGGGGTGGCGGGGAGTCACTCTGACTGTCACATCTGCTTATTGCTATGCTCTGTGACATCACCCAATTATGTCTCTTAGATCGTTTTTTTCTGACGTCTGTCCAAATTAATTACCAGAACTGAGATCTTAAATTCCATCAGGTTTTATGAGTGCACAAGAGGAAATATTCATCTTCTGAGAATTTGAAAACATTAATTTTACTCCAGCAGCTGTTATGCCTGTTTTCCATGTCAACTACGTGTGGTTTATGTTTGTATGCACAACGTACGTTGCAATGACATATGTATTACAATTTCACAATTAGAGAAAAGCTGTCATGGCTTGGCATATCTATAAACTCTTGGCAATTATTTTAATATTCGAAAACAATTTAGAATTTTAATGCTAATTGCATATATCTAATTCTTTTTATTAGAACTACATCTGCTAAACAGCATAAATTTGGAACATTTACTAATTATTTTAATTATCTCTCTTATCATTATAGAATTATTTTCTTTGAAAAAAATTTATATCATTTCATTTACTATTCTCTAAAGATCTGTCATGTATTAAGTGTGCAAATCTTATAAAAGAAAACTTTATAAAGCCACATGTTGTATCAAAAGTGAATACTTTTCTGGTGTTTTTTATTATAATAACCTAGATTTATTATTTCTGACATTGAAACTTTAAAGTTTCCTATTTGAAATAGAAACAACTTGAAACAGCCGGTCTAGTGAAAACATGGTTTCTCAAAATTAGGAACTGAAAAAGAAAAAAGTAAATGCATTTATATAGACAGATAGTAAATAAAAAAGCACACTTGATAGCTGATAAAAATAAGATCCAATTATTCATTAAGTAAACTATTCATTAAATAAGCATTGAACACATGACAGTCGCCTATGCAAAGTGCTGGGTATCAATGTAAGCAAAATACACATCTCTTAACTTTCAGGAATTGTATGATCAGGAGGCTAAGGGATCTGTAGGAACAAATATATAAACAGGAAATGGTGTTAAGTATTTAAACACACTTAGTATAATGGGGGATTATGACACATTAGGTGAGCCAGGTATGTGCAGAGGAAAACAGGAAGTAAGCCTGAGATCATGCTGTATTACATGAAACATTTATGTCAAGTAAAAAAAAAGTTTAGTGGATAATTTTCTCAATGGAACAGGCCAATTAATGCAGAACTGATTATAAAGTGATTATGATTCTTATGCATGCACAGGTGCAAACCACTGCCCAGGACCAAAGGAGTATCTATCTCAATCTCACATTTTCACCCATAGAAGAAGCCAGGGTCTATACCCCTCAATCTGTGCACACACTCTCTGTTATAAATATATTTAGCCATCCAAGTAAAACAAACAAAAACATGATATAGGTTTTCTATTGCTCCCCTAACAAAATCTCACATACTTACTATCTTAAAACAATACTCATTCATTAGCTCGCCTTACTCTAGGTCTAAAGTCCCATATGGCATGGTTGGATTCTCTTCCCAGGGTTACACGGGGCTGAAATCAAGGTGTCAGTATGGACTGCTGTTCTTATCTGAGGTGTGGGGTCCTCTTCTAAAATTCTTGGTTGTGTCAAAGTTCAGTTTCTTTCCACACTTTCCATGTGGCCTCTTCATCATCAAGCCAGGCTTGGTACGTGGGGCCTTTCTGGTTCTTAAAATGCCCTTTCTCTTCTGCTTTCAGGAGCTTTGTGATCATATTGAGCTCATCTGGGTTAATTTCTTTATATTCACAATATCCATGGAGTAGTATATGGCATCTTGAGTGCCTTTAGTCTGCCTTCTATGAATATAAAACATGATTTCCCCAGAATGAAAATGTTTATGAAGAAAGAAAAATATGCCACTGGAAAGCAGTTCAAATAATAGAAGTTGTTTGCTTGTTACAGCCTTCCTTTTTTTCTGTTATTTTTCCTTTCTTCCATAGAAGAAGATTTATTATATGCTTTTAGGAAAATAACAAAAGCAGAATGTTTGCTAACCACCTATGTGTGAAAGAGTAGCAAATTTGGTTTAAGGAGATGTTTAATGGTATGAAAATTCCTGGGATTCTGGGAGTCACTTAATAAGGAGACAGTAATTGATTCAATGCCAGTGTGCCCCTAATAAGAAAAGGGAATTCTTTTACTGAGGCCTGTAATCTTGGGAATATGCTTTTAATTAAAATTATAAGTCTAAAATTTTTACTATTACTATGACTGTTTATAGCCCTCAATTTAGCTCATTTAACAGAGGAGTGGGTGGATGGCTGGGCTAGACTCAAGATAATAAGGGAGTGAGGAGTGAAAGAAAGCCCCACCCATCTCCTCACCTGAAGGCCCTTGACACGTCTAGCCTGCTTTGGGAGTAAGGCAACAGAAGATTTAAATCAAGTTGGCAGTTCAGTTTTGAACTGTATTAGACTCCAAAGTTCAATTTCCAAGAGTTATATTAAAATAAAACTAGTATGATAAAAGACAGACATCCAGTACACTCATTCCTTCTTCAATGTTCTATTTTATCATTATAGCCAGTGCCTGTGGCAGACACCCTCTGAGATGGCCCACTGTATTCTGTCTCCCAGAATCCACGCCCTTGGGTAATCATTTCCACTTCAGTGTAGGCTGGACCCAGTGACTCATTACAGAAAAATACAAAATGGCAGAAATGCTGGGATGCCACTGATTTTGTTAGGTTATCAAAAGACTGTGGCTTTTGCCTTGAATTTCTCTGCACACTCATTGTCTTACTTTCTGTAATACCTTACAAAAGGAGAAGCAAGCTGGCATAATGAGAGCAACTTTATGGAGAAGCCCATGTGAGAACGAATTGGTATCTCCAGCCAACAGCTAGGGAGGGTCTGACTCTGTCAGAAACCAATGAATGAGTTTGGAAGCAGATCTGTCAGCCCCTTCCAAGCCTTCAGATGGCTGAAACTCCAACTGACACCTTGTCTGCAATCTCATTAAGCCATGAAGCATGTAGCTAAACACATCCTTTACCAATGGAAACCATTAGGTAATAATAATCTATTGTTTTAATCCATGTTTTCAGGTTATTTATTATAGCCATAAATAACAAATATGCATAGTGCTCAAGTTTAAAAGGGATTATATGCCATTAAATGCACATTGCGAATATGATTATATGGATTCATTTTTCCTTATAGGCAATATTATAAACAAAAGTCAGATTCCTGGACACCCTAGCAAAATGGGATTACTTTCATAAAAAGATGACAAAAGTATTTGCATAAAATATTCTTCACATAAAATATTATTCATAACACCAAAGCAAAAGAGTACTTCACAGTGCAGGGGAGATTGTACAATACTCAGATCACTTACAGAACCATGGGGTCGTTTCATCTCTTTGACTTGTGGTATTTATTTCCACCAAGTTCTTTTTAATAAAGCCTGTGGAAGTCTCCCAAGTAAGTTCAAGGTGTTTCTCTTTCTGTAGTGCATATTTCAAAAAAAAGCTGATATTCTAAGCCTTTGAAAAGAATTATACTTCTTTTTGTTTTGTTTCATAGAGATAAGAAAAATCAAATATTATATTTCAATTAAAGATACAAATCATTTAAAAGAGCAGACATTTATTAATGAACAAATATGTTGTCAAGGAGGAGACAAGCAATGGTTTCAGTAATTTTATTTTATTTTCACTTCAAATTGCTTATTCCAGCTCTAATCACCTACATTATTATTATGAACTGCTGTTAATTGAAACTCTACTTTATTCCACCTTGTCCAAGAGCTCTACAAACACTCTCTATAATCCTTAAAATAACTCCACAAATGGAAGTCGTTATTTCCATTTCACAGATAAGGACACAAACTCGGAGTTATCAGGTAGTTGTCTGCCTATGAAATGGAAGAAAAGGCATTTGAATGCAAGTTTACCTAGTCCTAAAACTAGAAACCTCTCCTCCTTATGGTTCTAAAACACAGTATTTCCATAATCAATAAATTAATTATTTATTGAAAATTAATAAGTAAATATCATTCATAATGGCATTTGTCCCCAGTTTTTATTCCTTATTAATATAAAAAGCTTTATTTTCTGATGGATTATGCAATGATTATTTCAGGATCTAAGCATAAATAAAACAAAAGTTCTACACATTTGTCAGACATAAGCTGCCTACCAACAGGTTGTTTTTCGTTGACTGACAAGAAAGATAATAATGGCCAATTCCTTCATACTTTGTATTTAATAGGATTAAATTGCAGCCTTCAATAACCTTTTTACTGTATTTCAATTTACATTTTCTCACAACTGGTAATTTTATTCTCAAATTCCCAGAAAATAAGAATAAAAAAATTAACAATATAAATCTGCATTTTATTCTGGAGTTATATGTTAATTCTCAGGGATCATAATGTTTCTCTTTAGTGACTAATAAAAACTTCTAGAAGGGCTTTCTCTGTTAAGGTTGTTTTTAATTACTTTCATCTACAAAATTAATTTAACATAGATTGTTTAATGACACAGTCACCAAAGTAGCATTCACCCTATTTTATAAACCGGATATAACGTATTGATTTAGGAAAGGTTAACATTTCCCCAAGATGCCTTTATTTCTGTATATATTTTTTCAATTGTAACTTAGAAGTTCTGCCATCCCCGGTTCTATGGTAACTAAATTACAGTGAGTGAGGCGTGGAACTGGCTTGAAGAGGCTTGAGAAAGGTGATTGTTAGCATCTCTTCTCAGCTTCTCAGCTTCCCTGATGTTACATATACAGTTTGAAATCTGCCTGGTGGGCGTATTTACATCATGAAGAATGGAAAATGGTACAAACCAGGGCTTTAATTTTTAGGCAAACCATTTTACTAGTTCACTAAAGATTACGGCTGAACTTGGTGGCTAATGGCTGTAATTCCAGCACTTTGGGAGGCCAAGGGGGGCGCAACACAAGGTCAGGAGATCAAGACCAGCCTGGCCAATATGGTGAAACCCTGTCTCTACTAAAAATACAAAAATTAGCTAGTGTGATGGCGGGCGCCTATGGTGCCAGCTACTCGGGAGGCTGAGGCAGGAGAATAGCTGGAACCCGGGAGGTGGGATCGCACCACTGCACTCCAGCCTGGGCGACAGAGTAAGACTCCGTCTCAAAAAAAAAAAAAAAAAAAAAAAAAAAAAAAAAAAAGATTACGATCCATGAGGAAAAATGAAATATCAAGGTGTTTTTTACTTAATACAGGAGGAAATTTTTTAAGTATTAACTATAAGAAATACTAAATTTGATGAACATACTGAAATATGTGCAATTTAGCATATTTCGATTAATAAGGTTTTGGGAGCCATTGCAATGAGAAAGTCACAGAAAAATTTGAGCCTGAGTGTTGGTTATTTCATAAGCAGAATCATTTGCAATGTTTATTTGGTAGACGACAGAGTCTGTAAAGCCAAATGACAATGCAACACGTAAGTAAATTTTGCTTTAAACAAAGTTCTCATAATTTATTTTTTAATGTTAATTGTTAGCCTGTCGGATTGTCCCTGTCCCACCCACCATCATAGTACAGGAGGAGAAAACAGGTCCACAAAGAGGAAAGTATGCCAAATCTCAGAAATTCATTGACTATTTCAATTAACTTTTCAGTTAACTTCTCGAAAAAGTGTGTTTAACTAGCATAAAGAAAGCACCTTTAGCAGACGAACTGAGATGCAATAGAAAGGTATTTGTGCACAAAATGTAAAATATTTTAGGTGAAACTGTCTTGAATTATAATTGAGTACAAACCTTATTTATGCCAAGAATAGTTTAGCATGATTCCTCTAGTTAGCTCAAAAAGAAAAAGATAATCATTGTGAAATGGCATGTATTATCAAACAGGGCTCTTCTTGCTATATATTCAGATTGCACATTATGGTCCTGAAAATAATATATTAACAAACTAATCTATAGAGCTGAGCTCATTGTGGGGCTCATATATCTGCTTGGTTTTGTTCTTTAATAGCAATGGAGCTCTTCCACCGTGGTAGTGACTCAGTGGCAGGCTTCACTATTTCAACAGCCCCATCTTGGATGGAACAACACAGGCGCACATACCTTCTGAAGACTATTCCTCTTAGGCAGTGCTGGGGCCCAGAATACCTCAGAATGAAGGCCTCAAAAGCAGCCTCAGTAGCTGAGGTTTCTTCCCTGCCCTCCTGTGTCTGGCCCCTCATTCTCCCCTGAGGCCAGCCCTAGAAACTAGAAATTCTCTTCTTCAAGGCAGGTCATGGAAACCTGAGCTTCTTTTCCCCAAAGTCAGCCATGAAACCTAAAAATTACTCTAGCTTTCCCTACCAATTCTGTGTCAAAACTGGCCTTAAAAATATAGTCTGACCTACCTTGTTTGATTGTGGGTCATAAGACTCCCTTTCCAAACAGAGACCTGCCTCACACCCAGACAGAAGGAAAGCTACGCAGAGAGGCCAAGAAGAATCGAGACAGACAGGCCCTGCCAGGTGTCCCCACTCAGTCTATCTGCATTAGATCCTACCCTTTTATCTCATCAGGTTTCTATACAGCTATATGTACTCTGTCGAACCTAAGCATAAAAATGCGCAGTTTCCCCTGTATGTGGGGGTCTTCATTCTGAAGGCTCTCGTGTCACATAATACTATGATCAAATAAATGTAGATGCCTTTTCTCCTATTAAACTGCCTTTTGCCAGTTAATTTTCTGTGATCCTTCAGAGGGTAAAGTGGAATTCTTCCCTTCAGTTCTACAGCAGCTTCAAAGTTTTACCTTTTCTATAAATTTCATTGCATTTAAAACATCATGTTAAGTCAATAAACAAATCATTTCATTTTAACAGAATGAAACCACAGAAGGCATCAAAAATTAGTTAACATTTAGTTTAAAAATTAAGCATCTTCTTCTGGCTAACATGGTGAAATCTCATCTCTGCTAAAAGTACAAAAAATCAGCCAGGCGTAGTGGCGGTCACCTGTAGTCCCAGCTACTGGGGAGGCTGAGGCAGGAGAATGGCGTGAACCCAGGAGGCAGAGCTATAGTGAGCCCAGATAGCACCACTGCACTCCAGCCTGGTAGACAGAGCGAGACTCCATCTCAAAAAAAAAAAAAAAATTAAGCATCTACTTAGCTATCTGTTATCAGATGTAAAATTAATTGAATTTATCATACTGGAGTTTTCTTTAAGAATTAAACTTTAAAATAAAATTTTATCAAAACATTGCATATTTGCAATTCACTATTTATTAATTTAATTCATTAACCTTATAATAAACTAACAACTATTTCGAGACAAGACATAATACTATTACTAAATATTATACTGTAGAACCCTGATAAATCACAAAGGCAAATTATTCCAAAGTAAAGATAGTATTTGAGAAAGGTCAAACCACATATAATTGTGGCTATTGGTTCCAATAATTCATTAAAATGCTTGGGCAAGGTAAATTTATTTATGGCCTGAAGTTTAATGAAATAGAGAAAGGGGATAAATAGTCTACTCAAAAGAGGAAAAGACACTTAGCAGAGAATACAAGAGTTGCATTCATCATTGTGTGATCACTACACAGTTTCACCCAATATCCTGTCATTGTTGCACCAATTCTTTCTGTTTTTCACTACTTTATAAGACCTGTGAAGTATCCAGAGCTAGCCCAACTCAAGGTTAAAAGACAGTCCTCCAGGCTGAAGGTGTGGGCAGTTCTTCTGACATTAGCTGTAGGTGCAGGGTTCCCCAGGGCAACCCTCACTTCAGACTAACTGGCTGCAGCTGTGGGGGAGCTCACAGAGTCCATGATGATTGATACTTCTCTAGAATGACCCAGAGCCCAAGAACGTGCTATATTTATGTAGGGGCAGAAAGGTATGACAACTTTCCTCACCCACCATAAGGGTCACAGCCAACAGCCCTGTAACAAAAGACAGGCTAACAAAAGAAAAAGCATAACAAATTTATTTAATCAAAGTTATACATGATGAGGGAATTCTGTGAAATGAAGACCCAAAGACCCAGGGGAAAGTATCTATTTATGTGCTCAGATTCAACAAAGAATGGAAAGCCATGTGGAAATGTTATTGGACAAAAGGGTATGACCTCACAGTAATAAACTGAAGAGGGAAACCCAACAAGGTCTGTATGGTCAGAATCTTCTTGGTCTTTGTGTATAGCTTCTCTTCCCCCTCCACCCCCGCCCAGATGTGGGGCAGAACTTCTTTGCAATGAGGGTCTTCAAGAGAGAAAGAAGAAAGTGATTTTTCTGGGCTTTATGATTCACCTTGGGGAAGAGGAGTTCTAGTTTCTATGACCTGCCTTGGGTAATTTCTGTCTTTTGCTTTGGGGGAGAAAGACCAACAAAAGACAGGGAGATGGAGGTCAGAGAGACTTGCTTCTGAGGCCCTTGTGGTCTCCTTCAGTTCAAAGTTTTCAGCATATCAAGGTGCTGTACTTTGGTGTATCATCTTCTAAGCCTCAACACCTACAATTAAGATTTGATCATCCCATAAGAATATAAATCAGAACCAGGCAAAAGAAGGGATGCATAGGGCAGAATCTGGGGCTAGGGGTTTCCATTGCTATGCTCCCGAGTCTTCAGCGTGTACTCCCCTCCCTGTGTGAATGCGCAGCAGCACTGAGGACCACCACACAGGAGCCCCCAGGCTTCCTAGGCTCCAGAGCTTCCACTAGGACTTCATTGCATAGGCGTAGATGACTCAGGTCCTGTCCACAGGGATAAACTCCATCTCCAGTCCCCCAGCCCCCAAAGGCCAATCAATGTCACCTGTCCCAAAGCCCCAACTTTTAATCACATGATTGGTCTTTCTGGTTGGGGTCACCCAGAGTCATCTTGTTAGTATGAATGATTAAGTTTGGTCTGAGAGGTCCACTGTGAATAGGGTGAAACTTCTATGTCAGGAAATTTCAAGGGCTACAAGTCACCTCCCAGGAGCCTGGACATAAGGCAGATATCCCTTTGGGTAAAGTTAATTATTCACTATACAGATGCCGAAGACTAAATCTGACTTCTTAACATCTTATTCCAAGCACCTAGAATTATATGTAGCACGTTAACAGCATCTTGGCAAAAAAAAAAAAAAAAAAAAAAAAAAAATTGTCAGTTGAATTGAAAAAAGGAAGGAAGAAAGGAGGGAGGAAGGGGAGGGGAGAGAGGGTAGACGAGGGAGGGAGGGAGGGAAGGGACAGGGGAGGGAAGGGGAGGGGAAGGGAGAATTGTTTTAGTTCCCATTAAAATAATATTTATCTGCATTGTTCTCTAAAATATCCTACCATTTGGTAGGTTTTTTTTTCTTTTTAGGTAATAAATGAACATATAAAGTCTGTTGGTTTGTGTTAAAAGTCATCTGTTAAATATTTCTTGTTTTGGCCTCTCAGTCTTTATTTCTCATTATTCTCCAATTCAGTTAATTTTCTCCATTAAACTAATCACTTTAAAGCACATGTAAGTAGTATTAGCATCAGAAATTTGTGTACTAGGTGTTGTGAGAAATAGTGATTGTTGCATAGAAATGCATGGGGTTTTTTCTCTTTAGAGCCTGATAATCTAGTCATGAAAAATGATGACATATTCAAGGACGCAGAGAAGGACAATGGGTTAGATATAGGAGGGTCACATTAAGCAATTGGGAGAATCTTCTGGATCTATAGTCTCTATTTACAACTCTCTAAAGTATTATCTCAGGCCACCCACCTGCTGTTTTACCTCCTGTACTCCTCAACTATGACTTGGGGACTTGCTACATAGAATCAATAGCTCAGTTAGGATCCAAGACACAGAACCCAGACCTGAGACCAGTCATGTGATCATGGACTGAAGTCCCTATTTGGAGAAGGGGAAGAGGGATTTTCACTAGGAAGTGGGTTGGATGACAGACAAGGCAGAGATTTGAGAGTCAGCACTGAATCTCTTAAAACAAAAGTGTGAATTATATTTATTCCAATAAGTTTACCAGGTGGGACTATATAAACTTTTCTCCTTCTCCTCATCATTCTTTTTCCTTTTCTTATTGATACTAAACATATAATGCCTCCTGAGGAACCTATGTTTTCTCTACACAACTGACTTATACTGAGTTGTAGTGTGAGTTGATTTTTTTGTAAGTTTATCCCATAACTTAAATTACTATAGACCAAATACTCTTCAAAGAATTTTTTTAGACATCTCAAGTAAGTTAATTAATTGATGCTGTAAAATTCTTAAGCTTGACCATCAAAGTGAAGTGAATATTGATATGGAAATAGTAGCCTTGAAGTAAGAGTTCCATACAAATCCCAGCTCCATCATAATTCATGGTTAGGAAAGATACTTGAGTTCTCTGACTTTTTATATTATTATATACACAAAGCTCCTAGGCTCATTCCTGACATATGAAGAACCCAGTAAATGAAAGTTATTACTATTATAAACATTTAGAGAAGTCTAATACAGAACAAAGAAATATCAAAAATATTAATATTAGGCTGCAAATAAGAAATTGGTGCATTGTAATCTATATTTTTCAAAAACATTTGCTCTCTAAAACCTTTTTTCTATTTTTTAATATGACAGCAATGGTAGTGAAGTGTTAGTCCCAGCAACACTTTGCTAGAATAACTTTGAAGACATAAAATAAAAACAAATAACAGCAATAAGTGTCCTTACCCATGAGGTGTGCTATGAAGACTTGATGGTTGCAGTGAGATGAAAGCACTGTGAAGAAATAAAATGCCTGACATTACATTTCATAACATTTTCACTTTTTTGAAAAGTTGCCAGCTTTATTAGAGTCTTCTACAGTTTCAGTGAAAAAGCTTGTAGAATAAGCTGATGTTTATCATTACCATCACTTCAAAGGAAAAACACTACCTTGGATTTTAATGGCATCAATGTTCTAATTATTTTCCAATATGACTGGGCTACCACAATCCTATAGACAACATAAGTAAATGAAATCCAAAAGATTTCAAAGAAAAATACACTCAATTTTAATAAATTAGCATTTATTTTAGAGGCTTTACTAAAATTGAAAATATGCTTTCTTTTGTATTGAACAACTGAATACTTTTCTTTCAAATGTTGTGAATTATTCGTCTTCTGGATATAATGATATTTGCAAAGCAACAACAGAAATTACTGCTAATCGCTATAGGGAGCAACCAAACCCACGTAATGAAATCATTAAGCAACTTTATTTTTGTCCCTAACTGTTCACTTAAATATATTCTCCTGCGAGCTTGTTTGGAGGTTCTATCAGGGGAGCTCAGTAACTTGTATACCCTTGACGGAAGACCAGTCCTCCTCTATTGGGGATGGTCATCCTCTTCGACCAAGCACACAACTTCATGAGGGACACACATGGAGCGGTGAGGGAGGAAGGCTGCCTAGCCAACCAGATCAGCCAAAACAACCCTGGCAATCAATAGGGTGACAGATGTTGCAACCAGGTCACCCTCACATCCAATATATTCTCTTTAAAGAGCTCTTCTCTGGACCCTGGATAACATTCAGGGCATGTACATTTTAGGGTAAGTAATGCCTCCGCATGACTGAATTGAGCTATCGGTTCTATGTAGCTAACCCCCATGTTGTAGGTTTGGTGCATAAGAGCTAAGTCAGTGTGTGGGTGCCCTGAGATAATACTTCAGTTGCAGATGGGGACTAGGGTTACAGGAGAGTCTCTCAGTGCCTCATGTGACCCTCCTATATCTCACCTGTTGCCTTTCTCTCAGTCCTTAAATATGTCATCAATTTTCATGACTAGAGCATCAGATTCTAAGGGGAAAACACTGTGGACTGATATGCAATAATCGCAAGAAATAATGAATCCTGTTATTTCTTGTTCCTTAGAAATACTGAAAGGCCCTCCATGCAGTAACAAATATATCTAATTAAAGGTGGTCATAACTTTAAAATGCATTCAGAGCCACCCTCTGCCCCACATCCTGCTACAGGTGTGAGGTGTGATGGAAGTGTTGTTGGTCCCTCCTGCTATATTCTCAAGGAGCTGTGACCAGGCTCTTTGGGACTCACAGGCATGAAAAATGGATTCACTCTGGTCAAATCATGCCCCCAGTTGTAGAAAATATGAACTCCCTATGGTTCAAAAGTTAAAGCAAACCCAAGAGGCCATGGAAGGGTGAGGGAGTGGCCACACTCTGTGTTCTTATAAAGTGTTGCAGAACCTGTTTTTCAGCAATCAATCAGAAAAGAGTTTCTGAAAACAACTGCATCTGGAAATTTCTGAGCTGACCACCAACAGACACCTAGAACTAGCCAATTAAGAGACATTGGTGATTGAGGTTAAAAGACCATCTAATTCAGACCCTGTCCTTACTCCACTGACTCCTCTTTCCTGCCTTGCAGGGTTTTGCCTTTATAAACTCTAACTCTCTGACCACCACCCCCACTCAGAGCACACTTTTATTTTGCACCAGAGTTGTATGTCCACAATCTGCAGATTGCTTTTAGAGAATAAAGTTCTCCATTTGCATCTGCAGATCTCATTAATCTCATGTTAACATTCTCTCCTAGCACTCTTTCATGGAATTTTCAACACTCACTCTCTCCGCCACCACCATTACTAGGGTTCTCTCACTTGCAACTCCCTAGTTAGAAGAGTTCTCTCTCTTCCAGCTGATCATCGATGTCATGTTCTGTAAAAACATCAAATCTCAGTGGCTTAACACACACACACACACACACACACATACACACACACTCACATGCAAGTTTTATGTGATTGTGTAAAAATCAGATGTGAACATTAACAGCCTCCACTCCACACATTCAATTCAGGTCCCCAGGCACCTATGTGAGAACATCACCTAAAGCATCTGCCCTTCAAGGCCTTGATTGGAGAATCATTTGTAGGATATTTTAAAAGCTAAGTCTTAAAGTAGCCTTTATCATTTCTGTCCATCTTTGATTGAGTGGAACATATTCTATCTGCATTTCCATGTTCATCGCAGCATATTCACAGTAGCCAAGATATAGCAACAACCTAAGTGTCCATCAATGGGTGAACGGATAGAAAAAAAAAAAAAATATATATATATATATATATATATATATATATATACACACACACATATGTGTGTGTGTGTGTGTGAATGGATAGAAAAATATATATATATATGTGTGCATGTGTACACATATAAATAAGCCAGGTAAGGTGGCTCGTGCCTGTAATCCCAGCACTTTGGGAGGCTGAATCGGATGAATCACCTGAGGTCAGGAGTTTGAGACCAGCCTGGTCAACATAGTGAAATACCGATTCTACTAAAAATACAAAAATTAAGCTGGGCGTGGTGGCACACACCTGTAATTCCAGCTATTCAGGAGGCTGAGGGAGGAGAATCACTTGAACCCAGGAGGCAGAGGTTGCAGTAAGCTGAGATTGTGCAGCCTGAGTGACAGAGTGAGACTCTGTCTCAAAAAATAAAATAAAATATAAAAACATTTGTATATATTTATGTGTATATAAGTATATACACACATATATACACATATGTATGTATATATACATAAAACTAGTATACATACATGCATATGTGTATACACATATGTATATAATGTGTCTACATATATAAAATGTGTATACATATATACATATATATGCATAAAGTATATATACATATATACACATATGTATGCACATATAACATGTATACATATGTGGAAATCCTTCCATTTGTAACAAAAGGGATGATGAAATTAGAGGACATTACGCTAAGTGAATTTAGCCAGAGGCAGAAAGAAAAATACTGCATGATTTTTAGAGTCCATTTGTATGTGGACTCTAAAATATATAATAAAAAACATAAAAACTGAGGGAAGAATGTGTTTATCAGGGGTGGGGGATGGAGAAAATGGAGAGTTATAAGTCAGAGGGTAGAAAGATGCAGTATTATTGGATACATAAGTCTAGATATCTAATGTAAAACATAAGGATTATAGTTCATAATATTGTAAGAGAGTAGATTTTTGCATACTCTTACGACAAGCAAAAAGGGAAGGGAACTATGTGAGATGATAAGATGTTAATTTACTTGGCTATAGTAATCACTTCACTGTGTATATCAAAACATTATGCTGTATATCTTAAATATATACAATAACACATACATAAATGTATTTTTCAGAAGTCAGATATATTTGCAAAGCATTCAAGGAAATGTAGTCTTTCTCTGTGTCCAGGGAGAAAATAACAAGGGTTTGTCAACCTCCTGTTATTGGGCTCCTGCTTTATTCCCTGTGACCTGTGCTTTTCCACAAGTCCGGTGGACCACCTGGATGGAATCTGAGTAACTGCATCCAGTTCTTGTGCAAGCAGCCTACATGGGTCACACTGATCTACAGAACCTTCCCATTTATTCTCTGCCCAGCCATCTTCATGAGAACAGGATGATAGATCCTCACACAGTCTCCTCTCCTAGGCCTGCCATCCCAGAGCTTCTTGGTCTTTTCTCAGGTATAGGTTAGAAATCTGTCATGGCATCCACTTTGCACGAGCTTTCAGAAGTGGACCAACTACTGCCCCTTTCTCTAAGCAGCTAAAGTAACAAGGTTCTCCATCCCTTCTCCTTGGATATATGGAATCACAGAAGACCCACAGCTCTCTCTTCTTGCCTCAGACTTTCTCCTCCTGCTGTGGGCTAAAAGTACAAATCTAGTTTTATCTCCCTACACTTGGAAGTGCTGATGGTGGTGTCAAATATCTCTTTGGAGTGAGGTATCTAACATCTTTTTCTATTAGCCAAACTTATGACTAAAATGTGGCATGATAATACTTTATTACATATTTAAAGAGTGCAGTAAGTTTTCTAAGTAATCTCCTATATGGGACAAAGATCATGTGATTAGAATAATATATGTTTATCATGTTTTTGTGGTTTCATAGAAAAGGTTCCTATACATGAAAACAGTTCTCTTCAGTATGACTCATAGTAACAACAGGTTTGCAATTATTTCAGCAATTTCCATTGAGTTCCTATTTGGTGCCAAGCATTAAACTAGTTGCCATGAAGTTTCTGCCCTCAAAAACTTCATATGCTATCAGGGGAAATTGACTGTAAAAAATTAATAATGATGTTTGATGATGCTATGGTACAAGTGGAAAATGTGAATGGAAGGTAATATCAGGCTTTGATTAGAGAAGCATCCATATTTACTGGGTTACAGCATCAGCTACTGATGCCCCTCATTAACAGCTGGCATTCTTACCTTCACCGTCACTTCAACAAATATTGCACAACTCTCATTTCTACCTAAAAATGATGTGGAGCTGTTAGTAGAGTGTGTGTCCACCATAAGAGGAAGTCTGTCTTTCTAATTCGATGTGAAATGAACTTAAGTGGAGCTAAACTGTATTAGTTATTAATCTTTCCTGAGATAGCATGTGTAGCTATTAGCATCTGAGAAACATTCAGTTCAAAATGCATATACTCTTCCAGAATGGAAATAAGTTATATCTTTATAAATATCAGGCAAATAATAAACCACTTTCTACAACTAACACCTACCCACTACTGCTTGGTAAGAAAGAAAGTTCACAGGCTCTACTGCAACCATTAAACACGTTTGCTGCAGGTTCATTGCAAACGTGCTTAATGATATTCTTAGTCTGTTTTTTAAAATTCCTTTCATTTCTTAGATTATTAAAGTCTTTGTTATTAATGGGTATTTGATTTTGTCTAGTTTTTTCTTCATTTATTGAGATGATTATGTTTTTAATGAGGCAAATTTCATTAATCAGTATTCTGTTAAGCAAAATTTGTATTGTAACTGTTCAACCAACTTTGTATTTCTTGAATAAACAACTCTTGATTAGTATGTACTATCATTTTTATATATTGCTGTATTTTCGATTTTTTAAGCATTATGTTCCTAATAACATATTTGCCTTTCTCTCTTTCTTCCTTCTTCCCTCTCTCCCTCACTCTCAGTTTTCCTTTCTTATTTACTTACAATAATTTTTGGATTTGAAATAAAAATTATGTTGATGACATGAAGAAAATTAATAAGTAATTCTTTCTAGATTTTGGAAAGATTTTTGTACATAAGAGCTATTTCTTTCTTAAATTTTTGAAAGAATTCACCAGTGAAAACATCTTGGTCTAATATTTCCATTCTGGGTCTAATATTTCCATTAAAGAAAACTTTTTTTTCAAATTAAATGTCTTTATTTGTCATAGGAAATTTTAAATTGTTCATTTTTTTTTCTTCTTTCATGTATATGTTTTAATTCATAGATTCAAAATCTTTATCTACATCATCAAATTTATGTAAACTTGTTCATAGTATCTTTTAAATATTCTTCACGTCTATAGGATATGTTATGATAATCATATATGACTCCTGATATTGGTCATTTCTGCTTTTGCTTTCTATCTTTGATTAGTCTCAATAGTTTTTCATCAATGTTATTAATAATTTATGAACAAACCTTTGGCTTTGTTGTTTTTCTCTATTTAAATGTTTTATCTTTCTTCTATTTACATACTTATCTCTATAATTTCCTTTTTTTCTGTTTTGGGGATTTTTTTGCTCTTTTTTTCTTACTTTTTGACATAAAGAATCATATGACATGAAGTTTAGATCACTAATTTGCAACTTTTTTTCTTTCTTTTTAACATACGCTTTGAAAGTAATATAATCCCTTTAATCCCTACTTTGGCTATACCCTATGTGTTTTCATGCATTCTTTTTTAATACTGTTAAAAATTTAGAAAATTTTTGTCATGAGTACTTTTTGTTTTTCACAACCTATTTAGAATTGGTGTGCTTAATTTCCAAATTTACTTACTTTATGTTGATTTCCAGTTTAATGCAACTCCGGCCAAAAAACATTCTCATTGTGAATTAAATCATCTGAAATTTGTTACCTGTTTTATGGCTCAGGAAAATCTTCCAACTGCACTTGGAATAAATGTGAATTCTACAGTGTTTGCCAATAACAGACGTATGTCAGTTAGGTCCAGACCGTTAATCACATTGCTCAATTTATGTCTTTACAGATAATTTTCTCTGTATGTTACATCGGTTATGGTGAAAGGTGTGCTAAAATCTCCAAATGCACTTGGCTATTTCTCCTTTTCTTGACAATTTTGTTTTATGTATGTTTGAAGATATATTATTAGATGCTGTATTAGTTTGTTTTCCCACTGCTATAAAGATACTACCTGAGACTGGGTAATTATAAACAAAAGAGGTTAAATTGACTCTCAATTCTTTATGAGTGGAGAGGCCTCAGGAAATGTACAGTCATGGTAGAAGCTGATGAGGAAGAAAGGCACATCTTACGTGGCAGCAGGAGAGAGTGAGAGTGAAGAGGGAATAGCTGAACACTTTTAAAAACATCAGCCCTTGTGAGAACTCATGCACTATCACAAGAACAGCAAGGGGAAAATATCCCCATGATCCAAACACCTCCTACCAGGCCCTTCTCCCAACACATAAGGATTACAATTCCAGACGAGATTTGCGTAGGGTCACAGAGCCAAACCATATCAGATGCATACAAATCTAGAGGCATGATGTCTTTATGTTAAATTGGTTTTTTTTTCATCATGAATTATAATTCTTTATTTCTAGCAATATTTTTGGTTCTATTAAACATAGGTTATATTTTAGCTGCTATTAATTTCTCCACATCATATTTCTTCTGCTTAGTTTTGCATAATATATATATTTCTACCATTTTATATTCAATCACGTTGTGTGCCCTTTATTCAAAATGTAATTGGATTTAACTTGTAATTAACATAGTGGTGGGTTCCTCCTTTTTAAAATCCCCTCTGATAAAGTTTTGATTTTGAATTAGAATTTTTTTTCTCGTTATATTTAATGTAATTACTGCTCTGTATATTATATCCTTACTTTTTTTCCCTTTGTTCCGTATGTTGTTTGCTTCTTTATTCCTCCTTTTTTGCCTTTTTACATTTGTATTAATATCTTTACTATGTTTTCATTTATCAATTATTGTATTGTAACATTATTGGAATAGAAATAAATGAAGACCACCTAAATGAGAAAATAAAAACTTGTTAATGCAGAGATTGCTACAGGAAGGAAGGCAGCCAGCCTCACTGTGTTTTGACAGAGTCTCACAGGTAGGCAAAGAAGGGGGAAAGTTTTACAGTAGAAAATTTGTGTTGTGATGAGTCTATTGGCCTGGGAAAGCTGGAGGTGGCTAACTTGAAGGAGCATTCTATGTGATTGGCCAGGGATCCATATTTGGCTTTCCCTGGATAGTCCTAAGACAGAAGCAGGGATAAAATTAGGGAAGCTGGCAGTCATTAACCAAGTCCTGACCATTTGGAGCTGATAGCTATGGAGTTTGGTGGTTGATTTTCCTAAACTGGCTGCTGCAGGATTTCTGAGTTGTCATCCTGGGCTGGCTGCTGCAGAGGTGTGGGTCAGAGTTCCAGTGTCTTGGGTGGTCTGTCTGTTGTCTGTATTCCAGTCTCTCCACAGCTTTTTTGTTTTGCTTTTGTTTTTTGCCTAGTTGTTCTGCCTCTACATATTTCTAGCACCTTTGATTGTATATCATACCTAATACATAGAAGAACTCTAGAGATCACAGATAATATAATGCACACCCCTTTCCTGTGCTAAATAGATAGGATGAGGGATTGATCATCTCATTCCAATGAGAAATTGATATGGGGCAAGTTTGGTTCACTTGGACATGTAGAAGTTTTTGGTTTCTAGCTCCCTGGACTCCTGTGCAGCCCCTGTTCATTCCAGGGAAAACTAGCCATGGTGTTGAATCCCAGGAAGTTTTCAATTTTTTAGTTCCAATCCCTTATGACTGAAAACACTCTACTGATTTCTCTTTCTCCCAGTAGAATCTTTCTGTCTTATACAAGCAAAGTTGTCCTTACCCAAAACACAAGAAAATGCCTACAAAGGAAAAACAGCTAGATATTACCATAATACCAAATTTTAATTTACTCAATCTTTGTTTTTCATACATGCAATGTCATTACAATGTGATTTATGCATTTTAGTCAGTTTTATCTAACTATTGTACCAAGAGCATTGTCTGTTGTGATGTACAAAGTCTGACACAAAGGAGTTAGTGTTCAAAGAATGTGTTTACACCAATAACTCTAATTTCAGTTTAACACCAAGGTATGTCCCACTTTCATTAAAACCATTTCTATTTTCCTATGTGCAGTAAGATACTTGACTCCCAAATGATATATCTACTTAGAGCTCTATGATATAAAAACGTATGATTTTAGTATGACTAAAATCAATTATTCTATCAATAAAAATTTTAAGCTTAACTTTTAGTTTTATTTATATTTTTCTGTGCACGTATAGTCAAAATTATATGGACAATTATATGGTTCAAATGTCTTCCCTAATGCGTAGGATACCTGAAGAACAACAAAAAGAGAAGAAATTATGTGTTATAGTCATCTCCATTTGTTTCCAGCACCAGCATAAACAAAATCTGTCTCTAGTTGCCATAGTCGAAGGGAGAAAATGAAACAGGAATGGAAGATTTAGTCAGATACTCTCAATGTCATCAAAGAGTACCACATGAAGAGAAAGAAATGTATTTAAAATTTGCTATGAACTTAAGTAGTCCCTGATGCATGTTAAAGGAAATTACCATCCACTTTTGAAGTACCTTTCATTATAACAATATGTTCCCCTCAGAACTTCGTGGTTTCCTCAGAAGTTTATGGAATGGACCTCTTTATGTATAACACTCTCAAGACATGAGCAGTGCAGGTTTGTCCCAGGATGGAGACGGCTTCTTCTAGGGCACACAGGAAGAGTCCCTCTGCACTCAAAGTTCTGGCTTCCATTTAATCACTTCAGGCTCTTCATGTTAAGAGCAGGCAAGGACACAGGTCCCCACCCTGGCAGGCATAGTAGACCTTGTCATAGGAGAACACAGAGCCGGTATTACACATGAAGCCTGAGAAGAACACGAGAACAACTTTTGTACCCTTGGGTCCATGTTTGCCAATAAGTGAAAAGGTGAAGCAGCCACACTCTGAGAAGACATCATGACTCGTGCTGCAGATCCCTTGGGGATAAGGGTTTGGATCACTCAGCCAGGTAACCCATCGAACCCAGCAGAAATGCTCATTGAAGATGACACCAATAGAAAATGGTGAGAGTAGTGACAGAAAATGACTTCAAGAAGATGCATGGGAGTAGAGTAATGAGCATACTTCATCTCAATAGAATTCCTCTGGTAATGGAAACCCATTTTCCAAGAAGATGGAAAAAAGCAACACATGAAAGGACTGCAGTGTGTTGCCTCCTACAATTTCTGCCAGGAATATTTTCAGCTGATGCTCCCAGTGTGGCCCCTGCTTATGCTTCTTGGTCAAAAAGCGCTGCCTCAACACAAACCATGCTTCTCTCTGCGGGCAGCCAACATTCAATTATTGATGTGTAGACCCCGTCTCTGCCTCTATTCCGGACAACTCTGAAAAGCCATCCCAGCTCCAGACCCCTGCTAGGAGCAACTAAGCACTCTACTGCAACTCCGTCGCAGCTCAACTGCAACATATGCCCAGCTGAGCTTTATCTTTTCCTTATAGGCATCCAGAAAACACTATCCATGAAACCTCTTGCATCTAAATATCTGCCTTAAAAGCTGTTTTCCAGGGAAATCTAATGAATAGAAATGCTTTTATTTGGTGACAAGGATATTCTGCCTCGCTGGTTTTCCCTAAAGAGAATCCAGGAAGGATTTCTGCATAAAAAAGATGTGTGAGGGGTCGCTGAACGAAGATCAGGACAGAAGGCATCCTAGGCAGAAAGACCAGAAAGGGTGTCAACAAAGACCCTTATATAACTAGGGAACGGTGGGAAATGTTGCCTGAGAGAAATCTTGGGTATGTGGATAGATTGGAAATGGCTGAGGTAGAAAGGTTAGAGCCAGACTGTGAAGGGTCCTGTGTTCCCCCTCACACTGGGGAAGAGCAGTGTCACACGGAGGTCTCGGTGCAAACAGAGTTGACTAAAATGTATGCCCTTCTTAAGCTACTGTCCACTTGGAGAAAAAGAACCAATGTTTCTCTAGGATTATGGATCAAAGAGGAGACTTACAGGATTTTGTTTAAAGCCCAGGAGATGCCATGGCCCAAGAGATATAATCCATCTTGCATTGTCCCCCATTTGTTTTCCTGAAAACTCAGCATGATCATGTTATTGAAGAATGAGACCTTCATAAAGGTCAAATGTGAATATCAAGCAGGAAAGTGAAGGAAGGACGACCGGATTTGGAATTCCAGGTGCTTTAGAAGAGGCTGGAGTAAAGTAATCATTTGACTATGATCTTTATTCTTGAGGGCTGTGAGGCCCAAGAAACAAGAAATTGTTTAAACAATTATAATACTGTTGACCCTTGAACAATAGGGGATTGAACTATTGTGTGGTCCACTAAGTGTGGGTCCACTTATATGTGGAATTTTAAAAATAAAATATACACCGAGTACGCCTGCCTCTCCCACCTCCCTTGCCACCTCCTCCACCTCTTCCGTCTCTTCCACCCCTGAGACAGGGAGGCCAACTCCTCCTCTCCCTGCTCCTTCTCAATCCACTCACTGTGAAAATGATGAAGGGAAAAAATTTTATGATGATTCACTTGCAGTTAATGAATAGTAAGTATATTTTCTCTTTTTTATGATTCTGTTAAAAGCATTCCACTTTCTCTAGCTTACTTTATTATAATAATACAGTATATATATTTAAAACACATACAAAATATGTGTTAATCAAGTGGTTATGTTTTCAGTAAGGATTCTGATAAACAGTAGGCAATTGGTAAGTTAAGATTTTGGGGAGTCAAAAGTTATACACCAAGTTTTGACTATGTGGGAGGGGGCATCAATGCTGCTAACCCCTGCATTGTTCAAGGGTCAACTGTATGGTGTGTGTGTGTGTGTGTGTGTGTGTGTGTGTGTGTGTGTGTGTGTCTGTGTGTGTGTCTGTGTGTGTTTGCGTGTATACACAAACTGAACATAAAATTATAGAAAAGATTCAAAAGAAAATTTCCCATCATACTTGAGATACTGAGACTTTCATAAGCCCCTCGAGTTCTCCAATAACTTCTATTTATTTTTGTTTACTTCTTGCAGTAAGAAAAAATGGTGGTCATGAGACTAGCAAAAAGAAATCACAGGGAAGTAAAAATCAAAACAATGAAAATTGTTTTTACTTCGCACAATATTCCTTCTGACTTGCGATGCCAGAGAACAGCTGGCTCACCTTGTTCTTGGCAGAACCAAGAAACCACTGCTGCCATTCATCACCTAAACAGTGGTAACCTCTGGTTGGAAGTGCAGACTCGCTATCAAGGATTGCTTGTTAGAGATACTCTGAGAACACAAGAGCTCCCAGACTGCTAAGTTTCATCATCCCGGGTGATCTTTAGCTATGAAATCACAGCTTACACTTACCCTCCGGTAATACGGTCTTCTGAGCTGAGAGCCTCTGGCCCTTTGCCTCCCCTGTACTCTTCCTTTATTTCTAACATGTTATCCTTGGATACAGCAGAAATGCATGGGAGGTGGCCCAAGGTTCAAACTCCAAATATTGGTTTATTTAAAAACAAATACATATCTATTTTTTGTGTGGACAAGGCAAATAGGAGCTCATATTCACATCTAAAAGAGTTTCTTTCAATAACACAACAGCATTTGTTATTCAGATTTATAATGTTGAAAACTGTTCTTTTAAAATCTACTCACTTTCATTTCTGCTAAAGTTTCTTTTTCACAAACTACACACATTTTGTCTGTTAGGCAAATATTAACATAATACATTTCCAGATCCATGAGAAATCACAGCATCTCATCCTGGCTCTGCTCCTGTGTTCTCTCAGAGGGGTTATCAGAAGTCAGGAAAATAAGTTTTGTAGGGGATCTACAATCCTGATTCCAGAAACACTGAAATTTAAATTTTCAAGAGAGAAAAAATACATTTATTTCAATGTATTTAAAACAAATAATGTCAGGCATTATAATCTCATGCTTCAAAACAATTCAATTTTTTTTCTACCAGGTAATAGACCCAGCAAACTCTTGATGATAATGTCGACAACAAAACTATCAGGAATGCTTGACTCATTGACAAGAAAGAAACCTTCACATCCTTACAGAAAGAAGAAATGATTTGCATCCTTACAGAAAGAAGCCTACATGTTTCTGTGCATGTGTCAGGTATTTAAAATGTATTCTTTGTGTGTCCTTTGCTTCTTTTGTCCACACTTAATATTAATGAAGATATAGAAAATTACTTTATAAATATTTCTCAGGGTGTTGCCAGTAGGAAAACTCAACATTCTCTGCTCTCGCCATCTCAGATATAATCACAATACATCAGAATAATTAATTTCAACTGATGCTAGTAAGAAGAATAATTTAACCATAATTTAACATAATTACAGTGAGGATAACAGGGGTAAGGAGGATGACCCCTCTCCTCTGCCTCGGGGTGTCACTCATCACTCTACCCCAGGAGCAGAGGAAGGAGAGCCTGCTGCAAAGCAAACCCACCAGTTACCAAATTGTCAATGGAGCCAGAATTAGTTATACTTTCAGTAAATTAACACTCATTTGAGTATGACACTTTCCCCGATATACTTTGGATAATTTCACATCTTAAGAGTATATTTCAAAAGCTTTTGTCAATCACCAATAACCTACCCGAATTTAAATGGACTGAACATTTTTCAAACCTCATCTTCTTTTACTAGAGTTTCACTTTGCTGTTGATATTTTCTGAATGATTGCATTATGCCTTACCTTCTGTATACTTCAGGTGCAAATCTCAGTAGCCATCCATCATCATCCACATGCTCATCTTCTATAGTGCTGCTTCATCCTACAGCCCACACACAATCCTTTGGATATTCTCCACTGCATCTTCTTTCATCAGAAACATCTTGATACATTTGTCAGAAATCACGCTTTACAAACTGCAAGCTCTCTTATATCTACTCTCCTTCTCATAAGATTGTCTCGACTGCTTTGTGGGAAACCTGGTCTTATCCCAAGACACCTTTAGTCTTTCCCTCTTCATTGCCCTTTCATCTCAGGATCTTAAGGTGACATAGTGTTTTTTGTTTTTTGTTTTCTGTTTTTAAATTTACCTGCCATATCTTTGAAGCATTGCCCACTCCACAATCCTCCAAAATGACCTGCTATTTCAGCCTCATTCTCTCAGAACTTACTGTCATGCTTTGCTCCCCATGCTGCTATCTGTGTAACTCATCACTGTCACTTTTTTATTTTTTAAAAAATGTTAGCACCTGGCTACTGCATTTCAACTCCTGCCAACATTGTCATCAGTCGCAGCCGTAAGACAACCCATTCCAAACCCCAGTGTCTTGGTTCATTGGCTTTCTCATCCCCTGTGGTCTTCTCTTCACTTTATATCAGAAACCCACTCTCACGCTCATATCCAGGACACAGACCAGCCAGAAATGGCATCAGCACTACAATACCATCCTGGCCAACATGGTGAAACTCAGTCTCTACTAAAAATACAAAAATTAGCTGGGTGTGGTGGCTTGTGCCTATAGTCCCAGCTACTCAGGAGGCCGAGGCAGGAGAACTGCTTGAACCTGGGAGACGGAGGTTGCAGTAAGCCGAGATCATGCCACTGCACTCCAGCCTGGCGACAGTGTGAGACTCCGTCTTAAAATAAAATAAAATAAAATAAAATAAAATAAAATAAAACACAATTCCAACCCTTCTGCTAACCAATCATCACCTCCTTTCATATTTCTAGTTCATTGATGCAAACTTTTTCTATTATTCATGCAATCTTTCCTGTTTTCTTTTCTCTCCCAGAATTACTTAGATGTCATGGTTTTTATTGCACTAAATTGCTTGCAAATAACCTCAGAAGACTTTTCCTATATTTTGCTATACTTCCAAAAATGAAATGTAAGAACATTATGGCTGAGCCCAGCAGTTGGCCTTCTCCAAAGAAGCACAAATATATTTGAACACATATTTTGAAAAAGTACGAAGCTTTTTCAAATCCCTTAGTATTAAATTTCTGATAGATTACATCAAACATTTAACATTGTCTGGAACTATTTATCTCACTAATAGATTTTTTTGTATCTTTCCTTCTTCCTTTCTAAAACAATTTAATGACATAATTCACATACCTTAAAATCCATTCTTTTAAAGTGTACAATTCAGTAATTTAATATATTCACACAATTGTGTAACCATCATGACTAACTCTAGAACATTTTTTATTTCCCTTAAGAAACCAGAAGTGTTGTTAAAGTATTATTATTTAGGGGTAAATTGCCATGACATGCTTATTGGAAATCAATTGACCCTAAATGTAAGGATTTATTTCTGAACTCTGAATTTTGTTCCACCGACCTACCTGTATTGTGTATGTATATGTCTATTATGCCAATATTACGCTTATGTTGTCTTGATCATTCAAGCCTTGTAGTGAGTTTTAAAATAAAAAACTCTGAGTCCTCTATGACTTATTCTTTATTCAAGATTTTTTGGCTATTTTGTGTCCCTTTAATTTTCAAAACAGTTTTAGGTCAATTTCCCAGTTTCTGCAAGATGAAATAAAATAAACAAACAGCTTTAAAAAGGCAACTGGAAATTTGAGGTGAATTGCACTGATTTGTAGATTCATTAGGAAGTATTGCCATCTGCTATGGACAGAAATGTACCTCTCCCCATTCACATGTTGAAGTCCTAATCCCCAGTGTGACCCTTATTTGGAGATAGGGTCTATAAGGAGGTAATTAAGGTTAAATGAAGTCATAAGGATGGGAGCCCTAATTTGATCTGATTAATAGTCCTATAAGTAAAGGAAGAGAGACAGAAATCACTCACTTTCCTCTTGGGTGGACAATGAAGAGACCTTGAGAGTACACAGTGAAATGGCAGTCACCTACAAGCCAATAGATGAGATCTCAAATGAAACCTGTTGTGCCAGCCCCTTGAATTTGGACTTCTAAGACTCCAGATATGTGAGAAATAAATTTCTGTTGTTTAAGACATCAAGTGTATCATATTTTCTTATGGCTGACCTAGCTGACTAAAACATCACAGAAACAATGTTAAGTCTTTTGATATGATAACATAATGTGTCTTCACATTTATTTAAGTTTTAATTTTCTTCAATGATGCTTTACAGTATTCAGTGTACAAGTCCTGTACTTCATTGTTAAATTTATGTATTCATCCTATTGTTTTTCTTAACTTCATTTTCACATTGTACATTGTTAGTGTATAGAAATGCATTTTATTTTTGTGTGTTGATTATGTATCCCACAACTTTGCTGAACTGATTTACTAACTCAATAGTTTTAATTCAGATTTCTTAGGTTTTCTCTGTACAAGATCAGGTTCTTTGAGAATGGAGATAATTTTACTTCTTTCTGTCCATTTGGGTAACTTTTTTTTCCTCTTGCCTAATTACTCTGGCAAAAACTACAGTAAAATGTTGAATAGAAATGGCGAGAGTGGACTTCCTTGTCTTTTACCTCATCTGAAGGGAAATCATTCAGTCTTTCACTATTAAGCATGTTTTTAGCTGTGGGCTTTAAGTGGAACATTTAGGCCATTTATGTTTAAGGTTAGTGTTGATATGTGAGGTGTTGTTCCTGACATAATGTTGTTAGCTGGTTGCCCTGGAGTTTCAGTTGTGTAATTGCTTTGTCAAATCTGTGAGCTTTCTATTTGCAGGTCTTTTTATGATGATGAGTAGCATCCTCTTGCTTACATGTTCGGAACTTCCTTGAGCATGTCTTATAGGACCAATTTGGTGGTGATAAATTTGCTTAGTATTTGCTTGTCTGGGAAAGACTATCTCTCCTACAATTAAGAAGCTTAGGTAGGATTTAAATTTCTTGGCTGGCAATTTTTTTTTGAAGGGGGCAAAAAACAGGCTCGCAGTCTCTTCTGGCTTGTAGGGTTTCCGTTAAGTCTGCTGTTAGTATAATGGGATTCCACTTATAGGAGATTCGTCATTTTTCTCTAGATGATTTCAAGATATGTTCCTTCTCAGTGGCATAGCTGAGAAAGATAGTCTGATGTCTATATGCTTGTTGACATTTGTTTTGTGTCGTATCTCCCAGGTGTTGCCTAATTTATTGTATCTGGATGTCTACATCTCTAGCAAAATTAAAAAAAAAATCCTGCATTATTTCCTCAAGTATGCTTTCCAAATTTCTTTATTTTTCTTCCTCTTCTTTAGGAATTTCTGTAGATTATATGTTTGATCACTTACATAATTTCACATTTCTCAAAGGCGTGGTTTCATTTTTTTCTTTAGTTTTGTCTGACTGGATTACTTTGAAAGACTGATCTGACTGATCTTAAAGCTATGAAATTATTTCTTCTGCTTGGTTTATTCTATTACTAAAGTTTTCAGCTGCATTTTTAAATTCCTTAAGTGAATTTTTTTATTTCCAGTAGTTCTTTTTTTAAAAAATATATCTATCTCTTTCTTCATTTCCTGGATTGCTTCTGTGGTTTCATTGTGTTGGCTTTCTTTTTTTTTTTTTTTAATTTATTTATTATTATTATACTTTAAGTTGTAGGGTACATGTGCATAACGTGCAGGTTTGTTACATATGTATACTTGTGCCTTGTTGGTGTGCTGCACACATCAACTCGTCATTTACATCAGGTATAACTCCCAATGCAATCCCTCCCCCCTCCCCCTCCCCATGATAGGCCCCGGTGTGTGATGTTCCCCTTCCTGAGTCCAAGTGATCTCATTGTTCAGTTCCCACCTATGAGTGAGAACATGCGGTGTTTGGTTTTCTGTTCTTGTGATAGTTTGCTAAGAATGATGGTTTCCAGCTGCATCCATGTCCCTACAAAGGACACAAACTCATCCTTTTTGATGGCTGCATAGTATTCCATGGTGTATATGTGCCACATTTTCTTAATCCAATCTGTCACTGATGGACATTTGGGTTGATTCCAAGACTTTGCTATTGTGAATAGTGCCGCAATAAACATACGTGTGCATGTGTCTTTATAGCAGCATAATTTATAATCCTTTGGGTATATACCCAGTAATGGGATGGCTGGGTCATATGGTACATCTAGTTCTAGATCCTTGAGGAATCGCCATACTGTTTTCCATAATGGTTGAACTAGTTTACAATCCCACCAACAGTGTAAAAGTGTTCCTATTTCTCCACATCCTCTCCAGCACCTGTTGTTTCCTGACTTTTTAATGATCGCCATTCTAACTGGTGTGAGATGGTATCTCATTGTGGTTTTGATTTGCATTTCTCTGATGGCCAGTGATGATGAGCATTTTTTCATGTGTCTGTTGGCTGTATGAATGTCTTCTTTTGAGAAATGTCTGTTCATATCCTTTGCCCACTTTTTGATGGGGTTCTTTGTTTTTTTCTTGTACATTTGTTTGACTTCTTTGTAGGTTCTGGATATTAGCCCTTTGTCAGATGAGTAGATTGCAAAAATTTTCTCCCATTCTGTAGGTTGCCTGTTCACTCTGATGGTAGTTTCTTTTGCTGTGCAGAAGCTCTTTAGTTTAATGAGATCCCATTTGTCAATTTTGGCTTTTGCTGCTGTTGCTTTTGGTGTTTTAGACATGAAGTCTTTGCCCATGCCTATGTCCTGAATGGTACTACCTAGGTTTTCCTCTAGGGTTTTTATGGTATTAGGTCTAACATTTAAGTCTCTAATCCATCTTGAATTAATTTTTGTATAAGGAGTAAGGAAAGGATCCAGTTTCAGCTTTCTACTTACGGCTAGCCAATTTTCCCAGCACCATTTATTAAATAGGGAATCCTTTCCCCATTTCTTGTTTCTCTCAGGTTTGTCAAAGATCAGATGGCTGTAGATGTGTGGTATTATTTCTGAGGACTCTGTTCTGTTCCATTGGTCTAGATCTCTGTTTTGGTACCAGTACCATGCTGTTTTGGTTACTGTAGCCTTGTAGTATAGTTTGAAGTCAGGTATGGTGATGCCTCCAGCTTTGTTCTTTTGACTTAGGATTGTCTTGGAGATGCGGGCTCTTTTTTGGTTCCATATGAACTTTAAAGCAGTTTTTTCCAATTCTGTGAAGAAACTCGTTGGTAGCTTGATGGGGATGGCATTGAATCTATAAATTACCTTGGGCAGTATGGCCATTTTCATGATATTGATTCTTCCTATCCATGAGCATGGTATGTTCTTCCATTTGTTTGTGTCCTCTTTTATTTCACTGAGCAGTGGTTTGTAGTTCTCCTTGAAGAGGTCCTTTACATCCCTTGTCAGTTGGATTCCTAGGTATTTGATTCTCTTTGAAGCAATTGTGAATGGAAGTTCATTCCTGATTTGGCTCTCTGTTTGTCTGTTACTGGTGTATAAGAATGCTTGTGATTTTTGCACATTAATTTTGTATCCTGAGACTTTGCTGAAGTTGCTTATCAGCTTAAGGAGATTTTGGGCTGAGACAATGGGGTTTTCTAAATATACAATCATGTCATCTGCAAACAGGGACAATTTGACTTCTTCTTTTCCTAACTGAATACCCTTGATTTCTTTCTCTTGCCTAATTGCCCTAGCCAGAACTTCCAACACTATGTTGAATAGGAGTGGTGAGAGAGGGCATCCCTGTCTTGTGCCAGTTTTCAAAGGGAATTTTTCCAGTTTTTGCCCATTCAGTATGATATTGGCTGTGGGTTTGTCATAGATAGCTCTTATTATTTTGAGGTACGTTCCATCAATACCGAATTTATTGAGCGTTTTTAGCATGAAGGGCTGTTGAATTTTGTCAAAAGCCTTTTCTGCATCTATTGAGATAATCATGTGGTTCTTGTCTTTGGTTCTGTTTATATGCTGGATTATGTTTATTGATTTGCGAATGTTGAACCAGCCTTGCATCCCAGGGATGAAGCCCACTTGATCATGGTGGATAAGCTTTTTGATGTGTTGCTGAATCCGGTTTGCCAGTACTTTATTGAGGATTTTTGCATCGATGTTCATCAGGGATATTGGTCTAAAATTCTCTTTTTTTGTTGTGTCTCTGCCAGGCTTTGGTATCAGGATGATGTTGGCCTCATAAAATGAGTTAGGGAGGATTCCCTCTTTTTCTATTGATTGGAATAGTTTCAGAAGGAATGGTACCAACTCCTCCTTGTACCTCTGGTAGAATTCAGCTGTGAATCCATCTGGTCCTGGAATTTTTTTGGTTGGTAGGCTATTAATTATTGCCTCAATTTCAGAGCCTGCTATTGGTCTATTCAGGGATTCAACTTCTTCCTGGTTTAGTCTTGGAAGAGTGTAAGTGTCCAGGAAATTATCCATTTCTTCTAGATTTTCCAATTTATTTGCGTAGAGGTGTTTATGGTATTCTCTGATGGTAGTTTGTATTTCTGTGGGGTCGGTGGTGATATCCCCTTTATCATTTTTAATTGCGTCGATTTGATTCTTCTCTCTTTTCTTCTTTATTAGTCTTGCTAGTGGTCTGTCAATTTTGTTGATCTTTTCAAAAAACCAACTCCTGGATTCATTGATTTTTTGGAGAGATTTTTGTGTTTCTATCTCCTTCAGTTCTGCTCTGATCTTAGTTATTTCTTGCCTTCTGCTAGCTTTCGAATGTGTTTGCTCTTGCTTCTCTAGTTCTTTTAATTGCGATGTTAGAGTGTCAATTTTAGATCTTTCCTGCTTTCTCTTGTGGGCATTTAGTGCTATAAATTTCCCTCTACACACTGCTTTAAATGTGTCCCAGAGATTCTGGTATGTTGTATCTTTGTTCTCATTGGTTTCAAAGAACATCTTTATTTCTGCCTTCATTTCGTTATATACCCAGTAGTCATTTAGGAGCAGGTTGTTCAGTTTCCATGTAGTTGAGCGGTTTTGATTGAGTTTCTTAGTCCTGAGTTCTAGTTTGATTGCACTGTGGTCTGAGAGACAGTTTGTTATAATTTCTGTTCTTGTGCATTTGCTGAGGAGTGCTTTACTTCCAATTACGTGGTCAATTTTGGAGTAAGTACAATGTGGTGCTGAGAAGAATGTATATTCTGTTGATTTGGGGTGGAGAGTTCTATAAATGTCTATTAGGTCTGCTTGCTGCAGAGATGAGTTCAATTCCTGGATATCCTTGTTAACTTTGTGTCTCGTTGATCTGTCTAATGTTGACAGTGGAGTGTTGAAGTCTCCCATTATTATTGTATGGGAGTCTAAGTCTCTTTGTAAGTCTCTAAGGACTTGCTTTATGAATCTGGGTGCTCCTGTATTGGGTGCATATATATTTAGGATCGTTAGCTCTTCCTGTTGAATTGATCCCTTTACCATTATGTAATGGCCTTCTTTGTCTCTTTTGAACTTTGATGGTTTAAAGTCTGTTTTATCAGAGACTAGTATTGCAACCCCCGCTTTTTTTTGTCCTCCATTTGCTTGGTAAATCTTCCTCCATCCCTTTATTTTGAGCCTATGTATGTCTCTGCGTGTGAGATGGGTCTCCTGAATACAGCAGACTGATGGGTCTTGACTCTTTATCCAGTTTGCCAGTCTGTGTCTTTTAATTGGAGCATTTAGTCCATTTACATTTAAGGTTAAGATTGTTATGTGTGAACTTGATCCTGCCATTATGATATTAACTGGTTATTTTGCTCGTTAGTTGATGCAGTTTCTTCCTTGCCTCGATTGTCTTTACATTTTGGCATGTTTTTGCAATGGCTGGTACCGGTTGTTCCTTTCCATGTTTAGTGCCTCCTTCAGGATCTCTTGTAAGGCAGGCCTAGTGGTGGCAAACTCTCTAAGCATTTGCTTATCTGTAAAGGATTTTATTTCTCCTTCACTTATGAAACTTAGTTTGGCTGGATATGAAATTCTGGGTTTAAAATTCTTTTCTTTAAGAATGTTGAATATTGGCCCCCACTCTCTTCTGGCTTGGAGAGTTTCTGCCGAGAGATCTGCTGTTAGTCTGATGGGCTTCCCTTTGTGGGTAACCCGACCTTTCTCTCTGGCTGCCCTTAAGATTTTTTCCTTCATTTCAACTTTGGTGAATCTGGCAATTATGTGTCTTGGAGTTGCTCTTCTTGAGGAGTATCTTTGTGGTGTTCTCTGTATTTCCTGGATTTGAATGTTGGCCTGCCCTACTAGGTTGGGGAAGTTCTCCTGGATGATATCCTGAAGAGTGTTTTCCAACTTGGTTCCATTTTCCCCCTCACTTTCAGGCACCCCAATCAGACGTAGATTTGGTCTTTTTACATAATCCCATACTTCTTGCAGGCTTTGTTCATTTCTTTTTCTTCTTTTTTCTTTTGGTTTCTCTTCTCGCTTCATTTCATTCATTTGATCTTCAATCGCTGATACTCTTTCTTCCAGTTGATCGAGTCGGTTACTGAAGCTTGTGCATTTGTCACGTATTTCTCATGTCATGGTTTTCATCTCTTTCATTTCGTTTAGGACCTTCTCTGCATTAATTATTCTAGCCATCAATTCTTCCACTTTTTTTTCAAGATCTTTAGTTTCTTTGCGCTGGGTATGTAATTCCTCCTTTAGCTCTGAGAAATTTGATGGACTGAAGCCTTCTTCTCTCATCTCGTCAAATTCATTCTCCGTCCAGCTTTGATCCGTTGCTGGCGATGGGCTGTGCTCCTTTGCCAGGGGAGATGCGCTCTTATTTTTTGAATTTCCAGCTTTTCTGCCCTGCTTTTTCCCCATCTTTGTGGTTTTATCTGCCTCTGGTCTTTGATGATGGTGATGTACTGATGGGGTTTTGGTGTAGGTGTCCTTCCTGTTTGATAGTTTTCCTTCTAACAGTCAGGACCCTCAGCTGTAGGTCTGTTGGAGATTGCTTGAGGTCCACTCCAGACCCTGTTTGCCTGGGTGTCAGCAGCAGAGGCTGCAGAAGATAGAATATTTCTGAACAGCGAGTGTACCTGTCTGATTCTTGCTTTGGAAGCTTCCTCTCAGGGGTGTACTCCACCCTGTGAGGTGTGGGATGTCAGACTGCCCCTAGTGGGGGATGTCTCCCAGTTAGGCTGCTCAGGGGTCAGGGACCTACTTGAGCAGGGAGTCTGTCCCTTCTCAGATCTCAGCCTCCGTGTTGGGAGATCCACTGCTCTCTTCAAAGCTGTCAGATAGAGTCGTTTGCATCTGCAGAGTTTTCTGCTGCGTTTGTTACAGTTTACTGTGCCCTGTCCCCAGAGGTGGAGTCTACAGAGACAGGCAGGTTTCCTTGAGCTGCTGTGATCTCCACCCAGTTCGAGCTTCCCAGCGGCTTTGTTTACCTACTTAAGCCTCAGCAATGGCAGGCGCCCCTCCCCCAGCCTCGTTGCTGCCTTGCAGGTAGATCACAGACTGCTGTGCTAGCAATGAGGGAGGCTCCGTGGGTGTGGGACCCTCCCAGCCAGGAGTGGGATATGATCTCCTGGTGTGCCTGTTTGCTTAAGGCGCAGTATTGGGGTGGGAGTTACCTGATTTTCCAGGTGTTGTGTGTCTCAGTTCCCCTGGCTAGGAAAAGGGATTCCCTTCCCCCTTGTGCTTACCAGGTGAGGCAATGCCTCGCCCTGCTTCAGCTCTCGCTGGTCGGGCTGCAGCAGCTGACCAGCACCGATCGTCCGGCACTCCCCAGTGAGATGAACCCAGTACCTCAGTTGAAAATGCAGAAATCACGGGTCTTCTGTGTCGCTCGCGCTGGGAGTTGGAGACTGGAGCTGTTCCTATTCGGCCATCTTGCTCCGCCCCCTTGTGTGTTGGCTTTCAACCTTCTCTTGGATCTCAATGATCTTCCTTGCAATCTATACTTTGAATTATTTATCTGTCATTTCTGAGTTTTCATTTTGGTTAGAGTTCTTTGCTAGAAAGCTAGTGTGATCCATTGGTGGTGTCACAACATTCAGATTTTTCATTGTACCAGAATTCTGACACTAGTTATTTGTCACCTGGAGAAGATGACACTTCTTGGTTTAGAATTTACTTTTATTTAGATTGGGTTTTTTATCTAATTTTATTCATGTATTTACTTGTGCCCTCAACCCCTAACAAGGGTGTTACTCTAGAGGATTTATGGAGGGTATTTTGGCTTTGCTTCTGAAGCCCTGTGTTTTTCCATCAGCCAGTTTTATATTGGGTTGTGCAGTTTAACCTACAGGCCAGTAGGTGACGCTTATGGGTAAGAGACAGCTGAGGCAAAAGCAGATGGGTATGTACTTGATCTTTGTTTATTGTAAGGTGTTGTCTGCTATTTCAGATGATGTGCTGGACTGCACAACATCCAGTGCCCTGAGCTTCCTTTTTGCAAAGGAGAAGGTGAGACACAACTGGGCACAGCTGGACCACCTGGCTTGCCCATGGATATTTCAATGACAAGCACAGGTACAGGCATGGACTAGAGTGCCCCGGGCAGCTTCTGGTGAAATGGCCTATGTCTCTGGGTGAGGTAAGGGGTCTGCACTAGCTTCACCTCCCAGAAAGACCAGAGCACTATCTGTTTCCCTATCACACCTCTATCCCAGGGCTCATGAGTTTCTTCTCAGACACACACGGTTGTCTATCTCCAGGCCACAGAATATGCCTGTCCTGCTGCTCTCCAGGGGAGTGGTTTCCAGCAGAACCTCTTTATTCATCCCAATATGGACATCTTTATGGCTTGCATGTTATCGGATTTGGTAACACTGATGCTTCATGTAGAGGGGGAGAATTTTCACCTTTGACACATGTGCAGCTTTAAAAAAAATAGCAGAGGAAAAAAATTACAAACAAAAATGTACCTAAAAAAATAATTACCTACATGATTATCTTTCTGGTGCTCTGTATTTTATCAAGTGGATTTTAATTATTGTCTAGTGTCTTTTCACTTCAGCATGAAGGACTCCCTTTATAAGTTTTTTATGACAGATCTGCCAGGTCTTCTTAGGGATAATTCCCTGTTTTTGTTTATCTGGGAATGTCTTACTACATCATTCATTTTGAAGCATTGATTTACTAGATGTAAAGTTATTGGTTGACATTATTTAGAACTTTGAACATGTCACCTTTCTGCCTTATGATTTCCATTGTTTCTGATGAGAACTCAGCTGATAATTTTACTGATAATCCCTTTTACACAGTAAGTCACTTCTATTATTGTCTTTGGATTTCAACAGTTTGACTATGATACATGTGCATGTGGACCTCTTTGAATGTGTGCTAGTTAGAGTTAATTAAGCTTCTTTGATGTGTAGATTAATATCTTTCATAAATTTTGGAAATTTTTAGCCATCTTTTTGCCCCTTTCTCTCTCTACTTCTTCTTCCTGGACTCCTATTATGGTACACAGGTCGCTGAGGCTCTGTTCACTTTTCTTCATCTTTTCTTTCTGTTCTTCAGACTAGATGATTTCAATTGATCTATATTCAAATTACTTGACTGTTTTACTTTTTAAAATATGTTATTAAGCTTTCCTAGTGAATTTTTAATTTCAGTTATTGTACTTTTCAACTCCAGAGTATCTGTTAGATTCATTTAAAACTCATTTCTTTGTATTTCTCTTTAGCAATATTATCTATTTAATGAATACATCATTCTCATACATTCTTCCAATTTTGTAAACATATTCTCCCTTTCTTCACTAAACATATTTGTAATAATTGATTTAAAGCTTTCATCTAGTAAGTCCAATGTCTGAGTTTCCTCAGGAACAGTTTCTATTGACTTGTTTTTATTTTTCTGTATGCAGGATAAACTTTCCTGTTTCTTTGTATGCACCATAATTCTTGTCATTAAAACCAAAAATTGTAAATATTGTAATGTGGTATCATTTGAAATGAACCCTCCTGCTACTGTTTGTTAGTATTGCTATTGCTTGCTGCTGTCATTACTGCTGCTGTTTTTAGTTATATTCTTAAAATAATTTTGTAGGGTGTCTATTCTTTTTTCCAGTATGGTTGTTAAATTCTCTTAGTGAGTTAAGGAATTAACTAATCACAATGCAAAAATTTCCTTAAACACTTTGAATCAATATGTCTCCCAGCTTTTGTCAAATAGCTTTGTGTATGTGTGTTATGTGGGTTTTTCAATACTTTATAGTAAACAGTTTATAATTCTGTCATATTGTACATTTGTACAGGACCTTAAAGTCAGTCAGAGGTGAGAGCTTAGGGACTTTTTGGGTCTTTTTTAAACATGTTCACAACCCTCAACGTGTACATGACTTTCTAGAGTCCTATGAATATGTCAGACCTATTTCATGCATCCTATTGATATCTCATTCCTAGTCTTCATCCAAAGGATTTTGGCCAGGCTTTTGGTATCTCCAATTGGAATTGCCACCTCAGGCATCTGTAATATTAATCATTTGATACTCCTTGTTTTTGACAAATGCTCTGAGGATAGACTTGTTTACATAAACTAAATTCTGAGTTGCATCAAATAAAGACAAGCCCTGAGATTCTGTGAGGTGTAGCCTTTGGGAAGCTCCAAGTTCATTGTGCATCTTCCAGTGTTTCCCTGGCTGCTGGTTTTCACAGCTACTGTCAATGTAAGGTTGGTCTTCAAGTTGATTGTGGTTATGCAGAAAGACTGAATGGGAATAGGACAAGTTAAGAGGCTACAGAATTTGCTGTTTTTATCTGGATTCAATGTTTGTTTGTTTTTAAATAAAGGCTTCTTGCATTGTTTTAAGCTTTTAATTTCAATATTTTTGAACATGTTGAATTTGACAACTTTTGACAATGTTCTCAGTGCTTTTTCCATAAAGGTGAATTTTGAAAGTCTTTGATCTGCCATTCCGGGAATGTTTCTCTACATATCTTTCTCACTCTGAAACAAATCTTTCTAACCTTCCCTGTCTCTTCATATCCCTATACTCTCTCTCTCTCTTTCTCTCTCTCTCTCTCTCTCTCTCTCTCTCTCTCTCTCTCTCTCTCTCTCTCTCACCATCCCAAACCCCTCGTCTCTCTTTTTCTCTTTGTGTACAGGTAACTGCATACCACTTGGTAAAATGAAAGGGATTCCTCTTTCATTTTCTCAGCATCACTCTACAGATCCGTCTGAACCACTGTCAGCTTTCTTCATCTTCCCTGGCATAAGAGTGAAGGGTTTGTTTTTCTCCTGTCAGGCACTTACCTTCCTCTCATGCTTGAATATTTTTCTGGTGTTTGCAGAGCTTTGCTTTCGTGGATCTTTTTTGTCTCCTGATCAGTTGCATGCACTCTCTGGCTTTCACTCTCCTTCTTGTTGTCTTCTAACCCTCCCTCTCTCCCTCTCTACCACCTCATTCCAATCAGCACCAAACTTAGATGAATCATTAGAAAGATGAAAAGACATTGTCATTGGCCTAGAAACGTCATTCACCTCTGAACTTATACATTATTCCCTCCAAACAAAATTTTTTGTAGGCTGACCATAGCCTGCATGAGCCCCTCATTATACAGCTGCCTTAAAAATACCTCCAGCATATTAGGCATTATGCTCTGAGCACACTGGCTTTATCCCAATTTCTCAAGCACAATGAAAGCTGTTTCCATCTTCGGACTTTTGTAAGGTTCTCTTTCCTTACCATGCCTAAACTGTAGGCTTCAGTTAAATTTGCAAATAATTGTGTCATATTAATGCATCCAATTATCTATGTATACATGCATTTTACCCAACAGTCATTTACCCTTAAAAATGAATTACCACACATATCTACTCATGTAGTAGTCCCTTTATTTTTATTTAAATTAAACATGACCTTATTGAAAAAGATGGTGGAAAGTAACATGATTCTAGACAGCTCTATCACTTACTAATTGAGTGGATATAATATAAATTACTTTGTCTCCATAAATATTAGTTAATTGATCTATAAAATTAAAATAATAATGACACTTACTTGCTTGGGTTGTTGTGAGGATTAAACAGGATAATAAATGTAATGCGTGAATATCTGTAACTACATTAGCTATTACTATTATCACTGTTTTAAAATTAAAATGTTCATAAGAAAAGTAAAACTGAAGTAATCATCTTCAGAAGGTGTCATGGGCATTCATCAGTATAAAAACAATTAGTCAGCGTATAAGTTCTAAAATATAAGTGTAGAATGTAATAGTACATAATTGTTTCTAAAATAAATTAAGACTGAATTTTTATGTTAACAAATGAAGTTAAAGTCAGTAGAGAGATAAAGTCTTATATAGGCTGTGATATTCAAAAACAACTTTTCCGTGATTATTTAAAGGGGAACTAAAATTTATCTAAAAACTATTTTTCCATCATACACTGCAACTGATTAGATTCATGCTATGTCATTCCATTCTCATTGGAATCAAATTTAAAAGTCTTATTCTTATCTTATAGAAGAGAAAATTGGGAGTTGGAAAACTTACGTAACTTACAAAAAATTGCGTAGTAATTGAGATAGAAATGAAAACCTATTGATATTCACTAATTCTTCTGGTGTTTCTCTTATACTGTACTTCCACATTATCTAGTATTATTAATTGCTATTAGATTTTGCTAATAAAGTAAATTGTTGCAATTGTTCTTAAAATGTTGAAAAATAAGTTCATTTCCTCAATGTTTTACACTCAATTCCGAAATTATTAATATTTTACTTAGCCTTCATTTTAGTTCAAAACAATTCAAAATATATATATATATATACACACACACACACATTCATTCACTTTTAAACCATATTGGTTATTCAATTCACAATACATACATATTTGACAATAATACAGTATGTGACTGGTTGGGAGATGGGGCAAGTGGAATTTTCTAACAAGATCTTTCAGATATTGCCATTCTGGTCGCTTACCATTATTTCTAATTTCTTCAGCAAAAGATTATACTTGTCCACTCTTCACTCTTTTCACTTCGTAAAAATGTTCTCTGTTTCTTCCTGAATACAGAAAGCAACGCATACTTCTGGATGGGTACCGATTTTGCTGATGTTTTTAATAACTAGTAATACTAACAAGGAAATGACCAAAATTTCCCCAATTAAAAAAATACAAGAAACTCAGTTGTGTTTCTCAATTTTATTAGCTTGGTTAACACATCCCCCCTTCTTTTAAGGTGATTCTACCAACATTTGAATACAAGGACATGCACGCACACGCACACAGACATACATGTATATACATATATATAATATTAAAATTGTTTGCATTTGCAATTCTAACAGCAAAAATGACAACAACCAACAGAAAACTGAACACTTGTCAAATAAAAAAAGGACAGATAAAGAAGAAATGAAACACATGATAGATTAATTTCCAAGGATAAAGTATAACTAACAAAAATAACTATTCTTTATTTTTTCCTTCATAAATGTTCACTTCCTGTTCCAAGGACACAGCTTCTTAGCTGCCAATTTTTTTCAAGATCCTGACATTGTGTTTTCTCTTTCAAGGATCAAAAGCAAGCAAATTATAATAATAGTAAGTCAAAAACATTTCCTTTTAGTTTCTGCATTCATTTTATGGATTTTTTTTTTGTAAGAAAAAGTCAACATATGATTTATGCATTGTCATTATGCATTGTAATTTGTCCAAACCCATAGGATGTACAACACCAAGAGTGAATTCAAATGTAAACTACAGCCTCTGAGTAATAATGATGTGTTACATTGACTGGGACAAATGTGCCCCTTTGTGGGAGAAGTTGACTATTGGAAAGGCTATGCACATGTGGGGCTGGAGACATGTGAGAACTCTGCATTTCCTCCTAATTTTCCTGTGCATCTACAACTGCTCTAAAAAATAAAATCAATTACAAATTTAAAATAACAAGTGGTCAAGGTTGGTGTGATAATTGTTTGGTTTTCTTCCCTTCGTGGATGCATCATGTAGATAGGTACGGCAGAATAAATTAATTAACATTAACTTCATAATAAATAACTGTGAAATTGTTACAGCAATTATGCAAATGCTTACATAGTTTGGAATATATCTGTGTGTCAAAAGAGAAATAATAGGCTGGGCATGGTGGCTCACGCCTGAAATCCCAGCACTTTTGAAGGCCGAGGTGCCTGGACCACCTGAGGTCAAGAATTTGAGGCCAGCCTGGCCAACATGGTGAAACCCAGTCTCTACTAAAAATACAAAAATTAGTCAAGTGTGGTGGTATGTGCCTGTAATCCCAATTACTCGGGAGACTGAGGCAGGAAAATTGCTCGAACCCAGGAGGTGGAGGTTGCAGTGAGCCAAGATTGCCCCACTGCTCTCCAGCCTGGGTGACAGAGCGAGACTCTATCTAAAAAAAAAGAAAAAAGAAAAAAGAAAAAGAGAGAGAGAGAGAGAGGAATAATGTTGGATTTTGTTGAGGGGTACTTGTTTTTGTTTTATCTGTCAATTATTTATTTTAGATTACTTTATTTTAGATTACTGCTATAATTAAAAATACCCTCCCAAAAAATACTCTAAGTTAATATGGGTCGGAGGGATGTTCATTTGGGCCATAGGACAAAATATTTAAAAGTTCTTACTTATGGTTTTCTATTTTCAGGACTACCTATTTTGAATAAATTTCCTTTTTAGCTATACAGTTGTGCCATAAATAGTGTATATAGATCTTACCCATGGGATCTATTGCAGACAGACTTTAAGTTGACCCCAAAATGATCCACAGCTCCCAGTTTTCACACCTTTGTAGGATCTACTCTCTTTGAGTGCATGCTTCCTACCAAGAGAATACAGCAAAGGTGAGATGTCACTCTCAGAATTATGTTCCTATATAAGACTCCATCTTGTAGAACACCAAGTCTGGAGATCTTTCTTACTGGCTCAGTGAGGTTGGTAACAGCTAAGAAAGTTATGTGGCAAGGACAGAAGGGCAACCTTTGGTAGTTGAGAAAAGCCATGAAGTGTGAAGGGCAACCTCTTGGAATGAACTCTAAGAATGGAGAGTGGCCTCCAAGAGTGAAGGGCGGCCTCTACAAGTGGAGGGAGGCCTCCAGAAATGAATTATGGCCTCTAAGAGTGGAGGGTGGCCTTCAGAAGTGGAGGGTGGCCTCTGGTAGTGTAGGGCAACCTCTAGGAATGAAGAGTGGCCTCTTGGAGTGGAGAGTGACCTGTAGGAGTGAAGGGCAGCCTCTAGGAGTGGAAAGAGGCCTCTAGGAGTGGAGAGCCCCTACTGAGAGTGAAATAATCCAGGAACAGAAGGACAAACACTGTATGATCCCACTCCTATGTGGAATCTAAAAGTTGGTCTTATAGAAGTAGAGAGTAGAATAATGGTTCCCAGAGGATGGGAAAGGGAGGGAAGAGTGGAGCGGGGGAGAGATTAGTCAATAGGTCCAAAGGTACAGTTGACAAGGAAGAATAAGTTCTGTCATTGTATGACATAGTAGGATTACTAGAGTTAAAACTAACGCATTATATATTTCAGAATAGCTAGAAGAGAGGCTTTGAATGTTCTCATCGCAAAGAAATGATCATTTTTAAGCTGATGGATATGTTAATTACCTAAAGTTGATAATTACACAATGCATACATGCATCAACATGTCCCATTTTACCCCATAGATATATACAATTATTATATATCAACAATATATTTTAAGTGAAAATTTTGTCTTTTTTTTCTGTGATGAGAATTTATAAAAAATGGTCTAGTGAAATCTTGTCTTATCAAAGGAAGTTCATCAATATCAACAATTATGTTAAGATTTTGGAAGTCAAACTTGCAAAGTTAAAGTTCCCATAGAGTTAAATCACTTTTGAATAATCTACCACTTAGAATTTTGTTCTCCAATCATCTTACAGGCACACGCAAGCAAGTGTCCAGGTGTGTGCATTGCAGCCTGCCATCAAGCATTCACTCTATTTTTTGCATTCCCTTTGTATTGCTGGTCTTAGGTCTCTTTCCTTAGATCTTGCTTGTCCTTCTGCCACCCTGCTCTGCATCTCTGAGGGCTTATTTTGAGTCTTGTGTTTGCTTGTCTCCTAGGTCAGTAAGATTCTAGTTCTGTCATTCTATTACATAGTAGAATGTTTGAATGGAGGGTAAGGACAGGGAGAATCCAGGCCATGTCTCCTTTCTCTCTCGCTGTCACAGATGGCAAAACCTGCCATGTGAGAGTGCCCTCCATGCCTGCAAATCTTCTGACAGGCCTTCTATGTTCCTGATTTTTGCTAGGCGACCCCAATCCTGGGTGCCGCAGACAGGGACTCTTTCCTATGTCACTTCAGCGTGAGGTTGCTGAGCTCTGCATCCCCTGCTTGGCTTCTCACTTCTTACATTACCAGCGAAACTAATTCTCTGTATAAATTTCCCTGTGTCTTAACTGTGTTCAAATACATGGAGTAGCTTCTGTTTCATGGTTGGATAGTCATTCACACCCATGCTATTAAAAACTCTAACATGGTATATATTAATAATTTTATGACTTAATTGAATAAAATTATTGAATAATTTACTTAATGTTGAAGAGTTTTTATGCCACTACAATTATTGTAAATAATATAAGCATTAATAATTTGCACATTATTTGATCATATCCTTAGGATAGTGCCACAGAGTCAAAAAGTCTGGAGGTTTTAAGACCCTTAATGCCTTCTGAATTTTTTTTCCATCAAGGCTGAACTGATGCAATGTACACTCCAATGAAAGCTAAATATCATTATTTTAAAACCTTTTGCTAATTTCCTGAGCAAACATTTTCAGTTCCTTCTGCTGTGTAACGAATTACCTCAAACTTAGTGGGGTTAGATAGCAAGCATTTTTGCTATGCTCATGGATCCAGAAGCTCAGGAGTCTGGCAGAATCAGCTGGCTGCTCCTTTGCTCCTCTTGGATGCTGATATCACACCTGGAGCTCGTTTGGCAGAAAGCTGGTCCTGAAGGCAGGCGATGACTCCCTCACAGGGCTGATGGCTTCTGGGAAGCAACAGTGATGTCTATCAGCACCTCCTGGCGGACCCTCCAGCATGACAAAGGACATCTCACTCTGTTGTCAAGGCCTCAGGAAAATCAAGTGGGAGCTGCATGGCCTTTTCTGATGGCCTTGAAAATCGCCCAGATCACTTTCACCATACTGTGTTGGCTGAAACAGGAGCAGGTTGGCCTGGTCCATGCGCATGGGGAAATGGCAAGGTCACATCCTAGAAGAGCAGGTGGTACCAGAAGATTGTTGCTGAAAATATAGCCTTCTCAAAAAAAAAAAAAAAAAAGAAAGAAAAAATGAGAACACTCTATATTACGTTTCAGAACTTCTTTTTAAAATTTACTTTCTGATTTGAAAAAATAATAAACAGTGTTAAAAGTTGCAGAAAGATCCCTGGAAAAAGATCATTAACAGAAGTATTGGAAAATGGAAAAATATATGTCTCTCTTATGCTTCTACCCTTATTTATAAAATGGATAATAATCAAACATTAACATTCATAATCCAGGAAGGTAATTAAGTTCTTGTGAGAAAGAAAAATACCAATATGCAAAAGTACACACTGATCATTCAAATGTGCTTACCAAAGACACCAGTCTTCAGGTCTAATGTATCTTACCCATGGACTGTACACAAGCTTGAGAGAAGTCTTTGAGCAAATGTCAACTAATGTAAGAAAAAATCCCTTATGCTAAAACATTCAAAAATCCTAGCTCACTCTTCATCTGAGGAAAATCTCTAGCTCCCTCTGTTGGGAACATTGAAATTTACACACTAAACAACCTTCAGCACTTAGGAGAAATGGGAACTCAGCCAGGAATCTGCCCTGTGCCCCTTGAGAAGACACGATGTTGAATGGCCTCCTTCTTAAATATCTTATGATCCCTAAGGCTTTCTATAAATTTTATTTTAGCTGAAACTTGACATGTGTTGCTGACAGTGCTTCAAGAATGCTTCAAGAATAATGAAGAGACTGTACAATTTATAAAGCAAGAAGAAAATATGGATAACACATTAAGAGCAATGTTTCTTTGTGACACTTTTATAATAACCTTTAAAACCAATATGGTCTTCCATCCAGTCATCTGTGATTTACATATAAATTTTGGAAGTTATTTTGTGTATTTGTTGCAGCAACTTCTCCAAACACAAAAATACCAAAATGACCACCAAATAGCCTTATTAATTATAAGTTACTAAGTTACAGTCCAGGAAACTCAAGTTCACCTATTTTCAGCATTTGACTATCAGTTGAATTCTGCTTTAGATTTAGACTTCATGCTGGTGTCAGCGAGTAGTGTGATCCTTTACACCAAATTTTCCTTTTCCTGTTCCTTCAAGCCTTAGGTGTGGTGCATAATTTTTTAAATGACAATAGTTAGAAGTAACTAGGTCATTGAGTGGAACCTAAACATAAACAGAGAGGGAAATCTAAATGAGTAAATGTGAGTTTTGAAGATCCAAAGAATGAGATTTTCAGTCATTCCTTTCTCCCTACTGCTTCTATAAAACTGGACGGGTTACTCAATTTCTTCAGTCTTTCGTGGAAATGCGCAAACAGAATTGAAATAAACGACAATTGTTAGATGCAGTGTCTGGGACCAAATCCTGAGTTTGAATCACAATTCAGCCACGCATTAGCTATGTGTCTCTAAGTAAGCCTCTTAAACTCTTGGTGCCCCATTGTCTTATTTAAAATGCAAACATAGGCCAGGTGCGGTGGCTCACGCCTGTAATCCAGAACTTTGGGAGGCCAAGGCAGGTGGATCACCTGAGGTCAGGAGTGTGAGACCAGCCTGGACAGCATGGTGAAACCCTGTCTCTACTAAAAATACAAAAATTAGCTGGGCGTGGTGGCAGGTGCCAGTAATCCCAGCTACTCAGGAGGCTGAGGCAGGAGAACCGCTTGAACCTGGGAGATTGCAGTGAACCAAGATGGCCATTGCACTCCAGCCTGGGCGAGACTCCATCTCAAAAATAAAAAAAAATAAAAAAAAATAAAAACACATAATATTATCCTCACAGAGCTGTTGTTGAATAGGATGAAATTAGTTAATATATTTTCCTCTATAAAATGTAAAATACCTACTTCGTAGGAGTGTGGTGGGAGTAAATGTGTTATGATATACAAAGCACTTAAAACAATTTCATGTGATGTTATGACTTACATGTTAAATGTAACAATTCTCAAGCACTTTATCAAACTCATTACATTTTATAGGCTCTCAGTAAATGGTAGCTCCTCATGGCATTTGTGGAAGTAACAAAATATAGGGACAATGCCCAACCTCTTTTCAGAATGTTACTATTGCCAATTCTGGCCAGCCAAGGTCTTCAGAACACTGCTATAGTTGAACAGAGTTCTGTTTATCAGTAGCTGATGCAATAACAGAGATTTCGCATGATCAGAAACCACAGGGTGTCAAGCCCATTAGGAAGGGTTTGTTACAGAATTTGGACTTGAAAGTAGAGGATTAGAGTGAAGATTCAAGGAATCATGATTTTGCTCTAGATAGGCTACTGTCCGTAGGGGGTTTCTAGAATAAGGTATCTATACAATTTATATCTAAAAGGTGGAAGGCATGGAGCGGGATTAAACCTGCCCTTGGTAAAGACGTATCTATTGTTTATAATAGCTCAGAATAGGATTGCTATCTCTGAATGTTTGTGTCTCTTCAAAATTCATATGTTGAACTTTAATTGCTAAAGTGATGGCATTAGGAGGTAGGGGCTTTGGGAGGTAACTAAGTCATTAGGGCAGAGCCCTCCTGAATGGGACTAGTGCCTTCATAAAAGAGGCCCCAGAGACCTCTCTCACCTCTTCTGCCATGTGGACATAACTAGGAGGCAAAATCTAAGAGGAAGTGGGCCGTCCCCAGGCACCAAATCTGCTGGCACCCTGATCTTGGACTTTACAGCCTCCAGAACTATAAGAAATAAATCTCTGCCGTACATAAATCACCCCGTTTGAGGTATTAGTGAAACAGACTAAGACAGTGGTGTTTAGTAATTTCTCTAGTTTGCACACTCCTTGTTTACATGTTTTTAGGCAGTGCTGTGAGGTGGGTATTGTTTGCTCTGCTGCATCACAGTTTGTAGTGCTCTTGTCTAATGTATTATGTGAAATTTCTTCTGTTCAACACCAGAACACCATGGGCCAGCTGCAAGAGCCAGGCCAGCTCCCAGCTCACCACCATATATAAATATACATATATATACACACACACACATATATATATATATACTGTCAATAGACATCAACTTTTTGTAACATAAATCTAAGAAAATTACAGTATTATTATTTACGTTTTCTTTCTCCTCACTGCAGTTTTACATATTACTAGCTAAATGATTTATCCTAAAGATTTCTATCTTTAGGATATATGGGGGGTTTTGTAACTTTTATCATGACACCTCCAAATCCAAGATTCATTTATGAGCACTTAAATTTAGCCTGTGCACACACCCAACTATATTATATAAGCACTTCCAGAATCAGACTCCAACTCCCCTTACCGCCCCCACATCCACCACCTGTACCACCTGCTGTGGCTGATGCACTCCTGCCTCCATGTCTTTACTGGCTCTCTTCTCTCAGCTTGCAAGACACTTTCAGAAACTATCTTTTATTTGAATAAATTTAAATTAATTGCATCTTAGGCTAATAACTCTAAGGAACTTAATTTTGATAAGTAGAATCCATATACATTGGTTGGTATGCTTATCAAATTTGAGGCATCTCACCAGATTGAGATATGAAATAAGGCTTCATTTCATTTAACATTTGAAATAAAGTGCTTCTGAGCCCCGCAGGTGAGGTTATTATGCAGTTCATTCCTCCATTTCAGATCCTTTCTGCAACATTATAAAAACATTAGAACACTCAACCTCAGGGTTCAGTCCAGCTGTCTTGTACGTTGTCCTCATTAGCAGAACTCAGGTGCACAACTACCACTGGTGCTGAGGCTCCAAGTATACTGCCACACTATTTTCACCACCAACACTGGAGGTCTGGAATAAATGGAAACTGGGAGATTCCAAATATCTGCAAACTTCTGATTTGCTGCTTTTCCATTGAAGATGCCAAAACACCATATGTTTCCTCATTGGTTCTGGAGAAGGCCACAGTTCCAAAGTATTCAACACTGTCTATGTCAAAATTCATCTGGACTTATAATAACATCATTGTTTATAATTCGACTTGACTTTTTTAACCCCTCCCTGTACCCCCACCAGCTCACATATACACACATACCTGGAGTCATCCCATTCCTGACATGCCATGGCCCATGATGGTCATCAGGAACTCCAGAAGCAGCCACACACTACATCTTGACCCCTTTACCAACTCTACCATAGGACAATGCTCAGATATTGAGCCAGAGGAACTTGTTTAAGAAGCAAACAGCAAAAACTAAAACTAAAATAAAAAATAAAAAGACATCTTTTGAAATGAGTTTCTCTTTTAAAATAAATGTGCATTCTTTGTGTCAGATGACTCCCATCAGGGATGTTAGAATTCATGAAAGTCCTGTTACCCACGTTGATCTTCACAACAAAATGAATAAAAACCTTCATCAAATTTTTCACTAGAGAAGTTAGCTCCTGTGAAAATATTCTCACCACTTTCCAAAAGCATTTAGAGCAGAGTTTCAGAAAAAAGAGCAGCCTTCATCAAGATTTGCAAATGCCTGTTTCCCTAGAGGCAACACTTGCTAACTCTTAAAAGAAAACACTTTATTCTAAAAACATATTTAAAATTCAACTTATCAGCCTCCATATTACATAAAGTCTATTGATTCATCTCTCGGTGACTTTTGTATGGTTTGATTTTTGTTGTTGTTGAATTGATGGTTTGGGTGTTTGCACTGGGGTGTGTTAAGACTTAGCCCCTTGTAAAATACCTCAGAGGGAGTGTAGGATCACACATTTCACACTCTATGTAACTCAACTCAGCATCCAGTACAGTGTTTGCAAATGATGTTTAGTCATTTTGTTACTTACCCAGTTCTAATTCAATGTTGGTTTTAGACCTTTGGGTGAAGAACGCTAAAATAACTCAAATAATAAATTTAGATCATAAGGAAACTCATTACATAAGTTCAATGAATTCCTTCTTAATTGACATATATTTCAATACTTGGACTTTGATAAAGTTATTTTATAGGTCTTTTCATTAAATTAACTTAGAGAATTGATTAGCCACAAAACAGGAAAGAGCATATGTGTAATCAAAAGAAACCTTTTCTATGATAAAAATGCTTTCATAAATATTCTGAGGAAATGAAAACTTCCAGATTATAATGCTATTACTGACATAATAAATTTATTCTTAGTAAGCAGAGAAATGTGAAAAGTTATAAAATTTGAAAAGAAATGTATATAGTAACTTGCTAATTTAAGTTTTGTTTTCTTCTTCTTCTTTTTTTTTTTAGACAGAGTCTCCCTCGGTCACCCAGGCTCGAGGGCAGTGGCTTGATCTTGGCTCACCGCAACCTCCACCTCCAGGTTCAAGCGGTTCTTCTGCCTCAGTCTCCTGAGTAGCTGGGATTACAGGTGGAAGTCACCATGCCCAGCTAATTTTGTATTTTTAGTAGAGATGGGGTTTCTCCATGTTGGTCAGCCTGGTCTCAAACTCCCGACCTCAGGTGATCTGCCCACCTCGACCTCCCAAAGTGCTGGGATTACAGGCATAAGCCACCATGCCCAACCCAGTAATGTTTTAATAAATACCCACTTACGACTTTTACCTGACACCTAAACTCATAACAAAGAAATTTTAAAATGTTAGATTTTCACTCACGTTAGTATACATTTACAATTTAATGAAATGCAAAAATATAATGCACTACTGATCCTGTAAAACTAATTTAAGTGTTTTATTTTTTGCTCTCCCCCATAAGGATGGGTGTACTATATCCCCTTTTATGGGTGGATTTGCAAGAATCTGTAGAATGCTAAGACATGCTTTGGCTCAGGAATTATTAAATTATACTCCAAGAATATCATTTTCAGGTTTCTTGTTTCTTTCTTCCAGGCTGTTCCTGGTTCTTTGCATTCATCATTTAATTTATGCACTTTGGCTGTCTCCAGGTGGGAACTTGTGAACGAGCTTTGGTGAGATCCCCACAGGATATTACACATTGCAATCTGGCATTAGCGTACATCTGTAACACGAAACAAAAGGAAATGCTCTGAAAACTTTTGATTTTCTAATTTCTGTATATCCAGAAGACAATTTCATCATTTATATTGTCGACTTTTCCAATGAATCTGGCAATGTTCAAGATGTTCATTCTGTACACCTAGAAACCTTGCCAACCAGTCAAACATCCCAGAGATTCAAAAAAGTTCAGGACTAACAATAATCACTGGTTCTGAGTCGATTCCAGTGTCTCTGGAATGAGTTCACTGAAGTCTGGATTTGGTGGGCAGATTCTGGAGCGAGGCCCTGGGTGCTGCTGGTGCTGCTGGCTGCAAGGGACAAATGTGCTGACCCCTCAAACAGATGACCCGAAAGATTGCACAGGACTCTGACCCCTACAAGAGGGCCTGGAACATGCAGGCCTTGCTCAGCAACAGTAGTCATCACTGGGGCATGCTTCAGAACCTAAATAGCTGATGGAGAAATACTCTGCTCTTCCTTATGAATAATATTCGTGCTTCACAACCAGGCCTTGCCATCTGCTGTGATCTTTTATAACCTGTGTTCTACTCCATTCTCAGTTACCAGATGGTGGGTTCCCGTTTTGTAGAAAATCCACATTTACATTCTTTTTACCTTTTCCATTCTCTTTTCCCTCACAGATACCTACACCTAGCCTTTGCCTCTCCCAGTTGTCTTGTAACCAGCAGAGCATTTGTGGGCAAAGAGAAGAGAAATTATAGACAGTGACCTAAATTCTAATAATAACCTCACCACTAGCAAACTGCCATTTTAGTTAATTCATTGAAATTCTCTTGGTTTGACTGACAACATGGTAATAAAAACGCTTCCACAGGCCTGTGTGTTGGGTCCTATCCTTAGAGCTTTTCATGTCTGATTTAATTTTCATACTAATCCCACTTCACAATGGAGGACACTAAAACTTGGAGAGTTTCTGAGTTAGCAAGTGTGGTGTCATTCATTATTAGCAAGACCAGAATAATTTCTGCTCTGTGGAAATAATATTTGTTTGAAAGACACAATGTAATATTATGATGCAACAGCAATATACAATGTTTAAAAAGGATTTGAATACCAGTAACTTTTAATATTTCCTGTCATTCCTAATTTTCAGTGCCACAGATTATAGAAATTTTACTATATTTCCATCAGGGGCTGGTATGTTGTATGAAAACTACTTTGATAGCATAATAAATACGTTTCTCGGGGAAAAGAGGAAAAGGATTACAAAGTCTTAATGTTGTATCTTGCTTCTGGTTAAATTTTAGGTTATATATGTCATATGATAATTTGTAAGACCTTAAAATCTGATTTTCTCTTTTCTTCTGACTAGCAATATCCATGTGGGATTCTAAAATTAAACTTTTAAAGTTGAGGCTGACAAGCAGTTGATTGTTATTCATGATTGAATTGACTGCATTTGTCAGCTGTAACACATTTCTGCTTCCTCATGTAGTTGGTTCAGAGGCTCTCCAAAGAAAGAGAAAATATAGAAGACGAAGTAACCTAAGAAAAATACTGAACTCATTTATAAAATGTATTATCTATCTATCTATCCATCTATCTATCTATCTAATCTATCTCTCTATCATTTTTCCCTCCTGTCTATAGTTAGTATGTGCTTCTCTCTTAACTTCCTTCAACCTCATATTGAATTTTCCTCTAAGTATTTAGTCCTAACCAATGTCACATTTAGTGGTTAAATGTGCAATATTAGAATCTCATACATCTAGTCAAAACTCTTCATTTCACAGGTGATGGAATGTAACCAAAAGAACCAAAATGATTGTCCAAGCCATCTGGGAATTACCTGACACATTTAGAAAGATAATCAAGAATACTGTTGCTTCAGTGTGTGGGAGACTTTTGCTAAATTGTACAAAAGGGATAAATTAATAATTAATTGCAATTTAGCTTTCATTGTTTTACTACCAAAATAATCTTTTCTTATACATGTCACTTATGTTTATTCTCCAAACTTGGCAGCAGTCCAGTAATATGTATTAAACATACATTTTAAAATAAGAACATTCAGTCAAGGCAGAGTAACTTACATCTGTAATCCCAACACTTTGGGAGGCTGAGGCAGGAAGACTGCTTGAGGCCAGGAGTTGGAAACCACCCTGGGCAACATAACGAGATCCCATCTCTACAAAAAAAATTTAAAAATTAGTCAACTGTAACGGTTCGTGCCTGTAGGCTCAGCTCCTCTGGAGAGTGAGGCAGGCTGTTTTTTTTAGTTCAAGGAGTTCAAAGCTGCAATGAGCTACGAACAAACCACTGTATGACAGCCTGGGAAACAGACTGAGACCCTGTCTAAAAACAAAAAAAAATAATAAAATAAATAAAAACAAAATGAAATACGAATGGTCAAAATGAAAATAGGATTTTAACACAGAGACATGCCTTTTTCAATAAAGGACAACATAAATAATGTATGCTGAATCAATATTTGCATCTATGATACAAACAATTCAACAGAATTATGGCAATGATTATATTTAGCTCTGAACTCAAAGAAGTCTGGAAAACATCAGGTTGTTAGCAAGTTAGTCACCACATTAAGGGTAGAGGTGCTGTATTCACTAGAACTTTCAAGTTTCTCCTTCTCAAGAAAGCATTAAACAAAAATTAAGAACTTTTTTAAGGCTCAGATCCATAATGTATTAGTTGGTTTTCACCCTGCTATAAAGAACTACCTGAGACTGGGTAATTTATAAAGAAAAGAGATTTAGTTGACCCACAGTTCTTCATGGCTAGGGAGGCCTCAGTAAACTTACAATCATGCCAGAAGGTGAACGAGAAGCAACACCTTCTTCACAAGGCAGCAGGAGAGAGAAGGAGTGAAGAGGAGACTGCCACACACTTTTAAACCAACAGCTCTCAGTTCGTGTGAGAACTCACTCACTATCATGAGAACAGCATGAGGGAAGCTGCTCCCATGATCCAATCACCTACCACCGGGTCCCTCCATCACACGTGATGATTATAATTCAAGATGAGATCTAGGTGGGGACAGAGAACAGAACAGTATCCCATCAGCCAGAAGGACTATAGGAAACACATGCTTGGGAGGTTCTGGAAGCCAGGGCTAGTGGTTGTTATTCTTGTTTATATCAATTTTCCAGTCATTGAAACTAGAATAATTGAAGAAAAGTTTTGTATCAAACTTTCATAAACTCATAACACAATTGTTTAAGAAAATGTTTCAATTTCCTTACCTATATTTTTACATTTTAATATTAGACTGGAAAAAAAGCAAAATTAAGATATTCAATATGTCTCCTCAATGACTATTAATTTTTTCCCTTAGCAAAACATTTTTACTTTAGAAAAAAAAATACCGCTTAATGAATAAAATAAGAATTAAGTCAGTCTCATGGCACTAGATAAGAATCTAAGACTATTTTATATTTAAAATGACTAGAAACAGTGAAACTACATAATGATTACGTGTTTCTTTTTCTATTTAGAAAATATTTCCAAAACTCTTTAGATTTCAAAATGAAGAGATGGAAGGCCAGTTAACCCCACACAATATCGAATCACTTGGTAGAATTGTAGAAGAAAGGGCTGCAAGAGACAAACCAAAGCAATCCCCTCATTTTCCACTGGAGAAAAATGAGGGTGAAGAAAATGAATGGCAAGGTGATACTGCTACAGCTGTCAAGAGACAAAAATGGGAGTCAGTATTTGCTCTCTTGATCCACACTCCTTAAAAAAGGTATCTCTTTACAAAGCATGTTTTATTCAATTAATATTTATTGAACAGGTTCTATGTTGAGGCATTATGCCAGATTCCCAGAGGAAAGGGCTTTGATGAGACGAATAAAAAACCAGTTACATTTCTATTATGCAAGTACTGCCCTAAGTGAAGGAATTATAAGCACAACTCCATGAGGAATCAAGAAAAAATAAACAAAGCAGAAGCTATGTGACAATTAACCAATGTAGTAATAAGTGTAACATGACAAGGAGACATCTTGGAAGCATAAATGATTAAATGTATCTGCAACAAGCAGGAATATAAGACCCGTATGCGTATCCCCATCATCAGAGAACATGTGTGGGAGAACAGATGTTTAAGAAGGTTGATGTGAGAAAAAAAAAAAAAAGGAAGGAAGCTGAGATGAAAAACAGGAAGGAAAAAAGACAGTGAGGGAGGGAGAGTTTGGAAAATAGAAAAATATTTCAGGAAGAGACTGAAGATGTATATAGTGTATTGTGAAGATGTATATAGTGTATTGTGAAATGGCAAGTGATTGTTCGTGACTCAGAGTATATTTCAAGGAATAGCACAGGAAGTGTTGCTAAAAATACTCGCAAGGATGAGATCATGAGTGGTTTGCTACACCGTGTGAGGAAGTTAGGCATTCTCTTTTGGGCATTAGAGAGAAATTCTAAGACTTTAAGCAGAGATCTGGGGTGGGCACAGGTGCCTTACAAAACTGGGACTGCAGAGCAGTTCAGAGGGACAGGGGAAGGGTTGCATCGGGATTAGTCAGAACTTATTCCTCCAGGATCCAGCAATCGAGAGAAAGAGACATTTAAAAAACTAAGACAGTAGACCATAATCACAACCTCTCAGAAGCATAAGTGAGTGTTGAGAAAGACCAAGTGTTTATTTTTATTAAGAAAACAGTTTATTTTAAGGGGTCAAAAGGATTTTGACAGATCAGATAATAAAAGAAGTGGATTTGAGCTAGAAAAATGAGATTGACGTGAAATATCAAAAGAAAATTTCATATCCAAACATGACACGTATTCCATGTTAAGGAAAATACGGTGAGATAAACCAAACATGTCAAGCAGGAAACCAGGGAAACCCAGAAGTGGAGGAATGTTGCCAGATCGTTCAGAAATGGTCCTTCCAACATTGGAGAGATAATGATGACCAATCCATCACTGCATTACTTCTTAAATTTTTGTTTTATTTTATTTATGCCTTGAAGCAAGGAAGGTAAAATGGTAAAACAAGAATGGCAAATAGACCCCTTCTTCCACAAAACTGGTCACTTGCTTTGAGTGGTAACTTTGAAGGACTGGGAAAATATGGAGCCAAAACAAACAAACAAACAAACAAAAAGTGTCAGGATTCCAAAATGCTTTGGGGAAGTTGATGTGGCCTGACCGGTGTGGGACATGATGCATGAGGATGCATGCACTCCAGGTGAGGTGATCAATACAGTTAACATCCAAATCCTTCAGAAAAGTCAGTCACCCGGGGTGGGGGCTTTCTTTTAGGATCCCAGACCCGCAAGGGGCTGATGACCTCACTAGGAGTCTGATACCTCCCACTCCTGCAACTTCCCAGACCACTCAGGTTAGAGGAGACATAGTGGTGAGATGGCTGAAGAAGACTTAACAAGGACCACTAGTAGGAAGAGAAGAGAGACAAAGAAAAAAAAAAAACATCCAGAAAGGGGAAATGTGAGAAGAGAAACCCAGTGTTGTTATTTAGTTTGTAGGAAATTATTATGTTTTTCTCTCACATCTTTATTGTCTAAAATCAGGGGAGGTAGAAAAGTTGGTTTTCACAGTACAAAGAGTTAATCTCTGTGTGTAAACACGAAAGAGTAGGAGAGAGAGTGTGAAAGAGACCACATGAGTGGGAACCCCCCCCCACCCCTCCCTGGTGATGGGAAGCCCCAGCCAGCTCCCTGGGTTCTCTCTGAGGCCTTTGGACATGGACGAGAACCATGCTGCTGGCTGTCGTTGGCCTCCAGCTTAGAAATAGCAAACTGTAAGACCTCAGCCGCCATAATCGTGTGAGCCAGTCAATCCTTTACAATACATCTCTTTCTGTATGTGTATATCTGTATCTATATCCACTGATTCTACTTCTCTGGAGAACTCTGACTAGTACAATAATATCTGCCAAATCAATTTAAATTCTCATCCTTTCATGTATTTTTTTTTTATTTTTTAGTGATGACATTATTAACTTTCCTGCTTCTCACAAAGCATTACTTTTGGCTATCAGGGGCTGAAGAAATAAATGGACACATTCACAGCCTGCTGGAAGGCTGGGAGCATGAGGGAGCAAAGATGAACCCCTTTCTCTAGAGCCCTTGACATCTCTTTCTCATCCCTGCCTCTAGTCTACCTCAACTTCTGCCTGTGACACAAATGTAAACAGCACTTGGACTTCTCCAGGTGAGGAAGGACATGAGCTATGTTTTGTATTTCAGATATACCGACTTTGAAACAATTAAATAGATGTAGAAAACTCTCCACCTTTTTTTCCTCCAAAATAGCAATTCTGCCATTTATATATTATAAAAGAGTAAGTGGACACAGTAGATATAAAACTAGTATGTTATGCATTTATGATACTGTTTTTCATAGCCTTTCACAAAATATTGATCACCACTTATAAAGAGCAATGCCAGGTAAGCATCAATTTTCTTTCAGTCTTTCTGCATTTTAACTACGCTTTCTGGGAACTTCTTCATGTCCTCAGGGAACACAGATGATAAATAAATAGATATATTAATTTTAAAAATTAATCTTCTGGAACAGGATTGTGCTCTGAGCCGCTTACCTTCAAAAATAGCCTTCCCTATAAATTATAGAGTTTTAATCTACTTTTCAACCCTTATAACTCATTTGATTTTTTTCTTACATAACTATTCTGCATGGCAACCAATGAGTTTTCATCTGAATGCAAAATTTCTTCCTTGTAGCATGACTTTCAAAGAGCAACTAAAATTCACATTTTGTTAGCTTTGGCTGTAAATATAATTATGTTTCCATTATCAAAATGAAAATGGTGAAAAAATATTTTTCAAAAGGTCAGTATTTCAACACTGACTCACGATTATAATTTACTGATTTAGTACACATATTGTATCTCTAACTTACTATATATGTGTAGTATGTGGAATCTGGGGTAAGGTAAAGTAAGAAGCCCCAGGAATCCATCTCCCTACCTAGACAACAACTGCACTGGCATAATCTGTCTGACGTAACTATTTTGGAACTCCTGAGTCTCTGAACAGCTTGCAAATTCCAGGGGAAGGCTTGGACAGTAAAGTGCAGTTAATTGCAGTCAATTTCAGCTCTTAGCCCAGAAGCAGCTACACAACCTCTATGGCTGGCCACATGTTCCTGGAGCACCCTGAACACAGTGTGCAGGAATCAAGGTGGATTAAATGACCACGTTCTCCAAATATCAAGGATTTTTTTAAATCTAATCACTGATTGGGGCTTCTGATTACAGTGGTGCAGACAAAGAAGATGAGCTATTGTTGGACTTCTCATTGTTGCAAGCCCCTTCCTTTCCAGCGGAAGTGACTGTCTGGGTATTTAAAGGTTGAGCACTCCTTTTACTTCTTTGTCATTCTTATTTTCCCCCTTTTGGGAGTCAGACATGAAACACAAAAACATTCGAAAGCAACTATATTTATAGGAGAAATTAAAAAGTCACTGTGCAGGCTGGGCAAGGTGGCTAACTCCTGTAATCCCAGCACTTTGGAAGGCAGAGGTGTGTGAATCACTTAAGGCCAGAAGTTCAAGACTGGCCTGGCTTATCATGGTGAAACCTTATCTCTACAAAAGAAAAAATACAAAAATTATACAGGCATGGTAGCACACACCTGTAGTCCTAGCTACTCAAGAGGTTGAGGTGAGAGGATTGCTTGAGCCTGGAAAGTGGAGGTTGCAGTGAGCAGAGATCCCACCACTATACTCCAGCCTGGGTGACAGGACAAGATACAATCTCAAAAAAAAAAAAAAAAAAAAAAGTCACTGTGCAAGACACTGGCTCAGAAATAACCTGAGAAGACCTGAAGTTTACTCTTCAGGCTGATCCTTGGCACAGAGACAGCCCATAGCAATTCAAAACGATTTTTTTTTTAAATAGCAAGATACACACACACACACACAAACCAACAAAGGGGAAAGGGGGTAATTTGATTTCCAGAGTTACCTCATTATTATATTCAAATGTCCAGTTTTTAGCCAAAAAATTCACAAGACATATTGAAAAACCTGGAAGTATAACCTATTAACAAAAACAACAGAAACTGACACTAAGTAGGACCAGATGGTGAACATGCTAACAAGACTTTGAAACAGCTGACAAAGATACTCAGTAAGGCATGGAGAATGTGATAATGAAAATGATAATGAATAAAATAGAAATAACAAAAATTGATAGAAAAAAAACCTAAAAATAAACCAAAAGAAATTCTAAAGCTAAAAAGTGTTAAAATAAAAATTCACAAGGAGTCAAAGTTAGGTTTGAACAGGCAGAAGAAACGATCGGTAAACTTTAAAGATAGGGCAATGGAAACTGCTGAGGCCAAGGAACAGAAAGAAAACGGATTAAAGAAAAGTGAACAGAGTCTAAGGAGCCTGTGGGATGCCTCAAGCAGGCAACATACTCATTATAGAAGTTCTAGAAGGAGAAGAGAGGAAGAAAGGGGCAAAGAGATAATTATGGTCTTCCTGCTTTGTACATAAAATGCAGTAGTTCCCTTTTTTTCATTGTTGAAACTGCTAAAAAAAAAATTACATTTTGATATTTTAGTGATTTCCCTTTAGTTGCCAACAACTTTAACAGATTGCAAATGTTTGACTCAATTGTATATTTCATAACGAGTAATCGAGGCTTCTATAACCCCTTCCCCTGCCCCTGCCCCCAATGTTATTGCTTTGGGCATAAGGAAGAATGAACTACTTCAATGTGACAATGTTTTAAATTACCCAAACATTGCCCATCATCTAGAGCAGATATTTTAATACATATGGCCATCACTAAGTTATATAAGATATAGCTGAGGTTTCCTTTCAAGGCTACTGAGAGGTTCTGCCCACATATTTTGCCAGTTGAGTGACTCAGTGTTCATTGCTCAGTATTATAACATGGTCCCACAGCCTTTAATATATTATTTGTAGTAAAATCTCATTTTTTACATTTGATCTTTTTAAGCAGCTGTGTGTGAATTTAAATTCTCATTACTTACATTTAAGAAATAATTTATTAAGTTCACCAAACATTTGCAATGATATACATGAGGTAATTTTACACTTACTATGCTATGAAGATTTATGATCATAGTTTATTTTAAAGGAACATTGGTAGCTGTAACAATTAATTTGTTTGATACTTACTTTGTTATACATCCCTTTCATTCATACATAAGATTTACTGATTTATTAGTCATTCCACATAATTCAGGCATTTTTAAATGTAGGGCAGTTGAACAAATTAATACTTGGGCAGTGTTAGTGGCCTTTGTAGTTTTCTCAGATCTTCAGGTCTTTAAGAATAGGTGGTTATTTATTTTTGGAAAATGCCCTACATGAGTTTACTAAAGGTTACACAATAGTTTCCTGAAACAATTTTTGAATTGACCTCTCATGCATTTTCCTTTTCTCGACATGTTATCTATGGCCATTATAACAATAAATGTGTAAATTCAAAGGATCCTGAAGACATAGAACTAAATCTGAATATGAAAGGAAGAAGATGGTTTTCTGAACTCACTTTCTGTTCTTGATATCTCTGACTTACAAATTAACAGAGGGAAATTGGTACTACTATTCTAGGTATTTGAATTGAAAGCACATTCTTTAGCTGAGAAAGAATATCACAAACTCTTTTCAATACCTTACCATAGAGAAATTAATAATGAAATTTATACTGTGTTACTCATAATCAATACTTGCCATTAGAAGTATTTGCTAAAGTAAGTATAGCTGCTGTAAGCTTGCAGCCACTTCCTAGTAACAACTGCATATTATGGAGGATACAAATTTCTGTCCACCCCTCTGGCCACTACATATTTAAATGCATTTTTTCGTACATGTAAAATACATGCATTTTCTCCCCAAGAGACAGTCTAACATTAAAGTGGGTGTGACAGCTCAAAGTGGGTATGACAATGTTCTCTCCATCAGCATTTCATCCTTTTGACCCACCTGCTTACAAAATTGAAAACAAGCTATCTGCCTCCTACATGTATATACCAAGTATACAATGGTGGGGCATGACTAGAAAAACTGCAACTGACAAAAAGGAAGCTTGGGATCTACGCTGAAGTCACTGATCTACAGCAATGACGAAATCCTGATGGCCAAGCTGTAGAAAGCACCCTTTCCCCAGAAGGATGTGGAAAGACCTTCAATTAGACTCCAGTCCTGCTATCTGGGGAGATTCCCTTGTGTGAGATCCTTTGACTCTGGTTTGACCCTCTGTGGAGGCGCTTTCTTTGGCATCATCTCCCAAGGCCACATCTGATGGGGTTTGGGGGGATCTTGTCCTTAGTGGAAGGTAAGCAGCTTTTAACACCTTTTTTTCTGCTGGGAAAATTTAAGGACCTACGGGCGGGCTTGATACCCACAGAATTTTTTAGTAAGTGATAAAAAGAAGGAATAGACTTCTGATTCATTTGTTCCCTGTCAATTTGATGTGCCTGCACTCACCTAAAGATATTTCCTAGGAATCGTCCTCAAGCCCACATTTGCTCATTATTTCTCCATCCCCATGCATTTTTTCTTTCCATTGAATTGTGGCTACCATCATGCCATCTGAAGCAACAGGAATTAGTTGAAAATGAATCTGCTTAAATCTGGTCTCTTTTCTAGAATTGTATCCCCATTTTAACCCAATTAATCCCTACAGAGCCTTTTTTTGTTCATGTCTTTTTCAGTATTACTTCTTATGTTTGCAGCCCCAAAACAGTAAACTTTTCCAACTCTGCATGACCCAAATCTCTGTATTACCATTTATCCTTTGCCTCCAGTCTTAAAGGAGTCAGTTCTAGCCTGAATAATTAGCTGTCTCTCCTAGACTAAAAAAGGACTTAAAAGCATCAACCTACATTGAAAAATATACTTTTAAAAGGAGTTTTCATTTCCCCAATGACCAACAGAGTCATTACTTGACATGAAATTTTTCATTTTATATTTTATGAATCTGTGAATGTTGTATACATCAGTCTAATTAAAGAAGCCTTCCCCTTAGATTTAATCTGAGGGCAAAGAATAATTAAAGCATTTTCATTTATTTTATAGTATATGTATACGGGGAAAAGTAATAGATATTCATATTTAATATTCATCTTTATTAAAATTATCCTAATTATGCACATGAAGTTGTCTGGGTCAGAGACAGATTTTTTATTAAAATCTCACAGTAAACAGTAAGTATGTGGGTCTCCTTACCCTAGTCATTTCTCCCGGGGTGCCGTAAGAGCCAGGTCAAGTGTTCTGCACAAGTAGCCAGGCCCACCTAAGAAGTGTAATGTGCTGGAGTCAAACTCCAGCCTTTTGAAGGGAAATAAAACCTCTGGAGGAGTCAGATTGTCCCATGTATTGGGCCCTTTACCACCTAGACATGTTTCCAAGTTTTCAAGCCTCTTTCTTCCTTGAGTTGTAAATACAGTCATCCCTCAGTATCCATGGGAGTGTCCAGGGACCCCTCAGATATCAAACTGCATGGACACTCAAGTTCCCTATATAACATTGTGGAGTATTGGCATATAACTTATGCACATCCTCCAGTATACTTTAAATCATCTCTAAATTACTTATAATACCTGAAACAATATAAATGTTGTATAGATACTATTTATACTGTATTGTTTAGAGAATAATTACAAGATAAAGAATCTCTACATGTTCAGTACAAATGCAATTATCTTCTTTTTTCTTTCAAATATTTTCAAGCCCCAGTTGGTTGACTTCCCTGCATATGGAACCCACAGACACGGAGGGCTGACTGTACCTAAAAGGAGAAGGTTCTCCTGTCCCAGAGACCTTAGGGCTTAGCCTGAGGACCTAGTCTGGGCTGGAATCTTTGCCCTTCTTAGGAAGATCTGAGAAGTTTTATTATGCTCTAGGAAAAAAGCAACTGACAGGACAAATGTTTCTAGACTTAATCCTTTTAATATGTCTAGAGTCCAGGAGGTCGGGGCTTCTAACAGGAGCACTGAGAAACCTACAAAAGTTTTACTCCATTCTTGTCATAAGACCCAATGTCTGGAGACCAAAGGGTAGCTTTCCAGGGAGCCTCATTCTGTAGGGACATTTTCAGGTATAGTATGTTTGCCTGGAGACCTTCAATATGAAACTAGATCAATTTTAATTAAAGAATAAAAACTGCTTCCAAACCCTGCTCTCTGTCAACAACCACAGTTCCTTGTTTCTCTCTGGATTGTAAGCGTCCCTCAAGACACATGTTCCTACAACTTTTTCAGTATTTCCAATTGCTTCCGTGGAGGAATACCCAGATATAGCCCACATGTGAAAAAGCAAAGTGTGGAATAGTAGGCCTGGTACATTACCACAGGGGAAGAGTGATAAAAACAGCATAAGTAATTGCTTATTAAGATGGAATTTTATATATAGACATATGTGCACTCCACGGATGGAAGCTACATTTCTCTGAATTTTTAATAGTTTTGATTTTAAAACTTCTAAACAATTTACATAATTTAAAAATAATAAAATAAAAGAATCCCTACAAATATACAGCAAAAATAAAATAGTTAAACCTGATCATATATCATGTGGATAGCTAAAACATACACAAAAAAAGGCATTTAAAGTCCAAAGAAATTGTGAAGTGTATTCAGTAATCATATTCAGTAAGAATATGGCATAGTTTTCTGAAACTGCAGCAAAACAATTATAATTTATCTTAAAGACATTAGAAACCAGAATTTTTGCTAAAGAAAAAAAGAAGCAAACTATGAGAATACAGTATTAACTGAAAACATTACTATCTTAAATTTGAATTGGAAATATCAGTCTAAAGTTACAATTAATGTTTCTCTTTGCCCAACCCAAGGTTATGACAATGTTCTTCTATTATTTTTATCTAAAATGTTTGTAGTTATACTTAAGTAGGTCTGCAATCAAACTGCAGTTGATTTTGGTGTAGGGTATAAAGAAGAAAATTCATTTTTTTTCATTTTCTCTCCTGTGTTCTGAAGTTAAACTGTTTTCCTAATGCAGTATATGTTTATATTTTGTTGGATTTTCATTGTTACACTTTTAAAAAATTTTGGATTTATATTCCCTAACAATGTTAAAATATTAAAGCACTTTTATTTGACTTAATCCCTCCCTTAATTTAAATAATTATTTTATAAGTGTTCTACTTTTACATATATTTGTATTACATGTAATGAAATTACCCTTTCTGTTCCTCTTTCTTTATGCATTTCTGTATTCAAATCTGCAATCATTTATCTCTCACTTGAAGCACTCACTGTGATAACTTTTATAACTATTCTTAGTGTACCATCCTTTCAATTTATTTTTTGAAAACATCTTTATGTCTTATTAATATTTTAAGTTTCCCATGATTTAAATGTAGATTCTGTTCTTCCAGCTCATGAATGATGTCATTTCATTGTCTGGCTTTCCATCATTTTCACTGAGAAGTCAGCTTTAGATTTAGTTTTGCTCTTCTGAAGGTAATGTGCCTTCTTTCATTAATCTATTTGTAGGATTTTCTCTGTCTTTCAGAATTTTGTTATAACTATTTCCTTTATATTTATTCTGCCTGGCAGTAGCAGAGCTTCTTAACTCTGTGGGTGAATCATTTTCATCAGTTTAGCAAAAATTTTAGCCATTATCTCTGCTCCTTTGCATATTTTTTTCTGGAGTCTCTTCTGAGACCCTAATTACAGAATATAGCATTTTCCCCGCGTATTCCTTATTCTATTTCTTGTATGTTTTTTCTTTCTCTATATGTCTCTGTTGAATATTTTCTACATGTCTTCTACTTTGCAAGCGAAATATTCTTGTGTCTAATCTCCTAAATCCACTTATTGATTTCATAATTGAATATATTTTTAAATTCTGAAATTTTCATTTAAAAAATTTACAAACTTTAATTCTCTTTTCATACATTTTCTCCATCTTCCTATTTTTTGTAGATATTAATGATAGTTATTTACAGACCTTGTTGCTAGCCCCATATCTGAATTAGGTGCAGATCTATTTCTATTTTCTGTGTTTTCTTTTTTTGTTTTTGGCTTTTTAATACAATTCATATTATTTATGTGTCTAGGAATTGATAGGCTGTCAGCTATATGTATAAGCAAGGTTCAGTATAACATCTTCTTCCACAAATGTTCAGCCTTTGCTTTACTAGCCAGACACAGTGGTGAGGGTTCACCTGATCCAATCCTGGGCTGAGATGAATTAGGCGATTACTAATTTGAGAAGTTTCCACCTACTGTGGTGCTTCCCTGTAAATATTGTGAATCTCTCCTGACCTCCAAATGAGATAATGGTGTAAGCGGCACTGTCCTTCTCCTAAATAGATCTCCTAATAGGTCACAAAGTATATTTATGATCCACCTGGAAAATTTGAATATGGACTGAATATTAGATAACATTAAGAAATTATTGTTTAACTTTTATTTGCAACTATAGTAATGTTGTGTTTTTAAAAAGTATTTTATCTTAGAGGTACACACAGAACTATTTGTGGATTAAATTGAAGCCGTGTTAAAAAAAATTGAAAGAAAAAAATTAGGAGGTCAGAGCTGTAAGAGAGAATAAGTACAGTTGACCCTTAAACAACATGAGTTTGAGTTATGTGCATCCACTTATGCCCAGATTTTCTTCTGCCTCTGCCTCCCTTGAGACAGCAAGACCAACCCCTCCACCTCCTCCTCTGCCTACTCAAAGTGAATATGATGATGATGAAGACCTTTATGATGATCCACTTTCATTTAGTGAATAGTAAAGATACTTTCCCTTCCTTATGATTTTCTTAAAAACATTTCCTTTTCTCTAGTTTACAGTATTGTAAAAATATTCTATGTAGGATATATAACACACAGAATATGTATTAATTGACTGCTTATGTTATTGGTAGGGCATCCAGTAAAAAGTAGATTATTTAGAGTTAAGTTCTGAGGGGAGTCAAACGTTATACTTGGATTTTCTACTGCTCAGAGTCAACACATCGTTGCTGACCTAACTCCTACATTGTTCAAGGGTCAATAGTAATATCTTTTACTCACCCTTCACAAGGTTTATGGATGAGGCACCTATAACAAAAGACAGATTAGCAATAGAAAAGCATACACATTTGTTAATATAAGTCTTAGGTGACTTCAAAAATGAAGAACAGGGAAACCTGTGTATCATTATGCCGAGTTTTGTGAGTGGATAGTCATGAAGAAGTATGATTGGACAAAGAGGGTATGACCTAATGGTAGTAAACTGCAGGGAACCTAACAAGGGTTTGTTCAGATTCTTGTGTATGTCTCTGAGTCTTCGAGAATAGGAATATTTCTTTTCTCCAGACATAATAGAGAGGGCACCTCTGGAATGAAAGTTTTATGACCTACTTCAGAGGAAGGTCAGAGAATTCTTTTATGACCTGCTTCAGGGAAGAAAGGTGAAGAGAAGATGAGAGTGACCCTCCAGGTCTGCTGCTTCCTAAATGCCACGGTGCCATATTTTGGGGTAGCATGTCCTGAGCTCCATCAGTTTATAGAGGAAACACAATTATCCATATGTATTTGATCACATATGGATAATAATATGTTGATCATTATAGAGGATGAGTTTTAAGGACATGTGGTCTTAATATAGTGTTCTCAAATCATTTGTGTACACCTTGAAATTTTCACAATAAAAATTTTAAAAGGCATTTTCATTTGATTTACATTCAGTCCTATTCACTTCAACACAATTATTCCATATGGATTCTAAGTGTTTCTCCTTTCCACCAAACCCCAGTGCCATCCTCAGTGTTATCCCAGTGCCTCTAAATTCAGAGTATGTATTGGCATGGGTTGAAAGTGAAAAAGGTAGTGATGCATTCTCCCACTATGAGAAGGAAATTCCATTTCCTTTCACTGATCTTTTTGGTGGAGTAGAGAGGCGGATTAAGCAATAGATACCTTCCCTCTTAGACGGCCAGTAGTTATCAGGTTATTTCATTTTCTGTTGGTTCTATTGGAAGCACACCTTGATTGTAGGTGGAAAGATCATGATCTCCCTTTCCTGTCTACAGGAAGGGAGGGATGGAAAAACAAAGAATACTGGTAGAAAACACATGATGAAAACACAGCCATAAATGCTGATATATTAATAATTACATTAAATATTAATGGACTATATATTCTAATTAGAAAATAATTGTAAAATCTGTACATTTAAAAAATACATATTTCTGAGTCATTCCCTCAGTCCTCCACCAGATCAGGAATTTTGCCCTTATATGTTTATGATGTACCTGTAGCACAGCACACTCACACTTTCAGCATTCTAGCAGAAAACTTTCTCTATCTCTGGCTTATAGAAGACCATTATGAACTTGCTTGTAGAAATTTAAGTGCAAAAGAAGGTAATTTCATTTTGTAGAAAATTTTTACAGTGTTTCTAAAGAGAATTTTTTTTGAAAAATCACATGAATAATACATACAATGAAGATATGATTATATGTTTTCCTTCTTCATTATTGGGAAAAGTATAAATGCCTCTGAGCAATTTTTTCAACTTCTCATGTTGCAGGTTGCTAATAAAGCTTGATGTTTTCAGAGGGTGAACAGTAGGCATTTAATTCTGTTTATTAAGATTTAAAAGCTGCCAAATAATGTTTAACCAGCACTTATTTCTTCATTCAACTCAATTTCAACCTAATAAAATAACACATAGGCGGATAGATCATAAGCTACAAGAATGTAAGGACAGGTATACTTTGAAGATATTGAGAGTTTGGCTCCAGACTACCGCAGTGAAGCAAATATCACAATAAAAGAAGTCACATTATTTTTTTGGTTTCCAGTACATATAAAAGTTATGTTTATACTATGCTGTAGTCTATTAAGGGTGCATTATGTCTAAAAGGGCAATGTACCTTACTTAAAGAATACCTTATTTCCAAAAAGAAAAATGCTAATAATCATCTGAAACTTCACTAAGTCATAGTCTTGTTGCTAGTGGAGGATCTTGTCTTGATGTTGACAGCTGCTGACTGATCAGGGTTTGGTTGCTGAAGGTTGTGGTGGCTGTGGCAATTTCTTAAAGCAAGAAAACAATAAAATTTGTTGCATTGATTGACTTTTTTCATGAAAAACTCCCCTATAGCATGCAGTGCTGTTTGATAACATTTTACCCAAAGAATTTCCTTCAAAATTGAAGTCAATTCTCTCAAATTCTGCTGCTCCTTTATCAACTAAGTTTATGGAACATTCTAAATCATTTGCTGTCATTTCAACAATGTTCACAGCATCTTCATCAGAAGTAGATTTCATCTCAAGAAACTGCATTCTTTGCTCATGCATAGAAGGCAACTCCTCATCTTTTAAAGTATTATCCTGAAATTACAGCAATTCACTCATGTTTTCAGGCTCCACTTCTAATTTACTTCTCTTGCTATTTCCACCACATTTGCACTTACTTTTTTCATTGAAGTCTTGAAATCCTCATAGACATCCATGAAGGGTGTCTCTAAACTCCTGTTGATGTTGATATTTTGACCTCTCATCATTGTCTATGGCAGCCATTGCCTTGCAAAATGAATTTCTTAAACAATAAGACTTGAAACTCAAAAGTACTCCTTGATCAATGGGCTGCAGGATAGAAGTTGTGTTACCAGGCAAGAAAACAACATTAATCTCCTTGTATGTCTCCATGAGACCTCTTGAGTGACTAGGTGCACTGTCAATGAGCAGTAATATTTTCAAAGAAATATTTTTCTGAGAAGTTGGTCTCAACAGTGGGCTTAAAATATTCAGTAAACCATGTGGTAAACAGATCTACTATCATCTGGCTTTGTTGTTCCATTTAGAGAGCACAGGCAGAGTAGATTTAGCATAATTCTCAAGGATCCTAGTATTTTTAGTATGGTAAATGAACATTGGTTTCAGTGTAAAGTCATCATCAGCATTAGCCCTTATCAGGAGAGTCAGCCTGTCCTTTGGAGTTTTGAAGCCAAGCATTTATTTCTTTCTGGTTATAAAAGTCCTAGACAGCATATTCTTCCAATAGAAGGCTGTTTAACTACACTGAAATTTTGTTGTTTAGTGTAGTCACCTTCATCAATTATCTTAGCTAGATCTTCTGGGTAACTTGCTGCAGTTTCCACGTCAGCACTTGCTGTTTCCCCTAGTACTTTTAGGTTATGGAGACAGCTTCTTTCATTAAACCTCAGGAACCAACCTCTGCTAGTTTCAATCTTTTTTTCTGAAGCTTCCTCACCTCTCAGCTTTCATAGATTTGTAAACAGGTCCTGTTCTGGCTTTGGCTTAAGGGAATGTTGTGGCTGGTTTGATCTTCTATCTAGACCACGAAAATTTTTTCCGTATCAGCAGTGAGGATGTTTTGCTTTCTTATAATACACATGTTTACTGAAGTAACAGTTTTAATCTTTTTAAAGATATTTTCCTTTGCATTGAAAACTTGGCTGTTGAGTGTAAGAGGGAGGCCTAGCTTCTGGCTTATCTCTGCTTTCAACATGCCTTCCTCATTAAGCTTAATTACTTCCTCCTTTTGATTCAAAGTGACATTCTCCCAATTCTCTTCTCACTTGAACACTTAGAGGCCATTGTAGGGTTATTAATCAACCTAATTTCAATGCTATGTGTCTCAGAGTATAGGCAGGACAGAGCAGAGGGAGAGAGGAGAACAGCCAGCTGCTGGAGCAATCAGAACACACACTACATTTATCTATTAAGTCTGCTGTCTTACATGGGTACAGGTTGTGGCACCTTGAAACAATCACAGCAGTAACATCAAAGATCACTGGTTACAGATCATCATAATGGTTACCATAATAATGAAAATTTCAAAATACTGTGAGAATTACCAAAATGTGACACAGAGACATGAAGTGCCTGCGTACTGTTGATAAAATGTTACTGATAGACTTGCTCCATGCAGGGTTATCACAGACTTTCCATTTGTAAAGAAAAAAAAAAATAACAATATTTGCAACGTGAATAAAGCAAAGTGACTGTATCTAAACACTTTAAAGAGCAACCTATCGGTATGTAATTAAGTTATTCTGATTGTTCCTGGCATTAATAGTCAATTCAAGGTTCCTACAACTACCTGTTCATAGATTTCCTTTCAGTGGTGCTAAAATTAACTCATTTATCATACTTCATTTTATATTTAGTTCCTATGGAATGTACAAAAACTATTTTTTTCAATAAGATTTCATTCCAAGTAGCTATTTCCCATTAGAAAACTCTATGAGGAATTTGTACAGAAATATATCTCATATTCACCAAAAAGGACATTTTTTAACTTTGTTGAGACCAAGTAAATGATGTTTTCCATTTATCAGTAAAATCACTTTTCACCCTGCCTTCAGGCTTTTTCTTGTGTTACTTTTACAAAAATTCTATTTCTAATAACATGTATTAACATGTCTGCTAGCTCAAAGGCCTTTTCTATTTCTTCCAATTATTGGTTTTGATAGTTATAAATAATCAACATCAATGTTTTGAAGGAAGACAAAATAATAAAACACCATCAAAAATCCCACATATGTCTGAATATATGTTATGCAAAAAAATTACATTTAGGTTTTCAAAGCAGTTAGAATAATATCAATAATTCTTTTTCATCCAAATGTATGTCTGAATGCCCACACATAAACTCAAAATATTCATTGAAAAGATCAGTCAATGCTTCAGAATTGTGGCCATAGCATTAAAAACTTTGGAAAAATAAATATGCTTTTACAGGTTTTTTAAAAAATCAGTGTCATCTAAATTATCCATTATCTTTGGTATATACCATCCTGCTGAAATAGTTAGAAAAGCTACAGTAATTAAAATATATGATTTCTTTTTTTTTCACACGAGCATGTCAAAAAAGTTCCAGTAAAGGGAAGAGTATGGTACATATGTTTTATAGGGGGAATATTGCAAATTCCCTATTTTTGCATTCAGTGATATTTTTGTTGAGTCCTTGATAATGTAGATTTTTTGGAATGACAATAGAAATTTCATTCTGAGTTACAAAGAATGAACTGATTGAATAACCTTACATGTGTGAGGGGCCATTATAATGGTTTATCACATATAGTTTGCCTTGCCTTGGGAAGTAATCCTGAAGTTTATATCAAAAAGAAAAGTAACTCTAAGGATTAGGAAAACAAAGAATGCGTTTGTGAATCTGAGACTCTATAATGTTTGACAGAAGCCCAATAGGAGTGTGATAGCAGATACTCAAAACAGAGTCGATCGGGTAATAATCATGCGGTTCTGTTGGCTTTGCTCCAAGAATATTTACCCGTGTAAGGAAAAATGCAGAGAGGAGTTACTTTATTCTGTGCAGAATCTTTCCTTCATAGGTAGAATGGGCACAAATTGACAAGCTCCTGCTGACTAGTAATGTAATAATGCCACGGACCATGAGAGCAAAATGAAGAGAATAAGCTAGGCAACCCCAATTTCCACACTAAAAGCGCAGAGCATAGCTCAGCATACAGGAGGAACGATTAGTAACAGCTCACATAATAAGAGTCCTACAAAAATGTTAAGCTTAAACATCACTGAAAATTCAGTTGTTATTTTCATTTCCGTTCTACACACTAAAATGAAAATCAAAGACCAAAATGATTAAGACACTAATCCAATGTCTCAGGACAAGTAGGAGAGCCATTACAGAGTAGGAGAACATTTTTGCAATCTACTCATCTGACAAAGGGCTAATATCCAGAACCTATAAAGAACTCAATCAAATTTACAAGAAAAAAACAAACAACCCCATCAAAAAGTGGGCAAAGGATATGAACAGACACTTCTCAAAAGAAGACATTCGTACAGCCAACAGACACATGGAAAAATGCTCATCATCACTGGCCATCAGAGAAATGCAAATCAAAACCACAATGAGATACCATCTCACACCAGTTAGAATGGCAATCATTAAAAAATCAGGAAACAACAGGTGCTGGAGAGGATGTGGAGAAATAGGAACACTTTTACACTGTTGGTGGGATTGTAAACTACTTCGACCATTGTGGAAAACAGTGTGGCGATTCCTCAAGGATCTAGAACTAGAAATACCATTTGACCCAGCCATCCCATTACTGGGGATATACCCGAAGGATTATAAAGCATGCTGCTATAAAGACACATGCACACATATGTTTATTGTGGCACTATTCACAATAGCAAAGACTTGGAATCAACCCAACTGTCCATCAATGACAGACTGGATTAAGAAAATGTGGCACATATACACCATGGGATACTATGCAGCCATAAAAAAGGATGAGTTTGTGCCCTTTGTAGGGACATGGATGCAGCTGGAAACCATCATTCTCAGCAAACTATCGCAAGAACAGAAAACCAAATACCACATGTTCTCACTCATAGGTGGGAATTGAACAATGAGATCACTTGGACATAGGAAGGAGAGCATCACACACCGGGTCCAACATGGCACATGTATATATATGTAACAAACCTGCACGTTGTGCACATGTACCCTAGAACTTAAAGTATAATTAAAAAAAAAACATAAACATTTTAAAAATAAAAATTTCTGATTCTTCTAAAAAAAAAATAAAATTAAAAAAAATTTTTTTAAAAAAAGCTTACTTTACTAAGTCTGCCTGTTTTCAAATCCCTTGTGTGGTTTGTTTCTTTGTTTTATTTTTTAAACTTTTCAGCTTCATAAACTCTAAAAACGAAAGAGGTGTTCATTATGCGGTACAGACTAAGGCACGCTGCAGTCCCAAACGCCTCAGTGCAGGCAGTCTGCAACTGGGAACTCCACCACGTGGCCCCAGCCTACCTCTGCCTCTCTCAGGGCTAGTGCCACACTCAGGCGAACCCTCAGTCTCTGTCTAGGACATTGCCAGCTGGCAACACACAGAGTCTTAATTTGTATTGTTGCTGTAACAAATTACCACAAACTTAGTGACCAAAACCAACACAAACCTATGATCTCACAGTTCTGTGAGTCAGGAGACTCGCCTGGGTCTCAGCCGGCTAAGATCAAGGCAGGCAGGGCTGTGCTCCTTCTGCAGGCCCAGGGGAGACTCTGTTCCCTCACCTTTCCCAGGTTCTTGCTGTCGCCCACTCCAGTGGGCTGAGCGGTGGCCCCCCAAAAGGTGTGCACACATCCTGATCTCCAGAACCTGTGAATATTACCAGGTATGGTAAAAAAATAAAAAGAAAAAGTTTATTTTATATGGAAAAATATGTGATTAAGGATTTGAGAAAAGAGACTTATGCTCAATTATCTGAGTGTGCCCTAAATCCAATAAGTGCCCCTTATAAGCATGACGCAGAAATATACTTAGTAATCTCACAGAGGAGAAGGTGAGGTAAAGATGGGGGCAGAGATGAAAGTGATGGGGCATAACACAAGGACCGCAGCAACCACCAAGCACTAGAAGAAGCAAGGAATGAAACTCCCCCTAGAGTCTTCAAAAGGAGCGATCTTGCTGATACTCATGGACTTCTGTTGTTTGGAACTGTAAGATAATACATTTCTGTTGTTTTAAGGCACTACCTTAGCGGAAATTTATCCTGGCAGCCCTAAGAAACTAACACTGTTACATGCCTCACCTCCCTGCCTTCATCTCTCATATTCAAAGCCAAAAATGGCAATTGAGCCCTTCTCGCAGTGCTCTCTCTCTTCTTTTCTTTTTCTTTTTTCACAATTTAATTGAATTTTATTTTAAGTTCCAGGACACATGTGTAGGACGTGCAGTTTTGCTACATACGTAAACGTGTGTCATAGTGGTTTGTTACACCTATCAACGTATCACCTAAGTTTTAAGCCCTGCATGCATTAGCTATTTATCCTGATGTTCTCTTTTCTCCCTCCACCACCCCTGAAAAGGTCCCAGTGTGTGTAGTTCCCCTCCTTGTGTCCATGTATTCTCACTGTTCACCTCACACTTATAGGTGAGAACATATGGTGTTTGGTTTTCTGTTCCTGAGTTAGTTGCTAAGGATAATGGCCTCCAGCTCCATCCATGTCCCTCCAAAAGACATGATCTCATTTCTTTATAAGCTCCATAGTATTTCATGGTGTATATGTACTACATTTTCTTTATCCACTTTTTTATCCACATTTATCAGTCTATCACTGATGGGCATTTAGGTTGATTCCATATCTTTGCTATTGTGGATAGTGCCACAGTGAACATATGTGTGCATGTATCTTAATAATGGAATGATTTATATTCCTTTGAATATAAACCCAGTAATAGGACTCCTGGGACAAATGGTATTGGTTCTAGGTCTTTGAGGAATTGCCACACTGTCTGCCACAATGGTGGAACTAATATATACTCCCACAGTGTAAAAGCGTTCATATTTCTCCACAGCCTTGCCAGCATCTGTTGTTTCTTGAATTGTTAATAATTGCCATTCTGACTGGTGTGAGATGGTATTTCATTGTGGTTTCCATTTGTATTTCTCTAATGATCACTGATGTTGAGCTTTTTTACATGTTTGTTGGCCACATAAATATCTTCTTTTGAGAAGTGTCTATTTATGTCCTTTGTCCACCTTTTAAAATTTTTTTATTTTTATTTTTTTAAATTTTTTTTATTATTTTTAAGGTCTAGGGTACATGTGCACAACATGCAGGTTTGTTACCCATGTATACTTGTGCCATGTTGATGTGCTGCACCCATCAACTCGTCAGCACACGTCAATTCATCATTTACATCAGGTATAACTCCCAATGCCACCTCCCCCCCACCCCCTCCCCACAATAAGACCCGGTGTGTGATGTTCCCCTTCCAGAGTCCAGGTGATTTCGTTGTTCAATTCCCACCTATGATAGAGAACATGCAGTGTTTAGTTTTCTGTTCTTGCGATAGTTTGCTGAGAACAATGGTTTCCAGCTGCATCCATGTCCCTACAAAGGGCACAAACTCATCCTTTTTTGTGGCTGCATAGCATTCCGTGGTGTATATGTGCCACATTTTCTTAATCCAGTCTGTCACTGATGGACATTTGGGTTGATTCCAAGTCTTTGCTATTGTGAATAGTGCCACAATAAACATATGTGTGCATGTGTCTTTATAGCAGCATGCTTTATAATCCTTCGGGTATATCCCCAGTAATGGGATGGCTGGGTCATATGGTATTTCTAGTTCTAGATCCTTGAGGAATCGCCATACTGTTTTCCACAATGGTTGAACCAGTTTACAATCCCACTAACAGTGTAAAAGTGTTCCTATTTCTCCACATCCTCTCCAGCACCTGTTGTTTCCTGACTTTTTAATGATTGCCATTCTAACTGGTGTGAGATGGTATCTCATTGTGGTTTTGATTTGCATTTCTCTGATGGCCAGTGATGATGAGCATTTTTCCATGTGTCTGTTGGCTGTATGAATGTCTTCTTTTGAGAACTGTCTGTTCATATCCTTTGCCCACTTTTTGATGGAGTCGTTTTTTTCTTGTAAACCTGATTGAGTACTTTATAGTTTCTGAATATTAGCCCTTTGTCAGATGAGTAGATTGCAAAAATTTTCTCCCATTCTGTAGGTTGCCTGTTCACTCTGATGGTAATTTCTTTTGCTGTGCAGAAGCTCTTTAGTTTAATTAGATCCCATTTGTCAATTTCGGCTTTTGTTGCCATTGCTTTTGGTGTTTTAGACATGAAGTCCTTGCCCATGCCTATGTCCTGAATGGTACTACCTACATTTTCTTCTAGGGTTTTTATGGTTTTAGGTCTAACATTTCAGTCTCGAATCCATCTTGAATTAATTTTCGTATAAGGAGTAAGGAAAGGATCCAGTTTCAGCTTTCTACTTATGGCTAGCCAATTTTCCCAGCACCATTTATTAAATAGGGAATCCTTTCCCCATTTCTTGTTTCTCTCAGGTTTGTCAAAGATCAGATGGCTGTAGATGTGTGGTATTATTTCTGAGGACTCTGTTCTGTTCCATTGGTCTATAGCTCTGTTTTGGTACCAGTACCATGCTGTTTTGGTTACTGTAGCCTTGTAGTATAGTTTGAAGTCAGGTAGCGTGATGCCTCCAGCTTTGTTTTTTTGACTTAGGATTGCCTTGGCAATGCAGGCTCTTTTTTGGTTCCATATGAAATTTAAATCAGTTTTTCCAATTCTGTGAAGAAACTCATTGGTAGCTTGATGGGAATGGCATTGAATCTATAAATTATCTTGGGCAGTATGGCCATTTTCACTATATTGATTCTTCCTGTCCATGAGCATGGTATGTTCTTCCATTTGTTTGTGTCCTCTTTTATTTCACTGAGCAGTGGTTTGTAGTTCTCCTTGAAGAGGTCCTTTACATCCCTTGTAAGTTGGATTCCTAGGTATTTTATTCTCTTTGAAGCAATTGTGAATGGTAGTTCATTCATGATTTGGCTCTTGTTTGTCTGTTACTGGTGTATAAGAATGCTTTGTCCACTTTTTAATGGGGTAGCTTGTTTTGTTCTTGTAAATTTGTTGAAGTTCCTTGTAGATCCTGCATATTAGATCTTTGATGGATGGATAGATTGCAAAAATTGTCTCCTACTCTGTAGGTTGTCTGTTCACTCTGATGATAGTTTCTTTTGCTGTTCAGAAGCTCTTTGGTTTGATTAGATCCCATTTGTCAATTTTTGCTTTTGTTGGAATTGCTTTTGGTGTTTTTAATCATGAAATGTTTGCCCTTGCCTATGTCCTGAATGGTAATGCTTAGATTTTCTTCTGGAGTTTCTATAATTTTGGGTTTTACAGTTAAGTCTTTAATTCATCTTGAGTTAATTTTTGTATAAGGTGTAAGGAAGGGGTCCAATTTCAACTTTCTGCATTTGGCTAGCCAGTTTTCCCAGCACCATTTATTACGTAGGGAATTCTTTTCCTGTTGTTTGCTTTCATCAGGTTTGCAAAGATCGCATGGTTATAGATGTGTGGGCTTATTCCTGATATCTTTATTCTGTTACATTGGTTTATGTGTCTGTTTTTGTACAATTACCATACTGTTTTGTTTGCTGCAGCCTTGTAGTGTAGTTTGAAGTTGGATAGTGTGATGCCTTCAACTTGGTTCTTTTTGCTTAGGATCATCTTAACCATATGAGCTCTTTTTTGGTTTCATATGAATTTTAAAGTAGTTTTCTTTCTAATTCTGTGAAGAATGTCAATGGTAGTTTAATAGGAATAACCTTGAATCTATAAATTACTTCGGACAGTCTTTTCACAATATTGACTATTCCAATCCATGAACATGTAATATTTTTTCCACTTGTTTGTGTCCTCTCTCATTTCCTTGAGCAGTATTTTGTAGTTCTTTTTGAAGCAGTTCTTCACGTCCCTTGTTAGTTTTCTTCCTTGGTATTTTATTCTTTTTGTAGCAATTGGGAATGAGAGTTCATTCATGATTTGGCTCTCTGTTTGTTTGTTTTTCATGTATAGGATTTTTGCACATTGTATCACTTATTCTAAAATCAATCATGTAATTGGAAATAAAACACCCTTCAGCAAATTCATGTGAACTGAAATCATAACAAACAGTCTCTCAGATCACAGTGCAATTGAATTAGATCTCAAAAATAAGAAACTCACTCAAAACCACACAACTACCTGGAAATTGAACAACCTGATCCCGAATGGCTTCTGGGTAAATAATGAGGCAGATATCAAGAAGTTCTTTGAAACCGATGAGAACAAAGGGGCAACATTCCAGAATCTCTGGGATGCAGCCAAAGCAGAGTTAAGAGGGAAATTTATAGTACTGAAAGTTCGCATCAAAAAGCTAGAAAGATCTGAAATTGACAGCCTACCATCACAGCTAAAAGAGCTAGACAAGCAAGAATAAACTATCCCCAAAGCTAGTAGAAGACAAGAAATAATGAAGATAAGAGCAGAACTGAAGGAGATAGATAAATAAAAATACCTTCAAAAAATCAACTAATGCAGGAGCAGTTTAAAAAATAATAATAATAATAATAAAACAGACCATTAGCTAGACTAATAAAGAAGAAAAATAGAGAAAAATCAAATAGATACAATAAAAATGATACAGGGGCTATCACCACTGACCCCACGGAAATACAAACAACCATCAGTGAATACTATAAACACCTCTATGCATATAAACTGGAAAATGTAGAAAGAAATGGATAAATTCCTAGACACATATACCCTCTCAAGAGTGAACCAGGAAGAAGTTGAATCCCTGAATAGACCAATAACAGCTTTTGAAATTGAGGCAGTAAAAAATTGCCTACCAATCAAAAAAAGCCCAGCACAAGACAAATTTGCAGCTGAATTCTACCAGAGGTACAAAGAGGAGCTGGTACCTTTTTTTCTGAAACTATTCCCAACGACTGAAAAGGAAGGATTTCTCACTAACTCATTTTATGAAGCCAACATCATCCGTATAACAAAACCTGACAGAGATGCAAAGAAAGAAAACTTCAGGCCAATATCCCTAAAGAACATTGATGCAAAAATTCTCAGTAAGGAACCAGGAGTCATCCTGGCAGATGGGAAGCAGGACTAGATTGCAGCTCTGACTCAGATGAACAGAACAGCATGCAGAGGCTTGAATTGTGAATATTAACTCCTGATTGACTGCAAGAACAAATCAGCAATCTGGAGAGGATCCATGGACCCTCTGAAGGTGGTGGACTTCTCCTGCTAGACCCAGGAGACACCTCAAACACTGTGAGTGTCCCAACTGCAGAAGTGGGAAAAGGAGATCATCCACTCCCAAACACACACTGCTACTGGAGAAACTGAAGGTCTGTTTGTGGGAGAAGTTTCTAACCTTATCTGGAGCTGAGTCAATTTAGAGAGCTGAGGAAAATACAGGGGTAAGGAAGCAGCAGAAAGGCCCTGGGAGCTCACCGGGTCCCCAAACAGGCCATTCCTGCCTGGCACCACAGGGATCCATTGGGAAGGTTGCCAGAGGAGTGGGGGAAAACACCACGGAAAGGAAATCTCCAACTGAACTTTGTGACAATTTGAACGGGATGAGAAACCTGTTGACCAGAATTCGGGGGAGGGTGCGAAACTGGTGGGCAGACTCCACAGGCAGAGGACAAACTAAGCCCTTTGTTTTCACAGCTGGAAGGCAGGCAGCCTGGGGCAAGTTTTCAAACCCATCTCCCACACCTCCTGGAAACAGACTCAGGGCTGTTAGGGGTAGCACAGGAGGAGTGAGACTGGCCCTTCAGTTTACATGGAAGCTAGGTGAGGCCTGTGACTGTCAGCTCTCCTCCACTTCCCTGACAACCTGCATGACTCAGCAGAAGTAGTCATAATCCTCCTAGGTACACAATTTTATTGACCTGGGAACCTACCTCCTCCACCCCCACAGCAGCCACAGCAAGACTCCCCCAAGAAGAGTCTGAACTCAGACACACCTAACCCTGCCCCCACCTGATGGTCCTTCCCTACTCACCCTGGCAGGTGAAGACAAAGGGAATATACTCTTGGGAATTCTAGAGCCCTTCCCACCACCAGTTTACCTGAAAAAGAATTCAGGAGGTTAATTATTAAGCTAATCAGGGAGGCACCAGAGAAAAGCAAAGCCCAATGCAAAGAAATCCAAAAAATGATACAAGAAGCGAAGAAAGAAATATTCAAGGAAATAGATAGCTTAAAGAAAAAACAACCCAAAATTCAGAAAACACTGGACACACTTATAGAAATATAAAATGCTCTGGACATTCTCAGCAATAGAATTGAACAGTGAGAGAAAGAAATGCAGAGCTTGAAGATAAGTTCTTTGAATTAACCCAATTCCACAAAGACAAAGGAAAAAGAACAAGAAAATATGAACAAAGCCTCCAAGAAGTCTGGAATTATGTTATACAACCAAGCCTATGAATAATCGGTGTTACTGAAGAAGAGAGAAATCTGAAAGTTCAGAAAACATATTTGGGGGAATAATTGAGGAAAACGTCCCTGGCCTCGCTAGAGACCCAGACATCCAAATACAAGAAGCACAAAGAGCACCCAGGAAATTCATTGCAAAAAGATCATCCCCTAGGCACACTGTCATCAGGTTATCCAAAGTTAAGATGAAGGAAAGAATCTTAAGAGCTGTGAGACAGATGCACCAGGTAACCTATAAAGGAAAATCTTTCAGATTAACAGCAGATTTCTCAATAAAAATCCCTACAAGCTAGAAGGGACTGGGAATCCATCTTCAGCCTACTCAAACAAAACAATTATCAGCCAAGAATGTTGTATTCACTGAAACTAAGTATCACTTATGAAGGAAAGATACAGTCTTTTACAGACAAACAGATGCTGAGAGAATTTGCCATTACCAATCCAGCACTACAGTAACTGCTATAAGGAGCTCTAAATCTTGAAACAAATCCTGGAAACATATCAAACCAGAACCTCTTTAAAGCATAAAGCACACAGGACCTATAAACAAAAATACAAGTTGAAAAGCAAAATAAATAAATAAATAAATAAATAAATAAATAAATAAATAACCTACACGGGCAACAAATAGCATGATGAATGCAACAGTACCTCACATCTCAATACCAACATTGAATGTAAATGGCCTAAATGCTCCACTTAAAAAATACAGAACCACAGAATGGATGAGAACGCAAAAAACAATAATCTGCTGCCTTCAGAGACTCACCTAACACATAAGGACTCATATAAACTTAAAGAGTGGAAAAAGGCATTTCATGCAAATGGGCACCAAAAGCAAACAGGGGTAGCTATTCTTATACCAGACAAAAAAAAAAACTTTAAAGCAACAGCAGTTAAAAGAGACAAAGAGGGACATTACATAATGGTAAAAGGCATTGTCCAACACAAAAATATCACAATCCTAAACATATATGCACCTAACACTGGACATCCCAAATTTATACAACAATTACTAATAAACCTAAGAAATGAGATAGAGAGCAACACAATAATAATGTTGGGGGACTTCAACACTCTACTGATAGCACTAGACAGGTCATCAAGATTTAAAGTCAACAAAGAAACAGTGGATTTAAATTATACCTTGGAACAAATGGACTTAACAGATATATACAGAACATTTCATCCAACAACTGCAGAACACACATTATATTCAACAGTGCATATAGCTTCCTCCAAGGTAGACCATAAAATGAGCCTCAATAAATTTAAGAAAATTGAAATTATATCAAGCACTCTCTCAGACCACAGTGGAAGAAAACTGGAAATCAATTCTAAAAGGAGCCTTCAAAACCAAGCAAATACATGGAATTAAATAACTTGTTCCTGAATGAACATTGGGTCAAAACCAAAATCAAGATGGAAATTTAAAAATTCTTCAAACTTTACAGCAATAATGACACAGCCTATTCAAACCTCTTGGTTGGTGCTAAGAGGAAAGTTCATAGCCCTAAACGCCTACATCAAAAAGACTGAAAGAGCACAAACTGACATGCTAAGGTGACACCTCAAGGAACTAGAGAAACAAGAACAAGCCAAACCCAAACATAGCAGAAGAAGGGAAAGAACCAAGATCAGAACAGAAATAAATGAAATTGAAACAAAAAATACAAAAGATAAATGAAACAAAATGCTGGGTCTTTGAAAATATAAATTAAATTGATAGATTATTAGCAGGATTAACCAAGAAAAAAAGAGAGTAAATCCAAATAACCTCATTAAGTAACAAAACAGGAGATATTACAACTAACACCACTGAAATACAAAAGATTATTCAAGGCTACTATGAACACCTTTACCCACATAAACTAGAAAACCTGGAAGAAATGGATAAATTTCTGGAAAAATACAACCTCCCGGCACAAATCAGGAAGAATTAGATTCCCTGAACAGACCAATAACAACCAGTGAGATTGAAATGTTAATTTAAAAATTACCAGTAAAAAAAGTCCAGGACCAGATGGATTCACAGCAGAATTCTATTAGGCACTCAGAGAAGAATTGGTACCAGTTTTTTGACACTATTCCACAAGATAGAGAAAGGAGGAACCCTCCTTAATTCATTCTATGAAGCCAGCATCACCCTAATACCAAAACCAGGAAAGGACATAACCACAAAAGAAAACTACAGCCTGATATCCTTGATGAACATAGATGCTAAAATCCTTAACAGAATACCATCTAACTGAATCCAACAACATATCAAAAAGATGATCCACCATGATTGAGTGAGTATCACACCAGGGATGCAGGGATGGTTTAACATACACAAGTCAATAAATTTGATACACCACATAAACAGAATTAAAAACAAAAATCACATGATCATCTCAATAGATGCAGTGAAAGCATTTGACAAAATTCAGCATCCCTGTATGGTTAAAATTCTCAGCCAAATCAGCATAAAAGGGACATAACTCAATGTAATAAAAGCCATCTATGACAAACCAACAGCCAATATAATACTAAATAGGAAAGAGTTGAAAGCATTCCCTCTGAGTACTGGAACAAGACAAGGATGCCCACTCTCACCACTCCTCTTCAACATAGTACTAGAAATCCTAGCCAGAGCAATCAGACAAGATAAAGAAATAAAGGGCATCCAAATCAATACAAAGGAAGTCAAACTGTCACTGTATGCAGATGATATGATCGTTTACCTTGCGAACCCTAAAGACTCCTCCAGAAAACGCCTAGAACTGATATAAGAATTCAGCAAAGTTTCTGGATACAAGATTAAGGTACACAAATCAGCAGCAACCAAGCAGGAATTCAAATCAAGAATACAAACCCTTTTACAATAGCTGCAAACAAACAAACAAACAAAAACACTTAGGCATACACCTAACCAAGGAGTTGAAAGACCTCTACAAGAAAAACTACAAAAATCTGCTGAAAGAAGTCATATTTCTTTCACGACACAAACAAATGGAAACATATTCCATGTTCATGAATGGGTAGAATCAATATTGTGAAAATGATGCAAAGCAATCTACAAATTCAATGCAATCCCCATCAAAATACCACCATCATTCTTCACAGAATTAGAAAAAAAATTCTAAAATTCATATGGAACCAAAAAGCCCACATAGCCAAAGCAAGACTCAGCAAAAAGAACAAATCTGGAGGCATCACACCACCTGATTTCAAACTATACTATAAGGCCATAGTCACCAAAACAGTGTGGTACTAATATGAAAATAGGCACATAGACCAATGGACCAGAATAGAGAACCCAAAATAAACCCAAATACTTAGTGCCAACTGATCATTGACCAAGTATACAAGAACATAAAGTGGGGAAGGGAAACCCTTTTCAACAAATGATGCTGGTATAATTGGCTAGCCACATATAGGAGAATGAAACTGGATCCTCATCTCTCACCTTATACAAAAGTCAACTCAAGATGGATTAAGAACTTAAATCTAAGACCTGAAACTATAAAAGTTCTAGAAGATAACGTTGGAAAAACCCTTCTAGACATTGGCTTAGACAAGGATTTCATGACCAAAAACCCAAAAGCAAATGAAATAAAAACAAAGATAAATAGTTAGGACTTAATTAAACTAAAGGGCTTTTGCATGGCAAAAGGAACAGTCAGCAGAGAAAACAGACAACCTGCAGGGTGAGAGAAAATTGTCACAATCTATACATCTGATGAAGGATTAATAGCCAGAATCTAAAATGAACTCAAACTAATCAGTAAGAAAAAAACAAAAAATCCCCTCAAAAAAGGGGGCTAAGGAAATGAATAGACAATTCTCTAAAGAAGATATACAAATGGCCAAAATACATATGAAAAAATGCTCAATATCACTAATTATCAGGAAAATGCAAATCAAAATCATAAAGTAATACCACCTTACTCCTGCAAGAATGGCCATAATAAAAAAATCAAAAAACAGTAGATGTTGGTATGGATGTGGTGATCAGAGAACACTTCTACACTGCTGACAGGAGTGTAAACTAGTACAGCCACTATGGAAAGCAGTGTGAAGATTTCTTAAAGAAGTAAAAGTAGAACTACCATTTGATCCAGCAATCCCACTACTGGGTATCTACCCAAAGGAAAAAAAGTCATTATACAAAAAAAGATACTTGCATGTGCATGTTTATGGCAGTACAATTTACAACTGTAAAATCATGGAACAAACCCAAATGCCCATCAGTTAACAAGTGGATAAAGAAACTGTGGTGTATATATATGTGTGTGTGTGTATATATATAAGAATATATATGATGAAATACAATTTGACCATAAAAAGGAATGAATTAACAGCATTTGCAGCAACCTGGATGAGACTGTAGACTATTATTCTAAGTGAAGTACTCAGGAATGGAAAACCAAACATTGTATGGTCTCACTGATATGTGGGAGCTAAGCTATGAGGACGCAAAGGCTTAGAAATGATAAAATTGACTTTGGAGACTTGGGGGGAAGACTGAGAGGGAGGCAAGGGCTAAAAGAGTACAAATATGGTGCACTGTATACTGCTTGGGTGAAGGGTGCACCAAAATCTCACAAATAACCACTACAGAACTTAATCATAATCAAATACCACCTGTATCCCAATAACTTATGGAAAAATTAATTTAAATAATAATATAAAATTTAAAAACATTCAATAAAATACTGACAAACCAAATCCAGCAGCACATCAAAAAACTTATCCACCACAATCAAGTTGGCCTCATAACCAAGATGCAAGGCTGGTTCAACACATGCAAATCAATAAATGTAATTCATCACGTAAACAGAACTAAAGACAAAACCACATTATTATCTCAATACATGCAGAAAAGGCCTTTGATAAAATTCAACATCTCTTCATGTTCAATAAACTAGGCATTGATGGAACATACCTCAAAATAGTAAGAGCCATTTATGACAAACCGACAGCCAATATCACACTGAATGGGCAAAAACTGGAAGCATTCCCCTTGAAAACCATCACAAGACAAGGATGCCCTCTCTCACCACTCCTATTCAGCATAGTATTGGAAGTTCTGGCCAGGGCAACCAGGCAAGAGAAAGAAATAAAGAATATTCAAATAGGAAAAGAGGAAGTCAAACTGTCTCTGTTTTCGAATTACGTGATCCTATATTTAGAAAACTGTCGTCTTAACCCAAATGCTTCTTAGGCTGATAATCAACTCTCTCTCCCTTTTTCTACAGTCAGTTCCCTTGGGCCATCATCAGCAAATGTCCCCTGTGTTGGAGAAATAGAGTGTATTTAAATAGGAAGAGAGGAAGTCAAACTATCTCTGTTTGTGGATTACATGATCCTATATTTAGAAAACCCCATCGTCTCAGTCCAAAAGCTTCTTAGGCTGATAAGCAACTCTCTCTCCATTATTCTATAGTCAGTTCCCTTGGGCCATCATCAGCAAATGTCCCCTGTGTTTAAGAACTCATGTGATTATGTTCCCGGTGATAATCTCCTCATGTCAAGGTCCTTATGTTAGTCACCACTGCAAAGTCCCTTTTGCCATGTAAAATACTGTAATCACAGTTTCTGGGACCAAGGTGCAGATATCTTTGGAGGCATTATTCTGCCCTTTGCAGACAGGAAAAGACAACATAGTGTACCACATTAGGTTTCTTATAGTGCTTCTTCCTGGAATGACAAACATCATTTCCATTTATGTTCTATTGGCCAAAGCAAGTCATATGGGTATCTCTGATTCCACAGTGCAGGACCATATAATCCACATGCAAGAAAGAATATGGAATATGACAATGATCATACACTCTATCCAAGAGACGCCAATTGCTTTACTGTGACACAAGGACACATGGAACTACTCAGGATGTACCATGAAAAAGACTTCAGGGTGCAGAAAATATTAAGATGGGCTTCTGTTTGGAAGGGAAATTTTTATATTGTGTAGTAATGTAAATAAACTACAAGTGCCACAATAAAGGGTCAGACAAGTATCATAAAGGAGTCTCATTGTAAATCATCTGAAAAGATTCATTCATTAGTTTGAGGAAAGCCACGTAGGTGTTTATGAGAGGTGGCCATAGAAGATGGAGATTTATAGCCAGATATTTTTCTCTTCATCTTTTAAAATCAGGCATGTGTATCAGTTCCATGTGGAGGAATTCCTGACCTCTCAGTCATACCAGGGTAGGTTCAATACCTCTCCTCCGTTTCCATAATAATGTGATCCACATTTGTAAAAACCCCAAAACCTTGTTATGTCATTGTGTACTTTTAGGCAGAAAATTGTCTTCCTTATGCAGGTATCATATTGTAACATAGTTCATTGAAATTGCTCAATAAACTTTGAATTAATAAAAGGATTTAAAGTCAGTGAAGAGCTGATGAATGGAAGTAGTCTAAAAATATGTGATACAATAAGTATGTTGGCTGAAATATTGAGAAGTTAAAAGAAATTAGACCTGAAAAACATGTAATGAAGTTGAATTAATCCATTTCCTGGACTGAACATAATACCTATCACCTACTAAGCTCAGGCATGAGGGATGACATGAGAAAGGGTCTGTCCCATTAAGTAACCATGTAGTAATGTTAAGGGTGTCCAAGTTTTTGGCATCTTGAACAAAGAATTGAACAAAACACACAAATAAAGCAAGGAAAGAATGAAGCAACAAAAGCAGAGATTTATTGAAAAATGAAAGTACACTCAGCAGAGTGGGAGTGGTCCCCAGCAAGGTGGTTAAAAGACTGGTTACAGAATTTTCTGGGCTTTAAATATCCTCAGCACATCTCCCATTGGTTACTTGGTGTACACCCTATGTAAATGAAGTAGTGGCTCACGATCAGTCTGATTGGTTGCAGGAGGGGACCAATCAGAGGCAGAAGTGAAGACACAAGTACTTTCCATTTTTCAACTACCAAGCAGAAAGAAAGGGGAGGGTTGCAAAGGGTCCTTTTGTTACTTGGGAGTGGAAAGTTGGGGGTTTTCCTTTTGATTTAGTTCTAGGAAGTCAGTATGAATATGCCTTAAGTTTCCTTCCTCCAGACCCTATTCTGCCGTCAGTAAGCCATGTCAGGACATCAACCCAATGTACCCTATCCAGGAAAACCACAGATGCCAAATAAATGTCAGATAGATGCAAAAAGATAGCATGAACTATGACGTTAATGTTTAAACAAGCATGTTGATCCACTATAATTAGGGTTAATGTACTGTTCAACAACTGCCCCTATATACATTAACCTTTCTCCTCTCTTCAAGAGTGGAACTCGTTTCACTGACACTTAAATGAGAAAATATCTGTCATTTAAATAAACACTTCGTTTTAAACATAGCTTTTCAAGATCATAAGAAATACACATTAATCTTGTGCAAAAAAAGACATTATCCACCGTTTGAATCTGTGCCCATATGTTTCTATATTTAGATTACGTGTTTTTACATTTCACATTAAAAGTGTAACTACTGACCATTTACTTATTGCTGAGAACTCACAGACACTGATACTTTAAATACTTAAATAAGTAAAAATGCTTATTCAGAGAGAAAATTTTTGATTCAAACTAGAAACCTTACCTTCAAGTAGGTCCTGGCCTCTAAGCAGCGGAAATCACACTATCGTTTTCATCACTTCCCCGCTATCCGGGTTGCCTTATTTTTCAACATCTGCCTGTCTTCAAATTTCCCGCCACAACAATTAGGAACATTATGTGTGGTTTAGGAAAAAGCCTAGAAGTGATTTCTTTGTGGCTAGAGAGGCACAGGAGCAGAGTGTGCTGGCTCTTCCAGCATAAATGTGTTTCCTCGGCGCTCCTGCTATTCACGCATACTTTTAGCTGCCACAGACGGAGTCTAATTCACTGAAGAAATTCACATCATTGTGATTCTCTGGGCTTCCATGAATTAAACTGGCATTTGCTATTATAAACCCCTGTCTTTAGGATTTTATAATAATTTTTTCTGAGAAATATAATTTGATACAGAATTACACTGAATGGCAGCTAGAGCAGTACATCTTTTGGTGGATTTAAATTAAAACAGAAATGAAGGCCATTTTACCAGCTTTAATTTACACAGCTGCAAAGATGTAATAAAAAATGTGCTAGACCCTGAGTTTATTCCAAAATGCTGTCTGTTACACTGAAGCAGTTTGTACACCATCAAAGCTCCACGGAAGCGTTGAGCGGGAGCACTAATATGCTTCCTCAGACCCACGTGATGCCTCTCTCTCCTGTGTTTATGCAAAACAAACATTACCCAACAAAGTCCCCTTTGCTACTGCACTCAGCACTCCTTCAAATAAAATGCCTATTCGGCAAAGCAGGCTAATCCCTATGCCCCGAGCATTCTCTGATACAAATAACTAAGCATGTTTTGTCAGTGAAGTAAGCAGCAGCCTTGGTCTTCCTTTTCAACCCTAGATACTTCCATTTATTTTGGATGAAATAAAATTTAGCTTAGAAATCCAGTCATTATTATCACTGCTACGAGCACCATCATTATCATCTCAGGGTATTAAAAATGAAACAAACTACATTAGCAAGGATTCTGCTGCAAATAACCTAGTATATTTGACTTATTTGAAGCTTAAAGGAATTAAAAAGAAAATATGGTTGCCCACAAAATTTTGGAAGGGCTGAAAAAGTCACTCTATGCTTTACTTTCAGAAATTATACTAGAATGATGCTACCTGCCAGAAGAGACGTGAAATCTGTTGCACTCGTGACCTGAGGAACCAGGAATATGCCTCTGGAATGAAGCTCACCGTGAACTGCCAGCCAGGATCAAGACCTGCACCCTGCCTGTGTTGAAATTCCATCATGAAATGAACAGCACAAGTCTTCTCAACGCTCAAGATAGTTACGACCCAGCATTTCCGTAGGAAAACCCAGTGCCTGTCCTCTCACACCTACCAGAACAAAAGCATGTGCATCTCCAACAGCATCAAAGCCTTTGCTTCACTCCTTCATCAGTGTCTCACATCAGCGTCTGATGCCTTGAATCCAGATCCCATATGGAATCCTAACTCCCAGGTAGTCTGGTAAATCTTAATGTTTAACTATCCAGTTTCCACAGAAAAGGAAAGCATATTAGAAGACTTTTTAAAAAAACATATTTGGCTGTAAAAAAAAAAAGAGAGAGAGAGAGAACATACTTTACATGACAATACAGTACACATAAATCCACATATGCAGATAGACAAAATCCTTTTTGCTATTGTACTCACCACTCATTCAACTAAAATTGCCCTTTCAACAAAGTAGGCTAATCCCTATGCCCTGAGCATTATCTGATGAATTTAAGTATATTTTGTCCATGAAATAAGCAGCAGCCTTGGTTTTCCTTTTCAACCCTGGATATCTCCATTTATTTTCAATAAAAGAAAGTGTAGCTTAGAAACCTAGTCATTATCATCACCATACAAGTATATTTACATACACATGTTCTAAAATAACACTAACTCTCCCTAGGTGTAAGGCACCTAGATATTTTCTGTTCTATCTACTATTCTATTCTATTCTAACCTATATTTTCACATTTAGTACAGGCATTTTATTTGAAGGAGTGCTAACTGAGTGCACTAGCAAAGGGGATTTTGTTGGGTAACATTTGTTTTTCTCTGGAGAGAGATACACCTGTATTATAAGGATGGTGAAATAAATATTAACCATCAACCTACCATATCTAGCACAGAATGTTAGGGATAATTTAGTTTTTTTTTTTCTTTTTTTGTTCCTTTCCTCCTTTTTTTTTTTTTAAAATTTTCACCAATCAGACAGAAAATAACAGATGTTAGCAAGGATGCATAGAAAAGGGAATGTAATGTATTATTGGTGGCAATGTAAATTAGTACAATCTCTATGGAAAACAGTGTAGAGATTGCTCAAAGAATGAAAAATAGGACTCCCTTTTGATCCGGCAATCTCACTACTGTGCATACACCCAAAGGAAAATAAATCATTACATCAAAAAGACTTGTATTTTTATTGCAGCAGTATTTGTAATAGCAAAGTTATGGAATCAACCTAAGTGTGCATAGATGGATGACTGGATTTTTTTAAAAGTATGTAATGGAATACTACTCAGCCATTAAAAAAAATGAAATCATGTCTTCTCCAGCAAAATGGATTGAACTAGAGGCCCTTAGCTTAAGTGAAACAACTCAGACACAGAAAGACAAACACTGCACATTCTCACTTATAAGTGCGATCCAAATAACATGTGCATGTGGACATCAAGTGTGGAGTGATAGACACGGAAGACATGGAAAATGAGGAGGTTGGAGGTGAGCGGATGGTGAGAAATTACTTAATGGGTGCGATGTACCTTACTCTGTGATGGTTACATAGACAGCCCAGGCTTCACCGGTATGCAATATATTCATGTAACAAAATGACAGTTGTACCACATACACTTATAAAAATAAAAATACAAAACTTGAAAATGTTAAAAAAGATAATTTAGTTGAATTCACTCACATTTTAGACAAGGAAATGAAGTAATGAAAATCAAATAATCACTTTAATAGTAGCAAATTTGAAAGCAGAAATTAGATCATTTGGCATTTCATTCTAGAGACCTGACATTCGTTCTACAGTAGTTTATTGAGTTCCTATTACACACTCACAGATTTACAAACACTATCCTGTTTCACCCTCAGAAATTTCTGAGACATAAGTATTATTATCTACCTGTCAAAGAAGAGAAAATTGATACTCAGATTAAGAAAAAAAATCTCCCCAAAGCTTAACTGTTAAGCTTGGGGTTCAAACCCTAAATTGTGAGACCGTGGGGGTGCCTGTCTTATAATCCGATCCCCACATAATCATTTAGAGTGTGTGCTATTCAACATCTATGATTACTACCAATACTAGTAATGCAACTAAAACAAAAGGGAACTGATAATGATAAGGTTATTTATTATGGATCCATGGTTTATGAGTCATAATGTTACATGTACTATAAATTTAACTTAATTTCCTGAAAGAAAAGTTGTATTGCTCCTACTTTATAGGAAGGATGCTGTCAATCAGTGAGGTTTACTGCAACCCTCAAGGTCACAAAACCAGTTATTAGCAGAGCTTGGATATAAACCTGGATTTACTTGACTCCATGCACAGACCAGGCTTCCTGACTCAGCTAGCCTGACTCAGTACACACAAACTCTCAAACCTTAATTTCTCATTTCATGGAAGTCACTATCTAAGGACTATAAGAAAAAAACAAAACAGAACAAAAATACTATGACAGCAAAAATTCATAGCACTTCCTGAGTACTTCACATACTTCTTAGGTATTTGCCCATTATCTGTTAGCATGTTCAATTTTCAAAATAAAAGAAATAATATATACCACAAAACTTGCATTGATACAGAGACTTTTATTAATCCTGTTACATATCTTGCTTATCTGAGGCCAGTGAAGTTATCTAGCCAAGGCTACATAGCCAGGAAATTGTAGAGGTGGATGTTGAGACAGGGAGTCCAGCCAGAGGCCAAAGTTTGTAGAAACACAAATAATAGTGAATGTGAACAGTCAACATAGGGAGGTCATAGCTGTTTGAGGTGCACAAAAGTTTATGGAGGTGAAAGCATTGATATGTTAGGTAAAGGATTAGTAGAAACGAGCTGCATTATAAAGAAGACAGAAGAACTATTCCTCATTCACTTATTAGTAAAAAATAAATACATAAATAATCCTAAAAAAACTGACAAAGGCCAGAAAAAAACAACATCTTTTTAGAACTCAGAAGTTCAGATTAAATGTAGCACTTCCCTTTTATTTCAATACTCATAGCAGTAATCTATATTAGAATATTTGGTTTATGTGTCTTTCTCTCAATCTAGACTGTGAGTTCTTTGAATACAATTGTGAATGTACAGTGCCTGGCATGTAATCACTTATTAATGGATGGGTAGAATAAATTTCTGAATTTGAATGAATTATCTCAAACACTAATTTAACAGATCCTCTACTTTAAGAATTAGTGTTCATTTGAGTACTTTTATTTTTTCCATTACATTGTTTCTCAATATCTAGATGAAAGCAATGAACGTGTAGACAAAATATCTAGATGCTCACAGTTCATATATTTATAGATAGATGTAAAATATATATATAATTGCATAATAAGTGAATAACATTGAATTTTTCATGCACTTTCAATCATGTTATAAATAAATGAATATTTATTATGCCTATATATATATATATATATATATAGCATCCATATATAAATATATGAATCAATTGTGGCCCCCCAAATTTAAATGTTGAAGTGTTAACTCCCCAATACCTCAGAATCTGATTGCATATTTAGTGACAGTATCTTCAAAAAGATAATTAAGTTAAAATGATGTCCTTAGAACAGGCCGTAATCCAATATGACTGGTGCCTTACAAGAGGAGGAGATGAGATGACATACAGACAAATGGAAGGCCATGAAGACACAGGGAACAGAAAACCATCTGCTAGCCAAGGAGAGTGGTCTGGGAGAAGCCAACCCTGGCAACACCTTCATTTCAGACTTTCAGCCTCCAAAACTGAGTGAAAACAAATTTGTGTTCTCTAAATCACCCAGTCTGTAGTTCTTTGCTATGACAGCTGTAACGAACTTGTGCCATAAGCATTAGAAGGCAAAGAGATGAGGTAAGTCAGTAGCCATTAATTCTGACACTGAATTATGTGTAGGCACATGGCTTCCCATTACTGAGGTGCTATCCTTGGGGGAACATGCTTTTGCTGCTCCTTACAGTTGGAGCTAAGTGGGGTGACTCTGGTGTCCACACAGCATATGGCACCTCAGTACCGAATGTGTAAGTAGAATGCAGTGATCCAATTTCAATAGTAAGAAGATAAACAGGCAGAAATGGGTACATGGATGTGAGTGTGGGGGATAGAGGAGAAAAAATGAGCAAAGGCAGTTTCCTCACTAAAGAGTTATCCACAGGCCATGACGGAGTTGAATAGCTCTACTTACTTCATCCATATGAAGACATTTCTAGTGTCTTCCATATCTCTGCCTCCTCTGAGGCAATTTGTCCACTCTATCACATCAGAATTTCACTTCTACACAGATTTTTAGTGCTAGAGCGTGGTGTAGATGAGAGAAATAACCATTTTCCCCTCTCATATTCACTTAGAGTACCAATTTTTTCTAAATTATTTCAAGCAACTCACTTCAAATATGCGTTGCCCACTATAACTATAATAACCACTGATATACTGGCAAAATCACACTTCTGGGACACATGGCTTTGAATGATATACTTCAGAAGTTTGAGACTGGCATTCGGGATATAAGCTTTGAAAAACAGGTTATTCAAGGCTTAGGGTAGCTGAATCTCAGATCCCATTAGTATTTAAACCAGGAGAGAGTTGGTCCATGAATCAACCTCAGACTCACCTTTGATTCAGTTACAGCAGGGCCTTTTATGCACAAACTTACATAGATTATTTATTCAAGTTTTATCATGCTTGTACTGACAGCCTCTCAGCAAAATTAGAGGAAGAGTGTTGAATTGATGAATTAATTGAACTGTTAGTGCTTTGTATCTTTCCCAGACACCAACCTACCCTGCTAAATCCTCCCAGTGCCACTAGATTTGCTGGCCTCCCCTCAATCCAGTAAAGTCTCTAATCTTTGCCAACCTTTCTTTTTAATTTGCAACACTGAATGCAGAGCCCGAGTTTGCCGCCAGGTAGTTTGTGCTGTTTTCTGCTCCCCCATGAAGAGATTCATTTCCTGGAATTAATTTCAACTATGATTCACTGTGTCACCCATCTTCAAATGTCTCATAGACATTTGATCTAGATTTTTCTTACTTTTATGAAAAGGTACAATGTCTTCTCTGTCTTTTTATATCCAAACTACCACATTAAAGTCCATTATTTCTTGAACCCATTTCAATGAGGCTACTGTCACCTTTTCTCCATTGAAAGGAGTCATGTCCAAGTTATGAATGACCTCACAATGTCAAAACCAACGACCAATCATAAGGGTTCTATTAATGGCCTCTCAGAAACAGTGAGCAGTTGACTATCTCCTTGTCTTCATATACATTTTTACTATCCTCATAGACACTGCCTTCTTGATGCTTTGCTTCTTACCTCATTGGCAATTTCTTCTCAGTCTTTGCTGGATGTCCCTTGGTCTGACTTCTAAATGTTGGAATGCACAGTGTTTCACAGTTGGATATTCAGAACTCTGTTTCTCAATCTACACTCATTCTTTACAAAGAACTCATTCAGCTCTACAGCTTCAAAGGCCTTCGGTACATCAATATAGGTGTGATGTGAGGCTCCCACTGAAATTCCAGAACAGTGTATCTACTTACTTAGTCACCATCCCCACTCAGAAACCTAATAAATAACCCAAATCTGATGTGATTAAACAAGTACCCTTGCTCTGTCACCAATCCCCAAATCACTCTTCTCTTTCTCTTCTTTATCTTGGTAAATGTTATTACTATTTACCAAGTTTCAGACAGAGAAGTATGAGGCATTTTGATTGTTTTAGTATTTCATTACCAAAAAACTTTACAATCAGTCAATTATACCTTCAGAATATATTTCCCCAATTTGGCTATTTTACTACCTCTCTGCCCTCCACCACCTAATTAGATCCATGCCCTAATTATTTGTGGCTGTTACTAAAATGGCCTCCTCCGTGGTCCTCCACCTCCACCCTTGCCTGTTCCACATGTTCTACTCCCCACCTTGCAGAGTGTTTTTTTTAATATTTAGAAACATTTTATTCATATAAGTAACTGTATTGTCAAAATAATCTTATAAAATAAATTAGGAAATCAATTTTCTTTTTCCAAAATCCTTTAACTGTGTCTCACACATTTAATAAAATGTAAACATCTTGTTTTGACCAATAGGGACCTTCAGGAACCAGCTCTTCCCCACATCTCCTTGCCCAGCTTCAGGGCAGCCATGTGGGTCTCCTTCCTGCACAAATCATCAAACTCATTTCTGCCTTAAGTCCTTTGCTTCTATGGTTCCCATGAAATATTTTCCCCCAGATAGCCACATGGGTTGTACACTCACATATTCATATCTTTACTGGCCTAATCCCTCTTCACAGAGGCCTTCCCTGACCCTTATTACAATACAGCCACCATCAGCCCCACTGTTGGCAACTTCTTCAAACTTTTATAAAATTCATTATATTCAGCGGTGACTCTTTACATGAAATTATACTGCATACGATTGTCCTTTTCTGTCTCCTCATCTACCCTCAAAAATACTTTGCTTGTTAATTGGCTGCAATGTTTCAGTATTCACAAGGTAAAGTTTCTACAATTAGTATCTCATTTGCACTGTATGTGCATGGGGAGGAGTTGGACTAGAAGGTCCTTGATATAAATCTATTTCATATTGCTTCAACATATTTTAAAACCTGCTTCACAGGAAAGCAGTTTTATAACCAAAATTACAGTCTCTGACTAACTACTTTTGTAGACTTGCATTGCAGTACCTGAACTGCGCCTTCATATTTATATACTACACAATATTCCCAGAACCCAGCTGGCATTGATAGAGAAAGGATGACAGTCAATTGTCAAATGTTCACTTCAGAAAAACATCCTACAGCAATTCTACTAATCAGTGTTCTCTCAGTAATGCACTTTCAATCAGCAACGCATTTTCCAAATGTATTTATAATTTCCTAACCCATGGAATAAAGCACAAGTTATTCATGAAAATAATCATTAGAACTTTCAAAACCAGTTTTTAAAAATAGTCTGTAAGTGCATATGCAAGAGCTGCCCTTGCTTGTCAATACCAAGTGGGCAGTCTGGTTAAAGAGATAAAGGAGGATTGGAAACACATTTGCCGCTTCCTTACAGTATTGTGTGAGCAGGAATTCATCTCCAGCTGTCTTTGAGTTGTTAACCATTTAACCAAAATTAATAGAAGTATAAAATCAGGGATATTTGGAGGAGCAATTTCATAGGTCAAATATAAATTTACTAGGAGGACATAGAAAATATAAAGTTTCTATGTCTAGAAACTTAGGATCATAAACATGATTTTAAACTCAGGGAGCGAGATTTAAAGATGACTGTAGCTAAGAAAACAAAGGCTTACAGAAACCTGTACACAAGCATGTCAGTGTGTGTTTGGCACTGTCTGAAGAAGATGCGTGACAAGCAGCAGGTGTGTGCAGCAGCAACAGATGTGTGCAGTCCCAGGAGGGACAACGGACTATGGCTCAGAGACACGTACACATGCTGTGATTCTGGTTATTCTATCACAAAGCCCACGCCATTCTAATTACGACCGCATGTGCTTTCCTGTACAGATTTTCCTACACTGAGTACAAGCAGTGCTGACCACGAGGATTTTCTGGTTCTCCTACGTTTCCTTTTCAAAATGCAGTCTTTTATGCCCTGAATCATTGGCCAAAGTCTGCTCTAATTTATGACTCACCAAAATTTGTTACTGGATCTGCAGAACTAAGAAGGAGTCCACAGGTCAGAGTAACATCTTCATATGAATTCCATTTGTTGAATTGTTTCCTGAGGGACTAGCTTTTTCTTCTAAACCAATATCTGAACCCAAATACCTCTACTTCTAGTGTGGAACTGAGTTATAACCTAAGAATATTAAGGCATCTGATTCATTTGATTGAATAAATTGAATGCCTTTATGATGATGAAGGAAGTGACAGATTTGAGATTGCAGAATGAAATAGAAAATGACTGAAACAAGACAAGAATGTAGTATATATACACAATGTGAAATACTATTCAGCCTTAAGAAAGGGAAAAGTCTGTCATTTATGACAACATGGATGAAACTGGATGACTTTATATTAAGTGAAATAAGCCAAATACAGAAAAAAATACTGTATATTTTCACTTACATGTGGAATCTAAAACCTGGGGAGTGGAAGAAATGAGGAGATGATAATCAAAGGGTACATAGCCTCCGTTATGTAAAAGGAATAAGGTTGATTTTTTTTTTAGATCTATTGCACAATGTGGTGAATATAACTAACAATTTAATACTCTACACTGCATTGTCACTGAGTAAATCTCAAATTTTCTCATCACGAAAAAATCTAATATTTGAGGTTATAGATTAATTAGCTTGATTTTTCATTTCACATTGTATTAAAAAATCATAACATCACTTTGTACCGCATAAATATATATAACTACCCAAATATCTCTACTTCTAGTGTGGAACTGAGTTATAACCTAAGAATATAAATTTGACAATGTATAGCAAAAAACAAACAAATAAATAAATAAAAAGCCTATATTGAGACCACACAAATAGCACTGTAAAACATAAACAAAACAACTTTTCTATAGAAATTTTAAACCAAAAATTTTCATGACAAAAAGAAACATTTATGTATATATTATATGTATCTCATATATAGGCAGACACACATATAGTGAAGGATATATGTAATTATATATGTATATTTCAGTATCTATATGACAAACAATTAGTCTATAACATGTATCAGCCCTTTGTAAGTTATGATAAACTCTCCATAGGCATTTATTAAACTGAATTAATTAAACCAAATATTGTAATACTGGGGGTACAAATCACTCAAAGAGGAAGTAGGGAGGAATTTTGAAAGTCCAGATTACATTAGAGTTGTGCCGAGTAAAGACTCCAACTGATGGAATCGTGATCTATCTGTGCCTTCATATTGAATAAATATGGGATATTGGGAAAAAAGCCACTTCACAATGTTTTTTCAAGATAGTCCTTTGCCCAAAATACACCAAACCTTGTAGGAGCTATATACATATATCATATAACATATAACATATATTATATATGTGTGTGTGTGAATGTACATATATGTGTGTGTACATATATGTGTAGATATATTTAAATATATATTTATTTGTAAAATATGTATATATAACCAACACTAACATAGTTGCAGGTGACAGGACCCTGAGACTCCAAATTTGCTACCCAGGAAACTAGGTACACCACCACAAGAAAACAATATGACATAACCTTGTTGATAACCAAAGATGTTAAGAACAGGTACAACACAGGCATTCCTTGGAGATATTGTGGGCTTTGTTTCAGACCACCACAATAAAGTGAATCATGGGCATGTTTTGTTTTCACAGTGCATATTAAGTTATGCTGTGCTATACTGTAATGTATTGTGTGTAATAACACTATTCCTAAAAAGACAATATATAGACCTTACTTTAAAAAATGCTTTGTTGCTAAGAAATGCTAACAAATTGGGCACATGCTGTTGAAAAAACGGTGCTGATAGACATGCATGGTACTGAGTTGACATAAACTTTCAATGTGTAAAAAACACAATATCTGTGAATCACAATAAAGTAGAACACAGTAAAACAACATATGCCTGTATAGCACTTGCCTCAATTTCCTCTTCTAAGTCTCAAATGAAATGCAGCTAATTGGTGGGTCCAGAATATGAGCTGCCAAGGAGTTGTAAAAAAATTTAGCTTTCAAATTCTGCAGCAGAGGATGTACTGCAAAGAAGTAAGTGCCAAACAACCACATTCTCCAGTCCAGTTTGGCTATTTGGCATTCTGATGAATCTTTCTCTCTGCACTTAAAACCCAAATACGGAGTAATGTCAGGGAAGACGGCAGAGAAGGACACACTATGAATCCATCTTTTTACCTAGAAAACAGTTATGCTGAACAGAAACTGTCTGAAGTAGCGATTGAACCTCTGGAGTACATTTTAATGCTTTCAGCTTCCAGAAGAAGGCTTCGCTGGGAAATTGTGGCTCGTTTTGATCAATTGCAGTGACTACACACTCTCTACCTCACAGCCCTGTGGCAGGCAGGTGGGCCCATCTTTCTGGTGCAGCTTGCTAGAGCTAGGGTGAGAATTCAGGACCTTGTCCTCTAAATGTTGGAGTTTTGTGTTCTGACTGCTGATGGCTGCTGTTGCTTGCTGAGGTTAGGACAGAGAACCTGGCTGTCATTGCTTCATCTCCAACTTCTGGAAGTTTCCAGGAGATTTACATGAACGGCACCTGTTTTATTTCTTTATCTTTTTGGCACCCAGGCATTTAAACATTAGGACATTTAAAAGCAGCAGTGCATATGGCAGAATTTGTAAAGTCACCTCACATGCCAGCAGTAATGTATCATGCAAAAAAGTCAAAACAATTACTTTAGTTTTCTATCAGTTCAATCCGATGCAATTAACTACTGCTCTGCCCAATATTCAACCCACAATCCTCATGAAAGCATCAACTCTTCAATGAGAGTCCTGGAAGTTTTTGTGTAGTCAAATGGCACAAACTCTAAAGTTATCAGAATCCTGCATTCAGGAGAATGTCAGGGTCCTATCCATGAACTCCCCCAAAGAAGCAAGAATTGGACTGTAGCTAACCACAAACTGTTTTTTGAGAAGAAACAAAGCAAACAATAACTGTCTGTGGCTGAAAAAGTCCAAAACAAAATTTAAAAAGGCCAATGACAAAATTTACAAGGAAATTTGGCTATTTCTGTAGCACACAAAAATTGAACATAATAATTATTATTGCTGATAGCATATACTAAGACATATCAGAATTATAAGAATCTCATACAATTTTGGAACACATATTATTAACACATGTATATAAATATAACCCAAAGAATGTTAAAAACAATTTCATGTTTGACAATGCTTCCTGTATGATTTTAACATATCAAATAAGTCAAATATGTCTGCCTTGGACTTCAGGGGCCCTAATATACAAAAATTAGTTTGAGGTCAAAAGACTAAACTTAGAATTTGGAAAGCTTGTCAAATATCAAAGGTTTAAAACACTTGATATTATAAAGTATTATAGAATCACAAGTCACTGTAAAATAAGTCACTTGTTTAGCCAAAGTGGAAATCCAAAGATTTTATAAAGCATAAAATCTTTACCCTTTGATATCAAGGAGACAGTTTCCCAATAGTAAGATGCATTAAAGGCAGCATAGGCCAAACTGGATCTGTCTCTCTCATTCCTCTTTTTTCTTTTTTTTTTGTTTTTTTGTTTTTTTGTTTTTTTGTTTTTTTTGCAGTTTACTCAAAAGGTAAACAAAAATTCTTCACTATCTCTTAATACTATACAAAAATCTCGTTCAAAAGAGAAAATCAAATTTTACCTTTGCATAGTATATTAACACTAAAGCTAATTTTAATGAAATTTTATAAACAAATCCATCTGGTGAGATTTCTATAAATCTTCTATAAACTTTCATAATTTTCCCATTCTTTTCCCCAACTTTACATCCTTCTTTGTAGTGCTTCAATTTCAAACAATCCTAAAAAAACACTAAACTAGGCAAAATTATTTTCCCTTTTAATAAAAACTACTTTTCTATGTCTTCTTCTAAACTTTTTACCAAAAGCAAATCTTACTTTTAAAAATAGCCTTTGCATATAGAATTGCTTCTTTCATATCTAATAGTTTTAATTACATAAATAATGACTATTCTAAATCTCAGCAACCCTAGTTCCAGTGAAACACCTAGGATTACTTTATTTAATATAACATGACTTTAAGATTTTAAATTATTGAAGATAATTTTGAAACTAATTTTATTTATTAAAGATTACTAACATCACATGAACTAAAAGCCATTCCTCATGAAAACATTCTTGTAAAACAGCATAAAAGAGCCTATGTGGCCAATAATTATTCTTTCTGCACTTTATGCAAATAATCAGGCCAAGTATAATAAGACTAAAATTGATTTCCAAATCAATTGGTCCCACTATGATTTGTTGTTGGTAAAAATGGGGGACTGGAGAGAGAAAACTTTTGTTTCAAAAGAAACTGTAGTATACCTGCTATTAGATTCTAGCATTGTTCATTATTTTTGAGTTTTTATTATTTGTCCACAATTTAGATTGTGTCCTGAATTCTTTGCTGTCTACAGGTCTCCAAACTAGTTATTTCAAATGTTTCTTCCATTTTTCTCGTTTGGAATCACTAGAAATTAAAACTGATTTTCTTAAAGTCCTGCAAACTGCAGGTAGACAAAAACTTCAGGAGAAATAACAGAAACATATATATATAGAAATAATAAAATCTTCATGCCTGCCTGTTGATGTACTGACCCCCCAGAAAGTTCATTTGAATACCTGATTTGAACTATAATCTAGAACACTGTCATATTGCCACTGCAAACTGAAGACGCTTTAGAGACTAGAAAAAACAGTCTATAGACTGACCGCTCCCACACATTAACCTTTGCTTTTCTTGTTTCTCTAGAAATAACCTCTTACTAAAGATCTGTTTGCTTGCATCACATATAGGGGCCTACGCCATGCAATGGCACCTCCTGGAATGGGAGACAGTGGTTTAACTGAACTGGTCTATTCTCAGGACTGACTAGAAGAAGATATACAACAACATATTTAAATTTGTTCTTTTCTGTTTATTTCTATTTGTCTTTTCACTCCTTTGTCTACCTCTGTCTAACAACCTCTAATCCAAATCTTTCCAAAGCTATCAGGAGGGCTTTTAATATATGAATTGTTTTTTTTTAGGTTTCAAAGTGGGGACCAAAGGAAATCAAAATATTTTACCTCAACATATATTTCTTTGACATATTTTGAATGGCTACAATGGAGCCAGCAGACAGAAGTGGCCTTGCAAATTTGTCTTTAGTGGGGAAAATGTGCATCTGTAGAGAATCACCACTAATGCACCCAGGTCTTTCCTTTCTAGGCTTTTCCTGGATCTAAGAGAGATTGAGAGTTTGACACCTTTAAAAGCCTGAAAAGAAACACTTACCATCAATTTTCTCTGAGGACTGCTCATTATGAGACTTCATCTACATAACAAAGCCACCTTTGCTAGCCAGGCCTCTTCCTTTCTCCCTGTCATAATCTGTCTTGCACTAAACCTGATTTAGCCACACAATCTGTTTTTGCCCATGCTTTAAACCTGCATTCTTTCTGCATCTTTGAGATGATTCATAAGCTTCTGTACCTTGTTGAGGACTTGGGTCTTTATTCTGAAGGCTCCCGTACATAAAAGCTAAATAATTTATGTCTTTTCTCCCACTAAAAACGTCCTTGATTATATTGAAGAGATTTCCTTCTATATCTAAACTGTTGTGTGTTTTTATCAAGAAAGAATGTTGTGCCTTATCAAGTGCTTTTTCCACACCAATTAAGATGATCATGTGGTTTTTATCTTTCATTTAGGTAATGTGATGTATCACATTGATTAATTTTTGTGTGTTAAACCAATCTTTCATGTCAGAGATAAATTCCACTAAGTCTTGATTTATAATCTTTTTGATGTGTTATTGGATATGGTTTGCTAATATTTTATTAAGAGTTTTTGCATAAATGGTCATCGAGAAATTGGCCTGTAGTTGTCTTTTCTTGTGAGGTCTTTCTCTGGCTTAGAGATCAAAGTGATTCTGGTTTCATATGATATATTGGAAAGCATTTCTTCTAGCTGTACTTTTTGAAAGCATTTTAAAATATTAGTATTCGTTGTTATTTGAATGTTTGGTAGAATTTAGGCATGAAGCCATCTGGTCCTGGGCTTTTTTACTGTTGTTGGAAGGTTTTTGATAACATCTTTAATTCCTGTGTCTGTTATTGATCTAATCAGGCTTTATATTTCTTCCTGACTCAATCCTGGCAGGTTATGTTTTAATAGGAATTATCCATTTTCTCTGTGTTATTCAATTTGTGGGCATATAGTTACTTGTAATTTTCCTTTATGACTCTTTTTATTTTGGGAGCATCTGTTATAATTTATTTGATTTGTTTTACTTGAATCTTCTTTCTTTTTTCTTAGACTAGCTGTGAAGTTCTCAATTTTATTTTTTTCAAAAAAGTCAACTATTAATTTTATTGCTTTTTTCTCCCTATGGTCTTTCTCACTTCTATTTGATTTATTACTGTTCTAATTTTTATCATTTTCTCCCTTAAGTTATCTTGGGGTTTTATTTGTTCTTCCTTATTTACTTTCTTTAGGAATAATGTCAAACTAATTTTTTGAGATTTTCTTTTTTTTTTATTTATTGCTGTAAACTTTCCTCTTAGAATTACTTTTACTGCGTCCATAACTTTTGGTATGTTGTGTTTTCATCTTTGTTTGCATTACGATAACTTTTTAATTTCCCTTTTGATTTCTTGTTTGACCCATTGATTATTCAGGAATGTATTTTTAAATTTTCATGTATTTGTGGATATTCAAATTTTCCTCCTCTTACGATTTCTAGTTTCACATTGTTATGACCAGAGAAGAGAGCTGATATGATTCCAATCTTCTAAAATATGTTAAAACTTGTTTTGTGGTCTACCATGTGATCTCTCCTGGTGAACGTTCCATGAGAACTTAAGAGACTGTGCATTCTGCTGCCCTTTGGTAAAATCTTTTGAATATGTCCATTCAGTTCATTTTGTTTTTGGTGTTGTTAGCAAAACCAAAACTACACAAGTGAGACAACATCAAATTAAAAAGCTACTGAACAGCCAAACAAACACTCAGAAAAGTAAAAAGACAAATTATGACATAAGAAAAAATATTTTCAAACCATTTATCTGATGAGGGGTTAACATCCAAATATATAAGAAACTCTTGTGACTCAATAGCCACCAAAAAACAACAACAAAACAAATAGCCCTATTGAAAAGGGACAATTGCCTTTAGTAGACATTTCTTCAAATAAGACATACAAATGGCAACTAGGTATATAAAAAGGTGCTCAGCATCGCTAATTACCATAGAAATGCAAAGCAAAACCACAATAAGACGTTATCTCACACTCATTAAGCTGGCTGTAAGACAGACAAAAAAAAAAAAAAATAGCAAGTGCAAGTGAGATTGTGAAGAAATCAGAGCCCTTGCATAGTGTTGGAGGAGATGTAAAATTGTGCAGCTGCTATTAGAAACAATATAAAAATAAATAGAAATAGAATATCATATCATCCAGAAATCCCCTTTATGTGCATATATCAAAAAAACTGACATCAGGATGTCAAAGTGATATCTGCAATCTCATGTTTATTGTAGCATTATTCATGATATCCAAGATATGGAATTAATCTAAGTGTCCATCAGTGGATAAGTAGGTAAAGAAAATGTAGGATTTAAATACAATGAAATTGGTGACAACATGGATGAACCCAGGGGATGTTATGCTAAGTGAACTAAGCTAGTCACAGAAGGTCAACTATTGTGTGATTCTGGTAATAGGAGGTATCTAAAATAATCAAACTAACAGAAGCAGGAAATCGAATGGTGGATTCCAGGGACTGGGGGGAAGGGGAAATGGAAAGTTATTGCTCACTGGGAATAAATAAATTGTGTACAACATAGTGCCGGTGGTTTACAGTACAGTATTATGCACTTAAAAAATTGTTAGGTGTATGGATGTCAATTATTCTTACCACAAATAAAAGAAAAACAAGCAAATTTTTGGAGATGATAAATATATTTATTATCTTGATTGTGTTGATGATATCATGGGTTTTTTAAATCTCCAGATGTATCAAATTACATACATTAAACATGTGCAGGGTTTTTTAATATAATTTTACCTTAATAAAGCTGATTTTAAAAAGATCTGTCAATAGCAAAATGACACTTTTTTTTCAAGAAATGGTGCTTTGAAAATTCAATATTCACAGGCAAAAGGTTGAAACTGGACCATTACCATGCAACATATGCAAATAATAACTCAAAGTGAATCAAAGACCTAAGCATAAAAGCTGAAAATATGAAACTCTTAGATGAAAATGCAGAGGAATATCTTCATGATTTTGGAGTTGGCAATGATATCATGGATATGACACCAAAAGCACTGTTAACAACAACAGAAAAATAGATAAATTGGACTTTGCCAAAATTAAGTACTTTGTGTATTGGAGGACACTATTAAGAAAGTGAGAAGCCAATACATGGAATGAGAGAAAATATTTGCAAATCAGTATTTGTCAATGGGTTAATATCCAAATTACAAAAAATTTTAAAATTTAACCATACAACAAATAGTCCAGTTAAAAAATGGGCAAAGGATTTGAATAGACATTTCTCCATAGAAGATAAGCAAATGACCAATTAACACATGAAATATACAAATGACAAATAAGCTCATGGGGTCAGGCTCAACATCACTAGCCAATATGGAGTTACAAATCAAAACCACAATAAAATGCCACTTCACACCTACTGGGATAACAATAATGATAGGAATAATGAAATGGAAAATAGCAGACATTGAGAAGGATGGGGAAAAATTGGAAGTTTCATGGATTTCTGCACTATGTAAAATAGTGCAGCATCGGTGGAGCACACTTTGATTATTCCTTAAAAAGTCAAACATAGAACCCAGCATTTCCACTCCTATGTATATGTCCATAATAACTGAAAGCAAAAGCAATAACTCACAAAAATATTTACACGGATGTTCACAACAGCATTATTTACAATAGCTGAAAGTCAGTGGGACAACCCAAGTGTCCATCAACAGATGTACACAGTGTGGTGGACACATATAATGGACAAATATTCAGCCATAAAATGGAAAGCAATTTTATTTGCCACAACATGTACGGAACTTAAAAACATTATGCTAAGTGATGTGAGGTAGAAACAGAAGAGCAACGTGCTGTATTATTTCACTTACGTGAAGTACCCATAATAGGCAAAGTCATAGAAACAGAAAGTAGAATAGAGGGAACCAGAGGCCAGGCAGGAGGAGGAATGTGAAGTTATTGTTTAGTGGGTACATGGTTTATGTTGAGAATGATTAAGAAGTTTTGGGTACAGATGCTGATGATGATTATACAACATTGTGAATGTGTTCAGTGCCAACAAATTGCACATCTATAAATGGTTTAAAAATGTTATGCCTGGCAGGGCATGGTGGCTCACGCCTGTAATCCCAACATTTTGGGAGGCCGAGGTGGGAGGATCATGAGGTCAAGATATCCAGACAATCCTGGACAATATGGTGAAACCCCATCTCTACTAAAAATACAAAATTAGCCGGGCATGATGGCATGTGCCTGTGGTCCTAGCTGCTCGGGAAGCTGAGGCGTGATAATCACTTGAACCCAGAAGGTGGAGGTTGCAGTAAACCGAGATCACACCACTGCACCCAGTCTGGCGACAGAGCACGATTTGGTCTCAAAAAAAAAAAAAAAAGTTATGCCTATTTTACCACAATGAAAAATAAACCTACTAATAGTATCAACTTTATCACTCCACCTAACATAATCCAAACTTCCTTTTTATAAGTGAAAACATGACCTCCCCACAAAGTACTAGTAGTCTTTATGTCTTTTTTTAGGGGATGTTCGTTACTTTTTTGTTAAATCTAATTTGCAAATTAACATCATGTCACTTAAAAAATAACTTTTAAAAGAATAACCATCACTATACTCTATATAAAAGAGTAGCAAAAAGAGAAGAAGAACATCTTGTTTGACAGTAATAAATATGTATAGAACGAGAAGACCAATGGACTAGTAGTGCCATCTTTGCTTCATGTGGCCACAGTTAACACTTCCTTCCTCCGCTCTCCATTCTATGTATCCTTTGCCCTCGACTGGAAAGTAAGCCAGTCAGCATTTTTTACCTGGTGGGCTACTAAGCCCTCGTTTTTTCAAGCGATTCTCCTGTGTCAGCCACTCCTGAGTAGCTGGGATTACAGGCATGCCTTACCATGCCCGGCTAATTTCATATTTTTTAGTAGAGGCGGGGTTTCTCCATATTGGTCAGGCTGGTCTCGAACTCCCAATCTCAGATGATCTGCCTGCCTCAGCCTCCTAAAGTGCTGGGATTACAGGTATGAGCCACCAAGTCCAGCCTACTAAGCCCTCATTTTTAAGGGGTCCTAAGCCTTCACTGATGGGGTTACCCTTGTTTTTCATTAACTTTTACTAACAAAAATGACAGTACTAGTTTGAATCCTAGAGGACTCTCTGGAATCTCTATATATCCCTCTCTAAGCACAGTGTATAGTTGCAGTCATATGCACCTGTATTTTATAAACCTATCATCAGACAACAGAGGAGTCCCCCTTCCTTTTTGTTTTTTTGTTTGTTTGTTTTTTGAGACGGAGTCTCGCTCTGTCGCCCAGGCTGCAGGCTGGAGCGCAGTGAGTGGCGCGATCTCTGCTCACTGCAAGCTCTGCCTTCCGGGTTCACGTCATTCTCCTGCCTCAGCCTCCTGCATAGCTGGGACTACAGGCATCCGCCACCATGCCTGGCTAATTTTGTGTGTGTGTATTTTTGGTAGAGACGGGGTTTCACCGTGTTAGCCAGGATGGTCTTGATATCCTGACCTCGTGATCCACCCGGCCTCCCAAAGTGCTGGGATTACAGGCATGAGCCACCGTGCCCGGCCCACTTTTTTATTAGTTGGTTCAGGGCATCAGAATTCCAAACGGTAAATTTTTATTTCTGTGGAAGCATTACAGTTCCCCCAGTGGAGGCATTCTGCTCTTAGATATTAAAATCCTAAACTAGTATAAACTAAGTTCACGGATATGGAAAGAAAAATTTTGTGTGGTGATCATTAAGTATAATAGTAGCGGATGCCACTTCACCTCTACCCTTCCGATCCAGAGCTCTAATACTCTGAGTATGGGAGAAACTACAGAATGTGTTAATAACTGTTTCAGATAAACTTGCAGGCTGGAACCCTAATCTCAGAAGGCACCACCTCCCACCTGGTGACATAAGTGGTCTTGAATCTTCCATTTTATTGTTCTGTAAGGTCTGAATACATAAAAGAGCATGGTATTTGGTAGCCACAGCCTCATCTCTTTTACTATTAAGTCTGTAGGACAGAAGTGGTGATGTGTGGAACACTGTGGTGATAAACAAGCATTCAGGACGTCCACGTTGGTGGTGCTAGAAGCTTGATGGACACTGAGTGTAAACCCATATCCAGAAAAAGTTTCCACTTCAGGGGAGGAAACTGCTCTTCCCTCCAGAGTATATTGGGCCCAATTTAATTCCATTTCAAATTGATGTTTGTTTCAGTGCCATGCAACTGAAACTTTTCATGGAAGAATTTCAGTTTATATTTGTTGTCCTGATATAACTATTAAGAGTTATCCCTGTCCTCTCAAAAGTGTCCAGATTAAGAGAAAAATTATATTTTCAGCTTCCATGCTGGGGACTAATATTGGTCTCATTTTTTGGCAGTTTGGGCTCTAGCAGTTGTATTAGCCAGGTCATCCTTGGGCCCAGGAAGCTAATGTTGAGCTTTTACAGAACCTACATCTATATAACCATGCTTGATTAATAAGGAGATATATATATATATATCCTTTTGAAAAAAAAGCTTCAGAGTTAAGTGTAGGCCAATCTCAGTTTCCATTTCTATTCTAGTAACCAGTGGATGTCTTAAATCCTTATCTTCAATAGGAGACTCATTTTGGATGAACAATTGCAGTAATTTGAGTTACTTTTTCCATTGTGTGTGACAGACCATCAGACTCTTATTATTCAACAGTATATATATCCTCACTTCCTTTATCCCATTTCTTTTTTTTTTTTTTTTTTTTTTTTTTTTTTTTGAGATGGAGTTTCACTCTGTAGCCCAAGCTGGAGTGCAGTGGTGCAATCTTGGCTCACTGCAATCTCCGCCCCCGGAGCTCAAGCGATTCTCATGCCTCAGCCTCCCAAGTAGCTGGGACTACAGGTATGCACCACCATGCCAGACTAATTTTTTTTTTTTTTTTTTTTTTGTATTTTAATAGTGACGGGATTTCACCATGTTGCCCAGGGTGGCCTTGAACTCCTTAGCTCAGGCGATCCACCTGCCTCAGCCTCCCAAAGTGCTGGGATTACAGGCATGAGACACCATGCTGGGTCCCTTTATCCCATTTCTATTTTGACCACTCCAGAATCTTCTCATTTAAAATTTTGGCTATTAACTGCTCTGGTAGTAAATACTTTATTAATCAAGTTTTTGTGCCATAAACAGAATTTACTATAGTTATTTAAAGCAGTAAATGATGTAATACATTTGTGCTTACAAAGCCCTTGGAAGAGAAGTGTGACCAGCCTGTGTGCTGGGAAAGAAAGGCTCCCAGAAACTAACTCATCAGGAGAACTGCAATCTATGACAATGTTGTGAGGCTGGAGCATCTGGAGGCTGCTTTTGGAGCAGATGAGTTGAAGAAGGCAGCACAATAACCAAAATTCAAGGATCAAAAGTCAGAATCAGAGAGCCTCACCATATTGGAAACATGTTTCTCTCCACCACTAGTGAAGCTGGTGCCCTCTATTGGAAAACTGGGTATGGTTACTTCCTTCTTGACCCCTGGACATGATAAACTGGATGTTGGAATACTCTTGCAGGAAAAAGGGAGCAAAGCAAAACCACACACAAACAGAAAACGTGGTTCCATAACCCTGTTCTGTAGCTACAAACAGCAAAGGAAGGCAGAATATGGCCTCCTTTTCATCTTTACCTTCCAAATCTCACAGGATGATTCTAATTGTTGAAACGTAATTTTCATCTAGAACTCTTGCTGCTAAGAAATGTAGCAGCATGGGTTTTTGTTTTTCACGTTCTTCAGTGGAGGAACACACTAAGAGAGATAAGAATGGATACTAAATGCCAAGAGATCATCTTCACAGACACAACAGATCATCAGCACGTGATCTCATACGTCACCCTGTGCTTGTGTATGTGAACTTCTTAATGGTAGTACCCATGGCTAAAACAGAACACTTGTTATCTGGAAAGCTCCCAAAATTTCTTCAATTGAATTGACAGATTAAGTAAAAATATTTACAAGTGGGGAATATTTATATCTATAAAAATGATGTTTTTATGCAAGGAATGTAATAAAAGTGGTAGGGAAAGTTTTCTTCCATATCATATGTAGGATAGATGAAGAAATCAGTAATGTTTTGCCAAGGAGATAGTTCATTCAGTGAAATGATGACATAATAGCTTTTATATGCCGTGGTAATTTCCATGGGGAAGAGAGATTTTATATATATTTAGCAGAAGTAGAAAAAAATTGAAGCAAGATATTAATGAAAATTTTAGAAAGCAGGCTTTTGGCTCAATTTGAGAAACAGATTTCAAAAATTCAGGAAATACTGCCTTGTGCTGCCACATGTTTTGACTCCTGGATGGTGTGGTGTGGGCCAGGAGGAATGCATTCTTGCTCTGTTCTTCTCAAGTAGACTGAACTACAGCAAAAGTTTCCCAAAATGTTTTAGGAAAATTGTTTCTTTGAAATGATTCTAACTGTTGTTTAAACAGATTCCAAGATCAAATACATTTATTCAATCCTGAATGCCTTCTATTCTTAGTGCAGACTCCTCCTCAGAGATTTGTGCATTCTAATGAAAATTATGAATATCCAGATGCATTAGTATTTATTTTTACTGCAGAAAACTTGTACAATTAAAACAAAACAAAATCAAACTAAACACCTTAAGAAAATGAGAAAACATTGAGGAAAATTTCCAGGACATTGGTCTGGGCAAAATTTTCCTAAGTGATATCCCACAAGCAAGGACAACAAAAGCAAAAATGGACAAACGGGATAAGATCAAGTTAAAAAAGCTTTTGCACAGCAAAGGAAACAACAAAATGAAGAGACAACCCCAGAATAGAAGAAAATATTTTCAAACCAGCCATCTGACAAGTGACTAATACCCAAAATATATGAGGAGCTCAAACAACTCCATAGGAAAAAATCAAATAATCTGATCAAACAATGGGCAAAATATCTGAATAGACATTTCTCAAAAGAAGACATACAAATAGCAGATAGGCATATGAAAAGGTGCTCAACATCACTGACCATTCAAAAGTTGCAAATAAAACTACAATGAGATATCATCTTACCCCAGTTAAAATGACTCATACCCAAAAGACAGACAATAACAAATGCTGGCGAGGATGTAGAGAAAGGAGAACACTTCTACGATGATGATGGGAATGTAAATTAGTAAAGCACTATGGAGAACAGTTTGGAGGTTCCTCTACAAAGGTAAAGACTGAGCTATCATACGATCCCACTGCTGGGTATATACCCGAAGAAAGGAAAGCAGTATTTCAAAGAGGTATCTGTACTCCCATGTCTGTGGCAGCAGTGTTCACAAGAACTAAGATTTGGAAGCCACCTAAGTGTCCATCAATAGATGAATGGATAAAGAAAATGTGGCACATATATACAAAGGAGTACTATTCAGCCATAAAAAAAGAATGAGATTCTATTATTGGCAACAACATGGATGGAACTGGAAATTGTTATGTTAAGTAGAATAAGCCAGGGATGAAAAGAAGACAAATATCGCATGTTCTCACTTATTTGTGGTATCTGAAAATCAAAACAATTGAACTCACGGACATAGACAGTAGAAGGATGGTTACCAGAGGCTTTGAAGGGTAGTGGAGGGTTAAGGGGGAAGTGAGGTCGCTCAATGGGTACAAAAATTAGAAAGAGTAAGACCTACTATTTGGTAGCACAGCAGGGTGATTGCAGTCCATAATAACTTAATTGTACACTTTAAAGTAACTAAAAGAGTGTAAATGGATTGTTTGAAACGCAAAGAATAAATATTGAGGTAATGGATAGCCCACTGTCCGTGATGTGATTATTTCACATGTAATGCCTGTATCAAAGTGTCTCACGTAGCCCATAAATACATACACCTACTATGTACTCACAAAAATTAAAAACTAAATATTATTTTAAAAGCATTGGAAATGCTTTAGGGGACCCTGAAAACCATGGTTAAGCATCATAGCATGTTTAATTTTGTTTTTTTAACCTCATACTATGATGTCTCCACTGTGGTGTGCACAGCATGTCAAAGAGGTAGTAAATGAGAGAGGGGAAGAAAAGTATGAGGGAGGAATAGGAAAGAAAGGGTGAGGAAAAGAAGAAGGAAAAGAAAAACAAGCAGGAAGAAAATGAAATATAAAAAGGAAGAAGAAGAGAGGAATGATCATTGGGATTTATGCACATAATTGGCTCTAGGTTATATCAATTTTTTTCTCCAAATCTTTTACTTTTTATTGTGGAATATAAAATACGTCCCAGAAAAACGCCAAAAAAAAAAGCATTCCAGAAATTTGCAGATTAAAAAGCTTCAAGTCTCTCTCAGTCTTTTTAAGTGTGTCTGCGTTTGTTACAAAGTCTTTGAGACGATGAAAGATATTCCTACCCAACAATACTGTTTAGGTTCAACATGGAAAGGAGTCTGGCGACGACCTTCCTAACCCCTAGCAGCCACAGTGCTGCCTGTTCTTAAGAAGCTGTCAAAGTTAGGAGATCGCTGTACTAAAAGGAATGATTTATTTTTATTTTATTTTTTTTAATTACAATAGTCACAACCTAGAAAATTTGAAAACAAGGCACTCAGGGTGATTCAGGAGAGTGGCATTGTAACAATGCACTTAAGAATAGGCTATATTGCAATATGATACACTTCATAGTTACCTAGGGAAGAAAATCAATTTGGAAGAAAAGCATGCTTGGTTAGGCAGTAATTTTTCCAGAAACCAATATAATGAACACCACGAAGAATTAGAAACAATGACACTAAAAATCATTAGATTTCTGCACAGATGAGGGATTTGCATAAATCCCATTTGATGCCAAATGGGCAACAGAGTATTGATGCTGCTCTCTGAGGACAGGATTTGGATAAATTATTTTGTGAGTATAAAACCAGGGGATCTTCTTGCAGTTGCTAAACACAGCTTTGAAAAACCATCAGATACAACATTCATGAGCTAACAAAACTCAACTGTATACCTAACCCTTGCTGGTGCTTCTTGTCTTTCATTAATAAATGAGTAAAATCAGAAGTTGTTTAGATGGAAAACAAGCCTTGGGTTTATGCACACACTGCCTTGGGGAGTTGTGCAAATACATTATTTCAAAGGTAAAGGTTCAATTATAAGCTTATTTTCTAATTGATGTCACTTTACTCTGCAGGGAAAGATGCTCATTAAGTGAAGTGTTTCACAGCTTGGCAGAAATGTAGATATAAAGAATGCTCATGCCTGTGCCTTCCTCTTTCTAACAGATACATCAAGCCATCTAATGGCACCAGCTCCTCATACATTATCGCTTTAATATCCTCAGCTTCCTTATTGTACCACAGGTAAACATTTGCAATGCTTGCATACTAACAGTCTATTTCAGATGCAATTACTATGCTGGCGGTACTCTGGGTCACAAGATGGAAGTGTCTTAAGTAGCAAGCAGGAAGAAAGGTGGAAAGTTTTTCCACATGACTATTTCACATTGAAGCTCCATCAATGTGTCTGGTGTTTTGGGATGCCAGTGAACTCAGGAGAAGCCACTCTTAAGTGTTACAGAGGAAATAAGCCAAAACAGAGCACCTCCGTATTTGATATTGGTCAGTCATTGCCAAGTATTTCTTTTTTTAAAATAATGCACTAAAAACTGTATTTTAAATTTCAAAGATTTTGAAAATTATGAATCAAAATGTCAAGTATCTAGAAAATTGTTGTGTAAAATTGCATCCTTTAACTGTGCAGCATTTTCTGATTTCTCTGTCTTTCCCTCAATTTAAAGATAAGGAAACGGAAACTTTGAGAGCTAAACTGCGTTTCTCAAAGTCACTTAGACAGATAATCAAAGTATCTGTCTTGCGTTCCACATTTTGTTATTGAAAGGGGTGTGGGTGAAAGAGAGACTTTTCTAAGGGTCAGGAAAAGTAAATAATGCAATGTGAAGATTAGATCAGAGTGGAGAGAGTCGGAGACTAGCTAGAGTACAACAGAAAGGTACAGACTGGAAAAAAGAAAGAATTTCCAGAAAACCTTAGGACAATAATGCACAGGATGTGGGCACGGATGAGATGTGCAGCCAGTGAGGCTCATACATTTCAAAGTCATCTCACTTTTCAGCCTGGAAATAATTGCCTGGGTTCTCATAGACTTATCACTGGCCAAGAAAGGCTCATCTAGCTATTTCAGGATGCAATATATTATAGGCCTAATTTGCCTCCACTTGAAACTCTGTCAGCTGGAAAACTGGCTGTCCTTGCTTTGCATTTTATCAGTCCATCATGATCTATATTTTGGTAAAAATTGTAATTCTTGACTTTCACAATGCAACACTAAAGCTCTGACTCCCACTCTTGACACAAAACTTCATAAGGAGTATTCAGTACAAACTTCAAAGCATTATTTATCTTCAAAACCCTGATTATTGGTTAAAGAGAAAACTATGAAGACCTCTCTTTTACCCACTTGCCTGATTCCTCAATCTGTAAAACATGTTATTCTCGACTCAATATCTATAAAACTACTGTAGAGCTTAATCTCCATGGAAATTATTTCTCATAATAAGAGCTCAGTTTTCTGCCTACATAGTGAAAGTGGACAGAGAAAAGCAAGTAATACCAATAATAGACCTAATTACAGCGTTCCTAAGAAAACAAAACATAGCTACATGATGGCGAGCTAAAGGATGTTAAATTGCCTTACACAGGGCAACAATAAAGAAGTTTCTGAGACTATAGATTTAAGCGACTCTTAGATTACTTTAAAGACAAACACAACCCTGTGTTTGTGGTATTGTCATTTATTTTAAAAGAATAAACATTTGGCTAATAAAAATACATAGGATGGGTAGGGACAGGAAACTATCACCTAAATAGTGTGACAACATGGAGTTTCTGGCTAGAAGACATGAACTTTAAATCTGACTTCACCACTCAGTAGCTGAAGTCTCTTCATATCTCTTAATCTCAATTTCCTATTCTGGAACTTAGTAGTCATAATAATATTATTATTATTTGAGTGTGCTCAAACCAAAGGTTTTCTTTGAATTACTAATTGAAATATGTACGCAAAATCAATGTATAAGCTGCTAGTTCAATAAAATATGTGTGTTAATTTTTAAAGTACTGCAAAGCTGCCTTAAAGATTTGAAAAACTAACTTAAAGGAATGTACTTTTCTGATTACAGTTTTCTAAGAACAGATTTTCCAATAAAGCTGTATAACTAGAATCACTGATTCTTTTCTTTGCCACAGAAAGCAATCTAAGGCTGCCAATACGCAGTGTTGTTTCTTACTGACTTGTACTGACTTGTAAGCAGTTACTCAATATAATGCCTGTCACTGATTCCCATCCACTTTCTTACCTAAATGTTACTGCGTCCCCTTCTTCAATTCCCTTCACAGATGAGCTACAAACCGAAGAATAAATTCTCCCAAGTAGCAGCAGCAATTAAGGCACAGAAGATAATGCACCTAGACCCTAAGGGAGCAAACAAGTACACTGAAGAAGTGAAGAACTTACCATCCCAAAATGTGCGTAATTGGGATATTGATTACTTCAAGCTGAAAAAATTAGAGAAATTGTAGTTTCTGACAGAGTGAGCTCACTGTTCTTCCTACATGCAGCAAGCCATAAAGATTCCTCTGGGAGGGGTGCCCTCCTCATATTAGGGCAATAAAATAGCCCTTATCACCAGAGACTGAGAACTGGGGACTGCAATGTATCTGAATAATTATACTTGTCCAAATAACTCTTATCTTCCGCTAGTTTTACACCCCACTTCCATATATCTCCTAGTTCAATCCCCTAGAAATTCGTTGCCCTAGCCAGATTTTCTTTGTTCTGTCATTTCTTCTCAAATGTATTGTTCTTTGTCTAAAAGGTATAAAAACATCTTGTTTTGGTCACTTCTTCAAACCTTACACTCTTATGAAGAGCCTAATGTACACGTAAAACTAATGAAATCTAGGTATGTTTTTGTTTTCTTAATCTGTCTGGTGTCAATTTGGTTTCTAGATCCCGACAAAGAGCCAAGTGGGGGTTGCAGGTGACCTCCGACTCCCATGCCACACCCTTGGGGAAGGGAGTCATCACTCAGCTTGTCACCTGCAGGAGTCCTCAGAGCCCCAGGTTATCCAGTCTTCCTTATCCCTGACCTCATCAGCAGGGCCCGATTCTTTAATGTCTTAAATCTCCTATAATTAAACCGTTCTTCTCTGTCTCCTTGCTGACATTTAGGCCTCATCACTTCTCTCCTGGATTACTTCTTCAGTGTTCCTGCCTCCAACCTGGCCGCTTGTCAAACCATCCTTCTTTCTCCATGTTGAGTCTGTCATAACATACCAAGCTGATTAAGTCACTCCCTTTTTAAAAATGTTCGAATTTTATCCCATCCTTCTCAGAATAATCTCTAAACTCCTTATCACAGACATGAGGCCTCTGGGGACCTGCTGCCACCTGCTCACCTCCCCACACTCCCTACTCTGCACCTCAGCTGCTCCACCCACGTCAAGGCTCTCCCATTCTTCTTCTTCTTCTTCTTCTTCTTCTTCTTCTTCTTCTTCTTCTTCTTCTTCTTCTTCTTCTTCTTCTTCTTCTTCTTCTTCTTCTTCTTCTTCTTCTTCTTCTTCTTCCTCCTCCTCCTCCTCCTCCTCCTCCTCCTTCTTCTTCTTCTTCTTTTTTTCTTTTTTTTCTGAGACAGTTTTGTTTTGTTGTCCAGGCTGGGGTGCAGTGGCACCATCTCTGCTCACTGTAACCTCTGCCTCCCAGGTTCAAGCAATTTTCGTGTCTCAGCCTCCTGAGTAGCTGGGATTACAGGTGCCGCCACCATGCCTGGTTGATTTTTTGTATTTTAGTAGAGACAGGGTTTTACCATGTTGCACATGCTGTTCTCAAACTCCTGAGCTCAGGCAATCTGCTCCTCTCAGCCTCCCAAAGTGCTGGGATTACAGACGTGAGCCACTGGGCCTGGCAGCCTCTCGTCTTGTTAACATGAAGGTCTCTCCTACTCATTATGTTTTTAAATTTTCTTAATGGTTCATTAAAATATGACTCGCATACTAGAAAGTTAACAAGTCAATTGATTTTGGTATATTCATGAATCATGCAACCATCACTGCAGTTGAGGACATTTAGGACATGTGTATCAATTCAAAGAAGCCCTGCACCCATATTCCACTGTGTAGACAGATCACAGTTTGTTTATCAGCATCAACCGTAGGCAGGTATTAGGTTGTTTCTATCTTTTGACTGTATAAATAATGCTGCTATAAACATGCATGTTTCATCTTTTGTGTGAATATATGTTTCCATTTTTCTTATGTATGTATCAAAGAGTAGGGTTTTCAGATCACATGGTAACTCTATGTTTAATCCTTTGAGGAACATCCAAACTGTTTTACAAGGTGGATGTATCATTTCAAATTCTGCCAACAGCGTATGAGGGTTCCAATTTCTCCATATATTTCCTGATATCTATTATCTGTCATTTGGGTTTTGGCCATCCTAGTGGGTATGATGTAGTGCCTAGTTGTGGTTTTTGATTTGCATTTTCCTGATGACTAATGATGCCAGGCACCTCTTCATGTGATTATCAGCTATTTGTAGATTTTGCTGGGAGATAAATCTATTCAGATCCTTTGCCAATTTTTAGTTTGTGTTATTTGTCTTCTCCTTATAAATCTCCGAATTGAGTTGTAAGAGTTTTTTTATATATTACTCTAGAAACAATTTGCTTACCAGATATATGATATGCAAGTATTTCCTCAAAATCTGTAGTAAGTCTATTCATTTTATTAATGATGCCCTTTGAAGCCCAAAGTGTTTAATTTTGATGAAGTTCAATTTATCCAGGTTTTTTGGTGGGGTTTTCTTGGAGTTATATTTAAGAGTATTTTGCCAAACCTAGGATCATGAAAATGTAGCTCATTTTTTTTCTGAGTTAATAGTTATAGCCTTGAATTCATTTTCAGTTATTTTTGTGTATGGTGCAAGATAAGCATCCAAATTTATTCTTTTGGATGTTTATATCCAATTATCCCTGTGATGTCTATTAAAAAAAATATTTTCCCCATTCCATTGTCTTGGCAAGCTTGCAAAAAGTCGGCTGATCACTTAGTTTTATTTCTGGGGTCTCAGTTCTGTTCCATTGATCTATAGGTCTATTCTTGTGCCAATGCCTTGTTTGGTTTGGTTTTGTTTTGTAATGAGATATGAGACTGGGTATTTCACACTCTCCTACTTGGTTCTTCTGTTTCAATATTCCTTGGTGATTCCATATTTCCTGCAATTCCATTTATTTTACAATCAGTTTTCAATTTCCAAAAAAGTCAGTTAGATTTCTGACAGGCATTGCATCAAATCTGTGTGTCAATTTGGGAAGTATTGCCATCTTCAAATTATTAAATCTTCTGGTCCATGAATACAAGATGATTTTCCATTTATTTAGACCTTTAATATTGTACAGGAATGTTTTTGTAGTTTTCAGGGTACCAATTTTTATCTCACGATTAAATTTATTTTAAAGTATTTTTTTGTTATTCTACTCTAAATGAAATTATTTTCTTAATTTTAAGATTTTTATTGTATCACATTGAAATATAATTAATTATTTTTATTGACCTTGTATTCTTCAACGTTGCAGAATTTGTTTATTCATTCAGATTATTTTTGAGTGGACTCCATATCCCAGGTCATGGTCATCTGAAAATAGAGATAGTTTCAATTATTTCCAATATAGAAAAATTTCTTTCTTTTTCTTGACTAATTCTCTGGAGAAACGAATACAATAAAATGTTCAATAAAAGTGACTAGAATGAACATATTTGTCATTTTAAACTTAGAAGAAAAATATTCCATCTTTCATCATTAAGTATAATGTTAGCAGCAGGATTTTCATAGATACCCTTTATCAGGTTGAAGATGTTTCCTTCTATTTCTAATTTGTTCAATACTTTTGTCATAAAATCGTGTTAGATTTTGTCCAATCTTTTTTCTGCAATTAAAGAAGTCAAGTGATTTTTGTTTGTTATTCTATTGTATATTGCATTAATTTTCATATGTTAGAAATTAGAGTAAGATTTTTCTAGGATTTTGTATCCATAGATTTGTTTCAATAAATACATTGGACATTTTTGGAATTTTGTGACAATTTACAAAAATCTGCTCTCAAACTGTGTAGCCTAGAAATTTCAAAAAAAAAAAAAAAAGGAAAAGTTAGATATGTCACGAATGCATAAAATATATGTAGCTATTAGCCTATTTTATGATTTACTACTATAAAATATACACAAATCTATTATAAAATGTTAACATTTACTAAGACTTTTGCACACAAATGCTTACAGATCAGATGTAATGCCATTCATAGTCAAGAGAGATGTAAACAAATATAAGCAGTATTAAATAATTACTGCATATTTACATTACATACTGTACCACTGTAATCATTTCGTAGCCACTTCCTGTTGATATCATGGTAAGCTCAAGTGTTGTATCTGCTTAAAACACCTTGCGACACTCATCATCTCTGTGTGAGCAGTTCATTTTTTCTAGGAAATTGCACATGACAGTATAAAGTGATCTTTCCTGGTTGTCGGGTCTTTTTCATCATGTTTAGTGCAACAGTATAAACTTTAACACCATGGGACCCATACAAAGTGCCACTAGTGATACTGGAAGTGCTTCCAAGAAGCAAAGAAAAGTCATGGCATTCAAATAAAAAGTTAAACTGTTTGATGTGTACTGTAGATCGAAGTCTGTAGCTGTAACTACCTGCCATTTCAGACAGACAACTTGTCTAGTAAACAGACTATGTAAACTCACACTATTGATAAATACAGTAGAATACTGTAAGTATATTCTCTCTTCCTTATGACTTCTTAATGACATTTTCCTTTCACTTACTTCCTTGTAAGAAATACAGTGTATAATACATATAACGTACAAAATATGTGTTAATTGACTATTATTTGTAAGCTTCTGATCAACAGAAGCTGGGGGGTGTCAAATGTTATATGTGAATTTTCAACTGCACAGTGAATCAGCACCCCTAGCCCTTACGTTATTCAAGAGTCAATTGTATTCTATTGTGGACTTTTGCATCCATATTTATATTAAAAAGAACTCTATAATGTTTGTATCTTGCGAGAGTTTTTGTCTCATTGTAGTACTGGCCTCATAGAATGAGTTAGGAAGTGTTCTCTTCCTCATTTTTTCAGGAGAAGCATTTGGTAGATTGGTGCTACTTCTTGCTTAATCATTTGGCATGGAATTGGTCTTTCCTATGAAAAGCCTATATGGGTAGTTTCTTTTTTCTAATTACTTATTCAATCTCTTTATTTCTTATACATCTGTTCATATTGTCTATCTCTTCTTGACTCATACAATTATTCATAGTATTCCTTTGTAATTCTTTTTATTCATGTAAGGTTAGCAGTAATGTATTCTCTTTTATTTCTGATTCTAGTAGTTTTAAACTTCCCTCTGTTGTTTTTGGTTCATGTAGCTGAAAATTTGTAAATTTCATTGATCTTCTCAAAAAGTCACTTTGTTTTCATTGGTTTTTCTCAGCTGTTTATTCTGTTCTCCATTTCATTAATTTCCACTTTAATATTTATACTTCTTTTCATTTGGTTTTAGAATTAGTTTTGTCTTATTTGTTCAGGGTCTTATCTAAAAAGTTAGGTTGTTGATTAAGTTTTTCTCCTTTCTTAAATTAGGCATTTAAGTATAATTTTTTTTTCTTTAAGCACTGCCTTAGCAGAACCACATAAGTTTTGGTATGGCTTGATATGTGTGTCTTCATTTTTACTTATCTCAAAGTATCTTCTAATTTCCCTTTTGATTTCCTCTCTGGACCATTGGTTTCTTAGAGTATACTTTTAGTTTCCTATTTGTGAGTTTCCCATTTTTTTGCTCTTATTGATTTCCTATTATTTTCTTTGTAGTTGGAGAAGATAGTTAACATTATTTTTTGTCATTTTAAGCTTACTGAGATTTATTTTATAACCTAAATATAATATGGCCTACCCTGAAGAATGTTCCATGTGCACTTGATAAGAATGCATATTCTGGGATTATTTGGTGGAGGGTTCTCTAGATGTCTATTAAGTTCAGTTGGTTTATAGTATTGTTTAAATATTCAATTTCTTCATTATCTTCCTAGTAATCTGATTGATTATTAAAACTGGGATACTGAACTCTCCAACTATTCATTTTTAATTGTTTATTTCTCCCTTCATTTTTGTCAAATTTTCCTTCATGTATTTTGGAGTTCTGTTGTTAGGAGCATATGTAATGACAATTGATATCTTTTTCTGCAGATTGTCACTTCCTTAGCTGACACATTACAGGGTAAGATAAAATTAGTATAAGCATGTAGCACAGAGTTGACTCAAAGTGAAGTGCACATAATGTGTTCACAGTGCTGTGTGTACACCTCCAACACAAAACCCTTTATTTATAGCTGTTTGTATGCTTTTCATGCCTACTAGAACATGCACGCTTTGAAACAAGGCTATGTGACTCATTATAAGTCTAGTGACTGCCATAGTTCATGGCATTTTAGATGAAAATAGTATTCAATGAATGAATGAATGGATTTTGAAAATACTGTTATATAAAGAGAGAATGCATGGCACATAAGGGCAATTATAATTCAAACTTTTCACTTCTGTCTTTAAGGAGAAAGGTCAATGGTTACTAGCACACAGGTTTTTAACTACCTCTCTAGCATTGTTCACTTGAGGAAATCACTGAACCTCACAGAACCTCAGTTTCTTTATTAGTCAATGCACTTCCTATCTCTCAAAACACTTTATGGAAATGAAAAGGACAAAGAATGTAAAAATATTGCCAAATGTTAAGGTGTGAAATGGGTATGTCTATTGAAGGGGAGGCTGAGATAAACCTTTGGCTTTGCAATTTACTGTCTTCAAAACCTTGCGTAAGTTACTTCTAAGGTTTGTTTCTCTGTTTGTAAAAATAGGATAACAAGAGTAACCTTTAAAGATTGTTTTATATGGCATATGCAGGGTGCTCTCTGCAGTACCTGACTCACTGAAGATAGCACTTACATGTGAGGTATCATTATTACTGAAACTGCTATAAATACATGATATTTCTTAGATGTCATAGAATTCTAAGGCAGTGGAACACATTATTGTTACGAAGAGAAATCTTCACCTACGAATTCAGCAAAAAAAAAGAGACATAAAAATGCTATTTTTATAAAAAGCAAAAGGACAAAAGTGGCATTCATGCCTGTTTCCTAAATAAAAAATGTTACATGTGAGAATAGAGAAAGCGTTATGATAAGTTTAAAATAATTTTTAAAACTAGAATAGAGAAGATTCTGTTTAAAAAGCATGTATTTGCAAAGACATATCAGCGATTATGATATCACTTACTAAAAGTAAAGGAGTTCTCCCACCAAGTAAGCATAGAGAAAATTTCACCAAATACTCATGATTTCTTTGGATAATCCTGGTAAAGTGCTATGAAGATAAAGTAACTTGTATGAGATAACTTAGTATCTTAAAAATATTAAGAATATTTATATCTTGTCTCATTTGAAGATGACTATGAAAAACATGGTTGTTGCTTGCTACCAAAGCAACTTTTTTTTGAACACACAAGTCTACAGCATGAATCGTTAGTTTAATCAGAAAATCATTTCAGGCACCTAGTGTCCATAAAAATGAGCATTATTTTTTCTCTCCTACCTTATCCAGCCCCTTGAAGTTTCTATACAAATGTTTCCTGAAGTTTCCACTCCCTCCACCACCACCCCCAAAACTCTGTAGGAGAGACAGGACTCAGTTATGCACCAAAAATGAAATTAAACGTGATGATTTGTCCTCTGGAACTGTGCTGTACATAGACATATTTGGCATGACCCAAATACCGGCAGAAAAAAATGTTAAATCTCTCTCATCCTCAAATACCTCCCAAGAAGGAATTATATGACTGGCTTATGAGAACAAATGCATAAGAAATTACCATAAATTAGACTGTATTTTCTAAGGAGAGTAGATGACATTTCAAAATCCAGTGTCTTCAGGGTGGTCCTTCTTAGTTGGCATCCGCAGAAGGGAGCTGAGCTGCTAGAGGGGCACTGAGTCTGGAGTGGGGCTGCGTGGGTGTAAATTCCAGCTTGCTACTTTTTGTCATGAGAATTTAGACAAAGAATTTAGAGTCTCTGTTCCTCAGTTTCTTCTTTTGTTAAATAAGTTAATAAAAGCACCTACTTTCTACTTTCTGGTTATCATAAGAATTAAACCAGTTAATACATATGAGAGGCATAGAACATTACCTGACACATCATAAGTGATATATAATTAATTGTCTGTTCAGTAAAATCAGTGAAGGACATACAGATAGTTTTTGAACAAATATTATTTTAAAAATATACCAGACACAAATATTAAATAACCATTTTGAATAATTCATTAACTCAACTATTTATTGAATATCATTAATCATGTCAGCAATTAATTATATTAATCATAAACATATTTATTATCACCCCTTAAAAGGAGACACAGATTCTACCCTTGAGAGATTTACAGACAAAAGTTGAAGGAGCCTCTATGAGAGCTTCAAATTTAAAAGTGCAAAATTGTGTGTAACTGGTCTACTCATGCCAATTTGTAAAGATCATTTTACAGTGATCCTTTGATCAAAGAAGTGAAAGAATTTATGTCCTTTTGAATTCCTTTATGAGATCATATATTTTCATTTAAATAGAAATGTGCTTTTCAAAACACACCTCAGTACTTCACCTGCTGTCTGTCACCTACTAATATATTTCTTTATTCTATATGACTATTTTTTCTGCCAATATAAAAAACCATAGGTATTATATCATGTATCATGTAATATATGGTATGACATATAATTTATATATGACATATTAACATGTCATGTTTTCATATGAGAACATGAAAAATCTGAGCTCTATAAATTATTTTCTGCCTAAGGAATATCTATTACACATGGCATAAACTTCAGGTACAGCCCGCTAAGCATGGACATTTCTGGCTACTTTCTTTCGTAGTTGAAGAGACACAGTGTGTCTTTGCTCCCTGAGAGAAGCCCAACTGCCATCCAGAAAGTGCACTCTTAAGGGGGCTTCCATGCACGTAGATGAGTGTTGTAGACTGTGCAAATCCATGGAGTGCCATACACGTAAATAGTAGCCCTCTTTTCCACGCAGCAAAATCCATCCTTGGCAGAATTGAGACAAAGGCCAAAATAGTCATGCGGGCCTGAACCGGACTCTAGACTCAGTGGTCAGCACAGGCAATTATTTCTCCTGTATACATAGGTGACTTGAACACACAAGCAGAATTTAAACCACACACACACAAATTATTACTGATTCCAGAAGTTTTGGAGTAACTGGGATTCAAAGTAATAACAATTGATATTAGTTATTGAGCAGCTACAAGAATCAGATACCAAACTAAGTGCTTCATTCATGTCATTCACTAATGTAGCTGTATTAACATCTACTCTATTACACGTAAGGACACTAAGAGTCAGAAAGTTAACAGACTCTCCAGAGCTCATGCAAAAGCAACAGGCTTAGGTGATAAGCTCTGGGCCTGCTGAAGCCTGTGCCTACAATCCGAAATGCTGTGCTGCTCTTCAGCAAAGGGGGATTATCAATCTCCACTAGACTGTCGCTCCCCTCCTCGCTCTTCAGTTTTGCATGTGCTTCATGAAGCTTGACCTGCATTTTGGGCGTCTTAAGTGGCAATCATGAGCCATATTTTTTCATGCTATTTCAAAATATAGCACAATCATCAGTATATATTAAAACTCAGACATATACATCCAATTACCAAGTGTAGGGATGTTCGAGATAAAACCTAGAAGACTCAGACATAAAAGAAAGTGAGAAACAGGAATGAAAGGGAAGGTATAATGTTGCTAAATGAGAGAGAAGATGTATTTATGACAAAAGACAACATATCAAAGGGTTTTCTGTTTTTTGGTTTTTTGTTTGTTTTTTTACTATACCTACACATAGCTGGAATAAAATTCCTTACACTTCTGCAAGGAATAAATCACTAGGAAATGCTCTAAGATAAATATTTTGAGCTGACATTTAACTGCCCAATACCTAGCCAAGCCTGACAGGATATATTATTTTCCATTTGCAGTTTTATGAGACTTCATCTTCCTCCAGTAAAGTGATGGGAAATGAGAAGACACGAAAGCATTGTTTTTTCACTTTTCTCCCATTTGAAATGCTCTTTGAGTGATACCCCAAGTTCAAATTTCTGTGGTTTGTATCTAACTCTTTTTTACCCCCTTTGACAGTGATTTTTACTGAATTATATCTGAACATCAACTTTTCCTGAAATGTCTGTTGTAGATTATAAAAACCCTCATAGTTTATCACATAAGAGAGGGCTATGAAAACAACCGTGAAGACTTAGCAAACATGCCGTCTGCTGCCAATTTACAAGGATGTAATTAGGAAGATTAGGTAACCTGCCCGAGGTCACACACTCAGTAAAGCACAGGGCTGGCAGGTCTGTCTGACACCAGCATGTATGCTCCTGGTTGTGAGACACTAAGCAGTGTCTCTGGTGATCCATTTCTGTATTTTAAATATGCTGGAAAAATATTGCTCATTCAAAAATACATCTTGTGCCAACTTCCCACTTACTAATCTCAGTTTGGAAGTGTGTCTTGCCTTCTTTTGATTCCAGTGAAAAGATAATTCTAGTGCAAAGGGGAACCATATTGACCATTAGACCTACTGCGCTTATTAAACAATGAAGTATTCATATTTTGGCACACAACCCAGAGAGGAATAATCCTCCTTGATTCCCCTGTCTACCTATCCTGAGTTCCATTTGGTGTCCTTTGCTTTTCTTGCCAATTGTGGCTACTAAGAAAGATTATAATGGCAGCATGACACTGCAATTGCAGTACCCAAGCCAACTGACCAATTTGACATTCATTCATTCATTCAACAAATATTTGTTGAGTGCCTATTAAGTACCTATTGTGGATACAGAAGGAAACAAGAAATGAAATGTCTCATATTTTATGCCAATAAATAAAGCAGGTATATAATATTAACAAAGAAAACTTAATCACATAAGCAAATAAAAACAAATTTTTTTTTACTGGAAATGCTGTGTAGAGAATGGAAATACAATGATGTGATAGTGGCAGACGAGGCAGTTATTTCAGACAGTGTTCACAGAAGACCTCCTGAGCATTAACATTTAAGCTGAGACCAGAAAATACATCTTGGGAAAGATATTTCCAAACAGAGGAGACATCTAGTGCTTCCTCTGGACATCCAGTGCTTGCATTAACTTGTTGTCCCTGGGCGAGTTTTAACCTTTCTATGCTTCTGTCTCCTCATCTGTAACACAGATGCCTAGGGTTGTTGTGAGGAGACAATTATTTAATGTACATAATAGAGTAGCATCCATCACAGAAAGGAATTATTAAAATAACCACTGCTGTCTCTAGCAATTATAATTTTCTCTTCCAGTTCAAGTTTCCCTTCAAGAGGTAAGGACATCATGTTGAACTGGTAAGAAATGTTGATTTACAAACACATAGTTTATTTGCATAAACTGTAAATACAAGAGTGAGGAAGACAACACATCTCCATTATTCAGAAAATTCCAGCACTGAAGGGCTCAAAACTAAACTGTTTAATTAATATACATATGTCTGTTCTCTTTCGGTATCATCATTTACCACATGTAAACGTTTCTCCAACTTCTCCTCAGGTCGCTTTTTCCCTAATTATAGCCTATGTGCATTTCCTCATTCTAACACCATATAATGAGGTAGAAGCCCCATATTGTGACAAGTTGGGACTCTCTTAAATTTACTGACTTAGTAGATTATACCTTAATCATATGGGATATTTCTAACCTTGCAAAATTTATACAATTACACTTTTTTTTTGAGATGGAGTCTTGCTCTGTTGCCCAGGCTGGAGTGCAGTGGCGTGATCTTGGCTCACTGCAACCTCCACCTCCTGGGTTCAAGCGATTCTCCTGCCTCAGCTTCCCAACTATCCCAGATTACAGGCATGTGCTACCACGCCCGGCTAATTTTTGTACTTTTAGTAGAGACAAGGTTTCACCATGTTGGCCAGGCTAGTCTCAAACTCCTGACCTCAGTTGATCTTCCTGCCTTGGCCTCCCAAAGTGCTGGGATTACATGCTTTAGCCATCACACCTGGCCATAATTATGCTTTAAAACCTTCTAACGAAACACTTAATATGTTCACTTCTGATCTTAAAATATCTTCTCCAATGCAACACATTTCTATTCTCTTCAGTATTATAAAATACTCCCCATTCTGTTGTTTCTTATTCCAATTTCATTATCTTCTTATTAAAAAAGAAAGCTTCCCCTTCAATTTTCCACTTCTCTTCTCCACATCAGTACATTTCTATCAGGTATCATTTAGGCAGTGTTTCTTTACTGATGTTATTTACCTGATTATAGACGGTCTAAATTCAAGAGTTCTAGAGCACAACTGTCATTTAGGATTTTCCTAGTTCATATACTTAAATAAGACAATTTGAGGTGATTTTTTAAATTTAAAAATAATAAAATAAGTTATTACCAATAATCTAATTCACATATAATTATAATATCATACTAAACTAATTAAAGAGCAACCTAATTATAGATTATGTAAAATGAAATTCTTTTGCTATTACTAGTAATGGCTTCTGGCCAACTATTTGCCAGACTCAAGTAGAATTTGCCTGATTGCACATTATTAAATGGATACCTATAACGGCATGATGCAAACATAATAATCATAAAATAAATCTGTGCTTGCACATCCATGTCAGGACAGAGTAGTTAGTAGGAGACCACCACTCTTATGAAGCACACATAGGACAGCCAGGTAAAGTATGAAATCGTCTATTCAAAATCAATAGAGAGCTGGTGAGACAGAGGAAGCTGGAGAGAGGAAACAAACTTCAAGAGGGGATCTGATTTGTGCAGCCACATTTATCCTGAGTTTGTGCAACATAATTTCTAGAAGCCTTGAGGGAAAAAATCTATGTAGTTAGAAAGCACAAAGAATGGAGACCTTGAGGAAATATGAGACTCTTAATTAAAACTATAGAGGGACAACAGAAATAAGAGGCAGACTTGTTTTATATCAAGCATACAGACCAGCTTTGACTGCACACGTCCCTGAGTGGACAAAGGTGATGGCATCCTCCTTTATCACACTCACCTAGGGAAGAGCAAACTCTCTCTAAAGAAAGATAACATTCTAAAGTTTTTGTATGTAATGCACAGCATGCAATGAAAACTTATTATGCAGAAGAATGAAAACAGACCCCTATTTCTCACCACATACAACAATCAACTCAAAATGGATTAAAAGCTAACAGGTAAGGCCTGAAACTATACAACCACTAGAAGAAAACATGGGAAAATAGCTTAGACATTGGTCTAGACAAAAACTTTATGGCTAATGTTTCAAAAGGCAACCAAACAGGCAAACTAAAAAAAAAAAAAAAAATAGGCAAATGAGACTATATTAAACTTAAAAAGCTTCTGCACAGCAAAGGAAACCATCAACAGAGTGAAGAAACAATCTATAAAATGGGAGAAAATATGTGTAAACTATTCATCAAACAAGGAAGTAATACACAAAATATACAAGGAACTCAAACAACTCAACTGCAAGAAAACAAAGAATCCCATTACAAAGTGGGCAAAGGACATGTGTAGACATTTCTCAAAAGAAGGCATACAAATGGTCAACAGGTATATGAGAAAATACTCAACATCAATAACTATCAGAAGACTGGAAATCAAAACTTCAAGAAGATATCATCTTGCCCAATTAGCATGGTTATCATCAAAAATAAAAAAAAAAAAAAAAAAAAAAAAAAAAAAAAAAAAAAACATGCTGGAAAGAATACAGAGAAAAGGGGAACTATTTAGACACCGTTGGTGGGAATGTAAATTATCACAGTCATTTTTTAACGGATATTTCTAAAAGGAAAAAAAAAAAGCCTAAAAATAGAATGGCTATACTATCCAGTAGTCCCACTAATGGGTATGTAAACCCCTATGTTTATTGCAGCACTGTTCACAATAGCCAAGGTATGGAATCGAGCTAAGTGTCCATCAATGAATGAATGAATAAAGGCAATGTGGTAGATATAAACAACGGAATACTATTCACTTTTGAAAAAGAATGAAATCCTGTCATTTGCAGCAACACAGATTGAACTGGAAATCATTATGTTAAGTGAAATAATCCAGTCACAGAAAGACAGATAGACACAAGTTCTTGTCATGTCATCACAGAAGGACACATGTACTTACTCAAATGTATAGCTAAAAAAGTTGATCTCATGCTGGATATTGGAAGCTGGAAATGGAGGATGAGGAATGAAGTGAGGCTGGTTAATGGGTAAAAACATACAGTTAGATAGAAGGGAGAAGTTTTAGTGTTAGCTCAGTAGGGTGACTACAATTAATAATAATTTATAGTATAATTCAAAATAGCTAAAAGATTTGAAATGTTTTCAACACAAAGAAATAAGTGTTTACGGTGATGTATATCCTAATTACACTGATTTGATCATTACACATTGTATGCATGTATTAAAATATCACACATACCCATAAATATATATAATTATTATGTATCAATTAAAAAGAAAAAATACAGCACCATTACAAGCCAAGATTTGATAACAGTGCATTAATTATAAAAAAAGGCAGAAGGACAGATTGAAAACAAAATAAAAAAGAGACAATAAAAATGAGCCTATGTTTGATGCAACTATAAATGTGAACTACCAATGGCTTTTAAATACTATGAGAAGCAAACTTTAAAAATAGAGGAAAATCTGTAGACAATAGATTAAAAGATGCACATTTTCATCAGTTAATTAGAATCTATTTTTAAGTTGAAATTCCAAAATTTAAAAAATATAATGATATATGAAGATAAGAAATAACTAAAGTGTTGTTACAGCAGATTAGACACAGCAGAAAATAGGATTTGAGAAGTGGAAGATGGGTCATTAGAAATGACGAATTGAGACACAGAGAAAAACACAATAAAGGATGCAAAAAGAATATTAGAGATATGTAGGATGCAGCTATAAGTGTAATATAGGTTTATTGTGAGTCCCAGAAGGAAAGGAGAGGATGACTATTAGGTTTTGAATGTTCAACCTTATTAATTTCATTCTGAATGCTCAAACAAGATATCTGGATCAGAGAAGTAGTTAGCATTATGTTATGTAATAAGTGCATGCCTTTCTTCACATAGGTCCTTACCTTGAGTAAGTGCCACAGCCAGATGTGAAAAACACATTCCTTTACAGAAGCAACAATAAGACTGGCAGCTGACTTCTCAGTTGATGAGCCAGGAGACAACATAATGATATCCTGAAAGTTGTCAGAGAATATCTCAACTGGGAAATGGATGCCTTATAAAAATATCCTGCAACAATGAATGTGAAAAAATTTATTTGTAGACAAACAAAATTGAGAAAACTAAATCTGACTTTAAAGAACTATCAAGGAGAATATTTTATGCATATGGAATATAACTCCAGATTAAAAGAAGAAATTTCAGAAGTTAAGAATGAGGAATATAGTGGGTAAATGTGTGAGTAAATTTAAATAAAAATTAACTAAATATTTACTTATAAGGCAATAATAGCATGAGACTTAAAGTCATGAGACTTAAAATTATGTCAAATTAGTGTTTTTTTATTCTCTTCAGTTAACAAATAATAATTGTATATATTTATGTTATACTACATGATGTTTTGCAACATATATGTACCTTATGGAATGCCTGAATAGAGGTAATTAACATATGCATTACCTCACATATTTACTGGGCTGGATCATAGCTCACAGCAGCCTTGACCTCCTGGGCTCAAAAGATCCTCCCACCTCAACCTCCTGAGGAGCTTAAATTACAGGCGCAAGCCACTGCATCTGGCTCCCTAACATTATGTGTGTGTGTGTGTGGTGACAACACTTAAAATCTATTCTCTTAGCAATTTTCAAATTTACAATATATTGTTACTATGGTCACTTTGTTGTACAATAGTTCTCTTGTATTTATTGCTCCTATGTAACTGAAATTTTGTATCTTTAACCAACATCTTCCCAATCCCCACCTCACTTTGAAGCTCTCGGTAACCACCATTCTCTGCCTCTGTGAGTTTGACTTTTTACATTCCACACATGAGTGAGATTATAGTGTGTGTATTTCTGTAACTGACTCATTTCACTTAGCAGAAAGTCATACAGGTTTATTTATCTTGTTGCAAATCATGGGATTTCCTTTTTTTTTTTAAAGGGTTCCATTGTGTACATATAGCACATTTTCTTAATCCATACATTTGTTGATGGACCCATAGGTTGATTCCGTATTTTGGCTATTGTGAATAATGCTGCAATAAACATGGGAGTGCAAACATCTTTCTGATGTACTATTTTTGCTTTCTTTGGATATACACCCAAAAGTGTGATTGCTGGGTCATATGATAGTTCTATTTTTAATTTTTTGAGAAACCTCTTTACTGTTTTCCATAATAGCTCTACTAATGTACATGCCCACCAATAGTGTGCAAGAGTTCATTTTTGTCCATATCCTCACCAAAACTTATCCTTTTTTTTATAGTAACCATTTAAAAGCTGTGAGGTGAAACCTCATTGTGGTTTTAATTTGCACTTTCCTAATGATTAGTAATGTTGATCAATTTTTCATATACCTGTTGGCTATATGTATGTCTTCTTTTGAGAATTCTCTTTTCCGGTTCTTTGCTCAATTTTTAATTGTGTTATTTGTTTTCTTGCTATGGAGTCCTGTGAGATCCTTATAGATTTTGAATATGACCGCCTTATTATATGTATGGTTTGCACATATTTTCTCTTGTGCTGGAGGTTGTCTCTTCATTCTGTTCACTGTTACCTTTGCTGTGAAGAAGCTTTTTAGCTTGGTGTAATCCCATTTGTATATTTTTGCTTTCAAGGTCAGATCCAAAAAAATGATTGCCCAGACCAATGTCATAGAATTTTTCTACTAAACATTTTTCTAAAAGTTTTAGAGTGTCAGATCTTACATAAGTCTATATTCAGTTGATTTTTGTATACAGTGTAAGAAAAAATATGTAACATTTAAATGCATAATGTCAATTAAGTAAAAGTTAGGAGGAAATTAATGCCATTAACATGTTCTAAAGTTGTGACATTATTTGAGAAATAATAACATAATTTTATTATCTATTAACAAGGCAAGGTTACATGATATAATCCTACTCCCTATGGTAATTATGAATAGATGAGTAAAAGAAAATACTACAAGTTAATACAAGGGGAAAATGCAAAAAAACAAAATCTGATTAATCCATAAAGGCAATATCAGAGTGGGAAAGAAACACAATCAGTAAAATAAAACCCAATTCATTATATGGCGAATTTTAACTAATTTATATGCATACATATTTACACTAAGCATATAAATGTTCTAAGTAATTTAACTAAAGACAAACATCGTCAGACTGAATATAGCTGCTAGTGGTAATTATCTGCCCATATCAATCAGCTTTTACTGTTTCTTTTATAATGGTCCAGTCTCTACTCTCCTTCCCCTGTGCATGTTTGGCTGGAGGCATTCTTTGGCTATGGCATCCTACTCTACACCTGTGTGTCTCTCAGGAATAACCTTCAGCCAGACTCCTCAGAGTTAGAAAATGAACAGCCTAAACACTTCACTTTTTGGAGTGTGGAAATTATGTATGAGGTGTGCCTTCTGTGCTGTCTGTCATCGACCCTGGTCAGATTAAGCTCAAATTACCAACAGTGGCTTCCTCTCCTTCCCTATCTAATTTGCCAACTAAAATGCAGTGAAGCATGTCAGTGAAGCATAAGATAATCACTGAATAAACTCTGTATATCAAAATCCTTGTCTCATGGTCTTCTTCTCAGGAAGCCCAAACAATGTAATGCCATAAAAAATATTAAATCTTTAACTCAATTATACATGTGTGAGACAGGCTTTAAATAAAAAAAAGTTTAAAACTAAAATAATGGAAAACAATAAAAAATTTTCAAAAGCTTATGTCACTATTCTAATATAATAAAAAGTGTGCTTAAAGGTAAGAAGACTTTCTAGAGATGAAGACTCTTCTAAACCATAAAGGTAAATAAAGCTATACTATTCTAAATAGTTATACTATTCTAAATCTCTATAACATAGCTTCAGATAAGTAGATATAATAATTCTAAATCTACATAATATAGTTTCAAAATAAATACAGCAAAAATTAGGGAATTCAAGGGAACAGGGACAAGTATGTGATCATTTTGGGAGATTTTAATATGTCTTGAAATAATCGAGAAAATAAGTGAACAGGAAGACTGATCTTCATTGATATAGAAAATCTGAGTAACACAGTTAAGAAATTGATGCATCAAGAAATTATGTAACATTGCTATGAATATACAATTAAGAGATTTCACCTCATTTATCTATACAGAACAATGTAACTATTATAGAATTTGTAGTCTTTTGATCTACATACTGAATATTAACAAAATGGCCATATGCTGGACTATAAAGAAAGCCTCAATAACTATCAAAGGATAGACTTCATTAGAGTATGTTCCCTGAGTAGAAAGAAGCCAAGCACTAATAATAAAAATAAAACTATAAAAATAGCAAACTTGTTAAATAGTAAGCAACACATTTCTCAGTAATTTATAAATCACAACAATAATCTATGACACATAACAGAAGCTAGAAATATTTCAACTGAATTATAATTACAACAAAACATCAAAATTTGTTGCAAACAACTAAAGCAACACTTTAGCGAAAAATTTGTGGTGTTAAATGCATATATTGTGAAAAAAGAAAGGCTGAAAATAAATAATATAAAAGTTTATATTAAAAAGTAAGCTAAAAAACCAGCAAACCTAACACAAAGTAGAAAAGAATACTAATGAAGATAAGAACAGAGTTTTGAGAATATAAAACAAGTGTATTTTAGAGAATATAAAACAAGCATCACAAAAGCCAAATGTTGATTATTTGGAATAATCAGTAACATTTATAAATTTCTAGCAAAATTGATTTTTAAAAATGAGTCAGGAAACTATCAATACAATGACTGAAAAAGCAAATATCACTGCAGACCTACAGATATTTGGATAGATCATAACATTTTGATAGACTGTATGCCAATAATTTGGCATTTATATTCTATGAAAAAAACATAATTGATCAAAACTAACAGAAGGAGAAATAAAAAATTTTAATACTTCTATTATCAACTATTCTTCTAATCCTTTCCTCAAAAGAACTTTAGTCCTAAATGGCCTGACTAGTGAATTCTTTTAAATATTAAAGGAAGAAATAGCATTGACCTCACACAAACTCTACAGATAAGAATGAAAATAGGAACACATTTGTAAACTTTGTATGAGGTCAGCATATCCCTGAAAAGGACAAGAAAGGAAAATTTACAAATCAAACCCTTCCATGAGCATTGATATAAATATCCTAAACTGATTAGCAAATTAATCTCTACAATATATTAAATGATACGATCTACTGACTAAATAGGTTCTTTAAAGCAAGGGTGATTTAAAATAAGAAACTCAATCAATAATAGCTCATCTCATAAACAGACAAAAAAGAGGAGAAATTGTGTAATAATCTCAGAATCGTGCAATGAAATTCAATACCCAATCATAAGAAAAATCTATTAGAATCTAGGAATAGAAAGCAAACTCCTTAAATGAATAAAGACTATAGATAAAACTTTCAGACTAGTCTATGTTACATATAAATTAAACTCTCTTACATATAATTATGAAAATAGTACAAAGAAATAAGTTTCAGCTTCACCAATCCCTTTGTGTTGCCTCGCAGTTGACGCATAAGAACACAAGTTTCGACATAGCTTTAATGAAAGCAACTATTTTGTTTTCTGTCTCATTTCTTGTGTTTTTCATATTACCCCATAATCTTCCACAGTAGGTGCTGTGATGACCTCCCTTTGGAAATGGACGACTTTCTCTCACAGGTGCCTGGAGTTCTCCTAGCAGAACAGCCTTAGTCATTCACTCCACAGGGATGGCCCAGCTAAGGAGAGTTACGGCAGCCATGGCCAGGCCCAGGCCCCTTCTGGTGTGGTCACATCCAATCGCTAATCAAACTGGGTATGTAAACTCCCACCCTCCCACCCCAACTAGGGATAATCTTGAGAGTCTTCCCACCCTCAGAACTCCCAGGACACTGGCTGAGGCCTCCACTGAGCTAACTTCACAGCACAACTTCTTGCTCTGCCCAGCCGTCCTTCCCATCTTCCTTTTCTTGACCTTTGCCTACACCCTTTTTCCTTTCTCTATAATTCCTTTCTCTATAATTAGCATATTTCCTTTCTCTATAATTAACATAACTTTTAGCAAAGTAATGGAATTAAAACAAATGTTATATGAGTGTTATACCTAATTGTTTTCACTACATTTTTTCTAAACAGCTCATAAATCCCTACTTTTTATACAGCTCTTCTCCTGGGAATCAAGGATATAGAACCCAATAATTAAATTAGACATGTTTGATAGAGTTCATTGATTTTTCATTCAAATTGCTTTTATTATTCTGACACAATAAATATGCTATTAATTAAAAATAACTGTTATAGAAATATGTAGCTATTTAAGGCGTGTGAATCTCAGTTCTAGCACTTTTTAGTAATTTAAGCTTTCATAATCTTATTTACTTATCTGTATAAATGTGGACACAAATGCCCACCTTGTAGTGTAGACATGACGACTACGTTTGTAAAGCTGCTGGAGTAATATCTGCTCTGTAAAAGAGCTCCCATGATCCACACTGTAGGAAAAAAGGGAGAATTCTGGCTCATATTTCAGGGCATAAATGAAAGAAAACTAGCCTATAGTAGGGGAAAGCAAACATAGGACGGTCCTGGACAGAGTCTTCCAGAGCAGCAGTCTGAATGAGAAACATTAACATTGTCTAGGAAAAACATGTATACTCATGTTTTCTAAGAAGATCTCAACTTCTCACAAGGACCTCCTGAAAATGGTCCTTTGTAGGCATGGACTTCAAGTAACTGGTTATATATGTTTGCATGTATATCCTACAGGGCTGCTATAAATAAGACTCGGCAAAGTCCAGGCACTGAGGACATGAAGGAAAGAATGGAGTTGCGATGGATCTTAGCCAGGCCTGAAACCCTGACATTCCAAGTAGACTCAAGGGCACAAAGACAAAAGACTGTGATACAGTATGACTTTCCTGGTGATGTGGTAGCCCCTTGGGTGCAGACAGCAGCTCACTCTTAAAGACATTTGGTTATGATTTATTGGAAGAAAGGTGTAACAACTGGATTTACACAGAAATTCCAGTCACAGAATACCTGGGCGAACTTGAATAATTTTTCATCATTTGGGCTTATAATGTCATATCAAAGAGAATATTTAAAAGTGAATAATCCAAATGTAATTTACTTGAGTAATATTTGTTGAATGCCTACTCCATGATAAGAAACCACTTAGAAAATAAGGACATAAAACCAAATTAGACAAGAGACTGTTCTCGAAGAGGTCAAGTGATCAATCTACCTTAAACAAAATTTATGAAAGTGCATTTTTAAGTAATAACATTTTAAATTATCAAATAAATGGCTACTTGTTAGAGACTAGACCAAAATGTTGCCCATAAATTTATAAAATATTTTCCTCTGTTCATGTTCTTCACCTACTTTTTAATAGGGTCATTTGTTTTTTTCTTGTAAATTTGTTTGAGTTCCTGGTAGATTCTGGATATTAGACCTTTGTCAAATAGATAGATTGCAAAAATTTTCTCCCTATCTGCAGGTTGCCTGTCACCCTCATGATACTCAAAAGAAGACATTCGTGCAGCCAACAAACATATGAAAAAAAGCTCAACATCATTGATCACTAGAGAAATGCAAATGAAAACCACAGTGAGATACCATCTCATGCCAGTCAGAATGGCCATCATTAAAAGTCAAGAAACAGCAGATGCTGGCCAGTTTGTGGAAAAATAGGAACGCCTTCACACTGTTGGTGGGAATGTAAATTAGTTCAACCATTATCGAAGATGGTATGGTGATTCCTCAAAGATCTAGAGCCAGAAATACCATTTGACCCAGCAATCAATACATGCACATATGTTCATTGTAGCACTATTCACAATAGCAAGGACATGGAATCAACCAAAATGCCGATCAATGATAGACGGGATAAAGAAAATGTGGTACAAATATACTATGGAATACTATGCAGCCATAAAAAGGAATGAGATCATGTCCTTTGCAAGGACATAGATGGAGCTGGACGCCATTATCCCCAGCAAACTAATGCAGAACAGAAAGCCAAACACGGCATGTTTTCACTTATAAGTGGGAATTGAACAATGAGATCATATGGACACAAGGAAGGGAACAATATTCACTGGGGCCTGTTGGGGAAGGTGGGATATGGGGAGGGGAGAGTTTTAGGAAAAACAGCTAATACATGCAGGGCTTAATACCTAGGTGATGGGTGGACAGGTGCAGCAAACCACCATGGCCCGCATTTACCTATGTAACAAACTTGCACATCCTGCATATGTACCCCAGTCATAAAAATAAAAATTAAAAAAATTTCTCTGGATAAGATATTTTCCTACCTTTATGTTGCCTTATGTTATCCATTCATTAAACTCAATACGTAATTATTGAGAAGCTATGGGCATACAGCAATGAACTACAGAGAAACAATTCTGGTGTGTGTTTATGTGGGCTTGAGAATGGGAAAGATGGCAGACCATTTTGTAGCCTGGACATTGGGAATTGCAGTAGTAATAAGGGGTTGAACAGATGGGAGAAAGGAAAGAGTAGAACTTGGGGGGAATAGAACAAACTGGGGAGAGGAAGACTGTTACAACCGATAGGAGCTACCCATGGAAGGATTAGCCTTAAAGTGAGAGGAGATATCTTCCACAGAGACTAGTGGAGAAGAGACAAAGCTGAGCATAGATATTTGGAGCTGTCATAAGTGGATTCTGAGAGTGTCTGTTCCCCTCAGTCTCAACTATGGTGCTGACACAAATTAGATATTCAGTAGACACCTGCGGAATAAATAAGAGATGAATTTCAAAACAAAATCTCCACATAGAATGCTCTTACAACAGTGACACTATAAAAGCCTATAAAAGATTAGCAAAATTCTTAATAATGTAAGATGAATGTATACATCAGTCGGTTTGTGATAATGATTCATAAAGGACAAATTCTGTGAAAAATACAAAGGAAGTGAACAATGAAGTTTCAATTCGCTTCTTATTCATAAAACTCCCAGAAATTTTATGTCACTATAACTAATCCCTAACAATTCTGAAAATGCATGAATGCTAAATACTCCAGTTATTCTTAAATAGTGACAGGCCATTTATTTCGAATGCTGTGTTTCAGTCTCAGTCCTGCTCAAACCACAATAAGAAAACGCGCATGCAGTCACTACCTAGGTGGAAGACAGGATCATCTGTAGCACATTCAGGTGACTTGTACATAGCAGGGACACAGGTTTGAAATTGCTAGCTTTTCCTAGCAACTGTAGGTAGTCATTGCATGTCAAACTGAGCCATCTGATGTACAATTCAATTCTGCTAGAGGAGGTGGAACCCAAGTCAATGTGGGCTGTAGGACCAGCCAACTCATTTACCTGTGGTCACTGGGTGGAGGGCTGTATGTAAAAATATGTGATGTTGTGTCACTTTGCCCTTGGGAACCCACAGACTAGGACATACAGAGGTGTGGTTCGACTCACAGCTCCTATTCCACACTTAATTAATGACATTGGGCAACTCATTAAGACTTTCCAAGCCTCCATTTTCCTTTTTGTAAAATAAAGATTAATGGAGCCTCTTGCAAGACTAATAAAAGCATTAGAAACAATATATTTAAAGCATTTATATGCAGCATGGAATGTGGTGTAAGTTTATAAATCATAGGAACCATTAGTAGAAGTAGCAGCTTTAACAGCCTAATTCTTCTCAACCCATGATGAGGCTGATATCCAGATTGATTCTCAGCAATTTTAGCTGCCCCTTTTTAAGGAAGATTCTTGCTCCATCACCAATATAAATTCTGTGGTCAACTCTTATTTTGAATGAGAAGCTTTTCATATTTATAATTTAAAGTTACAAACACACTGTGAAATATGTCACAATGTCTTCCCTAAGTGTCACGTTGCTTTGTGTGGAACCTAGATACACTACATACTCTAGGACAACAATATAATTACTTGCATAATTTTTTGAAGAATGCTTTCAGCCTTGCTTCTATGTGACTTAAAGAAATTACTGCTGCTTAATAATTCAGTTCCTGCTTAAGCACCTGATTCATAATTTAGGAACAGGATGATAAAATAAATATTCACTTGAGACAGGAATGAGGTATTCCCACCTGCAACAAGTATTGGTGTAAAAAGCATTGATGTGAACATGGTTGACCTCCCAAATAATCTCACTTTGAAAAAATGACCCAGACCAGGAGCAGTGGCTCATGCCTGTAATCCCAGTACTCTGGGAGGCCGAGGCAGGCGGATCATCTGAGGTTAGGAGTTCGAGACCAGCCTTGTCAACACAGCGAAACCCCGTCTCTACTAAAAATACAAAAATTAGCTGGGAGTGATGGCAGGCACCTGTAATCACAGCTACTTGGGAGGCTGAGGCAGTCGCTTGAACCGAAGAGGAAAAGGTTGTGGTGAACCGAGATCACACCATTGCACTCCAGCCTGGGTGACAAAAGTGAATCTCCATCAAAAAAAAAGAGAGAGAGAGAGAGAGAGAGAAAGAAGAAAGAAAGAAAGAAAAGAAAGAAAGAAAGAAAGAAGGAAAGAAGGAAAGAAGGAAAGAAGGAAAGAAAGAAAGAAAGAAAGAAAGAAAGAAAGAAAGAAAGAAAGAAAGAAAGAAAGAAAGAAAGAAAGAAAGAAAGAAAGAAAGACCGACCAACCCAGAATTCAGAAGAGGGAGTATCAATCATGCTTTATTTCAGGGAAAAGTTAATAATACAAAAAAAAAAAAGTTCGCATCAACAATTTCTCTCAAGGAATCTTCAAAGTTAAAAAAGATTAGCTGTTTTCCTCAGCATCACATTTATGCCTTTAAAAACATCTACAATTTCTAACATTTCAAAAGTTACTTGTATTAGGCCATTCTTGCATTGCTATAAAGAAACACCTGAGATTGAGTAATTTATAGAGAAAAGAGGATTGCTTGGCTCAGGGTTCTGCAGGTTGCACAGGAAGCATAGCGGTTCTGCCTCTGGGAGGCTTCTGGGTGGGGACACAGATCAAAAATATATCTTTACTCATTCTTATTTAGTTACTGGGGCTAACAGAAACTTTGTACATTTATTAAATGTACTCTTCTTATTCCTATGGCACAAGGGGCTGTGTGTCTGAAACCAGGTCAAAGCAAAGTATCCATGACTATTAGGGATGGTGATAATGACAATGATAAAGATAACAATGATAACGGCAGCAATGAAAAGCACTAAAAGGTCTTTTTTAAAAGTTATTTTATAGTTAACCTCTCTCAGCATTCTGCTTTTCAGTACTGGCATTCCAGAAACTAGAAAATATTATTCTAAATAGAAGAATATCACTGTTGCAAAGAATATAGCATGTGATGTTCTCTTTGAATGAAGAAAAGCAAATGATATTTCCTTTGGAGATTTCCACTGGAAAATTTTTGGATAGCCTGTCAGTCCTTACCAACAATAACTGTCCCTCTCTCAGTCCATAGGAAATTTATATAATATCTGAATAGATTTGACCCCATTGTGCAAAGGAAAGGTCTCTCCCTGGGAATTTGAAGTTATAACTAAGAGATTTCAGACTCAAGTTTGAGTGGGTTACTTGAATGTGACAACAGGAGTGCCAGCATGGCCAGCTGCTGCGTATCCATGGTATGGTGGACACTGCAAACAGACACAGGAAGTAGGCAGGAGAGAGGGGGAAGCACACCAGGAGGCCCTGACTCCTGTGGCTTCCTTCTTCTAGCCCTTACCTACCATCTGGCTGCATTGACTAAGACACCAGTGCTTTTACAATGAAGTCTCCGTTTTTTATTTTGCTGGTTTACACAGGCTCCCATTATTTAAATTGAGAGGAAATCTAATTAAGGTGGAAGACAGGCACTTTTAGAGCACAGAAGGACTGAAGTTAATTTTGCTAAAAGAATGGTCTAGGGTTAAAAATTGGGCAAAACTTTGAAATATATGACTGGATGTCAATGGGCTGATACACAAATATTCCAAGGGTGATAATACAGTATTAAAAGGCAGAGATGGGAGAAAGTGTGAGTGTTTGGTAGGAGTGATTACTGTCGTGTGAAAGATTTATTATATGTAGTGGAGACAGAATGAGGAAAAATGAGAAAAATAGTTTTGGGGTTCAAATAACAAAAGATCTTAAAAGTATTCATAAAATATTAACAGTTTATTTTGTGTTTTTTGTTGTTGTTGTTGTTGTTGTTGTTGTTTAACAGTTTATTTTGTTATCAATGGAGGCCCACCAAAGTTTGTGACCATGGGCAAAAAACAAAAAAGGATAAATCTCATTTTCGAAACTTTGTACAAATTACTTACAGTCATCCTTCTGTATCTGCAAGGGATTCGTTCCAGGATCTCCGCAGTTACCAAACTCTATACGTATTCGGGTTCCGCAGTCGGCCCTCCCGAACCAGCAGATGAGATAGTTCTTCCCTCCATATCCAAGGTTTCACATCCTACTAATACTGTGTGTTCGTTTCAGCCGCATCTAAGTGGACCCTAGCCATTCAAACCTGTGTAGTTCAAGGGTTAACTGTGCTACCAACTTTCACATTATTTCCAACTTCTTTTTATTTTTAATGCTTAAAACCTAGCCATTCAAATCTGTGTAGTTCAAGGGTTAACTGTGCTACCAACTTTCACATTATTTCCAACTTTTTTTTTTTTTTTTAATACTTAAAAAAATAGGCGGGGCGCAGTGGCTCACGCCTGTAATCCCAGCACTTTAGGAGGCCGAGGTGGGCAGATCACGAGCCCAGGAAATCGAGACCATCCTGACTAACACGGTGAAACCCCGTCTCTACTAAAAAATACAAAAACCTAGCCGGGTGAGGTGGCGGGCGCCTGTAGTCCCAGCTACTCGGGAGGCTGAGGCGGGAGAATGGCGTGAACCCGGGAGGCGGAGCTTGCAGTGAGCTGAGATCCGGCCACTGCACTCCAGTCTGGGCGACAAAGCGAGACTCTGTCTCAACAACAACAACAAAAAAAAATACAAAAAAAATACAAAAAATTAGCCGGGTGTGGTGGAGGGTGCCTGTAGTCCCAGCTACTTCGGAGGCTGAGGCAGGAGAATGGTATGAACCTGGGAGGCGGAGCTTGCAGTGAGCCGAGATCACACCACTGCACTCCAGCCTGGACGACAGAGCAAGACTCCATCTCAAAATAATAATAATAATAATAACAATAAAATAAAAAATAAATAAAATAAATTCCATTTCTGTGACTTGGATCTTGGAAACTTTAATATGACTATTTTGGAAATGCAAGTTGGGACATGGATTTTATGACCATCGTTTTATGACTATCTGCCTGTGATAACAAGTGTCCATTCAGTACTAAGATTGTGTTGATTCAGCTTATTTACTCTATTTAGCAGATGACAAACTACATCTCAGATCAGAAAAGTGACCTGTCTAAGACCTCTTAGCAGGAAAGGCTTACAACAGAGATACAAATTGGAGTTTATAACCACCGTCAGAAGCCATAGAAAAGTCTTCATAGAGGAGCTGGAATTTGATTTATGTCTTGAAGAAAATAGATAATTACTCAAGTTGAGGGTAGGAGGCAGGTCCATGTGGATGACTGGGACAGACATGAGAAGCTCTGGGGCCTCACCCATCTTGGTTACTTACCAGCTGTGTGGACTGGGCAGAACCCGGAGGAACCATCTGAGCCTGATTTCTATTCTTAAAAATTGAATGTGTTCTTTCTGTTTGTACCATAGAGTACTTGAAGGCATGAAATGTCATACATAAAACACAACAAACATGCAATGGCAAAAGTTTTGCAATAGGATCACACAAGCAAATGTATTGAACAATAAATCGTCTCCGTTTATCACGGAATAAACGTAGGGAGTAAAGAGAATAAAGAATGAAATATAGGGTGGGGCCAGCGCACGCAGGGGAGGATGATCCACGTCTCGCTGGTGGTTGGTGCCTGGACAGAGCTCCGGGAGGAAGCTTATGAGCAGTGGCCTCTCCAGCCGGAGCCCCTCCTTATGCCCAGCTGCTGTTTGCATCTTAGACAGTGACATAGGGCCTACCCAGCATCAGGCTCCAGTTGTTTCCTTGGCGCTGTATAAATCTTCTCCTGAATTAGATTATTAGCACTTAGATCCTACTTCAGTGTATTTAATCCCCTCCAGATCAGCAAATTTGTAAATACACCTTAGCACAATGCTGGGGCACGCACAGAGTTAACAAGTATACAATTTAAGATTAGTAGGTTTTACATGTGGCTTGTGGCATCAGAATCATGGTATCATCGTATTCTCTATTTGTTTATTAAGCAAAATAGGCTAAGTATCTAGGAAGATGAAAAGAGCAAGCAGGCTTATTTGGGTGAGGAAGTGGGCAGCTCCTAGGTGGTTTCTTAGCAGCTTACAGAAGCTCACAGGGCACTCTGAGGTCTGATTGGCTGCCGTGGGAAGATGAAGGTCAGAAGGCCCGAGAGTGTTTGGCTTATCTTGACAATTTCCAGATATCCTCAACTTAAAAACAAAAATCTGCAACTCAGCAGTTCTCTTTTGCTCATTTCTAGTGTTCTAGAAGTGGCTTTTAAATTTCCAGTGACTCTATGTTCTTTGCAATGTAAAGATTTTGCTACATGCCAAAGGATTCTCACTCTCCTTAGAAGCAATTTCACAGACATTGAAGGCAGACAGCCTTCTACAGCCCAACTGCCCCCCACCCTGACTGTCCCAAATAGTCAGGAAAAATATCACTTCCCACCAGGTAGGCGCTGGCCTCTCCAAGCCCAATTGTAGGGAGCGGTTCATCCAACTGCACCAACCAACCTGCACTTCATAGCTCAAATTGCAGGTAATTTTTAAAATAAGACTCTTGTAAAATAATTAAGCCCATAGTATAAACTATATATAGTTACTTAGTTAAATGTATCACTATCTGCATGCTGTAACCTACTAAAAGTATGAAATGAGTTACTCATTCTTGCCTTATCCTATTTGGGACTTACTAAAACTCTTAGAAGAGTCTATCACACCTCCTCTACTTTCCAAAGTTATGTGCATTAACATGATCAGGTCTTCGGCACTGGGCTTTATATTGATTGCAGAGAATTCTCAGTTTTTCTTTCTGCAAATCTGATGAATGTAAATGAATACATAGAGCCACTGTCATATGTTATTATATCCTGGCTACACCTCAGAAGCTGTTAATAGATCCATGGATGCATGGGTATGCGGTGAGACAAAACCACTTGTGTCTGCCGGACAGGTAGAAATGATTTCTCTCTCTCAATGCTCTACATTTTGGCCACGGAAAATGCCTCAGATATTACTCAAAGAAGCATCCTCCTGAAGTGGGGCATCACTCAAGTTATTTTTCTCTGACTCCCCCAGACAAACAATGTTTGTCAAACATTGTCCATTTTGTTCCCGGCACATATCACATATCACTGTCATATGGCATTGTAACTTCACTTAGAATTACACTGTAAGTTTTCATAGAAAAAGAGCCATCCTTTTAATTTCTTTCTTTGCCAAATGATGTGTAGTAGTATTCAACAAACTTTTTAAATCCATTTACCAGCATGTATTTATCCTCTGCAGCAGCAGTCCCCAGTCCCCAACCTTTTTGCCTCCAAGGACTAGTTGAATGGAAGAGTTTTTTGACCGATGTGGCAGCAGTTGGTTCCGGGATGAAACTGTTCCACCTCAGATCATCAGGCATTAGTTCGATTCTCATAAGGAGTGCTCAGCCTACATCCCTCACATGCACAGTTCACAACAGGGTTTGCACTCCTAGGAGAATCTAATGCCCCCGCTGATCTGACAGGAGATGGAGCTCAGGCAGTACCTCCTGCTGTGTGGCTCCTTTCTTAACAAGGCTGCAGACTGGTACCCGTCCACTGCCTGAGGGCTGGGGACCCCTGGTGTACAGTGTACCAGACTGTGCGTCAGGTGCTGGGGATACAATGGAAACAAGACAGAGTGAACTCTGGCCTCCTAGAACTTCCATTCTTATGGGGAGAGAGATAAAAAAAGCAAACAGAAGCCTGAAAAAAAATCAACTCAATAAAGAAACATGTAAAAGTGTGAGAGAATGACAGAGAGGGAAGGCCTCTCACTCTAGGTGCCCCTAAACTAAAGGAAAGGAGAAATGTTGAAGAAGAGCCTTCCAAGAAAAGGGGGTCACATATGCAAATGTCCTTACTTTGAAAGCAAAGAAATAATGTTTGCATGAACAAATGGATGTGAAACACACACACACAGACACTTTAGGCTAAGTGCTTTATATAAAAACATTATTTCCCACTGTATGGAAGGCAGTCTTGCTAGAGGGTTTTCTAGGTCTCATTACCAGTCACCACCCATGACCATAACAGCTCTAGGCTTTATTTTTCATGTGGCCCCTCCTAATTACAAACCCAAAGCAGAGCCAGAAGGAGGCTTTCAGAAAGCAAGGCAGCACCGTGATCACAGGGAACTGCCTGGGGCATGCTGATCCTAACCCCAGCGCACCTCCTGGGCTGTGCAAAAAGGAGGCCACGTCCTGTGAACCGTAAACTGCAGGAGAAAAAAACTTGTTTATTTTTGAAAATTGGGCCAGTTTTGGTAAATATTTCCCATACCTGGGTTTACAATGTGAGAGTTTGTTTTAGAACATTCAGTATAAACTCATAGTTGAGTGGCATCATAGCTTAGAGGTTGAGATTGTGGGCTTTGGATTTAGCCTTCCTAGGTTCAAACCCTGGCCCTATGACTTTCCACCCATGTGATTGCTTTAACCTTTCTGTGACTCAGTTTCGCCATGCCTGCAGGTATTTCTCCTGTTCCTCTGCACGTTCTTTCCCTACCCTATTTCCCCTTCTTCTTCCTCTAGCTACCCCTTTGATATAGACATTTACTGAGGTCTTGCCCATGGGGTTTGAGATCAAATTAATGCTGCAAGACCATGAGAACAGTGCCCAGCTCCCGAGGGGTCTATTACAATGACAACTTTCATCATTAGAATGTTCTTATTTTATTGAACCAAAATTTCCATCTTTTAAAACTTCTGTTGATTATCTTAGAGTTGCTCCTTGATATAGGATATGATCTCCAAGTTCATTCAAATACTTTTAAGAGTCAATTGCATCTAAAGCTCTGTGCTATTTGTTGAGAACAATTTTATTTTAAGCTCTCTTCCATACTGATAAGCCTCCAAATAGCTGCTGGGTTTTCATTCCAAGTTTAAGGTATTCCCCAGGCTGTTTTATATTTGCTTTTATTCTGAAGTGTTTTCATACTCATTCAATGCTCACAGAGTCAATAATCGGATGATCAGTATTTGATATAGTTGTGTCTCCCTATAGAGTAACAATTTTAAAATATCAATTTTATTTAAAAGAGAGAAAAAAATGTTTTTGAGGATGATCCTCCACACACAATAGCTGGTGACCTAGGGCCTCTCCTTGGACTCTGAAGCAGTTCTGATGCCCAGGTCATGGGAAGGGCCATCCTAGGCATCCGCTCTACTTACGCAGCACATCGCAAAGGCAAGACACTCTCATTGTCCAGAAATTATGCCACACTTTTGCAACGCCTGCTAGCAATACAGTGCATACACTTGCCCCTCACCCTTACAGCCAGCTTGCCTCTTAGAAATAGACTGAGAAATAAGAAAGTATGAAAACAATAGGAAAAATCAAAATCACATACTTTATTATAAAAGTGCTACAAGGGCTTGGTCTGGTCCTATGTGGACTTTTTGTCACTTAATTCTAGTAATATTTGAAGTTTTTCAATGTTTAAAATCAAAACATAATAATTCACATTTTTATAATGACAAAATATTTTAAACCTTTCTTTGGTTTAAGAAGTCAAGAATAATATGAAATACGTTTTTGAAAAATTTACCGCAAGATAAAGTATGGTGATTTGTTTGCTAATTTTGTTTTTAGGTTTCTGAGCTTAAAGTAGTAAATTCTTGTGCCTTTTGAGAAATCTGGCTCTTTAGAAAGTATTAATCCTAGGGAAAATCCGATAGCTTTTTATTATGTATGTGTGTGTGTATGTGTGTATATATACACATATATGTGTGTATATTTATGTATTATTATTGTAAGTGATCTGGGCTTGGGGAAACATTTATAAAACATATAAAGTGTTAAAACTTTTAGCTTATAAAGTGAATTACATGTACCATGGAGCTTGATATTATAAAATATTAACATCTCTCTAGACTAAGATAACCCCTGTATTTGAACAGTTTATTTGGAATCCTTTCATAAACATTAATGCTCTAATGTGCTGTATGGATCTATTTTTAATTACCCTTATCAGCTAGCAATCAGAAAGCTGATTGAGAACTGAGATTTTGAAACAAAAACAACAAAATCAAACCTAAAAAAATTTAATTGTTTCTGTTTTTTTTTTAAGTGACTTTTATCAAGTCTGGGCAAACTGTAATATTTAAGCTATACAATACCCGCCATGATTTTTTTTTCTTTTTCGAGTACTTTGGGAACTTGATAAAATCTTAAAATAGTTTCATAAACATAGTATAGCAATAATGGGAATCTTAGAATTTTCACTTTAATTCATTTGTATGTTTATATCATGCAGAAACATTGTTTCCATATTTCAAATTAAGAAATTACACCTGAAATCACTGAAGAATGAATAACTCCCTTTCAGTCATAAACATCCTCAACATTGTCAACCCAAACTAAAGATGCCCTTAATTCTTAAGTTATCCTCTAGCCTCCTTTCTCCCCTCTCCTTCACATATAACGATGTTTTTTAGTTTTCAGTGTAGAAGTCTTGCACTTCTTTTGCTAAATGTATTCTTAAGCATTTCATTTTTGATGCTATTGTTGTAAATGGAATTGTTTTCATTTAAGTTTTGGATTGTTTCATTGTTAGTGCATAAAGGCAGATTGATTTTTGTATATTGACTGAGTATACCAAACCCTTGCTAAACTTACCAGCTCTTTATTCTAACGGATTCTTTCCGGTTGCTTTAGGATTTTATATGTGAAAGATAATTTCAAGTGCAAATAGAGCACTTGAAAGAAGTAAAAAAAAGTAATCGGGATGACTTTTATTTCTTTTTATAAAGTAATCTGCCTGCCCATACTTTGCTTTAGAAGCATTAATATATACAGCATGTACTTCTGTCATCATATCTATAACACTCAATGACACTACTTAAACATCTTATTTATCTTAGCAATCCAAGTTGCCTGACATATCACTGACATTCAATAAATACCTGTTGTATGATTGAATGAATCTCTAGTGTTTCACTGTTGCATGATGGAAAACATAAAGTGCATTTTGCATTTTGCAGTATACATCAAATACACACTAGTAACAAACTGGCAATTTTGAAATGTTTAAGCTATACAGTGTTGTGCAATCTAATCATGAAATTTGCCACTACTTTAGGCTTAATAGAATGTTGTAAAACTAGTTCTTTCCCCAGAATTTTATGAAATTGCCAATAAAATGAAGGTTTTATAATTTAAACTCATTTTAAATCCAGGGAGAGAGCGAGTGAACAGTTCTGCAAACCCAGGATGTCATGCACAGCATTAGGACACACCTCGTAATTCAGTGAAGGTGACAGAGCACGGTTGTCTCTCTTCACAGAGCAGAAGTACAAACCGTGTATGGGGTAGCAGCTCCTCCTTGGTCCTCAGTCCCCACTGGGTGCCAGGGATGCTTCCTGCACAGATAGGCTGTCCTGGCCAGAGCTGGGAAAACCAGAAGTGCTCCTTCAGAGGATTATATAATTTACTTTAAACTTAACAAAATGTCACCTTTATGATCCAAGCTTTACATTAGCAAGTCCTCTCTTTGTATGCTCATTAATTACTAAAAGAATAACAACTGAGGATTGGAAGAACTTGTTATGTCATGGACATCTCTCAGTTAATCACCATGCCATCATATGACTAACACATCCTAGAAACACATTTTAAACATGTTAAAATTTGACTTTTCAATCAGAAAGCAGCAAGGCTACAAAAGTAGAACAAGGATGGAAAAATATGTTTCTTTACAATATACAAGAACATATTATGTATCTACATGCTGTAATTGAATTAAAGTCGTAGAAGTGTCTTAATTCTCGCAAATGTGGCTGTCATCTGAATGTAAAATAAACACTAAGAAATGAATGCTGCAATTCAAACACTAAGAAATGAATAGAGCAAGAATTCAGGAAATAACCCTTGGACTTTAAAACTTGAGGATCTAAAATGCATCCAACAAAAAGCCTGCAGAAAGACCCCTTTTCACACTCCTGGTTTCTAAGTGGTTAAAGCTTACTTAGACAGAAACTACCTGGAACTCCCTGCTCCGGTCTTTGTAAACAGCTATCATCATCTTTTACTCCAAAAGTCTTAGCTGGTTTCAATATGATTTATTATTTTTAATCATTCTGCCTTATACAATGTTGGTGTCTACACCGTCTTACATCACTCTCCCCTCTACAGTATGAAACCATTGTGCACAATTACCATTGTCTTCTTTATTCATTTTTAATTGACAAATACTAATTGTATATATTTATGGGATACAACATGATGTTTTGATACATGTATAGGCTGTAGAATGATCAAATAAGGCTAATTAGCATATCCATCACCTCACATACTTATTTATTTGTGGTGAGAATATTTAAAATCCACTGTTTTAGCATTTAGAAATTATACACTATTACCTATAATTACTCTGCTGTGCAAGAGATGATTCCTCCTGTCTAACTGAAACTTTGAACCTTTTAACCAACATTTCCTCTTTCCCCGCCCACCACCTTCACCCCAGCTTCTGGTAGTCACCATTCTACTCACTATTTCTATGAATTTGACTTTTTTAGGCTCCCATAAACACTGAGACATGACAGGTACTTCAAAGTATATATTCTATTTTATTACAACAGGCCCATGCTTCAATTTCAAGCTTCTTATTCTTCTGAAATCTAATGAGACATCATGCACTTAAAAATCAACTTCAATAATTTTAGGGGTACAATGACTTTTTGTTACACGGATGAATAAAATAGTAGTGGAGTGTGGGACTTTAGTGCACTCACCACCCAAATAGTGTACATTTGCTATCCAATACGTAGTTTTTCACTCCTCACCCCCTTCCAGCCTCCCCACTTCTGAGTCTCAAGTGTCCATTATACCACTTTATATGCTTTTGTGTACCCATAGCTTAGCTCTCACAAGTGAAAACATGTATACATCTCATAATTTGTTGAGAAAAAAACCTGTCAATAAATGAATTCCCTCAGTTTTCTAATATAGCTTGCATAAATATATCTATGTACTCTCAGAACCTTCATTATTTCATCACCTTATTTCATCTGTCATTGTACATCTTGAATTCTGAATCTTACGTAATCCTGATTTCTTCCACATACATCACATACATGCATAATTTCCCACACTAGAAAGTTCAAAATAGGCCGGGCACGGTGGCTCATGCCTATAATCCCAGCACTTTGGGAGGTCGAGGTGGTTGGATCACCTAAGGTGACGAGTTCGAGACTAAAAATGCAAAACTTATCTGGGTGTGGTGATGGGTGCTTGTAATACCAGCATCTCGGGAGGCTGAGGCAGGAGAATCATTCCAGCCCGGGAGGCGGAGGTTGCAGTGAGCTGAGAACACGCCATTGCACTCCGGCCTGGGCAACAGAGTGAGACTCCATCAAAAAAAAAAAAAAAAAAGAGAGAGAGAGAAAGGAAGAGAGAGAGAGAGAAAGAATGATCAAAATAATTGAAAGAAACTTTTCACCAGAACTCCTCTTCAAACTGCTGTCTGATCTTTTATTTTTCCCTCAAAGAATTCCAAAGAGGAATGTATTCACTGACTCCACTTAGTAATCTTATACTCCTCAATCCAGTACAACTCAACTTTGCCTCTTAAGATTCTACAAACATGATTAATACAGAGATCACACGTGAATTTCTTAACAGCTAACTCCAAGGTATTTTTTTCAGTCATTTTCTTCTTTGCCACCTTGAATTTTGTCTTTTGGGCACTTTCCTTTTTTGAGAAATTCTCTACTTCCTTAGTTCTTTGTTTTAATAGACAACATTGAGTTGGGTCTTATTTATCCTCTCTGACATTCTCTGTCTTTTAATTGGTGTATTTAGACCATTCATATTTAAAGTGATATTATCATTTTCTATTAATATCTAATATCTTTATAACTGTTTCCTATTCATTGCATTTATACTTTGTTTCTCTTCCCCACCCCAACCCCACCCCACCTCCATCTTTATTTTGCTTCTCTAATTTTAATTATTTTCAATGATTCAATTTAATCTAATCTTTTAGAATATTATTTATATTTCTTTTTTAACATTGATTTTAGTGATGTCTTTGAATTCGTTGCCTTGTTTTTATTTGCATATTTGCATTAACTTATTTCAAGATAATAAATACAGAACCGAAATTAGAGCAGAATCTTACATTGGTGGGTACTTCTCTCTTATGTATTCCTTTCCTGCAAAACAAAAGGCAGAATGCCATATTGCCGATTGATAACATATGAAAAACAATTCTTTAGAATTTTATTTTATTTTGGAAATGTTATAAAAAAGAACCTCTTGATTTTATTGGTATAGTGTGCATATAAAAAATTAATAGAAGAAAAATAAAACTCCAGAGTATATCATAAATTCAGTTATCTAAACACATAACACATATCAGTTATTCCTATAATATAAATACGTTAACATGTAATATTATTTTCACTAAGAAACATACAGCTCATTCCTCATCTCAACATGAAGCCTCTATTACATTACCCTATTTTAAGGTGTTTGTTTTAATAAGCATTATTTTAGAATAGTTTGATTTATCAAAAAGTTTTTAACATAGTATAGAAAGTACCATACAGTCCACACACAGTTTACCCTATTATTAGCATAATATATTGTTATGATTAATTTCTCACAAATTAATGAATATTAATACATTACTACTAACTGTAGCTCATGTTTTATTCAGATTTTCTAAGTTTTCCCCAATACTATTTTCTTTCTTCTTTTTTTTTTTTTTTTGTCTCACTCTGTCGCCCCAGGCTGGAGTGCAGTGATGAGATCTTGGCCCACTGCAACCTTAGCCTCCCGGGCTCAAGCGATTCTTCAGCCTCAGCCTCCCGGGTAGCTGGGATTACAGGCGAGCACCATCATGCCTGGCTAATTTTTGTATTTTTAGTAGAGACGGGTTTCACCATGTTAGCCAGGATGATCTCTGTCTCCTGACCTCGTGATCCACCGGCCTCGGCCTCCCAAAGTGCTGGGATTACAAGTGTGAGCCACCGCGCCTGGCCCCCCAATATTATTTTCTAATCCATGATTCCATACAAAATATTGCCTTAAACTTAGTGAACACGTTTCTTTAGGGTACACCTCAGGCTCCTTAGTTTTTCAGCCTTTCCTTGTTTTTAAAGACTTTGACAGTCTTGAGTACAGGTGAAATATTTTCCAGACTATCCCTTAATTGGCATTTGTCTATGTTTCACAGTCAGACACGGGCTGTCAGTCTTAGGGAGAATGATCACAGAGGTAAAGGGTCATTCTAATTACATCATGTCAGGGAACAAACTAACAAAACGAATTGTCACCGTTGATGTTGACCTTGACCACCTGGCTTAAGGGAGAGTATGTTAGGTTTCTGACTGTAGAATCACTGTAAAGTTCCCCTTCCCATGCTGTATACATTCTAATCAAAAAACTATGTGTAGTCCATACTTAATGAAGAGGGACTTAGGCTCCACCACTTTGAGGGCAGAGTATCTAAACACATTGAATCCTACTTGACAGATACATCTGGTTCTTCATTAGTTAATTAATTATATAAATTCTTTTGCATATATATACATATACACAAGCAAGCATTTATTTTATACTTTGGGTTTCAACCCAATACATATATTTTATACTATAGGTAATAATCCAATATTGTGTTACTTATTTTTGTTCAAATAGTTTCAGCTTTGACCATGTGGAAGCTCAGTTGGCCCCATGCTCATGGGCATACCACAGTAAGAGTGTGTGTGTGTGTGTGTGTGTGTGTGTGCGCGCGCGCGTGTGTGTTCTGTACTTTCTTACTTTCTGGAATCTCAAAATACTACAGACTCATTTTATGTATTTCCTGCTGCAGTGTTAGAATCAGTCATTTCAAAAAGTGGCTGTGGCTCCTTTAATGGCTGAACAAAGGTTCGAGTCCTAGATATCAGTGCTACTCATGTGACAAAGCAAGGAGATACATATATAGAGAAAGTACCATATATATACATGTATGCTGGCTGTGTGTGTAAACTTATCTGTGAATATTAGTTATATGTTAATCTGTGGAAGTAGAGATGAGTTCATACTGATGTTTTCTCGCTTGCTAGTCAGTAACCTCTCACTCCAGAAGTGAGAGACCTGGCTCCCACCACACCCAACCACTACATAATCATTCAAATCCACTATACATGTGTAGTGGTTTTAGAATTGTTAACTCCACAGAAAACAAGTTTATCAGCTACAGTACAATACAATGTCTCGGTTCATTTCCTTGTGCCTTTAATCTTACAGGCTCTATTTATTTGCAAAGTCACTTAGTCAGCACACTCTCCCCCATTTCTTTTATTGAAGTTGTTTCATATATTTGTAATACAGTTAGATCCTTTTATCACATTCTGCATTGCATTCTAGGATCCCATTACCTTTTAATTTTTTTTAATTTTACATACATTAAGATTTGCTCTTGTGCTGTAAATTAAATGGGAATTGAAAAATGCACAATGACATGCATTCACCATTATAGTATCATACAGAATAGAATCACCATGATAAAAAAAAATTATCTGTGCTTCCCTATTCAAACACCCTCTTCCATAAACCCTAGGAGTCATTGATCTGTTCACCTTTTCCAGAATTTCAAATAAATGAAATAATACAGTACCTAGTCTTTTCAGAGTGGCTTGTTTCATGTAGCATATATAACGCATGTTTCTGTATGGCTTAATAGCTTATTTCTTTTCACTGCTGAATGATACTCTGTTATGGAACACCACAATTTGTTTATTTATTCATCTCTTGAAGAGCATCTCAGTAGCTTCCAGCTTTATTGTGAATAAAGCTTCTATAAATATTCACGTGCCAGTATTTTTGTGGGCATTAGTTTTAAAATAACTTGAGTAGATACCTAGAAGTGCAATGGCCTGTTTGCATAAGATTATATTTAGCTTTGTAAGAAACTAATTTTTTTAAGAACTTTGTAAGAAGCCAAAATGTCTTCCAAAGTTAGTGCATCACTTTGAATTCTTATTAATAATAAATGAGAGCTCCTGTTGCTCTGCATATTTCTCAACGACGTCAGATTTGGAGGATTTTAAACATTCTCATAAGTCTGAGTGGTATCTTCTTTTCAATTTGCATTTTCAGAATGACAAACAATGTTGCACGTCTTTTCTCCTGCTTAGTCGTCAGCTATATTCTTGGGTGAGGGGCCTTTACTAAATTTTTGCCCATTTTTAATTGGATTGTTTTGTATTGTTGAGTTTTTAGAGTTCTTTGAATATTTTGTGTGCAAACCTTTAATAAGATTTGTCTTTTTGCTTGCATTGGGCTTGCTTTGTTCTTTTTTCCTTTAATTGTCTAAGGTGGAAGCTAAGGTTTTATATTTTAGGTCATCTTTAAACAGAAATGTTCAAATTTCTCTCTGAGCACTGCTTTTGTTGCCTCCCATGTACTCTGATGTTTTATTTTAATTTTTATTAAGTTCATAATAGTCTTTTTAGTATATCTTTAGATTTTCTTAGACTATGTGTTATTTAGAAGTCTTTTGTTTAATTTCCAAATATTTGGTGGATTTTCCAATTATCTTAATGTTACTGTTTTTAATTTTCATATTTTGTGGTCTTAGAACATACTTTGTATGATTTCTGCTCTTTTAAATTTGTTAAAGTGACTCATTAAAACAAAAATAACAATATAACATGTAAGCTCTGGGGTGAACACTAAAAGTTTAAAAGCAATATATACCTAAAAAGCCAACAGATGGGAAAATATAATAATAATTAAAAAATGGAAGTATATGCTTTATCAACCCAGTAATAGGCAAGTAAGGAGAAAAAAGAAAAAGGAGAAAAATGGTACAAATGGAAAACTATTAAGACTTTAAATTTAAGCCAAATGTGTTAGTAATTGTATTGAGTCTTATTGGACTAAATACTCAACTAAAATATAATAATGTCAGGATAGATAAAAATAAAATTAAAATATGACACATACCCCTCAAAGAAAGCCCTGTATTCTGCTTTCCAGAGACATGCCATAAATAAAGGACCTGGTAAGTTTGAAATAATAGAATAAAATAAGATGTACCTTAAAAAATTAATTAATTGAAACTATGCTAATATCATACAAAATGCAATTTGTTTAAAAAATATTACTAAAGACAGAGGGATATTACATAATGACAAAAGTCAGTATAACAACAAGACCTGTATTTTCCTCATTGCGAATGCATATAACACCACCTCGAAACTCTATTAAGTAACATCTAACATTACAAAAGAAGAAACAGATAAGTCTGTAGCACACTTGGGGATTTTAGTAAACCTCAAATGATACAATGGACAAAACAATCCGTTTGAGTATAGAGAATTTTAACATGATTAAGAAACCTATAGAATGTGTTAATTTGGTAAACATTTGTTGCTCTGTGTACTTAAGATTTGTAATTTTGCACATATGGTTAGATATTAATTATTCAGTTGCATTGTAGAGAATCAGTGATCACCTGGCCAGGGATAAGATGCAATGGCATACAAATGAGGACAGGTTCAGACACTGCAGCCTTAAATTTGGCTAGAGATGATGATAGTAGCTCAAGTTAAGGAATTATAGCAAAAGTGAATGGATTAACAGAAATATCAAGTACTTAGTGATGATTAATGATATGTTTGTGATGAGAAGATAAAAGAAATATCAGTGTGTTTTTTAAAAGATTAGTTTTTTTAATGAAGTTGAAAAATCATTTTAGTTTGCATGAGTGAATTGGATATGAGTTTGGGTGTAGAATGTGAGAGGTTAAAAAGGACTCATCTATGACTTTCACTTCAGGATTTGCACTGGGTGGATATGTGCAAAACACAGGGGGAAAATGCACTTATTTGCATATCTGTGTCCACTTGCCTGACATAAAACTCCTTGAATAGAGGACTATTACAGATTATTAGCATCTGTCTTCCCCGGTTTGAAGTTCAGCTGCTGAATCACTGTGATGGTAAATATATGATGGTTGAATGATTCTTGATTTGCTACCTATGTTAGTCCATTTTACTGGCTATAAAGGAATACCTGAGAATGGGTAATTTATAAAGAAAAGAGGTTTATTTGGCTCATGGTTTTGTGGACTGTACAAGTAGGGCACAGCATCTGCTCAGCTTCTAGTGAGGCCTTGGGAAGCTTCCAATTATAGTGGAAGGCTAAGGGGGAACAGGTGTGTCACATGGCTAGAGAGGAAGCTTGAGAGAGGAAGCGATGCTGGGCTATTTTACACAACCACCCCCCACATGAACTGAGAGTGAGAACTCACTTATCACTGTGAGGAGGGCACCAAGCCAGTCATGAGGAATTTGGCCCCATGACCCAGACACCTCCCACCATTTCCAACACTGGGGATCATATTTCAGCATGAGATTAGGAAGGGACAAATATCCAAACCATATCACTACTCTGTGTTCCTGGATGTTGGCACTCTGTGGAGCAGAGAAACAACTAAGTCTCCGCAGCTTGTCTTATACTCTTTCCTCCAGAAATTTTAGAATGAACATCCCAGTTGGGTCTGTTTCTGAAAGTAACCTTCAGTTGACTCATGTTTTAGGTGTTTAAATATTGGAGGAGCTCTCCTTACATAACCCTACTAATAAAGTGTTTTTTTCACAGGAGAGGGAAGAAAAACCTAAATGTATGATATTGGAGGTCATATAATACATCCATTATGTAATCAGTGTCACATTTAAGGGAGGAAATAAGAGAGGAAAATACTTGTCTGGATCACATCATCCAGAATCCTATAGATCCTGGCACTTGCAAATAAAAAAAATCAAAATAACCATCATGTCTTCTATTACCCTTGTAGTTATTTAAATAACTATTATTTCTTATCATTAGATTCCATATTTGAAGGTTGCTCATTTTTTCATTGCTTCTATGCATCTGTTTCACTTAACTTTAGGCATTAAAGGTATCTAATCACCGCCAGGCGTGGTGGCTTATGCCTGTAATTCTAGCACTTTGGGAGGGCGAGGCAGGCAGATCACTTGAGGTCAGGAGTTCAAAACCAGCCTGGTCAACATCGTGAAACCCCATCTCTACTAAAAATACACACACACCAAAAGATTAGCAGTGCATGGTGGCAGGTGCCTGTAATCCCAGCTACTTGGGAGGCAGAGGGTGCAGCAAGCCATGATCCAAGATCACATCACTGCACTCCAGCCTGGGTGACAGAGCAAGCTTCGTCTCAAAAAAAAAAAAAAAAAAAGCCACACAAACAAACAAATTAACCACTGTCCTATGTTTTAGTTGTGTAAATTTAAGGGGTACAAGTGCAATGTTAACTGTTGTATTTTAATATCATTTTAAAGATGATCGGATTAAAAATTGGTAAACTTACTGCTTTAAATTATAATACATTATGTGGAAAATGATCTTTATGGTCCAGATAACATTTATAAATGCTATAATAATATTGCTTCAAAATATGCCCTATACTAAGAAAATAAACTTATTATATGGATATTGAACCTTGATAAATTGAATTTACAATATAATTATTTCATTATTATGTGGAACTTTTTCTCTTATACCAAATTTACTAATAGAAGAACACTTGAAACACTGCTGGAAAGGAAGTAAATAACTGTGGCCATGATCTTTTACTTTACTGAGAAACCAACCAAAAACAGCATTCAGTGCCCAGCTGAAAATTGCATATGAAATATAAAATTATCACCATGAGAGTATGATATATCTCAATTTCAAGAACCTCGCTTATAACTATAAAAAGAAAAAATAAGTAAACATAATGAAAGTTAATGTTAATTAAATGTGACTAACAAAAGCAACAAAAGGAGATTCAGAATAATCAATTTTGGATAACTGACATGTGAAGGTATAAGATCTGATGGTATCTTATGAAATATGTAGATTAATAGTATTGATACCCTAAAATACTCATTTGTGTTGTGCTTCTATTTATTTTTTTCTCACCAGAGTTCACCAGATAGCCTCAGAATAAACTTTGAGGTAGGTACGATTATCAAGAAGCAAAGTCTCATTTTCAACAGACGATGTAAGTTGGTACTCAATGTGTTACTTATTTCCTTTAAATTAGATATACAGAAAAAAAAACCAAAGCACATTTACGTGAAATAAGAAAAATGGATTTTATGCCTAAGGAATATATAAAATATATAAAAACTTCAGTACAAGCTGATTGGCAGTCTCTTCATGAAGAATTATAATTGTTATAAGTTATGTTTTGAAGATCAACATTTAATTTTGCTTAAAATTCAGTATTTACACTAACTAATAAGACATAAGTTTTCTACTGATTACTCTATGGCATAAAAGTCTTACATATAATTAATATATGAGCCATGATTATGTTTTTATATCTATTAATTTATTCCAAAAATTATTTAACTCAACTTTAGTGTGCCAGGCACTAAGCCATTCAGATTATTAAGTATGACAAAAAATGAAAACAAATTTTTACTAGAAATACATGCAAGATCTTAAGAACATCAAATACTCTTAACTATAATAACAGTGTTTTTCCACAGTACTTAAATAGTTGTTCATAAACTATCCTCTGCGTGTCCCAACATTTAGCTTTTATCAGATTTTACATCCCCATTAAATTTAAATTTAAGGATGTTTCATTCATGATAAACCACTTCATGTGCAATTAGAAGTTAGGGGGACAGAACTGGGCAGGTGTCAAGTATAAAACTGAGGTCATTAAAGAGATCCTACCATAGATGCTCATGCCAGGCTTACCTTAGATGAATACCATATTTCTGCATTTGAGATAACATTGAAAATAAGAATTCCTAGAGCCAATAAAATGCTTAAGATAATAATGATGAACTTATGGTTTAAAACATAAACAAAAGTGGCATAAACAAAATATATCTTGGTTGAAACATATTTTATAATACAGTAAAATACTGTATTGTAAATACATTATTATTAAAATTTAGAACAAATAATTGGCATTTTCTAAGGGCCTAAGAATTTTTAAAACATGTTTACTGCTTTATATAATAATGAAGTTAATATATCTCATTGTAAGAGAAATTTGAAAACCATAAAAAATGTAAACTATAGGAAAGATATACAGAAGAAATTTATAAATTGAAATCCCAGCATCCAAAGTTCACCAGGGTCATATACATAACCATATTTTTCTCTCAAACTGAAATCATAGAACAGATTAAATTTTTAATACACAGAATTTTAGAACTGTTTTAGATTTGCAGAAAAAAAATTATAGATAGTACGGAGTTCCCCTACATCCTACACTCAGTTTTCTCTGTTACATCTTACATTTCTATGGCACATTTGTTTTAATTAATGAACAAATGATGGTACATTATTGTTACATTTAGTTAACTAATTAACTAAGGCCTATACCTTGTAGAAACGTCCTTAGTTTTTAAAGGATGTCCTTTTTCTGTGCCAGGATCCCATCTAGGTTACCACATTATAATTTGTTACGTATCTTCCCAGGCTCCTCTTGACTGTGTCAGTTTCTCAAATTCTTTTTGTTTTCACATTTTTGAGGAGTCTTGGTGAGATACTTTATAAGGTGTTCTGTTAAAACTTGTCTAATGTTTTTGTTTTAAGAAGATTGGTATTATATGGTATTGGGAGGAAGTCTCAGAGATAAGGGCCCATTCCATCTTATCCTCTTAAGAGAGCACACTATCAACATGATGTGTAGCCAGTGGTGTTGACCAAGGTCACTTAACTGAGGTAGTGTTTGTCAGGTTTCTCCACAGGAAAGGTACTCTTTATTCCCCTATCCAGATTGTAGGCTTTATAAGAAGTGCCTATGCACACAGTCCACACCTGCAGAGAATGCAGAGTTATAGTTTTCCATTGTGAGGGCAGAATTCAGAATGTCTATGTAAATCACTTGGAATATTTCTATATTGGGAGATTTGTCCTATCTATCTATCTATCTATCTATCTATCTATCTATCTATCTATCTATCTGTATGTGCTCATGGATATTTATTTTATACTTTGGGCTATAATTTAATACTATTGTATTGATTTTTTTTTTCGCTCAAATATTTCTTGGTTTGACCATTAAGAGCTCATTTCAGGGGGCTGGTGTGCTCCTTTGACATACCCCCATCAAAGTGTGTGTGCGTGTGGATGTGCATGTGTGTGTGTTGAGCTCTTTCTTCCTTTCTGAGATAAGATGTCCAGGCCTATCTTGTATACTCCCTTCCGCAGTTCTAGAATCAATTGGTACTGTTATTGTAGAAAGATTGGCTGTGTTTCTTGTTGGTAAGGTGCCAGATTTATTTTTGCATTCAGCTTTTTTTAAAAAATTATATAATAAGAATTCTCTTGTTAAGTTTTAAGTTTGCTTTTGGAATTGTTTTAAAATGCAGTAGTCCATTGTACATTTTGTTGAAAAATGATTATTTAAACACGCGGCAATACTAATAATATAAACATGTTCGCAATTTTCCCTGTTCCTAATAACATAGCACACCTCTTTTTCTGCAAAATGAAGCTAGCTTTTATTTTAATAAAACAAATACATTTTGTTTAATACCTACTTCTCATAGTCTATATATTTGTTAGTAAATAAGTGAAATATGTATAAAATAATAATAGTCAAGAAGAGATTATTAAATTGGATAGAAAATATACTTGCAGGATTTGACAACAATAACATAATAGACTTAGAACAAATTTTCATTTTTAATTTTTGTGGGTACACGGTAGGTGTACCTGAAATGTTTTGATACAGGCATGCGATGTGAAATAATCACATCATGGACGATCGGGTATTCATCCCATCAAACATTTATCCTTTGTATTACAATCCATCCAATTATGCTCTTCAAGTTGTTTATAAGTGTACAATTAAATTATTATTAACTATAGTCACTCTGGTGTGCTATCAAATAGTAGATCTCATTAATTCCTTCTAATTATTTTTCAAGCCCATTAACCATCCCCAGCTCCCCTCCCTACCTCCTCCATTCCCACTGCCCTTCCCAGCCTCTGGAAACCATCCTTCTACTCTCTATGTCCATCAGTTTAATTTTTTGATTTTTCGATCCCACAGATATGTGAGAACATGTGATGTTTCTCTGTTTATACCTCATTTAACTTAACATAATAATCTCCAGTTCCATCCATATTGTTGCAAATGACAGGATCTCACTCTTCTTTATGGCTGAATAGTACTCCACTGTGTATAAGCACCACATTTATTTTCATGCATTCATCTGCTGATAGATACTTAGGTTGCTTCTGAATCTTGATTACCATGAACAGTGCTGAAACAAACATGGGAGTGCAGATATCTCTTCAATATAGTAATTTCCTATCTTTGGGTATATACCCAGTAATGGGATTACTGGATCATATAGTAGCTCCACTTTTAGTTTTGTGAGGAACCTCCAAACTGTACTCCATAACGATTGTACTAATTTACATTCCCACCAACAGTGTACAAGGGTTCCCGTTTCTCCACGTCCTTGCCAGCATTTGTTATTACCTGTCTTTTTGATATAATCCATTTTAACTGGGGTGAGGTGATATCTCATTGAAGGTTTTTTTCAGGGTTTTTTTGTTGTTGTTTATTTTTGTTTTTGTTATTGGAGACAAGGTCTTGCTGTGCCATCCAGGCTAGAGTGTAGGAATTTGATAACAGCTGATTGCAGCCTCAATCTCCTGGGCTCAATTGATCCTCCTACCTCAGCCTCCTGAGTAGCTGGGAATAAAGGCGCATGCCACCACACCCAACTAATTTTTGTGTGTGATTTTTGCAGAGATGGGGTTTCACTGTATTGTCCTGATCTCAAGTGGTCCACCAGCCTCAGCCTCCAAAAGTGCTAGGAATACAGGCATGAGCCACCACACTTGTCATCACTGAAGTTTTGATTTGCATTTTTCTGATGATCAGTGACATTGAGCACATTGTCACATGTCTGTTTACCATTTTTATGTCTTTTTTTTTTTTTTGATGGAGTCTCACTCTGTACCTGGAGTTCAGTGGCATGATCTCAGTTCACTGCAACCTCTGCCTCCTGGGTTCAAGTGATTCTCCTGCCTCAGCCTCCCAAATAGCTGAGACTACAGGCAAGTGCCACCACGCCCAGCTAATTTTTGTATTTTTAGTAGAGACAGGGTTTCACTTTTCTTTTTAAAAATGTCTGTTCAGACCTTTTGCCATTTTTAAATGGGATTAATAGACTTTTTCCTATTGAATTGTTTGAGCTCTTTATATATTCTAGTTATTAACTGCTTGTCAGATGCCTAGTTTGAAAATCTTTTCTTGTATTCTGTGGCTTATCTTTTCACTTTGTTGTTTCCTTTGCTGTACAGAAGCTTTAACTTGACATGATCCTATTTGTCCATTTTTGCTTTGGTTGCCTGTGCTTTTGGGGTGTTACTCAAAACATTTTTGCCCAGACCAGTGTCCTGGAGTAGTTTCATAGTTTGAAGTAGTAGTTTCATAGTTTGAAGGCTTAGATTTAAGTATTTAATCCACTTTGATTTGATTTTGTATATGATAAGAGAAAGAGCTCTAGTTTCATTCCTCTGCATATAGATATCCAGTTTTGCTAGCACCATTTATTAAAGAGACTGTTTTTTCCTCAGTGTATGTCCTTGGCACTTTTGTCAAAAATGAGTTTACTGTAGGTGTGTGGATTCATTTGGTGGTTCTCTATTTTGTACCATTGATCTATGTGTCCGTTTTTATACCAGCACCATGCTGTTTTGGTTACTATATCTCAGTAGTATATTTCAAAGCCAGGTAATATGATTCTTCCAGTTTTGTGCCTTTTGTTTTGGATGCTTTTGGCTATCCTGCATCTTTTATGGTTCCACACAAATTTGAGGATTGTTTTTTCTATTTCTGTGAAGTATATCATTGGTATTTTCATAGGAATTACATTTAATTTGCAGATTGCTTCAGGTAGTATAGATATTTTAACAATATTGATTCTTCCAGTCCATGAACATGCCTCCATTTTTGTGTGTCCTCTTCAATTTCTTTCATCAATGTCTTATAATTTTCATTATAGAGAACTTTCACTTCTTTGGTTAATTCTTAGGTGTTTAACTTATATATGGCTACTGTAAATGGGATTACTTTTCTGAGTTCTTTATGACATTGCTCACTGTTGGCTCATAGAAATGTTACAATTTTGTATGTTAATTTTGTATCCTGCAACTTTGCATAATTTATCAGTTTTAATAGTTTTCTTGTGGAGTCTTTAGGTTTTTCCAAATATAAGATCACATCATCAGCAAACAAGGATAATTTGACTTCTTCCTTTCCAATTTGGATGCTCTTTATATATTTCTCTTGTCTGATTTCTCTAGCTAGGACTGCCAGTACTATGCTGAATAACACTGGTGACAGTGGACATCCTTGTCATGTTCCAGATCTTAGAGGAAAGGATTTTAATTTCTCCTCATTATGTATGATACTAGCTGTGGGTCTGTCATATATAGCTTTCATTATGTTTTGATATGTTCTTTATATACCCAGTTGTTTAGGGTTTTTATCATTAAGAGATGTTGATTTGTATCACACGCTTTTTCAACATCAATTAAAATAATCATATGGTTGATGTCCTTCATTGTGTTCATATGATGTATCATATTGATTGATTTACATATGTTGAACCCTCTTTGCATCCCAGGGATAAATCTCACTTGTTCATGAAGAATGCTTATTTTAACATATTTTTGAATTTGGTTTACTAGCATGTTGTTGAGAATTTTTGCATCAATATTCATCAGAGAAATTGGCCTTTAGTTTTATTTTCTCAAAGTCTTTGGTTTTGGTATCAGATAATATTTGCCTCATAAAATGAGTGTGGAAGTATTACTTCCTCCTCTGTTTTTCAGAACAGAGTATGGTTGTTAATAGTTCTTTAAATCTTTTGTAGAATTCAGCAGTAAAGTCATTGTGTCCTGGGTTTTTCTTTACTGGGAGACATTTTATTACAGCTTTGAACGTGTTGCTTTTAATTGGTCTGTTCAGGTTTTAGATTTCTTCATGGTCAATCTTAGTAAGCTGTATGTGTCTAGAAATTTGTCCGTTTCTTCTAGATTTTCCAATTTATTGTCCTGTAGTTGTTGGTAGTAGCTACTAATGAGTGTGAATTTCTACAGTATCACTTATGCCCTTTTTCATCTCTGATTTTATTTATTTGAATCTTCTCTCTTTTTTCTTAGTCTGGCTAAAGGTTTGTCAATTTTGTTTAACTTTTTGAAAAGCCAACTTTTTGTTTCATTGGTCTTTTTTATTTTTTTTAATTTCAATTTCATTTATTTCTTCTCTGATATTTATTGTTTCTTTTCTTCTACTAATTTGGGGTTTGGTTTGCTCTTGCTTTTCTAGTTCTTTAAAATGCATCAGTAGGATGTTTACTTGAAGTTTTTCTTCTTTTTTGGTGTAGGCACTTATAGCTATAAACTTGCCTCTTAATACTACTTTTGCTGTATCTCATGAGTTTTGGTATGTTGTGTTTCCATTAACATTTGTTTTAAGGAATTTGTCAAGTTCCTTCTTAATTTCTTCATTGACCCACTCTTCATTCAGGAGCAAGTTGTTTAATTTCCATGTATTTGTATAGTTTCTAAAGTTCCTCTTGTTACTGATGTCTAGTTTTATTCCTTTGTAGTCAGAGAAGATGCTTGATATTATTTCAATTTTTTGAATGTTTTGAGACTTGTTTTGTGACCTAATACATGGCATATCCTTGAGAATAATCCAAGTACCGAGGAAAAGAACATGTATTCTGCAACTGTTGAATGAAATGTTCTGTAAATATCTATTAGATCCATTTGGTATATAGTACAGATTAAGTCCAATGTCTACCTGGTGTTCTATTTTACTGTGGCTGAGCTGACACTCAAACCACAAAACAGTCCTTCCCACTCTTCCCTTGCCATTCCATTGACAGAGAAGCCTTACCTCATGGCCACCACCACCATAGGCCCATGAGGAGTACGGCCAGACTACTGCTGATGTTCCCTTAAGGCCCAGGGGCTCTTAAGTCAGCTTGCAGTGAATGCTGCCTGGCCTAGGACTCAGCCTTCATGGAAGTGTCCCCACCCTCACCCCCAGCCCAGGGCAGATCCAGAAATGTCATCCAATAGTCAAGTCCTGGAATCTGGGACCCCAAGAGTCCACTTGTGCCCTACCCTTTGTGGCCAAGCTGCTACCTAAGGCACAAGACAAAGTCCCCTTTACATTTCTCTCCACTTTTCTGAAGGAAAAGGAGCCTCCCTCATAGCCTCCAGAGCTGGGAATATGTTGAGTCTCACCTGAAGCCAACAAGTCTCAGAGTCTCACCCTAAGCCCTCAATGTAGTACCTGGCTATTGCTGCTGGTTATTTAGAGCCCAAGGGCTATTCACTTAGCAGGTAATAAATCCTGCCGGAACTGAGTCCTTTCCTTTGAGGCAGTGAGTTCCCTTCTGGCCCAGGGTGTGTCTAGAAATGTAATTCAGGAGATAGGACCTAGAAAGGGGGCCTCACAGTTCTGACAAGTTCCCTCTCCTGCTGTAGCTGAGCTGGTATCCAAGATACAAGACGGGGTCCTCCTCACTCTTCCCTCTCCTCTTCTCAAGCAGAAGTAAGGGGTCTCTTTTGGAGCTGCGAGCTCTGCAGCCTGGGGTTGGGGAGAGGTGATGCCATCACTTCTTAGACCACCCTGACTGGTGTCTCAGTAGGTTGCATGCCCACCCCCAACACCAGTCCTCTTATTCTGGGCACAGTTCAACACTAGGACTAGCCGAGGAGTTGCCATCCTTGTGGCTAGACTGGCTTTCAAGATTATTTAAGTTCCCACTTTATCCTACACTGGCAAGGCTTGCAGGAACTAAATATCTAATTGCTGGAATTGGTGATTCACCTCTGTCTAGGGCTGGTCTAAATGCTTCCTCCATAGGTGGGCTTCTGCTGAGTTTGGTCAGGTTTTGTTCTCTGGTAGAATAGGGCAGCACTGAGTTCAATGCCTCACAATTGTTGTGCTCTCCCTCTCCCTGGCACAGCACACAGAATCACTCTCCACACCACGCCCCCACTGCCAGGGGTTGGAGAGAAGTGGCATTAGCAATTCAAAACAGTTTCTCTTACCTCGTCAGTGCCTCTTTTAGTGATGTGAAGTTAAACCCAGGTACTGTGAGTGCTCACCTGATTTTTGGTTCTTATGAAGGTGTTTTTTTTGTGTGTAGATAGTTAACTTAATGTCCCTACAAGGAGGGACAATCATTCTGCCATTTTGCTCTACCCCTGTCCAAACTAGAAATATTTTTAAAACAACAACATTAAGTAAAATTTCTTCAGAATAATTTCTAACTTTTTTCCTATATACTATTGTAGATAATTTACAGGGAGTGTACAGAGAAAAATATGTATTTTAAAGAGCATATCTGAAAAAAAATCTAGAAGAAATGGGGGTATCAAAAGATGAAATAAATTATAATTGATAAGATTTAGTCATGATTGTAGTAAGCACAATAAGAACAAAAACTACCACAACTGCTTTAATCGAAATGAGCCTTTTATAGTGATGTGGCACTGGCTACAGTTTGATTCAAGAGCTTTGGCATTTCCTGAACCATGCTGATATCATTGAGTTCTTTATATATTTTACTGAACTAGTCTACTAAGTTCAGATTCTGTGGCTAATTTAGTCACTTTGTCAGACTTCAAAATATTACCCAAGGTTTATTCTCTGTCTTCGCTAACAATACAAACCTGATTTCTAGCCATGCTGGAGGATAGTCATTGGTGAAAACATTGATGTTAAAAGAGGGAAAGTATCCTTTGGTAAAGGATAACAGTAGTTTCAGAGCAGGTGGCAGAATAAAATCAGAATTTTGGATTGACCACTTTTGCTTTCTCTTTTAAGTCAAAAGAGTTAAACAAATAAAATATATGTGATATATAAACAGAATTGAAAAGAAATGTATTTTTGCGAACATACATATACATTGCATATATTCTGAAATATAATTTACTATAATGTCAGGCCTTGAAGGTAAGGAATATGAAAAACTGTTCCCAGACACTAAATAGGGCATGAATAATAGTAGTTTAAAATGCTGTTTTAGGAGGAGATAAAACCCCTGAGCATAACTAGTAGTTACTTTCTTTTAAAGATTCTCTCTCAAGTAATTGAAGAATTCTGCCTCAGACAAAAATTACTGTTAATGGCTTCAAGGTGACGGGCTATATTTTAAGAAATAATGGGTTTAACAGAGCACAGGACAAGCATATTCAAATTTTGAAACCATATATAGGACTGCTTTTTTCTAGTCAAGAAGGAATAAGAGAAGTTAGAGGCACCCTGTAATCTAAAACTACCAAGATAAGAAAAAATATACACCATAATGGCACTAAAATATTGAATTGTAACAGTCAAAGAAGGACAGTGATATCTACAAAAAGAGAAACTAAAGAATGGAGTACTACAATTTTTCCAGCTTACAAACTGATAAAGTTTAAAGATCTTATAAAGAGAGGGAGAATCCAGTAAGAGCCTACAAGTCTCCATGAAATAAGGAATTGGGAGCCCAGAGATCTCAAAATATCAGGAATCCACAGGACTGAGTACCAAAGCGGAAAGAGCAGCACAGAAAACTGAAGACATTCAAAGAATCCCCCTAACTCTTCACCTGAATACTGGTAAACAAATGCATGTGAGAAAAACATCCAAGAGAAGGAAAGAAATAGCAAAAATGATAAAGAGAACTTTACATGAGGTTTACACAGATCTGAGCATAGCCCTGTCGACAACACAAGCGTATTCAAATTTTAAAATGCTTTTTGGTTCATAGGGTATTTGGTAGAGTACTAAGAAGAGTTTGTCTTAGTATTGAGGAGAAAGCAACCCTAGAATAAATACTGCTCTGACCTCGTTTAACCAGTGCTTAAAATAAAGACTGAAAAAGATCAAAATTGTTTCAAGAAGTTGTACTGCATCAAAACAAAGCCAAAGAATATCACAGAGATGCAAAAATATCCAGCACTCAGCAAGTAAAATTCTGTGTCTGACATCCAATAAAAAATTACAATGAATAAGATATCAAAAAAATGGTGAATTTGGGACTTTTGAACTTCTTTCCTTCATACATCACAAGAAAACTAGGAGAAAGATCAGAATAAACATTTTTTGGATTCTAGAAATTAACCAAAGTTTTACAGCAGAGGAGTATTTATACAAGAAAACTTGTTGAATCTCAATAATAAGAGTGAGCTTTTTGGCATTTTAGCTTACTCTAGTCATATTACCCCTTCTCCAGCACTCCAGTATCCTTGAACAATAATAGAACACATTCCTGGTACAGCATGACAAACCTGGAAAGAAGCAAAAGGAAGCAGAAGGAAGCTGGAGCTCTTTCAAAGCCTCATTCCCAAACAGTTCTCGTCATTTGACCTGCCTGGTAGTTCTGAGAAAGACCCACTTTCAAGATTGTCTATATTTGACTTGACATGGCACCTGCCAGGTGTTAAAATCTCTTTTTTTTTTTTTTTTTGAGACAGAGTCTCGCTCTGTCGCCCAGGCTGCAGTGCGGTGGTGGCATGATCTCGACTCACTTGCAAGCTCCACCTCCCGGGTTCACACCATTCTCCTGCTTCAGCCTCCCGAGTAGCTGGGACTACAGGCGCCTGCCACCACGCCTGGCTATTTGTGTTTTTGTACTTTTAGTAGAGACGGGGTTTCACCGTGTTAGCCAGAATGGTGTCGATCTCTTGACCTCGTGATCCACCCGCCTTGGCCTCCCAAAGTGCTGGGATTACAGGTGTGAGCCACCGCGCCGGGCGGAAATCTATTTAAAGGCAGCATTTGTCAAAATCATTTACGGGCAAGTGTTTTAACTTCATCACTGCCTCAGGTGCCAGATAGCAGTCTGGGCAAATGATAGAGTAACCAAAAGCTTAGGAGAAAATGTTAGGAATGAGATAAAAGCTCTGATGGAAGTCTAGAAGGCCATGTGCATGCATAGGGCTGTGTGCATTCCCAGGCTGGTATACACGGTGTTCTCAAAAAAGGCCTGAAAACGTGCTAAGCTGTCACCTCTGGCTGGCCTTGTGACATTGCGCAAGTCGGAAGTGAAAGCTAAGGCAGAGCTGTAAGATGTCTAGCTGAATATTGGAAGCATGCCCCAACATGCACAGAAAGCCTCTCAGCAAAAACTGAGAGACTTAATGGTTGCAGAAATGTAGGCATATTTCTGCCTGATCAGTAGCTAAACACTAAGCTAAATGAATCGAAACATCAACGACCACATATGCCAAAGAATGCAGACGTTACAGAATTAGATAACAAAATTCACTAAACAAACAAAGCTACAGCAAGCAGCAACACCACCACCAGAGATAAAAGAAAGATTTTTATTTCTGGAATTGAAACATTATATCATTTTAAATGTCGAGTTTTTTTAATGATATATAAAAAATTATTTTAAACTGTGGCTGTAGGAAGGAAAAAAAAGCAATTAATAATAATTGTCACTTTACTAAAGAATATCAGATATTGACCTTACTAGACAAAGATTTAAATTAGCTGTTTTAAGTGTGTTCAAAGAGAGAAAGTTTACATTCTAAAGAACTAAGGGAAAGTATCAGAATAATGTCTTACCAAAAGAGAGAATATCAGTAAAGAGATAGAAACGAAACCAGCTATATGTATTAGTATTTTAAAAGTGTCACCCCACTGCTTTCTGACTTCCATGGTCCCATAAACAGAGCCAAATAAAAATACTAATAAATAAATCTTTCAACAAACAATGCTGTATCTAGAAAACTACTCTTCAAAATTGAAGGAGAAATTAAGACACTCCCAAATACACTAAAACTGAGAGAATCTGTCCCTGGAAAAATTGCCCTACAAGAAATTCAGACAGTATTTCAGGTTGAGAGGAAAGGACACTAAACAGTAAGTGGAAAACACATGAAGAAATAAAGTGCACCTTACTGGTAACCACATAGGTGAAAGTTAGACAGTATACTTTTGTTTGACTTATACTTTTGCCCTATGTAATTTAAAAGACAGCTGGGTTAATGTATAATCTTAAGTCTGTTCTGATGTACACACAACGTGTAAAGATGTAATTAGCTTAACAATAACATAAAGGAGGGGAGAAAATGGAGCTATATGGGGAAAACTTTCTGTATACTGTGAAAATTTACCAGGTATTTATGTAAACGAAATTGTAAGGAGTTAAAATATTATTTGTAATCTCCAAGGTCATCACTGAAGAAAATCTCAAAAAACACATATTAAAAAATAAATTAAAATGGTGCCATAGAAGATATCTACTGAAAACAAGAAACCAGTAATAGAAGAATAGGGAGAAAAAGGCATAAGACATATAGAAAACAAATAGGAAAATGTTAGACATAAATTCTACTTATTGGTAACTACATAAAATGTAAATTACTTAAGCTCTCCAATTAAAAGGCAAATATTGCTGAAATACCTAAAAAGCATGGCTCAACAAAATATTTATCACAATAGACACACTTTATAATCAAATATACAAATAGTTTGAAGGTAAACAAATAGAAAAAAGTTATGCCACACAAACTTATCAAAAGGGAACTGGAGTGACTAAACTAATAGTTGACAAAATATACTTTAAGACAAAATTTGTCACTAGACACAAAGAAAGATTTTATTTTATTTTATTTTATTTATTTTAACAAGATCTTGCTCTGGCACCCATACTGGAGTGCAGTAGTGCAATCTTGGCTCACTACAGCTTTGAATTCTTGGGCTCAAGAGATCCTCTTACCTCAGCCTCTGAAGTAACTGGGACTACAGGTGGGAGCAATCATGCCCAACTAGTTTTTGTATTTTTTGGTAGAGATGGGGTTTCACCATCTTGCCCAGGCTGGTTTCAATCTCCTGGGCTCAAGCAATCCATCCGACTGGGCAACTGGGCCTCCCAAAGTTGTGGAATTACTGGCATGAACCACTGCACCCAGCTGAAAGACATTTTTAATGATAAAGTGATTAAGCCAAAAAGAAGCACAAATAATATTGAGATATATAGTACTCAAAAAGAAAGCTACAAGTACACAAAGCCAAAGCTGAGAGGAAAAGTAGGCATTTTACAATAATAAGACTGCAATACCTCATTTTCAATAGTGTACAGAACAAAGAAACAGAAGATTGGTAATGAAATTGAAGACTTACACAATGCTGTAAATCAACTAACAGAAATCTACAGATCACTCCACCCAGGAACAGCAGAATACACATTATTCTCAAGTACGCATGAAACACTCACCATGATATACCATATGTTAGGCCATAAAAAAGTCAAAATAAATTTAAAATGATAGTAAAATTGTACAAGAGTAGGTTGTCCTCTGACTACAATGTAAAGAAATTAGAAATCAATGAAAGAATAATTTCCACAGTCACAATTATGTGAAAATTAAACACCACACTTAATAAACAATAGGTCAGAAAGAAATCACACAGAAAATTTAAAAGTACTTTGAGATTAATGAAAACAAAGGCACAAGATACTAAAACTTATGGGGAACATCAAAAGCAGTACTTAGAAAGAAATCTATAGCTTTAAACACTTACACAACAGCACAATAAAGATCTAAAATAAACCTTTCGCCATCTGCAGAAAGAAGAGCAAACTCAACACAAAACAAGCAGAAAGAAAGAAAAAAATAAATATTAAAGTAGAAATAAATGAAATAAATCATAGACAAACAATAAAGAAAATTAAACCAAATATGTAACATTTTAGAAAGAACAACAAAATGGCAAATCTTGAGTAAGATTGACAAAAAACAGAGAGCAGACTCAAATTACTGAAATCAGGAATGAAAAGAGGAACATTATTATTGGCCTTACAGATATAAAATTTTTATGAAGATGCTATACACAATTGTATGGTAATAAATTAGATAAGCAAATGACATAGATACATTTATAGAAATACATGAACCATCGAAACTAACCCAAGAAGAAATAGACAATATAATAAGCTTATGACAGAAAAGTGATTGAATTAGTAATTTTAAAACTATTTCACAGTGAAAATCCCAAGATGAAATGACTTTTTGGTGAATTCTACCAACAAATACTAGCAAACTAAATTAATTTAGCAACATGTTTAAAAGATTAGAAACAATGATCAAATTAGATTTATTTCAGAAATTCAAGTTTAGTTCAACATAGAAAAAAATTAATAAACATAACACATAATATTAATTGAATAAATGGAAAAAAGCCGTAATTATCTCAATAGACAGAGAAAATACTTGGAAAAATCCAACATTATTTCATGATAAAACTCTCAACAATATAGGAATAGAATGAAACTTACTCAATCTGATGAAAAGAATCTAAGAAAAACCAGGGCTAATATCATACTTACTGGTGAAAATCGGGATGCTTTCTCCCAATATCAGGAACAAGACATGAGCATGTGCCCTTGCCACTTCTATTCAACAGTGTGTCAGACGTTTTAACCAGATAAATTAGGCAGAAAAGGAAACATCATCTAAATTGAAAAGCAAGAAGTATTTGTAGATGATACTATCCTTGATAAAGAAAACCCCAAGACATCAAAAAAAAAAAAAAAAAATCTCTTGGCGTTAATAACCAAATTCAGCAACACTGCAAGGTCCAAGTGTTGGACAGTTTCTGGATAGCCTTGGCTGACCTAGTCTTCCTCCGTCTTCTTGATTGTAGTTCTCAGAATAATTGAAATGTGTGAGCATGCAATATCCTGAGAACCAGAAATAGCCCAGGTTTTGTTATTTGCCCTCCTAGGGAAGAGAACATCTTGAAATGGAGAAGAATTGCTCAGGATAGCCTGAGCTTTATTCTTTATCCTAGAAGCAGGATGCCCTTCAATGCTTTAACCCAGCAACCCATATGTCCCCTGAGTTAACCCAAGGTGGGTTGCCTTTTGGGATCCCTAAGCTGCAGTCCAAGTGTGGCATGTTCAGTCAGGACTCCATCCACCCTCGGCAGCTCTCTAGAGCCTTGGCTGATCAGCTCACTGTGGATCCTGGGCTTGTGTTGTCCCTTGCCACCTATCTGTAAGTAATAAGACTGCTCCATATAACTTGTACAATGTAAGTGTTGTGTCTTACTGAACTTAGGTAAATAGTAAAGCTGTAGCCCAGGATGGAGTGAACAGAAGTGTTTGGATCCTATTCCTGGTGGTTGGCATAGAAATGATCCTTGTTATCCTCCATGCAATGGGAGTTCTTCCTTAGTATTGGCAATTAGTCATCATGGTCATACCAACCTGAGCATGCGTGATCTTGTCTGATCTCAGAAAATATTGATAATTAGTTAACCTGTTTCACACCAAGATCAATATTTAAAACTCAGTTGCATTTCTATATAGCATCAATGAACAATCCAAAAACTAAACTAAGAAAACTATTATACTTACAATAAAAAATAAAATAAAATATTAAGAATACATTTAACCAAAAACGTGCAATGTAATGCATATTTGTAAATAGAAAACTACAAACATTGTTGAAAGAAATTAAAGAAGAGCTACATAAATGGAAAAACACGTTATGTTCATGTGTTAAAAGTCTTAATGCTGTTAAGATAGCAACACTACTCTGATCAGTAATACTATATTTTATACTTTGAGTTTTATAAGAGAGTAGATCTTAAATGTTCTCACCACACACACAAAAACGGTAATCATGTGAGGCAAGAGATTGTGGCAATTATTTCACAACATGTTCCTGTATCAAAACATCACCTTAAATACCCTACATATATACAATTTTTATTTATCAAAAGCTGGAAAAAGAAATCTATATCAAAATTCCACCTTTATTTTTCACATAAATTACAAGTTGATCCTAAAATTAATGTGAAATTCAAATACTATTAGGCATGCTAAGAAGCAGGAAAATAAAACACACAGTGGATATAAAAATCAGTCAATAGAAGCTGAGCCAGAAATAACATGACAAGTTTCTAAATGAGAATGTGAAACAGTTATTATAATTGCAATTCATATGCTTAAGAAGTTAGAGAAATAGAAATTAAAATAAATAAGCTGCTTTATCCTTTCTCCCTCCTGTAAGGGTAGATGCAGAGTATATTACCCCTAGCAATACAATAAATGTGTGCAATATGTCCACTCAGGGAATCTCATTAGATACTCAGTACCCACATTTTTATTTGGAGCTGGTCATATAGGTACCTTCTGCCTAGGATGTACCAAAATCCCAAACTCCCAGGAAAAAATTACGTGTTCAGGATAAGTCCTATTCTTTTCACAAACAGTCAATGCACAATGAGCCACCCTTATCATTCAAAGAAGTTTTATATGAGTCAAGGGAAATGTTTACCAATCAAGTTCGCAGATGCCAGTCAAGGGCAAACCTTTCAAGAATAAGTTTCTAAGGATAGGAAGTCTCAGCTCTGCTACATTAACCATTTTTGCACAATATAGAATACTCAAGCAACACCATTAACCAATGTGCACTAACTGACATTTATGGATTACTCCACTCCATCCAATAAGGGCAGAATATTTATTATTTTTAAGAGTACATGGAACATTTAGCAGGAGAGACCTAATATGGACCATCAACAAGTCTCAATATGTTTAAAATACGTCAGGACCATAAAAAAGTCTCACTACCATTTAAAGGATTCAAACCACCAGAAGTAAGTTCTCTGATTGCCACAGAATTAAATTAGAAATTATCAACAAAAATATTTTTGAATGCCCCCAAATATTCAAAATCTGAGTAGCACAATTCTAAATAACCCATGGAGCAAAGAAGAAATTGGAAGGGAAATTAGAAATTATGTTTAAATAAATATAAATAAAAGGCTAATATATTAAATTGTATGGGATATAGCTAAAACAGACCTTAGGGAAAAATTTACAGCCTTACCACAAAGATTAGAAAAGAAAAGAGTTTCAAGTCAATAATATCAGCTTTTACCTTAAAACAAAATAAAACCCAAACAAACAAGCAAAAAAGAGCAAATGGATTCCAGAAGCTAATAATAATGACAGTAGTGGTAATCAAAATCAATAAGAAACAGAAAAAGAAGTAGAGAAAAAACAATGAATCTAAAAGCTACGTTTTTTAGAAAGTTAATAAAGGTACAAATTACCAATACTATGAATGATGAAATTGACATCACTACAGATTCTAGAGATAGTAAGACGATAAAAAAAATTGCCAACAGCTTTATGCCAATAAATTATACAACTTAGATGACAAATTATTTTAAAAACACAATCGTCAAGGCTCATTAAAAATAAACAACCTGAATAGCCCTACATCAATCACAGAAATCGAAACTTCAGTTCCCACAAATAAACCAGTAGACCCATATCATTTTGCAGAGGAATTCTATCAATTACTTGAGAAATAGTATAATTTTTACATGAAATCTTGTAGAATTTTAAAGAGGAGGAAAATACCTACTCATTTAATGAGGTCACCAATATATTTTTTTTAATTATTTTTTATTATTATACTTTAAGTTCTAGGGTACATGTGCATAATGTGCAGGTTTGTTACATATGTATACATGTGCCATGTTGTTGTGCTGCACCCATCAACTCGTCAGCACCCATCAACTCGTCATTTACATCAGGTATAACTACCAATGCAATCCCTCCCCCCCCACCCCTCCCCATGATAGGCCCTGGTGTGTGATGTTCCCCTTCCCGAGTCTAAGTGATCCCATTGTTCAGTTCCCACCTATGAGTGAGATCATGCAGTGTTTGGTTTTCTGTTCTTGTGATAGTTTGCTGAGAATGATGGTTTCCAGCTGCATCCATGTCCCTAAAAAGGACACAAACTCATCCTTTTTTATGGCTGCATAGTATTCCATGGTGTATATGTGCCACATTTTCTTAATCCAGTCTGTCACTGATGGACATTTGGGTTGATTCCAAGTCTGTGCTATTGTGAATAGTGCCGCAATAAACATACGTGTGCATGTGTCTTTATAGCAGCATGATTTATAATCCTTTGGGTATATACCCAGTAATGGGATGGCTGGGTCATATGGTACATCTAGTTCTAGATCCTTGAGGAATCGCCATACTGTTTTCCATAATGGTTGAACTAGTTTACAATCCCACCAACAGTGTAAAAGTGTTCCTATTTCTCCACATCCTCTCCAGCACCTCTTGTTTCCTGACTTTTTAATGATTGCCTTTCTAACTGGCGTGAGATGGTATCTCATTGTGGTTTTGATTTGCATTTCTCTGATGGCCAGTAATGATGAGCATTTTTTCATGTGTCTGTTGGCTGTATGAATGTCTTCTTTTGAGAAATGTCTGTTCATATCCTTTGCCCACTTTTTGATGGGGTTGTTTGTTTTTTTCTTGTAAATTTGTTTGACTTCTTTGTAGGTTCTGGATATTAGCCCTTTGTCAGATGAGTAGATTGCAAAAATTTTCTCCCATTCTGTAGGTTGCCTGTTCACTCTGATGGTAATTTCTTTTGCTGTGCAGAAGCTCTTTAGTTTAATTAGATCCCATTTGTCAATTTTGGCTTTTGGTGCCATTGCTTTTGGTGTTTTAGACATGAAGTCCTTGCCCATGCCTATGTCCTGAATGGTATTACCTAGGTTTTCCTCTAGGGTTTTTATGGTATTAGGTCTAACATTTAAGTCTCTAATCCATCTTGAATTAATTTTCGTATAAGGAGTAAGGAAAGGATCCAGTTTCAGCTTTCTACTTATGGCTAGCCAATTTTCCCAGCACCATTTATTAAATAGGGAATCCTTTCCCCATTTCTTGTTTCTCTCAGGTTTGTCAAAGATCAGATGGCTGTAGATGTGTGGTATTATTTCTGAGGACTCTGTTCTGTTCCATTGGTCTATAGCTCTGTTTTGGTACCAGTACCATGCTGTTTTGGTTACTGTAGCCTTGTAGTATAGTTTGAAGTCAGGTAGCGTGATGCCTCCAGGTTTGTTCTTTTGACTTAGGATTGTCTTGGCAATGCGGGCTCTTTTTTGGTTCCATATGAACTTTAAAGCAGTTTTTTCCAATTCTGTGAAGAAACTCGTTGGTAGCTTGATGGGGATGGCATTGAATCTATAAATTACCTTGGGCAGTATGGCCATTTTCATGATATTGATTCTTCCTATCCATGAGCATGGTATGTTCTTCCGTTTGTTTGTGTCCTCTTTTATTTCACTGAGCAGTGGTTTGTAGTTCTCCTTGAAGAGGTCCTTTACATCCCTTGTAAGTTGGATTCCTAGGTATTTTATTCTCTTTGAAGCAATTGTGAATGGAAGTTCATTCATGATTTGGCTCTCTGTTTGTCTGTTACTGGTGTATAAGAATGCTTGTGATTTTTGCACATTAATTTTGTATCCTGAGACTTTGCTGAAGTTGCTTATCAGCTTAAGGAGATTTTGGGCTGAGACAATGGGATTTTCTAAATATACAATCATTTCATCTGCAAAGAGGGACAATTTGACTTCTTTTCCTAACTGAATACCCTTGATTTCTTTCTCTTGCCTGATTGCCCTAGCCAGAACTTCCAACACTATGTTGAATAGAAGTGGTGAGAGAGGGCATCCCTGTCTTGTGCCAGTTTTCAAAGGGAATTTTTCCAGTTTTTGCCCATTCAGTATAATATTGGCTGTGGGTTTGCCATAAATAGCTCTTATTATTTTGAGGTACGTTCCATCAATACCAAACTTATTGAGCATTTTTAGCATGAAGGGCTGTTGAATTTTGTCAAAAGCCTTTTCTGCATCTATTGAGATAATCATGTGGTTCTTGTCTTTGGTTCTGTTTATATGCTGGATTATGTTTATTGATTTGCGAATGTTGAACCAGCCTTGCATCCCAGGGATGAAGCCCACTTGATCATGGTGGATAAGCTTTTTGATGTGCTGCTGAATCCGGTTTGCCAGTATTTTATTGAGGATTTTTGCATCAATGTTCATCAGGGATATTGGTCTAAAATTGTAACAAACTGTCTCTCAGACCACAGTGCAATCAAACTAGAACTCAGGACTAAGAAACTCAATCAAAACCGCTCAACTACATGGAAACTGAACAACCTGCTCCTGAATGACTACTGGGTACATAACGAAATGAAGGCAGAAATAAAGATGTTCTTTGAAACCAATGAGAACAAAGATACAACATACCAGAATCTCTGGGACACATTTAAAGCAGTGTGTAGAGGGAAATTTATAGCACTAAATGCCCACAAGAGAAAGCAGGAAAGATCTAAAATTGACACTCTAACATCACAATTAAAAGAACTAGAGAAGCAAGAGCAAACACATTCAAAAGCTAGCAGAAGGCAAGAAATAACTAAGATCAGAGCAGAACTGAAGGAGATAGAGACACAAAAAACTCTCCAAAAAATCAATATATCCAGGAGTTGGTTTTTTGAAAAGATCAACAAAATTGACAGACCGCTAGCAAGACTAATAAAGAAGAAAAGAGAGAAGAATCAAATAGACGCAATAAAAAATGGTAAAGGGGATATCACCACCGACCCCACAGAAATACAAACTACCATCAGAGAATACTATAAACACCTCTACGCAAATAAACTAGAAAATCTAGAAGAAATGGATAATTTCCTGGACACGTACACTCTTCCAAGACTAAACCAGGAAGAAGCTGAATCCCTGAATAGACCAATAGCAGGCTCTGAAATTGAGGCAATAATTAATAGCCTACCAACCAAAAAAAGTCCAGGACCAGATGGATTCACAGCTGAATTCTACCAGAGGTACAAGGAGGAGCTGGTACCATTCCTTCTGAAACTATTCCAATCAATAGAAAAAGAGGGAATCCTCCCTAACTCATTTTATGAGGCCAACATCATCCTGATACCAAAGCCTGGCAGAGACACAACCAATATTTTTATATAAAATCTAGGCAAGGGCATGACAAGAAAACTGTAGACCAGTGTCCATCATGAACATGGGAACAAAAATCCTTAACAAAATTTTGATAAGTCTAATCAAACAATATAAAAAAAGGATAATATAAAAAATGCAAGGCTGACAGTAAAGAGGCTGATAATAATATAATTCACTATATGATCAGACTAAAAACAATGGTCATCTCAAAAGATGAAGAAACATTTGACTTCAAGACTCATGCAGATGAAATAATCAAGGTGTGATATCAGCATCAAAATGGAAAACCAGATCAAGAAAACAGAATAATGTAAAAGTACACCCACACAAATATGGTCAATTTGTTTTTGACAAAAGTTCAAAGACAAATGTGTAGAAAACTGATAATCTTTTTAACAAATGACCAGTTGTAAGTATATATAAAAAAAACTTTGATCTATACATTGCAACATAAACAAAAGATAATAAAAATAGATCATCCCAGATATTAAATGTAAAAATATGAAATTTCTGAAAAAAAAATCGCAGGACAAAAATCTTTGTGATCTTGAGTTAGGCAAAAAAAAAAAAAAAAAAAAAATTAGATAGAATAGCAAAAGCATGAACAAAATAAAATTTAAATATCACAAATTTAGTGTTATTAAAATTGTGGATTTCTTGGTTTCAAAATACAGTGTTAAACTAATGAAAGACAAGCCACAGACTGGAAGAAAGGATTATTTTGAAGTCACATAAATTTTAAAGAACTTGTATTCAAAATATGAAAATAAACTCTCCAAACTCAACAACAAGAAAACAAGAAACATAACTGTAAAAATGAACAAACATTTAAATAGATCCTACACAAAAAAGATATATGCATTGCAAAAAAAAAAAACCCATGAAAATATGCACAAAATCATTAGTTACTGGGAAAGTTAAAACCACAGTGGAATTCCACATCCACTACCATGTCTAAACTCATAGTCACTGAACAAGGTGTTAGTAAACATGCACTGAAACCCAGACAATGCTGGTGGGAATGTAAAACAGTACAAGCACTTTGAAAAACAATACAAGGTTCTACTAGAACGTTAAACATACATTTACTGTATGACTCAGGAATTCTACTCTTAGGTATTTACAAAAGAGAGATTAAAGTGCATAGCCATACAAAGACTTCTAGACAAATATTTGTAGTCAGCTAATTTGTCATTACCTAAAACTAGAATCAATCCAAATGCCCAACAGATGAAATCATAGATAAATTGCTGTATATCCATTCAGTGGAATTCTACCAAGCAATAACAAGCAATAATTTATTCAACAGACAAACACATATATTAATCTCAAAATAACTGTATTTAGTTAAAGAGGAAATACAAAAATCATAGTATATACAATACTCTTCACATAAGTTTCTGGAAAGTGCAAACTTACTTAAAGCAACATCTTTGCCTGGGAATGAGGAGGGGTCAGGGAGACACCAGAGGGAGGGATTACCAAAGGATGGGAGATTCTTTTGGGAATGATGAATAGGATATTCATTGTCTTGAATAATGAACAATATTGATGTTCATTATACCTTGATAGTTTCACAGGTGTACACCCATCAAAAGCTATCCACTTGTGCATTTGAAGAGTGCAATTTATCACATGCCAATTAAATCTAATAACATTGTTTTAAAATTATATCTAAAAGAGATATCACTTGTTTATCCAAATTGCTTGTTCAAGGTGGTAACCGAAAGCTAACTCAGCGGAAGACTACTAAGGTAACTGGCAAAGAGAAGTCCATGCATGGCCTGCCTTAGCTGTGACTGCTGCCCTTCTTTTAGACTGCCTTCTTGTAAGAAAACAGAGAGGGCAGCACAGCATCAGGAAGCCAGATGGCCATGCTGTTTTCCTACTGACAAGGCCTGCTGTTTCTGTACAGGACCCAATCCATCTTCATCTGTTTCTTATTCAAGAAAATAAAGACACTGATACTAAAATTCTATCATTTATCTCCTGTCAGATAACAGTTAACTTAACTAAAATTCCATTTATAATACCAGTAATACTCAGGTTTCTTTGTTGTCCTCACAGGTTTTCATCTGTATCAAGTGTCTTCATTATTTCTTATACTACGTATTCTCTGGAATTGAAATTATAGCCACTCTCTTCACTGTCTTTTATACGCTGTGGTCTGATTGCAGTACATTTTTCTTTTTTGTTTTTGTTTTGCTACTGTTAAACTGTATCTTTAGGACAGCGATGACTTCAATGGTCTCTTGCTCCACTGGCTTTGTTAACCGCTGGAATGCACACAGTACAGCCTGAGATCCCAGATTACAATGCCTCCTAAAGAACATAAAGAAGATTAACATTTTCCAGCAGGATAAAATTGTTTTCAAGATGTCCCAACAAAATGATTTGGTACTTTAGCACAGAAGTTTACACAATTAAAACAAAAAGCTTACACAATTACACTTTGCTCTCTATAGTCTATGCAATACACAATGCTTGACATGTTATTAATCTCTAAAACATGTAAAAGCAAGAAATCAGCCTCAGTGATACTACCTTTGATTTTACTTTACTCCTTTTCTTTCATTTCCTTGCTCAGTTAATATGTTAGTGTGGTATTTTTTTAATGCCTCACAACAAATGCTAATGAATTATTTATCATTTTCTCATAAAAATGGCAAATATGATATGGTTTATACTACCATGTGGAATTAGGGCAGGTAACCACAAATTTCCACAATGAGTTACAGCTCTTATGCAGGATATGGTAACTTTGCTAGAGCAGACGAACCTAATCTCATGTCCCCGCTATGCAGTTACTGATCTGGGAAATTATTATTTTTCTTACTCCTAGGCACAAAGAATCAGAAGCAATGTATCCTAACATGAAATGGGCATAGAATGGAAAATCTGTGGTAACTCCCTTGCTCTCTCCTGGATCATCTGAAATTCCTAAAAGTATCTCATTGGTTCATTGCATTAACGGCATCATGGTCACTGGAATGTGACAAGTATTGGGATATCTTGGTAAGTCTCATGTTATCCAGACTGTGGGAAGGAAACTCTACAAAGACTCAGGGGCCACACTGATAAATATTTTTGCATCCTGGGATCTGGGGCCTGCCCAGACATTTCTTTCCTATATTAGTCACTTGTTGCTGTGTAACAAATAACTGGGGCTTCTGCCACCTCAGGGCCTGCCTGGACTAGGATTGACCTCCAAGCACACTCACATGGCTATTGCTGCAGACCTCAGTTCCTCACCACACCGCCCTTTCCACAGGTCTCCTGCATGACCTCATGACAACATGGCTGGCTTGCTGGGATTAAGCTTCATCTTAAGCTTATCAAAGAGTATCAAAGATTTTGTGGATATATTTTTACAACCACCACATTCTCTATTGTATTGCAACTTGTACCTCAACCACTAGGAAAGAATCACAACCACTGGTAGGCCTCTGAGTTTTAGAGGCAGAATATTCCATACTTAGGAATACTTCTGGGACCCACTTTTTAGATGATATGATAACTGCTAGTTTTGAGTGGAGTCTAAAGCAAATCTCAACAGCAGGTCTTGGCTGCTCTACAGCCATGTCTGCAAATTGGGCCATAAGGCCCAGCAGAACCCCTGGTACTAAATGTTTCTGTGTTGGGAAAAGACACCATGTGGTGCCTCCAGCAAGAGTCAGTAAGAGAGGCACAGTGCAGGCCCTAGCTTCTCAAAGTAAGACCACGCTGCCTGCAGCAAAGTCCAAATACCATTTTAAAAGCAGCTCCTGGCATGCTACCAGGCCCTGAGAACCAGAGCATCTGGATACAGCACACCAAAGTGTCCATGAGGCTGTCACTGCCCACCATTAGATATGCACGGTTGCATACAATGGCTTCTGTTGTCAGGCCTTGCAGCATCCATCAGCTTTAAGGTAGGAGGGAAACATTGACAGTGGGCTTACATAGTGCAAAGGGAAGACCTAGGCTTCAGGAACAGGTGCCTAAGGCCTCCATGTTGTTGGCCAGTGTTGCCTTGATGGCTCTCTTTCAATTCACACCCGTAGCCTCATGGCGGGTTCCCCACAACCAGCTGAAAAAGGAGGCAGATGCCCAAGCCTCGTTTACAGACGGGTCGGCTCAGCAAGTTTGTGCAAGCCAGAACTGCTGCTGTGCCCTGACCCTACTCAAAAGTTTCCTAAGAGGCTGTCATGAGGGAAATGCTCTAAGGGCTAGGGGCTTGAGCCTTGCACCATGTCATCTGCTTTGTGTGGAAGCAGAAATAATCCAAGGTAGAGATATATATATCCCAATGGGCAGTAGTGAATGATGCTTGATTAGGAAAGATTATATAGATCGACGTACAAGTTGACAAAAAGTGTGAAAATATTTGTATTGTATGTTAATTCCTACCAGAGAGCATCCACTGCAGAGCAGTCACTGAACAACCACATAGGCAGGATGGATTGCTTGACTGAAGTCATCTTGCCTTTGTTCTTTGATACTCCCATACTTACAAATGGGCTCATGAATACCACTGCTGTGGTGGCAGAGGTGCAGGCTGTGCTGGGCACAATAGCCGGAGTTCCCCTCATCAAGGATTGTGTAGCCACTGCCCTCACTGAATTTTGACATGTTAGCAAAAAAGAACAGGTGTCAGTTCCCCAAATGGTACCATTCTTCTTGGAGACCAGCTGGCCATTTGGTGATAAGCACATTTCATGTACTTCCTTCCACAGGGAGAGTGGTGAGGATTCGTAATAAAGGCAGGAAAGGCAATATGTTTCCCACTACTGTGTTCCATGATGGCATCTCTTGGTGCTCCCAGGCCCAACTGTCACCGTCACTGGGCAAGTACAGTAGCCACAGGCTGATACGTGCATGCAAATCAGAGGCTCCCACCCCTTACAAAAGAAAACTAACCTGCACCAGAGAAGTGTTAGCCGAGATGGAGCCAAATCTACAAAGGGTGGTAGAGAAGGGAGAGGGGTGTTGAATACTAGTTGTAGTCTTGCAACGCACTGTAGCTTTGGAGAATTTAGTTTGTCCCACTAACCTTCCTCTAGTAAGTTCTCAGAGAATCCTGGGAATGCTATACTTGGATAGAGAGAATTTATATGATAATCAAGTGGATTTGACAGATTCAAAAAGAAGAATACAACAGATGTTAGTGTTCTACCCAGATTTTTCCCTGTTCCTCAGGGCACCCTCACCCAGCTGCTGCAAATGCTGCAGATCATAGCTTTCACCTGCACAACATTCATTGGAGAATTGCCCACTGCAGAGAGGAGCGCCCTGACCCCACATGCCTGGGAGTTTACACCAGCATCAAAGCCCTCTGTTCACACACACCCTGGAGCATCCACAACTAATTAATTGATACCACAGTACAAAGTCAGATCAGCTTACTGCAAGGTGGAATTTGTGCATTATAGTGTGTGGCCTCAACCACTCCCAAACCCCTAACACCTGGATTAGACACAGCTGAACTTTTTTAATAACACATCCCTGCTTGGGCCATTGTTCTTTTCCATTCTGCCTCCCTCGGTTCAGCCAAGTCCCTCAGGTGGGTACTGCTTCTAGAGAATGTGCCTTGGAAATTGGCTTTTAAGGAAATTGAGTTTGATTCTTTTTACTTCCATTGGAGTATCCCATCAATTATATTTATATTTTACAGATAATGTTTTCAGGAGCATGGAACTAGTTTGGGAGGAAGGGGCAAGAGTTAAGATCTCATTCCCAATAAATCCACTTTAAACAGAATCTGTGGTTACTGTAAAAGTATTCCATGTGAACTGGATAATGTGAGGCATTTCACTATGAAGATTAATTGCTGATAACTATTTGGTCTTTAAAGTTGATTTTCATAGAGATTTTAGTTTAGCAATAACAAATACATTTTTTCTTTGTAGTTTTTTTTTTTATAGTTTTCTTTTTCTGACCTCCACTAATCAACCTTGCCCTTCAAGGCCAGCCTGGAGGTCTTCTTTCCCTCTTTCCCACAAAACCATTAGTGAACCCTCAACTGGGACTTTCTTCTCTCCCTGCCATGAAATGTTCCAGCCTCTTATATGCAACTCATATTAACTCCTTCCTTTCCTCTCATATACTTTAGATATTGAAATAAATGACCTTTCTTTGGCTATCAGGCTGCATGGCATTGGGGACCAGCATCTCTGACTATTGAGTTTTTTAGTGTTTCTCCCAGAATCTAAACAAACTGCCTTCCATCATCAATGACTGGGGAGCAGATGAGGGCAGATAGAATTCACACAGTGATGGTGTGTTGCCAGAAGATGCAGCCCACCCTTAAAAAATACATGAAGGCCCATATTATTCTGTGAATCTGTGTGATTCTGAGTGGCCAGGCGTGATTGCCTGTGCCAGTGGGAGGATAAAAGAGGAAAGAAACTCCCTGGATGCTTGCTGTGTTTTAAGGACTCACATAGACTGAGGATTTAATCCTCATAACACCCTTCATAGACAAGAGTCATTAATTCCATTCTACAGAGCTGGAAATCTAATTCAGAGCTGCAAAATAACCTGGACTTGATTACCTAGTGGCTGAGCCAGAATCCAAGAGAAGTGATTTAAAACTTATGCTCTTTCCACTAAACCCCTTTTCCTGTTGAGATCCAAGTAACTTGAAATTCTATGATTTAACCACCGTTAGAGATCAGTTTCTTCAATAAAAACATTTTATGCGTTTATATAAATATGGAACATTTACAATGCCCAAGGTTCTGGGAAAGATACTGAGAACATACAAACAGTAAATCTTAAATGAAAATTCCCCTTCTCAAAATCCATTATCTTTCACACTAAAATAGGGAAGGCCTTTGCCTAGGATTATACATAGAGCAGTACTGTTATTCCATCACTCAAGATCCAATTTCTATGCAAAAGCATATTATTTTCAGGTTCACCAGACTTCTAGCTAGCAGAGTATTTAGGTTTATGAGATTCCAAATTTAAAGTCACAATTTATATCCTAGATTGACCAATAACAACTACCTGTGATATCTTGCACAATTTTACCTCTCGAAATTTTGTTTTATTCACCAACAAAATAAGCATCCTTGTAAATTCATTATGGGTCTTACATGAGGTAAGCTATGGCTTGGATGTGGTTGTTCGTCCCCACTAATTCTCATGATGAAATTAAGTCTTCAGTGTGGCAGTGTTGGGAGGCGGGGCTGAGCTGGAGTTGTTTGATTCACAGGGGTGGATCCCTGATGAGAAGCTCCATGCTGCTATCATGGTAGTGAGTGAGTTCTTACTTTTGTGAGACTGGGTTGATTCTCAAGGGAATTCATTAGTTCTGTGGAAGTGGGTTCTTATAAAACTAGGATGCCGTGGGTTTGGCCCCTCTTCCTACATGCCCACTTCCCCTTGACCTTCTGTGCCATGTATTGTCTCCGTACAAATGCCCTCACCAGAAGCTGAACAGATGTCAGTGACATGCTTCTCGTACAGAGGTGTGCAGAGGTGTGACATGAATAAACCTCATTTTTTAGTAAACTATCCAGCCTCAGGTATTCCTTCACAGCAACACAGAATGCACCAAGATAAGGAACATGTAAAGTACTTAAGGAAACTTCTGAAACATGGTAAGTATAATAAATTGTCATGTGGCAGGATAATCAGTGTCTCAGTAAAATATTGATACTAATTCCTACTAATGTAGAAATATCAGAAAGAATGAATATTTTGCCCTCCTTACTCCGCTCCCCCGTGCTTCTGGAGTGTAAGGAGGGATTTGAGGATAGCAGACTTTTGAGCTGTAGACCTCTGGAACTTCCTGTCTATAACCTTCATCATAGTGAAATACTTTTATTTTCAGAAAGAACTGAATTATCCTAGAGGTAAAACATTCAGAACTAGAGTCTCAAAGAGGGAGAAGGGACATGTAGATTTTGAGGAAGTTTCTCCAAATACTGGAAAGGTGACAGATGTCCAAAATGTTTCAACATGGAGTTGATCTGCCCCACACTTTTGAATGCATGAGTAGATGCAAAGGCCTCAGAAGGGAATTGTTGCGTAATTAATTTAGGAATGCACAGCTGTGGGCTCCAGGCTCTGGGCTCAGGTCTAAAAAAGGTCCTTCTGCCCTAAGTAGGCCCAGGAGCAGTGATACTGCCAACTTCAAGAGTCTAAGGTCAGTGATCACCATCCTGAGACCAACATTCCTGGATATGGACAGTGATGTCCCTGTGGGCTTCAGATAACCACAGAGGAGTGAGCACGGAGAAGATAGCAATCCAAATTAGCTTAGGAGATGGTTTCCTACTGGATTAGCGGGATGAGAACATTCAGAGCATATTGTGTTAAAGAAAAAATTAAAGATGAGTGATTTTGTTCACTCTTGCTATGTAAAGTAAAACTCACAAGCAAAAGTCGTTCTAGCTACTTGCTTCCCACCCCTCCCCTTAAGGCATCCTGTGATTTCATGTAATTTCAGCAAAAAGCAAAATTTCATTCCTATTAACTTTTTGAAAAAAAAACTATGCTATGTTTCTTTTGCAAATTGTGTTTTAATGTGTTTTGAAATGATAAAAAAGAAACAATTCATCCCTTTTTAGATGGCTCTTGCAAACATGAGAGTCTAAAATTGTCAGATGCCTGCAGTGTTTAGAAAAGAAACCAAGACTTTGAAAATACATTAGACATTTTGCAATAGAAAAGGAAAGTTAGAAGAAAGCAAAAATAAGAGTTTCCAGGGAAGCCTCTGGTCAGAGGAAGATGAAGCGAGGCTCGTGTAACCACAGGGGACTCTAATTGCTTTCTTTGCACCAAAGACAAACTGCAGAGAGCTCAATTCAACAAATATGTCTGGAGTACTTTCCATGTACTCAGCATTTTGCTTGGCATTGGGGATTCAACAGTAAACAAGGTGCAATTGCTCTCTTTGAGGGGATGACATCAACTGTACAGATACAAAGGAAACACAGTAATGTCAATAAAAAGATGTGCACTAAAGGGAAGCACAAAAAGAGTATGCCTGGCATCCTAGAGAGGAAGATTACTGGTTTAAGGATGACTAATATTAGCCAGAGAGTGGAGGGAAGGGATGGCGATGGAGGAGGATATGGGGCAAATGTGAGACAAAGAAAACCCTTAGGAAAAGACAAAGAATGAAGGTAACAGTGTGATGTGCACAAGGAAACAGCAAAAGTTAGAACATGAGATGGGAAAAAACCCTCTCAAGAAAGGCTGAAATGGTAAAGATTCCTTCTGTTCCTAATACATAACATTTGTAGTGCTTACTGTATGACACATGCAGTCCCAAGTACTTTACTTGAATTTGCTAAATCAGCACATTAATCCTATGAGGTGGTTATGATTTCTCCCATGTTTGGAGTGACAACTTAATGTATTACACATCTGAGAGTCAAAGGGGAGCACTATTTAATTATTAGGCTGAGATAACAGGTGCAAACCATGACTTTCAAGGGAAGTTACAGTGAATGGTTATCACCCTGTACGTTTTTTATAGATTAGAAAAAACAACAAGGGACACAAGGATTATCTCATGTCCAAGGCCTCACAACTGCTAAGCATTAGAGATTTGAAAAGAACACAAACAAGGGCAAGAGAGAGACACAGGCCACAAATAATAGGGATTATGAGCAGGGATGGAACATGCAGTGGGTAAAATAGCAAGGCTTGGAGATGGATGGGACATTGGTGGGGAAAGAGGAGTCCAGTTGAGATCCCGGACTGTGGTTCAGTCAGATGTATGGATGGTGATGCCATTTGTCTGGGAGTTGGAGTCAGGTCTTGGCAGGAAGAGCAATTCCAGAAGAGAATGGATGAGTGCCTGCCAGCTGTGAGGAAGGTGCAACTGAGGTGCGTGAAAGCAAACACTGTTAAAGAAAATTATTCAATGACCCTTGTTAAAGCACAGTGAGGCTGACTTTACTCAGGACATTATGATAGGCACAGGGGCCGCTGCAACCAGGTCTTGCAGTGGGAAGACAGACCGGGCTCCATCCCGAATACAACCTGGGCAAGTGGGGATTGATAGCCAAGGAGCACGGTGGTGATCAATGGAGGGAACATTACTAAAAGGGAAGTCAGGGACAAAGGGGATACTGGCTAAAGCAACCTCACGGGATTCTCACTGAAGGCAGGCAGGGTGACCAGATATCACCCGGCAACAGTGGGGATGAAGAACTCAATCAAATTTCATTGTGGGTGATCAGATATCGAGAATTGGGGATCCTGGCTAAACTGACTTAGCAGGTTCTTTGCTAAAACTGGATTTTATAAAGTTCACAAATGGGCCTAGGAAGAGGTTCACAAGCCTGGATAAAGTTTGGCCAAGAAAAGAATCATTGTCAACATGTCCAGCAGGATTTAAATGCATACATTTTAAATTCAATGGATAAATTAGGAAGAGAAAGAAAATGGGAGAAAAAAACTATAAGCATATTGGAACTGGTTAAAACCATGAGAATGAATGAGACTATCAATAGATAAAGTAAAAAATACTAGTAACTATTTAAGGGACCTGGAAAGGAGAAACAAAAAGTTTTATTATGCTTGTCACCCAGATTAATCTCTATATTCCTCAGGGTTTGGGCTCTTCACAAATTTACATTCAAAGAAGATCAGTCCAGCATCTCAAAATAACTTGAAAGTTATATTTATATTTTATGTAATTTTTAGTAACATTGTATGAATTTCAACTTATCATACCCAACATTTCTCATCAGTGTGCTTTCTCTACTTCAATCTTTTGCATTCACATCTGCTCACCAAATCTCAAACTGTCTTCTCTGTACCCCACCATTCCCTCGACACACACACACACACTCACACGGCATGCAGCCACATACACAGGCTCCTCAGCATTTCTCTGACCTTGTCACACCACACAGATGGACTCTATTCTGCTGGAAGTGGCTACCCAGACAATGAGGTTCAGGCTCAGTCCCTGAGAGGGCAGCTCTAGGAGAATTGGAGGACTCAGAAGCTCTTTGGTCCCCAGCTCCCCTATGGCTCTGAAATTATAATTTCCCCAGGATAAAATATGAAGAGCTCTATAGGCAAATTAGGTTTTTTATTTTGTTTGTTTTAATTCCTAATCTTTCTAATTGCTTGTCTAACAGCAGAACATAGGAAACTAGTGGCAATTGAAAATTGTCCACCACCTTACACAAAGACTGTGAAAACGTGATGAGAAGCTGCTTTGGAAAAACAAGCAAGTCGGTCAAGTACTTTCCCAGTAATAACTGAACAGATGAAGACCAGCATCTTATTTAATTGACGTTAGACCTAGTGGGAAATTATAAGTGGCAGATGATAAGCACCACAAGTTTAAGCTCTGAGTAGCTATGTTCAAGCCAAAATTTTAAACATAGTCATATTTTCTATCAACATCACTTTAACATTTATAGTCCAGATACTCGCTTCAAAAAGCATGACTATAATTACAGTAGAAATAGTCTACCCCATCCCTTGAAAATGACTATTTTCATTTCCAGGAATTTATCCATCTCCTCTAGATTTTCTAGTTTGTGTGCATAAAGATCCCCATGGTAGCCTTGAATGATCTTTTGTATTTATGTGGTATCGGTTGTAATATCTCCTTTTTTGTTTTTAATTGAGCTTATTTTAATTTTCTCCCATATTTTCTTGGTTATTCTCACTAATGATCTATCAATTCTGTTTTTTTCTTTTTGAAGAACCAGCTTCTTATTTCTTTTGTATTTTTTGTTTGTTTGCTTCAATTTCACTTAGTTCTGCTCTGATCTTGGTTCTTTCTTTTCTTCTGCTGGGTTGGGGTTTGGATTATTCATGTTTCTCCAGTTCTTTAGGGTGTGACATTAGATTGTCTATTTGTGCTCTTTCAGACCTTTTCATGTAGGTATTTAATGCTATGAACTTTCCTCTTATCACCACTTTTGCTGTATCCCACAGGTTTTGATAAGTTATGTCACAGTTATTGTTCGGTTCAAACAATTTTTAAATTATTTGATTTCATTGTGGACCCAAAGATCATTCAAGAGCAGATTATTTAAGTTCCATATATCTGTATAGTTTTGAAGGTTCCTTTTGTAGTTAATTTCCAGTTTTATTCTATTGTGGTCTGAGAGGATATTTGTTATGATTTCGGTTCTTGTAAATTTATTGAGACTTGTTTCGTGGCCTATCATATGGTCTATCTTGGAAAATGTTCCATGTACTGACAAAAAGAACGTATATTCTGCAGTTGTTGAGTAGAATGTTCTGTAAATATCTATAAAGTCCATTTGTACTAGGGTATAGTTTAAGTTCATTATTTCTTTGTTGACTTTCTGTCTTGATGACTTGTCTAGTACTGTCTGTGGTGTATTGAAGTCCCCTATTATTGTTGTGTTGGCTTCTCTTTCATTTCTTAGGTATGATAGTAATTGTTTATAAATTTTGGAGTTCCAATGTTAAAGGCATATATATTTAGGGTCATGATATTTTCCTGTTGGACTGATCCTTCATCCTTCTGTCTTTTTTTGCGTTTTGCTTTATAACCTGTTTTGTCTGATGTAAGAATAGCTACACTCCTGCTTATTTTGGGTTTCCATTTGCATAGAATATCATTTTCCATCCCTTTACCTTAAGTTTATATGAGTCCTTATGTGTCAAGTGAGTCTCTCAGAGACAGAAGATACTTAGTTGGTGGATTTTTATCCATTCTGCCATTCTATATCTCTTAAGTGGAGCATTTAGGCCATTTACATTCAATGTTAGTATTGATATGTGTGGTACTATTCTATGCATCCTGCTAGTTCTTCCCTAAATAACTTGTTTTTTTTCATTGTGTTATTGTTTTATAGGCCCTATGAGATTTAGGCTTTAAGGAGGTTCTGTTTTGGTGTATTTTGAGGTTTTGTTTCAAGATTTAGAACTCATTTTAGCATTTCCTATAGTGCTAGCTTGGTAATGACAAATTTGGCATTTGTTTTTCTGAAAAAGACTAGCTCTCCTTCATTTTGAAGCTTAGTTTTGCTGGATACAAATTTCTTAACTGTTGATAATTTTGTTTGGGGAAGCAAAAGATAGAACCCAAATCCCTTCTGGCTTGTAAAGTTTCTGCCAAGAAATCAACTAATCTGATAGCTCCTCCATTATAGGTTACCTGATGCTTTTGCCTCACAGCTCTTAATATTCTTTCTTTCATCTTGACCTTAGACAACCTGATAACTATGTGCCTGGGTGATGATGTTTTTGTGATAAATTTCCCATGTGTTCTTTGAACTTCTTTTATTTGGATGTCTAGATCTCTAGCAAGGCCAGGGAAGGGTTCCTCAAGAACTCTCTCAAATAAGTTTTCCAAACTTTTAAATTTATCTTATCCTCAGGAACACCAATTATCAAACCAATAATAAGTAATGACATTGAAACAGTAATTTTAAAAATTGCCAAAAAAAATCATCCAGGGCCAGATGATTTCACAGCTGAATTCTATCAGACATTCAAAGAAGAATTGGTACCAATACTGCTAAAAATATTCCAAAAGATACCAAAAGAGAAAATCCTTCCTAAGTTATTCTATGAAGCCAGTATTGCCCTAGTACCAAAACCAGGAAAGGACATAACAAAAAAAAAAACAAAACAAAACTACTGACCAATATCCCTGATGAACATAGATGCAAAAATCCTCAGTGAAATACTAGCTAACCAAATCCAACAGCATTTCAAAAAGATAATACATCATGATCAAGTGGGATACAGGGATGCAGGGATAGTTCAACATATACAAGTCAATAAATGTAATACATCACATGAACAGAATTAAAAACAAAAATCATATGATCATCTGAATAGATGCAGAAAAGAAAAAGCATTTGACAAAATCCAGCATCACTTTATGATAAAAACCTTCACCAAAATTGGCATAGAAAAGACATACCTCAAGTTAATAATAGCCATCTATGAGAAACCCATAGCCAACATAATACTGAGCAGGGTAAACTTGAAAGCATTCCCCCTGAGAACTGGAACAAAACAAGGATGCCCACTTTTATCACTTGAACATAATACTGGAAGTCCTAGCCAGAGCAATCAACAAGAGAAATAACTAAAGGGCATCCAAATCAGTAAAGAGAAAGTCACACTGTTCCTGTTAACCAATGATATGATTATATACCTAGAAAACCCTAAAGACTCATCCAAAAAGCTCCTAGATCTGAAAAATGAATTCAGTAAATTATCAGGATACAAAATCAATGTACACATATCAGTAGCACTGCTATACATCAACAAAAACCAAACAAAGAATCAAATGAAGAACACAATCTCTTTTATAACAGTTGCAAAAAATAAAATACTTAGAAATATACCTAACCAAGGATGTGAAAGATTTCTACAAGAAAAACTACAAAACACTGCTGAAATAAATCAGGAGATGACATAAACAAATGGAAACACATCCCATGCTTCTAAATTGGTAGAATCAATACTGTGAAAATGACCATACTGCTGAAATCAATCTATACATTAAATGCAATTCCCATAAAAATGCCATCATCATTCTTCACAGAACTAGAAAAAACAATCCTAAAATTCATAGGGAATCAAAAAACAGCCTGCATAGCCAAAGCAAGACAAAGTAAGAAGAACAAAACTGAAGGCATCACATTAACTGCCTTCAAACTATACTACAAGGTTATAGTTACCAAAACAGCATGATACTGGTATAAAAATGGCATGTAGACCAATGGAACAGAATAAAGAATCCAGAAATAAAGCCAAATACAGCCAACTGATCTTCGACAAGCAAACAAAAACACAAAGTGGGGAAAGGATGCCCTAATCAACAAATGATTCTGGTATAATTGGCTAGCCCCATGTAGAAGAATGAAACAATCCTCATCTCTCACCTTACACAAAAATCAACTCAAGGTGGATAAAAGACCTAACTCTGAAACTACAAAACTACTACAAGATAATATCAAAAAAAAACTCTTCTAGACATTGGCTGAGGACAAAAATTCATGACCAAGAACTCAAAAGCAAATGCAACAAAAACAAAGATAAATAGATGGGGACTTAACTAAACTAACAAGCTTCTGCACAGCAAAAGAAATAATCAGCAGAGTAAATGACAACTCACAGAATGGGAGAAAATCTTCACAATCTATGCATCTGACAAAGGACTAATATTCAGAATCTATAAAGAACTCAAACAAATAAGCAAGAAAAAAAAAATCCCATCAAAAAGTGGGCAAAAGACATGAACAGAAAATTCTCAGAGAAGATATACAAATGGCCAAAAAACATATGAAAAGTGCTGAACATCACTAATTATCAGGCAAATGCAAATCAAAACCAAAATGAGATACCACCTTACTCCTGTAAGAATGTCCATAGTTAAAAAATAAATAACAGACATTAGTGTGGATGTGGTGGAAAGGGAACACTTTTACACTGCCAGTGGGAATGTAAACGAGTACAAAACACTATAGAAAACAGTGTGGAAATTATTTAAAGAACTAACAGTAGAACCACCATTCTATCCAGCAATCCAACTACTGGGTGCCTACCCAAGGGAAAAGAAGCCATTATATTTAAAAGATACTTGCATATGGATGTTTATAGCAACACAATTCACAATTTCAAAACTATGGAACCAGCCTAAATGCCCATCAACCAATGTGTGGATAAAGAAAATATGGTATGTATACAATATGAAATAGTATTCAGTCATAAAAAGGAATGAAATACTGGCATTCCCAGCAACTTGGATGGAGTTGCAGATGATTATTCTAAGCGAAGTAACTCAGGAATAAAAAACCAAATATCATGTGTTCTCATTTATAAGTGGAAGCTAAGTTATTAGGATGCCAAGGCATAAGAATGATGTAATGGACTTTGGGGACGCTGGGGGAAAGTCGGGAGGGGGTGAGGGATAAAAGGCTACACATTAGATAAGTGTACACTGTTTGGGAGATAAGTGTCAAATCTCAGAAATCACCACTAAATAACATATGTATGTAACTAAATGCCACCTGTTCTCCAAAAACTACTGAAAGAATAAAATAAAATAAAATGGTAATTTTCCCTTTCCTATGATACTTTGAATGAGAGTAAAAAAAAAAAAAAATCTAATTTTCCCAAGTCAATATTCGTATTCTTTTTCTAAACAATAAAGAAATTCTATTCCCATAGTCCCTTTGTAGTGAACCTTTTGAGTCCAACAAGAAGAAAATAGCACTTTTCATCTCCTAAGCGAGATCAGATGGCTTTTAGAGGTTTGGCCTCAGCGTTTTCAGTGGCCTGAGTGTGAGAAGATTAAGATGCCTTTGTGCTTCTGAAAGTCCTCAGGATTCTTGGAGCCCGCTGGGGAGAGGAGAGGAGCAGGCAGCCCATCGTGTCCCAGCTCAGGGCTGTCTCTATGACCACAGGTCCTTCCATCAAGAGGGAAGCAGAGGCCACACCACAAAAGGGCCTCAGATTTTCCTCTAATTTTATATTTTATCTGAGAGGAACATAAAGCCCTAAAATTTTTTTAAGATGAATAGCTAGAGCGCAGAGAATTTTTAGGGAAGTGAAACTACTCTGTATGATACCATAGTGATAGATATGTGTCATTATACATTTTTCCAAACCCATACAATGTACAACATCAAGAGTAACCCTGATGTAAACTACAGACTTTGGGTGACAATAAGGTGTCAATAGGTTCATCAGTTGTAGCAAACATGCCACTCTGCTGGGTGATGTTGATAGTGGCAGGGCTATCTATGTGTGGAGACAGGGTACATGGGAACTCTTTATCTTCTTCTCAATTTTGCCGTGAACCATTCTAAAAAATAAAGTATATTTCTAAAACATTTCAACAGTTTGCTAGTCAGAAAACTAAATCATGAATTGCAGAAACATATTCTGGTTAATTAACCAGAAGAGAGAGAGAGAGAGAGAGAGAGAGAAGGAAGGAAGGAAGGAAGGAAGGAAGGAAGGAAGGAAGGAAGGAAGGAAGGAAGGAAGGAAGGAAGGAAGGAAGGAGAAAGAAAAGAAAGAAAGAAAGAAAGAAAGAAAGAAAGAAAGAAAGAAAGAAAGAAAGAAAGAAAGAAAGAGAAAGAGAGAGAGAAAGAGAGAAAAAGGAAAAGGAGTTGAGAAAAGGGAAGGGGAGGGGAGTAGGGCAGTGGAGGGGTGGAGAGGGAAGGAACTGTGAAGACTTCATAATAGAACCCCAGGCAGATCAGGCCAGAACACAGGAGGGTGTCCATGGTGAACCCGCAGCTCTTGCAGTCTCTCTGCAACCCCCTCCTCCAGCCTCCTGCTCTTGGATACAGGTACTCCCCTCACCCGACTTGGAACCCCTCCCTTTCCTTAGTCTGTCAGCCCCACTCCTGCCACTCCAAAGCCGGAGCACCAGAGACCTCAGAATTTGTCCATTCCGCTGCTCACCTGTCCCAGTCTCCAGCTTTGACCTGCTGTAGCTGTTGGCCTATAGGAGCACCGCAGGAGGACCATGGGAGCGCTACAGGAGTACCACAGGAGCACCATGGGAGCACCACAGGAGCACCAGGGGAGCACCCCAGGAGTTGCATTTGTTTTCTTGCTCCTTTCTGTGGTGCCTCAGCTCATGGCTGTGTCTATGACCACAGGGCCTTCCATCAGGCAGGATATCTACCCAGCCCCACATTCCCTCAGGGCCTCTGACAAGCTCCAAGTCCTGCTTTCTTCTGTTTTTCTCTTTTATTCGAAAGTTTCATTAGTTCTCAAACATTTTAATGTATTCTAGTCTCTAACATGGAAGGATAATTTTGCTTAGGACTTCAAGGAAATATGGATGGTATCATATGAACTTTTTCAGTCACACTCCAGTTTGACTTGCAGCTCTGCTGTTTTATGGTCAGTTCCACTTCTTCAGAGGAACAGGTGCAAGCTTTGGTCTAATGCTAATGCTTCCACTCAGACTGGGTATCCCCTTCCATATATTCGCAGACTGCACGTCACCAACCACCAGAGTCCTACTTACTACCCCCCAAGCCACCCCAGCTTCCTGTATTTGAACATATCAATGACTGCAACAAAATTCCCCAGTATTAACACCAAGACTCTCATATCTTCCTAATGTTAGTAAATAGCAACTCCTTCCTCTCTGACCTGAACAATCAGGGCCAAAATTTCGATGCTTTTCTTTGATTCCTTGCTAATATTCTATATCCAATCCTTCAGAAAATTATGTTGGTCCTGCTTTAAAACATTCATGATAGGAACCTTCAGGGCCACCTTGCCCTTCTGGGTGAAAACCCTCATAACCTATCAGCTGGAAAACAGCAACATCTGCTCCATTGAGTGCTTACCTCTCCTCTTGCCCACCCACCATCTCTTCTCCACACAGCAGCCACAGGGGTCCCTTTGAAATGCCAGATGGTGTCACTGCTCCGTTCAGAATCCCCCAAGGCTGACTCATGCACTCAGGAAGACTTCCTGAGTCTTCCCAATAGCCTTTTCTCTCACTCCTGCCAGCCCCACGGTATCCTTTCTGGCCTCCACGCTCATCTTGAGTCCTTATCACTCGGTTTTCCACCTTCCTCTGCTCCCCGTATAGTGATTCCAGTTTTTTTTCTAAGTAGATGATCAAATATTTTCTTACTAAATGGCCTTTCCTTGCTGGCCACCTGGTATACCATAGCTGTTCCTGCAGTCCTTGGCACTTGCTGTGGCATTTGCCCCTCTTTGTTTGGTGTAATGGCACTTACCCACTGACACTGTCTTCACTTGTTTTTATTCCTCTTGTAAGGAAAGTAGGCCATTTTTATTTTCATTGCTGTAACTCCAGAGTTTAGAGCATTTCCTTCCTTCCTTCCTTCCTTCCTTCCTTCGCTTCCTTCCTTCCTTCCTTCCTTCCTTCCTTCTTTCCTTCCTTCCTTCCTTCCTTCCTTCCTTCCTTCTTTCCTTCCTTCCTTCCTTCCTTCCTTTCCTTCTTTCTTTCTTTCTTTTCTTTTTTTTGGAGTCTCACTCTGTTGCCCAGGCTAGAGTGCAGTGGTGTGATCTCAGCTCCGTGTAACCTACACCCCCCAGGTTCTAGCGATTCTACTGCCTCAGCTTTCCAAAGTTCTTGAAACATATTTAATGCTCCATAAATATTTGTTGAGTTAAATAAGTAATTAATATATTTGTTGCCCAGATGCACTCCCTACCCAAATCATCCCAAAATGATTGCTAGATAAGTGTTATACACATGTACAAAGATATGAATTATGGAAGGTTCCACTTCAACCAAGTCTTGTCAATCCAACCTCTTAGGCCTCTTAGTCCCCTCTTCCCTTGAGCATTGCTGCCATTACTTCTTTATTTCTCAACAAGAACTTGGAAGAACCTTCTGAAAATGATCTTCTGGTTCTAGACATGTTTCTCCCATTTCCTTTCCCATACGGCTAGAGTAGGCCCCCTCTGTATTATTAAAATGTAATCCTGCTTAAATCATACAACTGTTAAAAATTCTTCAGTAGTTCCCGTGGCCGACATGATAAATTCCTAATATTTGTATCGTGTATGAGGAGATTTGACATCTACCACTAGAGGGTGGGCACTGTGTTGTTCTGACAAGGGACCTGAACGCTTAGCGTGGTACTTGACATATAGTGCATAAGCAATCACCATTTGCCAGTAAAGAGAAAATTTTTAAAGTAGATTTGTCTATTTCATGTTCATCTTTCCACCCAATAACCTCTCCAGGAAGGAGTGACTCGTGTCTCCAAGTTGTACTGAACGGCTTCCAGCTCTTCAAAGGTAACATACATTCATGCTTCTCCACCTGCTTTCCAGCCCAGGCTACCCTGCGTGTCAGCCTGAGTTCTCCTCAATCTTTGCTTCTTCCATGAAGTCCTCCCTATGTACTTTCTGAGTTTCTTCTAAACATAGGTCTATGCCCATCCCTTAATGCTGCCCCAGAACCATTTTCCTATAATTCTGTAATAGATCACATTCAACTGCAATGTGCTGTGTGTGTCTGAGCACTGTACTCTTACCCACACAAACACAGAATCACCAACACACACACACCTACACACATCATACCTGCACACACTGTGTTTCACAATACACACAAATAATATAAACTCCTTGAGGGAAGGGACTAGAGCACATGATAGGTACACAGTGGACACCAAGCAAATGTTTATTGAGTAAGTAAACAAAGGAATAAAAGAATGAGTAGACAATCTATGAACAAAAATAAATTCAGTGAGGGAAATTCTCAACTGCCTCTAAGATTCAGAGCTAGAGTGGCATCAGGGTCTTACCTTTGCCAAAAATCATTTAGGGTCAAATTTACAATGAAAGTGTCTCATGGAGTCAGCAGAAAACTCAGAGCCTGTTAGGCACAGCCATACCTAGCATGATGATAAAAAATAAAAGGGAGGAATGCAGGAAGCTAGTAGTGCAGTCATTGGATTGGGAACAGGGGAATCCCTATTTGTGAAAGCAGCTCTCAGAAATTTGGAAAGGAAGACTGAGATGAAACAAGACATATCCTACAGCATATATAATTCAGCCTGTCAGGACTTAACAATCGGATACCTGATCTGAGCTAACAATAATTGTTCACAAAGCTGCATAAAGTATGTTGCATGTAGATTGTATGAGTTTGTATTCTTTCATACTCACATTTTCAGCAGCTATTTATAAATTCGTATTCTCAACTAACATATTTGCTTAAACCTTCTATAATTAAAGCATACAATATTATTTCCAATATAGCCAATTATATGGATGATTAGCTAATTACCCATAATTTCTTCAATTCCACCCCAGTGACAATTGTAATATAAATTAACATTACTTCCAAAAATCAGCAGTAATTAGGGTATTTTAGTTGCACCAGCATCTATAGTCACAATAAGACTAACACACACCCCAATAAAGAAGGGATAGGAACAAAATTTCATATCATAAATCCATACCCAAATTAAAAGTTTTCTTCTTCATACTTTCCAAACACTGTTATCTATCTCTATGGATTTATGGAATCCATGAAGGGATATTAACAATGATCTAGTGGCATGTTTTAAAATCTCCCTTCATTTGTGTTTATCGAAATGAAGCCCTAAGTACTGCTCCAATCTAACTGAAATCCTATTCATCAAAATATTTCCCTTTTCTCTTCCTTCCGTCCCTCCTCTGCCAACCCAGTGATCCTGAAGCCCTTAGGTTCAGGAAACACAGTCTTAAACCCACTAGGCTCAGGAGCTTACTTTTCACTGTTACATTGCTCTGAGCTAGTAATTGTTTTATGTGTACATTTTTAAAGCTTTGTATTTATTTTACATAAATTGCCATCTGGTTCTATAGCTATGTTTGATTCCTTTAGTAACTTGCTAATAATGTTTAGAGAATGAAGATGTCTTTATATTCAGCCTCAGGAATAAAGTGAAGAATAAATATATCTCTTTCCTGCACATCGCAGGTCCCCAGCCGCCTTACTGAGAACCTTATATACCATTTCACGGAGGAATCAGCACACGATAATCAAATCAAAACACAGATTTCTATGATATGCTCTTACCTCGGCATAAAAGTACATCACCTAGAGACTAAATATACTAACACAGAGTGGAAACAAGCTTCTATTCAGTTTAGCTTAAATTCACGGAGCATAAGTTATTGGTTTTTGTCGCTTGAGTGTGAAATACCCTTTTGTAGCTGCTAGTCAATCAAATTAGAACAAGTATAATTTTCAAAAACTATTCTTGACACATCCTCTGTTTTTTCTCCTTTCATCTACTTTTTCTGCATTTTAATACATATGATATTTATATTGTGAGATTCCTCTAATAGATGTTTCAACTAATCTTCTATTTCTCAATAGAACTATTTAGAAATAGAGGGAATTGAGGCAATTTCTCGATTGCCTGAGAAATACTGATTGTACAATGACAATGATGAAAAGAACTCAAAATGGTCTACCTTTCCTACAAATACATATTGATTTATTTCCATAAACATTTGGTCAGCATCAATGAGGTAGGGGCTAAGGGACAATGAGATAGGGACTAAGAATACAATTGGTGAAGAAAAATAGACATGATCTCTCTTTCTATGAAAATTAAAATTTAATAATTTAGTAATCACGATGACTATAAAATAATTAACTGACATAATTGCTCTAAAGAAAAATAAAACATGGTCTTATGGAGGTATTTAAACTACGGAATTAGAAAGGCCTTCTTGAGGAGGTAATAAGCTGAAATACAAAATATTTACAGGGGGAAGAATGCATGTTTCAGGGAGAAGAAACATATCCGCATGTGAAAGTTCCATGAAAGATGGAGCATAGTGTGGTCAAGGAAGGGAAATTGTTCAGAGTGTTGCCTCACAGATGTCATGGATGGGCACCCATCCAGGGCCAGAGATCTTTATCCTAATGACAATTGGCAACAGTGGAAGAATTTTTAAGCAGGTAGGATATTATTGGTGGTATTATCAGTTTTAACCTTTGAAACTATCAATGCTACAGTGTAGAGAGAAGACTAGCACAGAGTTGGGGAAATGAACAAGGGAAGACACAAATGGCTATTTAAACACAGGCAAGAAACGACAGCAGCTTGGACAAGACGACAGTTCTCAACCAGAGGAAAGGCACTCACTCCTCCAGGGACAATTACAAGTGTGGGAATTTTGGATGTCACAGTGGATTCAGAAAACTAACAGCATTTATTAAGTGATAGCCAAGACACTGAATGTGCTGCATTGCAGAAGACATTTCCTCACAACAGATGAATCTTCTCCCAAGATGCTAATAGTGCTCCAGTGGAGAAAAACTGGAGTAGGATGATATAGACAGAAACAGAAAAAGGTTCCTGAAATTTGGTGCTAGTACAATGTGAAAGAGGAGGCCAAATAAATGCTTAAAATGACTTCTAAATGTCTGGCTAGCAAAACTGAATAGATGCAATTATGAAATTGGGGATCACAAGAAAAAGTAATTATTGAGGAAATAGAGCATGACTTTATTCTTGAGCATGTTGACTATGACATGTATTTGAGACAGATAGTAGAGATATTGGAAAAGCAGCTGCTAAGTAGATTTGGACCTCAGTGGAGTGACCTGATGTCACTTATACATGGTAATTGAAAGCATGGCTGTGGATGGATAACGTATAGTGCAAGAAGAAAAGAGGGCTTGAGGCTGAAAGTTTAAAAACTGGTATCTAAATGTCTTGTAGGAAAGGAAGAGATAGCAGGGTCATATGAAAAGGAGCAACTATAGCAAATTTAAAAACTGACAGATTAGGACATAGAGGCCAAGAGAAGAGTGTCTCAAGAAGGAATAAAAGGTTGATATTGCCTAATGTTAGGGAAAGCTAAAATACTAACAAAATTAAAAATGTGTCTTATTTGATAAAAAGTGATTGTCCATCTCAGTTAAGAGGGTTTCAGTGTAATGATGGTACAGGAATGCATTTGAGAAGAGTTGAGAGTAAACAAATAGGAGAAAATGGAAACAGAACATACCGCAATCGCTCTTTGATTAAACTGTCATGGTAAAGGAGACAAGAAACATAGAGCAGTCTGTACAAAAGAGTGTCTTCCAGTTATCTACTGGTGCATGTCAATACACTCAGAAATGTTGAGGGGCTTGGAAGAATGCAAATCCTTTATGCTTTCCCCTGGTTCTGAGGACTGATGGGGTGACTCGTCCTTTGCATCTCTCAACTGCCTGCAGAAACAGCAGGCTGAGGCCGAGGCCAAAGCCAAGGATCTTCTCATCAAAATCAGGTTGAGATGCAGATGAGCTTATCAAAGTTATTCTTCCTCAAGCGATCTGCTATTTACTTCCCAACACGTTAGGTCAAGTTCTGCTTTTTCCCTTTGTCACCATTGTCTATATCTTTCTGTGTACTTCAATTGTGCAAATCCTATCCACTTCAAGTCCCACGCTTAATGCACTCTGCTCCGGAAAGGATGACTTCCATGGGCCAGGGCCTCTCCATGTTTCATCGTGATGTTCTTTCACTGATTGATTGCTTATTAACATTTGTTCATTGTTTTTTATTAGAAACGTTTATTATACCAGGAGAAGAACAAAACAACTGCAGATGGAGCTCTTTGGATTTGTTCCTGAGGTGAAGCTCCTCAAACACCACATCTCTGAATCGGAGATGTAGGAGTAACACAGTAACAGAGGGAAACAGCAAAGCACATAGCAAACAAGGTTCATAGCACCTGTGACATTGAGTGAGGCACAGATTACCAGTTTCTTTTACTGTTTTAATTAACTCTATTAGAATATCATTTTGCACAAGAAACAGCATCCATTTAAAGTATACAATTTCATAAGTTTTGACAGGTATAGACAGTCACTAAACAGCAGCAACAATTAAGAGACACATTTTCTTCATTCCCAAATTTCCTGTGTCCCTTAGTCCATGCATCCCTCCAAAGTCCTCCTCAAGTGAAGGATGATCTGTTGTTGCCATGATGAATAATTCAAATTTCTAGAATTTACATAAGTGGTATAATACATTGCATAGACTTCTGGGCCTGGATACTTTCTATTAATTATTTTAAGGTTTATCTATGTTGTAGTGCGAGTCAGTAATTTGTTTTATTTTATTCCTGAGTAGTATTCAATTGTATGGATATACTACATTTTGTTTATCCATTTCAAAGTCATTGGCATTTGACTTATTTCTAGTTTGGTGATTTTACGAATAAAATAGCTACAAAAAATGTGGACACAGGTTTATGTATGAACATATATTTTTATTTCCTTTGGGGACAAACCTATGACTTGAATGACTTGGTTACGTGATAAGTATATATTTAACTTTTTTAGAAACTGCCCAAAATTTTCCCATTCACCAGAAGGGTATGAGAGTACCAGTTGCTCCACATCTTCTTCACCACCACTTAGTATGTCAGTATTTTTTATTTTAGCTACTACAGTGTATGTAGTTGCATTCCAATGTGGAATGATGTGCATCCTTTTTATGTGCTTATTGGTCATTCATACATCTCCTCTATTGAAGTGTTTGTCAAAAATGTTTTTGTCCATTTTATTAGGTTTTTTGCCTTACTATTGAGTTTTGGAAGCTTGTCTTTTTATTTTTTTCATTCAGGACACAAATTTATGTATACATGTATTTGTAGCTTTATTTTTTATTGTGTCCTTTAAGGAACAAAAGTCATAATTTTGATAAAGGTTGATTTATCTTTTTGTCTTTTGTAGATTTCACTTTTTGTGTCTTATCCAAGTATTTGTTTAACCCAAGTTCACAAGTATTTATTCTACTAGTTATATAAGCTTTGCATTTACATTTAAGTCTATGAAGGTTTGAGATGAAGTGATATAAGGTAAATTTTTAGTTTCTTTATGTAACTATCCAGTTATTCCAGCACAATTGGTTGAAAAGACACTCCTTTTCTCATTGAAATGCTTTCACAGCTTAATAGAAAATAAACTGACCATATATGTATAGGTCTATTTTTGGAATCAGTATTCCATTTTATTTACGTATATGTGTATCCTTCACCACACTGTTTTAATGTATAAATGCTTCATAGTTTTTAGGACTGAAAAAACTAGATCGTATAAATTCTTTAATTTTGCTTTTTCACTTTAATATTTTATTGGCGGTTATGGGCCATTCACACTTGCACATATTTTTGAGAATCAGCTTGTCAGTTTAAAACATGATGTAATTTTGATTGGATTTGTCTTATCTGTTGATGAATTTAGAATAAATCAACATCTTTAAAATATTGCATGTTTCAACTTACGAATATTTTTCTCAAGTCACATAGGCTTTTTAATTTTTTTACAAAAAATTTTGTAGTTTTCAGTGTACAGGTTTTGCACATATTTTTAAACATTTATTTCTAGATACTTTATTCCCAGAGATAGTATTATAAATGAAATTGCATTTTTATTCCAATTTATATGTTTTTGCTTGAGATTTTTTTTCTATCTGATTTGTCTAATGTAGTTGATATAGCTGATTTTGCATGAGGACCTTATAACCTGGGACCTTGCTAAACTCACTTTTTAGTTCTACTAAGTTTTTGACAGATTTATTAAAATGTTCCTTTGAGAAATGTCTGTGTATATCCTTCGCCCAATTTTTGATGTGGTTGTTTGTTTTTTCTTTTAAATTTGTTTAAGTTCCCTGTCAATTCTGGATATTATACCTTTGTCAGATCGATAGATTTCAAAATTTTCTCCCATTCTGTAGGTTGCCTGTTCACTCTGATGATAGTTTCTTTTGCTGTGCAGAAGCTCTTTAGTTTAATTAGATCCCATTTGTCAATTTTGGCTTTTGTTGCAATTGCTCTTGGTGTTTTCGTTATGAAGTCTTTGCCCATGCCTATATCCTGAATGGCATTGCCCAAGTTTTCTTATAGGGTTTTGATGGTTTTGGGTTTTACATTTAATTCTTTAATCCATCTTGAGTTAATTTTTGTATAAAGTGTTAAGGAAAGGGTCCAGTTTCAGTTTTCTGCATACAGCTAGCCATTTTTCCCAGCACCATTTATTGAATAGGAGATCCTTTCCCCATTACTTGCCTTTGTCAAGTTTGTAGAAGATCAGATGGTTGTAGATGTGTAGTGTTATTTCTGAGGTCTCTGTTCTGTGCCATTGGTCTGTATGTCTGCTTTGGTACCAACCAGTACTATGCCATTTTGGTGACCGTAGCCTTTTTGTTTTTTGGAAGTGTTTGTGAAGAATTGGAGTTAATTGTTGTTTATTTGTTTGGTAGGATTCACAATAGAACCTCTTGGACCTGCATTTTGTGTGTCTGAGAAATTTTTGTAACTACTAATTTCTGCATGTTATAAATCTAGTCAGATTTTATACATTTTTAGCTGAGTCAGTTTTGGTAGTTTTTATATTCCTAGAAATTAGGAATATAAAAGTTATCTAAGTTATCAAGTTACTTCGATTCAAGTTTTTTAGTGTTGATTACAATCCTTTTTTTAAAAAAGTTCCATACAGTCAGTGGAATATCACCATTTTCATCTCTATTTTAGTAATATGAGAGTTTCATCTCTTTTTTTGCCAAGATAAATAAAAGTTTATCATTTTTGTTTATCTTTTAAAGAAAAAAACTTGATTTCATTTCTCTATGTTTATTCATTTACTTTGTTTTTGTTCTAATTTAATTACATTATTGCTTCAACTTAATATTCATTAAATTTTCTCTGCTTTTGCTAGTTTCTTAAGATGGAAAATTGAGCTATCAATTTGAGATTTTTCTCCTTTTATAATGTAAGCATTTACAGCCATAGTTTTTTTCTCTAAGCACTGCTTTATTGCATTCTGTATGTTTCAACATTGTGTTTTCTTTTTCTATGATCTCAAAGTATTTGCTAATATCCCTGAAGACTTTGCATTTAATCCACTCATTTAGGAGTATAGTATTCAATTTCCACACACTTGTAAGTTTTGCAAATTGCCTTTTTTATTAATTTTTAATTTGATTGTATTTTGGCCTGACAACATACTTTGTATAATTTTAATCTGTTTACATGCATTGAAATTTACTTTATAGCCTAATATATGATTTATCCTGAATAATGTTTCTTGTGAAAGTTAAAGAATATGCATCCTATATTTGCAAGGTGAAGTTATTTTTATTAGGTTTGCATGATTTAGTCTTTTTTATCTGTTCTATTTCTTTGCACCTCTTCTGTCTAGTTGTTGCATCTTTATTCAAGTGGGGTAATGACATCTCTAACTGCTGTTGAATTATATATTTCTCCTTTCAATTCTGTCAGATTTTATTTGATGTATTTTGTTGTTTGTGGTTAGTTCTATATGCTATTATAATTGATATGCTTCCTAATAGGTTAATCAATTTCTCATTGGAAAGTGTCCTTTTTATCTCCAGTAAAATTTTTTGTCTTAATGTGTATTTTGTCACATATTAGTAGAGCCCTTCCAGCTTTTCTTGTTATCATTGTTATTTGCATGGTGTATCGTTTTTCATCCTTTCACTTTGATCCTGCTAATGTATTTGAATCTATCAGATGTTTCTCTGGAAAGCATACAGTGAAATTATATATTTTGTTTTTCGTCAATTTTGTTATTTTCAGTCCTTTTGTTGAAGCGTTTAACACATTCACATACAATGTAATTACTGATAGAGTGGACTTCTGTCAGCCATTTTGTTGTTTGTTTTCTAAGTGTCTTAAGCCTTTGTTTCCTTCTCTTATACAATTACTAAATCTTTTGCATTAAATAGATATTTGCTGGTCTAAATTTTAATTCCCTTGTTATGTCTTTTACTTTTTATTTTTGTGTTGTTTTCTTAGTTATAGTCCTGATGATTACACGTAACATCTTAACAGAAAACATTCTGGCTTGGAATACTAAATTTTATTTTATTTATTTATTTATTAAACTGAGTCTCTCTCTGTCACCCAGGCTGGAGTGTAGTGGCGCGATCTCCGCTCACCGCAAGCTCTGCCTCCTGGGTTCACGCGAATTTCCTTCCTCAGCTTCCGGGGTAGCTGGGACTATAGGCGCCCGCTACCACACACGGCTAATATTTTGTATTTTTAGTGGAGACGGGGTTTCACCGTGTTAGCCAGGATGGTCCTGATCTTCTAACCTCGTGATCCGCCCGCCTCGGCCTCCCAAAGTGCTGGTATTATAGGCATGAGCCACCGCGCCCAGCCCAAATTTTATTTTTAAATACTAAATTTCAAAAATATACGAAAACTTTCGTCTAATATAGTTGTGTTTCCTATTCTCTGCTTTATGCCGTTATTGTCATAAAAGTTTGATTGTTTTATGTCATAAGTCCATCAACATAGCTTGTTAATTATTGCTTTATGCAATTATCTTTTAGACTGGACATGTTGCAAAAAAAAAAAAAAAAAAATCTGTGTAGTTACCTTTACTGGTGTTCTTTATTCTTCCTGTGATTTGGAGTCTACAGCACTGTCTACTGTTCTTCTATTCAGCCTGAAAGACTCCCTATATTATACCCTGTAAGGAAGGTCTATTGGCTCCAGGTTGCTCTGCTTCCTGGAAATATTTTAATGTATTCTTCATTTTTGAGGGATGGTTGAACTATTCTTGGTTTACAAATCTTTTTCAGCATTTTGAGTATATCATCCCACTGCTTTCTGAGCTCCATGGTTTATGATGAGTAGTCAGCTATTAGTTTTATTGAGAATCTCTTGTCTGATGAGTCACTTTTCTGTTGATGCCTTCATGATTCGGTCGGTGTGTTTGGCTTTCTAAAAGTTTGGGCCAAGTGCAGTGGCACACGCCTGTAATCCCAGCACTTTGGGAGGCTGAGGTCAGAGGATTGCTTGAGTCCCAGGCCTCAAGATCAGTCTGGGCAAGATTATGAGACCCCCAACTCTACAAAAAAATTAAAAAATTAGCCAGGTGTGGTGCACATCTGTGGTGCCAGCTACTTGGGAGGCTGAGGCAGGAGGATCCCTTGATCCCAGGAATTTGAGGCAGCAGTGAGCTATGATCACACTACTGTACTCCAGCCTGGGTGACAAAATGCAACCCCATCTCAAAAAAAAAAAAAAAAAAAAAAAAAAAAAAAGACTCTAAAGCATTTATGCTAAATTTGGGGGGATTATTATAGTTGGAATTCATTGTGTCTTGGAGGTGTAATGTTTTGGCCAAATACAGAAAGTCTGTGGCTATCATTTCTTGAAATATTCTTTCTTCTCCTCTTTGTCACTTTTCTCATTTTGATACCCCCATTACATGTTTGTTGGTACATGTGATAATGCCTGGCATTTCTTTGAGTCTTTGTTTGTTTTTTAATTCTCTCTTCTTTCTCCATCTTAGAATGAATAATCCCAATTGTCTTATCTTCAGGTTCACTGATTCTTTTTTCTGCCTACTTATATCTGCTATTGAGCACATCTAGAGAACTTCTTTTTAATTTCAGTTATTGTACTTTGTAACCCCAAAATTTCTATTTAGTTCTTTTTTATAATTTCTATTTATTTATAACATCTTTTTGTTGAGACATTGCACTAATGTTTTCATTTTCTATTTTGTACAAGGTTTCTTTTTATTTAATAGATTTAGAATAGATGATTTAGAGTATTTGTCTAGTGAGTACAACTGTCCTCAAAATCAGTGTATTGACTGCTTTTATTCTGTGTATGGACAATACTTTCTTGTTTATTTGCATGTGTTAATTTTTTTCCTGAAGATTGTAAAAAATATAATGTGGCAATTCTGAAAATCAGATCTCCCTCTTTCCTAAGAATTGGTTTTGTTCCTGTTTGGGTTTTAATGACTTTTGAAGACTCATTCTATAAAGTATTTCTTTTTTTTCAGCTGCTGCGTCTGATGTCTCTTCTCAGTTAGGTTACTAGACAGCTAATGACTGACTGAACAGAGATTTTGTCAAATGCCTTCCAGCAAGTACATTATTCTTCGCCAGTGGGTTCTGTGTATCTGTTGGTTCACATCTTCAGTATTTCAGCAGTTTACATTCACTTTCTGCCTTCATGGAGCCTCAAGTCCACTCATTGGTGAGAGATTAAGGTACTTCTTGTGCATGCTAATATGCACATATGTGTGGTCTTATAGATCTCCAGAGTTATATCAGATCAGAACTTTTCAAAGACCCTAAGTATATCTCATTTAACTTATTTTTGAAGTAAGTTTTTTTTCCAAGACTTTTGTTTTACCCAACTGGTAGCACCACCACTACAGGGTTGATCTGCCTGCCTCTGCTTCCCAAAGTCCTAGGATTACAGACATGAGCCACTGCGCCTGGCTCACCAATCATTTTCAACAAAGACTCAGAGGATAAGACTTTCTCAGTCAGGTGTGGTGGCTCACACCTATAATCCCAGAACTTTGGGAGGCCAAGGCAGGTAGATCACTTGAGTTCAGGAGTTGGAGACCAGCCTGGCCAACATGGTGAAACTCTGTCTCTACTAAAAATATAAAAATTAGCCAGGCTTAGTGGCACCCACCTGTAATCCTAGCTACTCAGGAGGCTGAGACCCGAGAATCACTTGAACTTGGGAGGCAGAGGTTGCAGTGAGCCACGATCATGCAATTGTATTTCAGCCTGGGTGACTAGAGTGACATTTTGTCTAAAAAAAAAAAAAAAAGACTTTCTCATTGACTGAGTTGTGTCAGGTAAACTATAGACAGTTTGTGAATGGGACTTTTTTGGAGAGCTCTCATATCACATATATACATCTTTCTGGAGATGGGACTTTATCAGAAACTACAGACCTATTCCACTCTTTCCAGTGGCTACTAGGCTGCTGGTTTTCACATCACCATGCTTCTGAGGCAACTGGTTTTCAAGGCTGCCATGGAGCTGAGAGGAGGTATCAAAATAGAGCAAGTTTAAAATGCTTCAATGGTTGCTCTTCCTACCAATAATCAGCTGTTTTTCTTGCCTTTTTGGTCCTCAGAATGTTGCAAGCCTTTGGTGAATTTCCAGAGTTCTAAGAAAGTAGATTTTGACAACTTTGGTCACTATTTCCCACTTGCTTCTATTGGGAAAAAGGCACCCACATAGAAAAGAAGTCAAACACTCTGTCTTCATTGATGATGTGATTCTATACTTAGAAAACTCTAAAGATTCTGCAAAAAGTCTCCTGAAACTGATAAAGGACTTCAATAAAGTTGCAGGATACAAAAGCAATGTACAAAAATCAGTGACATTTCTATACACCAGTAACATTCAGGCTGCGAGTCAAATCAAGAGCACAATCCCACTTACAAAAGCCACAAAATAAAATAAAATATAATACTTAGGGATGTATCTAACAAAAGAGGTAAAAAATCTCTACAAGGATAAATAAAAAACACTGCTGAAAGAAATAATAGATGGCATAAACAAATGGAGAAATATTCTAATGCTCATGGACTGGGAGAATCGATATCATTAAAATGGCCATACTGCCTAAAGCAATTTAAAGATTAAATGCTATTCCTACCAAACTATGAACATTTTTCACAGAATTAGAAAAAAAAAAATCTAAACTGCACATGGAACCAAAAAAGAGCCCAAAGAAGGAAAGCAATCCTAAGCCAAAAGAACAAAGCTGGAAACATCACATTACCTGATTTCAAACTATACTAAAAGGCTACAGTAACCCAAACAGCATGGTAGTGGTACAAAAACAACACATAGACCAAAGAAACAGAATAGAGAACCCAGATATAATGTCACACACCTACAGCTATCTGATCTTTGACAAAGTCAACAAAAACAAGCAATGGGGAAAGGATTTCCAGCCAATAAATGGTGCTAAGATAGCTGGCTAGCCATATGCAGAAGAAAGAAACTAGATCCTTACCTTTAACTAACAGAAAAGTCAACTCTAGGTGGAAAAAAGACTTAAATGTAAGACCTCAAACTATAAGAATCCTAGAAGAAAACTTATGAAACACCATTCTGGATATTGACCTTGATAAAGAATTTATGACTAAATCTTAAAAACCAATTGCAACAAAAACAACAATTGACAAGTGGGACTTAATTAAACTAAAGAGCTTCCACACAGTAGAACAACAACAACAACAAAAAACTATAAACAGAATAAACAACCTCTAGAATAGAAGAAAGCATCATAGCCACAAACTATGCATCCAACAAAGATCTAAATAAGGAACTTAAACAATTCAACAAGCAAAAACCAACCCCACTAAAAAGTGAGCAAAAGACCAGGTGCAGTGGCTCATGCCTGTAATCCCAGCACTTTGGTAGGCTGAGGCAGGCAGATCACTTGAGGTCAGGAGTTCGATATCAGCCTGGCCAACATAGTGAAACTGCATCTCTACTAAAAATACAAAAATTAGACAAGCGTGGTGGCAGGCTCCTGTAATCCCAGCTACTCGGGAGGCTGAGACAAGAGAATCACTTGAACCAGGAAGGCGGAGGTTGCAGTGAGCTGAGATCATGCACTACACTCCAGCCTGGGTGACAGAGCAAGACTCTGTCCCCCTTGCCACAAAAAAGTGAGCAAAAGACATGAACACTTCTCAAAAGAAGACATACTAGTGTCCAACAAACATGAAAAAATGCTCCACATCACTAATCATCAGAGAAATGCAAATCAAAACCACAATAAGATACCATCTCACCCCAGTCAGTATGGCTATTTCTAAAAAATCAAAGAAACAGTAGATGCTAGTGAACCTGTGGAGCAAAGGGAATACTTATACACTGTTGGTAAGTACGTAAATTAGTTCAACTACTGTGGAAGACAATTTGGAGATTCTCGAAGAACATAAAACAGACCTATCATTTGACCCAGCAATCCCATTACTAGGTATATATCCAAAAGATAATAAACTGTTCTACCAAAAGACACATGCACTCATACATTCATCACAGTATTATTCACAATAGCAAAGGCATCAGATCAACCTAAGTGTCCATCAAAGGTCTATTAGATAAGGAAAATATGGTACATACACACCATGAAATACTATGCAGCCATAAAAAAGAATGAAATCATGTTTCTTTGCAGCAACATGGGTACAGCTAGAGGCCATTATTCTAGATGAATTAACAGAGAAACAGAAAACCAAATGACACATGTTCTCACTTATAAGTCAGAGCTAAATATTGGTTACATATGGACGTAAAGATGGCAACAGTAGACACTGGGGACTACTAGAGAGGACAGGGAGGAAAGAGGTAAGGGTTTAAAAACTAAGGATTGGGGACTATGCTCAGTACCTGTGTGGCGTAGAATCCCAAACCTCAGCATCACACAATATATGCATGTAACAATCCTGCACATGTACCCCTAAATCTAAAATAAAAGTTGGAAAAAAGTTTAATAGGAAAAAACAAATTAATTTTTTTTAAAAGACAACATGTTAATGAATAAGCATGACTGTATTCCAAGAGAATTTTATTTACCAAACTAAGACTGCTGCCATTGGGTTTTAATTTGCCATCTCCTGCCTCAGTTTATTCTAAATGCCCCAGATCTTTGGACTTCTAAAATCTTCACTAGTATTAAGGAGCCTGAATTTTATGTGAGATTTATAGCTTGCCATTGCCATGCAAACTTTCTAAGGTATTCGTAGAACTTGTCACTTCCTGCTCAACATAACAACTTAGCAGTATGTCATCATTATAGTGTACCACCAAGATTTCCTCTGGGATATCAATATTTTTAATTCATATTGATTCATATTTGAATGATATCTTGAATCACATCATATTGATTTAAATTCATAGTAATTCATATTAAATTCAGCCTATTGTAGTGAAATGTTTTGCTTTCTCATGTAAAAATCATATTTAACATTACTCTCAGTGATGAGTACTGAGAAGAAAGCCTTATCAGTAACATAAAGCAAGTAGCAAAGGCTGTGTGGATCTGTTGCAGTAAAGACGGCACATTCCCAGTTGCTGCAGTAGAGGCAGCCATTCATTCATCCATCAGGACTCATCTAATTTTCTCAGGAGATATACAGCAAAAAGAATAAGGATATGATGAAGAACACCAACTTTGCATCTTCAAGTCCATGATGGTAGTGATATTTTAAAATAGTGATACTATTTTGGCTTTTGGACAAGAAGGAGAGTACTTGAGCCCAGAATACTTTTTAAAACATCTTTAATCCATACTGTTAGAAAATTAATTCGGCCAGGCACGGTGGCTCACACCTGTAATCCTAGCACTTTGGGAGGCTGAGGTGGGCACATCACTTGAGGTCAGGAGTTCATAACCAGCCTGGCCAACATGGTGAAATCCCATCTCTACTAAAAATACAAAAGTTATCTGGAAATTGCTTGAATCTGGGAGGCAGAGGTTGCAGTGAGCTGAGGTTGTAGCACTGCACTCCAACCTGGGAAACGGAGTGAGATTTCATCTCATACAAAAGAAAGAAAAATAATTCATGTTTGGTAAAGTATACCAATTGAATTCCAAAGCCATTTGAAATTATTTCTTATTTAATTTCACACAATTTTAATTTGACAGATAACTACCTCACTAGAACAAATAAAGGCACTGCAAAGATATACATAAATATGGCAGTAATTTAGTGGATGCCTTAATAGAAATGCATTCTAAGAGCAGGATAAAGAATGTTATTAAAATTGTGAAGTTCATTTATAGGTGTCTCAGCAAAAGTGATCCATGATAATTTAGTTAGCAAGTTTGACAGAGCAATGTTATTTTGATATATGAAACAAATCTTCAAAGAATGTTAAAATCATTATTTGATCTTTGCCTTTACAAAATGTCTTCTTATTCTAACTTACTTAGAATAATGTTAACATCTTTTTAAGAAGTACAGTGTCATTAAATACTAGAAAGGAAGATGATGATAATGATGAGTAACAATTCAGCAGCTTAGACCAAGTGTCACTGTGTAATCCCACAATGGTCGGCGTTGTTGGTTGCTACTATTTCTTCTCTCTACTGTCAACATACAACATTATGCAGTGTCATAAAAGAAGATTCCTGAGCTTAACCCTAGGTATACTGGTGGGAATCTCTGGTACCAAGATCCTGGAATACCATCTATTAGCGAGTAGTCCTCTGTGGAGTCTTGTGTACTTTTTTTTTTTTTAATTTATTTATTATTATTATACTTTAAGTTGTAGGGTACATGTGCATAACGTGCAGGTTTGTTACATATGTATACTTGTGCCATGTTGCTGTGCTGCACCCATCAACTCCTTAAGCTGATAAGCAACTTCAGCAAAGTCTCAGGATACAAAATTAATGTGCAAAACTCACAAGCATTCTTATACACCAGTAACAGACAAACAGAGAGCCAAATCAGGAATGAACTTCCATTCACAATTGCTTCAAAGAGAATCAAATACCTAGGAATCCAACTTACAAGGGATATAAAGGACCTCTTCAAGGATTCTTGTGTACTTTAAGGTGTGTGTGCTCCAGCTCTGACTTTCGCACTAGAAATCACTGTAAAATACTGAGTTGGGGCCGGGCACGGTGGCTCACGCCTGTAATCCCAGCAGTTTGGGAGGCAGAAGTGAGCAGATCACCTGAGTTCAGGAGTTGGAGACCAGCATGGGCAATATGGTGAAACCCCGTCTATACTAAAAATACAAAAATTAGCCAGGTGTGGTGGCAGGCCCCCGTAATACCAGCTACTCAGGAGGCTGAGGCAGGAGAATTGCTTGAACTTGGGAGGGAAAGGTTGCAGTGAGCCAAGATTGTGCCACTGCACTCCAGCCTGGGCGACAGAGCAAGACTCTGTCTCAAAAAAAAAAAAAAAAAAAAAAAAAAAAAACAGTTAGGAGTTCAACTCCAAATTCAATTTGCTCTAGAATTTATTAATTTCAACCTTGTATGCTGGTTCCTTCATGTTTCTTATTTAACTCCTCCCTTAGAAACCTATTTTATTTTTCATTTACTGGATTTGTTCTCTTCCCAAAGTGTTATGCCCCCGTATCTACTCAATCCTAACTTTTTATAATGTATCCCATTTATTTGGGTCTACAATCTTTCCTCCTTATCCCCCTCCTTCATTCGACTCCTTCCAAAAACAAGGGCTCCATGCCCAACCTGGGTTCGTCTATACTGCTGGCTTCTGCTTCAAGTCGCTCCTGTTGTGTGGTTGCCTTACTGCAGCGATCTACCCTAGAGCTGCCATGTGCCACAGGAGATAGTGAAGAATAAAAGAGACACTGCGAATTACAAAGTGACCTCTGCCTTTTACCACATGAAAAAAGTAGACCAGAAAAGTTAATTGACTGCAAGATCCCAATAAATATTAATAGAACACAGCTTCTGCCAAATACTCCAGGCCCGAACATGTGCAGTCACAGTCTCTGGCTGCAGCTTTGATCTTTTCCAGCAATGCCCCAACCCAGATCATGTCTGCTGCATATTCGGCAGGACACAAACCCCAGATGCCAATGCAAATTTTTAGCTTGAGCATTTTCTATCAGTACTTTTTAAAAGATTGAAAACAGCTAAAATAGAGGCCATTATCAATGTCTGATAAACTAGAGTTTCAGAAGACAAACAAATCAGAGAAGACAACAGAAACTGAAGTAAAACTCTATAGACTATTAAACATTAATGCCCAACCAGTATCTTGAAGAATTTTGACAGTGGCATATATTTACATTTAAACATTCATTTTAACTACATGCTTGCTTTTAAATAAATGATGCCATGTGTGCCATGCATAGCAGAACTACTGATCAAATTTATAATTATTCCAAGATCCGTTACCAAAGAAGGCTATTTGTGTGTAAACTGTTGGAAAAGTTCTTACAAGCCAGTTAATGTAGCATTTATTCAATTACAGTAAAGTCAAAAAGTCAAATTTCATCCCACCCTGTTCCTCTGTCTAGAAGTTGAGGCTGGACTGCGGTATTATAAATCACTTTGGCCTCCACATTCCAGGAAGAGGGATGAGAGGCAGTGATTAAGAAGAAGAGAACATAGAATAACCCAAAAAAGAAGTTAGGCTGCTTCAGAATTAAAGGAAAAAAAATCTTAACTTTCTTAGCTTCCACCAGATCTTTGTAAAATTAAATATTCCAACCAGGCAAACATGATTTAAATAGCTGGCAAAGCAAAGTTACAAGTTATGTTTTTTTTTGTTTTTTTTTTTTTGTTTTTTTTGAGACGCAGTCTCACTCTGTCGCCCAGGCTGGAGTACAGTGGCCAGATCTCAGTTTACTGCAAGCTCCGCCTCCCAGGTTTACGCCATTGTCCTGCCTCAGCCTCCCGAGTAGCTGGAACTACAGGCACCCGCCTCCTCGCCTGGCTAGTTTTTTTGTATTTTTTAGTAGAGACGGGGTTTCACGTTGTTAGCCAGGATGGTCTCGATCTCCTGACCTCATGATCCGCCCGTCTTGGCCTCCCAAAGTGCTGGGATTACAGGCTTGAGCCACCGCGCCCGGCCAAGTTATGTTTCTTATACACGCAAATGGTTTAGGCCCTTGGCTGGGAACAAAAGAGAGTAGCAAAAGCTATACTGACTTACATTTATTTTTCATATTTTGAGGTGGAATCTCAGCAGATTATCCATTCAAGAAAAATGTTTTCCTTTAATATGTGTGTAAACTGGCCTGTGTCTGAGAATTAGCAATGAGACTTAGAATGGTATGTGAACAGGTGCATTTCTTCCAAGAGTTGCCTGCTAGAAGCCGGGTAACTTGTCCCTCTCCGTGAGTGTAGAGAGACCCCGAGGTGACCTTGCTTGGGATGTCAACTGTCTTGTTCCAAAGAATTTTGAAAATCTGCCTGTGCAGAGGATCTAAACTTGTGAAGTTCTCTGTGCAAACAGAGGGATGGAACCTATGATAAGAGCTATGAGGAATGAGGACAAGGGGGTAATTTAAAGAATGGTTTCTCTCAGAGAAAGAAGAAGGACTAGCCTTTAAATGGGTAAGGAAGATTGACATTGAGAGACAACTTGGGCTGTAAAATGAAAGGCTTAACTTTTTTTCCTTTTACTTTGGAATATGGGCATATTTATTATTGAAATCCAGTTTTTAGCTTTACTTATTTTTATTTTATTTTATTTTGTTTGTCTATTTTCTCCAAGATCCCAGTGAAAATTAGCCTTACACAACTTTTATGTTGATGGCAGTGGGAAAGCTAAAGAAAGAGGTAATAAAGAGTTATGATTTTCTCTGTCACCCCTAAACAGAATCAGAATACAAATAGGTGACCAAGAAGCCAGAGTAGAGAAACAGAAAATGACATTAAGTAGGTGAGGAAGGTACTGATGCATGAGTTAGATTAGAAGGCGGGTATACTTTTAAAAATCATGTATAAAGTATAGAATCGAAAGGGATACAAATCCTAGGCTTGATAAAACTCTGTGTACACTAGAAATCTATATTTTAAACATAGTATGAGATCTACAACTCAGTGGAGAGTTGGTAACTCTCATTTTCAAAGCTAGCCTTTTCAGAGACTCTATGGAGTGTGGCAGTCTAACTTTCTATCATGACGTTTGCTTAGGCTCCGTTCCCGTTCCTTTCTCTCCCAGGCCCACATTGTTGCTAGACTTTTTCTCCTGTTCTGTCTGGCTTACCTTTTCTTGAGAACACTTGCCCAACAAATAACTTGAAAATATTTTTCCAATCCAACTCTACTTCTAGGGAAACTGACCTAAGACATAAACCAAGTTTTGGGTTTTTTTGTTTGTTTGTTTGTTTGTTTGTTTGTTTTAATCTTCCCAAAGGACTTCCTGAATTTCTCACTTATCTATTAGCCAAATATGTGTTCTTTGATTATTTTTACATAGATCATTTTCACAATAAGAAGAATTTCCAATGAAGAATAACATCAGGCTTATATTAGATTCCTAAAGTAAAAACTTTGTTAATGAATGATTAGTGTTACACTTTTCTCTCGGTTTTATTAGGAGTAGAATCCCATTCAGCCAAGATCAGAGGGACTAGATAGTTAGATAGCAAATACTCCCACACATTCCCATCCCTGGCGTTTATGACACAGCATTTTCTCATGTAGCATCTTTTGCATATTGTCACAAAATTACTTCACTCCTCATTCTACGCTGTCTTCTTTTAAGTAAAACCACACGTACAAGAATTTACAAGATAAGCTAGAATTTGTCTTTGGAACACTCACATGTATTAGTTTATTAACCTTGGTAATTGGTACTTGGAATAAGAACTCCTGGAAGGCAAAGACTGTCTCCTCATTTTCTCTATCTCAGAATCTAATACAATGTATATCATATAATAGATCATTACGAAAAATCTCAAGTCATGAAGGAAGAAGGTAATGGAAGCAGAATAAAAAGGAAAGAAAGAGGAAAGATAATTTATGAGAATTCTGATGAAAGAGCATGCCACTTTCAAGGGTATTTTCAAGGAAAAACAGTCCTGGCTGGGCTACAAGGAGCTGAGTGCCTAAAAGAGATGAAAACTTTCCAAGAAAACTTCAAACTGTCATAGAGTCTTTTGCAAGGGCAGGGGTGTTCTGAGCACATCCTCTCAGTAACTGCATCGCCACTAGAACCATGGAATCTAGAACACCACTAGAGGAAATAAACAATTTATTATATTTTACCAGTTTAACAACCCAATGCAATTTCATATAATAGCTATCAGTTTTATTTAATAGCTACTGATGATGTTCAATTTCTTAAGGGTTTTGAAATCCAGCAGTTCTCAATGACATAATTATGTCATATGACTAGACTGGAGGCTGGCCAATAATCTGATGACACTATCATTTCTATTTTCACCTGTGTTGCTTCCAAAAAATGCCCAATTCGTGTGCACAGATCTCTTCTCTTCTCTCTCTCTCTCTTTCTCTCTCTCTCTCTCTCTCTCACACACACACACACACACACACACACACACACAAAACCAGAGCTTGAAAAATTTTAGATGATGTTACCAAAAGTGTTTCATGCCATGACTTTTCATTCAAGTCCGGTGTCTGGTTCTTAAACTTCACCTGAAAAACTGATTGTCAGCAAGAGGATGAGTGTGTTATATACCTCTTGAATAAAACTCAACCGGTTTATAGCGACTTTGCAGAAAATGAAACTGCCCACTTTCATTTACAATAAGACATATAATTGCCACATAATTGCAATTTGGATTATTCTGGTTTACTAAACTTCTCAAATCATAAGCAAATATCCATAAAATCCACCAATTCATGGTATAGGCTTCCAAAAAAGCCACTCTAAAACAATGTTAAATAGGCATGGAACGCTATTAAAAATACTAGATATCACGATTCTCAAAAGAAACATATTACATATATTAATATATGCAGTACAATTTTTTAATATTTTGTCAATGTAAATGCAGCCAAGTTTTAGAGAAAAAAAATGTTCCTTCTTTTTCTTTCCAAAAGAGGATATTTGGCTGGAATGTGACTTCTCAGGTAATAATCTCCCCTCTTTAAACCTGTAATGTCTCTGGTTTATTTCTGTAGGTTTAATTCATATTTGTTGAGCAAAAAATTATCAGGTGATCTCATTTTTGTACTTTATACATAAAAGTTAACAAGGGAGAGAGATTTGGGTGACAACTAGGCAAGAAAGGACCAGTAACAAAAGGCTTGGCCAACAAGGCGCAGTAGGTCAGCTTTTCCTCTACAAGCAATGGGGAACCACAGAAGATTTTAATAAGCAGTGAGAGGACTAGGCCTTTCATGCATTTTAAAAGATGACCCTATCTTTTAAGATTTATCTAGAAAAGAGTCATGATCAGAGAGCAGAAGCCTGTTGGGAAGTTCTTGCAATCCCAGGTAAGGAGGCTTGCACAGGCAGGCAGTAGCCCATGCAAAAGGAAACTGGGATGTGTTCCATTTTTTAAATCCAAAATAAGTTATGTATTCCACCCAAGTTTGTAACTTTCGGGATTTTTCTGTATTCTCTCTTTAACAAGGAAGTCATCTTGATTAAACCGGATATTTTAAAAAATAAATTTGTGTGCTTATGATGTCAACCAGTAAAATGTGATATATTTTAGCTAATTTTACTAACATTCTCAGTACTGAGTGTAAATTACTTTAACTTTAACTTGATGTGTTTGATTTCTCAAGTATATCATCTTCTCATTTTTCCTTTTTATATGATTAATTTTTTACTAATAATTTGTTACAACTGAAAGCAGTTCAAAGGACACATTCTTTATGTTTTTCTCTATAATGTTTCAATCTGGAATCAACCCAGAGCATCACATTATTTTAAGTTTAATCCTGAGAAGTATTTATAACCCCCATTAGTCTTTCAGTCCTTAAAAACCACATTTATCTCTGCCATTGTTCAATATTTGGCCAAAAATAGAACCATATAGAAATATTTGAGATATAAAAATAATAGAGGCAAATAATAGAACCAAGAATATGAGGATTGCTCTCTTCTGAACAGTACATTTTAACTTGATTATCATAAAAAATTAATTCTCTAATTCAGACAGTGCTGAGTATCTTTTCAGATTTACCTCCCTATGGCATGCCGTATTTGCCTGGGATTCAGCAACTATTTCCATGGGTCTATATTTCAGGTCTTAGGTTTTTACTGGTTTATTTTTTTTACCATAGAAAAGCTCATACTGTGTTTATATGTGAGAATAAAAATTAAATAAAATGGGCCCTGATCTTACTATATGGATGACTGATTACCTCTAAATCTAAGCAAAAGCTGGTTCTGTGTAAAGAACAATAAAATTGATAAATACCTAGCCAGATTAACTAAGAAAAACAGAGAGAAAACACAAAGTATTAATACCAGAAATGAAAGAAGAACCATCACTACAGAGCCTATGAACTTTAAACAGATAATAAGTGAATATTATGAACATATTATTATGTTCACAAATTGAATACTTTAGATGAAATGATCCAGTTTCTGAAAGGTGATATCAGAAGTAGATATTCTACATAGGCCAATCAATATTAAATAGACACTAATAACCTTCCAAAACAGAAAGCATCAGGTCCAGATGGGTTCACAGGTAAATTCTACTGAACATCTGAAGAAATTATACCCATTACAATCTTTCTCAGGAAATAAGAACAGAGGGAACACATCTTAGTTCATTTTATGAGGCTGGCAGTACTCTAATGCCAAAACCAGACAAAGACATTACAAAAAAGGAAAACTGTGGACCAAGAACTCTCATGAATGTAAGTGCAAAATTGTTCAACTAAACATTAGCAAACTGAATCCAATAACGTATAAAAAGAATTATATGTCATGACCAAGAGAAATTTATTCCAAGTATGCAAGGCTGATCTGACACTTGAAAATTTATAATGTAATTCAATGCATCAATAGGATAAATAAAAAAATTCATATGATCATATCAATAGATGTAGAAAAAGCATTTGACAAAGTTTAACATGGGCTCATGACAAAAACTCTCAGCAAACTAGGAATAAGGGAAATGTCCTCAACTTAATTAAAAACATCAACCAAAAAATGTACAGCTACCATTGCACTTAATGGTGAGCAGCTAGATGCTTCCCCTCTTAGCTCAGGAGCAAGACAGGGATGTCCCCTCACAACACTTGTATTCCATAGTTTACTGGAAGTTCTACATAATACAATAAGACCAAAAAAGAGAATAAAACATACAGAAATTGGGAAGGAAGAAATGCACTGCCTTAATTTATAGATGATTTGAATTCCATGTAGAAAATCCCTAAAGAATCAAGAAAAATTTCTGGAACTAATAAGTGACTACACAAAGGTTGAAGGATAAAAGGTTAATAAACAAAAGTCAATTGATTTCCAATATGCCAACAATGAGAAAATGGAATTTTAATTAAAAGATACATCATTTGAACGGGCACTTCTACATAAGCAAAACTACAAAACTCTGATGAGAGGAGTCAAACATTTGATAAAGGGAGAAATATTCAATGTTTTCTATCCAGGAGTATTAGAAGACTCACTGCTGCCAAGATGTCAGTTCTTCCCAACTCAATCTATAGATTCACATGGAGAAGGTAACGTAAAGAATAGAGTTATTCTGTTACAAGCCAAAGAACATCAAAGATTATGGCAAACTACCAGAAGCTAGAAGAGAGGTTCACACAGCCTTTAGAAGGCACTATCCCCGTCGACACCTCGATCTTGGACTTTAGCTGGCAGAGTTGTGAGATAATAAGTTTCCACTGTTTAACCCACACAGGCTGTGAGGGTAGCTCTAGCAAAGTAATATAAAAACTCTTCACTTTCTGCTCAATTTTTTGGTGCACCTAAAAGTTCTCTAAATTAATGTAAACTAATTCATTACTTTCAAAATTATTGTGGTATATAGGATAAGGACTGCATCACTGAAGTTGAAGAGAATCAAAGTATCTTTTTCATAGTGCTCAATGCATGACTCAACAAATATAACATTTAGATCTTTACTACATAATTGTTTCAATAATTGCTTTACTTAAACTGAGGTTAAAATTTTTGTATCTGCAGCATCATATCTGAAAGGTCTCCTGGGCTCTCATGTGGTTAGATTTTGTCTCTCATTTGTTATTTTCCCTTGAGCAAATCACTTTTAAGCTTCTGAATTTCATCATCTGAAACACAGGGAGATTTAAAATAAATGGTCCTTAGACATCCTACACTATTAAAGTTCTGTGAATCAGCAATGATTGAAATGTTGCTGTTCAAATTAACAAGAAATGGCCTGAGATATGATAGCCCACTTCTGAATAAACTTCAGTTTGAAAATTATAAAGTACCACAAAAGTAAGTTATTGTTGTAATGACACAGCTTCCCGTGCATTATATTTCCAGATACATTATCAATTCAGCAACTCAGAGAACCAGGTGCCAAGTTGGGCTTCAGTGCCCAAAGGATGTATGGGGAACAGGAACAGGGAGAGAGGCCATTCAGACTCCTAGGAAGAGAAGCAGGAAGGGATGGGGTAGTATAGTGCAGCTCTGAGACAGCCTAGGCCAGTCCAGTGGGAGCCCCAGAGCCTTGCTTGTCTGTTACAGGAGCCCTGCATCAGGTGGAAATGGGACAGCTCTCTGCCTCACTGTGCTCAGTCATTAACAGGACACATCCCAGAAGAATATGGCCTCCTCGAACTCCATGGCAGGTTCCACAGTGACAGCAGCTGGAGGCTGGCACCTGTGAGACCCATCTAGCAACAGAATGTCTCCTAAGGGAGATTGAAGCAGGCAACACCAAAGCTGCAAACACAGTTATAGAGTCACACCACCAATGTAGAGAAGTTTTCAGGAATGCAGCAATTAAGTTAACATATTCTCATGCATGAGAAACTCTGTCACTATTTGTTTGAGCAAATATTTTTACTATCATATTCATTCATTTCTTGTCATTCAGTCATTCAGGAAATATTAAGTACCTGTGTGCTAACACTAGAAACACAATGACGATGTTAAAGGCTATTCTCTGAACAAGTTCACAGTTTTGATTTAAAAAATGCAATGCAGGCTGGGTACGGTGACTCATGCCTGTAATCCCAGAATTTTGGGAGGCCGAGGCAGGTGGATCATGAGGTCAGGAGATCGAGATAAGCCTGGTAAAGATGGTGAAACCCTGTCTCTACTAAAAATACAAAAATTAGCTGGGTGTGGTGGCTTGCGCCTGTAGTCCCAGGTACTTGAGAGGGTGAGGCAAGAGAATTGCTTGAACCCGGGAGGCGGAGGTTGCAGTGAGCTGAGACCATGCCACTGCACTCCAGCCTGGGTGACAGAGCGAGACTCTGTCTCAAAAAAAAAACAAAACACAACTACTGAGATAAATTCCAAGTTTATTGCAAACAAAGGATTTCCATATAAAATGTAAAATTATGGTACAGAGATTTGAAACAAAAAAGAGTAAAAAATTATTAGTTCTTGTTATTTCTAAAGCTGTTAAATCTCCCAGACATGTGCTTGCATCTGAAGTTGATTTACTGTTTTTTTTTAAATGAGTGATATGCAGCACTGGTAATTTATTTTGAAAAGTTCACATAAAATCACAAACTCAGATAACAATTAAAGAAAAGAATATTGATTCTGGTGCTTCAGAGAACTGAATAGAATTTAGAGATGAAGCTGGCAGATTTTCTAGAAGTGTAATAGAATGTGGATGGTATATATGTGGAAGCACACTAATACATACTGTATACTGAGTAGTCTTGTCTCTGTGCTGTTTAGACATGAAGCATAAAAATAAAGTACAAAAGCAAAATCAGTATATTTAAAAGACAGGTATTGTTTCTAGAAGATGCAAATGAAACATGTTATAAGTAGAATATGCCAAAGAAAACCCAGGGTACATTGGTGGTAAGTACCATAGAAATGCACAAAGTAAAAATGGTAAACAAATTTTCTCATGATTACAGACCTTCTTCTGATTACATGTAAGTTATAACCCAATTCATATTCATGTTAAAGGAAGCAATAAAATGAAATTTCATGAAGAAAAGTAATTTTGATTAATTTGGAAATAGTGATATCTTCCAATGACCATTCATAGAATTTATTTATGTGTTGCTATATTAGTATATCATTTAATTATTTGCACATTTATCTCTCATTCAACTTTAAACTTTTCTATATAAGATCAGTGGAACAGACTAGACAACACAGAAATAAATTCAAATATCTACAGTCAACTGATCTTCGAAAAACTCTACAAAAACATACATAAGGGAAACATACATACACCATCCAACAAATGGTGCTGGAGAAATTGGATATCCGTATGCTGAAGAATGAAACTGGACCCCTATCTCTCACCATATGCAAAAATTAACTCAAGATGGATTGAATACGTAAATGTAAGACCTGAAACTATAACCACACTACAAGAAAACCTAGAGAAAGTTATTTCAGACATCGGTCTAAGCAAAGAATTCATGACTAAGACTTCAAAAGCACAAGCAACAAAAACAGAAATAGACAAATGGGACTTAATTTAACTAAAAAGCTTCCACACAGTAAAATAAATAATCAAGAGTCAACAGAATACCTGTAGAATGGGAGAAAATATTTGTAAACTATGCATCTGACAGAGGACTAATATTCAGAATTTACAAGGAACTCATTTCACCAACAACAATAAAAATAACCCTATTTTCTCACTTATACCACATGTTCTCACTTAAAAGTGGGAGCTAAAAAATATGTAAACATGGACACAGAGTGTCGAATAATAGATATGGGAGACTTGACAGGATGGGAGGGTGGGAGGTTGTAAGGGATGAGAAATTACTTAATAGATGCAAAATCCACTTTTCAGGTGATGGTTACACTAGAAGCCCAAACTTCACCAATATGCAATATATCCACGATAAAACTTGCACTTATTCCCCTTAAATGTATGCAAACATACAAAACCCTTCCATGTAGACATAGTGTTTTATCCATCTCTGTATTCCCTGAATTCAGCATGAAGATGGACATATAATGATGACTCAACAGAATATTTAATAAAAAGCACAAGAGATATAGGCGATGGCTCAGAAATTACTGTTAATTTTTATGATGCTTTTGTATCAATATCGAATCGATGTTTTTTAAAAAATCTTCTAAAATAATCAATACATTTAATTTCATTTAGAGTAATAAGAATATGTGTTAGAATTCTGTGTCTAGCTGACTACTAGGCAACTATGTCCTCCTTTAAAAATCATTATTATTTCTGGTGCCACACTCACGTAGAGAAAACATTCTTTCAAAAGAAATCTAATGTATTGGTTTTCTCATTTCTATGCTTCTTGGGGGAGAAAAATCAACTGGATGTTTAGAAAACATTTAAATGATATTAGTGATATTTACTAATCTCCAAGGCATTTATAACATTAATTTATATTCATACACTTGACTTCAAGTCTTCCTTCTTAAATAGTGTGTGTCCACAATAATAAAATTCTAGAAAAGGCTTCTCCTTCTGAAAAACTTGGTGTTTATTCAATAGGTTTAAATGTAGATGTTTTTCATTAGTTAAACATAAATAGCAATTACAACTTTAGGCATACATAAGTACAAGAAGCAATATTTAAAACATTGAGCAGATTTACTAATAGAACTGCCAATAGCATTGTAAGAGAAGCGGTTGGTAAGCAAGTTCGTTTCATAGAGGACTGAAACACTTTAATTTGCTTATCATTTATTAATAATAGCTGAGGAAAATAAAATATTTGATTCCTTGTTATGCTGTATGATTAAAACAATTGGCACATTTTCTGTTGTTTTCCTATTTGAATTTTTCAGATGTGCCATATATTCTTTTGGTTAACTATTCCAAATTTACTGTTCTTCTGTTTAGTTGCTAAGTAATTATTAACTATATAATGTGTACTTTCTTCCATCACTAAGGTTTCAGTGAATAATTTGATATCAATGCCTTATACAACGTAGAAAATTGTGCAAATGGAGTCTAGATTACCCTATAAGAAACCCTTATTTTATGTTAGAATTTGAAGGTAAGCTTGGTTCCAAGACCATCACTATGGAGAGATTTTATTTCTACTTTATACACTACTCCAAACGACTGCTTTTCTCATTCCCTTTCTGACATTTCCATGATATACTTTATATCTACACCAGTTATGTAGACTTGGATTTCTCTTCCAATCTACTTTTCAAATAGTTTTTAAATTGTTCCCCTAGGTTAACTTATATTTACTAGAAAAACTGTATGGAAAATATCATACAATATGTGTATTCCATTCTACAAAGCCTCAGAAAAGAACTGTGTTGTACTTGATCCAGTCTCGATTTAGAAAAAAACATACATTTTATTTTACTGTTGATTGTAGGTAATTTTTATTTCAAATGGGATTTAAGTAATAAAAGTTCAAGCTGCACAAGTGGAAATATCTTAAAGGCTTTTAAAATGTTTCTTTGAATTAGAAACCTCTTCCTTCACAATTTTCACATATTCCCATCTTGTCCTTTTAAAAGCAATTACACAAACAAATCTCATTTGACCAGATTTCTCCCTCTGGCTACTAATCAAATTATTCCTTTCCTTTTAATCTCAACATCTTAAATATATCTCTGTATTTCAAGGAGTTAATACAATTATATTACTTAGAAATGTGACAATAATTAGCAAATTCAAGAGAATTAACTTAAAATATTAAAGTTAGACTACAAAACCAGGGCTTTTATTTTAATTTTCCCCAAAATTTCCAGCCTATAAGGTCACATTATCCTGTGACCTTATGTCTGACATGTAATATTTTTAACACCCAACCTGCTTAACTGCAGGGAATCTAGTCATCTTAACTCTAAGTGTGGTCCACAAACCTCAATGAATTCACAAGTAAGCTATTGGAGTCCAAAAATAAATAAATAAAAGTACCAAACTTATATTTAGTTCTATGTAAAATTTAAGTCAGTTTTTCTAATATTTAATTTATACCTTGACACTTGTTCCTTCATTTGACCCCAATGTTCCTGTGCCAAGTATAGTAAGTCAGAAGGAGAGTCGGGGGCTCACATTCCTGTAGTGTTGACTGGGTCACTTTCATTGATTCATTCTTTTCCAGCATGTCATGTGAAATTATAGTTTACACATGCCTGATTATATGGTTTATAGATGGATTATTTTTCTAATTTAGGTTTAACCTCAAAAAATAGAGAAGTAGCTAAAAATGCCCTACAAAAAAAAAAAAAAAAAAAAAAAAAACTGTGGATCAGAGATAATTTTAATAATGCCAGGGTACAAACTAGAAAATAGCAGATCTGGCATTCTTCTGTCTTTGAATGAACTCTATATTAGATACATTTCAAATTAAGAACTTTTATGATATAATAAGATTCAGACCAAAAATATGTATAATAACCAAGATAATTTATAAAGGAAATGTACACAATCATAATTGATTATGAATGTACAAATTATGTTTTGAAATGTTGCTTAATGATAGTATATTTATATAACTGAAAAAGTATAAAATATTAGTGTTTACTGATAGAGATATGTATACGTAAAGTTCCAAATCTGTGCAAACTGAAGAAATTAAAAGATTCTATTCTCTTTAAAAGCTGGATGATCAAAGGATTATATACTAATTTTAAAGATATATGAAAAATGAGTCAGTCAGAAATATGAGGGTAAAAAAAATTAACTGTCTTGATGTTGATAATTGAAGTCGACAGGAGGAAAATAAAATTACTAGTTTAAAGACAAAAATCACAAAATACACAAAAGAAAAATGCATGTAAGTATCAACAGCAATAATGGAGAGAAGAAAATAGGTTCAAAATCTTTGGATAATGGAATTATTTAACTCCAAACACAAAATTATTATAGTGAAGACAGTGTGGCATTGGAGGAGGGATAAATGCATAAATCAATCAAACAGAATATAGAACCCAGAAGTAGAAGTAGACCCACACAATACATTCCACAGTTTTTTTGTTTTGTTTTTGTTTTGTTTTGTTTTGTGAGACAGAGCTGCATTCTGTCATTAGGCTGGAGTGCAGTGGCGCAATCTAGGCTCACTGCAACCTCTGCCTCCTGGGTTCAAATGATTCTCCTGCCTCAGTCTCCTGCCATCACGCCTGGCTAATTTTTGTGTTTTTGGTAGAGACAGGGTTTCACCATATTGGCCAGGATGGTCTCGATCCACCCGCCTCTTGACCTCGTGATCCACCCACCTCTGCCTCCCAAAGTGCTGGGATTGCAGGTGTGAGCCACCGTGTCTGGCCCACATTCAACTGATTTTTAACAAAGAGGCAAAAGCAATTCAATGGAAGAAAGATGACCTTTTCAGTAATTGGTGCCAAAATAATCAAACTTCCATATTTAAGAAGTGAATCTTGACTTGAATCTCACATCTTATTCTAAATATTAGCTCAAAATTGATAATACAGTTAAATATAAAACATTAAACTATAAAACTTTAAAAATAGGAGAAAATCTTTAATATATGAGACAATATTAAAAGTATGACTCAAAAAAAAACCTGATAAATTCAACTTCATCAAAATTTTCAAATTTGCTTTGTGAATCATTATGTTAAGAGGGTGAAAAGAGAAGCTGCAGACCAGGAGAAAATATTTGCAAACCACATATCTGCCAAGGGAATTATATCTAAAATATATTTTTTAAAACTCTGAAAACCCATCAGTCAAAAAGTAAATGATCCAATTAGAAAATTGGCAAAAGACATGAACAACGTATGAAAGATGTTCAACTTCATTATCCACTAGGAAAATGCAAAATAACATAAGACATTTTATCAGAATGACTAAAGTGAAAAAATAGAGATAGCAATAAATGCTTATGAGAAGGTGGAGAAACTAAATTAATTATATATTGCTGGTAGAAATGTAAAATATTACAGTGAGTCTCAAAATAGTTTCACAGTTTCTTTGTAAACTAAACATATAATTATCATACTATCCAGCAATTTTATTCTTGATCCCTTATCCCAGAGAAGTGAAACTTCTACCCACTCAAAATTCTACACATAAAGGTTTATTGTAGCTTTATTCACGATGGTCAAAAACCAGTAACAATTTGGATGTCCTTCCATGGGTGAACGTTTTCACAAACTGTGGTACATTCATATCATAAAATACTATCAGCAAGTAAAAATATCAAACATTCATATAGGCAAAAACTTAAATTACTTTTCAGAAAGTCATGCTTGGTGAAAAAAGTCCAAAAATTTAGTAATGTATCATTTTATTTATATAACATTATGGGAATGACAAAATGACAGAAATGAAAAGGTTCTTGATTGTCAAAGGTTAAGTAAGAGACAGCTGGGAGGAAGGAGATGTGGTTTTAAAAGGATAACATGAGGGATCTATGTGGCTTTTGGGAATGTTTAGTACCTTGGCTGTAGTTGTGGATACTTTAACTGCACATGTAATAAAATGTCATAGAATTAAATACACACACACACAAATGAGTACAAGCATACTTGAAGAAATCTTTAAAAATTATATCAATGCCAATATTGTACCTTGATATTGCACTATAGTATTATTGCATATGTATACATAGCCAGCTATATGAATATACACACACCATAATTTATTTGTAAACTATATTCATTTTCATGTAAATATAGTATACAATAAACATAATACCATTGAGGAAATTGAGTAAACCATACATGAGATATCGGTATTTTTTCCTATAATTGCATGTAAATGTAAAATTATCTCAAAATAAAAATGCTAAAACAGAAAATTTAAAACAAGGTCACAAATAACACTCTCAGGAATTACAAGAGGATGCCACCATAGGTGGTATTAGGAACTAAATTGTGTTCCCCCAAAATCCATACATTGAAGCCTAAACTCCAAACTGACTGCATTTGGAGATAGAGCCTGTAAAGAGGAATTAAGGTTAAATGAAGTCCTAAGGGTGGCATTTCTAGAAGAGGAAGAGGGAACCCCAGGAGAAGACAAACACAGAGAAATGGCCATGTGAGGATGGAGCAAGAAGGCCTGTCTGAAAACCAAAGGAAGGTCACAGGAGAAACCAAACCTACAGACACCTTGTTCTTGAACTTCCAGCCCCTGGAACTGTAAGAAATAAATTTCTATTGTTTAAGCCACCCAGTCTGTGGTATTTTCTTATGGCAGCCTGGTATAGTTTGGCTGTGTCCCCACCCACATCTCATCTTGAATTGTAGCTCCCATAATTCCCACATGTTATGGGAGGGACCCTGTGGGAGGTAATTGAATTGAAAAGTATAGGTTTCCCCCATACTGTTCCCATGGTAATGAATAAGTCTCACAAAATTTGATGGTTTTATAAGGGAAAACCCCTTTCACTTGGTTCTCTGATTCTCTCCTGCCACTGCCATGTAACAAGTGCCTTTTGCCTTCCACCATGATTGTGAGGCCTCCCCAGCCACGTGGAACTGTGAGTCCATTAAATGTCTGTCTTTTGTAAATTGCCCAGTCTCAGGTATTGCCTTTACCAGCAACATGAGAACAGACTAATACACAGCCCTAGAAGGCTAATACAAATACAAATGACATTAAAAAAGAAAATAGGAGAATATTATGAACGAATTAGTTAAATCTATGCAAAAAAGTTATAATAGATTCTGAGATAAATATATTTTAAAAATAGATCAAGAAAAAGATTAAGAAATAATCACAGCTACTTTAAAAAGTGAATTAATAGGTAAGAAATCTTCCCCAAAATAAGACAAGCTAAGCTGCATTATGAAAAGTTTCAATTTAATGCATAATTAATATATGATTCAAATCATCGCAGACTTTTCCAGATAAAAAAAAAAAAAGATCCCCAATTCTAAGAAACTAGTAAAAACTTCATATCAAAGCCAGGTTCATAAAGTATAAGAAATTATTTCAAGAAAATGTTATTTATGAATATAAATGCAAATGTACTAAATAAAATATAGGCAAACTGAATCCAACAGGTATTAACTACACATTAATAATTATTAGTTGGATCTATCTATGTCAAATATGCAGATTGATGTAGAATGTAGATTGGTGGCTCCCTACTGCCGGAGAGGGTAGCCAGCTGGAAATAGGCATTGACTGCTAATGGGATTGGGGTTCTTTGTGGGGGTGATAAAAATGTTCTAAAATTAACTAGGGTGATCGTTTAATAATTTTATGAACATACTAAAAACTACTGAATTATATACTTTCTGTAAATTCTATATTATATAAATTTTAGCTCAGTAAGGTTGTTATACATGAAAACATAAAAGAATAAACGGGACTAATCTATGCGATCGAAATTTAAAAACACACTGCCAGACTTGAGGAGGGGACTGGGAAGAGGTACAGGTAAGTTTCCATGGCATGGTGGGTTGCTTTCTACTTTGGGAGCTGGTTACATGGTTGTGTACAATCATCTAAACTTCAGTGAAAAGGGGGGCATTTAATTAAGTGATAATCTTCACTTAATTTTTTTAAAAAGCAAAACCTATAATTCCAGTACTTTGTGGGGACTGAGGTGGGCAGATCACTTCAGGTCAGGAGTTTGAGAGCAGCCTGGCCAACATGGTGAAACCTTGTCTTAACTAAAAATACAAAAATTAGTCAGTTGTGGTGGTGCACACCTGTAACCCCTGCTACTTGGGAGGTTGAGGCAGGAGAATTGCTTGAACACAGCGAGACTCCATCTCAAAAATAAATAAATAAAATAAAATAAAAACAGTTTCCTACTCAGAGATACTAAAAACACAAGCCAAGTACTGTGTTAATAACTTTTCATGTGATGACTTGTCCTAACAACAATCCTATGAAGTTAATGCATTTTTATTGATAAAGAGACTGAGGACAGAGAGGTTATGTAACATTCTCAAGATCTCAGAACTATTGATAGGAAGAGCTAGAATTTAAAGACAAGCAGTGTGGCTCCAGCATCCACCTACACTTTTCAAATAATGACATTACACTGCTATCTGGTGCAACCAGGCATAAGTTGACAGTATGCAGTGTATAATGATTCTTGGTGGATTTTTGATTTTCCTCATCACATTTCAGATAGTGCTTGTTCCATAATAGACATTCTGAGAAGTCCCGCCAAATCTCACTGTTACATTTACTAGGGAGAAAGGTCTTCTTCAGGGTTTTCTAGTATTTTAGAAAAGATTCGAGCACAATGCATGTGCTGTACATGGGTTGATTCAGATCCATTTTAATAAAATTGCTCTCTCATTGACGGTAGAATATGATACAATGTGTACAACACAGGGACAACTGGATTCTGAGCCTACTTTGACTATCACCTGAAAGTACAGTCTTGAGAAATCAGTTAATCTCTGATTCACAGTTTTTCTTTCAGCTTTAAAAATCCAATTTAAGAGCCAAAAAAAGGCAAAAATATCTTATAAGTTAAGAAAATAACAAAACCAGCATTATACTCAGTACCATTGACTCACTGAAGTAATCAATGTCCCATCTTAGTGAATATTAATATCTCTTCACTTCACTGTGAGCTTCAGTGGAGGACCCACCTAACCAATCCCCTGGAAATCATGGCTTTTTTAAAAGTTTTTTTTATATGTCATTGTAAATTGTGAACCACATTCACTGGTTGCCAACTTGTCTGAGTCCAGTGACAAAAAAATTTAAAAAAACCTATGCACACAAGTTACATGTGGCAGGCTTATTACCTACAGATAGCGAGGGACAACGGAATCCTAGAATCCATGACAAACTGGTCCTTTACCTCAGGAAAGCTGCTCAAGGTGGATGAAGACTTGACTACACACACCAACCACCCTTGCTCCACAGCTGAGGAACCACAAAAGGCAACTTGCCCTGGATTTGATACCCCAGGGCAAAATGACTTGCTGGGCTAAAGCATTGAAAAATATCCTTTTTCTAGGGAGTGACTATAATAGAGTCCAGGTGTTCTGGCCAGCTCCCCCTTATCTCAAGACATTGCATTTCCGGAACATCATAAAATTATTCATGAGAACTACAAATGAGACAGAAGATGGAACTGGATAAGTTCAGAGCCATCTGGAAAACTGTCCTGCACGAATCATTAATGAAGATAGCACCTTATTTGGCATATGTGCTAGATTCCTTAGAGTGAGTAATAAGAACACTACATTCTGTTCTTAGGAAGTATTTTATCTAAGCTCTACATGCCACAAAAAAAGAGAATACAAAATATTATATTTTACATTCTGGAAATCAGCTTTCCTAAAAAATAAACATTTAGTGCTATGCTGCTCAGTCTTTGTTCCATAATGAGATTGCACATAAATAGAACAGGGAAGATAATAGTAAATATATTAAAAATCTATTTTATCTTATTGTTACTGAATAAATTAATGATTGGTTGCACAGACATTTGCAAGAGTAAATGATTGAATTTATATTATTCCTAATGAAGTCACTAGTGAAGAGCTATATGGGTCTTTCTTTGGCCCTCACTGACTTACAGATTAATATTTGCCTGAGATATGAACATAAACAGAATGCTCAATATATCTGCAGGGGAAGCAAAGCTGAGTTTGCTAATTCATTTGATGATAGCATCAAAACAGTTGCTGCAACATTTCAGGTGCTTCAAGAATTGGCAATAGAACTCATCTTTTACATATACATTGAAAGTTAGATTAAATTTCCAATTCGTTTAGAAATGAGCACAGAATCCTAGAAGAATGGAGGTGGTCACAGGACTAGGAGCACATAACCCAGTACAACTTTTCAGAGCTCTGAAAGTTGCTATTAGGAGCTTCCAACATACTAGCGACTTTGCCCATCAAGTATGGTCATGCTGAATCTAAGAAGTTTAGTTTTAAGTTAAATCACCATGTCTTTTTTTTTCCTCTTTTCCTTGTGCAGTAGAAATTAATTACATTTACATTTTATTGATTTACAGCATAAACACAATAAAGTGCAAAAATTATAAGTGCTCTGCTTGATTAATTTCTGAAATCATTGCATCTATCACCCAGTTTTAGAAACAGAATAAAAACAGTATTCCATAAGCCCAAATTATGTACCTTCTTAGTACTGAACACTTGCTTCTGCAAGGGTAGCCATTATTGACCTCTCTCTTCATAAATTAGTTTTGCTCATTTTATTTTGTAACTTTATATAAATGGAACCATATGTTAATAGTATGTGTTCTCATTTTTTGTAATTTTTTATTTAACATTATGTTTAGAAGATTCACCAGCAACATACCACGTACTTATAGTATGTTCATTCTTATTGCTGTTATGTATTACAGTATATAGATACACCTTAATTTATCTATTTTGAGTTGCATGTGAAGTTTCAGACTATTACAACGGTACAGAGCCACAGTGTATGACTACGTCCAGCATATGCAGACACTGTCAAATAGTAATTCAAAGTCGCTGGATCAACTAACAGTCCTAACAGCAATGTTTGAATGCTCCATTTACTTTATGTACTCTTCAAGCTTAGTATTTCTTGTCCTTTTAAAGTTTAATTTTCTGGTGGGTATGTAGTAGTATTTAATGTGGTCTTATTTGCATATCTGCTAAGGAAGCTGAGTTTTTAAAATATTCATTAGCTATGGAGATTTGTCTATTGTGAAGTGTTCCTCCCTGTTTTTCCCACATTGTTTCCTCTTTTTCCATTTGTAAGACCTCTTTATATAGTATGGATGTTAGTCTTTGTCTGACAAATTTATTACAAATATATTCTTTCACTTTTTTGGTTTGTCATATGTATTAGAGTTCTCCAGAGAAACAGAATCAAAAGGATATCTATACATATGGAAAGAAATTTATTATAGGAATTGGATCTCATGGTTATGGAAACTGAAAAGTCCTACGATCCGCCATCTGCAAGCTGGAGACCCAGGAAAGGTGGTGCCATAGTTCACAAAGCCTAAACCAGGAAAGTCCAAGAGGCAAGTCCTGGTCCAAGTCCAAAGGCCCTAGAGACAGGAGCACCAGTGTCGCAGGGCAGGAGAAGATGAAGGTCCTCACTCAAGCACTGAGAGCAAACTTGCCCTTCCTCTGTTTTTGTTGTATTCAAGCCCTTGTTTCTGTAGCTCTCTGATGCCCTTACTATATGATTTTGTATCTAAGAAACATTAGCCCTTGTTTCTGTAGCTCTCTGATGCCCTTACTATATGATTTTGAAATGAATCCAGCTTTCCTACATGTTCTAGAGGACATGTTGGCTCACTGCTAAAAATAATGTTACTCAAAATAGTATAACCTCACTCAAACTAGTATTCTCTCTCTAGCCCTTCCTATAATTAAAGCACACATTAGTATTAATATTAAGGAAATAGTCACCCACATGTCTAAGCTTTTAACAGGAAATATTTACAGCAAACCAGCCTCAGCAAATCCACACATATGTGTGGAGGAAAGAAGCTATGCCCAGGTTTCTCTTAGCACTGTTTCTGCCACACTGGGTTCATGGGGTCTGTTTACTTACTGATGTCAGTGGCTTCATAAATGTATTGAATGTAACTAAATAATATTTTATACTTATAGCTAAACTCCTGCACATAATCAAAGTACAATCATCACAGAGTTGACAAAGCACAACTTTACATGACACAAAAAAGTGAAAAGAGAAAAAGATTTGATTTTAAGCCCCATACTATTCAACTCTTACGTGTTGTTATTGATTAATTATTAATCTGTTTAAGGAATGCTGCAGAAGATGCTGGCTGTCTTGAAAAGTAAAAGAGGAAGGTGATTGTCCAGTATATTCTCTCCTTGTTAAGCCACAGAGAATGTGAGTTTATTTCCTACTGTGATTTTAAAAGGCAAATTGGAGTCTTCCTTGGGGAAGTGACAAGCTACATAGATGGGTTCAATATCTTTATATGGGAAATGGAAAAAGAAATTAGGGATATTTAGTATAGGTACACAATTGAAGCAAAATTAAAATTATAAATAGTTTAAGAGCTGCATAGGAAAGTATGATTAAACTTGTTTTATATTTTTCATGAGGATAAGACTAGGAAAAACAGTAAAAAAGACATAGAGAGGACATTTATATTACATAGCTTTGATTAAATAATTAGAGCTATCCGAACATGGAATAGCTAAGTCCAGATGGAGAATATATCAATAATAGTGTAGACTGTGGAGGGAATACTCATATTGTATGAGGAAATGGATGTTTAAAACACAATTCTATTCATAATTGTCCTTGGAAAAGAATAAAGTGAAGTAAATATCCCTGTGGGGGAAAAAGTTATCTTAAACTGAAGAAATAAAATAGAAAATAGACAAATATATAAACTTTAAAATTAAAGAAAACAAATTTATTAAACAACTTTTAAGGTCCTATCGAAAGGACAGTACTGGGGACAGGCATCATTAACAGATTGAGGTCTCTATAAATTATGTGAAGCAAATTATATTTTGATAAATTTAGGGAGATGTTTATAGTTAAATAATTTATCTGCCAAAAGAGTTGAGAATGAGTCCTAGATAATGGAAATTTAAATTTGTTGAATAGTGCTGTACATGATAATATAGAAGTTTTGCAAAATTTAAGACTTTTTTAATGAAATGCACCAATCCTGATGCAAGTACAATTTGATGTAGATTTTCTCAAAGGCAGCGTGGTAACATAAATCGAAAGGCTTTAAAATATTCATAACTTTTGCCCTGGTAGCTTCACTCCTAGAAATATATTCATTGTTGAAAAAGTATCAAAAATTACATTTGTTTCAGCTTTGCTTAGAGGGTGAAATATTGACTAAATCCTAATTTTCAACAGCAAAGAATTGGTTCAAAAATTTGATATTCAATAGCAAGTTGTGAAGTAAAAATGAGACGTGAATAATTATTTGTTGACATTGCATATGTGTATATAGACTATGAATACAGGAGACAAGCACAGGAAGGTGCTCTGCGTTACTACTGAGTAAGGCAATGTTACAGTCTCACCAAGGCACAATGCCGCAGTATCATGTTGTGAGGTATCACCTGGAGTTTTTTGTCTCACAACCAATAGAATTAAGGAGCATGGACACAAAGGATGAGTTTGGAGCAAAAGTTTCGTAATAAGCAAAAGAAGAAAGCTTCCCGCAGTGGAGAGGGGGCCTGAATGGGTTGCCATTTATACAATTGAATGCAAAGGGTTTTTTAAGAAACCAATGAGAGCTGGGTGTCTCATTTGCATAAGGTGTGAAATTCTGGTAGCTCTTCCCTATCCTCCTAGTGCTCATGAAGGCCCTTAGCTTGAGTTACTCCTTATTGCTTTGTTCCCTTTACGGTACATGGGTTAGGGGATGGAATTTTCCGTTGCAGGCATGTCTGACCAAGTCACCTGTGTAGCCTTTCTTATCTGTGCAACTGTGGGCATGTCTTAGGCAAGCCCTCCTGTGCAAGTTCCCTTATCTGTCCCTGCAGCTTGATTTTTCAGGCTATTCCTTCGCCTGAAAGAATTCAATCAAGGACCCAACCTAATGGCCTGACGAGTTTCTTCCTTTCTTCTCTCCCAGAAACACAAGTAAAAACCGCAAGGATATACAATTTCATCACCAGTTTAAAAAAAAAAAAACTTAAATAGGATGAACATTATTGGCTAGAAATGGGCATTCTAATACAAACTTTTGTTCTGCTTTTGTGAGTCAAGCCAGAGTCATTCTTTTTGTTTGTTTGTTTGTTTGTTTGTTTTTGTTTTTGTTTTTGTTTTTTAAACAGAGTCCCCCTGTTGTTGCCCAGGCTGGAGTGCAATGATGCAATCTCAGCTCACTGCACCTCCACCTCCTGGATTCCAGCAATTCTCCTGCCTGAGCCTCCCCAGTAGCTGAGATTACAGGTGCCTGCCACAACACCCAGCTAATTTTTGTATTTTTAGTACAGACAAGGTTTCACCGTGTTGGCCAGGCTGGTATTGAACTCCTGACCTCAGGTGGTCCACCTGCCTTAGCCTCCCAAAGTACTGGGATTACAGGCATGAGTCACCGCACCACATTTGCAAGCAATAGTGACAATGTCTTCATGGTCCTCCTCAATGGCAGGTAGGAACTAACTTTTGGTGCCCTGCACTTCATCTGCTCCTCTGATCAACTTGTTATTTTGTTATTCTGGGATGGTTATCCTTATCATCCTCTACATAAGAAATAAGAATTGTTAAAAAATGTCTCAAATCAATAGCATTTCTGCTGTTGGGTAAAAGGAGAGATGCAAAGTATTGAAGGATATTTTTATATTAAGATAGAAAAAAAAAATTTTAAATGAATCACAGAATAACCCCCCACAGAATAAAGTCACTTTCCATTTTTCCAGAAATAAATATTATCTTTAGTCACATCAGAATATGTGTGTTTTTATTAGCACCTGAGATTACTAAAATTGCCATTAAATTAGGCCATCCAATTTAACTTGCATATGGATTATTATTTAGCTTTCTACCCTGTTGTTTTACTAATAAAATACCTCTTCAAACATGAACTCAACTTTATTATTCTTATTTTCACCACGGCCAGTGTACAGACTTTATGTTCTCTTTAATGGCAGTTGATTCAAAGCAACTGAAGAACAAATGCCTTTTTGGGAATCTTACTGACAAATGTAATAACACTGGCATGTAAATAACAGTCTTCTTCTGAAAACGGGACAGAGAAGCCAAAATTGTAACGTTCAAAGTGAACATTTTCATCCAGAATATGGGTTGGATTAATGGAAAAACCAAACTCTGTAAAATATTTAAAGAGGTTTATTCTAAGCCAATATGAATGACCATGGCCCATGGTACAATCTCAAGAGGTCCTGAAAAAGTGTGTCCCAGGTGGTCAAGTTATAGTTATTTTTATACATTTTAGGAGGAGGGGAATTATGGGTAAAATTCATAAATCAATACATGGGAGGTGTACATTGGTTCAGCCTAAAGAGATGAGACATCTTCAAGTGGGGGCTTACAGGTCATAGGTAAATTCAAAGATTTTGATTGGCAATTGGTTAAAAAAGTTAAGCTTTAACTAAAGACTTGAAGTCATTAGAAATAAATGCTTGAGTTAAGGTAAGGAGGGTGGAGGTCAACTTTTTTGTTGTGTAGCTGAAGCCTCACAGGTATCAGCCCTCAGAAAGAAAAGATGGTAAACATCTCTTTCAAGGTCTTAAAAAGGTGTCGGCTACTCAGTTAATCTCTCCTAGATCCCAGAAAGGCCTAGAAAGGGAAAGTATGACTGCATTAATGGAGATTCTCTACAGATGCAAATTTCTCCCACAACAGAAAGCTTCACAGGGCCATTTCAGTCTGCTGGTCCTGTGGCAGCCATTTCAAAATATGCCAAAAAAGTATATTTGGGGGCAAAATGCCTTTATTTCCTTCAGGGTCTGCTATCTGTCATGCGATGGTATACCAGAGTCTGGTTGGAATTTTGAATCTTATGGCCACAAATAATCTATTTGGTCAGTCTCATGATCTCTACATTAATGTTAATGCTGATCAATTGTGCCTAAGCCCCAAAAGGGAGGGGTATGAGGAGGTGTGTCCAACCTCCCTTCCTGTCATGCTCAGGAATTCAGTTTTCTCTGGGTCTCTTTAGCCCAGAGGGGATCTGTTCAGTCAGTTGTGGTGGCTTAGAATTTTATTTTTGGTTTACAGTTGTGTGGAAGGGGAAGTCTATATGAGAGCAATGCTCACCAGAAATAAAAGAAGGCATAAATATAAGGGGGACTGTAATTCTGAGGTTATCACAGAAAGGGAAATAAATTCTACTGGAGGAGGGAAGGATTGCAAAAATGACTTGCACTATCCTTTTAAGTATTTTAAGACTGGTTCATATTAAAACAGTTTATAACAAATTACTATTTGATCCTATTCAAAACTATCTGGTCATAATGACTACTCCCAACTGTGTGTTGACTTCATTTACAAAGCACTTCAAACTCACCTCAGATGACTGGGCCTTGAATTGTTAACTTGCTTTGACAAAAAGGAGCAATGCATCAGAGTAAGCCAGGTTGTCCCTCTTAATGAACTAAAATGGCTTTGATGGAACAGTATTGGTTAATGCTCCTAAAGATAGTCTGGTTTTCTCTTGGCTCTTTTATCCTCTGTTGCTGAATAAACAAACAAAAATCGAATTTGCAACCAAATCTAACTAAAACTCCAGTGTTCTTAACTTCTTGGCGTTTATCCTACAACTAAGGGGGAAAAATGCTACATTCAATAAAGATTTGCCCCTGGTGTTGTTTTTCACAATGCAAAGCAAAAGGAATGAATATTTTGTAAGCATTGCCTTCTAAAAGTGAAGGAGAATGTGCGTGTGAGAGGATCTGTGCTGACCCAGGGTTAGGCCAGGGAATGAAATGCATTTATGCGTACATGCATGCAAAAATGAAACAAGAGTAGAAGGGAGGTTAAAAAAGCCTACAGCAGATGGAGAGAAAAAAACAAAACTCCTTACTTTAAATCTGTGCTTCTGGTTAGCTTCTTTTGCAGAGAGGCTAATGCTAGGTCTCAGGCTCCTCAAAGGAATCCTGAAAGTGCTTCCTTCCTGCCTGTTTGAACCCTCAGAAATATGAGTTCCTTGTCTCTCTAACCCTAATGGGAAATGGGAGCCCGAGAAGGAGGACATAGAAGCACAGCTCACAGACATGGGCTTCAACATTCAGTATTCAATGGGGAGAGAGCACCTCTGCAGTACGCAAGCCACCCGGAGCTTAGCCGGAGACATCTATTTACAGGAAGGCAGATTGTGACCAGAGGAATCTGCCCTAAAATGAAGTTCTTTTCTCAAGCACCTCTGTGTCCAACCCTTTCTTTTCAATGTATACATTCCTGACAAGTATGGCAAGGTGACAATTGCTTTCTATTGTTTTAAATAAATTTGCTTTAAGCATTAGCCATTTGCTAAATCTGGAGCAAAAGGAAGAAACACATTGGAATGTGACAGGTACCACAAGCATGGATTCCCTAGGCCCATGAGGAGAGCCAGAGCTCCATCAGTGTTGTGCTGGTGGAAAGGAGAATTAATAATTGAGGCCTGCCAGAAGCATGGGGATGGCAGCTTACCTTGCCTGTTGCTGAGCAGGAAAATGACCCACCTTGCACCCAGGCTGTATTCTTACATAATTCATCTTTGGTGAAAGGCCTTTGGGGTAAGCAGAATAATGTCACGCCATCAATGTCCACATCCTAATCTCTGTAACCCCAGAATATGTTATCTTAAATGGTGAAAAGGGGACTTTGCAGATGTGGTTACGATAAAAACCTAGAGATGGGAAATTTATCCGATAGTATTCAGATGGTTCTAATGTAATTGCAAGAAATAGTCCTTCAAAGTGGAAAAGGAACAGAAGAAGTATCAGACTGACTCATCATGATACTCAACATTTGTGGTGGAGTTTGAAGATGGGGAAGACGTGGAAGGTGGGCAGCCCCTAAAACTCTGAAAGCCAAGGAAACTAATTCTTCACTGTAACCTCCAGAAGGAACCCGGTCTTATGGACACCTTGACCTTAGCCTAGTGTTGGACTTCTGATCTCTAGAACCAAAAGAGAATAAATTTTTGTCATTTTAAGTCATCAAGTTTGTGTTGATTTGTTAAGACAGCCCCAGAAAATGAGGACAGGAAATTCCTCTCTTTTTCTTACCCCTCTCAGTACAGTAGTACCCAACACCTATACGCCCCCACAAACACTTTTGGTAAGAGTTACACCCAACACCCACTCCTGGAATCAGCATCTTCATAGAAGAACTCATGGAGTTCAGTTTCATCTACCCCAGGGGTGTCCAATCTCTTGGCTTCCCTGTGCCACATTGGAAGAATTGTCACGGGCCACACATAAAATATACTAACTCTAACGACGGCTGATAAGAAAAAAGAAAAAAAAAAAGCTCATAATGTTTTAAGGAAGTTTACGAATTTGTGTTGGGTGATCTACCTATTCACAGTCTTGAGCTAACCTTGGCCTGACAAGCAAATGTATCAATTTAACAGACATTTAGAGAGCACCACCAAGCTCTCTATGAGACGGAGCAGGGATGCCTCTTAGGAACTTGCTGGGCCCTCCAAACATGGAAATAAGGGAAAGGAAAGTCTTAACTTCCTTCAAAGGAAGTTCCAGCCACTTACCTAGTCTTGAGGAGTAAATAAGCAAGAAGGTAATAATATCTTAAAACAATAACCAAGGAAATCAGAGGGTCGAAATATTTGATTTCCCATGGAAACTAAAAACATCTTAACATATGTCCCTGAGTTGTTTTTCAGAAACCCAACCTCCATGAAGTGGAAAATCCTGCCTGCTGGCAGGTAGACCCCAGATGCGGGGGAACTGAGGACTGAACTCAGACCACTGCCCTTTGTTCTACATTTCTTCCTGAGGGACCTGGAGAAAGTCATGCCCACAGGCCAGACCTCAGCATTCCTTTCTGCTGACCCCAGGTTTTTAGACAAAGTTTAATCAATCACAAATCAGAAATCTTTCAATCTATTTATGACCTCTGGGTCCCATTTTGAGATCTCCCACCTTTTCAGGACAAACCAATGCATGCCCTCCATGCATGCCTTTGCCTGAAACTTCTGCCTCTCTGCCTTTAAAAACCCTTACCTTTAGGCCATCAGGGAGTTTGGGTCTTAAGCATCAGCTCCCTGATTCTCCTTGCTTGGTGCCCTGCAATAAATTCTTCACTTTCTCTGCCTGCAATTCCAATATCAGTGTTTGCTTTAGCTGTGCCAGGCAGGCAGGACCAAGATCAGTTTGGTAACATCCACCAGATATTTATATAAGAAAATGAACTAGACCTGGTCCTCAGGAAGTGCAGTCTAGATTACTAATATTTAAAGAAATACTGAACCTTCTAACTTTCCCCAGTATGACCTATTTAACTATGAATTATTTTAGCTATGGCTTTCCTACTCATAAAGGTCAGAAGAAAACCTACATAAAAATGCTTGCTTTGAAAGCATTCGTAGTGCAAAACTCAAAAAAGTAAGGAAAAATAACTAATAATTATCTGAATTAACCTCTAGAACACCCTTACAGGATGAGACAGTCTTGTTACTGTTATAATGAAATATGTGGATTTCACAGATGTTAGGTAATGCTAAAGAACACACAGCTAGTAATTGACAAATCTAGATCTTGCTCTCTCTGCCTCCAGAAGGAATGTCCTCCACTTTGCTAACTGGCTTCAATTTCATTATGATGTTAGTAAAAAGTCATCACTCCATTACATTTGCATAGAAAAAATTGAGAGATTTATTGTTATTCAATCTGATCGGTATATCTCATTGGATTGCGAAGATCAAAGAATATATTGGAAATCCCTCTGTAAATAAATCACTCCTGTTTCCTTCAAACATTAAGATTATTTTATTTTTCTAAAAATATAAACTTTTACTGTCATTCTCCTTTTTTAAAATTTTTAATTGACAAATAATAATTGCATATACTCATGGAGTAAAACATGAGCTTTTTACATGTATACATTATAGGATAATGAAATTGTTAGAAACAGATGATTGGTGCCATGAAGAAAAGTCAGCATAGAGACAAAGGATCTCTCAGCAAGGCAACCTTTACTATCTGCAGAAAGGTTGTCCCTCGCAGATGGAACAATGGTGAGAGTACACCTGAACAAAGGAAAAGCAGACATATTTATCCCTTTTACATTTGGGTCATTACTGCTGTGTCCTGGATCCTTTGGCTGGATCTGGACTTCACAGTCTTAAACTGATACCAAATTTGCTAATAACCTAAAACTTTCCTAAATAGGTAAGTGCAAGGAAGAACAACGAAGAAAAGGAAGTTGCCTAGAAAAGGTTTAAGGAAGCCTTTTGGCAGAATGTCCAGTAAAGGTCCTCCATAATACCACCATACATACACTCAGGGATGAGTAAGGGCAGACTGATGGGTCAGCTCTTGGAAGTACCTGACTTCACTGCATCCTGTTGAGTCTCTAAGGAATACCAAACTGTTCACCCTGCCGTTGGAGACACGAAGGAAAATTGATCTTGGAAGATGGAGGCTGGATGACCTTCAGGGGCTGAGCCGCAGGGTGTTGAACCTCAGGAAATAGCAAAGAAAGAGCTTGGCACATTTTGTTATTCCAGGCAGTGGAATCTTGAAAAAGAGCTACCATGCATTCCATGTCCACTTGATTTGAGGACCACCCTAGTGGAAAGGGGACAACCTGGGCCTCTGATCTACCATGTGCACAAGTGTGACAGTCATTTTTGGAATATTTAATCCGTTCTAATCAGGCATTTACATCTTTATACCCTGTTTCAATGGCTATGGTTTGCCTTCAGTCTCCTATTTCTACTACTGAGACCTTGGTTTTGTCATTTGGCATGAGGTGAGGCATAGTTTGATTTTGTAGGTTTGGGAAAGGGGCAGTTGTAGGAGGTGAAAGAGAGAGAACAAAGTGCATCTTAAGGAAGCCTGTAGGATCATTTCCAGTGGCCTCTGCTCTTAAACCACAGAAATGCTCTTAAGTGGGGTTAGAGTTGCTAGTGGGAGGAATAGTAATGGATATAAGCACTGGATTACACTGTGGGATTGACAACTGGAACGGGGCAATCCCTTTAGTAAGGTGGAGTATGGCTTTAAGTCGGCACATCCCTCCTCGGAGGTCCAGCCTCAATCTTTAGTAGTCCAGATGACATCTGCCCACTGACCATATAAATTCCAATTTGGGGTATCTTGGTACCCCCACCACAAGCAAGATACAGGGGTGGCAGTGGCCTCCCTGGAAGGGCAGGGGTATTTTCCCAAAGTAGAGAGTTGTCTCTGGCTTTGCAAACCTCCACAAGGTATAAAAAGGCAAGCATCAAATGTTATAACCTGTGGTGAATCTGATTTGGTTACATTGATAACAAGATGAGGGGTAGTTAGAGGGAAGGAAAGAAAAGAAAAAGATAGAGAGACTAAGCTTTTTTTTTTAGCTTTAATTTGTTAGGGCTTGATCCCAGGAACAATGGCCCATGATTCTGATGATAATGGTGCTTGCTTGACTTGGTGTGATGTATCCATCCCCTTTCCGCTGTGCAAACAGCAGTCTCAGTGGTTAGCAGCACAAGGTAGGGTCTTCCCAGGGTGGCTCAAGTTTTCCTTCTTTCCACCCTTTGATGAGAACATGATCTCCAGGTTGATGCTGATGTACTGGGAACTCCAAGGGCAGCACCTGTGCTCAAATACCTTTTGTTTTAAGGGAAGAGAAGTGAAAGGAAGACCAAATATATACTTTCTAAGAAATTGATCCTTAGTTTCAAATGTGGGAACATTAGCTGAGGAATGTAGGTAAGGTAATCCATGTAACATTTCATATGCGGATAAGTCAGTATCTTTCCGGGGAGCAGTCTTAATCCTTAATAACACAATGAAAAGATATTTGGTCCATGGCAACCATGTTTCCAAAATTAATTTAATTAAATGAGTTTGGTTCATCTTTTCTACTCTTCCCAGAGGAGGAGGGGTGCTAGGGAATGTGAAAGTCCCATTTTATGTCTAACCCTTGGTGCTAATTTCTTAATAATACGTGCAGTGAAATTCGTACCATTGTCTGAATCAATATTTTCTATTATTCCAAATCTAGGCATAATATGCTCAATTAATGTCTTCACCACATTACTAGCAGTTGCCTTTGAGAAAGATAGCTTCTACCCAGTGTGTGAAATGATCTACTATTACTAATAAATATTTTAGACGGCTAATTGAGGGCATTTCAGTGTAATCTATTTAAACACTTTGGCACGGTCTTTGCCCTGGAGTCCTTCCTCCACGTGGTAATTTTCTTAGGGCCTGTTTATTAGTTTTCTTACATATCAGACAACCATCTGTGACTTGTTTAGCTAAGGTATAAATTCCAATGCACCTGTAAACTCTGAGAACCGCATCACACAGAGCTTGGGGGCTCCAATGAGTCCCTTAATGCAAATGAGACAAGACCTCCTTCATAAGGAGCTGGATAACATTCTCTTTGATCTGGGGGTATACATTTTCCTTTGGAATTCTCCTGAGCTCCAATTTCTGCTAATTTTTCTTTCTCAGCCTGAGAGAAAACAGGAACTATAGTGGAAGGAGGAAGACAAGGAGTCAAATGGAAAATGGATGTCTCAGAGACTGCAGCCTTCTTAGCTACTTGACCTGCAAGATTATTCCCTCAGCTTTCAAATGAGAAATCATGTTGATGTCCAGGAGCATGGACAATAGCTATTTCCCCCGGCAATTGGCAATTATTTAGAATGCAGATGATCAATGTCTCATGAACAAGATCCTGACCTCTATTGTTAATGAGGCCTCATCCAGCTGAAATTTCCCCAAATGTATGGGATACTCCAAAGGCATACATAGAGTCAGAATAGATGGTTCCTATTTGGTTCTCTAAATATTTCAAAGCCTGACAGCAAATAATTCACAAACCTGAGCAGATCAACTATTAGGTAATCTTCCTGATTCTATTTCTTTGAGAGTTTCCCCATAAATTACTGCATACCCATTATGTCATGTTCCATCAAATACCCAGGAGGATCCACCTGTAAATAAATGTCTCCCCATTTTAAAGGGGATTTCTACTAAGTCTTGCCATACCTTTGTGTGATAGTCAATTAAATCCAGACATACGTGTTCCATTTTTAGCAATGGGCTTCCTGTCAAGAAATCTGCTGGATTAAGTGAACTATCTGTGGTTATGGTTAAATCATCTTTTTCTAATAGTATAGCTTCATATTTTAAAATTCTGGAGTCAGTGAGCAATCTTCCTGCTTTCTGGTTCAGGATGGCTCTTACTTGATGAGGTGTTCTGACTGTCAGGTATCTTCCAAAGGTTAGCTTCCTACTTTCTTCTACTAATATTGCTACAGCCACTGATGGATTGAATGCCATCCGCAGGCAACAGGATCTAAAACTTTAGACAGAAAAGCCACTGGCTGCCGTTGACCACCACGTTCCTGAGTAAGCACTCCTAAAGCTACTCCATTGTTTACATTAACAAAAAGATGGAATGGTTTTTCTAAAGAAGGTGAAGCTAAGACTGAAGCACACATTAGTCTCTCTTTTAACTCATTAACATGATCATCCTCTTCAGAGGACCATATAAGCAGATCAGGCACTCTTTTTGTTAATTTTTCATATAACAATTTACTCCCCAATGCACATGAATCAATCTATAGATGACAGTATCCAATTAAACCCTAGAAATTTTCTAAGTTCTTGTTTGGTTCAGGGCAATGGCAAAGACACAATTCCTTCAACCCACTTGGGTCCTATTCTTCTTTTGCCTGCACTGATTAAGTGACCTAAGCATCTAACTTCAGGTTCTACATATTGAAGTTTTCCTTTTGAAACCCGCAACCCCTCAGAATGTAAGTGGTTTAGAATGTATCTAGAAAATTCAGTTACTTTTTTCTATGTCTTCCCCAGATATAGGCATATTATCCATATATTGAAGTAGACTCAGTTGCTTTGTAACAGCAGCCTTCTCTATTTTCTCTAAAGCATGACTAAAAAGATTTGGTGAGTCTGTAAATCCCCGAGGTGAAACTGTCCATCTATATTGTTGTTTCTGTCCTATATGAGGATCTTCCATTCAAAAGCCAATATATCATGGCTGTCTTTGCCAAAGGGCCTGCCCAGAAAGCATCTTTTAAATCTATGATGGTGAACCACTGATGACTGTAGGGAATATTACTAAGAATAGTATATGGATTAGGCATAATAGGATGAGTGGTTTGGATTATTTCATTAATTGCTCTAAGGTCTTGCACTAATTGATATGATCCATCTGATTTCTTGACTGGTAAAATGGGAGTGTTATATGGAGACATACAGGGTTTGAGAAGCCCATCCTTGATAAACCCTCAATCACAGGTTTCAATCCCACCCATCCTTCTAAAGAGATAGGATACTGCTTCCTCTTTACTATCTCCCCTGGAGTCTTTAATTTGATTTGGATTGGGGGAATTCGTAACTTCCCTTGAGGGATTTCCCTCCTTGGAACAAACATCAGGATGAATGTACTTTTCGTCTGCCATAGTCAGCAAATTTAGAGAAGCTAGGAAACTTATTGGGCCAACTTGTAGACCCTATGCCTAATTTTAGCATTAAATCTGTCCCTAATAAATTTGTTCCTGCTTCAGGAATTAATAAAAATTGAATACAAGTTGATCGATCTTTATAATTCACCTCTGTGTTTTCTAAAATCTTTACTTTAAATCCTCCCCGTTTCACCCTGGAGACTAGAAATTCTTCTGGAGAACAAGTTAAATCAGCTGGGGTAAAACAAACAAGCAAACATGCAGCTCCAGAGTCAATTAAAAAGGTGATTAACTCATGGTTGAGTCCCACCTCTAAATTTATCAAGGACTCCTAGTGGGACTCGAAATAGAAAACAGAGCTCCTGATCCCCCCTATTCTTCTTCAAAAGTAGGCATGAGTAGAAAAGCTTCCCCTGCAGTCCTCAATTCAGTACATTCTCTCTTGAAATGGCCTGCTTTTCTGCATTTGTAACATCTATCCTGCTCTCCTTCTCTCCCTAGCCCAGGACCTCTTTGTCTCTTTCTTCCTTCCTCTCACATCCACAACTTTTACACTTACTTTGACTTTCTCCTTTGAAATACTGACCCTGCCTCCTCTCCTTTTGCATTCCAGAAGTCCAGGGCCTTCCTCTCCCATTGCCTTTGGAAAACTGTGCTGGCACAGGTCTAAATATGATCCCCTGGCATCATTTGCCCTGGTGAACTTTGCCAAAAGATTTTGCTTTCTGCCTTTGCCTTTCTTCATCCCTCCCTACATATACTTTCTCGGCTTCTCCTAAAAGCTCTTCTATTGACAGATTCTTCCAGTTTTCTAGCTTTTGTAGCTTCCTTGCAATATCCAGCAAGCTATCAGTAACAAAGTGCAGCTTTAGCATCCCTTGCCCAAGGAGGCTTTCTGGATCTAAATCAGCATATTTTCTCATTTGATCTCTTAATCTATTTAGAAACTTCATGAGCCCCTCATCTTTTTCCTGTTGTTTATCAAAAGCTTTAGAGAGGTTTTGAGGTTGGGGCACTGACTCTCAAGTTCCTTGAACAATGATTTCCCTTAAATCTCTCATGTTATTTGGGTGGGCTGCACTATTATTTTTCCACTGCAGGTCTTGAACTGGAAACTTAGTATCTGCTGCTGGGACATCCTGGCCTGGAGGATGGTCACACTCCCAGGCCACCATAGCAGCTCTGCAGATCATGTTCTGTTCTTCCCTTGAAAAAATGATACCTGGAATGGACATTAACTAGGTCCAGGTGTATAACTGAGGGCTTAAAAACTGATCAATCTCTTCTGCTACCCCATCAGGGTCGTCTAATAATGGCTTAAGTTCTCTCTTTAGGCTCTGGACCTTGGAAGCAGTTAAAGGAGCATTTAGGAAGCCAATCATGAGGCACCTCCTTTAGAGGAAAAAGCTTTGAAGCCGAAGCTGATTCCTTAGAAGAGAGGAAAGGAAAATTTTGAATATCCTTTTTACATTGTTCTACCTCCTGCCAGATCCCTTTATTTAAAGAGGAACATTCAGGCTGGCAATGGTCAGGCTTTTGAGGTGCTAACTCCCAAGAGCCTGGATTATACAGGAGGCTAGGAAAATCTGGGTCAGGTTCCTGGGACACCACTTGGGAAGGGGGAGGGAGGGATAGGGGCTGTGTCACAGGAACAGCCAAGGCATGGGCAGCAGGAGCAGGCTCAGCACCAGCAGGAGCTGGAGGATCCACAGGTGAAGACATAAATGAAGGAAGATGGTCTAAGTGGTCCCACTTGCATGGGAGTTGCTTGTGGATAAAAACTTCACTCTTGTCAGTTGAGACTACTCCCAACTTTATTCTGCTCTCTGGTTGTTTTCTTCCTTCTCTTAACAGGTAAAGGAGAACTGGCCCCTGTTGCCAACAGAAAGCATAATTTATTTCTTCTTGAGAGACAGGGCTTTTGTTGTTGACCTACATTATTAAGAGTTGACGGATCCAATCCTCATCCAAACCAAATTTTGGCCAGACAACTGCCGGCTTGAGGATCAGTTCTTTGGTCCAAGTGAAGCCATATTTTATCATTTGTTGCTTTTTCTTATGCTTAGTCCTTTCATTATCCTTCCAGTATGTTAACATACACCCTAAAGGACTCTTAGAAGGAATCTAATCACCTTCACTTCTCCCTGAGTCGACTTTACTCCCTGTCCTTGTTTTACTAGAAATGTTTCCCATGTTGGGTAGTGGTCAGGTTCAATCTCCTGAAGTTTGTGAAAGGTTCAATCTCCTGAAATTTGTGGAAGATTCAACCCCCAAAACCAGGGATGTCTTGCCTTGTCTGCCCTGGAAGGCTCAACCCCTTAAACTAGGGATGTCTTGCTTTGCCTGTCCCGGAAGGTTGACCTGTTTCCTCCCTTTCCCCCTCTGAAGGTCCCTTGCACACTTCCCACTCATGTCGTCCTCTTTGGCTGCTCCCCCAGTGGAGAATTAAGCCCCTGTCAGCATTGGCGTGCTGATATAAATCCCACAGCAGGATCTGCCCTAAGCCATAAGACGTAGCTATGGAACACAGAGAGGACCTACTCATTCCATCCAGCCTTAGGACTTGTCACCATCCACACAAACAATATCACAAGCAGGGTTGTCTGTGATCATTCACACACACACACATATTCAGCCCTCCAGAATTTGACCACCAAAGAAGTACTTTACTGGCTCCCATGGCTTCTCCTTCCTTGGTCTGTGCACAGAGTCATTGTCGCAGTATGTGAAGATCCTTTACCCCAGGTTGCTGGCTAGTTTCTTTCCACGTTGCTGAGAGTCCAGGTTTATTTGTCACATGGGGTAGGACTTAATTCCTTACCTCTGAGGCCACCGCAAGAGGCAGCAAGACACCTCCTCATGAAAGAGGACTAGAGACCGCCCCCAAAGGAGAATGTATCTCCGTTTGGATTGCCACCAAAATTTGTTAGAAACAGATCATTAGTGCTGCGAAGAAAAGTCAGCATGGAGACAAAGGATCTCTCAGCAAGGCAATCTTTACTTTCTGCAGAAAGGGTGACCCTCGCAGATGGAACAATGGCAAGAGCACACCTAAACGAAGAAAAAGCAGACATATTTATCCCTTACGCATTTGGATCATACTTACTGCTGCGTACTGGATCCATTGGCTGGAGCTGGACCTCACAGTCTTAAACTGATACTCGATTTGCTAATAACCTAAAACTTTCCTAAGCAGGTAAGTGCAAGGGAGAACAAAGATGAAAATGAAGTTGCTTACGAAAGGTTTAAGGAAGCAATAACATTTCCAAATAAAGAAGGAGCATAAGCTATGAGCTAAGACTTTCCTGGGCCTGTCCAGACATGCCTGAGTAAGCCAAAGCAACTAACTGGGCTAAAGTATAAGAACTAATAGTTGATAGGAGGCTTTACAGTAAGTAGCTATTATTTCTGGTGTCTGTTATTTTAATTTTAAACCAAGATGCACTTTGAAGAGGAACTTTTCTACTTTCTACAGAAATCAAGCTAATTAACATCCCTTACCTGACATACTTATCAATATTTATGGTGAGAACATTTGAAATTTACTCTCAGAAATTTTTATTTGAACAATACATTATTATGAACTATAGTCATTGTACTATGCAATAGATCTCAATAATGTATTCCTTCCATCTAACCGAAACTTTATCCTTCGACCGGCATTTTTTTTTAAGTCGAAACCTCCGTAGCTAAAAGTCTGTTTGGCTGGTTAAATTCACTTCTTAAGCATGCACTCTTATGTATGTTCTGCATATATTAAAGTGCTAATTATACAACAGCTAATAGGCATTAAGCATCTATTATATTGCATGCCATATTCTATGTGTTAAAGCTTTATTGACATACTCTATTACATCATTGAAATAAACCCAAAGCATACTTTTTTAAAAAAACTATTCTTATCTTAAAGATTAGAAAAGTGATATTTAAAGTTTAGTAAATTGCTAAAAGTCACTCAGATAGTGTTAAAGGTAAGCTATCAACCCATGCAACCTAACTGTATAGCTCCAAAGCCAAATTGCAGCCTAGGCTTACATGTATGTTTCATCTTCATGTAAGTGACCTGTTGTTCAGTTACAAGCTTAAGCTCTAGCCCAGAAAAGATGATATCTAAATAATTATTATTCTTCCCCAGGGACCTAGAAATATATTTTAAGCAACTAATTTAAATTAACTAATCCGGTGGTGGATAAAATAGAAAGCACACATTCTAGTATGATAATATTGTGTATATTTATTGCAAAAACCGAAATTAATTATTCCTTCTCTAGTTGTATATGAAATTAATAAAAAATAAAAACTGGATGTGCCAGTTTTTATATGGCAATATGAAGTCACGACTTAACATAATTTTTCCTAGAATTTCTCTAAGATAACCCATAGAATAAAAAACAGAACTGAATAGTCAATCTGTATTGAAATTAAAATAATTTTTAAAACAAGGGCCACAAAATATGAGGGAAGACAGACCAGGAAAAAAAAAAAAAGTGAAGATGAAATAAAAGTGTATGAAAACCTTCAGAGAAGATATTTATAGTTGTGGGTTTCAGATAAAGCGAGTAGGTCACCTCAAAGCATAGGAAATGAGGCTTAAAGTTATCATTCTTTCCTGTAATATGTGAACTGAAAATATCTGAGACAAGACTCAGTCAATTTTGAAAGTTTATTTTGCCAAGGTTAAGGACCCACCCATGACACAGCCTCAGGAGGTCCTGACAACATGTGCCCAAGGTGGTCAGGGTACAGCTTGCTTTTATACATTTTAGGGAGACATAAAACATCAATCAATACATGTAACATCTACACTGGCTCCATCTGGAATGGTGGGACAATTCAAAGCTGGGGAGCTTCCAGGTCATAGGTAGATTTAAACATATTCTAACTGGCAATTGGTTGAAAGAGTTATTTTCAGCAGAAAGGAATGTCTGTGTTAAGATAAGAGGTTGTGACCAAGGTTTTGTCATGCAGATGAAGCCTTCCAGGTAGCAGGCTTCCAGGAAAATAGATTGTAAATGTTTCCTATCCGATTTAAGGTCTGTATTAATGTTAATGCTGGAGGGAAATAGTGAAGTTTCCTGTCATGGCCTGGACCTGTCTTTCAGGTTAAACTGCAGAGTGCCCTGGCCCAGGAGGGAGTCCATTCAGATGGTTGTGGGGCACAGGGAGTGGGCGGGTATTGGCGGCTGGGGGGTGGTTGAAATTTATTTTTGAGTTATAAACAATAGTAACAGATGTGAGGATGGTTAAGAGCACTTCCCTTGTTCCCATTTAACATAGAGCTACAAAAAGTAGAGAAGACAGAAAAATTTTAAAACCACACAGAAAAGCCATATTTTAAAAGAACAACATGTCTGTAAAACATAGGTAGAGAATAGATACTTCATTCTGCAAACAAACCTGCAGTGACAATTTTGAGTTGCACTGGGAGAATATGGCTTAAAGAACGCCATGCATGCACTACACCTGGCTAATGAAGAACCCTGGTCACCCAGAACACACAACTCCAGCAAAACTCATGCAAAATTCTTTGGAAAAAGAAACTTATTTAGAATAACTTTATTTAAAATTGATTAAGAATATTAAAAAGAGCAAGCGTAGACTATTTGAAATATTCTCTAAGAAGGAGTATTGATGAACAAATTGCAGGCCAAGGGTATGCAAACAACAAAATTACAAAATTACCAAAGAGCAGATGGAAATTTTACCAAATATATTGACAAATTTTTTTTTAAAAAAAGGAAGTGTGACCTCCATAAAACAGAATCAAAAAACACAAATAAAATAACTGAATGTGCTATAAATATTTAACAAAAGAGATGAAACAAAGTCAACACAAGAGAAAGAAAAATTAAAATAATTATGATAATCAAGACCAGTAGTTACAGCTTAAAGGAGAGTAAAATCATGAAAACAGCAAGAAACATGGAGTTGAGGAATGAGAAAATCAAGAAAAATGAAATGAAAATGAACAAGTTTCTTTCCAGTCAGGGGAAGTGATTGTAGGGAAGGCAAAACAAATTTTTCTCTTCACATTCTGAATTATTAGTTGGAACAGGCCCCTGTAACAAAAGATAAGTTAGCAAGAGAAAAACAAATAGAAGTTTGTTAACATGGATATTGCATGTTCTTTCTTCATGGGAAGTACCCAGGAAGTTAGGGGTTCTGAAAGAGGTGGCTGTGACATGGCTTATATGCCATCATCCACAGAAACAAAGAGAGAAGCCTGTGGGGAACACTGCCCGTGCAGAGATGCCAGGAAAAGCTTAGTGTTTGCAGAGTTAAGTCAGTGCCTTCTCTCCTGGTAAGTCCTGGTGATTTGCAGCCATCCTTCTCTCCCTTTTACAGAGAGGGAGCCTACTTACGAACAAAAATTTCCTTCATGGATTTACATTTCCTTGACAAAAGGGTAACTTCTACTCTATTTTCAGAGTTTCTCCTGTGTCAGCAGTTTCTCAAAATAATCAACTCAAAATAGTCCTTATGCCAAAGAGGTATATTTTGGGGTGGCATATTTTGATCTCCTCCATGGTGTTAGTGTAAATGACAGATTAAAGACCTCCAAAAATACTCTCCTTCATAGAAGCAATGAGAATACTGCAAAAATTGTCAGAATAAATCTTCAGAACTTCAGAAATTAATCAAAGTTTTGCAACAATCCAGAATTTAAGAAAAATGATTGAATACTGGTAAGAACATTGAGTTGTGTGGCATATTAACTTCCATTCTCATAGTCCTCTCTTTGATTCCACAGTGGCCTTGAAAACAGTTTGCCATCATGGTGAAAACTAGGAGCCTGGCTGTCACTGAAGATGACAGAACAGTGTTTGAACTCCTACAAAGCTCAATTTCTTTTCTTTTCTTTTCTTTTCTTTTCTTTTTTTCTTTTTTCTTTTTCTTTGTGTGTGTGTGTGTGTGTGTGTGTGTGTGTGTGTGTGTGTGTGTGTGTGTGTGACGGAGTCTTGCTCTGTTGCCCGGGCTGGAGCGCAGTGGTGCGATCTCCGCTCACTGCAAGCTCCGCCTCCAGGGTGCACGCCATTCTCCCGCCTCAGCCTTCCAAGTAGCTGGAACTATAGGCGCCCGCCACCACACCCAGCTACCTTTTTGTATTTTTAGTAGAGACGGGGTTTCACCGTGTTAGCCAGGATGGTCTCGATCTCCTGACCTCGTGATCCACCCGCCTCGGCCTCCCAAAGTGCTGGGATTACAGGCATGAGCCACCGTGCCCAGCCACAAAGCCCAATTTCTTAAAAATTGCCATTATTCGAATTGTTGGGTGGTTTCTCTGGACCATCTGACTCTCAAGGCTATTTTTATTTGATTTGACACAGAGCTTGCCCAGAGGAAGCTCACCCAGTATAACAGTCATTTCTTTGAAGGTTTTTCATTAAAAAAAGAAAAAAAATTACATGGAGTTGTCTAATATCGTGGTCACCCATAAAACAATGGGGAAACCCTAAAAAGAAAAGCTGGGGAAAAAAGAGGTCAATAGAGGCTCTGGAAAGTTTTTATAAGTTTGATATATATAAAATTGGGAATGCTACGTGCATATACAGAGTTTAGACTTTAAAAGACAGTGTTGGGGGTGCAGAAACCGATTCCACAAAATATGATGCTTTGGCATGTTGCATGCTTTGAATATGGAAAGGCCTCAGAAATAAGTCTCAGAAGCTAAGTCTGTCTCTAACCTTTTGCATGCTTCCCTGTGTCTCTGGTCCTCTTTTCCAAAACACCAGGAGGGACTCTCTAGAATCTAAGAAAGCTTCATTCCAAAAGAAATGCAAGTGTCGTAAGACTCCTTCTCTAGGAATCTCATCAAATAACCAAGAAAGACTAACCCCAGAAGACACTGGGAGTCCTCATCATACCCGACAGACTTCATTTATTCTTCTGAGGGAGGTTCTGGGAGATTACCTGGGGAACTTTACCCACATAATAAGCTGGGAGAATTATTTACTGACCATTATCTGCCCTATTCATTCTCCCATTTTCCTCTCCCCTATGGAGAGGCCATTTAACCCTCAATCATCTTGGCTCCTCTTTGACTTCCTGTTTCGCATGACTGCCATGAACACATATGCACATAATAAATTTGTTTTTCTCTTGTTAGCCTGTTTTTTTGTTATGGTGGGTTGGCAGTGACCTTATACGGTGGTCATCACCGCCCTTCTGCACTAGAAGCACTAAGCTTTTTACAGAACCACAGGTATAAATGTTCATTAGGCAATGGTTTCTTAGGTATGACACCGTAAGCACAAGCGACCAAAAAAAAAGGATAAATTGGGCTTTATTGAAATAAAACATTTTATGCTTCAAAGAAGGTTATTAACAAAGTAAAGAGACAACACACCAAATGAGAAAATATATTTGCAAATCAAATCTCTGATAAGGGTTTAGTAACCAGAATACATATAAGATACTTAAAGACAGAAAATAAAAAAAGAAAAACCCAATTATAAAAGAAATAAAGAATCTGAATAGCCATTTCTGCAAAAATAATATGCAAATATCTAATAATCATCTTTAAAAGATGCTCTACATCGTTAGTCACTAGGGAAACGTAAATCCAAATTACAATTTGATGCCATCTTACATTCACTAGGATGGCTATAAAGAAATAGATGGACCATAACAAGTGTTGGCAAGGAGGTGGAAAAAGTTGAAAGACTCATACATTTCCTGTGGGATTATAAATGAAGCAGTTCTTTGGAAAACATTTTGTCAGTTTTTAAAAAGTTGAATAGGAGAGTTACTATATGACCCAATAATTTCACTCTGAGCTATATACCCAAGAGAAATGAAAACATATGTTCACACAAATACTTATACATATGTGTTTGAAGCAGTTTTATTCTCAATAGCCAAAAAGCAGAAAAAACTCATGTTTATTAACTGATGAATGAAAAAAATTATAATAAATCAATAAATAGAATAATATTCAGCCATAAAGAGAACTAAATTATTGATACACCTGACAACATGGATGAACCTTTATAAAAATGCAAGTAAAAGAAGCAAGATACAAAAGACCATATAACATAGAATTCAACGTGTATGAAATATGCAGAACAAACAAATACATAGAGACAGAAAATAAATTTGTGGTTGCCAGGGTCTGGGAAGAGAGTGTAATGAAGGGCAAGCTCTTTTTTTTTTTTTTTCTTTTTTCTTTTTTGTTTTTTGAGAAGGAGTCTCACTCTGTCTCCAAGCTGTAGTGCAGTGGTGCGATCTCAGCTCACTGCAACCTCTGCCACCCAGGTTCAAGCAATTCTTCTGCCTCAGCCTCCCCAGTAGCTGGGACTACAGGCACTCACCACCATGCCTGGCTAATTTTTGTATTTTTAGTAGAGATGGGGTTTCACCATGTTGGCCAGGATGGTCTCGATCTCTTGACCTCATGATCAGCCCACCTCAGCCTCCCAAAGTGCTGGGATTACAGGCATGAGCTATCATGCCTGGCCTGAAGAGCAAGTTCTAATGGGAATGGGATTTCTTTTGGGGCTAATAAATTGGAATTAATTAGAACTGAATTAGCAGTGATGGTTATACTACTTGTGAATATATCAAAAATAACTGATTTCTTGTATAGTTTAAGAGTCTCTTTTATGGTATACAAATCATATTTCAATTTAATAGGATTATGAAAAATGTAAAAATATGCAGAAAAAAATGGAACTCAACCATATGAATAATCAGTGTGTGCAAGGAAAGAATTAGAACAATGAAACAGAAAAATATCATTTGCATAAGCCAGGAAAGAAAACCTTTCAGACATAAAAAATTTTTCAAATCTTTATATGTCAAAGAAACACTGTATATGAGAGAGGGGAAAATGACGAAAGCAAATAATTCTAAGATATTCTAATAAATGTATGGAAAAAATAATAACTTGAACAGTTGTATAAAATATAAAACTCCCTATTAAAAAGCAAGATTCAGCAATTTGTGCATCGTGCGATGCCAGACTACCTTAGGCCCACTAAGTTCTCAGGGAAAGACAGAATGGCCCAAGAATTTCTAGCCAAACAATAATGCTAGCACAAACTCAACATTAAAGAACAAATAGGCATGTGGGTGTCCAGGGAGTGCTGTTTTTGTAAGTGATTCTTTAGGAAACTATTAGAGGATGAATCTCAGTAAATCAATTAGTAAACAAAATTATTGCAACAAAATTTCAGCACTGAGCATTGAGTACATGAATTGACTAAAATTTGAAATAAATATGATAATTTTGTTTACAGAAAAAATGTAAAAAACGGTAAACCCTGATGATATAGAAATAATATAAAATTTCTAATGTTGGAAGGGGATAGGGAAAAATGTGGGAGTTTATGTACATCTCCATCTCTGATTTTCTCAATTTTTTAAAAAAATCTGGTTGACAAATATAATTAGAAGTTGCTAGCTATATGGTGGAGATGTAAGTATATTTCAAGGTGTAAAAGTTTAAAAAGTAAAATAATACAATCAGTTAATATGTTGGTAGAGAATAAAGAAGAAGACATTGTACAAAGGAGAAGTAAAGCTTTTTGCACTGTGTTAATAACCCTGCCTTTTGCTGTAGTAATATCAGTGTGGTCGATTCCAATGTTGATGTGTAATACATAAGCACCATCGTCTTTGTAAAAACCTAACTAATTTGATTTCAGAACAGGGTTTGAGCTAAGGAATGTTTGTAATTCCAGAATTGTATAGTGCAGACAATAAATAGTTATTATCTAAAGAGGCTTAAAGATATTTTTTAAAGTTAATATTATCTTAGATAACCATTAGAGCAAGTAGTAGTATATAACCATTTTTTTGAGAAGGAAATCCAGAAAGCCAGATGTACGTAAAATACATTTGAAAGGTTTAAAAATAAAATTCACAGCAGAACATATGAGAGATGAAATAGTACCAGACATATCTACTATTCATTAAATAAAGATAAATGAACTAACTTTGTATATTAAATGAAAAAAATGGAATTGAAAATAAAATCAAATATAAGGTTGCAGACAAGCAATATTCATGTAAATAAAGTAATTCAAACAGTTTGCACAAAAAACATTCCAGGTAAATGAAAACACAAAAACATGGATATCATAACCTTAATAAGGTAAATTATTGAATTCAGGATTATAAATAAGTAAATAAATACCTGTTACAGAGAATGGCACTTTACAATAATAAACATTATAATCCACAATGCAGATTTAACAGTTATGAGTACTTACGTGAGAAGAGTGTAGCATCAATATTCTAAAAGCAATAACTACATGGAAAATAAGGAAAAACAGAAAATATTAGTTGTAGGAGATTATAATTTGCCTCTCAATTTATGGCAGATAAAACTGATTAAAAATAAAAGCTTATAGAAAACCAAAAATAATTAATAATTGGGTAAATCCAATTCACAGATGTATAGAAAGTAAAATGTAAAGAAGACCCCAGTGACCCACACCATTGTATAATACCATCCTCTTAAGTGTGGAAGACATATGTAATTTGCTTCTAAACAATAAAATAAGACAAAAGTTATGGGCTATCACTCCTGTGGTTATCTTACCTTATATGGCAAAGGTGGAGGTATTCTGTCAATGTAATAAAGGTCCCTAATCAGTTGACTTCAAGTTAATCAAGAGAGTAACTCAGGTGGGTGTGACCTAATTAGGATAACTCATTAAAACAAAGTCTACAGGACAGAGAAGGCAGAAATCAGAGAGAGGCGCTCTTTCTGCAATAGAAAAGCAGACAAGCATGGGAGGAGGTTGCTAAGTCCCCTACTGTGAAGGAGTTTCAGAGGTGAGGGGCATGAATTGGAGGAACTGTTGGATTCCAATTTGGACAGATTCTAGAATCTTTTGTTGGAGGAGGCTCTGTTTAATGTAGGCTGATTTGCAAGTGACAGCATGCATGGGCTTATGTAAAATTTGTAAATGAGGAATATGTTCCCTCTAGAACCCAAATGTCTGAAAGAGGTTGAGGGTGCTGAGAGTTTATTGACCCAGCTGTTTCTTGACAGTGTCAGGGATTGAGCAGCCCTTGGCTTACCAAATAATTTTCGACAAAGTATCCAAGATGGGCTGTCTTGCACTATGTGTGGGGCAATGACCCACCCTTTTTATGAGCTCCTTTGTATTTGTGTGCTCTGAACGAGTGTGTCATATGAATCTCCTTAGAGGGAGATGTTACAATATAGTGTCATACCTGTGCTTCTGGAGAAAGGTAGATGCAAATAGGATTGACCTGCAAAGGCTGTGTGTGGTGGCAAGGCTGCCGGAGTACCCCATGCATTCTGTTGTAGCAAAGGTTATCATGTCCCTTTAGAGGTGAAGGAAAACTGCAGCTGAGAGACTGACAAAAGAGAACTGAGCAGAAGATATTGACCAAATCCAGCACAGCAAAATATTTACCAACTTCTATATTTCAATAATATTGTGTATATGGGGGTGGTGCTTAGTGCCTGGAACCACAGATTTAAGAGTGCAGGAATCAGGTACCATTTATTGTTTCCAGGATTAAGAGCAGACCAAATTGAGCTATTAAATGGAGAAGCCATAAGAATAATCACCCTTTCATGTGCTACATCTTGTGTCATCGGTTTTAATCCTTGAAGTCCCTGGGAATAAGGGTGTTACTGGGAGTAAGGTCCATAGAGTCCCTTTTTTTTTTTTTTTTTCATGATAATTTGTAAGTGGCAAAGACTTCATTGAATTTTAATTTATTACCCATTGTATGAGAGCACTCATGCCCACTATGGGATATTTTAAGGAAATGAGTGTTTTGAGCATGGAGAAATTTCAGTACTTAAGGTGAGGCATACCTGTTTGTAATCTCTTCATGTTCAAGAGCTCCCCTAAAATTATAGGGGGTACTTGGTTTAAATTTAGTAGGATCACCAGGAATAATCGATTTGGGACCCATTATTAATTAAGGCAATGAAGCTTTGCGGTTGGAATATTATAGCACATTTTAAAGTTAATTCAGAACCTAGCCTAGAGAGGTACAGGAGTCAATAGGAAACCTTTTATCAGAATTTTTGCTGTGTTAGTAGATACATTTTAATTTTCCAATTGGATCAAACTGTGGATCTCTGTTTCAACTTTTGTTTCTCTTCCTGTACTCAGGATTTTTTTTCTTCTTCCTTCCTTCCCTCTTTTTTTAGGCAGTGGGGAGAAATTGTTGTTGTTGTTGTTGTTACTGATGTACTTCAGGGTAGTCCCTCTCTACCCTATCCTATTTCTGAGTTGTTTTCTCTAGAGAGCCTCAAATGAGTGTTTTCAGGGTTAGGGCATTCCCTGTGGCACTGGTTGCTCATTAGGGTTGAAGTCTGACCTTAAGTTGTGTTTGAATTAACCTCTTTGTTGTGTGCAGATGCCATGGCTGTTTCTTTCTGTAGCCCTAAATTGCTGAAAGAGGAAGTGTCTAAAGGTGGAATGGCCACGAAATGACATGTTGGCGACTTTTCCTTTGAAATAGGTATGGCTTCAACACAAAGTTATAAAGATCATGTGGAGGAGCTCTGCACATCCTTCACTCGGTTTCCCTTAATGGTTACATCTTATGTAATTATAGATCAATATCAAAGGAAGGGATCTGATATTAGTGGGATGCATGTTTATAGCTCTGTCATTTACAGCATGTGTATGTAGATTCACTAACCAGCCTTCACCATCAGGAACACAAGACTATTCCATCTCCACAAAGACCTGCCTCCAGCCACTCCCATAGTCACACCCACACCCCTCACCTAGCACCCCAGCCACCACCGGTGACCACTAATCTGATTCCATCTCTGTAATTTGTCATTTTGAGAATTACATACAAATGGAGCCATACATTATGTAACCTTTTGAAATTGGGTTTTTCACTTGTGATTTCCTGGGCATGTATCCATGTTGTCGTATGTATCAAGAGTTCATTCCTTCCTATTGCTGAGTAGCATTCCATCGGACCACATGTCTCCCAGTTTATCTAACCATTCACTCATTGAACGATACATTTCCAACTAGGGCTATTACGAATAAACCTGCTAAGAGCATCGGTGTATGTGTTTTTGTGTGAACCTGACTTTTCATTTTTTTAGAATAGATGCTCCACTGCAATTGCTGAGTCTTAAGGTAATTGCATGTTTAGTTTTATAGGAAACTGACAAACCATTTTCCAAAGTGTCTGTAAAATTTTACACTCTGACCAGCAACATACCAGGGACCCAGTTTCTCCATATCCTCCCAGTGACTATATGTTGTATTACGTTGGTGCACAAGTCATTGCTTTTAATGGCAAAAACCGCAATGACTTGTGCACTAACCGAAAAATTTTGCAAAGTGTCTAGAATATTCTTTCAAGTATATTGTTAATTTTAAGAATTAACAATTCTTAAAACAATTGTTGCTTCAGAGACTAGGAACTGGATTTGAGGGGTTAAAACAGCAGGAGAGACAAGGTTTTTACACTATTCTCTTTTGTTTCAGTTGAAATGTATACTATATGCACATAGCACTTATTCTACATAAATTATTATTTTACAAAAAGCTGTGACTGCTTTGTAATGTGTGCCACACTTTCGAATTCTTAGAAGCTCCTGACAGGCAAGAACCCTGTTTCACCTGTTTCATCCCCTGATGCATCCTAGGTGCCTAGAACAGTGTTATACACTTAGTACTGTAGTATACTTGTACACATTTAAGAATAACCAGTCAGTCCTTGCTCATGCATTCCAGTTAAGAGGAAGCTTCATTCTACTATCACGTGTTGTCATTGGTCACCTACAGACACACACACTCTTATCCTTCTCTTCCCTGACCCAGTGAAGGGACCTTCTTACTGCAGCCTCCGCCTCCAGGTTCAGGCGATTCTCCTGCATCAGCCTCCTGAGTAACTGGTATTACAGGTGCCTGCCACCAAACCCGGCTAATATTTGTATTTTTAGTAAAGAAGGGGTTTCACAATATTGGCCAGGCTGGTCTTGAACTCCTGACCTCAAGTGATCCACCCGCTTCAGCCTCCCAAAGTGCTACGATTACAGACGTGAGCCACTACATCTGGCCCAGCACAGAATCTTCAATTGACTAACAAAAACAGGACCTCTCATGTGTAGAATGCTTAGTATGAAAGAATCACTTTGAAATTCTGCAAACATTTTTGTTTTCAATAATTTAAAAACTTTTATTAAAAGTAAGACTGAACAGAGCTTGTGATTATAATATAGTGTGGACTCGAGTACACTGCAACAATTAGTCATTGAAATAACAAAGTAAATAATGGTGATTGTTATTAATTTGAAAGCTTTGTGTGAACACTTTCCAAAATAAAAAGCAAATGCTTTACAGATCACTTCCCAAAACTGTTGCTAAAGCTGATTCCATTTTTAGAAGCCTTTAGATGAGTGTAGTGTGTGTGATTTAGACATTTTACTATCTGGAGGAATGCAAAACAATCCAAATTCTTTATAAAAAGATTGTTTGTTCTTAAAATATAAAATGTATTAGGACGACATGTGCAATAATAAAGATCACAAACATATAAGCTTTTCCTTATTCATTCTTTAAAGCTGTTTTAAATATTTCTGCTGTTGCATTTTCTTAAAGTTTAAAGCCACAGCAGCAATTGTTAACTCCAGCGCACTAGTTGTTCTTCCCTTCTACCTTTCTATAATCCTCAAACTTCTTTAGCAGGCATTTAGTAGACTTTCACCACCATCCCCCGCCCCCTTCCCCCAGCTCTTTCTTTACAGGAGAACAAGTGAGATTACCTGCCTTCCCTGGACTCCCAGGTGGAATGTTCTCTGTCCTGACACTCCTGTGAAATGAGAGTACGATGAGACTGGAATCCAGCTGAGAATCTGGCACATGGGAGATAGGCAAGAAATCATCACTGCACAAATAAAACAGACAGCCCCCTGGGACATCAGCACACATCTCCTTTCTCCAATCATGTAATGCTTTCCTCTCCTCCTTTCCTCCCTTCCTTCTTTCTCTCTTTCTTTCTCTTTCTTTCTTTCTTTTTCTTTTTCTTTCTTTCTTCTCTTTCTTTCTTCTCTTTCTTTCTTCTTTTCTTTCTTCTCTTTCTTTCTTTCTTTCTCCCTCCCCTCCCTTTCCCTTCCCCCTCCCTTCCCCTTCCCCATCCCCTTTCCTTTCCCTCCCCCCTCCCTCCCCTCCCCTTCCCTCCCCTTCCCTCCCCTCCCCTTTCCTTCCCTTCCTTCTTTTGAGATAGGGTCTTGCTTTGTCACCCAGGCTGGACTAGAGTGCAGTGGCGTTATCTAGCTCACTGCAGCCTCTACACCTGGCCTCACCCTCCCAAGTAGTTGGGACCACAGGTGCCACCAAACCTGGTTAATTTCTTTTTTGTATTTTTTACAGGGATGACATTTCTCTGTGTTGCCCAGGCTGGTCTCATCTCAAACTCCTCAGCTACAGTGATCCTCCCATCTCCACCTCCCAGCATACTGAGATTGCAAGTGTGAGACACATGATGGCCCATATTAGTCTATTTTTTTAATGTGTTTGTTAGGCCACCTGTATTCATTTTCAAAGCCATGGTGCCACTGCAGAATGACAGAAGAAAATATACGTTATTATCAGGTAAGCATAAACACGATATACATTTTATATGAATGGAGATAAATTGAAAAAAATATCATTTTTAAGATTGCATTTATCTCTAATGAAAGTCGTGAATGAATTACGACCTAAAAAAACAAAACAGACATTTTAATTTAAAATTAGCAGCTGTCTGTAATTATTAATATTTAAGGATGTGAAAGAAAACTACCTACAAAACTTGATAATCTTTCTGAACTCCAACTTTTCCTACAATGTTTGAACTTGATTACTTATGTATATTTAACTTCTAACCCTTCTGCTAGGCAGGAATCTAGACCCAACATGGCGGCGTTACCCGGCATAGCAAGCCTTTTGTTAAAGACTCCCTTCACCCTTGTACACACCAGCAGACTTACATATGTCAGAGGTTCCGGCTGGGCAACCACACTCCCCCATGACCTGCAGCTCACCTGCATTCCACAAGTTCATAAACAGCAGTTTCGGTTAACAGTTTCCAAAGACCCCTTCCTCATGACCCTTACTCAACTCCTGCCCTAGTAGTTTCAAGACCCTCCAAGCCCTATTTGCACAACCAGCTTCCCTACCTCTCGGGCTATAAAAAGCCCCTACCCTCCTCCCTCAGCGCGACTTCCTTGGCCCGCACCCTTGGACTGAGGAACCTCGCCCGTGAGTCCTAATAAAGGCTATTCTCACTGCCATTTGCCTTGTGTCTTCGTTCCCGGTTCAGCTCCAGCCTCAGTTTACCTTTACATCTTCCTGATTTGAAATAACCTCACTATTTTACATGATTTTGTTTCCAGAATCACTCACTTGCTCTCCCAGGTCATTGTGCTTTTTTCACACCAAAATGGCCACCATAGCTTAACAAAAGCAGCTTACTCCCAGACTTTGGGCAGAGGGACAGTGGCAGTTTTGCCCATAGGCAGTGTAAAGAAATGTTACTCTCTGTACCAGAAACAAATCTCCAGAAGCCCTCATTGAAGAATGAGATTCCTAGCCCTCAGCTCAGGACTATGGGTGTGGGATTTCTGGAGAGGGAGCCCTGCTATCTGCACTTTCTCAAACTCCCTACATGAGTCTTAGACACATCAGATTATGAGAATTTAAGGACTGCAGATTTGCCAAAATAAATTGCTGCTTGTTTGGACAGCAAACAAGGTGCTTATGGAGTTTTTACACTGTTGTAATATACTTCCAGCCTTTCTCTCTGCCTTACCATGTTTTTAACTATTAACATTAGAGAAGTCATTAGTGCTCTTTGAAGAAATATGAGATATGCTTCACCCAAATGCTATAAATAACTAATTAGAATGATTAGCTGGAGAATGATTTGACTGTCTGAAATTTAACATGTTCTAGAATTTTGAAAAAAGAAAACATATGGAATAGTGTTTAAAAAATATTTCCAGAAAGAAAATACTTGTTCATTGATTTAGAATTAATTGGTCAGTTACAGATTTGTTAAACTTTTAAATATGTGTAAGAGTAACTAATTCACCTCCACAGATCCCCAGTTTCTTATTCCAGTCCTACATTGCTCCTTTAAATGAGGCCTACCTCGCTTTCAATTCAAAACCCTTACTCCTGTGGGGTCCAGAACTCAGGACCAATTGAGGTCTTATATTCACCATCAAACACACTCAAATATGCTCCTAACTCAGGGACTGCCATGAACACCAGTCAAACATATCAAGGTAAAAGGATGTCTTTTGCACAATAGAGAGAAAACAATACAGTCTCCTTCCAGAATATTAAGCTGTATCAGTAGTAACAGAAAATAAGCAGATATGTGAAATCCATCTAGGATAAAAAAGAGCAAAGTAAAATGATGAGTTTATGAGTTTTATCTGTCTTCCCTTTTCATGGTGAAATTTAGCTTGAAATCCAAAAATAAGCAGCTCTCTAAATATGCTTCTTAAGATTGCACAAATATTTTCAAAGGTAGTTCATTTGAAAATAAAATGTTAGTCGTTCTTCCTTGAAAAAGAATTGTAAAACACTAAGCTTTGTAGTGTATTGACATACAAATCATAGTCCCAGTAACTTCATTCACTAATTCAAAAACCTCTGCTAAGCATGAGAAAAGGATAAAATACTCATTAAGCTTAAATTTCAGTTGGCTGTTAATCAAATAATTACTAAAGTGCAAAGGATTTAATATATTTGGGGTTTATAATTTGGAGGCAAACAAACTCCAATATACCTAACTAAAAATAATGAAGCAAAACTTGTATGGTCTAACCCTCTTAGTCAGATAAAACTATAACAGAAATATGGTTTTTTCTGAATAAATGAAATAAATATTTGGTTATAATGAATTTAATTAAAAGGTATTTAAAAGTTGAATAAAAGTTGTTTGAAGATATATTAGAAACACATCATAAGCTTTTTTCTTAACCTTTTGAGAACCAAGTGATTTGACTATAATGGAGAAAACTTTTCAGACCCCAGAACTGAAATACATTCTTTCTTCATGATTGTGTAAGGAAGGTGATAGTGTAGCTCTCCCTTTTATCTAGTCCTTTGATATAAAATTTTTCTAGAAATATAGTTTGTCAAAAAGAAACTAGAGACAAACCTTTCATAGCAATGCACTTACCCACTTGGTGTGAGGGGTAGAAAGGAAATGATAGGGTAGAACTTACCTGGTTAGTTTAGAGAATTATTTCAAGGCCTGGAGACACCTGAGGGCGTGCCCCACTGGACTTCGGTTACTTTGTATGCATGCTACTGTGCAGTGTTATTGGGGACAATATATAGATCACCCTGAGGGACTTGAAGAAGAAAGGGCATAGTCCCCACACCCTGCTATTTCTCAGTGTGGGTGTAGTTGGGAAAAAAAGCTGTTCACAATTTGACCTCCACATGGAAAATGCAAAATTCTTCCAAAGCCATTGCCTCTTCACAGCAGTGTAACAAGAGGCTATATACACAATGCAGAGCATAGCAAGCCCCACTGGCTATTTTCTCTGCCCAGAGTACTTCTCACAAAACTAGTCACTTCTCCTCCTTCAGGACTCCATCCCAAAGCCAGCTTCTCACTGAGTCCTTTCCTAACTTCACCAATCCAAGTTGCCCTCCCTCTACCTCCACCCTATCTCATCACTCTCCCACAAAACACTTCATTTCCTTTACAGCACGTATCACTATTAGAAAACATTTTCTTCATTTCTTTACTGATTTAGTGTTTCCTTCTTCCCACTGAAAAGTAATGCTTCTTGAGGTTGTGACCAGTCCTGGCTAAAGAACCATTGCCATTCCTTTGCAAATATTTATTGAATGTCAGAGGCTGGGTACACAATATTCAGCAAAGCAGGCATGACCCTTGATCTTACTTTCTTGTAGTTTATAGTGTAATGGATGAAACCTATATTAATCAAATAACTACATAAGCAATTGTAAAATTATATCTGTGATTAGTGCTGGGAAGGAGAGAGATATGCACTAACTGAGTGGATAATGGAAAATCTACTTCAGTCAGTGAGGTCGGAGAAGGTTTCTCAGTGGAAGTGACTTTAGAGCTAAGGTTTCAAAGATAAGTAGACATTAAGTGAGGAGATTCTAAGCTGAGGGAAATGGAAAGACCCTGTGGCAAAAGGCAACATGATGTACATAAGTGACTGCGGGAAGGCAGATGCAGCTGGAACACAGGAAGCTGTGGAGAGCAGCCTGCAGGGATGGATCATAGGGGTCACCAGGAGCTAGACCAGAGCCGGGATTGATGAGCTGTGACTACCTCTCATTTATTAGGAGTGATTGAGTCTTCTGTGTGTGCAAATGTGGGAGTGTGTGTGTGTGTGAGTGAATGTTCATAGGGGAGCATAATCGGGTTGTACATTCTAAAGATGGTTATGCTTATTCTGTAGAGGACAGTTGACTAGAGAGAGATAAAAATAGTGTAAGTGGACCACTTAGGAGGTCATGGCAGTACCCCAGGGACAAATGATTGACATTTGAATTTAGGTGGTGCACTTGGGAAAGAAAGTAAGTAGGTAGACCCCAGAAACATTAAAGATACAAAATTGAAAAGACTTGATGTTGGATTGGATAGGAAAGAAAATAAGCCAACTTGCTACTTACTTGAGTTGATTAATGCTGCCATCATTATCTGAAAGCGAAGATACTACAAGGAGATATGGTGGGGTATAGAGATCATGAACTTGGCTTTGACATGTTAGGTTAGAAGACTTTATAGGGAGCTTGAATAAATTATGACTTGCTACACTTCTTGAATTTCTATGAGTTAGAGTTTTAGCCCTATTCAATTCAACCTGGCCAATTACTATCACTCTCTAAAATAATTTTGTTTGTCATCCTTCTTTAATAGCCAAATGGAAGCATGCAGTTTTGTTTTTTACAACTTTAAATTCTACATATGGTGTGAAGCACCAAGAAGGCCTAAACACCAACTCAATAATTTTTACGGTTGTGAGAATTGAGGGATGGGCTGTTGGTGGTTTCATCTGTAAAGAAATAAAATCAGTAACTTGAAACCTGAGATCAAAACCATATATCAAAAAAAAATAGTGGAATACCAACACATAGTTTTATAGAACCTGAGCCTAAATTGTCAAAATCATACTGCATTTAATACAGACATCCAAGTCCAGTCAAATAACATTTCATAATACCAGATTAGAATGTTCACAGCACATCGCAAGTCATTTGGATTGATGTCACCTCCCCAATACACTTGGCCTTCACTGTTGATTGTCTACCCAACAAGCAACAGAGCCAGGTAGGAGATATTTTATCTAAAATAATGCACAGTTATGCTGAGATCTATTTGTGACGTACTTTTTAAAGGCAGTGCAAAAATGTCTTCTGATACATTGAGAAAGATTATCTAGAATTAACCAGAAGATGTTTTGTTCCTTTTATATATTTCTATTATTTTAATTCTGTAGAAACTCTGGGATAGTATGCAGAAATTCTTTCCATTTTTAAATCATTTTGTGAGTTCAATTTAATGTTACTTTCTGGAAAGATATCTTCTATTTTTTTTAATGTATCTATCTATCTGTCTATCTCATCTGTGTGTAACTACTCTAAAATATTTAATTACTATATATGTTCATAGTTTTGTTTGACTTAAAATTTTATGTAAAATTCCATTACTTTAAATAGTAATAATTTTCAGAAAGAGCAACACTAGTCTAAACTAATATAAAAACTGTAATTTTTACAAATATATAAGCCCTCCCAAATAAGGTAATTTAACAAATGGTATTTTTCTGAGTAAACAAAGTAAATGCCAACTTGCTAACCTACTTTGCAAACTTCATCAAGTAACCTAATCAAGCAATCTGTTCATTCATATATCAAGTAGTTAAGAAAAAAAAAGAATTTGCTGATGATATTAAAGTAGAAACAGAACCTTTCCAGAGTTTGCCATTATATTTTCTCTCACTTAAAAAAAAAATCCGTTTTTAATTACTATGATTTAATTTGAACCAAAATCAAGTGAAAGTATATACTCCTACAATTTAATCCACTTCTAGAAATAGAGAAAATGTGTTTATGCAGGCAGCCACCAGGAAAGCCATCACATGTAGACAGTGATGTGGATCAAAGGGATGTTTGAGTCCTTTCATTAACAGCTATGTGATAAAGGGACACACAAGCTTGAAGAAATGCCTTTCCCATTCGAAACAGGTAAATGATCTGTCTGCAATGTCTGTCACTGCCAATGGCCAGCCTGGATGCTCTGTCATGGTTATGTAGTTGGGTAGGAAGACCATCCTGCTAAGGGTTATGTGTACTCCACTGGATGTTTATGTCAGCATTGGCCCCATGACTGCAGTGATGTCTACCGCTAAGTGAGTGAGCATCCCTGATATCTAAGCCTTACATCTCACACTGAAAACTACTTGCAAGCAATATACAGAAACTTATCAATTGAAACTTATTAAGTATTATTTACCCAATATTCAGAGAACAGAGAGCTATTCTACTCAATGCAGGGAATACACTTATTCAGAAAATTTCAGTGTTCCATTTTATATTAACATTTATTGTTTTCTAATTATACACAATACTTGGTATATTAGAAAAATTTACAGATACAGAAAAATATATTAAAAAGAGAATGAAAAACGCCCATAATCTCATCTCCAGAAATGGCCCTGTCAGCATTTTGGTATAGTTCCTTCCTGTCTATCTTTATGCATATGTAACTTTTTAATACAACTAAAATTGTACTATATATGGCATATTAGGCCAGTTTTTAATACAATAATATAATTTTCCATGTTATTAAATGTTATATAAAATAAAGAATTTTAAAGTCTCTACAATGACCAATTGGTTAGCTGTATGGTAATCTATTTAGCAGGTAATGTACTTAACGATACATATGCTATTTCCAACCTTCATTATTTAAAAAAAAAAATTGAATTTTTACAATTCTTTTCTAAACTTCTGAATTCAATGCCCTTTAAACCATTATGTGAAACACTGACACATCAGTTTTAAAGCATAATAAATAAATCGCTCAACAGACATAAAAATAATCTAACTTAAGATTTTTAATAAAAATGATATAAGTAATGAAAGAGCTACTTTATGTAAATCACAACATTTGAAGGCATATTACTTCAAAGGGGTGTCTTGTTTCTAAAGGCACAATTTTCAAAGATGCACCAGGTAGCAAGTGCCACTTGCGGTGATAGTCTTTGTGTTGAGAAAAATGCCTAAACTTTTGCTATATCAGTGACTGCTGTGATCTTGTCTCATAGGTGAGATCTCAGGCACATTTTTGTCTTCTTACAAGGAGAAGAGTCCTGGAGTAGCTGGGGCGCTGACGGGGAGCCGTTCACGTATGGGCCACTGCAGCAGGCAGAGGATCTTGATTGTCAGAATCAACTGTTCATGCTACATAAGGCAGGCAACCGTTACCAACATGTTCATTGAATGGCAGTGCAAAGATGATCAACTACAAATTGCTCATCTGTAATTTGGGTTGACTTTATAGTAGTCTGAGAGGTTGGGATAAATAAACGAAACATTCTCCAGATAATTCACATGAATAAACTTGATAAAGAGTATCGAGAAAACATCTTTCCAACAATTAGTCTTGCATTGGCTTTTTAAAATATTTTAAATAATGATTCTATTTTTAAATAATGATTCTAAATTTGTCTTAGCTGGAAAATCCATCAAAATCACTGTATTTCAACATTGGCATCTATGAATCCCTTTATTATAGATTCTTTCTATTCCATTTAGTTACTAGGTATTCAGATGTCTAAAATCCAAAATAAGTAGTTTAAATATATTAAATAACAACTGTGCTAGTCAGTGTGTTTGAGTTCAAAATGTCTGAAAACAACAACTGCACACAAACCCCCAATTCAACCTGCCTAGTAATTTGCACCACACAGAAGCTAATCAAAATCAGCAGTGTCATTCTAAGGTTATCTAAGACAACAACTAGACAATGGCTATTCTTTTCCTGAAGGTATGGGCAAAACAAATTTAGACCCTTTCCTCAGATTCTCAGTCCATCGCCCGCCAAACAATGACACAGTTTGGCATATGACTTCACCACTCTTGAGTGACTGAACTGGAAAGGGTGCTATGGTCTTCCTGACAGCGACCTTCAAGGAGGGAGCTGTGTTAGTGCCACCCTCATCCTTCAGGTACACTTCATAGGCAAGGCTTACTGCTCTCAAGAGACAATTGTGTACCCTAAGTGAGTAGCATAACACATACCATGTGCATTATTTCATTCACTAAGTAAGAACTGCCCTTACCAGAGGAGGCTAAAACTCACCCATTAGCAGACAGATCTTTTGTTCTCACATTTGAAAGCACAGGTTCAGAATGGAAAAAGAATTTAAACCACCAGGTGGATTCTGCCACTTCAGGCAACCCTATCAAATAAAATTTGTATTACTCCTTATCAAACAAATTTGAGATTAAAAATAAAAAGAAATAATACGGATGGCACTGAAAGAAATAACTAAGTACCTTGCTGTGATTTGTCATCATCTATGAAGTTAATGGAATCAGAGCCAGTTAAAGAACTAACTGAAGAAACACTGGACTCTGTGGGAAACAAATGATATTAAACAAATAAATAACTGGCAACCAGACAAGCACATTCGCATCATTTAAATACAAACTGTCAAGTAGCATGGTTTGAAATCATTTATTCCTAGCTTGTGAATTTGTGAATTGAAAAACTGATCAAATTACCAATCAATAGAAAGCTGCTATATTAAGAAATACTATGTTCTACTGATAAGATATAGTCATTTCCAAGGCAGGCAACTCACCCTCTCCTTGGATGTGAATGTTGAATTTAAAATGTATTATAAATGTTTTCAGATTCAAAGACTAAGAAAGAACAAGACCAAGAATAAGTATTGTCGTACTACATTAGAAATATTACATACATATATATTTAAAGTTCTACAAAAGTCATCAAATCTAGGAATTAAGGAATTATTTTGAAAGAACAAACATTTTGTCTTATTAAACTTGTATTTAAAACCTATGTCTCTTATAAGATCAGAATATAAAAGTAACTCCTGTGGATAAATAACACCAAGTAAATGAGCATAAACTTTTGTAAAATAAATAAATCAGTGGTTGTCTCTAAAACTTATACTATGAGCAACCCTTGAAAGAAGAGTTTTCTATGCGTTGTTGCCATAGATACTTTTAATAACTACTAATTTGGTTCTAAAATGCTTATTTTATTTTATGAAATTTCTCAATCTTCTCTAAGAAGCTACAATTTTCTATTTGGCTATGAATATGAACAGATGGATAGATTAATAAAAATAAAACTGGCCAGATAGAAATTGGCCTATTATCCATAGCAGAAGATGGAAATTAGAAAGTTTTTGAAGCAAAATCATGCTATCCTTTCTTTTCTAAGGAGTTGAATAATACTTTATGTACGTAAAATTATCCGTTTTTAGTGGATCTTACAGAATGCAAGGTACATAAAATTAAAACATTGTAATGAAACATAAGCTGGTGTTCACTGATTTTTAAGTGTCAATGGCTTCATCAATACAACGTAGCTAGAACAAAGAAGTGGCTGTCAGCACTGGGTCAGAGAGGTCCCTGAGGCCTCCTGTTTCCTTCGTTGTCACCAAGAATTAGTTTTCTCCCTTAAGTTCTGAAGGTAACATGATACCTATGTTAACAATATCCCACAAGCATCACCTCAAATCATATTACCTAGGGATGTCTCTATGATGGTGCAACTTACTTCGATAATACTGATTTCTGGCTAGAAGGCAACCGATGGAAGGTACCGATGCCATGGCTTTACCCGTGAGAAAGCACGCAAGAAGCTGTGAGCATCAATCTGAGAAACAGCAGCAGAGAAAAGAGGCATTGATATGAATAAGAGGGAGTTTTCTTTTCTTTTTTTCCACGTGACTGTTACAAAGTATTATCATTTACCATGTAATAAATATCTGATAAAAGGAATTTAAATGTTTACGCAAAAGTTCAACCAAACATATTGCAATAAAAAGATGCAATTAAGTAGTACATTTAGGTCGAAAAGAAAGAAAAACTATACGTCCAACTATACACAATGCACAGAACTTACTCCATCTACAACAGACCTAAAGGTCAGAGAAAAAGTGTTAACTCAGCCAGGAAGTAGTCACTCACCTATTTGTTTTCTCCAATTCGTTCTTTTAAAATAAACGCGGTTCTAAAGTTTCTTCAGAAAATACATGCTTTGAAAGAACCAGTTCTTAGAGATTGAAGAGAGGCTGCACCAGCCACGCAGGCCCAGAGGCAGGCGCGTGATAGGGGACCCCTGAGCTCACCTTATATTTAGAAGCCCCAGGCTGGCTGGAACCTGAGCTGTGGGTGACTTGGAGTGAGGTGGGCACACAGCCAGTCAGAGGCAGCAAGCAAGCACTCCCTGCACGTCTGCCCTCCAGCCAGCCAAAGGCCCTCAGAACGCGGCAGCCTGCCAAGTTTGGCTGCAGTCAGCAGGGAAGGACTTGGCCAGATGCTCCTTTGGACTCAGCCTGTTTAATATCACAACCGGTGGTGACTACAGAGACGGAGGCGATACGCAAGTGTCTCCTCAGCCTTAGATACAATCACACACTCCACCTGCAACACCACGCTGGGCACGTGTGGGATGCACAAGCAGCCTGCTATCTGGCTGGGGAGACTGAACATACCTTCCCACAGTTACAGCGAGGCAAGGCAGAGTCCCACTGTCAAAGGAGAGCAAGAAAACGCTCTAGGCAACATTGAAGTCGTCCCGGAAGTGGGATAGAGTCAGTAGAACTTGATGGACAGGTGGACCGTGAGTGAGAAATTCTAGCAGGAATGACAAGACAAATGGAAATCATGGGTAATAAGAGGATATTTATGACATTGTATCAATATCATTTACTGATACAAAAGCTAAGTTTTATTCTGATTTCAGTAACATTTCTCAGATAGATTGCTTTGCCCTTTCTTTTCTTTTCTTTCTTTTTTTTTTTTTTTTTTTTTTTTCTGAGACGGAGTCTTGTTCTGTTGCCCAGGCTAGAGTGCAGTGGTGCGATCTCGGCTCACTGCCAGCTCTGCCTCCCGGGTTCACGCCATTCTCTTGCCTCAGCCTCCCGAGTAGCTGGGACTACAGGCGCCCGCCACCACACCCGGGTAATTTTTGTATTTTTAGTAGAGATGGGGTTTCACCGTGTTAGCCAGGATGATCTCGATCTCCTGACCTCGTGATCCACCCGCCTCAGCCTCCCAAAGTGCTAGGATTACAGGCGTCTTTATGATACAATTTATGTTTCTTTGGGCACATACCCAGTAATGGGGTTGCTGAGTCAAATGATAGTTCTGTTTTTAGGTCTTTAAGGAATTGCCATACTGTTTTCCACAAGGGTTGAACTAATATACATTCCTGCCGACAACGTATAAGCCTTTCCTTTTTCTCTGCAACCTCACCAGCACCTATTATTTTCTGACTAAGTGCTATCTTTTAATTGATTTCTAAATCTTCTGCCTTGTCATGAGATAATTTCTGATTTTTACTCATTTTTGAAGTAGTCTATGGAAGTGGCTTTCTGTGCACTTGAGAAAAATAAACATTATTTATTTGCTGTATACTGCCATTACTTTACATGTATCTGCTAGATTGCATTACTTAACTTTTATAAGCAAATAATTCTTATACTTACCAATGTGTTACTGCTTGATCTACCAGTTTCCTGTATGAGTATATCATCTAATTATATCAATTTTTGTTTTATGAATTTTGAAGTTTTGTGATAGGTGCACACAATAATCACGATTATAATATTGTCTGAGTGGATATTTGCCTTTGTCTTCTTTTATCATGACTAACATTTTACCTTTGTGCTGTTTGTTTAATTAGTCTAATATTAATATTATTGTACCAGCTTTTTCTCTAAGTAATCATCAAGTATGTCTTTTTGCATCCCTTAATTTTCAACTTGCTGTAACAATCACTTATAAGCATCCTTTAACTGTATTTTTTCCTAATGATATCTGTTTTTTGAAATATTTGAGTAATTACATGTAATGGAATTACTCACAATTTGAACTTTAGATATTGAGATTTTCCTACATAATTTTTATGTCTCAGTCACTTATATGCGTGTGTATACTTTAAAACCTTAATATAAAAGTAAATTTAGTTAATTTAACCTTTGTCTGCACTGCATTTTGAGTGAGTACCACAGTGTTTCTTCCAATTTACTACTTCTCTTTTTAACTATATCGTACCTAAAATTTAACTTGTATGTATGTATACACACACACACACGTATGTATGTATGTTTGTATATATATTTACCTATGTAAATTTAGTTGCTTTATTTCTGTCCTGTTTTTCATAGTTCTTTCGTTTGTTTCTCTGACCATCTTTAACATGGTTACTATGAAGTCTTGGTTGAAACCCTCAATGAAATTAGCATCATTCCATGTGCATTCTGTCACAGTTGTGACTCTGTTGGCTGGCTTTCTGAGCAGGAGATCTCTTCATAAGTTTTGGCTGTTAGTTTGCAGGTTCATTTCGGGTGTTCTCTCAGTCCTCTGTACTCTCCCACACACTAGGCCACCCCACCTCTCCTGGCTAGTGGCACCATGGGGTTCAGCTACCACTCTCACCTGACCCTAGTTTTTGTGTCTTTGAATTATAACACTACTCACATTTTATTGTTTACTTCTTTCACATATTAAATTGTGAGCAGGTCAAAGATGGAGGTGCCTCTATTCATTTCAGCTTCAGCAATGCCCAGCACAAAACCTGACAGATATGGTAGTTTAGGTTCCAAAAATGTAATAAAACCAATGCATTCCTTCTTTGCCTGGTAATAAGGATTACATTCTTGGGTAATAATTAAAAAGTCACAACAGGGCTTAGATTTAAATGCTATAACTGACATAATTAGAGTAATTTTTACCTGATTGCTGATTCATGGTTTTTTTTTAAATACCCAAGTACTAAAATTAATCACAATCACATTCTCAGTGAGTATTTTGTCCTAGAGTTGAGGGTGCTAACATTTTTACTTGATAATGACAAGAAGAGAGTGACTGCCTGATTCCAATGACATGCTGAAAACCAGCAGGGAAAATGGCGCTGTCCTCTGCACACTCCTGTTCAGACAAGTTGGAAGATGTGCCCCACTGAGGTATCAGCCTCTTAAAGGGTTGAGAAAGGGTTCAGAAAGACTAAGTTATAATGAGTCAACTGCAACCCTTCTGAGAGATGATCTGTTTATCACATGTAAGATACTATTACCCTTTCTAAATTTATTGACATTGGATGCAGTAGTAAATAGATATCAGATTGCTGGTTTCTGGAGCATGGAAATCCATGGCAAGAACAATGGCCAAACTTGCTGATAATTCACCATGACCCTATGTTGTCACAGACCACTGGCCAAGTGTGCAGTAAGAGAGGATCAATATCTGACTGTCCTGGAAGACTTAAAATGTCTAGATCTTATTCCAATCTGTGGTTATAAAATATCTGATTGTTCATACAAGATGTCAAGAATTTTAAGTGTGTCCTGATATTCAGGCCAATAAATGTACTATATTAAGCATAGCATAGTCACTCCTAATAACTAATGCTGCAAATGAATATGTGTAGCATGTATTCTATAAACACATGGCAATCTGCATTAAAACACTGTTTCATTTCTTAATTGTTGTGGAAAAGGTTGCCAAAAACTAGTTATTGACTATCTCTGGGCCTCCACAAGTGATATATGAAAAAGGAAATAATAATATCTAACTTTATTTGAAATTCATTTTAGTTTCAATACATATAATTCAATTGTTTGTTTAAATTTTATATTTCTCTGAATCGTCTGTAGTCTATCCATTAATTGTCATGATTTCGTACAACAGAAACCAATCTCATCTAGAATCAGGAAACAATTTATTGGGAGAATAGTGGTCAGTTCATACAATGATTAGGAAGCATAGAGCAGTGTGCTCTCATGAGCAGGATTCTCCAGGAAAGATCCTGGGAGCTTATACGGAGTCATCTGGTACATGAATTGCCAGAGCCAGGACACGGCAGGAGGTGCACCCAAACCGCTTCCCATGGCACTGGAGCTAAAATTGCCACAGCCACACATCCCAAGGGCTGGGCTGCTGGCTCCTCTAGACAGTCTCTAAGAGGTGTCTCCCTAAATCCCGTGGGCATCCTGAATCTGCCTCCTTACACTCTGGCTGTTTAGTGATCTGCTGATAAAGTTGTTCTTATTTAGAAGAAGGCAGCACAAAACAACATAATATTAGAGTATGCTCCCCAGAAAATTCTTGCCCTCCTGCTTCTTGGGGGATGAGAGATTGGGGCTGAGTGCCCTCTCTTACTGACCCCTGGCTCATACGCTTTTGGGATAAATCCTGTTTTTCAACCCGTACTATGTGATGTTGTAAACTCTGTCCTGAGAGCTATTGCACTTTTGGGAGTCACTCAGGAAAAAAGCAGGCTTAGAAAATGACAAGAACCGCCGGGCGCGGTGGCTCACGCCTGTAATCCCAGCACTTTGGGAGGCCGAGGCGGGCGGATCACAAGGTCAGGAGATCGAGACCACGGTGAAACCCCGTCTCTACTAAAAATACAAAAAATTAGCCGGGTGCGGTTGTGGGCGCCTGTAGTCCCAGCTACTCGGGAGGCTGAGGCAGGAGAATGGCGTGAACCCGGGAGGCGGAGCTTGCAGTGAGCCGAGATCGCGCCACTGCACTCCAGCCAGGGCGACAGAGCGAGACTCCGTCTCAAAAAAAAAAAAAAGAAAAGAAAATGACAAGAACCACAGGCAGAAAATGGTGAGGGGTCTGCTGTCATCTATCACGAAGCCGCCAACACAGAGCCCCCAGTGGGCTGAACTTAGTGGCTAACCCTAGGCCAGGCGATTGCCTCTAGCTTCACGGAGATGGAGAAGACATGTATCCTTGTAGCAAAAACTGCTGTCTTTCAGTATCTATTCTCTTCTTTCATTTTTAACATTTATTAGGCATCATCCACTCAACTAGGCAACCCATTTCTCAGCCTCCCTTGCAACAGGGAATATGTCTGGGCCAATGAACTATGAGAAGTGTGTTGTTCATCTTTAAGATCATCTCCTTAGAGACCAAGCCACTTGGCATGGACTTCTTTTTGGCTTACTGGCTGGAAAATGTTACTCACCAAAACCATTTTGGAAAAGGCCACATTGTGAGAATAGCTTTCCCACCTCAGGGCTAGTACCAGAGAATGAAATAAAATTCTCTTTCTAGGCCGTATCATGTTCTTATTGTTATGAGAGATTAGCTTGCACTCTGACCATGAAAATCAATTTGGACTTCAATAGGGAGCGGCACAGAGTGTTAGGTTTCTCCAAAATAGAATAGGTCTTCAGATGCTGAACTGCCAAGGAGCAAAGGCTGATGTCACCAGAATGTTTTATTGTCCTTGATCCTAACACGTATCTTTTGCTCTGCTAAGCAGTCCTAGTCATTTCCTTCCACTTGAATGTGGCAGCCTCATTCCCACCACATGTCCTAACTTACATTGTTTACGCAACTTGCAAGTAGTTCTCTTTTGCCCTTTTTCCTGAGTCCCTTAAAGCAAAAGAAAATTAAGGTAAATGACTTCCTGATTCATATCTGTATTACTATTGGATGGAATAATGAGTCAGTTGCCTATCATGCAAATATGCAAACACTAAAAACCAAATGAATCTCAGTTTTCATCTTCTCTCCTCTGCCCTGCATCCTCCCTGCCTGGCTGCCAAATAGTAATCATACTATAAAAACACTTTTTGATCAATTATTAGCAAGCACTGGTCTGGATTCTTGAAGTTTCCTCCATAGACATCCTTGACACCATCTAGAAAGCCACAGAGCAGCTGAGTGATGTCTCTGGTAGTTAAATCTACTAGTAGCAACAAGATCTTTCCACCTCAGCCTCAATGTTAACTCATAAACTGGATGGGGTGAGTTCCCCTTCCTGGTGCGAAGACTGTTCCTCAGTATGCTCTCTCTTTAGGATTCTCTGAGCTGCACTTATTTTTTTTGGTTTTGGTTTTTGGTTTTTTTCAATACTGTCACACTTCCTCCTTCCTGTGGCAAAGCATCTAAATGAACATAACGAGCTCAAGCCAGGTCTGTGTTTCTGGCTTGCAAATCCTACACCCAGTGAGTTGGATAATTACTCTGAGTAATGGTCAATATACTGATAATTTGGAAGCCTATGAAACAGTTTGGGAACATAAACACACCTTACTGTCTAGCAGACATTCCATAGTATCAGTAAGAGCAAAGAATTATCAAATTGTTTTTGTTTAAATTTTGATTGCTTTTCATGTCAGATCGAAATTTAAACACCATTTCCCCCCAGTCTATGTTACTCCCATTTCCCCACAAATCCCCACTCTTAATATGAGGAAGCTGCTTATTTTGATATGCCTCAGATCATCATCTATGAAATGCAACGTGCATCTGATTATCTGACTGTAGGAACTCCAGGCTCTGTTCCCTGGAAGACAGACAAATCTGCCCACAGTTTTATTAAAGATGTTTCTTGGGAAAATGCTGAAAGAGAGTAAAGAAAGCAGGGCTGAGCAGTGAGAGATGCTGGACTACAGTGAGTGGGCCTTGGTGGGCTTGTCCTGGAGGGGAATCTGGGCAGCACTACCAGACCCCACAGCCTGCCTTTGCATTGCTTGAATCCACTGACTTTGGATAGTAAGTTCATCCCTGAGGAGCATCTTCTCAGGGGCTCAGATTGGTTCTTTTTCTGGAAAAACTTATACAAGGAAGGTGAGTGGGATGAAGTTTAATTCCTGCCACTGCAGAGGACTTGAGGTTACAGTGACTCCTACCCTCTCCTGTGTTTCCTGACCAGCACCTCTTCTGAGACAAACGGTTTACCCAGAGGACAGACCCATATCTTCATCTTTGAACTTTCTGAACCACTAGTCACACATCCTTTGTAAGCTGTGGGTGCATGTGTGGGAAAAGTGCAGTTCCAAGAAAGTCCTGTTCATATGGCTCGCCCTTGGCTGCACCTGGGAATGAGCCTCTGGAATGTTCTGTCCCATAGGAGTATTTTTGCATTCCTGAGGTGTTTAGCCACGTGGTACCAATGGTCTGGATAGTTTAGAGCAACATGCATTCGATGGTGATCTGGCACTTCAGTGACTGAAGAAAGTCAGGCAAGTGCTCTATGTCTGCATAACCGACCCTCCATAAAAACCTTGGGCTCTGAGACTCAGGTGCACTTTCCTAATGGGTAGTATTTTGTACATGTCACACATCTTCACTGGAAGAATTCAGTGTATCCTATGTGACACCATTGGGAAGGAAAACCTAGAAGCTTGTGGCATCTGATTTTCTCCTGATTTACCACCTCTCCCACAACCAGGGAATCTTTAGAAGTCTACCATTATCTGTTGGAACCAGCTGGTTTTTACAGGGACCCAGTAGTTAAATTAAATGGCAGCCACCACTCATGTATTCTTTATAGACACCTTTTTTTTTTCAGGGTCTCACTCTGATACCCAGGCTGGAGTGCAGGGGTGCCCTTTCTGCTCACTGCAACCTCCACCTCCTGGGCTCAAGTGATCTTCTTGCCTCAGCACCACAAGTAGGGGACTACAGGTGCACACCACCATGCCTAGCTAATTTTTGTAATTTTTTTTGGAGAAACAGGATTTTATCATGTTGACCAGGCTGGTCTCGAACTCCTGGGTTCAGGAGATCCACCCGCCATAGCCTCCCAAAGTGCTGGGACTACAGGCATGAGACACCACGCCCAGCTCATTCTTTATATCTTCAAAAGTTGCACCAATATCAGCCATTTCTCCCAGGATGCAATTTTTAAAACATTTAGTATCTTGGCTATGACACAGGGCAGGTGGAAGGACAGGGAGAAGTTCTGGAAGCTTGCACCAAGCCTTGCCTACTACATCACTCCTCCACCACAGGGCAGTGACCAAAATGATGGTTCTGCCAGCCACGGATTGGGCCCATGTGAATTTTACATTTGCAGACCAGGGAACTGACCATTAGGACCAGTGGATAGAGTAAGAGTAAACCAGACCTGGGTCAGGGCTCCTATACATACCGCCCTAACAAGCAAGTTATGATGACATTTCTGACCCCTGAGAATCTATTTCAACATAGTTGTTTTGTATGAGAAGTCCTCAAAATGTCATGTACTTCACTTCCACAATGCATGAACATCCCTTAGATCCCTTCATGGAAGAACTAGGGTAATGATTTTCAGATGCACTTCCCATGGTGTTACAGGATCCCTACTCGTGGGAACCCAGCCCTCCTTCACTGCATAAGCTCTGGGTCTGAGAAGTGTCTAATAAGATCCAGAAACCAGGCCAGAGATCATGAATATTTATTGATCCAGCTGCCCTCAAAATCCTTGGCTGTATTTTTATTGTACAAATGAAGCAATGCTCTTGAGACCGCTGGTCCATCTTGGCCCTGGGTTGGTTTCTTCTACAGCCTCTCTCCATGGCTCATAATCTTCTCTGTGGGTCTGTGTGTCCATATTCCCTCTTCTTATGAGGACTCCAGTCGTATTGAATTAGGGCCCACCCTAATAAGCTCATTTTAATGTAATTACCTCTTTAAACCCCTATCTTCATATCCAGTCATATTATAAGGTTAAGAAATCAACATATGAGTTTCCAGGGACATGATATAGCCCATGCCATCCTGCTTGAGCTTGCCAAAGACTATGGGTCCCCACCTGTCACCCAAGACAGGGTCCACATTGCCAGCCAGCTGAAGGGGATCAGCTCCAACAACCCAGCCCTACTGCTAGGAGAGTTTCTGCCTCTTGCTGGTCTCCCTGAGGTCTATATAGGGAGAGTTTACTGAGGCATGAGGGAGAGAGTCCTTGAGCATCACCTGTTCAAATCACCTTTCTTCAATTACATTATGATATCACTCAGACAATTCACCTGTTATAAGATTTCAAACACAAAATATATGCTAAGGGAAAAAAGGTTTATTTTTGAACATGAATTATCCATTTTATAAAATATCTTCCATTACATCAATTTTGATTTATTTTTATTTACCTATGAATGGATGCATTGCAATTTTTAAAGGCAATATCCGTATTTTCTGACATAAAATTTCACACAGTCATTTTTTTCTACTGATCTTTTAACTAAACTTATACAAAACAATTTCCTAGTCAGAATTTAAAACAGAGATGGGCTGGGCGCAGTGGCTCATACCTGTAATCCCAGCACTTCGGGAGGCCAAGGTGGGCAGATCACCTGAGGTCAGGAGTTCAAGATCAGCCTGACCAATATGGAGAAACCCTGTCTCTACTAAAAATACAAAATTAGGTGTGGTGCTGCACGCCTGTAATCCCAGCTACTCAGGAGGTTGAGGCAGGAGAATCACTTGAACCTGGGAGGCGGAGGTTGCGGTGAGCCAAAATCATGCCATTACACTCCAGCCTGGGCAACAAGACTGAAACTCTGTCTCAAACACAAACAAACAAACAAACAAGAAACAGAGATGCAATAAGCTTCAGAGGTAGAGACAGGAGATGCATTTTTAATAATATAGGTATAATTATCAAAGAGCCCAAATCCACCTTACATGTTGAAAGCATTAAATTATATATTATTTATTTAAAATAAAATTTTGAAATCTGAGACCTACACACACAAAAAAGAATAGTTTTAGCAGTAGTGTTTATTTTACTGTACTTTTCACTCTATGCCTAATTGAGGATGTAGTGTTCAGCTACACTGTTCTTTCATTTCCCTCCTATTTTCTCCCTCTTATGGAAATAAACACTGCTAAACTTTCAGATGAAGTGCAGTATTAACTTTTATCAGATGGTCCAAAGCCCAAAATGGATTTTGAACCTCATTCCAGGGAGGGCAATATATCTTTATAAGTTTCATCACATGAAAGAAAAAAAAGATAACAAAATAAAACATTACCTTGGCTAAATTTTCTCAAGCTGTTGCCAGAAACTACAGAAAACTGTCTGGTATTGCAAATACACTATAACATAGTAAGATAGTTTTATGTAACAAGATCAGTAGTTGAAGGTAATTTCTGTATAGTTAAGTACCAGAGGACACAAGTAATGTTATGTTTATCATAGACAATTTTCTAAAGTATTATTACTATATGTATTCAAGCATATACACTCAATCACAAAAACATGAAAAGGTATGGAATTTTAGGTAATTACAGAGTAAGTGTTTGCAAAACAATAGTTTTGCTTGCCATCTAGAGAAAATATTGCTAAAACATTTGCCAAAAACAGAATTGCCTCAAAATAAGTCAGTCTTCTACTTTTGCACCTATAACACTGAACTGAAAGGTACAATTTAGTATGCTTCCATGAATCCACGCTCATTTCTAATTATTGGTGAATGTGTATAAGTATTTTGAGGTTTTAGCATTTCTAGACTAAACCTTACTCCCCTGGCTACCTCATTTCCTACCACGACCAAGATCATTCTAGTGTTATCCCTCCTTAATTTAGGGCCTTAGGCATTGTGCTTTACCTCTGTTACATGCTACCCTCCACACCCAACCCCACACCATACCATACCACACCACACCACGCCACACCACACCGAATATATATGGACCTGGGTCTGGAAATTGGATAGCATATAACATTACAGAGCAAGCATTAGAATCAAAGAGCTGAGACAGAAGATAAAGCCCCTGTTGTCTGCACTGTTTCCATTCAAACTAAAGTGGGGTGCCACAGACACTGTTCTCAGGGAACGTGTCCATTTCTAGGAAAGCCAGCCAGAACAGAGGCTGTTCAGTCAACAGTTACAGACCACTCTGACTGTGCAATATGCTATTCCAAGCACTAGTGGGGATGCATATATCCCTGCCATTAAGATATTTATAGTCCAGTTGGTGAAGATAATTTTATTAGCAGGCATCCAGAAAGAATAACCTTAGCATGGCATTGAAGTGGGTGGAAGTGGCACTCAGCACGCTAAAGAGATGCACAATGAGAGCCAAGCATCAAATAGATTAAGCAAATTTCTAGAAAATGGAGACTTTTGAGGTTAAGATTTCTTTATGTCTCTTTATTAAATAAAGAAACCAGTTGTCTTTCTTATCTGACTCCTTCTTTCTTGATGAAATTATAAAACTTTTTACCTGAAGTAACTTTTTAAATACCCCATTGCAAGCAATGTGCTAACTGTAAAATATTGAGCTAAGCAAAATAAAGTGCTTCAATCCTTGTCATATTAGCATTCAGAATGCATTTAAGCTGTAATTAAAACACATTTTTCTTTGAATGCACATTTAATATGCACAGCAAGATTGATTAAATACCTCCAGCAAGCTGATCTTTTAAGTTTTGGTTTCCAAGATGGCACACGCATTGATTCAGTTTCCCGCTTGGGATTCTTTCACTGTCTTCATCCCTCACATGCTCCAGCAGAGGGCCCTCCAGTAGCAGCAGAATGCCGAAACACAGAAATGGAGTAACAAATCCCAGAACTGCATATTGTAATATATGGTGCATATTATACCATTTAATTATAAATTGTTAACCTTTTTAGTAAGACTGTTTTATTTTACAGAATGGGGAAGAAATGTGACCTCAAGATTAGGATTGAAAGTTGGGAATCAGAGGCTATAGGTCTAACTTTGCTTTGAGCTACTCACATAAACCAAGACAAATTTCCTTGTGTTTAATTCCACAATGGATAATTTTCACTTTCATTTGTTGATGAGGGCTAATAAAATAAATGAGGTGTTCCTTCAAGTCTGGATTTTGTCTGAATGTGCTGGGGTAAGGAAAACAGCGTTTGTCTCCCCTATGCCTTTATTTTTTCTTATAAAAATAGTGCCATTAAAATTTAAGTGTCCTTCAAAATGTTATATGTAGGAAGCTTCAAATTATTGTATGCATTATACCACTTGTTGCCAATTTAACCCAATTACTATTCTCCTTTTACTTTTCAGTTAATCTCTGATTGTACATTAGACATCTGTGAAAGATCAGGAACTATGTTCAGCCATTTTTGGCAAAACCCTATGGAGATATGTCTATTGGAATTGAGTCATCAGAGTATACAATCATATTAGGGAACTTGAAGGGCTTCCTTCACTGAACTTCATTAAAACGAACTTCCCTTGATCATTAAAATACAGTTTGACTTTGTAGCAGCATTTTTTGGTGAGTGTAGGCCTTTTGTGAAGTATCATTGAAGTTATCACTAAAATATCTTTGATCTGAGATTTTATGTAGAATTGCTCATGGAAATAGCACACCATTTTTGCAGGGCTTTATGCTATCAATGCATACAGAGGCTGTAAACGCATATTATTTTATAAAACATAATCTTTAATTGATTTAAAGTAAATATAAAAAATTTGCTCCTTCATATCTAATGGGAATATACTGAAAGAGTTGGTTTTAACTTTTAATTAACTGAATTTTCCATACAAGAGATAAAGTGCTTATGGTTTATTAAGAAGAAGAGAAAGGGTTAGGTCATCATCCAAAATTCACGACCCTTCATTCAGACTAATAAAAATGTTGATAAATATTTCATCAAAAACTGAAATCATAAAATGAAACACTTTGTAATTGTTTCAAGAGCCACAGTAATGTGCATTCACTAAAACAATGCATATATTGGCAAGCCTTTTTCAGCCTGCCATTTTAGGATACAGTGCTAAGGGCTCAATAACTTGCACATATGTCACAACCTTTCAAAAAATTAAGGAAAGAACACAAAGTTTGAATACCAAGTTTGCAATAATAATCACCAGGTGATTTCAAGTCCAGAAACAATACTGGGGAGTTTATTTTCTAATCTAGAAATGGTGTATCTGTGCAGGATCAAATGAAACACTAGAGGGAAAAATTTTGCAAGGTATGGTTCAAAGTAACAGCTATTTATATGAGTGGTTACTGTGTGTCACACACTACTGCTATTTCTATTTCCAAGAATTTTGTGGACTTAAAAAATACCAAAGGATAACTGATTATCATATTTCTATCTATCACAAAATGGAAAGTTAGGGATTGAAATGATTAGTGCATTTTTGAATATATAGCTGGTGTTTATCATTGATAGACATTAGTTTTTATGGATATTGCTCTACCAGCGGGGTGAAAGCCGATATACTCTAAATTCTCAACACCTGTTGGATATCTGGCAGGCTCGCTGCACAGATAGTAGTAACTCATCAATCCATTTATTCACTCAAAGACTTCGTGTGTGTGTATACTACACACCAGGGCTTATTATGATGTGAACACATAAGGTTAACAAGACAAAGTTTTTTATCTAATGAACTCAAGCAAACTAATAAATTATAATATAACTTCCAGTAAAGAAATATGCTACAAATAAAATAAACCAAGCAGAAAGAGTGTTGGGGGGACTGCTGATTTAGATACAGTCCTAAGAAACAGCATCTCTGAGGACGGCCCATTTGGGCAGAGCCTGCAGGAAGGACCAAATTCAAACATAATATCAATATAAGGAAAGTTCCAAACAACAAGAACAGCAAGTATGGATGCTCGAAGTAAAGAAATTCTTGGAAACAGAAGAAAAGGCCATGAATTCAGCTGAGCAAGTGAGACAGAGAGAGGGAGGAGGCTGATAGAAAATGTACTCAGAGAGGTGGGTAAAGAACAACTCCCACTTGTAGAGACAGTAGGGATATGGATTGGGTTTTATTTTGAGCATGAGGGGAAGCTATATATGAGTTTTCAATAGAATCATGACAATCTGGTTTTCACGGTTAAAAGAGGTTTCTAGCCGTTCCGTGGAATAAGGACTCAGAAGTTATCAAAAGTGCAAGCAAGTAAAATTAGGAAGTTATTGTAGTTCTCCACGAGAGCAATAGCAAAAGATTGAACACATGTAGTGGTAAGGATCAAATTTTGTAACTTGGCTATAGAAATGACAAAATACCCTTTTAGCACTGGGAGGAAAGTATGTTTAAAAAACAAGAGTGATCACTATATTTTCCACGTAGGCAACTGGAAAAGGAGAGACTGACAACAAATTGAATCTAGTGTCTTTCTTGTATGCCATGGGATCTAGACCAAGGTTTTACTTCGGACAGTCGAATCTGAAATGCCTTATTAAACAATCAAATGGAGATGAAACAGTCACCTGAGGCTCAGTGCAGAGGCCAGAGCTGTAGATGGAGATGCAAGATCTGGCATTTATTATTCACAGATATTACTTCATTATTTATAGATATAAGTCCTGGAAATTACCAATGTAATATCATATTTAAAACCAAGAGTCTGAATGGAATTACTTGATGGCATAGTTCACAGAGACCAGCAAAGAACACAGAAGGCTGAGACCAGGGCATATCAACCTAACATTAGAAGTCAGGCAGAAGAACGAGAGCCAGCACAGGAAATGGGGTCTGAGCAAGTAGGGCAGTAGCAGAAACTATTATAAGTGTGATGTCCAAGGTGCAAAGTGAGACAAAGGGGGCAAGAAGGAGGACCTTGTGACTGCTTCAGTGCAGAAACCATTGATATACAGTAGGGAAACCACTGCTGACTCTGATGGGGAGTCTAGGTAAGGCATGGTGAGGGCTTTCAATAAGACTGTAGCAAGGGAGAGGAGCAGGAGGAAAATATAAACTGAACACTACGTAACAAAGTAAAATCATACAGCCCAGAAACCAAATGATCCACAACCAAGGATGAAACAATAGTGCCATTCTCTAAGTAGAAAACACAAAGGAATATGCACATTTTAGGAAAACTCTGTAAGTTCAGTTTCAAACATATTGAGCTTGAGGTTTCTGAAGCATCATGGAGCTCAACAGCGACTCGAGACTGGCCTCAGCCAGAATTAAAAGCACACACAGAAAATAGAGTTTTCAGGAGCATCAACAAACAATTTAAAGAATGTATTGGGCAAAGTGAGCCTGCCCTAGAAAATTAGAAGGGAGACAACTAAGAGAATATATTGACACATATGTGAAGTATGCCTTTTGAGTGACGATGCTGTTTCAAATTTCCTTGTCTTAATCTTTCCCAAACTTTTTCAATCTGGCTCCAAATTTGTGCATTAAGAACAGATGGATATATCGTTAATTTCCTCCCACTGTGATCAAAAGAAAGAAAAGAAGGCTCTGCAAGAGTATACACACACACACGAACAAACACACAGACACACTCACACAGATATACTTCACCCTTGAACAATGTGAAGGTTAACAATGTGAAGTATCAGTCCCTGAGCAACCGAATATCCACATACAACTTTTGAGTCCTCCAAAATTTAACTACTAATATCTTACTTTTGACCAGAAGGTCTACCAATAACATAAATAATCAATTAACACATATTTTTGTACATTATATATACTGTATCTTGTATTCTTACAATAAAGTAAGCTAGAGAAAAGAAAATATTATTAAGAAAATCATAAGAAAGAGAAAACATATTTCCTATGCCTTAAGCGGAAGTGAATCATCAGAAAGGTCTTCATCTTCGTCTTCTTCACACTGAGTAGACTGAGGTGGGAAAGGAAGAGGCAGGGTTAGTCATGCTGTCTCAGGGGTGGCAGAGGCAGAAGTAAATCCACATATGTATACACACACACATACACACACATGCATATATGTATACATATACTTTTTTTCTACATAAACCAAGTTCTCTTGGGACACAGACTTTCTGCAAATATTGATGAGTTGGGGCATGATAGCAGAAAGAAGAGAGATTCTGAAGCAAGCCAATCTGACGTTGAATTCTGCTTATCCTTCTTTTTCATTGGATAGCCTTTGGCAATTTACTTCATCTCCATAACTCAGATTTCTTATCTACAGAGGGAGGATAATTAAACAAACTGCACTAGGTTGTTGTAGATACTGCATATAATAATGTTTGTAAAATTTCTACCACGGTGCTTGGTGCATAGATGCTTAACAGGTGTTAGTCTTTGATATGGTTTTGTTGTGTCCCCACCAAATCTCAACTTGAATTTTACCTCCCAGAATTCCCAAATGTTGTGGAAGGGACCCAGGTAGAGGTAACTGAATCATGGAGGCTGATCTTTCCCATTCTATTCTCATGATAGTGAATAAGTCTCATGAGATCTGATGGTTTTATCAGGGGTTTCCGCTTTTGCTTCTTCCTCATTTTTCTCTTGCTGCCACCATGTAAGAAGTGCCTTTCGCCTCCCACCATGATTTTGAGGCCTCCCCGGATATGGGGACCTGTAAGTCCAATTAAACCTCTTTTTGGTCCCAGTTTTGGGTATGTCTTTATCAGCAGCATGAAAACGAACTAATAAAGTCTTCTTCCAATCCCTCCTGAGGGTATTTTAGAGACTTCCTACTTCAATAAAACCTGAGTTCAAGAACATACCAATTGTGCTTTCAATCTTTTTCATAGTTTAATAAATATACTTGGGAAAAGTTGAAATCACACATATTAATAGTTTTTGTTGTTTAGAAATGCCATTACTTTTTATTGAGTTAAAATTTATATACAGTGAAATACACAGAATTTACATGTATAGTTGGATGGCTTTTTATATATACCTGTGTAACCACCATTCCAAACAAGATATAGAGTATTTTCATCACACCAAGAAGTTCCCTCATATATCTTGATAATGGTGAGCATCTTTTCATGTGCTTATTGCCCATTCCCATATTTTATGAATTGTCTATTCATGCTTTTTGCCCAATTTTTATTAGGGTGTTTGTCTTTATTGATTTGTAGGAGGCTTTGTTTGTTGAATACGTGTCCTCTCTACCATATGAATAAATTTCTTCCATCTGTGCATAGTCTTTTCATTCTCTTAATGATGTTTCTGATGAGCTGAGATTTTTAATTTTGATAGAGGCCAATTAATAACGTTATTTAAATTTTAAATCTAGTACTTTTGTGTTCTTGCTAAGAAATCATTGCATACTTCACAGTTGCAAAGACATTTTCTTCCCTTTTCATCTAGAGATTTTAAAACTTTAGATTCATGTTTAGATGTATAATCCATCTAAAATTATTTTTATAATAAACAATTTTTAACAATGTACTTTTTTGTATTATGATGTATTCTAGAATTTTTTCAGTGGCTATACTCTCAAATGTTTTATCACGTGATGAGATGAGGTTTATGATGAAGCGTTCAAATGTTAAGTTTGTAATATAATTTCCCTTCTGAGCAAACACATTTCTAATCCTACCTCATTGACTAGTTGCCTTGTAAGTTAGCTGAAATGTGATTCAAATAAAAAATACTGCACTTTCTGGAATAAAAACAGAAATAAATACCAAGATGAACTGTCAAAGCCACACAACTACATGAAAATTAAACTACTTGCTCCAGAAAGATGTTTGGATGAATAATAAAATGTAAGAAGAAATAAAAAAACTCTTAGAAACATAAAAATAGACAGAACATACCCAAATCCATGGAATGCAGCAAAAGCAATGTTAAAACCAAAGTCCAGCACTAAATGCCTACATCAAGAAGATAGAAAGATCTCGAATAAACAATCTAACATCCACCTAAAGGAACTAGAAGAACAAAAACAAACTAATCCCAAAGCTATCAGAAGAAAAGAAATAACTAAAATCAGAGCCACGCTAAATGAATTGAGACCCCCAAAAACACACAAAGGATGAGTGAAACAAAAAGTTGCTTCTTTGAAAGAATAAACAAGATTGCTAAACCATTGTAGATTAACAAAGAAAAAAGAGAGATGATCCAAATAAGCACAATGAAGAAGAAAAAGGTGACATTACAGTAGATCCCACAGAAATATAGAAGAACTTCAGAGGCTTTTATGAGCATCTCTGTGTGCACAAACTAGAAAATCTAGAGGAAATGGATAAATTCCTAAAAACATACAACCTCCCAAGATTGATCCATAAAAAAACAGAAACTCTAAATGGACCAATAACAAATAAGGAAATTGAATAAGTAATTTAAAAATCTACCAATAAGCAAAAAGAAGCCCAAGGTCAGATGGATTCATAACCAAGTTCTGCTAGACATACAAAGGAAGAGCTGATACCAATCCTGCTGAAACTATTCTAAAAAATCGACAAGGAGAGATTCCTCCCTAGCTCATTCTATGAAAGCATTATCATCCTGATACAAAAATCTGGCAAAGACACACAATAACAACAGGCCAATATCCCTGAGAAACACAGACAAAAAAAATCCTCAACAAAATACTAACAAACCAAATTCAGGAGCACATAAAAGTTAATTCACCATGCTCAAGTAGTCTTTACTCTTGGGATGCAAAGTTTTGTTCAACCTACACAAGTCAATAAATGTGATTCACTACATTAACGGAATTAAAAACAAAAACCAAATGATCATCTCAATACATGCCAAAAAAGGCTTTTGATAAAATCCAAACAAACCTTCATGATAAAAACCCTCAACAAACTAGACATTGAAGGAACATACTTCAAAATAATTAGAGTCATCTCTGATGAAACCACAGCCAGCATCATATTGAACAGGCAAATGCTTGAAGCATTCCTTTCAGAAACAGGAGCAAGACAAGGATATCCACTCTTACCACTCCTATTCAATATAGTATTAGAAGTCCTAGCCAGAGGAATCAGAAAAAGGGAAGGATTAAAAAAGATCCAAACTGGAAAAGAGGAAGTCAAATTATCCCTCTTTATTGATGTGTGATTTTATACCTAGAAAACCCTAAAGATTCTGCCAAAAGGCTCCCAGAACTGATGAACAACTTCAGTGAAGTTTTAGGATATAAAGTCAATGTACAACAATCAGTGGCATTTCTATTCACCAAAAACTTTCAAACAGAGAGGTGAATCAAGAAAGCAACCCCATTTATAATGGCAACAAAAAATAAAATACTGTAACCAAAGAGGTGAGGGATCTCCACAAGGAGAACTGCAAAACACTGCTGAAAGAAATCATAGGTGACACAGAGAAATGGAAGAGCAGTCCATGCTCATGGATTAGAAAAATCAGTATCAATAAAATGTCCATACTGCCCAAAGCAATCTGCAAGTTCAATGCTATTTCTGTTAAACTACCAACATCATTTTTCACAGAATCAGAAAAAACTAAACTTCATATGGAACCAAAAGAGAGACTGAATAGCCAAAGCAATCCTAAGCAAAAATAATAAAGCTGCTGGTATCATATTATCCGATTTCAAACTATACTACAAGGCTATACTAACAAAAACAGCATGGTACTGGTAACAAAAACAGAAACACAGAACCACTGAACAGAATAGAGAACTCAGAAATAAACCCATACACCTGCAACCAACAGATCTTTTACAAAGTTGACAAAAATAAACAATGGGGAAGCAACTCCCAATTCAATAAATGGTGCTGAGAAAACTGGCTAACCATATGCAGAAAAATGAAACTGGGCCCTTATCTCTCACCCAGATACAAATATTTACTCAAGATGTATTAATGATGTAAATGCAAGACCTCAAACTATAAAAATCCTGGAAGAAAAGGAAATGCCATTCTAGATATTGGCCTTGGGGAAGAATTTATGACTAAGTCCTAAAAAGCAATTACATCGAAAACAAAAATTGACAATTAGAGTCTAACTAAACTAAAGAGCTTCTGCACAGCAGAAGAAACTATCAACAGACTAAACAGAAAATTTACAGAATAGGACAAAATATTTGCAAACTATGCATCCAACAAAGGACTAATATCCAGAATCTATAGTAAACCTAAACAAATCAACAGAAAAATAACCCCATTTAAAAGTGAGCAAAGAATATGAACATACACTTCTCAAAAGAGGTCAAACAACTATCCAACAAACATATGAAAAACTGCTCAACATCACTCATCAGAGAAAGCAAATCAAAACCACAATAAGATACCATCTCATACCAGTCAGAATGGCTATTATTAACTAGACAATAAAATAATAGCTGCTGGCAAGGCTATGTTGAAGGGAATGCTTACACACTGTGAGTGAGAATATAAATTAGCTCAACCACTGTGGAAAGCAATTTGGAGATTCCTCAAGAACTAAAAATAGAACTCCAGCCGACCCAGCAATCTCATTACTGAGTATATACCCAAAGGAAAAGAAATCATTCTACCAAAAAGAAACCTGCATTCATATATTATCACAGAACTATTCACAGTAGCCAAGACATGGAATCAATCAATCAACCAATCAATGGCAGATTGGGTAGAGAAAATGTGGTACACATACACCATGGAATACTATGCAGCCATAAAAAAGAATGAAATCAGGTCCTTTGGAGGAACATGGATGCAGCTGTAGCCCATTATCCTAAGTGAATTAACACAGGAACAGAAAACAAAATACCACTTGTTCTCATTTACAAGTGGGAGCTAAATATAGTGTACACATGGACACAAAGATGGGAACAATAGACACTGGGGACTACCAGAAGTGGGAGGGAAAAAGAGGGCAAGGACTGGAAACTTATCTGTTGGATTCTATGTTCACTATCTGGGTGACGGAAAGAAGCCCAAACCTCAGCATCACGCAATATGCCCTTGTAACAAACCTGCACATGTACCTCCTGAATCTAAAATTAAAATTAAAATTAAAATAGATATGCTGCACTTTGTATTCCTAAAGTTAAAAAAGAAAGAGACGTGTGTTTCACATTAATACTCCTTAAAAATGTTTAGCAACATCAAAAATTTTAACAACAATATTAAAAAGAGCAAATTTTTTAGATGCACATAAACATTTTCAGTGATTAGTAATTAGCAAATGTACTGTGTTTTTAAGAGTTATACCTTTAGAATCCACTTACAATGTCTGAGGAAATACAGATTCAACCACAGATTTCAGGGGAAACATAACTTTATAATCTGAATTACATAAAGCAATTCACAAACCATTTCTTGTTATTTTGTGCCATGGTGAAAACACATCCAGGACCTCAGATTATTTTTATATTAACCTTTCAGAAGACAATGATTTCTAAAGTTGAAAAGTGAGAGGAAGTCCATTTCATCACTCCATAATAAAAAAAAATAGTATTTCTGTAAATTAAAGTAAGAAAATGACCAATTTAAGTGGTCTGACATTTGTCATTTTGCATTATGCTCCTTGAAGTTATAGTTTATAAAATGTGTCGATTTTATAATTAAGCAAACAAGTACCAATTTGATATCAGTCTTCACATATACTACTAAACCAGTGGCTCTTCCCTGCTGTCTACCTGATCTTATATATTCTAACTTGGTGCTGATGATCTGTAAATATCCCCTCTGCACCTTCCTGCTGTTCACATGCAGACCTGGGTCCACAGTTAAACTCCCTATTTGCTATTGCTTGCCATCAATGCTGCACCCATACTGGGGAACTGAGGCGAGCTGCGAGGATACAGGGTGCTGGACCCCCAAACCAGCCCCATGGCCTGTGGGTAAAATAAGACCCAATTCAGCTGGCACTGGCTGATGCTACTGGAAATCCACATCCTTTCAAATTCTTCGTAAATATTCTGGAGTCCCCAGGAGTGCTGCACCTGCTTCTCTGGACTATACCATCCCTGCCAAATGTCTGTTTTTCCTAATTTAGTGGACTGAGGTGGCAGCTCCTGTTGCCACTGATACAAAAGAAAATCGGTCCTGTCCAGGCCTCCTCTCTCTCCCTGCCAAGCGGTGTGCAGGAGCGGTGCACACAGCAGATCCTAGCGTTGGACACCCAGAACACTGCCTCTGTCTACCGCTGCCAAGCCACCAGCACCTGTGCTGCTGATGAGCGGACACCTGGAACAATTGCAGCAAAACTACAGTTTGAGCTTTTATGTACTTTTTAAAATATGGCTTTCCTGTCCTGAAGCGCAGACTGGTTTTGTAGGCACTTGGCTTGGGGAGACCCAAGCAGAAATGCATGCTGTGCTCAGAGCCAGCACTTAGCTCTGCTCTTATCACTGCCCTAACCCATATCGGCAGGTTCCTTCTTTTGTTTTCCTTACACTCAGTCTGTCCTAGAAGTCTCTTTGTTAGCACATACGGAAGGGTCACCAAAGGAGCAATGTCACCAGCACCCCAGGTACTTGAGGCATGATTGTCGCATTAGTGTGTCCTGGGGCTTGGAGAAAAACAGACCGGCACCAAACACTCCTCTGGGAACGCAGAAACATCAAAGTCCCTCATCCGTACACCTGCCACTCAACCCTGTTTCCTCTGGCTTTCTTCCCTGATTCTAATCCCCAGCTGCTAACTGCAGTCTCTCTGAAGCCCTCTGCTTTTCCATTTCCAGAGGATGTGCTCTTTGGGCTCTGGCTGTGGGCAGTTCTCTCAGCCACTGGTTCCACATTCTCCACACTCTGCAGCCCTCCGAAAGAGTCTGAAAAGCTTCGACTCTAACGTATACCATCCTTGGGGAACCACATTTACCCGGGAGGCAGGCAGTTCTGGGCACCTGAAACTCCTGTCAGGAGGACCCCACCCAGGGGCTTCCTTGCAGAGGAGACCTCTCCAGGCCTCAGCGACTGTTCCAAACAGTCCCTCCATCAATGCTGCATTTCTGGGAGGAAGCACAGTCCTGGAAATATTGCCCCATCTCCACCCATAGAAGCCTCATTTGTGGTGGAAAACGGGTAAAGGCACAAGAGCTTTGCAGGGAAAAAAGGTCTGCAGGAGGAACTCCTCTTAGCTTTTTAATGGGGAAGACTAGACCCTACAGAGAAGGTGCTATTGTGAAATCACTTCATGTGCAACTCAAGGGATTTGTTGTTTTAATTTGAATAGAAAATGGCCAGTAAAATTATGGTTCGAGAAACACTGTGAGTTTGAAATAATTATGCTTCACCTTCTAAAAGATCTCAACTGCTCTCTTCAAGTAATTCCTTAAAACTGGGAGACGAGCTCATCGGTTGGCACAGCCAGATAACGTGGAACTCACCCGAACTGAAATGAGCCGCTCGCCTCCATTGGGACTCTGTTGGCAGTACCTGTGGGGCTCTGGCCTTAGAACTCCATGTGTGGGAACACAAAATAGAGGGAGCTCGCCTTTGAAAAAAGGACTTCCTGCTTCTCTGTTTAGATAATGCCAGCATAAATCATATACGAGAGCTGTGAACACAGTACAGCGATTCCTGGTAGAACTTCCGTTTCTCCTCCATAATCACCCCCACCCAGTGTATCTGATGGAAGGCTCCTACCTGGCCGGAGAGTCGCTGGCATCTGGGGAGAGGCTGCTGCGGCCCCTCCCAGTTCGTCCACTGTTATTGGGACACCATTCTTCCTTCCAGCCCTTCAGTCCTCAATGGGCTTCCCAGTCTCTCATACCTAAATGTTACCTTTCGTTTCAGTATAGCTTTACCAACGAGGGATGCAGCCCTCTTCAAACCCTCTACTGAAAAGGAGCTGTTTTCTGCCAGGATCCACACTCTCGGCCCTGCGTCCACAGTGTGGACTTTCCAATGGATGCCTCCTTGTCCTGACACCTGGTCTCCCTACCCCCTCTTGCCTCCAGCGTGGTTCTTATGACCCACCCACCCCCCACAACAAATGCATTCCCAGGGGTCTCCACCTGAGCACTACAGCTGTGATGTGGAGAGGCCCTGCCCATTGTAGGATGTTCAGTAGCAGCCCTGGCCTCCATGCCCTAGAGGCCACTAGCACCCCTACCTCAGGCCAGGAGCACACTGACAGTGCTCCACCTCAGCTCCAGCACACATCTCTCACTGGGAGGGGTAGTAGTGGAACCCACTCCGGCCCATGCACAGGCTAGGAGAACCAAGGGCTGCCAGGGTAGCATATGTTTGTAGGGGTAAGGGGCTGTCCAGGAGCCTGTGGGCCAACACCTCCACCCCTTTCTCAATATTGACCACCTCTTGCTTAGGGTCCAGCTTGAAAATGTTTGCTTTGGTGCTTATGATCTTGTGTAACTGCAGTTGTCCCAAAGGCAGTAGCTTGGGGCAACATGGCTATACATTTGACATCCACTGTCGGGTGGACCACATTCTATTAAAGGAAGTCATTTAAAAATCCCAGTTCATGGAATCATGCACCCACTGGTTGATAGGCTTCACTTCAAATACATGACTAGAAGACACGAAGCTGATCATTTCTGAATATTATGTGACATGAAGATGTAGATTCTAGGATATTAATGTTTTTCTCTGTTTCTTACATGTACCTGCGCCTTGCTGATCATTCTAAATGTTTGCATGATGTTGCTTGGTGGCTAAGCCATTGAATGCTTTAGTTAGGCAGTTTTACACTTCAGTAAAATGAATTAAATGCAACTTAAATTAGCAACTTTCCAGAAAATGAAGTGTAGTTCATGATCAAGCTGCAACTTCATTTAATGCCGACTATTTATTGGTTTTCTGCTGCATGGTCATTTTATTACCTGAAAGATATTAGAAAGATGTGTATAACAAAAATATTATAGAGAGAAAGATATTGTTATCTCAATATTCCTGTTACTTAAATTAGGACACATGCATGCACACACACACACATAGACATGGAGAGAGAGCCCCAGAGAGCTCTCTGCATTCAGTCATGCTGCATCTCCAGGTGGCTTTATCTCAGCCAAGGGAGGATGATCGCTGTGATCATTATGCTTTTCCCTTGACCATGATCCAAATTTAGCCAGACACTGAGACAGATGAATGGTTCATCCATCATGATCAAATTGGAAAACATAGTGGAAAGGTGGCCTTTTTATCCCCAAATGTCTAGTTCTCTTTCCAAGTAGCCTCACTTATTCATACCCATGCAAATGAGATGGACGTGGAGATGTATTTGGAAATTCACAGTATAGTTCCAAATTCAGAGATGTTGGGACACCAAGGAAGGATTCCAACCAGAAATGGTTCTTAAAATATCAAGAAACTTTCAGTTAAAAATATTTGTATTCCCCAGGGAAATAAAATCTACCTAATAGTGAAACTATGTTTTAGCATACTAAAGAAGATAAATCTGAAAATAAAAAGAAATATAATTATTAATACAGATGTGGAAGCATAAAAAGAAATGTTCCAAGTAAGTTCAACCTTGAAACACTGTGTAGGCACAGATCTCTGGTGTCAGCTATGTGCCTGTGGGCCCAAGAAAGACTCTCTGCCCATGCCTGGAAGCTGCTCTCATCTCTGTACCCACTGCACTGCATCCCTCTCCCACGCCCTGCAGAGAGAGCTGCATGGCAGGAGGGCACCCATTCTCATTGTCCTGGCTGCCTTTGATGCCCCTTCAAGACTTCCTTTTGAGTGTGGAAGGAAGGATAGAGTTGGTTTTATTTGCCTTTGAATCTAGGAAATACAGTGGTCTGTACAGATAACTGTCAAAGGCAGAGGTCTTTTGTGCAGAATGACAGTGATGGTTTTAAAGCCTGGTTTTCAATGGGCAGCCAGCTCTTCCCACTGGCCAGCCTTAGTCTTTCACCTGGGTTTTCCTAGGCCTGCCCCTTTGGGGAATGTGAGGGAGTCACTCCCCTCTGAGTGCAAGCGGAGATCTCACATAAGAGGGTGACGTCTGTTCCATCAGTCTAAGAAGGAAGACAGGCTTAACCTGTCAAACCGACATGGTTGGCTGGTGATTCTGAATGAAACCCACCTCCTCCCCACAAACGTCCCCCAGAAGAGGTCCCCATCACAGCACAGCTACTGGAAGAGCTGTTGTCAAATCATACTTCCCATCAGTAACATCAGTGGCCTTTGTCATATCCAGATGCACTAAGAATACTTCATCAGATTCGAAAAATTAATAAGCTAAGAAAAGCTTTTGACAATGCAGTTTTCAGAGCTCAAATGTCCCCTTTTCTTTCCATCTGGGCCAGCACAGTGTTCATTAACTTGACTATGCATCTTATCCTAATGTTTACCATGCACTAACTCTAAAAACATGGAACATTTTGCAATATATTTACACTCAAGATATTGTGTGCACATGACAAGTATCAAATATCATTGTGCGAGTGCCACTGGAAGCAGTTCCAAGGAAAGCTTGAGTCACAGGACCAACAAACATTTCATGAGCATCTTCTGCACAGCAGTCATTGCACCGGAGGCAGCACAGGGTACAGAACCAGCAGCTGCTCTGGAGCCAGGCAGATGTGGATTTGAATCCTGACCCTATCACCTGTCATGTTAGGCACAGTTCCCCCCTCTCTGAATCCCAGTTATCTAAGATCATAACATTACCCACTTCCCAGGATCTACATAAGGACTTAAACAGAGAGCAATGTTTATAGACTTTATAGCTGGTGCTAGCACTAAATTGCCATTTCCCTTCTCCTTCTATAGGAGCTGGGAGTGCAAGAAAATATAACAGTCCCCAAGCTCTCAGGAAGTTGCAGCTCTTCAGGAGCTCTTCATAATGCATGAATCGAGTTCACAGAATACAAAGCAATCAGTTGTGGGGGCTGATTACATAGTTACTATGTAAAAGCTGGAAATTAAAATTATTCAAATATCAATGGCAACCTAAAGCACATAATCATACCTCCAACAAGGTCTGAGATCTGTTATCAACCTCCTGTGAGAAGCCCTCCTCCTCGGGCTTAGAGTTCCTGTGTGTAGACACGTTACACAATGCCTACCGCATGAGTTCACCAGCATCTGTTCTTGACATAGGATGAGTTCCCAACCGTCCTTTAATGGGGTCTTCCCTTTCCTCTTCCTACTACTGCCACACATGGCCCACACCTGTGACAAGGGAAGAAAGACTCACTGCTGTTGTAGCTCAACAAGGAGCAAAAGCCTGTCCCTTGCAGAGGAGGAGTCACCCCACATCTTTAGTCACAAGCTGTGGGGGACAGAGGGGTGACCTTCTGTGGAGGCCAAGGACCCTGAGGCGCATCCTGAGCTCAGACCATGGGAAAGGGACAATAAGACATTTGCCTGATCCTATTCTGTCCTCTGTCCGGATATTACTATGTTGATGATTAGGTTGAACTATGCAAAACTGATGATTTTTGACCTACAAAAAATGGCCCATCACGTGATCCTGCCTGATCACTCCTGCCTAGCTACTGAAGCTCATCTCCCACAGACAGGCATCTCCCTGACTGGCCTGCTGGGTTAAAAGCCCCCTGGGAATCCCCAGCACAGCCTGAAAGCTGAACACTGCACTGACTTCACTGTGTTGAAGTGATGAGTGCTTCGGATGCCTCATTCTTAAATCCTTTAACAGAACACAGGGGCTTCTGAAAGGGCTACTCCCTGCTTCCAAATCAGTGGTGAGTGATTTGAAAACTACCTAAGACTGGTTCAACATTAGTTCTCAACAAGACTGAGTAGTCAAAATGACACAAACAATCTATCCACTTAGGTTATTTCATACACACACACACACATTTGTAAAGTAATTTTGTGATTAAAATTTTAATATGCCAATGCTTTGAGTAAAGACCAGCTCTAACCATCAGCTTCATTTAAAAATTCATTCATTAAATTTACCAAAATTCTATATATTTATAATGTACAACATGATGTTTTGAAATATGTCTACATTGTGGAATGGCTAAATCAGGCTAATTAACATACTTATCCTTTTTTGTGGTGAGAACACAAAATCTACTTGCTTAGCAATTTTCAAGTATACAATACATCATGATTATGGTCACCATGGTGTACAATAGATCTGAAATTATTCCTCCTGTCCAGCTGAAATTTTGTATCCTTTGACCAACATCTCCCCATTCCCCCACCCCCTGGCTTCTGGCAACCACCGTTCTACTCTCTGCTACTATGAGCTTGATATTTTTAGATTTTAGATATTTTTGGAGATCATGAGGTGCTTGTGTTTTGTGCTCATCGGCTTCCTTAGTTGGGAAGAGTGGAGAGGGACTTAAGTGTGACCTTGGGCCTAATTACAGTGTTTCTGGAAACTAACAACTTATTCTACAAGATTTAGGCCAGAATAACTTCCCTTTACTAATCTACTTAAAACAAACAAATGCTCTACCCTTGATTGAACATAAACCAAGCTCACCCCTCTGAAGTCCTTGCATTAATAGAGTATTGGGTTTCTGCAAACAACCTCTGTTTTTAGCCACTTAGCTGATGATCCAAGGTAGAAGGCACTATGCCCATTTTCCACAGCAACCAACTTCCAGGAAGAATGTGCTTAGTAGAAGTAAATAGCAGACACAGGGGCGGCCCAATGACACATCTATTTTGAGAGCAGTTGACCTAGATGTTCTAACACTGCAATTAGGACAGACGCTGGCCTGCACTGGGCTCTCTCAGACTATGTGTAGATGGGCTGGGTGGGGTATATGCTATTGGCCAACAGCAGTTTAGGGCCAGGGTCCTCTGGGGTGGTCTTGGGCTCTGAGATGAGACTCTAGTTTCAAGAGTGAGGGAAGCCAAAAACTCTGCAGTTTTGCAGGAAGCCAGAGTCTCTGCAGTCAGACTCCGGGTTTGAATCCTGGGTTGGCCACTTAGTTGTTTAATATTAGGCAAGTTATTAACCTTCTGCACTTCAGTTCTCAGATCACCAAGCTAGAGAGATCAATAATAAGGATAACGATGTGCTTCATGTAAAGAGTCTGACCTGCTTCCTGGCTCACAGTGAGAGCACAACTACAGTGTCCCCCTTATCCAAGCAGGATATGTCCCAAGATCCCCGGTGATGCCTGAAATCATGAATAGTACTGAACCCTCTCTATACAGTACTATACATGAATTTTTTTCCTTACTCACCATTTTATTGATTGAAAATTCATTCTTACCCTGGATCTTAGTATCTTCAATATACTTTTTTTAAAAAAATTTCTCATGTCAAGAACTTTAACCTTTCACTTAATGGAAGCACTTTATGACTTCTCTTTGGCATATCCAAATTGCTACGCTTGAGCTACTCAAATTGCTACTGAAATCACTACTCTTGATCACTGGGGCCATTAAGTAAACTAAGGATGACTAGAACACAAGCAATGTGATTCTGCAATAGTTGATCTGATAACCAAGACTGCTATGAAGTGAGTCACAGTGGGTGTCATAGACAGTGTGGAGACACTGAAGAAGGGGAGGATTCACATCCAGGTGGGATGGAGTAAGGTGGCTCGAGTTTTCTTTGCACTAGTCAGAATAGCTCACAATTTAAAACTTATAAATTGTTTATTTCTGGAAGTTCCTATTTTATATTTTTGGAACACAGTAGGCCACAGATAACTAAAACCTTGGAAAGTGAAACCTCAGATAAGGAGAGCTACTGTGATGATAGCCATATGGAATGAAGAAAAATCACTTATGAAGGTGGGATAGAATTGGAAAACTGGCCCACTCCCTCGATGCTACTGTTGCCATAGAAATGTAAACACCATTAAAAGCTTTCTCTTCTACAAAGAAATGTAATACTGTCACAAAGAAGAGAACATTCTTTATACAATAATAAAAACATGCACTTTCCCCATTAGTTTAGAAGTAACCTTAGTTGAAGTTGTATATGCCCCCAACTTGTGATTTCTTATCTGATGTCTTTACCCACATAACTAAGTGATCCTCCAGGGATAACAGGACTAATATGAACATTCACTGACTGTTACTATATAGGCACACCTCACATATTTTTAATGCTCACAAGTTACGAGCTTTAAAGCTAGGAGGTAAGTGCCTCCTAGCTGTCAACATTTTATGGGACACAGAGGTGGGAGGTAGTGAGTCCCTCGGCCACGCAACCTGTAGATGACCTGAACTCCAATGTGCCTGCTTTGTGTGCTCACACGTCACACCCACACTGGGCTCCCGCCATAGCGAACACACACATTCTTCATTATCTGCCTTGTGTTGTGTGAATTCTTCATCTGCCTGTATCAGGTACAGAATAAGAGGGAGAAATACTCTTAATCAGACCTCACAAAGAACCCTCCTGCAATCCAGGGGGTTTTATTGTGTGACCACATGGTGAAACATGGTTTGGCCAGGAAACTCCAATGCTGGGATTTCACTCCACTATGCCTAAATGGATTTCAAATTCTCATCCCTAAAATACACTGTGAGCCTTGATGACACCCAGCTGTGCTCCAAGGAGAAAACAAACAAACAAGTTTTTGGACAGGACACTTTAAGTTCTAGACTCTTCAGACCCTTTCTACTTGTCCTGAGATAACAAGTGTTGGCTATTTCACTTTTTTTTTCTTTGATGCAGAACCTTAAGCTTTTTAATACGTTTGGCAACTTCCCCACCTTTTGGTCTCCTTGGGATATAGCAACTCTTCCTCATCCGGAAGCCCAAAGGGCCAGAGGATCATTTTCCCCACTCCCCTTGCACCTGGGGTATAGGCAAATGTTCTATTTAGCAAAGGTGTGTCACCAGGGCAAAATCAGTGAAGCATCCATTCCAAGGGGTTGTAGCATCAGGGTGGCAGTAATATCCTGTTTCATGGGTGGCACTTGCCATTGACCCACAGCATCAGTAGAGGTAGCTGGCTGCAGCATCCAGGGTTCAGCAGCAGTGATGATGGCATTGGACTAATTCTGTGGTGTGCTTTTACTTGTAATTTTGGCTGCTCAACCCACCTTATATCCTGGCAAATCTCTAATTCATTCTCTAAACTACTGAGTCTTGTTGTGACCTACCTTTCTTTTGCTTAACCCATGTGATCGATTATTCACCTCAGTGTATCTATGTCCTTGCTATGTGAATATGTAGCTTTTCCCAGCATGAAGTGGAATCTATTTCCCTATCCCCTAAATCTTATCTTTCTGATTTTCTTAGGCCAAAAGAAAATGTCAGGAATTTAGTAATTTTTACTCTCAAGACAGAGTCACAAGAAGACTTACAAGCTCTCCACTAAGTGTCTTAGGAATCTTTTCAGCCACAATATAAATGCGCCTTGGCAACTCTGTTGGGCAGTGAACAACCTTGTCATCCAGAGGTAAGAAATCCCAGCTGAGGCATTCTACATATGATAGCTGACTGCTGTCTCACAGATTAAAAACAACAATAAAATGAGTCCAGCACAAATTGCCAGCCCACTGAGTCATGAGCTACATCACTGATTCTTGTTTTGTGGCACTATCTTTTGGAGTGGTTTGTTACACAGTAAAAGCTAATCGTTAAATTCAACCTTAGTTGGTTTCTGTTATTTACATCTAAGAACCTCAACTACCTTCTTAAAGTGTTGGGATAACAGGTGTGAGCCACTGCACCCGGCCTCATCCAGGATTTTTATAGTTTGAGATCTTACGTTCAAATCTTCAATCCATCTTGAGTGAATTTTTGTATTTGGAGAGACATAAGGGTCCAGTTTCATTCTTCTACATATGGCTAGCCAGTATTCCCAGCACCATTTATTAAATAGGTTATCCTTTTCCTATAGTTTGTTTTTGTCGATTTTGTTGAAAATCAGTTGGGTGTAGGTGTGTGGCATTATTTCAAGGATCTCTATCCTGTTCCATTGGTCTATGTGTCTATTTTTGTATCAGTACCATGCTGTTTTGGTTACTGTAGCCTTGTAATATAGTGTGAGGTAGGGTAATGTGATGCCTCTGATATTTTTCTTTTTGCTTAGGATTGTCTTGGCTGTTGTGGCTATTCTTTGGTTCCATATAAATTTTAGAACACATTTTTCTAAGTGTGCAAAATGACATTGATAATTTTATAGGAATATCATAGAATCTAGAAACTTATTTGCACAGTATAGACATTTTAGTGATATTGATTCTTCCAAACCACGAGCATGGAATGTCTTGTTTAATCTATAATGTCTTTCAGCAATTTTGTAGTTCTCCTCATAGAGATCTTTCACCCCTTGGTAAGATGTATTCCTAGCTATTTCATTTTGGTTTTGTGTGTGTGTGCATGTACGTGTGTGTGGGGGAGGGTGTGTGTGTGTGTGTATTATACATGGGATTACATTTTTGATTTGGTTCTCAGCTTACTGGCATATGGAAATGCTACTAACTTTTGTATGCTGATTTTGTATCCCAAGATTTGGCAGAATCTTTAGGGTTTCTAGGTATAGAATCATATCTTCAGTGAAGAGAGATAATTTGACTTCCTCTTTTCCAATTTGGATGCTTATTTCTTTCTCTTGCCTGATTGTTCTGGCTAAGACTTCCAGTGATGTGTTGAATAGGCGTGGTGTGAGTGAACATTCTTGTCTTCTTTCAGTTCTTAGGAGGAATACTTCCAGCTTTAACCCATTCAGTATGATGTTTGCTGTGGGATTGTCATAGATGCCTCTTATTTTGAGTTATGTTCCTTCAATGCCTAGCTTGTTAAGGTTTTTTTCTCATAAAGGAATGTTGGTTTTTATGCTTTTCCTGTGTCTATTGAGATGATCATATCATTTCTGTTTGATTTTAATTGTTTATGTAATGAATCACTTTTATTGATTTGCATATGTTGAACCATCCTTCATCCCAGGAATAAAGCCCATATGACTGTGGTGAATTCACTTTTTGATGTGCTGCTGGATTCAGTTTACTAGTTTTTGTTGAGAATTATGTTGAGGATTTTTGCACCTATGTTCATCAGGGATATTGGTCTGTAGTTCTTTTCTTATTGAGTCTTTGCCAGATTTTAGTATCAGGATGATACTGGACTCTTAGAATGAGTTAGGAAGGAGCCCCTCCTTGTCAATTTTTTTGGAATTGTTTCTGTAGGATTGGTACCAGCTCTTCTTTACATGTCTGGTACAATTCAGCTGCAAAGTCATCTTAATTAGGGCTTTTCCAGATTGTTGGCATGTTTTTTTTATTACTGATTCAATTTCCTTACTTGTTATTGATTTGTTCAAGATTTCTGTTCCTTTCTGATTCAATCTCAAGAGGCTGTGTGTTTCTAGGAATTTATCAGTTTTCTCTAGATTTTCTAGTTCGTATGCATAGAGACGTTCATAGTCTCTGAGGATCTTTGTTTCTGGGGGATGGTTGTAATGTCACTTTTGCCATGTTTTATTGTGCTTACTTGGATCTACTCTTGTTTATCCTTTCAAAGAACCAGCTTCATGTTTCATTGATCCTTTTGTGTGGTTGTTTTGGTCTCAATTTCATTTAGCTGTGCTCTCATTTTAGTTATTTCTTTTCTTCTGCTAGCTTGGGGTTTGGTTTGTTCTTGCTCTTCTAGTTCCTTCAGGTACAGCATTAGGTTGTTAATTTTAAATCTTTCTATTGTCTTGATGTAGGTGTTTAGCACTATAAACTTTCCTCTTAACACTGCTTTATACCACATCCCAAGATTTTGGTACGTTATGTCTTTATTTTATCTTGTTCCAAATAATTTTTTATTTCTGCCTTAATTTTGTTATTTACTCAAAATTCATTCAGAAGCAAGTTGTTTAGTTTCCATGTATTCATGTGGTTTTGAGAGTTCCTCTTGTTAATGCTTTCTATTTTCATTCCACTGTGATGAGAAGATGCTTGGTATAATTTTGATTTTTTTTTTTATGTTAAGACCTGTTTTAAGACTAAGCAGGTGGTCAATCTTAGAGCATGTTTCACATGCAGATGAGAAGAAAGTCTATTCTGTGGTTGTTGAGTGGAATATTCTGTAGAAGTCTGTTAGCTCCAAATAATCAGGTGTCAAATTTAAGTCCAGAATTGCTTTGTTCATGCTCTGTCTCGATGATCTGTCTATTGCTATCAGTGAAATATTGAAGTCCATCATTATTACTGTGTGGCAGTCAAGGTATTTTCTTAGGTAAAGAAGTAATTGTTTTTTAAATCTGGGCACTCCAATATTGGATGCATATATATATTTAGGATAGGTAAGTCTTTTGTTAAATGTAACCCTTTACCATTATATAATGCCTTTTTTGTCCTTTTCAACTGTTGTTGGTTTAAAGTCTATTTTATCTGATATAAGAATAGTGAACCTGGTTCGTTTTGTTTTTTATGTGTGTGATAGATCTTTCTCCATCCCTTTACTTTGAGCATACGGGTGTCATTACACATGAGATGGATCTCTTAATTAAAGTATAAGTTTGGGTCTTCTTTTTTAACCAACTATCCACCCTGTGTCTTTAAGTGGGACATTTAGACAATTTATAGTCAAGGTTAATATTGATATAATATTATCAATATTTTTGTTCCTATCATGATATTAGCTGATTGTTTTGCAGTCTCCATTGGGTCTGTGGGTTATGTACTTATGTGTATTTTTGTAGTAGCAGGTATTGTTTATTTCCATGTTTAGACCTCCCTTAAGCATCTCTTGCAGGGCTGGTATGGTGGTGTATCTTTTTTTTTTTTTTTAACCTTGGGAAAGGTGATTATTTTAAATAAATCCAGTAAATTGTTGTTAATCATGAACTTTATATTCCTGAATGAACTTGTTCACTAAAATTTATTTGTACCCCCCAGTCAATAGTTGCAGTGGTTAGTGAAAGTGTCCTGTCTACAATCTAGTAAGTGCCATGCTTTAGACTATTTTTTTGTTTTTGCTTTTGTATTTTTCTTTTTTATTTTGGTAATTTTCCTATTTAAAATGACGCCAACCATAGTGCTGAAGTGCTGGCTAGTGTTCTTAAATACAAGGAGGTGGTGATGTGATTTATGGGAAAAATATGTATGCTAGATAGGCTTCGTTCAGACATGAGTTATAGTGCTGCTGGCTGTTAGTTCAGTGTCAATGAATTAACAATATATAATAAATACAGAGTCTTCAACCAAAACACAAATAAAACAATTTTATGTATGGATCAGTTGATGAAAATATGACCAGAGGCTGAGAGGAACCTACCCCTCTGAAACAATGATTTAGAGGGTATTTCCCCTAGAAATGATGATTCAATATTCAGTAATTCAGTATTTTTGGTGACTTAACAGATCACAGCTAACATACATAATAAGAATAAACTGTGTATTATATGCCATTCAGTCAATTGTCATTTATTGATGTCTACATAACTAACAATTGACTTCAGGTCCATTTTAAGGCAGGCTGAAAAGTTGTATATTAAATTAGATTCTGGAACTCAGAAATATAATCATAGATTAAAAGAGCTAAATGAATTCTCCTGTTGTCTTAATTTCTTATTTACAGATAAGAATACCAAGGCCCAGAGAAGTAACATGCCCAGGGTGACACAAGCAGAGGTCCAGTTACTCTCCATCTGCTGCTTTCTTAATTATACTATATGTCATGTAAAATCTTCTAAATCATCCTGGAGCATTCAGACTGGTGAATTTTTAGAAGCATGCTATCTTAAGAATGTACCTTGGGGTCCATATTATGACAGACTGTATTAATCCGTTTTCATGATGCTGGTAAAGACATACCATACCCGAGACTGGGAAGAAAAAGAGGTTTAGTGGACTTACAGTTCCATATGGCTGGGGAGGCCTCACAATCATGGTAGAAGGCAAGGAGGAGCAAATCACATCTTACGTGGATGGTGGCAGGCAAAAACAGAGAGGGAGCTTGTGCAGGGAAACACCTGCTTTTAAAACTGTCAGATCTTGTGAGACTCATTTACTAGCACAAGAACAGTGCAGGAAAGGCCCATCTCCATAATTCAATCACCTTCTACTGGGTTCCTCCCACAACATGTGGGAATTGTAGGAGTTGAAATTCAAGATGAGATTGGGTCAGGGGGGACACAGCCAAACCATATCAGAGACCAATGGTCAGGTTTATTAAAGTTCAGAGAAACATTATTCTCCAGTGCCTTCTTCTGACTTAAGGTCAGTTCCTATTTGATTAAGATACTTTACTAGAGCAAAAATGGCAAAGTATGCAACTTCAAATTCACATGCATCATAGAAACATTTTTTAAAAAGCAGAAATTGCCAAAACAACTTTGTCAGAGTTCTGGATAGTAGTCACACTTTAATGGAAACTAAAATAAAGTGTAATAAAAAAGGAACTTAAGAATAAAAATCTTTGTCAAAACACTAGCTAAAAGCAAGTTAAGAAACAGAGACTTTATGTAACCACACATGACAAGGAATACAGTTTTTGAAAAAATAGTTTGGAGAAAGTGACTAAACAAATAGACAACTGTAGAAGTCTACAATAAAAAAACCTGAAACTCTAGAGAAAAGGAAAATATAATTATCGGTTACCATATTATAATATTCAAATCTCTGGATTTCAACAAAAGATCAGAAGGCATTCAAGAAACAGGAAAATATGGCCAATTTCCAATATATAAATAAATTGATGGAAACTATCATTGAGAAAGTACAGATACCAGACTTACCAGGCAAAGACTACAAATTGATTTCCTTAAATACTCTCAAAGAGCTAAAGGGAATCAAGAAAATAATTTATGGACAAAAGAAGACTATCAGTAAAGAGGCAGAAATTAGTAAAGGGAACCTGGAGCTGAAGTATGCAATAACTAAAATGTTTACATTACTGGAGGCTTCAACCACAGAATTGAGCAAACAGAAGAAAGAATAAGCAATCGAATATAGAACAATTGAAATTATCCAGTGTAAAGAGCACAAAGAATAAAAAAAAGTGAACGCAGCCTAAGTGATCTGTGGGACGTTATCAAGCAAATTGACATATGCATTATTGAAGTCTTAGAAGAATAAGGAGAGAAAAGAACAGAAACAATATTTGAGGAAATAATAACCAGTTCCTCACAAATTTCCTGAAAACCATGAATGTACACATCCAAGAAGTTCAACAAGATCCAAGTATTATAAACCCAAGAGAGTCACACTATAATATATTCACAATGTATAATTCACAAAATAAAGTTAAGACACATTGTAATCAAGCTGTAAAAAGCCAAAGACAAAGAGAATTTTGAGAGCAGTAAGAGAAAAGCAGTCCTTCATGTACAAAGTATTCTCAGTAAGATCAACAACCAGTTCTCAATACAAACCATGGCAGCTAGAAGGTAGTGAGATGACATGTTAACAGTGCCGAAAGAAGAAACTGTCAATCATGAATTCTTTATCTGATGAAACTGTACTTCAAAAATAGAGGTAAAATTAAGACAATCCCAGATAAACAAAAGCTGAGTGATTTATTTGCCAATAGACCTTCCCTAAAAGAAATGCTAAATTGAGTCCTTCAGAAATAAAAAAAGCAATTGACAGTGACCCGAAGAACAAAGATATAAAGATTTCTGGTAAAAGGAACTGCATAGGTAAACATAAAAGGCAGCATTATTGCATTTTTGGTTTGAAAATACACTTTTTATTTCTTACATGATTGAAAAGTATAAACATATAAAAAATAATCATAAATCGATGTTATTTAGCAGACATTGTATTCTCAAGCCAAAAGAGTCACATGTGCATACAATGTTTAGATAAAAAGGGTAAAGGCCTTTTATAGTTAACTACTTAAAAAAAAAAAAAAAAAAAAACACCATTGAGTACTTTGTTTTTAGTGTTCATAAAAATCCATGGAACTTTAGGAAAAGCTATTCAGGGCTGAGTTTCCTTTGATAGTTTTTATTCCAAATCAACTTTGTCAATGTTTTAGTAATTTATTTTCCAGGGATAAAATGGTCCTTTGCAGTCAGTGACAGAGTTAGATTTTATTGAACTCACTAAACAATACAGAAAAAAATCCAGTGTTGTTTCAGTGCATTTCAACCAACTTCAACTGAGTTGAGAACTTTATAAGATTATTTTAAAAATAAGGGGTTTAACTGCAAGAAAGGGGGAATTAAAGTGATGCTGAGGCCGAGCACGGTGGCTCAGGACTGTAATCCCAGCACTTTGGGAGGCCGAGGCAGGTGGGTCATGAGGTCAGGAGATGGAGACCATCCTGGCTAACACGGTGAAACCCCGTCTGTACTGAAAAAAATATATATATATATACAAAAAATTAGCCAGGCATGGTGGCAGGCACCTGTAGTTCCAGCTACTCGGGAGGCTGAGGCAGGAGAATGGCGTGAACCCGGGAAGTGGAGCTTGCAGTGAGCAGACATTGCACCACTGCACTCCAGCCGGGGCAACAGAGCGAGACTCTGTCTCAAAAAAATAAATAAATAAAAAATAAAGTGATGTTGAGAACGAGGTTTTTAAATGTATTAATTGTATCTAGGTTTTCATAGGCGGCCTTCATCTTGAACCTTCCTTATACTTCCTTTCTGTTTAACACCCTGCTCTATGTCATACTTAAAGAGATATAGTTATCACTAAAATGGACAGAGTGGGTTAATTTTAAGAAGACCTTAGGGCATGAAACTCAAATTGTGTATTAGTATAATCAATGACTGCATCTGATCCCACGTTTTTGCTTCTATCTTTAACATACGCTGTCACTTAGGGTTTTTTCTTTGATATTTCTCTTCAATTTTCATAATCAAGAAGCAAGTCTCTATCAAAGATTTTAAACATAAAATATACTTTTGTTTACAATTGAGAATGCTGGACATGAATTTACACATATCCATCATCATATATGGAAATTTGGCATTGTAATGCTCATTAGAATGAACAAAAACATGTAACTGAATTCTTGTTCCTTATCATTAATATTTATTCCTGATTGGTTCAGTTACATATATAGCAGGATAGAAACACATACAGATGTTTCTCAACTTATAATGGCAGTACATCCTGACAAGTCCATTAAAATTGGAAAATATCATAAGTCAAAACTGCGTTTAATAAACCTAACCTACTGAACATCATAGCTTAGCCTAACCTATTTTAAACGTGCTGAGAACACTTACATTAGCCTACAGGTGGGCAAAATTATCTAATACAAAGCCTATTTTTTAATAAAGTGCTGAATATCTCATGTAACTTACTGAATACTGTACTTAAAGTGAAAAATAGAATGGTTCTCATGCATTCAAATAATGCATACTTGTAGTACAGTTTCTATTGAATGTCCATCAATCTTGCACTATTGTAGCTACATGTAGATGGTCTCAACTGAGACACAGAAATGTTTGGCTCCCCACTGTAAGTTGAGCAACATCTGTGGTTTTCAAGTGTTTTAACAACGTTGAATACCTTGTCTATATACCCTATCACTCTTAAAAAAACTGTTTTGATAGGGATTGAGCTTTGGATACCTTATAAAGGTGAACAATAGCACTCCATACAGATCAGCTTCATAGTCAGAGGGGAGAACCCCATTCCTAACTTTATTCTTTACAAGACCTTGGCTCATCTTAATAATTTATATAATTAACTCTTGGCTTGTGGAGCCTTTGCGGTTGTGATTGTAAGTAAGCAACTTGCACTTGGCACTTTTTATGTGCAAATAAGCTAGCTCTCGCCCTCTCTCTTTCCCTATTTTTGAGCTCTACTTAATTTTTTAGCATTCAAAAAGTGAATTGATATTTTATCCAGTGTTGTTGAATTGTCTCTGGGAATAAAATATATTCATAGGATACCATTTAGGAAGGAAGGGAGGGAGGGAGGAAGGGAGGGAGGGAGGGGAGAAAGAAAAATTTAGAACTCTCATTCCATGTTCCCCGAGCGAGTTGACATAAACCTAAAACACTTTCTCCAGAAACAGTATCAGTGTCCTATCTTGAAAATGCAAAAGCTATTCTACACATTGTCCAGAGATTAAGTGTCCCGCCAAACTTTCGCAATCTCCCAATTTTCTCTTTCTCTCTACAATGGGTAGTATCTTGCACCTTCACCCCACTCCCTACAACCAGCCCTGCCTACTGCACATTCTGCCTCTCCTGGGAATCCCTAGACCTCACAAGACCAATCAGAGAGGAGAGAAGCTTCACTGTGCCATGGGACTGTGGGAGCCCGGCCAGGAGTAATGCCACTGAAGCCAGGCAGAGCTGGATCTTGCTCAAGGTCAACACTTAACAGCGATGTGATGTTAGACTTAGCCTGTCTAAGCCTCAGTGTTCTCATTTGTAAAGAGTAATAACAATGAGGCTACTTGAGAATTTAATTAGATAAGCCATGTAAACTATTCAGGGCACTATCTGGCATAGAATAAGAACTAATCACACATATAATTTTTTAACTTTCAGGCTTGGGATTATTACTAACATTACCATTATCTACTGCCACATACATTCATTCTACTTACCGTATTTGTAATTTGAACTCATTATTTGCAGCCTCCTCTTCTCCCAGGCTTTCACAAAATGACAATGCCATACAGTAGATCTAAATGTCCAGCCAGTCTCACAGACCTGGAAAGAAATACATAGTCCTGGGACAATAATCATTCTGTAAAGAAAGAGAAATATTTATAACCCCAGAGTGGGAAAGGTCTTTCTAATGCTGCCTCAAAATGCAAAGCCATAAAAGGAAAAACACTGATAAACTGTACTAAATCAAATCATAACTTTGCACAGCATAAAACACCAAAGACAAACAAAAGATGTCAGGCACAGTGGCTCACATCTGTAGTCCCAGCTCCTCAGGAGGCTGAGATGGAAAGATCACTTGAGCCCAGGTGGATCAAGGCTGTACTTACCTGAGATCATGCCACTGCACTCCAGCCCAGGTGCCAGAAGAAAACCCTGTCTCAAAAAAAAAAAAAAAAAAAAAAAAAAAAAAAAAAAACCACACACACACACTTTGCACCACTGCACTCCAGCTTAGGCTATAGAGTGAGACTCCATCCAAAAAAAAAAAAAAAAAAAGGCACATGACAAAAGGTACATGACAAGCTAGGAAAAATATATTTGCCATTCAATCACAAAATACTAACATCCTCAATATATAGCACTTTAGTTAGAAAATGACCAATAATTCAGTGGGAATAATTTTTTTTAAAAAAAAGGGAGATGAAAACAGAGTTACGAGAACAGGAAATGCAAAAGTGTCTTAAACAAAAGGAGTCTCAATCTCAAATAGTACATTTCTAGCTAATGCCACACTGAAATACTGTCTCTCATCCACCAAATTTGCAGTCTAAAGTCTGATGATGTACTCTGTTGGTGAGAGGCACCTTTGATCATCATTGGTGGGCCAGATATTTGTGCAACCCTTGTGGAAGGAAATCTAGCAATATATATCCTAATTGCAAATGAATATTCCTTTTGCCCCAGTAATCTTACCTCTGGGTATTTAACCCACATGCACCTTTTGATTATTTATCAAAAATATGAATCAATATATGTCCAAATTTCTTCACTTCATCACTTCAAATAAGTAGCAAATTGAAATCTACTTGTGTTCATCATTACAGCACTGTTTAAATAAATTATGATCAAGTCAGAGAATACTGAAAATACTGTGTAACTGTAAATAAATAAATATAAGACAAGACAGGAACACATGTTTGCACTCATGTAGAACAATAGAATAGCAGGCAAAATATATTAAGTAGACAAAGACCAAGATCTTGCAGAGAATGTGTAATACGCCATTATCTGTTGAAATAATCGAAGGAAAATAATATGTTAGTATTTTAGTATTAGTATATGTCCCAAACTATTCCAGGAAAGACACCTGAGACACCGACCACAGTGCGGTGGGGCCTTCCATAGGGGCTGGTGGGGCTGACCTTCAGCAGGGCCCTCCACAAGGAGCCCAGGGATTTGTAACCAGGGACCAATCTGATTGGCCAACACCTGTGCCACAAGAGTTGCCAAATATTTTGAATATTATTCCCAGGCTTGGGAAGACATGCTGATGATAACGAGAAACTGGGGAATCACCTTACCTTAACCTTGCCTTTTCCAGAAAGGGGAGCTGAGCTCAGACAGCCAGAGTGAGATGTGTCCTCTGAACCAACTCCTCCCAGCTCTGCCATCAATGTTATCCTGTGGGAAGCCTGAAACCATACTTGTTGGGCGTATGTACACCACAGAACCAGCAAACATTACTCCTTAGATAAAAGGAATACATATTTGCAATTGTGATATATATTGCCAGATTACCTTCCACTAGGGTTGCACAAACATCCAGTTCAGCAGTGATGCTCAAAGGTGCCTTTTAGCAAGAGTGCATCATTTTCTGAAAGCTGATCACATTGCAAGGACGTATCACAACAAATAACAGGCATCAGCATAGTATAGATGAGACTTAAATGAATACCTCATAACTCCAATGTCTCCAGGCTCTCTGCTGAGCCAGGCTGCCTATTGCTGCAGAAATCCGATTTAAACTATGGAAGGGATTCTACATACACTCTTAACAAGGTAAGGATGCTTCGCCAGAGCATGATTGAGAGTGATCTTCATCTATGTACAAATCACAAAACAGGAAGGACAGAAGCTAGAGAAAGGCTCCCCGTGTATGCAAAATGGAGAGCTCTGGAGCTGACAGAATGCTCCTAAGGATGGAATGAAAGGGAATTTGTGTCATTCTAGTTTAAAAGTCATTGTTCGACAAATAGCTGGTTGCTGACCTCTGATCAAGCAGCAGTAAGTTTGTCTACCCCTAAATTTTATAGCATTGTGAGAGTTCCTAGTTGCACAAGGTTACCAAGTATATTGTCATTTCTGTGACTGCTTTATATTTTTAGATTCTTTCATGAAAGGAGAGCAGATTGATAACACTGCCACTGATAATTTCTAAATCAGAAACCCAAGTTACCACCAATAACCCCTGGAGATGACTGTATCCAAGTTACAAAGCTTCCATGCAGAGATGTTCAGGATCCATTGAAAAGGAGGTACAAAAAGATATTTCTTTAAAAATTTGGTCTTTGGATCCAGTAGTTATAACATTGCACTAAAACTTCAAAGAAAATTGAAGTTACCCAGAGGTAATATAGAGCGAGTGATCTTATTTCTTTAACCCCAGGATGAAACAGAATTCAATATTTACTGCTAACATTTAGACTGTGTATGCAAAATGAGCTATTACTTTAAGGTAATATCCAGTTACTTCCAATCTAAATCTCCAATAATTTAAGCTGGATCACACTAAAATGAATCTTCAATGATCTCTCAGGTGAACTCTGAAAATGTGTTGAGTGTACACTCCAAATATATATCAAATTCTTCATAAATGTACTTGCTCAAGTCTGTTGAATGCATTATTAAATGTATGCAAAACCCAAACCTTAAAATAATAATGTAAAAATGGACGTAAATGTAAAAACCCATCCTTCCTTTCTGCATGCAGTGGTCCACTTTGCAGGTGCCCCCCATGTGAATGTGACGTTCCAGAGAGCATGAACCTGAAACACTGGCTCCCAAACCCCAAAGTGCTTCACAGCAAGTGTGTGCTTATGCAAAATGCATCCTCTTCCCCTGGACGGTAAGATTCTGGGTGTTTATTGAAAAGAAGCTGTGACAATGTATTTTAACACCCAGTGGGGCGGAGAATGTGGGGGAGATACTGACTCATGCTGTGAGAAGTAGCTTAGAGCCTGGGTGATTCATTACACACCATGTTTGGTTGAGTCTCCACTCACTTTTCATTGGTAGTCATAATCATTTGTCTGAAGAATTAAATAACTCAAATTTCTTGCTGCGTCCAAAATTGGTTCCTTCCAATGGATTCCTGGTCTCCCTCACTTCAAGAATGAAGCTGCAGTCCACGGTGTTACAGTTCTTAAAGAAGGTGTGTCCGGAGTTTGTTCCTTCAGATGTACAGACTTCAGGAGTGAATCCACAGACCCTCTGGGTGAGTGTTACAGCTCATAAAGATAGTATGGACCCAAAGAGTGAGCAGCAGCAAGATTTATTATAAAGAGTGAAGAAACAAAGCTTCCAAAACGTGAAACAGGACGTTGCCCCTGCTGGCTCAGGTGGCCAGCTTTTATTCCCTTATTTGGCCCTGCCACATCCTGCCGATTGGTCCATTTTACAGAGTGCTGATTGGTCCGTTTTTACAGAGTGCTGATTGGTACATTTACAAACCCTTAGCTAGACACAGAGCGCTGATTGGTGTGTTTTTACAGAGTGCTGATTGGTGCGTTTACAAACCTTCAGCTAGTCACAGAGGGCTGACTGGTGCATTTTTACAGAGTGCTGATTGGTGTGTTTACAAACCTTTAGCTAGACAGAAAAGTTCTCCAAGTCCCCATCCGACCCAGAAGCCCAGGCAGCTTCACGTCTCATTGCTACAAGAAGAAAAAAATGTAAAACGATTTCCTCTCCCCAAATACTTCAAACGTTAGGTACCTATAATCTTTTTGTTAGAATAAGTAAATAAACACACAAAACCTCAGTGGAACATTTAAACAAAAAAAAGTTCTATGATAGCCTTTGTAACTAACAACAATAAAAACATTTATTTTTCTTGGTTTTATTTCCTGAAAACTGAAAGTGATTTATTAAACAAAGCTTATATCTAAATTAAAAAAAAAAAAAAAACTTTCAAATGAAAAGCATTTATCTGACACAGAAGAGATAAAAAGCTATTGAAATCTTAAGTAAAAGATTTAATGCTCTCTGGGAGATATTTATATATACTTAAATCATCCTACAGGGACTCTGTATGTGTTTAAACCAGCTTATGTTAAATTATGGCATTCCCAATGAATTGTGAAATGAATGATTACTTGATTTTAGCAATTTGTGGCATATTATAATATGTTGAATTTCAATATAACCTATTTAATTTGAATAGCACACATTTTATAAAATATTTAAGTCTCTATGTTCCATTTGCAAACATTTAAACTTTCCAGATATATTCTTTGAAATGTTCAATTAAAAACAAATCACTACTTGAAGATTTTATTAAATTGAGGAGAAATGGGTGTGAGAAAATAGAGATGAAAATGAATAGCCTTTTCCTTTTCATTGTCCTTATCCTTTTCTTATCCCTATTGATAAGAATATTATCAATAAAAATATGTTTTTATGTCTATGCCTAACAAAGATAAATATGAAGGAAGGAAGAGGAATGAAGGAGGGAGAATAGCAGGGAGGTGAGGGGAGGTGTGGGTATTAGATCACACAGTCTTAAAAAAATATTTAAAGAGACTAAGACCTTCAAAATAAATATTTCATCAAACTTTTGAGAAGGTGAACAATTTGGGAGGTTTTTTTTGTACTTAATTAACTAGTTTCCTATAGCTAGGCTGCTAATGTTAATTCAAATTTATATTTTAAAAGAATTAAATATTTTATTGGGTGGAAACTTTTAGTAACTTGGGTAATTTAAATATTAATGCATATAGGCCATAACACTTTAAACATTTATAATATTAAATAATTTAAATATAAGCATTGATTATATTGTAGTCCTTTCTAAGAAAAACATAAAATCCAGAGGTCATAAAAGAAAATTTTGACAAATTGAACACAACTGTAAAAATAAATTTCTGTATCACATAAAGAATACCAATTACAAATAAGTTTAGGTAACCTACTATGTGTTTATATTTATGACTTATTATATTCTACATGCTAAAGAAATATCAGTTCAATCAATCATTACTAACAAAAGGATAGCAGTGTTTAAAAATAAAATAAGCTCATTCCTCATTAAAAACATTAAGATTTTTTAAATCAGCTTTTTAAACCTATATTAGCAAAGCTCTAAAAGTTTGATATTACAGAATGTTAACAACAAGGTAGACAGAATACATTATCTCGTGCACATTCCCTTAGGAGGGTAGCATAACCACAGAATACTTAAATACCACAGAATACTTAAATACATATTCTCTTTGATACAGCAGTTCTAAGTCCACAAAATTACAAGAATAATGTAATTACATTCATGCAGCAAAATAAATCAATAAATATTGAAAACAATGGAAAACTGAATTTTATGCAGCTATGAAAAAGGGAAGTTCTGTGAGTACTATATCTACTGCTATTAACATATCTCCAAAAACTGTAGACATATCAGTCTCAAAGTGCAGAACCAGGTGTCTCTCTGTACACAGTGCAAGGTGTGAGCACAGGAACCAGGGCCTGGGCTCTGTCTCCCTAAGTGGACGGAGGGCCAGGCATTGAAGGGACTCACATCAAATGTAGTGTTTGAATTTTACTATTAAGCACATGTGGCTGTGATGTACACACACCAATATGGATTCCTAGGGTGTGGTGATGCATGCGCTCTGGGAGAAGGGCCTGCCTCCCGCATCGTGATGGGACACAGCCTCATGGTGAGAGGTGACAATGTGCTAGCAGCCCTCACTCTCAGCTCCTCCTCGGCCTCCGCATCCCACTCTGGCGGCGCTTGAGGAGCCAGCCCTTCAGCCCGCCATGGCACCTTGAGCCCCTCTCTGGGCTGGCTGAGGCCGGAGCCTCCTCCCTCTGCTTGCCGGGAGGTGTGGAGGGAGAGGTACGGGTGGGAACCGGGGCTGCCTGCGGGGCTTGCAGGCCAGTGCGAGTTCTGGCAGGCGGGGGCTGGCTCTTCGGCCTGCAGACGGAGTGGCTGGCCGGCGCAGCCAGCCCAGGGCAGTGAGGGGCTTAGCATCTGGGCCAGCAGCTGCGGAGGTTGCGCAGGGTCCCCCAGCAGTGCAGGCCTGCCTGCGCTGCACTCAAATTCTCCCAGGGTTTAGCTGCCTCCCTGCAGGGCAGGGCCCAGGACCTGCAGCCTGCCACGTCTGAGCTCCCCACCTGCAGTGGGCTCCCACGCAGCCCCAGCCTCCCCGAGGGGCCTCGCCCCCGCTCCGTGGCGCCCGTTCCCATCCACCGCCCAAGGGCTGAGGAGTACAGGCGCCGCTGGGGACTGGCGGGCAGCTCCGCCTGCAGCCGGGGTGCAGGATCCACTAGGTGAAGCCAGCTGGGTTCTTGAGGCAGGTGGGGACTTGGAGAACTTTTATGTCTAGCTAGAGGATCCTAAATACACCAATCAGCACTCTGTGTCTAGCTCAGGGTTTGTCAATACATCAATTGGTACTCTGTATCTAGCTAAGCTAGTGGGGACTTGGAGAACTTTTCTACCTAGCACTGTGTCTAGCTCAAGGATTGTAAAGGTGCCAATCAGCACTCTGTCAAAACGGACCAATCAGCTGTCTGTAAAATAGACCAATCAGCTCTCTGTAAAGTGGACCAATCAGCAGGATGTGGGTGGGGTCAGATAACAGAATAAAAGCAGGCTGCCAAGCCAGCCAGGGGGTGCCCTTGGATATTGTGGAAGCTCTGTTCTTTTGCTCTTTGCAATAAATTTTGCTGCTCCTCACTGTCTGGGTCCACACTGCCTTTATGAGCTGCAACACCCACCAGTAAGATCTGCAGCTTCACTCCTGACAGCGAGACCACGAACCCACCAGAAGGAAGAAGCTCCAGACACATCTGAATGTCTAAAGGAACAAACTCCGGACACATCATCTTTAAGGACTGAAACACTCACCGCAAGGGTCTGCAGCTTCATTCTTGAAGTCAGTGAGACCAAGAACCCACCAATTCCTGACACTATGGTGCACTCCTTGACCCCACCCTTGCAACTAAAGCTGATGGCCAAGATGAACACCTGATTACCCATGGCCCAACTCAATTCTCTCTCCAATGAATGTATAATTGAGAGTAAAAGGGAGCACCTGGGGTGTGTCAAATTGTTAGTTAAACCAAGATGCAGAATGCAATTGGTTGAAAACAGCTCAGGGAGAGAGAGAGAGCTCGCAATATGGTGGGGAGTGCATGGGGTGGAACTGACACAAATTGAGAGAAGCAGGAGGCAGGAGCCAGGCGATACAGGCAGCCCAGGCAGGACCGCAGGCAGCTGAACAGGGGCATTCTGGTTTCTAAATCCACAGTCTTTAGCGCCACACCACTGATTTCCTTTCCAAAAGCCTGATGGCCTTTCTTTTCTATTGGGTGTCCTTCTGTCCTTTAACAAATTTCTTTTCCATCTAGACTAGCTCAGGTGCATTTCCATTCTTTGCAGCCCACACATCCCTGACTAAGCTGATAGTATCACTTTTTCATTTTTGACACTTTGCTGTAAATTGCCAACTACAGCCTGATTTTCCCCAGCACATATTTTTATTACAAAGCTTACACTCTATCCTCTGAGTATTACTATCTTGAATACAGTATTTAGCTAGGAAATGAAATCAATTTTAACTAAAATCAACATTTTTGTCTTTTCTCTCAAAAAATATTCTCCTCCTACCATCCCCCATCTCCTGAAGGAAAGTCATCATCTTCCCCCAGCTTAAATCTCAGCCATCTTTGGGATCTTGTATTGCTTCATTTCCTTGGCATCTGGAGGAGCAAGGTACAGTTGATTCTGCTTTTTAAATATGTGTCCCCTCCTTTTTATCATCCACTTCAGTTGGACATGAGCCTTAATAAATTTTCACCTAAAACACTGAAAAACCATCTGGTTGTCACTGTAATTCAGTTGTCTCTCCCCTAGATAAAGCTTCCTAAGATGAGAGAACCATTGCTCAAAAACTGTCTTCTATGATTAGTACTGATTCATTGATTATCAAGTCTTACATTGATTGTTAGCAATAAAACAGAAGACAAAATGACAATAATCCTTCTCTCTCAAAGAGAAAGACTGATACCAAGATAAACAAATTCTCTGTTTCATTAAAGCTAAGATGTTATCTTTTAAGGTGCAGCAAAGAAAGAAAACATTAAATAATAACAGATTAGCTAAAATGCTATGGATTATTAGAGCATTCTGATTTCAGAGTTGTCAAAATGTGAAGAAATGCATAAAGTTGACGGGTTATATTATACGGTACGCATGATAGGAATGTGTGGACAAATGCTGAGGGGAAATTAAGAGGCAGAACTCATGTCCTTGAAGGGCCGAGGAAGTTCTTAGGGAGAGGCACAAAACCAAAGAGATCAGAAGGCAAAGACTTATCTGTGTGGACCAGCTGTGTGCACATGAAAGGGGAAGAGAATTCCTAGACATTCCCAGAAGGAATAACTTGTACAAGAGCCCTGAGGCTGGAGGAACAGCAGGTCGGTGAGTGGAACAGAGCATGCAGAGAGGAAGGACAGCGAACTATGGGGAGCCTTGGAGAACAGGTTCGGGCACATGGCAGGGAGTCCTACAGCTCACAGAAGGGCATGGGTGTTTGTGATGGTTAATACTGCGTGTCAACTTGATTGGATTGAAGGATGCAAAGTATTGTTCCTGGGTATGTCTGTAAGGATGTTGCCAAAGGAGATTCACATTTGAGTCAGTGGACTGGGAAAAAGACAGACTGCCCCCCTTAATCTGGGTGGGCACAATCTAATCAGCTGCCAATGCAGCCAGAACAAAAAGCAGGTGGAAGAAAGTGAAAAGAATAGACTGACTTAGCCTCCCAGCCTACATCTTTCTCCTGTGCTGGATGCTTCCTGCCCTCAAACATCGGACTCCAAGTTCTTCAGGTTTGGGACTCGGACTGGCTTTCTTGCTCCTCAGCTTGTAGACGGCCTATTGTGGGATCTTGTGATCATGTGAGTATATATATATATATATATATATATATATATATATATATATATATCCTATTAGTTCTGTCCTTTTAGAGAACCCTGACTAATACAGTGTTTCTTTGAGCAAGCAGAGCCAATGTGTGATTTTCATCTGACTGTCATTTTACTAGGACTACTATGGCTGGAGGACGCAAGGGCAGTTAGAGGACAATTGCACTAATCCCAATAAAAACAGATAGTGGCTTGAATTGGTATGGAGAAGAACATGGGACAGGGAGGCTTAAGGAACAGTGTCAGGTAATCAGGTGTGGACAGGCCAGTTAAGTTCTCAATTTCTAAAGGATATTCAATGCAAATATCCGTAATTCAACTGTATAAAGCAATCCAGAAATTAGGGTAGAGCTTCAGGGTGGAGATAAAAACGGAATGTAGGGGGCATTTCAAGCGATGAGACTGGATGGGTCTCTTTTGGAGTAGGTACAGATGCAATACAGGGGAGAACCAAGCAAGGACAAAGCATAAAGGCAATGTAAAGCTTGGGGATTAAGAAGGTGGGGAGGAGTCACGGAAGGAGATCAACCAGTGGGGCGGAGGGACAACTTGTGTAGAGGCAGCAGAGGCAGCTGTCTTCAAGCCAATGAGTGAGGCCCCCAAGGAAAGGTGTTCTGCCAGCACCTTGACCTTGGACTTCCTGCCTCTAGAACAGTAAGAAAACATTTTGTTGTTGTTTAAGTTACCTAATCCGTGGTACTCTGTTATGGCATCCTGATATGGTTTGATATTTGTTCCCTCCAAATGTCATGTTGAATTGTGATCCCCAGTGTTGGAGGTGGAGCCTGGTGGGAGGTGATTGGATCATGGGGGCAGATCCCTCATGGCTTGGTGCTGTCTTTGCCATAATGAGTTCTCCGAGATCTGGTTGTTTTAAAGTGTGTGGCACCTCCCTGCCCGTTGCCCCCACTCTTGCCACATGAGATGCCAGCTCCCCTTGCACCTTCCTCCATTAATGTAAGCTCCCTGAGGCCTCACTAGAAGCAGATGCTGATACCACACTTCCTATGCAGCCTGCAGAACCATGATCCAATTAAACCTCTTTTGTTTGTAAGTTATCCAGCTTCAGGTGTTTCTTTACAGCAATACAAGAACAGCCTAACACACAGACTGAGCAGACTGATGCCACAAATGAACTAGATAATACCTGTAATTCTTTCTAGAGATAAGTTTCTAATGAATGTTCTACACATATGAACAGAATCTTTAAGGAATGGGAGCTGATCATAGTCCCAAAAGACAAAATCTCCAATGCCATAATCCTGAGTGTTGAAATCCCAAAATATAATTCTGGAAAAAATAATTTTAAAAACTCTATAAAAACATTTAATCACATTTGTAAAAGGAGATTTACTTGAGAAACATAAAAATATGAGAGAACACTTCATAGGCCACTTTAAAAAATAGGCAATAATAATATACACATTTTTGCAAACATAAACACTCAAGAATACTAATGACAGTCGCATAGGTATAACAGTTATAAGCAGACGAACTGCAGTCATAAATTGGTCAAAAGTGAAATGTATAAACACATATCACTGCGGTGGGTTAACTGTATGTACTCAGCTGTATAACTGAAGTCATTAGAAATACCTTAATGGACAACCTAAGTCTTTTGACAAGATTAATCAAAAACAGAGATTTGGGGTGGGGCCAAGATGGCCAACTAAAATAAGTGGTAATCGGAGGCTCCTATTGAAACGAACCATAATAGCATGTGAATCCTGCACCGGCAACTGAGGTATACAGGTTCTGTCATCAGAACTGACTAGGCAGCTGGCATGACCCACGGAGAGAAAGGAAGAGCAGTGTGGTGCTGGGGACCACCTGAGAACCACACGGGGCAGGGGGGCCCCAACCCCCAGCCAAGAGAGGTTGTGAGTAAGCATGTTACCCAGCCTGGGTAAACGTGCTTTTTCCACAAAATTGCAATCCACAGTTCAGAAGATCCAACTGGTGAGCCCATGCCACTGGGGCCTAGGGTCCCAACCCCGGAGCTGCACAGATTCTCAACAGCCACTAAGCTAGAATCTGCTTAAGCCTGCCCAGCTCCCAGAAGGAGGGGTGACCAGCACCACAGCGGCAGTTGCCTGTAGTCTAAGTTGTTTGAGCTCCTTGCGGGAAAGGCGACAGCCAACACTGGGACTGACAGTTGCCTAACACACTAAGCTCACAGGGCAGGGGAAGAGTGGCAGCCATCTCTATAGCTCCAGGTTGTGCTTTTCCCCTGCTGGAGCTGGGAAGACTGGATGGCTGGGTCCCAAGAGGTATCCCCCACACCCCAACACACCAGCTGTGTCAGACTGCAGACAGAGTACCTCTTCAGGCCTAACCTTGACCCATCCCTCCTCACTGAGTGGGGCCTCCCTGCGGGAACTCCAAGAACTCCAGCCAGGGGCTCAGGGACAGAACGCTGATCTCCCTAGACCTGAGTCCTTAGGGAGAGGGGTGGCCACAGTCTCTATGAATCAGCACACTTAGTCTTTACTCCTACCAGGTCTGAGGAATCTGGGCAGTGCAGACAAGTGTGTTTCCCCCCAACGAAGTGCACCCCCCTCTACCAAGGGACAGTCAAAATGCTTTGCTTAACAGGTCCTGCTCCCTGTGCCACCCAACTGGGTGAAACCCTCCAACAGTGGTTGTCAAACACCCTACAGAGGACCATTCCTACTGGCATCAGGTCAGTGCCCCTCAAGGTCAGAGATCCCAGAGGAAGGAGCAGGCACCCATATTTGCTGTTTTCCAGCCTCCTCAAGTGACATCTCCAGGCACAGGACCTAACCAGATAAATAGTGCCTGAAGTGAACCCCTAGCAAACTGCAGCAGCCCTACAGAAGAGGGACCTGACAATTGCAACAAAAACAAACAAACAGAAAGCAATAACAGCATAAACAACAAAAAAAAAAGTCCCTACAAAAAAATCCATCCAAGGGTCAGCATCCTCAAAGATCAATACTAGACCAACTCATGAAGATGAGAAAGAATTAACAAAAAAAAAAAAAAAAAAAAACGCTGAAAACCTAAAAGGTCAGAGTGCCTCTTCTCCTCCAAATGATTTCAACACCTCTCCAGCAAGGGCACAAAAGTGGATGGAGGATGAAATGGACAAGTTGACAGAGGTAGGCTTCAGAAGGTGGGTAATAACAAACTCTGCTGAGCTAAAATAGCATGTTCCAACCCAATGCAAAGAAGCTAAGAACCTTGATAAAATGTTATAGGAGGTGCTAACTAGAATAGCCAGTTTAGAGAGGAACATAAATAACCTGATGGAGCTGGGAAACACAGCACAAGAACATCATGATGCACACACAAGTATTAATAGCCACATAGACCAAGCAGAAGAAAATATATCAGAGTTTGAAGACCATCTTGCTGAAATAAGGCATTCAGACAAAATTAGAGAAAAAAGAATAAAAAGGAATGAACAAAACCTCTGAAAAATATGGGAATATGTAAAAAGACTAAACATATGATTTATTGGAGTACTGGGAGAATGGAACCAAGTTGGAAAACATACTTTAGGATATTATCCAGGAGAACGTCCTCAATCTAGCAAGATAGGCCAACATTCAAATTCAGGAAGTATGGAGAACACCACTAATGTACTCCACAAGAAGACCAACCCCCAGACACATAATCATCAGATTCTCCAAGGTGGAAATGAAGGAAAAAATATTAAGGGTAGCCAGAAAAAAAGGCCAGGTTACCTACAGAGGGAAGCCCATCACACTAACTGTTGATCTCCCAGCAGAAACCCTTCAAGGAAAAAGAGAATGGAGACCAATATTCAATATTCTTACAGAAAAGAATTTTCAACCTAGAATTTCATATCCTGGCAAACTAAGATTCAGAAGCAAAGGAGAAATAAAATCCTTTCCAGACAAGCAAATGCTGTAGGATTTCATCACCACCAGGCCTCCCTTGCAAGAGCTTCTGAAGGAAGCACTAAATATGGAAAGGAAAAACCAGTACCAGCCACTGCAAAAACACACAAAAATATAAAGACCAAAAACATTGTGAAGAAACTGTTCAACGATTGTGCAGAATAACCAGCTAGTATCATGATGACAGGATCAAATTCACATATCTTAAATGTAAGTGGGCTAAATATCACAGTTAAAAGATGTAGACTGCCTCCAGCCTGAGCAACAAGAACAAGACTTTGTCTCAAAAAAAAAGACACAGACTGGTAAATTGGATAAAGAGTCAAGACCCGTCAGTGTGCTGTATTCGGGAGATACATCTCACATGCAAAGACACACATAGGCTCAAAATAAAGGGATGGAAGAGAATTTAACAAGCAAATGGAAAGCAAAACAAAAACAAAAACAAACCGGAGGTTGTAGTCCTAGTCTCTGACAAAACAGACTTTAAACCAACAAAGATCAAAGAAGGGTATTACATAATGGTAAAGGGATCAATGCAACAAGAAGAGTTAACTATCCTGAATATATATGCAACCAATACAGGACCACCCAGATTCGTAAAGCAACTTCTCAGAGACCTACAAAGAGACTTAGACTTCCACACAATAATACTGGGAGACTTTCACACCCCATTGCCTATATTAGAAAGATTAATGAGACAGAAAATTAACAAGGATATTCAGAACTTGAACTAGCTCTGCATCAGGTGGACGTAATTGACATCTACAGAACTCTCCACCCCAAATCAACAGAATATACATTCTTCTCAGTGCTACATGGCACTTATTCTAAAGTATGCCACATAATTGGAAGTAAAACACTCCTCAGCAAATGCAAAAGAACTGAAATCATAAGAAGCAGTCTCTCGGTCCACAGCGCAATCAAATTAGAACTCAGGATTAAGAAACTCACTGAAAAATGGCACAACTATATGGAAATTGAGCACCCTGCTCCTGAATGATTCCTGGGTAAATAATGAAATTAAGGCAGAAATCAAGAAGTTATTTGAAACCAATGAGAAAAAACAGACAATGTACCAGAATCTCTGGGACGCAGCTAAAGCAGTATCAAAAGGGAAATGTATAGCACTAAATGCCCATATCAGAAAGCTAGAATGATCTCAAATCGATGCTGTAACATCACAATTAAAAGAGTGAGAGAAGCAAAAGTAAACTAATCCAAAACCTAGCAGAAGACAAGAAATAACTAAAGTTAGAGCAGAACTGAAGGAGATAGAGACATGGAAATGTCTCTCCAGAATAATCAATGAATCCAGGGGGTGGTTTTTTAAGAAAATTAGCAAAATAGAGAGCGCACTGGCTAGACTAATAAAGAAGAAAAGAGAGAAGAATCAAATAGACACAATAAAAAGTGATAAAGGGGATATCACCACTGACTCCATAGAAATACAAACTACCATCAGAAAATACTATAAACACTTCTACACAAATAAACTAGAAAATTTAGAAGAAATGGACAAATTCCTGGACGCATACACCCTCCCAAGACTAAACCAGGTGGAAGTCAAATCCCTGAATAGACCAATAAGTTCTGAAATTGAGGCAGTAATTAATGGCCTACCAATCAAAAAAAGCCCAGGACCAGATGGATTCACAGCTGAATTATACCAGAGATACAAAGAGGAGCTCATACAATTCCTTCTGAAACTATTCCAAGCAATTGAAAAGGAGAGACTCCTCCCTAACTCATTTTATGAAGCCAGCATCATCCTGATACCAAAACCTAGCAGAGACACAACGAAAAAAGAAGATTTCAGGCCAATAACCCTGATTAACATCCATGCAAAAATCCTCAATAAAATACTGGCAAACCGAATCCAGCAGCACATCAAAACGCTTACCCATCACGATGAAGTAGGCTTCATCCCTGGGATGCAAAGTTGATTCAACATACGCAAATCAATAAACATAATCCATCACACAAACAGAACAAACGACAAAAACCACATGATCAGCTCAATTGATGCAGAAAGGCCTTCGGTAAAATTCAACATCCAGTCATGTTAAAAAAAACTTTCAATAAACTAGGTATTGATGGAATATATCTCAAAAGAATAGGAGTCATTTATGATAAACCCGCAGCCAATATCATACTAAATGGGCAAAAGCTGGAAGCATTCCCATTGAAAACCGGCACAAGACAAGGATGCCGTCTCTCACCACTCCTATTCAACATAGTATTGGAAGTTCTGGCCAGGGAGATCAGGCAAGAGAAAGAAATAAAGGATATTCAAACAGGAAGAGAGGAAGTCAAATTGTCTCTGTTTGCAGATGACATTATTCTGTATTTAGAAAACCCCATCGTCTCAGCCCAAAAATTCCTTAAGCTGATAAGCAACTTTAGCAAAGTCTCAAGATACAAAATCGATGTGCAAAAATCACAAGCATTCCTATACACCAACAATAGACAAGCAGAGAGCCAAATCATGAATGAACTCCCATTCACAATTGCTACAAAGAAAATGAATACCTAGAAATACAGCTAACAAGGGATGTGGAGGACCTCTTCAAGGGGAACTACAAACCACTGCTCAATGGAGTAAGAGAGGACACAAACAAAGGGAAAAACATTCCATGCTCGTGGATAGGAAGAATCAATATCATGAAAATGGCCATACTGCCCAAAGCAATTTAAAGATTCAACTCTATTCTCATCAAAGTGCCATTGATATTCTTCACAGAATTAGAAAAAAAAGACTACTTTAAATTTCATATGGGACCAAAAAAGAGTCCATATAGCCAAGACAATCCTAAGCAAAAAGAACATGGCTGGGGGCATCACACTGCCTGACTTCAAGCTATACTACAAGTCTGCAGTGACCAAAACAGTATGGTACTGGTATCAAAATAGACATATAGACAAATGGAACAGAACAGAGGCCTCAGAAATAACACCATACATCTACAGCCATCTGATCTTCGACAAACCTGACAAAAACAAGCAACAGGGAAAGGATTCCATATTTAACAAATAGTGCTGGGAAAACTGACTAACCATATTCAGAAAACAGAAACTGGACCCCTTTCTTACATCTTATACAAAAATTAACTCAAGATAGGTTAAAGACTTAAATGTAAAACCCAAAACCATAAAAACCCTAGAAGAAAACCTAAGCAATACCATTCAGTACAGAGGCATGAGCAAAGACTTCATGTTGAGAATGCCAAAAGCAATGGCAACGAAAGCCAAAATTAAAGAGATCTGATTAAACCAAAGAGCTTCCACACAACAAAAGAAACTACCATCAGAGTGAACAGGCAACCTACAGAATGGGAGAAAATTTTTGCAATCTACCCATCTGACAAAGGTCTAATATCCAGAATCTACAAAGAACTTAAACAAATTTACAAGAAAAAAACAAACAACCCCATCGAAAAGTGGGCAAAGGATATGAACAGACACTTCTCAAAAGAAGACATTTATGCAGCCAACAATCATATGAAAAAAGGCTCAACATCATTGATTATTAGATAAGTGCAAATCAAAACCACAATGAGATACCAACTCATGCCAATCAGAATGGTGATTATTAAAAAGTCAAGAAACAATGGATGCTGACAAGGCTGTGGAGAAATAAGAATGCTTTTACACTGTTGGTGGGAATGTATATTAGTTCGACCATTGTGGAAGACAGTGTGGCGATTCCTCAAGGATCTAGAACTAGAAATACCATTTGACCCAGCAATCCCATTACTGGGTATATACCCAAAAGAATATAAATAATTCTACTATAAAGACACATGTACATGTACGTTTATTGCAGCACTATTTACAATAGAAAAGACATAGAATGCCCATCAATGATAGACTGGATAAAGGAAATGTGGCACATATACACCATGGAATACTATGCAGCCATAAAACGGAATGAGATCATGCCCTTTGCAGGAACACAGATGAATCTGGAAGCCATCATTCTCAGTAAACTAACATAGGAACAGAAAACCAAACACCACATGTTCTGGCTCACAGGTGGGAGCTGAACACATGGACACAGGGAGGGGAACAACACACACTGGGGCCAGTTAGGGGGTGAGGGGCAAGGGAAGGGAGAGCATTAGGACAAATAGCTAATGCATGTGGGGTTTACAAGCTAGATGATGGGTTGATAAGTGCAGCGAACCACCATGGTACAGGTATACCTATGGAACAAACCTGCACGTTCTGCACTTGTATCCCAGAAGTTAAAGTAAAAAGTATATATATATATGCCCAACTAAACTGCAAAACTGGACATGACAGAAATGACATTGTACACACACCACAATGGAGCTGGAGAAGGCAAAAATCTCTCAGGAAAAAACTGAAGACAGGGGAAGGGGAAGGGCGAGCACTCACAGGGCTCCAAAGATGCACACCCTCCAGGGCCAGACAATTTTAACTGGAAGTAAACAGGTTCACAATTGGCAAATGGACAAAGCCACACAGTGCCCTGAGGGGGCTTGCTTCATCCCCTCACTTGAGTCTTCTGGAGTTACTGCTCCTTACTGGGCTTCCAGTGACTCCAGAGCAGGGACCACACACTCCAGCGACCACCTCGGCCCCACACCTGGCACTCATGAAGATGTATGTAATTAATAAATGCTGGCTGTCATCATACAGATGAGTAGTCTATCTAAGACTCCAGAGGTGATGCACTTTGTCCCAGATCGCTCTGGAGCAGGTAGGGAGCTCTCCACAGCAGGTGACATGGTGGCAAGCATGTCCTGGGTGCCTACCACAGACAGGCCCTGCGCGGCTTCACCCCATGCTGCCCACCTACCGTGCCACCCAAGGTCCAGTCACAGCTGCAGGATGTCCCATATCAATCCCACCCCACACCTGCTGAATCAGATTCTGCATTTTACAAGACCCTCCAATAGTTCACACATGGTCTTTAATATTTGAGATGCACCCAATTCATGCTTCAGTATTTTGTTTTCAATCCTATAAAGTAGATATTCGCATCTCCATCTTATATATGAAAAACTGAGGCTTGGTGATAACTGAGGTATTTTGTCCAAGATAGCAATGAGGTTAGAATTCAAATCCATGTATGTCTACTTTGTAAACCACAAATATATACAATTATATTTTGTCACAAAATAAGTAAAACAAAACAAAAAGAAAACAAACAAACAACAACAACAAAAAAAAAAGGAGATGGGTTACCACCACATATGAAGTTTATCCTCCTAAAGAGCTGAGATCTCAAGAAATTTTATCTTTCACAAATGCAGATGGACAAAAAGGACATTCTTTATTGAAAAAGTCTCCACATTTTTATGTGCATGCACACAAAATGCTTACACACAAAAGCAACATTGTGATAATGCCCTTTCATGGAGTCCAGTTTGCAAAACAAAATCCATAAAACGAATTAGAACTCTCTAAGTCTTTATATAATTTGTACCTCCAGTGTTGGAAGTGATGTGAGGATGAAATACATAGCATAGCAAATTGTAACAAAAAATGCTGATAATTAAAAACAACAAAAAAAGCTAAGAAACAGAGAAAACACTAAAAATACTTTAAATAAAACTTATCAACATGTGAAAAAGTATATTACATGGATAGATTATGGGCCATTGTACAAAGATAATCCATAAGAGTTGACTGACTTTTACAATTATCAACTCTATGTTAAAGTCTTGCATCAAATGAGTAGCTGCTTTTTTTCTTTTAGGACATGGTTTTCCTTAGAGGATATGTTCGCATTCACTATATACATGGTGCTGCTCTTTTTGAAATTCTTTGATTTGATACACACAAACATGATTTCCTATTAAATTTTCCCATCTTGTCTGCCATACTTCTATGTTGATTTGGGTACACAGAAATCCCTTTTATGTGCACTCACATACAGACCAAAGATTTGGTGGAAGCAAACTAGTGCTCAAACAACACCACCATTGCCTAAGTGTCTTGTTATCCTACTAAGTATATAATTATTTCCAAAGCCAGTCAGTAACGTTCCTCACTGGTTTCTTCAGGCAGATGCAGCTTTAATTCATTAAAACCTTCTGGAATGTCATCAGCTAGAGGGAATGTCAATGCAGGCAAATGACACTTTTTTTTTTAATTGAGACAGGGTCTCACTCTGTCACCCAGGCTGGAGTGCAGTGGCGTGATCATGGCTTACAGCGGCCACAAATTCCTAGCCTCAAGCGATCCTCCCACCTTGGCCTTCTAAAGTGCTGGGATAACAGGCATGAGCCACTGAGCCTGGCCAAAATTATGCATCTTAAATGGAAGTTTTTATCATTGCCATATCACATAGCCAACCTACTCATCTGAAATTTTTTGCCAAATTAATCGGGCTAAGTAGAAAAAAAGATTATTGATAACACCTTGAAATTCAATTTTGGAAGACTTGATCACACCTAATTCCAAATTTGTCATTATGGTTTGGAGATTCCATTGAAATCCATTTTCTTCTGCATAAAGACAATAACATGGTAATAGTTACAACTAACATGATGCAACTATCCTGCTGTTATGATTTTTGAGATTTTAGACTTCATGACTTCATGGATTTAGACTAAGGATTTTGATATTTAGGGATATTAATCTTTTGGTATTTCAACACTCAGGATAGCATTCAGGATTTTGTTTATTCACATTATGACCCAAACCAGTTATCTCCCTAACATGTTTTGATCAATCGTTATTAATCAATTATTTAAAGTAGCAATAAGTTATTTGAAAAGTTGAACACATTTAACCATAAGTGCCTATGTATATACTTTCAGTGTGTGGCTTATTCATTTAACAAGCCAGTCACCTGGCTGCAGCCTTGTGGAGCAGGGCCCAGAATCCAGGAGATGAAAGGGGCAGGAGGCTGGAAAGGGGTGGAGACTTAACCCGAGGTGGAACCTTTTTCCAATAAATGGAAGATGAATGAATTCACACTTCGCTAACTCCATCATTTTCGTTAGTGTAAACTCTTTATAGAGAATATATTAGAAAGCAAAGTAAAAAGTAGCATCACAATTCAAAAGAGAAGAGTCATCAACTATGTCAAAAACTGCCCAGAGGTGTGGGAGAATCAGGTCATGTCTCCCAGCCTGGTGTTTAGGTCTGAAATGATCACTGTTCTCCAAAAGGCAAGCTTCCTCTCAACCCCACTTTTCTTTCTCAATTACCATTGTGCCCTTCTCCTTCCCTCCGAGTTCACAAAATAAAAAAATTACTTATAATTCCTTGATTCATTGTCAATCAATGTAATTTAATATGCACTTGTTCCAATGGCTCTGGTGCTAGGATAAAGTAACATCTCCAAGAATGTGACCCTACGGATAACAAAGATGATGTAATCCTACAGATAACGAAGATGTGACCCTAAATATAACAAAAATGTGACCCCAAAGATAAAGATCTGATGCTACAAAGACATAATCCTACAGATTACAAGGATGTGATCTTCAGATAACAGTAGCATGATCCTACAGATAGATTACAAGGATGTGATCCCACAGATAGTGAGGAGATGATCCCACGGATAGTAAGGATGGGATCCCACAGATAACAAAGATGGCATCCTACTGATAACAATGATGTGATCCTAGTGGTAACACAGAGGTCTCCTGCAGATAATAAGGATGCAACTCACACCCTGTAGTGACCTAGACAGCCCCTTCCTTCTTCCTACCTAATGATAGGAAGGTGTTTGTCTTCATTATATCAAAGTTTGGTAAGTGATTAATGCTATTTTTGATTTATAAGATCTCAAGGTCACACATCAATTTCTCAGTGCCTACAAATTCCCTGTGGGCCTATGCTGCCATGCTGGAACATAAATATGTCATGCACATTAATTTTATTTTAAATTGCATATGTGAATGGCAGGGTGGTCAATTAAATGTGGCATAGCAATATAGTTGAGAAATGAGTGTCATGAAATTAGGCATCATTTGGATAAACAAATTACCTAGAGATATCTGCCTGTGTATCAAGTTGCTGGTGTCTGTATTTGTAGAAAATACTAGATATGAGGTTTTCATTGAAGACTAAAGTTAAAAAATGCATAGCAAATATTATATGCTGAGGACAGTAAAAATCATAGTCTCTATCTGCTTTTCTATGTCTCTATTCCTCTGTCTCTGTCTCTCTCTCTCTCTCTCTCTCATTTTCTCTCTCTCTCTCTCTCTCTCTCTCTCTCTCACACACACACACACACACACACCCCTGCTATCATGAGATGTGGGGCCCTACCTAGTTGAGGAAGCACAGCACCCTGAATGTCACCCTCGGATTTCCAACTCTGTTCTGTAGTGTACTACTCTGTTCTGTACTCCACGTGGATTCTAAACCTAGAGGGTGAGCCGCAGCTCAAACCCAATTCAGCTGTGTGATCCCCACCAGACATTTCAGCCGACTGATCCTCAGTGTCTGCAACCATTAAATGAGAGCACCTACCTTGAAATATTGCTGCAAGAATCAAACGAGATACAGTGTGTTTTAAGCCAGCCAATAATATATGAATGTGAAATCTAATCACAAATATGGCATTACCTGAGTACCAACAGACACTGTCGTACACTCATACTGTTGAATACTACTGAACAATATTAAAAGGACTGAATTCTGATACACTAAACAAGTTGGACAAATCTCCAGGAAATTATCCAGAGTGAAAAAAATCTAATCCCAAAACATGCATACTCTACAATTCCACTTATGTAATATTTTGAAATGATAAAATTATAGGGCATGGTTAGTTCTGGTGATTTGACATTAATACCTTGGTATGACTGAATATTATTCAGTATTACTTGGCATTACCTTGACACTGAACAATAAGTTAGCATCTTGATTAGGGTAGCAAACACAGAAATTACATATGTGATGAAATTGTATTGCTTCTACACACACAAACAAATACAAGTAAAATGAGAAATTTTAGTAAAGTTGTTGAATCATATCAACATCAATATTCTGTTTGTGACATTATGCCATAGTTTTGTATAATGTTACCATTAGGGAAATTTGACAAATCTTCCTATTTCTTATAGCTGCATGTGAATCTACATTTATGTAAATAAAAATAACAAGTTAAAATAAAATTTAATTCTTTTTCAGGCTGATTTCCCCAGAATGTTCACATTTCCAGAGGCCAGAAGCTCTGCTACATTACCAGAATATATCTTTGTATATACCTTTGGCCCCTTGATCTCTAATCTGTCTAAAACACTGAAAGAAATTGCAGAAATTTACTGAATCAGAGTTTTCCAATTTTACCATTTCTTTTACTGCCTACTGTGAAATTGGATGGGATGACGTCAAGCCTAGGGATTTTTTTTTTTTTTTTGTACTCCTATCTGTTAGTTTTAATGTGTGCTTTGATTTCTAAGGTGAAAAGGAAGAGGAATGGAGACTCAAGGCACAAATGAGACCAAGTATATGTGATGGTATTAGTGCAATATTTCATCAAATGAGCGTTAAGAAAAAAAATTGTTCAGGCCGGGCGTGGTGGCTCATGCCTGTAATCCCAGCACTTTGGGAAGCCTAGGCGGGCGTATCACTTGAAGTCAGGAGTTCAAGACCAGCCTGGCCAACATGATGAAACCTGGTCTCTACAAAAAAACACAAAAATTAGCCAGGCATGGTGGAGCATGCCTGTAATCCCAGCTACTTGGGATGCTGAGGCAGGAGAATCACTTGAACCCGAGTGGTGGAGATTACAGTGAAGCCGAGATCACACCATTGCACTCCAACCTGGGTGACACAGTGAGACTCTGTCTCAGGAAAAAAAAAAAAAAAAAAAAAAAAAAAAAAAAAAAAACCTCACCTGCTTGTTCTCAATACCTCCTACAGGAAAGAAAGGGCAGCACTGCATTCTAAAAGCTCTCTGAAACAATTACACTAGACTCAGAATGTGAACTTTCTGTGTCTTGTTTACTGGTGTTTTTCTGGTTGTTATATGCCTCCCGTGTAGTAAATATTCTATTCAGCTTTGTTGAATATAAAAATGAATGATTAAAGGGGAAAGAGATCCCCTTCTTTCCCCTTCTGGGTGTGTAAATATGAGAATAGGAAAGTTCGAAAAAATTATTAGATATAGGGACAAAACAAGGGTTTCGAGGGTCTTTAGAGCAGTTGGCACCACCCCCCGATACTTGTGCATTGCTCATCCCATGCAAACAGGACTATTCACAGGGTAGCTTACAGATTCTAGAAAAAAATACGTAGTGCTTTGACCACAAATCTGCTGGAAAAGACCACTGTGGCCAAATTGAGGAATTAGTTGAGTCTATCATCTGGAAAGTAAACCTGAAGATTGAGCAATAAGCATATCTGTGGTTCCTATAATCTTCATTAAACCATACATTTCTTTTTCATGCCCTGACCATTAAGGAAGCAACCCACCTTTTCATTAAGTCCCAGTAAAGGGAAAGACATGATGGTGAGTTTTTAGGGTTTTTTTTTTTGCCTCGTGTATTTCAGAATCGGAGTTGAAGAAGCCAGAAAATCAGATTTTTTTCTAAACCCAAAGAAAGCCTTCTCCTCAGTCAAATGGCAAGGACCAGACAGAAGAGTTTTAGACAGTAACCACTCTACTTCATCCAATCACCATAGGAAAAGTATGAACCTATGCACATCCAACAGCAAGAGTGTTCCTCTCCTATCTGGTTGAGTGCTATCAGAAGAGATCTATGTGAGAGTGAAGATTTTAATCACTGCCCAGGGGTAACACGCACTCCCTGTGGTGTCTGTGGAAGACACATGGATAGGAGTAATAGACTCTCCTGTTTCTCCCAGCCAGGGTAGTATCAGTCGAAGCTTCATGGGCTGTCAGAACTCCCTCCACTCAGCAGAAGTAAGGAGACCCCTATATTGAATGTCAATGAAGGTCAAGTGGAAAATTTGAACATCTACACCCACCTGGCAGTAATGGGACAGTAGCCTCCTCCCTTACCAGAGAAATCTCTCAGAGAAATCTAGGTAAAAGACAAGATTTACACAATATGCACAGTACCCAAATTTCCAAGTTTCAGTTGAAAATCCCTCATCATATCAAGAACAAGGAAAATTTCAACCTGAGTGGAAAAAGAAAATTAATATACACCAGTGTCAGAGGCATTTGAACCAGAGCAACTCCATCTTGAATAATGGCTGAGTAAAATGAGGCTGAGACCTACTGGGCTGCATTCCCAGGATATTAGGCATTCTTAGTCATAGGATAAGATAGGAGGTCAGCACAAGATACAGGTCAAGATACAGGCCACAAAGACCTTGCTGATAAAAAAAGATGTGGCAAAGAAGCCAAAACCAAGATGGTGATGAAAGTGACCTCTGGTCATCCTCACTGCTCACTATACGCTAATTATAATGCATCAGCGTGCTAAAAGACATTGCCACCAGTGCCATGACAGTTTATGAATGCCACAGCAATGTCAAGAAGTTACCCTATACGGTCTAAAAAGGGAAGAAACCCTCAGTTCCAGGAATCGCCCACCACTTTCCTGAAAACTCATGAATAATCCACCCCTTGTTTACCATATAATCAAGAAATAAGTATAAGTATATTCAGTCAAACATCCCACGCTGCTGTTCTGCCTGTGGAGTAGCCAGCCATTCTTTATCCCTTTACTTTCCTAATAAACTTGCTTTCACTTTTCTCTATGGACTCATCCCAAATTATTTTTGCATGAGGTCCAAGAACCCTCTCTTGGAGTCTGGATCCAGACTGCTTTCTGGTAACACCAGCACTGAGATAACAGAGATGTTAGGATTATCTGACAAGGATTTTAAAGTATCATGATAAAAATTATTTGATGAACAATTGCAAACATACTTGAAAATGAAAAAAAAAATAGAAAGGCTTAGCAAAAAAAAGGAGAAAGTTTCAGAAAAGATACAAGATATTTTGAAGGGCTAAATTGAAAATTTAGAACTAAAATTTACAATGACCAAAATTCTTAAAAACAGCAAATGAAAGCAAAGGAGGAGAGAACCAGTGTATTTGGAGATAGAACAGGAATTATCCAATATAAGCAACAGTGAGAAAATAACCTGGAAAAAAAAAAAGGAACTCTCAGAGACCTGTAAAAAACAACAAAAGTTCGAATGTTTTACATCATTGAAGTTCAAAAAATGAAGAGAAAGAGGGCAGGACTGGAAAAGTACTCTAATAAATAACAGCTAAAACTTCCCAAATTTGTCAAAAGACATGAACAGATTCAAGAAGCTGAACAAATTCCAAACGAGATTTTCAAACAAATCTCAAATGAAGTATTCACATCAAGACACTTACTTTATTTTATTTTATTCTATTTTATTTTTATTTTTGAGACAGAGTCTCACTCTGTTGCCCAGGCTGGAGTGCAGTGGTGCCATCTCAGCTCACTGCAACCTCTGCCTCCTGGGTTCAAGCAATTCTCCTGCCTCAGCCTCCCAAATAGTTGGGATTACAGGCATATGCCACCATGCCTGGCTAATTTTTGTATTTTCAGTAGAGACAGGATTTCACCATATTGGCCAGGCTAGTCTGAAACTCCTGACCTCAGGTGATCCACCTACCTATGCCTCCCAAAGTGCTGGGATTACAGGAATGAGCCACTGCACCTGGCCAAGACACATTAGTTAACAGAACATATCTTCAAAATAGCTAGAGAAACATTTTACTGAGAAAAGAAGGCAATTCTAATGACAACAGATTTCTTATTATAGAGACTTAAGGAAGTGGTGCATTTTTAAGTGCTGAAAGAAATGAACTATCTACCCAGAATTCTTTATTGAGCAATATATTAGTATCTTTTTTCAGGAGTGAAGGAGAAATGAAGACATTCTCAGATGAAAGAGTATGTCACCAGGGGACATACCCTTAAAAATTGCTAAAGAATTTCTTTAAACAAAATGTAATAACAAAGAGGGAATATTAGAATATCAGGAAGGAAGAAAGAGCACTGAAAATTGTAATCATATGGATAAATACAATGCATTCCCCCCTTCTCTTACTGAGTTCCCAAATTTTTGGTAGAAAGTTGAAAAAATCTATAACACCATGATATGTTTCTAAATGTTCTTAGAAGAAATATTTAAAACAATTATATTTTAAATGGGGGCATGTAAAGGGTAGGTACCATTTCTATACTTAATTCATACTGTGAAAATGATGACAACAGTAGATGTCAGTAAGTTATATAAATGTAATATAATTTCTATAGTAACCACTAAAAAGCAATAAAAAGAGATACACCCAAAAAAACTATGGATGAATTGAAATTGAATTATAATAACTGTTCAAGTAACCCATAGCAAGGTAGAAAAAAATAAAACAGGAACAAAAAATAGAGAGAACAAAGAGAAAACAAGAAATAAAGAGTAGTCTTAAGCTACCACATAGCCATAATTACAATAAATGTAAATGGTCTTAATACACCAACTAAATGACAGAGAGGCACAGCATCTTAAAACATATGAACAAACATAAGCTGTCTACACAAAATATACTTCAAATATAGCAATATAGGTAAATTAAAAGTAAAATTATGAAAAGTATGCACCTGCAAACTGTAGTCAAAAGAAAGCAGGAGTGGTTATGTCAAATCATGTAGACTGCAAAGCCAGAAAAATTATCAAAGACAGAGAAAGGGGCAATCCACAAGGAATACATTGCAATCCTAAATGTGTGTGAACCAAACAGCAGAGCTGCAAAATACATGAAACAAAAATTGATAAACTCAAAGGAGAAATAAACAAAAGCCAAATTATTTCAAAAATCTCTCAGTAATTTAGAGAAACTATATACAATAATTCTCAGCAAATTTAAAACAATTTAATAACACAGAGTGCACTCTCTTATCATAGTGAATAAAAATGACTAGAAGTTAATAAAAGAAACAAAACAGGAAAGTCCCCAAAGAGCTGGAAACTAACCAATACGCTTCTAAATAATCTAAGCAAGTTCTCAAGGAAAACTAAAAATGAGTTAAAGTGAAGAAAATGAAAATACAGTATATAGAATCAAGTTGGAAAACACTCTTCAGGATATTATCCAGGAGAAGTTTCCCAACCTAGCAAGACAGGCCAACATTCAAATTCAGGAAACACAGAGAAAACCACAAAGACACTCCTCGAGAAGAGCAACTCCAAGACACATAATTGTCAGATTCACCAAGGTTGAAATGAAGGAAAAAATGTAAAGTGCAGACAGAGAGAAAGGCTGGGTTACCCACAAAGGGAAGTCCATCAGACTAACAACAGATATCTCTGCAGAAACCCTACAAGCCAGAAGAGATTGGGGGTTAATACGCAACATTATTAAAGAAAATAATTTTCAATCCAGAATTTCATATCCAGCCAAACTAAGCTTCATAAGCAAAGGAGATATAAAATATTTTACAGACAAGCATATGCTGAGAGATTTTGTCACCACCAGGCCTGCCTTATGAGAACACCTGAAGGAAGCACTAAATAAAAGGAAAAATTGGTATGAGCCACTGCAAAAACATACCAGATTGTAAAGACCATTGACACTATGAAGAAACTGCATCAACTAATGGGCAAAATAACCAGCTAACATCATAATGACGAGATAAAATTCACACATAAAAATATTAACCTTAAATGTAAATGGGCTAAATGCCCCAGTTAAAAGACACAGACTGGCAAACTGGATGAAGAGTCAAGACCCATCAGTGTGCTGTATTCAGGAGACCCATCTCATGTGCAAAGACACACATAGGCTCAAAATAAAGGAGTCGAGGAATATTTACCACGCAAACGGACAGTCAAAAAAAAGCAGGCATGGCAATCTTAGTCCCTATTATAACAGACGTTAAACCAACAAAGATCAAAAGAGACAAAGAAGTGCATTACATAATGGTAAAGGGATCAATGCAACAACAAGAATTAACTATCTTAAAAATATATGCACCCAACACAGGAGCACCCAGATTCATAAAGCAAGTTCTTAGACCTACAAAGAGACTTAGACTTCCACACAATAATACTGGGAGACTTGAACACTCCACTGTCAATATTAGACAGATCAATGAGACAGAAAATTAACAAGGATATTCAGGATTTGAACTCAGCTCTGGACTAAGCAGACCTAATAGACATATACAAAACTCTGCACCCCAAATCAACAGAATATACATCCTTCTCAGCACCACATTGCACTTATTCTAAAATTGACCACATAATTGGAAGTAAAACACTCCTCAGCAAATGCAAAAGAATGGAAATCATAACAAACAGTCTCTCAGACCACAGTGCAATCAAACTAGAACTCAGGATTGAGAAACTCACTCAAAACCACACAACTTCATGGAAATTGAACAACCTGATCCTGAATGATTACTGAGTAAATAATGAAATTAAGGCAAAAATAAATAAGTTATTTGAAACCAATGAGAACAAAGATACAACATATCTCTGTTCACAGAATCTCTGAGACACAGCTAGAGCAGTGTTTAGAGGAAAAATTATAGCACTAAATGCCCACAGGAGAAAGCAGAAAAGATCTAAAATAGACACCCTAACATCAAAATTAAAAGAACTAGAGAGGCAAGAGCAAACAAATTCAAAAGCTAGCAGAAGACAAGAAATAAACTAAGATCAGAGCAGAACTGAAGGAGATAGAGACACAAAAAAATCCTTCAAAAACATCAATGAAACCACGAGCTGGTTTTTTGAAAAGATTAACGAAATAGACCACTAAGCAGACAAATAAAGAAGAAAAGAGAGAAGAATCAAATAGACACAATAAAAAATGATAAAGGGGATATCACCACTGATCCCACAGAAACACAAACTACCACCAGAGAATACTATAAACACCTCTATGCAAATAAACTAGAAAATTTAGAAAAAATGGATAAATTCTTGGACACATACACCCTCCCAAGACTAAACCAGGAAGAAGTCAAATCCCTGAACAGACCAATAACAAGTTCTGAAATTGGGGCAGTAATTAATAGTCTACCAACCAAAAAGTCCAGGACCAGATGGATTCACAGCCAAAGTCTACCAGAGGTACAAAGAGGAGCTGGTACCATTCCTTCTGAAACTATTCCAAACAATAGAAAAAGAGGTACTCCTCCTTAACTCATTTTATGAGGCTGGCATCTTCCTCATACCAAAGTGTGACAGAGACACACACACAAAAAAGAAAAATTCAGGCCAATATTCCTGATAAACATCCATGCAAAAATCCTCAATAAAATACTGGCAAACTGAATCCAGCAGCACATTAAAAAGCTTTTTTTTTTTTTTTTTTTAGTTTTTATTTATTTATTTATTTATTTTTTATTATACTTTAAGTTCTAGGGTACATGTACATAAAGTGCAGGTTTGTTACATATGTATACTTGTGCCATGTTGGTGTGCTGCAACCATCAACTCGTCAGCACCCATCAACTCGTCATTTACATCAGGTATAACTCCCAATGCAATCCCTCCCCCCTCCCCCCTCCCCCCTACCCCCTACCCCCTACCCCCTACCCCCCTTCCCCCCCTCCCCTCTCCCCCCTCCCCGTGATAGGCCTCGGTGTGTGATGTTCCCCTTCCCGAGTCCAAGTGATCTCATTGTTCAGTTCCCACCTATGAGTGAGAACATGCGGTGTTTAGTTTTCTGTTCTTGCGATAGTTTGCTGAGAATGATGGTTTCCAGCTGCATCCATGTCCCTACAAAGGACACAAACTCATCCATCACGATCAAGTCGGTTTCATCCCTGGGATGCAAGGCCGGGTCAACATATGCAAATCAGTAAACACAATTGATTCCATAAACAGAACCAATGACAAAAGCCACATGATTATCTCAATAAATGCAGAAAAGGTCTTTGAAAAAATTCAACACCCCTTCATGCTAAAAGCTCTCAATAAACTAGGTATTGATGGAATGTATCTCAAAACAATAAGGGCTATTTATGACAAACCCACAGCCAATATCATACCGAAGAGGCAAAAGCTAGAAGCATTCCCTTTGAAAACCAGCACAAAACAAGGATGCCCTCTCTTGCCACTCCTATTCAACATAGTATTGAAAGTTCTGGCCAGGTCAATCAGGCAAGAGAAAGAAATAAAGGGTATTCAAATAGGAAGAGAAGAAGTCAAATTGTCTCTGTTTGCAGATGATATGATTGTATATTTAGAAAACCCCATTGTCTCAGCCCAAAATCTCCTTAAGCTGATAAGCAACTTCAGCAAAGTCTCAAGATACAAAATCTATGTGCAAAAATCACAAGCATTCCTATACAGCAATAATAGACAAACAGAAAACCTAATCATGAATGAACTCCCATTTGCAATGGCTACAAAGAGAATAAAATACCTAGGAAAACAGTTTACAAGGGATGTGAAGGACCTCTTCATGGAGAACTATAAACCTCTGTTCAAGGAAATAAGAGAGGACACAAACAAATGGAAAACATTCCATGCTCATAGATAGGAAGAATCAATATCATGAAAATGGCCATACTGCCCAATGTAATTTAAAGATTCAATGCTATCTCCATCAAGCTACCATTGACTTTCTTCACAGAGTTAGAAAAAACTGCTTTAAATTTCATATAGAACGAAAAAGAGCCTGTATAGCCAAGACAATCCTAAGCAAAAAGAACAAAGCTGGAGGCATCCTGCTACCTGACTTCAAACTACACAAGGCTTCAGTAACCAAAACAGCATGGTACTGGTACCAAAACAGATATATAGATCAATGGAAGACAACAGAGGCCTCAGAAATAACAGCACACATCTACATCCATCTGATCTCTGGCAAACCTGATGAAAACAAACAATGGGGAAAGGATTCCCTATTTGATAAATGGTGTTGGGAAAACTGGCTAGACATAGTCAGAAAACTGAAACCAGATCCCTTCCTGACACCTTATACAAAAATTAACTCAAGATGGATTAAAGACTTAAACATAAGACCTAAAACCATAAAAACCCTAGAAGAAAACCTAGGCAATACCATTCAGGACATAGGCATTGGCAAAGACTTTATGACTAAAACACCAAAAGCAATTGCAACAAAACCCAAAATCGACAAATGGGATCTAATTAAAGAGCTCTGCACAGCAAAAGAAACTATCATCAGAGTGAACAGGCAACTTATAGAATGGGAGAAAATTTTTTTCAATCTATCCATCTGGCAAAGGGCTAATATCCAGAATCTACAAGGATCTTAAACAAATTTACAGGAAAAAAAACAACCCCATCAAAAAGTGGATGAAGGATATGAACAGACACTTCTCAAAAGAAGACATACGTGGCCAACAAACATATGAAAAAAAGCTCATCATCACTGGTCATCTGAGAAATGCAAATCAAAATCACAATGAGATAGCACTGTCACACCAGTTAGCATAGCAATCATTAAAAAGTCAGGAAATAACATATGCTGGAGAGGATGTGGAGAAATAGGAACGCTTTTACACTGTTGGTGGGAATGTAAATTAGTTCAACCATTGTGGAAGACAGTGTGACAATTCCTCAAGGATCTAGAACCAGAAATACCATTTGACCCAGCAGTCCCATTACTGGGTATATACCCAAAGAATTATAAATCATTCTACTATAAAGACACATGCACTTATATGTTTATTGAAGCACTATTCACAATAGCAAAGACTTGGAACCAACCCAAATGTCCATCAATAAAAGACTGGATAAAAAAATGTGACACATAAACTCCATGGAATACCATGCAGACATAAAAAAGGATGAGTTCATGTCCTTTGCAGGGACATGGATGAAGCTGGAAACCGTCATTCTCAGCAAACTAACACAGGAACAGAAACCCAAACACCACATGTTCTCACTCATAAGTGGGAGCTGAACAATGAGAACACATGGACACAGGGAAGGGAACATCACCTACCGGGGCCTGTCAGGGAGTGGAAAGTAAGGGGAGGGATAGCATTAGGAGAAATACCCAATGTAGATGACAGGTTGATGGGTACAGCAAACCACCAAACCACCATGGCACGTGTATACCTATGTAACAAACCTGTACATTCTGCACATGTATTCCAGAACTTAATGTATAATTTTTTAAAAAAAGAAAGAAAATACAGTACATCAAATTTTGTAGAAAATAGCAAAAGATTGGAAGAGTTAAAAATATATATCACTGGCCGGATGTGGTGACTTACGCCTGTAATCCCAGCACTATGGGAGGCTTAGGCAGGTGGATCACCGGAGGTCAGGAGTTCCAGCCTGGCCAACATGGTGAAACCTCATCTCTAAAAAAATACAAAGCTTAGCCAGGCACGAAGGCGGGGTGCCTGTAAACCCAGCTACTCGGAGTCCAAGGTGGGAGAATTGCTTGAACCCAGGAGGCATAAGTTGCAGTGAGCCAAGATCACACCATTGCATGCCAGCCTGGGCCACAGAGTGAGACTGTGTCTCAAAAAAAAAAAAAAAAAAAAAAAAAAAAAAAACCACAAAACATTTACATAAGAAAAGTAGAAAAGTCTCAAATCAATAATTTAAGCTCTGACTTCAAGAACATAGAAAAGGAAAAGCAAAACAAACTCAAAGAGGAAAAGAAAAGAGATAAGAAAAATAAGAGCAACAATTAATTAAATTGAAATGGATAGATCTATTTAAAAAGCGAATGAAACAAAAAGCTCTTTTTGAAAAAAATCTGTAAAATAGATCAACCTTTAGCAAGACTGACAAAAAAGAAAAGAGAGAATATACGAATTATCAACATCAGCAATGAAAGAGGGAATATCACTACAGACATTACAGATATCTAAAGCATAATAAGGAAATACAGTGCAGAACTGTACACAGATCAATTTAATAACTTAAATGGATTACATCAATTTCCAAAAGAATACAAACTGCCACAACTCCCCCAATATGAAATTGGTAATTTGACTAGCTCTAAACCTATTAAAGAAATTTAATTCATAAATTAACAGCTTCTAAAAAGGAAATTACCATTTCCAGATATTTTAACTGGAGATTTCAACCAAACATTACAGAAGAATTAACACAAACTCTACACAAACTCTGCAGAAAACAGAGGAGGAGAAAACATTTCCCAATTTGTTTCTTGATGTCTGTGTTACCCAGATACCAAATCAGGCAAAACAGTATGGAAAAAGAAAGCAAATGTTCCTTAGGAACTGAAATACAAAATCTCAACAAAATATTGACAAGTTTGATTTATCAATATATAAAAAATAGTTATATGCCAATGAACAAAAGGGTTCTTTCTAATTATACAAGACTGGTTCTACAATTTAAAATTAATCAATGTAATCCAAGATACCAACAACTAAGAAGAAACATCATAGTCAAATTAATTGATGATGAGAAAATATTTTATCAAATTTAACACCATTCATGGTTTAAAAAACTCCCATAAAATAGGAATACTGGGGATCATCCTAACTTTATAAGAGGAATCTAAAAAAAAAAAAAACCCAAAAACCCTGAAGCTAGTGTTATACTTAATGGCAGAATACTAGATAAATGTATAAAAATCAAATGTATAAAATGTATACATTTATAATAATGTATAAATATACATTTATAATAAATGTATAAAAATCAAAACGTGTATCTATACTTTAGCAATGAGCACATGACTGCAGAGTTAGAAATGCAGACAGAGGTAGAAATGCAGACAGAGGTAGAAATGCAGACAGAGGTAGAAATGCAGATCTCTGGGAGGAAGAAGCTCCTGGCTCCATTCTAAAATGATCACCTGTAGTGTCCTTTCATTACTCTTTCTTTCCAATCCTTCACGGGACCTCTTGGGCCTCACACCTTTATTTCATGGACCCATAAAAAGTGTGTACCCCGTAGGAACTTCCCTGGCTATGAACAATAATAATAAAGATTGGACCCTTTTTAAAAAATAAGTTCCAATTTGGCTAAGAAGCTCCTGATGCCTCTATAGCTTTGACTTATTATTTCAGAAAGAGTAGCTTGTGGAGAATGCAGTTAAGTAGACTTAAATACATTTTAATTGTAGGACTTTGTGCCATCTTGCTATTCTGTTCTCCTGTTAATAACTTTGGAAAACTTCCAGATGTGTTATTATGCTTTCTGGAAATATTTTAAATGATTCAATGTTCAAAAATCTGTTAGAAGTTAAGGAAATGTTAAAAAAAAATTAACACATTATTTTACTTTTCAATCACATGGCATTGACTCTTCCTAACTTTCTGTCCCAATACCTGTACCATACATTTCTTTTCTCCCAGTATTCTAAGGCTGGATTTATATTTGAGCAATAAAATATGTTTATAGAAAATATTAAGGGGGAGATACAGGCTGACAGCATCAGGAGCTCCACTGACGTACTCCTCAGTGAAAGTGGAGAAAAATAAATTTAAAATAACCATTTAATGCCTGTGTTCAAGGGAAAAGAGCAAATGAAAAAAAAAAGAAAGAAAGAAAAAGAAACCTGGAAATCTGTGGCGCTTGAACCAAGATTGCTCCTTCCCTCCTTCTTTTGGCTCAGCAAGGCAGAGATCACTCCAGACTGCTGCAGCCAAGAACACAGGGCTCTTTGCCTTCTTTTCCCAGGTCCTGGCAGAAGACTCCCAGGTAAAGGCAGACTTTCAGCGTTTCCGCATGCTGCTCTGCCGCTAGCTGCCTGTTGAGTACTCCCAGGTAAGTGAAGCCAAGAGGTAGAGGCTCTGTTCTTCTACTCAGCTCTCACATGAGGAACAGAGGTGTTACCTCGAGTGGGGTACACTGAGGATACTGGATCCCTGAATGACCTTGCCCTGGCTTGTGACATTCTGGTTTCATGTCAGGAGATGCAAACTGAGAGGACCTAAGTAAGGCTTCTGCCGCATGCTCGACTGAGTGTTCATTTCCTGTAGTGGGGGTGTTACTCTGAGAGAAGCTTGCCATTGTCCCCACTCCCAGCTACAGATCTCTGTCCCAATGTTATGTCTGAAAGGAGAAGCAAGCCTAAAACAAGTATCTCCTCATCTTTTCCCAATGGAACTGACTTCATTTGCAACAGAATATGGAGAAGCCCAAGACTAAGGGTGCCCACAAGAACAGTGGAGGTAATAATATAAGGCAACAGGGAGAAACTTTATGAATTTAATTAAGATGAGGTGTAGACATTAGGCCAGCTAGCTGGCAAGAGAGAATCTGGAAAGAAAACAGCTGGGGGAGCCCTCTTGCCTTTGGAACAAGCATAATATGCTGACCTCAGAACTGTGTTTACAATTTTGTAAAATTTTACCATTGGGAAAGGTGGGCATATTATATGGGTGATCGCTCTGTATTATTTCATACAACTTCATGTGAATCTACAATTGTTCAATAAATTTTAAGTTTTAAAAATATGACTTAAGGACTGCAACGCAGGAAGAAATAGATTAAGAGCAACAAAGGGAGTGTAAAATTTTATCATTTCAATTGCCTATTTCATTAAATAGGGAAATATACAACATATAATAAGATTTTTAAATAAGTGGGAAAAAAACTTGAAAAACTCATAGTTCTAAAATCACATTTACCTCAAACTAGAGTTTAGAAATCCTAACACGTTTCTTATTACTATTTCCCCTAATACAGGCTTGGCTGAATTAAGGAACTATTTCACATTAAACTGCAAAGGGGGAAACTGTTGATTATTTTGATTAATGTTTCTCAGCACAATTGTTAGATAAAGACCTTCATTTTAATACTAACGCCCTTCGGACCATGAAAGAACAACTTCAGCAAACAACACAAGTTTAAGTAGCTATTAAAGAGTGGTATGCTATGTGATTTCTTTGTTTTCCAGGCCAGCCATTAATGAGAATACACAAGATAACCTGGAATAAATTATATAGATTTGCAAGATATTGTGCAGTCCAAGTATTTCAACATTTGTATATTCCAGTGAGGAATCAAATGCTGGAGCAATTCAGTGATTTGTCCAAATTGTTAAAAGAAAAATACAGGGGAAAATATTTTTTGATACTTTCTCATCAAATTATACTCAGAAGCTGTGTCATAAAAAATGATCAGCAATCCATTAGAGAGTGGTAATGTTGGAACCACAGATGTGAAAAGACATGTCATTTAGTGAAGGAAAACATAGAGCTTTGCCGATTCAATTATATATTACTGCTCAAAAAGAAAGTTTATTTTTCATTATACTTACAGAAGATTTTACAAGTATATTTAAAAGTTAATATTCTAAGTGTAATGTAATGGGGAGCCGAGCAAGAAGACAGGAGGCAGATGACAACAGAGGTAGCCTTTATTGGGCTCGCAGGGGAGGTTCACCGGTCCCCTAGGAGGAGGGCCGAGGAAGTCGCTCTCGGGGAGGATATCGGGGGCCTTTTATAGGCTGAGGTAGGCGGGGTTTGTAGGTTTCGGTTTTCCTGAGTTAGGTTTCAATTTCTGAGGAATGACATGTCCAGGAGCTTGCGCAGAGTGGGGTTTTTTTGGCGGGCGCGGGGGTTTTTTGGCGAGCGCCGGCTTTTTTGGAGCACTGAGAGTCTTAGCAGGAAGTGAAGGGCGGGAAGACCTAACAAAGGGCCTGCCATACCAGGTGATACCGCTATGTTGGGTCTACATTCCTGCCTAACACTAAGGTATGCTTTTGGTAAAGGAACACTGATGTTTTTAAATCTAAAGGACAATGGCATTAGGATTCAGTTGCGAGCTTGAAAAATCCACATAGATTACTAGTAAATAATAATATTAACTCTTCGTTCTTAAAAAATAGAAAAGGGAAAAGCAGGAAGAAGAGTAAGAAGAAAGAGGAGACAGAAAAAAGAATGAAGTGTTCTTCATTTAAAGCAGATTAAAATTGTAAGCTCTGTATGAGGCAGTACCAGATGTGGGTAAGGACAGCACATTAATGCTTACTTATTTTTCAGTCTCCTTATGTGGAATGCTCCCTAATCAAAAACTTCAGTGCTGCTAAAAGTATGCTAATTGCTTCTCTTATTGAAAAGCTTGTAGAGCCCTTTTAATTATTTCTTTATTAGAAGACTATTAAAATCATTAGATTTTATTAAAATTTATTATAAGACAATAAATATTATGAGCTGAAACTATGTCAGATGTTCTGTGGATGTTAGCCTAGTGGACTGCCCTAGGGCAGCAGCAGCCCATTAATAATCACATCTTTTTATAGATGTACACTATATGGAATTTAATACAATGTTTGAGCTAGTTACTGTTCTCTTTTATACATATGAATATACTGAGATTTAGTGCAATTACTAGAAAGTATTACTAGTTGAAGCAAGTATATGAACATTGTACAAAATACAGTATGATCATGACTGTAACATAAACACAGAGCAGGAAAACTGCTCTGTGGAGCAGTTGGAAGGGCCCAAATGAGAGCTGGATCCCTTGTGTTTAGGGAAAGCAGACAAGAGCCATTTTAGATGGGCCATGAAATATGTTAGTAGAATAATAACTAATATTTATAGTGAATGTATTTCATACTAAGCACTGACTGTTGTTTAATATGGATTATCTCGTAGAATATTTATAACTCATACAATAGGTACCATCATTATCCTAATTTTAAAAGTGAGAAACAGGTCTAAAGAGGTAAAGTAACCCAACATAATGGAGTAATAAGTGGTAATGTCAGGATTCAAACCCAAGCTAAATCCAGAGTCCATACTGAAAATCATTTTAATATATTGGCTAAGAGTTCAACAGTTTCACCACAGGAGAAGGCATATAAGAGTTATCACTAGCCTTAACAAGTATAACAGAAGTATGAAGGCACTTGTGAAGAGTGAGGAGCAATATTTTGAAGAATTGCATAGTACTTTTAAGAGAGATTGAAAGTATAGGGATAAATTTTGTGAGGCTCCTACATCAAGAAATAAAAATGAAAGAAATAAATTTGTGCTTAAATGGCAGCTGATAGGAACAGAGAAAGAATTCTGGTATTTAGGGATGTAGCATAAATGTAGAACACACTCTTTCAGTAAACTAGGAATAGAGGATTACTTCCTCTGCTTGATAAAGAATATCTGCAAAAACCTACAGCTAACATAATATTTAATGAGAAATCCAAACTTTTCCCCCATTAAATACTGTTAGCTGAGGGTGTTTAAAGATACGCTTTATCTTAAGGCAAGGGTGTCCCACCTCAATACTGCTTTTCAACATCATATTGGAAGTCCTAGCTAATGCAATAAGACAAGAAAATAAAAATAAAAGATATATAGATAGAGAAGAATGACATAAAATTATCTTTCTTCACAGATAATAAAATTGTCTATGTAGAAAATCCAAAAGAACTAGCAAAAAAAAAAATGAAAACAAACAAAACTGGAACTAATCAGCAATTATAACAAGGCTTGACAATATAAAGTTAATATTCAAAAGTCAATTACATTCCTATCAGTAATGAACAAGTAGAATCTGAAGTTTAAAACACATTACTAGTTACGTTAGCACCCCCAAAATAAAATACTTAGGTATAAATCTAACAAAATTTGTACAAGATCTATATAGAAAAGCTACAAAACTCTGTTAAGAGAAATCGAAGTACAACTAAATAAATGGAGAGATATTCCATGTTCATGAACAACAACAACAACAAATCCCAAATAACAAAGAGAACTAAAATAGGAGAGAGAGTTTAATCAGTGGATGGTAGGCTTTACCTAAGTTAAGGACAATGGAAAATAGTGCAAAACGCCGACAGGAGAATTTGAGCATGCAGTGTCATAACCCAGAAATGGGTACCCTGGAGTGATAGCTCCAGAGAGATCAGAAGACAGATGTGAAAAATGAATCTGAAAACATGAGGATTTATTTACTGTTTGTGGAGCCACCTAAGCACTCCCTACTACCACCCACTACTACCATTACTGCTATGCGAAGAGCTCTGGAAACTTCGAGTTGTCCCAAAATAAACTGGAGGACAGTTTCTTAAACCCTTAGCTATGAATAGTCGTGTAACCTACTGTGGGCCTGGCATTTGCAGTCCTCTACATTGTAGCAGCTGGGAGTTCCCATCCACACAAACAGCTTCTAACCTATAAAACTTAAAGTGAATTCCGCTCTGGCACCATGCTCAGGATGTGAATTTGAAAATGAGTTATTGTTGTACCAGTCCATCTCTGCAATACTAGCAGATGCCTCTGCTCTTAGAAACAGCCTCTGAGGTTGGCACTATCACTGTCTTTGTAAATGGGCTACATATGTGTGTCCTCAGAGTGTACAACTCTTGAAGGTAAATAAAAGATCAAAGATCTCAGATATTTGCAATCAATAGCCTAAAGATAATTGATTTAGATAAATTTAAAAAACTATCCATACAGAAACATAAATAATTTTAAAACGTCCAATTCCATCTTCAGTAAGGCTCATAGTGATTGCATTTGTAAAACAAGAGAATAAGGAGAATTTGGATATAAACATAGGATTGCTAAAATTAAAATGTCAATATCAAGGAGGACTATGAAATCAAAACAAAAATAAAAGACAAAAAAAATCAAAGGAAAGGAGAATACAAGAGAAAAATTAAAGACCTATACAGACCATCTGTGGCAAATAGAGATTTATAAATCGAGAAGATGGAAGACATGAAATGAACAAAGAATTTCTTAGTATTAGAAAAAGGCACAAACATTCAAGTTGAAAGGGCTGGCTAGCAAGTAGGAAAGATGCAAAAATGACAGCAATTTTAGAGAAATGAAGATCTTGAGAATATCCTGAGATCCACAGAGGTAAAAATAACAATACAATTTTTCTACAAAGGAATCCGAAAGCCTCTAGACTTCTCATTTGTCAAAGTGTATGCTAAAAAGCAGTGGAACAGTGCTTGCAAAGTTATAAAAACAACTGATACACACACACATATGCGCACACCTGTACACAATGGGATATTATTCAGCCTTTAAAAAGAATGAAAGCTTACAATTTGTGACAACACAGATGAATCTGGAGAACAATACGTTAAGTGAAATAAGCCAGATGCAGAAAGACAAATCCAGCATGATCTCACTTACATGTGGAGTCTAAAAATATCAAACTCAGAAGCAGAGTGTAGAATGGTGGTTACCAGAGGCTCAGGGAATGGAGATGTGGGGAGATGCTGTCCAAGGAATACAGTTTCAGTTATGCAAGGCAAGTTAAGTTCTGAAAGGATAATGTACAACAATGTGAATATAGTTAACAATATGATATTGTATGCTCAAAATTTGCAAAAAGGTTAGACCTTAAGTGTTCTCACCTCAAAAAATAATTGTAACTGTGAGGTGAACATGCTAATTAGCTTGATTGTGATGAATATTTCACAATATATGCATATAGTAAATCATCAAGTTGTACGACTTAAATACATACCATTTTTAACTGTCAATTATATCTCAATAAAGTTGGGAAAATAATTAATAAATCAATAATTAAGTTGTGAAATGTTTTAAGCATAGAAAAAGTATCTAAAGAAATGTATGTCCCACCTTAAGAATTTAACACGTTTTCACTTTGACACAAACAATTCCAACCCACATCCTTCCCTACTCTCCTTCCCAAGGAACTTCTGACCTGCTGTTTGTGTGCACTTTTATCATGGGGTTTTTTCTAATAACTGTATTAAATGTGCATGTATCCATAAACAATTTATACTATTACTGTTTTTATTTTTTAAAAAGGTATTTAAATGGCACTAAATTGAACATACCTGCAAGTTATTCCTTTACTCATATTTAGATAATTTAATATATTTGTAAGTATTCACTTACCAATAGCCTATTGTTTAGTTAAATGCCTATGTCTTTTTGTGCCTTTGAAGCACATCCTTTGGTCAGGATCTGGAAATGATGAAGATGCATCTTTCTTCCAGAATCTGACCAGATGGTTTTTAAAATGCCAGGGTCAGTGACCAGGGCAGGCTATGAAGAATGCCTCAGGCAGGGCTGGTTCTCTGCAGTGATGATTAATGTGCTGCTGACCTCTAGACTTAATCACAGCCCAACACAGGAGGATTCATGTCAACTGAGAAGAGAAGAATTGCCCTCTGTCCTTTGGCCCTGGGCCTGCCTATGAGTCAGCAAAGTAATTGGTCACTGATATGGTCTGGCTTAAATGGATTAGGGAAATGTCTCCTGCCCAACAGATCTTTCACCACTAGCTTCCTGCTGATATAGTAAATCTCACGAATAGGGACCCATCTGTAGTTACCCAACTATTCTTTGTGGAAATACCATAGGCATTAAGCTCAATCAACCAATAACACCTTATTTCAAGTGAATTCACATACTCTGATGTTAAAGTAGCTCCACGTTGAATGAACAGGGATAGGTGAGTTTGGATAGAGGAAATTATAGGCAAATATGAAACACCCAACCTGAATGGTTAACCCAAATGGAGATTCTGAACTTCCAAGGCCCAAACAAGCGATCCACAGGGTGCCCCTTTTTAAAGGAATGGTCTTCATTTATTTAGTGTGGATGGGGACATCTGATTACCACTGATACATTTTAATACTTTCATCTTTCAGGATATAAATTAGGAATTTATTGCATGGGAATTTTTTTTTTTTGAGCCAGTTCCATTCTTGGGAGCAAGAGTAAAAAGTTTGGAAATTATATAAATATAAAATATGAATATAATAACAAAGTTATATGATTAAATAAATCTATTTTTCAAGAAAGCAGCACTATATCATGAATTATTCAGCTTCAGAATTTCAACTCATGCCTGCCACCCAAATTTGTTAACAGTGGCGTATGGAGTCTGTGGATCACATGGCCTGGCTGGCAGCACCTCCCTTGCAGCTTTCACATGTGTGTTGCAAAAATACTCGGGGTCTAGGAAGAAGTATGATAAGTGTGTTTGTTTGTGTGTTCTAATTTTTCTGAGATGGAGGGGCAGCCACAGCCAGTGAGTGGGAGGGGCTTGGGGACTGTTTTCATGGACATCAAGGTGCTTGAGTACACATGTGTGCATGTGCGTCCTTTGCAAGAAGCATATCAGAAATTCAGAGAAGGCCAGGCAGGGTGGCTCGTACCTGTAATCACAGCACTTTGGGAGGCTGAGGTGGGGGGATTGCTTGTGACCAGGAGTTCAAGACTAACCTGGGCAACATAGTGAGACCCCCCACCTCTAGAAAACAAAATAACCCTGCATCATGGTGTACACCTATAGTCCCAGCTACTTGGAAGACTGACATAGGGAAGGATGGCTTGAGCCCAAGAGATTGAGGTTGCAGTGAGCCATGATCGCACCACTGCACTCCAGCCTGGGTGACAGAGCAAGATCCTGCCTCTAAAGAAGAAAAAAAAGAAATACAGAGAATAACAGAATTACTTGAAGGAGAGGAAAGCCTGTTTTGCTCAATCAATATGTAAATTGTGAGAGGTAAACTGAAAAAGAAAGGAGCTCAGATCCAGCTGCACCCAGGCATCCTTTGCCCCGGGATGAGCCAGGGTAGATTCTGCAAACAAGTGAAGGCGATCAGAAACACAACCAGTCTGCCTGAAAGGAGTCCAGAGACTTCAAAAACACAAATGTGATCACCAGAGCCTTGGCCTGGCTACCTGTCACTTTCAGAACAAGATCTACATCCCAGGATGAGATTCAGTGCTACGGCCTGCTCTTCCTACTACAGGGGTTTGTGTCTGCCCACAGCTTCTCACACTCTGTACTTCCTACTGAATAACCTGCAGTCAGTACTTCATCTCAGGCAGCCCCACTTGGCCTGATTAACTCCAACTCACTCTTCCAGACTCCACTGAGGCAGTAGCATTTCCTCCAGGAAGCCTTCCCTGACTTCCTGCCCCAAGAACTGACCAGGCACCTCTCTTGTGTGCTCATTACATTCTGACAGCCCTTTGAATCAGCTGCAAGTGCCAGGCTCTCGGGCACAGGAACTTTCTTGCTGGCCAGGATGTCCTCACGACCATATCCCTTCCCAGGCACAGCGACAGGATATGCATGTGTTCTGAATGAATGAATAACTGAATGAATATTTGGAAAACAAGAAAATGAGAGCCTAGGAAAAATAGAAGCAAACCTTAGGGAATAAGGGCAGTGAAAGTAATGTTTGGGCTGTTACTGCAGAGATGGGATTGTACAGGAAGTGTATGAGCTGAGACAAAACAAGATTTTAGGGAAAAGAACCACAGGGCAGAGGACATATTCACCTTTACTGGATCCTAAAGGACAGGCTGACAGAGAGCCCAGAGCAAAGATTCCTTTCATAAATGTTTTGAGATAATTCTCCCATTCAAGCAAACTGACAGATACAAGAGGAGAAGAGGTTCAGGAGCAGAGGCAGCAGCAGCAATCGGGTATGAAATGCAGATGGTAGCACCATGATCCTAAAGCTCTGAGAAGGTTCCTAGTGGGTCTGAAAAAAAAAAAAAAAAAGGCAGGGAGCCCATCAAGAGATGGAGGTTGCAGGAAACGCCAAATCATGGGCTTTGTTTCCACAATTGAATTTTATAAATACAGATTATCCAATTCTTTTTTTTTTTTTTTTTTGAGACGGAGTCTTGCTCTGTCACCCAGGCTGGAGTGCAGGGGCCAGATCTCGGCTCACTGCAAGCTCCGCCTCCCGGGTTCACGCCATTCTCCTGCCTCAGCCTCCCGAGTAGCTGGGACTACAGGCGCCCTCCAAATCGCCTGGCTAGTTTTTTTGTATTTTTTTAGTAGAGATGGGGTTTCACCGTGTTAGCCAGGATGGTCTTGATCTCCCGACCTCGTGATCTGCCCATCTCTGCCTCCCAAAGTGCTGGGATTACAGGCTTGAGCAGATTATCCTGTTCTTAAAGAAGGCAAACTCTGAGTCTCCAACTCCTGGTGCCAGCGACACAGAAGACAGGTGATTTCTGCATTTTCAACTGAGGTACTGGGTTTATCTCACTAGGGAGTGCCTGATAATCAGTGCTGGTCAGCTGCTGCAGCCCGACCAGCAAGAGCTGAAGCAGGGCGAGGCATCCCCTCACCTGGGAAGCACAAGGGGGAAGGGAATCCCTTTTCCTAGCCAGGGGAACTGAGACACACAACACCTGGAAAATCGGGTAACTCCCACCCCAATACTGCGCTCCACCAAGGATCTTAGCAAACGGGCACACCAGGAGACTATATCCCACACCTGGCTGGGAGGGTCCCACGCCCACAGAGCCTCCCTCATTGCTAGCACAGCAGTCTGCAATCTCGCAGCAAGGCAGCAGCGAGGCTGGGGGAGGAGCACCCGCCATTGCTGAGGCTTAAGTAGGTAAACAAAGCCACTGAGAAGCTCGAACTGGGTGGAGCTCACAGCAGCTCAAGGAGTACTGCCTGTCTCTGTAGACTCCACCTCTGGGGACAGGGCGCAGCTAAACAACAACAACAACAAAAAGCAGTTGAAACCTCTGCAGATGCAAACGACTTTGTCTGACAGCTTTGAAGTGAGCAGTGGATCTCCCAACAGGGAGGGTGAGATCTGAGAACGGACAGACTACCTGCTCAAGTGGGTCCCTGACCCCTGAGTAGCCTAAAAGGGAGACATCCCCCACTAGGGGCAGACTGACACCCCACACCTCACACGGTGGAGTACACCCCTGAGAGGAAGCTTCCTTAGCAAGAATCAGACAGGTACACTCACGGTTCAGCATTATTCTATCTTCTGCAGCCTCTGCTGCTGATACCCAGGCAAACAGGGTCTGGAGTGGACCTCAAGCAATGTCCAACAGACCTACAGCTGAGGGTCCTGACTGTTAGAAGGAAGACTATCAAACAGGAAGGACACTCACACCAAAACCCCATCAGTACGTCACCATCATCAAAGACCAGAGGTAGATAAAACCACAAAGATGGGGAAAAAGCAGGGCAGAAAAGCTGGAAATTCAAAAAATAAGAGCACATCGCCCCCTGCAAAGGAACGCAGCTCATTGCCAGCAATGGATCAAAGCTGGATGAAGAATGACTTTGACGAGATGAGAGAAGAAGCCTCCAGTCCATCAAACTTCTCAGAGCTAAAGGAGGAATTACGTACCCAGCACAAAGAAACTAAAAATCTTGAAAAAAAGTGGAAGAATTGATAACTAGAATAATTAATGCAGAGAAGGCCATGAACAAATGGACAGAGATGAAAACCATGACACGAGAAATACGTGACAAATGCACAAGCTTCAGTAACCAACTCGATCAACTGGAAGAAAGAGTATCAGCGATTGAGGATCAAATGAATGAAATGAAGCGAGAAGAAAAACCTAAAGAAAAAAGAAGAAAAAGAAATGAACAAAACCTGCAAGAAGTATGGGGTTATGTAAAAAGACCAAATCTACATCTGATTGGGGTGCCTGAGAGTGAGGGGGAAAATGGAACCAAGTTGGAAAACACTCTTCAGGATATCATCCAGGAGAACTTCCCCAACCTAGTAGGGCAGGCCAACATTCAAATTCAGGAAATACAGAGAATGCCACAAAGATACTCCTCGAGAAGAGCAACTCCAAGACACATAATTGCCAGATTCACCAAAGTTGAAATGAAGGAAAAAATCTTAAGGGCAGCCAAAGAGAAAGGTCGGGTTACCCACAAAGGGAAGCCCATCAGACTAACAGCAGATCTCTCGGCAGAAACTCTTCAAGCCAGAAGAGAGTGGGGGCCAATATTCAACATTCTTAAAGAAAAGAATTTTCAACCCAGAATTTCATATCCAGCCAAACTGAGTTTCATAAGTGAAGGAGAAATAAAATACTTTACAAATAAGCAAATGCTTAGAGATTTTATCACCACCAGGCCTGCCTTACAAGAGACCCTGAAGGAAGCACTAAACATGGAAAGGAACAACCAGTACCAGCCATTGCAAAAACATGCCAAAATGTAAAGACCATCGAGGCTAGGAAGAAACTGCATCAACTAATGAGCAAAGTAACGAGTTAATATCATAATGGCAGGATCAAGTTCACACATAACAATATTAACCTTAAATGTAAATGGACTAAATGCTCCAATTAAAAGACACAGACTGGCAAACTGGATAAAGAGTCAAGACCTATCAGTTTGCTGTATTCAGGAGACCCATCTCACATGCAGAGACATACATAGACTCAAAATAAAGGGATAGAGGAAGGTCTACCAAGCAAATGGAGAACAAAAAAAAGCAGGAGTTGCAATACTAGTCTCTGATAAAACAGACTTTAAACCATCAAAGATCAAAAGAGACAAAGAAGGCCATTACATAATGGTAAAGGGATCAATTCAACAGGAAGGGCTAACTATCCTAAATATATATGCACCCAATACAGGAGCACCCAGATTCATAAAGCAAGTCCTTAGAGACTTACAAAGAGACTTAGACTCCCATACAATAATAATGGGAGACTTCAACACCCCACTGTCAACATTAGACAGATCAACGAGACAGAAAGTTAACAAGGATATCCAGGAATTGAACTCATCTCTGCAGCAAGCAGACCTCATAGACATCTATAGAACTCTCCACCCCAAATCAACAGAATACACATTCTACTCAGCACCACATCACACTTATTCCAAAATTGACCACATAGTTGGAAGTAAAGCACTCCTCAGCAAATGTACAAGAACAGAAATTATAACAAACTGTCTCTCAGACCACAGTGCAATCAAATTAGAACTCAGGACTAAGAAACTCAATCAAAACCGCTCAACTGCATGGAAACTGAATAACCTGCTCCTGAATGACTACTGGGTACATAACGAAATGAAGGCAGAAATAAAGATGTTCTTTGAAACCAATGAGAACAAAGATACAACATACCAGAATCTCTGGGACACATTTAAAGCCGTGTGCAGAGGGAAATGTATAGCACTAAATGCACACAAGAGAAAGCTGGAAAGATCTAAAATTGACACCCTAACATCACAATTAAAAGAACTAGAGAAGCAAGAACAAACACATTCAAAAGCTAGCAGAAGGCAAGAAATAACTAAGATCAGAGCAGAACTGAAGGAGATAGAGACACAAAAAACCCTCCAAAAAATCAATGAATCCAGCAGCTGGTTTTTTGAAAAGATCAACAAAATTGATAGACCGCTAGCAAGACTAATGAAGAAAAGAGAGAAGAATCAAATAGACACAATAAAAAATGATAAAGGGGATATCACCACCGACCCCACAGAAATACAAACTACCATCAGAGAATACTATAAACATCTCTACGCAAATAAACTAGAAAATCTAGAAGAAATGGATAATTTCCCGGACACTTACACTCTCCCAAGACTAAACCAGGAAGAAGTTGAATCCCTGAATAGACCAATAGCAGGCTCTGAAATTGAGGCAATAATTAATAGCCTATCAACGAAAAAAAGTCCAGGACCAGATGGATTCACAGCTGAATTCTACCAGAGATACAAGGAGGAGCTGGTACCATTCCTTCTGAAACTATTCCAATCAATAGAAAAAGAGGGAATCCTCCCTAACTCATTTTATGAGGCCAACATCATCCTGATACCAAAGCCTGGCAGAGACACAACAAAAAAAGAGAATTTTTTTTTTTTTTTTTTTTTTTGAGTCGGAGTCTTGCTCTGTCGCCCAGGCTGGAGTGCAGTGGCCGGATCTCAGCTCACTGCAAGCTCCGCCTGCTGGGTCTACGCCATTCTCCTGCCTCATCCTCCCGAGTAGCTGGGACTACAGGCACCCACCACCTCTCCCGGCTAGTTTTTTGTATTTTTTTTTTGGTAGAGACGGGGTTTCACCGTGTTAGCCAGGCTGGTCTCGATCTCCTGACCTCATGATCCGCCCGTCTCGGCCTCCCAAAGTGCTGGGATTACAGGCTTGAGCCACCGCGCCCGGCCAAAAAGAGAATTTTAGACCAATATCCCTGATGAACATCGATGCAAAAATCTTCAATAAAATACTGGCAAACTGGATCCAACAGCACATCAAAAAGCTTATCCACCATGATCAAGTGGGCTTCATCCCTGGGATGCAAGGCTGGTTCAACATACACAAGTCAATAAACGTAATCCAGCATATAAACAGAACCAAAGACAAAAACCACATGATTATCTCAATAGATGCAGAAAAGGCCTTTGACAAAATTCAACAGCCCTTCATGCTAAAAACGCTCAATAAATTCGGTATTGATGGAACGTATCTCAAAATAATAAGAGCTATTTATGACAAACCCACAGCCAATATCATACTGAATGGGCAAAAACTGGAAAAATTCCCTTTGAAAACTGGCACAAGAGAGGGATGCCCTCTCTCACCACTCCTGTTCAACACAGTGTTGGAAGTTCTGGCTAGGGCAATCAGGCAAGAGAAAGAAATCAAGGGTATTCAGTTAGGAAAAGAAGAAGTCAAATTGTCCCTCTTTGCAGATGACATGATTGTATATTTAGAAAACTCCATTGTCTCAGCCCAAAATCTCCTTAAGCTGATAAGAAACTTCAGCAAAGTTTCAGGATACAAAATCAATGTGCAAAAATCACAAGCATTCTTATACACCAGCAACAGAGAAACAGCCAAATCATGAATGAACTTCCATTCACAATTGCTTCAAAGACAATGAAATACCTAGGAATCCAACTTACAAGGGATGTAAAGGACCTCTTCAAGGAGAACTACAAACCACTGCTCAGTGAAATAAAAGAGGACACAAAGAAATGGAAGAACATACCATGCTCATGGATAGGAAGAATCAATATCATGAAAATGGCCATACTGCCCAAGGTAATTTATAGATTCAATGCCATCCCCATCAAGCTACCAATGAGTTTCTTCACAGAATTGGAAAAAAACTGCTTTAAAGTTCATATGGAACCAAAAAAGAGCCCGCATTGCCAAGACAATCCTAAGTCAAAAGAACAAACCTGGAGGCATCACGCTACCTGACTTCAAACTATACTACAAGGCTACAGTAACCAAAACAGCATGGTACTGGTACCAAAACAGAGCTATAGACCAATGGAACAGAACAGAGTCCTCAGAAATAATACCACACATCTACAGCCATCTGATCTTTGACAAACCTGAGAGAAACAAGAAATGGGGAAAGCATTCCCTATTTAATAAATGGTGCTGGGAAAATTGGCTAGCCATAAGTAGAAAGCTGAAACTGGATCCTTTCCTTACTCCTTACACAAAAATTAATTCAAGATGGATTAGAGACTTAAATGTTAGACCTAATACCATAAAAACCCTAGAAGAAAACCTAGGTAATACCATTCAGGACATAGGCATGGGCAAGGACTTCATGTCTAAAACACCAAAAGCAATGGCAACAAAAGCCAAAATTGACAAATGGGATCTCATTAAACTAAAGAGCTTCTTCACAGCAAAAGAAACTACCATCAGAGTGAACAGGCAACCTACAGAATGGGAGAAAATTTTTGCAATCTACTCATCTGACAAAGGGCTAATATCCAGAACCTACAAAGAACTCAAACAAATTTACAAGAAAAAAACAAACAACCCCATCGAAAAGTGGGCAAAGGATATGAACAGACAGTTCTCAAAAGAAGACATTCATACAGCCAACAGACACATGAAAAAATGCTCATCATCACTGGCCATCAGAGAAATGCAAATCAAAACCACAATGAGATACCATCTCACACCAGTTAGAATGGCAATCATTAAAAAGTCAGGAAACAACAGGTGCTGGAGAGGATGTGGAGAAATAGGAACACTTTTACACTTTGGTGGGATTGTAAACTAGTTCAACCATTATGGAAAACAGTATGGTGATTCCTCAAAGATCTAGAACTAGAAGTACCATATGACCCAGCCATCCCATTACTGGGTATATACCCAAAGGATTATAAATCATGCTGCTATAGAGACACATGCACACGTATGTTTATTGCAGCACTATTCACAATAGCAAAGACTTGGAATCAACCCAAATGTCCATCAGTGACAGACTGGATTAAGAAAATGTGGCACATATACACCATGGAATACTATGCAGCCATAAAAAGGGATGAGTTTGTGTCCTTTGTAAGGACATGGATGCACCTGGAAACCGTTCTCAGCAAACTATCGCAAGAACAGAAAACCAAACACCGCATGTTCTCACTCATAGGTGGGAACTGATCAAGGAGATCACTTGGACTCGGGAAGGGGAACATCACACACCGGGGCCTATCATGGGGAGGGGGGAGGGGGGAGGGATTTCGTTGGGAGTTATACCTGATGTAAATGACGAGTTGATGGGTGCTGAGGAGTTGATGGGTGCAGCACGCCAAGATGGCACAGGTATACATATATAACAAACCTGCACATTATCCACTTGTACCCTAGAACTTAAAGTATAATAAATAAATTAAAAAAAAAAAAAAAGAAGGCAAACTCTGTCTCAACCAGACTCCACCTTTTATCCAGCATTCAAATACTAAGACCACTGGTGATAGGATAAAATGGAAAGATGAGTTAAGAGATTTTAAATACAGTATCTACTCTACAGGAAGAACGGGTATTCAGTGAAGACCATGACATTGTAAATTTGCAAATTTAGCCAGCAAATAGAAGTTTTCTTGATGTCACTGCCTAAGTATTAGGTTGGGGCAAAGGTAATTCTGGTTTTCGCCATTACTTTCAATGGTAAAAAACGCAATTAGAAAAGACTATGCATTAGTCAAGGACTTGTTAAGATATCCTAATTTGGGGGATTTCTGTCTTCAAAATTATCTTTAATTTTATAGAACCATTGGCATAGACTTACTGGTAACCTAAAAAAGTTGAAAGTGCTCTTTTGATCTCTTCTGTTTTTTCTCTTCCCAAGTATGTGATCTGTGGCTGACAGCAGTAATGATGTTATTAATTACAATAGTTTCATACATTGAGCACTCACTACACAGCAGCCAGTGTAGTACTGCTTTATGTAAATTGAATCCTCACAGTAACCATAAAAAGCAGATACTCTTATTATCCCTGAACCGTACTTTGAAGAAAACACTATGATAAAATGAAACTCAGAACAGATTGGAGAAAGACAAAGTCACACAGCTGGTAAGAGACAAAACCAGAAATCACACCCATCTCGCCAAATTCCAGAGTTCATATGCTAATTATTGTGCCATGCTGCCTCCCAGATTCCAAATTATATATTAGCCTGTTAGAACACGGGATTTGGGGTTTTGCTCATTGTTTGGTTGACTGGTTGGTTGGTTGGTTGGTTGGTTGGTTGGTTGGTTGGTTGGTTGGTTGTTTAATTGGTTGACTGGTTTTCCTGAGAATGAATATTATGAAAGGATGTTTAGATTGTAAGTTGCTGGAATGATATATTTGGTTGAGTATTTAGTTGTGTTTCTATGTTCACCAAATGCCCGCCCGGTGAAACAGTCCCATGAATCTTATTGACTTTTGAGAAAATGCTACTTAGAGAGACTTGAGTACGAAGTAATACAGTGCTGGCATTTCTGGTTTTGTTTGTTGTTGAATCCTAGCTCCTAACCCAGATGGCTGTTCATCTAACTGGTGTTCAAGAAGTATTCATCGAGTGTCTGAATGGGGTGAGTGGCCAGCAGGAATTCCATGTGGGCACAGGAAAGCTGTCCCAGGTTACAGTTGCTAAAGTAGAGCTCCCAGCCCCGGTCAGACTCCAGGGTGGAGATGCTCAGATCTCTAAGCCAGGGGATGAACTATATAAACTGAGACATTCCCATGCAGGTTTTATAACCGGTGTTCTTAATTTATCTGTGGAGATGCAGATGCAGGAGCTTTCATTTTTCTTGAGATTTGATCTCTGCAAATAAAGGTGTGCCTTTTCCACTTTTTCATGACATGTACAACTTTGAAAAATATCTATGACAATAAAATATTTGATTCTATTTTGGATATGGTCAGGCAATAAAACTGTCCTTGTCATCTTGGCTGAGAAACTTGATTGGACATTACTGCAGGCTCTGGCCTGACAAGGGAAGTAAATGGGCAGAGACAACTTCTTGCAAGAAACTAATGGCACCATCCATTCTATTTTCCTGGATTGGGTGGATGGGGGAAGTGGCTGCTCAACTCATCCTTCCCAGAAGGAGTCATAGAAGCAAAGATTGGGAAAGCAGCTCCCCGGGGTGAATCCTTATCCCTGCCTCTAACTCCTGAGACACCTTCAAAGTTAGGGATTAAAGGCAATTTTCAATATGCCTGGTGATCTCCTCTTAGGAACAAATTCAGCAGCACATATTTGTGTCTGGATAAGGTGGAGATTTGAGGCTTCCTTCCCAAAGCACAAATAACATTATGCTTAGTCTTGTACATCTGGAAAAAAAAAAAAAAAAAAAGGACTAGGTATGAGGCTTGAGCCTGTAGCCCTGAGCTCATAATAAAACTTATTTGCTGTGTTTTACATTTTTCTTGTCCTAAATGCAACCACTCTAGCTAGCTGATTAGGGATTCAGAGATTTAGGATTTAGCCCTAGATAATAGCTGTTCCCTTGGGAACTAACATCATGCCCAAGCCATATGACCTCAAGCTTATTACTTAATCTAAGCTTGTTTATTCATCTGTAAAATGTGTTGTGCCAAGGTTTAATGAGAGAATGTTTGTAAAAGTATAAACTGCAATGTGCTCTGGTTATTAGTAACTTTTATAAAGTGGTTTCCACTTAGTTCCACATGAAGTGCTCCAAAATTGGATGATAGCAGTTTTAACAACAGCTAAGTGTAGTGAAGCTACCTGGATGCAATTCAGCCATCTAGAACTTACTACAGGTAAAAAGTCATCCTCACCAACTTTAAACTTGCATAATTATAATTAAGAGTCTGAAAATCAAGGCACTTCTTTTACTTCCCTCAGCAACGATGACAATTCGGTGCTGGAATTATCTCCTGCCAAATATCTGTTTTCCTCTTTCTCTTATTCATTATTCAAAAATAAAATGACTTCCTTGCAATTCCCTACACTTTTACTTCTCCTGGAATTAAAACTGCAGAAATTACTACCCCCGTTTTGTTCACACAAGCATATTTTGTTAGAAATACAGTAGTCATGAGTAAAATATAGAAACAAAACCCTGTAAACCAGATAAAAATGAATTTTTGGGTTGTGGAAACACTCCGATTGTTTCAAGCTCACTCATTTCCTATTTTTTTCTCAAGACAGATCATTCATGTTTATAAAAAATATATATAACTGCTATATATCTGCAATAAAAGTTAAGTAAACAAGTACTGTATGTCCCCAATAGATACAACACAAATAGTTAAAGTGATTTTATCTATCACAGCACAGATTTTTGGATGGAGATAGTAAGAACAAAATCAATTACAGATCGGCTTGATTACAAGTGCATCCTGCCCTCTGGCGGCCAGTCCGCCTTCCATGGCCTTTCATGGGAAGCCTGTCATTCTTCTGACAATGAACTATTTCCCAAGTAAATGACAATCTCGAGCACATTTGTTTTCCAATAAATAAAGCTTTCAAATTTTAACGTATCTTTTCATTACTTTAATTTTTAGGCAGCGTTACTTATTAATCTTTATTTTGTTTCAAGAACTCGTCTTAAATTACAAATACTTTAAAATGCTTTTTCATTTCACATATTTTAATTTTCTATTTCATACATTTTGTATATGAACACTTCGTATATTTTATATATTTACAAAATAAAGTGTATTATCTTATTTGATTAATTGTATTCACCAGAATGGAGTTCTAATTTGCTTATTTTGAGTAAAGATTACAGAATAATTGAGATGGTGCTTTCTAAAACCATGACCTTGGGCAAGTATTTATTATACCGTACTGTCACTTTCCTCAATTTCCTTCAAATTATGTACAACATGTACAGAATCATTATAAAAATAGTATATATGTATATCACCTAGACCTTTTCCAAGCGGAGAGTGAGTCCGGCCAGGGCCCGGCGCCCCCTGTCCCGCCACCCTAGACCTGCACAGCGAGGTATCCCAGCACCTACTATATGCCATGCTCTGGAATTCAAACCAAAACAACCCTGCCCTGCCACAGCAGGCAAAGATGACCCAGATGCAGAAACAGAGGCTTGCCCGGGGTCACCCAGCCGGCCCTGCAGAGCTCACGTTGAAAGAACGAGGCGAGTCGAGCTGGGCAGAGGTTGGGAGGCCAGCTGAGGCCCCAGAAGCCAGGCCCTTCCAGTCCCGGCCTCGCCGCCACTACCAGAGCCGGTGCAGCCCAGCCTTCCACGCCACCTGCGACGCCCGGCTGGCCCCGCGGGCTTGCAGTTCAAGAAGGGCCCACTCCATCCCGGGTTCGAGCCCTGGGCGTCCCATCCGCGAGGGCTGCACGGTGCAGCTGGCGCAGGTCGCCCAGGAGTTGCCGGGGGCTGGGTGCAAGGCTGGGTGCAGGGCCAGATCGCGCTACCAGCGGCTCGCCGTGCGCGAGCTGGGGCAGCGCTGGCGGCCTTGCCTGGGGGCTGCCTGCCCCAGCCCCTCTGGCCCGGTACCTTCCCACCCAAGGAGAGCGCGGTGCTTTCTGGAGCACCGAGCCCTCCGCGGCCCCGCGGCCACCTCCTGGCCCGGCCCTGCGGGGGCGGTGAAAACCGTCCTAAGTGCCCCTGGGGTCGCCAGAGGGCCTGTTCCAGGGTGACGCAAGCCCCAAGCCCCAAGCCCCAAGCCCCGCTGGGCCAGGCCCAGCTCCAAAGTGACCGGGGAGCCTGGCCCTAAGGAAACCATGGTCAAAGCAAGCCCCACGCGCCCTGGGGGCCAGGTTTCGGGACTCAAGCTCTGAGAAGGTGCTGGATTCCAAGGTGACCTTATTACCCTGTGGCTCAGAAGGCCCAGCTTCGGGAACCATGGTGCCTGACGCTAAGGAGGGGCGGGGCCTGGAGGAGCCTTTGGAGCCTCAAGGACTGGTTTCCCGAGAACAGCAGCCCAGGCCTGGCCTGAGCGACCCCGCAGAGGCCTCGCGGGGCCCACAGCTCACATAGCCACTGGGCCCGAAGAAGATGATCTGTGGCCTGAAAAGCAAATGCGGTCTGCCCTGATCCTTCTGGGTCATGACAGGGCCCGCGATGTGGGCGGAGAGAGAGGCTGGCGGTGGCAGCTATACCCGGGCCTCACCTTGTCCAGGGGCCAAGGAGGAGCTGGCCCGGCTCCAGACCACCAGCCCGCCTCCAGGAGCAGCAGGCTCCCTGTTGCTCTGGCAGGCAGCGGCCCCCTGACCTCCCCTGGATGCATCCTTCGGTCTCGTCCCCCAGGTCTGGAGCTCCTTGGGAGCTCTCCTGACCTCCCGTCCTGGGCTAGGCAGCCTGGCCCGAGCTGACCCTAAAACAGGTTCCTTCTGAGAGGGGAGGCCAGGAGTCGACCCGTGGCCAGGAAGGTCTCGGCACTGACCAGTGGCAGAGAAAATGCAGCCCAAAGCTGTGCATGGCTTTCGGAGGCCCCTTCCAACTGCAGGCGACCCCTCGCATGCCCCCTTTTGGCTCACTCCACCCCCAGTATTCCTAGGGGAGACGGGGTCTCGTCTTGCTGCTGGCTGACCACTGTTCCCGTCTTCTCAGTCACCGCAGTGCCAGTTCTTCAGGCAGAAACAACCTCGGGGCTGGGACACCCAGTTCTCACCTAGGTCCTGTTTACAGTCCTTAGTGCCCCACACCGGGGTCCCCCCCGAGGACACCTCTGCCTTAATTTCCCAGAAGGCTGCCTCTTGGTGACGGGCAAACTCAGCCCAAAGGCCCTTCCTTCTGTCTTTGGAAAACCTAGGCTTGGGAAATACAAAGGAAGTGTGGCTGGGGGCAGAGCACGTGTCTGCACATCAAGGCCTTTGCTGCTTGATGCTGGCCCAGCGGACTCAGACTTCAATTTAAATTTTATTTTTAAATACTTCCGGGTTTTTTTTTCTTTTTTCTTTTTTTCTGGCCACAAAGCTTGGTATTTTCACTGCTTTAATTTCCTGTTGGCTGGTGGGAGGGGATAGGGTCTGTGACTCTAAGCTTGGCCATGGGGACCTTTGGCGTTGCTGCCAAGGAGGAGGCACCCTGGGCTGGAGAAGCACAGCTGGCGGCGCAGAGGCGTCTCAAGAGGGAGGCAGTCTGGTCTTTGCTTTCTTCCTGGCAAGCCTTGCTCTCTCCTGCGCCTGCCTCTGCGATCTTGGTAAGTTCCCCATTCTCCTCCTTCCAGAGTCCAAAGTGGTGTTAGTAGGGGTGGCACCTCTTGTGCACAGGCTCTGGAGCTCCGGAGGGAAATAAGAGCTACCCAGAGCCCAGTATTCTGGAAGACTCAGCTGGTGGGGTGAGTCATTTACCCCAGTCCTGGTGCGGGTTCACAAACTCTAAAGGTACAGTGGCCCTGGTCTCCCCTTACCAGAGCACAAAATAGGGTCAGGCTGCCCCTGGGGTTAGGAGGGGTAAGGAATGTCAGATAGCCTGGGAGGGGGATGCAAGGACTAAAATAAATAAGTCTGTCAAGTAAAAATATAATAAAATAATAAAAAACTGTTAAGTGAACGAATGAATTTAACAAATGATGGTCGAAGGTGGAAAAATTTTAGTATATTTCAGCATCTGTGTCTGGTTCAAATGCTTTTTCATAGTCAAGATACTAGGCATCTAATTGAAATAAAATAAAAATATGAATTTATGTCCACTGAAAGCAGTTGAATATATAATAGATATTTTCTTATTTTTTGTTTGGTTTCCATGGAAACTGGTTTGGAAGGTGAGATTAAACACATGTAAACACATAAAAATTATATGGTAAACAGTTTTTACCATACAGTTACTTCTATTTGCAAGGCAGTTCTTCAGGTGCCCCTGGAGTAACCTGCTTCTCTCCCCTTTCTTGCTTGTAGTTCTCGAGAAAAACTGTAGAATGTGCTGGGAATACAGTGTCCTGAGGCAAGGAGGGGCCTGAGCCTTGCTCCTGTCCCTCCTGGGGGATGTACCTTCTTGAATTAGGAATGGACTGCCCAAGACTATCCTCACTTTGCTCCTCTATTCCCTGGAAGCAGGGTGTCCTTTAAAGCTTTGCCCAGCAAGTCACATTTCCCTTGAGGTAAAGAACCCAGGGCAAGCCGCCTTTCAGGGTCCCTCAGCTGTGGTGCAAGGGGGACATGGACAGTCAGGCTCCATCTATCCTAAGCAGTTTTACTGAGCCTGGGGACCAGCTCAACATGGATCCTAGGCTTCTGTTGTCCCTCACTGCCTATCTGTAATTAATAAACCCTCTTGATATAACTTATTGCATACATGATCTGTCTCACCAGATTGAGATGTGGATGACCAGTGCATGGTGAGCCTGCTTCACTATTACTTCCATTTCCTTGACTAAACAATGTAGAAACTACCCAGAGAATAAAGGGCCTGGAGAATGAATATCTACATCTTCATATGCATCCACATCCATATCTGCATCTGCATGTATATCTACATCTGCATCCACATCTACATCTAAATCTAAATCTGAGGCCAGGCATAGTGGCTCACGCATGTAATCCCAGCACTTTGGGAGGTCAAGGTGGGTGGATCACCTGAGGTCAGAAGTTCGAGACCAGCCTGGCCAACATGGCGAAACCCCGTCTCTATTAAAAACCTAAAAATTAGCCGGGCGTGGTGATGGCCACCTGTAATCCCAGCTGCTTGGGACGCTGAGGCAGGAGAATCACTTGAACCTGGGAGGTGGAGGTTGCAGTGAGCTGAGATGGCGCCACTGTACTCCAATGACAGAAAGAGGCTACGTCTCAAAAATAAATTAATTAATAAATCTAAACCTGCCTCTATATCTGCACCTATATCTACATCACTACATCTGCACTGGTCTCTACATCTACATTACAACTACATCTAAATGCATCTAAATCTGCATCTACATCTGCATCCGCATCTACATCTGCATCTGCATCCACATCCACATCTACATCTGCATGCCCATGTGTATCTACATCTAAATCTGAATCTGCATCTGCATCCACATCTACATCTAAATTTAAATCTACATCTACATAATCTACATCTGCATCCACATCTGGAACTGCATCCACATCCACATCTATGTCATCTACATCCACATCTGCATCTACATCTGCATCTGCATCCACATCCACATCTACATCATCTACATCTGCATCTACATCTACATCTACATCTGCCTCTGCATCCACATCCACATCTATGTCCGCATGCCCATGTGTATCTACATCTAAATCTGAATCTGCATCTGCATCCACATCTACATCTAAATCTAAATCTACATCTACATAATCTACATCTGCATCCACATCTGCATCTGCATCCACATCCACATCTACATCATCTACATCTACATATCTACATCCACATCTGCATCTGCATCATCTACATCCACATCTTCATCTACATCTGCATCATCTACATCTACATCCACATCTGCATTGGCATCTGCATCCACATCGACATCAACATCTAAATATCAATCTGAATTTGCATCTGCATCTACATAATCTACATCTGCATCCATAGCCACATCTGCATCCACAGCCTCATCGGGATCCACAGCCGCATCTGAGTCCATAGCCGCATCCGAGTCCACAGCTGCATCTGCGTCCACAACCGCATCCATGTCCACATCCGCATCCCATCTAAATCTAAATCTGCATCTACATCTAAATATAGACCTGTGTCTACATCTGCATCTGTATCTGCATCTACATCTGCATCTGAATCCACATCTACATCTGCATCAATATCTAAATTTGTTTCTACATCTGCATCCATTTCAACATCAACATCTAAATCTAAATCTGAATCTTCATCTGCATTGCATCTGCGTCTACCTCTGCATCTGCATCCTCATCTACATCTACCTCTGCATCCACATCTGCATCGGTGAATACCTCTTCTGCATCTACATCTGTATCTGCATCTACATCCACATCTACACCTACATTTGCATTTGCATCTGCCTCCACATCTACATCTACATATCTACACTTATGAACTCAGTGATATTAGCAAATTGCCTTCAGATAGAGTCTCTACCATTTGCATTTTTCCACTAAATGGAGATTGACTCTGACAGAGCCCAGGGGACCAATCTTGGTTAACTTTGCGTCCTCACAGAGTCTGACACAAGGCAGATACATAGATGAGATGTCAGATGCTCAGTGTCTATTAAAGTGCTCTTGTTGGACACCATACATGACTACTTATAACTTGAAACTACTATATTAGCATCTACCATTTGTGACTTTTGTTAACATCAGCTTTCAATGGTACACTTGAAGTGCAGGAAGAAGAAACTCACAAAAAAATCAGGCACACTCTTATTGTTAGGATTCCTGGGACAGCACCCCCAGTGCGAACACTACATTGCACTTCAGCCCCATTCATTGTTCAATCAGTGGGCATTTATTCAGACCATACTATATTGCAGACATTGGCTAGCCACTGAGCATGTAAGGACAGAACAACACTGTTTCTGATGCCAAGGGTCTCTGATCTAGTGATGGGGGGAAATAAGTAAAGCAGTAACAAGTACAGCTGTGGGCTAGGAAAAGACAGCTCACAGAAGGAATATCTAAGCTGAAATTCAGTGCAGAGTATGCATTAGCCAGGTGAAAATAGACTAGGGGAATGAACAGATGGGAGGGATAGTCCAGGTAGAAAACCGTCACAGGAAATAATCCAAAGGCAGGAGAGAGCAGGACAAACTCAAGGAGTTAATTTATGGAACTGCTTCATCTGTCTGTATCACAGATGAAGACAGGAGTTTTGACTGAAGCCATCTGAGAGGGAAGTATGGTGTGAACACGGGGCCCTTAGCAGCACCCTGGGATGTGGGGCTTCACCCTGGGAGGGCAAAGGAAATGTTTTATGCATTTTAGGAAACAGGGACTTAATGATCCGTACATTTTTTTTTTGAAGGATATTTTTCTCCATATTATCAAGAAAGGGGTCAAAGGAGGGGATACTGGAAGCAGTGAGACCAACTGAGAGGTTCTCAATATCCCCAGTAAAAGTGGACAGTGGCCTAACCTAAAGCAGGGTGGAGGGCATAGGGAGACGCAGGTGCAGGAAGAAAAACCACAGGTCTGGTGACTGGATGGGAAATTAGCGGGAGGGAGGAGTCAGTAAGGCTTCTCCCTTGAAAAACCAGCGAAGTGCTATCAGCGCAGCAGCGGGACAGGTAACACTCAAAGGGGCAGAAGACAACACGATCGATTCAGCGTGGGTGTATATGCGGGACTTCCAAGGCACAGAGCACTCTGCATGCGTGGGTCTGAAACTGGGGAGGAAATGAGAGCAGAGATGCTGGTTTGTGGCCATCACCAGAGAGACAGCCCATGAAGGCTTGGGAGTTAGGAATATGGTTTGGAGGGAATGTGCAGGGAGAGAAAAGTAGAGAGCATCAAGACAGAATTGGAGGGGGAGAGTGAGGGGCCTCTAGGGACTGTCACAGAGTAGATAGTCAATACATCTTTGCTCAGTTTAAGAGTTAATTCAAATGTTTAAAAAAAAAAAAAAAAAAAACACCTATGACAAAGGGCTTTCAAACCTTCAGAGCCAATAGTGAAAATTTAAAAAATATATTCATGAGAATGTATTGCACACAACAACTATAATAATAAATTAGACTAACATTTGAATCCAAGCTTTAAAAGGGCCAAACCATGTACGTACATTTAATCATGAAACCCGCTGCAGATCTCAAAAAGATTATTATCTAAAAAGTGTTAACGTTTTATTTATAAAGGGCTCATATGTGTCAATAAGCAATGATAGTCCCAATAAATCTATAGGCAAAGGACATACACAGACATTTCATTAGTGATAAATAGTTCTAGTAATTTAAATATGAAAACAAAGACTTTAACCTTTCTGGGAATCAAATGCATTTAAAAAAACATGTGCTGTAGTTTTTCACACACTAAGGAAACATCTACAGTGAAGACACTACCTGTCCATGATGACACCAGTGTGGCTATGTGAACTCACTCATATACTCTATCTGAACACACAGCTTTGGTTTTGATACCTGAAATTTTGACAGTTTGTATCATGAGCTATGGAAATGTTGATACCCTTTGGCATCACAATTTTGTTTCCAAGACTATTTTCTAATGGTATAATCCTAAATTCCATATCATCAAACATACTTATTATAGCACTATTTGTCACAGTGAACATTTGGGAACAACAAAATGTTGACAAACAGAAGACTATTAAAACACATTAGGATCTTTCCAGATGATAGAATATTAAGTAATTATTTATAGTTTATGATCGTGAGGATTGTTTAATTACCTTGGAAAATCCTCAGGATGCAGAGCTAAATAACAGAGCAGAGCACAGTCTTGTCTGAACAATATTATTACAACAGAGTATTAAATGTGCACACAAAATCTTTGAAAATTAAAACAACAAAATTTTAGTAAAGACTCTATTATGTTACTAAGAGTAATATAATTTTTTCTTTTTGTTTCCCAAAATTTTTGACAATATTTTGTAAATTCTAAAAGAATGCTTTACACAGCTTATCATTTACCAACATAATAAATATAATACATACTAGTATATATTTTTAAGAATTCCCAATAATTATATTAGCTTTAGGGAAAAACATAATTGGAGTATTTAAAAGCTGTTCTTTTTCAGCTTTTAACAAAACATCTAATAAAAAACAATGGACCCAGAATACATGATATCACTGGGCTGCTTAATATGGGCATCGATTAATTTAGGATTTCTCAATACTTCGAAAGAGTAAACAGAACAAAATAACATATAAAACAAAATTTAAAACCAAAAATTGTTATTTTCCAAAATTTTACTGTTATCCAGCTCTTTGTGAAGGATGAATTACTTCATACAAACCACTAAGGGAGCCACTCAGGGAGAAGTCACAGAATAAGTGACTTCCAGCTGAAATCCACTTAGTAGTTTACTTGTTTGTGGAAAAGAAGAGAGGAAAAGCCAAGTGCTAGTGGTTTTGTTAAACCCTACCATGCATTCAACTGATAAGTTGAATAGAAATTAGAAAAGTGTTTGGGGAACCCATTCTTTCTACACAAAACTCATATTCCTTCCAATGGGATATATGTACGAAGAATTCATTATTCATCCAATCTTCCTTGAACAACCATCAAAGTCAACAATGTACTGTACTAGGATTAGGGCTACAATAGGAAAGGCTAAATTTACTAAATCTAATGAAATGGTTTTGATTCTCTTCACACCACTTCTAAAACACCTCTCTGGGTAGGTGCATTTGTATTTGTAACATGGTTTTGTTCCTGTGAAAATATTTTTTAAGTTCAAAATAAGCTCCTGCCAAAGACTTAATTTAACTATGGAAAAAATATGATCAGAATTAATTCTTTTTGATAAAGTTCAGTAGTTAAAATACATGTCAGCCAGCTTTTCTGTGGAGAGGAGCTGAACATATGACTAAAAGCTTTCCATTTTAGGTCACAAGGGAGTAACTTAATGTACTACAGAAACAAATGTATAAATGTCTTCACCTGAATGTGCCTGACTTTCTTTTGGAAAATAACTTAAATCTTGACAGAATTTAGTTGATTGGGAATAAATTACAATAAGAATTAATATATGACTCATTTTGGCAGTGACTCATCACTGCTGTATATTGGGAAAGTGAGATACAGAAAAGGTTGTGGGTTTGAAAGCAGAATGAAAACATGTCTCAATTCTGCTTTGTGACCTTGGAGAAGTTACTTAGCATCTTATACACTAAATTCCCTCACCTGCAAATTATTCATAATAATATTCACTTTGAAAAGTTTCCTAAACATTAAGTGAAATGATACATGAAAAGTGATTTTTTTCACAATGCCTCCTCTTCCAATTTCAGTTATCTGCCTCAAACCAATTAACAAATTGAAACCTACCTTTCCAGAGACCTGTTTCTGATAAGTGACAATTTATGGAGAATAAATAACTAAATTTGTCAATGACTTAGTGGTACAAATTTGTTAATTTAGAAAAATATCAAGGCTAACAGGAAATTTCTCCCAAGAGGTTTTCCCAGATACAAAGATGTGAAGTAGAGCAGACATTATCTTCCATGAACAAAGTCAGAACATTCTCACGTTGTGTGCGTGTGTGTGTGTGTGTGTGTCCCCTCTCAACCCACTTTTTGAAAATTCTATTGAAAATATACTCTTTACATGAACTTAAAACCTTTATTATTTCGGTCTCCCCAATGGTGTTTGTAAATCTACACGAGATTAAGTTCATTATTTTTTATCATTTGATAATTCTTAAAATATGTGAAAATATACACAAAATGTTTTTAATGTAAATTTTCCAGTTATTTAAACAAAATGTCCACACACATTGGAGGCATTCTAATTGATTAAGTTCCCTTCCAAAATCTTGGGTACAAACTGGTTGTAAGACAGTAGATAATGTTCTACACAAGGAAGAACACCTTAAAAGTATTGCTAATGTGCCACATCATGGACACCATACCTCTCAATACATGCAGCAGGTTACCTTCAGTTTTAGCTTTTTGTGGCAACAAAATTGCATGTACTTATTGGGATAAATGGCCATGTCCATCTTTACTATTCCTGCAGTTGTTTTTTCCCTAAGTATATTTAACTTTTATGTTTTTTACCTAGAATATTCAATAATGTAATTTTCTGACCATTGTTCCACTTTGCCAACATTTATTTGATAATCTTATTCCACATCCATAACATTATCTCCTACACCTGCCTTTCTATATCCACAAATGAAATAAACATGCATTCTTATCCACACTATGACACAGTAACTTCATGACTAGCTACTTATCCAGAAGGACTAAATTCATATGTCTACAAATAGATTTGTACACAAATGTTCACAGCAGATTTACATAATAGTCCTAAACTGGAAACACTCCAAATGTCTACCAAGAGGTGTACATTTTGTAGTATATCCGGACAATAAAACACCACTCAACAATAGATAGGAACGAACATACAACAATATAGCTGAATCTCATTTTGGCTCATGCAGAGCCAAAAAGCCACACACGCAGTGTAAACAGCGGATACTGTAGGGCTCTAGTCAGGTGAAATCCGAGACAAAGGAAAACAAATGTGTAATGACAGAACTCAAAACAGCAATTGCTCTTTGGTTGTAGGGGTAGGGACCTGGGAGAGAATGGAGAAGGAAATGAAGGACTTCTCTGGGGTGCTGAAACTGTTCTGTGTTTAGATTACACACCACACATATATACACACACCACACACACCTCATATATGCACATGACACGCACCCTATATACATACACACACCACACACTGACTACCCATATACACACAACACACACCTCACTTCACACACATATGCATACAGTATACACACCCACACCACGCTTACACACACCATACACCATACACACACCACATACTGACTATACACATACACACCACACACATATGCACACACACTCACCACACACAAACATACCACATAGCCACCATGCACATGTACATACCAGACTACAAATAGACACACACCACACACACACACCACACATACCCATATACACACCACACACGCTACACGCATACACACCACATACAAAGCCAAAATGTATTGAATTGTGCAATTAATAAGGGATATTTATTGTATAGAAATTATATATCATTAAAGTTTATTGGTTTCTTTTAAATGAGAACTAAAAATTCATTACAGATGGTTGAATAAGTTGTGGTCTATTCATCCCACAGAACACTGTACAATAAGGAACAGGAGCAGCCCACGAATCATACGGCCTCAGCACCGCCCGGAGGAAGAAGAGTGAGCCCAGAGCTGGGCATTGTGCACTTGCGCTCAGGAACAGTCAGACTCACATGTGAGCCAGGGGTGCAGCCGTGGGTGGAAGGATTACTGGGAAAGCACAAAGGAACTTCCAGGGAAATTGGAAATGTTCCTTATTTTGATCTAGATGTGGGCTTCCCAGATAGATCTATTTCTCAAAATATCTCCCACATGTCCTGAAGATTGGCACTTTTCACTGGTAAATTGTAGATAGCAAATTAGACTCCAATAAAAATTACATTGAACAAAGAATAAGAGAAAATTTTAAGTTGTGATAGAGAAAGGGGAAATAAACGTGACCTATATACTATGCTACCATTTGTAGGGAAAAAAAAGAACTTTAAAGTTTATTTAAATGTGGAGCAAAAAGTTAAGGAAAATTTTCTGAAGGCACAGACTATCCCTAATAGGAATTTTGAGAAAATGGTAAAAGCCACTGATTCTAGGAAATAACCTAGGAGGCCCGGGGACAAGGAAGGAGAGATTTTGCTCCTCACTGATTACAGGGTTGTGCCTTTTGAATAATGTGCATTATGCATATTGCTTTGCAAAAAAAAATAAAAGTACATGAATATTGGAATTTAATGTCTGTTAACTATTTTGAAAAGACTCGATGAAGGTAAATAATACCAAATTGTGATATGGACAAACACATATAAAAGACTGAAGGAAAATCATGAAAATCTAGACACATTCTGATTTTGTGGTTTCTTTACAAAGGTGTTTTAAAATCTGATCCACTTTAAAATACGTAAAAGAGCAAATCATTATGGTTGTGTATAGTACAATTGTGTAACTGCGGGTAATGCAGCTGATTTAACAATATAAATAGCATCAACTGAGAGCTAAATTTGTGCCAGGTGTTTTTCCATAACTTTATACGTAATGATTATTTATTCCTGAAAACAATTTTGCAACTTAGTTACTATGGTTATCTGAATATTAATATGAGAAAAGTAAAGGAAAGTGAGGTTCGGTAAGTTGTAAAGGTCCCCTAAAATACATTGCAGTTAAACCAAGCTTTCTGGAACTTTTCCAGCATTCGAAGATTGAAGAATGAAGGGGCATTAGCATGACCTACAATAAAATGTTCTGTTATTGAATAGCATCAATATTGGTAGCAGATGCCATTAGTGCCACAATTCACATTTCTCTGCCCACTTCTGATCTCAGGCACAGCTGCAATGAGTAGGCCCAAGAATGCTCTGGCGGAATCAAGTCTTTAATGCCCCTTGCAAGGTTGTGAGATGTTTGCTCTGTATTGGAGTTCTGTTCTCCCTATTACCTCCCTTCTGCTTTCTGGAATCACTTCCCAAGTCCCAGATAAATTACTTGCACCAAACTCTTTGTCACATTTGTGGTAACCTATGCTAATCCAAGTTTATTGAAAGGTTAAGATATGTGCATGCCATTTTTAATGATTATTCCCCCTTAATCTGTGCTCTTTAATAGGTTATTAATTCCCGGTTCTAATCAGATACAAAAATTATATTTTTCTCTTACAGAGATTTCTGAGTATTGATCTGCAAATTCATCATATGGAATTACAGTAAATGCTTACGAAGAATACAAATTTTTGGGCCTTGTATTGTTTTTTATCACAGGGGGAAAGCTTTTAGTGATTCACCATCAATTCATCATGATGAATTAATTTACCATTCACATGTTAGCTTTGAGTTTTTCATAGATGTCCTTTATCAAGTGGAGTTCTCTTCTATCTTGGTGTTGTATTTTATCAGATGCTTTTATTGGCAACAATTGAGATGATCATGTGAATTTTGTTTTTTTATTCTATCAATAGAGTATATTACACTCATTGATTTTTGCATGTTAAATCACCTTGCATTCCTGGGATAAGTCCTACTTGGTCATAATGTATTACTTTCTACGTGTTGCTGGTTGTGGTTTTGTATTACGTTGTGGAGGATTTTTGTGTCTATAGCCTTGGGAGGTTTTGGTCAATAGTTTGTTGTTATTGTTTTCTTGTGCTATCTTCGTCTGGTTTGGGGCTTTTCATTGCTTTTCTTTGCCTGTTTATTTGGTTTTTTACTTGGTTAGTACCTTAGCTGGACTGTTCAGTGATTGTTATTTCTTCCACAGTGTGCAGCATCTGCCATCACTCTGCAGAAAACGTAGCCATGGACAGGTGCACAGCCACCTTGGAAAGACAGTATTTACATCAGGGTTCTCTCTGCCTTTCTCTTTCTTTCATCTCCCTGTTAATTCCACTACCTTGGATGACATCACACCAGTTGTTAGCCTCCACTAACTGCTGGCTGGTTTCTCTGTTGTTTTTAGCAATGCCCTGGGCCATAAATTGCTGCACAGTCTGATCCAGTTAAATTCCAGCTTCTTTGAAGTAGTAGTTTTTAGGCCAGTTTTTGAAGCTTATCCCAACCCCAGGAAGGCTTTTCTTAGCTGTCTCTTTCTCTGATTCTCTCTGGTAAACTACTGACTTACTGTGGTTTACCTTCTTGATTTTGTGAACTATCAGCCTTCTTTTAATTGCTTTCCTTCAAAATCTCTGTTGTTTGCAATATCACCCTTAGGCATGACCATCCCCATATACTTTTGCAAATTAAGTTGGTTCCCTTGAATAAAGAAATTCATTGATGTTATTTGTTATTATTAAAATAACTGGAGGTTCATATTTTAAAAGAAAAAAAGAGATTCAATTATTATTCTAGAAAACAAGATAAATTGCAAATTGATCATCTATTTAAATGTGAAAAATGAAACCATACAAGTATTAACAGAAAACACCAATGAATTTCTCTGAAACATGGCAGTAGGAAACAATTTCCTATCATTTGAAATCCTGAAGCAATAAGGGAAAATATTTATTAATAGAATTTTTTATTACATAAAAAGTTTATGTAATGAACAGGCAAACAAAAAACACCATAAGCAAAGTAAAAATAATAATGGTAATATATCGGGAAATATTTGCAACATTTTACAAAGGGTTTCATTTGTAATATATAAAGCTTCAATTATTCAATTAAGAATAGATTGAAGATATAAAAAGCCAGCTCACAGGGAAAAAAAATCTACAAATGACAGTTAACCTTACTAAAAATGCTCTCTATTTTTCATAATAAGTGAAATGCAATTTTTTAAGATGTGATATACAATTTTCCAAACTCAGATTGATGATATAACCCAAAATCTAGCAACATATACTGGAGGAGGTCCTGGAGAAATAGATATTCTAATAAATTCTTAACAGGTAAAATTTCATTCCTGACGGGAATGAAGCCTGTTCTATTCCCTGCAGAGGAAAATTGTCAGTACCTGCAGTATTACACATGCATTTACCTTCTGACTCATTAAGGGCCTCAATTTTATTTAGCCTTCCCTGTGACCATGCCCTCTGGACATACATTTCTACACTGACTCTGAGATTGGCAGTGGGATTTTTCTCTGGCCAATGAGTCATAGCAAATTAGACCCTAGCAAAGCCTTGGAAAAACAGTTATGAAGTTAAGCATTCTACTGCAGATCCCCATCCCACCATGAGAATGTGCTCCCCACTTGAAAGAGCCTGAGTGACAGACCCCTGCAGGAGAGCTGTCACTGCAGCCAGAACCATACCAGACCAAGTAGCTTGCCACCAGCAAGCTGTGGCTAAGGCACACGAGACCAGCCAGAGGATATTTTTAGTGTCGTTTAATCCAGAATGGACTTCCTTGCCCAAAGTATCCCATGTAGATTATCTACAAAGTGAAAAAACTGTTTTTAAAAGGGCAAAATGATTAGTAAGGGATCAAGCGATCAAGCTTCATATCATGAATGAGACAAACTGATGTGATGTGCCACCAGATTTGACGCAATTAGAAGAATGCAAATCGCCTATGTGGTATTCCTGCCAAAAATGTTAACCTAAATCTTCACATAAATCCAGATTGTGGGACATTTTACAAACTTTTTTTTAATATCAAGGCACAGAAGCATTGCATTGCCACTTACATTGTTACAATATCAGGATGGATTGAGGTATTTTAAAGCAATGATCAGTTACAATTTTGGCACCAAATAAATCTCAAGTGGACAAAATAACTCAGGGAAATAAAATTAATTGTGTGCTCAGCTTCCAAAACCAGAATTAAAGCTGAGAGAGAGAAAGACATGGTACCCAGAAAGCAGAGAAATATAGCGAATTTAAGAAACATATCTAGAAAGTAACAGTGGGTGTGTTATTGCCACATATATTTGAGGAATCAATTCTATTGAAAGCCACCAAAGTCTTTTGAGAGTTCTGCTGCCTAAAGAAACCACCAGCCAGGGAGAAAAGAGACTGAGACTGTGTAAGAATTAGAAGAACCAAATGTGCATAACATTCCATGGGGAAATAGTGGCTCAAGAAACTAGTCCCCAAGGAGGAACCATGTCCAGTGCCCATTTCAAATGTGACCAAGGAGCATATGAAGAAGGAAGAATATTTCAGGGTGTGTTGGAGACCATGGTGATCAAGGCACTCCGGGAAGAAGAATCAGAGCTGGGTCAAGGAGTAATTCCACTTCCTGGGTGAGGGATGCTCAAAATATCTGCCCAGTGAATACTTAGAGTCCCAGTGACTTCTCTGTGTCTCTCATTATTATTTTTTCAAGTAGGGAGAGTGTTTATTGTCAATTTTTTCTGCCCTTTTCACCATCATATATCAGGTGTGTAAAGGGACAGCTCACTGGTCTGTAGACCAAGGCAGGGGTCCACCTGTGGAGGCCTCAGACACTCTACAGACAGTCTTGACTGAGCATAGGGCCTGCCAGGATTGGAACCCTGGCTGTCCCCCTTAAGAAGAGGTGAGAACATCTTGCCTTTGGGGAGGATCATGAGCTGAGTATGTGTGACAGAAGCACAGACTTAGTAGGAACTAGTGCTATTTGTTAAACATGCTGGCTTTCCACCCTCAGATGACAAGACTGAATTCCCTGCCCCTCTTCTGATTAGGTGGTTCCATATGACTAGTTCTAAGGCCAAATGGCTGTGGAGAGCGTGGTGTGTGCCACTCCCAGAAGAGAATATTTTATTACAAATGCCAGTCCCTTCCTCTCTGCCATGACACTTGGAATCCCAACTTTTTATAAAAAGTAGAGTCCCCTCCGTACTCTAGACATAGTCTCAACATGTGCATTTAACATAAAGCAAGAAATAAACTTCTGTGTTTTAAGCTAGTGATAGTTCGTGTTGTTTAAATTTAGTATTTGTTTCCTTACTGCAGCATGATTTAGCCTACCCTGAATGACACATAATTCGCCCATAATTCCCGGGCTTCCAGGACCCTTTAGCTGGGTAGCAAGAGGGGCATGTGAAGGAATAAGGGTCCCCGTAAACAAACGAGTTCACCCCAATGGTCAAACGAAGATCCTTAAAAGCATGGCTTACTCACAGAGACGCAGACAGAGGAAAGGAACAAACAAGAGACAATGAGGCACACAGAGTTAAGTAGGAGCAGACTGGCACAACCCGTGGCATGGCAGGAGCACAGGGAGGGAATAGAGACTCTGAAACCCAGTGGGAGCTGTCATTCTAGGCAAAGGGTGACCAAACTGCTTGCTCTTCAGGGCAGGAGGCATGACTGTGACACCAGGAAGGAGGGGAAACACCCGAATCCCTCTGCTGCTCTGCTACCCAGGGACTCCTACCTGGCCAACCAGAAGCCTAGGGAATGCACTCCACATTTACTAGCCCTCGAGGGCTTACAGATGAGTGGAGAAAAGGTCTGGGATGGGAAATGGGGAGGAACTGGTCCAAACGACAATTGCAGGTGCTCTGATCAAAGTTATAAAGAGTAACGGGTGCTTTTAGAGAAGCAGTGAATTCTCTTGAAACAACCCCTTAAAATTATTAATTTTCATGCTCATGAAGCACCCGTGCAGAATAGTAGAATTACAGTAGCATTATTTTTGTGTAGTTACTTTTAATAACAATTCAATTCAGAAATATAATAGTTTAACTAGCAATTATTGTGGTACATTTCTAAACTAATAATAAAAGACAATTTAAGCACATTCACAGATCATTGATTTGATTCTTGAGGATATTAAATTCTTTTAAAAATAAAGAAATGCATTTTTTAAGGTAAAGAAGTTCAAAAGGCTATGCAAAATCAGATAAAAATAGTAAAAATCTAAGTGTTTGCAGACAATGCACTTAGAAACATAAAAAACCCTCCTTAAAGGATTGGACATTCTCACCTGCCAATTAGCTCCATATTACCCCAGGAGGTGCCTGTTGGGCAATTGTTTTATTTCTGCTGACACCAAAGAATCACCATTTTAATAGCTAGCATGGTCATTTAAGTCTTTATACTGAAATTTTTGACTACATGAAAATGACCTACCAGGAATCAGAGTATCAAAATGTATTGTCACTGGAACTAATGCAAACAAGTGACCCCCACAAAATAATCAGAACTGAAGTGCCACAGTTATTAAAAATATTACCTCTTTCTTCTAAGTTTCAGGGTAACAATAAAATGTCATTATTATTTGTAAACTGCTCCTATGCAATTATGCAATATGTTAACTACCATAAGAAGCAGTATTTGGAATTTAACACCATGCCATATTCCTACAGAAGTTGCATAGTTGTGAACATCACGTTATTTCCTTTCTCAAATGAGGAGGGGGAACGTACATCCTAGGGGCTCTTTCCTGCAGTGGTGATGAGGTATGAAGAGTACACACCTCAGCAGCAATACTGAGATTTTCTGTGACTACTTCCTGTGTGTGACAGGCTGTGGCCCCAGCTGCACATGCACTAAAGGTTCCTCCTTCTACTGCTGGGAGTGGCTGTGTCGTGGTTACTGTGGGAACTTCATTTTTCTCACTTCCCTGGGTTCATGTAGAGCTGGCATGTAGTTCATCAGAAATAACATTTCAGCCTGGCAAAGCACAAAGGCCTTGTGTAAACTCTAACTTACTCAGGTTCCCAAAACATTTCAGTCCTTCCTTGTCAAATGCTTGTCATTGCTGAACAGAGACCCTGTAACAAGGGAGCAGGCCTGCTGTCCTGCACTACAGCCATCACACAACAGGCTGGAGGCCCAAGCCAGATATCCACTGAGGACAAAGTGAAGTCATAGAGAGAAGGCCAAATGTGTGCAACCACGGTGAGCCTCGAACTCCAGCCCCTGGAGGTGAAAGACACCTTATCACTCTGAAGCTTATTCTGCCACCCCACAGTGACTTCCCTCCATGTTTGCAAGGACGTCTGTTGATAGAGGCTATATGCTGGAAAAAATTCAGATATATGATTTCACGGACATCCCAAACAATTGCATTCATGATACTTACCTCTTGAAATTTCAAATGTTTAGTGGGCAGTTGTCACTAGTCTTATATTATGAAGAGAAATAAGAATGATTAAGGCCCAGAAAATTATTGACAATGAAATCAGGGTGCCAGATGAAAGTGGTTTGACCCCTCGAATTAATATTTTAGAGTTACGAAGAAGGATTTTCTCTCTCCATTTTCTATTCTATTTAAATTTAGATATTTTTTTCTTCCCAAAAATGTTATTTAAAATCCTCTTCATCTTCATATTTTATTTCCTGGTTATTATTATTCTTTTGAATTTGAAATAATTCCATTTCAATTTCCTAATTTCTTTTCAATTTTTGTTTTACCTCCATAGTTGCATTTAATGCATTTTGGGAAACACCATTCTCTTTTTTTTTTTTTTTTTGAGATGATGTCTCACTCTGTCGCCCAGGCTGGAGTGCAGTGGTGCAATCTCGGCTGTCTTCTAGCTCCTTGGAAAAGCCACATTCCAAGGTATTGCCATTATTCAATCTGGCTCAGAGCTCCTTTCCTGTAAGACTCTATCCCAGGGCAATTGCTTAACTTGGCAGCTGCCTAGTCCAAACAGGAGCCTAACCAAAAATTTAAAAGGATGATCTGGAGAAGATGTCCAAAGGGGGATGTGAAAAGCTCTGACATATTCCCGGAGATCTAGAAGGCCAAGTGCAAGTGCAGGAAAAACATGAGAGAGTCCCAGCTATCTCTGGCTGACCTGGAGCTCTGTGCAAGCTAAAAGGGGAAACTAACGTGGAATTGTCTGAGCATTGAACGTGTGACCCAATGCACACACGCATGCACTCACACACATACACATGCACTCACACACACACATGCACATGCACACATGCACATGCATACACATGCACATGCATACACATGCGCACACGCACATACATGCACTCACACACACACTCATGACATGCACACACACATACACATGCACACGCACACACGCACATGCATACACATGCACATGTGTGCACACACATGCACTCACACACATGAACATGCACACACACATGCACTCACATACATACAAATGCACATGCACACACACACACACATGCACATGCATACAGCCTCTCGGAAAAGAGTAGAATTACTGGCATGAGACACCTAAGGAAATCACTGATCAATCATTAACTAAAAACTAAGACTTCAGTACTCAACACACAGCAGGGAATACAGACTTCAGGGAGTTAGTCCAGGAAAGTTAATAAAGAAAATAATAATAAGAAAACAGCAACAACCACAAAAATCCTGCAGGGCAGTGGGAGGAGATGGGGATCTGTTTGTAATGTTGTCATCTTATGTTATCTAAAATATCTAGTTTTTACAAAAATATCTTAAGACACCTAAGGAAATAGGAAACTATGGCTTGTGTATAGGAAAAAATAGCAGTTGATAAAACATAGAAGAACATGATCGACCAGCCTGAACTAACAGACACCTCTGGAACATACCATCCAACAGCAGCAGAATAGACACCCTTTTTAAGTACACATGGACTATCCCCCAATGTAGACCATATCCTGGCATAAACCAAGTCTTAATAAATTGAGAGAGTTGAAATCATACAAAGTATATGCTCTGACCACAAAGAAGTTAAATTAGAAATCAATAACAATGTAATTTGGAGAAACCACAAATATTAGGAAATCAAACAATAGATTTCTAAATAATATACATGACCAAAAGAAGAAACTATAAGGTAAATCAGAAAGTATTTTGATCTGAATGAAAATAAAAATACAACACATTGACATTTATGATATTCAACTGAAGCAGTGCTTATTGTAATTTAACTTGAGTACCTATATTAGAAAAGAAGAATGATCTCAAATCAATAATCTAAGTTTTCCACTTTAGTATATTGGTGAATGGCTAAATAAAATGCGTTATATCCTTACAGTAAAATACCCCTGGGCAATAGAAAGGAATGAAGTACTGAGACATGCTACAAGATTGACGAACCTCAAAAACATTTATGTGGAGTGAGAGAAGCCAGATATAAGAGACAACATACAGAACGATTTCATTTATTTGAAAGATCCATGAAAGGAAAATTTACAGAGACAGAAACTTGATTAATAGTCACCACACAGGCTTGGCACCTGTGTGCTATCTCAGCACCTTGGCACTTGCCAACCAGGCCACTTACTTCCTCAAAGCCACTGAGGGAAAGAGTCTCTAGAATGGGTCCTCTAGTAAGATGGAGTCCCATGTAGTATTCACTGGTCCCGTGAAAGTGACAGCCTATCACCTTGGCCGTATTCTACTGTCCAGAGACCATCAGGCCCCACCCACACTCTAGGGAAGGGTACTGCAGAGGACATGAACTCCAAGGGGTGAGGTCATTGGGACCACCATAAATTGTCCACTGCAAAGTGTCAGTTAAAATATAATTCATAAGTGTGTTGCAAGATGGCTGAATAAGAACAGCTCCAGTCTGCAGCTCCCAGCATGATGGACACAGAAGATAGGTGATTTCTGCATTTCCAACTGAGGTACCTGGTTCATCTCATTGGGACTGGTTGGACAGTGGGTGCAGCCCATGGAGGGCAAACTGAAGCAGGCCAGAGCATCGCCTCACCCAGGAAGAGTAAGGGGTCCAGAGATTTCCCTTTCCTAGCCAAGGGAAGCCATGACAGACTGTACCTGGAAAAATGAGACACTTCTGCCCAAATATTGTGCATTTCCCAGGGTCTTAGCAACTGGCAGATCAGGAGATTCTCTCCCGTGCCTGGTTCAGTGGGTGCCATGCCCACGGAGCCTTCTCATTGCTAGTGCAGCAGTCTGAGATTGACCTGCAAGGCTGCAACTGGGCTGGGGAAGGGGGGTCCACCATTGCTGAGGCTTGAGTGGGTAAAAAAAAAAGTGCCAGGAAGCTCCAACTGGGTGGAGCCCACTGCAGCTCAGCAAAGCCTACTGCCTCTATGGACTCCATCTGTGTGTGCAGGTCATAGCTGAATAAAAGGCAGCAGAAACTTCTGCAAATTTAAACATCCCTGACAACTCTGAAGAAAGCAGTCATTCTCCCAGCATGGAGTTTGAGATCTGAGAACAGAAGGACTGCCTCATCAAGTGGGTCCCTGAGCCCCATGTAGCCTAACTGGGAGACACCTCCCAATAGGGGCTGACAGACACCTCATACAGGCAGGTGCCCCTCTGGGATGAAGCTTCCAGAGGAAGAATCAGGCAGCAATACTTGCTATTCTGCAATATTTGCTATTCTGTAGTCTCCGCTGGTGATACCCAGGCAAACAGGGTCTGGAGCGGACCTCCAGCAAACTCCAACAGACCTGCAGCTGGGGGACCTGACCGTTAGAAGGAAAATGAACAAACAGAAAGGAATAGCATCAACATCAACAAAAAGGACATCCATACCAAAATCCCATCTGTAGGTCACCAACATCAAAGACCAAAGGTAGATAAAACCACAAAGATGGGGAAAAACCAGATCAGAAAAGCTGAAAATTCTAAAAACCAGAGTGCCTCTTCTCCTCCAGAGGATCTCAGCTCCTCACCAGCAATGGAACAAAGCTGGATGGTGAATGACTTTGACAAGCTGACAGAAGTAGGCTTCAGAGGTTGGTAATAACAAACTTCTCCAAGCTAAAGGAGCATGTTCTAACCCATTCCAAGAAAGCTAAAAACCTTGAAAAAGGGTTAGATGAATGGCTAACTAGAATAAACATTGTAGAGAAGACCTTAAATTATCTGGAGCTGCAAACCATGGCACGAGAACTTCATGATGCATGCACAAGCTTCAATGGCCGATTCAATCAAGTGGAAGAAAGGGTTTCAGTGATTGAAGATCAAATTAATGAAATAATGCGAGAAGACAAGTTTAGAGAAAAAAGAGCAAAAGGAAATGAACAAAGCCTCCAAGAAACATGGGACTTTGTGAAAAGACAAAATCTACGTTTGATTGGTGTACCTGAAAGTGACGGGGAGAATGGAACCAAGCTGGAAAACACTCATCAGGATATGATCCAGGAGAAAGTCCCCAACCTAGCAAAATAGGCCAACATTCCAATGCAATTATACAGAGAACACCACAAAGATACTCCTCAAGAAGAGCAACCCCAAGACACATAATTGTCAGATTCACCAAGGTTGAAATGAAGGAAAAAATGTCAAGGGCAGCCAGAGAGAAAGGTTAGGTTACCCACAAAGGGAGGCCCATCAGACTAACAGTGGATTTCTCAGCAGAAACCCTACAAGCAAGAGGAGAGTGTGGGCCAATATTCAACATTCTTAAAGGAAAGAATTTTCAACCCAGAATTTCATATCCAGCCAAACTAAGCTTCATAAATGAAGGAAAAATGAAATCCTTTACAGACAAGCAAATGCTGAGAGATGTCATCACCACCAGTCCTGCCTTACAAGAGCCCCTGAGGGAAGCACTAAACATGGAAAGGAACAACCGGTACCAGTCACTGCAAAAACATGCCAAATTGTAAAGACCATTGATGCAATGAAGAAACTGCATCAATTAGCAGGTAAAATAACCAGCTAACATCATAATGACAGAATCAAATTCACACATAACAATATTAACATTAAAAGTAAATGGGTTAAATGCCCCAATTAAAAGACACAGACTGGCAAATTGGATAAAGAGACAAGACCCATCAGTGTGCTGTACTCAGGAGACCCATCTCACATGCAGACACACACACGGGCTCAAAATAAAGGGATGGAGGAACATCTACCAAGCAAACGGAAAGCAAAAAAAAAAGCAGGGGTTGCAATCCCAGTCTCTGATAAAACAGACTTTAAACCAACAAAGATCAAAAGAGACAATGAAGGGCATTACATAATGGTAAAGGGATCAATTCAACAAGAAGAGCTAACTATCCTAAATATATATGCACCCAAAACAGGAGCACCCAGATTCATAAAGCAAGTCCTTAGAGACCTACAAAGAGACTTAGACTCCCAAACAATACTAATGGGAGATGTTAATACCCCATTGTGGATGTTAGACAGATCAACAAGACAGAAGGTTAACAAGGATATCCAGGACTTGAACTCAGCTCTAGACCAAGGGAACCTAAAAGACATCTACAGAACTCTCCACCCCAAATCAACAGAATATACATTCTTCTCAGCACCACATCACACTTATTCTAAAATTGACCACATAATTGGAAGTAAAGCACTCCTCAGCAAATGTAAAATAACAGAAATCACAACAAACTGTCTCTCAGACCACACTGCAATCAAATTAGAACTCAGGATTAAGAAACTCACTCAAAACCACACAACTACATGGAAACTGAACAACCTGCTCCTGAATGACTACTGGGTACATAATGAAATGAAGGCAGAAATAAAGATGTTCTTTGAAACCAATGAGAACAAAGACACAACATACCAGAATCTCTGGGACACATTTAAAGCAGTGTGTAGAGGGAAATTTATAGCACTAAATGCCCATAAGAGAAAGCAGGAAAGATCTAAAATTGACACCCTAACATCACAATTAAAAGAACTAGAGAAGCAAGAGCAAACACATTCAAAAGCTACCAGAAGGCAAGAAATAACTAAGATCAGAGCAGAACTGAAGGAGATAGAGACACAAAAATCCCTTCAAAAAAATCCATGAATCCAGGAGGTGTTTTTTTGAAAAATCAACAAAATTGATAGACCACTAACAAGACTAATAACAAGAAAAGAGAGAAGAATCAAATAGATGCAATAAAAAATGATAAAGGAGATATCACCACTGATCCCATAGAAATACAAACTACCATCAGAGAATACTATAAACACCTCTATGCAAATAAACTGGACAATCTAGAAGAAATGGATAAATTCTTGGACACATGCACCATCCCAAGACTAAACCAGTAAGAAGTTGAATCTCTGAATAGACCAATAACAAGTTCTGAAATTCAGGCAATAATTAATGACCTACCAACCAAAAAAAGTCCAGGACCAGAGTGATTCACAGCCGAATTCTACCAGAGGTACAAAGAGGAGCTGGTACCATTGCATGTGAAACTATTCCAATCAACAGAAGAAGAGGGAATCCTCCTGAACTCATTTTATGAGGTCAGCATTATCCTGATATCAAAGCCTGGCAGAGACACACACAAAAAAAGAGAATTTTAGACCAATATCCCTGATGAACATCAATGCAAAAATCCTCAATAAAATACTGGCAAACCGAATCCAGCAGCACATCAAAAAGCTTATCCACCATGATCAAGTGGGCTTCAACCCTGAGATGCAAGGCTGGTTCAACATACGCAAGTCAATAAATGTAATCCAGCATATAAACAGAACCAAAGACAAAAACCACATGATTATCTCAATAGATGCAGAAAAGGTCTTCAATAAAATTCAACAGCCCTTCATACTAAACACTCTCAATAAACTAGGTATTGAAGGAGCGTATCTCAAAATAATAAGAGCTATTTATGACAAACCCACAGCCAATATCATACTGAATGGGCAAAAACTGGAACCATTTCCTTTGAAAACTGGCACAAGACAAGGATGCCCTCTCTCACCACTCCTATTCAACATAGTGTTGGAAGTTCTGACCAGGGCAATCAGACAAGAGAAAGAAATAAAGGGTATTCAATTAGGAAAAGAGGAAGTCAAATTGTCTCTGTTTGAAGATGATATGATTGTATATTTAGAAAACCCCATCATCTCAGCCCCAAATCTCCTTAAGCTGATAAGCAAACTCAGCAAAGTCTCAGGATACAAAATCAAAGTGCAGAAATCACAAGCTTTCCTGTACACCAATAACAGACAAACAGAGAGCCAAATCATGAGTGAACTCCCATTCACAATTGCTACAAAGAGAATAAAATACCTAGCTATACAACTTACAAGGGATGTGAAGGACCTCTTCAAGAAGAACTACAAACCACTGCTCAGTGAAATAAAAGAGGACACAACAAATGGAAAAACATTCCATGCTGATGGATAGGCAGAATCAATATCGTGAAAATAGCCATACTGCCCAAAGTAATTTATAGATTCATTGCCATCCCTATCAAGCTACCAATGACTTTCTTCACAGAATTGGAAAAAACTACTTTAAAGTTCATATGGAAACAAAAAAGAGCCCACATTGCCACGACAATCCTAAGCAAAAAGAACAAAGCTGGAGGCATCACACTACCTGACTTCAAACTATACTACAAGGCTACAGTAATCAAAACAGGATGGTACTGGTACCAAAACAGATATATAGACCAATGGAACAGAACAGAGCCCTCAGAAATAACACCACACATCCAGAACCATCTGATCTTTGACAAACCTGACAAAAACAAGAAATGGGGAAAGGATTTCCTATTTCATAAATGGTGCTGGGAAAACTGGCTAGCCATATGTAAAAAGCTGAAACTGGATCCCTTCCTTACACCTTATACAAAAATTAATTCAAGATGGATTAAAGACTTAAATATTAGACCTAAAACAATAAAAACCCTAGAAGAAAACCTAGGAAATACCATTCAGGACATAGGCATGGGCAAGGACTTCATGACTCAACACAAAAGCAATTGCAACAAAAGCCAAAATTGACAAATGGTGTCTAAGTTAACCAAAGAGCTTCTGCATGGCAAAAGAAACTACCATCAGAGTGAACAGGCAACCTACAGAATGGGAGAAAATTTTTGCAATCTACCCATCTGACAAAGGGCTAATATCCAGAATCTTCAATTTACAAGAAAAAAAAAAATCAAAAAGTGGGCAAAGGATATGAACAGATACTTCTCAAAAGAAGACATTTATGCAGCCAACAGACACATGAAAACACGCTCATCATCACAGGTCATCAGTTCCATTTGTCAGGTTTGCCAAATCAAATCACAATGAGATACCATCTCATGCCAGTTAGAACGGCAATCATTAAAAAGGCAGGAAACAACAGATGCTGGAGAGGATGTGGAGAAATAGGAACACTTTTACACTGTTGGTGGGAAAGTAAATTAGTTCAACCATTGTACAGTGTGGCGATTCCTCAAGGATCTAGAACTAGAAACACCATTTGACCCAGTGAACCCATTACTGGGTGTATACCCAAAGGATTGTAAATCATGCTACTATAAGGACACATGCACAGGTATGTTTATTGTGGCACTATTCACAATAGCAAAGACTTGGAACCAACCCAAATGTCCATCAGTGATAGACTGGATTAAGAAAATGTGGCACACATATACCATGGAATACTGTGCAGCCATAAAAAAGGATGAGTTCATGTCCTTTGCAGGGACATGGAAGAAGCTGGAAACCATCATTCTCAGCAAACTATCACAGGGACAGAAAACCAAATACCACATGTTCTCACTTATAGGTGGGAGTTGAACAATGAGAACACCTGGACACAGGGCAGAGAACATCACACACCATGGCCTGTCAGTGGGGGGAGGGGAGCTGGGGGAGGGATAGCATTAGGAGAAATACCTAATGTAAATGACGAATTGATGGGTGCAGCAAACCAATATGGCACATGTATACCTATGCAACAAACCTGCACATTGTACACATGTACCCTAGAACTTAAAGTTTAATAATATATATATAATTCATATGTAAATTTTATTTTTGTTTCTAAAAGTGTCCAAGATTTATTTAATTTTTTAATAGCGCTCTTTAAAAAATCTCAAAGTCTAAGCAAAAAAACAGCTATGGTAACATATGAGTGCTTCTGCCACATGTCTTGGTACCTTTATTTGATTGGTGCAAAAGTAATTGCAGTTTTTGTCATTGAAAGTAAGGGCAAAAATCGCAATTACTTTTGCACCAAACTAATATAAACTCATATACAAGGATGTGTGTCTGTTCGTGTTTGTGTGTATACATGCAACATATATGTGTATATACATGTAATATATACACACACAGTATGTAATATATATGTAATATATACACACACAGTATTCTACTATGAATGAAGTAAATTCCATGTTTCTTTATTTTCAAAATGAAAAGTATTTGCCTTCAATCCCTCATTTTGCAAGTTCAGAGAAAATTCAAATAGAAGTCATTCAAGCCGGGCGTGGTGGCTCAAGCCTGTAATCCCAGCACTTTGGGAGGCCGAGACGGGCGGATCACGAGATCAGGAGATCGAGACCATCCTGGCTAACATGATGAAACCCCGTCTCTACTAAAAAATACAAAAAAACTAGGCGGGCGAAGTGGCGGGCGCCTGTAGTCCCAGTTACTCGGGAGGCTGAGGCAGGAGAATGGCGTAAACCCGGGAGGCGGAGCTTGCAGTGAGCTGAGATCCGGCCACTGCACTCCAGCCCGGGCGACAGAGCCAGACTCCGTTTCAAAAAAAAAAAAAAAGAAGAAGAATAAGTCATTCAAAGTTGACATTAAGAGGTCAACCTCAACAATTCTCCCTTTTTTAGGGTCCTGCCAGTGGCTTATGGACGTTTTTCAGAAGTCTCTTCATTTATGTATATTTTCTGAACAACAGGAAATGAGAACAGGGGGATAATATAACTACAACAACCATACCCTTCTAGTACCCTCCATAATTGTGGATAATGAATGACCTCTGTGTCACTGTCTGTTATTTCGCAAGAACTTTAGGATCTGACCTGCAACTTTTCTCTTTCCCTCAAGTGTCATTCTCATCTTGAATTTCCTAGTGTCCATGTGAAACCTACCACACCCTGGCCTCTCGGGTTAATGTGGGCTCCCACACCAGTCCACGGAGGAGCTGATGCTTTGAGTGCTCAGAACTGCCTTACCTTCAGAATCAGTCCAGCTTCCTATTATCTGACTATATGCCTTCATTCTTTTGAATTGCTTACTCATCTAATTCCCTGTATCTGTTCTTAAATCTTATAAACCTTCCAATTACGGAATTCTTTGAGTTCTCTCTTCCATTAGCTTTCTCCTTTCTTCACCCCTCTGTTTATCTAATCAAATTGCTTGGTTCATTGTTCAATAATCTATCTGTTGCATTAGTTAAGAATAGGATTAGCTTGATATATTAAAAAATGAAAATAACAACTGTATAGATTTTTATTTCTTTTTGACTATTAAAAACAAGACATTTTAAGGTCCTGAAGAGAAGAAAACTCTCAACATAGAATTATTTGCAAAACACAAATGTCATTTTAAAAAGTAGATGAAATAAAAATTTTTCAGGAAACAAAATCTGAAAAAAAAAAAAAATTCATTGCTAGCACACCTGCACTGCAAAAACATATTAAAGGAAGTTCCATAAGCAGAAAGGAAATGATGACAATTGAAAAGAAAGTATAATATGGGAGTAAGTATAAATGACATTTTATGTCACTTTTCATCTTCTTAGGATATCATTGACTGTTATACTGTAGAGTTTGTAGCATATGTAGAAGTAAAATGATGACAATTGAACAAATGACAGGAGTAGAAAGCAAGTAGCAATCAGGCATATTAAAATTCAAATCACAAACCCAAGACATGCTAAATGTGTAAGGTCTACGAACCTATCTTAAAAGGTAGACATTGTCATTTTGAATAAGAATTCAAGAAACCACTCGACACCTTAAATATAAAGATACATATAGTTAAAAGAAAAGGATGCAAAAAGATTGGCAAATACCCATCCAAAAAAAAGATAGAAGAGGCAATACAATAAAGACATCAATCACAATAAACATGTAACAACCCTAAAGGGTCACGCAGGTAATAGTGGTCCCAAATAAGTAAAGAAAAAAGTGGCAGCAGTGAGGGGTGAAAGACATACATTCACAACTACCAGTGAGGATTTCAACACTCTTGTTTCAGTAATTGATAGAAAAAAGCAGTGGAAATTCAGTAAGGATGTATAGACTTGAACAATGCAATCAAGTCACTTGGCTTTATCGGCATTTATAGAACACGCTGGCCAACAATAGTAGAAGACAAATTCTTTCCAAGGGCATATGACACTTTCACAAAGATAAACTATTACAGATGTTTGAAACTTGACCCCCAAAAATTAAACTAGATATTAGTAAGTGAAATATATCTGAAAAATCCCAAATATTTTGAAAATAAACAACACAATGATAGTCAATGAGTTACAGAAGAAATCACAAGGTAAATTGAAAACATTTTGAACTGAATAACAGTGAATATGCTACATTTCAAAATATGTAAAGATGTGGCTACAACAGTCCCAATGGTAAATTTAAAGTACTAAATGCTTATATTGGAAGAAAAGAAAGACTTTAAATCAATGATATAGGTTTCTAATTTAAGAAACCAAAAAAGAGCAAATTCAACACAGAAGCAAAAGGAAATAATGCATATTCTTTCATGAAATTGGACGAAACAACATTTTTCAGACTGAAAAAAAAGTTTTTATTACCAAGAGAGCTTTACAAAACAAACCAGTAGAGAATATTCTTTAAGAAGAAACCAAAAATGATTCTGCAAGAAATGTCTAAGATGCAAGAAAGAATAGGGAACAAAAAAGACTAAACATGCACACTGACCATGGCTAGACCGTGCATGCCTATAGAACTCTAACTCCAAATTTCTGTATTAACCAGCTCTAGAAACCAAACCACCTCTATAGGAATTGGCCCACCTCTCCCAGGCTCCCACTCTCATTTCCAACTCAGGACCAGATAGAGAAAGTTAAATATGCTTCCCAAATCAATTGTGAAAGATATCTAACTTCTAGTTAGCCCACTCCAACTTCCCCATAACAAACAATTTCTAATCAGAAACACTTGAAGTCTTCTTTCTTTTCAGTAAAACTTTCCCACTCCCCTGTTTGCCTTTGAGGACCTGCCAATCTTCAGTGATGGTCGCTGTCTTCCTTGCTTTAGCAAGCTCCAAATGGACAGCCTTGGTTTGTTTTCATTTGGGTTATCATTATTACCACAAAAATAATGGTAAATAGGTAAATGTGAATAAGAATAATTTTATAAAACTACATTAATATGCCTAATTAGCAGGGTCAAGGCAAATAAGAGAAGAGCTGAATAAACAGAGTTGCATGACGTATTCAGAGATCGGAAGTCTCAACTTAGCCAAAATGTCAATAGACTTTAAATTAATTTACAGATTTAATGCAATTCCTATGAAAATCCCAGCAATATTTTGGGTAGACATAGAAAAGCTTCTTTCTAAGATTCCTAGGGAAAGGCCCTGGGATAGCTTAAACAATCTTGAAAAGAATAAAGTATAAGGAAGCACTTTACCTGATACTAAGTCTTACTGCAAAGCTATAGAAATCAAGATATAGTTAAGTTTCTAACTAGACTTATAAAATAACCTGACAGAATTAAAATTTTTAATGCAAAACCAAAAATAGGTTAGGGAAGGAGAGAGGAGAGAACCTCCCTACTTTCAGTCCAGCTCTCACGGTGGGGAGCCGCAGACACCGCCTCACATTACAAACCAAGAAATGTAACTGACATTCTTGGAGTTCACCCCCAATAATACAGATAAATATGGGGAAATGACGAACACTGATGTTCCAAAGAATGCAACAAGGAAGGAGAGCAAGGATGAAGAGTTTTACTCTCTGTTTAATCAAGCTAGACTGTTGAAAAAGTGGCTTATTTCTAAATACAAGGGTATTTTACACTTATAACAAAATGTCAACATACATATTCACACATATGATTTCTCCATTTTTTTTCATTAATCTTGTAATAAAGAAAATACCCTCAACATGGCCAGCAGTAGCCTGCGAGACTCAACCTCTCTCCCTGGGTTTCCTTTGGCCACACTTTTCCCACGCCCCTTGTTCTAACACAGGGCCTCTTAGTTCCTGCATGTTCCCCAGGCTCCCTGCTTTCATTATTTCTTCTACTAACAATGCTTCCCATCCCTTTCCTCCTTTCAGGTAGCAAATACCTACCCAACTCTCTGAACTCAGTTGAGCATCACTTCATCAGAACAGGATCTTGACTCTCCAGAAAGGGATTGTTTTCCTGTTAAGTACTTTTGTAGCATCGCTCAACCTCTACAATTGCTACAATTTGTGGTTCACATTTTTGAGGCAATGAATACCCTTCTCCCCTCTAAATTGCAAGCTCCATGAGATCAGGGGTCTGTTTTGCTCACTATCATTTCCCCAGCATCCTGAACATGGTCTTGTATATGTGGGCAATTAATAAATATCTGTGGAATAAATAATGAACTAGTATATACATCAGGGTTTTTACAACCCCTTACTTCTCCCTGTATAGAATGTCTAAGTTCCAGGTCACCATGCTTGAAAGTAAGAGAAAGGGGGAAATTAAATCGATTCCTTTCCCCCTGCCTTATTTACTTAGTCATATGCTCTCTAGTGTATCTTTTAAATCATTATAGTGCAGCATAATCTATTCAAGCAATATATTCAGAATTATTACACCTTCATACTTTATAAGTCAAGTCCCAAGAAATACCTGTAACACAGACTAATCACGTTATTTGAGGTTTTGGCAGGTGTCCTTGTTATGTTTGGAAGACTTAGTTGACCAGCAATATATTTAGATCTGCAGATGAGTCATGCCATAACAGGGATCTAGTGTTATTATTAAATTTTGGCAGGAGAGTGACAGCGGTCTCAATGGCTTATCTTGGCTCAGATCCAATGCCCACTTTTGCAGTAATAAATAACACCACCCTGAGAACTAACAGCAGTAAGGACAGAGGCAAGATCTTATGTAAAAGAAGTCTCAGGATTACTTCTATCTCAACTTGTCTTAAGTTATTTAAAAACAAAGGAAAACAAGACAAAACAAAACTTAGGCTCACCCTAGAATCATGGCATTAAAAGGTCAATAATCATGTTTCTGAAATAAAACTGCTGCTGTTGGATATTAAATCATCCATCTAGTTCCTTTTAAAATGTTTTTATAACCAAAAAAAAAAAATGAATGGGAGTTGTGTTATGTGATTTTGAACAATAAGAGCATTAATTCCATTCCTTCGCAGCAGGTCTCGTGGGAGAAGTGCGAGGTCATACCAGATAAGAGCACGGGTTCTGGCATCAGACTAACTGTATTCACCTCTTGTGAATGGGTGACAGCTATGGGCTGTTAACTTGGGCAGCCCATGTGCTAAATGGTGATTTTATCAGGACTGAATTAAAGGATTGGGAGAGGATTAAATAAAATCTGCTAAATTGCTTAATAGAGCATCTAGCACATAGTAAGCACTTAATAAAGGGCAGTTATTTTCATTATTTCTATATGTGCTGGGCACTCTATTTATAACTTTACAAGTATTACCTTGCATACTTTACAACATCTCTGCAAGACAATCATCAATATTCCCATTTACCAGTGAGTAAATGGGAATTCAATAAAGAAGCTGAGGTCACTGAGATAGTAATCCAGGTCATTATTCAAATCCAGACCTATAGAACTTCAAAGTCTGCTATCATTACAGATCTCTAAAGCTGTATAATGTAATGGGCACTTAGACTATGTCATGTTATTCTTTATTATATTCTTAACCAAACACACACAGCTTCCCCAGTCTGAATAACAGCTGTTATTTTCTTATTCAGAAATAATTGGAAGTCAATAACTGGTTCTGCTAAGATCCAGTTTTAAAAAACCAGTAAACTTAGAGTTAGAACAACTACCATGTGTATAAATTCTAGGTCTCAACATCATCCACTGTAAAATAATAAATTATACCTGTCTCAGGGAGTTGTTGTGAGATTTAAATAAGATTCATAAATATAGTCAGTACAATTCTTGGCTCAAGGTAGGCACTCAATAAATGTTTATTTAAGGAAAATATACATATATACATGTACATTTCTAAGGACATGTGACAAATGATGATTGATAGGTAGATCATGATAAATAGATGATTGATGACAGATGATAAGTGATTGGTTGATACATTGATTGGTGATAGACTGATGATAGATGACTGATAGATATGTGACAGATTAATGATAGATTGATGATAGATTGATCAGTGATAGTTAGATGTTAGATGATTGATAGATAGAAAGGTAGCACATGAAATCTTTGCAACCTGAAGAATCACTTCCTCCTAAAACAATGTTCAGCCCACCTTTACCCATTTGCACTATTTCATTCTCTGTCATCAAGGTTCTTCCACCTTTTCCTGAGTTATACAAAAATCTATAATGTCCCTGGATGGGAGAAATTATAAACAGTGTCCTCTACATTATGGCCACATTGCTATGTGGGTGACTGTATTCCCGTTCAGAATGTTTGGTATTGACCAAATGAAGGGGGAAATGCTCCATAGCATTTAAGTGACACAAACCACAGAGCTGAAGGGAACAGAAGCATCCATGGTGATAGACTGAGTGTGGCAGAGGGAGGGTCTGCTCTCCAGGGTGCTACTCTGTCACCAAGCACACATGGGATTTCAAATAAGCCATTTTATTTCTTAGTAGAGATGGGTTTTCACCATGTTGGCCAGGATGGTCTCTGTCTCTTGACATGGTGATCCACCTACCTCAGCCTCCCAAAGTGCTGGTATTACAGGTGTGAGCCACCACACCTGGCCTAGTTCTTAATTTCTTAATCTGTATGTAATAAGATTTTCAGTTCAAGGACCTTGTTATGTTCATCCTGGCATTCAACAATCAAGAGATGTTGGCCGGGCAGGGGAGAAATCACCTATCAGGTGTCTATTTGCATAAAAGACCAGGAGGCCTTCAAGGAAAATAGTCATGTATCACATAAACAATATTTTGGAGATTTGAGTCAACAATGGAACACGTGTACAATGGTGATACCATAAGATTATGATTCTGTATTTTTACTGTACTATACTTTTTCTATGTTTAGATACACAAATACCATTATTTTACAATTGCTTACAGTGTTTACTGCAATAGCATGCTGTACAGGTGTGTCACCTAGGAGCAATAAGCCATATCATATAGCCTAGGAGTGTGATAGGCTTGATATCTTGGGTTGTGTAAATACACCCTGATGTTCACACAACAAAATTGCACAACAAATTTCTAAGACTATATCCCCATCACTAAGGGGCATATGATGGTAATCCAAGGGTACAAATCTGAAAACAAGTGGTTCAGTGTCAAAGAAGAAAGGTTATTTTGCATTGAGCACAGTATCTGTCATTCATATTAGTACTTTCTTCTTGGGCCCCGTGGCCTTGTTTCCAGACCCTAGGGTGGGAGATTAAAACAAAGTTACACAGCATAGGGCTGGGTAAATGTACTGAGGCCACATGGCTGTTGTGCTCAGCAATCCATGTGGAAGAGAAGAAGACACACCTGGCAGTGAGAGGTTCTCTACCTGTAGAGGATTGGAGCCTATGGGATCATGGACACTAGAGTCTAAGCAAAATGAGTCTGCATGTAGACAGGAAAAGAAGCCAGAGGGAATGTCACCCTTCAAGAACACCATACACGCTTTGCGATGGCTTTGGCAACTTGCACAGCATGTTTGGCAGCAATGATGACTACTGGAGGCCTGCCTTGGGGCCAGGAAAGGATGAAAAAGACAATAACAGTGCCACCAAGATGGATAGGTTGTGAGACACCCTAAGCCCCCACCCAGGACTCTGGGAAGGATGGCGAGAGCCTGAGAAGGAGGCCTTCTGCAAAGCTACGGGGACAAAGACAGACAGCTACTCTTCTGTGTTTTTAATTGAACCCTTCTTTTAATCTCCAGGCTGACACAGCTTAAGAAAACATAAGCTGCATGTAAGACAAAGAATTTGTGATCATTCACCTTTAATTGTTCTTTCCAAAGAAAACATCGATTGTTTCTCCATCTTAGTGCTTTGGCAATTGAGCTGAGGCTTCAAGAGCATGGTTCATCAACCTGAAATGACTGTAGGTGTATCTGCTGAAATTTCTTCAAAATATATACATTTAAGTGCTCTCATAAGAAAATGAGGATGGTGATGAAGATCATACCACTTCCTACCATTTCTAGATTTTTTTTTCAAATTCACTTAGGAATCCATTGACTCACTCCTAGCAGGAATATCCAACTTTTCTCTTCCAAGTGCAAAGCAACAACAACAACAAAAAAAAAACTTATTCTCAAAAGAGAATAATACAATATATAAAACCAGCTTCCAAATTTTCCAAACTGCATCTCTACAGTCAGTTGAGTTGTAAATTTGATTTACTTATGATGTCCCACAGCTGCTCAATATCCACTTTGGTTAAGCTTCAGATCCATAGGTGTTCTGACTGTTCTCCATCCAGCAGGCATCTTCAGAAGAGCCAGGGAAGGGCTGCCTCTGCGTCCCAGCACCTTTCATCAATGGGCACACCCATTCTCTCTTCACACTGAAGGTTAATCCTGCTGTCATCGCTGGGGCATTTCATGCTGAGCACTCTCGACTTTCAACATCATTGTGTCAAATCATTGCCTTCCCTGGGGCTCATGTGTGATTTTCCTCCAGCATAAAGTCTCTATTCTGATGGACACAAATACAACTTTGATTCCTGGCATAGAAATGATGCAGACAAACTGGCTCGGCATTCTCCCTCTACAGAGGTGACCTGGTAGTAGGCTATGTGACTAAGGATATGGTGGCCTGGAATACCCTTTTTCCTCTTACCGTAACTTGATCAATTTTCCTTGTCACCTAGAGAAATAAGATACATTTTTGTGGTATGTGGAGGAGTCAGGATTGTTGCCTGGTGCCTGGCAGTGGTATCCCTAGAGTTCCCACAGGAGTGTCTCAAGTGAGGGCTCAACCTCACTGTTCCTAGCAGGACTTGGGTTCATTTGATGACTTTGGGATAGGTATCAGGGACTAAAGAACTTGCAACCCAACTTTGAGAACACCATTGTTCCCATACAGTTGGGGTTTAAAATTCAAAGTATTTACTCACTAGGCCAAGAAAATCTTACTCAATTGTAGCTTCTAGCTAAGAGAAATCCACTCTTGGGCTAATCATAGAAAGAAAACCACATACTGGGAGTCAGGAAGATCAAGGTGTACACATTCATCCTTTCCACCATTCTTCCTTACGATATAGCCACTTGGAGTTGTGTGGGTTAAAAGTCCTACTTTGCATTTTGGTCTAAAATTATTGAAGCCACAACATCTTGTACCTTCTGTTTTCTACACAGGGTGCAGAAGTACAATAATGAAAAATGAAAATGAAACAATGAAACATGCAAGGTAGATGGCCCACCAGGAATAAACCCCTTAGGTATTAAACTGTACTACTTTATGGGGTGGCAAAGGACTGAGAAAGTCAAGACACAGAATTGCACATGAGTTTTTAAATAGAGTACTATTCTTTCTCTTTATTTTGATTTATTTAAAGGCCTTCAAGGATAATTTGCAGAAGCCGATCAATTACATCTTCAAATAAAAGACTGCCTCTGCAGGGCACCTTTTGGGGGCTACCTGCTAGGGAGCTCTACTAGAAGTTTGCACATTACAGTTCTAATCCTCTATGATGCTGGGAAGGTTCACATCCTCGTACAAGCCTCTTGTTGCCCTCTCAAGCAAAAGTAAAAAATGGGAGGGAATGTTACACTAGATTGCCGAGGCCCTCCCTCACTACAGCGTTCTACGATTTCATTCCATCTCAGTTTTCTCTTAAGACTCAGATTCCCTTTCCACTTTCCTGGAGTACAATTGCCGACTCTAGCTCATCACTCACTCATTGTTGAGGTATTGCAATCAGTCCCAAAGACTCAGGAGAGCTGGGAGGTTCAGGATGATTTGCATGTCATTAACTTCCATCCATTATCACTTGCAAATGATTTCACGGTGTCTTCCACCTTCTCTTTGAAAGTATAATGATGCATTCCACCCCCTCAGTAGAGTTTGGGTCTACATAACTGTGCTGGGGAAGCAGGGTGGGGAAGAAGAAAGCCTGTCTAAAAATACACAATGACAAAGGGACCCATCAACCCAGCTCTTAAAAGGACTTGGGTCTCCAAGCAGCCAATCACCTCTAAGTGCTGGCAAGTGTTATGTCAACAACAACTTCAATGTTATATTCGAATACTCCTCTCTTACTGGCTCATCTGGACTGCCCACTCACCTGACGATTGAGCAATGAGGGCACATTCCTAGTGCCAGCAAAGGCTCATATCCAAGGATGGCAGTAGGCTTGAAGGGGACAAATGAGTGCAATATTTCTTTCCCGTTATCATTCTGGCCTTAAGGTAGGAATTTCATTTTTAAATGTAAGGACCAAAAGCATTTTTAGAAAAGATCTTTCTACCTGTGGAGTGTTTGCCTATGTGTGCTTCTTTTTAAATAGCCATGGTATCATTTAAGAAAATGTTTCCTTTGATAAAGCACAACATACAAATATTTCTATCCGGGCAAAAATTTGGATTTAGTGGTGAGTCCAAATAGCCACAAGGTTCTTCAAAGCCAGGTTCTCCATCTTTTTTCAGGGATCTTTATCAAGGATTAGGTTTGCAGATGGTGTAACCGAGTTTGACAGGCAGGTGGCCAATGTCTGTGGAGCAGAAAAAGCAACAGCGCTTGTAGGACCTGGGAAGCGCTCCCAAGCCTTGTGTTCCCAGAGCTCCGACAGGTGTGCTTTTGGATGTGGCTCAGCAATTGGCGCATCAAGATCTAAATGAGGGAGTCCATCCTACACATGGCATAATTTAGACTTTGCTTCTCTACATTATCCTGGGAAGCATCACAGTCTGCTGTTCTAAAGGATTTTAAATTTCATATTCAGGTAGGTGTGTTGATGACTCAGATCTCCAGCCCAGAGAAAGGCAGGGGCGCCACACAGGGCAAGGACTGGGAGTCCACACCATCACCCTCAGGCCAGTGACCCCAATCTGTTTCTCCTTTGCTCATGTGCAGGCAATGGCTGTGTCCCCTTCCCATTGATGGAGGGCCCAGCAACTGCAACATCATTCTGGGAATCCCACGGTGCTGTCCTTCATGGTCTAGAAGACAAGCTTTGGGTTTTGATATAGAACAAGCAGTGTTCCTCCTCCTAACCCATTCCAGTCTCTCTGTCTTGTGCACCCTATCTTCTCTGCCCCCCTACAGGGCACTGCTCTTACTTCTGCTGAGAGCCAAAGGTCTGAAAGGCCTTCATTTCTCCCTAGGCAGCCTCCTCCCTCCATTTGGACTGCTATAATAAAGTGTCAGGACTGATTGGCTTATGAAGAACAAAAGAAAGAAGTTGATTTCTCAAACTTACGGGGGCTGAAAGTCAGAGATCAAAGCCCGGGCAGAGCTTCCTGGTGAGCTTCCTGGTGAGCTTCCTGGCTCACAGACTGTCTTCCCTGGTATGCTCACATACAGGAGGGGAGGAGAGCGCTCCTTACGGTCTTTTAAAAGGGCACTAATCCCATTTATGAGAGCTCCACCCTCAGGACCTAACCAAATCCCAAAGGCCACATCTTCAAAGACCACTACCTTGGGAGTCAGGTTTTGACACAGGAATGCTGGGAGGACACAAGCATTTGGTCCACAGCAGCAGAGCACTGCCTCTTCCACTGGGGACCCACCTGTCTGTCAGGCACCACGACACCTGTTGGCAAGCCCACCACCCATGCTAATGCCCCCGGGGCGCTCAGGGACATTACAGTCGTGCTCACTGCCAGCTGTGGCAATGCTCTCAGGAAGCTCTCTCCATGTCTCATGCGACCTCTGCCCCAGAGATTCCAAGGCGGCACTCACTGCTCTCTAATGCCAACAGAGTTCTAGGAAAGCCACATTTCAGCTTCACTGAAGGATTCATGCCTGCTTCTCCATAGCATGTTTGTGTGCTCGGTCAAAAGACATACTGGAGTGACTGGTACTCTGCTGTAGTCAGCTTCAACACCCTTCTGAGGCTACTAAGAGTTGGTTGTAAGATTGGGCTTGGTGGGCCTGGTTCCTATTCTTCCTACTGTTCCTGGATATGTTTTCCCCCAGGAAGCACCTCAAGCCCTTCTTATAAAAGAATGCAGACCAACCTACCTTACAAGTTTACCAAACATGTCCACTGCCATAGGAACCCATGGAGGCTTACTATGGAGCAAGGTAGGCATACCACATGGACACACCCATACATGGATACACCTATGAGAGGAAAAGAGAAATTTTTGGACTGTAAAACTTCTCCATCATGTTTGGAAACACTGATTCCTCATTGATGCATTTATTTTTCCCCTCATAATCCCATTCAAGATAAGGCAACAAATTTAACCACCCATTTAGGAAAACCACATGATTCTTACAGAATAAGAATTAATGGTCATCTCCTTTTTTGGCAGACCAGAAACAATGGCAACTATTTAATTAAGCACTTAGGATTCTATTCCTTGAAGTCACACCCAACACCTGGAGGCAACTGGAATCAAGTCTGAAATCAAACAACCCTGACCCTGGTGTGACTTGGGAATAGGGAGAGAGACAGCGTGGCGAGAGCAGTGAGTGAGACAGTGAGAGACTGCAAACACTGTGAGCATCCTCTGAGTGGGGAAGAGAAAGCAGGAAGGCCAATTTTCAAAGAAGTCATGTTTTACAGCTAGTCATGGATCTATTTCACCATTATGATGTGATATTACCCGTTACTGTAGTGAAATACATGGGATTTGAAGTTAAACAGCTCTAGATTCCAGTGTCACCTCTAAGTACTCCTTACTAGCAGTGTGATTTGACCAAGATAATTAACTTCCTTGTGTCTTCATTTCTTCATCTGTAAGTAGGGATAACCTCTATCTTGCAAAATAAGCTACTTTGGAGGCATGCATTAAAATAATGCGTGTGAAGTGCTTAGCATAGTGGCCAGACAATCATATTAATCATGAAGAATAGCAGCTCTTATCACTATCCATGATGCCACACACTGTTGGGCACTGAGTGTCCTTTAACCAAACCAAATGGGGTAGCAGATTCCAGCAACGAAGTACATAGCCTTGGAGGCAGACAGACTGAGAAGAAATCATTCTGAATGCCCTGGGAAACTGGGCTCTGGTTTGGTTTCCCGTTTTTAAAATTCTTCTGCCTTGTAGGTTATCATGCAAACATAAAAAAGAGTCCAGAAAGTTGCTCACTCGCCTCGAGTGTAATGCTCACTGTTTCTGCTTACTTCCTTCTTGACTGCACAGACTGATGATCTCATAACATTTCCCTTTCTCGCCTATCTTAAAAAAACAACATAGTTTATTGTGTAAATGTTGTGCGTATTTCTACAAATACACATGTGTCACTTTGAATTATGAATACATTAATAAGTCCAACGAATTTATATAATGTCCATCTGAAATTGGGGTAATTACAAAACAAGGTCAGGTTGATGTTCTTAGGGTTGAGTCAAATCCACCCATTTTCCACTAGGTGGCAGACCTTGTTAAAAAGTTATGGAAAAGAAAAGAAAGTAAAAGAAAACAATGAGTCTTCTGAAACTGACCGATAGGTGTCTCTTTGCAACCACATATCCCTGAGCTGTTGCTTAAAATACAAATTCAACACTCCCTAGTCTTTCTTATTCATCTTACAGATAATATCAACACTTTCCACAAGATACACACAGAACAGTGAAGAGATGAATATCTCTTAGTTTTCATGATACGCTTAACCATATTCTATCCACCCAAAGGGAAATGAGATCATACAAACATAACTAGGAATAAGATTCTGAACACGAGTGACTTGGCAGAAAGCAGATTTCATTAAAATTCTGTTCCCAAGTTAAAGGTTTTCTGTTTGAAGTGATCTTAAATATTTACTGATCATATGTGATGGTACTTATTGAGCTATTAGCATTAGCACTAACTCCAGACAGACGCAGATGCCTGGTGGCTATTGGCCTGCCGAACATGACACTGGGAACACGCAGGAAATAATGGAAACTCCTAAACAGCAGAGGGACATCCTGACACCATTTTTGGCTACGATTACTTTTCCCAACATTCAGACATGTGAGCGCTCACAAAAACGCGCGTTCACGCTCATATTTGGCCCTGTTGACATACTTGCATATGTGGAGTGCATGTAAGAGTGCCATCCATTCCCTCAGAGAAAAGAGGTTCTCCTTATTGTGGAGCTCAGAATGTATAAGCAGAATCCCATGCCTGCTCTGATAATTTTCCAACAGGAAATTTAGGAATATTTCTTCCTAAATCCTTTCACATACAGATATGTGTATGTTAAAAACTCACAAAATGGCATTGCACCCTTGTCATTCAAACTTCAAAGTTATATTTAATAAATGCTTTGTTTCTATATAAATAGATTTTTAAAATTAATAATGTATTATAATATTCTCCAGATTCCACAAACTCATGATTTCATCACTTCATATTTTTCAAGGGATATGAATATGCATATGAATTGAGGGGATATGAACCCCCTCTGGAGTGATCACACCACACACCAAAGTTAGAAGGAGATGCCTTTCATTTTAGGAGACAGGACACAGCATAAAATGGGATTTTTCAGCCTCTACCACACCCTAGTTTCTTCTGGGGCTAGATTTACTACTCCATTTCCTAAACATGGTAGTCAATACTTGCACTGCTTTTTACACACCTAAATACCTAAATGTGTAAAAATCTCCATGCAAAGTAAAGAAACCCAAGGTACATTCTCAAACCTCACGGATCTAATTTATTCCCCTACTTGGCAGGGCAAGAATGTGTCTTTCATGAAAAAGACTGGCTCCAGGAGAAACCCCACCCATCCAGGGAGCCTGTGGGAAAGGCTGGCCCAGACCTTTAACTTACAAAGTTTTCCACAAGTTATCTTGGTCAGCTTCTTCAGAAAACAGAGGAAATCAGAGCCTGTCAGGTACGTCACATCAAATCACATCATGGCAATTAAAGAATTAGATTATACGGGTGTCTGGGGTGCCAGGCAACCCACACAGCCCATGTCATGGAGTCTCGCCAGTGTGGCTCAAGCCTAGGAAGGATTATTTTTTAAGCCTCACTATGGCCTTCAGAGTTCCTCTTTTCTCCCTATACTACATTAAACTCTCGGGAGCCTAAGGGCAGAGCTTGTGCCTTCCTTATTTTTGTCTTACCGATGCCCACCGGCTTCACCCTGGCTGGGCTGTGTCCATGTGGCTCTAAGAATAAGTACCATTTATTTAATAGTTATTAAATAAATTAGGCTGATAAACCCAATCAGCCTAATTATGGAGCACCAATTTCTTACCAACCTAGGACTGAATCCTTGGATTAGCAAAGGGTTTGCTTGTTCCATTTTTCCCTCTCAGTCGTTGATTTGACTTCTATTGGATTCCAGAATGAAAGCTTTAAAATCTGGTGCAGTTGCCGCCACAAAGATTTCTGTCCCTGGGCAAGAGAAAGTCTTTTTGTCAACGACCAAAGCCAACCCCTCCAGATGAGCCCTCTGGCTGGCAGAAGGAGAGGAAACCTCTGTCTTGTCTTAGCAGAGTCCCAGGAGCTGGCCTTTGGGTGTGGCCTTGACTTCCCTGCTTGCGTTTTTACCACATGGTGCTGGCGCCGCATGCCCTCCACTGTGTCTGAGCAGAGCACCTGTTTCTTCTGACTCACGCCATCAGCGCGCAGACTCGCCCTGCTCTGACAGCGGCCCAGACCTCACACGGGCATACGTGTTACTCGCTAGCACGCGGATCTGTGTAATGACATGCCCCATGCACAGACCCGGGCCCCATCCGCTCCTCACAGTAGGTGTGGCCGCACGTCCCGACGCCGATCTGTGCAGTGCACCCTCAGATACCTGCTGATGGGGCTGGGCTGGATTATGCCTCTGTGATCCAAATGTATGCTTTTTAAATAAATGTTGTAAATGGATTTTTGAATACACATGTTAGTAGGTTATCTTGTGTTATAACTACCAGCAAATACATACCAAAACATTGTCTAACACTCTTCTTTGTTGCGAATAGACTGTGTAGAGTGAAACAAGGAAATAATAGCCATGGCGATTTGTGTTTTCTCAACTGTGCTATATCTGTAACAAAAATGTGCGTTTTGTGGGGAATGGAATAAAGAGCAAGGAGGACTCCTGCTCTCATAAACCCAGGTGCCTACACCTGAACAAACACTCACATAGAGTAGCAAGCTTCGAAAACTGCCTCTGGCTTTTACTCCAGGTTCCAGTTTGTGTGTGGAGAAATCGAATATGTATTCATATTTTCCTCTCTCCTGCAAGTACAGTTCCCTTAGCATAAGGATTCCTCTGAATTATTTTCTCTGTTTGATATTTAAATTAGTGACTGTTGGAAGAAATAAGCATAATCATTGAAATTAGATTAGGAAATCTGTGAGTGCCCCACCTCAGTCCCCAAACGCACATACACTCTTGTTTTCTCATTCCAAGATTAAGAAGTTATGCAGCCTGACAATGCACTTTTCTCTGACAAGTCTTGACATCACCACTGTTATTTTCTTTTTCACTGTTTTCCTCCAGCACCTGTTAGAAACAGCAGTAGGGTGATCTTCACGTGAATTTGTTCTTTCCTTATTATTTTAGCAAAAGGTCTGCAATGGACACAGATGCTTTAAAATATGCTTGAAATTTTATATTTAAAATAAACCACCTTAAAGTATTTTTAGATTGAAGACCATATACAAAATAAAGCTATTTTTGCAGTTACTAGACTGGGTCCTTAAAACTTTAATCAACTGATACTCATAAGAGTATCCTTCAATTTCCTTTTTAGCATTATACAGGAAACTAGCAGATACTGAGATGGATTTTAATGGCATTATACTGATGAAAATAGCACCAAATAAAAGCAGGGGAATATTTGAAATAAAAATAATTGTCTCTGAAGACGCATACACCCTTTTTCCCATAAAAATGCACTGTAGTACATGAAAAGATAAGATCTCTTGTCAAAAGTGTGAGCGAGAGAATGTCTCGTGGTTCCAAATGACAGTTTACCTCTTGCCCCCCTTCTCTGCCAGCGTTCCTTTTTATCTTTGCAATCTTCCAGTTCTTCCGATCAGCCTGCCTTTAACGGGCTACAAAGCATTTCTTTCAAGCCACCATAGCTAACACGGTGATATGATTACTTAATTTGCACGCGGCCGCGCTGCCCCTGGCTTCGCGGAAGCCCTGAGTAGCGCAGCGCCCTCGCCGCACGCAAGGCTGCAGTCGCTCTCCAGGCCGGAGTCCCAGGAGAGCGTCCTCCGCGCTCACAGGCGCCTTTGTCTTCCCGCTTCCCCCTTCCTTTTTCAAAAGCCAAGAGTTAATTATTTGGTCCCTGTGCAAGGCAAACCTCTCCAGATGCCACTTCCAAATATAGGCTCTCATTAACACCAGAGGCTGGCCTCGTATGGTGCAGGGCGGCCCTTCCTTCCCCTGGCGGACACTGTGTCCCCGCGCGCTGACGCTGCCCCACATCTGGAAGCCAGGCGGGCCGGGCAGAGACCCCGGCTCCTGCGCCCCTCTTAACTCCCAGACAGCGTGGATCGCGGGCGGGGTTCACCGAGGGAGGTTACCTCTCTTGAAAATACTTAAACACTTTTTTTTCCTCTCCACTGAAATCTCGAAAAACAGCCCATTTTGAACCAGAATAATTTAGTCTGACAACAGATTCTTCCTCTGTTCACAGCTGTCCCAGAGGGAGGAGCTGAAATCTGAACCTCTCAGCTGTGATTGGATCTTTCTTGCAAAAGAGAGGAAAAAAAAACCCTCCCAACCAAAACGGGCTCAGTTCGTAAAGGAGCCGGGCGACTTCAGAGGCGCCGGCCCGTCCGCCTGCCGCACCTGAGCGCGGCCCCTGCCGGAGCCTGGCCCGCCGCGATGCTGTAGGGACCGCCGTGTCCTCCCGCCGGACCGTTATCCGCGCCCGGCGCCCGCCAGACCCGCTGGCAAGATGCCGCGCTCCTTCCTGGTCAAGAAGCATTTCAACGCCTCCAAAAAGCCAAACTACAGCGAACTGGACACACACACAGGTAAAAAGAGAAAAATATATCTAGAACTACGTATCTAGAGCGTTGCAAATATGAATCTACGTATTACCCTTCAAATGCCATTACAAAAGAGCCAAAGGTTCAACTGTTTTCCTTTTAAACAGTGTCCCGAAACGGAGCTTACGTTCTTTTGATAATTTGGGGTGCGTTTTAATTCAAAACTTTTTGAATTCTTGACTAACAAGGAACATTTCATTCAAATCTCGCAGCTTCGTGTTTGCTAAAGCCTGTGTATACATGCATAATGAGTATGTGAAAGATGAGTGACATAAGGGTTGAATTACTGCGTTTTTCATGCACGAAGTCTCCTTTCCTTTAGAAGGCGGCTTGATGCAGGCATATCTTTGTACTCACGGTCGTAATACACCTAAAGAGCCCATACATAAAATGGGAAACAACTTTTCTGAATGTTTAAAAATAATGTTGAGGCTCTCCCTCCTTAGTGGGGACTGCGAAGGCACTGGCTTGGCTGCACTCTGTCTTCAGAGCACCTATAGCTCCGTACAGCTGTCAGCCTATGTGTGCATTAAGTACAGTAACTCCGTAGGTGCCAGGGTGGAAATGAAACATTTCACCAGTGTGTATGCCCTCCTAAATGGGTCTATCTTTTCCCTAAGAAAATCACGTGTGTGTTGCTAAATATCTTTCCAGTGTGTGCATGCTTGCGTGTGGATTTAATTTTAGTTCTTTTTAACTTAACCTTCTCTCCCTCCCTTTTCTTTCCCAGTGATTATTTCCCCGTATCTCTATGAGAGTTACTCCATGCCTGTCATACCACAACCAGAGATCCTCAGCTCAGGAGCATACAGCCCCATCACTGTGTGGACTACGGCAGCTCCATTCCACGCCCAGCTACCCAATGGCCTCTCTCCTCTTTCCGGATACTCCTCATCTTTGGGGCGAGTGAGTCCCCCTCCTCCATCTGACACCTCCTCCAAGGACCACAGTGGCTCAGAAAGCCCCATTAGTGATGAAGAGGAAAGGCTACAGTCCAAGCTTTCAGACCCCCATGCCATTGAAGCTGAAAAGTTTCAGTGCAATTTATGCAATAAGACCTATTCAACTTTTTCTGGGCTGGCCAAACATAAGCAGCTGCATTGCGATGCCCAGTCTAGAAAATCTTTCAGCTGTAAATACTGTGACAAGGAATATGTGAGCTTGGGCGCCCTGAAGATGCATATTCGGACCCACACATTACCTTGTGTTTGCAAGATCTGCGGCAAGGCGTTTTCCAGACCCTGGTTGCTTCAAGGACACATTAGAACTCACACGGGTAAGAGAAAAAACATAGGCAGGAATGTTACTCTGAGATACAGTGAAGCCCTGAACTGGTTGTTGGATTTGCATGAAGTTGTGACATAGTGCTTTTAATGATGGACAGTCATTGATAACTACTTCCTGACTACTCAAAAAGTTGTTAGGGCACAAAGTGCTCCATTTCTTGCTAACAACCTCTGCTCTAGGGACTGCAAACAGCATGTAGACTTTGGAAAGTAGATTCAGAAGGTTTGGTCTCAAAGATCAGTTAGAAAATCAGGAAAGATGTGCTTGAATGTGTGTTCTGTGAAACTGCCCCCAGTAATCAGCAAAAACAAATGTTGCTATCTTAATCAATTGATTTGGTTAATAGATGAAGGCTTTTCCTACAGTTTTCTGTTAGTTACATTCTTGCTCTGATATCTATCACCAGTGGGTGACTTGGATAGTTGAAACTAAATTTACTTTGCCTCTCTTGCTTTGTTTGGGGATTTTTTGCTGCTTAATTTCTTATTCCTATCACAGAATTATCCTGCAGGGTATCATGGCACTTAGACTGCCCTAACCATAGTACAGAAAGAGGGAAAAGGGGAAATATTGGGAAATGTTGGGAGGTGCTCAACATTAGCTGCACCTGCTAAAGCAGAAAGCTTTAAGAAGTGAAAGTCCAAGAACTACGGAAATTATTTCTGCGTAATTGGCAGCAGTAATAATATTCTGTGTATGATTTTTAAATGCAATATTAAAATTTATCTTCAAAGGTCAGGTATTTTTAAAGTGTCTATTATGAGGGATTTTAATCAGGTTTTGCTGCTTCTCATTATTTAGGCAAAATGTGATTGACTTTTGTTAACATTATTTAACTTTATGTTTCCTCTAAAAACACTGACTGTCTTTCTTTTTTTCTCCCACTCCATCCCCAGGCGAGAAGCCTTTTTCTTGCCCTCACTGCAACAGAGCATTTGCAGACAGGTCAAACCTGAGGGCTCATCTGCAGACCCATTCTGATGTAAAGAAATACCAGTGCAAAAACTGCTCCAAAACCTTCTCCAGAATGTCTCTCCTGCACAAACATGAGGAATCTGGCTGCTGTGTAGCACACTGAGTGACGCAATCAATGTTTACTCGAACAGAATGCATTTCTTCACTCCGAAGCCAAATGACAAATAAAGTCCAAAGGCATTTTCTCCTGTGCTGACCGACCAAATAATATGTATAGACACACACATATATGCACACACGCACACACACACACACACACACACAGAGCTGCAAGAGCACGGAATTCATGTGTTTCAAGATAATCCTTTCCATGTGAAGTTTAAAATTACTATATATTTGCTGATGGCTAGATTGAGAGAATAAAAGACAGTAACCTTTCTCTTCAAAGATAATATGAAAAGCACATTGCATCTTTTCTTCCTAAAAAGAATGCGAAGATTTACATTGCTGCCAAATCATTTCAACTGAAAAGAACAGTATTGCTTTGTAATAGAGTCTGTAATAGGATTTCCCATAGGAAGAGATCTGCCAGACGAGAACTCAGGTGCCTTAAAAAGTATTCCAAGTTTACTCCATTACATGTTGGATGTCTGGTTGCCATTGTTGAACTAAAGCCTTTTTTTGATTACCTATAGTGCTTTAAAGTGTATTTTTAAAAGGGAGGAAAAAATAACAAGAACAAAACACAGGAGAATGTATTAAAAGTATTTTTGTTTGGTTTTGTTTTTGTCAATTAACAGTATGTGCCTTGGGGGAGGAGGGAAAGATTAGCTTTGAACATTCCTGGCGCATGCTCCATGTCTTACTATTTTAAAACATTTTAATGAGTTTTGAAAATTAATTAAAGATGGGAATAAGTGCAAAAGAGGATTCTTACAAATTCATTAATGTACTTTAAACTATTTCAAATGCATACCACAAATGCAATAATACAATACCCCTTCCAAGTGCCTTTTTAAATTGTATAGTTGATGAGTCAATGTAAATTTGTGTTTATTTTTATATGATTGAATGAGCTCTGTATGAAACTGAGATGTTTTCTATAGCTATGTCTATAAACAACCTGAAGACTTGTGAAACCAATGTTTCTTTTTTAAAAAACAATTTTCAAGGTTTTTTTTTACAATAAACAGTTTTGATTTAAAATATCTTGTTTGTATACTATTTTCAGAGACTTTACTTCTTCGTGATTAGTACCAAACCACTGTACAAAGAATTGTTTGCTAATAAGAAAAAAAGAATAGTGCTTATTATGCATCTGAAGTGTTATTTTATGTGTTAGATTATAATAAAGTGAGCTGCTAGTATTATTTTTACTCTTAAGATAGTAGTGTCACATTCAGAAAAGACAAGATGGTGGATTGTTAGTGTACCACTTTAACAAAACTCACACTTTCCAAGTGCAAAAATAGTTGCATTACTAATACTTAAAAATACTTTTCAACATTTTTTATGTTGACTTTATCAAGTTTATGAAAACAAAAATTGCAATCACTTTTATTATTACATAGGCGCTGTAACAGTTTAAGATTTTTAAAAGAAATATTATGTAATGAAATAAATGAGGGGAAAAGAATACAAACTGCATGAAAAGACCAGGAGAAATGATTTACTATAAATTACACGAGTTGGAAAATTAAACCATGCAAAGAAATCCCCGCATCTAGTGATATATAAAATAAGTGATATGTTTGATAGGAACAGGTCAGTGAGCAGTGAAAATTACCTTTTAAGGTATTTGAACACGTTGGACAAGCCCACACCCAAACCTAATGTGTACTGGAGAAATTATAACATGACCATGCATTCATACACATATGCATGTGCATATGCTAAATCAATGCATATGTAGTAACTCATATGCAAAAATCCTAACCATCATAGGAACTGTGAAAGTTAACCAAATGTATATTTGAATTCAAACTCCTAAACTTATTATAAGAAGAAGAGTTCCTGCTTCTGTTCATCACATCTCTCTGGAGATTTGATCAGAACTTGGAGATCATCTTTTTCCTTTTAATATCTTTGTAATATGATACCAATAAATGCCAGAACCTGTATCTCAAAGATGTTAGTAGCAGGCCCCTAGGAAATGACCAACAATAAATACCAATACTATTCCCTTAATGTTCACATTTCTTCCACTGTATGTTACATTTACATTTTCAACCAACATATAAAAGGGGGTGCATTTGACTAAAAAAAGGCTTCAACTTAGTATTCTGCTTTAATTTTTTGACATTGCAATACATATTTTTTAGAGGCAAAATTATTTGGAATAGCAGTTTATGGATATGAAAAAAATGGCTGATAGCTTGACTGGAGCATTCTAAACTTATAAAAGTACCAATTTAGCGAAATGTATATGGTATAAAAATGATTGCCAATGATTATCTAGAAGTTTCCAAGCCAGCTAGCATGTAGAAACATCTGGCAAGGGGAAGTGTGAGTGAGTCAAGCCTTCTTGGATGTTCTGGTTGGCTATCCCAGGAATCACATCTACTCCTGTTTCCCTTCCTCATTTGTAGGTCTACAGGCAAGTAGCCTCTTGGTGACCAAAATTTAATCGGCTTTCTAAGAGGAAAAGTCTATTCATTGTTTAATTTCTTAGTGAAGAATTACTATTAATATTTTTGTAATTTATTTGACTTCATTCTCATCATTCTAATTTCATGTTTAAAATATTTTACTTTCATTAAGGTGTCATGGGTCTGAATTAAGTCACAGCAGATATTAAGATATTCTTTTTTTTTTTTTTTCAGATGGAGTCTTGCTCTGTCACTCAGGCTGGAATGCGGTGGTGTGATCTCGGCTCACTGCTCCATCTCTCAGGTTCAAGCAGTTCTCCTACCTCAGCCTCCTGAGTAGCTGGGATTACAGGCGCGCTCCACCACCACCAGCTAATTTTTTTAAGTCCATGCTACGTTTATTTTTTAAAGTTTTATTATGAAATAATTAGAGATTCACACAAAGTTGGAATGCTAGTAAGGAGAGGTCCAGTCCTGTGTACACTTCTGGGAATGCTTACATTTTAACATAACTACAGTACAATATTAGAATCAGTAAACTAATATTGGTACAATGTACATGTATTTTATCACATTTGGATTCCTATACCTAATACTACAATCAAGATACATAAATATTCCATTAGCACAAAGAACTCTCTCATATTACTCATTTATAGTCACCACTCTCCCAACTTCAATATCCCTAACCCTTAACAACCATTAATTTGATCGCAATCTCTATAATTGTGTCATTTCAAGAATGTTACATAAATAGAATCATATAATATATAACCTTTTGATACTGGCTTTATTTCCTATTTCAGCATAATGCCCTTTGAAATCCGTCCAAGTTGTTGCATATCAATAGTTCCTTCTTTTTATTGCTGTGTAGTATTACATGGTATGATTGTGCCACTGTTAAATCATTCACTTACTGTAGGACATTGAGGTTGTTTCAAGTTTTTTGCTACTACAAATAAAGATGCTATGAACAATTATGCTCAGGTTTCCGTGTGGAAGTAAGTCTTCATAGGATAAATGGTCAGGCACAAAACTGCTGAGTCATGTGGTTTAACTGTATGTTTAGTTTTAAAAGAAACTGCCAAATTATCTTCCAGAGTAGTGATATCACTTTACAATCCCAACACCAATGTATGAGAGATCTCATTTCTCCACATTCTCACCAAAATTTGAAGTTGTCACTATGTTTTACCGTTTAGCTGTTTTAATAGATGTGTAGTGAAAACATCTCACTGAGGTCTTAATTGGCACTTCCTTGATGGCTAGTTTAACATATTTTCATGAATTTGTCATCTGTATATCCTCTGAGGTGAAAAGTCTCGTCATGTCTTTTGTTCATTTTCAAATTAGATTGCTTGCTTTCTAACTATTGAGTTGAGGAGGTTGTTTTGTTTGTTTTGTTTTTGGTTGAGACACAGTTTCATTCGGTCGCCCAGGTTGGAGATGCAGTGGCTATCACAGCTCACAGCAGCCTCTACTTCCCAGGCTTAAGCGATCCTCCTGCCCAGCCTCCCAAGTAGCCACACCAAGCTAATTTTTTTAAACATATTTTTTGTAGCGACAAGATCTCACTATGTTGCCCAGGCTAGTCTCGAACTCCTGGGCTCAAGTGATCCTCCTGTCTTGGCCTCCCAAAGTGCTGGGATTACAGGGGTGAGCCACTGTGCCCAGCTAGGCATTTTGTATATGTGCTAGACATGAGTTCCCGGTCAGATGTGTGATATACAAATATTTTCTCCCAGTCTGTAGCTTAGCTTTTCGTTCTATTAACAGGGTCTTTCCCAAAGCAAAAGTTTTTAATTTTTTATGAAGTGTATTTTATCTTTTTTTTTTAAATCATCCTTTGCCTATTTTATCTTTTTTTAAATCATCCTTTTGGCATCATGTCTAATAACTCTTCTCTAAACTCTAGGTCCCACAGATTTTCTCCTGTTTATTTTTCTCCAAGTTTTACAGTTTTACATTTTATATTTAGGTTCATTATCCATTTTGAGTTGATTTTTGTACAAGTATAAGGTTTAGGTCAAGGTTTTACATCTTATAGATATCCAGCTGCTCCAGCACCATATTTTTTTCTCCTTTTTCCGCAGGTTCTAATCCAGCACCCTTATTAAGACTATTCTTCCATTGAATTACTTTGGCACTGCCAATTGTGCTGACTCCATAAATCTCAGATAAAAATAGCCACTTTCAATAAGATCCAGGTGATACATAATCTGATCAAACAACTCTTGTCCTTTGGCTTTTTTTGGCAAGTCGGCACTAACATCAGTACCATCCAGAAGGGACACCCAACATGTGATGATGGACTTGGAATCTCCAGCTGCAGGAATAAGTGTGGCAGTGTGTTGTGCTTCTCGGAGTCGTTCTTTCTCTTCATGTTTACCCATAGACAGATTTCCTAGTGTTCTATGGAAGAAACTCAGCATTTTTGTCACTCAGCTGGGGATGGCGCGTCCCTGGTGGTAGCTACCAGAGGGAATAAGAGCCGAGCAAGGCTGAGGAGGGGGGTGGCTCCTCAGGAGACACTGAGAAATGGCACCCACAGCGAGCCCACCCACTCTAATTCCCGGAGGACCCTGACCTCCTGCCCATCCACCCCTTAAAGCTCCCTCCCAGCTCCCTAATTTTTATATTTTTATTAGAGACGGGCTTTCACCATGTTGGTCAGGCTGGTCTTGAATTCCTGACCTCGTGATCCACCTTCCTGGGCCTCCCAAAGTGCTGGGATTACAAGCATGAGCCACTGCACCTGACCTAAGATATATCTCAAGTAAATTTTTAGAGTTTTTAGAATTTTTACCAAGGTCTTGCACTTAGTAAAAGTCTGCTCTCCTATATACACACATAAGACCCAAATCAAATGTCAATTACTTTGAAATACTTTACCAAATTCACCCCCTCTGGGAGCTTTATACTATTTATATGATATTACTTACCTCATTATATCACAATCTTTTTTTGATGTCTTTTTCATTACACAAAACATCCTTAAAGCAGAAATTCCTAGTACCCAGCCCATCATCTAGAACACAAATATCAACAAATGTTTGTTGAATGACTATATCAATAAAATGACAGAAATTGGTAAAAAATTGCTTGCAGATCTAAAAGAAATTTATCATATTTCCCTTTATAGCATAGTATTGATGATTTCTGAGAGATCCTTGAAGCAAATTTACTGGTGTCTCCTAGTGATGACAGATCTTCAAAATAGATGGGATGTCCAAAAAAGTGAAGAAGCGGAGTAAATAGAGTGCATATAGACAAGGTTTAATAAACATTCTGAAAGCCTGCACTTGGGAAACTATGGTTTTAACAATATGTACATATGCACATGAGCATTCTCAGTATCTTTAATTTGTTTCATATAATCTTGGACTCTGTGTTATAGTGAGGAAAGCACAAGTTCCTAAATCCAACAAATGCATTCATTGCATCACTGCCTCACCACTTGTTGGCCTTATGTCCTTATGCAAGTTACGTATCCATTTCCTATTGTGTAAAATAGAAAGAGAATCTCAGTATTATAAATAAAGTACTCAACAGTCCCTTGCCTCATATATCATAATAATGAGCTCTCAACGTTATCATTAAATGTCCATATCCCCTCTCGTACAAGGAAACTGATATATATGACCTTCTTCAATGGTTACAATTTATCTCTGAAGTTGGTATTTCATGGATAAGGATATTAAACTCAGAAAGGTTGGATATTGGGCCCAAAGTAACAAAGGTGGCAAGTTGCAAAACTGAAATACAAACCCAGAGTCTTTGGGTTGCAAACACACTGCATTTTCCATGGCACCAGGGGAGTGAGGAGGAGCTGCTGTACCACACTCAGCAAGAGATTTGTACCTTGTAGGCATGTGGCAGAGGTCTGTTGAAGAGGACCGTGATCATGTGCTAAATATTCCAATGGCATATTTAAAACTACCATCATTCAGGGGTTGTACAAAGCACATATAACAATCTTCAAAGCCATTTCCCAGTTTCTTCTAGAAATCCTGTGGGCTCCACCCGCTGAGGCATCGGCCCTCCCTACCATGACACTTTCCCATAGCCCCTCAAGCTCTCCTGGTGCCCTTGAGCCTTTTCTGTGGGGCTGTTCTCAGTGGGGTTGGGAAGCAGCTGGTCTCCATCCTCTGTACATTAACACTTCATCTGCTGGAGGCCACTGCTGCTCCCTCACACACCCACACTCCGCACCCGGCTTTTATCTTCTTAAACTGAAAAGTCTTCCAAGCGAAACAATCATTTCTTTCACTACTAAAATGTGGACACTCTGGTGTAATGAGGCAATTATAACTTTGAAAAGTATAAGGCTTTTCTGGCTAAGATCCACATCTAAGGAGTTGTCCCTAGTTAAGATATGCGAAACATTTTGAGCAAAATTAATTTGAGAATGAGTACTCTGTCATCTAGGAAAGCAAAAATTCTCAAATAAGATAATTTTCTATCATTCTTGTCTCCTCATCAGACACAGGGGAAGAACTAATGCATTCCATTAACCTGAGATGGATACATATGAAGGAAAAAACCCTCTGATTTAATTTTCAGCAATAAATGTGTACAACCTACCACTACAAAAGTAAATCTATGGCTAAAGTTAGGGTTAGTATACATCCCTCCAGGAAGTAATAATTACTCTGTGGAAGGCATGCATGTAAAAATCAACAAGCATGGCAACTTTTCCGTTGTGGCAGTTGGCCAGAACCCTGAACAATGAGAGATTAGCAGAGGAAATGGCAGCCTATCCCTGTCCGCAGACTCCAAAGAGACTGGGAAGTATTTATAGCCATGAGTAGGAGAGCTGCTGTGAGTAAAAGATGGGAGGATGTATACTTTATTTACCAGTTCATCTAATTAAGCTCTTCTGGTTACAAGAGTCAGTTTAATCCATTTAGCACGTTGTTTTGAAAATTTGTAAAGATAGTTGTGAGGCTCTTTGAATGATCACTAAGTAATTTTTGTAGACAATGGCCAGGGGGAAGGGCCTGTCATTCATTTGCTTCACCAGTTAGCACAGCAGAGAAGGATGTGAGGATATTCTCCACAAATCTGTTCTGGGGCTTGAATCAATTGCCTCCCAGGTAAGGAGCAACACTTAATATGGTTCTTCTATATAGTTGGGAGGTAGCAATAGCTAATTCTAAGGAATGGAAAGGGAAGGCCTGGATTGAATAAAATAGTGATATCTTCTCTGGCCAAAGGAAATGAATGGTAATTCTATTTCTCGTGAGTTCCAGCTTCTCTGCCCATACGTCCTTCAGACCTATAGAGGTTTAAGGCTTTCCCGTATTGTGTGATAACTTTTCTTAAAAATTTAGTAGAAAAGGCGGTAATAGAAGGTATCGCCTTCAGCCACGCACAAGGTCGCTAAGCTTTAGGCCCAGAGGTCCTGCCAGCCTCAGTCAGGGTGTGTCACGTCCCACCGTGCCCAGGCTCTTCTGTGGGTCTTGGGAATGTCCTGGTTGATGGGTTGAGCGGGCCTGAGAGTCGGCATTTCCAGCCAGCTCCCAGGCCAGCCTGCTGGTGGTCCTCGTTCTCACTCCAGGCAGCCAAACACTAACCCATCTGGGCTCCTGGCCTCAGTTCCTTCCCCATCCCGTTCCAATCTCAGGACGGCAGCTGGAGAGCAGGGTGTCTGGAAGATGCCTGAGTTCCACGTTTGCCGCTAGGAATGGGGACAGGGAGTCCTGAAAACCGGATCCCACGGAAGCCAGCGTTCTCTGCTCCTGCGCGCTCTGCAGGGCCCCCACCAGGATCCTGGGTTCCCAGAAAAGTGCGCCGGGGCTGCTACGATGTACTGCTCCGGTTTCCACTCGAGGCTTCTAGGCACCCTGTCTCACCCTGCTCCACGAAGGCCAGAGAGGCAGGGCCGGGCTCTCGGCAGTGACGCTGCTAAATGGGGTTTCTCCCCACGCCTCAAGGGCTACCCTCCATGGTGACGCGGGCCTGGGGCCTCTGCAGACCAGGCCCTTAGTGCACCAGCCAGCTCCCTCTGCCTGGTGCCTTGGACCGCGACGTTCCTCCTGCTGGTCTGGGGGTTCCGCGAGGCCTCCTGGGCTTCTGCCTGCAACGTCTGAGGCCATTCCGGCTGAGAGAGCGGCTTCTGCAGCTCCTGCGCCAGAAACATCACTTTAAAAAAAAAAGTTTGGAATTTTGCCAAAGGGATGTTAGCTGATGTATTTTTCTCCAGTTCTCTGATTACTTTTATTCATGTCATGTCATTTTATTTTATTCTTTTATTATGTATTAATATTAATGCAAATTTGAAAATAAGCTTACTTGGGGACATCGTTGTCTCCAAGTTGGTGACAAGCATCTCTTCCCTCTCTTTTAAATGCTTTTATTTCATAACACCTAAACAAGTCCAAAATGCAATAAAATAATAGATAATTAGACAAATAAATAATGGATAATTACGCTTATTAGGAGGTCTGCCCCCATCTCAGGTCGTGACTTCCCGAAGGTGGGCGGGAGGAGGCCTGCAGGACCATCCTGCCCTGGAGCCGCTGTTTCTTACCTCCTCCCCCTGTACTTGTCCAGTATGGGCTTCAGAGCTCCTTTGAACACTGGTGGTGACTATAAATTATATGTCCTTGGGGATAAAGACATTCTTCTGAGTACCAGCCTAAAACACACAACTGATCCCTGATGAAGACTTAGCGACCACTGGCCCCACTTCCCCATCGCTGTGGCAGTAATGAGGCTCACATCCCAGCTGTGCCTTAGCCTGAGGGGTTAGAAGTAGAGCACTTGCCCCCCTCCAGCTTCAGAGATTAGATGGTGTGAAGCAGCCTGTTGCCTCCAGACAGGAGGAGAAGGGAGGCCCCAGACGCCATGCGTTGCTCACCCATGGCAGGAAGGAAATCAGAGGTGCTGGGATAGGGTTGCCTCCGAGGTGATCAAACTTCAGCAACCATCGGAATCAGCCAGAAGGTTTGTTAAGGCAGGAATTGCTGGGTCCCACCCCCCAGTTTCTGAGTGAGAGGGTTTGTAGTGGGCCTGAGAATCTGCATTTCTAACCTGCTCCTGGGGGAAGATGGCACAGCCAGTGTGGGGACCACATCCTGAGAATAACAGAGTGGGAAGTTAGGAGCCAGGACTGAACCTCTACTGTTGTAGTTAATGGTGTGCTGTAAATCACAAGTTTTATAGAACTTCAGAATCCCTTCTCTTTCTCCCTCTTATTTATTGCACGCCTTCTATTTGCCAATCAATCACTGTTATGTAGTCAGTGAAAAGAAGGATTGAACAAGACCCTTTAGTGAAAAAAGAAAAAAGCAGAAATTTTTTAAAATGGCTTTAAATTCTTTATCAATGCCTTTAAAAAAAAAAAAAAAGAGTCTACATCACAGGGGGTTTGAAAGAGAAATCAAGCCAAACAGATACACTATAAAATGTGCAGGGATGGAAGGGGTGTGGAGTAGGGGCTTCCTTACATAATGAAAAACTTTTACATAATGAAAGAAATAAATTATAGCTTGCATAACTATGATGGTTTCTTTATAAAATTAAATTAAGTGAGGATCTGGCTTGTTTTTTGTATCTCAGGGTTTTGAATGGTTTTCTTGAGTTCTAGGCTAAAATAAATGAACTTGTTTGCTGTAATGGGGCTTTTCCTGGGAGGATGAGCACTGATCAGCTACAGATTTTTCTCCATGAACACAGCCAGACAAGCCCCTCTTGGATTCTGCTTTTTAAATCAAAAGATGTAAAAGGATCTTTTGTGTTACTGCTTTCCTGAGGCAATAAAAAGGTAATAAAAAAGAATTAGAAGAAAAGATTATTCTAAAACATAACTTTCAGATTTTTTACAATTTAGGAAAATCTCAACAGCTCCAGGGCTGACCTGCCAGTGGGTGCTGGCTGGACCCAGGGCCGGGCGTGTGTGTCTCCAGGGGATGCCAGGTCCCACCACTGCTCACGCCAAGGATGAAACAGCGCAGGTAATTTTCCACAGAGGTGTCCTGATTGATTTCAAAGGCAGCCATTCTCTTCTTTTCAATTTGGAAAACCTTAAACAGGAAGAGTGCTGCATTTGTAATTGTCTTGCAGAAATTACTTTTGGGATGTTTGAAATAACAGTGGGTAAATATATAATATTATATATAATATATATATATAATTAAAAAAACAAACAAACAAACAAACAAAAAAAAAAAAACAGTGGATGCAACCAGGTTCTAATCCAGGCCATACTGGTTTTGTTATTTCAGCATAGTAGTTGGAAGAGCAGCACTCTGTCCTCAGACTGGCCTTGTTTCAAGTTGCTGCCTTACCATGTATGTTATGAGGTGGGTAAGCTGCTCTCTGTCTCATCAGCTCTATGGTGGAGACAATTCCTGGACCCAGGTGAGCGGAGGAACTGACGACAAGCACATGCCACGGTGTCCCACACAGTGGAGCGGAGCTTGGTGTTTTATTTTATATTTTCCTTAAAGTTGAGCCTGGCTTTCAACCCATACATACTAATACAAAGAAGAAAGCTGAAAATGTACTTTTTACCTACTGAAAACATTGTCTTACCCCTGCCTACTAGAAAGAGGCATTCATTCTTCTCTCATCAGTCTCTCCTACCTGCTCTTCATCATTGTTTAATACAAAACCACCTGACATTGGCATGATCAGAGAATCAGCCATGTCATTGTCATGGATTCAAGGGTGTAGATAGTATGCTCGTACTATCATTGTCTCATTCAGCATGATGCAAAAAGCTGAAGAAGTCAGAATGATATTTCTCCAATTTACAGACCACTAAAATACACAAATGTCTCTTCATCATCCAGTGAGTTTGACAAGACTTTTTACAATTTTGCTTTCCCTATAGTGCATTTACATAATGTGTACACTCATTGGGATACATAAATTACTTACGAAATCAGAAAAGAAGTATTTTTAAAAGCCCAAAGGAAAGAGTTGTATATTTATCTCTTATTCTATGATCAAAGCTTGAGTTATTATTCTCTTCTTATGAACTTTAGCTGTTATCTGGGTTTATGTTACAGATAAGGTAATTTTTTAAAAACAAAGAAACTTTTGTTCAGTCAGGAGGGTTAAAATGATATTTCAGAAAAGAAATGATTCAGAGCAGAGTTGAAAAGGAAGATAAGAACCAGGGTTTCACCTATTTTGTTCATGAATACAATTTCCACTGACACCTGTGAATTCCACCTGCCAAAATTCTTACCTGTGACTGGACATTTTACACAAAGGTAGTAGGCTATGACACCTTCCTGACCGTTTTGTTGAAGCTGAAACAAGGTTGTGCTGTGCACAGATAGATACCTCCAGGGGTCCTCCACAAGGATCAGGAAGTCAGTATTTATTTAGGAGCCAGAACACCCAAGTCAAGAGAAGGCATGGATGGTGGGGCTGGTCTCTGCCTGCCATTCAGAGGTCCCTGCTTGCCTGAGAATGCCTCCTTCCACCCATGGACCATGTGATCTGCTCCATCCTGCTCCCATGTCAAGCATATCCTTCCAAAACATGACGGAGCTGATACTGGAAGCAAACCCACTTTGTTTGACATTCCACACCCTTCAGTGTCCACCTCGGCTCTTTCTATTAGTTAGCCCACTTAATGCAGTTAAGTTTCAAATCCTTATCATTTATATAAGGAATGAGAAAAATATGTCTTGAACTTACTGTTATCTTGTTTTGCTCTCTTTCCCATAATAACAAGTAAATATATGTATGTATGAATGTGTTTATATATACATATATATACACACACACACATATATATATAATTTTGATTTTAGATTGGCCACTGCCCAACATTATCAACCACAGGTCTTATCGAACAGTAGGTGGGACCCAAACCCCAACTTCATTCAGCTAGCTTATTTATGGGGGGCATTGTATAAAATAAAAACTCACTAAGTTATATAAAAACTTCAATATTGTTTCTAATTGGCCAAAGAGCTTTTGCTATCCAGTAATCATGAGATTATCTTTTGTCAATTACTAAGTAAATAAACACTCTAAAACTGTACAGAAGTTAAGAATTTATGTTTTTAGTGTTCTGTTTAAATTATTTGCTATCACAAATAACTTTTTTCTAAATATCTGAAAACTTCATGGGCAATTCATCGACCCAATATGGTTGGGAATAATCTGTTCTCCCAAGGGCTGTTGATGTTCCAGCTCACAGAAGAAGGAGAGAGAAGCTTTACTCAAGGGTCAGTGGCTCCTAGAAAATGCAGAGAGGGCCTATCTTGAGATCGTGTGCAACATCCAAATAATTCTGGCCCAAATGTGAAATATCTGATATGGCTGTGGCTCTCGACTGAGTCCTTGATAAATTAATCTGAAAGAATGTCTGACCCACTGGTGCAACTCAAAGGCAAACATAAGGTTATGGGATTGGCAAGCATGCCTTTGCAGTGCTTTCATGGAAACCACCTATTCAACTCTGTCAGCCAGGATGAGAGGTGGCAGAGAAGCCTCAAAACAGAGTCCTGGCTTTCCATCTTTTTCTCATATAGCAAAATAAAGTAATTTAAACAAAAATATTTTCTTAGCATATGGCCATAAAGCTAATTTCTGTACATGGTAAGATATTACTCAAATCTATAAGCATGTGTTTATTCCTCCATAAATAATGATTTATTTTATATTTTTGCACACTCCAGAAATACCAAATAACTCGTAGTTCCCTAAACAAACTAAACTCTTATATGTGCTGTACCTACTGCCTCAAATGCCCATCATCCTCTTAATCCATCTAATTCCCACATAGTCTTGGAATCTCAGTTCAACTGCTGCCTCTTCTAAGAATCTCCCCTGATTTTCCCAGGCCTACTTAAGGGTCCCTTACCTATATTCTTACTGCACAATTGTGCATACTTTATGTGCCTGTCTCCTCACTAGATGATGAATTCCTTAAGGGTAGGGACTGAGATCACATTCTTATTTCCAAATGCCCAGCAGCGTATTCCTGGGACCTAATATATGAACAGAAAATTTTTATTGAACAAATGACTATTTTGTCCTAAAGTAGACATGTTCTGATTGACTGTAAACATTTTAAGGCATTGCAAAACACCTAAAAACCCAAACAGGACCAAGCACAGATGTCCATCTATGAATAACAATACAACATGCAGCACCCAAGCAAACTGCCCCTTCATTCCTGCGTTTTTCCAATCAAGCTGTGGCTACTGTTGCCACATCTTGCAGAAAAGTTAAAGTCGTGATGAAAAGACACAAACAAATAATAAGAAAACAATGTCTAACAAAAGTTGTGTCTCCAACTTTGTGAGATCTCTCTCTCTCTCTCTCTCTCTCTCTCTCTCTCTCTGCAATCCATTGGGACGAACACATATGGGATTTTCCTATGGTGTGGTGTGCTATTGCTATTTCTTATAGGCTGCCCCCTAATTTCTTGTGGTCTTGGAAGGCAGCCTTCAGAATGATTCACCCACTACTTGATGCTCTGGGCTGGTTAAGAGTCTTTCATATCCTTAGTGGTTCTGCAAATAAGGCAGTTGCCTATAATCTATATCTAACTGTCATCAGTCACTATGTCAAGAAGGGAAAATGTGTTTCAGCTTGAATCATCTTTACTTGTGCACAGATTTAAGTCACCGTCTACATTTCTGGCGTGTGTGTGTGTGTGTGTGTGTGTGCGGTGGGGGAGAGAGCGCACATCAGACAGAAGCACCATCCTTGTGTAGGGCCCTTCAGGCTGGCAGCCTTGATGCAATGTTCAGTCTTTGGAAATCCCTATTGGGAACATTAGAAACATCTGGAGAAACCACATTTCCATGTTGAAATAAAGATAAGTTGTCATTTCTGCTACTCATTTTGAATGTATCCCACAGCCTGGTGAGAGGATTTTGCCCAAAGCAATTTAGGCACTGTATAACTTTTTAAAAATGGAAAAAGAAAGAAAAAAGCAGAAGGTAGAAAACTGATTTTATGGCATCCTGCCAGGGGTTTTCTTAGCTGTGCCTCCCCAGGAGCGGGCCCTGGGCACATAGGAGTGCAGTTGCAAGGACCCAGTGTGGCCACGGGACCCAACGACGCATATGTCTAACAATGCATACCTTGGGCCTGGAACTTTAGGATAATGCAGGATAAAGATGAAATCCCAGCCTGATTCTCAAGGATCATTCTTCTCCGGTTTCACACATGGTTGTGTTTGAGGGCCTATGCTTTTGCATCTACACTTTTCACAGTTTTGAACATCTCCCCCTCACTAGGAGATGGTGATGAATTTTTGTGGAAATCTGTCCCACTGGAGCAGGCCTCTGGTCTTCAGCTCCCTTACCCCGCCGGCTGCCACTGCGACTACTGAGGTGACTGATGCTTGAATGCAGGGACTGGAGTCCTCTGCCCAGGACAGCCTGGTGCTGCAGCTGGGAATGTCCAGCCAGGAATCTCCACTCGGAGCTTAGACACAAGTCACCAAAACTGCCTGGACTGTCTGGCCTCTGCCCAGCTTCATCAGTGACCTCCCACCAAGAGGGCGCCCTTCCCTTTGCTCCTGGTGTAACACACTTGTGGGGAAAAGTCAGACGTTTTTGCCTTTTGGATTTCATATGTGGTTTCATTCCAAAAATACCATATGAAAGTCTGAGGAGTAGTAAAGCCAGCGGGGGAAATAGCTGACATTGAGCTTCGGTCTTGAGCATCCACAAATATTTCTAGAATCCTTTTTCTGGGGGGTTGTGATGGTCAAAGAAACCTTTCTTCAAAGGAAAGCTTAGTCACTGCAGAGCCAGACATGTAAAAGAACCGAGCAGGAAAAGGCTGTCCTTGAAACCGGCCGGCATCCGGCTTCTTTGCCTCTTCTCAAAGCTTCTCTAAGGAGTTCACTGAGCATGTCTGAAAACCAGCGCCTGTTTTCCAAGCCGTGCTCAGAGAACACGCGTCTTCTCAGATGGTCCCCGACTCCTCTGGTCAGACTCCCGTTACCTGCCGTGTGTGCCACATCTTCTTTCAGTTTCAAAGTTCACTTTGGCATGTCGAAAGGCTCCGGGAAGTGCTTACAATGCGGAATTCAGTCTCATTATCCTTGGGTCTCTGTGAACACCCCATGGAATCTGCGAGGTCACTGCACGGCCCTAAATTCTGTAAACCACCAGCCCCTCTCATTTCCCCAGGGCCTCTAAAAATCACTGCGGGAAGCTTTGGGGGAAAGCATCCTTCTGACCTTTGGTTTCCTTCTGTGGGGAGAAGGGCGCTGAATCAAACTGGGAAGGTGGGAGGAATGTGAGCAACTCAGTGGCCTGCGTTGGGGCAGCGGAGAACTTAGAGAATACAGGGACCAGTGTACATGTTGCGCCACATTTCCAACAACAGCATCAATCAGAGTAAACGTCAGCCCCTCTCTTTCTCTCTATGGAGGCAGAACATCCCGTAGAGGGCCATCTTCTGACACTCTCAGCAGAGGAACACAGCGTCTCAACAAAGGGTGGGTGTCTTCTCCCCAGTGACAAAAAGTACACTTCTCACCTGCATCCCAACATTCATCATCAGTCATCTCTACTTCTACGACTGCTGAACTTTCCTTACAAATATGTACACTTCAATGATTTGTGAGAAGTGAGTTAAAAACAAAACAACTCCAGAGAGTTGTTATGTAGCTCCTACAGATGGTGCTAAACATATGAAATTAACAAAATGATACTCGTTACCCTGCCCATCAACATGGATTAACAACTGATTTTTTTGCCTTTTTGTGAGTTTATTTGTAATCTTTGTAAGGAATTGGTGAAATGCTCTGAATAAACAGGTAAACCTACAAATCCTTCTGAACCGCGACCTCAGACATCAGCTGTCCCATGTTCTGTAACATGCTGAAATTTTCCACTCAACTTGGGTGGCTGATTTCTCATTTCCTGGACTTCTGTACCCTGTGGAGTCTGGGACACCACCAAGGACAGGGAGTGAGGCTGACACCTGCCTGTGGTCTCTGCGCTCAGCTCCCGCCCTGTGCCACAGCACAAAGTTAGGGAGGATGGTGAGCCTGAGGGTGAGGGGCCGCTCAGGGCTGGAGGAGGAAGGAGCACTCCCAGGGAATATATTTCTAAAGAAAATAGAATTAGGCACCAAAGATTTTACTCAGAGGCAAATGGTGAAAGTGTAGTTCACCTTTTCTTCTTCCCATCAGTCTTATTTTTTAGAAAGTAAAAAATAAAGAAGTCAAGTGTGTGTATACATACACACACACACATTCCATATATGTGTATATATGTGTGTATATACATGGAATTTGTGTGTATGTATATATATATGAAATTTGAAACCTTTTAAAAACTAGAAATAGACTGATTAGTGAATATTTAAATTTAAGAAATATTTCTTATCCTTGGAAAAAATAGTGTATGAGCCAGAGATAAACACGCTAAAATCACAATTTTAAAAGCAAATAAAAAGATGTACCACATGGGAGGTTCTACCGTTGTTATTTCAACCACATATAAGAGAATGTTCCCAGTGCGTGCTGGGTATCCAGCCCATCTGGGAGGTACTTTTTTTTTTTTTTTTTTTTTTTTTTTTTTTTTTTTTTTGAGACGGAGTCTCGCTCTGCCGCCCAGGCTGGAGTGCAGTGGCCGGATCTCAGCTCACTGCAAGCTCCGCCTCCCGGGTTCACACCATTCTCCTGCCTCAGCCTCCCGAGTAGTTGGGACTACAGGCGCCCGCCACCGCGCCCGGCTAGTTTTTTGTATTTTTTAGTAGAGACGGGGTTTCACCGTGTTAGCCAGGATGGTCTCGATCTCCTGACCTCGTGATCCGCCCGTCTCGGCCTCCCAAAGTGCTGGGATTACAGGCTTGAGCCACTGCGCCCGGCCTGGGAGGTACTTTTCTAAACCTCAATTTTATTTTGAGAAAAATGCTCAGAAATGAATGATGCATGTACCAGCACCTTTATTACTTTGAAAGAATTCAGATTGTTTTCTGAAGATCCTGTTGCTGCTATCATTATTTTTTAAAGGATCGTTGCTCTTCAAGTTAATATGACTGTTTGCTTTTAGGAAATTGTTAGCTAGGAAATAACACTGACTACCTTGCCAGTGATCCATATTAACAGAATGAGAGAGTCTCTGTCTGCACCCTTCACTTTGAATGGCATCCTTCTTGGTAATATGCTAATGTTAAAATGTGTCCAGTCTGCCTGAGACAGCGTCTATGACCATTTTGGTTTTTGTTTTTTAAATAGTAATAGCTAAGTTGATGAAGCATGTTGTCATTCATAATTTTTATTGATACATAATATTTGTACATAAGTATGGAGTACACATGATCTTTTGTTATATGCATGGAATGTGTAATGATGTAATGATCAAGTGAGGGTATTTAGGGTATCTGTCACCTCGTGTGTTTCTATGTATTGGGGACATTTCAAGTCTTCTAATTATTTGAAATATAAAATATACTGTTGTTAACTATAGTCACCCTCCTCTGCTGTCAAACATTAGATTTTATTCCTTCTGTTTAACTATATGTTTGTGCCCATGGATCAACCTGTCTCATCCTCCAATCTCATGTTTATTGCAGCACTAGCCACAATAGCAAAGATAAGGAATCACTGTAAGTGTCCATCAACAGATGTGACCATTGTTATATTAAAAGGAGCAAAACTGAACTTCAGAGATAAATCTTTCATCATTATCACCATATTCTTTCCTGCTATCTATATTCTAATTTCAAGAAAACTTTGAGTACCTTCCTGGAATTTTCAGCTAGCATAATTTTCACCAGGCATTAGAAGTATGGAAGTTGGGATCTATTGCATTCATCGTTTTCAGAGTAACTCCATGAAACACGCATCATAAGGAGAGCAGAGCTATTCCTAGTTGCTTCCATCACCTGTTTTCACACAGCGTTTTCTACATTGAGGCACATGTGACATAAATTAAATCATACCTCCCCCCAGAGTAATAATACTGCCAAAGCTCAATATAATAATACAGCAACTGAATCTCTGGCTTCACAAACCATTAGAAAGGAAGTTGTACTGCATCCTTATTTTCTCTAAAAACAAACCACCATGTTTACCCCATTTTCACCCCCAGTTTACTATACCATTTACCTAATAGGAAAAGTTATCCAATTCATGGCTATCTTTATTCTTTATAAACTGCATCTTTCAATATAAATATTTGAAAGATTAGTTTTTAGCAATGCTCTTCCTTCACACACAGTGAAGGGTAGTGGACCTATTCTTATACTTTTTCATTTAATTTTGTATTATACATCTCAGTAAATAAGTAGCTTAAGACCTCTTCCTTTTCAAAGAGAAACAAACGTGACGGATTCTAAACGGTCAATGCATTTGCAGACATAACGTGACTCTTGACAGGATACATAGCTGCAAAAAAAAATTCTTGGGTAATAACCTCCAAGACTACAGAGATGTCCCCAGCCTTGATTCTGCAATGGAGCTTGAATCTGTATTGTATCTACTACATCTAACCATCAGGATAGCAGCCCTCCTTGCCTATACAACTGCTTTTTTGCGATTGGGGTGGGAATCTAAGAGTAGTCGCACTTTTGGTGTCTACATGATTGCCGCACCCTTAGTCACCAAGAGTGGCCTGCAGAGCTTTAGAAACAGAGCCTTTAGCCTCCAATTCCTGCTGAGTGGAAAGTCATTGACCAGCACGTGCCGCTGTGACCGGCAAGTGGAACCAATGAAATTACCATCCTGTGAACAGGCTTCACGCTCCCACTGTCCAACCAGAGGCCCGAGGGAGGCCTGCTTACAATGCACACATTGTTTTCCCGGCGGCTCTTCTTTCACTCTCTAGGAGAGCTGCCCACAGAGAGAAAGAAGCCCTGCTGCTGATTCTGGTTCCAGCATTTTGACATCAAATTGCCCTGATGATCTAACAGAGGGTCTTTTACAATTCTCTGAAAGCAAACAACCTTGAAATTTTTTATGAATGCAGTATTTAACCTAGGATTTTAGTCTGCTTGGACACATACATGAGGAAGATTGGGGAGACTGGCTTCAGCACCCCACAAAACCCAGACTGGCGAGTTCTCTTGCACCCAAAGCCCCAAAGCAGCAAGAGCCCAACTGTGTACATCATATGGTCATCTGTTTGCATGAAGTAAATTGCTTGTTCTTCAGCCCTACATCTTGTATTACCAAATATAGTCACAGGCTTAATTTAGAAGTGACTCAGTAACCTGTCTCAAGAGAAAGAATCTTCCCTGATCCCCTCTCCACCCTTGCCATCACGTGCAGTGCTGGTCACCCTTCCCTGGGATGTTTGGAAGTTGTATTTTACTGAGTTGACAAGGCAAGCGCCTGTACCCTCCTGTCCTTCCCTGCACACTGTTCCACAGCACCCTGATCTCAGGGACTGCAGCTGGGTGGTGCACTGCACCAGCAACCCAGCCCCGGCAGGACTCCAGGTATTTATGGAGTTTGAGAATGATGATAAAGTCTTACCCACCCCACCCAAAAAGCACGCACTCCAGGTTTATATGTCCCAAACCAGTCTATACAACCCTCGGAACTCTTCAAACTGTCCTTGCATGAAATCTGTATGTGGTCTTGTCTCCAGGCACTCCCTGTAACAAACAGACAGGGTTTGGTGCACCCCATCATCAATTGGGAGCAAATGCACAGGGGAGCACAGAACGACGCTGAGAACCCGGGGAGCATGCACACATCCACTAATGTAAGGACTGGATTGCTTCAAGCAGGACACGTATGTGGGCAGTGCTGTGTACATTGTGTCTTTGTGTGCCTTATGTGTATGGTATGTGTGTGGGTGGTGTGTGTGATATGGATATGTGTATGGTCTATGTGTGGTGTGTGCCTGTGTCTGTGTGTGCCCTGTGTGCATAGTGTATGTGTGATGTGTACATGTATGTGTGGTGTGTGTGTGAGTATGGTCTATATATGGTGTGTGTGTTTGTTTTCCACATATTGATCCATGGGCCAGCCTGTGACATGGACCACAAAGTAAGCCATAAGCAAACTGTGTTTTGGGCACCATTTTCATTTTCTCCATTCATTCACTCACTTATTCATCTATGCAACAAACAGTCATTCAACAAATGTGTGCTGAATGTCTACATCACAATAAAGAAATAGTACACTTACCAATTGCCAAACACTGCTCAAAGCTCTTTTTATTTTATTTTATTTTATTTTGAGACAAGGTCTTACTCTGTCACCCAGCCTGGAGTGCAGTAGAACAATGTGGGCTCACAGCTGCCTCAGCCTCCTGGGTCCAGCGATTCTCCTGCCTCCGCCTCCCGAGTAGTGGGGATTACAGATGCGCACCACCATACCCGGCTAATTTTTGTATTTTTTAAGTAGAGAGTAGATTTTGCCATGTTGGTCAGGCAGGTTGCAAATGCCTGAGCTCAAGTGATCTGCCCGCCTCAGCCGCCCAAAGTGCTGGGATTACAGGCGTAAGTCACCGTACCCAGTGGTTCAAAGCTCTTTAACAAAATAACTTGTATAATTCTCATGAGAAGGTTGCAAGGTAGAGCTGTTATTATCTCCATGTTACGGAAGGGAAAACTATGCAAGATCAAGTCACGAGCAGATTGCAGAAGCAGAGGAGGAATGCCAGGAAGAGCCTGGCCCATCGCCCCACACTGCCTTTCCTTGGGAATAGGCTCCAAACCCCAGGGCACATGCCTGGGACCTTTTTGCATGTTTACTTTGGACAACCATACCAACTATTCTAATTCTGTAGGTGGATGGCAGCCATATTTCCTCCCAACTCACTGTCCAGAGGGCAGTGCCTGGCATTCCAGCTGTGACCTTTAGCAAAGGGTGTACATGTTGGAAGCCAGGCTGGGGCCTGCTCCAGGGCTTGGAAGGGAAGCCCCCTCTCCCGAGGCAATCCCTGCAGCCAGCCTGAGGGGGGCCCCATCCCAGTGATTCCGGAGGGAGGCAGGGAAGGGCCGGGTAGAGGAGGGCAGGACCCCTGGCTAGGGCTCCACCCTTGGGCCTGTACCCACAGACCTAAGTGAAGACAGGCACTCCTATATTCACCCAAAATGCTGCATTTTCCAAGACCACTCTGACCCATCATGACCCCCACCCTGTGCCTATAAAAACCCTGAGACCCTAGTGGACAGACACAAGTGGTTGGAAATCAAGAGGAACACACCGGCAGAAGAACACACTGGCAGACATGCTGGCAGGTCATGGAGGTTGGAACCATGTGGACCCAAGGGAAATTTGGCTGAGGGCGGCTGGAGGAGACAACAGGGGGGCTGAGTGGCTGACTCCAGGGGAAGACCACCTTCCCACTCCATCCTCCTTCTGGCTCCCCATTCATCTGCTGAGAGCTACTTCCATCACTCAGTAAAGCCTTGCACTCATTCTCCTAGCCCACATGTGATCCGATTTTCCTGTACACCAAAACTCTTGCTTTGTGATACAGAAAGCCTTGATAAGGCAAAGGGTCTAACTGAGCTGATAAACACAAGCTCCCTTGGCAGATAGCTAAGCTGAAAAAGCACACTGTAACACACACCCACTGAGGCTTCAGGACACTCAACCCTAGATGCTGCCGTGGGGGTCAAAGAACAAAATGCTCCCCACGACCTGCCTGTCTGCCTGCTCCCCTAGAGGCCTGAGCAGCAGGGCACGGAAGAAGTGAGCCACGCCCTGTCCCACGCCGTGCAATGGGAATAAGGAAACTCCTCCCATTTCACCAGCCTCTGGGTGCCTGGTGCACAGGAAGTTCTGCCTGAATGGAGAACGCCGGGAACAGAGCCCTCAGAGTGGTCTCCCGAATCCAGAGGCCGGGAGCTGTGGCTCACGCCTGTAATCCCAGCACTTTTGCAGGCGGAGGCAGCCGGATCACCTGAGGTCAGGCGTTGGAAACCAGACTGGCCAACATGGCGAAACCCCGACTCTACTAAAAATACAAAAATTAGCCAGGCGTGGTGGCAGGCGCCTGTAGTCCCAGCTAGTCAGGAGGCTGAGGCAGGAGAATTGCTTGAACCCAGGAGGCAGAGGTTGCAGTGAGCTGAGATGGCACCACTGCACTCCAGCCTGGGAGACAGAGCAAGACTCCATTAAAAAAAAAAAAAAAAAAAGAGTTATCCATGCCCAGAGGAGAAGGGGACATCTCGGGCTGCTAGGAAAGACCCCTTGAGTTCCTAATGAGCACTACTCAGAGGCCAATGCTGGCGTTCACTGTGCAGCTAAACTCTTAAAGCCAGGGATCTGCTCACGAGAGCTCAGAGAGGGTCCCGGATCCTGCAGTTGCCCCACAGGCCCCTGTGCTGCCTCTGACCTCTCCCCAGTTTAGACTTAGCATGGGAGCTGGCGACGCGGGACACCCGCTCTGTGCCTTTGGTCTCACTGTCTTTTCCCTGGCTTTTCTTCACCCAATCAGCTTCGATTTACCTGCCCCTCTCTGTGCCCCTGCCCCCGACACAGACAGGCCCACTGAGCTGCTGTGCCTGAGCCCTCTTGTGCACTCCTCCAGCACTGGTTTGTCAGCTCCGCAGGGGTCACTCCCATAGTCTGGGAGCTCCTTGAGGTTCCCTGTACATCTCAGGGAACATACTAGGCACAAAACCAGTATCTGTTGCATGAGTAGAATAACACATTATTATAAGATTTTAAAAGACAAATTCTCAATCTCAATCTTACAGCAGTAATTAATTCGGGGACTGTTTTTCTTGGTTTCACAAAAAGTAATTCCATTTATAGCCTCATATAGTGCTTCGTTCATATTTAATGTAACAAAATATGAGTGGGCCGGGCGCGGTGGCTCACGCCTGTAATCCCAACAGTTTGGGAGGCGGAGGCAGGTGGATCACGAGGTCAGGTGATTGAGACCATCCTGGCTAACACGGTGAAACCCCGTCTCTACTAAAAATACAAAAAAATTAGCCGGACGAAGTGGCGGCGCTTGTAGTCCCAAGCCACTCGGGAGGCTGAGGCAGGAGAATGGCATGAACCCAGGAGGTGGAGCTTGCAGTGAACCGAGGTCGTGCCACTGCACGCCAGCCTGGGCGACAGGGTGAGACTCCGTCTAAAAAAATATATATATATATGATATATATATATTTATATATATATATGATATATATTTATATATATATATCATATATATATTTATATATATATCATATATATATTTATATATATATATCATATATATATTTATATGAGTCGATTTCCATTGAAACCATCATGTGTTTATAGAATACTGCCCAGTTTTTATTCGCAGAATCCACCTGATTCTCTGTGATGAATTATAGGACTTATGTACAATACGCAGTGTACCGTTGTCACCGTGTCCAATTGCAAAGTGAGGATCACATCTCACATGAACCCAGTCTAAAAGAGCACCGAATAATAACCCCAAATCTGGGATCATCTGATCGTTTGTATTATGACAGCAAATAATACAAAAAGTTACTCATTGGTACTCAAAAATAATAGCTTTCAGAATTATAGCAATCTTATTTATAATAAGCATTGTAATGGTCCTTAACATTTTATTTAGATGAAATTAGTATGGAAGATAATTTTTACAGTAAAATAATATGACAATGGAAATCCATTTGTCTATGATGTGGAGCTGCTTTGGGCAATGATTTCTAGCTATCAAACATCACAAGAGAAACTTTGAAAATAAAAAGAGTTGCAGAGTAATATGTACTGTATGATCTTAATTATAAAAATAGAAAGGAACAAATAGGCATATATGTGTGTGTGTACACACGTACACACACACACAAATACTCACATGTATGTTGGAAATAACCCTGTGGAAAGTCTCTTGCCAAATGCTGAACTTGATTTTTTCAAGGAATGGAGTGACTGGAGGAACAGGCAATTAGTAATAAGTTTCTTATAAACCCTTTGTATTGCTTAACTTGCTACTGTAAGCATGTATTACTGAAATCCCATCCAACAAAATGCGTTCAGCCCCAATAAATTGTAAAGGGATGAAAAGCACTACAAACACACAAAATTGGGGCAATATTAAAGTTTGAAATGATAATAACATTGAAATTATAAAAGAGAAATATTTCTTTCTTGTACGTGTGTAATACAGGCTCATGAAGCCCATAGACCACTCTTTTATACCACATCAAGTTCAGAGCCTAGTGCTTAATGGGATCTGTAATTGCAAAATTATTGTTGAAGAACGTCTTGGTCTAGAGTTGGAAACTAAAGTTCTGCTATCACTAGGATTTTCATCTCTGATAATCTTTTGCCCTATAAAATGAGGTACAGCCAAGCAATTCTGCAGAAAATACTGACTGGGGTATTTAATAATGACACTGCCACTAAATCTCTAAACAATCTGGGTGGCTATCAACAGAAAGACTCCAAGTCAAAGGACAATATGTCATATTCACACTGCTTCATTTTGTTACTTGTTATCCTCTGGATAAGAATTTGCTTAGGGAGAAGGTCAAATTCAAAGCTGAAATAAAGTTTAATTGTCTATGAGTGCGACACATCAATTGGGTAGTCCAGTGTTTTACAAAATGGGATTTGTTGATTCCAAGGAGTTGTGAGTTCTGGAACATTTTAAATGTATTTTACTTTTGATTACAATCCAAAAATATGTTTTCAGTTATAATAACTTCTCTCTTACAGTAAAATTTTCAATTGAAAGATATATCATAGGATAAAAATTTAGTTTCTTACATAAATTATTTTCAAATTAGATTTTTAAATAATTAGGTTCTTCGCCTCTGGGGTTCTACGAACTATAAGTTACTCAACATTTTTCCTTTAAAAAGATAAACTTGGACAATAGCCAAATTTTGAAAGATACAGGAGCACTACCTATGACCTTAGTATGTAAAATGTATTCACAGAAAAAAAAATTGAAAAACACCATAATAAAAAAGTCAACACTGGATACTTCCAAAGGGAGCCATGGATAATTTGTTTTACTCTATATACTTTTATTTTCACTTTGTAAAATGTGTATGATTTACTTTTATCCTGGAAAAAAAATAAGCTTTAAAAAATATTAACTGTATACAGACACCATTAAAAACAACACTCTGAATTTAGCAATATGATTGCCAAGCAAAAATCTAAAAACAGCTTCCACTAATGTGAAACGTCTTAAATAAATCAATATATTTGGAGCATGTTTCTAAAGTTCTGTGATTTATAATTTCTTATAATTGATATAGATCGGAAATTGTTTATATTGGAGAATTTTCAAAGAATATATATTGGATTATTTAGAAAATAACAAAACAAAACACAGCCTCCAGCACATCTGTAATATGTTGTACACCATAGCTAAAGGCTGACATTCCTGATGTTCAGGAAATGCTTCCTAATACCCAGGGCAGAGGAAGAGGGAGAAGGGCAAGTAGGTGGGGACATACAAATAAGGGGCAATTTTTTGGAAAATTGTTGAAGCCATATGTTGGGAAAATCAGGTTCATTTTACTATCTTCTCTACTTTTGTGTGTGTTTCAAAATTTCCATAACAAAGACATATAAAAGCACCAAACCAAACAAAACTAATCACATAATCAGATTCTATTATCCACCCATCAGAATGGCTTTAAAAATTTGATAACATCAACTGTGGTCCAAGACATGGATCCCTGAGAACAGACAAGCCCAGTATGTCTAGGAGACACAAATGCTCATTAGAATGAAACTCACATTTTTCATATAGGGATTGGATAAAAACTTCATGGGCTTATTTTACAGTGTAAATTTTTGCATGCCTTGACAAATGTTCATATCTGAATCATGTGTGCATTTATTTGGAGATTACATTTGTGTGTGTGTGTGTCTGTTTGTGAAACTGGCCAAAATAAATGCATATCCTCCTGTCCTTTCTAGATGTTATTAACATGGCTTAGACCACAAACGACATAACACTAGACCAAAACTTGCTGATAAGCATGCATCACTGATGTAATTAATACTTTCACAGCACAAGCCCTTTACTACCACAGTGTATACACCAGAGATCTCTGCATTCACATATCACGTAGGGCTTTTACACATTGAAAGAGTGCAGTAGAACTTAGCACGGAGCAATAAAATTTTTCATATTTTTTAGTCCATTTACTTAAAATGAATGAAGTCACCAGCAATTGACTACATTTGTTTTCTATTCAAAGAATATTGCTTAAGAAATAAGAGAGAAGGGAGTCCAATGCTGTGTTATTACAATTCCAACGTTCTGGTGTAATTACAAAATATTATAACCATTGTAGATCTGACCATTTATATTGAGCTAAAATATTAGAAGATTCTTTTTGCCCAATAATTGACTGATTTTTTCCAATTATCTAACTTTATTTAATTATTTATTTATTTATTTATTTATTTGGAAACAAGTTCTCACTCTGTCCCCCAGGCTGGAACGCAGGGGCACGATCACTACTCTCTGCAGCCTTGACCTCCCCAGGCTCAGGGGATCCTTCCATCTCAGCCACCCGAGTAGCTGGGACTACAGGTATGCACCACCCCACCTTGCTAATTTTTGTATTTTGTGTAGAGACAGGGTTTCCCCATGTTGCCCAGGCTGATCTGGAACCCCTGAACTCAAGGGATCCTTCCACCTCAGCTTCCCAAAATGCTGGGATTACAGGCGTGAGCCACAACGCCTGCCTAGTTTAACATTTTATACATAGGTTTTATTTTTGCAATTGTAAAATATATTCTTAGAAATACTAGAATATTATCTTTTTAAAACTATGTTTAAAAAATGCAGAAGAGTGAAAACACATGTATAGACATAGATAGAGGGATGTGGGTGAGGACAGGATGGGTTTGGAGATGAGGATGGGGATGGGGATGGGGACTGGGACTGGGACTGGGACAGAGACAAAGACAGAGCAAGAGAATGAGACAGCAAGAGACAGCAGAGTGAAAACCTCGTGTGATAACTACCTAGATCAAAATCCACACATGCTATAGGAGCCCAGAAACTTCTGTTGTACTTTGCCCAGTCATCGTGACCTCCTTTCTCATCAAAAGTAAACACAGTGCAGACTTATAACACCAGTTAAGTTGGCCCATTTTTTAACTTAATATAAATAGCATCATCCTGTATATATTCTCCTGTGTCTGGCTGCTTGATTTCAACATTAAGTTTGTGACTCATCATACTGCTGAATGCAGTCGTTGTTCATTCGATTGCAGTGCTTTTTAGAGCTCATTGCGTGTATACACCACAAGGCACGTATCCACGGAGGTCTGAGGTATTTCCAATTAGGAACTGTTATGAATAAAATTGGTGCGAATATTCTTGAACAAGTCTCTCAGTGCCCATGTGAATGCATTTTGGGGGGTACATATGCCAGGAAGAGAAATATCTAGGTTTTTGTAGATAATGTCAAACTCTTTTTCCAAGTGGTCTCCATTAAGAGAGAAATGTTGAGCAACCAATGGCTTGCTGACCCACAAGGGTCAGAAACCTAATTTGGAAATAATTTACTTATGAAACTAATTTGAGAGTAATTTACTTAAGTAATAAAATTGTATTCTATGAGTATATTTTTTCCATTAAGATTTATCTCTGTAAAAGAAGAGTTTTTATAACTGAATTTTCTCCTTTCTCATTTGGGATGCAATTGAATTTTCTACTAAACTCTGAAGTCCTCGGGAGGTTTCTAACAGAACAAATGATGCCTTATGGCCAGTATTCTTTTCCAGATCTTCAGAGAAATACATGAAACCACATTAGTATAAAATGTGACTTTGGTAAAGAGACTATATTTAAATGTACGTGTCTGAATCCTTGCTGTTCCTTTAAATTGGCCATGTGGGGATTCTTAGGCATTTTCAAAAAGGAAAGAGCATCCATTAAATAATGATGGGCATAGTCCCCACTGGGAAGGACTGGCCACAAACCCTGCTCCCACATCTCCATCCTCCAAGCACCCTCCACACTGATGCCCCAGCCATCTTCTATAGGGCATAATTAATTCCGTTACTCACTGGGAAAAAGCTTTAAATGGCTTCCCTTTCATCCAGGCGCAAGTCAGTACATTTGCCTGGCCCACAGAGCCTCTACAACTTGTCTCTGGCACACATTGCCAAGATTGTTTTTACTCAAAGTCGCTGTATAAAATGATGTGTGCCTGGCACCCTTCTAAGCGAATTACAAATATTAACCCACTTAATCTTCATGTCAGCCCTCCAAGCTGGGCACCATTATTTACGTTCCATTTTTACAGATAAGGACACTGAAGAACAAGGAGGAAAATGTCTTTCCTGAGTCCTACTGTAAGTGTGGCACCCGCATCCCCGCGCCCAGCGTGGGCCAGGCTGGTGAGATGGCCTGTCTGTCTCAGGTTCCTCTGCTTGCTGGCTCCTCTGCCCTGTGGCTGCTGTGCCACCAGTCCCCCTCTGCCCCTGGCTCTGTCCATGCACATGCTGTTGCTGATCAGGATCCTCCTCTGGGCCATTTTTAAAAATCTTGGATCCTCCTTGAGCCACCACTGTACTCTGTGATTCTCTATTCTTAAACTCATGTGTTTTATTAAAAATATAATTTTCATGTTTGTCTCCCCTGCTAGAGTGGTAGTTTCTTGAGGGACAAAGTGGAACCTTATGCATTGTTTTTAATCTCAGAGCCTGGCATGGTGTTTGGGTCACAGTAACAATCAGTAACTATCTGCCCATTGATTTGAAGAAAAGCAGAAAAACAGAAGATGGGAGGAGGGATTGGGGAAGCTAATTTGGTTGTTAAATAGCAGAAAAGCTGAGAGAGTCAAAAATGCATGAGTTTGAATTCTAGCTTTGATGCACATGAACTGGAAACAAATAACTAAATCTCACTGAGAGTTGTTTCCAATTTATGTGATAAACATTAAAATGGCTATTTTGCCAAATTACCATAAGAATTAGAGGTGTAGGGCCGGGCACGGTGGCTCAAGCCTGTAATCCCAGCACTTTGGGAGGCCAAGACAGGCGGATCACGAGGTCAGGAGATCGAGACCATCCTGGCTAACACGGTGAAACCCCATCTCTACTAAAAAATACAAAAAACTAGCCAGGCGAGGTGGCGGGCCCCTGTAGTCCCAGCTACTCCGGAGGCTGAGGCAGGAGAATGGCTTAAACCCGGGAGGTGGAGCTTGCAGTGAGCTGAGATCCGGCCACTGCACTCCAGCCTGGGAGACAGAGTGAGACTCCGTCTCAAAAAAAAAAAAAAAAAAATTAGAGATGTACATAAAGTGACTTGCACATGACACCAAATATTTAGTGACTACTTTTAATGACACTGTATGCTGCAGGGTAGCATTTTATTACCCTAGGGATGGTGCAGAATCCATTGCCCTCTCCTTCTGGAGGAGCACTGGAACCTTCTCCAAACCAATCAACATTACATGGGCGTCAAATGTTTGTGAACCATCACAAAAAATTCCAGTGGTTCAAGTTCACGGCATTGGGGAAGGGAAAATTAGGATGACAGCCTGCAAGCAGGAGGGCAAATAAGGCCATTCGAATGCAGAAGCCTTTCACAGAAATAAGCAGTCCAGAGTTGGAAACTGAGAACTTGTGAAAGCACTCTAGCTACCTGAGACGCCAGAAGACTGCACCACTCATTGCATAATGTCACGGTTGTCTACTAGAATACCCAGAACCAGAAACTCACAATTCTCTCTGTACAGACAGATCGTGATACCACCTGTGATGACCGAATGGACACTTGTTTCTCCTTGTTGAGGCCCTATGCAATCCCAAAGCACCAAAGATCCACCAGCCCTGCAGGCCTGAGAATGCAATCTCCTGGAAAATCATTGTGTTCTTTTTACCTTCTTATACAGTGAAGACAAAGCATATTTCCTAGGAAACCACTAGCCAATAAGACACGTGACTACTCACAGTGTACTGTCATGCTATGAGAATCTATGAGTGTCCTTAGCATGATTCCTTTAACAACTGGAGTTTCTTTTTGGCAGCAAACAAGTGGAAGTAAATACTATTAAGTAAGGAATGCACTTGACGTGCTTCTCTACTAGTAATTACAACTCTTTCCAAAGCTTGATTTATTGTTTGTATTTCCACCTGTGAGAGACACATACTTACAGGAAAAGCCCTGATATATTTTGCTCACCCAGATATGTTTATGCTGCATCTCTGGTGGAAAAAGCTATGTGAAGGACAGATGCAATGTCAAATTCTTACTGTGGTAGCTCTTCTCCCAGTTTTCAAATCAAATGATCAAAGCAAACATGCTTCACAAATGCTAAGAAGTTAGCCATTAAAATCACTGCGGGAATTCTGAGAGCTGTTTTCAGCCATTGGCCATGGATGTGACATGGCAATTTTGTAGAGTGAATAGGCCTATAATTTGAAGCTTACATGTTGCTGGGTAATAAGCCAAATGAAATAATATTTTCTAGGAAATTTCAAGGCTTTGTACTTGTAACAACATAAGTTATGTAAGTCACAGATCATGACGTGACTTATGATCATAGTTCATTCATAGCTCAATGAACTGTACTTGAATTGGAGAAATAGTTGCTGCTTTTTAATGGGTATTTCATAAAGTCCTTTTGTGTGTTTGTTTCAGCATCCCAGGGAACATTACTTTCTGAATTGGTTTTAAACTGGTGAACAAAGCTACATTAGGATAAGACAGAGAAGCTGGAGAAAAGTGAAAAAACAGAAGAACAGAGGTGGAACCAGTGAGTCAGGAAAGGATACAGGGCAGGGAGCCCCACCCAGGGTGTATTAGCACTAAAGGGCATCTCTGAGGAGAGGGCACGAGGACAGACTGCTCAGCCAGAGCAGAGGATACAATGGCAGACGATCCTAAGGGAGACATTTGAAATGATAATGGCAACAGAGCCAAAATTGCTATCCAAGAGCCAGAAGATAAGACGGATGCAGGGGTTAGCAAGAGGGTGACATTCTGCTCTATGGACAAGGCCGGGAAGCAGACATTTATATTCTACCTCTCATCTGTGCTTTGCTCACGGTCATCAAAAACTGGCCTCACTAACTCAATAGTTGTGCAAAGCATTAGTCAAAGAAAATGCCTACACAGGATGAAGAAAGTGGTCATTCATTGTAGTTGGAACTTAGTTTGAAGTTCAGCAGTACCGCTTATACAGTCACGTATACGGCACAGCTAAGCTCTGGACAGATTTCTGACATTCACACCAACCTCGTGGTGTTCACGACCAGCCCACCGAGAATACCCAGCACAGTGTATGGGAAGGGGATTTATAATAAACACAGTTTACAGCCTATACCCACACACACACACACACATTGCTGCAATCTTGTGATGAAACTTGAATGGATGAGCAAAGAAAGTGGTTTCTTGAGAGGGAAGCTATTCTGAGTGAAGATGCAGTGAACACTGCTGAAAAGACAACAGAGGATTTAGAATATTTCATAAACTTAGTTGATAAAGCAGAAGCAGGGTTTGAGAGAACTGACTCCAGTTGCATCAAACTTTATTGTTGTCTTTTTAAAAGGAATTGTCACAGCCATCCCAGCCTTCAGCAACCCCTACTGTGACCAATCAGCAGCCATCAGCATTGAGGCAAGACCCTCCACCAGCAAAAAGATGACAATTTACTGAAGGCTCAGATGATCGTTATCATTTTTTAGCAATAAAGTGTTTTTCATTAGATACATACAGTTTTTAGACATGGTGCACCTGCACACTTAATAGTCTATAGTATAGTGGAAGCACAACCTTTATTTGCTCTGGGAAACCAAAATATTGTGTGACGCATTTTATTACAATATTCACTTTATTGTCATGGTCTGGAACTTAACCCACAATATCTTTGAGGTACACCTGTACTTAGGATTAAAGAGTAAGCAGAAGAAAGCAGGGAAAATAAGAAAAATGCATTTTTATCGCAATTAAGATCAAAGTGGAAGCACAGAATGGACCATAAATATTGGAAAAGAGGGGAAAAAGGAGAGAAGAGGACATGGAAAATGAGAGAAAAAGAGAGTACTAAGAGAAAGAGGCTTTCTCTGTCGTGTCTTACCTCCTGCATATTCTTAGAAACAGTTTTGCACTGTACCTCATCTGGAGTATCCTGCAGACTCTATAAACATGTGGTATAGCAATAAAGCACTTGATTCTGGCTACCTGTCAAATGTTCCATCTATATTTAATTCAATTCAATTTCATTTCATTTAATTAACAAAGAGAACAGAGTGGTCATTCCCATAGTAGTAATAATAGCTTTATGTCAGAGGAATAAGTATGCAGAAGCAAACTACAAGGAAGTACCCTGGAGCAATGCCCATGTTTTCATATTTCTTTCTTTCATTATTTCAATGCCTAGGATTCAACTGCACGGCCTTCTATGATCTATCCTAAAAAGTCAGTTGGTGCCACTTCAACCATATGTTATAGTCGGAACAACCTAAACCTTGCCCAGATTCACAGGAGGAACATAGGGAGATCTCATTCTCCGTGGAAAGAATGCCAAGGTCACATGGAAAAGGAGCCTATAAGATGGGAAATATTACCGTGAGCACCACTGGAAAATACAGTCTACAACAAACATTTTCCAGAAAGCCAAGGAAGCCATATCTCAGGTAAAAGGCAATGATCACTGATGTAAGCCAGGGGGTGGAATATTCAGGGATGACCAGTGCATGGCTAGAGGACTTCCTGCTGAAAGTCCCTGTTTCCTATGGATCTTCAAACTGCTGACATCAGGACTGGATAAGAAATAGGATAATTTGGTTGCAAAGTTCAAAGCTTTGGGCTTTGAGACTGTATCAGGGACCATAATATGTAAGTGGCCATGAGGAGCACAGGGAAATAGTTAGATTTTACACAAATATGCACATATTTATTATTCAGTGCTAATGTGTAAGTAACCTACCCTGTAGAAAACGTGCTTGTCTTTGGCGACCTTTCACCCAACCTGTCTTTGGCTTTTGCACAACAGTTTCTCAAGATGACAAGAGCCCTCAGAATGTCCACACTTGAGAGCTTTGGTATTTTAATCTTTTCAATGAGGATAATATAACCTTGAAGTATATGTTGGTGAATTGATGTATTGATTGATTTAACAATTATTGTTGAGTTTTCCTGTAGTTAGGCACTGGTCGAAGCACAGTGGCACAGTAGTTCAAAGATAAATGATGTCACTACACTCAACGGCATTTACATCCTACTTGCAGAAGCCACACACTAGAAATATAAAGACAAAAATAAATAAAAACATAAATTCAGATAATGAAGGTAAGTGCTAGGAAGAAATTGAATGAGGGACTGTGATGGCGAACAGTATATGAGGCTGACCTGCATGAGGTTTTCAGGGACAGACTTTCCAAGAACATGCTATTTTTATGTTAAGCTGCAAGAATCCAGTGGATGCTAAATAGGTCAGAGCAATGCCAACAATGTTATAAATATGTTCTTTGTTACTTGTTATATGGTATTTTAAAGTTCAGTAGGCTTTTAGGTGATATCAAAAGTGAACATAATAAGATTGACCCCTTTTCATATACATATATAAAATGATATAGAAAATCAAACTTTAAGTAGAGGCAATATTCGACCTAAGGATCTGCAAAAAGAGCTTGAGTTAGGTTTAAATTACCAAGCCCAGGTTGTGCTTGCCCAATTTCTCTGTCTTTCAGAGCAGCAATTGCCTCAGAACCTCCTTCATGTTCTGACACTCTGCAAAATCCAGCGTGAGGTGCTGAAGAACATCCCGGAAGACCTTAATAGGAAAAGGCGCTGGAAGTGGAGGCAGGGTAAGAAAATTTCCAACAAGCATGATGTGTGTCATTCTGTCACCACACCTGTGTCCTCTTTTTCCTTCAATTTTCCTCCTGAGGAGAAATGTGTGAGCTGCCACTGGCTGGTTCTCATGCAAAAAGGAACTCCTGTGAGACAATCGGCCTTCCTAAAGAGGACTATCAACAGGTAACCACTGGAAGGGAGTAGCAGCTAGATTAAGGGCACTAGCTCTATGCGCTCAGTAATTTTACTTTTTTTTTTTTTTTCCATTCATGCCAAAGCACTGCAATGTGTAATTATAAGATGGATCATATGTAAATGTCTCTGTTGTTCTTGCTAAGTTTTAAGTGGCTTGGACCTGCCACTTAAAAAAATGTTGGTTACACCCTTAATGTACATTAAATACATCAAAAAAGTTTGACAGACTTAATACCAAAGGGCAGAGTTTGAATGTTCCCTTTCACTCAACAAAACTTGGTACTGTTTAATCATTAGGTAATATCCACCGAAAGTCCCTGGTTTGTTTTTGTTTTTGTTTTTTGTTTTTGTTTTTTTCTTTGAGACGGAGTCTTGTTCTGTCACCCAGGCTGGAATGCAGTGGCACGATCTCAGCTCACTGCAAGCTCTGCCTCCCAAGTTGATGCCATTTTCCTGCCTCAGCCTCCCCAGCAACTGGCACTACAGGCGCACGCTACCACGCCTTGCTAATTTTTTTGTATTTTTAGTAGAGACGGGGTTTCACCGTGTTAGCCAAGATGGTCTCGATCTCCTGACCTCATGATCTGCCCACCTCAGCCTCCCAAAGTGCTGGGATTACAGGTGTGAGCCACCGTGCCTGGCCCCCTGTTTCTTATGTATCTTCATCCTAACTAACATTTTACCAGCTGCAACTTATCCATAAAACTATTACAGTCTTGTTTTGCCTGAGTTTTTCATCCTGTGGTTGGGGCTATGTTTACCTTGGCTTATAAAATCTCACCTTCAGCTGACACTTCACAAAGAGGAAGCATGCTCTTCACCCACATAAAGACAGGTGGACAAATGGCTTTCCCGTTCCACTCCCCCACTCAACTATAGATCTCGTACAATTGCAAAAGCTTCCAAAATTGAGAACTAATGCATCGCTCACCTGACTGAACGACATCGTAATAGTGCCTTAGAACAGCTACTTATCTAAAGTAAAATGGGCCTGACAAAATTAGGCCCAAGGGTGACTTCCGGCTATTCCTAGCTAGGCTAGCCCTCTCTAATCTATTACAAATAGAAAGCATTGAACATAATGGAAAAACAAGCACATGAAGACTCTGAAAGGTGACAGGAAGAAGGAAGACAGCGTGGGGGCCTCAGGACTTGAGGAGCGAATGGCAGTGAGTCCCCTGGGTATTCTTCATGCCTTCATGTGTCCTAGACAGGACGCTCTAGACGCCTACAACCTAGAACTCACAACAAGACTGACAAAAAGAATTCCAGGAAAAGCCTGGTCCTTCTGGCCACAGAGCCAGGATAAGGGTGGCCTAACAACAGAAAATCTCGTTGGGAATACCTGTCTTACTCCAGCCAAGCTCCAATGGAAAACCACACTCCTCTTTCTGCTTCTACCCCATCCCCCATTCTGTATCTTCTCAGCTGGTGTATTAGTCTGTTTCCACATTGCTGATAAAGACATACCCAAGACTGGGCAATTTACAAAAGGAAGAAATTTATTGAAGTTACTGTTCCACATGGCTGGGGAGGCCTCACTATCACAGCAGAAGGCAAGGAGGAGCAAGTCACATATAGTTCCAGATGGCTGGAGCGGTCTCACAATCATGGCAGAAGGCAGGAGGAGCAAGTCTCATCTTACCTGGATGGCAGCAGACAAAGAGAGAGCTTGTGCAAACAAATTCTTGTTTTTAAAACCATCAGATCTCATGAGACCCGTTCACTATCACGAGAACAACATGGGAAAGACCTGCACCCGTGATTCAATCATCTCCCACCAGGTTCCTCCCATAACACATGGGAATTATGCGAACTACAAGATGAGATTTGGGTGGGGACACAGAGCCAAGCCATATCAGCTGGTCAAGAGGAGATTTGAACTCCCACCTCCTCTTCTGCTCCTGGTTCCCCTACTGGGGTAGTGCCAGCAGGACTAAGCAGGGAGCTAATCTTCCACTGCCCACCAAGGAGTATGCGGGACCCAACAGCCAGCGGAGCCTCCACCTCTGCCCAGCACCAAGGAAACATCATGTGGTGGAGGGGGGCAACTAGGGACCATAATTAACATTCCACACCTGCCTGCCCCTGGGGTGGGCCTGAGGGCCTGAGACTCCCTTCCCCAGTACAGAGGGGCCTGCTTCCCAGCACCCTCAGCCACCACCGGCAGAAATCAGTGCACCACCAGTGGCACCAGACAACCAAGCAGATCAAAACAATACCGCAAAGACTGAATGTAAACTGCCATGGCAGCCACAGCCCACAAAATTGTCCAGGACCTGCATGCTAAGCCTAAACAGGGTAGATTAATGGAGGATTTTAGTGGGACCCAGACACTCTAACGAAATAGACAAAATGTCCAGGATACAACCAGAACTAACCTGTCAAAGAACCAAGAAACATCACCAGCTGAGTGAGAAAACATGATCAACAGATGCCAGCATTGAACTGAATCAGATGTTGAAATCATCTGACAGGAATTTTAAGGTGCCTATAATAATAATCCTTCAGCATGAAATTCCAAATTCTTTTGACATGAATGAAAAATAGAAATGACAGAAGTAGGCCAGGCACAGTGATCATGCTTGTAATCCCAGCACTTTGGGAGGCTGAGGCAGGAGGACTACTTGAGCCCAGGAGTTCAAGACTGACCTGGGCAACATGGCGACATACCATCCCTACAAAATTAAAAAACTAGTTGGGTGTGGTATCACATGCCTGTGGTCCCAGTTACTCAGGAGGCTGAGTTAGGAGGATCACCTGAGCCCAGGGGACTGAGGTTGCAGTGAGCTGTGATTGCACCACTGCACTCCAGCCTGGGCAACAGAGTAAGACCTTGTCTCAGGAAAAAAAAAAAAAGGAAAAAAAAGAATTTACAGAAGCAAAGGAAGAGTTATAAGTGAAATTATAAAGTTGAAAATGCAACAAAAATAAAAACACACTGGATGGGCTCAATAGCAGTGTGGAGATAACAGATAGAATCAGTGAACTGAATGGCAGATAAGTAGAATATGCCTAATCAAAACAAAGGAGAGAAAAGAGACAGAAAAAAAAATTGGAGTCTCAGAAACCAGAGGAAAAAATAGAGAAAGTCCAACTTTCATATTATAGGAGTTTCTAAAGGAGAGGAGAAAGAGAGTGGAGCTGAAAATGTATTCAAAGAAATAATAGGTACAAGTTTTCCAAATGCCAAAGGTAAGAGACAGAAACTTACATCTTCCAAAAGCTGAACAAATCCTAAATAGGACAAATCTGGTGGAAATCTATGCCAGTATACATCATCATCAAATTTCTGAAAGCTAAAGACAAAGAAAAAAATGTTGATGGCAGCCAGAGAGAGATAACTTACATGGAGGCCAGAAGGAATTAGCACATTTTTTAAGTAATAAAAAAATGTAAACAGTGATTTTAATATCCAGTGGAAATACCCTTCATGAATAAAGACATCCTCTAGCAAAGGGAAACTCAGAGCATCGGCTGCCAGCAAGCTAGTCCTTGAAGCTGGGATGAAGGAAGTTCCCTCACACAGGGAAGAAATGGTGTCCGAATGCTATGAACCTCGGAGAGGAAAGAAAGACATTGGAGAGAATGAAATAGCAATAAATATAACAGACTTTCCTTCTCATGGGTTTCCTAAATTTATTTGATGGCTAAGGCAAAATATATAACACCATTTGATGTGGGACTAAGTGTGTACACAGAAGAAATACTTAGCAATTGTATTTTAAAGCAGAGAGGGTAGTGAGTAAGACCTGTATTGAAGACTGGGTTCTACGCTTCACTCAGTTATAAAGGTTCAATACCAGTAGCAGTGGTTAATCGTATAGGCATATTGTAGTACCTAAAGCAACTACTACTAAAATGTAAGATGGGTTTTATTCAGGAACTCTATAAATAAACCAAGGTGGAATCTTAAAAGTGTTCACGTAACCGACAAGAAAGCAAGAAAATAGAAACAAACCAAGTAATGAGAAAAAAGAAACCAGCAGAAAACAATAAATGAAGTGACATACTTGAATAATGAAGTGGCACAACAATGGTCTTCAATGTAAACAGTCTTAAATAACCAATCAAAAGATGGAGATTTCAAGAAATGATAAAAAGAAATACTATCCAATAATATGCTGTCTATTCACTTCAAATACAATGACACAGGCAGATTGAAAGTTAAAGGATGAGGAAAGTTAAAGTTAAAGAAATATATGTGCCATGCAACATTTTTAAAAAGCAGAAGTAGGTATAGTAACATCCAATACAGTATTATTCATATTGTAAAGTATTCTGCAGAAAAAGAAAATTACCAGAGGCAAAAACAAGCGTGATATACTGGTCACTGGGGATTGAATTATGCCCCTCCCTCAAAAACATATGTTGAGGTCCTAATGCCTGCTACCAGTGACTGTGACCTTATTTGGAAGTAGGATCTTTGCAGAGGTAATCAAGTTAAGATGTGATCTTTTCAGATTCACATAGGATCAAATACTATGAATGGTGTCCTTGTAGAAAAAGGAGAATGTGGACACAGACACCATGTGATGTGGAAGACAGAGACTGGAGTGATGCATGCACAGGCCCAGGACCAGCAGGGACCCATCACCCATTGGAAGCCAGAGAAGGCAAGGAAGAATTCTCTCTTAGATCCCTCAGAGGGAGCATGGCCTTGCCAACATTCTGATTTCATACTTCTAACTTCCAGAACTTTGGAAGAAAATGTTTCTGTTCTTATTTAGCCACTAAGTTTATGAAAATTTGTTGTGCAGCCCTAGGAAACTAATACACTGGTAAAAGGATCGATCCCCCAGTACACATAACGATCTTCAATGTACTTGCACCAAACAATAAAGCCTCAAATAAAGCAGTCTCGCAGTCCTCCCACTTCTGTAACTTTGTCATTTCAAGAATGTTATGAACATCGTTATAAACAGCATGCAGCCTTCATGTGTTCACCAGCTTATCATCAAGGTCCACCTTGAACCCAGGGCTGGGCTTGGCTGCTTCCTGGGGAGGTGGCCGTCAGTGCTGGCTGCTCCCCTACACCCATGACCCCTCCTCCAGCACACGACTCTGATTTTATTTGGGAGCAGCACAATTCCCCTTTGGAAGCCCACATTTTCAACACTCCCTCATCTGATAGAAGCATACCAGAAAATAATTTCATCTGTTTATCTGGAGCTATAGGGTACTCTAATTAAATGATTATAAAATTTTCTGTAGACAAAAGTATTCTTTGACGACTCTAGCTGCACACAGGCTATTCTGAAACTCATTTCCAAGCACATTACTTGAAACTGGGGGTCAAAAATAGAATAGGTATGAATTTTAAATATAAATCTTTATGTTTTGAAATCTCTGCCTAAATGAGAAATTGTAAGCTTCAAGACATATTGCTGAATCTACAGAGAACAGGGCAGTGGCTAACATAAAATATGAACTTCAATGTAACAGTAATTGAATACATGGGTAAAAACAAGAATTAGTCGTATTCATAGTGTTTATGTCTCCTGCCATTCTTCAGTGAGGTACTTATAATGCATTAGGTTTGTTTTCTTTTCTTTTCCTTTTTTTTTTTTTTTTTTTTTTTGAGACAAAGTCTCACTTGCCACCACGCCTGGCTAATTTTTGTAATTTTTGTATTTTTGGTAGAGACAGGGTTTCTCCATGTAGGCCAGGCTGGTTTCGAACTCCTGACCTCAGGTGATCCACACCCCTAGGCCTCCCAAAGTGCTGGGATTACAGGTGTGAGCCACCATACCCAGCAGGTTTATTTTATTTTATGTACTAAATGAAACAGGTGCTGCTAGGTTCTATATTAGACTGACTTTTTTTTTTAGAATGTGCTGTGAAGTAAAATCAATAATACTTATTACGATTAGCAAAGATTACAAAAACCTCTTTTTCAGAGCTTACTAGGTGGAAATTCTGAATTCAGTACTTATAGGCACCATCCCATTAAATTCTTGTAACAAACAAAGAGGGCAGGAGATATTATTATGCCCACCTGGTACAGGAACGTTCAGATCTAATACATTTAAGGCAACGTCCAAACTCACACCCTGAGCAAATGGCAGAGCTAAGATCCTGGCTCTGTTAGACTGTAACTGCTACATATTACAAAAGCACAGAATAAGCACAATGTGAGGTCAACATTGGCAAATGCCCCAAGAGCAGTCCAGGCCATTGCTGTGTGGAGACCAAGGCCAGGTGGTAGTGGGGCTGGGGACAGGCAGCACTGAGGGAGAGACATCTAAGCCAGCTTCGGCTGTGAGTAAGATCCTAATGAATAAATGCTTGAGTGACTTCCAGGCAGCCCTGCTGGAGGTGGGTGTTTTGTGCCATGCAGCCCTGGTCCTAAAGACCTAGCCTCTCTCCTGCTGCCTTCGGACAAAAGTCCACACCTGCAGGACGGTGTTATCTGTGCTTGGCTCAGCTCCCCCATGGCTGCCCTCCAGGCCACCCGCATTGCACGGATTTTTGTACTGGAGGCAACAAAGCAGAATGTTAAAGAACCCAGAATTGTGAGGCAAAGCTGAACAGGCTCTTCTCTGCCACTTTCTTACGTATAATCTTAGGTCAATTACTTATCTCTGAGCCTTAATCTCCTCATCTGTAAAAGGGAGATTATAGTGTTTAATTCATAGGAGTCTGTTAAGATGCAATGAGATCATGTAAGTCCTTGCATAGGGTTGCCTCCTAAGGGTAAGAAAATTGGGGCTATTCTCTGTTTCATTATTTCTTAAAACAGGGATCAAAGTGGGTAGCATGAGAACCAAATACTGCTGGTAGCCACACCATTTGACTTCTGCAGTGTTTCCGAGAGGCACGCCCTCCCCAGGCCCCTAGGCTCTGACCCTCCCCAGGGTCCTACCCAGCCCATTCACAGGCACCTGCTGCTGGATGGGCCCTGGGTGCCCTGTGAGGTTTCAGGATCCATTCTCCAATCTCCCCAGCGATCTCCCTTTGGAAGGATAGGTAGGTAGAAAGGAAAAGTAGCATTCATTGCAATATACCCCAGTTTTGCTGACAATGTTACCATCCTCTTCAGATCCAGTTGTGTGAAGGGCCTCTGTGATGGGCCGCCTTGTCCTCTGTATGTGGGATGTGCCTTCTGCAGGCTGGCTCTGGCAGGAGCACTCGCAGACCCCCGACGCCAGGCCAAGGCCACACGCTGAATGCTTTATGTGTAATCAGTGTGTGCCCAATGGCAAATATCAAAGTTGGTCTTGGGACTTCTGTTTGCTCCTAATTACTGATTTATAGTTTCAAATGCATGCCTGCTTCCCAAATACAGCAAGTGATTATGGGCAAAGCACCTTGGTCTTTGTCCTTAGGTCTCTCTACAGTAGTCATTAAAACACAGTCACACGTGGCTTAAAGGCAGGGATGTGTTCTGAGAACCATGTCGTTAGGCAATTTCATCCTTGTGTGAACATCACAGAGCGAACATACAAACCCAGCTGGCACAGCCTACCACATTCCTAGGCTATGGTATAGCCTCTTGCTCTTAGGCTACGCTGCGGGCAACTATAACACAAAGGTAAGTATTTGTGTATCTGAACATATCTAAACCTAGAAAAGTGCAGTAAAAATACAGGATAAAAGAAAAAGAATGGCACATCTGCATAGGGCACTTACCGTGAATGGAACTTGCAGGAAAGGAGGGTGTTCTGAGTGAGTCAGTGAGTGAGGGTGAGAGAATGTGCAGCTACTTAAAGCCTCTCTATGAGTTTCCATCAAAGTGCCTTCCAAACCCACAATTTCATGTTATTATACCAAGGGAAGTAAGTCAAGTGACAGAAATAGTGGATCTGAGAGGCACCATGATGAAAACTCATAGAGGTCTTAAGTAGTTGAAAATATTCTTTACCATTAAAAGTTAAATGCTTTTCTTCTAAAACAAAATTAAGAACCGATCCTTAATAGAAAAGCTGGTAGGCAAGCTGAGTCTAAACTTGAAAGTTACTTTTTAAGGTGATCCTTCTCCTTTCTTTCAATGTCAACACATACTAAAAACTCAAGAAAAATTCCTTTGATGCATATAATTATAGATCACCTCACTATCTATTATTTTTAGCTTATTTGTCATTTTTGAAGGTTTAACTGATTTTGGTCCAAAGGTTGTACCTTTGGGAGTGGAGATAAAGAGAATAAATCCTAAATTATTAAAAGATAATATTTACATTATGCTGTCAAGATTTGTGCAACGTATCTTAACTGTTCTTTTTTAAAATTCTTAAATCTTGCCTGGTAAGTTATGAAACTTTCTTTGGTGCTGCCCTAGTTAATGTAGCAAGGCTTGCCAAGTTGAATTTACACACAGTTCCTTATGAATTGTTCTCCTTGTGCAGTTGAGTTCCCCACATTGAGTATGACAGTCACAGGGGTAGCAGCATCACAGCTCTGCTGTTTGAAGTGTGATTAATATGCTAACTGCTCAGTTTAGAATAAAAATCCATTTAGCTGATACATCCAGCCTGTTCTTCTAAATCAGTGCTGCAATGGCCTTCAAAATAATTGTTGGCTGGAAGATGAAAATCTGCTAAGACATGTGTATAGTCTGAATTATTTAAATGAGCATTGAAATGCTAGGTATTTGAGTAAAAGTGGTATGCCTGTCTGCTCATCAGCAGGACTGAAGACTGTGTGGCAGCTGATATTCTTGACCAACTCCTTGTGCTACCCAACAAAGGCACTGGTTTGAGGAAGAAATCCACCCTCTACTCCATCTCCATTCACCAAGCAATGGCAATGAAGTGGAAAGAACAAACAGCTAAGCTTTAACCTCAAATGCCAATCAAACTCTACCATTTCAGTGATCATTTTAAGCCTTCTGTTTCTGTTTAAAAACAAAAGCATCCTGAATGTTACCTCAGTTTATTGTCAATTAGCCAAATTCTTCCCTCATATATTGCTTAATGAAATTGCACATTTAATAGCATGTGGTTGCCAAACATTGTTTATTTTGCTTTCAATTAAATGTCATGGGGCAAAAATGGAAAAAAAAATCTTTCAAATGAAACTTTATTCATGTTTTAATTGGCACATCTCTTACTGAAAAGATACATACTTTCCAAATGAAATTAATTTTTTTCTATTTTACTTTAAATATTTCTCAAGTGAAAATGAAATTCAAATCATAAAACAGAATAATTTCCATTTTTATTATACCAACCACCGTCACTGTAGATAAAAATTATTTTTAAAATGTAGTTTTCTAAATTGCAATTGTGTCTTAATTTGCTGTTACATACTACCATCTTGAAAACTAACAAGCATTCCAATTAAACAGAAGATGTCAATATTAGCCAGATCTTCCTGTTCCCTAGTATTAGAACCTTTTTGAGTCTTTAATTTCATTAAATTGAGGTTAAATTTGGATTTCCTTTTTTTAAAAAAAAAAAGACATAATTTTAAATTGACATGCAGCTATAAAAACAATACAGAAAGATCCAGTTTACATTTTACCCAGTTTCTTCCAGTAGTAACATCTTGAAAAACTCTAGTACAATATCACAGCCATGTACTGACACTGACACTGACACAGCCAAGTGATGGAATCGTGCCATTGCCCAAGGAGCCCGCCTGTTGCTGTTTTCTCTGCACACCCCACTTCCCTCACCATCTGCCCTCATGCCTGGCCTATAGCAATCACTACTCAAAGCTGTTTTTCAAGGTGGCTATATCATTTTACATTCCCACCAGCAATGTGTGAGTGATCCAGTTTATCCACATCATTGTCAGCATTTGGTATTGTCCCAATTTTTTATTCTAGCCATTCTAATAAATTTATAATGATACCTGACTGCACTTTTAATTTCCACAATAGCTAGTGATGCTGAACATCTTGTCACGTGCTCATTTTCCATCATATACCCTTTCCATCAAAATGGTCTGTTGTGTCTTTTACTAATTGTTGAATTGATTTTTTTTTTAATGTTGAGCTTTGATAGTTCTTTATGTAATCTAGATACTAATCCTTTGTTGGATACATAGTTTTCAAATATTTTCTCCAAGTTGTCAGCCTGTCTTTTCATGCTTTTCACCAAATCTTTCATGGAGAAAATGTTTTAATTTTGATAAAGTCCAATTTATCAGTTTCATCTTGATTTCTTCGTAGTGATTTCTAGAATATTGTTTTGCATATTTTCCTTAGCGGTTGTTGTAGGTAATTATAATATGCATACATAAATTATCACAGTCTGTTGGCATCAACATTTTACCAATTCCAGTGCGGTGTAGAAACCATACTTCCATTTATGTCCCTTTACTCTCCCACTTTTCCCAAGAGCACCACATCAGATGGTTTTATAAATCTTGCCTCAATGATCAAGAGTGATTTGGGAAGTCATAAAAGGAAGCATCAGCCAGGTGCAGTGGCTCCTGCGTGTAATCCCAGTGGGAGGCCAAGGCAGGCAAATCACCAGAGATCAGGAGTATGAGACCAGCCTGGCCAACATGGCACAACCCAGTCTCTACTAAAATACAAAAATTAGCCGTACGTGGTGGCAGGTGCCTGTAACCGTAGCTGAGGCAGGAGAATTGCTTGAACTTGGGAGGTGGAGGTTGCAGTGAGCCGAGATCGCGCCACTGCACTCCAGCCTGGGTGACAAGAGTGAAACTCCATCTCAAAAAAAAAATTAATAATAGGAAGCATCAAAGGTTCTTTTCTTTCTGACATTCTGAACATTCCTGAGTATCATTTTCTCATCTACTCCATCTCTAAAGGCTGGTTTGCCAGCAACAAGTGTTCTTAATTTTCTAACTCTCCTGATTCCTAAAGGATGTTTTGCCAGATATAGAATGTGTAGTTCCTAGTTCTTTCAGCACTTATAGAAGGTTGTGCCGCTCCTTTCTGGCCTCCATGTTTTCAGATAAGAAATCTGCTATCACTCACACTAGTGTTCCCCTGTAGGTAATGAGTCATGTTTCTCTGGCGCTTTTGAGATTTTGTTTTTTTATCTTCAGTTTTCAGACAGTTAACTGTGATGTGTATTGGCATGGATTCCATGGGTTTTTCCTATTTCAGTTTTGCTCAGCTCTTTGAAAATGTAGGTTTCTCTCACCTTTGACATTTGGGAAGCTTGCGCCTATTATTTCTTTGAATACTTTTTCAGCTCCACTCTCTTCTCCTCTCCTTCAGAAACTCCTATAATATGAAAGTTGGACTTTTCCTCATTTCCCTCAGGTTCCTGAGGTTCTCCTCCTATTTTTTTCTATGTGTTTTCTCTCCTTTATTCTGATTAAGCAAATTCTACTGCTCTGCCATTCAGTTCACAGATTCTGTCCTCTGTCATCTCCACCCTGCTATTGAGCCCCTCCAGTGTGTTTTGTGTGTTTGTGTTGGTTATTGTATTTTTCATTTTTACAATATCCACTTGTAACTCCTCTTTCTTCATCTCTGTAATTTCTATTCTTATTTTTCATTTGTGTCAAAAGGATTTGGAATTTCTCGCTGAAGTATTATTATAATGGGCACCTTAAAATTCCTGTCAGATGATTTCAACATCTGAGTCAGTTCAGTGTTGGCATCTGTTGATCACGTTTTCTCATTCAGCTGGTGATGTTTTTTGGTTCTTTGACAGGTGAGTTCAGTTGGATCCTGGACATCTTGTCTGTTTTGTTAGGAGTGTCTGGGTCCCACCCAAGTCCTCCATTTTATCCAGCAGTCACTCTGTTTAGGCTTAGCATGCAGGTCCTGGGCAATTCTGTGGGCCGTGGCTGCCATGACAGTTTACATTCAGTCTTTGTGGTATTATTTTGATCTGCTTAGTTATCTGGTGCCACTGATGGCCCCTGAGCCCTGCTGGTGCTGGCTAAGGGTGCAGAAGGTATGTCTCTAGGCTGGAAATTACAGGTCTCTGGATGAAGGAAGGGAGTGTGAGGACTTCTGGGACAAAGGACATTTCTCAGGCCACTTTCTGTTGCAAGGTATCCTCAGCTGCTGTGCCCTGGCTTTTCCTTAGAAGAGAAAGGAGCTCAGTTTCTGAGTGGCAGACAGCATTTCCCTGGGCAGTTGCTTGTTGTGGCTGCATCCTTGCTCACTGGCTGCCCTGCCGCCTGGTGTGTGTAGACTGTGAAAGGAACTGCAGCCCTTGGGCTTGAGGAGCACTTCCCAGGCCAGGGGCTTGTGGTAGTGCCTCCTCCCTGTGATGTTCTCCTGACCCATGGTGCCTGTAGGAGGGAAAGGGGAGTCTATTTCCTATGGGAACAAAGAATGTGTGTTGGAATCGCGTCAGCTGATGCCTGTACTAGGGGACAGAGGCGGCTGCAGGCCCAGTTCAAAGCCAACCCTTTATCCACCTCTAGTCACCCACAGGCTCCTTGCTGATGCCCCTGCAGGCACTGCTGGCTGACCTGGTGTCATCCCAGGAGGAATGAGCCTGCCAGGCCTCTTTCTCTTGTTGGTCTGGGGTGGGGACACCAGTCCTGAGTTGTCTCCTCCTGTCGGTGGGACCATAAGACCCTATTCTGTGCTGCCCCTTCAACCACGGTCCTGGGTCTGGGCCCAGAGTGCTCTCCTCTTTCCCCTTTGGGGTTCTTCTATGGTTGCGTCTGTGTCATTTGCAGAGTTTACAGTTGTGCTTGTGGAGATGAGCAGAGATGAGTCAATGCTGTCTTGTCTGGACCGGAAACCCAGACGCTCAGTTTTAAGCATTCAGAAATTAAAGGTGAATGTGACTACACCAGTAAAGATGTCAAAATTGCTGCTAAGAAGATAAGGGGCTAGTGCACTGAAAGTAGAAGTTTTGGAATTATTTACATAGAGGTGGTACTGAAGCCAGGCAAATATCAACGATATCTTAGGCACCAATGAAAAGATGGAGCACAGAGAGGCCCAGAAGAAAGTGTCCAAAAAAGTGAAAACTGGTGGCAGAATTATTCCTCCCCTAGCTATTGTTTTGAAGCACATTTGTTATAAACAATGAGTACATAATAGTTCATACAATCAGAAAATATAGAGAAAACAACTTTACAAAGAGCATGTGGAGCCTAAGAAAAAGGGACATATTTTCCGATGTGCATCACCCTTATCAGGTATGTACAAGCAGGAGAGGCTGCTTCCCCGCCTCTGCTAAGATCTCTGAATAAACCTGGACATAAGCTGCAAGAGAACAGAAAGAAAGCAAACCGAAGCAAATTCAAACTAAAGTCAATCCTGCGTCTCTCTCTTCCTAGGAACTTAATCCCTTCTCTGGTCTCCAGTGTGGGAGGATTTTATCCAGAGAGTGAGTTATAAAGCAGGCAATAAAAAGTAAGGACATTTCTAAACACATTCAGCCTTCACCTCTTGTCCACGGGCTCACCCTCACTGCATACCCTAAAACTGACTAAGAGATGTGGCCACGATGTCAGCTGACATCTGAAAAACACTGCCTTCCATTTGCCTCCATGAGAAGCGAGATGATTATGAGTAAGACCTCGGTCTGGTGCCCAGCATGGATCCTGGTTCATTGGAACAGTCCGAGGCTTCAGATCCCCTTCTCTGCCAAGCCTGCGTTTCTCTGTGCCTCCCGACCCTGTCAGGGTGGGAAGTCTGACAAAATGTCTGGCGCGCTGCAGCTCAGGCACACAGGTCTTGGGACCCCAGGCTTTCAGAGCCGGAGGGACGTCCTCAGACACGGAGTCCTTTCCACTCTCACCCGGGACAACCGAAAGAACCCACTGCAAAGGCAGCCACAGAGGGTGATTCTGCCACGGCCAGTCTGTCCTCTGGATATCAGATCGGCATCTAATAGATTAGAGTGTGGCAAGGCCAGACCACTATCACAGAACTCCTCTAAAAGCAGTGCTAAAATGCGCTGGATCGTTTTCATTTGTCAAGGATTTTGCTTTAATTTTCTAACACGCTCGGCTTCTCCTTTTCTTTCTAACCCTTTCCAAATGTGGGTGGGGGGTGAGATGTGCAGGTGTCACTGTCCTGGCCCTGCTTAAGAGGGGGTGTTCCTTGTGGGGGACTGGGAGGCAAACAGGAGGAAGGAGGAAAGGGCCTTTAAGAGCTGCTACCTACCCTGCGGGAGTCTCTGGAATGTGCGCGGGGCCGGGCCGTGAACGCCGCGCCACTGCCCAAGCGCTCTGCGTCCAGTGCTCATTCCACACAAGGAAACCCTCAGAGGAAGTCCTACGGGTGCGTGTGTTGGGGAGCGGAGTGACAGAGTGAGCCACTGAGGCCAGAGCCCCGCAGACACCAAGCTCTTTATTTACCTAGGGTTCTGACTAACCAGAGGCGCGGAGCTGCCCACTTTCTGATAAGGTGACTAAGGGCGTCCTGCCTGGGCTTGAAGCCGTAGCCCTGTTTCCCCTCCGCAGCCCGTGCGCCCCCCGGCCGCCCCTCCCGCGCCGGCCTCTGGTGGGTGTTCCTCGGGGCAGGATGCCGGTCGGGAGCAGAGGAAACAAAGCTGCTCCAGCGCGCGCCGCCCGGGCAGCCGCGTGGCAAGTCCCTGCACCGCGGCTCCCTCCGACATGCCCAAACCTTCTAAGGAGCCCCGCGCCTCTCGGCCGGGCGGCGGCGGCGCGCGGGGCCCACGCTCGGAGGAGGGCCGGGCCGGGTAGGGCGTGCAGGTACTTTCATGCGGACGCCCACGCGTACGCCAAGTGGGTGTTTAGCTGGGGGCGAAGCCTGGGCATTCCATGCGTTTACATTCTTCCCGAAGAAGGCAGGTGCCCTTGAGAGCCTTCCTAGGCATTCTTGGTGCTGAGCGGCCCCCTAAGTCCACTCTCGCTCCCTGTGCACTCTACATGCATCTCTGGCACACTTTCATCTTCACACGCAGCACACACGCCTCTTGGAACTGGCGGGCAAAGTCTCACTTAAAATTCATGGACCAGCCAAATCGCATTTTTCTTCTCCCCCGCCCCCCTCCGCCCCAAAGATAATTTGGAACATCATGAGAACTAGGTAGCAGATATAAACATCCGAGCAGGTAGTTAACTGGGCCTCTTATGGCATTTTTTAACTAGCTTCTAAATAACTTGGCTTTAGCATGAGCTACATGTATTTCTTTAAAAATCTACCTTTTAAAAGCTCTTCATAGGATTCCTGTGAGGTTGGCAAAGAAAAACAGATATTGTCTCCAGTTTGTGAATAGAAAAGTTGAGGCTCAAAGAGGTAACACTTGTTTGTCCTGCAGTATTTCACACATGCTTAGTAAAGACAGGCATGAAACATCCTCCTCACTGGGGTGCCCCAGAGCTGAATTCCATGGAAACTGTTGACTCTAGTCCACCACAGTTCAGTGGAGAACGTCCCTGTCAGTGTTACAGGGCTCTGCTGCAGGACATTTGACTTAGAAACGGATGCACAGCATCCAAACACCCCTGCAGCTCCCCAGCCCGGAATCCCTGCTCCCACCTCCCGCCCCCACCGGCCGTCTCCACAGCCCTCACATTATTTTCTGGCCAGGGCCATCCCCGAGGTCAAAGTTCTCCCCATTTGCTACAGAAGGACATCCCATAGTTAGGTCCCCCACCCCTACAGTCACTGCCATCAACAGAGCCCCGATCAGGGGACCCACCCACTTTCCCACTTGGCTCCTGCAGGCGTCTCGTCCTGGGAATGCTTGGGGGGGCTGCCCAGCTTCCATAAGGTCCACCTGTGTCCTGCCTCCCTTCCCACTTCCCTGTCCAGTGCTGGTGCCACTGGAATCTGGTGCTCCGGGCAACTGCAAATAGGGTCTCACTATGCTTTGGATTAAATGGGAATGCATGGGCTAAACTGGGAGGATAGCCACAACCAATAACATCATTTCTATGAGAAAATGAATTCTGCTTCCAAACAACCAATTTACAAATTCACTTTGGGATCCTGATGTGTTCATAAGTTGCAGAATCCCTGTGATAGAAGCTGAATGAATAACTATTTTGTTCAGCAAAGTTGACCGCTTATTAAATATTACTTGTTGAAAAGAAAGCACGGCCATTAAAAAGGCAGATAGTGTATTTCCTTTGCGAATTCTTGTTTGGGCTGTTTTCATGTGAAACCAGATCTCTGTGACTCTGTTTCCCCCTCACATCTTGAACTGAAAAAATCAGTGGCTTGGTGTTGATTTTAAAACTTATGGCCAGGCATGGTGGCTCACACCTGTAATCCCAGCACTTTGGGAAGCTGAGGCTGGTGGATCACTTGAGGTCAGGAGTTCATGACTAGCCTGGCCAACATGGTGAAACCCTGTCTCTACCAAAAATGCAAAAATTAGCCAGGCATGGTGGCTTGAGCCTGTAATCCCAGCTACTCTGGAGGCTGAGGCAGAAGACTCGCTTGAACCCCGGAGGTGGAGGTTGCAGTGAGCCAAGATCACCACTGCACTCCAACTTGGGCAACACAGGGCGACTCTGTTTCAGGAAGAAAAAAAAAAAAAAAACTTATCAGGCACCAACTTGCTTATTACATAAGCTGAGCATTTTTCTATCTGTTTCTTCGGCAGGAACAGACAAAAACTGGAAATACAAAGTCCCCTTAGTGGCAAGTTATGACAAAAGAGCTGGAGTTGAATATTCATGGGAAGATCTTTCCCTGCAAATCCTACACAGTTTCATCCATTAAGTAACTACACACGTGACATATCCAGAGGTCTGTTGAATCTCAGGGAGCTTCTACCTGGCTACTGAAAATACAACTGGCTGCGAGAGCCATGGGCATGAGAAATCATTGGCCAGGTGCCAGAGAGGCATATACCTGCTCTTGCCAAACTAAGAACTGCTCAATCACGTGGGACAACGAGAAAGCATCTTGGAGACTTGAATAGAACTGAGGAAGATGGAAGATCCATTGTATTTGAACAAATTTGATCAGTTTCCTGAAGCCAGTCAATTCTTACAAGCAGTAAATCCAGTACAGAGCCTGAGGAAATTAACTTTGGTTTTACTCAAGAAAAAAAATACAAAAATAAGAACCCATTCTGCAAACTCTAAAGATGTCAAATGCAACATAAGTTTTAGAAATGTACTGAGAGTAATTTTTCTCCACTGTAATAAGGGAAATTATGTCAGGCTGACACTAATGTCATCAGCACTGATGCATTGCTTTGTACCAACTACTGTAATCTGCCACTCATTAGAAAATTCAGTGGCATGGTGACCAGCACACTCTAATTCTCCAGCTTCATGATCTTTCGCAAACTAAAAGGGAAGGCAGTCCTGCAAGGAGGAAGCACTGGGCGTCCTTAATCTTCTCTGGGTTTTTCTTTAAAAAAAATAAAATAAAGTTTGTTCTTAGTGTTACTATTCAGAAAATATTTTTTTAGCAACATACGGACACAGCTGTTTGCCTTTGGTATAGTTTTCAACTTGAAGTAAATTACATTTTCCTTCATAAGGGGGCAACTTTCTACTCTTCTGTTAAAGCAGAAGTCAAATAATTACAAATTGATAATAAACATGTCTAGAACTGTCTTCTCCAACCTAAAGTACAAGAGATACTGTCCATGACCTCCGCTCTTATTTGGTCTTTCATTTTTTTAGGAGAGAACTTTCATATGTTCCAAAGTATGAAGTTAATGCATAAACACCTTCTAGGTTTCAGTACTCTTCATTTAGTTTGAAAAACAAGAAGAAGGAAATAAATGAAAATACTCCCAATTTAAATTGCTCACTCTATGTGTAGGAAACAAAAATTACTATAAGGCAGTCTATTGACTGTGTAACAATAAAAAGGACAGTAACTATACTAAAATGAGTTGTCTAGGCCAATGAATGTGGAAACTTTGATCTGTTTTCCACCTTTAAAACATCTATCTATCTATCTATCTATCTATCTATCTATCTATCTATAATGTATGTCATTACATATATATAAAAGATATGTGTGTGTATGTATATATGCCTTTAAATATATGGCAGTGCCATCTAACAGGACCTCTTGCAGTAATGAAAGCACTCCATAATGCATATTGTCCACTGTGGTACCCATTAGTCACAAGTGATGACTGAGCATGTGAAAAGTGGCTAGTCCAACCAAAGAATTAAATTTTCAATTTAATTCCATTTTAACTTATTTAAAATTAAATAGCCACATGTGGCTAGTGGCTACCCTGTTGGAGAATTCATCTTTATAGTATAATAGGGCAACGAAAGGGATTAAAATGTGATTTGTCTGAGTGTCAGAAAACCCTATATAGAAGAAACAACAAACAAGAGGTGTGAGGTGGAGGTGGGGGCTGGGGGCAGAGCAAATAAAGTTAGCAAGCCCTTCTTGAACACTCACCATGCAGGGGGACTGAAGGTGCTGTTGGGGGCAGACTTTGCCCAAAGCACAACCAAGAGATGGTGTTTCACCAGTGCACAGCTTAAGTACAAAGCCTCAAGGATGGAAAGGAGATCACAAGATAATACCTTATAATTTGCCAAACAAAATAAGTAGGTGGGAAGGAGATCAGGATCACTTTGGGTTCAAAAATCCCAGAAGAGTTGAGGAGGTGATGACCAATGAAGATGTGTGGGTGGGGCCTCCAGGAGAGTAGAACAAAGCAGTGTGAGTCCAGCACAGAGAGGAGAGTCAAGGGGGCCTTGGCAGAGGTGAGAGGTGGCTGGGGGTGCAGCATCTGGGATGCTAATCTGGACAGTGGGACGTTCCTCCTGCCGCCATTTGAAAAGCATGAGGTGTATCTTTTGAGAAACGTGTATCTACTATAATAGCTGCCAGTGGATTTACAGAAAGTGCCAGGGTGTTTTTCATGACAGACTCTGAGGAGCTAGTTTCCTATTCTGCCTCATTTAGCAGATTAAAAATGTCACCATACCCATTGATAAAAGGAAGCATTCTCTGTGTTTCAGTGTGTGTTCAGTCCTCTTAAGGCCACTCTCATTTTTCCCGTAGCCTTCCTTCTCTTACACATTCTTTTGTTACTACTTTCTCCACCTATATAATCGAGGTCCTGTTTCAAAACTGTCCTGGATGCTATAACTAAAGTTCTCTTGCTAGAATTGGACAATGTGGATAAAAATCTTCTTACAGATAGAAATTCTTCAGGCGAAAGAAGGAGGACTTCATGTTTTAAACACCAAAAGCAACAGCAACAAAAGCCAAAATTGACAAATGGGATCTCATTAAACAAAAGAGCTTCTGCACAGCAAAAGAAACTACGATCAGAGTGAACAGGCAACCTACAGAATGGGAGAAAATTTTTGCAATCTACTCATCTGACAAAGGGCTAATATCCAGAACCTACAAAGAACTCAAACAAATTTACAAGAAAAAAACAACCCCATCAAAAAGTGGGCAAAGGATATGAACAGACACTTCTCAAAAGAAGACATTCATACAGCCAACAGACACATGAAAAAATGCTCATCATCACTCGCCATCAGAGAAATGCAAATCAAAACCATAATGAGATACCATCTCACACCAGTTAGAATGGCAATCATTAAAAAATCAGGAAACAACAGGTGCTGGAGAGGATGTGGAGAAATAGGAACACTTTTACACTGTTGGTGGGACTGTAAACTAGTTCAACCATTGTGGAAAACAGTGTGGCGATTCCTCAAGAATCTAGAACTAGAAATACCATTTGACCCAGCCATCCCATTACTGGGTATATAACCATATAATTATAAGTCATGCTGCTATAAAGACACATGCACACGTATGTTTATTGCAGCACTACTCACAATAGCAAAGACTTGGAATCAACCCAAATGTCCATCAGTGACAGACTGGATTAAGAAAATGGGGCACATATGCACCATGGAATACTATGCAGCCATAAAAAGGAAGAGTTCGTTTCCTTTGTAGGGACATGAATGCAGCTGGAAACCATCATTCTCAACAAACTATCACAAGAACAGAAAACCAAACAACGCATGTTCTTACTCACAGGTGGGAATTGAACAAAGAGATCACTTGGACACAGGAAGGGGAGTATCACACACTGGGGCCTATTGTGGGGAGGGGGGGGACAGCATTAGGAGATATACCGATACACCTAATGTAAATGACGAGTTAATGGGTGCAGCACACCAACATGGCACATGTATACATATGTAACAAACCTGCACGTTGTGCACATGTACCCTAGAACTTAAAGTATAATAATAATAAATAAAAATAAAATAAAGAAAGAGGAGAGAGTTAACATGTACCAAGCACCTACCCTGGGGTACATGCTAGGCCTGGCATGGTATGTGTGAACACAGCATCATGTATTCCAGGACCATAAGGAAAACACCTACCCTTCCCCATCAAAACAAAAACAAAAACAAAAACTGAGCAGCTTGTCGAAGGACACAGTCCTCACTAGGAGCAAAGCTGGGGCTGGAACTCAAATTAACTGTGGAGTTCCTGCAGCTCCAGGAGCTTCAGCAAGGCGCTGGCCTCTCTGGTGCTCACTTCTAGGATAGCTGTAATGTGAACCTACAGGGTGGGGATGAGTATACTTTCCAATCACACACCACCAGGGTGCTGCCAGGACCACGGAAAGCCTGCACCCAGGGCCCCTCAGGCCTCTGCCTTCCAGGGAGACAGTCAGAGTGGCAGAAAACAACACAGACAGTTGTGGGGCTTCCAATGAATTCCATGAAAGGTAATTGGCTTTTTATTCCAGTGTCATCTGAATTCTTTAAAATAGTTTTTCTTGAATAGATGGTGGAACAAATCTCAGTGCTTTTCAATAGGAACAGCCTGAATCTCCACCTTTCGTGCTCTAACTGCCTCCCAGGTAACTGGAATGTGAGGCTAAGCTGACACCCACACCGCTTCTTTCAGGCAGGACAGCAGAGCTAGTTTCCTACTTTCCAGCTCTAATTCAGACCTAGAAGACATCTTGCCAACAGGGCAGGCCCATCCTCCCCGTCCCGGAGCACAGGCGAGGTGTTGCCTGCAGCACGCTGTGCCGCCAGTGACCACGCACTCAGGAATGCAGACACCTGCAAGAGCAGGAACAGAAAACAACAGTCACCTGTCTCACCTGATCCACCCAGGTGGGCGGGGGCATGGGGCTTGAGGCTGGTCAGGACTTGGAGCTAGGCTCCTGCCCGTGGACAGGAGGAAGGGGAAGGCCACATCTGCAGGTGTGGAATGCCAGGCTGGCCCCAGCCTGACGCCCTAGACCAGGAGGGAGAGGGGCATGCTCCTCTTTTGTGACCCTCTTGCATCATGAAATCACAGTGACTAAAGGTGGCCTCCAGGACAATAATCTGTTGTGGGCTTGTTTGAACACTGATGCCATTTTGCCTCCCTGGAAAACCCTGCTCTGTCACCCCCAAGGAGTCAGCCTTAAGGGCTGCATCTTCTTAGTAAATGGTGGAACAGAGCTAAAACAAAGGGGGAAGAGTGATGTTACTGTTCTACCCTTCACCTTGCTCCACCAGTACACTGAAGGCAGAGCTCTTCCTCTTGTAAAAACAGTACTCAGGCCAAAAAATACATATATACATGTGTATATACACACACAAAAAATGCATATCCATACATAAGTATGCACATGCATACACACTCACACATGCATGCATAGACACACACATACACACACATGTACATGCATATACCTATATACACACATACACATGTGCATACACATACACACACATGCACACACAAACATATATACACACAAACACACATACACACATATACATGCATACACAGATAGACACACACACGTGCATATACATATATTACACAAACTCACCAACCACTCACACACACACTGCACGTGCATATGTATAGCCCTTGCCCAGCCCCAGGTGCATTTCCCAAAGGTGTCATCACTTATATGGAAGAGGAAGGAAGGAGAGCTGGGTGGAGACACCTCACTAGGATCTAGGTGGAGCAGGGGTGAAGAGGGAAGGCATCCTCCCTGCCCATGCCACAGGGCACCCTGACTTGGTGGCAGCAGATCCTAGACCCAAGGGTGAAGCTGTGCCCTGCATGCCCTGGCTCCAGTCACTGCCCCAGTAGGTGGAGCTGAGACCTCTCAGGCTGTGTCCTGATGGTTCTGGGGACCCTGCATCACCTGCAACCTATCATACCCTCCTGCAAGCAAGCCCTCCAAACAAAGCTGCTCACCAGGCTACATGTAGACTCCACGTCTCCTTTAGGCCCTGCTATCAACATAACCTTCACATGAACTTGAGTACTGCCTTTACTTTTCATTTTTTTTCTCAGTGATTTCTTGAACAAATCATTATGCTGGTAAAATGTCAAATGCTGTTTTCCTTGGCAGATACAGAGCTTGCGGGGAGGTGGGAGAGAAAGTTACATTTCTAGCACCCTTTTTGAACATTGCGGGGGATAATTGGGACATTAAACAAGACAGTCACTAAGCGGGGACACTCAGGGAGGCCTGTCAGCCACAGCAGGCACATTTCCCTGTCACTCAGGGACGCTAGCGCCTGCTTCCTTCCCCCGTTGCCGCAGGACTCCTCAAGGAAGTGCTGACCCTACACAGACCATTTGTGCTTAAAAAACTTAAATCACTGGAAGCCAACAAAGCAAATCTGAAAATGGCTGAGAAGAGGCAGAGCTCCAGCCTTGCCCTAAGTGGCCCTGGAAACCTCCCCAATGGTGCCATGCCTGGAGGTGGAAAGGATTTCTCTGAGAGTTTGCCTGCTTGTGGAAGAAACCAGGGTATTGTCTCCTGCTTACCCTAGGCTCTCTGACCCCTGCCTCAGGGAACTGCAGTGACTTGCTGGCCCTCTGCTTCTGCAGGAATCCTTTCTGTTAGAATTTGCATTGCTATGAACATCTCGAAAAATCTCTTCTCATTCCCCCTTTGACAATTCAAGCACAAAGTCTGTCATGGAAATACTGTTGAAGACTCTTCTCTTTTGCTGTTGGCAGGGCACACTCTGCCATCTGAAAAGAAGAGCACCCTGGCCATTCTCCACATTTTCCATGTGGGGCTGAAGGTGCCTGAAGAAGAGACTTTCTCACACTGGATGCTTTGTCCTCCTCTGACTCCAACGGGCCACAAAATCTTCCAGGAAAACCCTTTTCAGTACCACTTCCCTGCCGCCACTTGCAGTGGGTGCATCCACTTGAGGGGATGTTCCTAAGAAGGCAGGGTATTAAATCTTACTTGAGCATAGACCCCTGCATGGGAGGCATAGCTAAGAATGTCACAGTAAGAAGCAGCGTTCACCAGGACTCACTGCAGCTCCTGCAAAGTGCTACCATGCGCTTCTCAAAACCCCACAAGCATGAGTGTGATGCTGGCAGGAAGCCCCAGGCTTCTCTTTTATGACATCTGCTCTGGGGAGCAGGACCCCTTTTCTTTGTCTCTTAAAGGTAACTGCAAACTCTCAGACAGAAAAGAAGAGAGGACTATGGGACCTTCCTCCTGGAACATGCTTTAATTCACCAGGCGCATGTACAGAAGATCACTGGTAACCAACATGAATACGGTTCTTTAAGATACACAAAGCAAGCTTACAAACACCTTCTTCTTCTTCAGGACTTCAGAATTCACCTTCTGCCCTCCTCTCCCAAGCTGTTTCTCCACCTGGATACTGTTATCAGTGGGGTGGCCATATCAAAGCAGTTTCAACATTCTAAGTTCTTCCATGGAAGCCACCTGCAGTGGTCAAAGATTGGGAACTTTTTTTTTCTCTGCCACCTGTTCACCCTGCAATGCTCACAGAAAAGGAGAGCATCTACTTAGCCTTTGCTGCGTGGAGACACCATTACTACAAGACTGAGTTGACCCTTTTGTATCCCGCTGTAAGAAGAGCAATGCAGAAATGCCTTCCAGGACACCCAACGCTGGGCTCCACCTGCATGTAGATCACAGTGCTCCTCGAAGCAATAAAACAAACACCTGAGGCACCCAATACTGAGCTGTGATCTCCAGCCCTGTGCTCCACACCCCACTAATCAAAGATGGCTTGTGGAAAAGCAAGAAGAAGGCATCAGCTGTGACATGCCACACCGTGCTGTGAGCCGAACACTGACGCAGTGGCTTGTGGACCAGCAGCTCCAGCATCTCTTGAGACACACACTCTGTGAGCAACCCCGCACCCACAAGTGCCCTCTTTGAAAAGCACCATGATGCCACCTGGAATACCCCACATAACTCCACACCATGCTCGCCCTGTGGCCACCGAGTAGCAGTACAGCCTCCATGGGAGGCTCTGAGTTCTGCACCCTCCCAACTGAGGGGACAGATGGAATGAACAGCATGCATTCCTGAACAATTTCTTCAAGTCACCTAACACCGTTCTTTATTAGTCAGTGTCCTCCAGAAAAATGGAAACAATGGATATGGAGAGAGAGAGTCAGATTTATTTTAAGGAATTTGCTATGGCCATTGTGGCGGCTGCAGGTCTGAATCTTCATGGCAGTCTGGCCAGCGGGAGACCTGCGGAGGAGCCGGTGTTGCAGCTCCTGTGCTAAGGCAGAGTGCTGGCCGAGCTCCTTTTCCTCTGGGGAACTCAGTCTTTGCTTTTAAGGCCTTCAGCTGATTAGATGAAGCCCACCACATCATGGAGTGTAATTTGCTTTGCTGAAAGTCTACTGATTAAAATGCTAATCTCATCTAAAAATATCCTCACAGAGACATCTAGACTAGTGTTTGATCAAATACGGGGGTACCATGGCTGATGCATAAAGTTAGGTGGAACAGCACGCTAAAGCCCGTCATCACTGCATATTCCATGGAAAAGCAGCGAAGTGCTCTTGAAGGTGGCCACACTGTGCTCTCCACCCACCCGGTCACAGTGGCTGCAGGTGGTGCTGCTGTCTCAGGAGAACCAGGACTCTGCACCCTCCGCACTCTCACAAGGGGATGCTCAGCAAGGACATAGGGTCACCTTAGATGCAGAACCCTGTGTGACAAGCCCCAGTCTTCTCAGCATGCTCCACAGAAACATTGCTTAGGCACCACAGGATACCCAGGGTCTGCCCTGGGGGCTCTGCACTCCCAAAACTCAGTGTGGACAGAGCAACAGCAGAATGAACTAGCTGGGAAGCCCTGCACTGCAGGCCAAAGTCCAAGAATCCTGTTGTTGCCACTGAACCGCAGTGCTGGCCCCAGCTGGGACCCAATACACACTCCATCAGCTCCAGCTGCAGGAGATCGAGGGCACTGAAGGGTGTGCTCAGCACCCACGCTGCTACAAGGGGTCCCATCGCAGCAGGCGGGTGTGAACAGGGACACTCCACTCACTGCAATCAAGCCACAGCAGTCGCACCTGGCCTGCCCCACCTCCGTCGCCATGGGACCTGCAGACCAGCGGCATCACCATGGCCTGGCAGCTTGTCACTAGCCTGAATCCCACCGTAGAGTTAGTGAACTGTGTTTTGCTTTTACAAAACCCCTGGTCACAGGGGTTTAAGGTGCGCCTCCTAAATCAGAGGTCCACTCATCTTTCAGGTTCCCAGACTGTTGACCCTCTCTAGGGATGGATTACTCTAGAGGGTCCCCAGAAGAATGGTATCAAATAGTAAAGAGAGCTGCTCAGCCAACAGCAGCTCACGGCTTGGTGAAGTCAGGGATTTAAAGCACGCAGTTTCTTTGAAAAGACATTTGCAGTGGAGACTCTGTTAAATCTTATAATAAACTACATTGTCCAATTAAACTAAAAATAATCCAAGGACTTTGCATGGCAGCTCTGAAGATGTGTCATAGACATCACTGGGTAATGAAATATCACCCACTTCTGCCTGGGAATTTCTCCCTGAACACCTCCCCACTATACAGACACAGACACTGCTATCACCCATCAGTAGCAACAGTTTGTTATGGAATCTCAGGTGCTGGCCAGATGACACACTCATCTCTACTCTTCCCCACATCCCTACATTTTACAGAAGAAGAAACTAAGGGACAGACAGTTCAGGGAATTGCTGAATGTAGCTCTGTTCTCAAAGCACTGTCATAGGGACTTGATTTGAGAAAACATGAACACACTTTTCTCTTTTGCATTTTGGTATTTCTAACCTTTCCTTTGTCACTCAACCCCAAGAGGACAGGAGTTCTGTGGGTAGAGGAAGACACTTAATATCATTCAGAGGCTACACAGAGAGAAAGAAACTTGGATGTGGCTCACCCTTGACTCTTGCAAGCACAGCAGGACTTTGCAGCAGGATAATAGATGTGCGAGTCAGCCTGTGTCATACTGACTATGTTCCACATTCCTCACGCACCTCAGGAACCCATCCGAGGGTTCCACTAATGGCCCGGGACAGGGGCTCATAAGGCCCGAGGCCCCAGGGGAAGAGCAGACATATCTACATGTTGGTTCAATGAGAAAATGAGAACCCAGTTAGGGAGGCTGAGGCCCCAGCTTTCATTCATTGAGTAAAGACAACACAGGTCTCGGTGACCATGCTTGGCCATGGCTGCTGGTGGTGCAGGTAGAGGAAGCCTGGCCTAGGGGTGGTCACGGGGCTTTCCATCTCCCTTATCTGGGCCTTGGCCTGGCGGAGGGTCAGCACAGGCGACTTTCAGATAACTGAGGGGAATTCTAGAACAGAGGTGCTTTTTGCTTATTTAGGGGTTGGAAGGAGATGGCACCCACCAGAAAAACAAAAAGCATATCAACATATGCAGCAGCACTGGGAGGTAGGAGCAGCAGGACTGCTGACAGTGGTGGCCCTGCTCACGGCTCCCAGAAGGGACCCTGATGGCAACTCAAAGTGTTCACTATCCCTAGGATGGGCCTGAGAAGTGGCCAATCAGTTGGAATGTTAGGAGGGGCATCTGGGTGAGGCCTGTGGGGCCGTGCTAGAGATATATTTATGTATGTAATGTGAATAATATGCATTTATTATAATAATAGCTGCTTTGGCCAGTGGCGCTGTTCCTAGAGACCCTGTTTGCTCTGACAGACAGTATCTCCAGCTCATAACACTCTGTACTCTCTGTACTTGTCATAAATAGATGCTAAGTAAATACTTTCCAGCTAATCACATTTTTATTTACTAGTAAAACACTTGCTCTCTTCCTGTCCCCGCTAGATAAATGAGAAATATATTTGAAGTATAATACACCAATTTTAAGGGTTACCAAATGATTAGGCTTCTTAGACCATTTGCACCATCTGGCTCTGAATTAATTAAAGGTAGTTATTATTGGTTGGAGTTTTAAAAGTGTAGTTATGGCTGGGCATGGTGGCTTACTCCTGTAATCCCAGCACCTTGGGAGGCCAAGGCGGGCAGATTACCTGAGGTCAGGAGTTCAAAACCAGCCTGAGCAACATGAAGAAACCCCGTCTCTACTAAAAAAAAAAAAAAAAAAAAAAATTAGTTGAGCATGGTGGCGCTTGCCTGTAATCCTAGCTACTCAGGAGGCTGAGGCAGGAGAATCACTTGAACCTGGGAGGAGGAGGTTGCAGCGAGCCAAGATCACGCTGTGGCACTCCAGCCTGGGCAACAGAGCAAGACTCCATCAAAAAAAGAAAAAAAAAAAAAGCACAGTTATGTGGTGGTTGCATGCACTAAAGCCCTCTTCAACACAGTAAATAATACTGCTCCTCTAACATTCTGTCTTAATCCCAATGCTCAGGTGTTGCCTGTGATTGGAACATGGTGTGCCTGCCTTTGGCTTTCATGTCAGCGCTCTCACAGTGGAGGTGACGCTGTACCTGGTGAGCCGTCATGTGTGTGTGCTGTGGTCCCCCAGTTCCACTCACCCTTTCCCCTCTTTCCCTGCTCTGCCTAGCCCATGGCCTCTCCTCCCAGCGGGTCCCACAGATTGCCTGCATTTGGCCAGATCTCACAGTGTCCACACCCACTGTGCCCATCCCCATCTACGGCACCTGATTCTGAAAGGAGCTGGTGTGGCTGGTCTGGGCAGCTGCATTCAGCCCCAGTCCCTGGCCTCCTATGCAGCTCTGTCAGGTCCCAGGTCCACTCGCCGACTGTATTCCCAGGCTCTAGCTTGATCTGAACCCACGGCCCCTCAATTACGTGTTCATTATCCCTGTAAATGCACCACATGAACGAGGGGCTGAGAATAACACAAACTTGTTGTCTCCCAGTTGCAGAGGTCAGAAGCCCAACACGGGTCTCACTGGGCTGAATTTGGGGTGTTGGCCGGGCTTTGGTGCCTTGTTATGGCCAGTAGGTAGTGAAGACGGCATCTGAACCTGTGAGTCTGAGCCGTGATCTTCTTGTCCCTCCATCTTTATTGAGGTATGCCTAACAATAAAACACTGTGTACATGCAAGGAGCACGACATGGTGCTTTGATATGTGATTGCCACAATCCAGTTACTTCACATATCACCTCACATAGTATGATTTGTGTATGTCTGTGTGTGTGTGTGTGTGTGTGTGTGTGTGTGTGTGTGGTCAGAACACTTGAGATCTATGCTCTTTGCAAATTTCAAGTATGCAATGGGGTATTATTAACCACTGTCACCATGCTGTGTGTTAGGTTTCCAGAACTGAACCTTTGCACCCTCTGACCTACATTCCCCTACACTCAGTCCCTAGCAACCAGCACTCCACTCTGCCTCCATGAACCTGACTTTTCTAGATTTTGCATAGAAGTGAGATCAGGCATTCCTTGTCTTACTGTGTCTGGCCCATCTCACATGGCACAATGCCCTTCAGATTCATCCATGTTACTACAAAGGCAGAATTCCCTTCTTTTTTACAGCTGAATAATACTCCATTGTGCAGAGGTATCTTATTTTCTTCATCCATTCATCCACCAACAGGCACTTAGCTTGATTCTGTAGCTCAGCTCTTGTGACAGTGCTGCCGTGAGCATGGAGTACAGTAGAGGCTGCAGTAAGCTGAGATCGCACCACTGCACTCCAGCTTGGGTGACAGAGTAAGATACTATCTCAAAGAAAAATAAAGAGAGAGAGAGAGAGAGAGAGAGAGAAAGGAAGGAAGGAAGGAAGGAAGGAAGGAAGGAAGGAAGGAAGGAAGGAAGGAAGGAAGGAAGGAAGGAAGGAAGGAAGGAAAGAAAGAAAGGAGGGAGGGAGGGAGGGAAGGAAGAAGGGAAGGAAGGAAGGGAGGGAAATTACTGGCTTTGGATTTTAAATAGATGTAAAACTAAAGGCAAGAATTTCACTCTTTTTTCTTTCTATGAATTTTTGTTATGTCCTCTCTTCATCAGTATAATAAAACTTGGCTACAACGTCTAGTTTTAATGAGAGAAAGACTTTGGGACAAAATGGAAATACTGAAATAGAAAAATATGTAGGATGATGTTTAAAAATGCTTTTATATTAAAGGATGAATGAAATATGGGGAAGAATAGATATTTTTCAATACACAAATATTTAGAAAATTTAGATTGTATGCATTCTCTTCTAAGAAGTCAGCTGAGAATGAATTTCAGCCAAATAAGAAAATAAAATGAAGGGAGAGGAAGACATGATATACAGAAAATAGTGGATCCCACCAGGGATACTGATTCCATTCCCTTTATATACACAAACGCTGGATTGCTGGACCATATGCTAGTTCTCATTTTAATTTATTTGGGAACCTCCATACTGTTTTCCATGGGACTGTACCAATGATATTCCAACCAACAGTATATGAAGGCTCCTTTTTTCCCATATCCTTGCCAACACTTATTTCCTGTCTTTTGGATGATAGCCATTCAGACAGCTGTGAGGTGATACCTCATGGTGGTTTTGATTTGCATTTCCCTGATAATTAGTGATGTTGAGCACCTTTTCATATACCTGTTGGCCATTTATACATCCTCTTTTAATAATGTGTATTTTTATTTTTTAATTATTATAAAAGTAATATATGTACATGTAACATATCAAATAGCACCCTGGGCAACACAGCAAGACCCTGTCTCTGCAAAACAATTTTAAAAATTAGCTGGGTGTGGTGGTGAGCACCTGTTGTCCCACATGCTCAGGAGGCTGAGGTGGGAGGATTGCTTGACCCCAGGAGGTCAAGGCTGCAGTGAGCCAAGGTCGCAACATTGCACTTCAGCCTTTAGAGATACTGTCTCTAAAAAATAAAATAAAATAAAATAAAATAAAATAAAATAAAATAAAATAGAATAGAATAGAATAGAATAGAATAGAATAGTACAAAAAAGTTCTAAAGAAAAACAACAGACTCTGGCTAGACTCCTCCCTCCTTATCCCAGCCTCATTTTTAAGGAAAACTATCTCAAATGTTTCCTGTCATTGTTACTTTGTTTTATTTCTCTTCATAGTGACCTCCACAGACCTAGATAATATATGCATTCCTCTCTTTCTTATTTATATTTTTAGACAATATTCATTGACTTTCTTGTAAGACGTAAGAATTAAGCTCATATACACTCCCACCTGCTGCTTCTCAGTTTTGAAATGTGTATGTTGGTTCCTCTGCTGATTATCTGTATTTAAATGTCTGTTTCCTTTCTTCATCAACTGTACGCTGCACATCCTGACATCCCCCCCCACACTTTAGGATGAAAATAGATGTGAATGTCCCTATTATTCCCACCCATCTGCACCCCCTGGAGCTGCCATGCACTTCCTCTAGGTCTGTACCACCAGCCAGTCTCTGTTACTTTGTTCATGGGAGGACTCCGAAGATTGAAAACCAATAAGCAGCTTTGACAGTCTTATCATTGTGTAAATACCACTCACAGAGGCAATCAGTAGGCCAGAAACTCTTTCTTTTTCTGAATCTAGTGTCTCAACATCTGGGCCACACAAATTCTATTTCTGTCTGTCCTCAAGATCAAATGGAATCTCTCTTCTAAGATAATATTTCTTTTTTGAACGTTCTCCATTTTCATTCACTCCACATTTGAGCAATAACTTTCAGATACAGGTTTTCTTTATGCAAAGTTCTAATTACCTTCTTTTTACCTGAGTTATTTGCCTTATTACAACTGCATGCTTCCTTACGCTCACATCATGCTTTCTATTTTATCAAGTTCCTCTCTTCCCAGGAGACTCCCCTCCTGAAGATACTTTCTTCCTACTCTGTCTTGTAAGACGCCTCCCGAGCTGGAAGTCAGCCTCTTCCAGACGCATCCCTCTACTGCACTCCGGGCAGGAGCGACTATTTTCTGTATATCGTGTCTTCCTCTTCCTTCATTTTGTTTCCTTATTTTGCTGAAATTCATTCTCAACTGACTTCTTAGAGGAGAATGCACGCAAGATACAATCTACATTTTCTAAATACTTGTGTAGTGAAAAATATCTATTCTGCCCCATGTTTTATTCATCCTTTAATATAAAAGCATTTTTTTTTTTTTTTTTTTTTTTTTTTTTTTGAGACGGAGTCTCGCTTTGTCGCCCAGGCTGGAGTGCAGTGGCCGGATCTCAGCTCACTGCAAGCTCCGCCTCCCGGGTTTACGCCATTCTCCTGCCTCAGCCTCCCGAGTAGCTGGGACTACAGGCGCCCACCACCTCGCCCGGCTAGTTTTTTGTATTTTTAGTAGAGACGGGGTTTCACCATATTAGCCAGGATGGTCTCGATCTCCTGACCACGTGATCCGCCCGTCCCGGCCTCCCAAAGTGCTGGGATTACAGGCTTGAGCCACCGCGCCCGGCCTATAAAAGCATTTTTAACCACCATCCTATGTATTTTTCTATTTCAGTAATTCCATTTTGTCGCAGAGACTTTCTCTCATTAAAACTAGACACTGTAGCCAAGGTTTAATATCTTCATGAAGAGGACATCAAAAAAAAAATTCATAGAAATAAAAAAGAGTGAAATTCTTGCCTTTGGTTTTATATCTATTTAAAATCCAAAGCCAGTATTTTTTTTTTTTTTTTTTTTTTTTGGATCAGGTTCTCACTGGAGTGCAGCAGCGCAATCCTAGCTCACTGCAGCCTCTGTCCCTCAGGTTCAAGCAATTCTCGTGCATCAGCCTCCTGCATTGCTGGGATTGCAGGCATGCACCACCACATTTGGCTAATTTTTGTATTTTTAATAGAGACAGAGTTTCACCCTGTTGACGAGGCTGGTCTCGAACTCCTAACCTTAAGTGATCCACCTGCCTCGGCCTCCCAAAGTGCTGGGATTACAGGTGTGAGCCACTACACCCAGTTGAATTTGGCTTTTTCTGATTTTACCATCATTGTGTGAAAATCACAGAGTGCACTTACACACACCCAGATGGTAGCACCTCCTACACACTCAGGCTAGATGGTAGATGCTATTGTTCCTAGGGCACACACTTGTATAGCTACAGCATGGTCCTGTCCTGAATACTGTAACCAATTGTACCAACATGGTAAGTATTTGTGTTTCTAAGCATATCTAAAAATAGAAAAATATGGTATAAAAGATCAAGAATGGGACACCTGTGTAGGGGGCTTACCATGAACAGAGGTGCAGGATGGAAGTTGCCCTGGGTGAGCCAGTGAGTGATTGGTGAAGACCTAGGACACTACTGTACACAGCTATGGGCTTCATAAACACTTTATACTTATGCTACACTAAAATTATTTTTAAAAATTTGTTTATTAAATGGTAAACTAAACTTAGCTTACAATAACTTTTTTACTTTACATTCTTACATTCCTTGAAATATATTTTTAAGTTCTTTAGTAATCGCATTTAGTTTACAACACAAATTGTATTGTACAGATATACAAAAATATTTTCTTTGTATTCTTATTATGTAAGTTTTCTTCTACTTTTAAATTATGCTATTTTTTATTGTTTTTATTTTTTAAACTTCTTTGTTAAGAACTAAGACACAAACACACACAGTATCTTAGGGCTACACAGGGTTAGGATCATCAGTGTCACTGTCTTCCATCTTCTGGGTCTTGTACCCCTGGAAGGTCTTCAGGGGCAGTAACACAGATCTCTATGTCATCTCTATGATAACAATGTCTTCTTCTGGATAACTCCTGAAGGACATGCAAAAGATATTCAAAAATAGCAATTAAGGCTGGGCGCGGTGGCTCATGCCTGTAATCCCAGCTACTCTGGAGGCTGAGGCAGGAGAATTGATTGAACCTGGGAGGCAGAGCTTGCAGTGAGCCAAGATTGTGCCCATTGCACTCTAGCCTGGGCAACAGAGTGAGACTCTGTCTCAAAAAAAAAAAAAAAAAAAAAGCAATTAAAAGTATAACATAGTAAATACATAAACCAGTGACACAGTTGTTTGTCATTATTATCAAGTACTATGGATAGATAATTGCATGTGCCGGACTTTCATATCACTGGCAGCACAGTAGGCTTGCTCACACCAGCATCACTATAGACACATGAGTCAGGCAGTTGCACTCTGACATTTATGATGGCTATTGACATCTCTAAGCCATAGGAATTTTTCTGCTGCATTATAATGTCATGGGACCATGGTAGTATATGCAGCCCATGGTTGACCTAAATGTCACTTTATGGCAAGATGGTATACATATAAAAACAAATGGCAATGGCAATGGTCTTGAAAGCAATGTTTTCTATTAGAGGAGCCAGGCAGTATTAACTGATGCAGGGATCTCCTCTGTAGATGCTTAGCTTCCTCCTGTGCAGGCTGGGTCCTAATCCTCCCTGTAGCAACTGACCTTGAGTCTGGGTCTTTCTAGGAAGGCTACTCTCCAGCCCCCTCCTGGGTATTATGAGGCCGTTCTGTCTTCCCACCCCCACCTGCTTTCCAGAAGGAATCTCATCTCTGCAGGTGAGCTCATCCACCTTCAGCCCTATGCCCAGTCCTGCCCTCAATGTCTGAGCCGTTATGAGTGGCTTCCTTGTGCCCACTCTGCTGTCAGTTTGGGGGTCTCATGAGGAGCTGGAAATAACAGCCTGTGCCTACTCTTCCCCTGTCAACCACACTAACCTTAGCTTTGCTTCTCACTTCTGTTTTGCCATCCCCATTACCATAAGGACTCAAGATTGTGTACGTTTCAAGAGATTGATCTAGATTTTTCACAGCTCCAGAAGGAGAAACAACAGCAAAAAATTCAAAGTATTCATAGTTCATTTTTGTCTTTTCTTTTACTCTTTAATTGTATTTTATATTGGTACTAATTACACATGAGCATTAATATTAGTTCCAACTAAAATGTCCTATCTTTTAACTCAATTAAGTTTTAGATTAATGTGCAAATCTCTCTGAATCACCTCTGACTAGACATGAATATTTCAGAGTGACAGAATTTAAAATTTGTATGTGCGGTTTGGAAATCTGATTATAAAATCAAGCAAAATAACGTACAGTCAACTGTATCTGCAGGTTCCACAACGACAGATTCAACCAATCACAAATTGAAAGTATTTGGAAAAAAATAAAAATATAAACACAACAATAAATACAAACTAAAACTTACACAGTTTAATAACTATTTATATAACATTTGCATTGTATTGGGTATTACAAGTCATCTAGAGATGATTAAATTATATAGGATGATGTGGATAGTTTGTGCAAATACTATGCCATTTTATATCAGGGATTTGAGCATCGAGGATTTTGGTATCTGCAAAGGTCCTGGAATCAATACCTAGGGATGCTGAGAAAAGACTGTAATAATATGTAACTTACTGTATAAAAATATAAATGCAAGTTTGAATTCAATATTATCTCTTATAGGATCTAAAGGTTGACAGCCCAGAATGGACTTTGGAGAAAGCCATAATTTATTGTATTAGTGGGACCTTATTGAATGTGCTTGCAATCCAGTACCAGTTACCACATAGTAACATTTCTTCCTGGGATCATAATATAGATAACGTCAATACCTAGCCCTAAGGATTATACTGCACTTCCCATCCTAACAGAAGGATGTTATCATTGTACTCATTGTGTCGATAAGGACATTGAGGTATAGACAGGGTTAAGTAACTTGTGTAAGATTCCACAGCTCAGATAGGAGAAAATGTGCTTATGTCCAACAACAGAAATGCTAATTCTGTGGGAGGAACTTGAAATGCAATCATCTCTGAGAAAAGCTTTGTTAAAAGACCAGGCATGGGTGGAGACTAGAAGTCGGTTCTGCTCCAGGTTGGTAACCCCAGTTGTCCTCCTGAGTTGCTGAGAGCCCTTTAAGGAGTTCCCAGCTTCAGGTTTTAAGCTTCTATCCACCTCAGGTAAGCTTCTTACCTGAGGATGATGCTATAACACATAGGTTCACTTTGAGACTCAGCCTGGGTCAGTTACAACTTTCCCATTAGATTCTGAGTCAATAGTAACCACATGCGAAACACTAAAAGATATTTTGGAAAGGGATTGTTAGTAGCAGGGCATGATTTCCTGAAACAAACACTTTACAACTGGCTATGGCAAGGGATGTAGGGATCTGCTGAAAACATCCTGTCAAGATATCATTAACTCATCCAGAGCCAGGTGTGAGCTACAACCCCAAATCAAGCTGACCTCTTCTTGCGGCTGCCATTGTTCAAGGTGTTTCTTCAGTCCTATGTTAGCAACATTAGTCCTATGTAAGAAGCATGCATAGTTTTTAAATTCCCAAAAAGGAAAACCTTGACTTATTTTTCATAAAACATAATTTGTTCATGGAAACTATTTTAGGACCTACCTATAAATTATCAAAACCCTGGGTTAGTTAGTGCAAAATTTGAGTTAGTGTCATGGATATAAAATCATTACTTTGAGAAAGTACATAATTACATGGAACAAGCAGTCTGCAGATATGATATGCTGAAAGTGAAAATGCAAAAAAAAATCTAAATAGCCCGAGGTTGTCACAAAAACTCAGATCCTAAGATCAACATAGGTATACCCTTCAAGGCTAGTTGGACAATTGCAGTCTGCAACCCAATTGTCCAACATATGGATTAGAAGTAAAACACAAAAGCTCAGAAGATCACCTTACATATGTTTGTCCTGCTCTGGTATTAGCTCAAACAATCCATCCTCTTCCAGATCTTACCTTTTCTTTTTGGAGTCAAAATGCCTATTTTAATTTATTTTCTTTGTAGAGAAGGAGGTCTCACTGTGTTGCCCAGGCTGGTCTTGAACTTCTAGTCCCAAGCCTTCCTCCCATATTGGCCTCCCAACGTTCTGGCCTTACAGGCATGAGCCACCATGCCTGGCTCTATTGTAAGTTACATATGCTCCAACTTCCCTTAACTAGATATACATAAATCTTGTCTCTCTCAAGATGTACTAAGCTCTTTAAGAACAAGAAATGTACTCTTTACTGTTTTTAACGGTGAATACAGGGCCTATAGCTGATGTACCAAAAAATGCTTATTTAACTCAACCAAACAAAGGAGTCTGGGTTCCCTCTATAATCTGAACTAAAGAGGGAATATCCATACTGAATACTGGAGACACCAGTTTTATGCTTTGTGGCAGTAATTCCCTGAGGAAGGTTTAATAAAAATAAGCCTCTCACATATTTCCAGTTAAAGGAACTTAGGTACACACTGGTCACTTTAAGAACCACATGATGAGACTTCCTTTACAGAATGAGAGTCACGGAAGTCTCCTTTTCTTAGATCATTCTAAGGGAATGGTTAGAATGATAGTGCATGTGCATACACGCAAACACAGATTTAAAACACCAAACAACACAAGACGATATGTTTAGGCTTTAATGACTGGTACTTACATAATTAGGTTTTTTTAAAATTCTACTCCCACAAAGAGTAAAATCTTTAAAATACTTGTAGTTTTCAGGATATGGTGCTGCAACATTCTCTAGTTAACCTACAACTTGTTCCTTCTAGCAGACTCAACAAGACACATCATGCCTGCCTGGTGGACATCATGCAGTTTAGATTTGCGAAACACTTGATTAGAACAAATGTCTATTCTTTCCCTTTGTATCTCGTGGTTCAGTTAATTATCACTTCTTGGCATGTTGTCTTACTTAGCACTAAAAAAGGAATCATGTGATTTTATTAAATCAGTGAAAGCCAAAATAGTTCTTCTCCTTAGAACTGTAAGCCTTTCTTAACAATATTTAGAAGGAAAAATGTAGAGGAATTATAAAATTTTAAGACTCTCTTATATTGCTCATGTCCAACTGATTGTAAATTATATCTTGTTCCTCAAATAAATGAGACTCTCCTAGCACTCTACAGTATCAACAGATAGTTACTAGCTCTCCTGAAGTCAGTGAAGAAAACACATTCTGCAATGTCTATACTCATGGTAACAGATGCCTAATAATTTTGACCAACTTTGCAGTCTGCAAAAGAGAGAGAGAGAGAGAGAGAAAGCGAGAGAGATGCAGTAATAATTATTGCTGTCATTACTTAATTTTAGTTCCTCCCCTTATAGGATTGTACTTCTGACCCTCAGTTGGGTAGATAAATTCATACAATTGCTCTATCTTATAGATCATGAGTAGAACTGCTAACAAACAGAACTTGCTAACACAAGATTTTGCAGAGTTCTCTCTCCCTCTGACCCACAGCTGGTAACTTTCAAGAAGGTGACAGCTCCCTCAACCTAGTTTCTATGCAAAAAAATAAGCAGAGTCTTGCTGAACTGCAAAGGCATATATCATGTCTGAGAAAGACTGCTGGGTCCCAGCATGGAGATTTGGGCTGGGAATTGGTTACTGCAGCAGATCACAGTCCATCCTGACTAATGCATGGCGGCACTGGTTTCAGCTGGGATGCAACCCCTTCCTCCTTGACTGGTCAGATGTGGGGCAAGGACAAGGACAGTGCTGGGACCCGCAGAGGCAGCTGTGGGGAGTGTCCTCACATCCTATATAAGCTCTATGCTGGTTGGCTAAGAGAGACTGGGCCTCCTTTTATTATCTGAATAAGCATATACTGTTTCCACAATGTAGCCTTAAGTTAAGTTGAGGAGTTTGCTCCTTTGGGGTAACATGTCTGCAAGAATTGCACAGAAGGCTGGTAGCTGCACATCCTTTCAGTCACATAGGAAAGAAACTCAGTGATTGGGGTTTCTAATTCCTTCTTCTGGAAGAAAATGAAACCTATTCCTCTCTCTCCAAACAAGACTCCAACACAGCGGCTTCAGAGGAATGGTGACCATGAACATATCCAGAGAAAGATCTCACAGCACTCTGTGCTGAGCTGTTTAACAATCTTGATAGCCAGTAAATCCTCAATGTCTAACTTAAGTCACTGTGCTATAATTTAAAGTCATTTACTAGTATGTTAGATTTTATGGAACTTAAAAGTGACCCATATATTATCAAAATCTACTAATTCTATTATATATCTAAATGGCTGCATACAAAGTTGGCATAGAAAATTATATAACACGTAGAAAACTAAATAGTGGAGAAAAAATGAAAGGATAAAAAGAAAAGTAGGAAGAATGAGTTGAATGAGCCCAAAAAGCTGGCGCCATAGGGTCTGTATTTTTGTCGCAGGTGGAGCAGACACTGAGCGCTGCAACTTCCAGCATCCAGCACAGCAAGGAAAAGCTATCCAGGCATGACTGCTGCGGAAATACCCTTGCACAGAGGACTCTCGTGCACTCAGCCAGGTGTCGGGAGAGCCTAGACTTCGGATCACATCCCCCCCACACAGGAAGGTTTCTCTACCATGGCCCTGAGCACACCCACCCCTCCCCAGACCCACCCAGAGTAGGGGAATTTCTGGAAGAAAGAGGAATCCCCCCACCTCACAGTGAGCGACTGTCCTCACAGTAGAGGCTCACTCCCTGATGAGCTCACTCAGGAGCTCCACAGTCCTGCCTTTTTTTTTCTCTGGTGCAAAGACTAACTACAGGGTTATTGGTCCTCCCATTTGATGTACCAGTGGATCAGAAAAGAAAACAAAGCAAAACATAAATCAAACCAGCTGAGTTCTCAGAATTATCTCACACAACCTCTTCCTGAAATCCGAGGGAAGGCAATGCCTTTAACACACTTGGTGTCCATAAGCCATGCCATGAGTAGCTGAATGAAGGAAGGAAGGTTCCAACATTCTCCCTTCACTCTCTTCGCCCCAGCATGTACTTTTTGAAACACTCGCTCTCAGATTGAACCCCAGCCAGTGGGTGAAAAGGATTGTTATTTGCATGGAAACTTGTGGGGGCTTTGATTTCATTAATCCTATAATATATTGTAGCTTAGTAAGCCATAGATCTTATTCAAGACAACCAGAGACTTCTGGCTACGTAGCATATTCCCTTGCAAGCTGCATTTGTAAAATGTAGTTTACAAATTATCAAAAACAATCCATTTGGAAAATTTTCAGCTGCCATTTTGTTTAAAAATGGAGCACTCAAACTGAAATTAAATCTAAACTCAACCCAAACATCCTTTAACAGAGTACCCATGCTCCACCCAAGTCAATCAACTTTTTAAGTTGCCATGGAGCAGAGAGAAAATATGAAATACTGGGCAAGCAAGTTACAACAGAGCTCTCCCTTGTCCCTGGTATGAAAGACGACACTGCCCTGCTGGCAGCTGGCAGTTGACACTGTCTTAGTTTGGAGTCCCCCAGAAGCAGACACTAAGACAAGGATTTAAGTCCCTGTAGTTTACTTGGAATGTGATCCCCAGAAACACTGAGGGAGTGGGGAATCAAGAAAGGAGAGGAGAGAAAGTTAATAAAAGACCAAACTAACAGGCCACAACGGGCCACTGGGCTTGACTCACCGCAGGCCCTGAAGAAGGCAATGCGGACCCATCCCTCTGAGAGGCAAGGAAGCTGAGTGCGTATCCACAGACCTCCTTTTTCCCTTTGTTGAGGGTCCTCCCGGATGTAACTGCCCTTCAGGCCACCCCGACCAAGAGCAGGCAGGTGCCAGCTCTCCCCACTGAGCAGGGCTAGGCTGAGAGGAGATGGATAGGGCATCCGCAGCCTCTACTCCAGGCCCTGGGAAGACTTGGACCTGCTGAGATCAAGGCATTTGTTATTTGAGGTTCCCTCATGAATAAACATTTTATATCATTTTTGTAACTTAAAAGTCTTTTGTTGTAAAAAAAGAAAGAAAAGAAAGAAAAAAGAAGGTAATCTTGATCAAAGTACTCTCCCAAACATCCCCACGTTTGAACTGACAGTGTTCTATCCCAGACGCTGTCTTCTATGCCGCAGCTGTTTGCTGATGGATGCAGGATGCTGAAGGGAAGCTGGTCCATGCCTCAGGTATGGGAGGCTATTAGTGCACCCTGTTCACTCGATGGTGCAAGGATCTCTTTTAGGATTCCTATTGATCTGCTTCTGGAGATACATTTATGTCCTTACATCTGGATTTCACTTCCTGGCCAGGACTGTTTACTCCTCCCCACTAACTTGCTTTCTTACGTAAAACAGTATTAGGGCCTATAAAGATGTGTATGGTATATTTATAGGGCACTTTGCATGCTTATACATGTCAGGTAAAGCAAGAGGACTTTATTATCTCCACAATCCGTTGAAAAGATGACACGGACAGGTGTGAAATTCACTTACAGATAGCAAAGCAGAAGCTCACAGAAGTTAAGCAACCCCCAACCCTGGTGCTGAGGCTGTCCGACCACTTGACTCACCAGGAATACCTTCCAAACGTTTAAGGGAAAAATAACATCAATTTTTGCACAATTTTTCCAAAGAATAGAAATCAAGAGAATAGCAGCCAGTTTATTTTCTGAAAGCAGCATATATTTCATGCCAAAATTCGACAAGCATGTTACTACAAGGGAAATTTACAGACCACTCTCTCCCATAGACATAGATGTTAAGATTTTAAACAACATGTTAGCAACTGTTAATATAAAGCATAATACCTGCACTTTCTTTTTAAAAAATGATTTTCTTCTGTCTTCAATGTCAAGTTGATATTTTTTATTGCATCAATGAGCTACCAATGGTTTAATGAATTATAGTTTCTTTGATGAGAGGAAGCATATTATTAAAACCCATCAATAAATTTCCTATGCATAGTTTTTTGATGCATTTAAATATTACAATCTACATTTCTTCTGTTTCACCTTCTCCCAAGTCGTTGACTAAGGGCATATGTTTGAAAAATATTGCCAATCTTGATTATTTTCTCTATCAGATCATGCAATGAAACTGAATCTGCAGAGAGATTGTAACTCTCACCCAGTGAATAATACACTTGATGCCAGGCACACAGGCCTTAGCTTTTGACTTGAATGAGCTCTTGAAATTATCTTACTTTCTTTTTTATTATAAACAGCACAATCCGTGACAAGTGAATTTTTTTCCACATTCAGATCAAATGTTTACTCAAGTCCTTGAGGCAAGCATTTAGGCCCTGCCAATTTCCATGTACTTACTAATGTGAATTTCTGTCAAGGCAGCTTTGTTTTTGATAAACCTCCCAGGTACCTCTTCTCTCCTTTGACCTTGCCCAACTCCACCCTACCTGTCCCACCAAACGGGTGGACTGTGTGTCTATCCTTCCTGCCCCACCATAGTTTACAGATTGAAATGAAGGTCAACTTGATTGGGTCATGTATCTATAGCTAAATGTTGATCATGTGAAAACAAAAGCCTAGCTATCTCCCTTTCTCTCATTGCCTTATGGAAACACTTTGATTCTCATTTATTAGTTAGTTTGTATACAAATATCTTGTTGATGTTTGTAAACATAAAGTGTAACTTTTTTTCAGCAGTAGGAAGTAGAAAGGAAGTAGGGTGCTGAATTAGCCTCAGTTTTCTAATGACCCGTGAAAATGCCACATTCAAATGAATGAAACACCACCAAATATTCTGTGAGGCTAATTAGAAGAAATGTAGTATGCTTTCCCCACGGAGACTACACAGGTATGGTGCGTTTGAATCACAGATTTTGAGCGAATCACAGATCAAAATCTCTCAGGCAGGACTTGTTACCATGAAAACAATATTTTGGACTGCATGTGTGTGTGTGTTACCCATTGTCCCGCGATTGTAAACCTTTTATTTATAAACATATGTACCATTTTTGAGATGATCATGGGAAATTCAGTAAGCCATGGGATATATAAACACTTTTTCCCCCAAATTTGATTCTTATTCATTGATTTAATGGGGTTTTTTTGTGAAAGATGAACCCTACATATTTTAGGTAACATTTGATAAGGTGGTATTCACCTCTACTGATACACTGGATATAAGTTTCATCCACATCACAGATATTTCTACACAAAGAATGAATATAGAAACACTTCATAATATACATGTTATCCTTACACACAGAAACACATGTGAAATCATGGTAAGCACAGAGAATAAATTTTGTATTTGTATTGAGGAAACTACAGAACATTCTAAAACCTAAGGTCACAATTGTTTCTCCAAGACTAAAACTAATCCACAGAAAATCTTTGCAATATGTATTTGTATAAAATGATTATGTTTCTATGAGATCACCCATTTTAAATAAATCTAGAACTTAACTTTCTCCCATTAAAAATGCCAACAGTATTAGGTACTTTCTAAGTGAAATGAATGTCTCAGAAAAATCAAAGAAAATATATATATCAAGAGTTATTCTGGAAAAGAAAATAAAAAAGAAGGTGCTAATGCTTCCAGAAAACAAGCATTGTATATGGCCATGGTAATTAAATTAATAGGAGTCTGATGTAACAGTAAACAAAAAGAGTAGGATGGAAAACTCATAGCCTAAACATGTTTGGAAATATTGTATATAATACAGGAATCCTCTCACACTGAAGGGGAAAAATGGAGATCATTTAGTGAATGACGTTGCGACAAATGAATAGCCAAATTGGAAACAATGCCACCTTCACAGCAACACCACCATAATACAGATTAATCACTCAAACAAAAACTAAAAATGTAAAAGTACTATGAGAAACATTGGAATAATTATTTTATCATATCAGAGAAGTTAAGACCTTTAAATCTATGAAACAAATTTAGAGGCCATAAAAAATGGTGAATTCAATTACATAAAAATAGTCACTATCAAATTACAACATTAGTGATTTAAAAAAGGCAAAAGACAAGGTAGAAAAAGTATATTTGAAATTTACACCATAAAGAAAAGACTAATTTTCCTAACATATAAAAAGATTCTACAAAATAATGCAAAATGAGAAAAGGATATAAACGGTTGACTAAAGATAAAATTCAAATGGTTCTTAAACATATGAAAAGCTCCTCAGTTTCATGAGAGACATACAAATAAAAACTACACGGAAATTTATTTTTTTACCTATGAGATTAACAAAGATAAAAATGCTTGATGGTACACAGTTTCAGCAAGTATATGCAAGAGCAGACACTTGCTGGTGAGAACATGAACTGGCCCACCCATCTGGAGAGCGATGACTGACTCTATCAGTCCTAATGACAACAAACATACCCACTGACCCACAAATTCCACTTTTAGAAATTCATCTTCCAGACATGTAGGAAATGGAGTATGTCAAGGTTACTCATAGAAACACTGGTTGTAGTAGCAAAATATTGGAAATAATGTAAATGTCCAATCAAGAGGGAACATTTCAGCCAGACGTGGTGGCTCATGCCTGTAATCTCAGTACTTGGGGAGGCCAAGGCAGGCAGATCACTTGAGGTCAGGAGTTTGAGACCAGCCTGGCCAACATGGTGAAACTCTGTCTCTACCAAAAAATATAAAAATTAGCTCGGCGTCGTGGTATACGCCTGTAGTCTTGGCTACTCAGGAGACAGAGGTTGCAGTGAGCTGAAATCGCACCACTGCACTCCAGACTGGGCAACAGAGGAGACTCCATCTAAAAAAAAAAGGGAGGGAATGTTTCAATAAATTGTGTTAAATTCTGAAAATAAAATACTTTGCAACCATTTGGAGTGGGAAGGGAGGAATGAAACTTTATGTACACATGTGGAAGAAGCTCCAAGAAATACTGTCAAGTGGGAAAAGACAAGGTGCATAGTAGTACTCGTAGAACGCTTTCATCTGTGTTTAAAGAAGGGAAGATGGGATGCTGAGTGTGTGTGTGCATGTGTCTCCTATATGCACAAAGCGTTTCTGGAGAGACCCACAGACACTAATCAGTGGTATCAGCTGCCTTTGTTGGATTCGTTCCATCTGAATAGATAGTGGCTGCTGGTAGCAAGGGGAGAATTTCACTACAACAATTTCTACTGTTTGAATTTCCAAATGTGAACACATGCTTATTCAACAAAGAAGTGCTTTTAAATGCATTGATTTTCAGGAATCTGTGAATAGTCAGTTATCTTGTTATGAATCCTAAACACCTGCTTTTAAAAATGAATACTTTTAAATATATGCTGCTGTTTTATAAACACAACTACTACTACCAACAAAATAACAAAATAATTGCCATCCAACAGCATAGGTCACAGGATAACACAGTCATTTACTAATTTGGCAACTATTTCCTGAAGGCCTACCGCGTACCAGTCATTGCCCTAGCTTTTGAGGTCAACTAGCAGAAGACAAGCCAGACCTCTCATCCTGCAGGTGACAGTATCGCCCTAGCTTCTCTGCTGCCTCATTGGCTCTTCCTTTGCAGGGTACTGCTCATCTCCCTGATAAACACTGCAGCACTGAGGACTCATGCTTCACTCCTAGGGATACTTTCCCTTGTGATCTCATCTGATCTCAGGCCCTTCACTGCCAGCTATATAGCAGCAACTCCCATTTCCTCCCAGTCCAGCTTTCCCTCCCAAATTCCAGATTCTGACACTGCTTGCTGTCTTCACTGGGATGCTGTATGAGCTCTCCAGGGCTGCCATAACAGTGTGCCTCAACCTGGGCAGCTGAAGTGACAGGGGTGTGTGTCTCATGGTTCTGTGGCTAGAAGCCTGAGATCAGGATGCGTCCAGAACTGGTTCCTCCTAACAGTTCTGAAGGAGAAGCTGCTCCACGCCTCTCCCCTGGATTCCGGTGGTTTGTTGGCATCACAGCATTCCTTGGCTTGCAGAAGCGTCACCCCGACCCCTGCCTCCATTCTCAACTGGCTTCTTCCCGTGTGCACATCAATGTCCAAATCCACACTTTTATAAGGACTCCTGCCATGCTGGATTGGTGACCACTTACTGCAGCAGGAACTCTTCTTAACTAATTACCTTTGCAATGACCCTATTTCCAAATACACTCACATTCTGAGGTAGTGAAGTACTCAGGGTTAGGACTTCACATACACATTTCTAAAGGACGCAGTTTAAAAGCATTGGTTTAATGATGCAGATGTTTAATGATAACTCTAATGATAACACTCTGGCCGCTGCCCCTGCCCCTGCCAATTGCAGCTGCACTCATAGTCTCACGTCTCCATTGTGGACAAAACACGTCTTAAAGCTAGTCTTCACTCTTCTTTTAATAGGTAAAAAGGAGCGGATGTTTAGATATGCTGAAACACCTGAATGATCACTGAACCACTGATTTCATTTTAATGCCACTCTTGAAATGTTTGGGCTGATACAAGAGCACCGCACAAGCAAGAGCTGACTCCACATCCAGTGTGCAATCCCACAGACAGGTGGTCCGGGGAGCCTCCTAAAACAACTTCTGTGTAAAAGCTATGTTTTTACAAAGATTCATTTCATTTTAGTAAATATTTATTGATAGTTTATTCAGCAGACACTGGAAATATAAATAGAAAGCAGACATGGCCCCTTTCCCCACAGACTCGTGTTCTGGTGTCTCCACACCCGGCAACCTTTAAAAAGCCGCCACTCTCTGCATGTCTGGCGGCGGAGTATGTCAGTGTGGAGGACAAGATCAGTGATAGAAGGAAATGGAAGGGCTCCATTCAGATCTGTCCGTTAACACCAACCCGCCATATCCGCTACAGAACGGAGCAAAGTGGAAAGGCTGTCTCTCTCAGAGATGCCATATGGGCCTGAACATGGGACCTCACAGACGTAGAGAGCCAGGGGAAGGCCTCATCAAAGAGACACAACTGACAGAAAAGACAGAAGCACGCTGAACCCCAGCTGCGCGAGGAACGGGAGCACCCATCTTACCCCGGAAGATGGAATAACAGCGATAAATGGAAATGGAGTGTTTCTTTTTCATCAAGGAAAGACAGTTTGAAGGGATCAAAGGGAGAATGTTAGCATTTACTGCATCAGTTGTGTTTTCCTCTTCCCCCTTCTCCAGCTGTAAAGGCAAGAAGGTTGCAGCTTTGAGCATAGACAGCTAAACTTTTACGGGGACTTCCTTAAGCAGCAGCTCCACAAGCGGGCAGACACCGGCATGCCCCTGAGGTGCAGCTCCAGTGCCGGGGCTCCGGTGTCCATCCGCTCACCTCTCAAAGGATGTATCTATTCCATGTTGGACTTTTGATTTAAAATGTTAAGAACAAGAATATTTACCAAATTTAAGATTTTCAAAGAACTGCCACAAGTGCAGTCTTATTTAGTGATGCCCATTTCACTTTTGCCATATGAAAAAAATAATGTTAAAAGTATTTAGGTAGATAGGCAGGGCATTGCGGTCATGCCCCTAATTCCAGCACGTTGGGAGGCCGAGGCAGGAGGATTACTTGAGGTCAGGAGTTCGAGACCAGCCTTGCCAACAGGTGAAACCCTGTCTCTACTAAAAATACAAAAATAAGCCGGGCGTGGTGGTGTGTGCCTCTAATCTCAGCTACTTGGGAGGCTGAGGCACAAGAATCGCTTGATCCCGGGAGGCAGAGCCTGCAGTGAACCGAGATTGGACCATTGCACTCCAACCTGGGCGACAGAATGAGACTCCATCTCAAAAAAAAAAAAAAGGTATTTAGGTAGATAATCCTTAGGGTCACAGGTTTGAAGTTTAAAGAACTATGCAATCTGGTTTAGAGTAGCCAGTAAATGGCAATATGTAAGGGTGACAGGTATGTGCCCTTTCTTCAGTGTTTAAGTGCTCTGCTGATGAGCAGAGCTGCTCTCTATCTTGCCTTGGTGCGAAAAGGCTCTGGCCAGAGTGATGACACCATGACACCATCATAGTGGCTAGCAGGGTGGCACATGCAAGTCCTTTGGGGAACTTAGAAGGGGAAAGTCTTAGCCTTGCCTGAAGAAGAAGCAGGAGATCTGCAGAGGAGCCACTGCTGAGGTGGAGTTAAGAGGATGATTGACTTGAGTCTGACAGTGACAGAGGACAGTGCCCAAGGGGTAGGGGCAAAGGAGCAGTGGGACACAGTCCAGGAGGGCTGGTTTTGTCTTTTCCCGGCTCTGCATGGATGCTGCTGGGAGAAGCAATGGAGAAGACAGGCAGGTCGGGTCTTGTGCCCAGCATTTGTTATGCTGGAGAACTTGAGAGACCAGAGGGGAATTTTATTCAAGGGATAGATATGGCCAGATTTGAGTGAGTTTGTTGTTGTTGTTGTTTTGCAGAGACTAGTATGACATTGGGGGGCATTGAGGGAGACGGCAGGCAATGGACGAGGGATGTCTAGGGATTTCTAGCCCTCCTGTACCTGTAGCTCAGTTGTTCTCCACTAAGTGTATTTTAGGTGCATTCCTCCCTGAGCTCTAAGGAGCCTTGTCTGTCCATGTGGCCCCAGAGCCCTCCAAATCCCATTAAACAGAGGTGTCGAGAGATTCAGCCTCTCAAAGGCTGATAATTTCAATCACACAAGTAGAATCTCATTTGATTTTGTAACTCAGCTTGGATTATTTTCTTAATACCTCTGCTGTCTTTCTCCCTCCTCCTCTGTGGTTAGTCATTCATGCTGCTGTTTAAATTATACGAATTAAGAATTATTTGGCTCCATACCCTTCTGAGAGCCCTGTGGCAGGGCATTATTTAAAAGCATATATTAGGACTGGTGCCATGATCTGCAAACATGCCTGGCGGTTGGGTTCAGGCTTTTTCATGTTGCAGCTTACAAAGTTAATCACTTTGAACAGTGCAATGCAAGGAGGAAGTGCCTGGTGGACTGGATCATTTGCACAGGGGTGAACTTCTCCCCACTGACATTTCCAGAGGAACTGCCAGGGCAAGAGAGGATTTGAGAACTGGACCACTGGACACCTTGACTAATAGCAATAAAGTTAAAGGAAAACAACCTTACTGTATGAGTATTATGCTTGGTCTCTGCTACAGTACCACCATGAGCAGTGTTTCTGTAAGGATTTATTTTCCGAAGAGCAGTATGCAATTAATGAATAGGTTTGCAAATTGTTAGGAATTCCCTCTAAATCCAAAACTATAAAAATACCACACGCAATGCAGAATTCCTCTGTAATTAGTGGAGTCCTACATTTCCTGGAGCAGCAAAATTTCAGGAATGCTAGGAAAGGATCACCTGTTCCTTGCAGTCTTAAATTTCTTTTGTAAAAATGCATCCAACTGCAGAAAGGAAGAGCTAATGAGTCCCACAAAGCTCAAGCTTGTTTACAGTGTCTAAGTATCTACATATTTATGGAATACCTAGTGACTATGTTAACAGCGAGATTGAAATAATTCATATGAGGCAGACATACACATCTATTATATAGTCCAATGTAAAGTATTTTCAAGATTAGCAAAATACATGTTTTCCCTACCCGACAAGGTCACCTTACTCTATAGGATTCAGTGGAAGTTGACAATAATCAACCTACTTCTGTGCTAGCTTCAATGTGGTGTTGAGGATAATTTTCGAGTTGGAACACTTCATTTACAAATGACTTCTAGGATAACTGATGTTCAAGCCACAATCCACAGTTTATACCTCAGCATAAAACTAGAGGACAGAGTTGGAAGTTCTTTCTCCCATGGCTCACCTCACATCCTAAATAAGGAATCTCTGTTGCCACAGGAAGTGATGACCAGACCCCTTGTTGATCCACCCTGGAACTGTACTCTTTATTTAAAAACAAACCCTGTTGTTTTAAGCCATTCAGTTTTTCACATGATTTGCTATTAGATCAAAGTTTAGCATATCCTGACTGATACATCCCCACAGCGTAGAGTCACTGAGGGTCTGTGGAAGCTTGGAAGAAGAGTCTATTAGATTAGAGTGGCTGTTGCTTCATTGGTAGCCTTGCTTCACAGTGGGAACAGTGTCTGGGTGCACTGGGGTGAACAGTGTCCTTCGTAAGTGATCAGTGTAAATATGCATCCCTTTCATACCCTTCAAATACTTGGCACTTCTCTTGCCAGGTTGTGGATGTTTACTCTCTGCTTTCCACCCCACTGCTGGACAGTCTCTCATTCCCTCTCATCAAATAGCTACTTAACCAGAAATGGCATTTCTAGTGTCACCACCATTCCCCCCACACATCTGTCCTTCTCAGCATAGTCTCGACTTCACCCTGTTTCACATGCTTCCCCTCAGTGTTATTATACAAGAGATGAATGGACAGTGCATGGCAGGCTGAGGAGTGAGGACCAGCATCTCCAGAGCTGCCTGAGTTGCAGGGCTGTGGACACACAGAGACCACAAAAGGAGGTGATACTATTAAATATTTTAAGGAGATAGATAAGGTCATACAATTATTGCTTTTCATATCAATGAACACTCCAAGGTTTACCAAGGTTGTGAGTTTCCAACTAATCAAAACTTTCCTGAATATTAAAATGCACACAACGTAACAATATGGAATTGTAATTGGCTAGCTTAGTGTCTGGTACAAAGTAGGTGCTCAATAAATATGGAATGCATGGATGAATTTCCACTCCGTGTCTGATTACAGTCTTATGTTATTGTCATTGGAGGTATGATACCCTAAACAAGAAGTGAACCATCCCTGAAAAGAGGATACTTTATCTGTGGTGTCCCCATAGCAAACTGACACACCTAGTAAACAATAGGTACTCAATGAGTGCTCGATGATTTGAATCAAGGCCTTTCTTACCTTTTCTGCATATCTGCCTAAAGTAAATACCATATTCCATACCATTTTGTGCTCAGTATAAAACCATCAGCATGGAGAACCGTCTGCAGCAAGTAACTATTCTGTAAATAACCACTCTCTCCCCACTTTGAATCTCAAATTTTCCAAAGCTTTATACCTACAGTGGCTTGAATACTATTGCTCATTTCTTGTTTGATGACAAGATAATGTCAGAGGTTTCATGATAACTCCTATGCTCAAAGGACTAGGAAAAAAATCACTCTCCGTTACACTTTGGAGAATACATATAACTCAGTGGCTTTTAAATTAATCATTTACATCTAAGAGAAAATATCATGGAGAAAACAGAGTAGAAAAAAGATAAGCAATTTCCTTATATATTATGCCAATAAAGCATATTTTTTAAGAACTAGGATTGAATTATAATCTTTCAGCAGAATTTTCAATAGTTCCAAAGAACAAAGGTGAGAAAAGTTTTAGTAATTCTGGGCTTAATTGTTCATATCTTTAAAAAAGAAATATACTAATGGGCCACATGGGGAGGACAGGAAGTAGAGGAACGTCATTTCTGCAGAAATTAACATAATACTTTTTCATTTCATGAGAGATAATCGGCCAAGCCAACAGCTGCAGGAAAGAGGGCTGTCCTTCTTGCTTGGTAAACAAACTCATTCAAAGCAAGGGCTTTTCTCAACCAGGAGCAGATTCTGGCTGTGCAAATCCCACCCACAACGGGTGGGGGCCTTCCTGAGGCCATGAGGACACCTCTCCCAATACTGATTGTTTTTGTGCCTGCACACACAAACACAAGTAACTTCCCGTGTTACTCACCTGCAAGCCACCCTTCCGGTACAGCACGCATCTGATGGTGCCTGTCGTCTGACTCACTCACGCTTGCAGAGGAGGAAACAGAGGCCCAGAAAACTTCCAGGAACTACCAAAGCCATGGAGCAAGTTAGGAGAAGGTCTGAGACCAGTATCTTTGTTCTCTACACTCCAATTCCTCTGCAGAAAACCTTCTTTCCTTGGGGGTGATCCCACCAGTTAACCTACGTCTGTGTGCCTCTTATTTGAGCACTGCTCTCCTTGAACGAACGGAGAGCTCTCTGGCCGAACTTTGCCATCCCTCAGGATTGTATTAGATGGGGTTGACAGCTGTAACCTTCAAATCCCAGGCTTGGCCAGACCGGGTTAAAACCACAATGGCATAGCCACCTTTGACTGGGGAACCAGGTACAAAGCATATATGGTTTTTAAGTGCCTATTTTAAAAGCTGTTTCATTTTATGTGTCACATTCTTGGCTCTGAAAAGAAAGCACCGCGAACCCGCGAGGCAGGGCTGGAGGCCGTGGGCGCAGCCTGTGCAGCGTTCAGCGCACAGCACGATTCGGCAGAGCGAGTTCCAGGGGCAGGACGCTCGAGGGGGCCTCAGAGCAGCTTCCCATTCCCCCTGCGAGAATCACATAGCCCAGAGCCCCGGATCCCATCCCACTTTGCTCCAGAGACAAAGTGTTAGCTCTGTCCAAGAACGTCCCCTCAAAAACCTGCAGACGCCACGACAGCCTGGGGCCCCCTGCGTCCTTCTCAGTGAAGTGTGACACGGGCTACACGTTAATGCCCATGTGTGAGGGCTACAGTTAATGCCTTTTAAAGCCGCTTTCCCTCCTGAGCAGGCCAGGAAAATGTTCACGCAGCAGGGTGGAGGGAGAGGGAGGCATGGAAATTCTACCTAAGCGGAAAGGCACTTCGAGGCGAGCCTTTGCCTGCCCCTCCCGGACGCTGGCCGCCAGTCGGTCCTCCCCTCGCACCTTCGCTTTTCTTCGTGCCCTTTTAATCCCTGCCCAGGGGTGCTGCCTGCTCATTGCTCCCCTCTGTTCTGTGCGCCTGGGTCCCTCGCTGCTCTTCCGCGAGCCCTCCTCTCCTCATCCCTCCTGATGAGCGGCCACCCGGGTTTATGCACATGCACGCCAGTCAAACCTGCTTCTAGAAATCGTGCGTGTGTGTGTGCGCGCGCGCGCCTGATATCAAGGCAGCAGCCTAATACTCTAAGAGCGACTTCTTGTTGAGTGCAGATTTCAGCCAGGAAGCATTACACATGGTTGTTGTGCCCCTCAGTGCGGCTTCTTCCCAAGCCCTGTTTCAGACGCACTTGCACACCCTGGCCCTGGGAGTGCGGCCTCGTCCCATTCCAAGACAGAACTGGAGCATCCAGAGGGACCCGCCTGCAGAATGCACACAGGGTTGGGGGTGGGGACTGCCTTGTCCCTCCTGCGGTTTGGGGGTGGGGCTGAGGTACCAACATAGGGAGCTCATGAGAAAAACGCCCCATCCCACCCCACCACACCTAAGGAAACTGACGATGATCTGCTGGAGAGACAGGTGCTCTGGGAGAGCTGCAGTCATGGTGAGGGACACAGAGGAGGGAGGACCACAGAGCAGGGAGGACGCTTGACTCTGAGTCCAAGGCTGTGCAGGGAAGGTGAGGTGAGCTTCCTGCTCATGGTTAGGGGACAGCCAAGAGTTGAGTTGTGCGACCCTCGACTTATAGATTAGAGTGTGCGGGATGAGGTCATAGGTGGGCAGAGTCGCCTTGTGTGCAGCCACAGAACCTGGCTCTGAACTGGGTCTGCAGGGTCCAGAGCCCGTGTTCTTATTGCAGTGTGAGTAGGGCCCCCAGCCTGCTTAAATCGCACTTCCCTCAGGCGTGCAACCTCAGGAGGTCAGGGAGAACTTAATGGTCCACGAAAGCTGATGATGATGAACTTCTAAAAGAGACTGATCTCAGATTTTTTTTCTCAGCATCCTATGGACCAATCAAGCTCTTGATTGTATTCAGATGAAGCCTCTAGAAGTGCTCTGGTGATTTTCCAGAATATTTTCTTAGATAAATGGAATGACAGAGGAAATGCAAATCATTGTTCCTTGACTTATTAGAGAAAAAGAAAGATCACTCAGCTTCATCATGTAAACGTATTTTTGAATGAGAGGAACTTTATTTTATTGCATTGCTTAGCTATTTCTTCAATAAGAACTGGCTTCTTAGATCCGTGAGCATAATTTACATGAAGTGGTGGAAAACTAACCTAACTTTATGTATATTTGGACTATGTGACTGTAAAACTTGTTTAAAGTTAACTTAGTCATTAAAAATATCATTGGACAAAATGTCTTTTCTCTCTAACCTCCACTGTGCCAAGATGTTCAGCCAGAGTTGCTGAGTAAACAGAGTTAACTCATGCCACTGATCACCTCTGATGCGTGGATTTGCTCTTCACAGATTCCATTTCTTCTTAGAATGCATTGTCTCAAGAAGCTTCCTCCTTCAAATCCAGATTTTCTATTTGATCTGTGTAAACATTGCTTGTTGTGTGTAAATGGACATAAATATTCAGGAAATATATTCCCTGAATTAAGTTCCTGAGGAAAAATTGGTTTACAGAATGTAATTACGTTTCCCTCTTGTCTTAAATTCTTTATTCAGAATTAGAAATCAGAAAAGGAAGAATAAATAAATAAATAAATAAATAAATAAGAGATGATATTCATCCATTTAGCCATTCAGCCAACAATGAGTATCTAACATTTGAGAGATTCTGGGGATAGAAAAAATAGATACATCATAATTTCTGCCCTCTGAAGGTCTGCAGTCTGAGGAAGTGAGCCAGTTGCAACAATGGGGGTGATCAATACAGAGCCTGCTCCATGGGAAATGATCATGTCAACAGAGGTTGGAAACAGAAAAGTAGGTAAGGCACAGGAAAGTCCCCCAAAATAGCACCTCACCAACATGGAGGGATTTGGGAAGTCTGCTTTGGAGAGGTTACGCCAAGCTCAGTTTGTAAGGGTGAATCACAATTAACCAGGGCAAAAAGGTAAAGAATGAACCACCTACTGGTAGAGAAAAACAGATTAAACAACATTTTGGGGGAATTTTAGGCAGCTGAGTATAGAGTTGAAAAGAGGTGAAAGGCACCCCCATGGCCTTGGCCACATGTGATGGTTTCAGCAGAAAGTATGGGAAGGTTCTGGATAGTGTGAGGCAGTGAGGAGGACAGACCGAGGGCACCATTGGAACAGACGGAGTTCATGTTTGCAGCTGTTACTGTGGACTCAGGAGAAGTGACACAAGTGAAATGAGGCAGCAAACTAGAGATGCAAGTGACAGACAGATTGAAGAGCTTTGGAAAGATGTAGAATCTCCTCTAGGTGAGTGTCGAATGTAGACATTAAAGTATTAATGTATCTTTTCAGACTTCTGATGCCAAATAATGAATAGACCCATTCTTGCACCTGCCACTAAGCACAACTGTGAACCCAGGATGGCACTCAAGGTGACCTCAGGAGGACTCTGGGACGAGGGGAAGGCAAGTGTGTCCAAGATCCAAGAGGAGCAGCACAGTGCCAGGTCTCAATCCCACCCAGCAAGGACGGCCACCAGTTATGGTTTCCACCCCAATCCAGCACCAGCAGGTCCTCAGATGACTCATCCTCTAGATGGAGCAGAGATCCTCCAACAGCACCGGGGGAGCCACTGACAGGGGCCCATCAGAGCCCCACCAGAAATCAGTGCCCAGGAGTCTACTCACCACTAACCCTGAGATGCCCCTTCCCTGCTAAGACACACAGGAGTGAGAGGTAGAACCAGAAAAGGGGCCTGCCACAGCAAGTAGCTGCTCAGAGAGACTGTTGCCAAAGGCCTGGGATTCTCCTGCCCTGACCAGAGGCACTTGGGCAGCCCAGGACACAGACACATGGATACCACCACATACTTCTCCCACCAACAGCCTCCTGGTGGCTGGCCTGGGGAAGCCTTTCCCGCTGCACAGGCCACACCAGCAGCTACCAATGGGAGCCCCCAGGGAACCAGAAAAACCACGCAGACCAAACAACACAACAAAGACTCTAAAAATTAAGCTGCCATTGGAACCACAGTCCACAAAAATACCCAAGACTTGTGTACTGAACCTAAACTGGGTGACTTCCTGCTAAAATATAAGATTTAAATAGGGCTCAGAGATTTCTAATATAATAGACAAAATGCTCAGTATACAACTGAAAATCACCTGTTATACCAAGAACTAGGAGATTCACAACTTGAATGAAAAAAGCCAATAAACTGATGTCAACAGTGGTATTAATCCAATGTTGAAATTGTCCAACAAGGTTTAAAAAAAGCATTGTAAAAATGCTTCAATAGTCACCTACACATTCTCTTGAAACAAATGAAAATATATGAGAGCGCACAAAGAAATAGAAGCTATAAAAATAATCAGATGGAAATTATAAAGTGAAAAATACAATAAAAAATTAAAATTTGCTAGACAGCTTAAACAACAGAGTAGGAATCATAGAGTACATAATCAGTGAACTTAAGGAAGTAACAAAGAATTCACCCAACTTGAACAACAGAAAAAAAGAACAAATAAATGAATATAGTCTTTGATAGCTGAGTGAAAATAAGAAAAATCTGACATTTTATATTATCAGATTATCAGAAAGAGAATAAGAAAACTGTAACTGAAAGAGTATATGAATAAACAATAACTGAAAACTTCACAGATGGGTGAAAGACACAAACCTACATATCCAAGAAGCTGAACAAGTCCCAAACAGTATAAACAATGAAATGCATACCAAACACATCATAATTAAACTTTTGAAAACTAAAATCAAAAGTCAAATATTGGAAGAAGCTAGAGGAAAATGACACATTCCTGTAGGAGAACACAAAGTAGAATGATAGTAGATTTCTCATTGAAACCATGACAGTCAGAAGGAGGTGACAGTATTTTTGTGCTCAAGAAAAGAGTTGTGAAATTCTAATTCTATACATGAGAAAATGATCTTTTAGGAATTAAAGGAAAATAAAAGCATTCTCACATAAATAAAACAAGGATTTGTTGTTACTAGACCTAACCTTAATGAATGGCTAAAGGAAGCTCTTCAAACACAGAGGAAATGACGACAGAAACAATCTTGGAGAATGAGAAAGGAAGAAGGAACAATGGAAAGATGAAAAATACGGGTACATAACATGAGCTATCCTTTTTCTTGTGAGTTTATAAATCATAAGTTATGACTAGAACAAAACATATAGCAACATCTGATAGTCAAAGCAGTGATATGTAAAAGTGGGGATGGTAAAGGGTCTAATACGAAAGTGAAGTCTCCACATTTCATTTGAAATAGTAAGATGCTGACACCAATAAACTTGTAAGTCACATATGTATATAGTAACCACCACAGAAACCAGTATTAAAACCAAACAGAGATGCAGTTTTATAAACAAGCAGTATAAACAAATCAAGATAGAATCCTGGAAAAAATTTAACTCACAGGAAGGCAATACAAAATAAGCAGGAGAAGAGAAACCAGCAGAAATAAAGAGAAAATACAAAATGGAATGATGAATTTAACTACCAACAAATAAATAATTACCTTAAATATAAATGATCTAATATGCCAATTAAAAGACAAAGATTATCAGAGTAGATACAGATACAAGTCCCAATTACATACTACTTAAAAGAAAATATAATCCAATAATATAGGTAGGTTAAAAGCAAAGGATGGAAAGACATGTGCCATATAAACATTAATTTTTAAAAATCAGGAGTTACTATATTAATATCTAATAAAGTAGACTTCAGAGCAAAGAAAACTAGAGGCAGAGAGAGACATTAATAAGGATGAAAGGATCAATTCATCAGGAAGACTTAACAATTATAAACATGGACACACATAAAATAAAAACTTTAAGACTTGTAAAGCAAAAACCATAGAGCTGACAGGAGAAATTAATAAATCCACAACTCTAGTTGGAGACTTCAAAACCTCACTTAGCAACTGATAAACTACTAGGTGGAAAGTCAACATAATCCATAACAAAAAAAAATGTGATAAATAGGACCACATCAAAATTTAAAGCTTTTGTTTACAAAAACCCTTATGAAAGGAATAAAATGATAAGCTACAGACTGGGAGAAAATATTTGCACATAGCCAACAAAGAAAAAGTATCTAGAATATGCAACAAATTCCTAAAACTCAATGGTAAAAAGTCAAACAATCCAGTTAGACAATGGGTAAAAGACATGAACACACATATCCCTAAAGCAGATTTATAAGTGGTTAAAAAAAAGCACATCTAAAAAGATGTAGCCTCATTAGCTCCCAGGGAAATGAAAATGAAAATCATAGTGATGTGTCGCCTATCAGAATGGCTAAAATCTGTAATTATTTCACTAAAATTTTCAGTTAAAATAAAAATAGTTTCAGTCCTGTAACACGAAAATGAAATTTATAGTTGAAATGTGGAACACCTTGTTGGGTTTACTCCAGAAAGAACCAAGGATAGAAAAATACACAATATCCTAAAGGAAGAAGTTGAGGGAGGAGCAGTCATTTTGCCTTTTGGTGGACAGCTCTGGATGGCGGAGTTTAAATGCTCAGCTGAAGGGGACTGTCCTCAGCAGTCTCCTTTCTTGGATCAGAACTGGCTAAGGTTCCCTAACAGTGCTGACCCTGGTGAAGAGGTAGAGAGGTCCCTAGTTGAGTTGAGTTTATGCCAAGTTATTAAGGGCCATTTTCTGGAAGGCTTCTATGTACTGTTTTCAGAGAAACAGCCAGAGTCACTCGGGTCTTTGAAATGTTGTCAAGGGTCCTACTTTGGACAGCATGAGGTTCTGAGCACCAGGTGAGGACGCTGGTTAGGAGACAGGCTGCAAAGCCCTATTCTACAAAGAATAGGTAAGAACTGGAACTGGAAGTGAAGTCCCTTGGAGACTTTTTGGCTTTCCTGTTTCTGTAATCCGATGGTTAATAAAACTGGTTGGAGAATAAATATCAAGAAGACAGTGAGCTCACAAGCATTCACACGCTTGCCTTCCTGGAGTGCTTTGGTCTCCAAACCCAGATCCTCATAACAACCAAAAAACAAGATCAAAATATAATTAAATTGGACATACAGATTTTCTAACATCTTATAAAGAACATCGAGGAAATATTTCAAGCACCAAAAAAACTCGCAAGGTAAATAAGAGTATTTCCTTTCAACCCCCATTTTTCTTTTCCTATTATTAGTCACAGTGCACAAAGATAATTCCAAAACTTTATTTGTATAATGTAGTTGGTTTACCCAAATGTGAGGGTGTCTCATTCAGCATATTTTATCAACCAAAATATGTAAAAGTCTACAATATTTGCACAGAACAGAACCACAGTTTGTGGAAGATATTTCTTTGGTTTGGGGCCTGGCTGTTAAATTTTCTCCCCAGTTTTTTCTCAATTTTCTGTTTATTGTACCTAGCTCTATCAATTAATTTCCCATAGATGTAGGTAATGAAAAGACATGTAGGTAATGAAAAGAAAAGTCATAATTTGGTGTCTTCATTATTGAGGAAAATGATGGTGATTGAATTGAATGGATCTCTCATTCAACCCAGGGGCATTTGCAGCAATTCTGATTGCTTTATTCACCTGTCCCAAAAAGGACAACACATCGGAAGGGAACTTAAAAGTGGCCCCAGGGGCTACCTGCGTCGAGATCTACAATGATGCCACCTTGCTGTGGGAGCTAAATTTGAAAGCAGCCTTTACTCCAGATGCATCCTGCTTCCAGGCCCAGGACAGGTTTCTAGACAGCTGAACTAGAAAGTAAGCAGTTGTCTCTAGAACACCAGCAGTCCCATCTGCAGCCCTGAGCCTGCCTCCACTTTGCCTCTGACCACACTGAGCCTTGCCTCTCCTCTCAGTGTCTAACCACTATCTGCACGCATTCCTGTCTCCTTTGGTTGGAACCCAACTTCCTTTACTGAGAGAAATTACACCAGGTTTCACTGTGTCTTCCCAGTATCACCCCAAAACTTTTAGCACTGGAAATTTTACATAAACACCCGCACTCAGAATTTTACATTTTATGCAATTAATTTAGCATACACTTAACTAAGTCTCTTAGAAAAATATTCCTGTGTTATTGCACTTTAAATGGCAATTCTAATGTTTACATCAAAGCCCCTTTTAAAGAATTTCCAGTGAGCATGTGTGTGTGATATCTTGAGTGTCAGGAACTCCTTCCCAATGTCTTTGCTGTCCCGTCAGGCTCACAGGTACCAACAACATCCTAATAACGTGTCAGTGTTCTTCACAGTCAAAGGAAGAAGAAGGACTGGTGTCAGTATCATAAGATCCACAGAGTCGCAAGCCTACTCCATTTCGTGCTTAGGGACACCAGATTTTTTCAACTTTGAACAAAAATGAAGCAATGGAAATGGAATCATACAAGAAGTGAATTTTGTTGCAGAATGAGCTAATGACAATGCCTGTCCTGTGTACCCTGAGATATGCATGATTTTTCTCCTTTTAGGAATTTTAAGCAGGTCTGCTTGTTTCTTTTCCTCTGGAGCTTGGCGCTGCTGCCCATGATCACGGTCCCTCTGCACATCCTCCCTTCCTGTACAGTCCCTGCCACCTGTGACAAATGCTGTTCAACTTCTTTACAACTGTAAGCAACAAACAGAAATATTTAGAGTCACCTCAAGTCTTTTTCAATTATATTTTTAAAAATGAGAGAGAGGTGGGGGAGGAAGAGATCCATAAACCTCGGGACAATCGTCTTCCTATTTCTTGGAAACCTGAGATTTGTTCATGAAACACGGAGATCCACCTGAAGTCTCCTGAAGTCTTCCCTGCTGCCCACTGTATCCTCTTACATCCTTCTCTTCTGTCAGAATTGCATTGATTATGATTCAGACTATACCCACATTTACAACTGATTTTAGAAGTTTTAACTAAACAGAATCTCAGTTCTGTTTTCAGAAAAGTTGTTATTGTATGATATCAAGCAGTGTAGTTAGAATTCTTAAGAAATGAAAGACAAAAGATTCATAAAATCATAAAAAAAGAAATAGATGTTAACACCCTTCCACTGTCAAACTGGTATGGATCATTGTGTTAGTCCTACAAACTCAGATTCTCTCAAAATTGAAATAAGTTCCCATCACTTTATTTCTCTTGATGCTTGGAGAGAAATTGTCCAATATTTCTGGACATGGGAGGAAGGAACAGGTGTCTGAAGCCCAGAGGGACATGTAGTGCTGAGTTTCTCTTTTTAAGTTAACAGGAAAATTACACCACTGGAAACTGACTTCAGCAGCATGCAAGACAGCATCACAGAGAGTCCAACTTGCTTTAGGAGAAACCAAGGTAAAAATGTTTCCAAAACAGTTTCCTTCATTTTAGATGGATGTAGGACTGCTATGCCTGCAGTGAAGCAGAAAATAAAGTTAATAATGAGAAAGTTAAACAAAGATTAAAATGATCCAACAGGGGCATATGGTCCCAATGTGTGATAATATTTTGCAGATGTGGAGACTCAGATGAGCTGTTCAGGTGACTCAGGTCAATATGGGCTTCCATCCAATGGCATCTGGACATCAGTCAGCAGTCACTCTCATGTCTCCATGGTGTGCCCACCAATGGACTAGGCCTTGGATTCCAATATTGCTCCAGAAATGAAACACTGCAGGCTTCATGCCACATAAACCATACTGCAGAAGTAAAAGAGTCAGTTGAACAGCCTAGCTGCCCACCACATGCCAAACACGTTCCTGGGCACCAGGGCACAAAGGTAAACAATGCTGGCTTCCCATTTTAGGAGAACTCACAGTAGGATTGAATCCACAGTAAGCCTGGAGGGTTATGATTGGGTCCCTAGGAAAGAATCGGTGTGGGGACTTCCATAGATACCCTCAGAGCTGAAAATCACCTTCTTTCTCTTGCACTTTCCAGAATAGAAACTAAAAAGGAATGTGAAGCTTCAAAACACAGATACACACTTTTTTTCTCTGATGGATCTGAGGGCATCTTTCCACTGCCTTGGAAGTGGAAATGGACACAGCACTTGTACAGGGACCAATCTTAGGGCGGAATAAAGAGCAGGCCTGGGAAACTTGGCCCAGCCAGTCTGGGGACCACTGACACGCAAGTGTTCACAGTACCAGGAAAGGCCTGTCAAAAGGTGGGTGCACCTCATCTCTGGTCAGTGGTCAGGCTGTCCGATGCATGGGAGGATGTTTAGCAGCATCCCACAATGTTTTCCAGAATCAATTCTGACGACCCAAATGTCTCCCAGCAAGGCCAAGTGTACCCAGGGGGCAGACCTGTCCTGGCTGAGAGCCCCTGGCTCAAGCACACGGCATTAGGCCTCTGAAGTCACTACGCTGATGGACCCCAGTCATGCTGGCCTGGAGAGGACACCATGGGGACTTGCCTCTCCCTCCTACTCCACTCTAAAGTGAAGAAAAGGCTATGCCCCGACTGCTGCCGGCAGCCATCTGCCCCTGCAAACTGACCAGCTCCACCTGCCGGGTAGGAACACTGAGGCAGCAAATCGGGCAACAGGAAATGACCTGTGGGCACCCGGGAATGCTGTCCAGTCTCTCCAGTTCCCGTTACGTGAGGTGAGGGCATTTCTTGGTCAAGCCAGTTTGTGTAAGCAAGTCCTGTCACTTGCTGGTGAAGCCATATTAAATGACGAGCGGTAAATCCAAGGAGGGCCGTGGCATGCATGGGTCTGTGTCAGTTGGATGGGTCTGCAAAGGCTGGATTCACCCAAGGCCAAGGCTCTCCGTCTGTGTCCAGCCTCTGCCAGACTCAATGTTTAGCAGGCAGTGCATCCCAAACCTCCCCCAACCCCCAACCTGAGTGCCTGGCACCCTTTACAAATCTGCTCCTCTCGGTCTTCCCCATCTCTGTAAATGGCAGCTCCATTCTGTGAGGTGCTCAGGCCACACACACACGACTCCTCTCTCTCCCCAGTGCTGTTGTCTCATCTTCAAAATGTATTTAGAATCCTTGACCCAAGCTCCCACTTTGGGCCAAACCAACATTGTCTTTGTTAAGTCTATTCCTAAAGCCCATAAATAGTCTCCCTCTACCCACAGAGCAGTTTCAGTGACCCTGCTGAAAACACATGGCACTGAATACAATGTGATATTTCAAATAGACAAGAGAACAAAAAAGAGACACTAGTGAAATAGCTAGTGAAACCTCAACATCTGTAATTAAGTCAGTCATAACCAACGTTAATTTCTTAGTTTTGAAAAATGTACTGTGCTTATGTAAAATATGTACATTAAAGGAAGCCAGGTGAAGGGTTTATAGTAACTCTCCATACCTCGTTTTGTAACTTTTCTGTAAATCTGAAATTAATCCAAAAGAAAAGTTTTAAATATTAAAAAGAATGTTACATAATGACACTTCTCTGTAGAGAGTTCTCCAGCAGCACCTCATTGATGCAGAATCAAGACCCAGTCCCTCACAGTCACGCCCAAGACCTCCTGCAGTGTGGCCTCCACGTCCATTCTGACCACATCCCCCACTGAGGCACGCTGCTCCAGGCACAGTGGCCACTCCTGCACTTCAGTAGCCAGGCTTGCACTTGCACATGGTGGTGTCTCTAGCAGCTGCAGGAAAGGAGCTGCAGATGGAGAATAGGGAAGGCAAGAGAAGGGAGAGGATGCTTGTAGTGCAAGATGTGCAAGTGAAGTTGGCTCCCTGTGGAAGCAGACCTCCCTGTTACAACTGTATACACTCTGGTACGGGAGGGAATCCGATCTGATTCCACCCCTCCTTTCCCCCTGTTGACGGCATGGGCTTGTGTGCCTGCGTCCTGCATTCAACGACTGGTGAACTCTGTAGACTTTAGCAAACCTCGGCAAGTCCCACTCCAAAGTACTCTCCTGTCTCCCTCTCCCACTTTCCTTTTGTCTTTACTGAATGTCGCTGCTCAATGAGTCTGGCTGGCCAGCCCATCTGAAATAGCACCACCACCCCTACACTGCTCTCCCTGCTGCGCATCACTGTGCCTCATAGCACAGAGCACTTTCTGATTCACTGTGTTCCTATTTACCATGATCATCGTCTGTCTCACTCACTGGAACAGCAGGTCTGTGAGGGAAGACAGTTCCGTTTGTCTTGCTCACGGCTACCCAGGATCTAAAATAGTGCCTGGCACTTAGAAGCCGTATCTGCTGAATGAATGAATTAATGATTTAATGAATACGTGTTGGTAGTATTTTGCTAACTAAACTTGTTATCACAGTTCTGTGACAAAAGTAGTAGTCCTACATTTAATGCATATCCGGAAATTCTGGGAAAGGAGATCATCATCTGGCTACAGTCAGGGAAATACCTGGAGGAATTCATGTAAAAATCTCTCATGGGAGTTAAATGTGCGGAAGTGCTTCCAAACATATACTTTAAATGCTTGTATAAATGCCAGTTAGTTTGATTTTCTTCTTTCTTGCTCTCAATATACTTGTCTCTAAGATAAGTATATGGAAGTCCAATCCTAAGACGCAAAGATACACAATCTCTTAGGCACTCCTCAAGCATCTGGGACTAAATTACAACTGTATAGACTCTGGTACAAGAGGGAATCTGATCTGATTCCCTTAAAAGTAGAAAATTGTGGCCGGGGGCGGTGGCTCACGCCTGTAATCCCAGCACTTTGGGAGGCCGAGACGGGCGGATCACGAGGTCAGGAGATCAAGACCATCCTGGCTAACCCGGTGAAACCCCGTCTCTACTAAAAAATACAAAAAACTAGCCGGGCGAGGTGGCGGGCACCTATAGTCCCAGCTACTCGGGAGGTTGAGGCAGGAGAATGGTGGGAACCCGGGAGGCGGAGCTTGCAGTGAGCTGAGATCCGGCCACTGCACTCCAGCCTGGGCGACAGAGCGAGACTCCGTCTCAAAAAAAAAAAAAAAAAAAAAGTAGAAAATTGTAAAATCAACCCAAGTGTCTAGAATTCGCAGGCAGAACCTTGATTCTCCTAGATTCCACAGATGAAACAATAAAGCAAACAACGTGCCTTGGAGACTAGGGAGGCCAGTTTCCATGGAGAGCCAGCTTCACTCGCCCCTCTCAGCAGTCTTCTCCCTTCTCTTGCCTTTTCTCTTCATCTGCAGCTCCTTTCCTGCAGCTGCTAGAGACACCACCAAGTGTCTTTGCCACCCCTCCTTTCCCCCTGTTGACAGCACGAGCTTGCATGCCTGGGTCTTGCATTCAATGACTGGTGAACAGTGTGAACTTTAGCAAACCTCGGCAATTCTAGACCTCCCTTTATTCTCTGTCAATGGTGTGGTATCTCATAGGCTGAGGAAGCCAGTGTTGAAAAGTGTGAAGATGTGAAGAATGGTGTTTCCATTGTTCCTGTCTCTTGTCCCTGTCTCTCTCTCTCTGTGTTGTTTTGTCCTCTCTTAATGGAATGCTCTCTTTCTTTTCCAGTTCCTCCTCTCCTGCATGCAGTTAAGCCAAGCATGACTTCTCATGTAATTATGCTTAGCTATTCCTAGATTTTAGTGGAAGCAAAAGGACAAGAGGAGAAAGAGATGGTAGAAACAGTATTTAAGAAGTATTGTGTCTCACCTGCAATTAAATTTTGGAAATAAAATCATATTTTAACAAGTTTCTCATTAAGAAGTCATGGAATTGGAGACAGAAAGCAAAGGTCTGGGCTATGTTAGCATTATGGTGGAATTCACAAGACAAGATCCCATCCTCACCATTTCGACAGTGGCTCTGGTGTTGTCCTTTCGTAAACAGAAAGAAGATTAGGAGACAAGACAAAGGCATGTCTGCAGCCCTTAAGAGAATAGAATTAGAACTCAGAGTATCCAGGTCACATGTCTGAGTGTAACAAGTTCCCATCATTTCTAGCATGTCTTGGAGACGTAGATGCATGACAAGCGACCCTATGAGATCTGGGCTCCATTCAGAGCTGAATCTTTAGTAAAAGTCAACCCTTACATTCTCTTTTCCCAGAATAAGCTTCACCTTGGGCTCCTCTCCAGCCTGCTCATGTGTTTCTCTTGACACTGGGGGGTCACAGTCAACGTTTCCCTTCATGTTGGTGCATCCTCTTTTGACCCCTAGTTTCCATCCTCTCATCTCCCTCATGGATTCCCTCACAGCCTTGCAATGCATGCATGTACCTGCCTGACCCTGGTTCAGCATGCAGCATTGTCTCCTCTTGACTTAAGGTGTCTTGAGCGTCAGATAGACCTGAGATCATTCTAAATAGGAAGCATCTTTCAAAGCAGGTGTTAACAACGTCTTTGCTTCTATTCCCCACTCATACAAGAGCACCCGACTCAGCCAGTGGCTCAGAAAGGGGATATGGAGTCCTGCACTTGAGAAGGTGACATTCTGCCAGAGGCCACCATGGAAGCACCTCTGAGGATGACTTTTTATTCCCCAAGCAGGTGCCCTGGATTGCCAAGCCACATGTGGGCAGAAGCAGCCTTTTCTCTGAGCTGTGAGGAGAGTCTGTGTGCACCCACTTCAGGAGGAGGACTTCCCCACCTGGTTCACCGGAAGGTGGGTGAGGTAGATGCAGTGGGGCTGCCCCACACGTCTTGTCTCAGCCTCAGGCAAGAGGATATGGCCACTTTTTGTTACCACGGACATCTCAGTAACAACCCTTTTTCTTTTCTTAAGAATCCTCAAGTAGGCTTGTTTTCCTTTGTCATAATATCTTTCACACGCATTTCTACACAAAATATACTTAACACTTTCATGTGAAATGATTGAACGGCACCAGCTATATAAGCTTGCTTACTTTCTAGGCTAAATGTGGGCAGTCAATGAAAAAAGTCTAGGCAGCACCAAAATCTGTTCTCACTGCTTTTCACTTGTTTTCAAGGCTTATTCTCAAATTACAAGTCTTCCATGCCCATTTATTTTTAACATTTCTGAAATCAAGATTGACCTAGGAAATCATATGTTATCACTGCTCGAGAGAATATTAGGAGCTGTTCCCCCAGCCCCTCTGTGATGAGTGATGGGTCGAGGGGTTTCTCTCAGGACACGTGTCTTTTACCTGTGCACCACCTCCCCGCTGTGGGAGGAGGCTCAGCCTCCTGTGGTGCGTCCACAGGTCCAGCAGCCAGCTCTGGCATCAGGAAGCCTGTCCAGCTTTAGAGCAGGCTGAGAATGCTTAGCCTCCAGCTCCAATCTGAAGTTCAAATCAGAGGCTGCTGGTGATCTTTGGTCTTGACTCCCAGGGTGCTCCGGAAGTGGCAGTCCTGGTCATATCATGCTTACTGGGTGTTGGTCTGTCTTCACTTTTTTGTTTTGTTTTTGAAAATGGAGCTTGATCACCTCTGAGCTGCTCTTCAGACTGACCCCCAGGGCATGTCTGCCGGCAGAATAAACAGCCCAGCCAGCTGCAGCCCTGGACCCACCCTTACAGTGCCCATGGGCATCATCTGAGACCACATCACCTTCTGGAATGTGCGGCACCACCTCAAACCCTTCATGCAGGTGACCACGGGTCCTGGCCTCCTGGGTGCACATTCCTTCATCCATGAAGAAGCAGGTCCGGATTTTCAGGTGGGTCTATCCCTGTTCTCCATGTCCTAGCTTGCTCCTAGCCAAGCACCGAGACAGCGGCGTCTTTTACAGGCACCTCAGGTCATTGTGGTACCTGGAGATGAGCTCACCTTGGCATTACAGGTGGGGGCCTAGTCCATCTGGGCCTTCATTTTCTTTAAAAAATATTTTTAATTTTTTTCCTTGAAGAGTTAACACTCTTTACAATCAAGCTTCTGAAAAAAATATATAAAACATTAAAAGTAGGATTTTCCCCACAACAATCATTACTTAATATACCTTTTCAACTTTTAAGATTTACCCTCTTATAATTAAAGACGGACATGGAGATGATGGTAGAAACAAATGAGACGGTTGACCAAGTCTTCCCCCGTCTCCCACCCTTGTGCAACTTTGAACAGATGGCCTGGAAGGGCTCAGGTGAATCTCTCAGCCCAGACAGCTCCCGTTCGCATCAGAACAAAACCTTAAGACCTTTCTTCCTCTGTCGTGCTGCAATTGCCATGACCTCTCATACGGTAGGTTTCTAGGTGTTCCTTCTAACAATCGCCTCCCATTTTTACTTTGAATTGTCTCTTGAACATTCTGCCATTGTGCTTTGTAAGACCCAGAAAACAAAGATACATTGTTGAGAAGTGCAGGGCTCTGAAGACCCAGAAGAGGAGATGGGGAGAAGCAGACTTTAGGAAAAGGAAATCAACCTGGAGCAGAAGCAACAGAAGAGGGTGGGGACCTTCAAAACACGAACTAAGATGTATTCCATCAAACCCCCTTCCACGAACTTATTGACAAGAAGTCCTAAGTTGAAAAACTGCTTTTCAAACATTAATGATCATGGCAGAACACACAATAAACAGCCAGGTGACTGGCCAGGAGTCACAGGGGAAAAAAGAAACCATTTTCATGACCCTTTCAGTGTGGCTCAGCAACAAAAGTGCCCCCTTGAGGTCCAGACCACAATGCAAAGTACAACTGAAGACTCCACATCTATCGGGGGGCACAGCTTTTCGAAGGCTGCACTCTCCTCTTCCCGCTGTCTTTCTCTCGCCTTCTTTAATATTCCACAAAACTAATTATAATAATGACTTGGATCAAGTCATGCAAAATTGCATGTTTCAAGTTCTACTTCCTGAATATAAACCCCTACCTTGTGCAAGAAAAGAAGGAATGGATACTCCTTCCCTTTGTTTAACTAATTCACCATCAACAAGTCAAGCAAAAACAAAACAGATTCAGTGTACAGAATATACTAAAAGGATACTGCCTCAAAAGTACAATCATCTTTAAGAGTATATTTTGAAGGCGATTGCCTCTGTTTTCATTTAAAATGCAAACTTGATTTTGAAAGAAAAGCCTAAGATAGAGAAGCACTGCCTAGAGTCGTGGGGAAGAGGCCATCCCAGGACTGGCACTGCAGCTAACCCGTCAGTGCTCCTCCCTGCCAGACCCCTGTGCTGCTCTCCACCTCCGCTGAGCCCTGCGGCTGTGTCCTCATGCCACGCCCTGCAGTGCCTGCACGTCCTCTGTGCCTGTGCTCAGAGCTCCTTGGATGTCTCTGGTTACTAGTTGCTATTTCTGACATCCCCAACTCCAGCCCCTGCTATTCATCAAGGTCTGAGTGTTCCTCTGAAAACTGCCTACCTTCTGCTCTGGCCAGAGTTTCCTCCAGTCCTTTCAGCAGCGAGACCTGATGCTGGAGCCCAGCTCTGCTCAACTGTGTGACAGGCCTCGGTTTCCGCATGTGTGCAACTGGACTAACACAAACTCATTGGACCTTGTGGGATTACATACGTTGTATAGAAAACACCAAGAACAGAGACTTTTGGTAAATGTTCATTCCCCTTTTTCCTACGCCCCTGCTGGCCCTTTCTCCTCCCAGAGTCCAGGGCCAGCTTTTCTGCCTTCCTAGCTCCATTGCTCCTCCCTCCAGGGTACAAGGCCCTCCAGTCACAACGAGGCTAGTGGAGGGGCCGGGAAAGCCCCTGAGGGCCGGCGCACTAATGCACAGGTGATGGTGGAGCAGAGGAAGGGGGGTCTGGAGCAAGAGCCTGGCCTGACCTGGGCCCAGCCTCCCAGCTGCCGGCCTTTGTTGCCTCCCTCTGTGCAGAAGAATCTGCACCTGGAAAGTGCTTCCACTAACACCAGTGCCTCCTCTCTCCCGGAGTTAGCATTGAGATGGAAGAAGAACACGAATCCGGACGCACACTGCAGGTGGCAGGCATTGTACAAATGCAGGAATCATTCCTTAGACTGGATCTTCTCCACACAGTAAGAAAAGTGGCTCTTACACTGAGGCGGAAAGCACCACTCAGGACTGGGTGGCTCTGGGGCCTGGACCCAGCCCTCCCCAAGTGAGCGGAGCACACACCGATGACAACCCGCTCTTGCCAGACGCACCCCTGCGGACATCCCAGCGGCAGGCTGCCTGGACAGATTTGGGAACCAAACAGCGGGTGGTGACTGCCTGGCTCAGCAGCAGATCCCCAGAGCTTGGATCACCTCCAGGAATCTGGCTCCAACCAGGTGATCTTTCCACCTTATCATAATCTGTTTATCTCTGCCACTATAATCTCATTAAATGCTAAATGAAGCATTTCATTCCACTCAAAACGCCTCAGTAAGGAAGCCGAGCTTTGTTTTATCCTTAACAACTGGGCTGCTATAATTCTTTGGAATAATTTGGTCCTCTTTGGTTCCCTTTGGCACTTTGAGATCACAGAAGGAAAGAGTCCAAAGCTGTTCATTTAAAAGTGAATATTGTTCCAGCCATCCCAAGCCATTTCCTTTAAAAACAGATCAATAACCTGAAAGAACAGATTGCACCTTGGCACCTCTGGCCTCTGTGTGCTCCAAACAGCATGTGCAGCCACAGGGGGTCAGAAGGGCTCCCACCTGCCCATCCCCCGCCCCACATCCCCTGGCTGGTGTCCTGCCCACCTGCCATGTGTCCCCTCAACCCACCACTCACTGCCCCACAGCCACCCACCTCAACCTGCACTCCCCACACCCAGGCGGGTGTCCCCCCACTATCACACGTCCCTTCATCTCCTCCATCTGCCCTGCCACCTGCTGTGGGTCTGTGACCCCTTCCTGTTGCACAGCCCACCTGTCGGTTCCTGACTGCCCCTTCTGTTCTCTCCTCTCCCACTAGGTCATGGCCGGGATCGCTTTCAGGTCTGACTCATCCGCCTCACTGTCTGGCAGTCTCCCCCTGGCCAGGCTCCACCGGGAAGCAGCTTCCGCCCACACTCTCTGGACGTTCTGGCATGTCCTGCTCTGTGGCCCACGCCTGAGCTGCCCTCGCTGGGCTGCCTGACAGGGTGATTTGGTGCTGCTAAGAGAATCCGCCACCTGCTTCAGGCTTGAGCTTCTCGGTCAGCTGTTCACTCCATCTGCTTAGAAACCCGGAGTCTGCTCCCCCAGAATTCTCTCCCTTTGTCACCGTGTCTAATCTCTAACGTCAGAGCCATGGCTCAGGCCCAAATGCAAAACTACTGGATATTTGATGTCCTCTGAAAATAAGAGTATTTAAATGTTGTAGAGTGTTGGGCACCAACCTGCCTGTGCACACCGCGGTCATCAGAGTTCCCAGAGTGGGGTCTAGGCCTTCCTGTGTTCACTGAGAAGCTGTCCACGAGAAACTCAGATGGTGAGGCTGGTGAGGAAGGAGAAGCTGGCTTGATGCTCTACAGAGAAAGGAAAGGAAGGGGGAAAAGACGAAAGAAGCCCTGCTGGGCAGAGGTGTAAGGAGCAAGCATGAGGGAGGAGAGAGAGAGTTAGGAAAAGGATTAAATACAGGAGCTAGGATTATTTTAAAATAAAATAAATACATTTCAGGGGATTGCCCCTGTTTCCAATTTAGAGCAAAAAGTGTATGAAAACATTCAATTTACTAAGCACTATTTCTATACTCTAACTTTTTAAAAACCATGCAATCAGAGGCTATACTCTTTGGCATCTTCGATAAAGAGTAAACGCGTGGCTTTATCCTTTTTTTTTTTTTTTTGAGACAGAGTCTCACTCTGATGCCCAGGCTGGAGTGCAGTGGCATGATCTCGGCTCACTGCAACCTCCGCCTCCCGGGTTCAAGTGATTCTCCTGCCTCAGGCTCCTGAGTAGCTGGGATTACAGGTGCCCACCACCACACCAAGCTCATTTTTGTATTTTTAGTAGAGACAGGGTTTCACCATGTTAGCCAGGCTGGTATCAAACTGCTGACCTCATGTGATCCGCCCGCCTCAGCCTCCCAGAGTGCTGGGATTACAGGCATGAGCCACCACGCCCAGCCACAGCTTTATCTTAAAGGCGAGCATCCCCATGGCTCACATGCGAGACAGAGGATTTGCTCTGGCCCCCAAATGTGTGTCTGGGCGCTTCCAGGCACCCCCAGCAGTAGTGACAGACACAGGGCTGTCACAGTGCAGGCACAGCTGAGGAAAGCCTGACTTCCCCCTTACATGCTGAGTGGACAAATGCCTCTCCAGAATCACAGCACCTGCCAACAACAGTGGTCACATTAGCACCAAGCCCAGAGTCACCCTCGACTTACTTTTTATGGGCTTGCAGAAGCCCAGGGTAATCAATCTCAAGAATAGACAGAACATGACTGGTTTTCCTCACACCCAGGCAGCAGGCCCAACCCTCGCCCAGCGTGTGAATGTGTCACTGTGTGCAGGCCGCACGCCCCGAACAGCCGGCACTGGTTGTGTTGCTGCTGCTGTGAGTGAAGAGTCGGCTTTCAGCTGGAGGAGAGAAGGCTCCGAAATGTGTGCAATAGCACAACAGCTGGAAAAGTCATTGAAATATAATACCAGTCCCCAAATAGTCATATTTTATTGTTTGAGACTTATAAACGGTTAAAGAAATGAAATCCACCTTTGGGAAATAATGTTTCTTTAGGTCTCATCATATCCCGTTTTCCCCTAAAGGTTAAAACAAATAGTGCTGTGCTGGTAAATCGTGCTAGTCAGGGCTGAGCAGCCCTGAAGCTCTCCTCTCCAGGCTGTCAGAGTCCACAAGCCCTCCCAGTTCTTGGAACGGCTCTCTGTAACTTGTCTTTGGAAAGGAGGCAACAGCAAAGGAGGGGGAAGCATTGCAGCTCATGAGAACGCAGTGGCCACCCGTGTTGTGACCATTGCAGCTCCTCTCCTGCTGGCCAGAGCCATGCTGTCTGGACACACCTAGGCGGCCTCCTCTTGGGGAGGTCACTGCCCTATTGGAGAACAGACTGAGAACTCTGAAGCCTTCATGAATCATGGTGGTCTCCCAGCTCTTAGTCTACCCCATAATCCTCTGTCATTGCAGAAGTATATAACTGATCTTATTACAAATAAATTATTCCATTCCTTCTTTTGTGTATTCATTCAACAAGTATTTGTCACAGTCCTATCACATGCCATGCACTTTGCCAGGTATGGGCACAAATCCAGTGAACAAAAAGACAGGGGCCTGGTCTCTCGTAATCAAGCAGAAGGGAAAACATCCCCCTTTTTTTTTTTAGACAAATTCTTGCCTGATGCCCAGGCTGGAGTGCAGTGGTGTGATCTTGGCTCACCGCAACCTCCACCTCCTGGGTTCAAGCAATTCTCCTGCCTCAGCCTCCTGAGTAGCCGGGATTACAGGCATGCGCCACCATGCCCAGCTGATTTTTGTATTTTTAATAGAGACAGGGTTTCACCATGTTGGTCAGGAGGGTCTCATAACTCCTGTCCTCAAGTGATCCATCCACCTCAGCCTCCCAAAGTGCTGGGATTACAGGCGTGAGCCACCACACCTGGCAACATAACTTTTTTAATGACCCAGAGATTCATTTATTTACACCTATGATGAGTGTTTTGAGAAAAATAAAGGGTGTTGTGAAAGTGTAAACCAGAGGTTCCTCACTTGGCTTGGAGGTCTGGGGATGGCTTGCCTGAACAGTGACATTTAAACTGAGACTAGGAGGGGAGGAGGAGGTGTTGACCAGGCCAGGAGGGAGTGGGGTGGGAAGTAAGAAAGCATTCCAGATACAGAAGCATTGTGAAGGCTTAGACATAGGCCCAGAGACAAGCACATAAAAAGACCAGCGTGGCTGTCAGGACCACCGGGCACCAATGGGCAGGGTCCCTGCACAGATCACATCATTCACACTGGGAACAGAGTCCTGTACAGCCTCAGCCTGCAGAATGGAGAGCAGGAAGAGTGAAATGAACATGAAGGCAAGGACTATTGTGCAGGGCCTCTGTGCCCATTCAGAGTATGTTCAGCTGCAAGGAAGAGAATACCAAGGAAGGGTGGCTTAATCCAATATGAATTTCTTTCTCACACAAAATCATCTAGGTTTGGGCTGTCCAGGGCTACTTCAACAATGCCATCAAAATACCACTCTTTCTGTTTTCTCTTCTCTGCTATCACGAATACATTGACCTTTTTTTCTATGGTATGAAGATGATTTCTGCACCTCCAGGCACTTCCTCATTTCAGCAAGTAAAAGGGCAAAGGGAACTGGGGAGAGGGTTATAGGCCATGTAGCCACATCTGCTCTTTTTTCCTCAGGAAACCACAGGTTTTCTGGAAGCAATATCTAGGGACAGTGCCTAAGGAGAAGGACTTCCGGATGGGCTGAGTTGGCCAATCAACAGCACCTGCCACAACACTGTTCCATGTTAGAAATCTAGGGTTATAAAATGTGAAGATCTCAAACCATTGCTCACTAATTCAACTCTCTGGCAAATTGTATTAGCATCACATTTCTCATAAATGTACAAGGCTGTTGGAGATGATCAGCATGACTATGGCCCCTGTATTCTACCTCCACTCTGGTTAGTTGTATTTTCCTTAAGTCACACAAGAAGGGACCAACTTTCCTTCACCTTTGTATCTCCAGCTTCAAACACTCAGTACATATGCATCATTCATGGAACAAATATGCATCAGCTGCCAATATGTGCCAGGTTCTAGGTATAGGGCATTTACTTTGACTCACTCATTGAGGAACTGTCTCAGGGAGGCATATCACTCTTATGTCAAACTTACTCAACTCTTCCAAACTAGCAACTGACTGGTTACAATTCTTCTATGGAAATGGTACACTGCATTCTTCATCATTCCCTTAGATTGGGGTTAAAGGAAAAAATAAACCCACATTTCAGCCAAAGCTCACAGTCTCATTTTTGTTAGTCTTATGGACTTGTCATAGTTATTTTTCTTCTTTTACACAAATAGCAAAATTGAAATTGGTTCAGGATGGATATGTATCATTAGGCATCATAAGAAACTACATTCCCTAATAAAAACAGGGGATATCAGATCCTCACCTCCCCCACTTGCTCCTGGCCCCTTGATGGATCTGACGAATTTCTCCCAAGTGCAGACAAATCTCAATTTCCACCTGTAAACATTCACAGAGAAGTGATGGACAGCCCGACATGGCTGCAAGCCATAGACTACACAAGAGTGAGTGAAACTGGCTGAGTGGGAAGCACATTTTCTCTTTCTAATAGTCTAATAAAATGGAAGTATTTTATGTCCTGAGAAAATATGAAATTATACCAGAGTAATGCAGTAGGAAGTTAGTCTCTGAACTGTTTGACCAATACACTTTACCATTCCCCAGCTGATTTTTCTGTTTCCAATAAGATAACAAATAAATGCACAGTTATGCTGAAAAGGTCAAGAATATGCAAGTTATACCTAAAATGAAAATTACAAATCTAAAAGCTAAAATAAAATCAGGCAAAAGCATAGATGAATTTGGTCAAAATGCTGAAACATCAAGGTCAGTAATATCAACAAAGGAAACACATGAAATAAGATTTTTTACTGACATTAGTTGCTATGGTACAGTAGGTAAAAAACAAACTGATTTTAAACCTCACAGTGGTAGCAATAGTAATAATCGTGACTGCTGTGTGTCCCCTTCCATCATCATGGCAAGCCTACTATGCATTCCAGCAGCCACTGTTTGAAACTCACAGAGTCAGAAGACTTGCAATAAGTTACACAGTTGGTTGATGGGGAGGCAGTTCTTGAAAATGGTTCTTTCCACTACAACACTCATGCTAGACTACATTTCAAAAGAAGAAGTATTTTCTTCAGCTTTGTTTCTCCTCATATTTCAATAATTGATAATATAATAATAATAAATGGAAATATTATAACAAGCATACAAAAATAAAGTTTGATTGTTTTTAGTGAAAATTAGAATGTCCTTTTCATTGTACAGCACATCTTACGAAACCAACCTGATTCAACCTTACCATGAAGAGACAATCCGTTACAGGAATCCAATCCATTGTAGCTGATACAAATTAATAATTACAAAGTCTAGAAACATGAGTTATTTGATAAGAAACCTTATGGAACATAAACATTTGTTAGAAGGACAAATTCTGTTTGTGTGTGTGTGTGTGTGTGTGTGTGTTGCTGGATGAGTTTTTAGGGGATAAGCTGATTTAACGTCACATAAATATGACCTAAATAGCTCTTTTTCTAGCCAGACTCTGTAAGTACACTAGTTCTGAAATCTCTTTCTATTTACCCCTCACCTAATGATACTATTCCACAAGATTTGAGTAAAGGGGAATATCTGTCTTTTGAAGTTCCTCTTTTTAAAAGCCAATCTTTCCATTGTCAGAGCCAGCAGTCCATTTTGCCCAGGTAATACAGACCTGGTGTGGTCTCAACCCTGAATCCTATGGAACTCAAAGGATTCTCTGCTCGTGTGCATGTGTGCATATGCAAACACACACACACGATTTCAACAGGACTGAAGTAGAAGTATCTTATGTAAATATTTGGAACTGAAGAAATGCTAGTCTAAAAACATTTTTTAAAGATGTAAAATTAGAGTTAAAAATTATATCTGAAACATACTAAATATATAAAGATAATTGGGAGGCCGGGTACAGTGGCTCACGCCTGTAATCCCAGAACCTCGGGAGGCTGAGGCGGATGGATCACTTGAGCCCAGGAGTTCAAGACCAGCCTGGCAAACAAGGAGAAACTCTGTCTCTATAGAAAAAAAAAACAGTAAATAAATAAATAAAGTCAAAAGAAAAACAAAAATAAAGATAATTGGGACTAATGTCATATCTAATTTCCTAGATGTATACAGGATAAAATAATGGTTTTAGTTCACTTCAACAAGAAAGATCATTGTGTGACATTCAGCATTATAGAGGTGAAATTGAAAACAAAAGCAAAATGTATTTCATTACTTGTATTCAATATTCAACACTGTCTCTATCTAATGATCAGAACAACAATGTAAACTGCTGAACAATTTACAAAGCATGTTCTCACGTACATCCCATTTGATAACATCTGCACAACACAAAGCCTGGGGCACACACCGGACAACTGTTGCCATCCCCATTCCACACCGGATAATCTGAGGCTCAGGAAAGTGAAGTGACTCACCCTAAGACCTGCAGAGCTGCGTATTCAGTCCCCTTTCTGTTATATCCCACAACCTTAAACCAGAAATACACCATTCTATGAAATTAAAAAGCTTCAGATGTTACATTTCCTGCTTCTCTAACATAGAAAGGAGAAAGTATTCCATCTGATACGATCAAAGACAATGGAAGAGTTGAAATAATATGGCTCAATTAAGCTCCAGACATTTGCCTTAAGGAATTATGTTTTGAAAGATTTTACAACTGATGAGAATAAGGAACGCTAAAATGTTTAAAGCAAAGACAGACCCATTCACTAATCAAAAGCTCCAACCAAATTTATTCTATCCAACAGTTCAGCTTCATTACATTACAATCGACAAATGCCTTTCACTTGCATGATGCTCCATAGCCTGAATTAAAGCTATAATTTATATTTTATGTCTCTTCAATGTTAGCTGATGTGTGGATTTTATCCCAAATTGTATGCACTCTAAGGTTTTAAATACACATTTGCCTCCAATTTCTTTCTCTTTTGCCTCCATTTCTTCCTCCTCCTTCTTCTATTCTCTTCTCTTTTCCATATACCACAATAACTTCAGGCCAGTAAAATGCTTAAAAGTCAGGTTCCCGGGGAATACCTTAGGGAGGAATCTACTCCAGCACAGTAAACCAAAAGCGCACCCACGTGCCTCATTAATCCACAAAGCCCCAAAGCACTGGATAGATTCCTGGGGCCATAGCTACACTTAGTACCTGAAACGTTTTCCCTCTACCACCAAACAACATCTACGGGAATCACAGGCTTTCCCATCCTATTAAGGAATGAACTCATGTAGACAGATTCATTAGACTCACTGACAAACACCAGAGTAACTCTTGAGAAATACCACTAAGTGTATTTAATAAAAAGTAGTTATGATGATAATGAATTCTCAGCACTGTGGCCAGACACTCTGCCAAGCACTTTTCATGTATTTGTATATTTAATTTTTGCAACAACCTCATGAGATTAGTACTAGCATTACCCAGTTTAACAGATGAAAAAAAAAACTGAAGTTCTGAAAAATAAGCGACTTGCCCAAGCTTATCTTCAAAGTAGTAATGCTGGGATTCATTCACATTCAGTAGACAGAAGAATATTTAGAGAGGCTGGGCGCAGTAGCTCTCACCTGTAATCCCAGCACTTTGGGAGGCTGAGGTGGGCGGATCACGTGAGGTCAGGAGTTTGAGATCAACGTGACCAACATGGTGAAACCCCGTATCTACTAAAAATAAAACAATTAGCCAGGCGTAGTGGTGTGTGCCGGTAATCTCAGCTACTCGGGAGGCTGAGGCAGGAGAATCACTTAAACCTGTGAGGCGGAGGTTGCAATGAGCCGAGATGGCACTATTGCACTCCAGCCTGGGCGACAAGAGTGAAATTCTGTCCCAAAAAATGAAGAAGAAGCAGAAGAAGCAGAAAAAGCAGAAGCAGCAGAAGCAGCAGAAGCCAGGGCGGGAACGGGAGCGGGAGCGGGAGCGGTAGCGGAAGCGGAAGAAGAAGGAGAAGGAAATGGAAGAGATTTAGAGAAAGGAGAGCAACGAGAAGTGGGAAGAAAAAACAACCCATAGTGGAGGGAAGATTGTTGCTAATCACAACAATTCAGAGGTCATAAACTCAAGCCCTTATTCTACAAAATACTAGCAAATCCTCTGAGACTCAAATTCTTTATCTTTCAAGTGAACAGAATAATATTATCTCAACGGTATTCGTCTTTAGTTTTCTTTGTTGGTACTGCCTGCGTTTGTTTTTGGTATTAGGGTCATACAGTACTAGCTTCATAAAGTGAACTTGGAAGTGTTCATTCCTTCTCTAAGGCATTCCCTTGGAACCTGTCATTAATTCTGTTTTTGGTAGAATTTTGGTAGAATTCTCAAGCTATCCGGATGGGCCATGAAATTTCTTTTTTGAGAGATATTATATCTGCAAATTGAATTTCCTGAATAGTCACAGGACTAGTCAAGTAGCTATTTCATGTCTATTGAGTTGTGGTAGTTCGTGCTCTTCAAAGAATTGGTACGTGTTATCGAAATTGTCAAATGTGTGTGTATTGAGTTGTTTATGGCGTATTCCTTTATTATCCTTTTGATGACTGCAGGGTCTGAAGTTATAGTCTATTTTATTCTCAGGAATTTGTGTCTTCTTTCTTCTTTGTCAGTCATGCTAGAGATTTGTCAATTTTATTGATATTTCAAAGAACCAGCTTTTTGTGTACTTGTTTTGTTTTGTTTTTCTGTTATCTCTCTTATATTTCTCCTTCTTGCTTTGAGTTTATTTTGCTCTTCTTTTTCTAGATCATTGAGATGGGATCTTAGGTTGTTAATTTAACACTTCTATATCTAATGTAAGCATCTAGTGGTATGAATTTTCCTCTCACCACTGCTTTAGCTGTGTTCAAAAATTTTTGATACGTTGTACTTTCATTTTTCTTCAGTTCAACGTACTTTTTACATTCTTTTAGACTTTTTTAGTCTATGAATTATTAAAAAGCATGTTGTTTAGTTTTCAAGTGTCTAGATATTTCCATTATCATTCTGTTGTTTCTTTCTATTTTGATTCTATTGTGGCTATGTAAAATATTCTGTATCATTTTAGCATTTTTGTAATTATTTAGACTCTTCCTCCTCCACCAAAATATTTTGACAAATGCTCCATAGGTGTTTGAGAAAAAAAAATGAGTATTTTGATGTTGCTCCATAAGTGTTGATTAGAGCCTCTTTTTCTTGTTTGTTTTTCTGAGACCGAGTTTTGCTCTTGTTGCCCAGGCTGGAGTGCAATGGCGCAATCTCAGCTCACCGCAACCTTTGCCTCCCAGGTTCAAGCGATTCTCCTGCCTCAGCCTCCCTAGTAACTGGGATTATAGGCGCATGCCACCAGGACAGGCTAATTATTATTATTATTATTATTATTATTATTATTATTATTATTTTGTATTTTTAGTAGAGATGGGGTTTCGCCATGTTGGCCAGGCTGGTCTCGAACTCCTGACCAGGTGACCACCTGCCTTGGCCTCTCAAAGTGCTGGGATTATAGGCATGAGCCACCGCACCTGGCAAAGAGCCTGTTTTGAATTGTTCTATATCCTTGCTGATTTTCTGTCTAGTTGAGAAAGGGACATTGAAATCTCCAACTGTAATTATGGATTTGCCTCTTTCTCTCTTTGGTTCTATCAGCTTTTGCTTTACAGTTTTTATGTCTCTGTTGTTTGGTGCATACACAATTAAGATTGACAGGTATTCATGGCAGATTGACTTTTTGTCATATTATAATAACCTTCTCTGCCTCTGATAATTTTCTTGCTCTGAAGTCTGCTTTACCTAATATTAATATAACTGTTTTTCATTTATTTTGATTTATATTTTCATGATATATCCTTTCTATCATTTTACTTTTAACCTGCCTATATTGTTATATTTGGAGCGAGTTTTTGGTATACAACATATATTTAGGTCATGTTTTATAATTTACTGGCCAATTTCTGTTTTTTAATTGTTACATGTAAACCAGTTACCTATAATGCAATTATTGTCATGTTAAAACCTAAAGCTGACATTTTATTTATTTTTTTTTCTGTGTGTTTTCATTTTTTGCTTGTCTTTTTTTTTTTTCTGCCTTCCTGGGGATGACTTGAATGTTTTTTAGAAATCAATTTTGATTTATCCATAGTGGTTTTCAGTATGTCTCTTTACATAGCTTATTTTTAGTGGTTCTTTTTTGCATTATATTGTATGATATTGCAACTTACTGCTGTCATCATATTACCAGTTTATTGATAAATAGAAACATTATTTCACTTTACTTCTATTTACTGTTCCTTATTATTGCCTTACATATTTCCTCTACATGAATTTAGAATTACATCAGACAATATTAAATTTTTTTTGCTTCAAACATCAAAATAATTTAGAAAACTCAAGATAAGAGGAAAGTACATTGTATTTGCTAATGTTTTTCCTCTCACTCTGCTCTGTCTTCCTTTCTCGTATCCCAAGATTCCTTCTTGTAGCATTCCTTTTCTACTTAGAGAACTTTCTAGAGCCATTCTTTTAGGATAGGTCTGTTGGTAACATATTCTCCCAGTTTTACTTCCTCTGAATATGTCTTGATTTCCCCTTCATTCTTGAAGGAAAGTTTTGGTGGATATAGAATTTGTGGGCAACATTTCATTTTTGTGATGTGCCAAATACAATCACAATCAAACCTTAGCAAGTTATTTTGTGAATATCAACAAACTGATTATATAGTTTATATGGAGAGGCAAAAGACCCTGAATAGCCAACTAAATGTTGAAGGAGAGCACATTTGGAGGACTACCACAATTTGACTTCAAGACTTCAATCAAACTACAGTCATCAAGACGGTGTGGTATTAGTGAAGGAATAGACAAATGGATAAATGGAACAGAAGAGAAAACCCAGAAATAGACTCACATAGTCACCTGATCTTACACAAAGGAGCAAAGACAATACAGTGGAGCAAAGATAGTCCTTTAACAAGTTGTGCTGATTAACTGGGCAATCGCACACAAAAAAAGTAATGATAAATCTAGACACAGACCTTACACTCATCACAAAAATTAGCTCAAAATAGAGCACAGGCCTAAATGTAAAACATTAAACTATGACATTTCTAGAAGATAACAGAAAAAAAGATAGGTCACTTTCAATCTGGCAATGACTTCGTAGATATGACACCAAAGGTATGATCTACAAAAGAGATAACGACAAGCTGTACTTCATTAAATTTAAAACTTCTGCTCTATAAAAGACTGTCAAGAGAACAAGAACACAGTCCACACACTTTGAGAAAATATTTGCAAACACACATCTAATAAAGAACTGTTATCCAAAATATACAAAGAAACGTAAAATTCAACAATAGTAAGATGAATAACCTGATTTTAAAATGGGAAAAAAAACTGATATGACACCTCACCAAAGAAGATATAGAAATTGCAAGTAAGCACGTGAAAAGATGTTCAACAGTATATGTCATTAGGAAACTGCAATTCAGAACAACAGTGAGATACTGCTACTCACCTATTAGGATGCCCAAAGTCCAGAACACTGGCAGCACCAAACACTGGTGAGGATGTGGAGCAACAGGAACTCTCATTCGTTGCTGGCAGGAATGCAAAATGGTATGGCCACTATGGAAGACAGAGTGGCAGTTTCTGACAAAACTAAACATATTCTTACCATATAAACCAGCAATAGGCCAGGTGTGGTGGCTCACACCTGTAATCCCAGCATTTTGGGAGGCTGAGGTGGGTGGATCACCTGAGGTTAGGAGTTTGAGATTAGCCTAGCCAACATGGCAAAATTCTGTCTCTACTAAAAATACAAAAATTAGCCAGGCGTGGTGGTGGGTGCATGTAATCTCAGCTACTCGGGAGGCTGAGTCAGGAGAATCACTTAAATCTGGGAGGTGGAGGCAGCAATGAGCCAAGATCATGCTGCTGCACTCCAGCCTGGGTGACAGAGTGAGACTCCGTCTCAAAAATAAAAATAATAAATGAGGACTAACCCCTTGATATTCACCCAAAGGAGTTAAAAATTATGTTAGCATACAAACCCTCATAATTGCCAAACCTGGAAGCAACCAAGATGTCCTTCAGTAGGTGAATGGATACATAAACTGTGGTACAAACAATAAAATACCATTCCATGCTAAAAAGAAATGAGCTATCAAGCCATGAAAAGATGTGGAAGAAACTTAAATGCAGAACACTAAATGAAATAAGACAATCCTGGAAGGCTACATACTGTATGATTCCAGTTATATAACATTCTGCAAAAGTTAAAATGAGCTAGCAAAAAAATCAGCAGTTGCCAGGAGTTAGGGGGTAGGGAGGAATAAATAGGTGAAGCATAGGGGATTTTAGAACAAAACTACTCTATATTAAACACTGTAATGACGGATCTATGTCATTATACATTTGTCCAATATACAACACCGAGAGGGAACCCTAATGCAAACAACGGACTCTGGGTGACGATGATGTGTCAGTGGAGGTCCCTCAATTGAAACAGATGCTCCACTCTGGTGGGCGAGGCTGATAGTGGAGGAGGCTGTGCATGCCAGGATACAGGGCATATACGGGAACTCTGTGCCTCCTTCTCAATTTTGCTGTGAACCTGAAACTGCTGTGAAAAAATAAGACTATTAAAAACCCAGTTCAACATATTTGTTTGGGTCTGTCAGTGTCTCTTGATTAGGGGAGGCGAGTCTCGGGTTGTGAGACACAGAGCCTGCTGGCTGTGGCCAGGACCCTTGGGTTGCTCATGCCAGCCCACTCCAGTGTGCCCTCATGGGGCAGGGAGTCTCAGGCTTGCTGGGACAAAGAGGCTTCCCTGGCCTGGGGCTTGTTGTAATGAGATCCTCCTGCTGGTATTTCTGGGTGGAGAGGGAATGAAGGAGCCTCGCCCCCAGGCACAAGGAAACCCTTGTTAGTGGTGCTGTGAGAGAGCCCTGGTTCCCTCCAGGGAGGAATGGGCCCATGTGGGCTGCCATTTGCTGTAAAGTCCAGGATCTGGGCCTCCTTCTGCTGATACAGAAGCTGTAGACATCCTGCTGTCACTTTTTGCCCAAGCCAGTTCACCTTTCTTTTACTACCTTCCACTGTTTTCCTTTGGTTACTTCCAGAGTTTACAGGTGAACTTAGTGGGGGAGAACAAAGATAAATGTGTTCATTGCATCCTGTCAGGACCGGAAGTGTATTTCTCTAAGCTTTGAGCACATAGGTATACTGTACGTGCAAAAGAAATTTGTTTTGCTATATGGCTGGTACGTACTTCACAATGTTATTTGAAAAATATTCATACTCATTTCCTTCATTATTGTAGACATGCATTGGGTTCTATGGGATTTTATTCACCTATGAAATTCAGTCCAAAGATGAGAGGAATGGAAAAAAAATGTTACAGGTTTAAAGCAGTGCATTGTATTATTTTTCTTGTCCGCAATTGCGTCTGACCCAACACTGCTTTACTAGACTGAGAGGCTGCCTTGTAGGGGAGAGTGGAGGGCTGGAGCTGCCTGGGGTGGAGTGGAGAAGGCACACAATACAGCGGTGGGGGCACAGAAGTTTCCCCAGCATAGCATCTTCGAAGCCTCCAGGAATACACCCCAACCTGACACCGGGGCACACCTGCGTTGAAATCAGACAGGAATTGCCAGCTTGAAGATGGAAGTCACAGGAGAAGCCCCCAGCTTCAATGATAAAGGCTACTTCAAGGCAGGGCAAAGATACTCATCATTTGTTTGGTCCTTCTTAGTTTAAAATAACAATAAAATCTAATTGAGCTTCATGAGCATTTTCTAAGTTTGTAATAAAATATGCTTTTTCCTGCCATCTTCACACATTTTTTATATATATATATATTTATTTAAATTAGCTTTATGTAACCCTTTTTAAAGCAAATTATTGTGAAGCACAAGACACATAAACAAACATCCATACAATATGGATAGATGGCATAATGAGTCACCATAACATCATCACACCATGTTCACCACTCGGGTCTAACCACTCCCAGGCCCCTATAGCCTGCCAGACCTCCATCCTCCCTCTTCTCTGAAGGACCTTACTTGCTAGTGATGAGGGTCACCCACCTGCTGGTATGAATAATTCTCATACATAAGTGTGCATCTAAACATTCCACTTCATTTAGCTTGTTTATGAACATTCTATAAATGAAATCCCACAGATAGGTTATTTTGTATCTGACTTTTTTTTAACTAAACACTGTGCTATTTATTCATGTTGTCTTAATTGATCCTTTACATTTAAGGAAAAGTACGCCCACAAATGGAAAGATGAGATGTGAGCAAGAATCTGTGCAAGAGAGTGACAGAGCATGCAATATTCATGTTAAAGATGTGAAAATACCAAGGGAACAAAACTTGAAAACTTAAACAAATATGTGAATAGAAAAACAGCTTATGAATTGGCATTTACAGAGTGCCTGTGACAGACAGACTTCTAATTTCTTCGGATTTATACAGTGACTTGATGGGATAGCATCATAATCCACAGTTTTTTGGGCAGAAGGCAGAAACCTGGAAAAGCCTGGTCCCCCGCTCAAAGGCAGCGGTCATCTAGTCCAGGTGCACACTTCAAAGCCATGTTCTTACCCACTTAAACTATCATACGCTGTCCTCAAAGAATCAAAGGGAACTGAAAAGACAGATCTCCTGCCAGAGGTCAGTGAGGGAAAGGCTGATGAATGATAAACAGAAACCAAAACTCAATTTTTATGTTAATTCAGTCTTCCCCATCAAACCAAATCATTTTGGACAGAAAGGGCAAAACAAATATTGTTAAGAGGAAATCTAAGCCCAACAAGCCATAAGAAAAATGCGTTTTACTTCTAACTTTTTTCTCAATAGTAGTTTGAGCCTCTTGGCCAAAACAAATTATATTCCCAAGTGGATAAACTGTCTACACTTGTTGAACGCACGGGTGGCCAGGACCACTGCTCCACTGTGGGTCATCATCGATGCCTGTAGACAGGGAAAGAGACTAGAAACCTGAGACCAAGAGCAGAAACGTGGGAAGTGAGTGTCCAGTTTGACTACAGACATGAAATCCTGCTGCAGAACTTAGGCAAGAGTCCAAGGATGCTGTGCAAGTGCTTAGAAAGGAGACAATGATCACTCAAGTCACCGTAGGTTTACAAAGAATAATCAGCTATGCCAACAAGCCTGATTTCCTTTGTTGTCCAGCTGGCAAATCTGGGATACATGGCAAACAGGATTTCAAGAAGGCATCTATTGGAGTCTCCTTCTGTCATTTGGCATGTGGGTTGAAGAATGTGGGAGACAAAGAGTGATAAATGTGATCAAGGGTACTGTGGAGGGCAGCTTCCAGTGTGAGCTTAGGCCTGTTTTCAGCTCGGGCTTGGACACTCTTTTCCTTAACCACCTGGAGCAAGGAGTGGAAAGAAAACGTATTAAATTGCTGGGTGACCGGAAGCTGGGTAGGGAATGTAGCAGGCTGGATAGCAAGATGAAGACACCAAAACACCCCAAGTGTCTAGAATGGTGGGCTTCATTAAATCATTAAAGCTTAATAGAGATTTAACAAACTTTACATTTGGTTAAAAGTTTAAAGAAAGAACAGAAAACAATGTTGCTAATATGTAAATAGGGACACAAGGCCAAGCCTCTGCTCCTGGTAAAACATGTTAATGGTTGAATGAAAATTAAATATCAATCAATTTAGTCATGTACCTCCTCCTTGGATATTTACAAGTCATATCCACCCATCAAGATTGATTCAAAAATCCTTTTACATCATAAAACTTTTTGTGTCTTCCTGGCCAATGTGATCCTTCTGTCCTTTGTGGTGTTAGGACATTTGTTACCATTTTCTTCCTAATACACTGTGGAAAACACCTTATGGTGTTTTCCTAAAACCTCTGCCTAGTTTGAGGCCTTGACTCCCGTTTTTGAACATCTCTCATTAAAGTAGCTGCTCAATAAACAGTTCTTAAATGAATGCTATTGTATGAGTGTAACAAAACAGTAGTGTGGTCTTGGGTCAAGTTGAGGCCAAGTCTGGACATGGGCCAAGAGGGTGAATTGGGATTAGGGCACTGGGAAATTGAGGTAATTGGGGTTTGATATCAGATGGGGGAGAACTTGAAATCACTTCATAAGAGGAACAGTAGAAAGAACCAGAAGATAAGTTTGTTGGTGTTTTGGGTGTTTCATTTTAGCTGGAAAATAGAAGACTTGGGAACAGAGAGAAGTGAGATAGAAAATGATCTTTATCTGAGCCATTTGAAGGACTTTCATGTGAAGGAGGGGTATGCTTTGCTCTGTTTTGATTAAGTGGACAAACCAAAAGGAAACCATATACACAAAGAAACTTTCTAAAAATTAAGAATGGGCCAAGGATAGAATGTGGTATCTCAGTAAGTCATGAGTCTCATTTACCGGATATTTTCGGAGTTGAAATAACAACTACACATGGCATTATCTAGGCAATTGACTAGGGTTTATTGTAGAACAGTAACATATAACAGCCTCCCACACAATCACCATCCTCCACCAGAGTGGCACATTTGTTACAAATCATGACCCTACAATGACACATCAGTCTTCCCAAAGTCCATAGTTAACCTTAAGGTTCACTCTTGAACTGCATTCTATAGATGAATTGCATTCTATAGATGTTGACAAATGTTAAAAAAAAAAAAAAGTCTATGTCCAGATTTATTGATTGCTTGATTGCCAGTAAATATCCAATTGTTCCATCATCGTGTGTTGAAAAGACTCATTGATTCATTGTGTTGCCTTTGCTCCTTTGTCAAAGATGAGTTGACTGTATTTATGTGGGTCTATTTCTGGGTTTTTCTATTCTGTTTCATTAATTTGTCTATTCTTTCCAATAATACCATGATATCTTGATATCTTGATTACTGAAGCTTTAAAGTAAGTCTCAAGGTCAGGTAGTACCAGTCTTTTAATTTTGTTCTTCTTCAATATTGTGTTGGCTATTCTGGATCTTTTGCTTCTCCATATTAACTTAGAATCAGTTTGTCAATATCCACAAAATACTTGGATTTTGATTGCTAGGATTTAAAAAGAAGTGATATCTTGCCAATATTGAGCCTTCCTGTCTGTGAACATAGAATATTTCTCTATTTATTTAGTTTTTTTATTTCTTTTATCAGATTTTTCTAATTTTCCTCATAAGATGCTGTACATATTTTGTGAGATTTATACCTATTGAATTTGTTGAGGTCCTAATATAAATGATATTGAGTTTTTAATTTCAAATTCCAATCATTCATTCCCAGTATATAGGGAAACAATTAACATTTGGATCTTAACCTTGTATCCTGCAAACTTTCTATAATCACTTATTAGTTCTAAAAGGGTTTTTGGTTGTCGATTCTTTGGGATCTTCTAAGTAGATAATCATGTCATCTGTAAACAAAGATGGCTTTATTTCTTCTTTCTCCCTCTATACATCTTTTATTTCCTTTTCTTGTCTTACTGCACTAGCTAGGACTTCTACTATGATGTTGAAACGGAGTGGTACCTGGCAAACACTACTTCAACAAGTGACCAAGGTCAACATGTTTTTTTTGGGTTTTTTTTGTTTTTTTTTGAGACAGAGCCTTGCTCTGTTGCCTAAGTTGGAGTGCAGTGGTGCAATCTTGGCACACTGCAACCTCCGCCTCCCATGTTCAAGTGATTCTCGTGCCTCAGCCCGCTGAATAGCTGGGATTACAGGCACAGGCTACTACACCCAGTTAATTTTTTGTATTTTTAGTAGAGACGGGGTTTCACCATGTTGGCCGGGCTGGTCTAGAACTCCTGACCTCAGGTGATCCACCCGCTTCAGCCTCCCAAAGTGCTGGGATTACAGGTGTGAGCCACCACACCCAGCTCAAGGCCAACATTTAAAGTGATATAACTTGTTGATAGTATGTACCTTTGATATGATGTGATGAAAATGGCATTTTACCTCTGTGATCTTCCTCCCAAAACCCATAATGTCAGTCTAATCATGAGAAAAACATCAGACAGCATCTGCCAAAACAACTGACCATTATTTCTCAAACCTGTAAATGTCACTAGAGAGAAGGGAGTCTGAGAAATAGTCTATCAAAAACAGCCCAAGAAGACATGCTCACTAAATGTAGAGTGTACCTAGTGTACCCATGTAGACGGGATCCTGGAACAGAAAAGGGGCAGTAGGTAAAAGCCCAAGACACCTTAATATAGTATGGACTTGTGTTACATAATTTATCAATATTGTGATAAATCATAATTTATCATTAATTTGTGACAAATAAACCATATGTACATAAGATGCTAACAGTAAAGGAAATTCTATATGGTAGTGGGAGAGGCATATGGGAAGTTTCTGTGCCATCTGCTTAATTTCTTCATAAATCCAACGGTGTTCTAAAAAAATAAAGTGAATTAATAAGAAAGGTGGGATCCCTGAGGTAATAGAACTGCTCAGTATCTTAACTGTGGTAGTGACGACACAAACCTATACATGCGCTAGAATTGCCCAAAGCTAAATACTTGCATGCACACGCACACAAATTAGAATAAGTAAAACTAGGAAAATCTGAAGAATAGTGTGTTACATTAATGTCAATATCCTGATTGTAACGCTGCAAGCCTATAGTTTTGCAAGATGGTCCAATGAGGAAAACTGGGTAGAGGATACAACTACATGTGGATCTGTCATCATCTCAACAAAAATTTCAATTAAAAAAGTAAACCGTTCCAAATTGAACAGCTTCAAGGGCAGCAAGGAAGGCAGGAATTTGAGCAATTTCATGCCTCTGAAGTCTGCTTTTATGTGAATAAAGAAATATCCAAAATAGAAAGGATAGAGCAAATTCTAGAGAAATCAATAATAGTAATAGAAGAAAAGGAAGGATACAGGGAAGAAGAAGAAAAAGGAGTTGCAGAAGGAGGCATATTAGTGTCCCCGTGGATAACCAGATGTCAACGTTTGCCATCTGAACACATGGCACACTAACAGATGTCAATAAATGATGTTTGGAAAAACAACAATAATCAGGAAATTTCAGAACTCTCATCTCAAGAACTATTTAGTAAGGTTGACACTGGCCATTTTCAAGGTTCAGGGCACAATGTTAAAACTCCTGTGTGACACAAGCTTGGGCTTCCTTAATAAGCAAAGTCAAGTTTCCTGTGTCAGTAGGAGAGGTCAGGAGTAAGGAGCTCACCAGCCCTGCCTAACTGAGGCAGTCTCCCCTTAGCACCCTTTCAAGGACACCCAGCAGCATAAAGACAGTCCTATCATCAAGGGTGAATGTGGCAGCCACAAATGACGGGGGACTCTTCAGGTTCATCTCACAAGGAGGGGAGTAGAAAGACTGGTATTTGTATAATGGCCTTCAGTTTCCAGATGTCAAAGATTCCCTCAGGCTTCCTCTGCCAGAAAGCTTCAACAAGGTAAAGCATAGACAAGATCTATGACACATAGAAGTTTGGATCAATAATGTGGAAAAGTGAGCCTCCCTGGAGGCTCTGGGCTTTCACAGCACTTTGCCTCAGTGTCTGGGCTTTCCTCCTTTTTTTTTTCTGCACCTGCACCCGTATTGAGTCAGCATCTGCTCCCACCACATGAGCAAGGTAAAGATGCATTTGGTCGAGCAGATTGCATCTCCTCATCTGGCCTGACATTTGTCTGTCATGCTGTGGCTGGAATGTGATACCTAGTCGACAAAACACAGCCCTCACACATGTCGGGAGGCCCTTTGTTCCACCAGCGAGCCCCTGCTGCTTGGGGTTCTCCGACGGCCCAGGGATTCAGGCCTGTCTCTTCTTGGTTCCTTCAGGACAAATGGCCAGATCACAGGACAGGAGGTGCTGCTCAGTTCAACATCCATGCCTCTCCGTACAAACATACCTCTGCCTGCATCTTCAGAGTCAATCCCGGAGGTTTTGGAGTTGTGTGCACACTCACGTGTGTGCCTGTGTGTGTGTGTGTGTTTAGCTCTGATCTTTTATTTTTATCTTGAGCCTTGTCCTGAGAGTTCTTGGCATCTTGGATGAGGTGGCAAAATAACAGCAGGGGGCAATGGCTCAAAGGAAGGACTCCGCAAGCAGTCACAGCTGCAAAGCATCTGCATGTAAGACAGATAAAACAAGAACTCCATAGTCCAAAAGTGCATCACAACAACCTCCCTGCTCCCTCTGAAGGAATTATAAACAGTGCTCAACAATCTTAGGACAAGAAGTGTGGGAAATGTCTCATTTAAATTCTCTGAAAACTCCTTTCATAGCACATATCCCATGTATATAACAGAGGATGCTATGTTTTTGAAAAAGATCTCCTTATCATTATCATTTCCTGATGCCTTGGATATATCTGAGGGATGCATCCATCTCCTAAGGCCAGCAGACAGAGTTATGATGAGCTGGCTTCACCCTCTCAGTGAAGTTCTTTCTTCATCAACCCTCCTCTGAGTGAGAAACCCTTCAGTCAACCCTGAAACTATCATGAGCGAATTATTTACATCCTAAATGTCCTTGCATTTGTACTAACCCTTACTCATGCATAACAGCTTATGCTAAACTCTAGTCGGACTGAAAAGTATTAATCTGAGGCTCCTTACAAGCAGATTGGAAGATATATGTGAGATTTTTAAGCGTGATTACAGAAATTTATTACTAAGATGGCTTTTTTTTTTTTTTGGTCTTTTTTCAGTCTGAATGGAGTGCTGTCAGCATCTCACTCCTTCCTGAAGAGGAGGCATGCTGACTGGCACAGGGACAGTAGTACAGCGTCTCTACCAAGTTGCTGGACTCTTTTCAAGCCTCTCATAAGATTTCCTCTATGCATGATCCCTTGACATTCTCTGCAAGGCCCCATGTTTGAGGCCCAGGCTGGTGAGCGGAAAGGGGCTGATGTGTATGGGCCCTTCCTGGAAGAGGCATGACTCCAAATACCACAGTGCATGCTGCTGAAGGATGCATGGACCCGATGAAGAGACCTTAGTATTGGTTGGGTATTTGAACAAGGTCATGTCCTCAGTACCTTCCAACTCTAAGATTCTGCCATTCTAAAATTAAGTCAATGCTGGATAAGAGGAATGGTATTCCTGGGCCTAGGCAGGAGGTCTCAAAGCGAGGCTCTCTGCAACATTTGGTTCCCTGAATACAATCTGGATGATGGCTGTGCCTTCTACATTTTCTGCAAAGCAATACAGGGCAGTCCTGATCCCCAAATCCTTCTATTTCCTTGACACCAGGCCATCATCAAGCAGGCAGGTGCTGTGCAGCCACACACCACTTCTGAACCTGCTAGCGCCCTGAAGTTCACTTTGCCTATGAGCAGCTCGTTCAGCAATTAAAACCTGTCTTTTCTTGTAGGCTCAGTTTCCTGTTAAACTGGATCCTAAACCAACAACTCCAGCCAGCCACTGAGTTCAGTGCAACAGGGTGTCCAAAGACGAGCACATCAGGGACCTGGCCATCAAATAACTCTGATGCTGGGCCAGGCAGAAGACGTTATAATCATGACAATACCAGGTGCCAGGGAAGAATAAATAAATGCAAGACTCATATTGTCTTAATGGATTGGGGGCAGTTTTGTGGAGTAGATCAATAGCTTTGAAAAATGGTTAGGATTTCAACAATTAGAAAAAGAGGAGGGGGCATGTACATAATTAGAAAGAAAGTTATAGGCTAAGAGAGCAAAGTCAGCAAGGAAAAGAGGCACAGAGGTGCAGCTGTGACGGGCTATGCAGAAGGTGGGGTCCAGGCACACTGGGGCCAAGGGAGCAAGAGGAGCGCGCGGATAGATGGGCTCCCGGGACACCAGGTTGATGAGTTTGGACGCTGTTTCTCCAGCAGCAGAGGGTGACTGAAAGAGTCTGAGCAAGGGGTGCTATGCTCAGGTAGTCCTGGGTATGTGACAGTCAGACCTGGGGTGGGGCTGGGAGGCAAAGGGTCAAGAACTGGGAGTTCTTTGCCCCCAGGAGCACGTTTCCACTTGGGGCCATCCACTCTACCCACAGCATCAGTCCTGAAGCAAGGTAGGAATCTTTTTCTAAAGAAACTCGTTTTAAATTGAAGACTACTGAGAAAAATCTGAAAATCCGAAAAGCATGCCTCCGCCGCTGGAAGGGAGCCCTCCAGGAGGGACTGTAAGAGGACTGGAGGACAAGGCGAAGGCAAAGGCCCGCACAAAGCCTCCTTCTCAGAGTCGGACCCTCCTCCGGAATGCCCCAACCCTGCACCTGACCTGAAAGCAAGGCACCAGCTTTTAGATCCGCTGATGAGTCCTGTCTTTTTCTCAGGCTTAAGGATTCCATTTTGCTGCTCCGAATAAGGCGTCAGGTCTGGAAGGCCGCCGGGCGAGGGCGCAGAACCCTGACATTGCCCCACCCAGAGCACGGAGCCCAGTGCGTAGGGAGCAGCGGCCTGGCCACCTCACCTCCGCCACACCCACGCGTCTTCCTTCCTCTCAGAGAATGGTAAAGGCTCTCTGCGTCCAGGGTGCGTCACCCACATTCATGTCTTTAATTGCCTTGTATAAGGAGTCATTTAATTTTTGACCTGTTTCTATAGGTTGATAAATGAAACAGAGAACAAAAGAAAGTTGCAAACAACAAAACAACAACTTAAAGCCAAATTCTTGGTAAGTATAGATTTTTCAAAACCATGAGAAAATGGAAAACGTTTTCAAAAATTCCATTGGTCAAATCCAGTGACAGTGATTTGACATCTTCCTTTTCTGATGACAGAGCACAAAATGACCAGCTAAGGATCCAGGAGGCAGGCACAGAGTTGCTCAAATCTCTCCTCTCACAAAAACTCCATGGGCAAGCTTATGATTTTTTAAAGTCAAGAGAAAACACACACAGAAAAGGAACTTTCCTACGTTTCTCTACTAGCAAATGGCCTGGCCCCGCCTTTCACTTTCCAGGTTCAGGGTTTGTCTCCAGGTGGTAGAAGGCTCTGGGGCTGGCCACCCTGCTCCTGGAGGGGCCACCTTACTAGGGGACCAGGCATTCTCCTGCAGATTCCGCCCAGCCAGCGAAAGGGCTGCACTCTCCGGAGCTTCGTTGCTGACCTGCTCTCAGCAGAAAGGAAATGGCCTCCCTCCCATCTTGGCTGCAGAGCCGGCAAGCAGAAAGAGCTAAAAAGGAGGGTGGAGCATGATTCATTCTTAGCTGAAAAGTGACTCAAAAAGGAAATTGCCTGGTGTGCCGGATGACACAGTGGATCGTAACCTGCTGTGACCAGGCCTGTCTGTCATGCAGCTGTCTACCTTTCCCTTGGAAGCCAGTCAAGTGGACACCGGCACACTCCAACCTCCAGCCAGCACACGGTGACTAAGGGGCCTCTCCTCGGCTGAACCTCTCACTCTGACCACTCCCAGCTCTGCACCATGGCAGACATGCAGTCACATTAAGTCTGGAAGAAAAGTGGAAACCACTTCCATACAAAGGAGGGACCTGCTGGGGTGCCCAGGAGGAGAAAAAGAGAGAGAGTGCCACACTCACTCGGAATTCTCAGAAATGATGCTTTAACTTCCCCACCATAAATGTTTCCTGTCTCATGCTCATAACTGTCCCTAAATCACCTGCAAGAAAAAGGGGAAAATGGTGCTTTTGATTTTACAATTTGTTTTTCTTTCTTTTCTTTCTTTCCTTTTTTTTTTTTTTTTTTTTTTTTTTTTTTTGAGACGGAGTCTCGCTCAGTCCCCCAGGCTGCAGTGCAGTAGCTGGATCTCAGCTCACGGCAAGCTCCGCCTCCCCGGTTTACGCCATTCTCCTGCCTCAGCCTCCCGAACAGCTGGGACTACAGGCGCCCACCACCTCGCCCGGCTAGTTTTTTGTATTTTTTAGTAGAGACGGGGTTTCACGGTGTTAGCCAGGATGGTCTCGATCTCCTGACCTCGTGATCCGCCCATCTCGGCCTCCCAAAGTGCTGGGATTACAGGCTTGAACCACCGTGCCTGGCTGGCTGGCTGGCTGGCTGGCTTGCTTGCTTGCTTGCTTGCTTGCTTGCTTGCTTGCTTGCTTGCTTGCTTGCTTGCTTCCTTTCTTCCTTTCTTTCTCTTTCTCTTTTTCTTTCTTTCTGGAACGTATGCACCTTAAACCTTAAACAGAGCAGGTACTAAAAAATAAAGATTAGATTGAAGCATATGAAACTGATATTTTGGTAAGTCAGAAATGGACAAATATTCTCAAGTTATGTCGTTTAGTCTAACAGATGACATGAAAGGATAGTCAAAGCTTCTAAAGTTGCTAAATTGTTTTCCCTGGGCTTCACTGGCACTGGTGAGTTGCTGGCCTACTTTGCTGCCAGGTGCACGCTAACCTCCTTACCTGGTCAGTCCTCACCAGCTGCTCCCTGAGGTGCCCAGAAGGTGGCCCGTGGTCATCACTGCCTTTCTCCCCACCAAGGAGATGCCAGGCCCTTTCCACAGCTACGCATGAAGTTGGTGTTGCGTTGAATTCTGGGCAAAGTTCTCACCAAACCAGCCTCATGGGTTTGCCATAGAGTCTGCCACTGTCACTGTGGCCAGAGGAGCCCTGGAGCTCCTGCCACACCTCATGAGAATGGCCAGTGCCATGCCAGAGCTCCTGGTGCTTCAGGTGAAGGAGACGCTCTTGCGAAATCCATCTCAGTCCACTCCCATGTTCCCTGAACTGGGCTGGGAGGAAGCCAGCTCCACCGGGACAGGGACAGGAGGACCTGCTGTCCTCCTAGGTCACAGTGATTGTGTGCTGGCAAATCTCATCCTCCCAAGATGTCAAAGTGGATGCAGAAGAGGAACACAACACACAGACACACACACGCACACAACACACCCCTTCTTACACCCAGGACAAAACACCAGAGCTTTTCTGAAAGTTTTGTTGTCTTCTGATGAGTACTGTTTTTCTTCTTTCCTTCCTCCCTCCCTTCCTTCCTTCCTTCCTTCATTCCTTCCTTCTTTCCTTCATTGAAGATTTTGTTGCATGTTTACTATATACCGGACATTGCACTTTTCCAACAAAAACAATCAAGATTCAGAGGCCTCTCGGAAAGCTTAGGTTCTACAAAGAGAGAGTGAGTACACACACAAGCAACCCACTAACGCCTCAGCTGTGTGAATATAAAGGGAGGAGCCATTTACACTGCCTGTGGAAGTCAGTGGGTATGCATTGTGTGCAGTGATACTGCTCAGCCCACCAATAGTGAGTACACAATACAGACTGATTGATGACTGATTGATTGAAAATGAGGGAAGGGTCTGATCACCCTCTACGTGCCAGTCACTGTTCTAGGTGCTGGGAGCAAATTTGTGAGTAAAACACAAATCTATTCCTTCAGATGAAGTGGGTTTGACAAACATATTTAGAATTGCATTTCGGGGGAAAAAAAGAACTTTTAAAAGAGAAAGCAGAATAAGGAATTCTGAGCAGAAGGAACACCATGAGGTCATGAAAGTTCATGGGATGTACAGAGTCCGGATAGAAAAACTCCAGAGTCAGAAAGGTTCAGAATCTAATGAATTTTAGAGAAAAAATATGAAAAATGGTAGTATATCCTGGTCTCTGCTTTTGTCTCTATTAAAATTGTTATCAACATTTCCAGATCTCTCCCTAGTCACCAAAATAGGAAGGGGAAAATAAAGGAAATCAATCTGGCATTTTAATTTCCTCTATTTCTGGCATTTACCTCTAACCCAGATAGAAATGGGTCCTTAGGGGCAGGTGGGAGTGAACTGGGCTAGAAACAGCCTGTCATCAGGAGAGAATCCTTCCTCATGCCACACCCACTCGGCCCTTGGGGTTTGTTTCCTTGGTCTGTTTCCTGTCCCAAAGCCTAAACCTCTTCCCTCTCTCCAATTCCTAATAAAGTAAACACCAAAGAACAACTCAGCAAACTTAGATTTCTAACACTGCATTTTATTGTATTGTGGTGAAACATACAGATAGGGAAATGCACAGACTATAAGAATACAATCATGTCCCTTGCTAGACAATGCCACCCATGCAGAGACAACCACCCTTCTGCCTGTTACCACCATAGATTAATTTTGCCTGTTCTCAAACTTCTTACAAATGGAATCATGAAGTATATGCTTTTTAGGGTTTGACTTCTCTCCCTCTGCATAATGTTCTTGAGATTCATGCACGATGTTTTATTTATCAATAGTTTGTTTCCTTTTATTTTTAAGTAATAGTCCATTTTATGACTACCAAACTGTTTATCCATTCTCTTTTGATAGACGTTTGGATTTTTCCATGTTTTTGCTTGTATAGACAAAGCTGCTATGAATATTCTTATTTTAGTCTTTTTCTGTTTTTATTTCTCTTGTAAATACCTGGAAATGGAATGGCTGGGCTCTGAAGCAACTGTATGTTTAACTTTATAAGAAGCTGCCAAATTGTTTTCCAAGATGGTTGTACCATTTTACATTCCCACCATCAGCGTTTGAGAGTTTCAGTTACTGGATAGCCTTGCCAACATTTGGTGCTGTCAGTCTTTCCAATTTTAAGTATGCTAATGGGTATAAAATTGTATGTCGTGGTTTTCATTTGCATTTTGTAGGATCTTGATCACTTTTTCATGAACTTGTTGACCATTCCTCTCTTCTTTAGAAAAGTGTCTTTTGCACATTTTAAATGGATTATATATGTAATGTATTTATTTTTATAGAAGTCCTTTGTCAAAAATATGTATTATAAATATTTTTATTTACATTTGTAGCTTGCATTTTCATTTTCTTAATGGTTTCTTTTGATGAGCAGTTTTAGTTTTGATGAAGTCCAATTTATCAGTCTTTGTTTCCTTTGTGTGTATAACTTGCTCTGTCCTCCCTCAGAAATCTTTTCCTACTTCAAAGGTTGCAAAGATACTGTTCAGTGTTATCTTACAGAAGCCTTAGACTCTTAGTTTTTATGGTTACATTTATGATACATCTTAAATTAATTTTGTGTGTTTGTGAATGATAAAGATTAAGAGTCATTTTTCCACACTTTTATGTAGCTGAACAGGTGTTTAGCACATTCTGATGACAAGACCTTCATTTCCCCATTGAATGGCCTTGAATGTCTGTCAAAAAAATCACTTGACCATGTATGTGTAGGTCTGTTACTGAACTTCTCCATTCTCTTCCATTGATCTACTTGTCTATTCTTAAAGCAATAGCCCACTATTATAATTAATGTAGGCCAATAGAAAAAAAAAAAAGGATGTCAGATAATGAGTCCTCCGATGTGTTTCTCTTTCTCGTTACAATCCCCACCACCTAGCATTGTGTTAGTTTTCTTAGGTGCTTTGTTTTCCCAAATATATTTTAGAATCAGCTGGCCCATTTCTTTTACAAAGTGCCATTGAAATTTTGGCTGAGACTGTGTTGAATCAACAGATCAATTTGAGGAGAAACAACACGTGAATGATGGTGTGTCCTCCAGCCATAAGCATGGTTATTACTCTCCATTTATTTAGGCCTTCTGTAATTTCTGTCAGCAGTGCCTTATAGTTTTTAATATAGTAATCTCGCGTGTCTTTTCTTGAACTTATTAAGTATTTTATTTTGTATGTGTGCTATTATAGATGGATTATTTTGTTTTACTTTTCCAAGTTTTTGCTGCAAGTATATAGAAATACAATTCACTTTTGTATATAGTTCATGTATTTTACAACTTTTTGCTGAATTCACTATGGTTTCTAGCAGTTGCTTTGAAGATTCCTTAGATAGCTGTGTAAACCATAATATCATCTGCAAATACTTCTTCCCTCGCAATTATTATGCCCTTTATTTATATTTCTTACCTTAATACAGTGGCTGGAACCTTCAGTAATATGTTGAATACAACTAATGAGAATGGATACTCTCACTTTGGTCTCAGTCTTTGGGGGAAGATGTTCAATATTTCATCATTAAACATGGTATCAGCTGTAGGGGTATTTTAGATCAAGATCCTTCATCAATTAAGAAAGTGCCTTTTTATTCCTAGTATACTGCAAGATTTTATCATGAATGAATATTAAACTTTAATGAATGCTTTTTCTGTATCTACAGGCATGATCAGATAATTTTTCTCATTTATGCTCTTAACAAAGTAATTTACATTGATTTATATTTAAATATTAAACCAACTTTGCCTTTCTAGTATAAACCCTGCTTGGTCATAATGTACTATCCTTTTTGTAGATTGCTGGATTCAGTTTTCTAATATTTTGTTTAGCATTCTTGCATTTAGTTTCCTTAGAAACATTGGTCTATAATTTTCTTTCCACAGTCATTAGCAGAAATAGAACTCTTAATTGTAAACTTTATTCATGAAATTTCTGATAGCAGTTACAAAATTTTAGCAAAAATTACTGTAATTGAATAACTTGGAAGTTCAACGTGTTAACATCTTTTCTTACGTAAGATAAATTTCATTGTCCTAAATGTTTAGATTAACAAAAAGTGAGACCATTCAATTACCTTTTATGAAATAAGTCAAGAAACATGCCCATGATTCCAGGTCAAAAGAACAAGTTTCCAAAAGATAGGTGGTGAGTGCTCATTTCTATACAGTCTTTAAAAGTGAAGCAAGTTCAGGTCACTCCGTAAGCCACTGTTTTTCCTCTAGGATAAGTCAACCTTGTAAATAAGTCTAAGTATCCCCTCCTACCCAAATGATGCCTTGGTGACTTCTCATCCCAACACAGAATGGTGGAGATTGGCTAGGATGGAGAAAACTCTTCCAAAATACTCACCTTCCAGGGCCCCCAGGGTTTTCCCCTCCGGGCTGTCCTAGCATGTACTGGTCTACAGGGTAAGACAGTGGAGCTGCTGGCGGCCACGCTCAGGCAGCAAGCAGCTTACACTGGCTAGAGAGGAGGTCCTGAAGGTGAAGACCAGACTGTGTTTTCCATGTTTGTAAAATGTTGCTCTGGTACTGTCTATATACGCTTGCCATGTATAATCAATACCATGGCACAAAGAGGCATACAGCCTAATCAAACAAAGAACTCGCAGAAAGTTGCTTTCCCCTCATGCAATGAATTACGTTTCCTAGCTTGACTTAGGAAATGAAGAATGTTTAAGGTGGTCATATGAATAAAATAGACAAGAAAGCACAGAGCTCAAATAGGATTTGGGGGGATTTGGAGTATAAGCTACATACATTTTCTCAAGCAGTTAATTAAAGAAAGGAAGACTGATCACTGACCTTGTCATGAAGTGTCGAGGGCCAACTCTGCTCCAAGTGCTTTCCTGTGCAGCAGGCTGAATCCTCACAATAGCTAAGCACAGTGGTGATTAACATTTACCACTTAGTAAGAAATGCACACCAATAGGTGGTTAGTAGCACTTACAAGGTGTCAACGCTGCAGGGAGGGAGTCAGGATTCTAGCAGATACAATTCTAACTTTGATGTCTTTCTCCTTTCATCACATTTCTTTTTACAATGAGCTCTCAAGACTAAGCCAAAAATACTTAATCATTCACAGACACAGGCACCACATTGGTGGCATTCCCTGTACAGTGAATAAGGACCTCTGCAGAGTTTCCTCAGCCTGGGCTCAGCTTCAATTGCACCATTCAATAGTCGTTGGAGTATGCAAAAGGAGTAGAGTTCACACAAAAAACTGTGGTGGAATTTTTCTACCTTAATGGTGCCCTAAGTGCTGAAGCTGAGCGCACCCAAGGATTTAGCGTATAAGTTAGTCGCTTATGGGATGGTTTGCAGAGCAGGTCTGAACTGGGGGTGGTCCCTCTGGGGATGTACTAACATACTTTGACATCAATATGGGATATTTTGTCATTGTAGAAGAAGGATATTTTGACCATTATTACTTTGTCCTAAGAATGGAGAAATAAAAGGCAATGACGATTACTGTGGGATTGGGTTGATGTCTCACCAGTGGAGAAGTTGTTTCCAAGTAGCCTTTGTTCAGTGGGCACAAGCAAGTGGTAGACTGTGTATTGGGTGCAGAGACAGGACCCTTTCGAGTATCTGCAGCCTCAGGAATATCAGTAATGGTCAGACTTGACACCAATCTTGCCTTTTCACCATGAGCACCACCAGTGGTGAAGGGCTGAGAGAACATCTGTCAAGGGTAACAGAGTAACCATGAGTGGAGCATTTCAGACCCATAGAGGCAGTCCTTACAGCTGACGGAGTTCTATAAGGGGCCTATCTGAGTTGGTGACAGTCAGAACCACAGTAATTTGGCCATTAGTGTTACAATGATCTTATTCATTCATTTTGAAATCTGTATTTAGCACACTCAATGGGTCTTAGCACTGTGCTAAATGCTAGAGATACAATAGTGACCAAATCTCCACTGCCTTCATGGAACTAACACACCATTAAAATGGCATTATTCAAATACAAATCAGTGTATAATTGCAAGACATGACCATTACTATGAGAAACAGCAATGTGTCTGTGAAGGCATAATAGGAGCTCCTGACCAAGGCCAGGTGATCAGAGGAAAGGAAGATGCAGGAGGAATGTAAAAGGCAATGAGGGAGCAGAGGCCTCAGTGATGCCTCCTTGGTCTAGGGTGCACTGCAGATGGACAGTGTGTCACTTGCTAAGACGCCACGGCCTGGCATGGCAAGTCACGGAGTTTGCCAACTGCGTGGAAGTGCAGCAAGCACTGTGACTGGTCCTTCATTCGTTCCACCCAGAGGAAATATTTAATTCATGCTCAGAAGGCACTAAGCACTTTGCCAGACGTGCCTTCAATGTCAAACCTCTTTTTACTCACATTTTGGATTTCCTTTTATGCAAAATCTTTAGATTCCAATAAAAGTAGCCCATTTGTAAAAATTACATCAGGCAGGCAGCTAAATTGCCTCTTTCTAATTTTTTGTCACATGCAGCCAGATCTCAGTGGACGTGCTCTGAAGCGCATGCACAGAAAGAGGCTCTAAAGAAATAGATGCGTTTTCTGTTTGCTTGGTTTTCAGCTTTCTTCTGTTGGAGGGGTTTTGTACTTTTCGTTTTGCTTTGTTTTAACATCGAAAAGAAGCTGTTCAGCAAGTGTATAACTTAGAGACTGTGGGCTTATTCCTTGAGTAATAGGTAGTTTCTGTGTTCTTTTTTTTTAATCCTGTGAGAGATTCTGTAAAATTCCAGATCTTTGAAAATCACTTTAATAAGTAGAATTTTTTTTCTTTCTTCAAATATACCCCTTAAATGTTTATTCTAACATGAAGGCTTTTCTAAGTTATCAAATAAGCACCATAGAATAATTTCAATTGAGAACAGAAATGCTTATGCTTAGTCGCATCCCCACCAATTGTATTTATTCGTTCAATAAACACTTTGTAAGTGGCCTCTATACTGTGAGCCAGTCACTCTTAGGTAACTGAGCTAAATGCCTTTCTTTCATGGCATTCAATTTATAAATGTGATTAGAAAGTTTTTCTTCTTTGTAATTATATGTGTACATATATTAACGATATAATACATATGCATATAAATATACATATAACTGTATAGTTAGGAATGCATTAGATATTAAAAAGTTAACTATCTTACTGCATAGGGTTTTCCATGGAAATCTAAATAAGAGATGCAAGAATTTTAACAAGAAAATGAATATAATATATATTGGATGTATTGTATCATAAATTACTTCATGAGACTTTAAACAAGCTTGCCCTGAATTAAAACCACAGTGTTAAAAGAGAAGAAAAACCATTGAGGAAAAAAGTAAAATAAATATCTGACCCCTCTCTCCTCTCAGCCTGGGTTCAGTGGCCCTATGGATGGGAAACTGGCAGGCGCAGAAGTCACCTGGGAGTTCCATCTCGAGTGTGGGACAAATGCCAGAGGTGGGTCAGTTTCTCAGTCGTCACCACTGGCTTCATTCTGTTGGTGTCTGTTTTGTGACTTCAGCCAAATATCCAGTCCTGCAAGAGCCAATGTAACTGAGCATAGGCAATCAGCTTCCTAGGGTCCTCTGTGCCTTTGTTCTGTCCTCTCAGACCCTTGCTGGAAGCTGTGATACTATCAAACAAACAAAATGGTGCAAGCACATGGGCGATAGGTAGACAAAATGACAGCATAGGATACATTAGGCTTCTCTGCTGGATTCCACCACGTAACCAGAGCACAAGTAAATCCTTTAGTGGTGCTCTCCAAATCAGAGTCCTGTGCATGAGTTTCACACCATAGCTGTAAGAGATTATTTCTTTCCTGGAGAAGGTATGAGGAGCTTTGAACACAGTTTGCCTTGGTGACCTAAAGAAATGAATCTCCCAATAAGGTAAAAAGGGTTTTGAGGGACTCTTCACTGAAGCATTTTTACTGAACACTCTTACTTAAATGTTGAGCCCTCTTTCCTAGACTATTTTATTTGATCTATAGATTTTCAGATTTTCTGTCTGGAGGAGAAACAAAATGTTCCAGTGGGTAAGAGCTTCATTTTGAGTGGGAACGGCACACAGTAACATTAGATAAGATTCGTTTGCATGAATGCTTTTTTCCCCTAAAAGTATTCATCTGTGAAATGCTAGAACTATCAGAGAAACAACAGAGTAAGACTTCAGGTAGTTCATCAGATTTGAATTAGGGGAAAGATTATAATGCATTGCATTTTAAAATGAGTTGCAGCGCACATGGGGCTTCTGAGCTGGGGGCAGACTGCACACTCTGTAGGTCGTACAGACACCAGGGCAGGACTCACTCGGAAGTCACCCTTGAAAGGAACAAAAGTGAGATGCCACTGAGGAAGAAATATGATTCATTTTTTTCTCTTACAACACCATAAAGCCAATGAGTGACTGAACTTCTGTGATGTTAGTAGATTACTCTTATTAATTTTATGAAAAAAATCATTTTATTTGCTCAGGTCGTAAAAAGGCCAGAATAACCTTTCCATTCCATTCATTTTTAGCTTTGTTGATTCTACCAGACCCTAGTTCCAAAAGTCACTTGGCAGTATCTTTCTGCGACAAAGAGGGAAACTTTGCCTCTTTTTAAAAAATTCTCCATTAAGAAGAAAACCCATTTGAGTGCATCCACAAATGAGAAAAATACTCTTACATCTATTTCTTGAAAGACAGGATAATGTACTGGCAATACTGAACTTAGACATGGTGCCCTTGGTCCCCTGACCCAGAGTCTAAATTCTGATGGATTTTTAACTGTTAGGCTCAGAATATGCCATTGACGTTTTAAATCCAGAGCACACAGTTTTTGACCATGTCACAGTTTCGACACTGGATGCTTTCATCAAAGAAGTATGCTGTTTCACTTAGGCCAGTCCCTGCCAGCTGCATTCAACTTTGCATATTTTCTTTGCCTTTTAATTTTCAAGAGCACATTTTCAAGAAGGATGTTGCTTTAAAACTAGAAGAGCAATTATGAAACAAGATGGATGGTCAAAAGCAACAGTGACTTGGAAAAGAGCCGTGAAAAGTGACACAGGGTTTATACAGGCTTAAGACATCAAATTGCTTCAAAGAGAGTAAGCCTTTGAATACTGCTAAGCCCTAAATTTGTTGTCTGTATCTTGTAAATAAGTAAAAGCTTCATTAATTTCTCTCGCATTCTCCTAAACACCATTTGGATCTGATTAAGTCAGAGAACACAGTATTTCAGAAAGTACCTGGCCTTTTTAGCAAAAGAAAAGCCTTTTTGTAAGTGGGGGAAGTTTATCAAATGGGAACTCTGGGGCTTAATGCATAAGTCTACATGTAATATCATGTGCAATTTCACTCCAGGCCCTGATATACTAAGAAAATATTACTACAATTACATCACATCTTTGTGAAAGAAATCTATGCACAAATGAAGAATCACGAGCATGAAATAAATGTTTTCCCACTCTAACAGAACTCAATGGGCAAATCTTTGCTGTACATTTCCCATTTAGCTAAACTGCTTCTCCCCCTCATATGGTCAAATCCTTTAGATTCCACAGTCTCCACAGAGCAGTGACGCATTCTGTTCATGCCACAGGTTCTCTTTGCTATTTAGCCTTTGAAGGACAAACACCACGGCTTAAGAAAGGATTAAGTTCAATTCCGTCCACAACAGTAAACATTTATTGAGCTCTTACCATATCACATGAACTTTATCTGTAGATGGGTGGAGCCTAGGGAGGTGGATGGACTTGGAGATCAAGCACATACCCTGAGAACTGTCACCACCAAGACCTAGAGGAAAATCCTCTGGCTGTCTGTTTACATTCAGTGGCATCTCACTGGACTGCTACCCTCTTTCCCCAGGCCTCAGAGAGCCAACACCTTCCTTACAGCGCCAGGCAGTTAGAGTCCAACGTTTGTGGCCATCAGTGCTGGGACTGTCCCTTCCCGAGCTGCCCAGGCACTGCAGCTCCCATATCTCCTCCTCAACCAACACTTGAAAATCAAAATTCTCTATTGAAAACCATCACCTTATTGGATCTAATCCCAGCAAGAGAGCTGATTACATGATTTGATTATTCCAAAGAGGCATTTACCATTTGCTTTGAAAATAAATAAATAAATAAGAGATACATAGGCCAAGAAACTAACCAATAACTCTGGCTGCTCAGATGGCCTCCAGGATTTCCCCTGCTTCACTGTGTCCTGGGACATCATAACTGCAGCTTCACAAGACAGACCACACTCTAACAAAGACTTCCGCTTTAGATGGCTTGTCCACAGGGTAGTGAGACAGTCCAGCCAGCTGCTTGGCAGAGTGCAGTCATGGGCAGCATGGGCAGCTGAGCCCTGATGAGAGCTGGGGGACTGAGATGTTCATGTCGGATTTCAGAGCTGGCAGCACCAGACTGACAGTGAACCAGCAACTGTGATGACAGCACATTCACAAACCCCCCTGAATTTACTACCAGGTTGAGAAAATGCAAAGAAACCCCCTCCCTGGTGCAGGAGCAACTGTTCTGTGGGTAGTGATGGAGATTGCAGGGAACAGGGCATTCCCACTCCTGCACCAAGTGTCCAGAGCCCTTCTTCGCCCTAGGGGGACAGTTATAGAATAAACACCCAAAGGAAGATTGCACGAATGCATGAGTAAATTCAGAAAAGTCTGTGTGACGTAGGAGAGCCTTTCAACGAAGCCATGTGACATATCGCCAAACTCTTCCAGTGTATAAAACCAGCAACTGGCTAGTAAACAGCCCCTGAAATCAAGACTTGGGGCAGTAGTAAATAGTGGTCACATTTTATCAAACAACTCAAAATTTTTGTTGAACTGATTGCCTTATACAAAAATAAACACATCAACTCTATGATTATGCATACTGGCTTTTATTTTACATTTCCCTTAAAAGAGACTGAATTCCGGACCCAACAAACAGATTGTTATGAAATAATGTTCCACACCCTTTGTGGTTGAATAAGAGAAACGGTTATACACAATTTCCATTTCATAGCCCCCCGAAAACTAAATGTGCATTTTCCAGTATTCTTTCTACTGCAGAGCAGAAAATGTATATCTGAGCGCACAGGCATTTCAGCACCACCAAAGTATTCCACGCCTGATGGCAATTACATAGCTGTTACCAAAAAAAAAAAAAAAAAAAAAAATCCCATGGTATTTTAAAGATAAACTATGATGACTTCCTCTAGCAATCTCCCATAATCACATGTGCCACCAAAAGGAACTACGTTTTTTAGAAACAATCTATTAATTAAAATTATACTAATTCAACTGTTTCAAGTGACTGTATCAAAAGACAAACTTTTTTTGTTTTTGAAATGGAGTCTTGCTCTGTCACCCAGGCTGGAGCGCAGTGGTATGATCTTGGCTCACTGCAACCTCCGCCTCCCGGGTTCAAGCAATTCTCCTGTCTCAGCTTCACAAGTAGCTGGGATTACAGGCACACACCACCACACCGGGATAGTGTTTGTATTTTTAGTAGAGACAGGGTTTCACCATGTTAACCAGGCTGGTCTCGAACTCCTGACCTCAAGTGATCCACCTGCCTTGGCCTCCCAAAGTGCTGGGATTACACGCATGAGTCACCGCGCCCAGCCAAGACAAACTTTTAAGATAACGAGAGAATGGGATAGATTATGTTTTGAGATGCTGGTTTGCTTGTTTGTGTTTAAATAAAAGACAGCAAAATAACTCATCTGGACTCTTTCTGATACTTTGTGTACTCTTGTTACCAAGTCCAGGAAACAAAGTTCAATAGAGAAAGAAGTGTAAGAGGTCCTCAGTGGTGGGAACTTGTTGAATTGGAGCAGAAGGACATAAGATTAAAAGTATCTGACATGGAGCTTGGAGAAAGAGGGAGAATGGAAGAAGCGGAAGGGAACCAGTGTCCCATCAGTTTGGGGCTGGAAGGTCTGAGCCAGGTCTTCCCACACCAGCATTTTCCGCGCGGATCTATCCACTCCTGTCTGCGACCCTGGCTCTGCCCACAGAAGACACAGCTTCCCGAGAAAGAGAAAACACGATAAAGAAGATGATTTTTAGGATATCTAAAAGAGAGGCCTCATATTTTAGCTGCTATTTACAAGCTATTCTCTCAAGTGCTGATGTTTCTAGAGTATCAGTTTTTGGAGGAGCCTCCTTATTGCTCAATCCCCTTTTCATATTTTAGACTCAAGATTTAAAATGGAAAGGAAATAACCCACAAAATATAAACAACTTAAATGCTGGTTTTAAGACAATGTATCTACAAAAAGCAATTATATTTAGAGACTTTACATTATTCATAAAATAAAAAGCTCTGTTTACTAATAATAAACCACTCCAACTTTATGTATTTTTTTAGTGGTCAGCCTTTATTTGACATTCTAAACCCTGTAAATTTGGGATGGACTGGTAAATTCAATCCACAAACTAAAACTGCATTATAATACTATAAGCATTATATCCTACTTAGAAGTGAAGGAGCCAGGATTTGAACCCTTACTTATCTCAATGGAACCAGGTACCTATCTCAGTTTATATGTTCTAATAAACTGATTTATTCAAGTAAAGTTATAATTTTCAACCTGCATATTTTTTTCTCTGGTGGAAAACTGCACAGTACAAAATAGTTCCCTTTAAAACTAGTAGTAAATTTCTGGTTAAAAACAAGATGTTTAACAGAAGCTTTAATAACGAATATAATGCTGTTGATTGGCTTTATACGAAATTAACCATATTGCATAAGCTGATTAATTACCTGCTGTCCACTGTGTGACGAGATGCAAATGACACAGTAGATGGTGACCTTCAAGCCAAGTCAGTGACAAGAAAGCATGGCAAAGTATTTTCATCTATGGGATGGAAAACACCCAAGACCTCAAAGCAACCTCTACAATAAACATTTGCAGAATAGTTCTAGGGTCTCTGCCCGGGGCATCTTGAAATAAAACATATTGAGGATAAGAAAATATTTTTTAACTTTTTTGTGCACACAAGGAATAAATAACTTAGTATTATCGAAAATATATGCAAAATTCAGTGAGTTAAAGTGAGTTGGTGAGGTTGTTCAAAGCAATTTCCTGCATAGCCTTCAAGAAAGAAATGCATCAGTTTATCAAAAAATTATTAAAGCCTCTATTTAGGCATTGTAATAAATATGGTAGTTGGTAAAGGGCTATATAGTCATTTTCCGATAATAAAATGAATAATCAAAAAAATTATAATACCTATTGAGTTAGTTTGATATTTAAGATTATGTGATATTGTCAAAGTTCAAAAGATCACGAATATACAGATCTCTTTTTTCTGGCATTTTTAGACAAATGCACACAAACATGAATATATCCTATTTTGCTAACCTTTTGACATGGATACAACAGAATAAATAATTTTAAGAATTTATGCTAATTTTTAAAACATAATCATAAGTTGGCAAAAATGTTATGTGCTGATGGTCTGAAAGCTATAGCAGGAAGAAACACAGAAATAAATACCTTCAGAGAAATCCCATAAATACCTTCAGAGAAATCAAATTATCTGTATATAGAAAGATATTTAAAAATACCAACAGTAAAAATAATGGCATCTTTCAAGACACTATTGAATAATACTACCAAATTGTCCTTTTCATCATAGCTATGGGTCTTTGAATGTCATACGTTTTATTTCCTAATGATCTTGTTTGTCAGTAATAGATCCTGTTGCTAAGAAGTTGGAAAACACTGAGAATGTAAAGTTTTATGATGTCTATGATGAAACATTACTTACTGAAAGCATTTCTTCAGGAAGGCAATCAAATGAGATCTAGCTGATAATAGAGCTAGCTTGTATCAGCTATTCACTCTCTGCCAGGCACCACGCTAAATGCTTTAAGCTGGTCATTTCATTGCATAATCACAAAAGTCTAATGAGGTTAGGGATCATGTATTCCCACTTTACAGATGAGGAAACAGAGGCTTTGATGGCTTCAGCCACCTTCCTGGCCAGCTGAAGCAGGAGGAAGCGGGGAGGGCTCACCTAGGGCTTTTTCTGACGCCTGCCCTCCACCGGTTGAATTCTGCCTTCCCGCAGCGCAGCGGCTCTGGTTCCGTGTTTGCCACAGTGCAGGCAGAGCAATCAGGGGTCACTGCATGCCACCTGTCTGTGAGGCGTGCCAAAGGTTATTTGTTAACTTTGTTAAGTAGTAGTGAATCACCAAGGTCTGTAAATTAGAAAGTATGCAGTTCTCCCCTTGGTAAACTCACTGTCCACTCCAGTGTGTTCCCACGCACTTCTGAGCAGAAGCAGCAGAGCTGCAGCTGGCTGGATCACACCGGCTGTGCTGCAGGAGTGATCCACACGTATAAATCACACGTCCATGCGTGTCACCACAGAAAAACAGGCCACGCAAACACGGCTGGAAACCAGCAGGCAGGGTCCCAGGACAAACACTTCAGTGCCACAGAGAACGTGCAAGTAAGCTCCCCTGGGGTGACTTGTCAAAGGTCTGTCACCTGGACTTTGACAGGCTCTGAAGCACAGGTCACTCTGGTGTGAAAGTCTACATGAATTCGGGTCGGACGCGGTGGCTCACGCCTGTAATCCCAGCACTTTGGGAGGCCGAGGAGGGCGGATCACGAGGTTAGGAGATCGAGACCATCCTGGCTAACACGGTGAAACCCAGTATCTACTAAAAATACAAAAAGTAGCCAGGCATGGAGGCGGGTTCTTGTAGTCCCAGCTACTACGGAGGCTTGAGTCAGGAGAATGGTGTGAACCCAGGAGGCGGAGCTTGCAGTGAGCCGAGATGGCGACACTGCACTCCAGCCTGGGCGACAGAGTGAGACTCTGTCTCAATAAAAAGAAAAAAAAGAAAGAAAGTCTACATGGATTCAATATGGACCTTTTTATTAAATGCCAGTACAGCAGAACAAAATAACAATCTGCTATTCTACACAGCAGGTGGCAAACATAAGGAAATCATGATGCTAGGACATGGAACCTATGAAGAGGTTCAATAAGGGTAGGTACACTTCATGTGTGACTTTATTTAACCTATGTTATAGCACACTTTTCTTATTGTAAAATTGAACTATTATCATTTTCTTTCTTTCCGTTTTTTTTTTTTTTTTTTTTTTTTGATGGAGTTTTGCTCTTGTCACCCAGGCTGGATCGAGCCAAGATGGCATGATCTTGGCTCACTGCAACCTCTGCCTCCCAAGTTCAAGCAAGTCTCCTGCCTCAGCCTCCTGAGTAGCTGGGATTACAGGTACCCACCACCACGCCCGGCTAAATTTTTTTTTTTTTTTGTATTTTTAGTACAGATGGGGTTTCACCGTGTTGGCCAGGCTGGTGTCGAACTCAGGTGATCCACCCACCTTGGCCTCCCAAAGTGCTGGGATTACAGGTGAGAGCCACCATGCCCAGCCATCATTTTCTAGATTAACTAAAAGTTAATTTTCAAACTTTAAAGACATTCACAAATGTAATAATATGAATTCTACAAGCATCTTTTAAAATAGTTGTGTGTGCATGTGTGTGTGTGTAATGAAAATATAAGGATTGGATTTTCCCATGTCTTCTATGCCTTCAATTCTTCTTCTCTGATATATACTTGTATATGTCTTCTGCTCCCTTCCCCACCTTCTGTCACTCTCCCTGCTGTTCAAATTACTTTCTCTGTTATTTGAATAGAAAGGTTTCTTTGTATAAAATTCTGAAGCATTTATTTTGTCTTTCCTTGTGTATGTATGCCTTAACAATTTTCCTCCAACAAGTCCCTTCCTGATAACACTGCTGAGTATCATTTAAATAATTAGAGTATTGATTAGAACTAATAGAGCAAAGGATGAAAGACAGCCATTTGTTACTTAAAGAGGAGGGGCAAAGAGTAAGAAAGATGATAGTGTCAATAGTGTTGCCCGATTGGTATTTTTCAGGCAAGAAATAAGTTTTGATGGAAGAACCATCCAATGAGAGTGAAAATATACTCAATGTCCATCAACAACATATACAGTTCACAGAGTTCATAGTTTATTGAAAATATTCTTCTACCATAAAATAAACTTCAGAGAAACACAGTGAGCTTTCTTATGAATTAATCCTAATGCCTGAAGTCCTAGGAGCTGTGAAATAAAAAAATAAATAAATAAAATTATGTAAACACATAATATTGCTGAGCAACGTGGCTTAGCCCTTAAACAACTTTGCCTTGTTTGAAAGCTTTCAGAAAGAAACTACTGTGAAATTTATGTAGGTATTCACCCTATGGGTAGTGCTATGATATTTTGATGAACAGTTACACAAAATGGTGACTGAAGCCAATCACAGAGAGTCTTCAGGGCCATCCACTTCCCAGGGACAGGAACAGGAGCATGTGCACACACACGCACACACACACGTGTGTGATTGCTGATTTAGCTAAGGTGGATCCTTGACAATATTTGATTTATTTTTAAAAATTTAAATGTATTTGTGCATTGATGAGAATTTAAAAGTCTCTGTCTTGCTTCTCTCTGTTTGTTAACTCCAGTGCATGTTTTCAATATACAATCGGCACTATTTAGTTTAGACTGGCGGAGATACCCATAGGGACTGGAGGCACTGCCTACAAACCTAAGATGGGGAATTATTACAGATAAAATATGACTGGATCCAAACCCCTTCCCTAAGGGATGCTGAAGTCAAACCAAAACTGCTTTGAAGAGCATAGTGAGGAAAAACTGGGTTAACTTTGGGTTTTGCTGCTTTTAAATCATCATTAATCTGCAGTATCTGCCCTTCTGAATCCTTATAATAGCTAGGTGCTGTAAGAGAAATGCCAGATGCAACAAAAGTTGACCAGCAAACACTTATTGAGTGCCTACCACACACCATGTACAAACAAACCAACTAGCAACAGCTTGGGGGTCTCTGAAACAGGTAATGCTTGGAATCCTGGTTGCAACAACATGGAATATTCTGCTTCATTACAAATGCCAGTGTCAGGAAATGGTTTTTTCCACTTCTCCTATTCCTACAAGTTTCCTTTTTCTCCTACAGAAAGGAGTCTTGTAGCTTGGCACACTGCTTTGAGAAATCTATGATCACACTTGTAAATAATTACCTATTTGCCCACCAAGGAACTCTTGTGTAGGAATCCACGGATGGTCAGTTTGCCCATCTATAAACATTAAAGACAGGGATAACTAAAAGACAGAACTGAAAACCACACGTGGCTGGTACCCAGAAGAGAAACAGAAAGTCAGCGTGGCATATGCTCAAATGAGAAACATCAGCCAGGGCATGATGCTCACTTCAAGACACCCTCTCCGTTTGCTTCAGTTCTGCCTGAACTATCCACAAGTTCATTACCAAGGATGAGCTCAGATGTGAAAGTGGCTGAGCCAGGAGTCACACTGGCTGAAAATTTGCTTTTTGTCTAAAAATAATTAATAAGCAAACAAGTTAATACAATAAAAAAGGTATCTAGACAGTGCAAACCCACAAAATAACCACTGTCGAGAATGAGGGGTTTACTGAGAGTAAAGGTAGTTCTGTTTTCAAAGTCTCCTCCTCTCTCTGCCCGCTGGGGTGTAGTGACATGTGTGCCTCAACCACCATGAATGGCATTCCCCTCTGTGTGCTGTACCCTCCACTACTTAGTGTGTAAAGTTGTTGTGGAACCAAATGTAATGCACCTGACACATAACTCGTGCACAGCACAGTACAGTGTGCCATGAGGCTGCCTTAGCAGAAATGCTTCCCCTGCCTTCCTCACAGGACACACTGTAGACATCCATCCATCTCAGCAGAGGTCTAGTCAGGAACGGGCATGTCACCCAATTCTGGGCAATGGGAAGATGAGGCACCCTCTGCTAGGGCCAGCCTCCAGATACAGGAGAGAGACAAGGCAAGATGCATGCTCCCTCACCTGCCCAGGGAGTTGTGCCTGGAGTTGACAGCTGGGGATGAATGTTGTCACCTGAATACTAAGAATGGCAGTGCAGACAGAAGGAAAGGACCTGCATCTTGATAATGCATCTGCACTGTCTATGTGCCTTACCTCCGAGATTCTTGTTATATGAAGATTCAAGCAAGGTTTCTATTATCTTTGCAGGAAAAAGCAGTCTAAATGATTCAATAAGCACTTAAATGTGAGTGTGGGGAGGAGACGTCGAGGGGAGTGGTCACAACTGTTCTAAGAACTATAAAAACTTCATTCAACAGGATGGAATCTACTCCAAGAGCACCGGACGCACCATTCATTCAGGTATGTATAGAACTGTTCCCATTCCCTCCCAACCCCAGGCTCCACAACTGTCAAAACCAAGAGCCCCCAACTCAGACCTTTTGTTGCTAAAGATAAGGAGCACTGTTATGAGGTAACAGTCACATCAAGCAGGAGTCTCCATCCCCAGCACCAAGAGACAGCCGTCATCAGTGAAGGACCCCGCAGCACCTGGCATGTGAGTTCCAGGCATTCCCCATAAAGCAGGGCTTGAAGGATTTGCACCTGGCCAGAAAATCATTTTTTAAATTAAATGAAAATATTTATTTTGAAGTAAGTGTAAATTCAGATGCAGTTACAAGAAATAATACAGGCAAATCTCACACACATTTGTCCAGTTTCTCCAGTATTCACGTCTTGCAAAGCTATGGTACAATACCACCAGGATGTGGATGTTGATACAGTCAAGACTCTGAGCATTTCCATCACCACAACCATGCCTCCTATTGCATTTTTTAATAGAACCCATGTCCCTCCCTACTGCTCCCATCCTTCACCCTGGCAAGCACTAAGCCACTCTCCATCAATATAATTTTGTCAGTTCAATAACATTGAATAAATGGAATCACACAGTGTGTAACCTTTTGGAATCAGATTTTTCTTTATCTATTTTTCTGGATATTCATGTAAGTTGTTGCTTGCGTGAATAGTTCATTCCTTTTAATTGCTGAGTACAATTCCATGGTATAGATGTACCATGGTTTGTTTAACCATTCACTTGCTGAAGAATATTTGGGCTGTTTCCAGTTTGGGGTTATTATAAATAAATCTGCCATGAACATTTGGGTACAGGTTTTTGGGTGAAATGAAAATAAATTTTCACTTCTCTGGGATAAATGCCCAGGATTGTAATTTCTTGTTGGTAGGGTAGTTGAGTGTTTAGTTTTTTAAGAAACTGCCCAACTGTTTGCAAGAATAGATGTGCCATTTTACATTCCTACCTGTCATATATGCGACCCAGTTTCTCTGCATCCTCAGCATTTGATGTTGCCAGTATTTTTTATCAAAAATAAAATGGTTAAAACCATTCTTATATATACAGAATGATCTCTCTTCTGTGGTTTTAATTTACATTCCCTCATTGGCCAATAGTGTTGAGAACAGCTTCTCATGTGCTGATTTGCCATCTACATATCCAGTGAAATTTCTATTCATGTCTTTTGCCATTTTGAATAATTTTGGGGGTTTTCATTGCTTTTGAGTTTTAAGAGTTATAACCTTGTTTTAGCTGTTATATTTAATTTTTCTATATGCATATAGAAATATGTATTAAAATAATATTGTCTATATCTACAAAAAATCTTACTGAGATTTTGATAGGAATTGTGTTAAATGTGCATATCAATTTGGGTAGAGTTGACACCTTTACTTTGTTGAGTCTTTCAATTCATAAACACGGTATGTCTCTCCATTTATTTAAATCTTTGATTTCTTGCATCAGTGTTTTATAGGTTTCTCGATATAGTGCATGTTTTGTGTGTATTTTTGTAGTTTTGTATCTTTAATTTTGTTGTCCATGTGGTAGTATAAAGAAATATTAGTATGAAGAGATATTATTAGAATAAAGAAATATAATTGATTTTTGTATGTTGATCTTTCATCCTGTGAACTTGAATTCACTTAGTTCTAAGAGTTTTTTGTAGATTCCTTGATTTTTTTTAAGGAGACAATCGTGCCATCTGTAAAGAGGAAGAATTGTGACTTTTTTTTCCTTTCTGATATACATGCCTTTGATTTTCCTTTCCTGCCTTATTTCAGTGACTACACCTTCCACTGCTATGCAGGATTACAGCAGTGACAGCAGACATGCCAGGCTTCTTCTCAGTCCCAAGGGAAAGTAAGCTGTCTTTCACCATTAGTGTGTCAACTATAGCATTTTTGTAGATGATCTTTATGTGCAATTTTAAAAATGTTCCTGTATGCCTATTTTTCTGTGAGTTTTTATCCTGAATGTTAAGTTTTATCAAATGCTTTTTCTGAATCTATGTACATGATCATGTGATTTTTCTTCTTAGCCTGTTAATAGGACATAAAACCTTGGTCAGTTTTCGAATGTTGAGCTAGCCTACCCTCCACACTAGGTAATAGTATATAATTCATTTTATACATTTCTGATTTTGATTTGCTGATATTTTGTTAGGATTTTTGAGTCAATATTCAAGGGGATAGTGGTCTACAGTTGTTGTTGTTTTGTTTCATCTGGTTGTGATTTCAGTATGATGAATTGGGTAGGGTCTTTTCCTCTCCTATTTTCTGGAATAGGTAGTTTAAAATTTACACTAATTCTTCTTTGAAGCTTGGGTAGCATTCTCCATGGAAACCCTCTGCCTCAAGATTTTTGGAAAGAAGTAGAGGTTTAATTACAAATTGAATTTTCTTAATATTTAAAGGGCTATTCCAATTATATATCTTATAATCAGTGAATTGTGGTGGTTTTTTTTTTTCAAGAAACTGGTCCATTACATCTACATTGTAACGTGTGTGTGTGTGTGTGTGTAAAATTGTTCATTGTATACCTTTATCATCATTTTGATACTGCAGAGTCTATAGTAGGTGTTTTCTAACATGAACCTCAAAACTCTTATAGCTGTTTGCCCATTACTCAGTTCCAAACCACCTCCACATTTTTGGGTACTTGATAGCAGCAGCCCACTCCTTGGTACCAAGTTTTATCTTAGTCCATTGGGACTGCTGTAACAAAAAAAATATAGTGAGTGGCTTATGAACAATAGACCTTTAAGTGATCACAGTTCTGGAGACTGGGGAGTCCAAGATCAAGGCACTGGCCAACTCAGTGTCTGGTGAGGACCTGCTTCCTGGCTCAGAGATGGCACCTTCTCACCTCATCCTCACATGACGGAAGGGACTCTTGGGGGCCTCTTTCATAAGCGCACTAATCTTATTTATGAGGGCTCCAACTCTCCTGACCTAATCACCTCCCAAAGGCCCCACCTCCTAATACCATCACTTTGGGAGTTAGGTTTCAACACAAGAACTTTAGAGGGACACAGGCATTCAGATTACAACATCAGGGAACTTGCCACAGCTCCTGCAGGTCCTGAGGTCCCTAGTCCGTTGCCTTCTTCTCTCCACCTTTGAGTCTTCATTTGTTTGTTTGATGTATAATGTCCATTGCATCTAGTTGCTCTTGGTGAGAGGAATAGGGAAAGCACATCTAATTCACCTTCCAGGAAGCACAAGTGCCACTCTAATATCTCAACCTCTCTGCAGCCACATCAGGTCTGAACAAAAAAGATGGCCTCTTTCCAGACATCTCAAGCTAAAGAAAGGTTCTGAAGCCACCTGCACAGCTCACTGCTGTGGCCTCTCTCAACCCTGTCCTCAGTTCTCTAACAGTCTTCATGGGACACCATTTGTGGTTTGATTTTAGATTATTTGGTTTGTTTGGTTGTTTTTTCAGAGAGGATCATGTCATTTCTCAGAAGCAAGAATTTAATATTTCCCAAGTCTCAGGATGAATTCCCAGTTTTTTTAGTAACACAGAAGAGTTAAATAAATAAGTTAATTCAACTAAACTATCCTAAATAATTAGTAACAATTCAGTCCAGTTATGCTAAATGAATAAGTTACCTAATTCATAAATAAATGGAATGAATAATAAGTGCATAAATAAACACTCAGCTAAGCTACCCTAGATCTCAGGCCACCCATGATATTGATCAATTCATATTAGTGAGCATTAAAGTGTTAATGTGGCAGCACCAGACTACCTCTTTTTACTTCTGTGTAAGCATTCCAGGTGCTTGTATAAAGGTATTTTAGTTTCCACTAAAATATCACCAGTGAACAGCTTATATGATTATCCCAATAGCAAAGACCTCTCAATAGCATAAAGTTCACTTCCTGAGATGCAGGGTTATCCCTGATATGCAGGTGAGAGAAATGTTCAGCATATTTCCAAGCATTTCATCAGAGAGTCAGTGGCCCTGTCCCAAAGTGTATGCGAACAAGCTTAGAAAAAGAATGCAACTTGACAAAGAGGTTTTTGATTCTCAAGGTGTTAGGCTCTACAGAAGAGAATTTTAAAAATATAACAATTGGTGCATACCTGAGGTTACCAAGATAAAGTCTCCTAGGGACTAACCATTTGCTGAGTGGATGTGAATGTGCCCAGTCCCACTGTGCTGAGGGAAATACAAGTGCATTGCAGAGAAAAGCCTTCTTGTCCATCATTGCTCCTGGGCCCCTGTCAGCAGACTGAAAGGGTCCCCTTGGAAATGTCAGCTCTGCAGCCACTCAGGGTTTTTTGTTCCATGGCACTCCCAGTCATTCACCAAAAATAGAAGGAGGTGGTTAGACACAGTGGCTCACAGCACTCACAGTGGCTCACAGTAATCCCCAGCGCTTTGGGAGGCAGAGGCAGGAGGATCGCTTGAGGTCAGGAGCTTGAGAACTGCCTGGGCAACATGGTGAGACCCCATCTCTACTGAAAATATGTATTTTTTAATAGCCGGGCATGGTGGCATGTATCCATAGCATGTGCCCAGTTACTCAGGAGGCTGAGGTGGGAGGATCACTCAAGCCCAGGAGGTCGAGGCTACAGTGAGCCATGATTACTATACTCCCGCCCGGGCAACAGAGCAAGACCTTGTCTCAAAGAAAAATAGAAGGAGTCATGGGGGCTTGGGCTGGACTCAGAAGGATTCCTCTTCTGAATCATTCCTTCCCAGGCAACTACTTTTCAGAGGACATTAGAATTCACCAGAATAAATGGTTCCCAAATCTTGCTGAAGTTAGAATCACATTTGGAGCGTTTAAGAAATACGCTTTCAGAGGACACTTCCCAAACACGTTTAAGAATCACCCTCTCCTATGCCAGGATTTAGGAGTCTTTATTTCTCAAAAGTGTCCACGGCAATTCTAATGAGCCAGGGAAGGTGTGGAGGCCACAGCATCACCTGATCACCTGATCCCTTTATCTTTAAGATAGCTACCAGCAAAACTTACAAGCAAAAACTGGCTCCAGATTCCAGGATTGCTTTTTCCTCCTCTCACCCCGCGACTCACAAGACACAGCGACAAGGGTTCACTATCAGGGACCAGAGAGTTCTCATCAGAAGGGGGGTGGAGGGGCTCACTGATTGGCCGTGGATGGTTAAAGAAGTAAAGAATGCAGCTGTGCTCAAAGGCCAATGCTTCGTAAAGCAGCGTGTACTTTGTGACCCTGGCACACAGCTCTGGAAACAAGAAGTTTCTGGGTGAGTCGATTTAAATCTGACATGAAGCAGTCCTTGGAGACAGAGCCTTGGTCAGCTTCAGAGGGCAGAATAACTCACTGGCCACTCAGATAAGATCCTGGGGTAAGGGAAAGGAGAGAGGTGTGGGTGGGAGCAGCACCCCCAGGGCTGTGGACAAGGAGAAGGAATTATGGCTTCCACAGTTGGCTCAACCTCCAGAAAGCAGGGTCTGGCAGGTATGTGGCTTTTTATCTGCATTCTGCTGCCCAGTAGAAATGTCCAGGGGAAAGTCTGCTTTACAAAGAGCAAGTTGAATTTTCCAGCCACGGATGTGAGTGAAAACTTCTCTCTCTCTCTGTCTCTCTCTCTCTCTTTCTTTCTTTCTTTCTGGGTTCCATGGAAGAGTCTCCAGAGCACAGATTCTTATCCAAGCAAGAAAAAGACAGTGTGTGAGAGGCCTTCACGAGCAAGGCCTGCGGGTTTGGGCCAGGAACAGGAATTCCCCGGACAGACACTGAGTCGGCGGCCTGAGACAGGAGCGCCGGCTCCACAGAAAGCCACTCTGTTCACTGCCACCAAGGACTGCTTGCAGGGCACACACACAGAGCTGCGGAAAGAAGGGATATTTGAAAAGAGTGTTTTTTTTCCCTAGAATACACAGTGCTCTTATTTCCTTAGGGGTGCAGTAAAAACTAGCCATGAATAGATGGCCAAATGCAGCTAAGAGTCAGCAGGGATGTTTATCTCTACAGGCTGGGGCTGCTGGGATGGGTCGCTGGGACAAACTTTGAATACGTCAATAAATCATAATGAAAGATTAAAATAAGAAAGAATTTGCTAAACATGTCTGGAAGGAGGCTTTTATGCTGCTATTTTTTCCCTACCAACTGCCGCTCAGAGACTTCACTAGGCTTTTTGAATCCAACAGAAAATGTGTATGTGTTGGAGGCGGGAGGCAAAAAAAAAAAGGGGGTGGGGAGGCAGTTCATACTTGGAGCTTTGGTTTACATGGATTTTTGAGGTCAAAGAAAATCCAATTGCTAAATCTCAGTGCAGATGTGATATTAAAATTAGACAAACAAAAAAACAAGAACCTATCCTCAGAATATGTGAATTCTTAGCAAAAGGATCTACTGCAATACATCATCTGTCTTCTATTTCATTAAAATTTAAGAATCAGTTTTCTTTTAAAAAACAGAAAAAAAAACCATCAATCGTTTCAAAAATTATGAAATATCCTTATGAGTACAGGAACTGTTGGATAACCGTGGGCTCTAGGAAGCCTGCAGCTACCCCAGTGCACAGGAACACATGCCCCAGGTCTTCCGTCTCCTTTATTGTGAGAGAATAATACCCTATTTGATTCAAGCAGGAGGCTGAGCAGAACAAGAGTGAGAGGACTTCTCTCACTTAGGAGCCATCTTTTCCTGAAAGCTGGCCTAATCTCCCTTGAACACCCAGCATAACGTTTACCTCAGGTAGCCAGCCTCCATGGGCAACCTGGGCCTGGCTGACCTCTGAATCCAGGGGCAGCAGACAGGTAGGTTTGGTGTCGTGTCCTCCGTTGAAATGAGCTGTCTCAGAATCCTAAGTTATGAGCCAAACCCGAATTGTGTCCCCTAAAAACGCGCATGTTGAAGCCCTAACCCCCAGATCCTCATGCTGTGACTATATTTGAGACAGCCTTAAAAGAGATAGTTTAGGTAAAGTAAGATCATTAAGGTGGGTCCTAATTCAATATAACTGATGGGTTTTGGTTTCTGTTTTTTGTTTTTTTGAGACAGAGTCTCACCTCATTGCTCAGGCCGGAGTACAGTGGTGCGATCTCGGCTCACTGCAACCTCCACCTCCAGGGTTCAAGCGATTCTCATGCCTCAGCCTCCCGAGTAGCTGGGATTACAGGCGTGTACCACCACACCTGGCTAATTTTTTTGTATTTTTATTAGAGATAGGGTTTCACCGTGTTGGCCAGAGTGGTCTCCAACTCCTGAACTCAGATGATCCACTCGCCTTGGCCTCCCAAAGTGCCGGGATTACAGGCATGAGCCACTGCACCTGGCCAGCTGGTGTTTTTATAAGAAGATATAAGAAGATAGGTACACACAAAGGGAAGACCATGTGAGGCACAGGGATGAGACGGCCGTCTGCAAGCCACAGCGAGAGGCCTCGGGAGAAAGCAATCCTGCTGACACCTTACCCTTCAACTTCTGGCCTCCAGAACTGTGAGGAAATGCATTTCTGTTGTTTGAGCCCCACAGTACGTGGCGCTTTGTTATGGCAGCCCTTGTAAACTAATATAGCTTCTTATTCTTCAATGACTCGTACATTCACGCCTTGAGAAAAAGAGGAGCTCAAAGCCTGTTTGTTGGTATATCAGTTCAATTAACCCAGGAAAAGCCAGGAAAAAGACACACCCCTCAAAAAAAAATGAAAAACCAGAAGAAACAGAAAGAAAAATAAAATAGCAAACTTAAGCTTTACCAATTCAATAATTACATTAAATTTAGTTTAAGTGGTCTAAATATATGATTTAAAAAGACAGGCAGGGCACAGCAGTCACACCTATAATCCCAGCACTTTGAGAGGCTGTGGCAGAAAGATCTGAATGTGTGTATCAAACAACAGAGATGCATGTTACACGAAGCAAAATCTGATAGAACTGAAAAAAGAAATGGCAAACCCACAATTGCAGTGGGAGATTTCAACACATACCCTGCCTCAATATTTGATAGAACAATTAGACAGAAAACCACCATGAATATGGAAGAACTCAATACCATCAACCAACAAAATCTAGTCACCACACCAAGGGAGACCATATCTTCTGTCAGAAAACAAAACACAACAAATTTAAAAGAATTGACATCATACAGCACATCACTTACAATGGAACCAAAGTAGAAATCAATAATGGAAAATTATCTCCAAACTCTTGAAACTAATGACTATACTTTTAAATAATCTGTGGGTCAAAGAGGAAATCTCAGAAAAAAGTAAAAAATACATCAAACTAAATGAAAATGAAACAACAACACATCATAGACATACAGTTTGTATCATGGGTCATTGAAGACTCAGAAGGATGGGTAGGTACAAGGGGTGACAGGTGAGAAATTACCTCCTGGGTACAGCGCACACTATTCTGGTGCTGGTTACACTAAAAGCCCGGACTTCACCACTACAAAATATATTCGTGTAACAAAACTGCACTCATACCTCTCATATTTATACAAATTTTTTAAAAGAAGAAAAAAAGAAAAAAAATTGTGAGACATAGCTAAAACAGTGCTGGGAAGGAAATTTATAGCACTAAATGCTTTTATTAGAAGAGAGGGAAAATTTCAAATCAATAAGCTCCCATCTCAAGACCCTAGAAACCTAAACATAGAGGAAGCAGAGCGAAGGAACAGAAATCAATGAAATTAAAAACAGAACAAAAAGAGAGAAAATCAATAAAACAAACAAATAAAAAACTTTTCTTTTGAAAATATCAACAAAATCTACAAACCTTTAGAAAGATGTACAGAGAAAAACGAAAGGACACAAATTATCAAGTATCAGGAATGAAATAGAGAATATAACTGTAGACCCTGCAGATATCAAAGTGATAATACAGGAGTAAAATGAACAACTCTGCACACAAAAATTTGGCAACTTATATGAAATGGACAAATTCCTTGGTACAAACTACCACAACTCAATCATATGAAATATCTAATTTGAATAGCCCTATAACTAGTAAGAAAATTCTATTTGTAACCAAAAGTATCCTAAAGAGGTAATCGTAGACACAGACAGTTTCCATGGAGAATGCTACCAAACACTTAAGAATCAACAACAGTTTCGTATAATCTCCTCTAGAAAAAAAGAAGGTACCAAGTCATTCCCAGGCAGAGAGAATCACAAAGCCTGAGCAAATGCCAGGATCCAAGAAGACGTAGGTCCCCTGAGCCTCTCAGTTTCAGAACACACCGAACTGAACCATTACTGAAAGTAATCAGTGTGTGTTCATAAAGACCAATAATAAATGTATACAACTACTATTTGTCAATTAAAAATAAAATTTTTAAAAAGAGAGATGAAGAACAAGATACAGATCATCTCCAACTCACGATGATTTGATTTGTTGACCTTACAAAAGGCTTATTGAGGTGGAGAATGCATTTTGACTTACAATATTTTCAACTAACAATGAGTTTATGAGACATAACCCCATCAAAATTAAAATAGGGCCTGGTAAGCATTTCAAAATGAGTATATGGATAAAAAATAATAAGAAAACAGAGTAGGCAGTGATAGGGTCTAAATAATAAATATATTGGATTATAATACATTTTAACCAAATTTTGTGTCGGTTCTTTCAAGTAATTGCACATCTAGTCATTTGAACTGTTAGTTCACAAGAAGCTAAGGAGTAATTAATTCTACACTGTACTTAGTTACATTGATTTGGATATAAGGCATATACAGAAGAACACAAAAATATTATCTTTAATATGTTCTATGTAAGCTTCAAACTCTGCTGGTATTATGAATTTAAAGCAAGTAATTGTTCAGGTATATTACAAGTTTAAATTGTAGCCAAGCTAAGCTATGTGATAAGATGGAGTGTAACGATGCATTGCAGCTATAAACACAAATAAAATTTTTATTCGTTTTAAAAAAGATAATTCCATGCTACCAAGAAAGGTCAAGTCAAGCATAATACTAAATGTGATAAAGTATACAAAGGAAACAAATACGCTCATACACCAATATATGTTATTTTTCAGACACTTGGGTTCTACTGTTCACCTTTAACTTCTCTTTGCAGAAAGAAGCCTGCTTTATAATGCATACAATATAAATTAAATCTGCACCTAAGCTTTAAAAAAAAAAAAAAAAGGCAGTCTACAAACCTGACTCAGAGCAGAACCTGGTGCTCAGATCACAGCACATACACGTCTGCTAAAGACACCCTGCAGTGGGGCGTGTGGAAACAGAACATACGCTTTCCCCAAAAAGCCCTGTCCACATCCATCTTCCCAGGGAAATAGCTTTCCAAGGACTGCAGGCTGATAAGAAATGGCAAGTGATAAATGGAGCACTAGCATCAAAGGACAAATGGCCCCCTGAGGATGGGAAAGCCAGTACAATGTTGATGGAAGTTATGCAGGCAAATGCATGCCTGCCAAAAACATCTCTCTCTCACACACACACACGTGCATATATGAAAGTATACATGTGTACACACATACATGCACACATACATGACACAAAAACCATCATCAGTCCATTTGGGCAGGATACCATAGCCCCTCTGAAGTTAAAGATAGTCTCTTCTAGCTTGTAATAGTGAGCACCTTACTAATCTCTCTGAGCTTCACTTTCCTCAAATGCAGAACAGAAAAAATAATAGTACCTACTTCTTGGAGTCCTCATGAGGATTAAATGCTTTAGTACATATAAAATGCTGAGAACAGTGTCTAGCATATAGTAAGCACTTGCTAAAAGTTAGCTTGTTCTTAGAACAAAATGTTCATTGTTCCTTGCCACCTTTGTGGTGTCTACCCTTTACCTCCAACTTTTTACCTGTTAAAACAGGAATCCGTTATTACAAATGCTGCTAAATTCCAATTAGGCAAGCTCAAAGTTTGTTCTTAGGACAAATCCTTAGCCTTAGCCAACTTGTCCAGTTTTTCAGCTGTTTTCAGATGCCTGCTCCACACTAACAATTCCAACTTTAGGAAAGGAAGAGGGGAAGCCCCTCCTGCTGGTCTCCAGGTCCCCTTTTCCCCAGGCATGACAATCCCAGCCGCAGCAGGAATGAGGAAGCCAGCTCTGACAGTCCCAGAGGCCGCCCTCCTCCCGCAGCAGCCCTTGCCTGTTGGCCTGGTGCAGATGCTGACAGCGCCAAGGTTCCTCTGGGAAAAGCCCCAGCTGTTTTCGAAACAAAGTCCTTCCTGGTGGCGAAGAAAGTCCATATTAGTAGAAGCATGGGAGGGCCGCCTCTTGGCTCTTCCTTTAGAATCTCTCCTGGTTATTTTTAGGAGTTCTTCCTCCCTGTGGAGAGTATTCCCAGGGTGAGACCTCTGACTTCATGCCTTCTGGACGTTCTGGATCATGTGGGATCTCAGCGACCACAGAGGGTCTCGCGGATGGCTCAAACTCTCTGGACACATGGGTGGGGTGGAAGTCCCAGCCTTGCCACATAGGCCTTCTTGGAACGCCCCTACCCCTCCTTATCTGCAGTGCTGCCCAGAATTAAGTGCAGTAATGTTTAAAAGGTCTTTCCTGGCGCCAGCAGAGTGAGCCATACAGGTTATCTGTTTAGTGGTAGTTTTCTGCCTGCCACCAGTCAGAGTTCCTTGTTACACAGTGTTCACTCAATCTATTGCCAGTAATTTTTGGAGATTCTGTAAAATAGTTGGCCAAAACCTGAAGAAGGTATCTTGACTGGAATTCATAGAACCACATGGTTGGGTCCTGGTTCATTCTAACCTTGTCAGCCTCCTTTACTCTTGCAGTAGAAAGGCTGTCAAGAGGGCCACGGTGGTTCCCCCAACCCAGCCCCTCCAAAGTGGCCACTCCTACCAACCAGAGGTGCAACTTCTGTACTCCTTGAGTCTGAGCTGGCCTTGTGGCTTGTTTCAACAATTAGAATGTGAGGTCTTCAGAAGCATGCCTTCAAGGGGCCAGTAGAATCCACTTGGGGTCATTCTGCTGTTGCAATGCCCATGGAAAGAAGCCCGAGCTGACTTCCTGGAAGATGAGGGGGATACCTGGTGAGAGAGACCAAGGCCAACAGCACGTATCCTGATGGAGTCATCTTGAGCCATCTGGCACCTGTGCAGCCTCTGTTCACTTGAGACCAGGAGAAGGACTACCTGGCTGAGCCCAGCCCAGATTGCCAACCCACAGAATTGAGAGCTAATAACTCACTGTGGTTTTAAACCACAGTGTAGGTGATTTGTTTTGTAGAAATAGATAACCAATACAACTGCGCCTCAGGCACAAGGAGGCCTTCCCTGACCTCATCTGAAACTGCAACCCTTTTCCCTAACATTTTCATTTTCCTTCCTTAAGGCTGCTCCTTGACCCCACAGCCCTCACCACTATCTCACATTGTACAAGTTTCAACTCTGGTTGTTTGCGTCTGTCTCAGGCAGGAGAATTCCATGAGGGAAGTTTTCATTGGCTAGGTCCTGGAATACTACCCGCACTGTAAACTGTATTCGCTGGGGAGAGATCCAGCGGCAACCTAGTGGCTTAAAACAGGTAGGCAGGGCAACGGTTTGGATACTCAACCCTCCCAAATCTCCTTTTGAAATGTAACCCCATTGTGGGGCTGGCGGGAGGTGAGGCCTCATGGGAGGCGTTTGGGTCATGGTGCGGACCCCTTGTGGATAGATGAATGCCCTTCCTGAAGGTGGGGAGTGAGTGGATTCTCCCTCTGTTGGTTCGTGCCAGGGCTGGTGGTTAAAAAGAGCATCCTCTGTCGCCATGTTAAAAAGATCCTGGCGCCTCCCACTCCTGCGTCCTCCGTCACCACGCAATCTCCGCACACACCGGCTCCTTTCACCCGCCATGGGGAATGGGAGCAACCCGAGGCCCTCCCCAGATGCCCGATCTTCCAGCCAGTGGAATCATGAGCCAAATAAACGTCTTTGCTTTATAAATTGCCCTATCTCAGGTATTCCTTTGTTGCAACACTAAACAGACTAGGACAAGTGGCTATTCCTCTCAGACCCAAGGTGAGTGTCCCAGGCCGGCAGGGAGCTCTGTGCCATGAGATTCTTCAGGAACTGGAGCTCTTTCATCTAAATTCTCCACCATCCCCTGCGTGGTTGAGGCTGAGTGACATGAGACACCCTCGTCTCAGTTCGTGGGGGAGTGAATCTGCTTCAATGTTTCACATCACAGGCCCTGGGATGCACAGATCCATTTGTTCCTATAGCCATGTGTACGCACCAGACAGGCTGAGCCAGGGCCTGGCAGGGCATTTGTGTGCCCACCTATAAGCCTATGACTGGTGAAAGAAGAGGCTTTGAATATCAGCAACTGACTTGGCCCCAGTTCCATCAGAAATTAATAGCTTTCCCAGGAATTGTGCTTGTGGAACTTGCACCAAAATAATTAACATTGAAATTTAAAATAAAAAGGGGAAATAGATGATATACATGCACCCCTCTTTCTAGGGCTCCTTAGGTTTAACTGAGAGACATGATGGATTAGCTGATGGAGTCTACCAAAAGTCAGTAAATAGAGGTCTAGCCAAACATCAGAAAAGAGAAAACAAGCATCCAATGTCAATTAGACAGGAAAGCAGAAAGAGAGAGAGACAGCCCCGCGCGGCTGGGGTGAGCAGCAAGGCCCTTCCCGATTAAAGCCCAACCCTGTCACTGGCTGGCTGGTTTGTGAACTAATCAATTCACCATTTTGATCAGTGGCTTATTTCCCTAGAAAAGCAGGAAGTTGCTTCAAAGGGTATTGTTGAGGATGAAATTAAGTAATGACCAGTGAAAGCAGACTGGAACCCAGAGGCGGCACAAACGTTGGAAAGGACCTGGACCCATGTGGGGAGGCACACAGCAACCAGCTAAGGGTGAATTTGGTCCTGGGGAAATACACATTTCTCTGAATTAGCAAATTTTCCTTAAGATGGCAGTCATTATTTTTACTATTTCGTGATAAGAAGAAAAATTAATGTAGGACATTTCATGACCGCTATAGAGGTAACTCTTGGACGATTTTATGGTTTATTTTCTTTTTAATGCAACTATAAATGTAAACACAGCTACTACATTTATTTGAAGCACTCACACACACACAGGCCAGGCTTGCTTAAAGGTCTGTAAGCCCAAGAGAAAAAGAAAAGGGAATACTTCCAAACAATTATGTCCAAATATGGCCCAAGAAATCAAAGGCGGCGTGGGAAGGAGGAGTACTGACCATGCCCAATCCATTGTCTACATTGAAGAAACCCTACAGCCCTGTTTATGAAAAGGAAATGGTAACAGCCACTACAGCGCCAACTGGAGTGAAGACACTCGTCGCGGAGACACTGTGGCTTAGTTTAAGTAACAATTGTTCAACAACTGTTAGGAGAATAACCCCCAAAGTGCTGTAAAGTATATTTGTTTACACAAAACTCACAATTCTACTATTAAGGCTGGCATTATTTTGAAAGCAAAGCCTTACAGAAGATTTTACGTGAAGACCCAAGCAAGGAAGGGGAGTACGTTAACTGTGTTCTGTTGCTCCTGGCATCATAAAGTGCTTTTATAAGTCAGTTACCCTTTGTGCTGTGTTGCTCCATTATCCAGAGCTTTTCTAGTAAAAAGGAAATACCAAAATGAACCAATTTTTAATCTAAATAAGGTATGACTTGATTAACTGTTACCTGGTTATATTGATATATACACAGAGTAGTAAAATAAGTTTTAATGCGTGTATTGTAGACATCAACAATTCAAACAAAAGACTGAAACAAAGACATTTAAAAACTTGAAATCCAGAACAAGAAACACTGTAGGATTCTGTCAACATAAGAGGCTTCTACAACACTGGCTCATTTTTGTTTACATGCACAGCTCTCTGACCACTAAAAGGAGATGATATTTAAGTTCATAGATTGAATTTGAAATTACAGGATTCCCCAATTAGCTTACTGCAGCACAGCCCAATCACAGACAACCTTTTTAATGATGAGCCATTGGTTGTTTCCAAACAGACATTAAATTGCATCTCTTTATACAGAGATTCACTAGTGTCCTCTAATTTCTCAAGTCCCTGCTAGTCCCATAACGATTCCTAAACTTAACAAAACCTACACTTCCCAGCCTCAAAGCCAGCTTCTCAAATGCATCATCACTATCTACAGAAAATCAGCTGATGTCATAGTGACTATAAAACAACACTGCATAGGTAGGAATTTTGCCTTTCTCCCTGAAATCACCTATAGCAGTTGCCTTGTTAACTACGCCCTCTAAAATCAGAATTAGTCACACGTTGTTTCATAGAACCACGGGTCTAAATTGAATGGCACTGCTTCAGGGGAATTCAAAAGACACATCCATTGCGAGGTTTCACTGACACAGGGTCAGTTGATACACATTTTCCACAGGCTGGATGCTTTGGGGGAAAGAAGTAGAAACAACATCAGCCTTTGTGCCATGACCCCTTGCCTACTATGACTCTTGAACAGTCATGTGTATGCCATCAGGGTTTTAATAAGAGACTCTTAGATTTGCCAAACTAAAAACTTGACCTCAATGAGGAACTGATTTCACCAGGGATGAATGAAGAAAAAGAAAAATGTATTTAATTCCTTTTAAGCTCTCCCTAAACAAACCAAGGTCATTGTGCGGCCCCTACAAAAGTCAGTATTTTATAAAGTAAAGAATCTCTTGGCTCTAAACTGTGTGTATAGCTAAAAGGAGGTAGAAGACAAGAAGCTCTACTACTTTTTGTTTTTTTGTTTTTTTGAGACAGAGTCTTGTTCCGTCACCCAGGCTGGAGTTCAGTGGTGCCATCCTGGCTCACTGCAACCTCTGCCTCTAGATTCAAGTGATTCTCGTGCCTCAGCCTCCCAAGTTGCTGAGATTACAGGCATGCACCACCACGCCCAGCAACTTTTTGCATTTTTACTAGCGATGGGGTTTCACCATGTTGGCCAGTCTGGTCTCAAACTTCTGACCTGCCTCAGCCTCCCAAAATGCTGTGATTATAGGTGTGAGCCACAGTGCCAGGACAAGTAATTCTATTTCTATTCATGTTGCATTCAGTGTGGAATGTGAAAAAGAAAGTGAAGGCCTCGCTGATCTTGAGGCTGGCTCAGTACTGAGGCTTCAACAGCAGGATGATGAACAACCGAATAATGGCAGGAAACTAATTATCTGCAAATTCAAACCCCACTTTGACATGTCAAATGATGTCATTATAACTAAAGCTCTAGTTGGAACTTTTTATTGTTTAATATGATATATCTTTAGTACAGGACGTGATATCACCTTACAGAATACAATACGGTTCAAGGTAGGCAGATGCTCAAAAACAATAGAAATAAAAAAATAGAAAACTGATTTTCAAAGCGTCGAGGACGTCATTCAAAAGCACACTTGAAAATAAGCTAAAACACTGAAGAGAATTTTATGTGCTTTTTGGAAACATTAAGATTATTCTTTTTGTCAGGGGGATAATACTATTCTCATGCGTCAGGAAGGAAGGGTAAATGTGATTGCTCAGGGAGGAGGAAAAGAGAGAAGAGTTTCAGGACTCTGTGTAGGGTGACCTCTACTTCCTGTTTGAAGCATGGGGCAAGGCTATGTGCAAAGGATGTGACACCTATGGAGTGCCACAAGGAACACACAAAATGCAGTGACACATCTCACAAACTACTAAGAGGAGAATTTCTCCAACATTGGTTATTAAGTTAGAATGAGTCTAGGTTTTCATTTTGTTTGTTTTTGAGTTATGGGGTGTATTTTAAGGCAGACTCTCAAAATAACATGCTCTTATACGTATAGAGAATAGTCATACCTGTCCTAGACCGTTAAGGCTGCTATAGTGAATTACCATGGACTGGGTGGCTCAAACAACAAAGATTTATCATTCACAGTAGGCTGGGGAACCCAAAATCAAGGCTTCTGCAGATTCAGTCTCTGGTGAGGGTCCATTTTCTGCTTCCTAAGAGGCCATCTTCTCACTGTGTCTTCACAAGGCAGAGAGGGTGAGGGAGCCCTCTGGAGTTACTTTTATAAGGGCACAAGTCCCATTCATGAAGGCGAAACCTTCATGACCTAATTGCCTTCTAAAAGCCCCACCTTTTAACAGTCACATTTCTGATGCGGATTTCAACAGATGCATTTTAGGGAAACACATTCATTCTACAACAGTATCCTTAAAACAAGTATTCTGAGAACATGGAGGAAGTAACGATGGCATCTTCATTTGTTTATTTGCTTTTGAAATATCATAGGCATTGCCTGGCTAAGTAAATGTACGGATTAGATTACCTGGTTTTAACTAAACTAACCCTGACAAAAAAGGACAAGTATGTTAAAATCATTCCTTCACAGAAACCCTGAGTTGAGGTTAATACTGACACTCAAAGCACTAGCCAACAAGAGTGGTAGAGCCATCCTCTCTCCCTCTCCCAGCATAAGCTCACTGTCAATAACATGAGGTCATATCAGTGATGATCTAGCCAGATATGTAAGATGCTGATCAAAGAAATACAAATTTATTAGAAAGGTCATTTGATTTATGGGATTCAAGTGGAATCAATGAAGAGGAAACCTGAACTGTGCACTGTGATTTAAAATATAAACTAATGATAGAATGGTTAGTAAGATAATTAAAAATAGCTATCTAGAATATGGAGAAAAATCTTTTAAAATTTTGAAAGATATGTAAAGCCGTGAATACTCAATATTGCACTTTACAAATTTTTATTTACTTAATGAGAAATATTTGTAAGTCTCGCTGATGGCATCTCCCTAGATAATAAAAGAGGCCAAGAAAAGTCAAAAAGCTTTGGGAAAACATTTGTTCTTCCTGCCACTCAAAAATTATTGAAATAATACATGGAAATGAATATGTCAATGTCAACAATGTTTAAATCATTCATTTGTCTTAGTCTATTTTATGTTGCTATAATGGAATACCACAGACAGATAAATTTATAAGGAAATTAAATTTATTTGGTTCACAGTTCTGGGGGCTGGAAAGTCCAAGGCATGGTCCCAGCATCTGCTTGGCATCTGGTGAGGGGCTTCTTGCTACATCATCCCATGGCAGAAGTCAGGGTCAAGAGACCACAAGCGAGAGCAAGAGTTTTAACTGGCAGCCTCAATCCCCTTATAATTGGCATCAATTTATCCATGAAAATGGAGCCCTCATGAACTACATGCCTCCCATTAAGCACAACTTGCCAACACTGTTGCATCAGGGATTAAGTTTCCAATGCATGCTTTTTGGGGGACACATCCAAACCATGGAATTCTGTCCTCAGTCCCCAGTTTGTATGTTCTTCTCACACACAAAACTAACTCCATTAGGCCCAAAAGTCTTTGTTCATTCCAGCATCAACTCAAAAGTCCAAATTTCAGAGTCTCATCTCAATCAGATACAGATGAGACTCAAGTCAAGATTCATCACAGGAAAAACTCCCCTCTATCTTTGAGTCTGTTAAATCTACAAGTTATCTACTTCCAAAATAGAATGGTGGGACAGAAATAGGACAGACATTCCCATTCTATAAAAAGAAAATTGGAAATAAGAAAGGGTAACTGGTCCTAAGTAAGGCTAAGATCCAACAGGGCAAACACTGAAACTTAAAATTCCAGAATATTCATTCACTGGGGCAGGGTTTGGGCCTCCAAGGTCTCAGAAAACTCCATCCTCATGGCTTTGCTGAGTTCAGCCCATGCTTCAGGTCTCATGAGTTGGAATGTTTTTCCTGCAACTCTCCCAAGCCAAAGTTGAACACCAGTTCTGGGATCTCAGATGTGGTCTCGCTTCCATGATACACTAGTCATTGACCTGGTGGGGACTCTGCCTGGATCTCCAGACTGTCATCTTTTGAAATCTAGGTGGAATTCACCATGGCCCACAGCTCTTGCATTTTGCATGCCTGCAGAATTAGCACCATGTGGACACCACCAAGGTTTACAACTTGTACCTTCCAAAGCAGTGGAATGAGCTGCATGTGGACCCACTTGAGCCAAGGGTAGAGTGGCAAAGGACCACTGCACCAGAATGCAAGGAACAGAGTCCTGAGGAGACACATGTGAAGGTCCTGTAGGTGCCTCTCTGGAAATCTTGCCCTCAAGATCCTAACTTGCCTCAAAGATATTTGATATGCTTTAAGGGTCATTTTCCCATTGTCTTGATGAATAGCATCTGGCTCCCTTCTATCTATACTAATCTCTTCAGCAAAAGATGACTTAGGCAGCCCGGTTGCAGTGGCTCACGCCTGTAATCCCAGCACTTTGGGAGGCCAAGGTGGGCGGATCACGAGGTCAAGAAATCGAGACCATCCTGGCCAACATATTGAAGCCCCACCTCTACTAAAAAAAAAAAAAAAAAAAAAAATTAGTTGGGTGTGGTGGCACACACCTGTAGTCCCAGCTACTCAGGAGACTAAGGCAGGAGAATCGTTTGAACCCAGCAGGCGGAGGTTGCAGTGAACTGAGATCATGCCATTGAACTCCAGCCTGGTGACAGAGTGAGACTCCGTCTCAAAAAAAAAAAAAAAAAAAAAAAAAAAATGACTTGGGCAGACCCTTTGTTTGCTCTCCCAAAGATGCCTTTTCACTCTTTACATGACCAGAATTTGGAAAATTCTCCAAATTTGTATGTTATCTATTTGGATTGTAAATTCCATCTTTAAATCATTTCTCTCTTCTCACATCTTATATGTGATTTAAAAGTAGCCATGCAACTCTTTTAATATTTTGCTTAGAAATTTAATCTGTCACATATTCTGGTTCATCACTCCTAAATTCTGCCTTCCATAAAGCCCTCAAGCATTGACACAATTAAGCCAAGTTATTTGCTTCTGTTTAACAAAGATGGCCCTTACTCTAGTTTTCAATACCCTTGTTCTTCAGTTCCACCTAAGGCTTCATAGAAATGACCCTTGCTGTCCATATTTCTACCAACATTCTGATTGCAACCACTTAAGTAATCAAAAGTACCAACATTCTTGTCTTCTGATCCCTCATCAGAATTTCTGTTAACATTCTATTCACAGCTATTTGGCTTTTTATAGCTTTGTCCCCCCAGTTCTTCTAGCCTGTACCCATTACCTAGTTCCAATACTGCTTCTACATTTTCAGGTATTTGTTTTAGCAACACACCCACTTCTCAGTATTAATTTTCTGTCTTAGTCTGTTTCATGTTACTATAGCAGAATGCCACAGACCGGGCAATTTATAAAAGAAGCTTATTTGGCTCACAGTTCCGAAAGTGGGAAAGTACAAGGGCATGATGTCAGCATGCTCGGCATCTATTGAAGGCCTTCTTGCTGCATCATCCCAAGAAGGAAGACAGAAGAGCAAGAGATTGTGAGAGAGAAAAAAGATTAAACTCATAACCCCAAGCCCTTCCATAATCAGCATTAAATTTATTCATGATTGGGGAACCCTCATGACCTAAATGCCTCCTAACACTGTTGCACTTAGGACTGTGTTTCCAACACATGCTTCTTTTGGGGGACACATTCAAATCTCCCAGCCAATTGGATGGTGCCTGCTACATTGAGGGCAGAGCAGATCTTTACTCACGTGTCAATCACTTCTGGAAACACCCTCACAGACACACTCAGAAGTCGTGCTTTACCAGTCCTGTAAGTATTCCTTAATCTAGTCAAGTTGACACCTAAAATTAAACATCACAATTCGCCAGTAAATACTACTAGAAGATGCATATAAAATAAATATATTTATTTAAAGCGTTAAAGAAGGAGTAAATTTTGTTACCTGGTTGGAAGATTAGCTACACTAATTTTTTATATATATACACACACACATATATGTATTATGTATATATGTATATGTATATGTATATATGCATGTATATAGGTATATTTACTATATACACATGCATATGTATACATATGTATATATACTATATATACACATATGTATTGTGTGTGTGTATATATGTATGTGTATATGTATGTATGTATTAGTCAGGATAGGTTATTGTAATACACAACCACCAAATCCCAGTGTTGTAAAGGAATGAAGATATATGAGTATTTCTTACTTATCCAGTGTCCACTGGGGACCCTTGACTGTGAAGCTATCCTGAATGGCTGCCCTCCGAGGGTTAACCAAAGGGGCCCAAGCTCCTACTGTCATGTGCCCACACCATGCAGCATCCTTTGCTTCTGGCAGCACAGAGATGGGAAGCTAAGCAGAAGATCAAGAGACATTGTGTGGCCAGGCCTAGATGCAACTTCTCTTGCTTCTGCTTATATTCCATTGGCCAAAACCCAGATACGTTGTCTCATCTTGATGCAAAGGGGCTGAGAAGAGTAATCTTCCCATATGACTCAAAGGTAAAATAAAGGTATGTTTCAACCTGTCCGCATATATTTCTAATATGTATAAGCTTATAGTATGTGATCAATTCATTTCAGGAAGGAAATTTTGTGAGCCTCTAAGGGACAGATATGCTTAAGAAAGTATATTCTAACACAAAAGGAAGTAGTAAATAAAAACAATATTTTACCAAAAAATTGTGAATTTTTAACCAGAATGAAAACAAAAATGACTAGGTAGGGCTATCAAGTGAATCTATTCCATAAGTCATGGACAAAGTACTTTAGTGAGGAAATTAAGTCCAAAGTGAACAAAGCCAATGACATAGTCAATTTTATAAAAACAAGAGCTTTAAAAAATTGTGAAATCTTGACAATTCATAACAAGACAGGGAGAGATTATGTGTCTTTTTTGTGCCACACGCATGTTTGCTGATCACAGTGTGGCACAGTTTCAAAGAGCTGTCAAATTTAAGAGTAAGTTATGCATCATTTTTTTTACTAGAAGAGAAATATTTGAGATTTGTTAATGCTTTCTCTAACATGTAGCTATCACCTAATAGATACTTGTGCTGCTTCCAGCAAATGGGGGTGAGTGATAAGAAATTCAATATCCATTGATAAGAACTCCCAGGAAGCTTGGAATAGCGCACAAATTTCTCAATGTGCTCTGCTCTAGGACATCCATGAAAAATCCTCAGTTAACACATTTAGTGGTGAAGGGAACAAAGGAAAGATATTTACTTTTACTGCTTATCGACATTGTACTGGATGCCCTAATCAGTCAGTAAAGCCAGAAAACACACACACACACACACACACACACACACACACACACACACGTCAAGTTTGGAAAGAAATAAGTAAAATTGTCAACATATATGAACAACATGATTTCTTCTCTAAAAGTCCTGAGTAACTTACTAAACAGCTACCAAAACTAGTAAGTAAAGGATATTTAGCACGTTTGAAAAATAAGAAGTCAACAAACATCAATTGTACTTCTATATACTAGCAACAAACAATCGGAAACAAACTTTTTGAACAAAGAATTACATATATGGCAGCAGCAAAAACATAAACGTTTAAGAATATGCTTTTTAGAACTATCAAATGTTGCTGAGAAAATTAAAGAAGGTCAAAATAAAAGGGATATCCCATGCATATGCACGGGAAGATTTAATACAGTTATGGTCTCAGTCCTCTCAGAATTAGTCAATAGACTCGAAGGTATCCCAATCATAACACCAGCAGGATTTTTACACAAACACTGGCAAATTGGTTCTAAAATTGATCTTGAAATGCAAAGCACATTTGATCACATTTCTCACTAGGCAATAATTTTTATCAGATACAAAAAAATAAGATTTTTAAATGTATATGCTTTTATACATTTTATAAATGTATATAGACAGATTTTATAGATATATATGCTTTATAATTCATAAATATATTAATATAAAATACATGTATATGAATGTGCATAATATATAAGTATGTAAAAATATATGCTTGAAAATATGTGCATTTTTTCTCAAAAGTATATTATGAAACCATAAAAGTGTAGAGATCTAGAACAGTTTTAAATGCTGGAAAGTATACCAAGGCTGCTTTTCATAAGGTTATTATATATTAAAGAATTATTTTTATTCTATTACAAGTTCCAAAAACCTCAGGCTTCAAGCACCTAATACACAATTTTCTTTAAGAAAAAAAAGAAAATACAGCTGGGCGCTGTGGCTCACGCCTGTAATCCCAGCACTTGGGAGGCTGAGGCGGGTGGATCACGAGGTCAGGCGATCGAGACCATCCTGGTTAACACAGTGAAGCCCCGTCTCTACTAAAAATACAAAAAATTAACTGGGCGTGCTGGCGGGCGCCGGTAGTCCCAGCTGTTTGGGAGGCTGAGGCAAAAGAATGGCGTGAACCCGGGAGGTGGAGCTTGCAGGGAGCCAAGATCCGCACCACTGCACTCCTGCCTGGGTGACAGAGCGAGACTCCATCTCAAAAAAAGGAAAAAGAAAAAGAAAAAAAATACAATGGGACTTTCTCTTCTGGCTCAGATAAGGAACAGGGATCAGATTTATTCTCCTAACTTAACTAGAAAAGCAGGTAAAATACATTAAACATGACTTGGGCTTTGGACAGAAGGTAGCAGAGATCATGGCCCCAGGAAAAAGGTAAGCAAAGGATTGGGAACCCACAGTGATCACAGCTCACCCCTTGGAGACAGTGTCCAGGCCAAAGTGCATGAACAGGCTGAGCTTCTCACTGGGTTGAGACTCAGATAGCAGTTCATAGAGAGTGAGATGGCTGGATGTTGGGAACAGCATCACAGAGGGGTCACCTTGATTTTTGGCTGAGTACTGATCTGTGAAAACTGACAGGAAATTACCCCTGACTGGGCAAACAAATATCCTAATCATCCCTAGAGATCATATAAAGCTGAGAATAGTCCATGGTCTCGCAAGTCTGATTGAAAGAGCTTTAACTGAAGCATCAGGTGGAATGCTAAGAGCGTCTTACCCCTGTAGTAGGACTGTATTAGCTCTAGAAAATAACTGCTCTAGAGTCAAAAACCTCAAAGAATCCCACTGATTCCAAGTAACATAACTGGGTGGTAGAACAAAATTCAGCTTCACTTAAAACAACATAACAAAAGCCAGCAACAAAAAATATAAGATTCATAATGTTCAGTGTCTATTCCAATTTGCCAGGAATGAAAATAAAAACACAAAATGTCAGTTTTGTGGGATGCAAATTTAATTTTGTATTTAAATGGAAATGTAGAACATTAAATGCTTCTATATAGTAATATTGAGGTTTCCATCAAGAAAACTAGAATAAGAAGAGAAGAACAGGGCCAGGCACGGTGGCTCACGCCTGTAATCCCAATACTTTGGGAAGTCAAGGCGGACAGATCACTTGAGGTCAGGATCTTGAGACCAGCCTGGCCAACATGGTGAAAATTCATCTCTACTACAAATACCAAAAAAAAAAAATAGCCAGGCATGGCGGTGTGCGACTCTAAGCTACTCAGGAGGCTGAGGAACAAGAATTGCTTGAATCCGGGAGGCTGAGGCTGCAGTTAGCTGAGATTGCACCATTACACTCCAGCCTCGGTGACAGAGCAAGACTCCATCTCAAAAATAAATAAATAAATAAAAAGAAAAGAAAAGAAAAAGAAGAGAATTAATCTTGATTAAGAAGAAGAAAGAAAATAAAAGATGAGAACAGAAATTTAAAAAACAGAAAATAGAAAGAGGACATCAATAAAACCAAAAGTTAGTTATTTGAAAATGTTAATAAAATTGATAAACTTCTATCCAGATTCTGACCATGAAAAAAGAAAGAAGACACAGATTACCAAAAATAAAAATTAAAAAGGGGACACTGCTATGATCCTATGTTCACTGAAAGGACAATAAGGGAATATTATGAATAACTTTATGCCAATAAACCACATTTTATGTAAAATTGACAAATTTCTTAAAAGACTCAAACTATCAAAGCTCACTTAATAAAAAAATATATAACTCAAATTTAAAATGTTAGTTAAAAATTTTCCCTAGAAGAAACTTCAGGAACATAATTTTACTTACAAATTTTACTAGCCATTTAAGGAAGAAATTACACCAATGTTACACAAACTTTTACAATAACTAAAAGAAGAGGCAACACTTCCAAATTTACTTAATGAAGTTACCACTTCCCTGAAACGCAAACCAGTTTTATTATAAGGAAACAGAATTACAGACCAATATTCCTGAAGGTAGATGTGACCATCATTACTGGAAATACAGCAAATTGAATCCAAGATTATATAAACAGGATAAGACATCATTACCAAGAGTTTAGGAATGCAAGGTTGGTTTAACATTCTAAAATTAATCAACGTAATATATCACATTAGCAGACTAAAAGAGAAAAACCTATGATACAGAACCTCAATAGATACAGAAAAAGCATTTGACAAAACTCCATTCAGGATAAAAAGTATGAACAAAATAATAATAGATGGACTATTCTTCACCTTTTGAAGAGCATTGGGAAAACCTACAGCTAGCATCAAACTTAATGGAAAGAAAGCAAATGCTTTCCTTCCCCTGAATGTGGGAACAAGCCAGGATGACGGTTCTCACCACTGCCATTCAACGTTGTACCACAGGGTCTAGCCAGGCTAATAAAGGAAAATAAATTTTAAAAGACATACAGATTGGAAAGAAAGAAGTAAAACTGCCTTTGCTAGAAAATTTTAAGTAATCTACTACAAACATCTAATAGAGATAATACGTGAGTTTGGCACAGTTCCAACAGACATAGCCAATATACAAATATCAATTATATTTCTATGTACTGTCAAAGAACAATAGAGTTATATTAAGCATTGCATTCATATTAGCATCAAAAATACTATGAATATAAAAAATGCACATAATGAAAGATGTGCAGTCCTGTACACTTTAAGCCTGAAAACAATGGTAAAAGAAACTAATGAAGACTTAAATAAATGAAGAGATACTCCATGTCCATAGATGAGAAAATCAGTGTTTTTAAGATGTAGTTTTTACCCAAATTACTATACAGGTATAATGCAATCCAAAAAAATCTCAGCAGTATTTTTGAGAAATGAACAAGCTGACTCTAAAATACATATAAAATAAAAGAATATTGACTAGGCAAAACAATTTTGAAAAAGAACTATCTTAAAGAACTTGCACTATCTGATTTAAAGACTAACAGTAAAACTACAAAAATCAACACAGTACAATACTGTAATAAGGATAGACACAGTGATCAGTGGAACAGAATAGAAAGTCCAAAATTAAATCCATACTTATTAGGTTATTTGACCAAAAAAAATGCTAAGGTAATTCAAGGAACATGGGTTGTCTTATTTTCTGATTTTCTGATTTTGGATAGCCACATGAAAAATAATGAACGTCAACACTTACCTCACACATATACAAAAATTAACTGAATGTACCAGGGATCTAAATGTAAGAGATAAAACTACAAACCATGTAGAAAACAAGGGAAAGAAAATCTTTGTGGTTTTGGGTTAGGGACAGATTTTTTTAGATCGGATGCAAAAAGCATGAACTATAAAATTAAAATTATATGAATTGGACTTCATCAAAATTCAAAAATTTCATTTTTTTTTCTTTCTTTTTTTCTTTTTTGAGAAAAGGTCTCACTCTGTCATCCAGGTTGGAGCACAGTAGTGCGATATTGGTTCACTGCAACCTCCACCTCCTGGGTTCAAGTGATTCTCATGCCTCGGCCTCCCAAGCAGCTAGGATTACAGGTGCCCGCCATGACATCCAGCTAATTTTTGTGTTTTTATTAGAGATGGGGTTTCACCATGTTGGTCAGGCTGGTTTTGAACTCCTGATCTCAAGTGATCAGCATACCTGGGCCTCCCAAAGAGCTGGAATCATAGACATGAGCCAATGCGCCCAGCCAGTGACTCATGGCTGTGATCCTGTCACTTTGGAAGGCTGAGGTGGGCAGATCGCCTGAGGTCAGGAGTTCGAGACCAGCCTGGCCAACATGGCGAAACCTTGTCTCTACTAAAAATACAAAAATTAGCAGACGTGGTGGTAGGTGCCTCTAGTCCCAGCTACTCGGGAAGCTAAGGCAGGAGAATCACTTGAACCTGGGAGGTGGAAGTTGCAGTGAGCCTAGATCACACCTCTGCACTCCAGCCTGGGTGACAAGAGTGAGACTATGTCTCAAAAAAAAAAAAAAAAAAAAAAAGGTAAACAATCTATTAAATGTTAGAGAAATGCAAATTAAAACACAATGAAATACCACTGCACGCCCACCAGAATGACTAAAAAACTGGCAAGTATAAGTGCTGCTGAGAAATAAAATAGACCATGACACATGAAACAGCATGAGTGAATCTCAAAAGCATGCTAAGTGAAAACAGCCCGATATGAAACCATAGGACGCTATTAATATGATACGAAAAAAAAAAAAAAAAACAAAAGGACAATGTGCACAGCAGTTGCCAGGGCCCTGCTCCCCCCAGAGATCCCAATCTTTTATCATAATGCACCATCACATCTTATTTCATTATAACATTTGAGTAAGTGAACAAATTGAGCCCTCCCACACTCTAGAGTTTACAAAGTGTTCCCTGGACTAGCATGTCCCAAGGACTGAATTCCTTTGTGGAACCATACTGTGCAGAGTTTGATCTTCCCAGCCTCATATATATAGACCATGTTACCCATGTTCCAGCAAAAAAGGGTCAGTGCCCAGCAGGTGAAAAGCAGGGGTAATTCGTCAGGCCTTAACATGACACACCTGGCTCCGAGCAGGCACCTGAAACTACTGTGTAGATGGATATGTGGATTCAGCAAGTGCACCACATGACACTTGATTCTAGGATTTGGATCATATGAAAAACGCCTACCCTGAAACAGACCGAACACGTGTTTACAAACACAAAGACAACAGTGTGGACCAAATACCTCCTACAATTGTGGATGTGAAATCGCTTTTCCAGTTTCTAGTAATAAAAAAAGAAAAAAAAAAAAAAAGCCCCTTTGAATCCCCCTAAATGTAATCCCATGTTAAAGATTACATCAGAGCAGAGCAGGAAAAGGATTTTTTTAAAAACATTCTTGCATTTCTCAAGTGCTAGACAAAGTGTGCTCTAAGTGGTTTGGTTGGCAACATTAATTTTAATGAAAGTATGTGTGTGTGTATATATATATATACTTTTATACTTGCTGAGAAATTATATATATGTGTGTGTATATATATACATATATTTACATCACCAGAGAGGTGGCAGCCCCCTAGGGCAGTGAGAACAGGGCAAGGCGTTTGCTTCAGGTACAGCTATTTGGTATTCCCCACCAACACAGGAGACAAGCAGAAAAAACAAATCCGAAATTCCTTCCTATAGCACGACATACATCTAGAGTGGAAATCGCGGGGAATCTGAATGACTGATAATAACACAGCTACTTTAAATTTGCAGATGAATCTTTGCTTAGATCATCTGAAATATTGAGTAAATATAAAAAGTAAATATAAATATTGAATAAATATAAAAAGATACAGTCATACATTAGGTTGATATGAAATTGCAGTTTTTTTGTAGTCAAAATGGTCAACTGCTTACATTTTCATAAGGTCGATCTGGTGAAAGAACAATGAGAGTATATGGATATCAACTTTAGTTTTGTTTTCAAGAATCATAAAGCTCAAAGGACTCTTAATAAATGAAGTCCAACTTTCTCATTTTAAGTTTGCATTTGCAGGTCTGGGTGCAAATGAAAGTTTTTGAAAACCCCCAAATATCAGTGGGATAACTGAGACAAGTTAATTTCACATGTCTGTCGAGGAGTGCCCACAGTGTGAAAGACACAGCCTTTTCTAGTTAATGTGACACTCTGAGTGGCCCTAAGTCCCAGTGAACCTCATAGTCTAACAGGGCTGCTAGGGTTCCAGCCTTTAAAAACAGGGACTGGTCAGAGAAGAGGCATTCAAGCCTGGCAGATGCCACATATTGGAAAACCATGGAAACCATACTACTGGGTCGAGACTCCATCTTGCTGGCACTGGGAAGGCCTTTCACTATTAAGCAGGAGGAAGAAATGATTGGATCACTCTGGCAACCCAGCAGGCCATTTTGAGGAGCACAAGATGGAAGACAGCAGGCAAATTCAGGAACCAGGCAGAAGCATAGAGGATGAACAAAGCAAGAGGTGAAGCAGTGGAGCGGGGAGCAGCACTTGCACTTTCTAAGAAGTGTAGAAAAGAATGGATAGAGCTCATAAGATCATGGAAAGTTGATGACGATCCAGATGATTTTTGACTTTCTTCTGGCTGTGAGTGAGTAGATTTGAAGAAATGGGTAGTTTTTTTCTGGAGAATATCTATAGTACAAGCAATATTTTCAGGGGAGTAGCATGTTTAGGGAAGAAAGGTAGAGAGCTGGCTTTGTGCAAAGATAGATCTGGTAAGGTAACATTCACAGTTGAAATGAGTTTTGTTGGATATGAGTGAAAGGAGTTAGAGAGTGCAGGCTAATAAACAGAGTCTACTAAAGGGGTAGGATGATTCGGGGTAGGCGATCCTGGGTGGTGCTTCCTTTTCATGTAGGGAACAAGAACTATGGAGTTGGGGGAAGTGGTTTAAACAGTGGTAACAAGTATTAGAAATGATGCCAGTTATTTTCTGGTTGACATTGGCTAAGAGGGCCAGACATTGCCTGGTGGGGTCTGTGGGTAGGTCGGGTCCTGTTCTGTGGTTAGTGATGCTGCTGAAAATTCCCTGGTTAGGGCTCAAATGTTGCGAGATGCTCTGGGCTTGGTAAGAAAAGGTGTGCATATCATCTCTGAGGCAGCTTTGCAGGTAGCACAGTTGCCATGACTCTGGCTACAGCAGCTCATGACCCAGTGCTGAGGGGATCAAGCCCAGCACATTCAGCAGGATTTCTTGGTCAGCTCTGCCAGGTCTCGGAGAGCCAGATTCTTTACTGAAACCATCAAACCTGCTGACATTATGGCTATCATAAAAATTAACCGGCACAGGCCACCTCTTAATTTACAGCTTTGTAAATTACATGTTAAGATACAAGAATCCTATCCTTAGTAAACCTTACGCATTTGTCTTACTGGCTGGTCACTTGATTACAGTAAAAAAAAAAAAAAAAAAAAAAAAAAAATGTCTAGAAATACGTCAACACCAGTGAATATCGAGTGTGAATTTTGGAGAAAGGTCAGTTTAAATGAAAGCTCTTCTATATTGCCCGGCTCCCTTTAAAGGCTCCATTGTGGTTACTGTACCAGGGACTCAGCCCCAGGGTGCTGCAGGGAAACCTGGGGTTCATTCCTGCTGGAGTGGTTCTCCCACCACTTTCCATCGATACAGACCACACAACATGGACCGTGTGATGAAATTTCAGAGGTACAGACAGATGATAAACAAATGCAGACATACAGCAAGTGAAATAGACTTAAATATACGGAGGGAGAGAGAGAGAGAGAGAGAGAGAGATCATGAGATTTAGTCTAGTGGGAAGGAGAAGTTAGAAAAAACAAGTTGTTTCACACAGTAGCAAGTGCTAAAAAATGGTACCAAGGAAGAGAATGGCTGGGTGGGGAAGGGTTCACTCCACATAGGGGAGCAGAAAGAGCTCTTTGAAGAGTCGCCCCTGGGAGTGGTTGGGGTGAAAAATATGCAGAAATTGTGCATAAGACAGTGTTCTATGGTCTGAATACAGCTCTAGCTTGTCACCACAACCTTAGAGCAAAGGAGAGAGTGACAAGCGGTGGAGATTTGGAGATTCTACCACCCAAACAACTGGTCACATGAGTAACTCTGACTTTTGTATCACTGTCTCCACAAATAAAAGTAGTAAAGTTGAATTTGTATTATGCAGGTAACTAACCTTTCTATTTTCCTTTTATTCAAGCAATTTTATAATAGATTTGTGATATACTTGGAGATCAATTCTATGATGTCATTTCCCCAACAGTTTCCAAGGGCCTTCATCATAAAAGGTCCACATTAAGGAAAACAATTTCATCAAGTCAAGGTCCAAGCTGTTTATCATGGCAACAATCCAGTGAATGCTGAGTCAAAGGGAAGATTGTTTTGCACACAAAACTAAAGGAAACATAGCGTTAATAGTCACTTTAATGTACTTCTGTGTTTACAAAGTTATTCACCTTGAGGTTCCTTGGACTTTTGGAAAGTTATATGATCATTTCATGCACAGTAAAATTTATGTCCAATACAAATTAAACACAATCCTTTATTATTCCATTATTGATTGATTTAATATGAAGTAGCCTCTTAGGCTTAATTGCCTTACTCTGAGAAAGCCCTTAGTGGAAAGCAGTCCTGTGTCTACTCAGCATAAGCAACTAAAACTACAAATAGAAACTTCAACTTGCTTTGAAATGTTATTCACTGACTCAATCAGGCCTGCAACTTTTTTTAAAGTCTAAAAATATTAAGTTCCAAAACTTCACAAGAATGTAATGAAAGCTCTGAAGTTTACCCATATGTTGACAAAACATACCCCAAATAAACACTGTACTTTCCCTGAAAAAGATGGTAAGACCTTATTATAAGGTCAACTCTGCAAACCACTCTCTTAGATAAGTGAGATTCACAAAACAATGCATTTGTATGGATAGATAGATAGACATAGAGATACAGAGATGTTTTTGGCTAAAAGAACAGCATGGAAGAAAGAACTGGAGGAGGAAAGAAGTGGAAAAGGAGGAGGTGGCTTAAAAAGTTTGCTCAACAGGTTAAGAAGTTTTGGCCTGGCGCATTTTAATTTCAACAATCTGTGATATTACCCCTACATCTTTTTATTATTGTTTTAACTTTAAGAGAATATGGTTGATGGGCTCTGGGCCTGAAACTCGTGAAGGAATAACTAATTCGCTCAGCTGTAGCAAGCACCCAGTGTGTGCGATCTCCCCAGGCCCCCAGAAATAACCACCAATGTGCTCACCAGCAGCGCAGGCCTGCTCCCCAACACAGGCCTAGTACATCAGACAGGGAGCCCACAGTGCCTCTTAGTAATTACTGACAACCACTCTTTCAGTACCTTGTCTCTTGAAGTGAGCAGTGCAGCAATCTCTAGGAATTAAGTATTTGCTACAGCTCTGTGATCTAACAGAAATCAATAAGGTGTCACAGGTAAGTATAATTCAAATATGTCCAGTCTTTCCCTTTTGTTCTCTATGGTTTCAGGAATTTCACTCTTCTAGACAAGGGGATATGTAGAAACACTATTTAAAAAGGCTACTGTTACAAATTCATAATCACCATCAATTCATATCAGGTAGCTGTTGTTAGGTCATTTGCTTTAGGATAAAATACAGTCCATGCCTTTACCAAGCACCCTTTGCTCTAGTTTCAGACAGCATCCCAATCCTTCATTCCAAAAACAAATGAAACAGTAAAGAGAAACCAGAGGCCCTGACATTGGAATTATTTCATTTGGGATTATTATTCATGGTTAGTAGAATTTTTCTGCTTCAGTCTAAAAATGCCAGTATGTGTACAATAACATAGTTTGTCATTTTCCCCTCTGAAGTTAAACAAGCAGGCACTCTGGAGAATACTGTAGATTTGGTGCTCCTGGCTGAGCCACCCCTTTTTGTTGCTGCCTTAGCTGAAAGGGAGGTATCCCCTCTGTGGTCAGGAAAAGCAGAAAGTCCTCCCACACTGAAGATGTAAGGACTATCCTTTGTCTGCAGACACAGAACCTGTCTTTCAAATAAGTCAAGGACCAAGGTTACTGAGATATTTTCCAGAAAAGCAAGATTGGGCTGTATCCCACACCCAAGTGGTAGTTGTCAGCCCCTGTTTTCATTGGGGGGAATGCCTATTTAAGCAGTATAAAAATTCCTAGTGACTTTATTCAGATTCCACAGACAACTTCCACCTTTTGAGAGTGAGATGAGGGCAGTGGGAAAAGAAAAAAAAACTACAGTCACAAGCCACATAGCGCCATTTAAGTCAATGTCAGACAACATTAGGACAGTGGTCCCATAAGATATAACACTGTACTGGAACACTGCTCCTTCCCCAGAGTGCTTAGCACTCTGTCCTAGCTGCCTGCAGCATTCCGCGCAGTGACCTGCTGTGCAGGTGTGCAGCCCAGAAGCAATGGGCTGTACCATACAGCCCGGCGTGCAGTAGGCGAGGCCATCTAGGTTTGTGTCGGTGCACCGTGATGTGCACACACTGATGAAATCTCCTCGTGACCTCAGAACGCATCTCCATCCTTAGACAACCCGTGGCTGTATTCCAATTTCCCCTTGCTCTCAGAAACACAACTAAAAGCTTGAAGACCTCAGGTGACAAACTGCCTCCTGTTACCGCACCAAGACTGACAGCCTAAGCGTGGCTCCGCCCAAAGAGCAAGCTCCTCGCCCTACGACAGGAGGCCCGGCGAGACAGTCCTCTGGACAGCACCCTTGCTGTTTTGTGACGCTGCTCCAGCCCCCAGGATGTCCAAGATCTTAGGCTTCCCTTTGACGCGTGACGCTCACCACCCGAAACACCTCTCATACAGCGTACACACCACATTTCAGATTTTAATCATTTACACTGCAATCAAGCAAAAAGGTTGCGAACTCAAAAGCCAGCAACAACTGAACATTTAAACTCCAACGTCCACAATCAGAATACAGCCCTCAAGGCGGCCAGCTGGGACCCTGCAGGCAGCACCGCGCACGCAGGACCTAGCGCACGCCGCCGTTGAGCCGATGGGCGGAGCTCAGTTGTTGCCATGGCCACGTCGCGGGCAGCCTGGGAGCCAATCCGCGGCGGATCGAGCCGTTGCCTTGGCTACACCGTCTGTTAGGGCAGCGCACGCTATCAGTGACTGAGACCTCACCGCGTTGCCCCAGCACCAGGGCTCGCGGGGGTCCCGGGAGAGTCTCGGCAGCCGTGCGCCCCGAGACCCCCGCCGCGGCCCCATTCTCTGAGGGCCAGGCATGAACCGCAAGAAGCTGCAGAAGCTGACAGACACCTTAGCTAAAAATTGCAAGCATTGTAAGTAAGAATCTAGTGCTGGACAAGTCGAGGCTCCTGGACCGAACCTGGGTCCCACCCGGTGCCAGGGTCCGCTGTTCTGCCTGCTTCCGGCCTCCTGGGCTTGTGTGGGCTACCTACCGCCCCTCCACTCCGGCCCCTTAGGCGTAAGTCAGTGGGTGAATCCCCGGGGTGCTAGCTCCTTGGGTTTGATCTTAGGAACCCAGGCCTCCACCTCTAGTGCTACCTACACTCCCACACATGCATTTACTTGCTTCTCCAAGCCTCTTATTTTACCTGATAGAAACGTGATGTTAGCCTCAGTGAGGTGTAAAATAAATGCTAAAACCCACTGGTCTCAAGAAAAGTACCACCACCAACGTGCACTCACCCTGCTTTCTAGCTCGCATATACACTCGCAGGTACAAGTTCTGGAAGCTTACCAAGAGACCCATAGGAGAAAACGGTGCTCAACTTCTCAACATCTTTAGGAGATGTTAGTTGTGTCATCTCATCTGTGCCTCAGAACAAGATTTGTTTGGAAAACAGAGTTCAGCACAACTAAACACGCGGAAAAGAATGGATTCCCAACTTTAGACTCCCACTTTCCTGTGGCCCCTAGTGTTGAAAGATAAAGGAGACTTTGCAGGTGACAAGATGAGCCCTATTTGAAGGCACCTGCTCTAATCTCGCATTTGAAAGGGTGGTACTGGAATTTCATAGGAAACTTTGAGTTTATATTCAGACTGAAAAACATAATTGCACTTGAGCAAGGAAACCGTGGGTATGGTTTAGATGAGGAAGATATTGCCTGTCGAGCAAACTTAGAAGTTGTGTGTTCATTGCAAATCTACTGGTCACTTGAAGAAACAGAAGCAACAATTCCCCAAATATCTGCATTGCTCAAAGAAGAAGGAATAAACGTGTTGATGTAGTTTTAGAGATCATAAGATCTAGTGCATTCTAATTATCATTAGTGTCTGATTTAATACCTGGTAAGAAATGCTCTCTTAGTGGGATGGTGACGTAAATGAATGTTATGGTATGTGTAAGCATCTTAAAATGTCTAGGAAAAAAAATCCTGTAATTTAAGGTATTATTATGACTACTATACTCTGATGAGAGTTTTGTTCTGTTATTGTTTTTCTTAAAACACTTTCATTTCTGGGAGAAGAATAGGTATTCTTCTAGTAAACATCTAGTAAACATTTTTGATAAATATTCAAAAACAATGCAATAGCTGCTATACACAATACTGATTTTGTCCCTTTCCATAAGTTTGAATTTGAGTTAGTCTCTGTTCAGTAAGTTTGAATGCATTGCAAACAATCATTCTGTAAACAATCAAAAGGTGAGTGTATATTTTTAAAGATAATTAAAAATATGGCAGGAAAAAGTCTACTCTTGATTTTTTTATTTACTAAAAAAATTTTAATGAGTCTTACAAACTTAGATGATTATTACAGTCTATAGAAATAGTTATAAGTCATGGGTATTATAATAATTTTAAATTTTCTTTAACAGAAGGAACTTTCCCCTAAAGTTAAATTTTGTTTTAGTTGCAAGACAATAAAACTATCAAGAGTCAATGGATAAATTTTGTAGAATCAAAGAAGAGTGAAAGATCTTAAGAGAGCATCTAGTTCATGCACCATTCTACAGATATGTTCTGCAGGACACATTTAGAGCATTCCAAGAAGATGAAAATCTGTTCTTGAATTTTCTTCAGTTTCATTTAATATTGTATTCTAGAATTTAAGAAATGTTTAGCAATAAAAGTTTTCTTATGGCTAACCTTTGATCCTTTGGGTAATAAATTAAACTAACTTTTTAAAATTTTTATTTCAGCTGAGATGGAAAAATGGCTAACCAACATCCCCTCTACTACCATTTTATATACATGAACAGAGTACATCATTCTTCATGCAGGTTTTTCTTCCCCAACCACTAATAGCTCTTGCTTTTTAAGAGGTTTGTGTGTGTGTATATGCGGTTACATGTAACATGAAATTTACTATTTTAACCATTTTAAGTGCTTACATCCTCCTCCAGAACTTTTTCATCGTCCCCAGTGGAAACTCTACCCATTAAATATTAACTCACCATTCCCTCCTCATCCTAGCCCCTGGCAACTACCATTTTACTTTGTCTCTATAAATCTGACTAAGTACCTCATATATGAGGAATCATACAATATGTGTCCTTTCGTGCCTGGCTTATTTGACTTAGTGCAATGTCCATAAATGTTCATCTATGTGTCAGAATTTTCTTCCTTTTTAAGACTGAATAATACTTCGTTGTATGAATACGCCACATTTTGTCTATCCATTCCTCCATTGATGGACTCTTGCATCTGTCTTTTGACTGTTGTGAATAATGACACTATGAACATTGTTGTGCAGGTTCCTGCTTTCAGTTCTTCTGAGTATGTATTTAGAAGTAGAGTTCCTGGATCATACGATAATTGTGTTTAATTTTTATGAAGCGCCATCATACTGCTTTCCAGTGACTAACAGCTGTTTTTAAAATCATAACCATTATATTGTTTCCTACTGTTTATTTGCTGAATCTTTTTTCCCAAAGTTTTTAGTGTTTCTCTTTAAATGTGGTTCTCCAAACCAGATATCTCACAAAAGCCTGTACTGACCTCTAGGATGAGGTGTGATTTTTCCATTCCTAGATGCTGTCTTCTGTTATACACATGCAGGTTTTGTCCTTGTTTGTTAAAATGCTCAATCATAGTTTTGTCTGGTTTCTAAATAAATTTTCCCCAACTTCCTCCCATACTTGGTATTTGGGCTTTTATATTATCAAGACCAGGCAATAACCCTTCCACCTACATTCTCAAATGGGGATTGGAACACAAATAATTAACTCGGTATTTATAACCATGGTCCTTTATACAATAATGTGTATGAGCAAGTATCTGTGTGTGTATATATCCTTTAAATAAAAATGTCCTTCCTCCAAACTATTACTGAATACTTGCATGTCAATTTTTACATAATCCTCAAGAAGAGCCATATTGGGTGCTAAAATATGCTTTAAAGCTTTTTATTGGAAAACTGGTGACTCTAGTTTCCAAAATCTGGCTTATGAATTCATGAAGCCTAAAGTGAAATGAAAATCGTTACCTAGTTCTCATGAACCTGACATCTATTTCCAGGGAAAAGAAGTTGTAAATCTCATGAATGCCATAGTAAAAATATTGAGAAAAAGTTACCATTTTTTAATCTTACCATTCTTATTTTGAGTCATATATCTACCAGCCTTGTAGAGTTTAGAATCTGACACCACTATCATTATTCCAGTAACTTGGCTAACATTTTCATATCTTTTCCCTAAACATGAGAATTCCTGTTTGGAGGGTATGCTACTTCTTTAATTTCTATTAAGTTAAGGGTCATTAATCTCAAAACAGGAGAGTCTTCTATTGACAATTACCTATTTGATGTCTTTGATGTTGTTTGTCTGTAAACTTATTGCAAAATTTAAGTTAGAACTTAAAGATTAAAGATTCACTTTTGTTATATCTATTTTATTCTTTCAGTTAATAAATTTGAAGTGAACTGTCTTATAAAGCTTTTTTATAGCTTGGTGGGAGCAGTAGAGAGGCAAGGTCTGGTTATTGGACTGGATCGTAATGCATTTCGAAACATCCTGCATGTGACATTTGGAATGACAGATGACATGATTATGGACAGAGGTAAGAGACACGCAAGATTCAAATTAGCCAAATCCAGCCATAACTGGGAAAAAAAAAAAGGTTTGGTGCTTGGATATCCTCTTGGTAGGAAGCTTAGTGTTTTGCATTCCCAGTGTCATTGGAATATACAAATTTAATTTTGAAAAGATCACAGAAAAGGAGGTAATATCAGCTTTATTTTGTGTATTTAAGAAGAAGACAAAGTCATGTTGACTAACTACCTTTCTCTTACCTTATATCAGAAAACCTAAAACATTTCGATTTCTACTTAATAAACGTAATAGAGTAGTTTTAAAAGGACATTTAAATTCTTTCCATCACAGAAAATATTTCCGTGACAAGATATAATTCTATGCATCAAGTAATGACTTGAGTAACAAAAATATAAAGTATTTTATTTATATTAGTATATTTAACATATCTAATTAATATGATCAACTTATTTTATAGCAACATACTTATTATTAATTAATGATCAATATACTTAGACATTGAGAATTGTATTTGTTCCCACAAAAACATTTTAAAAATTGAATGTTTAATAAAACAGTTTCATGATATTATGATGTCTTAGTTTCCTCTTTCATCAAATGAGAAGAGAATATTGGACTGTACAAACTGAAGTGTTCTCTTAATTTTAAAAGTGAGTGATGCCAATGTAGATTCTTTACTGAGAATTATCATGCAGGACAGGTGTTCCATTTAACCTCTTTCCCTTTAGTATTCCGAGGTTTTGATAAAGATAATGATGGCTGTGTAAATGTATTGGAGTGGATTCATGGATTATCACTGTTTCTTCGAGGATCTTTGGAAGAAAAAATGAAATGTAAGATTGCAGATTGTCCTATTGGTTTGTACTTTATGAATAACATATCTAAAGCACTTAAATCAGTGTCCTTCAACCCAGACAGTAAAGTGAGTTTGTTGGTTGGCTGGCTAGTTGGTTTGAATCCCACCGGCCTATTTTATGGAATGAATTCAAGTCAATAAAATATGAAAGAAAGTTAATAAAAAAAAAAATTCAAGTGATTCCAAGGAGTAATTTATGCCAATGAAGACTCCATAGGCATTACTACACATGCTAATTATGTACATATACATTTATGTATTAAGCATTTGACAGATTTTACTTGAATTGTAACCATAAAACTAGAGAATATTGATTCCAGTGTTCTTATTCTTAATTAACTCTCAGTTGATTCTGATGAACTCTGCTTATGAGCCATATTTCAATCAGTTTTCCAAGATTTTCAAGGTGAAGATATTCAAGTTACTGTTCCTTGGTATGCTTTTTCATAATTGAGAGTCAGGAAATATTTTCTAAAGATTATTGTATATATCCTAGTATACATTGACACTTACAATGGAATCAGGCTGCACGAAGACCTGTGGGGTTGGTACAGCATGAAGATAGAACTTGACCCTGAAAACTTTATCAGAGAAAATATTACCTTACTGATAGCATCAAATTCATAATTTGTTATTTTTTTTAAAAGATTGTTTTGAAGTATTTGATTTGAATGGTGATGGATTCATTTCAAAGGAGGAAATGTTTCACATGTTGAAGAACAGCCTTCTCAAACAGCCATCTGAGGAAGACCCTGATGAAGGAATTAAAGATTTGGTTGAAATTACACTTAAGAAAATGGTAAATATGTATAATGTCAAGTTTTTCATTAAAATTTGTGGGCCAGATATGGGCTAGAAATAAGAATTTAAATTATAATAATTTTCAGTTCCCTGCTTGCTTAAATAAAACACATAAATTATGCTCCTCATTATAATATTAATAGTTCTTTTCAATTTCACCGCCCAACCTCTTATTTTTCTAGCACTTTCTTTTTTTTTTTTTTTTTTTTGAGACAGGGTCTCGCTCTGTCGCCCAGACTGGAGTGCAGTGGCATGATCACAGTTCACTGCATCATCAAACTCTCGGGCTCAAGCAATTCTCCTGCCTCAGCCTCCCAAGTATCTGAGACTACAGGCGCACACCACCATGCCCAGCTATTTTTTTTTCTAATATAGATGAGGTCTCACTATGTTGCCCAGGATGGTCTCAAACTTCTAGCCTCAAGGAATCACCCCGCCTTAGCCTCCCAAAGTGCTATGATTACAGGCCTGAGCCACCGTCCCCAGCCTAACACATTTTTAAAAATTAACTCTTGACTATGAAAAGAGCATGTATTTGCAGTAATCATTTTAGTTGTTGCCTAACATGTTTCTCATTCCCCTAGGATCATGACCATGATGGGAAACTGTCTTTTGCAGACTATGAACTGGCTGTGAGAGAAGAGACTCTTCTACTGGAGGCCTTTGGGCCATGTCTTCCTGATCCAAAGGTACTGATATAACTTTCCCTGAATGATAACCAAAGTACAATGTAGAACAACCCAGGACTTCTTGATTTAATGGGTAGCGGATCAGACAAATCCTGTCCACCCAGAGAGAATGTCTTTTAAATACAGAAAGCGCACTGAATAACCTGCTGATTCATTTCATGGTACTGTTGTGGCCTGGTGCTATGTTTCATTCATTAACTCATTCATGTCAGAAACAATTAATGAGGTTTAATGTTTGCCAGGAGCACAGATGAAAGGCTCAGTGATTTTACTCAAGGGCTCATATTTTCCGGTGAAAATAATTACACAAGAGTATGATATGTATTATTATAATGATACTTAATTACGTGTATGTGCTTCATCTATGCCAGGCAACGTTGTAAACACTAAGCCTCACATTGCCTCATTTAATCCCCATAACAACCATGTGAAGTAGGTGGTCATATTAGCCTCATTTTCCAGATGAGGAAACCAAGGCTTGGAGAGTTTAGGCACCTTGTCCAAGTTTACCCACTTATTAGTGGAATACCCTGGGTACCCTGGTGCCAGAGTCATAGAGATATGTGTAGAGTGTTGTGGAACTTGAGAAGAGGTCATCTAAACAGATGTATGGGAGGACTGGTAAATGGCTGGCAGGGCAGGGAACTTATCAGAATAACTGGTTTTCAAAGGACAAAATAGCCAGGTCAGATGGGAAAAAATAATCTGAGCAATGGATCATGTATGCACAAAAGAGAGACAGAAAGAGAGATGGAGCAAGAGATGGAACAGGAGATGCAGATGCATCTGCACTGGATGAGGTTTTGGTGTGCTCTGTGGCTGGCGATGAGGCTGCAGAAGCACAGTTTGTGGAGCTTGGAGCTCAGGTTTAGTCTTGAAGGTGACAAGGCATCCCTGAAAGATTGAGTCAGGTGGTGTGATGTGATATAGAAACAGTCTCACTCTTCCCAGCCCTAGCATGTATCTCCTGCTGCCTACTTAACATGTCCACTTAGATCTCCGCAACAAATTTTTGACTTTTCCCCAAAACTCACCCCTCCCTCAGTCTTCCCTGTCTCATTAAGTGGCAAGCACATATGCCCAGTTGTTCAGTAAAACCTAGGGGCCATCTTTAATTTATCTCTTTTAACACTATTAGCTACACCTCCAAATTATGTCCTTGAATATAGCCTCTTCTCCTCACATCTGTTCACCGCCACTCTAAGTTAAGCCACTGTCATATGTTACCTAGCCTAGATTGTTAGCTTTCTGGCTTCCACTGTCATCCCCTACTGACTTTTCTCTACAGTATCCAGTATGTTTAAAATGCAAATGTTGTCAGGCCCCTCCCTTGCTCAAAACCCCCCAGAGGGTTCTGAAGTGGACCCAGTGGGCCATTTCCCTCTCTCCACCCACATCTCCTATCATCTCCCTTCTCTCTTGCTGCTGGAGCCATAGCAGCTGGCTCATGTGCCTCCTCCATGCCTATGCGCTTGCTGCTGCCTCTGTCCAGAAGCCCTTTCCCCAGACTCTCCTGGGCCTCATTCTCTCACTTCATCCAGTCTCTGCTCCAATGCCACTTCCTTACAGAGCCCTGTCTTGACCATCTTAACAATCCTCCCTCTTCATCCCCTAGCCCTGCTTTCTTTCTTTTTCTTAGCAGCACTTTTTATCACCTAAGTATATCTGTCTTACCAAGTAGATGTCAGCTCACTGAGGCCAGGAACTTAATCTTTGTTTCACTGTTTCCCCACACCCTGTGTGTAGCACATGGTGTGTGTCTAGTAATGAGAGATGGATGGATGGATAGATGGATGGATGGATGGATGGATGGATGGATGGATGGATGATGTGGGTACATGGGTGAGTAGATGGATGGGTGAATGGATGAATGGATGGTTGAGGTGAGTGGGTAGATGGATGGATGAGTGTGTGGATTGGATGGATGGATGGATGGATGGATGGATGGATGGATGGATGAATGGATGGATGGATGGTGCAAATGGGTGGGTGGATGCATGGATGGATGGAGGGATGAATAGATGGATGAGTGGATGGATGAGGTGGGTGGATAGGTGAGGTGTGTGGGTGGGTAGATGGATGGTTGGATGGATGAGTGGGTGAATGGATGGGTGGGTGAATAGATAGATAGATAGATAGATAGATAGATAGATAGATAGATAGATGCATAGATAGATGGGTGGATGCATGGATGGGCAATAGATGGATGGATGGGTGGATGGATGATGATGTGGGTCGATGGGTGAAGTGGGTGGGTAAGTGGGTAGATGGATGGATGGATGGATGGGTGAGGTGAGTAGATGGATGGGTGAGGTAGGTGGGTGGGTAGATGGATGGGTAGATGAAAGGATGAGTGGATGGGTGGAAGGACAGATGGACGGGTGAGGTGAATGTGTGGGTAGGTAGATGAGTGGATAGATGGGTGGGCGGATGGACGGATGGATGGATGGATGGATGGATGGATGGATGGATGGATGGGGGACAGATGGATTGATGGATGGATGGATGGGGTGGGTGGGTAGATGGATGAGTGGATGGATGGATGGATGGATGGATGGATGAGGTGGGTGGGTGGGTTGATGGATGGGTGAGGTGGATGGATGGGTGAGGCAGGTGGATGGATAGATACATGGGTGGATGCATGGATGAGTGATGGATGAATGGATAATGAAGTTGGTCAATGGCTGAAGTGGGTAGGTGAGTGGGTGGATGGATGGATGGATGAATGGATGAGATGGATGGATGGGTGAGGTTGGTGGGTGGGTAGATGGATGGGTGGATGGTTGGGTGAGGTGAGCAGATGGATGAGTGAGGTGGGTGAATAGATGGATGGGTAGATAAAATGATGAGTCGGTGGGTGTATGGATGGATGGATGGATGGATGGATGGATGGATGGATGGAGTGGGTGGGTAGATGAATGGGTGGATGGATGGATGGGTGAGATGGGTGGATGGGTGAGGTAGATGGGTGAGTAGATGGATGGGTGGATGGATGAAGAGATGAGGTGGATGGAGGGGTGAGGTGTGTGGGTGGGTCTCAGAAGTGCCTGATGGGGAGCTCTGGATCTCTCCATCTCCTCAGGAACTATTTCATCATTTACCTTTATCTTTATACCACATCTTCAATCTCTTCCCTCTCTAGTGAAACCTTCCCATTCGAATTTTAAAAGATTCAAAACTGTCCCATCTGAAAAGCAAAATGAAAGAACAAGAGAAAGAAGGAAAGAAAAGGAGAGAACTTACCTTAATTTCACACTTAGAATATTTCTTGTATAATGGTTTTCCTTCTCAAAGCCTAGATTCTTGAAATAATTATCCACATTTAATACCTAACTACTATCACTTCTTCCCATCTACCCCTGAATCTGCTTTTGCAAGGTCACCCTCCCACCTTGTGAATAAATCCCGTGAATGCTCTTGGCTTCTTGCCTTACTGAACCACATCCCCCTCCCCTCGGCTCTCAGTACAGCCTTCCTGCTCCAGAGAGTGCCTTGTTACCAACCAAGGCCTGGCTGTGCCTTGATTGGTCCTCCTGGACTCCCATAGTCCACCATGTGCCTTTCCCTACCACAGCCCATGCAGCCCTGACTGACTCTTTCCAGTTTCTGGACAGTCTCTGCCACCGGGCTGGAGACTTTTGGCGAGCTCAGTCAATTGGTCTTGCTCATCTTTGTGGCCACAGAACCAAGCACTGTTTTTTGAGTGTAGTCATGAGATCTGTGAGTGAAATGCATGAACCAGAAGTTCTCGATGTCCACTCACCCTCAGTTATCCTGTCTCTACACACACTGAGGAGACATACAGAATATTTTGTGTTGTTCTACCTTTTTTGGAAATCCATACTAAATTGAGTACCTTTTTTTACAGAGCCAGATGGAATTTGAAGCTCAAGTATTCAAAGATCCAAATGAATTCAATGATATGTGAATACCTAAATGTCTATATTGTCTCAAGTGAGTAAAAAAGGAGGCACATATGTATTGCTTATTTTTTGTATTTAGTTCAGAAAAATGATGTTGAATTGTGTGTTTCAGGGTGAAGATGAGGTTCACTTACATATATCATTTGACATCAGTGTAAGGTGCAATTAAAATAGATGGAAGACAAGAAGTCCCTTATTAGATGATGGGTTTGGCAAGACAGTTAACTTTTCTAGAGATATTTTATCACATAGACTATCTGTCGAAGCACATAACTGGCATAAAACCTTTGGATTCATTAAATGAATGGAAAGATTATGTAATTATGAATTGTTAATACAAATATTCTGTGTCAGAAAGAAGCTGGGTGTACACTGAAAAATCATTGAAACGACTGGATTTCCTTTGAAACAATAAATAATGAAGATAGCATCAAAAGAATAAGAGCATTCTCTTATTGAGCATTGAAATGCCTTTCTGGTAGGCATTGAGGGAGATCCAGAGAGATGAAAGACACAAAGAAATCATATTATATTGAAATATAATACGATTTGCATTATTGTTTGAGGCTTTGGCTAAATAACCTTACTGATTGTAAGTGCCTGAAGGCAAGGGTTTTATCCACACACATCTTTGTCTGCCATAGCAGTTAGTCCTCTGCATACGAAGGGCAGTCCATAATTACTGTAGATTAGAAAACCAAGAAGTACCACAAGATAAATGCAAACTCTTGGTGAGCAGAGGGAGAACATGTACTGAGTTTCTTAGGTTTCATGGCTAATGCATTGGCACAGCTTTCAGTTATCCCTGCAGTCCTTCCAGACAGTCCCTGCCCCGTGCATTGCAGTTGGTTGCCAAAGCCCCCCTCTGTCCTGGCACCCAGTATTCCTCCATCCTGACTCCATGTATTGCCCCCTTGCCACTGCCTGAGTGCACCATAGTGTCCCCATCCCCCCACTGCCTGGAGTTCCCCTTGTGTTCCCCTTTATGAGGGCACATCCTAACTGTACCCTGCTGGCTGTGACCTCCTGAGGACAGACCTGGCTTCTCCCTGCATCCGGCTCCCCCGCACGTGCTGTGGGCATCCTGAGAAGCCTGAGAAAGAGAGGGCCAGGTTAGGCTTGTGTGAGCTGCTTTTTGCCTTCTTGGTACACACAGTAAGCAGTGGAGAGGGGTGTCACACCGTATCTGTTCTATCCTCATCTAAATACTGAAAGGCTAGGTGGGATAGGAAATCTTTCTTACTACATATGCATTAAGTTAAAGTAAAAGAGAATATTGTGTGAAAAAATGCACTGTTACTAATAAATGGAATAAACAGATCCAGGAAATAAAAGAAAACATACTTTACTGTGCAAGTTTTTTTTATATTTTAGATTCTTACACAGATGGACTTTGACACAATTTTTCTATTTGCAGTAAATATAAGCAATGCAACACACAATGCTTTTTTATCTTTATTGAGGGATAATTGGTAATTTAAAACTGTATATATTTAAGGTATACAACTTGATGTTTTTGTATTTGTATGCATTGTGAAGTAATCACCACAATCAAGTTAATTAACACATACACCACTCACATAGTTACCATTTTCTTTTTGTGTGTGTGAGCCACCCTTACAGCAAATTTCAAGTATATAACACTGTTAACTATAGTCACATTGCTGTGTATTACATCTCCAGAACTTACTCATCTTTCATAACTGAAACTTTGTAGCATTTGACTAACATCCCCCCATTTCTCCCCACCATACTATCCCCAGCCCTTGGAAACCACCATTCTACTCTCTCCTGCTATGAGTTTTGCCCTTTTAGGTCCCTCATATAAGTGAGATCATGCAGTATTTGTTTTTTTCTGTGTCTGGCTTATTTCAATTAGCATAATGTCCTCCAGGTTCATCCATGTTGTGGGAAATGACATAATTTCCTTCTTTTTAAAGGCAGAATGATATTTCATTGTGTGTGTGTGTGTGTGTGTGTGTGTGTGTGTGTGTGTGTGTGTAATGGGGAGACAGGGACACTATGATGCGCTTAGGCAGTGGCATGGGGCGAATTGTGGAGTTAGGGTGGAGGGACACTGGGTGCCAGGTGGGGCTTTGGCAACCAACTGCAATGCATGGGGCAGTGATTGTCTAGAAGGACTCTAGGGATACACTGAAAACTGTGTCATGTGTATATGCACACATATATACATATATGTATTTCATATATTCATTTATTCATTAACAGTCATTAGGGTAGTTTCCATATCATGGCTACTGTGACTACACTGAAATAAACATAAGGACACAGATTTCTCTTTATGAGGCTGATTTTATTTTCTTTGGTTATATACCTAGAAGTGGTATTTCTGGATCGAATGATAGTCCCACTTTTAATTTTGTGAAGAGTCTCTATACTGTTTTCTATACTAGCTGTACCAATTTGCATTCCCACCAGTAAGGATTCTCTTTTCTCCACATCCTTGTCAGCCCTTGTTATTGTTTATCTTAGTGATAACAGCCTCTGTAAGAGGGGATATCTGATTCTGGTTTTGATCTGCATTTTTCATAGACCTGTTGGTCACTTTTTCATAGACCTGTTGATCATTGCTATTATCTTTGAAAAATATGTAGTCAGGTTCTTTGCCCATTTCTAAATCAGGTTTTGCGGGGTTTTATGTTTGTTTGGTTTTTATTATTGCTATTGAGTTGTAGGTGTTCCTTACATATTTTAGACATTAACCACTTAGCAAATATATGATTTGCAAATTTTTTTCCAGTGGTTACCTTTTCACTGTTGATTATTTCCTTTTCTGTGCAGATTTGTTTTAAAGTTTAATTCAATCCCACTTATTTTTGCTGCCTGTGTTTTTGTCATCATATCCAAAAATCATTGCCCAGACTAATGTCATGAAGCTTTTCTTCTGTGTTGTCTTCCAATAGGTTTACAGTTGCAAGTCAACATTTAAGTCTTTAATCCACTTTGAGTTGATTTTTGTATATGTTATGAGATGGGGTCCAGTTTCATTCTTTTGACATGCAAATCCAATTGTCCCAACACCATTTTGTGAAGAGACTCTCCTTTCCCTGTTGTATATTCTTGGCACCTTTGTGGGAGATCAGTTGACTGTAGACGCTTGGATTTATTTTAGGCCTGTCTTATGTTCCATTGGTCTATATGTTTGTTTTTATACCAGTACCATGCTGTTTTGATTAGTAAAGCATTGTATTTTGAAATCAGGAAGTATGACATCTTCAGCTTTGTTCTTCTTGCTCAGGAGTGCTTTGGCTATTTAGGGTCTTTTCTGGTTCCATATGAATTTTAGGATTGTTTTTTCTATTTCTGTGAAGAATGCCATTAGGATTTTGATAAGGATTGTATTGAGTCTGTACATCACTTTGGGTAGTATGAACATTTTAATAACATAAATTCTTCCAGTTCATGAATATGAGATGCCCTTTTATTAGTCTGTATTTTCTTTAATTTCCTTCATCATTGCCTTTATAATTTTCAGTGTATAAGACTTTCACCTCTTTGGTTAAGTTTATTACTATTTTTTATTTTTTTGCTGCTATTAGGAATGAGAATTTTATTAATTTTTTTCAGATAAGCTTATTTGTGGATAGAAACATGACTGATTAGTAAGTTGATTTCATGTCCTGCAGCTTTATGAAATTCACTTATTAGTACTAACAGTGTGTTGTTGTTGCTGTTGTTGTTGTTGTCATTGTTGTGTTTGTAGGGTTTTCTGCATATATGATGATGCTGTTTCAAAATGGAGGTAATTTTACTCCTTCCTTTCTAACTTGGATGCTTTATTGGGGGAACCCGCTCCCAATATTTCAACGTAGGTTCTTTCTATTTTCCATAAGTGTCAGCTGGCTGAGAAATAAAAAGAGACAGTACTAAGAGAGGAATTTTACAGCTGGGCCACCAGGGGTACATCACATATTGGTAGGACCGTGATGCCTGCCTGAGTCTCAGACCAGCAAGTTTTTATTAAGGGTTTCAAAAGGGGAGGGGGTGTAAGAACAGGGAGTAGGTACAAAGATCACATGCTTCAAAGGGCAAAAAACAGAACTACTAATAAGGGTCTAACAAAGATCACATGCTTCTGAGGGAACAGGACAAAGGGAAAAACCAGAACCACTGATAAGGGTCTATGTTCAGCAGTACATGTATTGTCTTGATAAACGTCTTAAACAACAGAAAACAGTGTTGGAGAGCAGAGAACTGGTCTGACCACAAAATGACCAGGGTGGAATTTTTCCCCACCCTAGTAAGCCTGAGGGTACTGCAGGAGACCAGGGCATATCTCAGTCCTTATCTCAACTGCACAAGACAGACATTCCCAGAGTGGCCGTTTATAGACCTCCCCCCAGGAATGCATTCCTTCCCCAGGGTATTAATATTAATATTCCTTGCTAGGAAAAGAATTTAGTGATATCTTCCCTACTTGCACGTCCATTTATAGGTGCTCTTCAAGCAGAAAAATACAGCTCTTTTTGCCCGACCCTGCAGGCAGTCAGACCTTATGGTTGTCTTCCCTTGTTCCCTAAAAATCGCTGTTATTCTGTTATTTTTCAAGGTGCACTGATTTCATATCGTTCAAACACACATGGTTTACAATCAATTTGTACAGTTAACACAGTTATCACAGTGGTCCTGAGGTGACGTACATCCTCAACTTACAAAGATAACAAGATTAAGAGATTAAAGTAAAGACAGGCATAAGAAATTATAAAAGTATTATTTGGGAACTGACAAATGTCCATGAAATCTTCACAATTTATGTTCCTCTGCAGTGAGTCCAGCCGGTCCCCCCATTTGGGGTCCCTGACTTCCCACAACAATGCGTTAACTTCTTTTACTTGTCTAATTGCTTTGGCTAGAACTTCCAGTACTATGTTAAATAGAAATGGCAAGAATGAGCACCATTTCTACCAGATATTTGACAGAAAGTTTTTTTATTTTAATAATGATGTTAGCTGTTGGCTTTTCATACATGGCCTTTCTTGTGTTGAGGTAAGTTTCTAGTGTACTCATTTTGTTGAGAGATTTCATCATGAATGGTTGTTGAACTTTGTTAAATGCTTTATTTCTGCCTCTGTTGAGATGATTGTGAGGTTGCTTTCCTTTTAGTTATTGTGTTGTATCACATTAATTGATTTGCATATGCTGAAGCATCCTTGCATCCCAGGGATGAATTCCACCTGGTCATGGCGTTATGATCTTTTTAATGCACTGGTGAATTCAGTTCGCTAGTGTTCTGTTGAGGATTTTTGTTCCAATGTTCATCAGGGATATTGGCCTGTAGTTTTCTTTTCTTGTGCTATTATTGTCTGATTTGGAATCAAGGTGATGCTGGCTTCGAGAAAGGAGTTTTTGAAAGTGTGCCCTTTTTTTCTAATTTTTAGAGGAGTTAAAAAATTAAAATAATTGGTATTCATTCTTCTTAGAATGTTGGGTAGAATACACCTAGAAAGCCACCTGTCTGGACCTTTCTTTGTTAGGAACTTTCTGATTACTGATTCAATCTCCATATTTGTTATTGGCCTGTTCAGACTTTCTGTTTCTTTCTAATTCAGTTTGGTAGGTTACATATTTCTAGGAATGTATCCATTTATTTTGTTATCCAATTTGGGCATAGTAATTTTTCATTGTCTTTTATGATCATTTTTATTTCTGAAGCATCCATTGTAATGGTTCTTCCTTCATTTATGATTTTGACTCCTTTTTTTTTCTTAGTCTGCCCAGGAGTTTGTTAATTTTGTTTATCTTTTCCAAAAACCAAGTCTTAGTTTTGTTAATTTTTTTCTATTCCCTATTTGTTTTATTTCTGCTTTTACCTTTATTATTTCTTTCCTTCTGCTAACTTTGGGCTTAGTTTGTTCTTTTCTTCTGGTTTTTTGAGGTGTGTAGTTAGGTTTGTTCACCTGAGATCTCTGTTCTTTTTTAATGTAGACATTTATCATCGTAAACTTTGCTCAATACTACTTTTGCTGCATTGTATAAGTTTTGTTGTGTTGTGCTTTTGTTTTTGTTTGTCTTAAGATAATTTTTAAATTCCCTTTGATTTCCTCTTTGAACAAATAGCTGTTCAAAAATGTGTTTAGTTTCTATATATTTGTGAATTTGCCCATGTTCTTACTTTATTGATTTCTAGTTTCATTCTGTTACTCTTGGAAAAGATACTTGTAATGATTTCTGTCTTCTTAAATTTGTTAAGATTTGTTTTGTGGCCTAACATGTGATCTAACCTTACATGTGTGCTTGAGAAGACTGTACTCTTTTGTTGTTGGATAGAAAGTTCTGTACATGTCTCTTAGGTCTTTTTAGTCCATAGTGTGTGCAAGTCATCTGTTTACTGATTTTCTGTCTGGATGTTTTATCCATTATTGTAAGTGGGATATTAAAGTACCTTACTATTACTGTATTGCTATAAATGTATTCCTTCAGATCTGTCAATATTTGCTTTATATACTTTAGGTGCTCTGATATTGGTTGCATATATATTTAAAACTATTATATGTGCCTGTTGAATTGACCATTTCTCAGTCCTTTGTCTTAAGATAATTTTTTACTTAATATCTCTTTTATGTGATATAAGCGTAATCACCTCTGCTTCCTTTTGGTTACCATTTGCATGGAATATTTTTTTCCATCCTTTAACTTTCTTCTTATATGTACCTTTACATTTAAAGCAAGTCTCTTGTGGACAGCATATTTCTGGATCTTTTTAAAATCTGTTCAACCACTCTATGACTTTTGGTTGGGCAGTTTAATCTATAATCATTTAAAGCAACCATTAATAAATATGTACCTATTATTGTCATTTTGTTTATTGTTTTCTGTTTGGCAGTTGTTTTCTCTTTGATTTGATGATGTTTTGTAATGATTGGTTTGGGGTTTTTTGTGTATATATCAATTATAGGGGTTTTGGTAGTTATTTCAAGGCTTGCATAAAATATCTTGTTTATTTTAAGTTGATAACAATTTAACTTTGATCATACACAAAAAGTATACTTTTAATCCTCCCACACATTTTGTGTTCTTGTAGTCAGTTTGCTTCTTTGTACATTGTGTGTCTCTTACTAAATGTTTATCTTTTAACTTTTATGTTAGGGTTAACAGTAATTTACATACTACAGTGTTGCATTATTCTGTGTTTGTCTACATATTTATCTTTACCAAGTAGATTTATGCTTTCATGTGTTTTCATGTTGCTGCTTACCATGTTTTTATTTCAAATTGAAGAACTCTCTTTACCATTCTTGTAAGTGAGGTTTAGTGGTAACAAACTTCCTCAGTTTTTGTTTATTGGGGAAAGACTTTATCTCTCCCTTTTTAAAGTATAATTTTGCAGGTATAGTATTCTTTATTGGCAGGGTTTTTAATTTTCTTTCAGTACTTTGAATTTGTTATCTCACTCTTTCCTGGTCTATAGGGTTTTTGCTGAGAAATCCACTGATAGTCTTATTCACATTGCCTTATATGTGATGTCACTTTTCTCTTGCTGCTTTCAAAATGCTCTTTGTTCTTGACTTCTGACAATTTGATTATAATGTATCTCATTGTACCCTTCTTTAGGTTGACCCTATTTTAGGCCCTTTGTGTTTCTTTTTTTGTTTTTTGGGGTTTTTTTAGACATAATTTTACTCTTGTTGCCCACCCTGGAGTGCAATGGTGTAATCTCGACTCACTGCAACCTCTGCCTCCCGGATTCAAGAGATTCTCCTGCCTCAGCCTCCCAAGTAGCTGGGATTACAGGCACGTGCCACCACACCTAGCTAATTTTGTATTTTTAGTAGAGATAGGTTTTCTCCATGTTGATTGGTCAGGCTGGTCCTTTGCGTTTCTTTAATCTGGATGTTCATTTCTCTCACAAGATTTGGGAAGTTTTCAGTCATTAATTATTTAAGTAAACTTCTTGACTCTTTCTCTTCTCCTTCTGATACTTTCACAATGCTTATATTGGTTCACTTGATTATGGACTATAAATCCTGTAGGATTTCATCATTCTTTTTTTATTGTTTTTTCTCCTTTTTCTCGCCTGACTGGATAATCTCAAATGACCTGTCTTCAAATTCACAGATTCCTCCTCCTGCTTGATTGAATCTATTCTTAAGGCTGTCTGTTGCATTTTCTGTTTCATTCACTGTACTTATCAGCTCTAGAAATTCTGGGTTTTTTAAAGACTTTTGTCTCCTTGTTGAACTTCTAGTTTTGTTCATATGTTGTTTTCCTGATTATGTTGAGTTGTCTGACCGTATTCTCTCACAGCTTACTAAGCTTCTTTAAACCAATCATTGTGAATTCTTTGTCAGGAAATTCAAGGATTTCCATTTCCTCGAGGTTGGTTACTGGAAAATCTGTCATGTTTCATTGGTTTTATATGTTTCTTGTAGCTTTGCATTTATATCTACACACAAAGGAGCAGTCACCTCTTCCAGACTTTTATGGGCTGGCTTTGGTAGGGAAGGACCTTCACCTATTGGTGAGTATGAAGGCACCAGCTGGGGTGTGACAGCTCTAGCTCCAGGTGGATACAACTTGGACTCTGGGCAGCTTAATCAGCTGGGATCAACATCAGTGAAGACTGTGGGCACCATCAGTCATAAAAACTGTGGGTGTCCATGATGGTGACAAAAACTGCTGAGGTCCTCAGAGGTGAAGGCTGCTAGACTTCTGTTCTCCTTTTTCCCCACAGAGAGAGGTCACAGCTAATAAGATCTCCTTTGTTGCCAAGCTGTGCCAGGGTAGAAGGTGGGGTGATGCAGATAAAATGCTTCCAACACTTTTATATACAGCTGTCCTTGGTTTGGGGTTGCTTTAATGGGTTCCTACAGCTTCTTCATTGTACTCTGGAGTATTCCCAGAGCTATTTTTGTTGGCAAGTAGTTGTTAAATTCTTGCATTTGTTGGAGAGACAAGAGCTGGGATCTCCTAGTGTATCATCTTGTTGATATTACTTGCATGCTTTTAATTTTTTAACTAATTTTTCTGATTACAAAGTAATTTAGGTTCCCTGAAGAATATTTCAGATATTTAGGAAGTTATTTAAAATAACATGAAAATATTGGTTAATATTCTGGTGTAAATCCTTCCAAACTTTTATAATGCATTTGTAAGTACACCTACATTTTTGCAAAGAGAATACTATATTTTTCAGATGATCATATTGAAAATGCGCTTTTGTCTTGTTGTACTACTATTTTGTCAACCTTTTTGAGGTCATTATTTGTCTGTAGCTTGATTTGTAATGGCTGCCTGGTATTCCATCGTGACTGACTTTATTAAACCACTTTCCTGCCATTGACATGTCAGATGTTTCCACATTTTTGCTGTTATAAATAATTCTAATACTGAACACCTCCTATAGATAAACCTTTTCACATAATGCAGTGCTTACTTTCTTAGAGTAAGTTTGTAAAAGTAGAATTATTGGATTAGAGTCTCTGCATAATTCTGAGATTTCTAGCACATGTTGCCAGATCACTCATCAGGAAAGGCTTCCAACTGAACTGTCATCCCCAATGTATGAGACTCCCTTTCCCTGCAATATACATTCTTTTAATTTCCTTACCAGTATCACGGACCATCATGAGCATGATTTTAATTTATCATTTAAAGTACTAATCTTAGACATCTGTACCTAAACTTTTTACTGTATGTTGAGTGTATACTGACCTCCCTATGAATAAGCCTCTTTTATTACTTGCCATTATTTAAACCTAAAAGATGTTAACAACAAGAAAAATCCTAAATAATTTTAATCCGGCCTAAGATGATCATGGCACTTGACTCTAAGAATTCATAAGCTCTGTCCAAGAGCCTCTCAATATATCTAGAACACGTCTCCTCTGCTGTTCATCATAAACTGCCAAATCACTTCCTTGTGCTGCTATATCTAGATTGATGGATTCTCTTAATTTCACTACTGTACCAACTCAGAAATGATTGTAACGCTGAAAATTCACTCACCACATAGTAAGGGTATCTGAGTACCCTTGAGGTAGCTTAAAGGAAGAGTTGTCTCTCCCCTCTTGCCCATTCTATGCCCTCACCTCCACACTGCTAGGCTTTGGCCTGACTTTTCTCCCCTCTAAGTACAGCCAAACTGGCTGACCTTGGTCTTTGCCTGGGTTTGCAGGGGGCTGGGTTAAGAATGTGGATGAGCAGTTATAATTTGGGGGATTAGTAATAGTCTTCCTCTAACTGGCTCCTCTCATTGGCTTTCCCTTCTCCTCCCAGCACGCCGTGTGGAGTACCAGAAAGCCAGGCTAGGCTCCTTTAGGAGAGGTAGACATCACCTCGCAAGCAGCATGGAGAGATTCTATTTGGGAAACAATTAAGTGCTTTTTTTTAACTGCAGGATTTTAAAACCACCACTGAAAACTGGTAGTCCTGCATTCTTAACCTGCAAATATCTCTGTGTACAAGACTGCACTTGTAAGAAACCAGGCCTGCAATTGCTTGCACCATAAAATCATCCAAAACACTCACTAAGTTCCTACTTTGTGCAACACCATGAGGGTTAATATAGTCTAAGTCAGTTATCCCTGCCCTAACCCCATTCACCATGTAAAGTGATAATTCCACGTGCCACTTGTGTCGTCACCTGTCACTGCCTGGATTCATGGTAATAGCACCTCTCCTGCCTCCCGTCACAAAGTTGTATCATTTGTATTAAAGAAGGTTGTTAAAGGGGATTCAAATCAATTACTTTGAAACTATGAAGACAACCATCTGGAGAAAGTTCCTTTGAGCTGCTCTGTAGCTCCTATGCTTTTCCTGACCCTGTGTCTTATCTCAGGGGGCCGTTGCCTCCCAGAGTCACCTCTGACGCTCACCCAGTCGTTCACAGCTAGTGGTTAGTTCTCACCAATCTCACCAAGTGCGACCAAGGGAGGATTGTGAACTGCATTAGACATAGACTACAAAAGATACATAATAAAATAGAAATTTAATCCACATATATACAAATTACAATTTAGCAAGTTGTGAGGATGCTATGGTTATATTTCCAAAAGAGGCAGAAGTAATAGATCTGCATTTTCTGACGGAGTGACTGCCCTGTCTGTCAGAGATTGAGGCAGATGGTGTCTTGCAGTGTTTTCCAGTCTAAGTTGCCATTGAGGGAGAAGCCCTCCCAAACACGTAGCAAGTAAATCAAAGCACACTTCTCACAGATATATCTCAAGTAAACTTGCTCAGTTTCTCTTTCTTTCTTTCTTTCTTTCTTTCTTTCTTTCTTTCTTTCTTTCTTTCTTTTTTTAGACAGAGGAGTCTCACTCTGTCGCCCAGGCTGGAGTGCAGTGGCATGATCTCGGCTCACTGCAACCTCTGCTTCCCGGGTTCAAGAGATGCTCCTGCCTTAGCCTCCTGAGTAGTTGAGATTACAGACACGCACCACCATGTCCAGTTAATTTTTTGTATTTTTAGTAGAGGCAGGATTTCACCATGTTGGTTTAGGCAGGTCTCAAACTCCTGACCTCGTGATCTGCCCTCTTGGTCTCCCAAAGTGCTGGGATTACAGGTGTGAGCCACCGTATCCGGCCAAACTTGCTCAGTTTCATGGGAAAGTAAAAAAGGCAGGAAATCTAATGAAGGCATCCTCAGTGAGGCTGGGCACATGTCAGAATTTGAAGTACCTTTATCGGCATCACTGCCCGGGCAGCAGCTCACTAACCCAGCTCCACCATTTGGTCATTTGTGGCTTTCTGTGGACCTCAGGCTTCCTACCTAACCCATCAAGAAAATATTCTCCGCCTAAAACACACATTCTCTCATTTCTTTTTACTTCCTTCTTTTCCGTTTTGCTCCACACTGCCCCTATTATGTGGTCCCAGCTAGGCCCACAGAGGTCCCTGGGGTGAGATCTTGTCAGCATGGAGGACATTTGGATGCACTGGCTGAAACCCAGGCTGCCTTCTCCTAGCCTGAGCTGCACCTGTCCACTTCCCATCTGCATTTCCAAGGCCTCATGTGGATGAAGGGTACCTGAGCAGCCTGTTCCCTGAGGGAGGACACCACCACTCGGAGCCACACAGCCCGAAGACAGAGAACAGTGTGGAAGTAAGTGGAAAGAGTTAGGAATCTTCTGTGAGTGGCATTTAGAGCCTGAGTCACTACCTCCCAGCAGAAATAATTAGCCCAAAAGCACTGGGAAGTCTGGGAGGTTAATTAAAACCATTTAGTCATGTCTTCCTTCATGAATCCTTCAGAAACATGATAAAGTCAGAAAATGGAATAAATGAAATTTTTAAGATCCCCATAATCTTAATAATACATGATACGAAAATCCAATGAGCACTTTTGTTCCAAATATCGGGCTAAGCATTTTACATGCATTATCTCACTAATTTCTCCCAATTATCCTAAGAAGTAAACATTACTTACTATTTTCAACCTACAAACTGGATTTAAGAAAATCAGGAACCTCCGATGTGTCTCACCTGGAAAAGGGCAAAAGCCAAAAACCTTATCTAGTTCTAATGCTGAAGACTTTTGTCTAAAGCAAATCCTTTCTCGCCACATATCCTCCACTTACTCCTGTGGAGTGAGTGAGTGTCTCCAGCTCCAGAATCTCCCAACGGACCCTCGTGGCTGCAGGCAGAGTTGCTATGTGGTGTACATGTATTCTGAGATCATCGATTCCTCTCCTATCCACTCTTCTCACCTGAACATACCTTGGGATTTGCTTTCTTTAGTGGGAGTTTCTGGCTTGGATGTAATGCCTTTCATATTTGGTGCTAGTAAGAATCTGGACATTAGGCTGGGACCTGGCGTTACCAAGAGTTCAGATGTAGTGGAGAACATGGAGTGGTCACTAGGCTGGAAAACTCTGTTGGCACCAAGGGAGGCAGAGTGAGAGGAGTGTCAACAGACTATGCTAAGAGGGAGGAGAGGCGGAGACCATCGCCTGTTTGTGAGGAGAATGGTGGAAGCCGGACTCCTCAACTAGAGAGGGACAAGAAATGCTTCTTTGAGCCATCTTGGATGATGTCAGGGAAAGGCTTCTACCTAGAGAAGAAGAAGATGCCAATGATAAGGGATCATGAGATGAAGTGGCAAACATAATAAATTATAATGTGGTGCTTTTCAGGTGCCAGTCCCTAGCCCAAGGATAGACAGCTGGGACATGGTAGAGCTGGGATTTGCACCAGATCCGACCTGCAACCCAGGCCCTTACCCGTGTTCTAGCCCTGACTGCCTCTTACTGTCACAAGATACCACCTGGCATGGCACAGGTCACATGAACTTTGAAAGTCTGATACAAGTGAAAAGTGATTATAGATTGGTAGGAACCATGGCATTTATCATCCCAAATGGGATGCTGTCATGAAAGGAGATGCTCATAGTTACATAAGCACAATGTAATCTGGGATTGTCCCAGGCAAAGCATGATGTATTGTCACCCTATTTATAGGTTATGAATTACTCCACAAATTACATTTATGTAAAATGGGAATAACACCTGCTCTCTCTGCCTCTACCTCACAGGTTTTCTGTAAGGCAGGATTGAATGAGATAATGTCTGTTACATCATGTTACAAAGAGGGAAGCTGTTTCCCCCTTTGAACAAACTGTAAGTATGATCTGAATGCATCGATTATGGTAGGTGTGTCAGGACAGTGACATGTGTGCCCTATCTTGGAGCGTGCTTAGGTTCTTCATAGGTGCTCATGTGTAATGATTAAGTATGGGCATCAAAAGTCTGGAAATGGGGAACCCGCATGGCATTGCTTAAGTCTCTTACTAGTATAAGGAACTTGTAGGATATTTCTAAAATACCTTTAATAATTGAATTTAGAAAACCGAATTTCATGAAAGTCGGGTAAAGTGCTGGTGTAAACATCACGAGAATGCTCCTGAATGCTACACCCTCTTGGAGTCAGCATTAGTGCAACTACCTCCCCCCTCCACACACACACACACAGACACATACACATCTCCCTCACAACACACTCAGAACATACAGACATACAAACCGTAGTGTATCCCGTTTACCACATGCAGTAGAGTTTCTCTCTCATCCCATCAAGAGTTCACTAATTCTAAAGCAATTGGCATCACACTGCTCACGTCTAGGATTCTGATTAACCACATGCAAGATTTAATATGTTTGTTATGCTGGCTCTAACGTGCTAAAATATCAAAGGGAAATTAATGAGATATGATTTGTATGAAGACATAAAAGTCTAAAATCCCATTAGATAAACATGAACTTACATCCAAGTTACGAGAGCTCCAACAAGCCAAATTCATGCCGTGGTCCACTTTCTGTGTTCTTAATTGGGATAGTGTGAATCTGACTAAGTGCAAGGCAAGCTGCTTCCCTCTTCATATCTCTCATTACTTGGTACTGTATTTTGATTCATGTAAACACAGAAAAGAGCATAGCTGCCCCAGGAATTCAAGTTAGTCGCTAACCAGGAAGTGGGTGCACCCTCCGTATTTCCAGGGACCCTGGAGGTTATGCCGTGGGATGTGTGCGTGATGTGTGCAGCCCCTGCAGTCAGCGCCGGCAGACCCCATCCCAGACAAGGACAGTGCTGCGCAGAAGCGGTCCTGCCCCTACCTGCACGGAGCACTCAGTCTAGAAGAACAGAGTTGCTGTTTGCTGTCTTGAAAACGAAAGGAGGAGGAAGAGGAGGAGAAAGGAAAAAAGGACGAGGAAAACAAAACCACGGAGGGGGGCGAGGGGGAGGTGGAAAAACCAAAAGATTAACTCAGTGGAGAAAAAAGTTTTCATGCCATGAATTTTTTTATAAAAGGAAACAGGTAAGCAGAGAGTTAAGGGATTGGTGTTTTTCTCTTCTTTCATGGCCACAGAATGCTAGAAAATCAAATGGCAGGTCTGGGAGGAACAGCCTTGCTCCACAGAGTCTACTGAGAGGTGGTGCAGTGGGGAGACAGAATCGCAGCAGGGCAGGATGTGGAGCAGGCCAGGGCCTGCACCAGCGCCCAGGTATGCGGCTGACAGGCAGGGCGCTGGCCCGCGGCAGGTGCAGCACCGCCAGTGCCCGCGGCCCCAGGAAAAGAAAACCTGCAGGTGCCGTCAGGACATGTCCTGAGCCTCCCAAGCCACGCGCTTTTCTGAATAGCTGTCCTATGCTCATTGTCTGGCTGCAAGATGATGGTGTGCATTGGGAGGGGACGAAAGGGAGGGAGTGGTGTGTGGAGTCTCCTGCTCCGGTGGCTTTGATGACACACAGGGGCGGCTTCAGAGAGAGGAGCAGTGGGAGGAGGTGGGGCAGGCACTGGGGATCCTGGGGGGCTGTTGTGGGCTGGCTGAGCCTGTGCCAGAGGAGCGAGGGTGGGGGCTCCCCTGCCAGTCCCGGGGCTGCTCCTCTTCCCCCAGGAGAGCGCCCCTCCCTGCCCTCTCTCCCAGGCTGCATGGATGTGGGCAGTCTGTTGGCTGCGGAGCACCCCTGTGAGTATGACCTACTGTCCTTACATGCCCGGGACTCTCCTCTGCCCACCTTCAGCCATCTGCAGCACAGTGGCTCTAAGCATTTCAGTTCAGTGCTCACGGTTCCAAATGCTGCCTGAGTCCCTGCACATCCCATGAGCACACATGGGTTAGCGCACACTGTGGGTGCTCCGGAGCTTCTCTGTGGAGTTACCTCTCAGCCTGCTCATGACCTGTCACCAGAGGCAGTTCTAAAAATAAGCAATTATCACGTTCAGCTGGATGCAGGAGAATGCAATGCAGCCACTTGTCTTTTGCCAGCTCTGAATACCTGATCAAGGGGATCTCCCACCCTCCTCAGAAAGGGCTGGCATACATTTTGGGGGAGTGGGGAATAGAAGGGCATTTTGCCTTTGAGGAAAGTTAACTCTGTGTTGTGGCGGTTGTCGTACTGACTGCAGCCAAGGAGCAAGGAGGCAGGCATGAAGGCAGGGCAGTGCTTCCGGCTGGGCCCAGGGAAAGGAGCAATGCTCCCTGGCTAGACCCAGGGAAAGAAGCACTGCTCCCCAGCTAGATCCAGGGACAGGTGTAGGGCTCCCAGCTAGATCCAGGGAAAAGCTGCTCCCCAGCTAGACCCAGGGACAAGAGTAGTGCTCCTGGCTAGACCCCAGGAGAGAAGCAGTGCTCCCAGCTAGACCCAGGGACAGGAGCAGTGCTTCCCTGCTAGACCCAGGGACAGGAGCAGTGATTCCCACCTAGACCCAGGGACAGGAGCAGTGATTCCCACCTAGACCCAGGGACAGGAGTACTGATCCCCAGCTAGAGGTGGACCCAAGCCCTTCCTTCCTTCTCCAGCCTCAGAGGGCCACTGCTGCAGCCCCCTGGAAAGGGGCTCTGAGCCCTGCACCCTGCCGTGTGCTCTGAGCCCTGCACCCTGCCGTGTGCTCTGAGCCCAGCTCTCACAGCTGATCCCCCTGGATGGAGCAAGTACACCTCTGCTTGGGCCACTGAGCAAGAACTCAGCGCCATGCCAGGGATCCCTCCTCCAGGACCCACCATGCCCCTGAGTGCACCCTACACGCAGAGGAGGCGGCAAGGTGGAACTGCACCCTGGGTGCCTGGAGCACTCGGTGCTTCACTTTACACAGTCTTTGGGGGGTGGGGGTTTCCTCAGAACACCTGCCATGCAGAGTGGGGAAGATTTAGGTGAATAGACTGAAAGCACCTAGAGTAGTGCCCAGCACATAGGAGATGTTCAGTACTTGCCAACTCTCGTGATTATGACATAATGCAAAAGCCTGTATGCATTGCTGTGTTCTCCTGTTCAGTGTCACACTCTCGAGAACAGCCATGCTGATCCTGCATGCCACCTGGGTCACACCTCCCAGTGTTCAGGCAACGCTCAGTGCGTGCTGCTGGCTGCCAGCCCACCTGCAGTTATTCCAGGGCAGGACTGGAATTCCTCCAGAGATCCGCGTCCTAAGTGGGCAGGCCTGGCAGGAGCCAAGGTACAGTTCAGCTGCCACAAGTAGGTGATTAAGAGATTCTTCATTGTATAATACACAAATACCTTCCCTGCAAAACTGCCAAGCTAAGAATGCAGTGCCTACTTCCACAGAATGCTGACTCTTGGTCAAATCAGTATCCTTGTTGGCTGAGCATCCAGGGGTGTTCTCTTTAGGAAAACAGTGCCCCATAAACTCACAGTTTACTATGAAGAAATCTTTTCCTATACCTGTTACTAACCACCCAACTGAAACCTATTGCTATGTGAGTTTTAGAGCACTTTGTTATCTAGTCTTAAGTTCGGGTTGTGTGTGCATGCATGTGTGTTGTGTATCCCTCCATGCACACGTACATGCATGAGCTCACGCACGCAGTGAGACTTCCTCTCTGGATCTCCCATATCCTCAGCTCCACTTGGTTTTGCATTTACTTGCATGTCCTGCTGAGGAAGCCTCTAGATTAATGCACATGATTTTCTACTCACCCTATGACTATTCCAGTCACGTCATGGAGGGTTATGGGAAAATGGAGTTCATGGTAAAGGTGAGTTGGACAGTCCTGAGATCACGAGCAGAAGATTTGCCTTCAGGCCTTTGACGACAGCCTCAGGCCACAGGTTGCTCCTGCCCACTGGCTCCTGAAGGCTGACCTACAAAAGCAGCCCTGCTCTCGGCTCTGATGGCAGCAGGTGCAGGTGGGCAGCTGCAGGTGAGCAGACCCAGGTGAGCAGACCCAGGTGGGCAGACCCAGGTGGGCAGGCACAGGTGAGCAGACCAGCTGGCTGATGCTGACAGCTGAGAGGGTAGAAAAGTAATGCTCTAGTCCCCTAAGCCACACAAACTCTATGTAGTCATACTAAGTTGGTTCCTTATAAACAAGAAAGAGTGCAAATATAGAACCACAGTAGCACTCACTATACAAGCCCATCTAGTAGCACCTAGAACTGCCCTTTGATGGACAGCATCAAGCTGGATGAGCATGAGCAGAAAGCAAGGAAAGTAAAGCAAATGCTCTTTTTGGCAGCTAGAAATAAAGTGGCCAGTCACAATGAGGAAGAACATTGATGGGCCCTGCCAGCAGTAAGGCAGACCACCTTCCTCAGCATCCCTCTGCAGCAGTCCTGGAGGGCTGAGTGGGTTTGCTGGCTGGGAAGAGAAGACTGATCTGCTTTGGAAGGCCTGTCAGTACATCTAATATTAAAAAGAGATTTATCCCCACTGTGCCCATCAAGTGGACAGAGGCCTCCTCACCACCTTTCACCCACACGTGCACTGCCACACATGGGTCTCTGACTAGAAAGTTCAGGGGCAGCACGGGGAGGGCCCGGGACCTGCCAGACCACCCCCCATGTGTTCTCACATCTGCACGCCAACGCCCCAGCATGGGTGCTACACGGCGTGGCCCATTCCTCTGTAATTTATGGCTTGCTGTGCACCTCATGCTGCCACTTAGTACCTGAAGAAAACATTCCTCCCCCTAACACACATCCCCTTGTTTTTTCTGCCTCCCTCCTGCCTGTTTTGCTCCACACTGCTCCTGTTATGGGGCCTCAGCCACTCACACAGGATTCTGGGCCTGCGCGGTTTGCCAGGTGAGAGGACATTAGTCTACATGGATGAAACTCGAGCGCCCTCCCCGCTAAAGTGCACTGTCACCGCCTCCCTCCCTTTGCCACCAGACATCCACTGACTAGACAATGGTCACTTAACTGCCTGTCACCTGTGCAGTGGACAGAGGCATTCTCGTACCCTACATGAAATGCACAGCCTGTGTGAAGAGGTCCAATAAAGCAGAAAATGAGATTTTTCACTCCTGTCACTGGAGAATACTTGGAGTATTTCAATCACTGCTGTGGTCACAAAGTCAGTGGCACCTGCTCCACCACTAATAGCAAAACTTCCTCATTGTTCCAGCACCGAGGAACAAATCACAGGGGTGCGAAGACTGCAGACCCTGGAGTCCAGCCTTGCAAGCCAGACGCAGCTCCCGGGGCAGAGGACGGGCCTCCCGCACCCTCAGGGATACCCCTCCTCTGCTCTCAGCCAGGCCCCTGCTCAGGAGTTGTTTGCTGCCACTTACTTCTGAGTCTGCCTCTCCCTGTCTCTCTGAACAGGCTCATCTCTGCAGACATCTCTTACAGCTTTAAAAGATTATATAAATTTTTCAAGATCCAGTAGCACACAGCCTTTGGTTTTACAAAAAGCTTACAAGTTGTTTGTGATGAACACTGGCCTTCTCATGTCAACAAATGCCTGTTTCACCAAACGATGGGTCTCACCTCTCTTCCGAGATACCCACTAGTATAAACACAGCATGAGCCCATATATGTGAGATGGGTTTATTATGGTCTTGAAACACCATAATAAGGAAAGAAATTGACAACAGACTGAATGAAGGCAAGCAAGGTCTCGCCCTGGCCTGTGGCCTGGAGGGAGAGGCAAAAAGGGCGGTGTTTTTCTCTCCTTTCATGGCCACAGGATTCTAGAAAATCAAATGGCAGGTCTGGGAGGGACAGCCTTGCTCCACAGTCTACTGAGAGGTGGTGCAGTGGGGAGACAGAATCGCAGCAGGGCAGGATGTGGAGCAGGCCAGGGCCTGCACCAGCGCCCAGGTATGCGGCTGACAGGCAGGGCGCTGGCCCGCGGCAGGTGCAGCACCGCCAGTGCCCGCGGCCCCAGGAAAAGAAAACCTGCAGGTGCCGTCAGGACATGTCCTGAGCCTCCCAAGCCACGCGCTTTTCTGAATAGCTGTCCTATGCTCATTGTCTGGCTGCAAGATGGTGGTGTGCATTGGGAGGTGATGAGAGGGAGGGAGTGGTGTGTGGAGTCTCCTGCTCTGGTGGCTTTGATGACACATGGGGTGGTTTCCAAGTGATGGGGCAGTGGGAGGAGGTGGGGTGATCCCAAGGGGCTGGTGTGGGCTGGTTGACCCTGTGCCAGAGGAGGCGGGGTAGGGACTCCTCTGCCAGTCCTGGGGCAGCTCCTCTTCCCCCAGGAGGGTACCCCTCTCTCCTGATGTCTGGGAAAGTTAGACGGGGAGCCCTACACACCTTCAGATCCAGTCCTCACTGTCTGCAACAGGCTTCAGTCCTTGGCCGGTATTTAGTATTTCCCTCCATTATTTTGTGGAAAAAAAGGAAGACATGTTAAGCTCGCAACACTTTAGAAGATAAATGTGACACTAACAGTGCCATCACCGCAGTTTGCTATGACAAGCCACGTCAGTGTGGTCGCAGGGAGAACCGGGTCTGACCCATTGCCCACAGAGCGGACTGCGCATGGCTGGCCTCAGTCACGCACCCCTGATGCCATGCCCTGCTGCATTTTTTCTGTTTATGTTTCTCTCTTTTTCCCTTCTATAGAATGTAAATCCATGAAAACATGGCCCTAGTCAGTCCTCTTCAGTGCTGTCTTCCCACATGGTAGTGGGCACTCAGTCAATATTTGCTGAATGAGTGAAGGATCGAACCCCACGGTACAGCATTAGTGGAAAACTTATTTTGACCTGGATATCAATGGAGTGTGTGTGCTCAAGGCAATGTTGTTTTTCAAGAAAGCGGATGTGACGCCATTGTACACCCAACAAATATAAATTGCAGGGCTCAGTAGCTCTCCACGGCCTACACTTCTGACAGTTTTTGATGTGCTGTGTGAAACCAAGAACAGAAATGGATGTCTCCATTCTACTCATCCATGCGTAGCTGCAGTAGCAGCCCGTTCCTTTTGGTCGTGTTTCATTTGGTATTAAAAATGCCCCTGTAGGCTGGGTGTGCTGGCTCACACCTGTGATACCAGTACTTTGGGAGACCAAGGCTGGAGGATTGCTTGAGACCATGAGTTCAGGACCGGCCTGGGCAACATGGTGAAACCCTGTGTCACAAAAAAAATGCAAAAATTAGCCGGGCGCAGTGGTGCTCGCCTATAGTCCCAGCTACCAGGGAGGCTGAGGTGGGAGGATCACTGAGCCTAAGAGGTTGTGGCTGCAGTAAGCCAAGGTCGTAACACTGCACTCCAGGCTGGGTGATAAAGCAAGACCCTTGGAGAACAAAAGGGAGTTAACCGCAGACACTCGCACACCTGGCAAAGTTACTGGAATAAGCATGTCTTTGCCTGGAGAACAGCAAGGGCTGATTCAATGCCTTTATTTGAACTCTGCGTGTGGAATTTTATTACTTTGAATATATCCTCCAAAAAATGGAACTAAAGTAAACAGACTATCTAACTGAAGTATATTATAAGTTTGGTTTGATTTAAATAGATTATTATATTGATAAGGTTATAACAAACTGTGACAATGCATTAAGAAATAAGCATCATGTGAAACTTAAAAATTAAGCTATGAGATATTCTATGATTCCTAAGATGGGCCCCTGTAGGCACAGGTAACTGAAGGATTTCACTAGGGTGATGATTCTGTTCATCTTCAGCCTGCTGGGAAAGTTGATGAGGGGTTTGAAACCTATAGGTTTTTAGCACTCGGCTAACCACAAAACCATAACTTTCAAAGGAGGCAAATGTGCAGGTCAACAGGATAGGAAATTATACGGTAAACGTTACACTGACTGAGAAACTCTCTCCCTTCCTCAGCAGGCACTGTTATTCTTAGACAAGATAGGTTCTGAGCTGGTCAGGAGGTTAGGAGAGGGTGTTAGGGCAACTTGGTGCTTCTGAAAGGCTGTTCAGGTTCTTGGCACACATTACAACTCTCTGAAAGACAATGGATTTCTGGAGATCCTTTAAGTCACCTTTGCCACAATGCTGCAACCCTAGGCCTGTGCATGCGGCCACAGCTCCGTGCCTCTTGCAGGAATGGACTTCCTTCCCTTTTTCTCCCTTCTGCCTGGCAAATTTCTGCTCTCCCTCCCCTGTGAAGCCCTTCCAGCCTCTGCCAAGAAGTCTTACCACCCTGAATGCATTTTCCAGGCATCTCTTACAGCCTGGGAGAGCATCACACTTACTATCAACTTTGATGTCATGAAGCCTGGGACTCACATTCTCCATAGTGCCTTTTTCTGGTATATAATAAGCCCGCATTAAACTGATGACAAATGAAGAGCATGCTCAGCTCAAACTTGTGATGCTAGAATCTCAAAAATTTCCCCATATATCCCCAGAATTCAGCTTTTCCTTTGCAAATGACAAATGTCCTGTAGCAAACCATCTGTGGGAGCCTTACAGTGCCAGGGCCTCTCAGAAAGCATGCACCCCATGGACCTGGCCACCTTTGGAATGAGTTCCCCTCCACAATCTGAATCTTCGTTATTTTAAACCTTGAACACCATCTCCTCAATGTCTTCCTCCCAAACTGCACTTTGTCTTCCATGTCATAATCGCCCCCACTACCTACCTCAGTCCTGACGTTTTCTCCCAGTTTTCCAGCCTGCACTGGCCTCTTTCCCTCCTCCCTTCTGGGCATTCCTTGTGCCTTTTCTCCATCTGAGTGACTTCTTCTCACGCACCAGACATGTTCCTGGTGTTGTCTTTTCCCAAAAACTCTCTCTGGTGGCTCTTGGTGTGCTGTGTTCCCTTAGTAGGGTTAGCACACTCCCCAGTTACCCTACTGCTGTACTTGGCCCTGTAAAGTGCAATTTCCTGTTAGTGTATCTTTATACTCTACAAAATATAAACTCCTCAAGGGACAAAATGGATCTCACTTACCTGCAATTTCCATGTCAATACATGACAGTTAAGCTCCCCGCCGTGTGTGAAGATTCTACAAACCGCCTGGGGCGGGTCTGTAAAGAGGAGGGCTTTGCAGAGGCTAGAGAGCTGGATCCTTGGAAAGTTAGAGCACTCCAGGAAGATTGCTAAGTAAAGAAAACCAAACCCATGTGTGTCCTTCTCTACAGGCTTGAAATTCAAATGGGAGAACCCAACACATCTCCATTCAGAAGTTGGTATGAAGAATTTACCCATATTTCCCCTTTCGCCCACAATGCAATCACTGCTCCTTAAAGACTATGTCAGATTAATCTTGGGTTTTCTTACAACTGACATCCTGCAGGATTCTCACCCATCCATTGTGAGAGGTGTGCCACCCAGGAAAGCAAATGGGTGGCTGGGTGTCTTAGGGCAAATTCCAAAACATGATTCCCATCTGAACTCTCAATGAATGATGTTACAAGTCTATCTTTCTTTTGTCGACTAAGAGTGTATCCCTCTTTGAAGGTGTACGTCAACTTCCACTTCTTCCATGACACATCCCCTACCTTAGATTCATCAAAAAAAAAAAACCAGAACTTGAAAATAAGAGAGGGATGAAGGAATTCCCTTCTCCAAATCCAGAGCCATCTTTGTCTTTATCACCAATTTGGCACAACTTTTTCAGATAGGAGACTTGAGAGATTTGTATTCACCACTGCCCTCACACATGTTCATATTGCAACATTGACTAGCACAGTGTCTTATTTGATATAGGTGTTTCAAAAATATTGATTAATTGGCTAATGAAAAGAACACACTGATCACTGAGAGAAAGGAAACATCTCCCAGGAAGCTGAAGGCCAGAGTTTCTAGTGAACATGACCATCCGTCTTTAGGGTTATCCTGACCACCATGAAAATGAAGCCTAATTTCCAAAAGCTGTCAGTGGAAGGGCCACATGCTGAGTCCCAGGACTGGTGACTGGTTAAATAGTATCCATGCCCTAACCTGAGTAACGGTAAGATTTTTATTATTTGTGTGGCATTTTTATACTTTGCAAATCACTTTTATATCTATGACTTCATTTGATGTTTACAACCATCCTGGAAGTTGATGGGGCAGATATGGTGATTATCAGATTAATAGACTGAGGCACAGAGAGGTCAGGAGACTTCAGCCCCAACATCTGCCTAAGGGAAATGAATGTGAGCAAGATGCAGCGCTGGGCCCAAGAGACAACAGCTTATGGGACCAAATGGAAGCGTGCAGAAGGCCAAAGCAGAGGTCTGCCATGAGTGCTCAGGAAGCACAGAGGAGACAAAAAGACAGACTGCCCTGATGCCCACGCTGCACCCAGTGGACCAGCTCCATGGGACCTGAGCAAGAGACTCAGATCCTCCCGACTCTGCAGTTTCTGGAGGGATGAAAGGGGCTCTGAATGTGTGAGCTACAATAATTATGTTTGCTTTAATGGAGCAATGCTGGCTTTTGTTGTGCTACGGTGCAAAGGCCTAATTATTCAAACGCAGTCATTAGTTCCCACACAGCAGAGATGACGGCAGACATTATAAAGATAACATCTCTTGGCCCTTTGCCTGCCAGCCCCAGCCACAGGGACACTTCAGACGCGACAGCAGCTCCTGCCAGGAGCACGCAGCACATGGCCCAGGACATCAGAGCCCAGAGTTGACCTGAGACATCTGGAGGGAAGGGGGCCGCGTGAGCCCCTCCCTCCAGGGCCCCCAGGTGAGGGAGGTGCAGGCAAGCCTGCTAGGAGCGGAGTGACCCCGGCTGCCCGGAACCCTCTGTGTCCTGCTGGCTGTCTTCATACAGACAAGCAGCTCCCATCAGGGCAGACACCGTGTCAGGAACCCATTTCAAACATACAAGGCTGAAAGGAAATCATTCATTTCACCACAGGACGAGATGTACCCAGAAACCTGTCCAACTTCTTGCCGCCACCACCAGGGAAAAAAAAAGTGACGAGCCGAATTTGTAGGGTATACGATTGCTCAAACGGGCATTCAGGAGCAGGCGCTGGCCTGCCTGCATTTTTCCTATCCCAGCCCTTCTATGAGTAACTATTAGGAAAACACAAAGGGCTTTAAAAAGTTCAAAGAATTTATCTAAAAAGTGACTGCATCATTATCACCACGAAACTGCTTAATATTTAGACTTCTGTAAACTAAAACCAAAAAAAAAAAAAAAAAAATCTAAGTTGAGAGGAGAACAGGGGTTATTTTTCCTTTGCACCAGCCACAGCAGGGATTTCCTGGAAGTCAGGTCCCTTGGGCTTTGTTCTCTTTCCTCTGCATGCACAAACACACCTCCCTTTCTCCCATGCAACCTGCCCGGAAACTGGAGACCTGGAAAGAAGAGACAGGGCTCTCAGGAAATATTTCGCTTGACCAAGATTTTTGCCACCCTGTTCTTTAATTATATTTTCCTCTGGCTGCTTTTCACACATCCACCCAAGGTAGAAGGAATATCTCCCATAAAAATTGTAGTGTGAAGAGTTCTCCATTTTACAAAAGAAAAAAGTGAGGGGGAAATCTGCCATAATAATGAGGGAAGCCATCTTCTGTTCGTTAGCAGGGACTTTCTTTGAACAATGCCCCAACCTGCCATCCAAGGAAGACTTGCGTGGGAGCGACGGGAATGGAGAGGTGAAGGCTGCCCAGGTTCTAAGGACGCCCCTCCATGCAGCCTGGCAGCAAATCCTCCTGGGTGAGGCATTTCCGGCTCAGTGTGTTGCTTTTTTTCCATGTGGAGTTGTAGAAGAAAACCTGGGAAGGGATTAAGTCAAGCATTTGCTTCCCAGCTGAAGAAAAGGAACATGGACCTCAGAAAGACTGAAGAAGTTGAGAGCTCTGGAAGTGCATCAGTTTTTAAAACCACACACACAGTTTAAAAAAAAATTTTTTTAAATAACAGTTAAAATATTAACAATGAGAAGCAGCAATGCACACACAGGCATGGCTAGCTTTGTGGCTGAAACAGAGGAAGGTGGGTCATGGCTTGTTATGAAGAATGGAAAGAATTGCACAGGTCTGGAAAAGATCTGGAAATGACACTCCCATCCATATTTTAATGCCAAAGCAAGAGAATATCAAGAAATCACCAAATGCCATCCCGGGAGGTCAGAATCGGGGGAGACAGGGGATACCTCATAAATTAAAGGCTAGTCCTGGAGACAGGAAAACAGGGCCAGCAGCTCCCGGGCCTTGCAGCTCGCTGGTGGGTACAGTACTGAGAAGAATGAGGGTATGTGTTGTGCTAGAATCCTGGTTTTCCTGGGGCTGAGGAGTGGGTCTAGAGTCAGCACACAGGCTTTTGGACCCAGGGCTCGCTACAGTACCTCACTCAGCTTCTGCACAGAACAGTTCCAGGAAGCGGTGTCTACAGGTGCAGGTGAAGATGGAAGACAGACTAATTGAACTGAAGGAGGCTCTGAGCAAAACAGTCACCCCCTCCTCCACCCAACCACTGCCTCTCCTCCCATCCAGCTCACGCTCCTACAAAGTCAAACCGTGCTTGCTTTTCCTGGTGAGTTTCTTCTAAATGAATGTACTTATCTCTTTCTACATGAAAAACACTAAGGCAAAACCAGGCACCTTTGGCTTCTGCATGCAGCTCTGTAGCCATGGATGAGATTGAGCCACAGTTTTTTTACAGCCTCCTTGAAGACAGACTGAGGAAGACAATGCCCCATCCAACACAGCCCACCAGGGCTTGGTGTGTAGACCCCACCCCCACTATTCCTGCAGACTAGCGCTCAGCCTCTGAGCGGCATGACCGCAAGCAGTCATGCGGCCATCTGTTCAGACCCAAGGCCAAACCCACACTCCTGTGAGGGCCACGGGATTCCCTTGGCAGAAGAAAACATTTTCCATTGTCAGTATTCCCAAGGAGAGGCCAGTCTTGGGGCAGGATGAAGTGGAAGAACATGCCCTCTGCTGTGGGCCTAAGTGCCAGGCCTGAGGTGTCCTGGGGTTGGGGGAGGCAGTGGCCTGAAGAGGGGAAGGGATTAGTGTCAACCCTGGGGACCCTGGCTGCCCTTCCGATGGCATGTTTGGGGGTTCTTGGCCTGTCTTTGTGCGTGAACCATGTTGGCTCTTATGAAACCTACAAACTTCCTTCTCAGAATAATGCCGTAAGTACACAAAACTAAATAGGATTAAAGAAAAATATTAAAATAAGCCGTATCCATGTACTCTCTGATTAAGAAGTCACTTGAGAATTCAAGTGACCTAGATTTTGGCATAAACTGTAAATGGGGAACAGCCATGGTGAGATCTGGTTCTGCAGTTGCAGGCTGTGCTGCGCCATACATGCTGCCATTGTGATGAAGGACACCTGGCCCTCGCAGAGCACGCAGTGCAAACCTCCCCGGGCCTCTGGGTGCTGGCTGGAACCACTTTCATTTTGTTTTATACTCAAATGTCCAAGGATTGGCTAAGAAGTTAACTAAAGTGTCATTTCTAAGTACAAAGACATTTCTGTAGAAGCATATGCTTTATACATTGTATTGAGTAGATTCACTTATATAGGACATCAACACATTATTTTCTATTTTATACTACTTTTCTTATGAAGTACTCACATCATAAATAAACCCGAGGATGTTCTCTTAGAGACAGATAAACATAGGGTACCAAGGACTTGCTTTTCATTTTGCTTTCCATCTTCATGGTGACTTTTCAGTGGCTAAGCTCGCTGCAAGCTTTTCACGGAGCCTGAGAGCCGTGTACACTCTGGGCCCTGGTGCTCTGCAGCAACGATGTTTAGCAGGTTGCAGCATTGGCTCACCTGCTGCTGTGGAGTTCTGCGTCTCCAACAGGCACCTGCACACGCGGAGGTGTTGTCATTACCCTCAGTGCTATGCACACAGGCGAGTCTGGACCTGTTGCGAGTTGCCTCCGGTAATCACAGACCCAGACACACAGTGTGGTGGAGAAGCTGGGGAGACAAGCAGCACCCACACCCTGTGCCTCCCAACCTCTGTCAGGACTCCGCATCCCCACCACTCCCCTCTGCACCCACCTTACCTGGGCCTGAGTCACAACCCAGAGTCCGCATGCCAGGTCCAGCACTCACTCCTCTCACTCTGCCAGCCACGCCCTCACCAGACATTCCAAGACAAGGGAAAGGGGCTGTGGGGAAGCCTCTGACCTAACATGAAAGGCCTCTCACGGCTTCCAGCTACAGGGAGAGGGGGACGTGAGGGATGCTGAGATTTCCTCCAATGACCTCTCTGCAGCAGCTCCTTCAAAGGAGCCCTTCTTTTCCAGTTGAAGGCAATACTTTTTCACTTTTTGTATTCAGACTGGTTAACAGGCAGCTCTGATCGCTCTTAAGACTGAGGTCCTAGGAGAGTCTGGGAGCAAACTCACTTCCTTGTGGCATTGAGGGAAGACACCTAGTCATCCTGAGCTCTCTACCTGAGACATGCCTTACTCAGGCTGCTGGCCCACACTCTACCACACGAAGTCTTATTTTCAGAGCACACTCAAGTTCAACTTCCTCCTCTCCATGACTCCCCACAGACTGTGGCTTCTGCTCCGTGGGGGAGTGCAGCACGAGGATTTCTGCTCCTCCCATGAGTCTGAAAGGTTTCCACATCCAAGCAAGCCCTGGATGGGGTTCATTTCAGTTCCTGGTCAAAACATGGGGGCCGTTATACTCAACTACCCAGGACAAGGTGCTGGAAGAAAAATTCTCCAGATTGTAAAGTTTAATGTTGAAATATCAAGTAAGGCATTTATTTTCTTTGGGATCATGCAACAGATCCAAAAGCAAGAGAGTAAACTTCTCATTTCTATGCAAATCAGTTTTCCAAGGGAAAGAAAAAGAATGATGAATGGAAGGACCCTAAGATCAGGGAACCTCAGGGAGTTATTTTACCTCCTGCACTTGATTCATCTGCAAAATGACACGTGGCATCCACTTCCTCAGGAGAAGACAAACCTACAGAGAACACTGAAGTCTCACTTTCCTGTGACTAATGTTTACAATGCAAGAACATTTGTTCAAAGTAAGCCTACCCAAGAGCTGGAGTAGACATTTACCCATAACTCCCAACACGGCCCTACAGAAATCACAGGTGGCTTCAGGTGAGCCCCAAACACCTGGAGCTCCTTATGAGTAGTGTGGCAGGTAAGCCTTTGATAAAACCCAGCTCTAAAACCTTGGCAAGGGCCACTTGGCTTTCCAACATTCTTTTGTGTGTCAAAGCTCCAGCTTGATGCTTCCAAAGACGCATGCTCTGTAGGCTTTGTGGCAATTCTCGTGGCTGAGCACTCTGCAGCGCATTGGCAAGGAGGCGCTCTTCCCCTCCCAAATATGCAGGCCAGAGCATGTGAGCGACAGCTGCCTGGCCTGCCCTCCTTAGCCTGGCAGAGCGAGAAACCTTGCTCAGGCAGCTCCCCATGGCTGGAAGGCCCTCCCTCCCTCCCTTCCAGTTCCTCTTCTACACTGGTGAGGTGCATGGGCCTTTATTGCTCTTCTACAAATATAGGGAAACTGAGGCTATCACTGCTATGTCCCCAACACTCATCTCTCACATCACACTGAAGGGCAGCATCTCAGCCTCTCTGAGATTACAGACTCTGGTCTCCCACTTGGGATGATGATGTTGACTCTGGAGGAGCAAATAAGTACTTTTCCGTCAGTATGTTAGGTACTTAGAGCAGTATCAAGTGTTCAGCTATTCTTTGTATCATGTTTAATATTATTAGTCCAACATGTCTTAAAAGCATTTTTTCTGATACTGTTTTGGTTCCCTTAGACACTTACCCCGTTTTTATGCTGTTTTTCATAGAAAGGCTTAGTTAATTATTATGTTTGGCCAGAGTTTAAATAATCTAACTTCCTTTTTATCAGATCCCCTCAAAAGCCATAGCGATTTAATGACATTTGTTGAAATATATCAACCACCCTGTGAAATGGGCACTGCAGAATTGTCATGGCCCCGCATGTGTCCCTGGTGCTAGTGTGGGTATGCATGTGTGATGATTTTGTTTGTTTTCATAGGGTGTTTTGTTTCTAGCTGAGGGGAGGGCATGAAGGGGTAAACTATCAGGATCATTTTCCAGCAGTCACTTGTTCTAGAATGGGAACCTGTTCCTGTGAAAGATTCCAAGCTTCACCTCCTGTTACCATAAATGGGTTATGTATTCTCTGTATAGACAGAACAATAAAAGCGAACTACAGGACTCACTGGAGTGGAGGAGATCTGGGAACTCCGCTTACAGCATGGGAACTGAGCAAGCCAGCTTTTCACAGTGATTGATGCTGCAGGTTTAAGAGTGCCAAGGAGGAATGGGCCCAGTCTCCTCCTGAATTCATTAGCTGTGTTTGCTGTACACAGGGCTACCTGTGTCTTTTTGGCAGGGGATCACAAAGCCAAGTGACAGCACCTGCTCTGCCCTGCCGTTGCTTCTGCAGCCTAGGTCAGAGGGGATTCTGCCATCTGCACAACTGCTGGAGTCCCAAACCTTCCTAACAGGCTAACAGCCCAACGAGAACCCACACTGAACACCCAGCGGCACCCATGCCACCACAGACCAGTGCATCCCACCCCACTGGGGAAATCCAATTTTGTAAATACAAGTGGCCCACCAAAAGAAAAAGTTAGGGTCAAAGCTATTTCTCTTTTTAAAAAAAAGAAAAGTGGGTACCTGTTTTGCTTAAATTTGACTGCAGGCCACACCTGCACAGATGAGCCTGCGCAGGCCGGCTGCAGAGCAGTGACAAGGTGGCACAGGCTGGAGGAGGGGCTGCCCCACCCCAGCGCACAGGGCTCACCCCACACACACGCAGTCCTGGCCCCAGATTGCATCTGCAAGGGGACTGACTAGGTCTGAGGCAAAGTCTCTGCTCCAGAGACAGGGCTCCCCTTTCTATCTCCTCCAGCAGATCATTATTGGAGTTCATCCACTTTGAACACTATCTATTCATCATCCTACACTTCCTGCACGCCAAGCACCTGGGGCATTTGTACTCCCGACACTCACAACCATCCTAATTCCTAATAAAGTAGCAAACATCTTATAAGGAAGCAGAACAGAAAGAAGTGGGTACTGAAAGAACTACTTTGTGTTAATTTCACTTGAATAATTAGACAACCTCCTAGCAAATCTTGAAGTAAGCCAGAGACTCAAAGATTTAATATATTGTGTATTCTTTTCCTATCTACATTCATTCATTGAGTAATTACTCAGTAATCACTATGTGCCAACATTCAGTCAAAATTCTATATTTTTCTTTTTTGAGACAGGATCTCACTCTATAGTCCAGGCTGGAGTGCATCATAGCTTGATCACAGCTCACTGCAGCCTCAGCCTCCTGGGCTCAAGCCATCCTCCTGTCTCAGCCTCACCAGTAGTTGAGAGGACAGGTGCGTGCCATCACACCCAGCTAATTTTTTAATTTTTTTGTAGAGATAATGTCTCTTTATGTTGCCCAGGTGAGATATTTTTTATATTGGCCTCATGATTAATTTTACCTGTGTTAAGTGGCTTAAATCCGGATTACACGTTATCATGATAGACTATAATAATTTTAAATGCATTACCAAATATATATACGTGATATTTTACAAGAACTTAAAGGAGTCAGTCCTTACCCTCATGGAATTTGCAGTCTATGTTTAATGTAATTCTATGTTCACTGAATATAGAATCAATATATAATCCCTGATATGTACTATTGGTAATTGGGTCAAAGACTTGTCTCGTTATTGCATTATTGTCAATATATAATCCCCAATATTACCATTAGTAATTAGGTCAATGAGTTGTCTCATTATTGCAGTTTTGTCAATATATAATCCCCAATATGAACTATTAGTAATTAGGTCAATGAATTTTCTCATTATTGCAATATGTATATTTACATTGATACAATAAGAGTCACCAGAAGCAATATGAGTTTCTAAGGTCATTCCATGAAAAAAATACATACAACATATCTTGTTGGGAGCCACTGTGAATATTTCACCAAAAAAATTTTAAAAAGTTACAACTTTTTAAAAGGTTTTTCTCATTTTAATTGTTGAGCCATTCAGCAAACTCAGCTCAGTAATCACAACATCAGTAGAAAATATATATTTGGCAAAGAACAATAGTATGCTGAAATCAGCTCATAATGGCTTACAAAAAAAAAACCTATTAAACCATCAGGAATTATGTAAGGTTTTTATTAAACTCTGCCATTATTAAAGGTCAAATTATATAGGCCTATAACTTAATGACTTATATTAAAAGCAAAGTTAGTAAGAACTCAAAAATCACAACTTTCTCCATATTTTACTCCACTTTAGCATGTTCTAGGTCTCCGGTATCAGTGTGGTAGAAGCACAGCCTAACAGCAAGCTACTGCACATCTCGTTCCAGCTCAGCTCATGGTGTCTCATTTGTATCATGAAACCAGCCATGGTGGGAGTATTTACACCACGGGAATCAGCAAATACCACAGATCACAGCCTTGTTTATAGCTTCATGCATTGCTTAGACCTACGAAAGTGAAGAATAGAATGTTTATAATGCAGATTAAACCTAAAAGGGTAGGTAGCTGTTACATTGTGAAATAGCACAGCAATTGAGAGAATATTCTTCCTCGGGTAAGAACCCATTATCCAATTCAGTAAACAAGTAGCTCACACCATTGAAGAGCAAGCGATGTTCCAACATACATCTTCATTGTTTCCTTTTCACCTTACCTGTTAGTATTATTATGAAAATATCAACCAACATTCATGTCGAAGTCACATCTGTACATCAACTGCAACACTAGGTTGGCTACGGAAACAAGATTTCAGCAAAATCAATGAAAGCATTCTGTGAGGATAAAACAGAATTTATGATAAAGCATATGTTTTATCATTATATATGCTATGATTGTTTGCAACTTGTGCACAATACATCTTTCTATATAGATGATGGTTAATAAAATTATGTGCATATATATGCACACTTTTTTTCCCTGAAGTCCTGGTTGTTATACATTAACCAGCACACCACTGGCTACCTGTCTTTTTCAGCTTTTCTTTATGTATGAAAATTCTAGCCAATCTAAAGGAGATCTATTTGCCTAAATATTTCTCCTCAGGAAACATATATTTTGTGTTTGCAGAAAAAACACTGCCAACGAAGAAATAAATTTCTTCGGTGATACTTACCAAAAGATAATTTACCAAATGCTAGGACTGTGTTGAAAAATGTTTTAGATCTCACTATTCCAGTAGTATGGCTCATCAAAAAATATTGTTCACGTATGTCCATTTAAATTATATTCTAGGGCCAAGCACGGTGGCTCACACCTGTAATCACAGTACTTTGGGAAGTTGAGGCGGGCAGATTACCTGAGGTCAGGAGTTCGTGACCAGTCTGGCTAACATGGTGAAACCCTGTCTCTAGTAAAAATACAAAAATTAGCTGGGCGTGGTGGCCCATGCCTCTAATCCCAGCTACTCTCGGGTGGAGGGGTAGGTGCGGCTGAGGCAGGAGAATCACTTGAACCTGGGTGACGGAGGTTGCAGTGAGCTGAGATTGCACCACTGCACTCTAGCCTAGGCAACAGAGGGAGACTCCGTCTCAAAAACAAACAAACAAATAAATAAATAAATAAATAAATAAATAAAATAGATTATACTCTTGTCTAAACAGTTACTGATCTTATATATCTCATTGTTTCAATTGCTTAAATAAGGACTTTTTCTCCTAAAATTTTAGTATAATTTTAAAAAATTATACATATATGTATAAATACACCTACACATACTGTACTGCTTCAGCAGAGAGAGGGCAGGGATGTTCCAACACTCTTAGCATCCACTTCTTCCCAGGAGCTCAGACCGCAGGGTCAACCCAGTGGAGCAGGGAAGGGTTCAAGGTCTCACTGTCAGCTCTAGCACAATCCCACAGGAGCATTGCACAAGAAAGCCCAAAGCAGGTCCCCAAAACAGAAACAAGGCTGCAGTGAGGGGTCTCATTGAGGACTCATTGAGTTGAAGCCACACCAGTTGAAGAAATACTCAAAAGCCAAAGGATCGACCAAAGTGAAATCTTGAGCGAAGAAAGGCTTTTCGGGCACACCTCTTGGGACCAGTTAGGAACCTGAAGTTCTAGCTTGGGGGTTGTTTCTTTTTGCACCTGGGAAAGCACTTGGCCATGGGAGGGCCCAGAATCATTTAGCACACGAATGAATGAATGATATGTGGAGCCTGCCCCCAGGGTTAGCATAGTTGCTTGAAGGCTTTATGTTTGGAACACACATGGTATGGAAATTTTCTTACGGCACCAAGTTTAAAAGCTCTGTGGCAACCCTTCCAATAGAAGTAGGCAGACTCCAGCCTTTGTGCCCAGTGTTTGTGTAAACTGAGTTTTGCCGGAACATAGCAGTGCTAGTGCATTTACGTGTGTAAAGGGTTGCTTTTGCACTGCAACAGCAGCACTGAGTAGCTCTGACAGAGACTGGATGGCCTACAGAGCCTAAATATTTACTCTCTGGCCCTTTAGAGAAAAAGTTTGTGGATCCCTGCCTTGAAAGAATTAATACAACAGGCAGAAATCTTCTGATGTTTCTCTCTTTTACATGGTTTCACAGGAACAGTGATTGAAACATTATTCACCAGTCCAACTAAGGTTTACTGAATGCCTACTATATATGTCATTGAGAATAAATATCTCCCCTGCCTCCAGCCACCCAAGAGGCCTGGTTGGAGAGACAGAGACATGGATGTCTACAATAAACAACACTCCACATCGGATCTGGGAGTAGGCATTAACTAGAAGGAGCCATGTGCTCCTAGGTGGTGGCCAGTGCAGGGGCTGCCCAGACAGGGAGTCTCAGGCTTCACGGGGCAGACAGCTACCCCTCAAGTCTCTGCTTGTTTGATGCCGCTGGGGTCCTGCCATCTCAGAACAAAGGGGAGGGACCAACGATGACTTCTACGATCCTCTGCTGCATGAGGAGGTCAGGCAGCCGCATGCCTGCTTTCTCATTTTGACCAGTGACCCTCCTTCTTACCCCCTTCCCCCAGGCTGGGAGGAGTGAGTGCTCCCTGCACTGCAGGGTTCACCAGGTACTGTGACAAGCACACCATCCAGTCCTTGCAGGAACCTCTGCAGCAAGTCCTGCTGTTTTCTCTTGTTGCTGCAAGGAGAGTGGGTGCAGAGCTGTAAGGCGAGACAGCATCCCCGGGAACAGGTGGGGGCCAGGACTGAGTCTGTCAGACTCCAAAGCCAAGCTATTGGGAATTCTGTTGGCGTCTGAAGCCCCGGGAGGAGGGAGTTTCCAGGATTAGGAGTAGGGAGTGGCGGATGCCGTGAAATGTAGCGAAGTGGAGGAGAGCAGTCAACAGACCAGTGTGGAACCATGCTGGCCTTGCTGATGACCGCAGGTGTGGGAGAGACCACTCATCTTCTGCCTACCCCACAATGCTGCCTTCAACCAGGTGGTTTTGGACAGGAGGATTTTATGGGCTGTTTGTCTTATTCTTTATATCAAGGTCAGTCTTAATGGGAAAAGGTGTCATAAATGGGCAGCCAGCATGAATGAGGTCTGTATGTTCAGATAATAACTAAGAAAGGAAGAGTCACTCAAAGTTATTCAAAGACCATATTTGTAGGGAAACTGAGTGTCTGTGTGCTTATTTAGAACTCCCATTCCTTAATCAGGGAATCAAGTGGACGGGGTGCAAGACTCGACTCTATCACTTAGTGATTGCTCAACCTTGAACAAGTGTCACCTCCTTTGAGAAGCTCTATTTCTTAATCTACACAGTAGGGATAATAAGGCTAATTCTCAGGCTGGTTGCGATCATAAAATGAGGTCATGCTTGTAAATTAACTCCGTATGGCACTTGGTTATCAATAATGCTGTCGTTCCCATCATTAGTTATTAGGACTGATAGGATTAGCATTATTGAGATTACTAAGGGTTTATTATACTAAGAAATCAAGATAGAAAGGTGGCTATGGCCCAGCAGTTGGCAGAGTAGTAGCCAGCAGGAGGGTGTCCTGCCAGCACAGTCTCTCCTGTATTTCTCCTTTACTGATTCTCCCCTCTGGTCACACATGTTTCTGCCTGGCTACAGACCCTGCCACTGGGCCACCATACACAGCTCCCCATCTAGAAGCCACCACATGGGATGGCAGCTGCATCCTCACCAACTGCCTCTACATCCCCACCAACCACCCCACCAACTGCCTCTGCATCCCCACCAACTACCCCCACTATACTCACCTCTCCTATGCATCTATCTGCACAGATGTTCTTATGGGTAGCACTGGCTCAACAGCACACATTTGCTTAACCGTGGAGCTGCAGGTGTATGAATTTCCAGTAAGGTGCTAAGCTCCATGAGGGCACAGAGGGTAGATATGGTGGCCCCTTTTTTGTGTAGCCATCTCAAATGGACAGATGAAGCAGCCTCAACTCCAACAGAAAGCCTCAGGCAGTAAATGGAGAAGGCTGACTTTCATTCCAGCCCAACCAGCTCCCTGCTCCATGAGGACCATCACAACACTTTTCCTTCAGTTCACCAGCCTATGTGATGTGAAAGACTAGAGGACTCAGCACATTTATGTTTCTTCCATTTGTTTATCAAGTATCAAAAGGGAAGGATAGTAATATTAATCACAAGAGTATTCACCACAGTAAATTCCAAGGAGTGCTTGAAGCTGCCCAGGGAAAAAGTGCTCTGTAACTAACACCTGTGATGATACTACCTACAGATGAAGATGAATGTTTTGTGCACATCCTACATGCCCTTTTGTGGAACTTGCAAACACCACCTCTAAGAAAGGCAAATTGTGAATATTAGGATTTTTATTTTACATGCACATAGTAAGCCCTTCCTGCAAAAGAATATGGAACATGTATTGGTCCACTTTCACTCTGCTGATAAAGACATACCCAAGACTGGGTAATTTATAAAGAAAAAGAGGTTTAATGGACTCACAGTTCCACGTGGCTGGGTAGGCCTCACAATCATGGAGGAAGGTGAAAGGCATGTCTTACATGGTGGCAGACAAGAAAGAATGAGAACCAAGTGAAAGGGGATTCCCCTTATAAAACCATCAGCTCTCATGAGACTTATTTACTATTATAAGAACAGTATGGGGAAATCACTTTCATGATTCAATGATCTCTGTCAGGCCTCTGAGCCCAAGCCAAGCCATCGCATCCCCTGTGACTTGAACGTATATGCCCAGATGGCCTGAAGTAACTGAAGAATCACAAAAGAAGTGAAAATGCCCTGCCCCGCCTTAACTGATGACATTCCACCACAAAAGAAGTGAAAATGGCCGGTACTTGCCTTAACTGATGACATTACCTTGTGAAATTCCTTTTCCTGGCTCATCCTGGCTCAAAAAGCTCCCCTACTGAGCACATTGAGACCCCCACTCCTGCCTGCCAGAGAACAAAGTCCCTTTGACTGTAATTTTCCTTTATCTACCCAAATCCTATAAAAGGGCCCCACCCTTATCTCCATTCGCTGACTCTCTTTTCGGACTCAGCCCGCCTGCACCCAGGTGATTAAAAAGCTTTATTGTTCACACAAAGCCTGTTTGGTGGTCTCATCATGCGGATGGATGCACATGGCAATCTCCCACTGGGTTCCTCCCATAACACATGGGAATTAAGGAAGCTACCATTCAAGATAAGATTTGGGTGGGGACACAGCCAAACCATATCAGATCAGTAAAGGGAAATGGATTATTTGCATACAACCATCTGTAACTGGCAACATTGACTATGCATATTATATAAAAAACCTGAAGCCCAGATTATGGTAACTCATTTCAATTAGTATCTTCAAAATATCAAGAAACTGAATCTGGATTCCTACTGACCATGAGACTTTATTCAAGTCTTTATCTTCTCTAAGCCTTAATTTGTCTACACGAAAAATGGGTTAATATCTATGCCATAGAAATTTTATGAGAAACAAATTTGGTTTTGTAAATGAGAGGCATTTAGCTTCTTCTCTACACAGGCATAGTTCACTATTAATCGGCATATATTTATTTTGTGGTGAAATATCTGAAAATGTTGACATTCCAATGGGTACCTATGAAACACAGTCATCACATAGCAGTAACTGGACATAGATGCGTAAAAGCAGGCCAGAATTTTTATTTTCAAATATAAAATTCCTTCTGTGGTTTGAATCTGGCGATTTAGAGAATTTTTAAGATCTCTGTGAACTATTCCTCAAAAATGCTTGTGAGTGTAGCAGTCACTCTTGATTGTCTCCATTTCAATTTCTTCTCAGAAGGCAGAGTGCATATTTAGTTTAAATGTCAACCACTATGGGTAAGCTTACCCTTTCCCCAAGTCTAGGTGATTGGTCTAAGCCAGTGATAATGGTAATATTCACCTTGCCAATGGATTCTCTAGGTAAGTGATCCATTTCTGGGCAATATAATGTAAAAAGGAGACTTTCTGGGGGGCTTCTAAGAAATGTTTTTGTACTCCTAAGGAGACCCTGGAATATATAGCCCATTTTTTTTGCCTTTGGACATCCTTGGTCTGGATGTGACACCTGAAAGGGCTGAAACATCTTGTTCTCAGAGGGGAGAAGGGGCTGACACAGAAGGCAGAGAGAGTTATGAACCAAACCTGGTTTAAGACACCCAGGAGTGTTGAATCAACCGACCTGAAACCTGTCTTATTTCTGGACTTCTTTTTATGAGATGCTAAATGTCTTTATTGTTAGAGTTTTCTCTTATTTGCAGCTCAATGAATCTTTACTAATTTTTGTCTGTATGTCAAAGATAGCCAAAGATGTGAAAAGCACTGACTCAAGCTACTCTAAAAATGTATGTTGCATCTAGAAAAATTTCCTGTGAGACAAAGTGCTATCGTCACTTGCATCCTGAAGGATTAAGTCAACCTGATCTCTTACACATAGAAAACGATATTATCCACAGCTTGGGGGGCACAGCAGCTGGTGATAGGCAAATCAGGGACTCAAGAGCATGCCAGGGAGCTGTGCACTCTTTCATATGTGATTGTTCAGAAATGTTCTAGGCAGAATTTGTTTCCATCCCCTTCCCTTATCTTTAACTACATCTGAGTGCACTTCTCTGAATTAATACAGCTCCCAATAAGGAATGGGAAGATGAGTTCAAGAAAACAATCCTGCTGGAAACACTTGCCCAGTGTAGATGTGCAGTAACCCCACCAGGATGACCTCCCCAAGTCAGAATCCACCAAGAAAAGAACACTGAGGTGCACCATCATGTTTAATGATGACATCTGAGGACGATGACTTCATGTGACTCATAAACTCAGTTAATTATATTATTCTATTTCTCAAATATAGTGGGGAATCTGTCAGGAAAGCTCTAGTATCATACCAGAGGCCAGAGGTTCAAAAGTTCAGGCAAAATCAAAAACGTACTTTTCTTTAATAATAAAAAAGATCAAGTCAAGATAGATTCAAAAAACATCAAGAAACATGTCTTGATGTCAAGAAACATCTATTAATATATAAGAACTTTGAGGAATATAAGGAATGTAGTGATGTGGGATGGAAAAAAACATTTGCATGCTCCGAAGATGCAAGAGAAATTGAAGATGCTTCATCCACATAAAATATGACCCTTTGAGTCCTGCCAAGGTCAATGAGACCCAGAGCAATAGGCTCAATATAAAATTGGATTTGTACGTTTTTCTTACTTGCACTAGTTCCTCCCTTCTTGTATATCTGCCACATTTTTATTTCTCTACCATCCCTGCAACTTCACCTCCTTAGTCCATATTTTATAACTGTCCCAGAAGATAGATGCCACACACGTTGCAAAACAGAAGAGAGACAGCAGTGAAGTGGCAGTGACCCTTGCCTTCTGAACTAGTTTGTTTTCTGAATCCCAGTTCCTTTAGTTAAAATCTCATCTTTGTTTCTGTATGGCTTTGCTTTCAATGGTGGCGGAATGGGGCAGATACACCTTAGTTCAAATCAGGAGTCATTTAGTTACGAACGAGGCAAATGCTCCCTCGCCATTCCGTAGCTGCTTTTCTATATTTCACCTTCCCTCAGAGTCTTTTGCAAGCTGTCATCTTTCCACAGGTAATATGCTTGCACCCAAGAAAGTTTCATGGCAGGTTAGAGAATATATGGTTTTTGACTAAAGTTTTAAAAGTATATGTTCAGGGTTGAGAAAGTAAAATCTGTCTTTTAGTGAATTAATAGACTTAAAATTCTACTGGCAAATATTAAGATGGTTTAAGCTCCAAACCATCTCTTGAAACTATAATTATAATTGCTCCCTAGGTATGCAATTGAAAATACTGTACAACTTTCAGAAATACTGATGCTTTTTTGAAAAAAATCTTATGTTGTCATGGAAACACGAATAGAGTAATGAGATTTTTTAATCGTGTAATACAAAATAAAGCAGAGTTTCAAGTCAAAAACAAATGAGAAACAAATTTTCGTTTCTGATAACCAAAATTACAAAAGAAATATCTGTAAAAAGATAGCCACATTATTATGGTACTATTAGGAAGAGGATGTTAAAGTTTAAATTTCATAAATATTCTCATCATATTCATATTTATTTACCTTCATTTATGATTTTCTAAAAAACAAAGTATTTTTTCCCGAAAACTTGCAATGCTATGGTTTTTCTCTTTCTCTAGGGGTCACTTATTTACATTGTGGAAAAATCTTAAGAACATCTGTTCAGGGACTTTGGCTTTTAGAGAAGCATGAAATGGAGGAAGCAAAACTAATACACTTGTGCCTAAAACCTCTCCACTCATTTTAACTTCAGGTCACCGATTAGTAAATAAAATAGCTGTATCTATTCACAGACTTCAATGAGAAATAGAATTATGTAAAATAACTGAACCTAAATGAAAAAATATTTGTATTAAACAGTGAGCTTTTCTCCACCTCCATTGCACTCTTTATAAATCTCTCCCCAGAAACATGGGACTGGGTGTCCTATCGTTTTCCCATTTCCTTAGTTAGACAGCATATGAACTCCCTGAGAATAAATACCAAGAGACAGCTGCACAGTCTCAATTTAACTGTAGGCCAAGTAATTACAGGAATACCTTGGATTTTCATATCTTCTAGTCTCCTGAGGAGACTAGAAGCCCATTCACATATATTACCACGCTGACTCCCAAGGAGTGCCCACGTCCATAACACATCTCACTGTAGCTGGAAAAGTGGCTTCCATATAAGCTTAAGAAACATGCAGAGCCTCAGAAATGAGACTGAGCTCCACTTAACTCACGTTTTCTTCTAGGACAATCTAGAACCAGAAGATTAAGGGGGGTCTGTGGATGTGACCCACTGGCCTTACACAAGGGGTCACCTGCATTTTTATGTCTTAAAATTGGAGAAGGAGGTGGCCTATAACTCTACCTAGTGGCTTTACACCGGAGGTCGCTGGCAGGCTTCTTAGAACTGTTCAATTCTATTATTCCTTAGAGCATCCATCCCTGAGAACTATGGGTTTGTTTTTCTCAACAATTTTCCACAAATTTGAATATTAAGTCTAAACTCTGAGCTATTTATACACTCACGATTGTAATCAGCCACATACTTCCTGTGCAGGAGGCCAATCCCCTGCTGTCAAATGCTTTGTAAACTGCTGGCAGAAGTACTTCCTGGAGGTGCATGAGAAGGCGCCTTGGGCAGAGCGCAGTAGAGCCACTCACCGACCAGGGGGGCAGCCGCACTCTGGGCACGTGCCGTAGGCTACATCCTTGTAGCTGCCATTGCGATTGAGGGATCTGCACAAAGCTTTAAGGGAGCTCATAAAAAGAAGACTGGTCCACAACGGAAGGGTCAAGAAAGGCCCAAAGGAAGCAGCGTCCCAGTTGCAACGTGGTGGACTAAAGAGCCTGCTAGGAAAAGACCGGAAGGAGCTGTAGAGACGGGAAAACCTGTCTTCACATAGCAGCCCGCAAGGCGCCTCACTCCGAGCCCAGCTGTGCCTCCCTCAGGCACATGCAAACCGGCACCACCCACAGCCTCTCTTTAATTTGACACTCCCAGCTCTTCTCTAGGAGGCCTCACCTCCCTCCCTTAATGGAATAGATTTTTCCTTTGCACCAAAAAGCAATCACCTCCCTGCCTCAAGAAAACAATGTTTACACAACCAGTGTAATTTCTTTTCATTGGTGACTTCTGGCCCTAGGGTTATATTTCTTATACGCACAATGTTTTGAATGTGACGTTTTAAACCTAACTTCGCCCTTCTCTTCCAAAGCTACATTAATATAGTAGGAGGCTTAACAGACAATCCAGGCAGAAATGTCTGCAAGTTCACTGCCAGTGCCACAAAAATGTGAATTGTTTTCCTCTGCATATGGGGATTTAATGTTATTGCAGGGTTTCAGATTTTTATGAGCACTTAAAATGTTGGATCTGATTGGGATCTAGGCTCACATTAACTCATTTCAAATTATTGAAATACCCATCTTCTAACCATAAAATGGTTACCAAATCAGAACTATGAAGAGCATGGGCATGAAGGAAGAGTACGTTTCTGGATATCTTAAGAAATAATCATGAAATTACCGCAGAAAACTAAGTAATCAAAATAAACATATGTAAGTGGGCCCAAAATAACCCGGTTGTATAATATCAAGTAACACTAACGAGGTCACATGACTCAATGGAAGGAAGGGCATCACTTTTTCTGCCACATTTATCCTATTACCTGGAAGAACGAGTGGTTTTACAACCCATAAAGCCCACCCCAGGTGCCTTAGCCCTAGAGATTTTGTACTGACCAAGATGAGAGTAACTTTCTGATCCTGTGATATGCGCAGATACATGCCTCTTGAAGTCTTGCAAAGAAACTATATTTATTTTTCCCAGGAGGCCTCCTCTTTTGGGGGTTCACAATGAAAGTAGTTACATGTGTGTTTCTCTTGCTCTCCCTCTATACCCAACCTCTAGTGTCCACACAGGCCCAGGGCCCAAAGAAACCGAGCCCCTGTATGTTGGGACATTACGTTATGATCTATATGTGTTCTTAAAAGTTAGGTAACTTTACACTCAGATTCTCTGTAGCATGAAAAGAACATTAATGGATCAAAAAATCTGTTTAGAAAGAATAGAATTTTAATCTTTTTTTGACATCAAGGATACCTACAGTTGTACTGATTAATAAATTATAGAGGATAAAATTTTATACAAAGCAAATAGGATTTTTATAAGCGCCACCTTGTTTTAACTCTGAGTTTTAACTCTGAGATTTAAGAATTTTTCTTCTTTTGCTCCATCTGCCTCTTGTCCTTCCATTAAGTATCTTGCCTATAACACGCTTCTTAATCTTCACATCAAAATTCCTCCAACAGAATCACCAAACCAAACCTCCAAATCATTATTTGGATTTATGATTCTCTCCAAATCATAAATCCATTTTCATATTTAATCTTTTGTTTGACCTATATTGACATTTGCAAGATAAAATCAAGTCTAACTTGACCGTATTTTCTAAACATTCAAGAAGAAAGAAGAAGTACTCCACCTAAAAAATGGAAACAGGTGACAACCTGTGTCTTCAGTCATCAACATCAGAGAGCCAAGATGCCAGGACTCTGCTGGGTGAGAAAATGGGAATGAACCCAGGATCGGTCTTGAGGCAGAAACTCCCATTCCTTCCAGGCTGAGAGAGAATCTGAAAAAGGAAGGAGGCTTAGTGGGTTTTTATTCTATGTGGAGATTTAGGACAGTTGAAAGATTTTCTAAAAACTTTGAGGTATGAAGAACATGTGCATCCAGCACCTCTGCCACTTTTAACAATTTTGATAAATAGTTTTTATAGATTTTATACCAGCTTGCCATGAAGAAGGTTAAATTACAAGATTAGATCAATCAGAATTTCAGAGAAGCAGCTAAAAGCGCAGGCAGTCAGCCAGCAAGAAAGCAAGCTAATTAACTTGTTTCTCATTTCTTCACTTTTGCTACTCATAGACCTGTAAAACATGTAGGTAGGAGGATAGGCATGGGAAAATATACTCCACTGCTCTAAAAAGATCAAGAAATGCTTACTTTATAAAGCATACTAATATCTAAAATGTTAATTACTTTTCTCATTGTGCAGATGGCAATGGTTAATAATTTGTATTGCACAAAACTTTAGAAGACTAAGTAGATTCTAACATCTGTGAGTAGAAAACATGATGCATTTGAGAAGACAAAGAGGCTATTGACTCAGAAAAAAGTAAATTATACAGAAATGTCCCATCCAGTGAATATTACCCTAAGATGCAACATGTCAGATGGACAAAGACATGCAAAGCAACTGATAGTATTCAACCTAAGTCCAAAAATAGGAAACCTCTTAGGAAGGTTTCCTAGCTTGAGTATGTACGTTAGTAATTTAATGGTCATATACAGCATTGTGAAACAAAGTTTAAGATAGACAAAAGCATAATGATGAGGATACTATACATTTGTATTAATTTTATACAACTTTAGTGCTGATCCCTGTTACAGGTTCCAACTAGCACAAACCCCAGGATTGCAACCACATAATGAAAAGTTGATGGTATGTCTTTTTCTAAACATTCCATATCCACCTCACCTTGAATGGCATTGGCTTATGCATTTTTTTCTCCAACGTTGAGCAGTTTCATTATCTTTTGTGTTCACAACTTAATATCTTGCTTTAAAGAAAGGTTTTTAAAATAAAATATTATGAGATGTTAAAGTTGTGGATTTTTGTATGTTTGTGTTTGTTTTAAGGCAAAGTCTTATTCTGTCGCCTAGAATGGAGTACAGTGGCACAATTATAGCTCACTGCAGCCTCAACTTCCTGGGCTCAAGCAATCTTCTAGTCTCAGTCTACTAAGTACCTGGGACTACAAGCACATGCCACCACACACAGCTAATTTTTTCATTTTTTTGTAGAGATGATGGTCTCACTATGTTGCCCACACTGGTCTCAAACTCCTGGCCTCAAGTGATCCTCCTGCCTTAGCCTTGAAAAGTACTGGGATTACAGGTGTGAGCCACTGTGCTCATCTGAATTTGTGGAGTTTTAAAAAATGTTTTAAGGTGCTTACTTCGTCAGTTTTGGTCTCAATTTTTTAAATGTGGAGAAAACACTAATTTATTTTCACAGCATCCCTCAGACAAGCTCAAATCATTGGAAAGCCACACATTAGTCATCTGAGTATGTCCATCTTGAACCTAACCAGTGCTGTGGTAGGAAAAGGGCCTTGAAGGGAAATATTTACCACAAGCCATTTCCGATTTCATTGTTAGTTGCCAAGGGCTGCCTCCTGGCCACTGGCCATTTGACCATGAGGAGAAATCAACAAAGGGCACATCATTTTTGCTTCTGTTCTGGGCTAGAAGCACTTCCAGCCTGACAGTGGAGTGGCACTGTGGGAGGCATTTTACTCTATTTCTGTAGAAAACAACAGCAAGGGAAGGAAGCACGCTGATCAGATCAGCTTCCCTTCCCGGCCAACAGGTACTTGGCAGTTCTCCAAGTTGTAGGATTTTTGTAAGAAATATGTACTTTTCCATTTTTACTAATGTAACAATGATTATGTCTTCAAACTACCAAATAGTTATGATCTCCTGTGTGATCCTAATGTCAGAAAGCAATATTTGTTCTTTTGGGGAAAATATTTAGCCAAAACTGCCCTAAAATTCTAGTATTGAAAGGGCCTTGGCAGGGCTTCAGCAGGATCAAACTATTGCAAATCTTGTTTCTGATTTGCAAGGTTAAAGCATCCACAGGACTTGTTACATGATCCATTTCTTTCTTTGATTGGTTCTTCTATCTCTTTAATCTGTTTTCTGTAAAATGCTACATTATTTTGTCATCCAAATATTTGAAAACAAATATAGCCTTTTCTTCTTTAGGTTAACAGTCACATTAGCTCAACTTATGGCCAATTGCAATATTCAAATAAATTACCTTACAATTTTCTTTTATCATCTTTTTCAGTTTTTACATATAACTCCTAAAACTTGAAGATTAATACTGGAATCCTGTGGTAGAAAGGGCCTAAAACTGTGACATAGAGGTCTAGTAGTAATGCGCTTACCAGAAGCAAATCCATTCATGGCTCTCCGTCACTGGACGTGTGACCTTCAAGGGTTGTGAGCACTTTCCCCGGAATCACACTTTACAAAGTTCCCACACTTTGTAGGGAACATAGAGGCCTTCCATGTAGAGAAATATATGTATTTAGTTATGGTATTACAAAGAGGCAGTCTTCAAAAGGAAACAGGATTTCAGGTCTTATAATATGTCAGAATCAACTAGTGATTACAAATTGCATTCATTATTTAACCAACCTTATTAAGCTCCCTGCTCTTCTATGGAAGGTATGCAGGCCCCCAAGTCCAAAGGTCAAGGTGGGTCTGTTGTACTTGAAAGTCTGAGAGGCGCCCCCTCCAGCAGCCCTATCCTAACCAGCGTGAGATGATTACTCATGGCCATCCACAGATGTGCAGCTACTAAAACTTTACCCAGTGATGAACTGCCGGTCTATCCCCAACTTGGTTGTTTACCATGAGAAAAAAAAAAAAAGCAATAAAAAATAGTCTTAAGTGGATCTCCCACACTATTGATGGCCTGAGGCGCTGGGGAACTTTAGGATTAAAGGCTCATCCTTCTAGCATGGTAGAAAAAGAAACAAATAGTAGCTAAAGTACTGTCGTTTTAATCAGCATCTTCAGTACAAGAAAAAAAAAACAGTTCAGGAACTATTTGAAGACGATGTTAATCTTTTGGCTCATGAAAGGAAATATGTGTTCCATGACTGCTCTGCTGAGAAGGGTGTGTGTGTTATGTTAATGTGGTAGAAAAGTACTGCTGCAAAGAGCTAATATAAATTTGCAAGACTTAAGCTTGAAAAAATAGATTTCGAGTGTCCCTCAAAGAAAAATTCAAGAGTGATAAACAAATTTCTCGAGCCATTATTAATTATAAAACAAATGTAGTAATGGTGCTTTCTGTGTGTGTGACCCAAATCAATACAGTGTGTGTACATTTCCCACATGATTAGATGTCTGCGTGTCAGGCCTACAACCCTGTGGAAGAAAACCACACATGAGTTGTGAAGACCCGAGGCCCAGTTCTGAGACCCTGGGCCCAGCCTGGGCCATGTGCTGCCACCCTCTTGCTTTGTCTGCCTGCTGTGCTCATTTGTAAGTAATCGTCCAAATGTTTTTATGTATCTTGCTGGCTATAGATCCTTAAAAATGATGCTGAGAAGTGAAGATGAGAGAGAAGATGGTAAAGGAAGCTTCTGGAAGAGGAAGGGGCAAGCCCAGAGGAAAGGGTGGAAGGGCAGGCATGCCACCTGAAAACCCCACAGATCCTTCACTCATCTCCAGACAAAATGAAAATGTACAATTCATCAGCAACGCATAGCCGCAGAAAGTACTGTGCCTGATCAGATAAGAAGCATGTTTTGGCTGGGCGCAGTGGCTCATGCTTGTAATCCCAGCACTTTGGGAGGCCGAGGCGGGTGATCACCTGAGGTCAGGAGTTCCAGACTAGCCTGGCCAACATAGCAAAACCATGTCTCTACTAAAAATAGAAAAATTAGCCCGGTGTGTTGGGCACCTGTAGTCCCAGCTACTTGGGAGGCTGAGGCAGGAGAATCGCCTGAACCCAGGAGGTGGAAGTTGCAGTGAGCTGAGATCACACCACTGCACTCCAGCCGGGGCAACAAGAGTGAGACTCCATCTCAAAATAACAAACAAACAAACAAACAAAAAACCAGAAGCATGTTTCAAGGCATTCTATTTTCTTTAAAAATATTCCAATCTATTATGCCCCACCCCAAAAGGGAACTTTGAATTTTACTCCTGATTTATTTTGAATTCAGCATGGTTTCTATGCCCGACCCAGTCACAGCCCTCACTATGCCACTGAAGGAAAAGGATGCCTGTAATGAAACCAGCATCTTCAGCCCTCATCCTGCGCTTCCTCAGATCTCACCTGAAGCCAAGGCATCCAAGAGCAAGGCTGGAAACCCAAGCTTACTATGTTTAACCCACATAGTTTGGCTTTTGTCTCTTACTTTTTTATACTGTGGACTCAGCTAGGATTGACACGTCCATTTTAGCAGCAAATATCTTTCTTTCTTAGTGATTTAAATCAGTTTACTATACCTTGCTTAAATCCAGTTTCTCACAAAATAGAATAAACAGCAAATGGTTTTACGATTGTAGCAAATGATTCTTAGAAATTTTCCCTTTGATAAACATTGGTTCTACCCATGTAGACATGATATGGCGATTTGGAGACTGACATGAGCTTAGGATCAAATAGGATTCCATGACTGAGAACAAAAGGAAGATTCTTTCCCTTTCTTTCTTTTCTTTCTTTCTTTTTCTTTCTTTCTTTTCTCTCCTTCTTTCTCTTTCTTTCTCTTTTTCTTTCTTTCTTTCTTCTTTCTTTTCTTTCTCTTCTTTCTTTCTTCTTTCTTTCTTTCTTTCTTCTTTCTTTCTTTCTTTCTTCTTTCTTTCTCTCTCTTTCCCTCCCTCCCTTCCCTCCCTCCCTCCCTCCCTTCCTTCCTTCCTTCCTTCCTTCCTTCCTTCCTTCCTTCCTTCCTTCCTTCCTTCCTTCCTTCCTCAGAGTTCCACCCTTTTTGCCCAGGCTGGAGTGCAGTGGCATGATCTCGGCTCAATGCAACCTCCACCTCCAAGGTTCAAGCAATTCTCCTGCCTCAGCCTCCCAAGTAGCTGAGATTCCAGGCACCCACCACCATGCCAGGCTATCTTTTTGTATTTTTAGTAGAGACAGGGTTTCACCATATTGACCAGGCTGGTCTCAAACTCCTCACGTCTGGTGATCTGCCTGCCTCAGCCTCCCACAGTGCTGGGATTACAGGCATGAGACACCATGCCCGAACAAACGAAGATGTTTTCTTAAGTTTCACATTGGCACTTGACCTCTTATGAATTCACAGAGTATCCGGTCCCAAATAAATTGTTTGGCTCTTTTCCTAGGCTTTGTAAAGCTTTCTGAAGTATTACCTTAAGAATCTTCCATCTCTTAAAAAAAAAAAAATTAAACAAATAAATAAATAAAAATTAGCTAGGAATGGTAGTGCATGACTGTGGTCCCAGCTACTCAGGTGACTGAGAGAGGAGGATGGCTTGAGCACAGGAGGTTGAGGCTGCAGTGAGCTATGATCACACCATTGCACTCTAGCCTGGGCAACAGAGTATGATCATCTCTAAATTTTTTTTTTTTTAACTTAACAATTCAGGATATCTCTGTCAACACAGTGCGTGTCAGTCTGTTACAAACGGAAAATGTGTAGCTGCTACAGGGATGTAAAACAGTGGGGATAATGTAATGATAAAGGGGGTGTTGCTAGTACTAGATGAGATGAGATTGCAGGGGAAAGCTTGCCTCCAACCTCCACTTCCCACAAGGTCCAGACAGGTTCTGTATAGTCACAGCCCTCCCTGTACCATCTGGAGAACAAGGTGAGCCCCTCTCTCACAGATCACAGGATATGGCCACTTGCTGGAGACTGATGCTCATTTCTCTGATTGGTCTTCGGTTTAGGCTAACGCTCATCATAGAAAGAGCATTTGTTGATTTAAATTCCACACATGCTGCTATCACAAAATGAGAGGAAAACTGTTTCTCTCAAAAGTCATGTTAGCCAAGATGGTTTGCATGTTAATTCTGGAACTCTCTACGTCTATTTTAACTATCTGCAAGTAACCCTGTGCCCAACGTTGGCTAATCAATTTTTTGGACTGTTAGCTTTATAGACCAAAGATAAAGCACAGTGCTTTCTTTGGAGAGTACAGTCTCCTGGATAGCCTTGGTGGATTTCCCTTAAAATGGTTGGGCGACCTTAAGGCAGCTGCCTGTGTGAAATGCTTGGCTGTCAGGTATTAGTGTGATTGTCATTGTATTTTCCTAACCCGACTGCATGTCCAGTGATATCTGGCCCTTGGCATTGTGGTTCACAGGAGCCACTTGTAACAACTGGAAGGTGTCTTATGAAAACCAAGCTCCAGCTCAAAACAGAGGTCAATAAAATCAGTGGATACCTCTTGTCTGGTTTCTCCTTTCCAATAACCAAGGAGGCCTTACTCTGCCATACAGCCTCAAGGGTCAGCTCTTTCCTCCCCTTGTTGGTGCAAACAGGACTAGAGGCACAAAGACAGAAGCAGCACGGCATGGGAACACCAGCAGAGACCTGCAGGAGGTCACGGATGCAGGCCTGGTTCCCAGGCAGAGCCTGGGATGCCAAGCTGTAGCCTGGAATTTTTACAGCTGAGTTTTAAACCCCTGACACTGAGAGTTTATAATGGAAATGCTGCCAGACCTTTAACTATAGCGACGCCACTATAATATTTATAAGTACCTCATACTTTTTCCAAACACATGTGCTCATTACTGATGTCTCTGCTTCTGCCTCACTTCTAGGGGAAACTCTCTGTATAAACAAAACAGATTGGCTTGCTTATGCTTTCAAACGCTAATTGCTCTCTGTCTCTATCTGTTAGAAGAAAGCCAGCCCCAGGCCAAGAGATGCAGCCGGTCCGCTGAGCTTTGCGTAGCTATGGTACCCACAATACAGACTTCCTTTCTCACTTTCCTCACTAGAGTTAGTCAATCAGCACATCCTTTAGTATTATCTTCTAATTATTCTCTTCAGTTGTGCACCTGAGGGAGACCTGGCTGGCGGATTGGAGACAACCCGTGAACCCACTGCATCTGACAGGTTCTAACCATTAGGAAGGCTCTAAGTAAACAGGGGACAAGGCACTGCACATCAGTGAAAGGCCACTCAGAGTGCTGACAGCTTATCTGGTCCAACATAAGTAGGATTCCAGGGAAACTGATTGCTTAATAGTGATGAGGAATGACAAGGATTTCCTAACTCTTCCATGCGAACCCCACAGCAATTGTATGTCTGGAAACAAAGTCATGCTTAGCCACTGAGCTGTGAGACACATACATGGCCTGCAGGTGAGAAGGAGGCAAAGGAGATGCATCCCCCTCTGAACTGATGGTCTTGGAAGCCAGCTCCTCATCGCCACTCAGGTCACCAGACACCCACCTCTGCAGGGTGGAATGCAGAGCAGCACTGAGGACACTCACACTGCCACTGACTTTGGTGCTCAGCACTCAGAATATTCCTGGAACTAAAATATTCCTGAACTCTCCTGTGGTCTAATGGCCTCAGATGTTCAACCACATGTGAATCAGGAATGGGAAGTGAAGATGTGTAGACAGTCATTTCAGTGCTGGATTCCAAGGTCATGAAAAGAAACAAGTGAGGAATGTACCTTCAGCCGATTCATCAGGCCCCTGGGCACCCCAGGGATACACCCGGTGTGTAGCCAGGACTGGCCGTGGGAGCATCGTCACACACACCCATGCCAGACCAGGCCACATGGCAAGATGATGCATTCAGACTGCGCCAGATAGCAGAATTGTAGCTTACAATTCACCAGTTAAGTGCCTTTGGGGTTTTAGATGAGAAACCCAATGTAGATGGTTTCCCTTGACAAGCCACAGACACATGGAACTATAAGAACACACAGGAATTAACTTATTCAGCAGACATCCTTCCAGAGTCAGCTATCCAACAGATGATATGCAGAGAACTGATGTGAAAGGGCTCCCTAACAGTACCAGTGCTATAATACACAGAAGACACCAGCCAGCACTTTGACCAGCTGAGCACCTGACAGGACGTAAGTTAGTGATGGGAGGTAAGAACTTAGGCATCTTGAGTGAAGAGACTGCTGCATGTATAGTGTCTGGGGCATTTTGCCCTGGAAGTAAAGCAGCGGGGCTTCGGGGAGCAGCCAACAAAAAGCTGTAAATAATGCTGGTCACTCAGTGGTGATGTCTGCACACTGACACTGCTGGAGAACTATGTGGCTTGTGGCCTGATTATCAAACGAGAGGAAATTGTCTTGAGGGATGATCAGACCATTAATATCAATATCACATTGGTGTTTTTAGTGTTGAATAAAGGGAAGTAGTTGGGCTGACATTTCAGTATTAGGCTACAGAGAGAGATTACTATGCAACAATTTCACCTCCTCAAGATTGCTCACAGAACCACAGGTATCCATTCTGAATCACTGACCCTTTCTTCCCAGAAATCTCTGGCATTATCAGAACCATGAACTAATTCATTTACTGTCATTTTTTGAGCAATTACTGGGCCTGGTATATGAGAGAACTCTTAATGAGAACAAAATGTGCCTTCGCCACTGCAATGGAAAGGCAATAATACAGTAATTTGATTCAGAGCTTCCTACAGAAAATGTAACATGGAGAGAATACGTATAAATATGTCTGGTCACAAGGAAAGATCATCTCTTCCTTGAAGACATGATTCACACAAGAAAATGTGGAAGGAACATCAATTTCTTCTCTTTATTTCTAGTTGGAGGCAACAAAGATATAAAGGAACTCAGGCAATCACTCACCTTCCAGGAAAACCACCAAGACCTCCCGAGTGGAGTCTGACCTCTGGATTTCAGAGCCCCGGTGACACCAAGCTGAGGAGGGGGTTAGGGGCCCGTGGACACTCACATTAGCCTGTAGCATGTGGGGTGGGGTGTTTGTGGGAGTCAGGCCCTGCCACAAATGTGGTAGCTGTGTTTGCATGCTGGATCCTCCACACCTGCCCTGGGACAGAGCTGTCCCTACAGTCCCCACAAAGTCTAATTTAAGCTTTGTGTTTTGCAACTAGTCTATATTTGAATAGTTGATTTCAGATAATCCTTGAAAACAGGAAGCAAATGCTATAATTTTAAAGAACTATTTGGCAATCAACCTATGAAGAATAACAATCCTAGATTTTTAAGAGTAGGAAGAAATATCCTCAGAAATTTAATGTTAAAACTTTTCTATTTCTTCCTGCAGTTTATCAGCATTTACTGTGGCAGACATAGGAGAAAGAATAAAGATTTAAAGTTGCCTAAGCAAATAAATAATTGAAAAAGTCCATAGTCCCTCTTCTCAAGAAAGGCAACACGATGAGGAATCACTTTATTCCAATCTCAAAACCTTTTGAAATAAGGAAAACAGAAGGGAGCACTTTGCAAGGGCAGAATCTTGACCTAATGTAATAATCATGTTGAATACGAAAGAAAAAAACATTAAAATAAAGGAGAACACGTTAGTGTCTTTCCCTTGAAAATGCTGCCATCCATGGCAGAGAAGTCATGAAGTGCAGAGGCTGCATTTACAGGGATCCTGACATCCAGCAAGGGAGCCTTCTGAGTGAGGCAAGACCACCTGCTCCAAGCAGGTGCTCACCCTTCAGGCTACCCTTCAGGCCACGCCTGCCCAGTGGTGTCCAACAGCAGCACAGCAGCTCAGGATGAGGAAAACCAGACAGGTGAACTCAAGAAATCTTGTTCCTTTCAAATGTTTAAGTACCAAATTCAAACATGTTACATAAACTCTATTAATATCTGAGCTAAACCAATAATGAGCTGGTGGAAATCTAGCCGACGCACTTGCGAACTTCTCCTCCTTCCCATGCCACACATGAAATGTGCGTTACCTGCCCCAGCCCAAAGGCCTCGCCTCCAGAAGGAGCTACTGATGCACCTGGGCAGCCTCCTATGCTGTGCAGTCTTCAGACCTGACACCTGACACCTGACCTCAGTCATGCTGAGGAGCACAGGCGCACGCACAGACACGTGGGGATGCAGGGGGGCATTTGTGTAGTCACTGCTTGGAGAGACTGCTGCCCTCACTTTGTTTCTAAAAAGAAACCTGCTCTCCTGAAATCTCTCTCTGGGGAATTACGTCAAGTCAGCTGAGGGGCAGATCTGGGGAATGAGGAGCCCCAGATGCAAAACTTGATTAGAAGTTTTTTCTGAACACAGCTAGTGATTTGATAAGCATATACCGAAAACATTTCCACTTAACTTTGAGCTTCATTGAGACCTCTTCCCCCACTACGGACCCAATGACACACTTCAATCCAGCAGTCAGATGCCAGCCTTTGCAAGACTTGCTGACGTTGAGATAAACTTCACAAAAGATGCATCTCCCTCTCTGTAAAGGTTGAAAGAGGAATTATCCTAGGTTGGTGTGGTAGCCCATGGCTCTAATCCCAAGTACTCGGGAGGCTGAGGTGGGAAAATTACTTGACACCAGGAGTTCAAGGCTGTAGTGAGCTATGATCGCACCACTACATGCCAGCCTGCACATCTCTTTAAAAAAATGATTATGCTAAAGATGGAAAGGAGTTACTCAGAAGAGTGAGCCTCTCCCCTGCCTCTCCTTCTCTTCAGCACTCTTAGAAGGACCCTTCCAGCTCACAACAGAGCCAAGGTTCTTCTAGTGGCCATGTAGCTGCATGAAGAAACAGCCCCCAAACAACTCTCTTAAACAAATAAACACTCCAGTGCTTGCACTTTATGTTCCCAATCTCTGCCACCATTAATCACATTAAGAGTTTGTCTTTAAGAGCCTGCAGTGAAGGAGTGAGAGGTGGGAGGAAAGGAAGGAAAATAAACTCCCGAGCCCAGTTAGATCCGAGAGGCACAGGGAAGATGGAAACCCTCCTCGCCTGCCAAAAGGGACTTCTGGACACCGGTGAGAAGTGCCCACGATGGAAACGAGGGGACGGTTTCAAACCCAAACCAACAGCGAGCCAGGAAACAGCACTGTCATTTTAGCGTCACCCGAACGTCAGTAGGAAACCCAGGATGGGGCTGACAGCGCCTCATCCACATGTGTATATGGCTACTGTTTAGGAAAAAACTCTGGGAAACACAATTGTGAGTTTGTTAAGGCTGCATCAGAAGAGACGCGAAACTCGACTTCAGCGACGCAAGAATGAGGAGGAGGCCTCATGCTCAGGCTGCCCCAGCCTTACACTGCCTGCTTATCAAGTCTGAATCGGACGTTGAGAGGAGTCTGTTGTTCCGTCATCTCCCCCAGCTGGGAGCAGAACAAGGAGTCAACAAAAACCCTTCAGCTTTTTATCTGCTATTTGTGGTCATTTCCTTTCCATTTTTCAAAACTCCAAACTCCCTTCAGACCCTAAATAACTTCATCATCATTTTCACATTTGCAAATGAAACATTCTGTTCCAAAGAAATCTAAGTGAGTGTGAGGTCACTGGGTTGCCCGGGGCCATCTTCCACATTGCAGTGCTGGGAGACCATCCTGCAGGGAGCCAGGCTGGGCACCATTGTGTGTTTTTTGTGTATCCTGCTGGGGACACTGAATGTTCCTGATTTATAGCAGTTAGTGAAACAATGGAACATTCTTCTTTTGCCTTTGTTGTTGTTATTGTTCGAAAAACTACTGATTGCCTTTTGGCTGAAAACTGTCTTGCTGGGTGTCAGAGAACACAATTCAAGTGATGAAAGCTAACTGAGTTGCTGTACGTTTGATGCACCAATAAGATCTGCAAACCAAAAGCTAACATGGGCCAAGGGGTTTATCACCAACTTGTGGATATCCTCAGCTTAATCAAAGATGCATCTACCAGCTCAAACCCTTCCCAGAATCTCACCCATTGTTAGGCAAGAGAACAAGAAAACAGTCATTTAAACAAACGTCTTCTTGCCTAGACATTTGATACAGACTTTCAGCCTTATCCCTAATAATAAAACCCTTAGAAACTGACTGTGTGCTTTACTGATTTAATACTCTCTTCCCCACGAAACCAAAGTGACTGAAATTCATCATCCTTGTAGATTTCACTTCAAAGTTCTATCCCTCCGCACACTGAGTCTTGAGTGTGTATCCTCCTGGCAATATTTATATGTTGACGCCATAGCAGAGAAACAAATCAAAGTGAACTGAATAGTTAATAGAAAAAGGTCTGTTGTTACAACACCTCAGAGGTATGGAAACAGCACTTCTGTCACCTAGAGTAAGGTTCACTACATAGTATTTACTGGCTTTATTGCGGGGGGCAGTTTACAATGTTCTAATATAATTTTCAATTATGTTCTATAATGTTCTAGTAGATTTTTTCTTGTGTAAACCCACATTGAAATCTTAAATTTTCTTTATATTGGTCAAGGACAGAAGCTCAGGGGTTTCAGGACACATTACACGTGCACTAATCAAAAGACAACTATCTTCTCCAGAGAACATTATTATGTTTTCTGATGTGCCTTTGATGTAAATGAAACGTAAACTCAAAGGCCCTCAGCTGTGGAGTATTGTAGACATCCAAAGGGCCAGGGGCTTCAAATAATCTTACGTTGCGTCTTCAGGCTGTGAATAACATACATTCTCTCTGATGTCATATCTACAGCAATTAACAGCAACTTCTATGTAGATAATGTTCTGTGAGTACAAACCTGGCCATGAGATGTGCTTTCAATTCTGCATATGGAAAGACTCAGCTGTCAGACATGGCTAAGATTTCAAGATCAAAATTAAGCAATGGGCCATGGGATGCAAAGGAAGGAGGAAAAAAGCTGAGCAAGATGTTGGGGGAAGAATGGGAATGGGGTGTATTTTGACTGAATGAGTATGGATTTGCTTGTTGGATCATGCCACACCACTTTCCCTAAGTGTGCATTGAAAAGTTGGCTACAAGTATACGTGAGATGTGAGTATTCTGTAGCTTAAAAAAAATCTCCCTGAGACTGTACTTGTTGAAACTTTCTGGACAATCATTCAAATTTTAAATTTAGGCTTAATTTCAGTAAATTGTATTATAAAAAATAAAGACATTAGATAACTGGGATTTTTGGTTACCCAGCTAGACTCCAGGTTTTTAGCCATTCATCAAAATGTTATGCACTACATGAGATAAAGTACAAGATCTTATGGTGTGGCTTCTAATCATATTGGAAGTAATTTCACTTCACACATTCCTTCTCATTCTTCAATTTTAAAAAAAACACGTGTGAACCTGGTAAGAAAGTAACTGTCATACACTAAATCATGGTTTCTGAAAACGGAGGTTAGTGGATCCATAATATAGACAGATTACTGTGAATCTCTGAATCTCTTGTAATTGTATAGGAAACTTTGTGTTTGTGTTGCATGTGCATATGTGAATTTTCCTAGAGAGAAGGGACTGTTCCTCCCTTAACTATCCAAGGGTCACCTTTCCTTAAAAAGAGTAAGAGCCCATTAACCCTTTCCTTTTACTATAACCATTTCAATACATGATGCTTTTATTCTGTCTATTAGCTTACTTATTATCCAACTAATATTTATTGAGTGAAAAGAGTCACAAAGTTGGTAAATTTAAAAGGACACCTTTATTTCTAAGGCAGTTACAACCTGCAGGCAGGAAGCAAAGTCTCAGGCTAAACTAGAGAACCTCGCTTCAGGGAGAAAGAAGAAGAGACAGGTAAATATGCTAAATGGAACAGCAGGGTGTACATATTTAACAGGATATGAGAAAAGTTTATGAATATTCATGAAGAAGACCCACGCATGGCTCTGGACAGCCAACTGATCTAAGCCAAGGGGTCTTTGAGCCTTTCATTCCCTCAAGCTGGCTTTTGAGAAAATCTAGTCGTAATTAGTAAGGGGAAGGGGGCTGGAAGCAAATGGGATGTGACCAGACTCCCATCCCACCATGGCCAGTGATATAGTTTGGCTCTGTGTCCCCACCCAAATGTCATATGGAACTGTAATTCCCCATGTTGCGGGAGGGACCTGGTGGGAGTTGATTGGATCATCGGGGCGGATTTCCCCCTTGCTGTCCTCCTGGTAGTAGTGATTTCTCACAAGAGCTGATGGTTTTAAGTGTGTGGCACTTCCCCCTTTGCTCTCTCTCTCTCCTGCCACCGTGTGAAGATGTGCTTGCTTCCCCATCATCCTTCTGCCATGATTGCAAGTTTCCTGAGGCCTCCCAGTCATGCTTCCTGTACAGCTGTGGAACTGTGAGTCAATTAAACCTCTTTTATTCATTAATTACCCAGTCTCAGGTAGTTCTTTATAGCATTGTGAAAACGAACTAATACAGCCAGGAACTTACAATTGGGGGTCTTTTAGCCAAAGGAGGGCCTGTTAATCTGCCAGAGAGGTTAAGGACTTTCATTTCAGTCTCAACTGACTATGTAGGATCCACTGGTAGGTAAGATACATATATCCCCTGTCTTAGGGGTTTCTTGGGCTAATTTGGAAGTGCAGATGGAAAGAAATACTATGGAACAATTTCCATTTACTAAGCAAACAGATAGGACTTTCTACCTCAGACCAGGGTAGCAGGGAATGATTCCTGAGCAATATCTGATAGTCTCAAACTATTAAAGCTACTATCCTTAATGATCCACAAATTATCCCATCTTCAACCCCTTCAGGTTGGCTCCTCAGTCCTTTTGACAAAATCCCAGCAGGCTTTGCAAGTATTCTTGATTTCTTGAATGGCAAGATGTTCTGGTCTTATCTTGTGCATTTCCTGCCCCAGACCTGGAATTAGCCATCCTTAAAGGGGCACTGGCAATGATATTTATTTACCAGGCTCTGTCACTCAGGCTGGAGTGCAATGGTGCCATGTTTGCTCACTGCAACCTCCACCTCCTGGGTTCGAGCTATTCTCCTGCCTCAGTCTCCCAAGTAGCTGGGACTAAAGGCATATACCACCATGCCTGGCTAATTTTTGTATTTGTAGTACAAACTCCCGACCTCAAGTGATCTGCCCGCCTCGGCCTCCCAAAGTACTGAGATTACAGGCATGAGCCACCACACCCAGCCGGCAATGATGTTTAGATACCACAGTCTAGATGCTAGGGATTCAAAACTCAATATTTTAAAATTACAACAGGAAACTCAAATTTTGTACATGGGAGGTTTAGTTTCCAAAATCTTAGAGTGAGATAAAGATGGTGTTATAGGACGCAGCATGAAATAACAGGAAGGAAGTGGATGGATGTAAATCCACACTTAAAGTCCACCAGCTTAGGATCCCTCAGCCTCTCTTAGGCTGACTCCATATGTCCAAATGGAGACACCATTACCTCCTTTAGGATCATGCTTGGGATTAAATGAGGAGATGTCATTACAGCAGCAGGCACTTCTTATATGACTCAATATACCATATTTCATTGAACTTGAAAGGCCATAGATTATGAAATGCCCCTCGACTTCCTTGGCCTGGCATTGCTATTAGAATAAAGGCCATGCCCTGACCATCCCCCTAGAGCCCCGTGTGGCCACCCAGCACCTTCAGCCTCACATCCCAGAACCATCCTGATGGTCTAGGGTCCAGCCTCCCTGGCTACTCCCAGTTCCAGGCCTCTGCACAGACTGTTCTCTCTGCTGAGAGCATTCTTCCTAGGGGTCACTCTTCTCCTTGTTCAGATTTCACTTAAAATCACTCTATCTAGCACAGAAAAGAAAGTATTTTTTTGTTTTTATCCCCTCTGAATGTGGACCTCTAAACCCGTGATATAAGAGGTTGTTTTTTAACCTGAGTTACCAGATAATTTCTTTCCACATTCATCTAAATATAATACTCTGACTAAAACCTCTGTTTAGAACTTAAAAATTTTAAAAGTCAAACTGCGCATAAGTGCCTGTTAGAAAGTGCCAACTGCCTGAATATTCCAAAGCCTTTCTTTAAAGCATTATCAATTACATCAATGAAATATCATTTTTAGCATAGCAGTGGAAATTTCAGAAACCAAGATTATTTACTTTCCCAAACTTTGGTAACAGCATTAGGCCATTTTTTAAACAATGATGAAAGCAATTACAAAATGTTCTTATGGAAGTTAATCTAGAACCATCTCTAAAATGGTCACAAATCATGCAAGCTCCAGAATTATATGTCACAGAGAGCAAATACTGATTCCTCTCCTTATTAGCTGTGGGTCCAAGGGAAAACTACTTAGCCTATCTGGACATCAGTTTTCATCAGTGTTAAAAACTGAGGATAACAATAATTCTTATCTTATAAAATCGTCATAAGGATTAAGTAAAATAATGCAGGCAAAGCAAATAGAACATTGCCCAGGACTTCTGCTTCCAACCAAGAGGGAACAACAGGCTGATTTACCCTCCTGGCTAAAACAGCAAAAATCCACACAAAACATGTAAAAGAAAAATTCTAAGACACTGACATCAGACAACAAAGAAAGTTAGCCCCTGAGGGACAAGGAACAAACCAGGGGAGCCCTGATACTGCCCAGCTGACTGCCTGGAGAGAGTTCCGGCCATGACATGCTAAGGGGAAACCCAGGCAGAGAGCCAGTAGACACCTGAGTTGAGAAGAGGAAGCTGAGATTTTGCATAGACCAAGAAGGCTAGCATTGGCAGAGGTGGAAAGGAGAGGGAACTAAAGAAATCCACAGATGGTCTCGCTCATGTGTTTGAGGACTGATAAGTGCAGCATGGCTGGGCAAAATGCCATCTGAAAGAAACGGAGGTAAGAGTACCCTACTCCCAAATGGGCTGGGAATGGCATCTGTCCCCACCAGCCAGAGTGGAAAAAATCACAACTCACCAGGAATTGGACCAAGTACTCAAAAGGTTATTAATTCCTTAGTCGGAAACAATTATCCCTAAATTGAGCACTATCTGGCCCCACCTAAAACTTAAAAGCAATACCCAATGGAATCAAACTGTTTCCAAGTAATTCAACCGCATTGAAGAACAAAGCTCAGAATATTAGAGGAGTTTAAAATATCCAGTATCCAACAAGACAAAATTCACAATGTCTGGCATCTAATTAAAAATTGTCAGTCACACAAAGAAGAAAGAAAAATCTAAAATGATGAGCAAATCAATAAATCAAAACCAACAACTGACATATATGTTAAAATTAACAAGGACACTAAAACAGTTAAAATAACTATATTCCATATGTTCAAAAAGTTAAGCGGAGATATGGAAGATATTTTAAAAGATCCAAATTAAATTTCTAGAAATGAAAACTGCAATGTCTGAGATAAAAATGTACTTGATGGGATTAATGCCAGGATAGACATTGTTTAAGAAAATATTAATGAACTTGAAAACAGAAATAAAAATTATTCAAAACAAAACTGAGGGAAAAGAGTTTTAAAATAGTGAACAGAGCATCATTGAGCTGTGGGACAACTTCAAAAGGTTCCTCTGTAAGTAAGTGGAGTTCTAAGAGAAGGTGGTAGAATAGAAAAAGTATTTGAAGAAATATCTGGAAAAAAATCCAGATTTAATGAAAACTATAAATTTACATGCAGATTCAAGAAGCACAACAAAACTCAAGGTAAAAAATGAAGAAACTAGAGCAAGACATATTATCATCAAATTGCTCAAAATCACTGATAAAGAGAAAATTCTTTAAAGCAGCCAGAGAAAAAAGAGAAACATTTTATAAAGGAGCAAAGATAAGTATGATAGCAGGCTTCTCGCTAGAAGCAATGCAAGCAAGAAGACAGTGGAATGACATCTTTAAAATACTGAAACAAAAAACTGTTAATATAGAATCCTACATCCAGAAAAGGAAAAAAATTAAAACTTTCAAAGATGAAGGTGAAATAAAGGTGTTTTAAGACCTACAAAAGCTGAAATAATTCATCGCCAGCAGGTTTACACTACAAGAAATGATAAAAGGAAGCTTTTAAGATAGTCAATTCATCAAGAGAACATTATAGTCCTAATTATTTGTGGACTTAGTAACAGAGTTTCACATTATATGAAACAAAAACTAATAAGCTGGACCTCATTAGCATTTAAGGCCTTTCCCTTGTGAAAAGCACTGTTTTTTTGTTTGTTTGTTTGTTTTTTTTTTTTTTTGAGACGGAGTCTTGCTCTGTCGCCCAGGCTGGAGTGCAGTGGCCAGATCTCAGCTCACTGCAAGCTCTGCCTCCCGGGTTCACACCATTCTCCTGCCTCAGCCTCCCGAGTAGCTGGGACTACAGGCGCCCGCCACCTCGCCCGGCTAATTTTTTGTATTTTTTTTTTTAGTAGAGACGGGGTTTCACCGTGTTAGCCAGGATGGTCTCGATCTCCTGACCTCATGATCCACCCGTCTCGGCCTCCCAAAGTGCTGGGATTACAGGCTTGAGCCACCGTGCCCGGCCGAAAAGCACTGTTAAGAGAATAACAAGTTAAGCCACAGACTGAGAGAAAATATTTTCAAAATACATATTTGATAAAGGACTTGTATCCAAAGTATACAAAGAACACTTAAAACTCATCAATAAGTAAATGAAAACGCCAGTTTTTAAAATAGGCAAAAGAACGAAACATTTCACCAAAGAAGATATTCAGATGACAAATAAACATCAAAAAGCTATTCCACATCATCCTTCACTTGGGAAATGCAAATTAAAACAACAATCACCACACACATAATAAAATGTTCTAAACCCAAAAAAGACTAACAATACTAATTTTTGGTGAGGATGTGGAGCAACAAAAACTTCAATTAATTACTGGTGGGAATGCAAATGATACAGCCACTGTAAAAGACAGTTTGGCCGTTTCTTGTAAATTAAACAGTCTTATTATACAATCCAGCAATTATCCTTCTGTTCGCCTTCCAAAAATGTGCACACACATGTTTTAGAAGCTTTATCCATAATTGCCAAAAATTGGAAGCAACTAAGATGTTCTTTAGCAGGTGAATGGATAAACTGTAGTACAAACACACAATGGAATACTATTCACTGATGAAAAGAAGTGAATATCAATCTCCACAACAAACAACATGAGTGAAACTTAAGTGCATATCACTGAGTGAAAAAAGCCAGTCTGAAAATGCTTCATGATTCCATTTACCTGATGATATAGTTTGACTGTGTTCCCACCCAAATCTCATCCTGAATTGTAGCTCCCATAAGTCCCACATGTTGTGGGAGGGACACAGTGGGAGATAATTGAATCATGGAAGCAGTTTTCCCCACACTGTTCTTGTGGTAGTGAATAAGTCTCACGAGATCTGATGGTTATATAAGGGGAAACCTCTTTTGCTTGGCTTTCATTTTTCTCCCATGTCTGTTGCCATGTAAGATGTGCCTTTTGCCTTCCGCCATGATTATGAGGCCTCTCCAGTTACATGGAACTGTGAGTCCATTAAACCTCTTTTTCTTTAAAAAAAAAAAATATGGTCTGCTGTGTGTTTTATCAGAAGCATGAAAAAGGACTAATAAACCTGACATTGTGGAAAAGGCAACTGTATAGATTGGAAAAATAAATTAGTGATTTCAGGTGGTTTGCAGAAGATTGGGGTTGGTGTTGGAAGGTAAAGTACAGGAATATTTTTAGGTGGAAAGAGTATTCTGTGTGATACTGTAAGTGATGGCTCAATGGCTCTACTCATTTTTCAAAATCATAGAACTTTAGAGCACAGAGTGAACATTCATGTATGCAATTCTTTTTTTTTTTTTTTTAGACGGAGTTTCGCTCTTTTTGCCCAGGATAGAGTCTCACTGCAACCTCCGCCTACCGGGTTAAAGTGACTCTCCAGCCTCAACCTCCCGAGTAGCTGGGATAACAGGCGCCTGCCACCATGCTTGGCTAATTTTTTGTACTTTTAGTAGAGATGGGGTTTCATCATGCTACCCAGAATCGTCTCTATCTCTTGATCTCGTGATCTGCCCACCTCGGCCTCCCAAAGTGCTGGGATTATAGGCATAAGCTACCACGCCCAGCCACAATTCTTTAAAAACATATTTAGGAGATCCGGGGCTCCCAGGATGAAATATAGAATCACGACAGGGTGACAAAAGAATCTAACTACTTGATACATCTACAAAGCAACTTCATTGAGATTCATCAGTGAAACGGGTGGAGGAAAAAGTGGTGCTCGCCTAAGTTACTTTAGAAATGAATGGGGACTATAAGACTAAAGGTAGAAGAAACTGTCTGTAGTCTATACTCTAGCTGTTAAGGCTGCCTCCCATGTGAGCAAGGGTTAATGATTCTGACACTGCTGTGCATGTACACTGGACAATTAAGTAAATGGATGGCAGATGGTAGGAGTAGGTTCCAAACTGTGGGGTCAAGAGGCTGTAGACAAGCAAAGGGGAAGGCACTATGTTCTACATGGTAATGGTGAGAGTTGGAGACACCAATATGAACTCATATTCAGCTTAATATAGATGCAGGTTGTTTCATATAGAAATATTTCTACATAGGTGTTTAAATATGTTAGCATATACACCCATATTTCCTTACTCTGTAACTGAGCGAGTTTAGAAGCAATGATATCCCACTAGCACCATGCACACCTAGCAACCAGACCTTGGTTTTAAATGCTGTTCTCCAATAAAAGAAACCAGAGTTCTTTGGAGAGATGGCTGATTCTAGGTATGAGGTAAGAAATACACAGTATGAGCCAGGAACACCTTGTTTTGCAAGAAAGTCAGGAAGTACAAACAACAACAACAATAAACCCACAGTGATGGACTATGGCAGGGGAATACCAGCACTAACAGAAAGAGCTCCCAATGGCAAACATCAGAGCAATTTGAGCAACAGAATAAATATCCCCAAATGTAAAGCAAATATCCATGATTCCCCAATGATACAAATCAAGGATTGACTAAATAAATACATGGAAAATAATAGATAGATCTCTAATGCAGAAGAATTCTAAGTAATTTATGTATATACCGACTCCTTACACAGGTGGGCATAACTCCCCACCTGTTAAGTGTGGCTGCACAGAGGGACTTCCCTCCAAAGAGTACAGCATGGAAAGGCTGGGGGAAGTAAGTTTGCAGGGGAGAAACCTGGCAAACACTTCCTCAGCCAGGTGATCAAGGTTCACATCAGAAGTGATGTCATGTTGAGAATATGTGCCCTTGATATGATGTGATGAGAATGGTGCTTTACCTCCAAGCTGTCTGCCCCCAAGATCCATAACACCAGTCTAATCATGAGAAAAACAGTCCTCAAAACTGCCAGTGTCATCTAAAAAGGGAAGTCTGAGAAACGGTGAGTGAAGAGTAGCCTCAAAGGCAAGGCAAGTGAATGCAATGTGGGGTCCCAGATGGGATGCTGGGATAGAAAAGAGACGTGAAACTAAGGAGATCTTAACCAAGTATCAATTTTCAGTGAGAAATACCTAGGTGTTGGATTATCCATTGTGACAGATGTGAGCAATAGAGGAAGCTGGGTGCAAGGGATGCAGGCATCATCTGTGCTCTCTTTGCAAGTTTTCTATAAATTTAAACTACTCTTCTAAAATAAAAAAGTATATTAAAATAATAATTATCTTTTAAAGGTCATGCTGAGCATGTTATTTATGTATTGCCACTCTTTTCAAGTATCTATTTTACTGTCAGTGAGACTCTCACACTGAAGTCTTGACTCTCTTGAGAAGAGGTTGTACCCTAATGATCAACCCAGCAGCAGACAAGGATTCTGAAGGACCCTCAGCTTGCATAGTTTTAGAGATTGCACATTTTTTGAAAATCAAAATATACTGTTATACATACAAAGTTAGGAGCCTTGGGAGAGCCTCACTTTCAGCAAAAGGACCCAGACGCTGTATTTCCTCAGCTTCAGGGTCCTCACCTCTGACTCAGCTTGGAGAAACATTTCTTACCCTCCTTTAGCAGTCAGTTCACAGGGTTAGGAAATTTATCATTTCTGAGAATTGAGTATAAGTTGCAGGAATTTCACCCAGGTAGACTTATAGATCCTACAAAAGGGGAAGATGTTGTCAGAAAACACAGCAGGTGAGAACGCAGGCTGAAGACTAGAACAAGAGGCAACACGCTCGTTCAAATCCGTCATCCTGCAAAAATCATCCCCGGAGGTAACCCGAGGACCAGCTGACAAAATGATACCCTTAGGATTGCCTCACATCATAATTCTGGGACCTAAAAATCGCTAAAAACATTTCCCATAGCTCTCTAGGCGAAGTGGAATACTTTCATATACTGATGAAGTATCTCTGGGTGTCAAGCAGGGCTTTGGGAGTTGAGGGAAATGAAGACTCGCCCAGCTCAGTCCCAGGCGCACCCCCGACCGCCTTGCAGGTCTAAACACGCGTGTGGAGCCCGCGCGTCTTGCGCTGGCCCAGCTGAGCCTGCAGAGTCGCTGTGGGCCGCCCGGTCAGAGCGCACGGGTAATTAGCTGCAGCTAAGCCCGGCGCCCAGCATGTTGGAGCAGGTTGGCATCCTGTGTTTAAGATGCACCTGTTTACGATTAGCCGCAATGGGTTCCACACCCCACGCCTCATTTCTTGGAGGGAATGAAGAACTTGTTTGAGCAGTGATCGCAAGCTTTTCTCCCTTCCAGTTCCGTGTGCCGTTTCAAACTCGTTCACCTGGTCTGCTTCTAATGTTCTTTTTCTCCAACTCTACTGCAAATTGATTTATGTAAACTGCTAGGTAAAACTAACTAAATACCTCTTCTTTCTTCACTGTGATAGGACGACCCAGCCTCCCTGAATATGTTGAAGCCAAAATCTCACATCTGTCCTGGACTGTGGACCCCAGAAGTCGTGCAGAGCTGCTGCAGGAGTCTCACAGGCCACCCAAGGGGGCACCTCAGCGGTGGTCGACCCACCTTAAGGAGTGAGAGCTAAGCTAGAGACAGAACGTGTCTGCCCTCCAGAATTTCCTCATGGCTCCAGAAAGGGTAAAACGTTCTCAGAACTCCTCCAGTTGAAGACCTGCTCCCATAGCAACCCAGCCTAGGGGATCTCTATAGATCCATACAAACCTACCTAGATCTCAGGTTCAGTGCTTGTACTGAGCAAGTGCATCAGGAAACACCTGCACCTGTCTCCTTTCTCTCCCCTCAGTTGTCCTATCACTGTCCCCGGACAGCCTATCCGTTTTGGGTTCTCTGCCCCACACTGATTAAATTCCAAGGTACTCAGATGGGAGTTTGCCCTGTTGGCCAATGCTGGGGGATTGTGGGCAGACGAAGGAAAAGATGATGGATCACAAGGTCTTTTTAGATCCCTGAAATTAGTCACCTGATTCAACAATAGCAATGAGTCCTAAAATTTCATAGTGCATCAGAGTCATCTGGAAAACTGTCACAGACAGGCAGTTGCCCAGAGATTCTGGTTGATTGATGTTGGAGCTGGGCTGTGTGCCTTTACAATTCTATCTATACCAGAATTTGAGCATCACTGATTTTTAGGTCAGCCAACTCTATCAGGTTCTCCTATGTACCAAGACCCTATGGCATAGGGACTCTACATGGAATTTCTGAGCTTACTTCTCATTCTAGTTACATTCCACTAGGGCCCAGCAAACAGTTCATCTACTCAACACATGTTTATCGAACGCTTACTGGACTATCATGGAATATATATATATATATTTGTGTGTGTGTATATATATATATATGAACTTATTTCAGTGGCGATCGCAACCTTTTCTCTCTTCCAGTTCCATGTGCCATTTCAAATTCGTTCACCTGGTCTGCTTTTAATGTTCTTTTTCTCCAAGTCTGATACATACACACACACACACACACACACACACACACACACACAAGCACATTATATACGTTATATATGTATGATATATAATGTATATATTATCTGATGTGTCTCAAAATTTAAGTTGCTTGCAATTATAGGAAAATGGTTTTCAGTTTTCCACGACTCTGCAATTTCAAAAACTAAAATACCTCCATGTACAACTATTTTAAAGAAATTATAAGTCACTTCTAAGATAAGTTTTTTGACAAAAAGAAAAAAGAGCTTACATCTCAAAATCATATTTACTAAGGATTCCAGGGATACAGAGTACAATATAATGTACAACCAAATAATATTCGTTGAATCCTAGATTTAAGGTATTTCCATTTTCTTTCACCAAGGATTGTTTCTTTCCTCATTTTTTTCATTTCTCAGGTGAACTGCAAAGATTTCTGTTTTTCTTTAACAAGAGGAAGGATCTTGGTTAATTATGTAATACTGTATTTCCTGAATATGGGCACTGTCTTTTAAATATCTCTCTAAGAAAATAAAGCTAGAGAGAATTCCAATGCAGAGTGTGGGAAGCTCTGCTGAAGTCTGTCCTGAGGTGTCTCTTAGCTGATGAAAGGATTTTCCTCTGTTCTCGCTGAAGGCATGGCATTCTTCTAGACTTGCATATTCATCACGTTCACCCAAGACTTCCTTTGCTGGTGCCGATCGCAGTGTACATGGAAGGCTCCTGTCTTTGGTGAGAGTTTACTCCAGGCTCTCTTGGCTGCCTCCTGCAGACTTTGTCACTGTGCCAAGGGCTTTAGCTCTGGATTTCTGTGACTCTTTCAGACAGATTCCTTTTATCTCCATTTTGCTCTAAGTTTCCAAATGCCTGTGCCACTTGGGTTATTTCACAGATGCTCAGTGAAGAAAATGAAAAAGGGAATTCAAAAATACCATCTGACCCAAAGTGAAATTGTCAGCTTTTAAAGAAAGAAAGGTGATTTGATGTGCTGCGTGGCATAAACAGAAGTTGAACATGATGTTGGACATCTTGTATTATGCTGATCTTAAGCAAAAACCGTCCCAAACTGAAAATGGAGTAAGCATCCAGAGACCATGCTCTGTGATGACTGAAGGCTCCGCGTCTGTGCTCTCCAATAGGGAGCCACTCATCACATCAGCTACTGAGCACTTAAGACGTGGCCAGTGTGACTGAGGAACTCAAGTGTCAGTATTATTTGATATGAATTAATTTGGCTGTAAATTGCCATCTGCGGCTAGTGACCATTGCACTGTATGGCGAAGCTCTAGATCTGGTCTAGAAGGAGTCTGAGGTCCTGTGAAGCACTTGGCACTACGTCAGAATGAAGCATCCTGTCTAGGATATCCCCAGAGTCAGCACCAGCAGCTCAGCTCCACCCCGGCCACTGTGGAGGTGACGCAGTGGTGAGCGGCATGTGACCCCTCTCCTTCCTGAGGACAGAAAAGCCCAGCTGTGTGGCTTCCTCGCCTCACCTGAGCAGAATGTGGGAAGTGGATCCCCCACCGTCTCCACTGGGGACCCTCAGCCAGAAAGAGTACCCATGCTGGAGAGTATTGGAGTTAAGTCAATCTGGAAGTTATTTTCTACTTATCTATTTAAGAGATTCAAAAACTAGTGTTTCCTTGAGAATGATGTCATCAAGCACAAGATAATGAGGAAGACTGCCTAATTCAGGGGAAAAAAATGGAGAGATAAAACCCCACATTGCAATCACATGTAATTGGGTGAAAGCAAAGGTTCCTATTCTCTGCTGATCCCCCGACAGATCTCTCCTTTAGATGCTCTGCTTACATTATCTCATTTAAAACCTGCTACAATAAAATAAGTTACCATGTATGTAGTAATCATTTACTAAAGGCCAGGTACGTTGCTAAATGCTTCCTGTGAATAAATTTACTTTTAATTTTCACAACAAACCTAGAAAGTAGTTAATAACTTGGTTTTTGTTGTTGTTGTTTGTTTGTTTACAGATGAGGAAACAGGCTAAAAAGCATAAGTTGGATTCAAGCCAAACAGATCTAGTTGCAAAGCCCCTAGGAACTCTGTCACAATCTTCTACTTTTATTGTCTTAGCTTTTGATTCACAGAACCTTTTGCCTAACTAAATGAATAGTAACCTATAGGCTTGCAACAGCTATAGATACGGATAGATGTAGATCTAGATATATAGCATGCTCATGCTTATGAAAATCTGATTTTAAAACAATAAACTTACAAATCGGGGCAAAGGATTGGAATGACAATTAATTCCTGACTTCATATAATGCTTCATCACAGGGTTTCACATAGAGGATATCCAACATCCTATATTCTCTCTTCTTTGGGAACATTTTAAAAAAATAAATAAATGCCGGGGCTGGGCACAGTGGCTCACACCTGTAATCCCAGCACTTTGGGAGGCCAAGGCAAGCAGATCACCTGAGATCAGGAGTTCGAGACCAGCAGCCTGGCTAACATGGTGAAACCCTGTCTCTACTAAAATACAAAAATTGGCCTGTAATCCCAGCTACTACGGAAGCTGGGGCAGGAGAATCACTTGAACCCAGGAAGTGGAGGCTGCAGTGAGCTGAGACTGTGCCACTGCACTCCAGCCTAGGCAACAGAGCCAGACTCTGTCTCAAAATAAATAAATAAAAAAAATAAAACAAGTAAACGTTGGAGAACATACTGATGGAATAGGATGGGTTCTTAATAGATTCCATGGAATTTTGTGGTTATTGCTCCACCATTTTAGAAAAGCTTGTGCCAGTTCTTGATGACAAAGGACACATGTTTACAACCGATTCTGTGTCTGGTGGTCCGGCCCAAGCCTTTCAGGTTGCTCATTTGTGTACACACACTTTCAAATCCCTCCTTCACTCTGCTACTAATTGCTACTACTAGAGTCAGCCTGTCTCCCCACTGATTGGGGGGAATTCTGAATTTCTTTTCATTGCCACAGTTCATTACAACACCTGAGATACAGCAAGCACCGAAAAAAATGTTTTGTGAATAAACAAATTTATAGAAAATAAGTTAATAGATATAAAATACATTTTAAATTATGGCCAACCATAAAGCCAAGCCTGGAAGTAGACAGTTCAGGTGAACGTTCCCATGCACGTTTCTTTCCAGTGTCTTTCAGGTTGTACAGGAGAGTCAGAGTCAGTGTGGAGCAGGCATCTCCCAGTGTGTTCAACTTAGCTGATGGCCTCAGCATCATTTCCACACTAGCCTTGCCCTTTGAATAATGACCAGGCGAATGCTGGGCCATGTGCAGTTGTTCTTTTCCAGTTCCTTAATTATGGCTAGGTTAATATTAGTTCAGAAAAAAAATAGGAGCTGACCTCAACCTTCCTCTAAGCTTCAAATATTACCTAAAGGAAAATTATAGATGTTTTATTAAAGATATGAGAGCTCTGCAGGACAGATACTCCCTTTGAGGGTCCTGGAATGACAGCATGGGTGCAACTCAGCAGGAGGACAGTGCTAACCAGTGTGCTCTTTCCGTGGACACAGCACACGACCTCCTGGCAGCCTAGGCCCCCTTCCCTGAGGTCCCTGGAGTTGTTTGACAGGGCATTCTCATAAACATTTATTAAAGGGAAAAACCCCAAGGGTGGAGGGTGAAGAAATGCATGCCTTAAAACTGGTTTGAAATAAGCAAAAAAACTCTACCCTAAGTCATCATGGGAATGCTGCAAGGTTAATGGAAGAGAGAAAAAAGGAAGGAACTGCCTGTGTCTGGGTAACTGGGTGTTATATTTAATATATTAGTGATGGGACTGACTATGCAGTGGCCTGTCTGTGAAGCTGGCTGTCCGGCAAAATTGTTTTGGTTAGCAACAATTCCGGGAGATGTGAGATATTCCAGATGGTCTCAACGGCCCAGGACGCGAGGTGGAGTGTGAGTGTGAGACGCACTCTGGGTCTTGCACGCTCAAGAGGCAGCAGTGCCCTCTTTCCCGTGCAAGCCCCAGGGCCCTCCTGTTGCCCTCACTCTGGAGGCACCCAGAGCCGCCCCACCACTCCTCTGTGGTCTCCTACCCACCAGCTACCTTTCCCCGCCCCACTGGAGAGGCAGAGGGCAGGGCTTGGACAACCTGGTGTCTGACTTAGAATCAGCAAGTCCAGAGCAAGGCAACCTCAGATGAGGCACCCTCTAGACACGAGTGAAGGTCAAGGAAATCACCAAATGATGGAATGATGTCTTCACGAGTTCCAGGCACTTCCAGGAAGGGTGCAAGAGAAATGTGACTGGATTCTAAATACACTAAAGAAACACTCAGTAGTTTATGAATGAGAGATTCATCATGGAAGTCTGAGTGCTTCTCTAATGCCATATACGCATAGAAGAGATTATGAGTGTTTCTGTAAGGCCATATTTTCATAGAATATTTTGCAAGTGTTTTTGTACTGTCATATATAGATAATATATATGTATTTCTTGCATTGCATGCCTGTATATAATATATTGTATTTCTGTAAAAAAAAATTTACATATATATACAGATGCACACACACTTCTCCAGAGTGCATCACATCCAGGCTTTCATTTTACTTTCCATTTGATAATCTGAAGCCCATAGAGGCTAACGATTTAGAATAGTCTCAGTGTTAGACAATAACAAATCCAGGATGGATTTTACCATCCATTCTTTTCTGAACCACACTACCAAGAGCTTAAGTTACTATATATATTTAGAAAACATCTCCAAACTAAGCTGAGAAGTTTTAGAGTCTAGAAAAAAAATACATGGTAGCATGTACATGTGTTTCTTCATGACACCTCCTAAGACTGAAGTGTTCAAACCACATTGTTAAGAGAACATAGATTCCCATCCAACCCAAACCTCTCCAGTTTCCTCCTCCAGTTCAGGTTTCAGCTCCTTGGGGAGCTGGAAGAGAAAGCAAGCTGGGGATCTGCTCCTTCCTCTCTGATCACCTGCCAGTCATCCTCTGCCCACACCAGCAGCCACAACTGCAGAACCACAAGGCAATGTCATATTTACTGAGCCAGCTCAAGACAGTGCCTCCACTCCAGGCAGCAGCCTGCCTCCACATGGTCTCCCTCCCTCCTCCCTCCCTTCCTTTTTTCCCTAAGCACTGAGAACTTGCCATATACCAGATTTGAGATTAGGTGCAGAGATACAGCCACGAATAAAGCAAATATAATCCTTGTATTTGGGGAGTTTCAATGCCAGATGAATCACATGTAAAAAGATGGTCAGGGCTGGGTACAGTGGCTCATGTCTGTAATCTTAGGGCTTTGGGAGGCCGAGGCAGAAGGATGGTTTGAGTCCAGGAGTTTGAGACAAGCCTGGGCATCATAGCAAGACCCCATCACTACAAAAAAATAACTAAAAAAAAAACAATTAGTGGGGTGTGGTGACATGAGCCTGTAGTCCCAGCTACACAGGAGACTAAGGTGGGAAGATCGCTTGAGCCTAGGAGATTGAGGCTGCAGTGAGCCGTGTTTGTCCCACTGCTCTCCAGCCTGGGCGACAGAGACTCTGTCTCCAAAAAAAAAAAAAAATGATCAAGTGAACGATGAATCTAAACTGTCATACATTTCATAAAGAAGTATGCAGGGCTATGATGGGACTGTGCCCAGGCAGCCTTCCCCGTGGAGGTGATGCAGTGATATGGGACGGCCTCCCAATGTCCCACAGTCCAGCACCATGCAGCTGACCCCCTGCGCCCTGAGAAATGCCCTGGCTCTGCATCGTCCCTGGAGGTGCCCACTGAGCACCTAGAATGGGACCGGTGTGACGGAAGCACTGGAGTTGTATCTTATTTTGGCTGTTGTGGTGGACAAGGTAGCCTTCAGTGCTCGGGCAGAATAGAAAGAACCAGCTGGAAATGAAACCTGGGGGATGGGGGATGAGGGAAAGGGCCAAGAGGACAGCCAAGAGGAAAAAGTGGTGTTGGAGCAACCATGGGCGTCCTGGTAGAAAGGAGGTCATCATCATTAGGGTGATTTCCAAACAAATTCATTTCCAAACATTCTGGAAATGAACACTTTTCTGGAACATCTAAAGCCATTTCACTTAAAATGACTTGAGGATTCAACTTGTTCATTGAACAAACTATTGAGTGCTCCTGCAGATCTTGGGCTTGGAGGTGCAAAGCCACCCAAGACAGACACATTCTCTGTTTTCCGCACAGACCTTCATATCCATGAAAATTCAGGCACGCACTTCCCATCATACCGCGGTGAAACAAATATTATGAAAGGGGAAACTCTTTCTGGAAAAGTGGAAACGTATTTGTTTATGAAAATGGCAAGCTGTTAAGGTAGTCCTAGCATAGTTCTACACAGCCATGCAGCAATCCACTCTAAGTATCTGTTCTGGAGGGGCGGGGATTCAATGAAGAAAGTGGAGAGGACCCCAGGCATGATGTGTGGGAATATTCAATACAGTGTTCTTTATTTGGGTGAGCCATTGTGAACAATAGAAAGGTGGTCTTCGGAATGAAGATGCAGATGATTTGATGCAGTGGAGCACTATGCAACCATTCACCATCCAGAACAGTAGCTCACAGGTGCAGGTGCGTGGTATCAGCAAGCCTTTACAGCGGTTAACAGAGTTCATAGAATAGCAATGATGTAACAACAGTCTCCTATCATTCAGTTGCCATTTGACAGAGGACCCTGAAGCTGGCAGTGGAGGGAGTGGGAGCTCAGGCTGCATGATGAAATCATCATGGAACCAGAGATTTGAACGGTTACCCTGCCTCCTCTCATGATTGTAAAAAGTATCTAATGGCACGAGGAAATGCTTGTACCATGATGTAAATGAAAAAAAAGTGGGTACAGAACAACATGATTCCCCATTTGTAGTTAGACACTCCCTTAACCAGAAGTAAATATTCCAAAATGTTCATCATGGTCTATATGTCATGGGAGCAGTGATTTTGAATTCATTTTTTATGCTTCTTTTCCTAAATTTTCAACAGTGCTACTTTCACAATCAAAGAAATTAACAGCACCAAAATTTGTCCAGAAAGGAAAAGAAGTTTATTCACCATTTAATTTTTATTCCTGTGCCCAAGAATCTTTGCATGTTAAAGAATCTGTAAACTTTAAAGTAGAATACAAACTTCAGTTATTTTATGACTCACTTTGTGCTTTGATTTCAGTAAGTCGCTTTATCCTTGAGTGTTCTGTAAACCTTTCTGATCCTCTCATCTTGCTGGAGAAGATTGTTTCCTGTCTTTGAGTACATTTTAGAAATAGATATAAAAACCATAAATTATTTCAAAATAATGAATTTATTGAGATTTCTTTATACTTATTTCTTTCTGGTCAAAAGTCCTTTATAAACTAGTTGCTACAGAATCACTTTCAGAATTGTCTTCCAAAAACCCCTGTGCATTTTCCCCTTGTAAGAGTTTGGCACCAAACCTCAGTTCTCCGGAAGTTATTTTGTTCCTTCCAACATATTTTAGAATGTGCAAACTTTAGTCCAGCTAATAAAAAATTGTTTAATAACTTGAATCAACTAAAAAAACCCCTCAATTCTCACGCATGCATCCTCCCCATCAGATACTGTCATTGTACGCACCCTCCCGGCTGAGTCCTGCTGTGTCATGACCTTGAAGAAGGTCGGTTCTGGATGAAGACCCCTGATGTTCCACCCAAGGAGTCGGCGCCATCCACAGCGTTGGTCTGGAGCTGCCTGTCATCTGATATTCCCTGGCCCTTATTGCAAATGCTCCTGAAACCTCTCTAGAACTAGTGACCATCGTGCCCTTATTGGTGTCAAACACACCACGGAGTTCAGCAGGTGACAAGAGTGCCACAGAGCCGATGACAAGAGCGCAGAAGGATGCCAGAGGGTGTGGGTCCTGCTGTCCCCACCCTGCCCCTGGGTGCTTCTTGTCAGGCTGGTGCTGGCTTCTGCCTGGGCTTGGGGTTGCTCGAGCTACAGCCCTCGGCAAGCACCCTTTGCAGCCAGTGTAGACACCTGGTCACTCCGTCATCATCACGTTCTTTTCCTTTTCTTCCCCAATATATACAAATTAAACATTTTTGTAATCCAACTTCCAGAGCTGTTTGAAAGGTGGTGAGTGGGCACATGCTCACATACACACGCACATGCATATGTACACATGCACACACACACAGACCTCACATATCCTTGGGTTGCAAACTCCAAGTCATATGCACTTGGACTCTGGCTCCCTTTTCTTTGCCAAGATTCATATTATTGAGCAAGCGAGAAGAGTTGGGCCAAAACAAATCAAGTGATTCCACAGGCACATTGTGAGGTGCAGAGCTAGCACTTTTGATATTGTGTAATTAAGGCTATAACAAACATCACATAGGGAATTAGCCTCCAGATTGTGGTAGAAATAAATCTGCTTGGCTTTGAAAAGTTTTCCTTAAAAAGAAATATTTTGGTTCCAGTATCTGTGCAAGAGAGAGCAAGCTTGCTGTCCTTGACACAGGAAGTAGATAACACCTGTCAGTAGAATTCAAACCACCTGCTCGAGGGCCTCCGGGAACTGAGCCCACAGCTGGCCTCAGGCTCTCCCCTTACAGGCCGCACCTCGGGCTACAGAGGAGCTTCAGAGTGGGCAAAATCCTTTACATTAAGCACAGAAGACCCCAGCTATATAAATCATCACAAGTTGTGGAAATTCCCCCAGGGATAAGGAAAGGTTATACTCCCGTCTTCAGGATTGCATGCTGCCAAACGCAATTTGGTATTTTACAGTCTTCACAGTCTACACAGTGTCCTCGTTCCCTGTAAAAAACACAGTAGTAAAACACAAGTCCTAGTACACTGTGTCTGTTCTTCAGAAAGCAAAGCCATTGGAGCCTTTACCCTCAGACTCATGGACAAAAGATTAACCGCAAGGCCAGAAGGAACAGCCTCGCCTGGATTTCTCTACTCCGCCATGAGGCTGCTCTGTGTTATTCTTGGGAAAGCCCTTCCTGGCCTAACAAATATCAGTGCTTAACAGACTTATGCCATAAGCATTTCTTGTTCTGTTATTTTAAAATATTTAATGAATTCTGGAGTCTGAAGGAGTCAGCAGGCCTGGCACTGGAGTCGTACCCTCCACATGCATTTTTGCCATGGAAACCCTGAGATGCCCAGCGTAATTCATTCCAAAGTCTTCTTTTTTTAGAACTTCTGAGATGAAATTTAAGTCAGCTATTGACAACCTGAGCCTAGCAAGAAAGAAAGTTGGAAAGGTAGGCAAATAAACTTAGAGTCAACACTATACGGACCATCTCACTGGGACAGGGATGGGAGAGTTTATTCCTCATGATCACACTTCCCTTGTTCCTCCCCTTTATTTGTATCCTAAGAACCACCCATCTCTTTTCATTAATATATAGAAGAAGGATGTATCATTGCAATTGGGACTATTGCAAAAGGATTCTGGAAATGTGAAATCACCTCCTAAATATAAAGATGGGTGCGTGAGGATTTTTGCACACATCACATGAAACGTGATCTAAGTGTGCAGCCAAGCCTCCTCCTCCCATCCGTGTATGAATTCTTTGTGTATGTGTGCCACATGTCAGGCTGCTTACCAAGAAGTGGGTTTTGCTTTCTGAATCACACATGTGGTAGAGGTGCCAACTCTGATGGAAAGAAAACTGGAGAAGCAGCTCGCCCAGCCGATGCCTGTGTTCAGGAACAAGGCCCACAGGCCACCGAGTGCCCCCAGTGCAGAGCCAGGTGTGGCTCAGGAGAGGTCCAAAAACCACCTGATTCACAGCTCTCATGAGTCACAGTCCCTCTGAGGCCCATTACTGTGCCAAACACGAACGGTCTTCCAAGAGTCTGGGAGGGAAATGGAGAGGAATGTGGCATATAAGTGAAAGGCCCAATGGCTTTGCAGACTTTCCTCCTGTCCTCAGTCTCTGACTCGTACACACACCCATGCACATATGCACTCGAAGGCACACTTCATTCACACCCAGACGTGGTCCTGGGAGTGCTCAAGGGTCTCTGATCCTAGGATGTGCATGGAAGCTCGCCTTTCTCGCGTGCAACAAAGGCTCTGCAGAAGGAGAATAATGCCGAGCCTGGAGGGGAGGCAGAGGGAACCCCACACACAGCTACAGCTTGCCCTCTTCTCTGCTCTCTGCGCCCAGCCTGTCCCTCCCACCCACACCCGTGCAGGCCTCTCTCCATCCATCATCTCCTTTCCCTGCTAATCTTCAACCTCTCCTACACCACCAAAGCCTCTCCTCCATGCAGTAAAGTCCATTAATAGTTAAGACCTTGATGGCAACTCTCACTAACTGAACACTTAATGTAGACCAGGTTCTCAAATAAACACTCCATGAGCATTTTCCTCACTGAATCCTGAAGTTGGTTCTATATCAATGCCCATTTTAGAAATGTGTAAACTGAGACTTAGAGTTCTGTAACCTGCACAAAACTGGATACACCTCATTGGTGCTGCACAGGCCCCAAGCTGCCTGAGTTCTCAACTCCATGTTCAGGGTTACCCATAAACATCCCACATCTCAAAACCAAAAACCAGGCTTCCCAGACCAGGCACACTTGGCTCCTAGGGAAGCAGCGATTCTCGGCTGGTCTTCTGGTCTACCTCCCTGGGCTTCAGCCTGCTGTCTCCTTCCTCCAGTGGGCTCCTCTGCCCTCCCTCTGCCAGGGAGGTCCTTCCATGCTTCCTTGGCTCCATCCTCACACCACCTTTCACTGAGCCCACCAATGGGCTGCAGGAATCTGAGAGGAGCCTCGTTCTGTGCCTACGGTTCCCATGTTCTTCAGGCTGACGTCCACACCTTGTGCCACAGCCACCAAATGTCCTTCCTCTCTGCCTTCCAGGAAGATTTACTGAACACCTGCCACAGGCCAGGCACTATGTTGAGTGCTGGGTGTTGAAAGCTGTCCTCACTGAGCCAGGATCTCGTAGGAAGGAAAGGAATGGACAGATGAGGTGACAGACAGCCCTGCCCCAGGGGATTCAAGCCTGGGGCTCTGAAGAGCCTGCCCTGCTTCCTCATGGTCCACAGTGGAAGTGAGGGATGGGGTGGGAGCAAAAGGAAAACTTATGTGTGTTTCTGCTTCTAGTGCATCTCATCCTACAGACCAACTTAAAGATCTGAAATGACATCTGAGCACCTAAATATAAACTTTCCTGAATTCCCAGTGCTATAATAAACTGCCACAAATGCAAGTAATTTGGATTTTAAAATTACATGGAAATTGGAAATTTGATTTTCAAAATCTGTAACTTTTCTTAAAAGCTTTGTTTCCATTTCCGTGACATATCTGTGAGCTTTTCACAGGGATTATGGAAACAAAGCCTGTGTTTTTAAAGACTTTCCCTTTGTCTGGTATAAAGCATGATAAGAGCAGACCTGGCCCTAGCTGCAGCCAGGGCTGCCCAGGAGTGAGCGGGCCTGGGCTGCGTCTTGGGAACAAACGTCCCGCTTCCTCTGCTTCCTGTAACTCTTCTCGGTGTCGGAAACGGCAAATGCCCACTCCTTGCGAGCAGCTTGTGCAAACTGAAACTACCCATGGGTCTGATTGCAGTGTAAAGACAGATAGGGCTACATAATCCCAGGGAGGTGCTGCTGCCTGGACCCCCTACATCAGGAGTTGAAAATGCAAGACCTTGCAAAACGCCCAAACAAGCTGGCATGTCACCCCAAGGGAAACGTATGTGATCGATACAAGGACTCTAAAGATTGCGTTTTAAAGGTTTTGGGTTGTTTTTGGTTTTGCTTAATTTCCTGGTTTTATGCTTTAAAAAAGAGAAAGGAGAGAGAGGTGGGGGGCGGGGGATGGGCATGCGTGTTCTTACCCTCTCTGTTCCTGCCAGCCTCCTCTTTTGATATTAACTGGAATTGACCTCTTTTCAAACAGTAAGACCTGAAGGAAATGTGATCATGAACCTCCTCATGTGAACCTGTCAGCTGTTCTCAGCTATGAGGAAATAAGCACCGGGCCCTCCATCCCACACGAATTTATAAATCATCTCTGTATAAAGCATGTCAGGGGGTCTCCCCACCCTGTCCCTCCTCCACACTGGGGCCCAGCCTTAGAGGCAAAGACACTGCAGGTATCCTCCGGGGAACCCCTGGAGGGGAGGGTGGCAGTGAGCAACACCTGCTGGGTGGGCAGATGGAGCCCCCATATATCCTGCCCAGGCAAGTGGTGTCTGGAGTAGACCCCCTGTTGGAGGTTAGGGTGTGAGGGAGGCCCATTCTCACCCTCACCCAGCCCAGCACATGCCTGGAAAACAAAGGACAAAACCACTGTCCTTGCAGACCGACAATGGACAACATCCATCAGAAAACCTGCCATCCAGGTTCCAAACCCTCTGGGTAGGCTGCACACGTTCCTCATGGCAGTGGTGTCCAAAGCATGGCGAGGCATCCCAGGCCCGCTGGGACTGGGAGGAGCAGGAGACAGAAGAAGGAAGGGAGACAGAAACCCCATCCTCCAGGACCGCAGACTCAGGAGGTAACTGTGGAAATGTGCCCTGTTGGAATGAGCACAGAGTTGCACGGGAGGAACTGGTGTCAGCTTTGCCACTTACGGTTTCACATGATAAGGCTCTGGTAGAGAGTGGTGGTGAGGGCAGCAGCCCTTGTTCATGTGGGCTGCGTCCAGGAGCTGTGCTCACTGCTTGGCATGCATTCATGCATTCCTCACTTCTCTCAGCTGCCTTTGATGACACTCATCTGGTGATGCCCACCTTGCAGATGAGGAAACAGGTTTCGAAAGATGACATCTGCCCAACCCAGACAGTAAAGAGCGGGAATCCAGACCCAAGATTCTGTATCATGGACTCTTAACCACCATGTTCTGCCCTTTTCTTTGGGTCTGTCTTTTAATCTGTAAAGTAAGATTAATAATACCTACATTACAGGACTATTTTAAGGATTAATAATACATGTGAAAGCATGCTATAAAATAAAAATTGTATCCTTGCAAACATTGTTATTACAACTAGAAATCAAGGAAGGATGCAAAAATATTCGGATTTGAAAAGAAGGAAAACCATAAAGAATTGAGTTGAAAACAGCAACCATCCTTCACCCCACACCTGAAACCTCCTTTCTCTGGGGCTTCATCAAATGGGCCCCACCAAAATCAAGGTTTGTTCATCACATGTCTGATGCTAAAGTTGCTCATCTTAACTTTAAAGTCCATTGTTCGTGGACATTAGGTAGGGCTGTTCATTTTCATTCTTACCAAAGTTAGTTTCTGTCTTCCAGGAGTGCAGCTTCCAGGAGGGTTCTCATTTGCTCCACTGCTCTGTCTTAGGAATTTTAAAATCCTATAATTTTATTCTCACTTGAGCTCTAGACTTTCATCATGTAGTCCAAACGAACTCAGAGCCTGAGCACATTTAATTTCTCTCCTAATAGGTCTATTCAACAAACACAATGAAGAGTCTAAAAAAGAATTCATTTTCATTTTCACCATGGAGTACACAGAAGTGAGATACCCAGTCACGTCTTTTTTTTTTTTTTTTTTGGATAGAGTCTTGCTCTGTCACCCAGGCTGCAGTATAATGGCGTGATCTTGGCTCACTGCAACATCTGCCTCCCCTGTTCAAGCGATTCTCCCTGCCTCAGCCTCCTGAGTAGCTGGGACTACAGGCATGCACCACCACTCCTGGCTAATTTTTGTATTTTTAGCCGAGACAAAGTTTCACCACACTGGCCAGGCTGGTCTTGAACTTCTGACTTCAAGTGATCCACCCGCTTTGGCCTCCCAAAGTGTTGGCATGACAGGCGTGAGCCTTCGTGCCCAGGCCCAGTCATGTCTTGCATACAAAAATCCACCTAACTCCACATCTGGCAAGTCCCACTGTGCAACCTGTAGTCAGTGTGCGCCTGCACACCATTCCCACTGAAATGATGCATTTCCCAGTTCTAGCACGAGAAGGTGTACCAAAGTCTGCATCACTACTGTCAATTGGAAATAATGGCCTTTCACTTATGTTTACTTTGAAAAATGCATTTTATTCTTTGTCAAAATATTAGCTCCCTCGTGTATATTTCCTCTATTTCCCTATTTCTCTCCCCATCAGGAAATACTCCTACAAAAACCTTTCAGAGGCAAGCACACTGGCCCTACAGTAGGGAGACCTGGGATCCAGCCTAACTCTGCCATCCACCCACTGCACGACCTCAGCACATGGGAGTGTTTTCAGGCCTCACTTTCTTATCTGCAAATGAGGAGCAGGAGGAGATTCTTTAAGCTTTACCCCAGTTCTGAATATCAGTGACTTCCCAGAGCCACATGAAATGCCATCCCGGCTCCTCAGAGCTTACGCCTCTTGTCTCCTGGCACTTCTGCCTTGTGGGATTAAGAACAGAGCCGCTTGGGGCTGCATAGCTGGACATTCCACCAGTGTCCAGCTGGACAGTGAAGGATCCCAGAGCCACAAGAAATCCAGCTGACATTTCCCAGGGAGATAAGCCAGAGGGCAGGGGCCGGGAGCCTTCCAAGTGCAGGACATGCAGACACATTTTCACAACACTCTAGAATGTTCCCAATCACTCAAAAGATAAAAACATGAAAATCTTGAAGAGTCTGAATTCCTACTTAGCGTTATCAAGATGAATCACTTAAATACAAAGAGGTAATTTAGCAACTTTGGAGAGGATATTGCTCTTTCTTAAGCCCCAGCGGTTTCCAGGGTTTTTTTCTTAGGTTACTGTCTGCAGGAAAGATGTAGCAATTCTCTTTTCAAAAGGTACTTTGGCTACCAATTAGCCCATAATTAAACAGCCCCTTGGCCACAGTTTCTGGACTTCCACTAGAATGAAAAGCACTCTCTTAAGGCAATAGGTATCTAATTATTGATGTTTTAAAATGAAAACTGTTCTTCATTTCTCTATAATTCCCCCAACTCCCTCTATTACTTACAACCAGAGAGATGTTAATCATTTGTCAAGTATCTATAGGCAGGGAAGAACTGGCTTTCTTTAGTGTAGCATGCTGTCAAAAAGATAGCCTGGGTTTTGTGTCCCTATAATCTGTATCATAGTATGCAGATTCTTGTGACACAGATACAGATACAGAAACTATATATTTCTGTTTATATAGTTTCATCATAAAGGCTGAAACCATTGTCACTTGTGAGATATTAATGCAACGTCTTAAGAAGGTGGTTCATACCACAAAAACATTTCTCTGGGCTTGAATTTTGCAGAAATAAACATTGCAGGAAGTTTTTAAATTGCATTAACCACTCATGAACCTGTGAACTTTCAGATCTCTGTACTCATGGTCAATCTGCTGGTGAGACAGGGCCCAGGTAGGAGGTTTGAGCCAAAATAACAACAAAAGTGCCTGATTCTGGAAGACTCCATCTTCAACCAACTTACACTTTCCATGTTACACAATCATCCTACACATTCAGGTGTCTTCAGAAACCCTAGAAACTGTCAGGAAGAAGTATCAGAATATCATCCTCATCACCAGCTGCTTCATGGCAGCTGGCATTTATGGAACACTTATAAGCCAAATCCAATACTAAGTGTTGTGTGTGTGTGTGTGTGTATATATATGTGTGTGTATATATATATATATATGCACACACTCACTTAATCTTTATTTAAGAATCCTGTTGGGCAGGTTCTCTGGTTATTCCCTGTCAAAAGATGAGGAAACAGAGTCTTACTGTGGAGAAAACAGCAAAGTTCACTCAGTTAGGAATGGGTGGAGTCAGGTTGGACCCACATAGACGGGTTTCAGAGCCTGAGTGCTGTTCTGTTCTGTCTCTGTGTGCTATCCTGTCTGTGCCTGCAGTGTGGTGTCAATTCCAGGAAGCACAGGCCCCAGGGACTCCGGGGATATAAAGGCTCAAGAACACATGGCTTCAGGTTCACCTGATGATATTCCAGGAGTCTTTGCATGCAGGTGACATAACCCAACTCAAACTAGTACACACAAGAGGGGAGGCCAATCAGCTCCCACTATGGGGTCAAAGTTGGTTCCAAGACACCACAGCCCTTATACTTAGTAATGCCAATGAAAAGAGAGGACTCCCCACCACTAGCAACTTGAGGAGATTCCTAGCATGTATTGGCCACACAGAGATTTTATGTGCATCCCTGAACTAAACATTGTGACAAGGTAGATGGACAGAGGTGATGGGGGAGGTCTGAGGTTGTGATCTCCCCAAAATGAAGCGTCCCCAAAGGAACTGAGGTGGGAAAAGGTTGGTTCCCCATAGGAAACTGGGAGGGCTTTCACCCCACGGTGGAGCAGACAGGATGTTCATGGGAAAAGAGATGTTTATTACAGTGGACTCAGTAGCAGGGAGGCCAACCTCATAGGAGATGCCTAAGAATGCCTGGGAATCTGGTGCTTTTAACAAAAAAGTGCTTTCCATTTTAAAATACTTTTCATAGTTTTGGGCCTTTATCGTGTAGAGAATTCCAGAGTATGTTACATGATTTTTAAATAAGGGCAACCAAACTTTATATAATAATGGAATTGAGATTATCTTAAAGAATCATCAGCCCACAGAAATGATTTCTGCCCTAAGTGGAAGAACTGTAGAATCAGTGAAACACACCAGTGAGTGCTCTATATACAAGGGAGAGTCTCAATAAATGCTAGTCTCCGATTTATATATTGAAAAAACAAGATTTGCATTTTAGTCCATACACTGTATCATAAATTCTTACTAATTTTTCATGAGTCAGTGAGTGTATATTTACAAGTGAGACATAATATGATTGTAAAGCTCAATTACATCAGCATTTAAATTTTATGGCCTTTAAAACGATAGCATGCTGTCCCTTTCTCATATAAGACTCGAAACTGTTTCTTAATTCAGTTCTGCAACATTTAATGCAGGCCTATTAGGTGTATGTGGCAGGTGTTTGTGAACAAAAAAACAAATAAACACCATCCCTGTTCCTGTTGGCAGGGAAGACAAATAAGTTAACATATCTCCTGTTGTAAGTGCTATGATAAAGGTAAGCAAGTGCACTCTGGAAGCTCATGTACAGGTTATTTCACTCAATTTTCACCAATAAGGAATTTAGGCAGAAAGGGTGAGGAGCGGTTTCAAGCAAGGGAAACACCAAGAGCAAAGGTATGGAAGCTTGAGGTGGCACGATGTGTTCAGGGAAATGACAGCAGTTTGCTCCTAGACAGCATATTGCCCGATAGAAATCTAATGTGAGCCACAAATACAAGCTGCTAGTATAACTTAAACATTTCTAATAGCCACACTAAAATTAAAAATTTCTAGTAGCTGCACTAAAATTGAAAAACAGCTGAAATCAATTTTAAAGTATATCCAAAATGTTGCCATTTTGTCATGATACCAAGACAAAAATTACTAAGGAGGCATTTGACAGTCTTTTTTTCAAATAGCAAGTCTTCAAAACCCACTGTGTGTTTTAGACTGGTGGTACATCTCAATTTGGACTGGCCCTCATTCCAGTGCTCAGCAGCCACTGTGGCTGGTGGCTCCTGTATTGGACAGCACCATTCTAAAGCAACAAGTATGAGGTGGGGAGTGTGTAAACACAGCTCAGGAGGTAAGCAGGCAGTCAAACAAAATCCTACAAGTACTTCATTGTGGAAGTCATGGGAAGCAATAAGGGCTGCATCACTTTGAGAACTGGGTGAAGGATGGATTGCAAGAGAACAAAACTGGGGGGTGGATGGCTACAGGGTCCTGCTAGATTTGAGAAAGGGTGAAATTAGGGCCAATGGTAGTAGAACTGGGAAGACACAAATATTGGGGACAAAATGTCTGCAAGATTTTGGCGAATTCAATGTGAGAAAGAAGGTGTGAGGCATGAGTTGGAGATGTCTTCCTGGTTGCTGACTGGGATAACTGGAGAATATTAAGAGCTAAAAGGTGGGAGCTACAGGAAGACAACCGAATGGCACACTCACATCATTCTCCCTTATATCACATGTGCTCCCGGTGCATGTAAGTTGGCTCTGGTGTGGGTCTTAACCAAGAGAGGAAGGCCTGGCATGAATGAACACCCAAGGTTATTTCCATGAGTATTGCCAGAGCTTTGGATGTTCTCAATGTAGCCAAGACCTCTAGGAGACAAGGACTCTTCCCAAATATGGTATTCACATTTGAGTAAAAAGTGTAGAATAAGATGTTAAGCTTGGTTGGAAGGTATCGGTTCCCTTATCAAAAGGGTGGCATAACCTTGACATCCAGAAGCTTCTAGCTCTCCAGGTGGTCACAGTGTCAGTATTAGCAATCCAGTTCCAGGTCTGCAATGGAAGAGAGCACCTACATATGCAGCAGTGTCAAAACCAGTCATCCTCTGAAAACCTGCAGCTCTGGAACTTTTCAGCATCACCACAAGGTACGTTTTGTGAAATAAGCAAAAAGCTGCAGGATCAATTACACCCCGGCACCCCCAAGTCAAGCAATGCCCAAGGGGAGCTCCATCCAGCTATCCCCAGATAGGGCTATTGCAACTTTAAAGGGAGAATTCCTGAGCTATAGAAGCAAGTGGTCACATAGGATTTGAGGCAGCACTGAAGAGCATAGCACAGACTGATTCGTTACATGGGAAACTGATGTTTTAGAAAGATGTGAACTTAGAAAATTCTAAAGTAGGGATTGGATGGCATTCTTCATTATTCTTTTGACTGACAGCTCAAATCTTAGGGGGACAGTAAATACCTGGCATTGGGAACTCAGTGAATGTCAATGTGAGCTTGAAGTGAATGCTACTAGACCGATAAGTTGCTCAGCTGCGGGGTCAAGTGATGTGCACTTGCTGGGTGCAGGCTCAGGGTGAGCAGCAACGGGCAAGGCGAAGGGTGAGTTCCTCTCCCTATCCTTAGGTGCTCACTCAAAAAGCACATTAGAAAGTGAAGTTGGAGACCAGAAGGATGGAATATGGCTTGTGCTCAATCTGGGGAAATCCACCACTTCACAGGGATAGAAGCATTGTGGGTCAGTTTTCCAACGTGGCACACATATTTGTGCATCAAGGAATAGCAGAACCTTGGCTCCTCTGTGAGGGTTTCAAATAACTCATACCCCCAGATTTTATTTTGAGAAGACTTCACTCATTAAAATAAGAAAAGGGGAAATATTGAAGGAATTTCCTAGAGCAAAATTTTCAATGGAAGAAACATAAATAATGGTCTAGCACAGGAAAAATCTCTTCATCTTTCAGGGCTCCAGAGCAATACAATGTATTTATTCTCTTCTCAATCAAGAACCCTTGTCATTTGCTCTTTTACACAAATCCCCAGTGTTACTAAGGATACTAGAATGCCATGTGCCTCTCTGCCTGTGTGGACATACAGCACAGAACACAAGGAATCCACCAAGCCTAGCTTTCCCCATTTCTTTCTTTTTCATCCAAGATACACTTACCTATTGCTGACCTCATAAATGCTAAAAATAGTCATGTAGCTTCTCCCCGCAAACGCTGTTTGATGAAATCCATGAGGAGTTCGTGTCAACGTTTCAGACTCTGAAACATATCAGGGTTATTTTAAGTGGCAATGAACAAATCCCAAATTATATCCTAGGATTCAGACACTTATTCATCTTCATCCAAATATTTTGAGCTGAAATTCACATAAAATAAGATTATCCACCAGAAATTCTAATACTTCAGTGAAGGGGTTGGAGGAATAAAGGTGCTGACCTAAGTAACTTTAAAAACAAATGAAGTTTATGAAAAAAGAAAAGTAGGTTCACAGAGACCAGACAATGAAAAAATAATAATAAATGAAGTTTGTAGGTGTAAAGGCAAAATAAATTGTCCATAAGCACTTTACTTTGATTAATAACATTGTTTCCCATGGGGGCATGTGTTAACAATTCTGATACTGTATAGAGGTACACAGGAACTGAACAATGAAACAAATGCACGTCAGACAGTGGGAACCTGTTTCTCACTGTTGGAGGGGGAGGTTATAGGTAAGCAAAGGGACAAAGCTAGAATCATCCACGGGGTAATGGATGAAAGTGGAGACACCTGGATAAATAAACTCCTGTTTCATTAAATACATATGTATGAGATAGATAGAGAGATAAATAAATAGATACATGGATAAACAATTATGTATCAATAAGTGTATATATAGGGGTTACTATACACACACATATCTTCTTGCTCTGTAGGCTGAGAAGACCCAGAAGCAAAGGCAGCACAATAGCAATAAGCACACCCGGCACCCAGATCTTGGCTTTTAGCACCATTGCCCAAGGAAAGGAATCAGAACTGATTGGAGAAACTGATTCAAAGACTGGAACAGGGAATATAAAAGGTACTGCCAGATGTATCCACTACACAAAGTTGGAATAAAGCTGAGCAACAAAATGAAATAATACTGGATCATGAGAGAGAAGAGACAAATATGTGCAAAATAATTCTAAATAATTTATGCAGTCATTTCAACCTGAAGGAGGTGAGCCTAACTCGCCACTCCTTAAATGTGGGCTGTACACAGTTACATCTCATTCCAAAGAGCATGAGAGGGGAGCGGGTAGCTTCACAGAGGAGACAGCTGACCAGCACTACCACAGCCAGGTGACCAAGGTCCACATCAGCAGTGATGAATCATGTTCATGGTATGTAACCTTCGTAAGATGTGATGGAAGTGGCAGTTTATCTCTATGCAGAAAATCCACAACACCAATCTAATCATGAGGAAAACATTTGACAAATCCCAATAGTAGGACATTCTACAAAATACCTGACCAGCTTTCTTCAAAGTTGCTAAGCTCATCAAAAACAAGCAAATTCTGAGGAATTGTCATGGCAAATGGGAGCCTAGGGAGACACAATAACTAAACATAATGTAGGTCCCAGGACAGAAAGAGCCCATAAGGTAAAAACAAGGAAATCTATATAGACTTTAGTTAATAGGAATGTGTCAATATTGGTTCATTAATTATAGTAAATGCACCATACAAATGTATGATGTTAATAATCAGGGAAATTGGGTATGGAGTATATTGGACCTCTCTGTACTATATTAGCATTTTTCTATACATGTAAAACTATTCTAAAGTTAAAAATTTACTTTTAAAAATAAGAAATGAAACAAGAAAAAGGGTGATTTTAAATGAACTTTCTAGACATGGTTCACATTTTGGGTAAAGCCTTCATCTGCTCTTATGGAACTTATACCAACCTGCAACTGGATAAATTATAAAGAAAAGAGGTTTATTTAGCTTATGGTTCTGCAGGATGGGAAGTCCAAGATCAGGCAGCCAATCTGGTGAGGGCCCCATGCTACTTCAACTCATGGTGGAAGGCAGAAGAAAAAAGGTGTTTGTGAAAGAGACTAAACAGGAGAGGCAGCCTTGCCTTATAACTCACTCTCTCAGGAACAAATCCACTCCTGAGAGATGGCATCAATCAATTCATAAGGGATCTAGCCCCAGAACCCAAACACCTCCACTGGGCCCCACCTCTCTACTCCACTGCATTGAGGACCAAACCTCAATATGAATTTTGGTGGGGACAAACCATATTCAAACCATAGCAGTACACAAACACATGATCACATGCTAGGAAAGAAGATGCCCATCTTTACTTAGAATTCTCCAAAAAGTGGCAGGACCGTGACTGCTATGGGAGACAAGAGCAGTGATCATAGGGTGCAGAGTCCTGTACTCTGAGAGCAAAGGAGAGTGTTCTATGCTAGTTGTGTGGCAATACACATTCCAGCTGTATTTTTGTACATGCCTTCCTTATCACAAACCCAGGGCTAGTTTTTGGTCTCAAAAATATGCATGCAAAGCTATAAATATTTATTTGCACTGGGGAGAAAACTTCTGATATATGTTGTGTACTAATTTAAAAATATATCCACAATTATTTGACACTCCATCCTGCAGGAAGTGGAATCTAATTCTGCTCTTTTTGAGGATGGCCTAGGCTTAGTGGCTCACTTTGAATGACCTTAATAAAGCAGATGTGACAGTGACTGACATCACAGACTGGGTCATAAAAGGTATGGTGTTCTCTGTCTTCTGGGTCACTCATTCTGGGGGAAGTTAATCTCCCTGTCTAGAAGTCACTGTGCAGCCCATGGAAAGGAACTGAGACCTCCAGCTGTCAGCTGCATGAGTGAGCCTTTTGGGAAGCAGCCCCTGGCCTCAGGAAAGCCTTCAGAAGGTACAGGCCCTGCTGACACCTTGCCTGCAGCCTCATGAGGGGGTTCCTGAGCCAGAGCCTCCCACCCAAGACACTCGTGAATTCCTTACCCTTAGACACTGTGAGATCATCCATTTTTCTTGTTTTAAACCAGCACATTTTGGGGCCATTTGTTAGGCAGCAATGGATGACTAATACATGATGCTACAGGCATGGAGCATGTGAACTTAGAAGGGGATGGATCAGAGATTGCTTGAGTCTGTAGAAAGACTGAAGTAATCCCCATTCTGACTAAAGATAATTCGGACAGCAGAGTAAGTGAAGCAGAATTGGTCAGGTATAGTGTCTAAAAATTTGGAAGGAAAAATGGTAGCTTGCATAACTCAAAGCAAATTAGTATCTACAAAATATATATCAGGATTTTATTGAAGCATATAACAAATGTTTAAAAAATAACCCTGTGAGAAAACTGAATAAATGAAAACCGAATAATTGGTGACGGTAGTATATTTGACAATCTTATGAAACAATCTGGATAGATAAGAATAATGTAGGAAATGAGAATGCTTAAGTTTAACAAGAACAGATGAGACTTCTGCATTGGGGTTTCTTAAAAAAACAACTAATTTTTTTTTTTTGAGACGCAGTCTCACTCTTTCGCCCAGGCTGGAGTGCAGTGGTGCGGTCTCGGCTCAATGCAAGCTCCGCCTCCCGGGTTCACGCCATTCTCCTGCCTCAGTCTCCTGAGTAGCTGGGACTACAGGCGCCCGCCACCAAGCCTGGCTAATTTTTTGTATTTTTAGTAGAGGCGGGGTTTCACCATGTTAGCCAGGATGATCTCGATTTCCTGACCTCGTGATCCACCTGCCTCGGCCTCCCAAAGTGCTGGGATTACAGACATGAGCCACTGTGCTTGGCCTAAAAAAACCAACTATCTAAATGGAAGTTTGGGAAACCAGGTTGTTTGCCAGAAGTTCATGAGGAAAAATCCATCAATATGAGCCACTCTCTGATGGAGCTGTCCGGAGGGCTACCATGAAACCTTTTGCAGAAACAGCAGAAAGCGGGGGGCGGCGGTGAGACCCACTGAACTCTGAGAGGATCAAAACTCAGCCCTAGGACTTGCCCATTTCGAACTCTCGAGTCACTGCCCCAAGGCTCCAAGATGTCAGGCAGGACTGCGAGGCAGGGAACCAGCCCCGAGAGAATCTTGGCCCTGGAGCTGTGAGGAACCGTGAAAGGAACAGAAGAGGTGTCATGTGGAAGCGAGTCCCAAGGCAGGTTGGTGAGATGGCCTTCACTGCCTCAACGGAGCAGACAGGTCTGTGCAGTTTTGCTCTTTACAAATGGAACCTGGAGCAACGAATAACACTGGAGTAAAGAGCTTTATTTGAATAGGGAACTATCCAACAGTGAAATCAACTGCCTTGAAAAGTCAGGAGTGGTGAGCAAGGCCTGTGCGACAGGTAGGGGAGCCAGCCAGACTGCCCTGCAGCTCAGATGGGCACTGAGCCTGTGAAAAATAGGGATGCAGACCGGGGGCCATGGCTCACGCCTGTAATCCCACCACTTTGGGAGGCCAAGGCGGGCAGATTACGAGGTCAGGAGTTCAAGACCAACCTGGCCAACATGGTGAAACCCTGTCTCTACTAAAAATACAAAAATTAGCCAGGCGTGTCCGTGTGTGCCTGTAATCCCACCTACTCAGGAGGCTGAGGCAGAAGAATCGCTTGAACCCAGGAGGCAGAGGTTGCAGCGAGCCAAGATCCCACCACTGCACTCTAGCCTAGGAGACAGAGCAAGACTCCATCTCAAAAAAAAAAAAAGAAAAAGACAATAACACATTCATCTGTACGATGGGATTCCTACTATAGGTACGACTAATAGTACATCATGATTGTTTGAAGAGAATTAAATGCAATGAGGCAGAGAAAGTGCTGCCTGAGATGAAATACGCTCCTTTTGTCAACACATCTTAGTGTCCCATTGCTAGAAATCTTCAAGTCAGAGGCCGGCTGATAATTCTGAAGAAGAATGACAACATTCAGCAGGAGTTTGGACTACACCAGTGGTTCATAACCTTGGCTGCACATTAGAGTCATCTGGCTGCTTTAACATTTTTCTCTACTCAGGCCAGACCTCTGTCTAATCAAATCAGAGTCTCCCGGTGGCAAGGTGAAATCTTGGAACCATGTGGCATGAAATGGTTAAAGGTATGAGGTCACAGCTGGGATTGGGCAGTGTTCGTATTTTATCCCATCTTTCCATGGGATTCTGACGTGCAGCCAAACGTACCAACTCTGGACTACAAGAAGTCCATGGTCCCTCTCAGCTCTGTGCTTCTATAATTCTGTATCTGGATTCCATGGAGCTGTTCATTGGTACTCCTGCTTTCTCAGGGGCATCTTATAGAGGCAATGGACTTTATCCAGTTCCCTGGCTCTCCATTTGTGAATTGCAAGTTCAAGGCATCCAGCCTCTCTGCACTGTGTCCTCCACTATAAGACAGGAACAGTAATGCTGACTGCCTACAATAATGATGAGGAGTGAATAGAAGAATTCATGTGAAGTGCTTTGCATGTCTTCCACACAGAGGGAGTTAATAAATACGTGCTACTGTTATTAATGCAGGTATTAAAGGGCAGACTCTACATAAGTGGCCTGTTTAAAGAGCACCTAAACTAGTGCAATTCATAAAGAAATTTAATATAAATATAGTATCATAACAATTCAAAAAAATTTTTACAATGCACAAACATGTTAGCTTAGTTTTCAAAACTTTTGTAAGAAACAATACATATGGTCATTTTTAAAAGACTGTGGAAGTTTCGTGGTGTTTTCTATAATTATTAACCAGATTCAACTTTGCTATGTAATTAGAATGACTCTTCTTGGGTTATTTGAAATTCCAAAAGAATATTTTTGAAAACTGACAAGGTAACTTTTAAATCTAAGAAACTTCACACATCCAATCCACAAATGTTAAAAGAATGGGATTAAGATAAGAACAATACCAAAAGCACTGTTAATGAAAGAAAAAATTTAAAATTAAAAACTTTCCACCTATGAAAAACACTAATATAGGATGAAAAGACAAACCATAGATTGAAAGAAAATGTTTACAAGTCATGTATCTTTTTTTTTTTTTTTTTTGATATGGAGTCTCACTCTGTCACCCAGACTGGATCTCAGCTCACTGCAACCTCCACCTCCCAGGTTCAAGCAATTCTCCTGGCTCGGCCTCCTGAGTAGCTGGGATTACAGGTGTGCACCACCATGCCTAGATAATTTTTGTACTTTTAGTAAAAACGATGTTTCACCATGTTGGCCAAGCTGGTCTTGAACTCCTCACCTCAAGCGATCTGCCCACCTCAGCCTCCCAAAGTGCTGGGATTACAGGCGTGAGCCACTTCACCTGGCCCACAAATCATATATCTGATAAGAAACATATCCAGAGTTTATAAAGAACTCTTAAAACTCAACAATAAAAAATAACACTAAAAAGAGGGGCAAATTTCAACAATGATGTATAGATGGTAAACAGCATGTAGACCCCAATTATCATAAAAATGCAAATTAATATTATAATGAATTACTACTATATACCTATTGAAAGGTGAATATCTTAAAACCAAGTAATACTAAATGTTATCTAGAAGGCAAGTCAAAAATAATTCCTATTCACTGCTGGTGGGAAAGCAAAATGTCTTCCAATGTGGAAGATAGTTTGGCAGTTTCTTATAAACAGACATACCATAAAACCCAGCAATCCACTCGTAGGTGTTTACCCAAGCATATTAAAGAGGCACGTTCACAAGAAACCCTGCACACAAATGTTTATAGAAGCATTCTTCATAACTGCCAAGGCTAGAAGCAACCAATATTGGATAAACAGCTTTGCTAGTTTCATATAATGGAATATTATTCAGCAATACAAAGAAATAAAGCCACAAAAAGACACAGAGAAAGTGTAAATGCATACTGCTAAGTAGCAGAGGCCAGTCAGAAAAGGCCCCATACCAATAATTGCAATTATAGGATGTTCTGAAAATGGCAAAACTACAGAGACACTAAAAGGATCAAAGGGTACCAGAAATTTTGGGGAAGTGCGGAAAGTTTAATAGGTGGAGCATAGGGGTTTTAAGAGTTTAAACTAATCTGTATGATCCTATAATTGTGGATGCAGAGTGCTATTTGTCAAAACACATAGAACTTTATGGCACATAGAATGAATCTTAATGGATGCTAATTTAAAACTAAAATTGTTCAGGAGGTCGAGGTACCCCAGGATGGAATGCAGTATGTGACAAAAGAATCTAGCTGTATTAACAAACAACCTCCCCAAAGGGATTAGGGTGGAAAAGTGCTGGCCTAAGCAACTCTAGGAATGAGCAGGGTCTATAAGACTACAGACAAAAGAAACTGTCCGTAAGCACTCTACTTTAGTTGATAAAGCTGTTTCCCATGGGGGTACCGGTTAACAATTCTGATACTGTTACAGATGAACACTGGAAATGAACAACTAATGGATGGCAGACGGTGGGAGCCTGCTTCCTGCTTCTTACTGTTGAAGGGGGAGGTTAGAGATCAGCGAAAGGAAAAACTAGAATTCCTCAGGGGGTAATGGATAACAGACATCAGTATAAATTAGATACAGCTAGTTTTATATATAATTATTTACAGATAAGTGTATATACCAGAGTTACTATGCACACACATACCTCCACACTCTGTAGGCTGAGAACACCCAGAAACAAATGCACCCCAGCCAGGAGCACCAGCATGGTTTTCAACACCATTCTCCAGTGAGAAGAACCAGGGCACACTGGAGAATTGGCTGAGTCCAGGCCTGGGATAGAAAATACGTAATATGAGCCAGGAGCATCTTGTAGTGCCAGAAAGTAAGAAAGTGCTAAAAAAAAAAATGTTTTTTAATTGATGTGGATATGTGAAAGAGACACAAGAGCCAAATGAAATAGCTCCCGTTGGACGAAGCTGGAACAATTCAGGCACCAAAATTAAGTCGTGTTGGACCATAACTCAAAGTATAAAATAAATGTCCATTAGTCCATATTCACATAACTAAATAAATGCCTGAATAAATAAATAAATAAATAGTTGGGAAGAAGAGACACATCTCCTGTGCAGAAGAATTCCAAATAATTTATGTAGACATTTCACCCTGAAGGGGGTGAGCCTAACTCCCCACTCCTTAAGTGTGGGCGTGCAGTCACCTCCTTTCAAGGAGCACAGGATGGGAGGGGGTGACTTCACAGAGAAGACACCTGAGCACCACAACTACAGCCAGGTGACCAAGGTTCACATCAGCAGTGATGAGTCATGTTCATAATACATAACCTTGATACGACGTGATGGAAATGGTGGTTTATCTCTGTGGAGAAAACCCACAACACCAGTCTAATCATGAGAAAAACATTTGACAAACCCAACAGCTGGACATTCTACAAAATACCTGACCAGCATTCCTCAAAGTTGCTAAGCTCATCAAAAACAAGCCAAGTCTGAGAAATCGTCACTGCCATGAGGGGCTATGTCAACTAAATGTAATATGGTATCCTAGATGGGATGCTGGGACAGAAATAATGCAAAAAGGTGAAAACAAGAAAACTTGAAATAGGTATTGGCTTTGTGAATGTTTGTATACCCCAGAGATTCATATGCTGAAAGCTAAATCCTGATGTGATGATATTAAGAGGTAAAGCCTTTGGGAGGTGACCAGGTCATAAAGGTGCAGCCCTTATGAATGGGATGAAGCCCCAGAGAACTGCCTCACCCCTTTCACCACATAAGGACACACAGAGAAGATGCCACCTGTGAGACAGGAAACAAGACCTCACCAGACACTGATTATGCTGGCACCTTGATCTTGGATTTTCCAGCCTCCAGAACTGTGAGAAATAAATGCCTGCTGTTTTCCCTTACCTAGTCTATGGTGTTTTGTTATAGCTGCTCAAATGTACTAAGATCATTAATTGTCACATTAATTAATCACAAATGCACCATACTAATATAAGATGTTAATAACAAGGAGAACTGCATAAGGACTATACGATAACTCTCTGTACAATTTCCAGTTTTTCTGTACATATAAAACTCTTATTTTATTTAAAAGTTAAAACTGTATATACACTATACTGTAGTGGCTAAATCTGTTTTAACAATTCAGAAAGTACTTTATGTCTATACTAGGATTGAAAAATGAACAAATGGCAGACAATAGGGGTCTGGTTTCTCATTGTCACAACACAAGTTATTTTTAAAAAGCAAGAGAGGAAATCTAGAATTAACCCTGGACTACTGGATTAGTATATATCAGTATAAATTTAACACTTAGTTTATCATTATATAGAGAGAGATATACATGAATACAGAAGTAATTATAAATACATGTGTACACATGGGTTAATAGCCACTCATGTATTTCCTAGTTCTGTCTGTTGGGGAAGGCCTAGACAGAATGACACCCTAGTAGCAATGAGTACAACTATGGCCAGATCTTGGTTTCTACATAACATCCTCCAATAAAAGAAATAAGGGCTCCTTGGAGAAATGGCTAATCCTAGGCCTAGGGCAGGGGATACACAAGATGACCTTCAGCATCTTATAATGCCAGAAATCAAGGAAGTGCTCACAAAACAAATAAATGAAGGCATGCCAAAGGGACCAGGAACCAACCTGAGAGTGCTGCCCGTGGACAAAGCTGGAAGAATCCAAACATCAAAACACAAAATATAGCATTGGATTATAGCTTAAGGAATAAAATAAATATCCACGAGTCCATACTGATTGAAATAAATCATTGAGTAAATAAATAAATGGGAAAGAAGAAACAAATTGCCCTTCCAGAAGCATTCCAAATAATCTGTGCGGATTCCCACCCAGAAGCGGGGCTCAGTTCCCCTCCCTCAGTGTGAGTGGGACCAGGTGACTCACTTCCAAAGAACAGGGTGTGGGAAGGGAAAGGCGGTGACTTTGCGGTGAGGATTCCTGGCGGCCAGCACCTTAGCCAAGTGATCAAGGTTAACATCAGTGATGTCATATTCACACCATGTACCTCTGATAGGAGCAGGGCACATTCCCTCTGTGGTATTCTTTCCACAAACCTGTAACCTCAGTCTAATCACAAGAAAACATCAGACAAACCCAAGCTGAGGAACATTCTACCGGTTCATATGACCACTACTCTTCAAAACTGCCAAGGCCATGAAAAAAACAGAGAAAGCCTGAGCGACTGTCTCAGAGGGGACTCCAGAGACACAACTCACTGTCACGTGGCATCTTCAGTGGGATCCTTGGACAGAAGAAGGCATCCGTGGAAAAGCTTGTGAAATTTGAATAAAGTCTGGAGCTTGGTTAAGAGTAATCTACCAATGTTAATCTCTTAATTTTGACAAATATAGCACAGTTATGTAAGATATTAATACATGAGACAATGGGGTGAAGGGTAGACAGCAACTTCTTGTACTTGTAGCTTATCTAAAAATCCAAGTTAGGTCACATTTGTAATCCCAGCACTTTGGGAGGCCAAGGTGGGAGGATCACCTGAGGTCAGGAGTTCGAGACCAGCCTGACCAACATGGTGAAACCCCACCTCTACTAAAAATACAAAAATTATCCAGGTACGGTGGTGGGCACCTGTAATCCCAGCTACTCGGAAGGCTGAGGAGAGAGAATCGCTTGAACCCAGAAGGCGGAGTTTGCAGTAAGCCGATATTACACCATTGCACTCCAGCCTGGGTGAAAGAGGGAGACTCCGTCTCAAAAAACAAACAAACAAACAAACGAAAAACAAAGTTACTCCAAAATAAAAACTTCATTAAAAATAAAAATCAAACATTATTTTACTCTCTTCTTTTACAGGGTTACAGTGTAATTTGTCAAGACTGTGAAGCCGCAATGTGATCTTATTTTTGTGGTGCATATACTCTTAATAATTGCAATATGTATCCTAAGTATCCAACGTATTAGACAGGATGCATGTGTCCGTCAGGAAGTGCTTGGAGGCACAGTGGCCCTCAAGCCTGGAGTCATCCTTGGCCCACAGTGAGGCTCAGGCCTGTGCCGCAGGTACTCACCGAATGAACTGAAAACTGCTCTGGGGGCATTGGTTTGGGGACAGCTGAACTGGGAGATCCTTGTGGAATAGAGGTTGCTTCCCAAAGATCCCAGAAAAATAGTACACTGGACCTAGGCCAGAATGATCCGGGGGCTCCTGGAGCCTTTTCCAACATAGCAGACTTCCTAGACAGCAGCTGAAGTGTGGGGCAGGAAGCGGCACACCAGGACGACCCTGGGCCCCTCCACCCCATCCCTGCCTGTGCACCCCAGGCCCTGGAAGCCGGAGTGAGCTCCTGAGCTTGACAGCCCAGGCAGTGGCCAGGCCCTTGGGAGCCCCTGGGCTTCCCAAGGCAGGAGAGGACAAACAGGCCACCATCTCTTATAACTTCACCTCTTCACTCCTCAGAAGTTGGAATGTGTCACACCGGATAACATCTTAGAATCAATAGTATTTCTGTAAATTACATTCCAGAAAGATGATTAATAAAGCTGACTAAAGTCTGGCCAGGCACGGTGGCTCACGCCTGTAATCCCAGCACTTTGGGAGGCCAAGGCGGGCAGATTACGAGGTCAGGAGATTGAGACCATCCTGGCTAACACGGTGAAACCCCGTCTCTACTAAACATACAAAAACTTAGCCAGGCATGGTGGTGGTGGGCACCTGTAATCCCAGGTACTCGGGAGGCTGAGGCAGGAGAATGGTGTGAACCCAGGAGGCGGAGGTTGCAGTGAGCCGAGATAGCACGGCTGTACTCCTGCCTGGGCGAAAGAGCGAGACTCTGTCTCAAAAAATAAAATAAAATAAAAAATAAGTAAAGTTGACTAAAGTCTGTGGGAAGGGGGAGGAGAAACGCACATATCCTAGTGACTGTCCGGGACCGGGAGAAGAGAATCTGCAGCGCCTGCTGTGGGATCCAGAGGCTGGGAGTGAGGAGGATGAGAACCCCAGCCGATCAGCGTGCACAGGGGCAAACTGGGCAGCTGCCCTGAGCCTGGGTCTGTGACGCCCTCTTTGTCTTTCCTTCACCCCTTATGGTGTCCCAGGTCCTCACACACAGACACCAATGCCCTCTGGACACGACCTGCAATTCCAAAGCCTGCGTGACCCCTCAACAAGGCCCCTTCTTCCTCAGATACCCCACAGCCCAGCTTATTGTAGCCACTGACTCTCCTCCTTCTCTCTCTCTCTCTCTCTCACACACACACTTACACACTCGCAGACACACACCTCTCACACTCACATGCTTACACACTCACTTGCAAAAGAGCACACACAAAAACACGCTCATTTGCACACACCTCACACACATGCTTACACACAAACACGCACTACATACACCACACACTTTCAGTCACTTGCAGACACACCTCTCATGCTCACACTTGTACAACCTATCACACACAGATACACTCACACACTTATACACATTTACACACATCACACATACCAACACGCTTACTTGCACTTACACACCTCTCACACTCACATGTTCACACACTTGCACACATCTCAGACACATATTACACACACCACACTCACAGTCACTTGAACATGCTCACACACTTGCATACACTTCATTCTCATACACTCAGCCAATTCACACACATCACACTCACACATTCATACACTCTTACATACATAAACATACACCACACACATAAACACATCCTTATACACATAGACACATGCATGTTCACACACACCACATGCTCACAGTCTCACACTCATACAAGTGTTCACATGCACAATGCTCACACACATACATATTCATACATGAATACACACACATCTACACACATGAATACCCACACTCACAACTCTCACACATACAGTTGGCGCCCAGCTCCCAGCTAAGGTTGTTCTACTGGGGACCAGCACTAGGAATCCCTGAGGTTTATTGCTGACAAAGCTCTGAAATAAAATCCCCGGCCCCGAAAGGATGCTGGGGACACCAGAGGTTTCCTAGGCTCTTTGAATCAGGTCCTCTCTGCTCCAAGGGGAGGGAGAGAGAGGGTCTGGCTGGAGGTGGGAGGCCAGTACTGCCCAGTCTCCCATCCTTCCCACCCCTCCACCCCCACCCCAGCACTCCACAGAGGCGCCTTTGGAGAGGCGCACAGACCCCTGTCCTGAGAGATGGCCCTGGGACGTGTGGGCTGTGGGTCCCTCAGCCAAGGGAAATGGGGTCCCCTGAGCTAGTTCTTTAGCGGCCTTGGGGCTCCGAGCTGTGCCGGTCCCCCAGAAGACAACTGTTATGGTAGTGCCCCACCCAGCCTGCAGTGAGTCCACGGGGGCATGGGCCTCAGGGGCCGTTCATCAAAGCTAAGCTCTCCACAAAGATGCAGTGAGCATTTGCTGCAAGCCAGGTGCCACCCCAGGGCCTGGGTGTGTACTAACTCCCCTCAGCTCATACGCACAGATGTGATTTGGCGAAAAGGACAGGAAGGCATCAAAGACTACCCAGAGCCATGCCTGACACTGACAGCCACCGAACAGGGCTGGAAAGCCCAGAGCAGGTGCTGCCTTCAGGTTACAGCTCAGAGAGCCCTCTGCAGCGGCTGGCTTTAGGGTGCTGAAGGACCTAGGCATGGGGAGTGAAGGCAGGCGCGTCCTGGGCCGGGAAAGCAGCCAGGCCCACGAAGGGACCAGCTTGTGCTCCAGGAAGAGGAAGACTAGTTATGATCAGGCAGGAAGACGCGGGCAGATCAGAGCTTGATACGCCAGGACAGGGCAGAAGGACCACGCTGATGTTATCAGGACGCTGGGGGTTCCTGTGCAGCAGGGCGGTCATCTGATGACAACTTCAAAAGATCCTCCAGGCAGCTGCGTGGGGACTCTGTAGTGGAAGGCCAGGGGCACAGGGAAGCCACGTGGGGGCCTGTTGCCGGCCTGGGCTGGACAGGATGAGGGGGTTGAGGGCAGCGGGGCTGGGAGGAGGATGCCCGGGTGCACTTGGAGGGAGAGGAAGTGGGGCTCGTCAGCAGGCTGGGTGTGTGGGAGTGGGGACGGAAGGAATCGCGGAAGCCCCATTGTTTTCACTCAAGTGAACTGAGTGGGTGGTGGTCTCATTTCCTGAAATGAGAATTCTGGGGGTGGGGGAAGGAGAGGGGATGGTGATAAAAACTTAGCTTGTATCCATGTTAACTTTGAAATTCCCATTGGATACCCCAGTGGGCATGGCAAGAAGACAGGTGGAATTGTTGCGGGGTTGGAGGGAGTGGGCTCTGAGTCCGGCCAAGGATGGACAAAATGATTGAAAAGTCCTTGGTATACAAATGGAATTTCAAACCAGACCCTGGATGAGATCTCCTGGGTGCAAGCTTCATGTGGAGGATACAGGGGCCCAGGCTGAGGTTGGTGTGCAGGGCGAGAGGACAAAATGAGGCTGGGAGAGAAAGTGGTAAGACAGGGGCAACGCTCAGAGGGCGATGAGGTGAGACACAAGCGCAGAGACTTCCCAGAGCCCAGCTCAGCATAGAGTAGGGTGCACCCAGGGCTTCCCACGGCCCAGGCCACCTGCGCCAGAGGACCCTGATCCAAGTCCCTCCAGTCACACTATTCCCTTCCCAGGTTTTTTCATCAAACCAAGAAATCTCTCCACATGCAAGGCAAGACTGCACTTTCTTTGGAAACGTCTTCCCCGCTGTTGCACCGACTAATGCAACTCGCCGGGCTACAGCTCTGCGTGACTTTCTCGCAAAATACAGACTTGAGCTCCAATTGCCCAGGAGGTGTGCCAGGTATTCTGACAAAGCCTCCATCTCCCTGTCCCCACCCTCTATCCCCTCTGGACTGTAAAGTGGGTCATCACCTTACAGCATTGCTCTCCATGAAGTCTGTGGAAGCCCCCAAGGAAGGACCCTCTCCCCTTCTGAAGGCACATTTGCATCACAGCGAGTCATGAACATTAGTTCATTCAACTCGCCAACTTTAATGAGCTCAATGCGCAGCAGGGGTGTAACATTTTTGGAGAGTGAATTGACTTAAACTGTCAGCTTCCGGCCTGCGTGACATCACCAGTTCTTAGCAGAGGAGCCCATGGCTCTAAGGCTTCCCGGGATGCTCTTTAGGATGCCTCTGAGGCCCTGAAGCTGGGCAGGACACAGTGAATTGATGCTCATAGATGCATTTTCTGCAAAGAGAGTGCAGAGTTTTATTGGAATTATCAGTGATAGATGAGCTTTTTTTTCTTCTGTTGCATTATTGGATTCTAACCTTATTCAACTCTGAACAACTCCAGGGAAAGGGCTGTTGCCTTCACCTCCTGTAGCTGATTTGAATAGATACATGGCACATTTCTCCTAGAATCTGGCTCCCCCCAAGTCCTTCTTCCTAGTGCTGAGTTCTGGATTCCTGCGTGGCTTTGGTCTGGGGTCCCTGTGTCCCTATTCCTCCAGCCCACACTCCAAGTGATGCAAACACTTCACTGGGAACTAGCTCCAAATAGCTACCTCAAGCCTTTCCCTGTCCTGGAGGTTTGGAGCCCAAGAAGTCTGCATCCTAGGTACCAAGGTGGGTCTGCAAAAACAGGAGGCCCCCAAAATGACATTCCTAACACAACCCTATTCAAAATTGCTGGGCCTTTTAAACTGTTTTTTTATACAGCCTGGTGGTACCTGTTGCATCCACAAACATTTGTGGAGCACCTGCCAGATATCTCCTCTAGACTCCACATGCTATTGTGAACAAAACAGACAAACATCTCCACCCTAATGGAATTTACTTTTTTTTTTTTTGGAGACAGAGTCTCCCTCTGTCGCCCAAGCTGGAGCGCAGTGGCGAGATCTCGGCTGACTGCAAGCTCCACCTCCCGGGTTCACGCCATTCTCCTGCCTCAGCATCCCAAGTAGCTGGGACTACTGGCGCCCGCCACCGCACCCAGCTAATTTTTTGTATTTTTAGTAGAGGCAGGGTTTCACCGTGTTAGCCAGGATGGTCTTGATCTCCTGACCTTGTGATCTGCCCACCTCGGCCTCCCAGAGTGCTGGGATTACAGGCGTGAGCCACCGGGCCCCTCTCGGAATTTACCTTCTAATGGAGCAGACAATAAACACAATTAAGTAAGGAACTATCTATAGTTTGTTAACTAGTGATAAGTGCCATGGAGAAATTGAAATAGAAAATGACCATGGTAATAAAGAGCATCATCACAAACACTTGAACAGCACATGCCACACACCAGACTAGCCTCAATATTCTCTGTGGCCCAGCACAGTGGCTCACACTTGTAATCCTAACACTTTGGGAGGCTGCGGCAAGAGGATCACTTGAGTCCAGGAGTGCGAAACCAGCCTGGGCAAGATGGCAAGACCCGGTCTCTACTAAAACTTAAAAATTAGCCAGGCGGCCAGGCGCGGAGGCTCACGCATGTAATCCCAGCACTTTGGGAGGCCGAGGTGGGCGGATCACGAGGTCAGGAGATTGAGACCATCCTGGTTAACACGGTGAAACCCCAACTCTACTAAAAAATACAAAAAAATTAGCAGGGCATGGTGGCGGGTACCTGTAGTCCCAGCTACTCGGGAGGTTGAGGCAGGAGAATGGCGTGAACCCAGGAGACAGAGCTTGCAGTGAGCCAAGATCGCGCCACTGCATTCCAGCCTGGGCGACAGAGCGAGACTCCGTCTAAAATAAAAAAATTAGCCAGGCATGGCAGCCCACACCTATAGGCCCAGCTACGCAGGATACTGACACAGGAGGATCCCTTGACCCCAGGAGTTCAAAGCAGCCATGAACTATGTGAACTATGATTGTGTCACTACATTCCAGCCCGGGCAACAGAGCCAAAGATAAATAAATAATAAATGTTCTGTGTACATATGCTCATTAAAACCCTCAGGACAACTGTCTGAGGCTGGTATTGCCATGATTCCCATTTAAATATGGTAAGGGGAATACCTTGCCCAAGGTCACACAGCCCCAAGTGGTGGCCCAGGGGTGAAGGAAAAGGAAAAGGAGGGATGGAGCAAGGAAGACACTGCAGCCAGGGAAGGCCACTGGCACGCCGTGTGCTCGGTGGTATGCTGGCTGAACCTGGTCATTGCCGGGAACCTTATGGTTAGCTAGAACCTGGTGCTGGAGGAGCAAGCCACTCACAGGAGCCAAGGGTAGTTTCTTTCTACCTACCCACCCATGATTGCTTTCTAAGAGAGAAAGGAGGAACCAAAGAGAAAGAGCATGCACAGAATTTGGACGCTGTATAAAACCTAGTATTTGTGGAGCAATTGAAGAAAAATAAACGGTGTGGTGAAGTAAACAGTTAACAAAAGGCTAGCATATGTTTACCTAGAAGATGTGAAGAATTGTTTCCAGATCAAATGGTTTGGAATGAGAACTTCTACACCTTGAATATAAACTGAGATTTGCCAACTGTGAGAAACATTTAAAATGCTATTTACTTTAAAGGATGAGAAGCCTGAAAACATTTTTTAGGGAAGAAAAGAACTAGAAGGACAATGGGCACATATAAGCCATGGTATTGCACAGGTTCAGCAGAGCAACGGGAAAAAAATAAATAAAGAAGATTGGTCTACACGGAGACTTCCACCAGCCCCCTCTCCAAGGCCAAGGAATCTTGTTCAAATAATGTCTGATTGAGAGATAATTATGGGGGAAATGCCAATTCCACATTTCATATCTCTGCACTTTCGTATTGTCAGAGCCCCACAGAGACAGGATACCAAAGGAACAGCCTGACAGAGGAGGGAGAGGAGCCGTGCAGTTCTGGAATGGCGCCAGGCAATGTGGAAGTCATTGAGATTTACCAGCATCATTTCCATAATCGCTTTTGGATGCACAATAGCTGAAGATTGTGCCTGGATTCCCCTTTGCTAGCATTCTGGGGTCACGACATCGGCATAGAAGGTGGCCAGCCTTTGGATTTTGCAGCTGTTTGTGGAGTCTTTATGGAAGAGCAGCGTGGTCAAGAGACCACGGCTGCATAACCCTGTCTGCAGTGTGCGAGGCTGGAGTGCTGGCCCTGGACCTGCCCAGTCATGCCTTCTCGGTCAGCTGTTCATCTCATCTGCTACCACAGTAAGAAATGGTTTTCATAAAGCCATTTATGAGTTATGAAAGTCCATTATTTTCCAACTGAGAAGGTAGACATCAAACTGCAGAATCAATGAGGCAGTAACAGTTTTGAAATCTCAGTACAAGCAGTGACGCCTTCTGCTGTGTAAGAACTGATCAACTTGGCCCATTTCCCCTTCTCTAGAACACTGAACTACAGTGTCAGATAAGTAGACGGTGCCCGTGACCATGGGCCCTTCACCTGCTCCACAGTGAATGAAAGCTCACCCGAGAGCAGGGTTACACCCTGCGGAGGGCTGGGCCAGGTCCACAGTCCTCAGAGATGCCCTGAATTCATCCAGAAGGGCTCAGCCATTTGCCTATGCCAGGCCAATGCTCGAGTCAGTGTGGAGGGGAGGGTTACGCCGGGACCACTGCGTCAGCACATTGTGGACCAATAATAGCGTAATAATAGCGTCTCTCCAACAGGGAAAAGAAATGCCCTGAAGACTGCTGGCCATGTGTTCAGTGATTCTCACAGAGCACAGAAAATGAAACATCAGAGAAACTGCCCTTAGGCGGGGCTGGCAAATATCTCCCCTACTGGGCGCAGGGCAGACTTCACCTCAAGGTCTTCCTCCACACACATTCCACAGCCCAGCCAGTCCTCCAGGGTGGAACTCAAGATGAATCTATTCACCATCTCTGTTCCCTTGGGAGTGGGGGAGGATAAGAAGCTGAGGTCTAGCATCCGGGCCAAGGCTTTCTCAGCCAGGGCTCCTGGCCCCGGGTGAGGGTGGGAGGGAGCAATGCGATGATCAGCACTCCAGTTTCTTGTCCAAGGCTGCCTGTGGCCGATGTGCTGCCTATTTGAGAAGGAAAGGGAAACACATAGGCTTGTCTCAGGTGTTCCTAGAGGATGTGGGATGGCCACCCATGGCTGAAAACTAACTTGGTTCACTAGAGTGTGTGACATCGGGACCTGAGGCCCAACTTACCAAGTGCTATCTATCTACGTGACTTCACCCCTCAGTGTATTCATCTATGAAATGGGGATAATACTAGCGTTGGAGGATGAAGAAATTGCTCAACATGTGTAAAGTGCTTAGAAGGTGCCTGCCGTGCAGGAAGCAAGCACGGGGCACTAGCCATTGCTGTCATTGCTGCTGTCCTCAATGAGTGCAACCAGTTGCTGGACTGAGGTGGCTGAAAGTGACTGGTAGTAGAGTGGATGAGAATAGATAAAAGGCCCCAATGCAGGGAGGCCAGAGGCCATGCAGGCTGAACTCCAACAGGAGCAGTGGCTGTAGGGGAGAGGCTCGACCCTGGAGCTGGTCGTGATGTGCAAGTGGGATGGGCTGGGGGCTCCCGTGTGAGAGCATAGGAGGAGAGGGCTGTGTTTCCCAAGCCTGGAGGGGCTAGAGTAAAAAAGACCTAGCTGTGCCCAACAAGGCCTGGCGACTTGGCTTTCTCCACAGGCGCAATTCTATCAAAGCAGGTTCCCAAACCCTGGCTTCTTCCTGCCTCTCAGTCTAACGTTATCATTGCTCCTTCATCCATCAGAGAGCCCGGAGTCTCATCTTTCAGTGACTTATCAAGGCTAGACTATTACTCAGAATCTCCACTGTAAATCAGACTACTGTGAAGATAAACACTAATGCTTAAGTCAAAAATCTTGGACTCAAAGAAGGAGTCGACATGGTAAGAGGCCCTTCTGGCGCATCATCCCAGAAACCTCATCTGACACCCTCCACCACGGGTCCTCCACACGGGAGGACCTGCCTGGACAGTCGTGCACACAGAAACAACATTTGTTCTCACTGGTTTGCTCTGCAGTCCCAGAAGACCACCAGACGGAGTGGAAAAAAAGTCATCTTGGGGCAAAAGACAAAGCGCCATTCAATACACTAATCTCATATAAGCATAGTTCTAATTAGCTGAATCATATCTTCAGGAATAGTAAAGAGAGACTGCAACAGATATGATACTCCAATAGGTTTTGTCCAATCTGGCAGAGTGGATTCTTTATCTGAAATCATCCACAGCAACCACTTTCAGAACGGGGCCAATTTTCAGACCTAAATTACCTCTGGCTCCACAGTAGCATCTGCCCATGAAATCAGTTTCTACCAAAAGCTTAAACTCTCCAGCAGCAATTATCTGGAACAGCCTCAAAACTGCATTTTTGCCATTTGAGACTGTTTTCCACAATTGCCGGCCATCTTGCCTGTTAGCATGCCTGTGGGAAGGACGGGCTGGCAGTTATGGCGTTAATTCCCTATTTGAAGTTGTTGTCCTTGAATCCTTTATGACCATCAGACATAACACCCAGTGAAAATGACACCAACTGCATTTAGAATTATTCAAAACCTGCCACCTCGCGGAGGAAAATTCAGCCCACCCTCAGGGATGCAGGTCTTGACTCTGTCCTGACTGAACTCTTAACAATTCTCCTTTGCAAACTCCCAGAAGGAGACTTGATGATCTCTTCCATATAGCACTTAATGGGAAAGCAAAAACGATTTTCCACTGAGGGAATGTTTTTGCAAAGTGGAAATCAAATCCATTCGTTAATCTTCAAAAACTCTGGGCTGTGCAGATTCTCGGGAAGACACTAAGCATATGGATCACAACAGCAATGGACCCGCAGCAAATGGACCCTGACAGCTCCAGAACCAAGCACTTGCCTGGGGGAACTCCTCCCAGCTAACGCTTCTCAAATGGCAAGCCTGGGTCCTGTTAGCCATGCAGGCTGTGATCTGCTGGTGAATGCCTATCACCGAGTGTTATTATAATATCAACCTTCTCTATAGAGTTTATGAGTGACTTTTTGCACAGAAATAAGGATTATAGTTTACAACACTGCAGTGGTCCTAAGCTCAAAGTCCTCATTCTTCAACCCAAGAGTTCTTTATATTTTTTACCCCCCAATTACATGTAACACAGGCTCCATCAAGACAGAGACAGTGTGTGTTCGCTTGATTAAAGTAAGCCCGCGGGCAACAGGATAGATTCCTAACCCCTAACTTTTACTTAAACTAAAATACACGAAAAGGAAAATGCAGAAAACAAATCTGCCAAACAATGTTTCAGTTTTCTCATGCCTCAAAATTATCTTCTCAGATCAGGGCTGTTATTTTCTCTAATGCAAGTCCATGTGAGGGCAAAATCAGTGTTGCCTTTCCCATGCGCCCTCATCAGACGGTTTCAGGCAGAACTTTCCTGCAAACACTGAGCCACACTGGCCTAGAAGGTCGGTCAGTTTGCATTAGCTCAGCCCTGACTATTCACATGCAGTCACACTAATTTCCATTTACCTAAGAAGTAAAGGTTTTCCAAGGCTGGTTCCCAATCCTGCTCATATGCTACGGAACTCAGATGATTCTGTGAAAAACTGAGACGGCTCCAGATATCTGAGACAGCTGTGGGGCATGTGCTCAGAAAGCCCAGCCTCTGTGGAAAAGCAGAGCTTTCTGTGTTTCAGTGAAAATGCCCATGAGGTTTAAGTCCTCCCTCCTCTGAAATGACAGAAGAGACATCCAGCCACTTCGGGTTTCGACAGAGAAGGGTTAAGAAGTTGGCAACACCAGCACCCGTGAACCCTCAGGGCCAGGAGAGCAGCAGCCTGGTTTGGTTTTCAGTCACCCACTGTGGTGGGAACAGTAATGCGGGATGAGATCAAGTTCAAGAACAGTACACGCAAGCAAAAATCTCATTGTTCCTGTTATTACATTGTGAACATCTCCTCTTTTGTTTTCTTTTAAAGAGCATTGTTCAAAAGGTTAAATTTGTTGGCTAAGACATCCCCTGAAAAGCTTAGTAACTTGGAATTTTGGTGGCCATAGTTTTCTTCCTGTGTGAGCTTCCCTCCAAGGTTAGTCTTAAATATAGAATATCCCTCCTCTTTCCTTCCAAATCCTCTTTTCTTTCTGAGCCATCCAAGTACATGGTTAGGCTCCATTCCTGTTCTCAGAGGCGTGTACTGTCATCTCTGCCAGACTTCCTCCAGCTGCCGCCCATGAGCGCATCTGCTGTAGAGTTCCCCGCTTGAAAGGTGTCCCAGAAAGACTGGCCTCATTTTATTCCCAGAGGAATCCCAGAGCCCTGGGAGACAATGGCTAACAGCTGGTCCAGAGATTGCTGTATAAACTTTTGAGGCCACAACTGGCAAATTGTAAGAATACGATGGAGTGCAGGCAGACTGGTTTGTCTGAGCTGATCTGGCAAAAGACAGGGTGGGGAAGAGGACAAGTGGCTGTGGCTGAGGGTGGAGCAGATCTCTACTTCTGTCCTGCATGGCAGTCCATCCTTAGTGTTGGGCATCTGTGATTTGTTTTCAAATTTCAATAGTTTGGGGGGTACAGGTGAATTTTGGTTACATGGATAAGTTCTTTAGTGGTAGTTTCTGAGGTTTTGGTGCACCCATCGCCCTGAGAAGTGTACACTGCACCAATGTGTAGTCTTTCTTTTATTCCTCACCCACCTCCCACACTTTCCCCTGAGTCCTCACAGTCCATTCTATCATTCTTTTTTTTCTTTTTTTGAGACGGAGTCTTGCTGCGTCGCCCAGGCTGGAGTGCAATGGCTCGATCTCAGCTCACTGCAACCTCCGCCTCCCAGATTCAAGCAATTCTCCCACCTCAGCCTCCCAAGTAGCTAGGATTACAGGTGCCTGCCACCACACCCAGATAATTTTTTATTTTTGTAGAGACAGGGTTTCACCATGTTGGACAGGCTAGTCTTGAACTCCTGACCTCATGATCTACCAGCCTCAGCCACCCAAAGTGCTAGGATTATAGGTGTGAGCCACCGCAACTGGCCCATTTTATCATCCTCATGCCTTTGCATCCTCATAGCTTAGCTCCAACTTATAAATGAGAACATATGATATTTGGTTTTCCATTCCTGAGTGATTTTACTTCAAATAATGGTCTCCAAATCCATCCAGGTTGCTGCAAAGGCCATTATTTTGTCCATTTATGGCTGAGTAGTATTCCAAGGTATATACATACCACATTTTCTTTATCCACTTATTGATTGATGCGCATTTAGGTTGGGTCCATATTTTTGCAGTTGTGAGTTGTGCTGCTATAAACATGCATGTTGGGCACCCAAGATATTATAATCGTTTCCATCTTGGTCACTATCTGCTGTATCATAAACACAAAATTATGACTTCACAAGAGGATGGGCCAAATGAGAAGCAGAGCTATGAGGGAAAGGAATGCTTGTTAAAGTAAAACTATTCTCAATAACTGAGGGAGGAATTTCAGAAACTAACTCTGGCCAAGAACTTTTTTTTATTTGTATGGTCTCTGAATTAGAGCTGTGTCCAAACCATCCCTGCTGACACATCCATGACAGCCTAGGATAAATAAGCCTTTGAGAAACTGTTTGAGGAGTGACATGGGAGCCTTCTCAGGGAGCTCCTTGACTTCCCGTGCCCACTACCTTCCCACCACAAAGGTGGGCCCATTCGCTTTTGATTTTGAAACTAAAGCAAATTTAGTTTACACAAGCCATGTCTTAGGGTGGAAAACAGCTCATCTCCACTGGAAAACACTGACAGGCCATTCAATTCATCGCTGAGCAAAAATCAGAGTGAGAGGATCCAAAATGAAGTGGCAGAAGGAAGGAATTCGCAGGCGCATCAGGAAGGGTCATGTGGCAGCAGCATTTGCTCAGCAGCCTGAGAACTCCCGCCAGACCAGCCGGCACTGCCACTCAGAGGACTTGGTGCAAGGAGAAGCCACGCCCAGCACTGGTCCTATTGCCCATGCTCCAGTAGCTTCTGCAAGCTGTGGGATCGGCAGCCCCATTGCTAATGTGGGTTAGCATAAACATATCTTATCCAAACAGAGAAGAAAAGATACAGAGTATGTGTAAATACATATTATAGATGTATGATACATAAAGTGTGTCTATCACCTAAAGATTTCATTGCCAGTCATGGTGGTTCATGCCTGTAATCCCAACACTTCAGGAGGCAGAGGAGGGTGGATCACCCGAGGTCAGGAGTTTGAGACCAGCTTGGCCAATATGGTGAAACCCTGTGTCTACCAAAAACACAAAATTAGCCAGGTGTGGTGGCTGGTGCCTATAATCCCAGCTACTTGGGAGGCTGAGGCAGGAGAATCGCTTGAACCCGGGAGGCAGAGGTTGTAGTGAGCCTAGATCATGCCATTGCACTCTAGCCTGGGCAACAAGAACAAAACTCCATCACACACACACAAAAATAAATAAAAATAAAAACATAAAAACGTAAGTAAATAAAAAAGATTTTGTATAAAAATATGACATTCAGGCTAGACAGCAAGCAAAGAATGCAATGCACTTGCAACTAACATTTCCCCAATAGTGCATTAAATGCCACCAGGGCTCAACTGCTGATCCCATTGTCATAAACAGAACGATGGGGTAAGTAAATATTTTAGTTTTATACATGCATATTGAACACAGGCACCAATAGATCTGATAGCACATGCTACCTGTACCTTTGACACACAGGGTCATCCAGACGATTAAAAGAATCTCACTGAGTTTCCAAAAAGGGCAAAGGGTTCAGGAAACTCCCCTGCTCCCCACTTGCCCCCAGCCACTGAAATGGAGCTGTCCCATTTGCACTGAACACCTCTGCAAAAATTTATGATTGGAATCATGTCTGTGAAAAGAATGCCACCCTAGGGGACCTAAGAATTGCACTCTGGATGGAGGACGGTGTGGGAAGGAGCCAGGTGGTCTTGTGGGAGATGCTGCAAAAAGTGAGATGTGGTTGCACAGGAAACACTTCCTAAAAGTCAGAAGAAAAAGTGTGTGTTCAGCAGCCGGGGGAGGGTGAGAGGAAGTAACTCACAAATCTGAATTGTGTCCTACAATACAATATATTCCATCCTGATCAACCAAATAGCTGGCAGGAAAAGTACTTTGACTTTTATATCCTTTTCTCCAGACAAAGAGCTCTGTGTATGGCTGTGTATTTGAATAGGTGCGCTTGCAGGACGGCTGCTGAGACGCGACCCTGTGCTTGCAGCAGAAAGAGCTGATGCTAATCCTGGATCCACACAGAGCTGCCTGCGGAAGCCACACACCGAATGCCAATGTAAGGCCCACCTCAGTGACAAATCCAAACTCACATCGTATCACACGTTCTACAGACATCCAACAGGAATGGAAGACTTTTCTAGAATCTCCAAAATACTGCCTGGGTTCAACTCACCTTGACCAGTTACTACCTTAGTTACTCTCAGCAAATAACTCAACCTCTCTATGCCTCAGTTTTCTTATCTCTAAAATGAGAAACATAATAGTCTTTACGGCCGGGCGCGGTGGCTCACGCCTGTAATCCCAGCACTTTGGGAGGCCGAGGCGGGCGGATCACAAGGTCAGGAGATCGAGACCATCCTGGCTGACACGGTGAAACCCCGTCTCTACTAAAAATACAAAAAATTAGCCGGGCGCGGTTGTGGGCGCCTGTAGTCCCAGCTACTTGGGAGGCTGAGGCAGGAGAATGGCGTGAACCCGGGAGGCGGAGCTTGCAGTGAGCCGAGATCGCGCCACTGCACTCCAGCCTGGGCGACAGAGCGAGACTCCCTCTCAAAAAAAAAAAAAAAAAGTCTTTACTTCATGGGGTGGTTATGAAGATGAAGGAGTTAATAAGTGTAAAGCACTTAGATAGGAATGATCTCTTGATAACTGTTAGCTACTGTTGCTGTGGGACACAGCAGGACTTCTTTCAGTAAGTGATGACTGATGTTATTGTTGTTATTGTTACAAGAAAACCCCTCTCCCTCCAGCAACGACGAACAACTATTCTTGAGCTGAGAACACACACCCACTCAGAGTAAGCAGGCTGTTATATGCTCCAGGCTTTACCGTATCTGTCACTTTCATATTTGTTCTTTAAGAGATGATCCCAAACTTTCCACACTTCCTTTTTTTTTCTTTCCCCAAGATGGAGTCTTGCTCTGTCACCCAGGCTGGAGGGCAGTGCGGCAATCTTGGCCTACTGCAACCTCCCCCTCCCGGGTTGAAGTGATTCTCCTGCTTCAGCCTCCGGAGTAGCTGGGATTACAGGTGCCTGCCACCATGCCTGGCTAATTTTCATATTTGTAGTAAAGATTCGGTTTCACCATGTTAGCCAGACTGGTCTTGAACTCCTGACCTCGTGATCCGCCCACCTCGGCCTCCCAAAGTGCTGGGATTACAGGTGTGAGCCGCCGTGCCTGGCCTCCACACTTACTTTTATTAACACTTCCCCAATAAACTTGCAAACTCCACAAAGTCAATTTCTTCTGATACCTTTCTTGATTTGCCAGAAGTGTGGTCAACAAGTGAGGGGGAAATGAAACATTTGGTTATAGAATCTTCATATCCCTCACCCTGCTACAGAGAGGTAAAGGGACCACGGCAGAACCCTTATGTGAGGAAAGGGAAGGAAGGGTCCTGTGACTGCCAAAAAAAGTTGGATTTTTCTGAAATTGACCAAGAATCTCTTCATGAATCTAATGTTTGGCTTCTTTTATTAATATGTTTTCAAAACAATCTACTTTCAGCTTCAGAGGGGAAATTGACAATGTCCAAATTTCTGCCCAATTTCCTAATCTGTTTATAAAGCTTTATATACTATTCATTTTTGACCAGATTTTTATTGTGAAATTTGTAGATTCACATGCAACTGTAAGAAGCGCAGCAGAGAGATACCTGTTCCCTTCATGCAGATTCTGCCATTGCGACACCTTGCAAAACCATAGTACGATAGCAGAGCATGATACAGACATGGTACAGTGGAGACACAGACATTTCTGATATTAGGACACCATGTTTTGACATTATGTAGCCACATATCCATTTACCTGTCACACCCAATACCTCCCTAATAAAAGCCAACCACTAATCTAGTTTCTGTTTCTGTAATTTTGTCACTTCAAGATGTCAAACAGATCTCGCTTTTGGGATGGCCTTTCTTCACTCAGCATCATTATTCCTGGGAGATTCATCCTGGGAGATTGTTGTGTGTGTGAATAGTTAGTTCCTTTTAATTATGACTTGTGTCCCATGGTGTGGACTTGACCCAGTTTGTTAAGTCATTCAGTCCTTGAAAGACATCTTTACTGTTTCAAGTTTGTGACTATTACAAATAAGGCACTATGAACATTCCCATACAGGTTTTCATGTGCACGTACGCCTTCATTTTCTTAGAATCTGTGTCCAGAAGTGCACATTATGGGTTGCAAGGCACCTGCATGTTTAGCTTCTTAAGAATCCGCTGTGCTGTACAATTTTATGTTCTGTCAGGCAATGTGTAAGTGTTCTGAACTTTTGCCAGGATTTGGTGTTGTCACTGTGTTTTACTTTAGCTATTCTGATCAATGTGTAACAGTATCTAACTAATCTAGTTTCTGTTTCTGTAATTTTGTCACTTCAGGATGTCAAACAGATCTCACTTTTGGGATGGCCTTTCTTCACTCAGCATCATTATTCCTGGGAGATTGGTTTTAACTACTGTTTCCCTAACAGATAATGACGAACCTCTTTCCATGTGGTCATTTGACACATATATATATCGTCTTCAGTAAATTGTCTTTTCCTCTCTTTTGTCTATGTTTTAGTTGTTCATTTTTCCATTATTCAGGCTTATAGGTGTTATGAATTTCAGACAGTGGCCCTTGGTTAGATACACGGCTTGCAGATATTTTCTTTCAGCCTGTAACTTGTCTTTTCACCCTTTTAACAGGATCTTTCACAAAGAAAAAAACTTTTTAAGTCCAATTTACCAATTTTTCTATTTATGAGTCATATTTTCTTTGGTGTCAAATCTAAGAACTCTTTGCTTAGCTCTAGATCACAAAGGTTTTCTCCAATTTTTTTCCTAAAATTTTAGAGTTTACATCTAAGTCTGTGATATATTTTGAGTTAATTTTTGTACAAGTGTAAGACAGTCCAGAGTACATTATCTTTTGGCCTGTAGATGTTCAATCAATCCAGCAGTATTTGCTGGAAAGGCTATCTTTCCTCCTTTGGATTGTTTTTGTTACTTTGTTAAAGATCAGTTGGGCATATTTGTGTTGGTCTATGTTGGGGTTCTCTACTCTTTTGCCTTGATAAAAATGCCCAATCTTCTACCAATATCCCACAGTCTTGATTACTTAGCTGAGTGGTGCGTTTTGAAAGCAGGTGGACTGATTTCTCCTACTTTATTCTTTTTCAGAATGATTTTACCTATTCCAGTTTCTTTGCCTTTCCATATAAATCTTAGAGGAATCCTGTTGCTATCTAGATAACAGCTTGCTGGGATTTTTATAGGAATTGCATTAAACTTGTGTATCATTTTTAGGAGAACTGACGTTCTTATTACATTGAATTGTCCAATCCATGAACTCAGTCTCTCTATTAAGATCTTCTTTGGTTTCTTTCATCAATATATGTACTTTTTATCATTCAAGTCTTGAATTTTCATTTTTGATTGATTGATTGTGAGTGATATTTTTAAAAATTTTATTGTCCACATGTGCACTGCTAGTATGTAGAAATGCTATTGATTTTTAAGCATATTACCTATGACCTTGCTGAAGTAACTTATTAATTCTGAGAGTTTAACAGTAGGTTCTTGAGCATTTACACACAGACAACCAGCAAATAAGACAATTTCATTTCCATTTCAACCTGTGTGTCTTTTACTTCTTTTTCTTGACTATTACACAGGGTAGAACTTTCAGCACTATTCTGAGTAAGAGATTTAAGAGCTAACATCCTTGTCTTTACCTTTGGTGTAAAGCATTCTGTCTTTCTGTCATCTTCAGATATAATGTTAGCTATGGGCCTTTTGTACAGGCTCATTCTTGATCAACTTGAGAGAATTTCCCTTTATTCCTATTTTTCTGAGAGTTTTTATTATGAATGGCTGTTGAATTCTGCAAAATGCTTTTCATGATCATATGTATGCTATTGTAAATTTGTTCTGTTGTTGAGGAAGATTACATTGATTTTGAATATTGAACCAGTCTTAAATCCCTGAAATAAAACCCTCTTGGTGACAGTGTACAATTTTTCTGATACATTGCTACATCTTATCTGCTAATAATTTTGTTAAAGAATTTTATATTCCTTTATCCCTCTGTATGCATGAGGGACAATGGTTTGTAGTTTTTTTCTTTTTTGCTCTCTTTTTCTGGTTTTAGTATAAAGATAATACTAATTTCATGAAATGAATTGAGAAGTGTTCCCTCCTCTTCTATTTTCTGGAAGAGATTCTACAGAATTTATATTAATGCTTCTTTAAACATTTGGTCAACTGAACCAGTGAAATCACCAGACCTGAGATTTTTTTTCGTGAATCCAATTACGAATTCAATTTGCTTAATAGTGATAGGATAATTCAAATTATTTATTTCATATTTGATGAGTCTGGGCAGTTTGTTGTTTTTTGAGGAATGGGTCCATTTCATCTAAGTTGCAAAATCTATGTATGAAGAGTTGTTCATGGTATTCCTTTACTATCCTTTTGATACCTGTAGAGTCTAAATTATGTCCCTACTTATCTGTGACAATGACATTTGTGATGTTGGTAACTTGTGTTTTCTTTCCTTTTTCTTCATCAGTGGTGCTTGGTTTGTCAGTTGCATTGATCTTTACAAAGAATCAGCTCTTTCTTTCATTGATTTTTCTCTGTTATTTTGCCATTTTCAATTTCAAGTGATTTCTGCTTTTATCTTTAGTATTTCTTTCTTCTGTTGGTTTTGGCTTTCCTTTCTCTTCTTCTTTTTGTAGGTTCTTAGAATGAGGTCTTTTTTGTTTGTTTGTTTGTTTGTTTTTTGAGACGGAGTCTCACTCTGTTGCCCAGGCTAGAGTGCAGTGGCATTATCTCAGCTCACTGCAAGCTCTGCCTCCCAAGTTCAAGCCATTCTCTTGCCTCAGCCTCCTGAGTAGCTGGGACTACAGGAACCCGCCACCACACCTGGCTAATTTTTTGTATTTTTAGTAGGGACGGGGTTTCTCCGTGTTAGCCAGGATGGTCTCAATCTCCTGACCTTGTGATCTGCCTGCCTTGGCCTCCCAAAGTGCTGGGATTACAGGCGTGAGCCACCGTGCCTGGCCAGAATGAGATCCTAAGTTACCAATTTAACATTTTCTTCTTTTCTAATGTGTGCATGTAGTGCTATACATTTCCATTCCAGCATTGCCTTAACTGAGCCCTAAAAATTTTGATATCTGGTATTTTCATTTTTGTTGAAGTCAATGTACTTTTTTAACTTCACTTTTGATTTCTTCTTTGACCTATTTAGAACATGCTTTTTAATTTCCAAGTGTTTGGAGATATTCCTGTTATATTTTTGTTTTTAATTTCTAGTTATATCCATTCATGGCAGGGGAACACTCAGTATCACTTCAGTTCCAGTACCTGTTGAGGTTTGTTTTACAGCCCAGGATATGGTTTATGTTGCTGTATAATTTTTGGGCACTTGCACAGAATATGGATTCGGCTGTTGTTGGGTGGAGAGCTCTACATATGTCAATTAGATCTTGTTGGTTGGTGGTATTGTTGAGTTATTTTGTTTCTTTATTAATTTTCTCTCTATTAGTTCTATCAAATGTTGAGAGATGGGTATTGAAGCCTTCAACTATAGTTAAAGATTTATCTATTTTTCCTTTCAGCCTTATCTGCTTGCTTCACATATTTTTCAACTCCATTTTTGGTATATTTGCCTTCTTGGTAGATTGGCCCCTTTTATCTTTACATAATTTCCTTCTCTGTCTTTCCTCTGAGACATATTTGATCTGATATTAATATAGCCTCTTCTGTCTTCTATAATTAGTATCTGCATGACATATCTTTTTTCATTATTTTACTTTCAATCTGCCTATACAGTAATGTTTAAAATGCGTATCTTGTAGACAGCATATAGTTGGCCATAGTTTTTAATCTACTCTTTCAATTTCTGTTTTTTTTTTCAAATATTTAGACCATTTATATTTAATTTAATTATTGATATGTTAGGGTTTAGGTCTGCCATTTAATTTTTTGTTTTCAGCTTTTTTCTGCTTTTTCTTACTGTTTCCTTTTTCCTGCCTCTGACTTTTATTTAAACATTTTTTATAATTCCATTTTTATTTATCCATGGTATTTATTTCTTTTGGTAAAACTTTTAAAGTGGTTTCTCTGGGTACTACACTATATACACAAAATTTATCACGCTCTTACTGGTGCCATCATTTTACCTATTAAATTACAGAAATCCTGCCTCCCTTTGTGTCTCGTTACACTTATAAACTAAGTATCATAAATATTTCCTCTATAGATTGCAAACATAATTTGGAAAACTCAAAGCAATAAAGAAAACCTATTCTATATATCCATATTTTGGCTCACTATGTTCTTTCTTTTCTCCTGATGCTCTGAGTTTCCTTCTCTTATCGCTTCCATCCTGTTTGGAGAACTTATTTTAGCCATTCTTTAGGTAGGTTTAGTGGTGTCAGATTCTCTTGGTCTCCCTTCATTTGAAAATGTTTTGGTTTTCCCCTCATTCCTGAAGAAAATTTTCACTGGGTTGGCAGTTCTTTCCTTTAAAAACTTGAAAAATATTCTGCCACTTCCTTATGGTTTCCATGATTTCTAATGAGAAATTCTTCGTCATTAAAGTTGCTTCTCTTCTATGGGTAAGGTGTTGTTTTCCTCTGACTACTTTTTACTATTTTTTTCTTTGCCTTTAGTTTTCAGAAGTCTAATTACAACGTGTCTCAGGTGTTTGCTATTTGAAGTTATCTCAGCTTCTTGAATCAGTAGATTTATTTCTGTTGCCAAATTTGAGGAGATTTGGGCAATTGTTCCTTCAAGTGCATTTTTCAGCCTCACCCTTTTTCTCCTCCTCTCCTTTTGGACTCTGATAGCATGAATGTGAGATCTTTTGTTATATTCCCATGGGTCTTTTTTTTTTTTTTTTTTTTTTTTTTTTTTTTTTTTTGATACGGAGTCTCACTCTTGCCCAGGCTGGAGTGCAGTGGCACGATCTCAGTTCACCGCAACCTCCATCTCCCAGGTTCAAGTGATTCTCTTGTCTCAGCCTCCCAAGTAGCTGGGACTACAGGCACATGCCATCACTCCTGGCTAATTTTTTGTATTTTTAGTAGAAACGAGGTTTCACCATGTTAGCCAGGATGGTCTCAATCTCCTGACCTTGTGATCCACCCGCCTTGGCCTCCCAAAGTGTTGGAATTACAGGCGTGAGCCACCGCGCCTGGCTGGGTCCGTTTTTTTCACTCTGTTTTCTTTCTATTGTTCAGATTGGTTAATTTCTCTTATTTTTTCTTCCAGTTCACTGATTCTTTTCACTGCTCCCTTCCTTCTGCTATTGAACCCATCCACTTCAGTTATTTTATTTTTAAGTTCTGACATTTCCATTTGGCTCTTCTCTATGTATTTGCTGAGTTTTTTTTTTTTTTTTTTTTTTTTCCTTTTTTCAAGTGTGTCCAAATTGTTTATTGAAGCATTTTTGTCATGGCTACTTTAAACCCTTCTCAGATAATTCTGATATTTCTGTCTGTAGTGTAGGTATTGGTATCTATTAAATTGTCTTTTGTCCTTCAGTTTAGGATCTTCCTGGGTTTTTGAATGGTGGGCAATTTTCAGGTTCAAGTGATATTTCCTCTCTTAGTGGGGATATTCGTGTTTCGAGCCTGGGTGTTCTGATTTAGCTGAATTTTTTTTTTTTTTTTTTTTTTTTTTGGTCAGCACTCTCACAGGAAAGAGGGCAGGATGCAGCCTCATTACTACCAGGTGGAAGTAGAAGTTCCTGTTCTTCACAGCATCTCTGTTGGCACCTGAGGGCAGGGTAGGGGGGTTGTTCCTCATCACTGCCAGGCAGATGTGGGAATTCCAACTTTACCTATGATCTCCACTGGCACCACAGTCGGGTGGGGGTGGCCTCATTCTCTTTGGGCCACAGTGAAAGTCCTGATGCTCCACCAGGCTTCTTCTGATACCACCCCAGCTGGTAGAGAGAGGTGCCTCATTACTGCTGGGTGAGAGTGAAAGTCCAGGCTCTCCACATGGTCCCACTGACCCAAGGTGGCAGGGGCTCATTACCAGCTGGCAAGAGTGAAAGTTCAGGAATCCTATTTGGTCTCCTCTGACACCATCCAGGCAGGAATGTGGAGGTGCCTCATTATAGCCTGCCAAGTGCAAGAATTCAGGCTCTCTGCTCAGCCCTTGCTGGCATGAGTAGGGTTGGGCCCAGCTTGCTCAGTGGCATTTGGCTACAATAAAGCAGTGTTGTCTTGATGTTTTCTGCCTTGGTGCCCTTTTCCTGGCTTTGGTTGGAGACAGCATGCTTCTCTTGGGGCTTTTGGTCTCAGCCTATTACTGTTTCCAGTTTCCTGGCTTCTTCAGCTCCAAGTCTAGGATATATGGGGCCAAAAGAAAACCCAGGGAATTCATGACTATGTCTTCTCTCTTGTCCCAAGACCCATAGTAGGTTTGCCTTCTCTCCACCATTCACAGTCTTCTTGTGATTGGCTCATGTATAATGTCCTGCATTTTTAGTTATGTTTAGATGAAGGAACGGGGAAAAGTATGTCCACTGCAACTTCCTGGAAGCAGAAGCCTCAATTCACATATTTTTAATCTCATAATTAAATATTTTTAATCTCATGACTTTTACTAAAACTTAAACTACTAAATGAAATGACATTATATGGCCATGGCAAGATAATTTAAATTTCCTGGGTGCTCCTTACATCTTCTCATTCTGTTTTTGCCTTTACCCACTCCACCCACCCCTCAGGCTGCAATAAACTCTGCCATTGATCCTCCCATCTCCACCCTCCACCAACCTCTCTTCCAGACGCTGGGGACTCTCTGCCCTTCACTGGATCGTAACTCCTGCAGATGTCTGACTTAGCATGTTTGCAATAACTCACTTCTCTTCTTTTCTGGTGATAATCTGCCACCCTTCCTCCCACCATTTACAGATCTGAAAAAGCTTCAACAGGATAAATAGAATTAGAGTTGACTTTCAAGGATAGATAGAACTTGACAGGCAGAGATGGAGAGAATAATAATAGCATTTAGGTATGTGATTATGATATGTGTTCAAATGCTATGATTATGCTTGACTGAAGCAGAGCTTGTTCATTCACTAAGTCCATTAAATGTGTAAATGTCTATTAAATATCAGACACTATTCTAAGCACTAGCTTAGAATAGTGTCTAATATTATTAATAATAATTAATAATAATAATATTAGAATAGTGTCTAATATTAGTGGTTTCAAAAAGCAGATGGAGGTCCCTGCCTTCACATAGCAAAGTCTAACGGGAGAGACAGGTATGTTTCAAGTTAACAAACTAAAAAATCTGTAACAGTGATTCTATTAAATAATTGCTCTAAATAAAAACAGATGGTTATGAAAGAGAAAGCTCACGTGGGCAAAGAAGGGTTATTTTGAGATGGATATCAGGGGAACATCACTGAGAAAGTTACCTTAAGAATTAGCAGGCACCAGGCAGATAAAAAGTGGAGAATACGGCATTTGGCTGGGCTCTGTGTGAGGCAAGATTCCTGTTCTTGACAGGCCAGCACGGTAGTGGAAGCAGGCAGAAGGGAGATTTGCTTAAGATAAGGTGGAGCAGAAGGCAAACCAGATGACCAGGGGGCTACACAGCAGGTAGAGGCTGATTCCACTGCAAATGCGATGGGAAACCACTGAAGGTTTTAATCACGGAAGTAACATGATCCGATTTCATTATAAGAGAAATGGTAGACAATAAAACTGGAAACAAACTTTGGGAACACATTGTGGAAAGCCTTCAGTGACAGTCCTGGGAGTTTTCACCTAATTCATAAGACAGTGGAGAGTTTTCAAGGACTTTATTTTTTTAAATAAGCACTTGGTTCTAGATTTATTACACAACAAATACATATTATAAAACAATCAGAAACAAATAAGCAAAAAGAACATAAACATAACCCATAAGCAAACCTGTCAGATAGAATCCATTTTAGTGCACTTTGGAGTTTTCTCTCTCAGGCAGCTTTCCATGCATATACTTAATAGTATGATTCAATACACTATCATATGTTTATTAGTACACATAAATACACATTTTACAAAAGGAGGGTCTTGTGGTCTTACTGAATACAGTGTTTTGTAAACTTCTTTTTCCCTTTTCATGATGTATTGAGAACATGTGTTTCAATAAAAACACTTAAAATGACATCATTTTCAATGGCATCATTTTTAATGGTATGTATATTTCACAATTGATCCAATTAAACTCAAATGTTCAACTTTTAAGTTTCTTCAAGTTTTCCCTGCTGTAATTAGCCTGCACTATAGTTGGTGTCATCACAACAAAGTGTCTGCATAAATCAATAATCAATTTTTAGAATATTTTTCTGTAAGTGTAAGTGCCAGGTAAAATGTTAGTGAACATGTTAAGGCTTTTGATGCCTCCGATCACATTATCCTTCACAAAAGTTGTGCGAATTTACAATACCCCTAGTGGTATAGAAATGTGCCACCTTCCCAAAAACACCGGGTGCCATCAGTTCTTTTTACTTGTGTCATTTGGTAAAGGGAAATGGCATCTCATCACTAGATTTTTTTTGTATTTCTGTGATTACTAATGAGATTGAACGTTTTCCATTATTAGTTGCTGGTCTTTCTTTTTCCTCTTTTATAAATTGCTTGACTGTCTTTTACTAATTTTTATGTTGTAGATTTATCATTTCCTTTCTATATGTACATATATATTTAATAAATATATTTTGATTACATATACTTAATATTTACACATATCCATATGTGAGATATTTTTTTCTTTTCTTTTCTGTGTGTGTGTGTTTTTTTGTTTTTGTTTTTTTTTTTGAGACAGAGTCTCGCTCTGTCCCCCAGGCTGGACTGCCATGGCAAGATCTCAGCTCACTGCAACCTCCACTTCCCCGGTTCAAGTGATTCTCCTGCCTCAGCCTCCTGAGTAGCTGGGATTACAGGCAAGCACCACCGCACCCAGCTAATTTTTGCATTTTTAGTAGAGACTGGTTTTCACCATGTTGGCCAGGCTGGTCTCAATCTCCTGACCTTAGGAGATCCACCCACCTCAGCCTCTCAAAGTGCTGGGATTACAGGCATAAGCTACCGTGCCTGACCACGAGACATTTTTTCTATATCTATGTATAAAACCCTTATCTGACATATGATGCAAATATATTTTCACAGTTTGCAGTTTGCCTTCTATGATATTCTTTCACCATAGAAAATGTATCCTTTTTTATTATTCATGCATTTCTTTTATGATTTCTCCCTTAGAAGTCATACTTAGGAAGCCCTTTGCCCCACAGGCCCATGTAACCTCACATTGTGATAACTCTATTCCTGCCACATAAGTCTGGAATCTTTCTGCCCTGTGGTATGAAATACACTCCTGTCTTGCTTTTCCCTATGTATTTCCCCACAGACTTGAAAGGCACACTCTTGACCATACAAACTTGGACATGCTCCTCAGCCTGTTTCTCCACTGTCTGTGCGGGGCCATCGATTTTTCTGTCTGTTTCTCAGCCGCTAATGGATTGTTTGAAATATCATAGTTAGTCCATGGCTCATTTCGGTATTCAGTAGGGCAAGTCATTCTTTTCTATGCTTTTTGTCAAAATTGTATTAAAAGTTTTGTGTAGATGAACAAGCCTGGAATCATGCATGGGAATGCCAGCCTCACATGACATAGGAGACAAGAAGGAGGAGGCGGGTACAAGGGGGACCCTACAGCCGGCAGCCCCCTTCAGGTAGGACATCTCAAAGGTAATTTGCATTCTGAGCTTAAATCCCCAACTGATGATGGGGCCAAAAATCTCACTGACCTCCAGTGATGATCTAAGGGCTCATTCATAAGTTCCGAGGGTTGTAATTATCGAGCACCTGTGAGGGTTTGCTGAGCTGCCAGCCTGACAGAGCGTGCAGCTGAACAGTCAACCACAGCAACATTTTTACTTTGCTGTTAGTCTACAACTACAGGACAGAAGTTATTCAAATTTTTAAAAAATTGTACAGCAAAAATGGAAGAGTAGGGAACTCTGGGGTTCTGTCCCTCCTAAAAACACAGAAAAATATGACAAAAAGGCCAAGCACAGTGGCTCACACCTGTAATCCCAGCACTTTAGGAGGCCAAGATGGGTGGATCTTCTGAGGTCAGGAGTGGGAGACCAGCCCAACCAATATGGTGAAACCCTGTCTCTACTAAAAATACAAAATTTAACCAGGTTTCTGCCACGTGCCTGTAACCCCAGCTACTGGGAGGCTGAGGCAGGAGAATTGTTTGAACCCAGGAGGCGGAGGTTGCAGTGAGCCGAGATCACGCCATTGCACCCCAGCCTGGGCAACAGCAAGACTCCGTATCAAATAAATAAATAAATAAATACAAATAAATTTTTTAAAAAATTTACAAAAAATGTCAAATCAACCTTTCAGAATGCTGGGAGATAGTCAATGGTTTGCAGCAACCAAGTGAAAGCCCAGATAGGACAGAGGCGACCAAGACCCTCACTGCAGCCTCAACTGCCCTCCTTGGCGAGGTGGCTGCTCCCATGCCTGGGGTGAGTACTGGGCTCTAAGGAAGCAAACCGGACCGGGATCTCAGGGAATTGTGTCTGTTTTGACCCGATGAGGATTTCCCGGGTCACAGGGCTTGTCCTTGCTTTGTCTAACTCAGCGGGTGGCTAAGAGGACAGGGCTTCCCAGAACAGCAGAAGTGAGTGAGCAAGCCTCTGCTGCTGGGAGCAAAGAGTAACAGCTGCAGCGGACAACAGACATGCCCAAAGCCTGGGAGGAAAAACCAGCCCGTGACATCTCGGGGGAATAGAGGCTCTGAAAAGTTCCTTCTATTCCAGTTTAGCAGTTCCTCAACAAGTAGACATGAAATTACCATATGATCTCACAATTCTACATCTAGGTACACAGCCAGGAGAACTGCCAAGAGGTGTTCCAGCGAGAATTTGTGCACCAATGTTCACAGCAGCCCTATCCACAATAGGTGAAAACAACCTTCATGTCCATCCACTGATGAGAGGATTCAAAAACTGTGACATATTCAGACCAGTAAATATTAACCAGCCATGAAAAAAGAAGTACTGACACATTCTACAACATGGATGAAATTTGAAAACATCGTGCTAACCGAAGAAGCCAGAACCACATTATTGTATGATTCCATTTATATGAAATGCCCAGAATAAGCAAATCCATAGAGAAAGAAAGCAGATTGGTAGTTGCCTAGGGCTAGAGAAAAGCGGCAATGGGAAGAGACTACTTAATTTATGGATTTTCTTCATGGGACGATGAAAAAGGTCTTGAAGCAGATAGTGGTGATGGTTGTGCACATGGCTAGTGTGTGCCACCATCAATGCCACTGAATTGTACACTTTAAAATGGTTAATTTCATGTTGTATATATTGTAACACAATTTTTAAAACAGTATTATATAGATTCATTGAAAATATCACACCTAATAATCAGAATAAAATTCATACAGAACGTATATTTGTATATATATTTCATGTGAATTATATATACATATTTATACATATTCCATGTGAATATATATCAATACATTTCTTGAAAAGTATGGAATAATTCATTTTTAATAATTTTCCAATGAAAGAGGCCTTTTAAAATTACTTCATATAACCCAGGAGATATAAAAGAAAAAATAACTTTGTAGCAATTTTAATTGTAAAAAGGTCTGTACAAAAAAGAACCACTCTGAGTACTTAAAAAAAAAGACAAGCAGCCAGCCATGGTGGCTCACACCTGTAATCCCAGCTCTTTGGGAGGCTGAGGTGGGTGGATGACCCAAGATCAGGAGTTCGAGACCAGCCTGGCCAACATGGTGAAACCCCCTCTCTACTAAAAATACCAAAATTAGCTGGGTGTGGTGGTGCTTGCCTGTAGTCCCAGCTACTCAGGAGGCTGAGGCAGGAGAATCGCTTGAACCCGGGAAGTGGATGTTGCAGTGAGTTGAGATCATGCCATTGCCCTCTAGCCTGGGCGACAAGAGCGAGACTTCGTCTCAAAAAAAAAAAAGACAAGCTAGGGAACATAATTGCATTTCACATACAGAAAAATGCTAATTTTTCCAATAAATACAGTACACTTACAAACTAACAAGCAACAGGTCAAAACAGAGTAGGAAAATGTGGGGGGGAAAGGAAGAATATACAAATGGCCTTCAAATATTTGGAAAGAAGACTTGACCTCTCTTCTAATAAGGTGATGTCAAATAAAATTATATTACATTGCTTTTCACCTCTCTTATAGAGATCAAACATTGGATAATGGTCAGAACAAGGATATTTGAGGAAAAAAATTGAGTAACATGGTGTGTCAGTGAGAAAGTGTGGGGATGTCATGTCTACATTGCTTCTGTGCTGCTGGTGAAGCTGCTAACCGGTCGTACCTCTATAAAAGCAGTTTGGCAAAATACATACAAATTACTAATGCATGTATTTTTTTATCTGGCAATTTTATTTCTAGGAATTAACATACAGAAATACTCTAATACATGTGAGATGACATATACACATACTTGTTATTATAATATCATTAGTAAGATCAAAACGTTGGAGACAATCATAAATATCCATCATTAAAGGACTTTTAAATAATACAGCATATCATACAATAGAATATAATGCAGCCGTAAAAAGGATGGAAGGATTATTTGTGTGTAAATATGGAAAATATATTGCTGTTACAAGGGCAGAACAGCATGTACAGTATTTTTACCACTTATATAAAGAAGGAAGAATATGAACATGAATTGACTTACTTTGTAGAGATGTAAGCTATTTCTGAAAAATATTAGAAAATTTATGGAACTGGCTGTTTCATAGGAAGGGAATTTATCAAGACAAGAGTGGAAGAATATATTATTATTTAAACTTTTGTACATTTTGCATTTGGAACTCTATGAATGTGCTACCTACTGAAAAAAATTTTAATGACTATATATATTTTATGGAATCCCCTTACAAATAATGCACATGTTTAACCAATGCTTGCTATTATTGGTTGCACCATGATAGACTTAATGGTGAAATCATATACAAATTAAGATATTATCGAGTAGCCTTAAGTGGACCTCATTCAAAACAACTACTCCATATAAAATGTTTTGAATAATTTACCATGCTTTGATATCATTAAATACGAGGCTTTTGTCTTTTACTCATCTACAGTGTAGAGATAGATCACTTTTCCATTTCAGCTAACGTTGAATCCCAGTTGGTTCTTGCTGAGGGACCCCGAGAGCAGGTCTGTAGACGGGTGCGGGTGAAGTGGGTCACAGCACACTACAGCAGCTGGGGGATATGGGCTTCCCAACACCAGGGCCACTGAAGCCTGCCAGATGTGAGCTGGCACTGTTGCCTTCCTCCCCGTGCACTGCATGGCTCTCCTCTCCTCTAACCTCCCAGAGTGCCAGCAGGAGTCCAGTGGAAGTGAGCAGATCAGGACTGAAACCCGGACTCCTAAGAGCTGCTGAGAACTCGTTTTCTTCCAGGCACTTCACTGGACATTTTATATAGTTAGCCATCATTTAATTTACCCAGTGACATCAACATAAGATACATACCATTTTCCCTGTTTTTCACAGGCAAATACTTGGACTCAACAGCAAGGAACATCCTGAAGACTTGCACAGGGAAAAGTACTGGAGTTTGGATTAAACACAGATTGACAGAAAAAAAAAAAAAAAAAAAAAAAAAAAAAAAAAGCCAGGCTCAGAAAGAGAGGGACAAAGAAACAGAAAGGAAGTTAAAAACAAACCAGAGGACTGAGTTCCTTCATTTCAGGGTCTAATGAGGGCTGGCGGCCACAGTCACTCTAGAATTCCCAACATGGAATTCCAAATTTTCTGCAAACAATGGAAGATGTAGCATTTTAAATCTTTTATCAGCCTATATTACACTTTCATTGATAATTTTCAAAATTCTTTAGTAGCACACCAACTAACACTAAAGTAAGCCACCTGGCCGGGCGTGGTGGCATGTGCCTATGATCCCAGCTACTTGGGAGGCTGAGACGGGAGGATCCCTTAAGCTCGGGAGGTTGAGGCTGCAGTGAGCTGTGATCGCACCACTGCACTCCAGCCTGGGTGACAGAGGGATACTATCTTAAAATAAAAATTAAAAAATATTAAGCTACTTAATTTGTAGGCGATCATGCAAAGGTAGACAGAGCACGCTGGCCACCGGAGCCCAGGGAAGCCTGCAGATGGACGCTTGCTGGCATCATCTGCCGCTCTTCCTCTGGCTGGTCCTTCCTCCTGATGTTATTTCTAATGGTCCTGTGTATTTGTGTGGAGGTCACCTCACATGTTTTCCTACTGTAGTGAGAATACTAACCAAAGGCTGAAAAGAAATCAAATGCAATGCCAGTTGAAAGACCTGAGACAGACACACAGGGAATGCCTATGTGCCTGACAGGGAGTCAAGTTCTCAGTGTGCCATGGGCCACGTGGATGCTTATCGAGGAGACCCACTAACCCAGCTAACAGATAGTGGCCCAGCAGGTCTCAGAGGAAAAGACCCTTCTGGCCCCAGGTGGCTTGGGGTCCCTCATCAGTCCTTCCGTCACACCTCTCAACCAGGGCCACCACACCAGGACTTCGTGTGCAGATTGTGTCCTGTGTCTGTGTTGAAGGCATCTGAAGGCACTTGGAACTATGCCTTTTGTATCCCCAACACTAACAAAATCTGTGGCACATTGTAAATACTTGGTGAATGAATTCCTAAAAGTTTGAATCTGGACCTTCAAGAGGAGATAATATATGGCCACACAATATTCAGAGGAAAACCAGGCAGGAAGATCATCAAGGTCTAGAAACACACCAAGAAGAGAGACCACGGCTTTTCAGGGCAGGCCAGGGCTGGTGTTGGTGAAAGGCACATGTGGAACTGTGTCAGGCCGAATAGATAAGCCGGCACCCAGCCAAGAAGCACCGCTTCCTCCATGCCTTCTCTGGAAATGGCACCCTACTTCATTCAGGCGATAAATTATGGCCCTCACACTCAAATACTGACTGTCACTCAAGGCATTGCTGTCCAGTTCTTCCAAATCCAGAACAGTTTCAGTGATAGCAGACAAATCCACACATAACATGTTATGTTTGATTATTCAGAGACGATCATTTAAACAATGATGTCACTGCTATCATTATAAGGCACGCCATGGAGATGCCTGTCTTAGACACCCCTAAATCTGACCAACCTCAACTTCCAATTTGCCTGAGGGCATGAAGGACATTTGAGACAGGATGCCCAAAAAATCAAAGTGAAATGTCCTCCACTATTATTCCAGGAACTTCTTTTGAAGCACCACTTGGGAAATGCAGTCTCCAAGGACAGCACTCACCCTGGCGCCAGCCACATACTCCAGCTGTACCCGGGTTGCGGACCAGCGCAGACCCTCTCCCCTGCATGCCACGTTCAGAAAGGAGAGGAGGCCTTGTGTCAGGTATGACTACAAAATAACACAACTCTCAGTATCACTACAGATACAGCAGCATCCAAAGTCCTCGTCCCCAACGTGTTAAATTCTCAAAATAACCACTTAAAAGTTTGAAATTGGCGTGGCGCGGTGGCTCACGCCTGTAATCCCAGCACTTTGGGAGACCGAGGCGGGCAGATCATGAGATCAAGAGATTGAGACCATCCTGGCCAACATGGTGAAACCCCATCTCTACTAAAAATACAAAAATTAGCTGGATGTGGTGGCACGCCCCTGTAGTCCCAGCTACTCGGAGGCTGAGGCAGGAGAATCACTTGAACCCAGGAGGCAGAGGTTGCAGTGAGCCAAGATCGCACTACTGCACTCCAGTCTGGTGACAGAGCAAGACTCCATCTCAAAAAAAAAAAAAAAAAAAAAAAAAAAAAAAAATGAAATGAACACATGTCATCCTGCCCAAGCCAAAAGAAAGATGGGAGCTATCTTCTCGGCTGGTAGCATAATTGTATTATTTGCAGAGGCATGCTGAAGACTCAGTGTCAGCTCGGTGCAGTCAGAAAGAACACTGACCGTGGCAAAGCTAAATGGTCTTTGGCAGGCATTCTCCAGCATTCAAACGGGTAATATTCCATAGCGTCCTTCACTAACTCAGTTCCTGGAGGGAGGTGGAAGCAGGAGGCAGTGCTCTCGAAGTCACAGGCTCCACATGAGCCATGCTGAAGTTTAGTTTCATGGTCAAGGTTGCCAACTAGTAATTTTTAGTCATACAATTTTCTGGTTAAAATCCTCACTTCCGGCTGGGCATGGTGGTTCACGCCTGTAATCCCAGCACTTTGGGAGGCAGAGGCAGGTGGATCACGAGGTCAGGAGATCAAGACCATCCTGGCTAACATGGTGAAACCCCATCTCTACTAAAAGTACAAAAACAAAAAATTAGCCGGGCGTGGTGGTGGACGCCTGTAGTCCCAGCTACTGGAGAGGCTGAGGCAGGAGAATGGCGTGAACCCAGGAGGTGGAGGTTGCAGTGAGCCGAGATCCCGCCACTGCACTCCAGCTTGGGCGACAGAGCAAGACTCTGTCTCAAAAAAAAAAAAAAAAAATTCCTCACTTCCACATTTTCCCACGGTGCCCTGGGATCTTGGCTATTTGCTCAAGCATTTGAAAACATTTCTTTTTTTATTTCTTGAAAACTTTAGTTCACAAAGAAACTTGTACATGAATGCTCATGGAAGCTTTATTTGTAATAGTAGAAAATGGGAGACAAGACAGCCGTCCTTCGATGACGACTGGTTAAACAGTGGTATGTCCACACCAGGAACATGGCTCAGCTGTGGAAAGGAACAGGCTCTGACACACACAGCAACGTGAATGTGCCTCAAGGGCATTTTACTGAGTGCAAAAATGCCTCATGAGGTTAGATACTGTGTGGTTTTGTTTATGTAACAGTCTCCCAGGATAAAATTATAGAGATGGAGAGCAGATTAATGGTTCCAGGAGCAAGGAAGACAGGAACCTTGTGTGGAGCTGTTCTGCCTCTTGACTGTCGAGGTGGCCATCCTACTCTACAGCAGTGATACAGTTACAGGAAATCAACGCACACAAATGAACTGAGACTGGAGGAACCCCAGTGACACTGGTGAGTGTATCCATTTATACACTGGTTGACATACTGTAACATAGTGCTATGTTGGCAAGATGTTATGACTGGGGAAAACTGGGTAAAAGGCACAGGAGATCATGCTATATTATATCTGACCACTACATGTGAATCTTCAGTTATCTCAAAATTAAAAGTTTAACAACAAATTCTTTAGGAAAAATGTTTGACTAGGAATTCACCCCCATGTGTGGCCGTCCTTCTTATGGAGTCGCCGTCCTCTCTGTTGTTGTTAGAATCGCCTATTAATGTTTAATCAGTCAAGAGTGTCCAACTGCAGGCCAGCCTGACTCCAACACGGGCTGGGCCAGTGGTCCTGAGCCAGCACCCTCCACTGCAGGGCCCCCTCTGCCTGCTGTGAAAGCTAAATGTCCACCTTCTCCACACCCAGCCCACTGTGCTGGTGTGCTAGGATACACTGGTCAGCACCCACAATTGTGCAGGTTTTTATTTATGGGTATGGAATTATCTTCATATGTTAATAAAGGCTTTCCATTTTATTCAAATGCTTAAGAGACCCTTTGTTTTCAGATAAATTTATTCTTATTAATAGAAGAATTATATCAATATTACTTATTTACTTCCTCATTTCCCAAATAGTTTTTATGTCTCCAGAGTTCATCGTATACAACAGATGCTCAATGATGGTCCAGTTGAATTCTGTTAAATCGAGGATGCAGTGGAGACACCTCAGTAAAGGCAGAGATGCCTAGTAGAGTGGGGCTGCACACCCTGTGCTTCTTTCGAGCCCACTCAGTCTACACATCACTAAAAATATGTCCTGGCGAAATTTATATCTGCAGCCCAAACCTCCCCCTGGACACCAGATCCACATGTTCAATTTGGCCACTCAGCGTTTCACGTGGATGTCCACAGACATCTCTAGTGTAGCCACTTCAAATGGAGTCTGCATCCCCTGAGCCTGCTCCCCTCCCACCTGGCTCAGCAGCACCCCCGTCCCAGCTGCTCAAGTCCCAAACCTCAGAGCCATCCTTGATTCCTTTTCTTCTTGTATTCCAGGTCCATTCCATCGGCAAATCCTGTTGATGATTATGTCCAGAAAATCTCCATAATTGCACTGCTTCCCACCAGGTCTACCAACAGCCCCTGGGCGGGACCCTAGCACGGCTCCCCCCTCTCACAGCAAGCCCTGGTGGCTGTTGGGGAGATGGCCCAGTCTGGCCAGGCTTTAATCATCTTCTCCCACAGGGACAGAGCTATGACCAGCGGCCAGCATGGAGACTTGGCATCCTAGCCCAAGCGTGGCAAGCTTAGGCTTAGGCTTAAGCTCAAGCTTAGCTTGAGGGCCACCTCTTATCCCGCTGGGCACCCTGAGCCACCTATGAAGGGCTGCCTGGACTATACTTCTCATGGTGCCAAGCTTCCAGGAGAGTCACCCCATCCACCCAGCCAATGGCTGGTCACCCTCCAGGAGCAGAGCCACCCAGCTGGCCAGTCCTCCCTGAGGGGGCAGCCCATCCCGGAGCAGCAGGACTGCCCTGCCCCTGCCTGCACATGTTGCTGATCCCCAGAATCCACGGGGAAACAAATGTGTTGCTGTATGTCACTAAGGTGAGCAGGAACTTGACAGCCTTCCCCTTCCAGGGCTGCCCCAATGGTCCACTCTAGACCCAGTTGACAGAAGGGACCATCATGGGGGAGAAGAGGTCAGAGGGCCGGGGCTGGCATGCAGAGGAGGCCACCCTACACCATAGCTTTCACTCTCAGTGACATCAGCTTCCATGAGAGGGTGTGCAGAAGATAAGGGACAGGGCTCACCGAGGTTTTAAAATGATGGCTGTGTTGAGTAGACTGGGCTCGCTGGCTCCTAGCACCCTCTCACCACAGGGCCTTTGCACAGATGGTTTCCTGTCTCCAGAACACTCTGTCCTCAGAGGTGTCCACCCCACACCCTCTCCCACCATTTCTCCAACGTCACCCCCACAGAGAGGCCTATCCTGGCCACCCTGTTTTAAATGGTGGCCCTTCCGGCTCCTCCTCTGCTTCCTCACCCTGTTTCCTAAGCTCTGATGACTTGTAATGTCTTATGAAAATCGCTTATCAATCATGCTGGTTGCACATCTCTCCCTGCCGCAAGAATGTGAGGTCCATTCAGGCAGGGGTCGGCCTGCTGGATGACAAATCTTGAGGTCTCGCTCAGAAGACAGCAGCATGTGAGAGGCCCTCAGAGTCCTGACGCTGCCTGTGATAAAATGTATTAGTCAGCAGGCACAAGTTGTTCTTAAGTCTTTAACTGCAACAGAGCTCTCACCGTTGTCATCGTCCTGGTTATGCAATCTTGGTGACCACCGCTGATGAAGCAGGTGGACCTGGATGGAAGCCAGAACCCTCCGTGCCCCCCAGATGACCGATGGCCATGCTCCCCAGTCTCCTTCCCTGGACTCTGCCACTTGCAAACCCACCATAGTGTCAGGACACAGGGCAGCCAATACAGACGGGACCGCTCAGGAAACCACAGCCAGGCATAGCTGATGGGGCGGCTCAGTGGGTAGGGCAGGTGCAGGCCACGGACAGTCAGCAAGGGCCTGCAGGGAGCCTGCAGAGCCCGGAAGTGCCTCCCCACTCCGCAGAGCAGCGGCTTGCGGCCTCTTCTAAACACCGTGTGCAGTTCTGCAGCTCTTGGCCCTTGTCTCATATTATGTTGCTGAAAAATAGAAGGAAAATTCTGCAGGGTCTGACGCTGACCCTGAACAGGATGTGTGGGAGTAGGTCTTGCACAGCGGTCTGTGTGGAAGGGTCGAGTCATAAGAGGGTCATGCACTCAAAATAACGAGATGGATGTCGCCTGGAGGAGAGTCCCTTCCTGCCTGCATCCACAGCGGTCGTCCTTTGCCGTCTGTGATGGGCATATTCAAATCAACATAAAAATAAACAGCAAAGAATGTAGGTTTCTCAGCCAATCTGCTCCATACAAACACAAATATTTTGTGGCTATAAGGATGCTTCATTTACTCCCAATGGGATCATTTCACCCTCCATCCTTGCACGTTCACATTCATATGCCCTCACTTCAGGCATAAGAAATAGTCCTTATCAAGTAAGCTTAAATAGTCAGAGGCTGGGAGAGCGATATCTGGGGAATGGACTCTGAAAGGGAACAAGAAAGAGGATTTGTTCTGAAGACAGGACACACACAGCACTTGTGGAAAGGAGCCCTGGCCACAGAAAAGACCCCCGGGGATGAATGTGTCATAGAGTGGGCAGAGCTCATCACGACAGGTACCCTGTAAGAAGAGGACTTTTGGGGACCAGTCTGAAGCCCACACAGCCTGGGTCCAGCCACTGAAGCCCTCTCCAGCTCAGTTTCCTCACCTGCAGCTGAGACAAACAATAGAAACCCCTTGTGGTGCTGGCGGAGGATTCAGTGAGCTCACTCAGGTAGAGTCCAAGCTTAGCTGCTCTCGTCATGGTTAAATCTAGTATCTTGCCATGGCTAGATACTAGCAGAATGCCTGGACCCGTTCCTTGGCTCCCTGAATGCTTCTCCTGAGGTCAGAAGTCAGGGCAGGCAGAGCACATGCCGGACAGGCTCAGACAACACCAGCTTGGCAACCGAAGCAAGAACCACAATAATTCCCCCTTCCGTTGTGTTCAATAGTGAACGTGGGCTAGGGTGTCCCTTGGGAATTCTCCATATGACCTCATGGGTACATGCCGTCAACTTCAACGTTTGTCATTATGACTCAACAGAGGTTGTCTGTGATTCATTCCATGTGCTGGAGGCAGGGAGTCAGTGTGGGCTCCTAGGATAAAACACCTATCCCTGCTTTTGGATACACCATCAAACCCATGTTGCTGTGTGACCTTGGGCAGCACAGCTAACCTTCCCATGCTGAGTCATCTCTGTGGTTAAAAGCAGCGCCATAATCAAGAACAGATGCAATCATGGGTCTAAGCTATCCTAAAGAAGTAAATCACACACACCATGCTATGCTCTCAGTTCCCTCTACTTCAATAGTGATGTTTTGGGAACTTCTCAACTGGCCACAAGTTTATATAACCTCTCCTCTGCCAATTCTAATAGAGAAAAATGCTTGAGGTTTTACAGAGCAGTTATGTTCACATAAAAACAACATCAAATTCTGTATTGTAATATGTGAAATAAATCCTGCCCAATTTTCATCACTAATGATGATAGAAGGAAACACTATTTGAAAGCAGGCAATTATGTACCTATAATTGCAAACAGTCTAGTCATTGTTGCAGGGACCAAGTACAGATAATCTCCAAGGAAGGTTAAGCAGCATCATTTTTTCTGGTTGACTTCCTCATTCATTAGCAGTTATTGAACTTTGAGTCCAATTTCTAGACTCCATGCCCTGTTGGTTCCCCAGTCCTACAAAGCCCATTAATTCAGGCACTCACCAAATGGTGATTAGTATGGCTAGGTGACAAGTACTTGTTTACATATTTGGCATGCAGGCATGAGCCCAGCAGGCTGAAACCACTCAGAGCTTGCACAGTCAGCTGGTGAAAGAGAAGGAGAAGTGTTACAACAGCAAGACCCATGGTGGCGCAAACACAGGACTCCATCAGAACCCATGGGAGCAACCCAATCTCAGGGCCCAGTGTTCTCAGAACAAGCAATACGTCAGCCCTGAACAGTTAGTAGGGCAAAAAGTAGAAACAGTATTTCAAGAAGAGGGAACAACAAATGTAAACCCACAGAGTAAATGACAGCATGGTGTGTTTAGGGAAGCACACAGGGTGTGAAGGTGTGTGGTGAGAAGGAAGGGCAGAGAGTTCAGCCAAGTTCAGAATCTTGGGCTTTATCTGGAAGGTAGTAGGAGTCACTGATACAGGTGTGGGAAAACCATGAAGTGTGGCATCCAGGAAACCAAGGGAAGAGGAGTTACAAAGCAGAGAGATATCTACTGCTCACGGCCATAGGGAGGCCACAGGAAGGCCTCCTTCTCCCTCTTGGAGGGTGGTGATGGTAAGTAACTCTGGCTGTGATAATGAACCTCAAAGTATCAGTGACTCGACACAATGAAAACTTGCTTCTCACTTGCACAAAGTCCTCTGTAGACATCCCTGCTGAGTTGCAGTCATCCACATGGTCACTCAGTGACTGTGCATCTTCCATCCAGTGGCTTGGCCTCCTCCAGCTCCTCTCCACTGGGCCAGCAGATGGGGAAGGGATTAAGAGATGGAGGCATTTATGGACTGGACTCGGACATGGCATGCATCCTTCTACCTATATCCCATTAGCCAGAACTCAGTCACATGGCCACAAGCAAGACAGGCAGTATCACCTAGCTGTGTGCCTGTGATGGAAAAGGAAACAGATTTTGGTTAACCTTTACAATTTCTGCCACAAGGACTGATAAGAAAGATCCTTGCCATGTAGCAACAAAAGGTAGTTATTGACTGTATCAGTTAGCAGTTGCTGCCCAACAAACCACCCTAAAAATGTTGTGATTTGAAAAATCAATGATGTATTGTTTGTCACGGGCTATGGATTGGCCTGGAAGCTCTGCTGATCTGGAAAGGGCTCAGCTGGTGTCCTCCAGCCTCATTCATGAGTTGGTCCTTTGTGTAGGTCAGCTGGGGCTTGACAGTTGAGAGTGGCTGGGCTCCACAAAAACTCATTCTCCAGCATGTTAGCCCAGACGCTTCTCATAGCAGTGGTAGAGTTCCAAAATAAAGACAGGATGCATGCAAGACCTCTTGGGGACTAGCCTTGGAGGCAGCATGTTCTGTCACATTCTATTGGCCAAAGCAAGTCACTAGACTGTGCAGCCCCAGGGAAATAGATCAGCCTCAAATGGGAAAATTGCAAAGTCACATTGCAAATGGTATGGATATCTTTGCAGGAAGGAAGGGAGAATTTGGGTTATTTTTGCTATCCACCTCCCAGAGAGACAGTGGCCAGAGGGCTGTGTGTGGGATGATGAGGTGTGGGCTATGAGTGGAAGCTCTGAGCTAGGAGGGGAACCTGAACAAGCTGCAGTCACAGCTAGGATCACTGCTTGGAGTAACCACCTTGTAGGGAATGGGAGGGGAAGGCAAAATAAAAGAACAGAGGTTGAAAGAGAAAGAAAAAGTAAAGTGAGAGCAGTAGATATGATACACTGGAAAAATCTGCACAGTTTAGAAGCAAAAAATGGAAAAATTAAAAACAAAAACAGAAGTACCATTGTGGCCACTACTCCACAGATGTCCAAACAGAGATAAACTATTATTGGCCTGGTAAAAGAGGGATACAGAAGAATAGAATAGAAATATGTATACATACATATACACAATAAGTAAGGCTGCTGTGAGCCTGCTGTTCAGTCCCATATTTCTGTGTAGTCAGGGACAATCTTAATAAGAGAACATCTGGACTAGACAGGACCATTCTGATTTAAACAAAGCTGTATAGAGCATTGCTACAGGAGTAGTCGATGTGCCCCTGTTCATTGAGGAGCCTCTGCATGCTAGACGATGTGCTAGATGCTACAGCACCTGTCCCTGAAGACAGGGACTGTACCCTGCCTTCGAGAGCCCACAATCCTTGTCACTTCCTACCTCTGCAAACCAGCAAAGAAGGAAAGGTATGAGCAGCACTGTGATTGTCCAGCATCCTCACAGCCCCCACCAGGGTTGTTTCAAACATTCCCCTTTGGATGACTTGGACTCACCAGCCTTTCCGATGTTGTCTGTGGGCCAAGGGTGGGCACAGGGCCCACGTCCTGGTGGCTATGAATGGGGCTCCCATGAGCCACAGCCCTCGTATCCTGAGAGATAGGGATACCTCCAGCCCTCGAGTTCTCCAGACTCCCCACGCTAATCTGAACGTTTCTAAAGCAATGCACCTGAGGTAGGCCTTAAGCTCTTAGAAAGAACAGGCATAAGCTGGGCACAGTGACTCACGCCTGTAATCCCAGCATTTTTGGAGGCCAAGGCAGGCAGATCACCTGAGGTCAGGCGTTCAAAACCAGCCTGGCCAACATGGTGAAACCCTGTCTCTACCAAAAATACAAAAATTAGCCATGTGTGGTGGTGTGCGTCTGTAATCCCAGATACTTGGGAGGCTGAGGTAGGAGAATCACTCGAACCTGGGAGGCAGAGCTTGCAGTGAGCCAAGATCACACCACTGCACTCCAGCCTGGGCGACAGAGTGAGACTCTGTCTCAAAAAAAAAAAAAAAAAGAACTGACACAGGCTCTACCTTCTTTCTGTAGACCTATAGACCTCTGTGCTAGAAGCAGTGGGGCCCTGGGCTCTCTGACCTCTCAGTCAATGCCCTCCTTTTCTTTGGAGCAGCACAACCATGGTGGCATCTTCTTTATGCTGGTGGGTGACACTATGCTCTGAAGCACCCATACTTGCTATGCTAAGGAATTTAGAAAGTGTGTTTGTGTGTGCGCGTGTGTGTGTGTTCTCTCTCCTCTCTCTCTGTGCAAAGTTTTGCTTTCCAGCACATCAAGTTGCCAAACCAAAAGTGAATTTGAATTTCAAAATGAGAAATCTTTGTTGTTCAGTAGATACCTGCCCTTTTCCGGTAGAACCAAAACCAGAAGCCTGTAGGACACAAGATGAAGATGATATAACAATATGTCTGCAAGTATCACCCCCATTGCAAAACTCCAGTTCCTATTACCACCACTAGTAGTAGCATAATGCTGCTTCCCAATAATAGTAATAATGACAAATATGTTTACGTGGCAAAGCCTTCTTTGAGTGGAATGGTAGGAGAAAGGGCATTATTTGAATTACTATCCCTCCAGCTTAGACTTGGACTTTCTGCTATTTTTGCTATATTTCCCAATTTCTCGAAGCAAAGAATGTCCCTGGTCATTCATTCGTTCAGCACATTTTTTACTGAATGCCTACAATTCACCAGCCAATATGGTAGGAACCAGGTGTATGGTGGCAAAGGAGGCAGACATGATGCGCGTTATCTAGAAGGGCAGACAGGCAGAGGGACCATCATACAGACAGCCCTCTCAGCATTCCCTATGTAGCTCCTCCTCCACCATGGCACCACAGGTTTATGCAGCATTTCCTACAGAAGTCCTAATGGAGCATGCCATGTTCACACAAGCATCGCTAGCACCACACGCAAGTCTTAAGTAGGCTTGAGTCCACTCTCATCCATTGCTTATCTGTAGCTGCAGGAGTCTGAACTGCTGTGAACAACTGCAAAGGTCCAGGAATTACTCACTCCTCTGAAAAAGAGGCGAGCAGTCATTGGAACTTACCCACAGAGGGCCTAGTCCTACATTTCCCTTAAAAATCATCCTCCACTAAAGGATCTGATCATCAAACAGCCAGCAGAGTCCACACAGCAGCACCAGGGGGCTGGAAATGCTCCTGACTCTGCTTCCCTCCAACACCTCCTCAGAAACAAGACTGGAGCAGGGATAAAATGTCCAGTCTTTAGATGGGGGTTTGAGGTCACGAATTTTAAAATTTTAATTCATACTACATAGCTGAGCATTTCTGGAAAGAGAGAATACCTCAAAGCTACTTTCCTCTATAGCTCCATTCTCCAAGAAAGAAAACCTAAAAGCTATGCTCTTCCATTCATCAAATAGTTCCCCACTAGCTACTGACTACCCAATGAGAAAGTCACAAAGATGATCATTTTGTAAAGTCTTCCTTGGGCCAAACATTGAAGCAAAATGTTGTTGTAAGAACACATTATGTAGAAATGAAATTTCAAGAAGTAATCAAATAAAAAAAATTCTCTAGACAATATCTAGGTTTTGTTTTGCTGTGACGTTTTGGTTTTCGATGTTTAATTTTTGTGTATGGAGGGAAGAGCAAAGATTTTTTTTTTAGAAGGAGTTTTGCTCTCCTTGCCCAAGATAGAGTGCAGTGGCGCAATCTTGGCTCACTGCAACCGCCGCCTTCCAGTTTCAAGAGATTCTTCTGGCCGGGTGAAGTGGCTCAAGCCTGTAATCCCAGCACTTTGGGAGGCCGCGACGGGCAGATCACGAGGTCAGGAGATCGAGACCATCCTGGCTAACACAGTGAAGCCCCGTCTCTACTAAAAAATACGAAAAACTAGCCGGGCGAGGTGGCGGGCGCCTGTAGCCCCAGCTGCTCGGGAGGCTGAGGCAGGAGAATGGCGTAAACCCGGGAGGCGGAGCTAGCAGTGAGCCGAGATCACCCCACTGCACTCCAGACTGGGCGACAGAGCGAGACTCCATCTCAAAAAAAAAAAAAGAGAGAGAGATTCTCCTGCCTCAGCCTCCTAAGTAGCTGGGATTACAGGCGCCCACCACCACGCCCAGCTAATTTTTTTTGTATATTTAGTAGAGAAGGGTTTTCACCATGTTCGTCAGGCTGGCCTTGAACTGCTGACCTCGTGATCCACCCACCTAGGCCTCCCAAAGTGCTGGGATTACAGGCGTGAACCACCGCACCTTGCAAGAAAAGCAAAGATGTAATCTTACCAATCAAATTAGGAAAAATCAAAACGTAGCAAACAGATAGGAACAGAGGAGGCAGCGGTTAGCAATGAATCTGTCTGGAGAGGCAAACGTAAGGGCTCCCTAAAGAGAGCCCATGGGGAAGGAGAAGAAAGCAAATCTCTGATAATGGAGATGAATGCTTTGAACTAAGAGAGGGCCATGGTGTTCTTAATCACAGAAGATCATTTTTAAGCACCATGTGAATAGATGCTGTTTTGAGAAGATTCAAGAGAAAGCCAAACTAGACAACGCTTCAGCCATTAGCTGAAGGATGAAACTCCAGTCTGTAAGGTGGCTGCCCGGAGATTCAGGGAGCTCCTGGGTGCTGATATTGGCATTTACTTCTCTCAGAAGGAGCAAAACACTTTATAGAAGCATCATTAATGTTCATGAAAACCCCGTGAGGAGCTGCAGGCACAGAAGGAAACTGTGTTAACCACTGTGTGGGAGATGCGATGAGGCCAGGGTCTTACCAGGCAGCTCACTTTCCAGCTCCTGATCATACGTAAACCCAAGTACGTTTTGAATGTCTGAATGTACAGAGTCTTCCATAGTGAACTAGATCTGGCTTGGTTTTGTTTTGTGGTGCTTTTTTGTTTTATTTTAACAAGTTTGAAATTTAGTAATGCAGTCCTATAAAGCATAAATCTTTTCTCTTAGGAGGAAGTACAGCCCAGTCCATTCACATCCCTACCAGCTCCAGGTCTGAAAATGGACAATACTTAAGATGATGCCTTGAAGACAAAACCGACAAGATGCGTTTTCAATTTGTGTCTTTGGATTAAACAAAGATGATGATTAGGTTTTACATTGAGAGGAGTTGTTTCTTTTTTAATTTAAGTAGTTTGAAAAACTGAAGTAGACTAAATGGGTCTGAGTGTAATTAAAGTTATAAGCACAGAGAAAAATATGAAGTTTTATTAACTGTGAAAGGAATGTGGGTCTTTAGCTGCCCAGCAAGTTCACAAAGACAAGAGAGATCCGTTTGTAGGGTTAAATAAACACAATACTTTATATTGTAGTTCAAATGCATCCATTTGCAACCAGACTCAGAAGCAAAAATTGGTTTACCAGACTCAACCTCTCCAGGGACAGCAATAAGCCCTGTGCAGAGCTGCAACCACCAGGCAACAAGCACTACTGAGGCGCAGCTCCCACTGCCGTGCCCTGTGGGCTGTGCCCCAAACCTCAGAAGGTCTTGCGGGTTTTTTCACCTTGATGCATTTTTCACCTTGATGCATGTCGAGTGCATGATGCACTCGGCCGTCCTACACATTGGGTTGGATTTTAGTAACCAGTTTATCAGAAATATAGAGCTGAAGAATGTGTTTAGGCAAAAAGGAAAGCTCACAGGAAGGCAACGTGGAGAACAGCATGTGGGGAAGAGGCCAGTCAGGCAAGGACTGGGCAGGGAAGGGCGGGAGGACAAGAGTCCGTTGATAGCACCGCTTTTCACAGATTAATTCTTCTTAAAAATCTAAGCAGATGCACTCGGGGCCAATGTTCCAGGCTGAGATCAGCAGCTCTGTGCATCTGAAGCAAGACAAGAGGCCAGGGAGAGGCCGCCGGGCCTGAGCCCCAGGAGCCAAGAAGACCTGCACGGCCAACTTCCCTCTTCAAGTATCATTTGGCCAACGAGGAGCTTGTTAATTGATGCCAATTATTGGTTTGCCAGCAACTCCCACAGATTAATATTTCAGGAGTTAGAAACCCAGCTGAGCGTGAAAACAGCATCAACTCGGAGCTAGGAATCACATTTCAAAACCACAGGGAAAAAAGCAAGCAAAAGAGATTGTTTCTTGAGAAAAGAGGAAGAGACTCATTCATCTCACGAATACTCAGGACTCTGGAAGCCTGAATCAGCTCCCCAGACACAAAAACATGGCATGCGTCTACACAGATTAGATTGTATGGCTCTGCAGTAGAGGAATGTCCCACCACGGCCCAAGTATCTCAGCTTTTCTCCAGCAAAACGGGACACGCTTAAACTTCTTTTGGTTAAAAAGTGCTCTTCAAGAATGTGTTTCTGAAACTAATAAAATGACTTGAAACTCTACAACGCATTCCTTACAAGGTGAGAGAGAACTTCATTCACCAGAGTCCACTTGCTCGCTGCCCACAGCTAAGGCACAGGCAGGAATTACTTCCTCCCCACCCCAGCCCCCTATGTTTTGTTGTCCGAGGGGGTCCCAGGAAGGGCACCCTGTGAGGCTGAGGCCGCAGGGCAGTGGGGGGCCTGGCTGCCATCACACCATCTTCAGCAAATAGCCCAGGCCCCAGGAGGGCTGGCCTTCCCCAGTTCCCAGCAGGGCCAGACTCCCTGACTCTCCCAGACCCACAGGGGCCCGCAATCCCACCGTCCTGGGGATCCCCACCATTCCCCCTGGCTCACCCCATCCCTGGCTCCCACCCGGACCCCACCCAGACCCAGGTCTCCACAGACTCTTCCCCAGACCCTCAGCTCCAGGCCAGACCCAGGCTTCCCTCGCCCCCTTACCACCCAGTCCCCATTCACCGCCGCTCCTCCCACATCCATCCCAACTTCCTCCCCCACCGGCCTCCCACCCCTGGCTCCCGCTCGCCCCCCTTTGCGGCGCCCCCTCCCTCCCCTCCCCGGAGCGCTCCCTGCCTGCCTATCATCTTGCTCTAATTGTTTCCAGATTCGTGTGGGAGGTCAGGGCCCGGGAGTGCTGCTTCATGCCAAGTTTATAAACAGAGCAGTGTTTCCAGATGGCCGCTGGCTCCAGCCTGGCGAGCAGGTTGATTGGGACCAGAATAACAACAGGTGGAGAGCAGACAATGAGTTCCTTGACACTTAGTTACTCCCTGGGCTTTTTCTTCCCCTTCCAGCCCTGCCTCCATCTGCCTTAGCCACCACCAGCGGCTTTCCAAAGCGCTCAAATGAGCAGGGGGCGGTGGAATGCGAGAGAAAGCAAGTCATGTCCCTCGCAAGGGTGGCAAGGGGCGCCTGGCGAGGCTGCATCCCCAGGCTGAGAGGGGGCCTGGACTGCGGGGACCGCCCAGCTGTGAAGGGGCTGTGTTCTGTCAGCTAAAGACCCATGTGGTGCCAAGGGGAAGAGGACACGGAGGGTCCCTCGCAGGGACTCCCTGAGTCCTGCTGGGAGCCGGCAGGAGCCCCGGCACAGAACGTGGAGCGGTTCCTGGTGAAACAAAGATTCCGGGAAGTGTCTAATGGTTCTCTGAACTGGCATTGACCACGAGGCCCAAATCCCATTAAGACAGCCCAGGGGTTGAAATAGAAGCAAATCCGCTAGAGCATCTGCATGCTTCCAAATAGGCCCGCGGAGCCCGCCCTGCAGACCTCGCTCCCACAGCCTCATCCTGGCCAGCGCGGGGCGGGCTGGGCGCCTGAGGAAGAAAGCCCCCGGCCAACCGCTTTATGAAGTGCAACGAAGGGTTTCAGTAAACAGCAGCAGAGACACCAGATGCCTCCAGTTAAACATGGAATTGTACAGCAAGCCCTGCACTGATTGAGAAACCACCCCACAGACGCACACAGGCGGGAGTAAATTACAAGTCACCCTGTCCTGTCCGGCGAGCTGTACCAAGCGCCCGGAGCCCGGGCTGGCGACAGCAGAGCCCCTGGCAGCGTGCCCGTGAGATCATGCACAGCCCGGGCAGGGCAGCCTCCAGGGGGATGATGCAGCCGCCCAGGGCCAGGCCGGCCCTGCACTGGGAAGGATGACCATGGCACCGTCCTTCAAACCCCTGACCTACAAAAAGACTGGCAGAAGAAAGTGCCTGTGAAAATAAAGCATATAAATATCAAAAGTGTGTGTGAAGGGCCTTCCAGTTAAGGCTAGAGTATCTCTGTGAGTCCTTTGAATCTGAGTTTCTACTTATAAAATGTAACCGGACACTCTGGCTTTGAAGACTGGGGATCCGGGACCAGGGCTGTGCGATTTATCTGAACTAACAGCCGTTACAGCCTGGGCGCTGGACTCCTCCCCCGGCTCACCCATCCTGGATCCCTGACTCACTGTAATCCATGGCATCCCTGCATTTTAAAACACACTGTGTTTAAAGTGTGTCACTGATGCGTGTGTTTCATAGCAAAATGTAGGCTATCTAACCTACTGGCCTAAACTGTTACACTTAGTTGGTGCAGCATCTTTTCATAGAGATAATATAAATTCATGTTTGTTTAATTATCTTCTCTGTATTTTCTACACAGCATTCACTTATGGAGTTTTGATCTGAGAAGCTCCATGTATTATATAAGGAATTATTAAGAAAAACAAATTATGCCTTAAAACAAAGAGCAACAAAATGAGTGCTAAGGAATAAATTCGTGACTAGGGCAATGAATGGGGAGCCAGCGGGGAGAGGAGCCTGTGCAGAGGACTGAGCGTTCTGCGGAATCATCTCAGGTTCCAGCCCCAGAAAGTCACCTAGTGAAGTCAGCTCCCCTGAGAGGATGTTTACCTCTAGAGGAGCATCTGTGAATGACGCGCTGGAAATTTCCTGGAGAGATATCATTGCTGATGACAGGTGCCCTGTGCAAAATCATAGCTCCCACCATACTTAGACATATAAGAAAAAACTGCATTTGTCTAGAAATATAAGAAAGAACTGCATTTGTCATAACGAATGAGTGCTGGCACAGAATCACTCACGCACTTGGGAACAAGCTCTCCCCAGAAATGAAGCGCCAACAGCTGAAGAGATTCCACCAGCCGCTGCCCTCACTCGTTTAAGTGCCTGGTGACATTACCCTGCGGCTGCAGAAGCCACGGCACAGTCTTGCAGCATGGCCACGCCTGTCATGCAGAAGAACTTTTTTCCATTTGTGACTGACCATGAAATTTTGTTCCCAACCACAAAGCACTGAGACACACCATTGTGGCATCCACTGAATCTACCGGAACAGGGACACAAAATTTGTTCCTACAAACTGCAAATGCCAGGTTAAAGGGAAAGCGACTTTTATAGCGTTAAGTGCTTAACGCTCCTCTCTCCACACTTAGTGTAGAGAGTGGAATTTGTCTTGGCTCTCTGATCTACACAATTACAAATATGTAGCCAAAAAACTGATCTAATGCTAACATTTAGAGAGTCAAAATGTTATCAGTGGCACAGCATTTCCTGATTTCATTGATAAATGAAAACAGAATTTTAGGATTAGAAGTGTGGAATCATATGGGAGCTCTGGCTTTACCACGTGCCAATTTTTGAATTCCTTTTGAAGGTCAAGATGCAAAACCTAAAACATAAGAAAAGAAACATTTTCATCAGAAAATTTTATTTTTTAATTTGGGATTAATTGCACCTTTGCAAATATAGACTAAAGAATTTCAGCAAACACAGTGCATTTGTTATTTTATATACTGGTGCGCTTAGGCAGAAAAATGAATCAGTAAAGCGGGGATGCTGAGGTCAAGGTGTATGGGGGGCTTTAAATCACGGGTATTTACTAGCAGTGCTATCCTACAAAGCATGCATAAACGCTTCCTGAAAAGAAACTTGTTTAGAAGCTAGCACACTGCTCTTGATGTTAACCAGCCAAGTTATCCTTATGTAATGCTTAAAACACTTCTAACCAGAATTAAGGGATTTTTCCCCCTTAAACTTGGCAAGCAACTGAAAAGACTATTGTGGAGGAGATAAGAAATGCCATTTGCCATCCTGAAAGAGCACAAGTAAGCCATCCATGGTGACTTCACCCAAATTCTCTCCCATTGGAGTATTTGCTAGGGCCAACTTTAGATTTTAGGGATTCATAGTCAGAGGTTTCAAGATGTAGATGATAATTACATAGTTTGTACCGCTTTTTTCTCGCAATTAACCCCTCCCAGCCATTCCGTCCTGTCCTGCTGCTTTGCCAAAAGCCCATCCCCATTCATGCAATGTTCTCACAGACAGAAGTCAGCACTGGCCGTCCCCTCCACTGGCTGCTGTAGCTGGCACTGAGTCCACCATCAGCCCTGCCCACGTGGGTGCAACCAGCGCGTAAAAATAGGAGGCATTACTAGAACCAGGTTTGCAATCTTGTGTGCCTTCTCCCCTAACTCAGAACACAAGCACCAGAAGATTAGACAACCTCTCTCCAAACCAGTCTTAATCCAGTTAGGAACTCCAATTAACACCAGTTGGTGTTCCCTGCGTAAGGAAACAAAGCAATTATGGGCCTCATGCTGTGCCTAAGAAAATGGCAAAGCTCATCAAATTGATACTCCCAATACAGCCAAATTGGCAGGTTTACCCAAACCAACCCTACATGGTGGTTTTGGGGTCGCCAGCCAGACTGTTTCAGCATTGCTTCTTTGTAAATGACTTTTACTCTAACTGTAATTTCAGGTATTTTGTTCAGGACCAGAGTTTCTCTTTTATCTTACCCTCCAAATACGCTTCAGTGGCAGCATGGGTAAATTTGCAGCATGTTTCAAAGCTTTAATTGGGGCAGTGAAAGTGGAAATGCAACCGAAAGCGACATTCGTGAACATGCAGTACTTTCAGCTTGTGCCCAAAAAGGCTGGGGAGCTGAGACAAGGCCTTCAGTAAACACCCATCTGACAATGACTAGAACAATCACAGAGAGATCCAGATGCACCTGAATGAGTCTCGTAAATTAATAAACAATATTTGCAGGCTTCCGATTCAGCAACCTTGAGCTACACCTTTTAATGTTACTCAGTTATGCTGCCTTTGAGGCAACTATGGGATGTTAAAAGCAGCAGAGAAGGTGGCTCTGACATCACACATTTGGTGATAAAACAGATGTTGCTCTCAACAACATACCTCTTGTGTGCTATTTGTTTAACTGAATTTAAAGTTTTGAGGATGACAGTGCATTACAAGGTTAGTGCAGGATCTCTGTTGTTTAACATTGTAAACTAAGGATGTGGCCAGACACTAAATCTAATCTACTGGAGAGAGTTAACATCTTTACTCTGCAAGTAAAGCAAACAGGCTCCTGTTCACAAGGGCTCTGACCATACAGAGAAGGAGTGACACCCACCGCAGCTGACCTGGGCTTTCTCTGACCCGGAGTCTCTGCCTGTGACTATCAGAGCTTTGGCCATTTACTCAAATTAGTAAGAATGTATTCATGATTATAAAGAACTTGTAAGTTCTGAAAAAAAGAATCTATCAACTGTCATTTTGTTTTACTGTGAATTCGTTTTACAACACAAAAAGATCTCCTGAAACCTGAAATGAAGGCTGTTACTCCACAGAATTGCTGAAGAATGGCCTGCATCAGCAGAGGGCAATGATAACCTGGAGATGAATGAATATTTTAAAATAAAATTAATTCCATTGCAAAGCAGAGAGAGCTACCCAAGCCAAAACATTCAGATGATATCATATGAGATATTATTTGGAAGAAAAATAGACTTCCCTTTGCATTTTTTTTTCTGAGATAGAGTCTTGCTCTGTTGCCCAGGCTGGAGTATAGTGGCACAATCTCGGCTCACTGCAACCTCTGCCTCCTAGGTTCCAGTTCCTCTCATGCCTCAGCCACCCAAGTAGCTGGGATTACAGGTGCGCACCACTACGCATGGCTAATTTTTGTATTTTTAGAAGAGACGGGGTTTTGCCATGTTGGCCAGGCTGGCCTTGAACTCCTGACCTCAAGAGATCTGCCTGCCTCGGCCTCCCAAAGTGCTGGGATTATAGGCATGAACCACCACACCCAGACTTCCCTTTGCATTTTTAAAAGAATTCTTATTTTCATTCAATGTTGTGTGGCTTCTGTAACCTATGATGTTTTCAAACAAAAAAGATCTTATTTTCGTTGGATGGATGCTGATTTCAGCACTGCTTTTTAACATCACAGGTGATTTATTCTGATGCTAGGCAGCCCCTTATCCTTGTGTCTGGAGCCCAGCGATGACTCACTGGCCTTACCCCATCTCCAGATCCCTTCCATGGTGCCCCTCCCAACAGCCCAAGGTGGTCAAAGGCACTGGCCCCAGCAGAGCCACACAGGGTGAGAAGCACTGTTTGTCCTGAAATGCTGAAAAGTTGTCCACATCTGATTCAGTTAAACTTTCTCTCAAGGCATCATCCCCTCTAAGAGACAAATAAGTGAATTGTAAATAATACAATTAAAATCTGTCATAACACTGAAATAAATTCCTGCTACAGTTGAACAAAGTTATTTTATTTGGAAAGGACCAAAAGTTACTAGTGTCCCACTTGCTTCTGATAAAGATTCTTAAATATCCAAAAGTATTAGGAATGTAGTACTTAGTAGTAATAACTTATTCCCAATAAAAATGTTCTTTGGCCAAGGCCCAAGGAAAAGTTATGTAACCTAAATTAAATTCATGACAGTTGAGAAGGGCTTGCTTTCCCAAAGCTCAGATGCCCTCCAGCACATTTCCTAATAGCTACCTGATGGGACAGTATTTAGGAAAATACAGAGAAAGGGAAGGGAAGGGCAAGAGAGAGAAGAGAGAGAGAACAAGGTGAGCACTTTCTTCATTTTAAGAAAAACTACCCTGAGTAAGACTTGAGAGCATTTCAAGGAATCCAGTCATTTAAAGTGTGTGTGTGTTAAATATCCCGGATCCAGCTTATCTGATTTTCTCTCTGGGAATTCATGGTGAACCAGCAGTTCCCTGGCAAGAAGACTTCATGTTTTCCTGAGAGAAACAATTAAGAGAAAGATTGGAATGCCTGTAGGGCAACCTCTAAAAGGACAGCAAGTTCCTTCTGATATAAGAGAAAGTTGAAGACCTCAAGTTACTTTTTGCCATCTAGGCTGGCACAGAAAAGGACACATGGAGATGCACCTGTGTGGCACGGGTGAATGCCCTCTGCCTCCCCAGGCACCAGATCAGGAACATAATAAGAGAGTTACACTAAAGAGCACCCTAAGAACCCCTGCAGGGAGCCTATTAAGAATGGAAAGGCACAGACTGGGCAGCTTGCAAAATCCCCCATGGAACTAGAGGGTGACGTCGGCCCGCACTTCTTGGTGGTCTAAGGGCAATAGTAGCAGAAGATGAGTACCATTAACTTCACATGCTGGCCTTCCAGGCAAACAAGAAGACAGGGGCAGCACACAACAGGGGAGCCCTTGAGAAGTCTCTGGTGAAAGAGGGCACTTCAGACCATCTACTTCAACTGAGACCTAAGATGCAGGCTGGTTGCCACATTTTTAGGTGGCCCATTACCTTCTTTAGGAGTTGAATGCTCCCAGCACACCTTGTGAGTACATCATTGCATCTCCCAAAGAATGTCACAATACTCTGTAACATTCTTGCACGTCTGTGAATGCTTGCATGTCCCTGGACAGCCCACACTGTGCCCAGCACTTGGGGAAGGACAGGAAGACAAACATGGATCTGAAATCCTTTAACCTGAGAGCCGGTTTCCTCGTCTGCAAAACAAGGTGGGCCCACGGCAGGTGACTGGGAGGGTAAAGATGGCGTGGTGTGTGTGCAGCTCCTAACACAGAGCCTGGTACATGTAGATGCTCATTTCCACCCCAATCGTTGCCAGGAGCAACCTCGATAGATCTACTGTCTTGGGGTGGTACAAGATTGACCAATAAATAGCCAGCCATTAACTTCAAAAAATCAAATAATTGTCTGTTGAACTTTGAAAAAAACACATTACATTTATATTAGATGGTGTTCAGGAAGCTGAAATATTTTAAAATACACTTGTCCCTCTGTAACTTCAGGGGAGTGCTACTTATTTGAAAGTGACAATAAAATGCTTAGAAATAAACAGAGAAGGTAACTTGATTAAGCCCAAAAAGGTATGCTGGCAAGACAATACTTTGCAGATTACACAGAAAAAATACTCCTTCATAATTCAGATGACGATAAACAGTAAACCAAAGAAACAAGTTCATCAAAATTAAGCAAGTTTCACTTAGATTTCAACATGCCATAGCTCCTCCAATGCACTACTTGCACTTATTTATCTCTATAAGCTGGAAGAGATCCTTTAATCAACTTCGCCTTGAAAATTCTCTCTGAACAGTATATGAATCAGTTGTTTCACTCTTTATGTATGTTGTATTTTCTTAGCCAAGACAGGGTGATTCCTACTCCAGCATCCTTTCCATTCCAGCATCCATGGGCATCTTCGTCAAGAGACTCCCTCCTCTGAGGCTGAACCACAAAGGGAGGGGTGTCTGGTTGTTTATCTATAAAGCCGTGCATTTACTCAGGTTCTACCTTGCTTCCATTCTGAGGTGTTTTCAAAATGCTTAGCAAGGAGTTCTGACGCTGGGGATATTTCTCATTCTAGTTTGCTCTTACATATGAATCCCCAATTTCTGGCTTAATAACATTTACAAAAAGCAAGGAGGGAGCGGGAACCCATCTGACTCAAGGTCCACCCTGGAGGCTGCCTGCCAGTGCCAGAGGCCCCCATCCCCAGTCCTGTCTCTTCCTACAGGACTGATCAAAGTCCCATCTCTCTCCACAGGAAAGACTTTGGGTATAGTCTTTTACAGATCTTTTCCAACACTGAGAGCTTTTCTAAATCCCTCTCATTTCTATGAAATTCGAGGTTTGTAAAATCTTCCTTGGGGCGTCTCATCCTGCTTTTTCCACCCAGTTTTTATCAACTGAGGTCATCGCTAATAATGAATCAACTGGGATATATATCAGAGAGCCCTGGATTATAATTCCTGAAATTACTCTAAATCCCTCTGCAAATGTCTCCCTATTCAACCAGCTCTTGAAAAATTTCGCAATGGCTCTCAGCTCAGAGTAAGACCAGGGCTTCAGATCAACAGCGAATGCTCCTGCTCTGAAGATTTGGCTGTAAGAGGCAGCTGAGTCTTGGGAGTTTCTGGCTTGTCAGGAGGGAAGGGAGTGGATCAGAGAGAGAGACGGGGCAGAAAAAAATGGAGGACGATGTGGCAAGGAAATAGTAGGCTGTTAGGGTCAAGTTCTAAAAGACACAATTTTAAATTTTTCCATTTTTTTCTTTCGCCTTAGTCATAGAATCTCTTAAGGAAGAGATTTTGGAAACTAAATTTTTTTGATGCTTCCTCATACTAATTAAAAAGTAAAGATTACCGAAGTTTGAAATTTTCCTCCTTTTTCTTCAAAGACATCTCTCAAACTCTTTTGATCATATCAAAAGTTTAACAAACATCCTAGTGAAAGCACACCATTTAGAAAGATAAGCCCACAAGCTGGCATTGTAACATAAACACATTATTCATGAAGCAGGAGGCCAGCCTGGGCTTTAGGCTGAGACAAATGCATGAGAGCCTAGGAATGTTCTGTCAACAACATGCCCAAGATCCCCCAACCTTACAGATGGACCATCCAGCTACAAACCCCCAAAAACGCTTGTGGCCCCAGAACAACAGAGAGGCCTGCAGAGGCCATATCTCCCAGAACCAGACTCTGCCTCCCACAAAAGCAGGCAAGACTTGGGTAAGTCCTACAGATATGCTGATGGCTGACCTGGGGCAAACTGTCTTCAAAGAATGCTTGTCTCCCAGGAAAATGTGGAACGTCCCAGCTCCTGGAGATGCCTCAAGGAATAGGTTCCTATCAAGGTCCCTCTTAGTAAGGAGCAATAAAAATGGCAGGGACAGGTAAAGGCAAACCGGAGAGTGAATAATGAGTCAGATTTCCACCAAGGACAGCATTTCTCAAATCCAATCGGACAGCCAACAGAGATCTAAAAAGCACTTCCTACTCCTAGGAGGTAAAATGAAATCAGCATATCTGAGAGCCTGGTATCTGTGAGACTGGCGTTCAGCCCAATGCACCTACTTTCCCCAGGTTCGTGGTCAGGAGCCCCAGGCCTGGGGAGCGCTTGTCTACCAGCTGAGGGCTGTGGCTGTGGAGTCTCAGTCCCACCTCCAGAATCATTGCAGCTGGGCTCCCCAAAAATAACAACGCCTCCTGGGACAGCGAAGCCGTGTTTGTTGCTTACTGCAGTAAGGAGAAGGCCACCTCGCAAGTTTTCTCAGATCTGAGAGACGGGAAAGTGAAGTCAGGATTGACTGAAAATTGCAAGTTTTGGTTTAAAGCAGGGCACAGTTAGAATCAGATAAGGATCATGAAGAACCCGTCCAAGATACGGAAAGAAACAACAAGGTGAAGACATTGAGCGGAGGGACACCTTTGAGTCTTAGAGCATGAACTGTGGATGTTTTCCACTGAAGCTCTGATGCATCTTTGAGGAAGCTCCTATAATAAACAAAGGGGGCAGAGCAAGATGGCCGAATAGGAACAGCTCCAGTCTCCAACTCCCAGTGCGAGCGACACAGAAGACAGACTCCACCTCTGGGGACAGGACACAGCTAAACAAGAACAACAACAACAAAAAAGCAGCTGAAACCTCTGCAGATGCAAACGACTCTGTCTGACAGCTTTGAAGAGAGCAGTGGATCTCCCAACACGGAGGTTGAGATCTGAGAACGGACAGACTGCCTGCTCAAGTGGGTCCCTGACCCCTGAGTAGCCTAACTGGGAGACATCCCCCACTAAGGGCAGACCGACACCCCACACCTCACATGGTGGAGTACACCCCTGAGAGGAAGCTTCCAAAGCAAGAATGAGACAGGTACACTCGCTGTTCAGCAACATTCTATCTTCTACAGCCTCTGCTGCTGATACCCAGGCAAACAGTGTCTAGAGTGGACCTCAAGCAATCTCCAGCAGACCTACAGCTGAGGGTCCTGACTGTTAGAAGGAAAACTAACAAACAGGAAGGACACCCACACCAAAACCCCATCAGTACGTCACCATCATCAAAGACCAGAGGCAGGTAAAACCACAAAGATGGGGAAAAAGCAGGGCAGAAAAGCTGGAAATTCAAAAAATAAGAGCGCATCTCCCCTGCAAAGGAACACAGCTCATCGCCAGCAACGGATCAAAGCTGGATGGAGAATGACTTTGACGAGATGAGAGAAGAAGCCTCCAGTCCATCAACCTTCTCAGAGCTAAAGGAGGAATTACGTACCCAGTGCAAAGAAACTAAAAATCTTGAAAAAAGAGTGGAAGAATTGATAACTAGAATAATTAATGCAGAGAAGGCCATAAACGAACTGACAGAGATGAAAACCATGACACGAGAAATACGTGACAAATGCACAAGCTTCAGTAACCGACTCCATCAACTGGAAGAAAGAGTATCAGCAATTGAGGATCAAATGAATGAAATGAAGCGAGAAGAGAAATCTAAAGAAAAAAGAAGAAAAAGAAATGAACAAAGCCTGCAAGAAGTATGGGATTATGTAAAAAGACCAAATCTACGTCTGATTGGGGTGCCTGAAAGTGCGGGGTAAAATGGAACCAAGTTGGAAAACACTCTTCAGGATATCATCCAGGAGAACTTCCCCAACCTAGTAGGGCAGGCCAACATTCAAATTCAGGAAATGCTGAGAACGCCACAAAGATACTCCTCGAGAAGAGCAACTCCAAGACACATAATTGCCAGATTCACCAAAGTTGAAATGAAGGCAAAAATCTTAAGGGCAGCCAGAGAGAAAGGTCAGGTTACCCACAAAGGGAAGCCAATCAGACTAACAGCAGATCTCTCGGCAGAAACTCTACAAGCCAGAAGAGAGTGGGGGCCAATATTCAACATTCTTTTTTTTTTTTTTAATTTATTTATTATTATTATACTTTAAGTTGTAGGGTACATGTGCATAACATGCAGGTTTGTTACATATGTATACTTGTGCCATGTTGGTGTGCTGCACCCATCAACTCGTCATTTACATCAGGTATAACTCCCAATGCAATCCCTCCCCCCTCCCTCCTCCCCATGATAGGCCCCAGAGTGTGATGTTCCCCTTCCTGAGTCCAAGTGATCTCATTGTTCAGTTCCCACCTATGAGTGAGAACATGCGGTGTTTGGTTTTCTGTTCTTGTGATAGTTTGCTAAGAATGATGGTTTCCAGCTGCATCCATGTCCCTACAAAGGACACAAACTCATCCTTTTTTATGGCTGCATAGTATTCCATGGTGTATATGTGCCACATTTTCTTAATCCAGTCTGTCACTGATGGACATTTGGGTTGATTCCAAGTCTTTGCTATTGTGAATAGTGCTGCAATAAACATACGTGTGCATGTGTCTTTATAGCAGCATAATTTATAATCCTTTGGGTATATACCCAGTAATGGGATGGCTGGGTCATATGGTACATCTAGTTCTAGATCCTTGAGGAATCGCCATACTGTTTTCCATAATGGTTGAAGTAGTTTACAATCCCACCAACAGTGTAAAAGTGTCCCTATTTCTCCACATCCTCTCCAGCACCTGTTGTTTCCTGACTTTTTAATGATCGCCATTCTAACTGGTGTGAGATGGTATCTCATTGTGGTTTTGATTTGCATTTCTCTGATGGCCAGTGATGATGAGCATTTTTTCATGTGTCTGTTGGCTGTATGAATGTCTTCTTTTGAGAAATGTCTGTTCATATCCTTTGCCCACTTTTTGATGGGAAAGAACAAAGCTGGAGGCATCACGCTACCTGACTTCAAACTATACTACAAGGCTACAGTAACCAAAACAGCATGGTACTGGTACCAAAACAGAGATATAGACCAATGGAACACAACAGAGTCCTCAGAAATAATACCACACATCTACAGCCATCTGATCTTTGACAAACCTGAGAGAAACAAGAAATGGGGAAAGGATTCCCTATTTAATAAATGGTGCTGGGAAAATTGGCTAGCCATAAGTAGAAAGCTGAAACTGGATCCTTTCCTTACTCCTTATACGAAAATTAATTCAAGATGGATTAGAGACTTAAATGTTAGACCTAATACCATAAAAATCCTAGAGGAAAACCTAGGTAGTACCATTCAGGACATAGGCATGGGCAAAGACTTCATGTCTAAAACACCAAAAGCAACAGCAGCAAAATCCAAAATTGACAAATGGGATCTAATTAAACTAAAGAGCTTCTGCACAGCAAAAGAAACTACCATCAGAGTGAACAGGCAATGTACAGAATGGGAGAAAATTTTTGCAATCTACTCATCTGACAAAGGGCTAATATCCAGAACCTACAAAGAACTCAAACAAATTTACAAGAAAAAAACAAACAACCCCATCAAAAAGTGGGCAAAGGATATGAACAGACATTTCTCAAAAGAAGACATTCATACAGCCAACAGACACATGAAAAAATGCTCATCACTGGCCATCAGAGAAATGCAAATCAAAACCACAATGAGATACCATCTCACACCAGTTAGAATGGCGATCATTAAAAAGTCAGGAAACAACAGGTGCTGGAGAGGATGTGGAGAAATAGGAACACTTTTACACTGTTGGTGGGATTGTAAACTACTTCAACCATTATGGAAAACAGTATGGCGATTCCTCAAGGATCTAGAACTAGATGTACCATATGACCCAGCCATCCCATTACTGGGTATATACCCAAAGGATTATAAATCATGCTGCTATAAAGACACATGCACACGTATGTTTATTACGGCACTATTCACAACAGCGAAGACTTGGAATCAACCCAAATGTCCATCAGTGACAGACTGGATTAAGAAAATGTGGCACATATACACCATGGAATACTATGCAGCCATAAAAAAGGATGAGTTTGTGTCCTTTGTAGGGACATGGATGCAGCTGGAAACCATCATTCTCAGCAAACTATCACAAGAACAGAAAACCAAATACCGCATGTTCTCACTCATAGGTGGGAACTGAACAATGAGATCACTTGGACTCAGGAAGGGGAACATCACACTCTGGGGCCTATCATGGGGAGGGGGGAGGGGGAAGGGATTGCATGGGGGTTATACCTGATGTAAATGATGAGTTGATGGGTGCTGACGAGTTGATGGGTGCAGCACATCAACATGGCAGAAGTTTACATATGTAACAAACCTACACATTATGCACATGTACCCTAGAACTTAAAGTATAATAATAATAATAATAATAAATAATAATAAATAAAATAAATAAAATAAACAACCAAACCATTCTTCTAGGCAGGAGATGGGGTGGAAACATTAAATCAGGCCTTCATGGCAGAGGACGTGCACAGGGCCATGCTAATGCACAGAGGAAGGCATGCTTTCAGTTCTCAGGGTCCAAGTGTCACCATAGAGTGTGGGGATAGAGGCTCTCGAGTAGAAAGCCATCATAAATAATGATAGAATAAATAATAAAAGTACTGCTATTTAATAGGAATAAAAAGTAAAGTCCTAGGAAAATTCATGTCAACACGAGGATTGGCAAAGTAAAATATATATATAAACGAACTTTGATTTAGTATCTGCTCAGTGCCAGGCAACTTCACAAATTTTCTCATTTGTTCCTTACAACACTTGAGTCATAGTCTTATTATTCTCATTTATGGCAGCTGGGGCGATGGAGCACCAAAAAGGTTAAATAAATTATCTCAGGCTGGGTGCCATGGCTCACGCCTGTAATCCCAGCCCTTTGGGAGGCTGAGGTGGGTGGATCATGAGGTCAGGACTTTGAGACCAGCCTGGCCAACATGGTGAAACCCCATCTCTACTAAAAATAAAAAAATAATTAGCTGGGTGTGGTGGCACGCGCCTGTAGTCCCAGCTACTCAGAAGGCTGAGGCAGGAGAATTGCTTGAACCCGGGAGGCAGAGGTTGCAATGAGCCTAGATCACACCACTGCACTCTGGCCTGGGTGACAGAGCGAGACTCCGTCTCAAAATAAAAAAATAATAATAATAATCTCAGATCACACAGTTAGAGAGTGACAGAGCCTCGAGTTAGGCCCAGGACGCCAGACTCCAAGCCAGGCCCCATTTCACTGCACCACAGTGGCCTGGAACACAAGGAAATTCCAGAGGAAAAGTCAGCCACACAGGTGGTGAGGTACCCAACCCAAAAGACCACCCCAGCCAGGAAGCTTCTGAAAAATCATCTTCATCGCCACAATTTAAGCCCAGGGTGCTCTCTTTTTCCTCAGGTTATATTTCCCTGTTCCCTGAACTGAATGCAGCTTTGCTCAAGTGCTGTATTTCAGGAATCAGTGGCGCAAGTAAAACTGTCCCTGCCAGCACCAGGAATGCAGGGCGCAGCAGGAGACAGAAGCCCTTCCTGCCCCCAGAAATCTGTGGCTGGCACTCACCTATCAGGTTGCACCCTCTCACACTAGAAGCTGCACGAATGAACGGAGAGCAGGTTAGGTAACAGCCTGAGTAGGGAAGAGCTTGCTCCTGAGTTTTGACTTTGCTGGAACCATCAGAGGCTCAAGGGAAAGAGGGTGGACCCTGTGCTGGGTGGTTCCAGGACACCATGAGGGGAGGATGAGGAAAAACCTCCAATGAGAGCTGCTTTCTCCGTTGTCAGCATGTACCCCAGCCAGGTCCCAAGGATGAGAGGATGTGCCTCCTGCCAACAGGGGCCTCTGCCATAAGTGTTGGGCTGACCATGAAGACACACATGTGTACACTCCAGCCTGAGACCTACGGAGGGAATCCAGGTCGACACTGGGCTTGCCGGAGTCGCCGTTTAGTAAGCTCTTGTTTTATATGCCTAGGAACAGTTTGCTCAGAAGACTATAACAAACATCTATGAGCTACACATTGTCATGATACAGAAAGAGAGGCTAAGAGAAGTTAAATACCTTGCCCTCATATCTCAGACTTCAAGAGATGTTTTTGCCAAGTGTTGTCCTCTTCGCTCTACACAGAGTCAGAGATAGACCTCTGAGCACTGACACGCCTTCCCCAGCCCCTGCTGAGAGCCCCCAGGTGCCCAGTGCTCATGGCTCAAGGCCCATTGTTGCCCCTGCAGGGGAGCCAAGGGCTAGGGGAGGGAGGCAGGTACTGTGCCACCCACCACAAGGTCACGAAGGCCACACAGGGGAGCAGTCATTGTGCCAGGTCTCCATAGAGGACTGGGAATGGAACACAAAGACCAACAGGAAAGAGCAATGGCATGGCTGACTTCCGGCCTGGCAGGAGGTAGCTGAATCACCACAGTGATAGTAGGAACATGATAGTGACAGGACACCATCTCCTATGCATCACGTGCCCAGAGCTTTCAATCTGCAACCTTATTTTATTCTTACTAAACTCTCACTAGGGGGGCAGAATCATCTCGGTTTCAGAAATGATGCATTGATGGTGACCTTAGTGAGATGCCAATTGCCCACATTTGTAGCTTGCTGGAGACAAAGCCAGGATGTGAATCTGCACTCTTCCACATCCAAAGCCTGTCCTTTCCCCTGTGCCAAACCACCTCCCATCCCATCTCTGAGCCAGGCAGAGCCGCAGGAGCACCCTCCTTCAGGAAGGCCTCCATCACAGCTGCCTTCCCTGAGTCACTGCTGAGTGAGAACCAGTCTGCTTTTGCAATGTATACACTATTTTACTTTATTTTCACAACCCTGCAAGGTACTTATCATTATCCTCATTTATTAGACGAAGAAACCAAGATTCAGTAGGTTGTAACAAAACAAAGCTCTAAGTGGCTTTCAGCAGTCAGGACACCTAACCAAACTCTTATCTGAGAAAAGAGGCCACGAGCAGATCTCCCCGTGACCCTCAGACTTAGAGCGCCAGACCCATGAGAGACAGGGGTTCTGTTTGTTTTGTTTTTAAAGACAGGGTCTCACTCTGTCACCCAGGCTGGGGTGCAGTAGCACAATCATAGCTCACTGCAGCCTCAATCTCCCAGGCTCAAGTGATGCTCCTGCCTCAGCCTCCCGAGTAGCTGCAACTACAGATATGTGCCACCACGCCCAGCTAATGTTTTTTTTCTTTTTTGTGAAGATAGGGTCTCACTATGTTGCCCAAGTCTCAAACTCCTGAGCTCAGTTGATCTGCCTACCTTGGTCTCCCAAAGTGCTGGGATTATGGGTGTGAGATACAGTGCCTAGCCAGGTGACAGGGTTTCAAGACCCTTCTTGAGCCCATCAAGTAGCTCATCTTGTCTGCTAGAATTTGTTATTATGCACCATTCAAAACTTCCTTAAGCTCTTTTGTTCATGCACCCTGTTTTTCTAACCAAAAAGGAAAACTAGTTCAACACTCTTCCATTTCTGCCCTTCCCAGAAGCTGACCAAAGGCTAAATTCTTGAGAGCATTTTAAATTGTCGTTACCTGTAAGCTGCCCTCAGAAACTGCCACTGTATGCTGAAGCAGTGGATGAGGAAAAGATTGGAACTTGTGAACTAAAGTCCCCAATTTTTAAATCCCATCCTCCTGGTCTAGAAGAGGCATGTCCAGGTCACAAGACCAGAGCAGGACGGCACTGGGACATGGAGTCTGCATGGGTCTCTTTACAGGATGCACTTAAATTATAGGTGAGAAGATATTACAGGGAATGTTTTTCTTATACAGAATGTAAACTTGTTACTATTTTATCTAATCTACCACTACATTTATTAAACTTTGTTACTTCCTGCCTTCTTGTTGTTTCTGATCTTTCTTCAGTAGGGTATTGGTTCAGTAGTTAGCTGGACTCAAAAGTAATGTAACAGCCTCAATGTATTGTTGGAAGAGTAATAAAACGCTATTACTAATAATGAAAAGGCCATTCCCATTATAACTCAAGTGTGCCTTTCATCAAGTGAATTAGAAACAATGTGTATTCATTTCTTTTGTTTGTTCCCAGTGAACTGAAGGATTGCACAAGCACGATTTTTCCCTTGCTCCCTTCCCTGATTTAATTCACTTATGCAGGGTAGGCAAGGAATGAAAACTAACCCACGGATGGAGTAGCAAAAAAAAATTTGTGCTTCAATGAAGAAATGTTGCATTGTCTATACCACACTCTTCCAGATGGTCTGATTTTTACCTTGTTCATTGTCACCGAGCTATTTTGCACCTCTTAGTAAACAGCAGGCAAGGGATGAATGTGCAAACTTGCAGTGTTCTGTAGAATTTCAGCTGACTTCAGGGTCCCTGTGAAAAATCAGTTCTGCCTCCATTTGCAATTCAGTTCATTTACTCCATATAAATTTGTGCTTTCTTTACTTTCTTTGGACTGCTTTTAACATCTGGTTCCCTCACCGATTACAAGTAAAATAAAATCTTCATGTGTTTGTTTTTGTATGTATATGAGAATCACACTTTCACTTTCTGAAAATTATCTTTTAACAGAGATGCACCCAGAAAGTGGCCTACTTGATAATCCTCACCCTTGACCAGCACCCTCAGTGCAGAGCTGATGTGATGTTAATTCTCTTATGTAGGCTTTCCAAATTCTTCTGAGTGCCCCTTGGTCGGACCTGAGCTGCTCATAACACTTCACTTTCACATCATGTTTTTTAAATTTTACTTTAAGTTCTGGGGTACATGTGCAGAATGTGCAGGTTTGTTGTGTAGGTATACATGTGCCATGGTGGTTTGCTGCACCTATCAACCCATCATCTAGGTTTTAAGTCCTGCATGCATTAAATATTTGTCCTAACGTTCTCCCTCCCCTTAACCCTATCTCCTGACAGGCTCCGGTATGATGTTCCACTTCCTGTGTCCATGTGTTCTTATTGTTCAACTCCCACTTATGAGTGAGGAACACACAGTGTTTGGTTTTCTGTCCTTGTGATAGTGTGCTTAGAAAGATGGTTTCCAGCTTCATCCATGTCCCTGCAAAGACATGAACTCATCCTTTTTTTTATGGCTGCAAAGTATTCCATGGTGTATATGTGCCACATTTTCTTTATCCAGTCTATCACTGATGGACATTTGGATTGGCTCCAAGTCATTGCTATTGTGAATAGTGCCGCAATAAACATACACGTGCATGTGTCTTTATAGTAGCATGATTTATAATCCTTTGGGTATATATCCAGTAATGGGATTGCTGGGTCAAATGGTATTTCTAGTTCTAGATCCTTGAGAAATCGCCACACTATCTTCCACAATAGTTGAAGTAATTTATACTCCCACCAACAGCGTAAAAGCATTCCTAATTCTCCACGTCCTTGTCAGCATCTGTTGTTTCCTGACTTTTTAATGATCGCCATTCTAACTGGTGTGAGATGTTATCTCATTGTGGTTTTGACTTGCATTTCTCTGATGACCAGTGATGATGAGCTTTTCTTCATACATTTGTTGGCCTCATAAATGTCTTCTTTTGAGAAGTGTCTGTTCATATCCTTTGCCCACTTTTTGATGGGGTTGTTTGTTTCTTTTCTTGTAAATTTGTCTAAGTTCCTTGCAGATTCTGGATATTAGACCTTTGTCAGATGGGTAGATAGCAAAGTTTTTCTCCCATTCTATATGTTGCCCATTCACTCTGATGATAGTTTGTTTTGCTGTGCAGAAGCTCTTTAGTTTAATTAGATCCCATTTGTCTATTTTGGCTTTTGTTGCAATTGCTTTTAGTGTTTTAGTCGTGAAGTCTTTGCCCATACCTATGTCCTGAATGGTATTGCCTAGATTTTCTTCTAGGGTTTTATGGTTTTAGGTTTTACATTTAAGCCTTTAATCAATCTTGAGTTAAGGAAGTGGTCCAGTTTCTGTTTTTTGCATATGGCTAGCCAGTTTTCCCAGCACCATTTTATTAAAAAGGAAATCCTTTCCTCATTGCTTATTTTTGTCAGATTTGTCAAAGATCAGATGGTTGTAGATGTGTGGTGTTATTTCTGAGACCTCTGTTCTGTTCCATTGGTCTGTAAATCTGTTTTGGTACCAGTACCATGCTGATTTGGTTACTGTAGCCTTGTAGTATAGTTTGAAGTCAGGTAGCGTGACACCTCCAGCTTTGTTCTTTTTGCTTAGGATTGTCTTGGCTATAGAGGCTCTTTTTTGGTTCCGTATGAAATTTCAAGTAGTTTTTTCTAATTCTGTGAAGAAACTCATTGGTAGCTTGATGGGGATAGCATTGAATCTATAAACTACTTTGGGCAGTATGATCATTTTCACGATATTGATTCTTCCTACCCATGAGCATGGATTTTTTTTTCCATTTTTTTCACTTTTACATCATATGATACCTATTTGTGAATGACTTTTTCTTGAATATCTGTGTACTTCATAAATTAATTGCCATGTGTAAGCACTTGCAGGATGGAATGTGCATGAGTACACTGGCCTGTAGAGTATACCATCAGAATGACAAAACTATAGAATCAACGGTCTTGGTTTTTCCAGTGGGGGAACAAAAGGCAGGTAAGAAAACATTATAAAATATTTTCAAAGGTGTTTGGAAAGTTGTGCAAACAAAATACAATTCTAGTATTAAGTTTTTGAGAAATGTCTTATTCTGAATGCTATTTTAATAATAACATGGAAATAACTCCATAGGTGAAAAGATCTCCAGTGCTTTTTAAAAGAAAACATAGCTATAGAGATAAAGCTGAAAGCCCTTAATAAATACATTTAGGGCATCATATTATTGAAGGATTTTTAGGTAGATTCAAAATATCTCACTGGGGTACAAAGAACATTAATTTTAAGCAATTTTAAGTCTGATAGTTCAGAGGAGAACTAATTGGTTTAAATGGTTTTTTTATAGAGTAGATGAAAAATGCTATTGAAGATTAAGAAAGAAATTAGTTGATGGGTCATTGACTCCCAATTGTATAACCATGAATCTCATTTACTCCCTTTAAGACATCAGTATAACTAAAATCAATTATAAAAATAAAAACTGGGGGAGAAAAGATTAATTATCTCTTAAAAACTTTATAGCAGATAGCAGTAGGGATAATTCCTAACATAAACGAATAATATTTCTTCAGTTCTTTCCCTGAATGGCAAAAAGAACTTTTATTTGCAACCTTTAAAAAGTAGTTTTCTGTAAATATGAATATTTTTTGAAAAACAGACTGGTAAGTCTTCTCCAAACATCCATAGTGTCAGAAAATCCTTTGGCAAGAAAATACAGGTAAAACCAACAACTTTGCAGAGCTGGCCCCATGCCCAGTGTCCTACATGTCATTAAACTGACACAAAAATGTAATCAACAAGCAAAGTAAACCATTAAGAAAGTTGTTTCTGTCACTATTAAAAATGCCTGGGTGCTAAATAAGCCAGCAAGGGAACAAAGTTCAAACAGACTCCGCCAAGAGGGGACAATCCACAAATCAATTAATTGTGTGAGTTGTTTTTTCACCAGATTGCTTACTCCCAAGGGCAGAGTAATCGCATGCTACCAAGTTGCATCATAAAATATGAAATAATCTTAATTAAAGAATATCACAAATTAAGCTGCATATTGCATCCTGTATTCTCCCTATGATATTTTATCCTCACTATGCAAATCCTTCCCTCTCTAAATTAACATGCCAAGCTTTTCCCAAATTTTCCAAACAGCCAAACACCTAAGCTAAGTCCCAGCCTAAGAGCAAAGAGAGCCACTGCTCTCTTCACATCCCAAGAGCCTCTGAGAGCAGGAATAACCCTGGGAACAGTGTATGTGATATGAAGCTAATGGAGAGGAGCCTCAACATCAGTGCCCTGCTAAATTACCATGTGGCATCATTCTTCACCAAGCAGTGATGCAGCCCTCCTGTGTCTGTGCAGCCACTCACTGCCCTGCTGCTCTCACCTATGAGCATCAGACTCCAGACATTCACTTCTGTGGCTGGCAGACACAGGGCACCCAGGGGCACACTGGACAACTCACTAGGGTGTAGGAGGAGAGATTAGAACTTGTATTTATATTCATGTTTACTAAAATTAAAAAGTAGAGCTTTATTAATACTTAATAAATGACTGAGGTGGGACATGTATATGTATTATATACATATAACACTTTTGATACAAATTCTTATAATAATAACAATAGATAACAGTTATTGAGCACATTTATTACAAGTACTTCACCTGGGTCACCTGGGTTAACTCACTGAATTCTCACAGCAGCCATGTGGATAAGATGTCCACATAACTTACTCTCCAACCCAAAGTCCCAAGGGAGTGAGAGAGGCTCACTGTTAATTACTGCACCATGGCAGCAGGAATAAATCTGGACCAGCTCAGGACACTGTCATGAAAGTCACCCTGGCCCTGAACAGAGAATGCACTGGCCAAGGTCACAGTACAAGGCCATGGTACAGACTGAATGGAGCCCAGGAGGTCAGAATTCAGGGCTGGGCTTATAGCATACTGCTTCACTGCATGATGGAAAACCCAATAAATCACTGGATGACTTTACCGATAAGGGGCTGAGATAGAAGCCATATGGAGGAACAAGACGGGTAGCCTCCTTTCCCCTGCTCCTGCTCCCCCAATTAAGCACAACTGCAAACCCATGGATGGCACATGAAGCGACTCCAGGAGGACTCTGGGAGGAGAGGAAGGCAGGTGTGTCCAAGACCCAAGAGGAGCAGCACAGTGCCAGGTCTCAGTCTCCACCCAGCAAGGACGGCCATTAGTCATGGTCTCCACACCCGACCCAGCACCAGCAGGTCCTCAGATGGCTCATCCTCCACATGGAGCAGAGCTGCTCCAGCAGCACTAGAGGAATCACTGGCAGGGGCCCATCACAGCCCCACCAGAAATCAGTGGCTGGAGGGGAGGTCTCCTTACCATTGGGACTGAGATGCCCTTTCCCTGCTGAGACACACAGGAGTGAGAGGCGGAACCAGAAAAGGGGTCTGCCACAGCAAGCAGCTGCTCAGAGAGACTCTTGTCCAAGGCCTGTGGCTCTCCTTCCCTGACCAGAGGCGCCTGGGCAGCCCAGGACACAGGCACATGGGTCCCACCACATCCTTCTCCCACCCAAGAGCCTCCTGGCAGCTGGCCCAGGGAAGCCTTTCTCAATCCACAGGCCACACCAGCAAGGACCAGTGGGAGCCCCCAGGGAACCAGAAAAACCAAGCAGACCAAACAACACAGCAAAGACTCTGACAATTAAGCTGCCATTGGAACTACAGTCCACAAAAATAGTCCAAAACTTGTGTGCTGAGCCTAAACTGGGTGACTTACTGCTAAAATATAAGATTTGGGCCGGGCATGGTGGCTCACACTTGTAATCCCAGCACTTTGGGAGGCCAAGGCAGGTGGATCACCTGAGGTCAGGAGTTCGAGACCAGCCTGGTCAACATAGTGAAACCCCATCTCTAGTAAAAATACAAAAATTAGCCAGGCATGGTGGTGCACGCCTGTAATCCCAGCTACTCAGGAGGCTGAGGCATGTGAATTGCTTGAACCTGGGAGGCAGAGGTTGCAGTGAGCTGAGATTGTGCCACTGCACTCTGGCCTGGGTGACAGAGTGAGACTCTGTCTTTAAAACAAAAATGATAATAATAAAATAAAAAATTAAAATAAAATATGATTTAAATAGGGCTCAGAGACTTCTAACTTAATAGACAAAATGTTCGGCATACAACTGAAAATCTCCTGTGATATCAAGAACTAGGAGATTCACAACTTGAATTTAAAAAGCCAATAAACTGGTGTCAACAGTGATATTAATCCAAATTTGGAATTATCTGACAAGAATGTAAAAGCAATAGCCATGGAAATGCTTCAACAACCAATTTAAAATGTTATTGAAACAAATGAAAAAGTAAATCTCAGGAAAGTTATAAAAAGGAATCAAATGGAGTCCCAGTGCAGTGGCTCACACCTGTAATCCCAGCACTTTGGAAGGCTGAGGTGGGCAGATCACAAGGTCAGGAATGTGAAACTAGCCTGACCAATATGGTGAAACCCCATCTCTACTAAAAATACAAAAATTGGCCAGGCGTGGTGGTGGGTGCCTATAATCCCAGCTACTGGGGGAGGCTGAGGCAGAAGAATTGCTTGAACTCGGGAGGTGGAAGTTTCAGTGAGCCAAGATCGCTCCACTGCACTCCAGCCTGGGCAACAAGAGAGAGACTCCATCTCAAAAAAAAAAAAAAAAAAAAAAAATGCCCAATGGCTCAACAGTAGAGCAGAAATGAAGAGCATTCCTTCCGTGAACATTAAGGCAGAACAATAGAATTCACTCCACATGAACAGCAGAGAGAAAATAGATATTTTTAAAAATGAAAACAGCCTCCCTCACTGACCTCTGAGACAGAAGACATTCAAATCACTGGGGTCTCAAAATGAAAAGGAAGGGGGGGGTGGGAAATTAAAGAGTGTTTAAAGAAATAATAACTAAAAACCACAAATCTGTGAAGAACACATCAACCTATAGATCCTAAAAGCTGAACAAACCCTAAAAAATATTTTTTCAGTGCTGAGAGAAAAGAAAGGTCAGCCATGGATTCTATATCCAGCTAAGCTATCCTTCAGGAGGGAAGGGGAAATGAAAACATTCTCAGATGCAGAAAACTAAATAATTTGTCATGAGCAAGTCAATCCTTAAATATTATATAAAGGAAGTACTTCAAACAGAAGGAAAATGATAAAATAAAAAGTTTTTGAGAATCGGGAAGGTAAAAGAAACAAGAGAAAGAGAACACACGGGTGCACACACTAGACTATCCTTTTCCTGGTGAGTTTTATAAGTTACATTTTATAATTGAATCAAAAATAATAATATCTTCTGATTCATAACAAAATGATGTTTAAAGGGGAAAGATAAAAAGACCTAAAGAGAAGTGAAGTTTCCACACACAGCTGAAAATGGTAAAATATTGATACCAATCAACTTTTGTAAGTCATACATGTATATTGTAAAACCCAGATCAAACATGACAAAAACTATACAAAGGGACACGTTAAAACACTAAAAAGAAATCAGGTTGGAATTTTAAAACAACACTCAAGTAATCTTGAGAAAAGGAAAAAGCACAGAAGATCAAGCACCTAAGAAAACAAATAATAAAATACTACTTTTAGGTACTAACATACCAATAATCACCTTAAATGTACATTGTCTAAATCAAAAGGTAGACATTAGCAGAATGCATAAACATGATCCGATTATGTGCTGCTTACCAAAAACTCTCTTACACAAGGCAGGTTGAAAGAAAAAGGATGAAAATAGACAAGCTGTATAAACATAAAAATTTTTGAAGACCAGTAGTAGTTTTATTAATATCTCATAAAGTAGACTTCAGAGCAAAGAAAATTCCTAGAGACAAGGAAATATAGTCTATATGGATATAAAGATAATTCACCAGAAAGAAATATTTATCTTAATTGTGTTTGCAACAAACAACAGAACCTCAAAATACATGAAGTACCAACAGATGAAACTGAAAGATGAAATACACAAATAGAAAATTACAGTTGATTGTTTTAACAGCCCTTCTTCAACAATGGATAGTGCTACGAGACAGAATTTCATCAAAGATATATAGGACTAAACAATAAAGTCAACTAATAGGATTTAACTGACATACATAGAACAAGCTACATAATGACAACACAATACAAATGTTTCTCAAGTGTACATGGTACATTTACCAAGACAGTCCATATGTTTGGGCAATAAAACAAACATCAGCAAATATAAAAGGATTAAAATCATACGGAATATATTTTCTGACCACAATGGAATCAAACTAGAAACCAGTAATAAAGAGACAACAGAAAAACCTCCAAACAAATTTCTAAATAATGTATGGGCTATAAAGGAAGCCTTAAAGGGATATTTTTTAAAAAGCATAGAACAGAATGAAAACAAAAAACTAAATATATCAAAAGATGTGGGATGTATTTAAAGCAGCAATAAAAAGGAAATTTATAACACTAAATGTTTACATTAGAAATTAGAAAAGGTTTCTATCCTTTCCTCGAGAAACCAGAGAAAAAAGAGTGAAAAACAATCTAGAGGAGCCAGAAAGAAGAAAATAACATAAAGTAGAAATCAATGAAATTGAAAATAGGAAAACAATGGGTAAAATCAATGCAACAAAAAGCTAGTTATATGAAAAATGTTAATAAAATTGATAAGCCCATAGTAAGACTGACAAAAATAAAGAGTGAAAACACAGATCACAACTATTAAGAATGAAATAAAAGTTTGGGCATGGTGGCTTACACCTTTAATCCTAGCACTTTGGGAGGCTGAGGCAGGCAGGTTGTTGAGCCTAGGATTTCAAGACCAGCCCGGGCAACATGGCAAATCCCTATCTCTAGATAAACTACAAAAAATAACCAGGCATGGTGGCTTGAGCCTGTAGTCTAAGCAGCTCAGGAGGCTGAGGCAGCAGGATTACTTGAGCCCAGGAGGTCGAGGCTGCAGTGAGCTGAGATGGCACCACTGCACTCCAGCCTGGGTGACAGAGTAAGACCCTGTCCCCTCTCCCTCCAAAAGTAATAATAATAATAATAACATTGAGATAAAAGACACCACTTTGGAACTTCAGATCCTGCAGTCATTGAAAAGATAACAAAGGAATACTGTGAACAAATTCACACTTATAAATTCCCCAACTTAAAAGAAATGAACCAATTCCTTGAAAGCCACAAAGTACCAAAACTCAACCAGGACAAAATAGACAATTGAGTAGTCCTATAACCAATAAAGACATTGGTCAAATTTTAGTTTATAATTAAAAAGCTGCCCAAAACAGCAATCTCCAGGACAGATGGTTTTACTAGATAAAAGAATTCTACCAGACATTTAAAGAAAAATTGAAATGAATCTTACACAATTTCTTCCAGATAATGAAAGAGGAGGAAACACTGCCATTTTATTTATTAATGTTAATATTATTCTGCAAGCAAAACCACACAAAGATAATGAAAATAAAACAAAAACTATGGATCAATATATGTAATAAACTTCAATGCAAAAATCCTTAATAAAATATCAGCAAATCGAATTCAAACAACATATCCAAAGAATTATATACCATGATCAAGTGTAATTATTCCAGGTATGAAAGCTTGTTAAGCATTTGGAAATTGGTCAATATATTCCAACATAACAACAAGCAAATAAGAAAAATCATATTAATTGATGTAAGAAAAGTATTTGACAAAATCCCACACTTGTGAATGATAAAAATAGATATTAGAAACAGAAGAAAATTATTCCAACTTGAAAAAAAAGGGTCTAGCATCTACAAACACACACACACACACACACACACACACACACACACAGAGCTAACATTATACTTACTGATAAAAGAACGAATGCTTTCCCCCTAAGATCAGGAATAAGGCAAGGCTCTACCACTGTTATTTAACATAGTACTAGAAGTTCTAGTCACTGAAAAAGCAAACAAAAGAAATAAAAGGCAGGCATACTGGAAAGGAAGAAATAAAAACTGTCTGCATTTGCAGACATTATGATTGCCCGAGGGTAATATCCCCAAAAAATTTACAAAGAAAAGGCAAGGCACGGTGGCTCACACCTGTAATCCCAGCACTTGGGGAGGCCGAGGCGGGCAGATAATGAGGTCAGGAGATTGAGACCATCCTGGCTAACATGGTGAAACTCATCTCTACTAACAATACAAAAAATTAGCTGGGCATGGTGGCGGGCCCCTGTAGTACCAGCTACTCAGGAGGGTGATGCAGGAGAATGATGTGAACCCAGGAGGTGGAGCTTGCGGTGAGCAGAGATCGTGCCACTGCACTCCAGCTTGGGCAACAGAGAAGACTTTGTCTCAAACAAACCAAAACAAAACAAAACAATTAAAAAGAAAATATCTAGAGTAAGAAGTAAGTTCAGCAAGGTCACAGGATACAAGATCAGCCCTGAAAAATCAATTGCATTTCTATGTACTAACAAAGAACATGTGGTGACTGGAATTAAAAACATTTTACCACTTATAAGCACACCAAAGAAAATGAAATACTTAGATATACACTTAGTGAAGCTTGAACAGAAACTCTGTACTATATATTACACAGGCTGATAAAAGAAATAAAAGAAGACATAAATAAATGCTGAGACATACCATGTTCATGGATTGAAAAAAAGTCAACATTAGTAATGATGTCGAGTCTCCCCAAATGGGTCTATAGGTTAAATACAATTTCTATCAAAACACAGCAAAGATTTTTTTGTAGATACAGACAAGCTTATTCTAAAATTTGTGTAGAAAGACAAAGGTAAAATAATCTTGGAAAAGAATAAAGAGGAAGCAGTCTACCTAATATCAAGTCTTATAGCTACAATAATCAAGACAGTATGGTACTGCTGAAAGGACTGACACATAGACTAATGGAACATAATAGAGAACCCAGAAATAAAACCAGGCAAATGCTCTCTACTGATTTTTTTACAAAGGTGTGAAAGCAATTCAATGAAGAAAGGCTAGCCTTTTCACAAAATGGTACTGATACAACTGGACATGTAGAGACAAAGAAAGAAAGAAAAAGAACCTAAACCTAAGCCTCTTATACAAAAATTAATTCAAACTAAATCATAGGCACACACATAAAATGTACAACTATGAACTTTTAGAATAAGAATTAGGAGAAAATCTTTAGAATCTCAAGTTGGGCGAAGAGTTCTTAGACTTGGAATCAAAAGCACATCCATAAAAGGAATATTGATAACTTTGATCTCATTAAAATTAAAAAGCATTTTTGCTCATAAGAGCCCACATGTAGAGTATAAAAAGACAAGCTATAGACTGGGAGAAAATATTGGCAAACCAATCTGACAAAGGACTAGTACCTAGAGCATATAAAGAACTTTCAAAACTCAACATTTAAAACATTCAATTAGAAAATAAGTAAAAGACATGAAGAGGTATTTTACTGAAAAGGATATACACATGGCAAATAAGCATCTGAGAAAATGTTCACCATCATTAATCATTAGGGAAATAAAAAATTAAAACCACAATGATATTGCTATACACTTACCAGAATGGCTAAAATGATAAAAAGAGACAACACCAATGCTGGCAAGGATACAGAGAAACTGGGTCACTTATACCTTGCTGGTGAGAATATAAAGTAGAACAGCCACTCTGGAAAACAGTTTGGTAGTTTCTAATAAAGTTAAATATTAATCTACCATATAACCCACCAATAGTACTTTTAGGCATTTATCTCAGAGAAATGAAAATGATATTCACACAACAATCTACACACAAAATTTGCAGCAGCTTCATTTGCAATAGCAACAAGTGAGGATCCGCCTATATGCCCTTCCACTGGTGAGCGGCTAAACAAACTGTGATCCAGACAAACACTGAGTAGTGCTGGGACACTACTCAGCAACGGAAAGAAGAAATCATTGTTGCATGCAACAACTTGGATGGATCTCCAGGAAATCATACTGAGCCAAAAAAAAAGACAATCCCAAAAGGTTACACTGGGTTACACTGTGGGATTCTCTCCACATAGCATTTTTGGTATGGCTAAATTTTAGAAATAGAGAACAAATTCATGGTGGCAAGGATTAGAAAAGGAGGGGTAGGGAAGGCTCAGGTGGGGTGGAAGTGGGTGTGGCCTTTTATAAAATGGTTACAGGGGAGATACCTATGGAGATGGAACTATTTTCCTGACTGCGGTGGTGTGTGTAGGAAGTTACACATGTGATAAAATTATACAGAACAAACAATCACATACATAAATGAGTGCAACTAAAACTGAATAAGGTAAGTGGATTGTATCAATATCAATATCCTAGTTGTGACATTGTGCTATAATTTTGCAAAGTGCTATCACTGGGAGAAACTGGGTAAAGAATGCATGGGCTCTCTCTACATTATTTCTCACAACTACATGTGGATCTACAAGTATCTCAATAAAAACTTCAAGTAGAGAAAAAAAATTGTGGATATAACTAGGTCAGTGCTCTGAGCTGGGTTCATGTTTGGCCCAGAGACACACACACATCCCCCCCATCCCCATGGCACCAACAGGTTCTTACTGGCCCAGGTGCAAAACATGATGATGTGATTAGGAGAACAGCACCATGCACACTGCTCCTGTTGATCCAAATAGAGAAGGTGATGCTCAGAGTGAACTTATTATCCAGACTCAAAAGCAGGGACCCATGGTCTCACACAAGGTTTGGCGATGGAACAAAGTGCTTGAAATCATGAAGCGCCCAGCAAATGCAAAGGTATGTTCGGAATAGATTTTGAAGAGATCTCTTTAAGGACAAGAGATCAAATGTCTTCATATTCCTTGTGTCTATATTACATGGGAAGAAAGGGGACAAAAAACACAATCAAACTGTATAGTAGAAAGCCTCTTTTACAAACATTTACCCAGCAACTTATGGCACAGGCACTGGTTTGGGCTCTCATATGCATTCTCTCACTTAACCTCAAGTAACCTGAAGAAATAGATACTGTTCTCCCCATCTTAGAGATGAGGAAACTGGGGCTCAGAGTGGCTCAGCAACAGAGTAGTCAAGCTTGTCTCCCATGTAGCAAATTAAGAATTCACAGTTCAGAACCTGCTGCCTGTTTACATGGTATCTATTTGAAAATCCAATGGGCAAAGGTAGGGATAATTGTTTCAAACTGAAGAATCCTGCATTCCTGACCAGTTCTCTGGGACCTAGAACACTACAGTGATCCTAGGTCACCGAAGAGTCCTACATCTTAGTATCTGGGCAAGTGAAGGGAGCTCAGAGCCGATCCTATATTTGCCTTTGCAGGCACAGGGGGAACTGCTCTAAACAAACCTCATCTTAACTGGTTTTGGCCCCATTTCCTTATCAAACCACCAGGCAGATCTGCTAACAGCCCATTTGCCAAGTCAGACCCTGGTTCTCTCCATCAGTCCTGGCCCACCTTCTGGCAAATTCATCAAAATACAGTGTGTGGGATGAAAAAGTATTCCCTATCAACCAATTCATTGGCGATTAATCCCCCAACACAAATAAGAGTTGGCTTTGACTGACCCCTTCCTTAACACAGAAGTGACTGTGGAGTTCAGTGATGTATCCCAATTTTTCTAACAGAAAAATGCTCCTGAAGTCCAGCCATTGTCTGTGGCAGAAGACTGAAAACATTGTGACAAATTTCTCCATGAAGCTGCACTACTGAAATCTTATACCAGCAGCCCAGAGCTTCTCCCAAGCCTGTTCATATCCTGCATATTGGCCAAATTCTACCCTCAGATATGCACACATGGCCTCCTGATTTCCATTTAAAGACTTTTGCAAACCTCGTCCCTACTTGAGGGTTAGGGAAGCTCTGCCAGTATCTGAGGATGACGCCGCCAGTTGAAATTTTCTAGACGCGACGGTTTAAATGGTTTGTGACTGAACTGGAAACACATCTACATTTCATTTTAATTATTGGTGATGACAACACAAACTCTGCCATCATTTTGTATTTTCCCTCTCTACCATCTATTTCAAAATGACTTTATCATGCTTTATCATTGGCTGACTTCTACTTTAATGAACCTTCAGAACCACAAATCCTTAAGATCCCATTCCCTGTCATAGAAAGAGGAAAGCCCACCCGCACAGCTAAATGGAGAAAGGGACCAGCCTGCCGCCAGACACAGCGGAGGAGCTGTTCCCATTCCTTTAAAAATAGGAGAGGAAACACATCCCACCGTCTGGGGTAGGAAACCTGTCCCTTCAGCCCCCAAGAGCAGAACCTTTCTGGGTACCTAGGAAGGAAGCACGTTCCTGGCTGGTACTCAATGACAGAAAGCGATGCTCTTTCTGCCACCAGCGGGGCAGTCGCTTCCCCCTGGGAAAGTCACTGTCTGAGCTCTTTGCACCAGGGCGAGGGCCTGCCCGGCACTGGTGCAGCCGCTGGCACTTTCAACCTACTGCACAGAAACTCTCACATGCCTTTAGCACCATTCACATAAACAGCATCTTGTTTCCAATTTGGCTGTAGATAATGAAATTAGCCCCCAAATTACCATAAAGTGGAACAAATAAACAAGAAAGCAAGAGCTAGGTTTCCAGGCCTCTCCCTCCCCCCATAAGGAACAGGACCCTCTGGCTTTTTCGCTGTTTAAATTCAAAGCAAGACTGCTGTTTTTCTAAGTCGCTGTTCTGACCCCAAGCAGATAAAGAACACTAAATGACACATTCAGGAGAGCGGCTCTGTTCTCGCAGAGCCGCTGTGTTTACATCAGGAAATCCTGCCCGGGTGGGGACAGGGGGTCGGCCGCGGAGGCGGCCCGGGCGCCGGCCTCCCTAGCGCTCGCCGCCGCGCTCCGCTGGCTGGGCCGCGCTGGCCCCTGGCGCTCGGCAGCTGACTCCATCCAGATGTGCCGCGGCTCCAGAGTGGCTGCCGCGCGCAGTAAATGGGCATCGGAGGCTCGTCAATCCCGGCCAGAGCAATTGCGGTCTTGGGGCCGCCCCACTGGCACTCGGAAAGGTGCGCGCGGGAGGGGACCGCGGAGGCGCCGGGCGGGGGCACCCTGGGCGCGGGGAGGGCGCGCGCTAATGACCGACCCGGGAAATGTTCCTAATACATTTGTACATTTCCTTGTAAATGTTTTACACTTTGAAAGAAAGGGGAATGCTGTATATCATTTGGAAATGTTGGCTGTCTATAGGTCCCTGTGGGTATTACTGCGTTAGTACGACTTGTAACCAGAGCAAGAGAAACATAAAAAAGCTGGGAAACACTGCCAATTAGTCATTACAGGGGACTGTAAAAACAAAAGAAAGAGAAAAAAGGAGGGAGGAGAAGGAATCAAAGAAGAATAAAATAGCCCGGGAAAAAAAAAAAAAAAAGGCAAAAGAAACGAGATGCGTTTCTGTGGTGTTCCGGGAATAGCGCGGGAAGCAGGACAGCTGGCGGCCTTCTGATCAGCAGAGACCTGCAAAGCAGCAAGCTCCCAGGCGCAGCTCCGGAGCGGCCCTGTCAGTTCCCAAACGACACCTAGTTGCTGTCCCTGTAAAAACTCGAGCTGGGTCAGTGGGCAGGCAGTGTGCTTTGAAGCGAGACCCAACTGTGCAAAATCCAAGTCAGACATTTATTTCTGATCACCAGCCGCCTACACAGTCGTTGCTGGCTGAGTTGTAATAAAAGGGAGAAGACAGGAACTATTTTTTTTACAATCCCAAGTTCCTACCAGTCACGGGCTTCAAGCGGCCTGTGGCCATGGTTGCTGAGAACGGTTTTTAATTTTACAGTAATTCTGATGATCGAAATCTTTTTTTGTTTGTTTCTGCTTTTTGCCAGAGTCAAGAGTCCAAGAACTTGTAACATCACAATCTGAAATGGATCTGGCTGAGCCTCCCAGTCCTTCTTGAGTAACTTTATTGACCCCTTCCAGGACTTAAGTGAAGAGATAATGGTGTACGCAATGTGTTAGTTGCAGGCCAAAACCCGGGCTGGGCAAGGCTTCTCCCAGGGAAGGGCTGTGATAGCTCAGGGCCCCCAGGGAGTGGGGGAGTGGGGGAGTGGAGGAGTGGGAGGGTGGGGGGAAGCGGAGGGGGTGAGAGGAAGCTGGGGCCCACTCCCTGGGGACAGGGAGGCATATGTTGCTGGCTGGGAGAGAACTGCTTATCTCAGCAGCATGCAGGCCAGCTTCCAGCCAGGCCTCTTCAGCCCACAGTGATTTCAGTCCCCACCTCCTCTGAGTCATGAGGATGGCCACATGTGCCTCAGATCCAATTCCTGGCAATGGCACAACTTTGCTAATCAGCTGGGGTCCTTCTTAGTGTCTGCCCATAGCTCAGCAGATGCACAGCTCAGCTTCACCAGGACAAAATGTCTTGCATAAGATCTGTTTCAAAAACAATTATATGAGCAAATTATCCTGGCTTCTAACAACAGATTTTAAAAATCTAGTAGCAAGATCTCAAAAAATGATTAAACCACAAACACTACTTTAAAATAACATTAAATCAGACAAGAGATGAAGATTCTCACAGAACCAACAAGAGCACACTCTATTCCCCGAGCCCAACTCTTCAGGCGGGTGTCTGTATCTCCAAAGTCCAGAGAGGGACTTACTTAAATCTGGGCCTTTTTCTGAGATAGAAATGAGCACAGCAAGAATTCCTTATCTGCCAATGACTTTTACCTTCATAACATACAGCTTTTGAAGTCTGTTCGTGGAAAAGTTATCATCAGAGACTAAATGGAAAATCTTCATGAACTGGGTCCCTGACCTACCGATTTGCATTGCCCACAGCCTGGGCACGTTTTACCAGTGGCAGGTCTACAGCAGATTAGTTGTGTCTCTTCAGAACTGGTCAAAAGTAGTGTTGTTCTTTTGCTGGCAAGCCTGTTCCTGCTCCTCTCAGTGATTGGTTGCTTCTCTGTGCGAGCGCACCATCTCGCCTCCCACCTGACTGTGGGCGAACCCTGCAGCTGAGACCTTGCCGTTTGCAGTTGTCTCTGCAGATTGTATTCTTCGGCAATGTCTCTACACTAATATGACTGACTTTGAAATTTGAAGCTATAGCCTTGACATTTTTCTCAAGTTTTTGGTGCGTTCTTCCAGCTGTAACTAGACATCTCCCCTTGAACTTCACATCATCATTTCAAATTTGGTACATTGACAAGGAAATGCATGATCTTCCTTCCTCATCCTAAGGGCCAGAGGGCCACACCTTCCCTTAACTCAGCCCCCTTGACTCTCCAATTTCTACCAAAGATAGCATCACTCTCTCATTACAGAGGCCCATAGGCTCATTCCTTAACTCATTCCTTTCTTGAACGGTTTGTATTCTATTTTCTGTAACAGAGCACTGGTGTTGTCACCCTGCTCTGCAGACAAACAGTGAACCAGACAGCCAGCAGCCCATCCCAGCCCACTCAGCAGACAATCACAGTGCCCATCAAACATCCTCACAGTATAGTGTAAGTTTTCTGTTCAAAACCTTGCTGTCCCTGTGGTCCCTCACTTTTGCCTTGTGTGAAAAAGTTCACATGCATTAACCTTGGAAACCTCCACAACTGGTGCTAACCTCCTCTTCTACCACGACCTCCATCCTCAGCCACCTTCACCCTCGGGAGCCTCCCTGGCCCCTGCCTGCTGTGGACTCTCCGAAACCCAGCCTGGGAAGCCAGTCCTAAAGATCTTGGCTTCTAAAGGAGGTTTAAACTCTGTCCTGCTCTCTACCAGAGTAAATTCTAACCAAACCTCAAACTCAAAATCAAATCTACAGTCCTCTGCAGAGGACAAGTTTCCGCAGGGATGCCCCTTGTCCCCAGTGAGACCCCGTCCACCCCCAGTGAGGTCAATGACTGGCTGATCCCCAGCACTTGGTCCATTCCCCAGTTTTGGTGCCCATCAGATGTCCCACCACACTTCCAATTCAGAAGTGCTAAAACCAAACTCCCTGTCTTTCCCCTGGAACTCTCTTCATTCTTTCATATCCTCCATTTGTTAACTTTAGGGTAATGGTCTATTCATCGGGTCTTATTCAAATCAAAACTCAGGAACCCCTAGCTGCTTCTCCTTTCTGCACTCTGAAGTTCAAGCAGCAACTGAGACCTGGTGCTCTACTTTTTAGAGAGGACTCCACTTGCCACCTGCCATCTGCCACCTTCCTCCACCTTCCAGGGCTCCAGGGGCAGGACCGTCTTGGCAAGTGTGTGTTTTCAGGCCAGTCACCACTACCATCTTTACCAAAGGGCCCCTCATGTCCACCACTCAGCCTTGCCCACTCTGCCTGGTGCTCTGGGGCCACCCCCAACTCCCCTCGGCTGCCCCCTGTCCTCGGCTTTCCATGGGCAGTGCAGCTCCGGCAGGAACCTGCACCTCCCACCACGCACCCCAGGTCCTGCACTATTTCTTCTGCTCTTCCTAAGCCAGGTCACAGCTCGGTCACTATTCCCTTCATTATGCTCTCTTCACACCACCCCAGTTGAGAGTGTTTTCTGCCAAGAAAACTCATGTCCTGACTGATATGTAGGACCCTGAGTGAGCGAGTGAGTACTCATTTGATGTTTAAGTCATCGGTGTACCTTTTGTAAAAATTCATTTGTATAAGTTTTGGGGGTATGTGACCCACAGAGCATCTAACGGGGTGTCTTACACATGATTGGTGCCTAATAGCCCTTTTTTTTTTTTTTTTTTTTTTTTTTGAGGCAGGATGTCGCTCTGTCACCCAGGCAAGAGAGCAGTGGTAAGATCTTGGCTCACTACAGCCTTGACCTCTTGGGCTCAAATGATCCTCCCACCTCAGCCTCTGGAGTAGCTGGGACCACAGGAATGCACCACCACGTCTGGCTAATTTTTGTACTTTTGGTATAGGTAGGATCTTGCTACCTTGCCAGGGCTGGTCTCAAACTCCTGGGCTCAAGCGATCCTCCTTGCCTTGGCCTCCCAAAGTTCTGAGATTACAGGCATGAGTCGCTGCACAGAGCCCCTATAACTATTTATTGAATAAATCTGAGTTCCTGAAAGATTGAATACAGTCTGTTTAGAGGAAGAAGCTGTAAAACAGTAATAAGATGAAAGAAGAAGAAAGGAAGAAAAGGAGGAGAGAAAGGAGGAGGGGAAGAAACTTATTAGTGCAGGTTAAACAATATCATAATTATTCCACTGTAATTTTTTTGAACCTTAAAGTACTCACCTGTCTATTTTGTGCTGGAGTTCTGACCTTGTTTCTAGTCTGCCACACCACTACATTTTCTTTTTTTTTTTTTTTTTTTTTTTTTGAGACAGAGTCTCACTCTGTCACCCAGGCTGCAGTGCAGTGGCACGATCTCGGCTCACTGCAAGCTCTGCCTCCCGGGTTCACGCCATTCTCCTGCCTCAGCCTCCCATGTAGCTGGGACTACAGGTGCCGGCCTCCAAGCTCGGCTAATTTTTTGTATTTTTAGTAGAGACGGGGTTTCACCGTGTTAGCCAGGATGGTCTCAATCTCCTGACCTCATGATCCACCCCCACTAGAGCTCCCAAAGTGCTGGGATTACAGGAGTGAGCCACCACGCCTGGCCCACACCACTGTATTTTCAAACCAAAAATTCACTGAGAGTGAATAGGAAGGCTTGTGCACCAGAGAGACTTATTCTCACTTATTTGTTAATTATTTATCAACAAAACTTCAGTGGCACACTTACTGAGAGAGCTTCAAATCAGCGTGCTGGGTGCAGATGTGAGACGTGGGAGGTCATAGCTTCTCTAGAGAAGCTCGCGTTCTGAAAGGAAGCGTTGGGAGAAGACATGGATGAAAACATACAAAACAGTGAGCTTTGTGATAAGAGATAACACACTGCCACAGCAGCAAGAAGAAGGAATTCACGACTCTCGAGAGGTCAAGATCCTCCTAGAACCACCACTGACCTCGAGGCAAGGCACAAGGCGAGGAGCCCCTGAGTGGCATGGGGAGATTGAGGGTCTTGTCCCCACTCATAGGAATTCAGCCCATCAGTGTTCTAGACTGAGACAAGAAATTAAGTATATTTGACTCCTATGTCACTTCTATATTTATTCATTCATTCATTCATGGGAACACTGAGATTCTACTCCCTATGCCTGACAGTTTGAACTAACACTCCTACACGTTGGTATCATTCAAGAATCACACTGGGAGAAAGTGGGTTTAGGCTTCTCTAGCTAGAAACAGACTCACCACAGGGAATCGAACATAATCCTAGTTCTAATCCAATCCAGACCAAAAGGGTCCAGTTACTGTCCACAGAGGGCTGCGTCCAGGGAGGCCATACTGGTGTGCTCCCAGCCACAGCCCCAGCATGCCCGACACACAGGAATGAAAGGTCATGCCAGCTCCCGCTCCTTCCTTATCCTAAGAGCCAGAGGCCCACACCTTCCCTTAAACAGACCCAGGGCATAACCTTTCCGTAAGTCATCCCGTAACAGTGTTGGACTACCAGAGTCCAAGCCACCACACAGGGATGACATGAGTGAAGTTTCCATCTGCAAAGAGGCCAGAGGAATGCGAGTGTCACATCATGGGGAGGGCCTAGTAGTAAGAGCCACCTCCGAGGGGACTTCCTCGTAGATTGAGGGTGTCTTCTCCATGCAGTTAGCTTAATAACAATAAACAGCTGGACTGGGTTCATAATTGATGAATTCCTTCTCTACCCAATGCCTTCCCCTGCCCTAGACAATGTTGGTGTCTTTACAATTAGAAGGATTTATTCTCTTTTTAATGTGGAAGCAAAGCAGAGTGATAGGAGCTTAGAGAAATCGCAGCACAGATGTCAGGCCATAGGCCCAAGGGCTGTTAAAAAAGAAAACTCTGTAAATGGAAGTGAGACTTAGTAAGGCACAACCCTAAAGTCTTGGCTCACAATGCAAAGGAAAAAAAGAAAAAAGACTGGTGGGTGGGGGAGTTTCCTGAAGCCATGAGTAAAATCTGGCAGAAAGCATTCTATACAGCCTTTTTTGGTTTCAATCCGCATGACATCACAATCTGTGAATTTTGCTGTGATTGAATTTGAATGAACTTGTAGATTCAAAACAAAACCCATTTGAAACAAGCTCCACAAAGCAACTCTATCTTCCCCACAGCAGTTAAGTGTTTCCTAACTGCCTTCTTTTCTGGATGGCAAGGCCTGCCTGGGACTAACATGCCAAGTCCAAACCACACAGACACATGCATGCACAAGCATGAGAATACATACAAGCACACACGGACATATGTGCACACACACATGCAGACAAACATGTGCACATTCACTCATTCACAGAAACATACACACACACACCCAGTGGGAGCAGCAGGGCCAGGAGAAGTGGCAGGAGTGCTGGACTGGACTGTCAATTCTGCCTGGGAGAACCTGCCCATCCTTTTGTTCTGCTTCCCCTTTTTATTCCTATTATCTTAGTTCTGCCCAGTGAAGGCAAGAAGGAAGACCTAGACCAGCCCTGCAAACACATTCTGAGCTTTAGAGAAACCAGGGCAGAAGAAAAGAAAACCCACACAACAGTCCTGGTGTGACGGTTAAAGTATTCAACTATTCCAGGCTTCTCCTCCTCTTTTGTTGAATTTATTTCTACAGAACTGGGGATGGTATGGGTAAGGATCAGACGTTTTTGCACGTAACAGGTTTTTGTAAACAGTGAGAAACATAGCCCAACATACCTCCAGGTGTTTAAGATCGTTCAAAAACCAAAACTGAATTAACCATTTTGTTTTTCTATAAGGACAGCTATGCCACAAATTGAAGAACTATGCTGCCAACATAGCCAACACAAGTAATCAGGATATGTTTTAATATGCAAATAACCCTATCAAGGAATGCCTCCCATCCTACTCCATGTCTACCTAGCCTGGGACCTTAAAATCCTCTATGTCTCTGATCACCCTGGAAAAGCCTAAAACTCCAGACTTTTAACACAGTGGTGAGTAGTTGTGAGTGACTTCCCCCCCTCCCCAGGAGACATTTAGCAATGTCTGGAGACATTTTTGGTTGTCACAACTGTGGGGCGTGAGTGCTACTGGTATCCGGTGAGTAGAGGCCAGGGATACTACTCAACATCCTCTGGTGCACAGGTAACCCTTATCCCACAACTCAGAAGGATCTGGTCCCAAATGTCAGCAGCGCCAAGGTTGAGAACCCCTAATTTAACACATAAGCCCCCCACTTTTCCCTCCCAAAAGAGTGTGTCGATACAACAGTCACACAGTGTTCTCTGACTTCATAGCTACCAAGGCAGGAGCCAACATGAAGCTGCCACAACAGCTTGGCAGAAGAGCCTGCAATCGAGTCAGCTCACCAGAACTAGAAGTCAGCGTACACTGCGCAAAGCAAGAGTGATGGCCCAAACCCCCACAAATATCAGTTGAAATAAAAATCAATGTCACCCTCAGACCACGGTCACTTTCTGCCAAGTAGTTAGTGAGAATTACAGGCATATGATTTCAAGAAAAATATTTTATCTTGGTGACTTTTAGAAAGGAAAAAAGAAAAGCCTTTGCCCTGTTACGCAGTAGCACTATTCATTTGTGGTCTGTATCTGATTTCTTGAGTAAGATGCGAAAACTTCAGAATGGATGTCAAAATAAATGATAGCTCCTGCAAATGGCAGTCCTCGGGGTTTTGCTCATATGATCCCAGCATTTCACTGGCCTTCATCTTGGAGAACCCTAAAGGGGTAGTCCTACCTCAAAAGAGGACAAAACTCTGTCCTCTGCAGAGAACAGCAGGCTTTCTAAAGTTTCCTCCTGCGTTACAGTCTTGGTTGTGAGGTTTAAACCAGTATTGTGTTTAAGAGAGAAACCTGTAGACCAGCTGCATTAGGCTGAACCTTGAGCAAGTCATTTTACTTCCTGAGCCTCAGTTTCCTAACCCATAAGATGAGTTTTAATACTAACAGAACAACTAGCTGTGTTTTATTTGCTATATGTGCCAAGCATGGTCTGGGTGGCTTGTATATGCCATCCAACTTAAATCTCCCTAGAGCCCTATGAGTACAAATGAGGAAACTGAGTCACAGGCGGGTTATATAACTGCCCCAGAGTCACACAGATGGAGGAAGCTAAGGTTTCAGCACAGGCTGCCTGTTTCTCCACCATGATGCTCCACTCTTCACTGTGCCTCCTGGCTGGAGTAAATGAGCAATGCTCACATTGTCCTCCGGAGTAGTCATTAAGACAATGAGCCACCTTGGCTCTTGGCTGCTTCTGTTCTTCGAAGGAACGGTTATGGAGCTGCACTTTAATCTTAACCTATAGCCCCTGTTGTTTTGAGTAATAGAAGAAGGATTCAAACAGGAGCTGAGAGATGGCAGTTCCATATTCAGCTTCCCACTAAGTTGACCTTGGAAGTGAGTCCTCATTGGTGAAACACGGGCACCTCACTGGTTGTTGTGACCACTGAGTCAGAGAGAAGAGCGTGCTCTGAGAAAAAGTTCAAAGCTCCAAATATGAATAACCTCATACGGGCGGCACCCAGAGTTCCACAGTCCTTCTACCTGATGTCTCGTGTGACTGTAATACATGAGTCACAGGGTGCATCGCTTTTCCCAATTCACAGACGTGGAAACCAACCCTCCCAAAAAAATGAGCTAACTGCCCCAGGTGACACAATTAGAACCCAACCTCCATAAATGGAATCCTCTGTACTGAGTTGGTGTCATCATTCCAGTCCAAGAGGACACACAATTACCTCTGGCATCTCCAATATCACTTGTGGAGTTTTCAACTTTGCTCTAATTACCAATGCCTGTGGTACACATTTCTGAGGCTCTCAACACCTGCAGATGAATCTCATGAAATCTGCAGCCATAAATGCAGTAGAAGTGGATGTCCAAAACATCCTGCTCTTTACGTAATATTTCTCTTTGTATTCTCACACAAAAGCAGTTAAAAATAAGAGCAGCCATGCCTGTGCCAGGCACACAGAGTCTTGTTTACAGGACGGGAGTGTGTGGGTCTTTTTTGGTAAGACAGCGGTATTTCTAATGCCATTGTCTTTAGACAAGAAGTCATCTACAGGATCTATCTCCAGCGATTTCTTCAAACTATGTGTATTGCAAAAACTGTAACATAAAAAGAAAAATAGATTCATGTGGGACTTTGGAAGCAACATCATTTTTTTACTTTTCCTGACAAAATGAACACCCACTGAACAATGAAGAAACAGCTAAATGAGCACCGGATGAATGAAGCTTGCCCTTCCAAGTGCCTGCACCTGTCCAGGAACAGTTTGTTCTTCTGCAGGCCTTACCCATATGCACAGATGAGCTCCCTGTGGCCCCTCCTTCAGCATGGCAGGGTTCCAAACCAATTCTGGCGGTCCCCATTGCAGCAGGAGCTCCAGCCTGGCATCTGTGTTCACAGAACCCTAGCTACTTCTGAGTTTTCTGAACCGCACTCTGTCAGAAAGCTGTTGCATCTGGATCTACCCTCAACACTATTCATGTTCACTCCTTCTCATGCAGTTTGGACTTGAAAACAAGGTAACCTGGTTTAAGACTTCTTTCATGTGTAAGGAGTTTTCTTCTTGAGACTTCCAACGTTGAAGACTTTTCCAGAAAATTCAAGTTGCCAAATTTCTGACTTCTAGAAAATGGGCATATTGCTGTATGTTATACTTATTTATTCAATGATCATCATAAACCACCCAACAAATTCAGGAAATAATCATTGAGTGCATACTTTGGACGAGGTACTGTTCTAAGCACTGGGGAAAAGCAGCTAAAAAGATGGAAAATGTCTCTTGCACTACAGGGCACAGCTTGCATTCTAGTGGGAAAGGGGAGATAGTAAACAAGTGAACTCTCTCATGAGCAGATCATATGAGGTTAGGATGCATCCTGAGAAGGACATCAATAGAAAATTATGGTGGAGTCCTCTACATGGCAGAGGTGGGGTGTGTGCCCTTTGGGCTGAGACCTGAATAATGTGGAAGGGGCACAGGGCTGAGATGGAGTCTTGCAGCTCCATGGGGCACACTCCAGCCTTCAGTTCTGCTAATGGTTTGTAAACATCAACTGTGTACCAGGCCCTGTGCTGAATGCTAGGGCTGCAAAATTAAATACAGGTGTCAGTCTTTCCATCCAAGGTGGAATGGGATGGGGAGCAGCCAGCATCTGCTCTTCTTGTGGATGGGAGATTTTCATGCCAGTATCATGACGCCCTGGGAATGGGCCAGCAACCTGAGGAAGGAGGCTGCACCAGGGCAAACTCTGGTCCCTGCAGCTGAGATACAATCTTTATGCGGTGTGATGGGATCTACGAACTCTTTATAAATTGAAAAAGACATTACTCAGACCATCTCTAAACAAAACTGCGCGTGCCACATTTAAAAGGGAGGCATGCTTCCAGGGCGTGTCTGCACCAGAGACGTTATCCACCACAAGGTAAGAGAACCAAAGTCTGACCCTGACATTTAAGACTCGAGATTATGAGACTTAAAGGAGATATGAGATTAAAGGAGAAGCCTTCTCTTGCACTTCTAAGCATCAAAAAGGAAAGCTGAAGGAACACAGAAACACACTGTGCCTGCCTCACCTCTCCCTTCACCCTTGGTCTGCCCTTAGCTTTCCAAGGAAGGTCAGAGCTGCACCATTGACGTTAGCTGCCCCACTGCCTCTGAGTTCAATGATGTTGCCACTGAAAGCAAACCAAACAAACATGCACTGTCTCCAGCAAAGCCTCCAGGTGTGTCTCAGGAATGCACTGTGCCCTTACGGGGACCAAACAGGAGGTCCACGCTGGAAGGAAGGGTCACCAGGGACCATGCTAGTCCAGCTCACTGGACAGCAGTCCCTGAAGGCCTAGGAGCCTCACTATGTGCATGCCACAGACCAAATCTCCAAGCCCTGGGAGGGAACAAACATCTGTCAAACACTTGTTATACACTAAGGGCTTTCCCATATCCAACTGCATTTGCAGAGCAATCTTGCTGGATGGACATTGTTATCCTCATTTCCAGACACCATCACTGGGAGATTGACTCACTGTGACAGAAATCGGATTTTAAGTTGGGGTTTTCCCGTACCACACTCCACAGCCCAAGCGCTTTCTAAACTGCCATCCTGTTTCCTGTCAGCCCCTCCCCCATTACATCCGATTCTACAGCATCTCAGGTGATCCCAGGCTTCCCAGGCTCACAGCCGATCCTGCAAGACAAGGCGGCCAGGATTCCTACTGAGACTCCTGCCCTTCCTGGGACTTCAGCTTTTCCTCAAAGTTTCACCTGCCTGGCCCGCCTCGTTGTAGTAATGACTTCTTTGAGATGGGAGGGACTTAGACATCATACCCTGTGAATTTTTAGGTCAAGCTCCTTGTTTTATAGGTGAGAAGACCAACTCTAAAGCAGGTAAAATGACGTGGGCAGGACAGCCAAGTACACTATCAACAGAGCAGCCCTGAAGCCCGGTTCCCACACCTGAGCATGGTGCAATGGGCCTGGTGCCCTTGAACTTGCAGAGCTATTCCCAAAGTTGCCTCTATGATATCTTTAACCTCCTAGGGTTTTCCTGGTGATGCGGTGTCAAAAGGACAGCTTCCTGAAACACCGGCTACACTCTGGGGTGTGAAAACATTTGTGTGCTCATGCAAGTCTCATATGAGATATCATGCATTCTTTGGTGGCAGCCTGAGCTCATCCAGGGCACAAAGCGAGTCCTGTGTCATGAAATGCAGAAATAGCTGTTTCAATTTAAGAGGATTAGGTACAGAGAGCATCATGCAGTCAAAATCAGGCTTCTTGTCACCAATACTTTTTAGAAACAAACTTTCTCCACTGATCTTTATATTGTGCGGCAACAAAAACACAGACATCAAAAACTAAGAGAAAAATGCTAAAGAATTACATTTGTAGACAAACCTTGTTGAATGCTTATCATCTACGTGAGGAACAAGTCAAAGCTGGTTGAATCACGGCTTTCCCTTGGCTTGCAAAAACACGAAGTGACTTCAGGTAAAGTGCTTTAGTCTTTCTAACTCACCACCACACGGATCACAAGAATGCTTGGCAGGAGTTCGAGACCAGCCTGACTAACATGCTGAAACCCCGTCTCTACTAAAAATACAAAAATTAGCCGGGTGTAGTGGCGGGCGCCTGTAATCCGCTTGAACCCGGGAGGCAGAGGTTGCAGTGAGCTGAGATCGCGTCATTGCTCTCCTCCAGCCTGGAGGACAGAGAGACTCATCTAAAAAAAAAAAAAAGAAAAGAAAAAAGAATGAATGCTTGCTCCCTGCATTTCAGGAAGGAAACTTGAGATAGCGGTTGAGACAGGCTGAGCAGCACATAAAACCTTTTCCAAAGCACAATACTGGTTTTTATTCTTCTGGTTCAAAATGTTACTTCTGCATACTTTAAAATCCCGGTAAACCAAGACAGCTAAGCTAAGTCCTGGGAGTTATGCATCAATCTCCCTTTGGGAGAAAGAAGCAATATTTTTAAAAGTGCCACAAAAGTGCCACTGTGCTCACAGCCAGCCCTTTCTCCTTGATTGAGCAACTATAAGTTCTATCTCAGGCCCAGAATTCTATTAAAACATCCTTCATTTTCAAAAACCATGAAGTGAAAATATTTAATGTGGAAGAAGCTGCTTCATGAGCTACTAACAAGTTTTTACAGGACTCGCATGTTACGAGTTGGTCCCCATCAGACGTGGGAGCCTCCAACTCCAAAACTTCAGTTTTCTAGGTTAGAAGGCAGACGTCTGGCCAAAATAAATATGCGAATGAGTGGGCTCAGCACTCTCTTTAACTCTGACCTCTTCCTTTAATAGGACTTGAGAATGGAGCTTCACCACTAGGATTTCCTGTTTTGTTTTCCTTTCATCTCTATCTCTCTCACGTTCCATTCCTTGCATTTATATTGCAGTGTTGTTCTCCCATGGAGTTTAGGTTGTACATCTTTCACGAGGCCCATGGAGTTGGAGGGGGTAAATTATTTTAATCTCCAAGCAGATTATACAGCTCACATTGTCCTATTATTTATAAACCTACCCTGAATCTGACAAAGACAGTTCTGAGACGTCTACCACCAGGACAGGTGGAAAGGCACATTTTTAAGCGGTTTACACAGTGAAGCTTTTTTACATGTATTTATAAAATTTCTTTTGAAAAATTAATTGGGTTGTTCAATGGGTGGGGAGGAGATGAAGAGGGAAAATTGCTATCCAATCTGTCTTGATACTTTTTAATTAAGAAAAAGAACTTCTGTTCTCCTTCATCAACAGAACTTTTAAATCCTACTCAACTGGTGTCTTTTTCCCCCAACAAAAACTTGAAAATCTCCAACGGCTGTCTTGCCAAAATGGCTTAAAATGTATTTGTCCATAGATGATCTCGGAAAAAGAAAAGAAAATATAGGAAATAAAACGGAAATGTGTTGATATTTATCGTCCCCTAGAAGCAGAGGACATTTGTAGTGTTGCTTTTCTCCTTCCTGGGATCTCAGGCTCTTTATCTACCAAATGATCTGGAAGGGTTTTGATCAGGCAGAGGGACTAATGGCACTGATTTGCCAGCACAAATTAATACATTCCTTAATGAACCAGAGCACTGCATTAGGCGTTTGTACTCTCTCCATCAAGAGGCCTGCCTCACAGACAAGCCTTTTGCTGTCTTGGGAGCCTGGACAGCTTTCATGTTCCACCTGGGACCGGTCTCTGAAACCAGGTCACTCTTGGAAGCCACAGGGTATCTTGTAAACAGTGCGGCCAGCCACTTGTGGCCTGATACAGAACAGAAGCACAATTCCAGGGAACTCCTGAGGAATTTCTCCTGCTCTGGAGGAGGCTGCCTGACCATGTGACCCTCTGGAAAGAGAACAAAAGGACGCTCCCTTCTGAAGACAGCGGAAATGTCTTTCTTTGAAAGGCGTTCTTCAGGTGCTGCCCCCCTCTGTGGGCCTGCTGGCTGTGAACACTGCCCAAAGCACAGCCTGGCCTGCGACTGGCTAGATGGGGTGCTACAGCTGCACCTCTCACTGTCCTGCAAAGGAGTCGGGGGGCATAAGAGGGAACCACTTTCCTCTCTATAAATTTGGCAGTTCTAGAAGAATACTCACAGAGAACAAAAGAGTAAGGCTATATCCCTGCTTTCTTAATAAGAAAGTAAAGGCTACATGTTTGTATTTATTATTATTATTATTATTATTATTATTATTTAAACACAGGGCCTCTGCTCTGTCGCTGGAGTGCAGTGGCATAATCACAACTCACTGTAGTCTCCAACTCCTGGGCTCAAGTGATCCTCCCGCCTTGGTCTCCAGTAGCTGGGACTACAGGTACATACTCCACTGCACCTGGCTAATTAGTGCTTGCATTTATTAGTGAATGCACATACTTTATGTGGGCAAGAACTCTGTGGCCTCTTCAGTGAAAGCATGTGTGGAAATGTCTGTGTGGACCTCGGACTGAATCTGCTGACCCTGTACCCAGTTAAGTGCTCCTGTTGGGGTAAGGAAGCCTTAAAAGTGTTCAGCGCACATTGATTTTCAAAGACATTATGATCCTAGCATCATATTATTCCTTAGAGTTATCCGATGAACTCACACCAACCAGAAGAAGAAGAAGCTGAAGGTATAGGCTGCTGTTTTGGATTTGAAATGTTTTTTCTCTATTCTTTCTTTCTTTCATAATTTTTAAACTTTAAGATGGGTTCCACATCTGCACAATAACACAAAGCAAAAGGACGTGATCTGATGAACATAAAGATTTTTCTCATGAAGCAAACCAGACTGAGTGACATAAACTGCTTCGTCTTTTAAGTAATTCATGGCAAATATAAGTAAATTCTGTAGATATTATGTATAATGTTTAAGAGAAAAAGATGATTTCACTCCCTTCTATAAAAAAGAATATAAAAAGAGTCTTGGCTGGCATAACCACCAGGAAAGGGCCAGAGGCCAGGGTGCATGGATGGCACGTGGTGTGCCCAGGGCCAGTGGCTGCACAAGTGGCCACGGTACAGCTCCTGTGTGCCTGGTCACCCACAGAGCCAGAGTCCAGAGAGGGAGTGTCCTCTGTCCTCCTGCCTTGGGAATCCAGGTGTGCCATTCCACTCACGCAACAGAGCTCCATTCTGATGTGCTAATAGTTTTCTCTGTTCTGAGTGTGCTACTGTGACTAGGACAAAAAAAAAAAGTTTCTGCTCTCATGGACCTTGCCATCTTAGGGGGAAGACAGAAGTAGACAAGCAAGGAATATCAGATAGAAGTATCACAAAGTGGATTAAACAGAGAGAGAATGATGGGGGAGCTCCTTTAAACGGGCTTGTTGGGGAAGGCCTCCCCAAGGTGGGGACATCCCAGATGAGACCAGGATGAGCTAAGGGCTCCATGACCTGTTCATTCACTTGTCAGAATCCTGCTTGTCTCTTAAAACCTAGCCCAAGTGCCACGTCCTCAAAAAGTCCTTGCTTACAAAGCTGAGCCCCCTCCTCTGTGCCCTCCAGTCCTCTCATTATGGATTTTATTACATTAGACTGAAGTGTTTGTAGCTTTGCCTCCACACTTGAGAACAGGAGCCCCACCTCACTCACCTTGGCCACAGTACGGCACAGTGCCTTGCACCTGGTGGGCAGTCAGAAGAAAATTGCTCCAGTAAGAGGATGGCCATGTGAATGCATCCACATTCTGGGATGGCCGGGGCAGTTAAAGAAATGAAACTTTGGATCATTTTCTACTTTCCCAACATTATTTCTTACTTATACCTGAGTGACAGCCCCCACAGCTAGCTCAGGCTGCTGTCAAAGATGTACATGTAGTCCAAGGTTTAAGGCCCATGCTAGGTGGTGCCTTGAATGTCCTTTTGGTTTGTAGATTTTCATTCCTCATTTCAACTTTAGGCCCCAGAACACCTCATTGGATCTCCAATGCCTTGACACTTCTTTCTCCCACAGCCTCCATTTCTGTGCCAAGCTAGGAGTTGTGCCATGAAGAGCTGAGAGCTCTGCTGTGTTGCCCATCCCTCCAAGGCCTTGAGGTGGTGTGCCCAACCAGGAACCACATGGGGCAAAGAGACACATGAGAACCAAAAACCCCAAAGCAGCTGGGACCAAAAAGTGCTGCAAACCAGGCCAGATGCCTAGACTTTAGTTGTTTCAAAAGTCTCTTCTGAGAAATAGGAACATTATGATGGTGCCTTGCATGGTCTCAGATCCTTTGTTCAGGAGCCCTAGAGGCACTTGGAAAAGTAAGCACAAGGCAGCACTGAGGGACACTCTTTCAATGGAGACCACACAGGATTGCAGGAGAAGATTCTCACTCAAGAGAATCTCATAACCAAAAATTTCAAAACACACAAAGAAGTATTTACTAAGTATGAGTTAGCAGACACAGTAAACCCTGGGGATAATAGAACAATGTGCTCAAGGAAGTAAAAAAAAAAAGTTAAAAAATAAGTACTTTTTATGAGACGGAGTCTTGCTCTGTTGCCCAAGCTGGAGTGCAGTGGTGCAATCTCGGCTCACTGCAACCTCCACCTCCCAGGTTCAAGTGATTCTCCTGCCTCAGCCTCCTGAGTAGCTGGGACTATAGGTGCATGCCACCACGCCTGGCTAATTTTTTGTATTTTTAGTAGAGACAGGGTTTCACCACGTTAGCCAGGATGGTCTCGATCTCCTGACCTCATGAACCATCCCCCTCAGCCTCCCAAAGTGCTGGGATTACAGGTGTGAGCCACCACACTCGGCCTAAAATAAGTACTTTTAAACATTAAATAGATAAGAATCCCATTCTGTAGGTTTCCTGTTCACTCTGAGGGTAGTTTCTTTTGACTTGCAGAAGCTCTTTAGCTTAATTAGATCCCATTTGTCAATTTTGGCTTTTGTTGCCATTGCTTTTGGTGATTTAGACATGAAGTCCTTGCCCATGCCTATGTCCTGAATGGTGTTGCCTAGGTTTTCTTCTAGGGCTTTTATGGTTTCAGGTCTAACATTTAAGTCTTTAATCCATAATTTTTGCAATCTACCCAGCTGACAAAGAGCTAATATCCAGAATCTACAAGGAACTTAAACAAATTTGCAAGAAAAAATCAAACAACCCCATCGAAAAGTGAGCAATGTATACGAACAGACACTTCTCAAAAGAAGACATTTATGCAGCCAACAGGCACATGAAAAAATGCTCATCATCACTGGCCATTAGAGAAATGCAAATCAAAACCACAATGAGATACTATCTCATACCAGTTAGAATGGCAATCATTAAAAAGTCAGGAAACAATGGGTGCTGGAGAGGATGTGGATAAATAGGAACACTTTTACACTGTTGGTGGGACTGTAAACTAGTTCAACCACTGTGGAAGACAGTGTGGTGATTCCTTAAGGATCTAGAACTAGAAATACCATTTGACCCAGCCATCCCATTACTGGGTATATACCCAAAGGATTATAAATCATGCTGCTATAAACACACATGCACATGTATGTTTACTGCAGCACTATTCACAATAGCTAAGACTTGGAACCAACCCAAATGCCCATCAATGATAGACTGGATAAAGAAAATGTGGCACATGTACACCATGGAGTACTATGCAGCCATAAAAAAGGATGAATTCATGTTGTTTGTAGGGACATGGATGAAACTGGAAATCATCATTCTCAGCAAATTATCACAAGGACAGAAAACTGAACACAGCATGTTCTCACTCATAGATGGGAATTGGAAAATGAGAACACTTGGACACAGGAAGGGGAACATCACACACCAGGGCCTGTCATGGGGTGGGGGGATGGGGAAGGGATAGCATTAGGAGATATACCTAATGTAAATGATGAGTTAATGGGTGCAGCACACCAACATGGCAAATGTATACATAAGTAACAAACCTGCACGTTGTGCCCATGTACCCTAGAACCTAAAGTATAATAATAATTAAAAAAATAAAGAATCCTGGCAGAAATAATAAGGCACTTTAAAATAAGTGTAGATATTTTTGAGAAAGATAAAAACTTTTAGAATAAAATATAGTGATTAAAATTAAAAATTCAGGATTGGCTTGAATACAACCTTAGACATAGGTAAATAAAGAATTAGTGAACTAGAATATGTGTCTGAGGAAGTCACCCAGAATCTCAAGATAGAGAGAGACAGACAATAACATGCAAGCAGCACTGAGACCTGAGATGGAGAATGGAGTCCCGCACATGCCTGGGCAGACCCTGCTTACTGCTTGCACAGCTTCCATTCTGCCCCCTCTCCTCCCAGATTGCTGATTTCTTTGGGTGACAATATTCCTAAATATATACTTATCTCCCAGCTTCTCAGAGCAAAAAAGTCAGCAAGTGACATAATTCTATCCAGTGAAATAGAAGCAGAAATTTCCAAGTGGCGTTCCTGAAGGTATAGTTTAAAATCCTACCTTGTGTCCTTAGGGTTCTTTCTGTGTGGACCACAGACAGTGCTGAAGTGGAGCAGTTACCTGGCAGATATACAAGGGATGATGAAGCAGAAAGCTAAAATGTCCTAAGCCTGCCTCCCTCCAGACAGCTAGGCATGTAGGAAAAAAAATCACTCTCATCTATTTAAGCCACTGTGAAGCTGTGTTTTCTATCTGATGCAGCTGGATGTAATGTCTCTAACTGATAAAATGTTTAAGAGGCATCTTGAAGGAGAGAATAAAGAGAACAGAAGTGAGGTGATACTTTAAGTAGAAATCCCTGAGAAATTTTCAAATCAAACATAAACACTTAGAAGGAAGAGTCTCACTAAGTGCCAACCAGAAAGGTTAAAAATAAGTCTGTACTTTGACACATTCAAAATATCAAGGGGAGAAAGGAAATCTTAAAGTAACCACAGAAAAAAGAAATCACAGATTCAGTGCAGATTCCTCAAAAGAGACAATGCAATGAGACCCTCCAAGCCCAAAGAGGAAATTACTGTTGATCTGAATTCCCTACTTAGCCAAACTATTACTCAACAGTGAGAGCAAAATAAAGGCTTTTTCAGATAAAGAGGAGCTTATCAGTCAGAGGCCTTCCCTGAAATAACTGCTAAAGATATATGTTAGGAAGATGGGAGAGGAAGCCAGAGAAAAATGTAAATGCAGGAAGCGTTAGTGAGCAGAGACACAGAGGGACGCACATGTGAATCTAAACAATTGACTTTAAAATGTACATAAAACCTATGCAGCACATAGTGAAAGCTTATGATTAAAGAGGCCGTTTGGGTAACAAGCACAAAAATTGCCTCCCTGCTATCATTTTTCTAGCGAATCTTTGGCTCTGTTATTCTACAAACAGACTTCCACGTCTGTCTCCAGTTCTTTCCCATAGAAGCGGACTGTAGGGTCAATATTTCTGCCACAGGAAGTTATTTAGGGACTAAAAGGACTGCCCCCATATTTTCTGGTGCTACCCAGAAATCTTTGAGAACTATCACGATTTCAGTTTACAGACTTTAGTCAGGGAGAAAAATAATTTTAACTGTTTTATACAGAATGCTAAGTAGTTGAATCAAATCCATACCTGAAAAAACAAAACCAGCGCCACATCTAACCACTAAATATCACTGCCCCATGAATACTATCACTTCCACAATCTAATCTTCCATTCTGTCGAAACTCCCCCACATATGCTTACCCATTTAAATGCAAACAACACACTATGAAAGGAATGGCCCACTGAGGCTGTTCTCCATGTGGCAGGGAACTTCATTATGGCCAGGTGTTTCCATGGCAACATTGACTGTGACTTGGGATTGTATATAATAATCCCTGTGGTACAATTTGTTGGATTCTATTGCTTTATGTTGCAATTTGCTTTACTGGATTTTCTAAAATAAAGAAATCATTCATCCAAAATCATATAATATTCAAATTGATTTTTCTTTTTTTCCTCCTAGCCCTCCCCCGCAACCCTTTTTAACAGTCTTAACACAGAGGATCACCATCTTGCTCTTCTTACAGTTAATTTCCTCTGGTCTGATCATTTCCAAAGGAAGTGACAGAAAATCACTAGTAAGATTCCTATGAATTTTTCTGACACTTGTCAAATGCCTCTTGACCTAAAATGCAGGCCAACTCTAGCCACTTTGAGACAGAACTTGATATCATTGCCATCTAAAGTTCCATTCCCCCTCATCCCCAGATTAGAGACTTTGAATCTTTCGATTCATTAGAGACCTTGAATGCTTTGAAATATGCTGGGGGTTGACAAAATATTCTCAGGAGAAAAAAAATCATTCCTTTCCTCTCTTACTCACAAACACAACATGGAAACTAGACCTAAACCCCAACGCGTTAGCCCCTCGCGGCCACATTCCATTCCCAGGCCTGGCTGATGAGGTGGTCTGGGAAGCATTCTAGCTGGGAGAGATCACATTGCTAAATGGGGACGAGAAAAGGAATGCGGTTTCCTGAAAGTTTCCAGCAAGTACATGGGAATGGAGCTCTTGAAAGAGCCCTAGAGCTGGAAGCACTTCCTTCTGAGAAACACTTCCAATCCCCCGTGGAGCCAAGTGTAATAACAGTCCTGACATTATTATTACAAAGGGGAAAAAATCATTCATGCAGACTTGCTGCTGTAATTTGGGCATTTATAAGCCACACCCACTTTGCAACCTTAAAGCCATGCGGTTTAAACTGGAGCCCACACAAAAAAGGGGGCTGTTAGTCAAAGCCATACAGCAATTACTGTCCGTTTTCTCAGAGGGTGTTGAGGATGGCTATTTTTTAAGTGCTTTGAGAGGTTTTAAAAAAAAATGGCCTCTTTCTGCATGCATGCAATATATATCCTCAAAGTTTTAACAAAATTTTCCCTTTTTTGACCACAAGATAGAGTTCCAGACATGGGCAAAGAACTCATGTAATAAGAGCTTGTGGTTCAGGGGAACTTAATACAATAATCGTGTGTTCAGGAAAATTTTCTGCAATTGCAGCTCATTTTTTTCCCTTAGTGAATCTGCTTTATTTAGAATGAGCCGATGGCTCCCAGAAGTCACTGTGGCCTCCCACCATGCGCATGTGTCACCAGTTACGTTTGACTGACTTCTCTAGCAGGCATGAGCAGAGCACTGTCTTAGGAGACTTAGCATTACATATGTACCTTGTGGTTTCTGCACAGTAACAGGATGATTTTTTTAATTGTGGTAAAATATACATAACATAAAATTTACCAGTTTAACTATTTGTAAGTGCACAGTTCAGCGGCATAAGTACATTCACATTGCTGTGCAGCCATGACTACCTGCCATCTCCAGAACTTTTTCATCATCCAAATCAAAATTCTGTACTGATTAAACAATAATTCCCCATGATTCCTTCCATTTATACCCTAGCAACTGCTATGATACCTTCTGATCCTATGAATTTGCTGATTCTGAATATTTCATACAAGTAGACTCAGATAACATTTGTCCTTCTGCATCTGGCTTATTTCACTTAGTATGATAATCTCTGAGGTTCATCCATGTTGTAGCATGTACCAGAATTTCATTCTTTTTTCAGGCTGAATAATATTCCTGTATATATGATACTATACTTTGTTTCTTCATTCATCCATCAATGAACACTTGAGTTATTTTCACCTTTTGGCTATTGTGAACACTGCTGCTATGAACATTGGTGTACAAACATCTGAGTCCCTGCTTTCTTTTGGATATATACAGAGAAATGGGATTGATGGATTATGTGGTCATTCTTTGTTCAACTTTTTGAGGCACCTCATATAGTTTTCCATGGCATCTACACCATTTTACATTCCTACCAATGCAGGTAATTGCAGTTCCAGTTTCTCTACATCCTTGTCAACATGTTATTTTCTGTGTTTCTGATAGTAGCAAAGTTTTTATTTGCATTTCCCTAATGGTTAGTAATGTTGAGCATCTCTTCATATGCATATTGGCCATTTGTATACCTTCCTTGGAGAATGTCTACTCAAGTTATTTGCCCATTTTTTTATTGAGTTGTTTGTTTTTGTTGTTGTTGAGTTGTGGGAGTTCATTCTGGATATCCATCTCTTATTAGATATATGATTTGTAAATATTTTCTTCCATTCTGTGAGGTTTTTTTTCACTTTGTTGATAGTTTCCTTTAATGCACAGAAGTTTTTAATTTTGATGAAATCTAATTTATCTATTTTTCTCTTTTGTTGCCTGTGCTTTTGGTTTCAATATCCGAGAAATCATTGCCAAATTCAATGTCATGAAGTTTTTCCCCTGTTTTCTACAAAACTGTGTTTTATAGTTTTAGCTCTTATGTTTAGAGCCTTGATCCACGTGAGTTAATTTTTGTATATGGTATGAAGGTTGAACTTCATTCTTTTGAATGTAGCTATCCCATTTTCCCAGGAAATTTGAAAAGGCTGTCCTTTCCCCACTGAATGCTCTTGACACCATTGTGACCTCATATACATTGACTATGTATATGAGAGGATTCACTTCTGGGCCTTTTTTTCTGTTTCATTTGTCTGTATGTCTGCCTTTATGCCAGCACTACACTGTTTTGATTACTGCAGCTTTGTAATAAGTTTTGAAATCAGGAAGTATGAGTTCTCCAACTTTATTCTTTTATTTCAAGATTGCTTTTGCTAGTCAAGATTCCTTGAGACTCTATATGAATTATAGGATGAATTTTTCTATTTCTGCAAAAAAAAATGCGCTTAAGAACTTGATAGGGGCTGTAGAATTTATATATTTTATTCAATTTATTAACAGTAAATTGATTTAGTTGACAATATTAAGTCATTCAGTTTATGAACACAGGATGTCTTTCCATTTATTTCTGACTAATTTCTTTCAACTTTTTTTTAGTTTTTGATGTACAATTCTTTTGTCTATTTGGTTAAGCTTATTCCTAAGCATTTTATTCATTTTGATACTATTATTATAAGTAGAATAGTTTTCTTAATTTCTTTTTCAGATTATTATTAGAGGATAAAATCACAAGTGATTTTTGTGTGTTGGAGATGATTTTTAAAATGTGTCAAGAGGTTAGGCATCAGCAGGAAATATCCCTAACAAGAAGCGGGGTTATAAAGCACTGCAAGACTCACTTTCTTTGCAGTTGTCTGTCTATATATTGGAGGCCAAAGAAGGAAAAAAGATAAACTACTTATCCTACATAAGAAGCCAATCTCTCACGGTATTTTTTTTATTTAATAGTGAGCATCTATTATATATCAGGCACTGTCTAAAGGCTTGGGGTACGCAGGTGAACAAAACAAAACCTCCTACCATCGTTGAGTATAGAATCCAGAAAGAATAATAAAAAATAAACAAAACAGCCAAGTAAGAGGCATAAGGTGCAGAGTGGTGATACATGCTACTGAGACCACAAAGCTGGAAAGGGTAAGACGCGCTTTTCCATGGGGTGGTCGGGGCCCACTCCACGAGGAAGCAACGTCGGGCTAGGCCTGAAGGAGGCGCTGAGCCGCAAGGAGAGTGGGAGGAGCTCGCTGGGGCCTGCAAGGCAAGAAGCCCGGCTGGAGCTGAGTGGGCCGGTGGAGGGAGGCGGGTGTGGGAGGGCGGGCGGACCGTGTGCCCTCTCTGGACCCTACTCTCGGGAGCGTGTGAACTGGGGCTAGAATAGGGGATGCCCAGGAGTCCCTCTCCATATTTAGAAGCCGTGGCCCTCAGGCAGATGAGGAGCCCTGATTTCCTTATATTTAAATATACCTCAGAAAATATCTCATGCTGCCTGGGGGAAGATCACACAAAATAATGCCTTGGGAAATACTTTGTAAAGAGCCAAGTTCTGTAACTAAGAGAGTTACAAGGTTCTGCACCTTGCGGCGCAAATTCTGCAGAAACGGAAGCAAGCCTGTGCTCCTGTTTTCTGGGTTACCTTTTACCAAATGGAGGTTTGATGGACTAAACTAAGCATTAGTGATATGAGGACCAGGACGCCTGTGAAACATGCAAGGTAAATGCTCAGGAGAGGTGTGAAGGACTTCCCATTTCTAAGACTCACATGGAAAGCTGCTTTAAAAAAGAGAGTGTGGTCTTAGTGAGGCATAGACATGTAGGCCAATGGAACAGAATCCTGAGTCCACAAATAGAGCCACACAATCGTGACCAAATGATTTTTGACAAAGGCGCAAAGGTAGTTCAATGGAGAAAAGGTAGTCACCTTCACAAATGAGGCTGAAACAACCAGATATCCAAGTGAACCTCAAATTAACCTCACAATTCATACAAAATTTGCCTCAAAATGGATCATAGATTTGCATGTAAAACATAAACTATAAAACTTCTAGAAAAAAAGCAGGAAGGAAAATCTTCATGAATGGAATTAGGCAAAGAGTTTTTAAATGTATCACTAGAAACATAATCTATAAAAGAAATAAATAAAAAATTGGACTTCATTAAAATTAAGAACTCTTGCTCTGTGAAATATACTGTTAAGAGAGTAAAACAAACATCCTAAAGACTGAGGAACAATATTTGCAAATTACATATCCAAAAAAGTACTTGTATCCAGAATATGTAAAGAACTCTCAAAGTGCTGCATAAGAAAACAAATAACCCAATTTCTTAAAAATGTGCAAAAGGCCAGGCGCAGTGGCTCACACCCGTAATCCCAGCACTTTGGGAGGCTGAAGCTGGCAGATAACAAGATCAGGAGTTCAAGACCACCCTGGCCAACATAGTGAAACTGTCTCTACTAAAAGTACAAAAATTAGCCTTGTGTGGTGGTGGGCACCTGTAGTCCCAGATACTTGGGAGGCTGAGGCAGGAGAATCACTTGAACCAGGGAGGTGAAGGTTGCAGTGAGCTGAGACCGTGCCATTGCATTCCAACCTGGGTGACAGAGAGAGACTCCGTCTCAAAAAAATAAATAAAATAAACAAAAATAAATATGTGCAAAAGACTTTATCATTTCCCCAGAGGATATGCAGATGGTAAATAAGCACACAGAAAAGATGTTCAACATCATCCATTAGGGAAATACAAATTAAAACCACTGTGTGGTAACACCACGCACAAATTAGAATGACTAAAACAAAAACTACTCATAATACTGAGTGCAGGGGAGGATAGGGGAAAACTGGGTCTTTCATACATCACCGGTAGAGTGTAAAAGGGTACAGCCACCCTGAAAAAGTTGGGCAGTTGTTACAAATGTAAACATACACTCCTCAGTGTTTACAGCAGGGGTTGGAAAACTTAAAGTGTCAGATGGTAAATGGTTTAGACTTAAGGTCTTTGTCGAAGAAAGTCAACTCCCCTGTTGTAGAATGCAGCCGCACAAAGATACATGAACAAGTGGGCATGGCTACATTTCAATAAAACTTCACAAAACAAGTGGAACTTGTTTTTGCTTTGTTTCATTTTGTTGTTTTTTTATGGTTTGTACAAACTTCAAATCATTTTAACATTTTTAAGTGGTTATAAAAGTTCCTGCATAGTAGCCTCAATTTTGAGTTGTTTTGTGACCTGAAAAGCCTAAAATACGTATTATCTGACCATTAAAAGAATAAAAAAAAAAAGATTTCCATCTCCGCTCTAGAGATATGGAAATTTATGTTCACCAAAAATTTTGTAAATGGTTATTCATAGCAGCTCTAGTAATAATCATGAAAAACAGAAAACAATATAAATGTCCTTTAACCAATGAATCAACAAACTATGACACATCTATACAATGAAATACTAGTCAGCAGCAACAAGGAACAAAACCACTGATATCCTCAATCACGTGGGTGAATCAGAAGACGCCAATATCCAAAGTTAATTCCTCCATTTTATGAGATTTCAAATCATGCCTGTATGCTACTAGGCAAATAATATTTATTGTAAGTTTCAATCTATCAAGTACAATATCTCATTATTTTAAAGATGCTCTTAATCCAGTGTGGGGACAGATTTGTATAGTCTCTAATTATAAGACGGGAACTCAAAATGACCTAGGCTCAAAATCAACTCTGGCATCCCTGAATTGTGTTACCTTATACAATTGATTTATTTGAATCTCTGTCTCTTAAAATAAAAAATAGTAATAGCTAGAAGAAGAAGAAGAAGAGGAAGAAGAAGAAGAAGAAGAAGAAGAAGAAGAAGAAGAAGAAGCCGCCAACATCAAGAGGTTTCTACCTGTATGATCCTATTTACATGACAGAGCAGTCTGATGGCTTTGCGGTGGCATGGGGGAGGGTGTGATCACCCCAGGGCAGCTCAGGGCCTCCAGGTGCTGCAGCTAACCTGTGTCTTGCCTGTGATAAGACAAATCTACAAGTGTGTTGAGGTTCATGGGTGGTGCACACATGCAGAAGAACTTGGCTCTACTGGATGTTAACTTAAAATTCAAAATTCAAGATGTGTTTGTAATACTGTCGGCGTGTACCTCTTCAATATTCATGCATTCCAATGCCTGCCTTTGTTAAAAGCCACAGAATGCAGCAGGAAGGGAGACAGGCTGACAGACACCATTAAGAACCTTGAAGAGCTTCTGCAAAGAAAGAACCATGATGTCAAAGGCGAGCTTGCTTGAAGGAGTAAGACATGGGGGGAAAAAGTCAGACTTTAGTATTTTTTGCCCTGCTGCTAGGAAGCACCTCACTGAAAAGTTATCATGTATGGCAGTGACGATGCTAAAAGTTCAACAAGGCACCAAGGAATGACAACTCAGACAGGTGAAGTCACTTGTTTTTTATGAATTCTGGAAAAGGGGACTTTTAAGTGTCACCACTCAGCATCTACTTGAGTTCTGTCAACAGCAGGCATTGCACTTTAGGTGCCTGTACTCCTCAGAGATGTAGAGGAAGAACAAAGACAAAACATTACCCTTTACAATTCCACAGTCAAGTAGAAGATAAACTGAATGCCTGCAAGGGAGGACCGCACCAAGAGCAGGCCATGGGAACATCTTAAACACAGGCTGGTGGAAAGCAGTGGGTGGCTCACAGAGCTAGGTTCAGCTAGAGCCTAAAGAGGTTAAACAGAACAGCATCTGGAGAAGCAGAGTCCTGCAAAGTGTCTGAAAATGAACAAGGACAGAGACTAGTTAGTGACTATCAGAAGGGGCCAGGAGGTGAGTGGGGGAACTGGGCTTTCCAAAAAGTCACAGAACACAGCTCTGAAGGTGCAGAGGTAGGGAATTAGCACGCCATAGGAAGGGCACAGGCAGTGAGTCTGGGCCAGTGTGGGACGGGCAAGGAGAGAACAAGAGCACAGGTGGCCACGCCAAGCACATGGGGAGCAGTGTCCCCAGCTCACACAGCTCACCTTGGCAGCGGACAGAGATCACCACCCTCTGAACTTGCAATCCCAGGGTGAGTGGACAGTAACGTCCACTTGCTCTGTGTATAATAATGACTGTACTATATCTGTACTAACTGGAGTTCTTCAGAGAAAGATAACCAATAGGAGGTAAATATGCATGGAGGGAGAAACAGCAATTTATTTTAAAGAATTGACTTATGCAATTATGGAAGCTGGCAAGTCCAAAATCTACAGGGTGGGTTGGCAAGCTGGAGACCCCAGGAAGGCTGATGTTGCAGCAGAAACCTAATGTCCATTAGACTGGAGAACTAAGAAAAGGCCTACGTTGCAGTCCCATTCTGAAGGCTGTAGGTGCCTTTAGGGAAGGCTGGAAGAAAGATGGAGTGTAAGTTTTTGGCTGCATACCAGGGTGCTTGTTCAAGGAGACCCAACCTCCCCTTCATTCAATGGTTCTGTGTCTGTAAACTGGCTCAAGTTTGGGAATTGATTGAGGGGCTATGACTCTCTTTTTATGGTTCAAATTAGACTTTAGTTTGCTTGACCCAGAATTTAACTGCTTATACAGTTCGAGTAAGAATTTAGTAGGCCTCCTATGTGTTTCACTGCTGAGAATACCATGATCTGCCAGCCAATGCCCCGGGCTGGCATGAGTCAGGCTCTTCTGATTGCCGCTTGGATTCTGCCATCATTTACAGGGTTCACATCCATGCAGTGATGCTACTTGGCCGCTGCCACTTAAGGATTCAATACTCCTGTTGCATGGATGTTCCCCCACTGTAGGGTGTGGCCCACAGAGAAGAGCAGTCACAGCTCATCAAGGGTTCTGGGGCTCCCCTCTCACATGCATTTCCCATAATTGTGGTAAAAGGTGTGAGTTCTGGGCCCTCTCAAGGGTGAGTGAGGACGTCTGGAAGGACAAGTCCTCTCTTGCATTCCAACCTCCCCAAGGCTTCAAATCCCTTCCTCTGCATTAAGGCATGACAGGGTCAGCATCTCTAACTCATTCACTGTGGGCTTTTGGTCTATGTTTCTGCCAAACAGCCCAACAGTTAGAGCCCTTTCAACTCCCCAAGCTGCTGCAAAAATTAGTTCAGAATCTCTGTTTAGTGGGCCCGTATCAATGCATTTGGCCTGATCCAACTCAGTGTTCTTTCCACCATTATCTCACCATTATCTCCTTCATATCCTTAATATCCACACAATACCACATTCTTCCCTTCTTGGGAGAAAATGTTCAGACTGTGATCACAATGGGATCAACTTTTAAGGGATCCCATTTCTTAAATTTGGTAGACTACAGTCGGGGAAGGAAGGAACAGAATGGGGAATGATACCGCTGGTCAAATGTGTTCACACTGAGAACAGAATCATAGACATTGGAGGCTAGGAAAGGTGAAGGGTTGTGAGGAATGGGCACCATGTTCCCTGTTCAGGGGATGGTTAAACTAAAAGCCCAGACTTCACCAGGCAATATATCCGAGTATCGAATCTGCTTTTGTACCCCCTACATCTATAAACATTTTTTAATTATTTTATTTATTTATTTATTTTATTTTAAGACGGCGTTTCACTCTGTCCCCGGCTGGAGTGAAGTGGTGCAATCTTGGCTCACTGCAACCTCCACCTCCTGGGTTCAAGTGATTCTCCTGACTCAGCCTCCCGAGTAGCAGGGACTGTAGACACTCACCACTACACCTGGCTAATTTTTGTACTTTTTTTTAGTAGAGATGGGGTTTCTCCATGTTGGCCAGGTTGGTCTTGAACTCCTGACCTCAAGTGATCCACCTGCCTCGGTCTCCCAAAGTGCTAGGATTACAGCCTTGAGCCACCGCGCCTGGCCTTAAAAAAATTTAGAAAGCAAATGTGCTCACATTGAGCACCCCCTGTGCCAGATGCTGGTGTGTGGATCCAGTCCTGTGAAGTAGGTGACTACCCACTTCATGTTCCAGAAGAGGACACTTGGATCAGAAAGGAACTTGTCCAGCGACAGAGAAGGTAGCAATGGTGGATTCAAATCCAGATCGGCCTGGCCCCAAAGCATGTGTAAATAAGCTGTTGGGCCGAAACCTAGAACCTTCAGATGCCGATTGCTTAATAATGCCTCCTGGGCTTTCTTGTTTCCCAAAAGTTTTGCATTTTGGCACAATCTCCTTTGTGAATCTGAGTCTGGAATGTTATGGGAACAAGATGAAGAAGAATTGGCCTCCAATTTTATTTTAGAGTTCAGAATATGTTCGTCGTGTACGGTAAAGGCAACCAAAATCAACACTGTTAAATTAAATCATGACTTTTGCAGAAGTACTGATTCACATAGATACTGTACATTTTCAGGGAGAACATGTGGATTTTAGGGGAACCAGCCTGCCTCTAGTTAGGGAGAAATTGTGCTCCACACATTCTGGTTCAGAAACTCCTCTGGGCGTTTTGAGATGCCAGAATCTGGGAGGTCAGGTTAGCCACTGCACACAGCCCTTTCCAGAAAGCATGATGTATTATGTTTGAAACGCTAACAGAAGCTCCTAGTCACAGACTGAATGGCCAGTAACTTTTTAAAAGACCTGGGATTAAACTTCTGTAGAAGAAATTAATTTACGGCTTTATGATTTATTAAGGTCCCTTTGGCCTTCTGACTCACATTGCCATTCAAAGAGTAGTTAGACAAGCTCATTTTGGACCAAACTGAGAAGGCACTGAGACTGAACCCCAGGGAGACAGTCCGTCTTTGTCTCATTCCACACTGCACCCCCAGCCCCTGGTGTAGCACACGGTACACAGTGGGGCTGGGCAAAGATTTGTGAAGTGCACCAATATTACTGGGAAGGAGAATGTTCTTAGCACCAAAGATTTGAGATTAGGTCAAGAATACAGGATTAGTCACTGAGCTCACAAAGTGTGCATTAGTCGTTTTATTAACATCGAATAAGGGAAATTTTTTGTAAACAAAGAAGACATAGAATAAGTGGCTTATGTTAAAGATAATTATTTATACGTTGTGAAATGTCTGAACTCAGTCCCCTGAGAATAAACCATCTCGATATATTTCTTCGGCTTAGCTGAGAAAAGTTCAACAATAATAAACATGAAATGTCTGTGCTTTTTACACACCCAAAGGAAAGAGTGAGAACCCCCACTCTGACTGTTTCAGCGGCAGACCCATGTGCGCAGGGTAAACAAACAAAGCTTACGAAGCCAGAGATGGAGGCATGCATTCCACAGACCCGGGGCTGCCCCGCCTGCAGCCCCGGGCAGTGTAGGGATTAAAGGGCAAGGGTCAAGGGCCAGGTCAATTTTTGATCCGGAGACTGAAAATCTGAGACTGGCCAGGTCAGAAAAGGCCCAGAAAGCCAAGTACATCATCTACTCCTGGCTCCCCCAAACAGGTAGGCGTGCACTCAGCTGTGCTGTTGAGGAGGGGATGGCAGAGGACGGTGCTGGCCTTCTCTTGGAACTTTCCAGGACCCTCCTGCACCCCCTGTGACAACCTAAGGGGCAGCTCTGCACTCACTTCACCTCTGGCACTAATGCACCAGCTGGTTGCACTCTGGTGGGTTTCCCCGACTGAGTTTCTTGCAGAGAAGACAGGCTAGTGAAGTTCTCTAGAAAACAAAATGCAGAACTTCCGAAGTGCTATTTAGAAGAGTAGTACAACTCAAAAACAACCAGCCAGTCACAGCAAGGACCCCGGGGGACAGATCAGAGTTTCTGGAAGATCTGCTGGTGTGGCTGCAGCTCTGCTGTGGGTAGGGTCCATCCTAGGTGGGCTGTGCAAGGCTGTGCATGGTCCACCTCAGGGACCTGGTGCTCCCAGCTGCATCTGCCCAGGGGCCTGTTTCTGCCCCCAACCCAGCCTCCACAAGAGCTCCCTGAGACTCAGTCTGGGCAATCCCATCTCCTGTTGAAGTCCCATAATCTGTGAAGTTTGTGGTCGATAAAGGAAGTTTAGGAATAGGAAATAGAAGAGCTGTTTTAAATATAGAGACCTAAGGCTTAGTCTACGCATAAAATACAAAGGAAAAAAGGGAGCCCTCAGATACCGTATAAGGAAAGTAATTCAGGTGCAGGAAGAGAAACCCAAAGCCCGACCTTGAAATAAAGCCCATAACATGCAACAAAGGTGAGGGGTGCCTGGGTGGGGGTGACCCAGAATAGATTTCCTGAGGAAAGTATTTGAGAGAGAAAACAAAACAAAAAAATGAATCCTGTACGGAAAGTCAGCTTTGTGGCACGGGGTTGGGGCAACCAGACTCATTTTGTCAATATCTGCTACACCCAAACTTCCAGAAAGGGCAGCGCCCTCAAAGAAGACAGGGTCTGAGGACGCACCAGACAGGTGAGCGAAGAGGTTCAGGATGTGTGAGTGTTTTAAAACACACCATCTACCAAAGACTTGTGCCCACAGTAACAAATACAAAACAGCTTTTTTTTCCATCTTTTTAATCATCAGACCAAGAAATCTGAAAGAATCATTTTGTGGGAGTCTATGTGCTCATCAAACTGATCTGCAAAGTTTGAGGACTCGATCAAACAGAATAATGCAATGCCTTCTTAAAATATTTCTCTTACGGAGGTTGGATGAAAGATATGCTTTGTTCTGCTAATGTGTAAGGCACGTGGTGTCAGCTCCACAGGGACAGGAGGAACCCACTGCCAGCCAGCCTCTCAGGGACATTTCCTCTGCTCAAAGATGGGATCAGCCCTATGCAGCACAGGCTGACCCAGGAGAAACAGGAAAATTCCCAGGTCCAGTCAGCAGGGCAGTGGCACCTCGACCCCCAGCGTCCACTCCCCACAGTGGACAAACCTGAATTCCAGCCAGCCACAGTCCCTGGTCACAGCCATCCAGACCCCCCCTTAGGAGGCTGTAACACCCCACACCCAACCCACACCATGCCCCAGCCAACTCTAATAAAAGAATGCTCTTCCCTGGAGATGACTCATTGTTTTATACCTCCAAGGTTCGCACATCAGAGAGGAGACGTGGGTCCATCTGGTGTCTCCAGGTTCTGAACCGTCACGACTTTTGCTCACAGGTGTAGCCAATCCCGCAGCCTGTCAGAGGAGGCCTCCACCCCTAACACGTCTCCCTCCACTACCCCAACCCTTCCTCTTCCTGGCCATTCTGCCTCCAACTCCCCATTAATTCTCATCTGCAAATCTCTGAAAACCTGCCACCCTGGGGGTGCAGCTGGCCCAGGAAAGGGAGCACAGAGGGCAGCAGCCCATCAATAATCGTCAGCAGGGAAGACTGCGCAGCTAGGCGGCAGCTAATTAGGTAGGGTGGAGTAATTAAATTCACAGGCTTTGATCTGTTCTTCAAATATTTCCAAATGTTCTCTATCATTTGGCTTTAGATACCATCACACTTCTCCACAATTACGAGATGCCTCCTGGTTGACCTTGGTCTCTCTGCTGCTGAGGGACCGAAGCTGCAGCCAGGCCAGCATCCCCCAGAGGAGGTGAGTGAGAAGCCTCTCAACTGGGAATCAAGCAGTTGCATTAATGTAACTTATAGACACGGGCGATAGGAAAATGCAGGAAATGGCTGAACAAGCTGTTTGCCAGTCCTTTTCAATTTCGAAAATCAGATGGGCCATCACCAGAGGGGACTTAAAGGGAAGCTAAAGCTAATTTGCAACAGTGTTTTGTATCCATCACCAAGGCACAGACTATCACATTTCCATCCGGAGAAAGCGCACCTCCGCTCGCTGAGACACGGCATCGCCATTCAGAAGGTCTCATTTCCATGGCCTTCCTGCCCCCCAGAAAAGAGGCTACTCTGTGCGGGAGCCTTAGGGAAAGGACCCACCAGCCATGGTGGTGTCTCTCCTCCCCATGAGGAAAGACCAGCCAGTTTTTTTTGCTGAAGTAGGTGGCTGTTTTGTGATTAGCAGGAGTTTGTGAAGAGCTGGGATCCCACTGGCTCCCAGCCTGTAGCCCCCACCTCAGCCCTGCAGGGCCACCACGGAGAAGTCCCATTGCTATGCTGCCTGCTGGTGCAGTCGACAGGAACCAACTCGGATTCGCTGGTCAGCAGTGTCGTCTCATCATCTCCTAAAAACTGGGAGCTCTGGCGCAAATACCACTCTCCAATTCTGCTACTTTCCCCCTTCCTCAGAATAAAAATAACCTCTTCAAGGGAAATGGCTGTCTATGGGTAAACCGTCTGAGTGAAAGGAGAACCCACTCCCAACACTGCCTCTGCAGACTTCCGAAACCAAACAGGAGCCTCAATGTCTGAACGTTTCTATTACTTCATCTACGCATAAAGTGCTCACAACCATCCAAGAAGCACAATCTTTTAACACAAAACAATGGAAAGTGAGAAGGCTGTTTCATTACTTTTCCATCTTTGGCTCAGACATGGAAAGGCTATTCTGGGCTGAGTCTTACAGGAAGTACCAAAAACCTCAGGAGGGATGGAGCTGCTGCAAGATTTCCAGTCTGTTTTAACAGGCTGTTGGAGACATTTCAGACAGGTTTCTGCTGAAGACCCAAACATGTGGGTGCTTATCTGAACTGAACCCAAATCTTTGGAATTTTACACCTCACTCCTGAAAACTCTGCCGCATGCTCTAACTTGCAGCTCCCGGAGGCACTGTCTCCTGGGAGTCAGGGTCACCTTTGCATACACCTGTTCTGCCCAGGGTGGTTGGGAAACGTCTTTCAACTCTGTAATTCTCCAGTTCGTTCTATATGGTCTTGCTTTCAAAGCAAGCCCACTGGAATGCTTCATAGCTGAATGGTCATAGGAGGGCTTTATAATGAATCTACTTGGAGCAACTCAGAATAGGTATCAGCTAGAAGGACAATTAAAGTACGTGTTCTGCCAGGAAATGCTGCCAGTTTTTACCTGTTAAAGCAATTGGGAAATAGACCTGTACCTGCTGAAAAATTTACTTGTACGTGCACGCATGATGTGGGAGGGTGAGCAGGTGTTTGCGAACCACAGTTATGTTCTTAACAATGCTTTCTGTCTCCAATTGAAAAAGAATGTTTGCTGCTTACACTTTCTTACAACGAGAAGAGGAATGTTCTGTGGAGCTCAAGAGCCTGATGGGGTGGTTAGATTTTCAGAGTGAAAGAAAGTGCTTGCTATGGAGCATGAATTTCCACATCCAACATATTTTGAGATTTTCTTTAATCAAAAGCAAGCAGCTTTGGATTCTTCCTCCTAACTCTTCGCTGCTAAACAGTAGGAAAGGAACTAGCCCTGGTAACCAAGGCCCAGAGGACACCTCAGTCACTTCCTGGCCCTCTGTGCTGGGATTTGCCCAGAAGCAACATTTCCCCCTGTGCTTGAATGAAAGGACCCCACTACAGGAACAAAGAGACAGTCAAGTAATTCATTGAGTAATCCTGCTGAGAAATGAATCCCATTTGAAGCCAAATCTAATTGCACAGAGACACTGAATTCGTGCCTAGGTGATAATAGATAAGGAATGCTTTCATTATGCTACAATGGATGAGTAGACTCTTCAAGAGCAGCCTAGTGCTCTGACAACCCACATGTAAATGGGGAGTTGCATCAGTGTGTTCCATAGACTAATTTCAGATTAGAATGAAACACAGAGAAGACATGTTTCTACAACAAAGGAAAAATAGTTTGCTGTTTCTTTGTAAGTCCTCTGGCTGTGCCCTTCTTTTCCTGGGTTATAGCTGCAGAGTGTGGGCCAGAGAGTGCTTTCCTGTCGTCTCTGCTGTGCAGGAACAGCTGCTGCCGTGAAATATCTGAAGCCCAATTTGGGCAGAGCCCCCAAATCCTCAGTGTTCCACACAGGCAAAAGCTGGGAGATTGCTACTTTTGCTCCAGCTTCCCCCTTTCCATGGTCACAGCAAACAGAGCCACTGTATTCAGGAAGTGGTGACTGGTCTATAATTGGAGTGTGGTCTGCGGTCAGGCCCATCGTGGTCAATATTGTGGCCTCCCCCTGAATTTTGTTCCATGAAGGTGCCATCTTTAATGTTGCCAATGTATTATCATCCCTTCTCCCTCCCCCAAAAGCCTTGTTCGCAGCACATTCCTAACCATCAGACCACTTATAAACATAGGTCAATGAACTTTTGCCCTTCTAGCATGGATATTCAGAAGCCCAAGGCCTACTTCTTCTTGCAGTCTCAATGCAAAGGCAACAGTGAAAAAATACTGGCACTAAGCCAGCTGCAGAAGCATCTCATTTAACCTGGCACACAATACTCAGTTACAGGAGCAGGTCACAGGAAGATGGGAGACCCAGACCCTCAGGCAGACCAAGCCCACGAAGCACCTGTGAGAGGGATGGGCAAGGTTGCCAGGGCACACAAGCACAGCTAGGTAGTCCAGGAGATCCATGGACATGGAAAATGTCCAGCCTAGATAGCCAATTTCCACCTGCTCTACTTTGCAACTTTACTGTGCTATTGGCCACAGGTAAAGCTGTGTAACTGAGGCCCTTGTCTATCAGTTCAACTCTCTCAGCCACTTTGATTTCAATGGAAAATGACATGTGTTTTCAAAGAAGCCTGGGCAGGGCCTCCCAGCTGAGAAATACAATCGTGAGCACGGGGACCTGGGTTTACCCATGGACAGCCGCATTCTTTCCTGGAGCTTCAGAGTCAAGCACATTGACTTGTAAAACCTTAATTAAGGTCTTAAAATGGTTACAGCACCGTTAAAAGGGTGAGGGGTGGGATGTCCACAGAAATCCAACATGTCTGTTCCCTCACTGTGTGCTTATTTTCATCTAACTCCCTTTTGAAAAAGCAGCACCCACCACCCGATAGCCATCTCACTGGAGTGAGCAGGTGCTGGGCAGAGCACAAAGAGTGCCAGCTTTCTCTGTTTAAGATCCTCACCCTGGCCGGGCGCAGTGGCTCAGGCCTGTAATCCCAGCACTTTGGGAGGCTGAGGCGGGCGGATAACGAGGTCAGGAGATTGAGACCATCCTGGCGAACACGGTGAAACCCCATCTGTACTAAAAATACAAAAAAATTGGCCGGGCGTGGTGGCGGACGCCTGTTGTCCCAGCTTCTCAGGAGGCTGAGGCAGGAGAATGGCATGAACGCGGGAGGCAGCGGAGCTTGCAGTGAGTGGAGATCGCGCCACTGCACTCCAGCCTGGGCGACAGAGTGAGACTCCGTCTCAAAAAAAAAAAAAAAAAAAAAAAAAAGATCCTCACCCTCTATGGTGGTGCCATGTTACTGCCAATGTGCAGAAATCCCCTTCCCAAGTTCCCCAAGGTGTTTAGGATCATTGAAAACCATGACAATTGCTGGCTTGCTTTTAGGTGAGCACTATAAACAAACCCCTGCCCAAGTGGAAAATGCTTTCCAAGCCAGCTTTTCTAAGTCAACGCCAGTCTCCAAACCTGGACATTTCACAAGGATCTTCTCATGTTTTCCATTGTTTTGCTTCCAACATACATCCTAAAGCCCGAGCCTTTCAGGTTTGCATCTCTAATGGCCTCTTGCAAATGGCCTTGCTATTTTGTCTTGAATGATTCTAAAGTTTTGCATTCTTTGGGGTAGGTGGATCCACTCACTGCTGGACAGACTACCTGCAACTCAGCCAGTTGCCAAACACTTCCTGAGCTCATGGACCTAGCTAGCTCCTGGCTGGCATTTACTGCAGGCCTTTCAGTGTCCTGGGTAGTTTGCAGGCATTCCCTCCCATTTTTCATGTCCTTATGAGGTAGATGACATTTTTACCCCAGTTTTACATATGAGGAAACTGAGACTCAGAGTTGTGAAGCCACTGGCACACACAGCATAGCAAGGAAGCAGCAAATGTGACACCTCACCCAGGTCACCTGGCTCAGAAGCCTAAGCACAAATCCACTGGCGGGCCTGGGGTACTGTGGCACACAAAATACCAACATCTCCTGCCCTCGTGGATCCCACAAGGGAGAATTCAGAAGCTAAACAAATGCAAATAACATATTAAATAAGCACAGGAGGAACAGAAAGTACAGATCGCTATGGAAATTGTGCAGCAGACGTACCTTGCAAATGTGCAGTTTCCTTATATGGAAACACACAGGCCTTCTCAGAGGGAGAAATGAAAGCATACACCAAATGCACTTTCTCTCCTCTAGATCCTAATCCCTGCCTGGAACAGGTTACATTTTTCTTAGGGAGCTGAAGAAATGTATTAAATACCTGAAATCCTTAATCATTAATTTGTTCTCATCTAAAACCTAAGAGGATCTACACACAATGCTGATGTGACTAAAAATTAAAATAAAACCCAAGAGGATCACTAACACTCTACCTTTTGAAAAAATCTATGAAGTGGTATCATTTGCATTTTTTCCAAGACAGTGTACATTGCTCTAAATTAAAAATAAGCATGTGCCTGAGATTTAGAAAATAAAGTGGAAAAAAGTAAATGCTGCTTTCTGTATCATGTGGACATTTTTTATTAGAATTTGTTTTTCAGAGAAAACTCAGTTTTAAGCAAATGTTTTCCCTCCTATAAAGCTGGGATGGTACTAGGAGGTGTTGATGGCAAAGTAGAAAAGTAAACCAGGGAGAGGAACTGCGGCTAATTTGCTCTTTTATACTAATTTTTAAAAATGATTAGTGGAAAAGGGCACTGAAGCTACTGATCAGACTAAAATATTTTAACGCGTCTATAAACTTTGATTATCTATACTATATTGTAACAGCATCAGCTAGCACATGTTGGGAGTGTATTATTTGCCAGGTACTGGACTAGGTCTTTGCTATAGTTATGCCTTTCCAGGCAGATATTGTTGTAACTACTCACGAAATGTAAAAATGAATCATTGTCACAACTGGCTTGTAGGGAGTGCTGGCCCCACACCAAGCGTTATCCTACACACTTTATGTGTCTTAGGGGACATTTTCCATTAACTACTAGTGCAGCATCTAAATCCCCATCCTATTAAGGGGGGGAGGTAAGGAATGAGTGCCACTTTCCCTCAGCGCACCCTCTGGTGGCTTGCATCCTACTGTTTAGATTGGCCATTGACTCCTGAAGAAATGGTTTCATTTCAGAAACAGTTGGCCAGTTTCAGTCATGTGATGGTTGCCTTCTCATAAGCTAGCTCAGCCCTGCTTTGGAAAGCCAGTGGTCATCTACAAGGTTGGCAAGCAAGAATTCTAACTAAATCACAAGCATTTTCTCATTTAACCCTCACAGCCACCAAATGAGGCAGATACTTTACTATGTCGATGTCATAGGCAAAAAATTAAGGTGCCGAGGGGTTGAATGCCTGATATGGTTTGCCTCTGTGTCCTCACCTAAATCTCATCTTGAATTGTACTCCCATAATTCCCACGTGCTGTGGAAGGGACCCGGTGGGAGATTATTTGAATCATGGGTCCAGTTTCCCGCATATTGTTCTCATGGTAGTGAACAAGTCTTATGAGATCTGATAGTTTTATCAGGGGTTTCCGCTTTTGCATCTTCCTCATTTTCTCTTGCCGCTGCCATATAAGAGGTGCCTTTCGCCTCCCGCCATGATTCTGAGGCCTTCCCAGCTATGTGGAACTGTAAGTCCAATTAAACCTCTTTTTCTTCCCTGTCTCGGGCATGTCTTTATATGCGAGAAAATGGACTAATACAATGCCTTATTCAAGATTGCAGAGCTAGTGCCAGTGTTGAAACCTGAGCAATCTGACACCAAATCCAGCTCAGGGAGATTTACTAACTTACCCAAGCAACTCTGGGTACAGTCATTATCTGATTCCACTATCACAGGCAGCTTTTTATTGTTGTGAAGTTCAACTGAGACACAGGAGAGACACAGAGACCAAGAAGAGCATTCAAGAGACTGCTATAATCCAGAACATAGCGCTTTAAGGCTTATCCCCTGGGCTCCTAGAACCTTTCAAATGCTCCACTCCATATCCCAGCTCTATTTCTGGACAGCAAGCCTGCCCTCCCCAAATGGAGTCTTCACCTCCTCCCTGGGCCTTGATCCCAATACAGAGGGTCAGATGAGGTTCTGCAGACCGGAACATTACCTCACAGTGACTTCCAGGAGGCAGGTCTCTTCGCCCCACCAGGGAGGAGAGGCCCCACTGTCCCTGCACCTGCAGCCAGGCAAGGGGAGGTTTCTTCTTTTTAAAATCCCTCCTTGTTTCCATAAATCTCAGGCCTCTTAACCTTCCAAGCTCTGAATAAAGGTACAGTGTTTCTTCTCCACAAACAGCATACAGTGCCCCACTTCTATCAAGGCAAGGGTCACCCAGTGCCCGTTGAAAACAGCCTTCCCATTGAGAATGTTCACATTGCTTACTTTCCCTGTGGTTCTGAATCTTCTCTCCTTGTCCATTCAAAGTTCCAGTGAAGGTGCTGCATTGATAACGACTTTTGCCTCTCCAGTGTTCACAATGGAAGGCGGGGAGAGAGATTAACCACAGCCCCGGGGAAATTCTGAAGATGGTGGGAATGGGGTGGGCCCTCGGGGCCACCAGCGGTCAGTGAGGAGCCCTGCAGGCAGGCAGCTCTTCACACCACATGGATACTTTCAATGGCTCACTTCTTTAGATGAAAATGAAAGAGAGGTCACGGAGCTTTTTCTTCTCTACCTCTGAAATGGTTCATTCTGCTTTCCTGCCAGTTATCCATGGCCAAAGAAACGGGTGATGGTTTCAAATAATAATACAAAGAAGGAGGAAGAGGAAGAAGAGAGTGGTTGGGGGGCAATTCTCATTGTTGGTTTCCATTTTCATGGGGTTTACTGAGCAGCCACACTGAACATGAGGTTAGATTTGTGAGACTGAGCTAACCTAGATATTTCATGAGAGACTGACTTCAGATTATGTTATCTTTTTGTGCTCTTCGGTACACAGCTTTTCAAATGAATCAAAAATGGATTCAAAGAAAACTAATTTTCATTTTAAATCCCTATGGTGAAATAGGTCATTTCATACGTTTTCCTTTTCAAGTGTTGTTTATATTGTGTATGTCTATATAACATCTAATACACCATGAAAACTAATTAAATGGTAAAATAATTAGAATTTATATACAATCATATAAGTACACAAACTGAAATTTTTCACTCCTTTTTATTTTTTGTCAGTTTATATTAGGTAATTGCATTAGGCAATTTAGAATTTGTCTCATCAACTGAAACTTTGAAGAGTATATTCAAGTGAAAATAGCAAAGCACTTTGTATTTTTAACAGACTTAACCCCAATAATAACATTAACCCCAATAATATCTGAAGTCCTACTGAAGTGCCACGTCAAAGGCATTACAGTAGCTCTGAAGAAAAAGTAAAATATCTTCTCAGACAACTCTGGAAAGAAGCCTACCACCCGACCATGATACCCATTTCTTGTCTAGCTACAGGGTTTTTCCTTCCGCCCCACAGTGCAGTGGAAACAAGCTCTTCTCAAGGTGTAAGCACAGGACAAGTTTCCTGCTAAGTGGTCCTAAGTCAACAAGGCCATCTGATAGGAATTTGGGGAGAAGTGAGTTGTATAGGAATAGTGGGGAAAGGACTCTTTTTTCATGTAGGCTTCTCTTGAAGTGGGGAGATTAGGAAATCTCCATGATATAAAATGAACGAAGTTCGAATCATTGTCACCCTCTCCGAAAGACTCCAATTTGACGGTAGTGCTGAATCCCATTCGTTATAAGTGTATGTTAAAAGTATTTAAATAAAATGCAACTGCCCCCAAACTGTGAGACTGTGACCGGGAGGGGACATGACTGTGTATTTGGAGACATCAGGTATGTTGGGGGTTGGCGGTAGCCACTGGGACGTGGCTGACGCTTCATCTTCTAACACTCATTTGCCCAATTTAAAGAGAACTTTTTGAGGAATGTTGTGCAAATTTATTTTCTGCCCACTTTTAGAACCTATACTAGGACAATGTGGGTGGTGTATCGGATTATGTACACTAAACATATGAAGTAAATAGGGTTGTGCCATTTCTAAACATCCAAATACTGAGGTACAAAGAGATGGAATGAATGTCTCATGATCCCACAGCTTATCGGTGTTAAAAGTTTAAATGAAGGGGAGAAAAGGCACTAGATCTGAGAAGCTTCTAGTTCACAGGTCTCACATGTCACTGGTAAAGCGTGTTTGGGGGGAAAAAATGGTGATACTTTGGATAGTTGGATTTCTTAATGAAAACTTGTTACATTCCTTTACTTTTCTCCAGAGACAGCTCGGGCGACAGTTTGCACTTCGCATTCCCTAGGGTCTCCAGTCAGTGAGTGTTCCCTGCCCTCTTTCAGGACACAGATGAAATCCATCTTCTGTCTTTCATGGGAGTGGTGGGAGGACACGAAGGTGGGGGCGGAATCAAGTTTAAACACTAAGAAAATGAAAACAGATGCGTGGAGAGGAGGCGAGGCTGGTGGGAATGAGGGCCCGGAAGTCGTTCTCGGTCCTGGCGGCCTCTGCATCGCGCTCCTCCCCAAAACCCTCCTCCAGAACCTCCGGGAGGGGCTGGCCTCGGTGGGCAGCGCCAGCAGGGAACCGCTCCTTCCGCGGAAAACGCTGCTCGGCAGTCCCAGCATGCCTTTTTCAATACACTGTTTGCAATTAATTGGGAGAACCAGAGCTGGGAGAATAAGGATGCAGTACAGAGAAAATTAAGAACGGCCAGTCCCTGAACCACGTGAGGAGAAAAGTGCAGGGCCTTGTCTGTTTGTAGGCATGGAGAACAGGTGCCAAAGGCAGCGGCTCCTTGGCTGGCCCGCGGGTCCAGAGGACGGTGAGCGGACCAGGCCGGTGGCGGGTGGCCGGCCTGGGCGGGAGGCCGGTGTTTGCGGAGGGCGGGCCTGCCGGCCCCTGGACGCCAGGGTGGACTGGCGGCCTGGCGCGGCGCAAGCCCAGCTCTCCATCACCAGCCGCCTAGCGGCCAGCACTACTGAGCAGGAGCCGCCCCGCCCACCTGGCTCCGCCCCGCCGCAGGCCAGAGCTCGGGCGCGGGGGCTGACGTCAGCGCCCCACCCCCGCCCGAGTCAGACACCCGGGTCCAGCTCCGCCTGAGACTGAAGGGCGCCGGGCGTCTGCGGGGGGTGGGGGAAGCTTGGGGCTTCACCAGGGAGCCAGCTGCCTGCGGGTCTCTCTCCAACAGTTCTCCTGGCTCTGGAGGGAGCCATCCTCCGCATAAAATACCTTCCTGAACCGCGTTGTTGCTGCCTGCAGGATACAACCCTGGCTTTTTATAGCACTCCTCATACAAGTGCCTCTGGACCTACTTTTACAAGAGGGGGTGGGGTACTGAGAGGAGCTAACTTTTCCTTGTGGCACAAGAGGAATTTGGCCAGGAGGCTGCTGGTCATGTTACTGGAACTGTGTGGGCTGGGCCGGGTGAGCTTGCTGAGAGCCCCAAGAAGGACCTAGCCAGAATGAGAACGAGCACCAGAGAGTGTGGCGGCCCTGGCCTCGCTCACACAGTGTGCACACACAGGCAGTTTTATACCTCCGGCATGTTCACGCAAATAAATATCAACCCCAAAGAAAACCTCCATAGTGTCTGCCAATCAGCATCTCATATAATTTACAGTATGCTGTCTACAATTAATTAAACCAACTCCAGGACCTCATGGTGGGGACCCGGCAGTCACAGGCCAGGTTATGCAACAGTGTTGTATAGTCCGCATCTGGCTCATCTTATGTGCTGAATGTACTGCAGGAGATGGCAGGCTTGGAAATGTCAGCCAGAGTCAAGATCCTGGCCAAAGGAGGCAAAGATGCTGAAGGCCACTGGATTCACACAGGACTACCCTCACAGGGCTCTGGGGCTATGATGGGGTCTTCACTGACAGGAGAAGAAGGACCTGGGGCTCACAGAAGCCTGGGCGACCGGAGCGAAGGCAGGCAGCACAAGGCCTAGTCTTAGAGCTGAGACATGGAGGCCTGCAAGTATAGAGCAGAACAGTGGGTTGTTTTTATTTTTTTAATCAGTGTACTGAGACTTTACAGATTCTTATAACTTCTTGAGAAGAGCATACCAGTATTTTAGGCGTCTATCTTAAATGTACCCTATATTGTTTCTTAGAACCCCAAAGAGGCCTACAATGATGCTGGCGTTGTGCCTCGCACTTGCCATTTGATCGCAGGTGAGTTTTCACAAGCATATTACAGCCACTTGAAGGTGAGATGAAGGTGATACCTGCCTCCTCTCCTACAGACCAAATACTCCTAAACCCACCGTCTCCACTCTCCAGGCATAAAAGTATGTGTACTGATTCAAGGAGCTTTATTTTTAGAAAACCCTTGAACACATGTATACTGAACAACAACTGAAAGGATAAAAATCTCATTTTGATTTTCTCTATAGCAGAATTTCTGGTACCGTGGAGAAACAAGAAATTAGCTCTTGTGGGAATGGATTTATATGGAAAACTGAGCAAATCTGTTTTGTTGAGGGAAACTAAATTTATACAGCTGATTTTCTTCAAACTGTTCAAAACACTCAAAGGCCCTATCTCTATTATCCAATGATCTAGAAAAGTCTTCATTTTGAGAACAAAGGAATTTCTAACTACATGGATTTCAAAACAGCCCATCTGACTTTTCCATACATTGATTTAGGTTCTTATCCATGTACAAGTAGTAGGAAAAAAATGAAATCCCAACGAGCCAACAAGAAAGTATTGCAGAGTATTACAGCTGGGCCTCTAAGGAGGAATAACAAAATATACTAAGTATCGCCAAATGATATTTACTAATAACCCTCCCAGTTGTAATTACAGTCTGTATCGTGAAAGTGGGAAGGTAAAGCAAGTAGAAATGTTTTCTTTCTGTACCTCTGTTCCTTTCCCGAAACACCACCCAACTCTGATTTGATTCTACTAAGATTTGAGTTTGAAATTTGTCCAGATCAAAGCTAGAGATCATGATGATGGTTCTTTGGGGATGAGGTCAGATTTGATTCATAGTAACATTGCAGTAACAACTATGGCCTGCAGTGACATCGGTCATTTCCAAGACACCTCCCTATATTATTTTATCATAATGACTCTTTTAATAAGTATTGTTATCCCCCACTTAACAGGTGAAGAAACAGAGGTCAGGTAAATTAAATACTTTGAGTCACCCGGCTAATGAATAGCTGAACCAAATCCATCTATGGGCTGTCTTGTTCAGTTTCTGCTGCTATAACAAATTGCTATGGACTGGGTGGTTTAAACAACAAACATTTATTTCTCACAGTTCTGGGGGCTGGGAAGATGAAGATGCCTACAGATTCGATGTCCAGCAAAGGGTCTCTCCGTGGTTTGTAGGCAGCCATCTTTTTGTTGCATCCTCACATGGTGGCAAGCACAGACAGGAAGCAAGCTTTGTAATGTCTGTCTTCTGAGGGCTCTAATACCACCTGAGGGCTCCATCCTCAGAACATTGTCTAAGTCTACTTACCTCTCTAAAGGCCTCACCTTCAAACACCATCCCAGTGGGACTTAGGGCTTCAACACAGGAATCTGAAGGGGACATCATTCAGTTCATAGCACTCACCTCCAAATGAGGGTTTTGTTTCCATGCACATCCTTGGTTTTACTGCATCACCTGGCTGTAGGCCCTGACTGACTGGATAAGAATACAAGCCTAGGATCTCAAGAGAAACTGCACAACGCACAGGATTCCTTCATGTACTAAGAACAACATATCATGACCTGATGAAAAAGAAGGAAAAAAAAAAAACCATATATATATATATATATACACACATATATATATATACACACACACACACATCTGCTAGACAGCTAGAACTTTTTGGGAACAAAAATATACATCAGATACACCCCAAACAAAAATGTATTTTTGTTTGAAACCTGAGTAGAGAAGGAGGATGGGGAGAACTAAAAGACCAACTAATTCCTGAGCTATCCTTATGCTACCACCTCATTAAATGGCCCCATTAAAGCATTAGTGTTGTGAGCATTAAGAACCAACCTCAGAGTATGTGGCCTTAGATTCAGGTTCTGGCCCCTAGATGTACTAGCTTTGTAACCTTGGCAGTTTCCTCTAAGATCTTTGCTATGGTTTGAATGTGCCTCCCAAAAAGCATGTGTTGGCAACTTAATCTCCAATGCAACAGTGTTGGGAGGTGAGGCCTAACAGGAGGTATTCAGGTCATGAGGGATCCAGCCTCATGAATGGGTTAATGCCAATTTATTAAAGACCCTGAGGTTGTGAGTTCAATCTCTTGCTCTCCCTCATTCTCTCTTTGCCTTCCCACCATGGTTTGATGCAGCAAGAAGGCCCTCACCAGATGCTGGTACCTTGATATTGGACTTCCCAGCCTCTAGAACTGAGGAAATAAATTTATGTTCTTTGTAAATAACCAAGCCTATAGTATCGTGTTACAGTAGCACAAAATAGACTAAGATAGTCTTTCAGATCTCATTTCTTCATACATAGAGATTTTTAAGAAGTGCTTATTCCAAGGGTTTTCCTATGAGATTTTAATGAGATAATGCATGTAATGGTACTTTGTGGAGGGCCAGGAAATCAGTAAATATCAGCTTTTTTCACAAGCCCACAACTATTTGAAAACAGAACACTATTTAACTAAAATGAAATAAGTACCTTTGCCCAAAAGTCCTTGTTAGTTTATTTGAAAAGGAGCTCTATTTCAGATTATTTTTCAGTTAGCTTTTTGGGAACTGATCAGCGTACACAAAAAGTTCAGCCATTACAGGAAACCTGGGAAATGAAGGAATTCACATGCTAAAAATAAAAAGAGTTTCAGCCAATGTTAACCTGAATAGGTATTATATTATTTCACTTGGGTCTTTTCCTCCACCATGAGTTCAAACAAAAATAACCAAATATGTTCAAAAGCTCTAGCTGCCCAGTGACCCTGCTCTGTGAAGACCGTATGGTTCTGGTGCTGCAGGATGGGAGGCAGAGGCATTTGCCCTGCAGGAACCTTCCTACACCTCCCCTGACTAATCAGTTATTGCCTAGGATCAGCATCAGTAAGAGTGGTGGGGAAACGGATAGGGGACATCTGAAGGAATTCTTCAATAGCTAAGTTGGGTGGGTTTTCCTCCTGTGTAACAAAGGTGAAGAACGGCAGGACCCTGAGTTATGTAGGGCTTCAAGACTCCACTTTATGTATGGAGATTTTCCTCTCCTCCCAGGAAAGATCTCTCCCCCTCAGAAAAAGTCTGTGCTCCCCACGAGAGCAGAAACCCAGGCCTGTCTTCAATGAAACAGCCTGGGATAGTGGCTGCCGGCCCGTAAGCCCCATCAGGGACTTGAGTGATAGTTGCGTGAGCAAAATAAACTGTGAAATTAAAGTTACCTGTTTCTGGCAGAAACCTGACTTATGGGGGATCTTTATAGATCTGGGAACAGTAAAAGAGAGTGGTGAAAAATCAAAAGCACCCAGAGTGATAATCCACACTGATTTAATTTACTCAAAAAGTATTTCACTCATCTCTTTCTGCCCATGTAAACCCATGCCTAATCTCTAAGTGATCTGGTATTTATGATAAAAGACACAAGAATACTCATCTACTCGAAGAAGAGCTCTTTTGAAACTGGCCTGCTTATTCTGGTGTGAGATACTGCTCAGAAAATATAGGAAGCTAGAGTGAACGAGCAAACAGATCCCCAGCTGGCTGTCAGCCAGCATGTTCCCTATTCCCTGGCATGTGTATGTAATCTATTAGCCTGTAAATTCCTCGAGTACATGGGCCATGACTTCCATTTCCTCTGTACCCCTCCCCTGCACATAGTACAATAGCCTGCATGAAATTAATAGTCAGTAAACATTGTCAGTTGTGCAATGGTTAAACCTGTTTTTACGAGCCACGTCTACCTCAAAAAAACCAAACCATATATATTATTTTAATACATAAGATCAGATATACCACATTTATTTGGTAAAATAAATGTGCTACAAGCACACTTTTTAACAGATTTTTACAGTGTAGATAGAGTGCTTCACCTCCGCCAAATACAGGCAGACATTAAGGTCTCCATCACTGCAGGACCTGTCACCTAGAGTGAGCCTATGGCTCCCCACTCTAGAATGTCCCCTTCAACAAGTCTCAAAAGGCTTTCCCACAACAATTATGTGTGAGTAGACAGTGATTAAAATCCCTTCCATTTACGTTTCAGCCATGGAGGACCCACTGCTTTGCTTTGTTTTGCTACATATCGTATCAGTCTCTGCTGCTTGAGTTGATAACTGCATTGTACGGAGATAGTACGTAGGGAAAAGCGTTTACGTCTGTATATGTACATGTGTGCACATACATGCACACACACACAGTTATCTGCCTGGCCAGGCTCAGTGGCTTACACCTGTAATTCCAGCTCTTTGGGAGGCCAAGGTAGGCAGATTGCTTGAGTCCAGGAGTTTGAGACCAGCCGAGGCAACATGGCAAAACCCTGTCTCATTTTTTAAAAATTTTTAAATTAAAAAACATTGTATATAGATATATCTCCACCAAACATCAGCTGCAATTGACCAGGAAGAAAAATTCAGAAACATGTGAAGATAGATATTATTTGCAGAGAATCAGGACATTCATTTATTATACAGTCTATTATTGTCATTTTAAGTAAAAATATTACTTGTGTCTTTTAGGGGTTTTCTATTTTTTCACAGCTTCACTGCAACTCCCAATCTTCTTTGTGCTGTCGTGTGACTGTGTCTGGCCAAAGGAATGTGGGCTAAGTGAGACACACGGTTTTTAGCACTGGCTGGCAAACCTCCCTGTGTGATCCTCCACTCTCTGTCTCTTCTCCTGCCTGCTGCTCCTGTCACCTGTCACCTGTGCTTCTCCTGTCATTTCACAGGAGCCCAGGGAGGATGTGGAGGCCCTAGACCACTGGCTCTCAGTTAGGGGCAATTTTGCTCCCAGGGAACACTGGCAATGTCTGGAGATATTTTGGTGGTCACAACTGGGCAGGGTGTTATTGGCAACTGGTGGGTAGAAACCAGGGATGCTGCTAACCATCTTACAGTGCACAGGAAAGTGCCCACAACAATTATTTATCCAGCCCAAAATGTTGATAGTGTTGAGATTGAGAAACCTGGCTGTAGACAATGGCTAACATTATAGGTGGAGAGAGGCTGGATCCCGGAGTGACTCTGAGGAGCAAGCACCACCCATCCTGCATGTCCACTCCATTGTCACCACCCTTCTTTATCATCTCCAAGTCTAGATGCAAATTGTGAGAAATAAACCACTGAATTAAAACCCTGAGATTTTAGGGTTATTTGTTAAGACAAGTGCCTTACTCTAATAGACTAGGAAACACAAGCCATATAAAGCAAAACTTAGAGGCGTGCCTTGTAATAGATCACAGGAAAATATGAGGAGAATGTTTTGTTTTGTTTTACTTGCTTTTGATGCTTTTATATAGCATAATAGTAACTGAAGTCCTGGTGCTGTCCATTAAGGAAGGAATCTTCCAGGCCTCCTTGCTGGGCAACTATCTTGCAATGAAAAACAAACAGGTCCATCAGGGCATCTGGCATAAACTAGTGAGGAAGACTCAGCTTTTCCTACGTGCTGCACACAGCTTGCCATCTACTGACACCATTTTATGAATGGCTGACATGTACTTCAGTGATGCCACTTAGTCTAGAGGCTTATAACAAACAACAAACATGAAAATCTGAGGACACATTTTCAAGAGGAGTGCAGAGATTGGCTTGCAGTTCCTTCTGACTCACTTGGAAGCCTCCTGTGCTTATGGTTTCATTTTTCTAACTGTCGACACCAAGCCTTCTTGGTGATTTTGTGTCCAGAATTTATTCCTTCTGGTGGGTTTTTGGTCTCGCTGACTTCAAGAATGAAGCCGTGGACCCTCGAGGTGTGTATTACAGCTCTTAAAGATGGTGTGTCCGGAGTTGTTCCTTCAGATGTTCAGATATGTCTGGAGTTTCTTCCTTCCGGTGGGTTCGTGGTCTTGCTAACTTCAGGAGTGAAGCTGCAGACCTTTGAAGTGAGTGTTACAGCTCTTAAAGGTGGCGCATCCAGAGTTGTTTGTTCCTCCTGGTGGGTTCGTGGTCTCACTGACTTCAGGAAAGAAGCCGCAGACGCTCGCAGTGAGTGTTACAGCTCATAAAGGTAGTGCAGACCCAAAGAGTGAGCAACAGCAAGATTTATTCTGAAGAGCAAAAGAACAAAGTTTCCACAGCGTGGAATGGGACCTGAGTGGGTTGCCACTGGTGGCTCGGGTGGCCAGCTTTTATTTCCTTATTTGGCTCTACCCACATCCTGCTGATTCATCCATTTTACAGAGTGCTGATTCGTCCACTTTACAGAATGCTGATTGGTGCATTTACAATCCTTTATCTAAACACAGAGTGCTGATTGGTGCATTTACAATCCTTTAACTGACACAAAGTGCTGATTGGTGCAATTTTACAGAGTGCCAATTGGTGTGTTTACAATCCCTTTGCTAGACACAGAGCACTGATTGGTGCATTTACAATCCTTTAGCTAGACACAAAAGTTCTCCAAGTGCCCACCCCAGCCAGAAGTTCAGCTGGCTTGGCCTCTCAATTTTCCCTACCTTGGCCTGACTAACTTCTCACAGTGTCATATAGCCAGAATGTTCTGTGGTAAATTAGGATTCAGGTAAAAAGCAGTAACACAATAGCGAGTGCAGCTGAGGGCTGGACAGTTGACCAGGAAGCTGGTCAAATACGAAGAGCCTGGAGTTAAGCCTGGCAATGAGGTCAAGTCACTAAAGTCCTAAAGTTTACATAAGGACTCTGCCATGGACAGTAGGTCTAAAAAGTGACATCAGTTTTCAACCTGAAGATGGAATGGCTGAACCTCTTCAATTCTTTTTGAGGCAAGAGAGATCAATGATATTTTTACTACGTGCAAAAGTTTTTGTAATAATAATACCACCTCTGTATACAATGAGCTTTAATGAAAGAGAGATACACATGAAAACATACCCCTTTGCTGTCTTCCAATGAGCTTGCACTCCTCAGCTTTCAGCACCTCTGCCAGTTTCTCCACAGAGCCACACTTCGCCCCTTGTCCACTGCCGCTCATGTGGGACCTGGGGCCCTCAGCTCAGGGCAACCCCTCACAGCAACTCCACAGTCTTCCTCCTGGCGTCATACTTGAAGTGACCACACCCTCCACGGGCCCTCTTCTTCAAGGCTTTTCCACCTCTAGGGAGCTGGCATCTGGCGTCTCAGAGGTGCAGAGACTATCACAGCGTGGGGCGACCCACAGGGAAACAGAGGCTGAGAATGAGAAGCAGTGTTGTCACAGAGGGGCAATGCCACCGCCAACAGACACAGAGCAGAGGGCACAGTGGCATCGCGGTGCGGCACCCTCGCCGTTTATCTCAGGAACTGAGGAGCCGGTAGGCGCAGCTCTACGGGCTGCCTCCGCGGCCCCTAAGGCTGCCTGGATGGAGGAGGCGGCTCAGCCAAGCCCAGAGATAATGCGTGGGAATCGGGTGGACAAGCTGCAAAAGGAAATTCCAAGCAGACAGCAGCAGTGGGTATCAGGACACAGAGGCCAGGACCAGCACGGTGTTCACTGCACATCCCACCACTGCCAGCTCAGTGGAAGCTCTGTCCACCGTGAGCTATGTGAGCCAAGCCTCTCTGCCTTCTGGCTGACTTTCGAATCATTGACCATCCTTCAGACAGGATCCCCACATCTGTTTTATCTCATTTATTGGGAAAAAACCCATTTAATTCATCTATGCAACATATATATTTATTCATTTCAAAGTATGTACATGTACTTTTATATTGTATATGCTAAATAATACAATACCAAATATAATTTTAAATATTTAAGATAATAGAAAATACACGCAAATAGACTATCGAGCACTTCCTGCCCACAACTCAGTTTTTTCTTTCTCACCAGGCTGTAGACTTACTCCACCAGTCAGGAGAGACGGATTTTGTTCATCACCGTGTCCCAGGACCTCATACAGTGGCTGATACTTATCATGTCTTCCACAAGTTTGAATAATTAATGAATGAACCCTGCACATCACCAAAGGTTTACAATAGCACTGAATGCAAAAGCAGTTAATGCAGAACTTCTAACTTCTCATGAAACAGACTCAAACAGCAGTCAAATCTTGAACCATTCATATAGGTTACAACTGGCATTATTCAGAAAATGAATGATCCTATGGGTCATCAGTATAGCCGTTGGGAAGCAGTAGGATGATGTGAGAAGATAGAACACTTGATTCCATTTTCCTGAGGTCCAGCACAAAAAGAAAACCAAATTTACCTTCATGTGTTTTATTTTTTGTTCTTTACTAAAAATAATAGATTGCATTGGAACACATGATAATAAAGGACTAAGGGAGCTATTTTACTTTCTGTGTGCTGGATTGAGAGGGCACCATGCCCACCCCTAGGACAGCCACCCCCTGACCTCCTAAAGTCCCCTGGGCCAGCTCCTTCCTCACGAGTGCACCCCTCAACCCAGTGGAAGTCAGTGGCCCCCATAGCGGAGCAAAAGTGCATCTGAGAGAGGAATCCACGCACAGAAAGTGCATTCGAGGCTACGTTTTGTTTAATCTTTGTAACTGTTCATGGAAACCATCATAGAGCGTTCTGCTTGAGGTGAGGGCAAACGTACAGCAAGATAAAAAGAAGCGAATGATGCTTCCCAAACATTGTGGTTTCAGACGCGTCCTGGCTCTTCGCTCTCAATTTTGTTAGTCCCTACTTACCCAGTGCTGGTGGATCATCTCAGCAAATTGGAGTTTGGAAGACAGAAAAAAACAAGTTTTCCAAAGGGGGTGATTTCCACAAATTTTTATGCTTTTCGACATGACAAAGGGGCCACACGATAAAGTCAGGTAGAGGGATGGCTCCGTGCAGTGTCAGAGCCTGAATCTCCAGCATCAGGGACCCCCTTTCCACAGCAGTGCAGTGTGACCTGAGACAGAGAAAGTGTTCTATGGTGACAGCCAGAGGCAATGGCTTTATTCCTATCTTCTCCTGGGCAGGATGTGTTTGGGAGGTGTGAGACCTACTTGTTTTGATCAGTGAGTTTGTTAAGTAGAGACACACTGAATGAGTGCCACTAAACTGAATCTGATTCCCGAGAGGATCAAAGAACTTTGTTGTATCAAACGCTTCTGAGTGACCAGAAACAACTCCTAGAAATTGACAGCATTCAAAGCTTTGGCAGACCACACAGTAAAATTTAACGCGATGAACTAGTTATCCACCCTAACAGAAAGGGCAGGGCTTCGTGGGAAATGCATAATCCATAGCTTGCCGTGAAACACACTCAATAAACAGGTTTCACAATCTCCAGGAAGCCAAGCAGCAGTAGCGGTGTGGGAAAGCTGCCTCCAGCCAGGCTTGCAGGTGCGCCGGAGTGAGCGAGGCTGTTGGCTTCTAGGGATGGGCCACGAGTGGCCAGGGACAAAGCGGCACAGCAGGTTCCCAGCTGTGGAACACCCTGGGAAATTTTCTCACGCTGTTGATAGGATGACAACCTGGCACTGCCCTCAATGCCTAATCCATTCTGCAGAACGACGTTTATTAGGGTTCTTTCCTGGTTGACTCTTACGCAAAACAACCACACACATTTAATACTGTTTGTAAAAAATGAAATGTCTTCTTTTGAGAAGTGTCTGTTCACATCCTTTGCCCACTTTTTAATTGGGTTGTTTGTTTGTTTCTTGTAAATTTGAATTCCTTGTAGATTCTGGATATTGCACATCCTGCACATGCACCCCAAAACTAAAAATTAAAGTAAAAAAATGGAAAGAACACATACATAGAAGCACCCAAAAATGGATGTTCAGACCATTTCATTTTCTTGAGGATGTTTTAATTTTTACTGAGAACTTGGTGCAAAGTGGCTGGAAACTTGTACCTTCTTAAGGGTTTTTTAAGTAACTGAATCATCAAGTCATGTTTTTTTTTTTTTTTTTGAGATGAAGTTTCACTCTTCTCACCCAGACTGGAGTGCAGTGGTGTGATCTCGGCTCACTGCAACCTCTGACTCCCCGGTTCAAGCGATTCTCCTGCCTCAGCCTTCCCAAGACAAATTTTTAAAAAAATGAGCCTCAACCAAAGAAGCTGGGGGCGGAGAAAAAGCAGGCAGCAAGCAGGACCATGCAGACACTGGCACCACGGCAATTTCCTTTCTAGTCCCATATCACTTGCCTTTCCAAAAGGAAAATGGATAAATACAACATAAATGTATATGTCATATCAACATACTTACATAAAGTATATATTTATATCATTTATAATTGCATATAATGATATATTTATATAAATCATATATGATACAAATATATACAAAAGGAAAGAAATTTAGGTTGGTTTGAGAAGTACCTCTGCAGTGTTTCTCTGTGACAGCTGCCTATAGGTGGGAAAAGGACCTGTACGTGCAGAAGCAGTGAACCATTTGTCGAGTCACACTAAGCAGTTTTTCCCAGAGTTGTTCTTTATTAATTGACTAACTAAAAATGAAATTATCAAGCATTTCACTTACTGGTTCTACAAATATTTATTGAACACCTGCTGTGTTGCTAGAGCCATGCCAGGCCTTGGGATCACAGGGAAGGAAGCCACAGCCCATCTCTGCCCTCCTTTATGGGACCAAATCCCATCAGCAGATCCCAGGTAGAAAAGTAGCTACATCCAAGTCCACACACAATGCCTCTGAGTACCACCCTGATTCCTCAAAATGTTGGCTTAAAAAAAAGGCCCATGTGCTTTAAAAATACATACAAACGCGTATTTTTTAAGAAAGTGAATAAATTTGGATTTAAGACCAAGGTATTTATCCTTGGAACCAGACTAAAATGAGAAGAAATGCAAGATTTCATGGCCACCTTTATATGTAAATTTCACTGGCACCGGCCAACTAGTCAGTTTTATTTGCAGAGTGTAAGTAAAGTGGTTTCAGAACAGTCGAAACAGAAAAATGTATGATCGTTCCCACTTAGTTCATAACCAAAACTGGTTTAAATCAAAAGCTAGCAGAGCACTGCAGATCAAAGTAGTCTCCACTAATAAACACAAAAATATTAAAATTAAAGCTATTACTAATGTACAAGTGATTTTAAGTCACATTTAATATCATCCTAAGCCTTTTAGAGTAAAGCAAAATAGTTTACTTTCTTTTTAAAAAATTAATATATGTCTATTATGTCTGCCAACATTGCATTACAACAAAGTCATACCAAATCTTAAATTAAGTACTTTAGAAATTGTCTTTTTCAAAGAGCTGCAGTCTAGGTTTCTAAGTCTCACATTAAAAACTAAACATACTCCATTTGCCAAATCCATAAAGGAAAAAAGAAAAAAGAAACTAAACAGTTCAAATTTAAATTAAAAAAATATTTTTAAATATTAAAAAATTTAATATAAAATAAAGGTATATTTCTACCGTCATCAATTTTATGACACAAGCTGATAACAACTTTAAGAACTTATTTTTAAAACATATAGCTGTCTCTAAAGTATGTATTACCAGAACACTCTTAAAGCGTTTGTTTTATAACAGATTGAACATCTGATACACATCTGATATATCCAGTTTTGAAATTTCTCAACCTTTTTGGTGATTCACTCAGGCTAGAAAAATGGAATTAGATAACTATTAAAAATGGATGCATGACATAGCTGCTAGCACTTCTTCCAACTCTACCCCACGTGGGTGTTGCTGCTGAAACACCCTGACACTTTGCCTGCACTCAGGGACCAATCACTCACAATACAGCATCCAAACAGTTGGCTCCAGGGTGGATGTGTACAGCATGCTCCACACTTTCCCACATAACGTGGGAATCCCATAGGAACAAGTCCCCAGCCTGAGATTTGTTTTATGAGTCATTCTTGCATCTCAGCTCTACCACACCCCCAAGACAGCTTGCTGTGAGCAACGTGTTACTGCAACAAAGAGCGAAGGCAGGCGTGACCTTCTCTGGCCGGTCAGATCCAAGTCAAACCCAGCAACACAGGCACGCCTCTAGTCCTGAGCCCAGTTATAATTGAGGGATTCCTAAGGAGGCTGAATTTGACAGGTGGAACTGTGGAGTTCTGCCAACTTTTAGAAAAGATTCTATCACCTAATGGCAAAATGTTCCTTTACTGCAGGCCACCTGTGATGGCATCCAGAAGACGCTATGTGAGACGCCCGCTGGGTGCCATCTCTCAGGCACGCTGGCATCGAGGCCACAGCAGGCTCTGCTCTTGGCTCTCAGGCTGGACGTGTCAGCACAGATCCCAAGAGTACCATTGTTCACAGAGAGCTCCCAGGGCGCTGTCCCCGGACTATCAGTTTACTTCAGGTTTTGAATTAGGTTTCAGCAGGGAAGAAACTAAACTGAGCAATTAACTTCCTCCATCAAAGCCATTTTCCTTCAACTTTCTAAAAATAACCAATTTTTAATTAAAATCTCACCAGAATGATGTCCCTTCCCAATATGACAATTAATTCTATTCATTCTATTTTGTCCTCTGCGTTTAAAATATTGATTTTCAGAATTCAGACCAAATGAGAAAGAAAAGTCATTTCAGATGATAAAGATAAACAGCAAAGCATGGCTCAAGCCCAGACAGGGGCCTTGGCCCTCATCATCTGGCCATACAGGCTGACACTGCACAGTCCCAGTGCTTTATTCAGCGAGCATGCTGGTCTTGTAACCAGCATTTATGCAGCACTAGGAGTGTTCCTGGGCTGATTTTCAAGACCAGCCCTGAGCATGCCCTGAGGACCCATGAGTGCATGGTTAGCAAGGAGCAAATCTCCAGGGGGCACCCAGGTAACACAGGAGGGAAGTGGGAGCAGCAGAGGAAAAATGCAGTGTCAGGAGACAGGCTGCTTTTTTTTATGACTCCCCCATCTCTCTAACCATCCTGCAAGGAATCAATTCAAGACACCAAATTGATGAACAGTAGTTAATTTTTGCTCTGTATTCCCTGTAATCTGAGAGACAATTTGTTGTAATTTCTGTTCTTCTACATTTGCTGAGGAGTGCTTCACTTCCAATTATGTGGTCAGTTTTAGAATAAGGCCAATGTGGTGCTGAGAAGAATGTATAATCTGTTGATTTAGGGTGGAGAGTTCTGTAGACGTCTATTAGGTCTGCTTGGTGCAGAGCTGAGTTCAAGTCCTGGACATCTTTGTTAACCTTCTGTCTCATTGACCTGTCTAATATTGACAGTAGGGTATTAAAGTCTCCCATTATTACTGTATGGGAGTCTAAGTCTTTTTGTAGGTCTCTAAGGACTTGCTTTATGAATCTGGGTGCTCCTGTATTGGGTGCATATGTATTTAGGATAGTTAGCTCTTCTTGTTGAATTGATCCCTTTACCATTATGTAATGACCTTCTTTGTCTCTTTTGATCTTTGTTGGTTTAAAGTCTATTTTATCAGAGACTAGGATTGCAACCTCTGCTTTTTTTTTTCTTTCTTTCCATTTGCTTGGTATATCTTCCTCCATCCCTTTATTTAGGCCTATGTGTGTCTCTGCACATGAGATGGGTCTCCTGAATACAGCACACTCATGCATCTTGACTCTTAGTCCAATTTACCACTCTGTGTCTTTTAATTGAGGCACTTGGCCTATTTACGTTTAAGATTAATACTGTTATGTGTGAATTTGATCCTGTCATTATGATGTTAGCTGGTTATTTTGCCCATTAATTGATGCAGTTCCTTCACAGCATTGATGGTCTTCACAATCTGGCATGTTTTTGGAGTGGCTGGTACCAGTTGTTCCTTTCCACATTTAGTGGAACACATTTAGTGTTTCCTTCAGGAGCTCTTGTAAGGCAGACCTTGTGGTTACAAAATCTCTCAGCATTCACTTGTCTGTAATGGATTTTATTTCTCCTTCATTTATGAAGCTTAGTTTGGCTGGATATGAAATTCTGGTTGAAAATTCTTTTCTTTAAGAGTGTTGAATATTGCCCCCCACTCTCTTCTGCCTTGCAGGGTTTCTCCCAAGAGATCTGTTGTTAGTCTGATGGGCTTCACTTTGTGGGTAACCCAATGTTTCCCTCTGGCTGCCCTTAATGTTTTTTCCTTCATTTCAACCTTGGTGAATCTGATAATTTTGTGTCTTGGGGTTGCTCCTCTCAAGAAGTATCTTTGTTGCAGTCTCTGTATTTCCTAAATTTGAATGTTGGCCTGCCTTCGTAGGTTGGGGAAGTTCTCCTGGATAATATCCTGAAGAGTGTTTTCCAACTTGGTTCCATTCTCCCCATCACTTTCTGGAATACCAATCAAACGTAGATTTGGTCTTTTCACATAGTCCCATATTTATTGGAGGCTTTGTTAGCTTCTTTTTACTCTTTTTTCTCTAAACTTCTCTTCTCACTTTATTTAATTAATTTGGTCTTCAATCACTGATATCCTTCCACTTGGTTGAATTGGCTATTGAAGTTTGTGCATGCATCACAAAGTTCTCGTGCCATGTTTTCAGCTCCATCAAGTCATTTAAGGTCTTCTCTACACAGTTTATTCTAGTTAGCCACTTGTCTAACCTTTTTCAAGTATTTTAGCTTCCTTGAGATGGGTTAGAACATGCCCCTTTAACTCAGAGAAGTTTGTTATTCAACCTTCTGAAGCCTACTTCTGTCAACTTGTCAAAGTCATTCTCCACCCAGCTTTGTTCCATTGCTGGCAAGGAGATGCAATCCTTTGGAGGAGAAGAGGTGCTTTGGTTCTTAGAATTTTCAGCTTTTCTGCTCTGGTTTGTCCCATCTTTGTGGTTTTATCTACCTTTGGTCTTTGATATTGGTGACCTACAGATGGGATTTTGGTATGGATGTCCTTTTTGTTTATGTTGATGCTATTCTTTTGTGTTTGTTAGTTTCCCTTCTAACAGTTAGGTCCCTCAGCTTCAGATCTGTTGGAGTTTGCTGGAGGTCCACTCCAGACTCTGTTTGCCTGGATACCACCAGTAGAGGCTGCAGAAAAGCAAATATTGCTGCCTGATCCTTCCTCTGGAAGCTTCATCCCAGAGGGGTACCCACCTGTATGAGGTGTCTGTTGTCCCCTACTGGAAGGTGTCTTCCAGTTAGGCTACATGGGGGTCAGGGACCCACTTGAGGAGGCAGTCTGTCTGTTCTCAGAGCTCAAATGCCATGCTGGGAGAACCACTGGTCTATTCAGAGCTGTCAGACAGGGATGTTTAATTCTGCAGAAGTTTCTGCTGGTTTTGTTCAGCTATGCCCTGCCCACAGAGTTGGAGTCTATCAAGGCAGTAGGCCTTGCTGAGCTGTGGTGGGCTCCGCCCAGTTCTAGCTTCTTGATCACTTTGTTTGCCTACTCAAGCCTCAGCAATGGTGAACACCTCTTCCCCTGCCAGGCTGCAGCCTCTCAGGTCAATCTCAGACTGCTGGGCTAGCAGTGAGCAAGGCTCTGTGGGTGTGGGACATGCTGAGCCAAGCATGGGAGAGAATCTCCTGGTCTGCTGGTTGCTAAGACCATGGGAGAAGCACAGTATTTAGGTGTGAGTGTCCCGTTTTTCCAATTACAGTCTGTCACGGCTTGGAAAGGGAAATCTCCCAACCCCTTGTGATTCTTGGGTGAGGTGACACCCCACCCTGCTTCAGCTTGCCCTCTATGGGCTGCACCCACTGTTCAACCAGTCCCAATGAGATGAAATAGATATCTCAGTTGTTGGAAATGCAGAAATCACCCATCTTCTGCATCGATCACACTGGGAGCTGCAGACCAGAGCTGTTCCTATTCAGCCATCTTGGAAGGGAAAACTCACACACACACACACATGAAATTTAAATAGTCATTATAAATATGCTCAAAGAACTATAGAGAATCATGTATACATAATTAAAATTACATATGAGAATGCTGTGTCACCAAATAGGAAATATCAAGAAACAGACAGAAAATCTGAAAAAAAAAACAAAACAAAACAAAACAAAAAAAACAGAAAGTCTGAAGGGGTAATGTATAATCACTGAAGTGAAAAATTCCCTAGAGGGACTCAAGAGAAGATATAAGGTGATCAAAGAAAGAATCATTTACTTGAAAACAGGTCAATTGAGAGTATCTAGTCTGAATAACAAAAATAAAAAAGAAAGAAGAAAAAGAACAGGACCTCAGAGACTTGTGGGATGGCATCATGTGTATCAACATATGCAAAATGTGAGTCCCAGAAGGAAAGGAAAGGCGCATAAAAAGTACTGGAAGAAATAATAACAGAAAATTTCCCAAATTTCATTAAAAATATTAATCTACACATCCAAGGAGCTCAACAAACTCTGAAAAGGATAAACTTAAAGACTTCCAAACCTGGACCAGTTACAATCAAACTGTTGAAAACCCAAGACAAAGAGAAAATCTTGAAAGTAATAAGAAAAACAATTCATCAAATATAATGGATTGTCAACAAGATGATAAGCTGACATCAGAACACATACAAACTAGAGGCCAATGAGAATTCAAAGTGCTGAAAGAAAGTAAATGTCAATTAAACATTCTATACCCAGCAAAACTATACTTTATGAATGAAGGAGAAATTAAGACATTCTTAGATAAACAAAAACAGAGAGAATTTGTCACTAGCAGGCCTGCCCTACAAGAAATACTAAAAGGAGTCCTTCAGGTTAAAATGAAGTAACATGAGACAGTAATCTAAATGCATATTAAGAAAGAAAGCATACTAGAAAAGGCAACTACAAAGGTAAACATAAAAGTCAGTGTAATGGTATTTTTTGTTTGCAACTCTTTTCCTATCTGATTTAAAAGATAATTGCTTAAAGCAATAATTCACATATTACTTAGTCATAGCACAAAGAAAAGTAGAAGAAATGAAGCAGTATAGGAGTAATATATATCAATTGTTTTAAAAAAAAGAAAAGATTGGTTCCTGTTGTGATTAAATTGTAAAACAATAGCAGTGAAATGGTTGAGTTTTTTGTTTGTTTGTTTTCTTGAGACAGAGTCTCATTCTGTCACCCAGGCTGGAGTGCAGTGGCGCTGTCTCAGCTCACTGCAACCTCTGCCTCCCAGGTTCAAGTGATTCTACTTCCTCAGCCTCCCAAGTAGTGGCTGGGATTACTGGTGCCTGCCACCATGCCCAGATAATTTTTGTATTTTTAGTAGAGATGGGGTTTCATCATGTGTCCAGGCTGGTCTCAAACTCCTGATCTGAAGTGGCCTGCCCACCTCGGCCTCCCAAAGTGCTGAGATTACAGGTGTGAGCAACCATGCCCAGCCAAAGTATTTTTTTAATGAATATATTTAAGTGTATTAGGTAGCAATAATTTTCTTTGCAATGATTTCTACATTTATAAAAATAAAGTTGAAAAATCAAATATTCATTTTAAAATTGGCATAATTAAAAGAAGCTGACAACTGAAAATATTTGGATAGTTCAATACTCCACTTTCAATGATGGATATAACAACTAAGCAGAGTGTCAACAGAAAAATAAAATACTTAATATTATAAACCAACTAGACATAACAGAAATCACTCAATAACAGCAGGATATACTTTTCTCTGAAACCATCATGAAACTTTTTCCAGTTTAGAACTACAAATTAGGCCATAAAATGACCTTCAATAAATATAAAGTGATTAAAATCGTACAAAATATGTTATCTCATAAAATAAAATAAAATTAGAAATCAATAACAGAAAGAAATGGGAAATTCACAAATATGTGGAAATTAAATGCATATTGCTAAATAACAAATGTGTAAAACAAGAAATTACATGAAAAATTAAAAAATATTTTGAGATGAATGAAACCAGAACCATAACATGTCAAAACATATGGAATTTTTATAGCTGATATGTAAATATGTAAAGACCTACCTTTAAAAAGAAATCAATATCATAATTTGCAATCTTAAGAAACTAAGGGAAAAGACAGAAAACTAAATCCAAAGCAATCAGAAGGAAGATGAAGGAAGGAACAATAAATTAGAGACAATCAACAAAACTAAAATTTGCTTCTTTGCAAAGAGTAATAAAATTTAGAAATCTTTAGGTGTTTGGCCAAGAACAAAATAGAGAAGACTCAAATGACTGAAGTCAGGAATGATAAGAATGGACATCCCTACCAACATTAGAGAAATAAAAAGAATTATGAAAGAATACTATGAACAACTGTATGACAACAAATTAACCTAGATGAAATGGATAAATTGCTAGAAAGACATAAATTACCAAAAATGACTCAAGAAGAAATAGATAATCTGAATAGACATGTAATAAGAGACTGAATTAGAAATTTTAAAATTTCTCACAAAGAAAAGCCTAGAATCAAATGGCTTCACATGAATTCTACCAATCATTTAAGGAAGAATTAGTACCAATACTTCACAAAGTCTTTTAAGAAATAGAAAATGAAGAAAAACTTCTCAGCTAATTCTAAGTATCACCCTCATACCAAAACTGGATAACAACATCACAAAGAACAAAAACTATAGGCCAGGCATGTTGGCTCATGCCTGTAATTCCAGCACTTTGGGGGGCCAAGGCAGGTGGATTATTGAGGCCAGGAGTTCAAGATTAGCCTGGCTAACATGGTGAAACTCCGTCTCCACTAAAAATACAAAAAACTTAGCCGGGCATGGTGGTGGGTGCCTGTGGTCCCAGCTACTGAGGAGGCTGAGGCAGGATAATCGCTTGAACCTGGGAGACGGAGGTTGCAGTGAACTGAGATCATGCCACTGCATTTCAGCCTGGGCAACAGAGCGAGACTCTGTCTCAAAAAAAAAAAAAAAAAAAACGAAAAAACAAAAGAAAGAAAAAGAAAAGAAAAAACTATAGACAAATATTCCATATGAATGTAGACGCGCTCCTCAACAAAATACTAGAAAATCAAATTTAAAAGCATATGAAAACGTTATACACCATTACCAAGTGGAAGTTATCCCACGAATGCAAAGTTTATTTTACATCCAAAAACGCATCATATTAAAGTAAAGGACAAAAACTACACCATTGGCTCAACAGATGTAGAAGCATTTGTCAAAATCTAACACATTTTTATGACAAAAAATTTCAACAAACTAGCAATGCAAGGAAATTTCTTCAACCTGATAAATAGTATCTATGAAAAACTCTCAGCTGAGATCACAGTGAAAGACAATGTCTTCCCACTAAAAGTAGGAAAAGAATAAGGATGTTCACTGTCACCACTTCCATTTAACATCATACTTGAGATTCTAGTCAGAGCAATTAAGCAATAAAAAGAAATGACAGTCAGGCTGGGTGCAGTGGCTCACACCTGTAATCCCAGCACTTTGTGAGACTGAGGCAGGTAGATCACCTGAGGTCAGGAGTTTGAGACGAGCCTGACCAACAGAAAACCTCTCTCTACTAAATACAAAAAATTACCTGGGCGTAGTGACACATGCCTGTAATCCCAGCTACTTAGGAGGCTGAGGCAGGAGAATCACTTGAACCCGGGAGGCAGATGTTGCAGTGAGCCGAGATTGCACCATTGCACTCTAGTCTGGGCAACAAGAGCAAAACTCCATCTAAAAATAATAATAAATTAAAAAAAAAAGTCATCCAAATTGGAAAAGAAGTAAAACTATTTCTATCCGCAGATGACATGATCCTGTATATTGAAAATCCTGATGAAAAGCTATGAGAACGAATAAATAAGTTCAGCAAAATTTCAGGATGCATAAATCGAAGTACAAAAATCAGTTGTATTTATGTATACTAGCCATGAACAATCCAAACATAAAAATAAAAAACAATTTCACTTACAATAGTATCAAAAAGAATAACATAAATTAGGAATAAATTTTAATGAGAAAGTACAATATTTGTATGCTGAAAACCACAAAACATAGTTGAAAGAAATTGACCCAAATAAATAGAAAGAAAGGTATCTCATGCTCATGGATCAGAAGACTTAATATTGTTAAGATGGGGATATTCTCTAAATTGACCTATAGATTCACCACAATTTTTTTTTAATTCCAACTTACTGTTTTGAAGAAATTGACACATTCATCATAAAATTTACACGTAATGCAAGGGATTCAAAATAACCAAAACAATATTTTAAAAAGAAGAACAAAGTTAAATGACTCACAGTTTCTTATTTTAAAACTTATTACAGGCGCAGTGGCTCACGCCTGTAGTCCTAGCACTTTTTTGTGTCACAGAGTGACACAAAAATAAATAAATAAAACTTACTACAAAACTACAATAATCATGAAGGTGTGGTATTGGCATAAGGGTAGACATACAGACGAATAAAGTAGAATGAGAGTCCAGAGATTTACCTATACATACGGACTCAATCGATTTTTGACAAGGGTACCAAGACAATTCAATGGGGAAAGAATAGTCTTTTCAACAAATAGTACTGAGACAACTGGATACACACATGCAAAAGAATGAAGTTGGATCTCTAGCTCATACTACATATTCAAAAATCATTTCAAAATGTATCATAGGCCTAAAAGTGAGGGTTGAAACTATAAAACTCTTAGAATAAAACATAAAAGTCATCATGACCTTGGATTAAGCAGTGTCTTCCTAGATGTGATGCAAAAGCATGAGCAACAAAAGAAAAGAGAGATACATGAACTTCATCAGAGTTTAAAACCATTGTTCTTTAAAGGACCTCATCAAAAAAGTGAAAAAAACAACCTATAGAGAAGAAAAAAATATTTTCAAATAATATATGATAAGGGACTTGTATCAAGGATATATAAAGAACTCTTGCAACTATAATAACAAATTTGAGTAGCTATTTCTCTAAAGAAAATATGCAGTTGGCCAATAAACACATTAAATGATACTCAACATCATTAGTCATTCATAAGGAAAATGTAAATCGATATAATAATGAGATACCATTTCACATTCACTAAGATGGCTACATCAATAAGGTGGACAAGGACAACTGTTGGTGAGGATGTGGAGAAACAAAACCTCACAATTCCACTGTTTTGTATATATCCATGAGAAATTAAACATATATGTACACAAAAACTTGAACACAAAAGTTCATAACAGCATTATTTATAATGGCTAAAATGGGGAAGTAACCCAAATGTTTGGGGGTTTTCATTCCTTTTTATTGTGGAATAATAATCTTTCTGGAAGAGACGAAGCATTTCAATTGGTAGACTAAATGAAGAAGGCCCACCCTCACCAATGTGGATGAGTATCTCCAAAGGGCTGAGTTCCTGAACATAACAATAAGGTGGGGGAAGGGGTAGGGCAAGGGAAGGATGGAATAATATTCCACCATAAAAAGGAGTGAAGTACTGATACATGCTACAGTATAGATGACCTTGCAATCATGTTAAACTTTTTAAAGCAAGTCACAAAAGACTACATATTGTATAATTATATGTGTAAGACACAACCAAAATAGGCAAATCTAATTTTTTTAGATAACCTACAGAATATGGGTTAGCGGTTTTCAAAGGGAAATAGGGAATAGAGGAGATAAGGTTTATTTGGCAGTTGATGAAAATTCTTTAAAATTAGATAGCTGTAATGTTTGCACAACTCTATGAATATACTAAAAACCACTGAATTGTATATTTTGAATGGATGAATTTTATGATAAATGAATTAAATCTCAATAAGGCTATTATTTTCTTAAAGCTGTTCTAGATTTTGATATGCCAAAAGAAAAAAAGTTACAAGAAAAATACCATAAAAATCTACAAGATATTCTGTATTTAAATGTGACTAAAAAGTTGGGCTTCATGTTAATTAGTATGCTAATCTCTGAGAAAGAGCATGACCCACTTCAGAATTTCTGTGTATGTTTCAGCTATTGCAACTGTTACGTTACCATTATTTTAATATTATCATAAGGATACCTTCTGCAATGACTTTGATGCTGAGTTTTTTTACTGGTGCGTAGTGTAGTAGACTGGTTATGTCAAGCTGGGAACTACATTTTTCAGAATTCCCTTTCCTGTGTGTTCCAGTTTAGAATTAGCCAAAAGAAGAACTTCTGAGAGATTTGGGAAGCAGAGGTTGAGCAGCCATCATTGTCTGTGATAGTTGATTTTATGTCAATTTGACTAGATTAAGGGATGCCCAGACAGCAGGTAAACATTATTTCTGGACAATCTGGGAGGGGTTTCTGGAAGAGATGAAGCATTTCAGTTAGCAGACTAAGTGAAGAAGGCATACCGATGTGAGTGAGCATCTCCAATCTGAATTCCTGAACACAAAAACAAGGCAGGGAAAGGGAGAATTTGCCCTCTTCTTTGACTGGGACATCCATCCTCTCCTGCCCATCAGAGCTCCTGGTTCTCACAGCTTTGATCTTGCCCTGAATTATACCACCGACCCGACTTTCCTAGGTGTCCAGTTTGCAGACAGTACATGGCAGGGCTTCTCAGTCTCCATAATCTTGAGTCAATTCTCATAATAAACCTTCTCTCTCTTCATTCTCTTGGTTCTGTTTCTCTGGAGAAGCCTGACTCACAGACAGTTTTCCCCAGATCAGATGATGTGGTGAAGATCAGATACAAGTGTTGGGTGAGCTCTAGGCAGTCCTTCTCCCTTGCCCCCTCTCCAGTCCGGCTGCCAATCTTGACCTGTGATCCCACTGAACAGGGCTTGAGCTCACCACAGAGCCTGCTTGGGGAACCAGGAGGCAGCCTGTATGGGGACAATGTGGATGTCCCTGGAGCTCCTGGCTGCAGTCTCACTTTGGCAGTGGACTTGGTGGGGCCAGCTCCTCAGCCTGGAAGTGTTCTGATGCCTCCTCTGACCCCCACTTCCCACTGGGCCCCCCAAATCCTTAGATGTGTAAGGCTGATAGCCAACATAAACCTTTACCTCATGAGGCTCTTAGGACACTGTCCCCAGGCTGAGCCTTGGCAGAGCCCTAGGTCTTCCATCCACATTCGTTCCTTTGTTCAGGAAACATGTTTTGAACAAGGAAGAGGCTTTCCATGCCTCTGGGCTTCCTGCCTGGTTGACCCAGACAATTCAGCAGCCATGGACCAGGAGAGCACAGGCCTTGGGAGTCCCCTCTTCTGGGTGAGGTTACAGAGCAAGTGACAGAGTGACATCAATTCTGAGATCTGCAGGGATGACCACCAGTCAGATGAAAGCTGTCCCCAAGGCAGGCATGACAAAGCAATTGACATGGTTTGGCTGTGTCCCCACCCAAATGTAATCTTGAATTCAAGATGTAGCTCCTGTAATCCCCACTTGTAGTGGGACGGACCTGATGGGAGGTAATTGAATCATGGGGTGGGTCTTTCCCTTGCTGTTCTCGTGATAGTGACTGTCTCATGAGACCTAATGGTTTTATAAAGGGCAGTTTCCCTGCACATGCTCTCTTGCCTGCCACCATGTAAGACCTGCCCTTGCCCCTTCTTGCCTTCTGCCATGATTATGAGGCCTCCCCAGCCATGTGGAGCTGTGAGTCCATTAAACCTCTTTCCTTTATAAATTACCTAGTCTCAGGTATGTCCTTATCAGCAGTGGGAGAAGAGACTAATACAGCAACTCAGCACTGAGTGGGGCAGGTGAGCCGGGAGCAGAGGCTGAGGCTGCAGCAAGATGAGCAGGGCTGCTGGGGAAGGTTTCTAACGCAGCCCTGACCTGGGCACCTGCGACCAGGTTCACTCCATGGCTTCCCTTTGCCTGGTCTCCAGGGCCTGCTGCGCACTGCGGGCCACTGCCCAGCGCTCCAGTGCAGCCCAGGCCTTGCCCTTGCGTCTGCACTAGCAGCTGCCGCGTGGGCGTTTCTCTGCCGCGTGGGCGTTTCTCCGCCTCAGGTTCCCTTCCCTTCCGGCGGGCTCCCCTGCACTGCCTGCCCACACTGGACATTCTCGGGAGACCCTCCTGTCCACTATCTCAGTAGTCCAGGGCCGTCTCGTGCGGAGCGCCCCGCAACGATGGGGCCATACGCAGGGAACGGTACCTGGAGGCTGTTGCCAGAGGAGCCCGCCGAGGAGGCTTCGTGGTTTCCTTGGTTGCCGCGTTCTGAATACTCCGCAGGCACCGGGCTGTAGTGCGTGTTCATCCTTGTGGGATGCTGGGCTTTTCAGTTCCAAATGGAGGGCAAAGTATTTGTATCCATGAAGAGCATTACCAATAGAACTAACCTGCAATTCAAAACTAATTCCTTTTTTAAGAGGAAAGCGTAAAAAACTAATAATAATAAAATTACAAATATAAATATAAATAAATAATAAAAATAAAATAAATTGGTTGCCTTTCGTTTCTAAGAGTAAATATGCAACAGAGTTTCCAAGCTAATACAGGAAAATGTGGACAATTCAGTAATTAAATGCATCCTTTTGTCAGACATCTCTAGAGGCCTAGTGCATAACTGCTAAGTCCTGGGAATAAGGCACACTCCCTGCTCATCCAAGGAGAGAGCAATTGAGAAAGCAAGCATTTAGTTACAAATCCACTGAGCACTACCACCCACAAATGGAAACTGTAGGGGGGTGATAGTGTCCCCTAAATTCCTGTCCACTTGGAACTTCAGAATGCAACCTGACTTGGAGACAGGGTCTTTGAAGATGTGATTAATTAAGATGAAGTCATACTGCATTTAAGCTGGGCCCTAAATCCAATGACTGTTGTCCTTAGAAGAAGTGGAGGGGACACATAGAGATACATGCAGAGAAGTAAACAGGACATGGAAAAAGAAAGTGATTAAGGATCTTCAGAGGAGGAATTTACCCTGGACTATATGGGTGGCCCTAAATGCAATAATCTCTGTCCCTATGATATAGAAACACAGAGAAGGCTGCATGGCCAGGGAGGCAGAGGTTGGAGTGCTGTGGCCACAAGCCCAGGAAGGCCAGCAGCCACCAGAAGCTGAAGAGGCAAGGAACAGACTCTCTTTCACCTGGAAAGCCCAGAGGGACCCAACCCTGCCAGCCTCTGCATGGGTAAGAAAATGAATTTTTGTTGGGTCGAGTCACCCAGTTCATGGTAATTTGTTAAGCTACAGGAAACTGATCCAGAACCTTTGACCTCCTTGTCCTCCAGAGTCCGTCCTTCTGCTCCACCTGCTTGGCTGTCTGTCGTGAGAGTGGTATGAGAGTCCTTCTAGTATTCTAACCATTGCAAACAAGCAGATTCCTTGCGGGGACAGCACACGAAGAGCTTGGAGACCTCCATGCACAATCCTAGAGGGAAGCCAAGTGCTCTTCCAAGTGCTTTGCACACTTTCTCTAATTTAAACCTCGAGCAGCACTAATTGATGAGCACTATTGCTTTGCTTGTTTGCCAATGGGGAAACTTCAGTGCGGGGATGTTGGGTTACAGCTGAGGCAACAGCTCACAGGCGACAAAACTGGGGTCTGACCTGGCTTCAAAGCCCTGCTTCCCTCACCCAGCTGCTGGCCTGTCAGGTAAGGAGCTTCCTCTGAGTTGTATCTGTTATTGGAATACTTTGGGGAATAACCCATTTTAGATCTTGTCCAATGCAAATAAAGCTCAGTGTGCTGGATGAATGCAAGGGACATACTTTCCCATCATGATCAGCTCAGAGAGAGAATTCATCAGCCAGTTTGCCTTAGAAACACCACACAACATCCAACAAATCCAAGGCTGAGCCAAGAGAAGGTTTAGCCAAAGTAGATAAACACAAGAAATCCCCTTTTCAATCAAGAATATTTCCCCTACAATTTTTCACTGTAAATTGTGCATCTTGATGGGAGACCAGTCATTCCCTTCCGTAGCCTTCCTGTGACACCAGCAGGACAGCCGGGCAGATGTGTCCACAGATGGACTCTGCCCACCAGGAGGAAGGCGAAGCCCCCAGCCATGTGTCTGAGAGTTGGCTAGGACAGACCTAAGTTGAAATTATAACTGGTTAGTAAAAAATCTAATCTTGGGAATCCCCTCTTAAGCAAATGTTGCAATTTTAAGTACTCTATCAATATTGTGGAAAGTCCAAATAAAACTATCACAAAATGAAAAATTTTCCAGCCCATTAAGCCTGACTTTTTAAAATAGTACTTTTTACATTTGCTTAAATCGGATTTAGGTGGGGAAAGATTTTGGTTGAAATTTTTTTTTTTACTTTTATTTTTTTGAGACTGAGTCTCGCTCTTTCACCCTGGCTGGAGTGCAGTGACGAGATCTCGGCTCACTGCAAGCTCCACCTCCCAGGTACACGCCATTCTCCTGCCTCACCCTCCCAAGTAGCTGGGACTACAGGTGCCCGCCACCACTCCCAGCTAATTTTTGTATTTTTAGTAGAGAAGAGGTTTTACCGTGTTAGCCATGATGGTCTCAATCTCCTGACCTTGTGATCCACCCACCTCAGCCTCCCAAAGTGCTGGGATTACAGGCATGAGCCACTGCGCCCAGCCGATTTTAGTTGAAATTATAATTTCTTAGTGAAATACATAATCTTTGTGCTGAGACATTTTGCTATCTCTGCTCCCTGGGAAATGTAGCAATAGAGAATGACACCCTACGCTGACCTGTTGAACTCAGGATATGAATGGGGCAGTAGGGATCTGGCGTCCAGACAGCTGGCAACAAGCTCCTGAGGTGCCTGTATATCCCCGCCTGGCGGAGTACAGCCTGACAAGCCCTAGCCCCTGCCTGGGAAGATGGCCAGGAGGCACGGGAGCAGGAGTTCACAGACAGAGGGGCCCCAGGATCAGAGGAGGCTGAAGCTGTGTTACTTACCATTAGCATGCCTTCCCCTACATACTCTGTGGCTTCCAAGCTCCATTTGCCCCTTATAAATGGCGATTATAATCTTAAAATATCTTATAGGACTGTTGGGAACGTGAGTGAGGCTTAGCACAAAGCTAAGGGCTCAGTAACTGATCATTAAGATTCCCTGGAGTACCACAATTGTGGGGAAATCACAAATGAGTGTGTCTGATGGATCATTTTCAAAGGGTTTTTTTTTTCTTCAGTCTCCATGTCCCCACTCCCACCCCCAGCCCCTGGTAAACACTATTCTGCCCTCTGCTTCTGTGAGTTTGACTTTTTAGGATTCCACATATAAGTGAGGTCATGCAGTATTTGTATTTCTGTGCCTGGCTTATTTCACTTAGCATAATGTCTTCTAGGTTCATCCGTGTTGTCACAAATGACGTATTTCCTTCTTTTTCAAGGCTGTATATTCCATTGTGTATATACACCACATTATCTTTAGCCAAGGTAAGTCTCTAGCTCCAGCCCAGACCTTCTCCAGTGCTCTCCACAACCCACTCTGGAAGAATTCTTTTCTCTTAAACTGCCCATTCTCCCTCAAGCACATCCCCATGGAGAATGCTGGGAAATGGAGAAGAGGAAGTCTCCATAAAGAATTAACAGCAGGAAGGCAAGATAAAGAGTCTTTAAGTTCAGCAGACTAAGGAGCTCCTCCTTTTTATAACTTTATGTCTGCCGAGTGTGTGCCTTACATTCCAGGGACAAGTGCATTTTGCTCAGTACGCCTCATTACTCAGTGAAACTTGATACGAAAGCATCCCCCTCGCCCATCCAGCACTCAAGCCTTTGCCATCAGTCTTTCCCTAGAGCTGAGATTTTGCTCTCAGGGGCCTTTTGCAAAAGCTCATATCCCTTTCCTCTCTGTGCCCCCAGGCCAGGCAGGCTGAAGGCAGCAGTGCCTCCTGCTGCCTGGTGTTCATGGCAGCCATGAGGTCAAGTAAATGCCAGAGACTAGTGACCACCCCTGCCATGGGTGGAGCTGTCCTTCACCATCACCAGAAGGGCAAGAGAATCTCACAGGGAAAATCCCCAGGCATTTGTGTCCAGCTACATTTGACTCCATAGATTAACTGTGGGTTCATCAGTGTTGCTCAATTTGCAATGAGCTGGCAAAGGCTAGCAGCTTCAAGAATGCAGTCTGGGCTTTACTTCCCACCAACCAAGGCCCTTGGATAAGTCACAGTGACTTATTCTGGGAAATAATTAACTTCTTTGAAAAATCAGATTAATGCTAATATCTGCCAGTTTTCCTGGGCAAACAGAAAGTTTCGTTCATGACAGTAAAACACCACATAATGTGTTCTCCATGTTGATGAGACATTACACTCACAGTTGAAGTCAGGACTGTGATCCCTAGTATATCAAGCTGTATTAGTGATACATGATGGGTGTATAGTTTTGAAAACTTTGAAAGTGGTTTCAACATAGAAGATGCCATTTAGTCCCCCAGGGCTGAAGTCATTGCCTCCATTTCCTGGAAGAGAACAGATGCAGAGAAGTTAGTATGGTTCATGGCGGGGTGGAGGTGGGGGTGGGACCTGGTCTTGTGCCCTTTGCAGGACAGTGGGTTGGCAGAGAGCTTTGCTGAACAGTGGCAAATTACAATGTGGGTACAAATAGAACCGCAGTGCCGTGGGTCACTCAGATGTCCTGAACAATGCGTGGTACAGTGAGACACAGAGGGGTCAGAGATGAAATGGAAAGTGAGACACTCACACCTCCTGCCCCACACCTGCTGGTTTCTCCCCCCAAAACAACTTCCCCCATCTCACCTGTGCCCTCCTCCCTCTGTTCACAATTTCCCCACCTGAGTTTGCCTTTGTTATAGCACTGTTACTGGTAGAGGGTCTTGACCGCAAGTTGTTCAGGTTCTTGGCATTTTGAACAAAGAATTGGGCAAAATGCACAGCAAAGCAACAAAAGAATGAAGCAACGGAAGAATGAAAGCAGGGATTTATTGAAAACGAAAGTACGCTCCACAGTGTGGGAGCCTGCCGACCAGTGCTCAAGGGCCGGGACAGAATATTGTCTAGACCATTGGCCACTTCATGCTCACCTCATGTAAATGAAGTGGTGGCCTGCATTTGATTGCCAAAAGCAACCAATCAGAGGCTGAAGTGGAGTTACAAAGGGCACACTCCTATGCAAGTATCTGATTTGTTGCTTTTTGCAACCAATTAGAGGCTAAGATGAAGTTACAAAGTTGCAAACAAAGACAATTTTCAATCTGCCACACAGAAAATGTGAGGGATTGGAGTAGCCGCCTCTGGTCCTTTTGTTACTTAGGTGTGGAAAGTTACGGTTTTCCTTTCAATTTAGTTCTAGGAAATTGGGGTGAAACAGCTTTATGTTCTCTGCCTCCAGATCCTATTCTCCTGCCTCAGTACCTGTTAAACTCCTCTGTCTTCCCAATCAGGCTGACAAGCTCCTGAGGGCAATGGCCCTAAAACGACATCACAGTGGCCTGATAGTGAACACATGGACCATCCAAAACAAATCTGCTTCAAAGGCAAATGACATGCGTGAGAGAGGCTACCCAGGGCCAGGTAGGCTGTCTTGGGGGGTGAGCAGCACAGAGAGGAAGCATTAGAGCACCTTCAGTGCATCAGCCTATGCCAGTACCATGTGTGTAAAGACGCAGGAGATGATAGCAAGGAGTTTTAACATCTACCTCCTTGATATCCCCATATGCTAATTTTTGTGAGAAATATTTTGAATACCAAAATTAATTTTTGTTGAACATTGTGTGTGCTCTCGGACTATATAACCTTTATGTGCACTAAAGGCTGAACTTACCCTAGCTCATCTGACTTTTAGCCCCCATCCCCCTCTTACTATGGATGTCTCAGGAGAAGAGGTCCCACAAACTGGAGTTTCTAGTTCACCCCAAGATTCATCGACAGGGACACTCCATGCGATATCCACAGACAAAAGAACATTGAGTCAACCCTGACCACAGTGACTCAGGCATGGACACACCTGGCCCTGCCGAGAAGCCCTAGCCACAAGCCAGAGTGGTGAGCAGGGCAGGGACTCCTGTAGGGCATGGAGGGTGCAATGTATCCTCTAGGGCAGGCCAGCTGCCTGTGGGGGCCCTCGGACCATCCTGGCATCTCACTCTTCAATCCAAAATGGGGCTTCCAACCTACTGGAGAGTCCCCTGTTTCCTGTGGTTTGTACCCTCACCTAAGCAAACAGCCACATCTTGCCTACATCTTGGCGTTTTTGGAAACACCATAATTATATAATGTGTTGTGTCAGTGGTAGTCTTTTCCCATTGTGACAGATTTTCCTTCCATATGAACTGTGTGTATGGCCCTAAAGTGTGTTTAAAAAGTGAACCACAGCTTACCCAAGGCCGGACTGACCAAAGCATGGGACATGCACCTCGCAGCAGTCCTTGAATCAGAGAGATGTCCAGCTGCCTGCTCTCTCCTGGCCTTGTTGCCTCATTTAATTTAGTTCCAGGGAGTCAATACATGTATTATTTTAAAGGAAAAATGAAAACATTCCAGAAGAACATTTGAGTATAATTTCAAGCTCAAAAAGAACACAAAGATCACTTTACAAAGAAGTCCTATAATGAATAAACTCTTCGTGGGGGGTAGGGGAAAGCAGAAAAAATAAAGTTGGATTTCCTTGGGATCCACTCAGCTCTTTAATTCTGACTCTCAGTTACTAACAAAACATTCTCCCATGCAGCCCTTCACCCCACACCGCTCCATCAAGCAGGAAACTCAGGAGCCTTTACCAAAATTGGCGCATGACTGTTTTCAAATGAATCATCAGCTTGCTATTGTTCTTTCAAGGAATTTTTAGGAAAGAAAGAAAACAAAATTCTCCAGATTCCAAGATTTGGTGATAGATGTTTGTTGTCTTCTTGGCCCTCTTCTGTAAAGAACTTCAGCAAAATCAAAGAACAGATGCATTTTTAATAGATAGAAAGATGAGAGAAAACTAAAAGAAAAAAATGTGGTGGTTGCTAGGGGAGGGGTGTGGGGTAAGGGATTGGGAAGACAAGATACAAAATCTCAAGAAGATCAATAAATCTATTGTAGGACACGGGTGACTGTAGTCAATAACAATATATTCTATCTTTGAAAATTGCTAAGAGAAGATTTTAAGTGTTCTCATCACAAAAAAAAAGTATGTGAGGAAATGCATGTGTTAATTAGCTCAATTTAGCCATTCCACAATATACACATATTTCCAAACAACATGTTGTACACCATAAATATATACAATTTTTTTTAATTTATTTATTATTATTATACTTTAAGTTGTAGGGTACATGTGCATAACGTGCAGGTTTGTTACATATGTATATTTGTGCCATGTTGCTGTGCTGCACCCATCAACTCGTCATTTACATCAGGTATAACTCCCAATGCAATCCCTCCCCACTTCCCCCTCCCCATGATAGGCCCCGGTGTGTGATGTTCCCCTTCCTGAGTCCGAGTGATCTCATTGTTCAGTTCCCACCTATGAGTGAGAACATGCGGTGTTTGGTTTTCTGTTCTTGCGATAGTTTGCTAAGAATGATGGATTCCAGCTGCATCCAAGTCCGTACAAAGGACTCAAACTCATCCTTTTTTATGGCTGCATAGTATTCCATGGTGTAATATATACAATTTTTATTTGTCAATCCAAAAAAAATAAATATTCTGAAGTGGAGAATCTAAATGGAAAGAAATATAAAGAAAAATATATTGATTAACAGATAAAACAGCTGACTCCAACTTTAGTTGAGCCTCTGATATTTGGGGTCCTGACTGGCTCCGCCCTGGCCTTGCTCCCTGCCTTCCCGCTGGTCCCGGGCTGGCAGCTCTGGGCTTGCTTCCCTCAGTCGCGGCCCTCCTCCCGTACCCTGGAAGATCTGACCCGACACAGTAGCCTCGGTACCATCTGCGGACTGGGAACCTCCCAGTCTGTGTTCCCAGCCTGACCTCCTTCTTGGGGTCCAGTCCGGAAGCTCTCGCTGCCTGCCAGGCCTTCCCTGCTGGAGACCAGTCACATCCTGCAGCCTAAATTTCCCAGAAGAACCTCATTTTCGCCACGCGACACTGAGCCTCTGTAATGACTCCTTGTTCTCCATGGAAGGCCCGGACCCCAGACCTGGTCTGGGGACTCTGTCGGCCCGCACCGCCCCCAGCCACCGTGCCCAGCACAGTCCTCATGCCCCTCTGCGGTGAGGCACAGCACTCAGTCCCACGGGCCCCTTGCTCACGCTCTCCCTTCTGCCTGGACGGTGCTCTCTCTGCCCTTTTCCACCTGACTGACGTCTACTCTTCCTGTACATTTCAGCTGAGATAAACCAGACCCTGAAAAGGCCTTCCTGACTTGCTAGGCAGGCCGGCCCTGCTAGGCGCGTCGGCTCCGTGCACCTGACCCTGGGCTGTGCCACACTCCTACCAGCCCCAGGGACTAGGGACAGACAGCATTTCTTACTCACTAGGAGGCACAGTGCCCGGCAGACAACAGGAAGTCGCAAGCGAATGAGCAAATGATTGCAGCATGAATAAATGAAGGTTATCGATTTCTTCCTGAGAACATACTTGAGGCTGGGCCCCACAGGAAAGCGCTAGAAAAGTTTTCATCTAGGTTTTCTTCAGGGATCATGGAAAGACACAAGGCCATTGGATAAATATAGCACTACTTCCTAGAGGACCTTATTTACTGAGTAATTAGCCGACATGATAGAAAACAATAATATCACTGCAAAGAGGACTTTATAAGATTGACACAAAGGCCTCCAAGATGTATTTGAGTTTGCACCTGGCTACCCAGTTAACTTTGCTGCACATCCCCCAAAGGGGCCAGTCCTTTCTGTCTGCTGGGCTCCTTCTCTGGAAAAGTCTGGGAAACATTTCCAGGGGGAGAAGCTCTCATGCTGTCCCCCTGAACACCTCACAGCAGCCCTCATGGTCAGCCTTTGAAGTGATGGTTTTTGATTCCTTACTTTTCCAAGTCAAAATCAGCACAGCCCTCAATGACTGGGGCTAGGAGCAGAGGTAGAGGAAGTTGGGAGGTGTTGGAGTAGGAGATTCAGGGAACAAAGTTTACCATTTGAAATCATGTCATGTATCGAGAAGGGCATGGACCTTACAGACTGAACTTCCGGCTCTGCCACAGACACATGCAACCTTGGGTAAGGTAAGCCTCGGGTAATTAAATTAAATTTGCATGGAAAACCCCATTTAGGGCTTGGCTTACAACTGAGCAGCAGGCAGCAGGAGCTGGTAAGGATTCTATTCTCATGACGGTCATTTGGAAGGCTGGTGCCTTTACCTTGCACACTGGGGATTCAACTCAGTCCTGACCCCACCACCTCAAGAAAACAATTTTCTTTCATTTCCTTAACACCTGATATGGTTTGCCCCCCACTCACCAACAAGCCCCAGTGTGTGATGTTCCCCTCCCTGTGTCCATGTGTTCTCATTGTTCAACTCCCACTTATGAGTGAGAACATGCAGTGTTTGGTTTTCTGTTCCTGGGTTAGTTTGCTGAGAATAATGGCTTCCAGCTTCATCCATGTCCCTGCAAAGGACATGAACTCATTCTTTTCTATGGCTGCATAGTACTCCATGGTGTATATGTGCCACATTTTTTTATCCAGCCTGTCATTGATGGGCATTTGGGTTGGTTCCAAGTCTTTGCTATTGTGAATAGTGGTACAATAAACATACATGTGCATGTGTCTTTACAGTAGAATGATCTATAATCCTTTGGGTATATACCCAGTAATGGAGTTGCTGGGTCAAATGGTATTTCTGGTTCTAGATCCTTAAAGAATCACCACACTGTCTTCCACAATGGTTGAACTAATTTACATTCCCACCAACGTGTAAAAGCATTTCTGTTTCTCCACAGCCTCATCAGTATCTGTTGTTTCCTGACTTTTTAATCATTCCCATTCTAGCTCAGTCAGTGGTTTTCAACTGGGGCTTTCACATCACTTACCCATGAAGTTTTATAATGTACAGACATTCAGGACCTGCTCCTTCCTGAGTCTCTTTGAACTTCATATATTCTTGATATATTTTTAACTATATGCTCTAATATATTATGTCAGTATTATTATGTGTTGTATCTGAAGATATTGTCTCCACAAAGATCATGTTAATCCATTTTAATAAATTAGATGTGACAGCCTTTCTTCTTTGAAAATAGGGTTGTCCATGTTTGTGGGTATTTTATCTAAGTTTACTTGGACTGATTTTACTACCGCGTTTTGCATATGCCACAGCAACAGCACAATTTCCCTGTTGGTTGGATCATTCTTGTCATGAACTCTCATCAGACTTTCACTTTTGAAAATGGTCAGTAATAAGGTAACCACAGCCATTGTAAGTCTTTCTTCGTCTACACATTTATTTTTCTTTTACTCTGATGTTTCTTTGAAAGCTTTACAATCAGCTATAGGCCAAGGTGCTATGGTTTCAAAAAAGAGTCTTCTCAGAACCCTGTGGAAAAGGTATCTGTTTAGGTGCGGATCTCTGATGGCATTGCCTAAACCATGTCTGTGGATTGAGTCAGGATTTCCAAGACTCTAGTTGAGAAGTAGATGGATTTGTGAGACTGCTGACCCAAGATCCAAGAATTAATTGCATACGGCTGAATGAACAGATGAGGAACGACTGTGGTTTTTGCTTAGAATGTTATTGATGTTTTAATATTCTATTCTCTGAATACATAAGGTAAGTGTTTTTACAGATAGTTAAGCTATCTGGAACTAACAATTTAGTAGACTCTGTTTTTGTAAGTGGAAATAAAGCATTTATAAGTGATATTTTATTCTCCTTGTCTGGGCCCTCCAGAAGTCAGAACTTTTATTGAGTGTTCTTACTTTTCATGGCAATATAATTGTTTGTCTAGGTTGGATAAGAATCTGTCCTCCTTGTAACAAGACAAAATTGGAAACACTGGTTCCATAACAAAGGCCATGACTGAAATGTCGTATTTGAGAATAATGGTCGTTTAATAAGATATGAACAGACACTTTTGAGGAACTAAGATTGACTATATGGAGCCAATGTTTACAAACTCTCCCAGGAATACTGGTGTGGTACCTGGCAAATATGTTCTCAGCCTTACAGATGAGCAAAGATTACTTCCTGGACAGCCCAAGAACATTAGGACAGCTTGGGTGGGGACCTCAAGAAGAGAAGAATTTGACCAAATTTATAGATATTTCAAGTGAAATCTAGTGGTTTGATCTAGCTTTGCCTGCCTAGCATCAAGAGGCTTTAAGAAATCCAATCTGAGATTCTTTATGAAAACGTCCAGAACAGCAAACTTAAGGCCAGCAAATTTAACACTCCTATAACACCTCCATAAATAAGTAGGCTAAATCTAATGAAACCAGCCTTATTTTGTGATCAAGAACAAGCTTTCTTTCATATTATCTTTAATCAAAAGGGAGATCGCTAAAGAGAATTGTGTGTTTGAGTAGAAAACTATAGCACTACCTGAGTTTATCGAACTCTGGCCCTGCCTGTGGGCTGTTTCTTCCCTCCTTTTGTAAATCGAGGTACCTGATGAATATGCATTCTCTGTCTTATCTGGCAAAGAATTGACTTCCTCCTACTTTGAAGAAGGTATTGATACCTACTTATAAATTAGATCAGACCCTATCACCTTACTCAGATTGTCAGTTTCCCTCAGTGTCTGGCTAAAACTCTCCAAGCAAACAGTTTCCATTTTTCTCCCTCCCTCCTGACTTGGTGTCACTGAGAATTCAAGCCTGATGTCCAGATCCCCTTGAACTCCAGGCTGCCTTTGCCTAGGTGACAGAACTCCAGATGGCCCTTGCCTAGGATGGCAGAAGCTCAGTGAGCTGAAGCCTTTGGACTTGATCCAAACCTCCCAGAGCCCCACCCCACAGCAGACCCTGCATGGGCTGGATTCCCCTGGACAGGTCAGAAGGAAGTTGAGCAGAATGCTCAGGTCATGCACACCCTTGTACAAGAGGCAACCATACCTGTGCACAGCATCACAAGAACACCAGCAGCCTGGCTTGGGAACTGCAGAAACTCAGGGAATGGGGCTGCCTAGTGGCTTGGAACCCACTGAGAAAGGACAAGAGCCTGGGATGTTAAAGCAGTTAAACAGGGAGTTGTCTAGAGTCTCCTGGGATTCATAAGGGAGAGGAGCCAGGTCTTCCAAGCCACTGAGCCAGGCTAGAGGAGAGTCTTATCTCGGAATATGGGAGGGCAGGGTGTCCTGTGGGGCTGTCCATTTCTCTCTCAGATCACAAAACGGTAGAAGAGGATGAGGATATCTTATTTATTTATAACATGTTTAGGGGTACAAGTGCAGGTTTCTTACATACATTCATTGCAAAGTGGTGAAGTCTGGGCCTTCAGTGTAACCATCACCCAGATAGTGTACATTGTACCCTCTAGGTGGTATTTCATCCCTCACCCATCCTCCCACTCTCCAACCCTTCTGAGTCTCCAAGGTCTATTCTTCCACTTTGTATGTTCATGGGTATGCATTTTTAGGTCACACTTGTGAGAACATGCAGCATTTGACTTTATTCTTCTGAGTTATTTCACTGAGGATAATGGCCTCCAGTTCTATCCATGTTGCTGCAAAAGACATGGTTTCATTCTTTTTTATGGCTACATAGTATTCTATGGGGGGTGTGTGTGTGTATGTATGTATGTGTATGTATATGTATATGTATATGTATATGTATATCTCACATTTCTTTTTGGATCCCGTCTCCTGTTGATGGTGTTGGTGGACATTTAGGTTGATTCCAGATCTTTGCTATTGTAAATAGTGCTGCAATAAACATAAAAGCAGGTGTCTTATATGATGATTTACTTTGAGGGTAGAGGAGGATTTCTTGACCATCAATTGTTGTATTGCAGGACAAGATAAAGTTCAACCTTGTCATTCTCCCCTCTTATTCAAGAGGAATGAAGATCATCATTAGTGAACAATATTCACCAAGGTTAGTCATCATCTTCCTGAGTGAGGTGAAGTGGGTCTGAGAAATACTCTACCAGAACTTTTGCTGGTGGTATTCCTGTGAATCAGTTCAATCACCTGTTGAGAGGTGGTGGCACAGTCCAGAGTGTTAATACATTGAAGGCCAATCTTGTTGAAAGAGGAATGCCTAAAATAAATGATGAAGAGAAATGTGAGTGTAAAGGTCGCATTAAAGGGAAGAGTGAGTGTTGATCCCTGGTAGTGATGAATCTCACTGAGCCCTCACTGATGAAACTTCTCCCCTATTCCAACAGCCTAAATAAATCATCTCCTTAATCATCCAGCATATTCTGTCTTTCACAACAAGATTGAGTCTTAAATTTACATAATATACAAAAATATTAGAAATAATGTCACGAAGTGTTCCATCTTAAACCTTCTGTGTAGTATTTTTTTAAACCTTGTGTAGTGTTTTAATCAAAACATCTGTAATCTTCTGATAAAAATACTACACAAGATGGTGAAATATTTGTCAACCAGTAAAGAACTCCTGTCTTGGCCTAGGAAGGTGTAACTGTGTAGACACAGTTCATAAACTTAGTAGTGGGCATTCAGCTCATTTTAGTTCAATCTAAGACCTTTTATCAGAGCCATATTTTATTATTGCACAGCCGCCCGCCCGCCCTCCACCACCCGACACACAAAAGGCCTAGAGGACTTTACACACCTAAGGCAATCCAGTATCATGGTTTGACTGCTGTAATGATGGACAGATAACATTTCTTGATGAGCTGTCTCCCAGGTTCTCCCAGCGTAACCAGGGTTTAGTCACTTGTGGTTTGGACACACAGTCTCTGGAAGCCCATCTCTTCATTTTTAGTCAGATCCAAAATGTAAAGAGTCCAGCCCATCCTCATTCCCTGGGTATGCCCTTGAAATGCAGCTGGTGTGAACTGGGACGTGCTCTGGGTGTGAAATGCACACCAGATTTCAAAGGCTTAGTATGAAAAGAAAAATGCAAAGTATCTCCTTAATAATTTCACTTGATTAATATTGATAGGTTAATATTCTGGATATATTGGGATAACAATAATATCACATTAAAATTAATTTCACTTGTTCCTTTCTTACCTTTTAAAAACGTAGCTACCAAAAAATTTAACGTTACATCTGAGGCTCACATTCTATTTCTGTCAGACAGCACTGAGTCTAAACTCGATTTCTGTGAGTACCAATAAATGCAGAGTGACTTTCATGGGGTCTGCTTCACAAGGGTCACACACCCTAAGGCATCTATTCTCTTACCTCTTGTCGCATGGAGTCCCCCAAGGTCAGCCTCTCAAGCAGCAGGGCCCCTGAGCACCAATTTCAAAAGTGGACTGGGTAGGAATTCCCCACCCCAGGTAATCCTCCAGCCCCCACCTGCTGACAGAGACGTCAACCAAGTGTCAGAAGTGTGACCAGGACAACCAAGTGTCAGAAGTGTGACCAAGACGCAGATTCCTGAACTCCCACAGCTCCCCAGGCCCACAGCAGGCTGGCTCCAGGACCATGGGGGAGGTGAGAGGGGCCCATAGTTCAGGCAGCCCAGTACCCCCAGGCTGCCAGGTCTTGGTTTCACACCTTCCCCCTCATCCAGACACAGTCCTCTTTCCTCTCTTCCCTTGGAAAGTCTTCCTAATTGTGAGCCACTAGCAGTTCATCTGAGGCACCCTGGGGGGCTCCTCCTGCCTGTGTTGAATTGTGCCTGCATTCCACATAAATGACTGCAGCCAGCTCTGGCCTGCCTTCCCTAGAAGAGGAGGGCAGGAAGGCCTTGCTGGGGAGCATTTGGGGTCCCTGGGGCCAGTAGGGCATTCAGCAGCAGTTGTGTAGGGTGACCGCGCATCTGCCAGGCACCCTGGGAGCACGCTGTCCTTCACCTGCTGCTGTCTCCTTGCAGGAGCTACAGCACCTGTCACACAAGAGTGCAGGTTCCCCTTTTGTATTTAAAAAGGGGATTCCAGTGTTCTCTTAGGGGCTGGCTTCTTCCCAGGTGTCTTCTCCAGATAGATCATTCAAGCATCTGTTCCTACCAGGGCCAGACCAGAGAAGACACCCTAGAGGAGTACTTCAGATTCCCAATGGCAGGGCAACCCCTGACCTAAACACCTGAGAATGTCTCTAGGACACAGGGTGAGTGTGCTCTGCAAGATAATGAATGAGAACAAAAGAATTAAGACATACAGAATAGCAACTTTATCTCATTCAACAGACAGATTCTATTTTAATTGCTACAGATTTTAATAGGTTCAGCAACCATCCATTAAACAATCTGTAAGACTTAAGGCACAACTGTCATTAATCTGAGTTTGCTAATGAAATTGTTTGTACAGAGCATAAATACCAATCTTCAAATTACAATATGGAGCATAGAAGGGGGCCTGCGGATCTCCGCGAGGCACAGCTGACTGCTGAGCTCTGGGGTGCTGGGATAGAGACCCCCAACACCCAAGCCTGCCTTAATTTCCAGACACAGCTTCCTTCTTAATAGTCTATTCCTAACATTCTTGCCTTCTCTAGAATTCTGAGGTTTTAAAATGCTGCAAATACTCATTTTCCTGTTGAAGTCTTTCACACATCTTATAGTACATAGCTCCCACATTATAAACAAACAAAAGACAACACCAGAAAGTTGGGGACCGAGTTGTGAGGCAGCCGGGCAGAGGCCTGGGCTGTCCCAGGGGTCTGAATAGATGGCCACCCAACAAGGTGGAAGGTGGAAGCTTAGCCTCTGGGAGAGGATTGAGTAAATAGTAAACAAGGAGTTAGGTTCTTCATTGGTAGCTGGCCATGGTGGCGCCAGTCTTTCACTGTGGGGAGAAAGCCTCACAAATGCAGAAAAGGAAAAGGCTGGAATGAATGAGTGCTGTGGGCCTGAAATGGGAGGCGTTGGTGTGAACTCATGGTTTTCAATTTAACTTGATAAATGTGGAAAGAACTACAGATGTATGTATTGATGTGTGTATGTGTGTGGAGATACAGAGAGAGATGATGAAATATATTTCCTAATGCTATCCGCAAAAGGTACCTGGGGACAAGGACCCCTTGGTAACAAAGGCACACCTACATTGAGATCTTGGCTTCCAAATAGCATTTTTCATTACCACAAGGAAAAATGCCTGGTTCAGGGGTTAGCAGGGAAAGCACAAGATGGCCCTGGAGTATCCTGATGTGGCGGAAAATAAGAATATGCTCAAACAATAATGGGCACATGCGCAGGAAACACAGAAGCCAGGCTGATGAGGCTGTCAGTGGCCAAATCCAGGGTAATTTGGACATCAAGACAATAATGATAGCAATGCATTATAACTCATTGAATAAAACAGGAATTCGGCTGGGCGTGGTGGCTCAAGCCTGTAATCCCAGCACTTTGGGAGGCCGAGACGGGCGGATCACGAGGTCAGGAGATCGAGACCATCCTGGCGAACACAGTGAAACCCTGTCTCTACTAAAAAAATACAAAAAACTAGCCGGGCGAGGTGGCGGGCGCCTGTAGTCCCAGCTACTTGGGAGGCTGAGGCAGGAGAATGGTGTGAACCCGGGAGGCGGAGCTTGCAGTGAGCTGAGATCCAGCCACAGCACTCCAGCCTGGGTGACAGAGCAAGACTCCGTCTCAACAAAAAAAATAAAAAATAAAAAATAAATGAATAAATAAATAAATAAATAAATAAAATAATAATAAGTAAAAAATAAAACAGGAATTCATGAGAACGCACATAAATAATGTTTTAAAACCATGCACACGTATGTACACATATGCATATATGAAAGAGAAACAACTACCTCACAGTAGAATGCCAACTGATAAATGCAAAAAAAAAAATTACATTTGAAAAACACCTCTCAGCAGTCCTCTATTCCGGCAGGAAACATCAATAGATGTTAAAACTTAAGTAGGCAAGTGGCTGAAGAATGAGACCTTAAATAGTTTCAATGTTATCTCCACATCAAATATGTACTGACTGATTGCAAATGGAAACAAAAGTAACTTTATAGCGGAGGAGCCTGGCTATTAAGATAGCATCTTAATCATGTGATCAAAGTCAGTGTCACAAGCCATGAGAGAAATCAGCATCAATCTGCCAACTGATAAGAGGTAAACAGAACACACTACCAGATATGTGATAATTCAGTGAAAATACATGGAAACCAGCTCTAATCCAGAGGAGACACTGGACTGCACCAAATGGAGGGATATTCTACAAAATTTCGAGGCAGCAATTTTCAACAACATCAAGGTCATAATATTCAACGAAAGATTGAGAAACTGTTCAGATTGAAGAAGATTAAAGAGATACAAGTGAGTGCAACAGTTAGAGCCTTTTCCTGTAAGGTTTATGACCATGAAAATTGGAGAAATTCGGATGTGATCTTTGTACTATTCTTACAGCTTTTCTGTGAGTTAAAAATTATTCCTAAATTAAAAGGTTTTTTTTAAAAAAAAAAAGTGTCTTGTCCCTTCTATTGTTGCCTGTGACCAATAAAAATCATTTTCTTAATTTTTGCAATCTAGCATCTGACAAAGGTCTAATATCCAGAATCTACAAGAAACTTAAGTGAATTTACAAGAAAAAAAACATCAAAAAGTAGGTAAAGGGCATAAACAGACACTTCTCAAAAGAAGACATTTATGCAACCAACAAACATGAAAAAAATCTCAACATCACTGCATTAGTGAAATGCAAATCAAAACCACAGTGAGATACCATCTCACGGCAGTCAGAATAGCTATTATTAAAAAGTCAAAAAACAACAGATGCTGGTGAGGCCGTGGAGGATAGGAATGCTTTTACACTGTTGGTGGGAATATAAATTAGTTCAACCATTGTGGAAGACGGTATGGCTATTCCTCAAAGACCTAGAACCAGAAATACAATTTGACCCAGCAACCTCATTACAGGGTATATACCCAAAGGAATATAAATCATTCTATTATAAAGATACATGCACATACACATTCATTGCAGCACTATTCACAATAGCAAAGAGATGAAATCAACCCAAATGTCCATCAGTGATAGACTGGGTAAAGAAAATGTGGTACATATACACCATGGAATACTATGCAGCCATAAAAAAATAAGATCATGTCCTTTGCAGGGACATGGATGGAGCTGGAAGCCATTATCCTCAGCAAACTAACACAGGAACAGAAAACCAAACATTGCATGTTCTCACTTGTAAGTGGGAGCTGAACAATGAGAACACATGGACACAGGAAGGGGAACAGTGCACACTGGGACCTTTTTGAGAGAGAGCATCAGGATAAGGAACTAATGCATGTGGGGCTTACACAGGAGCTGGTCAGAACTGGGCAACTCTCCCTGTAGGCTCCTGGGAGAGTCACCAGCCCATTCTCCTTCGTTACAGACCCTCTCATAGAGGGTCTTCCCTAACCCATCTTCCTACCCGATAAACCTTCACAAAAATCACTTCTGAAACACTGAAGACCTGACTGACTTCTCAGAGCATGTTGGTAAACAAACAAATCAATGTAACTATTTTCATGACTAAACTGAAGGAACACAAGGACTAAAGAACATGACCCAAAATACCGGCCGTAACTGCTTTACCAAAGATATGTTTTAAAATCTTCCTTTGCACACTCTCTCTGCTCCCAAACCCCTGCTCACACCTCATTAGACGGTGAGAACAGCCAGCAAAAACGGCTTCTCACTTTTTCTCCATCAGAAGCTTAGCAGTCTGCCTAGGCAACATAACATGAGCCATCTTTACAAAAACAAACGAACAAACAATTAGCTGGGTGTGGTGGCTCAAGCCTGTGGTCCCAGCTACTCAGGGGGCTGAGGCGGGAGGATTGCTTCAGCCCAGCAGGTCGAAGCTGCAGTGAGCTATGATCCTAGCCACCTGATGTCTGGTGAGAAACAGAATGAGCATGGGGCTGACTGGTAAAGGGAGGATCCCCTGCAAAGCTGCCACATGGGAGGACATGCTAGTGACATCTCGGTACAGCAAGGACCATGGCCCACCTGAGACAGAGTGGGTGGCTGGACACCTGGCCATCCCCTGCCGGGGACTAATGTGTACACAGATGCCTGCTTACAAGGACCAGTGCGGCACCTTAGCCCCCACCCCCAAAAAAGGGATTTGTGATCCCAATAATATTTATCCTCAATGTTTTTTGTTCTTTCTTAAAATACCTTGTTCTAAATCCTGAATATTGGTGTCCACTGTGAACGAACCAGGGCCAGTGATTAAGGAGTGAGAAGAAGCAAGGTCCACTGTGCTTATGCCCGGGTTTGTTTACCAGATCCCCTTAGCTACTCGGCAAACCTGCAGATTTTGCAATCCCATATTAAGAGGTTTGAATGAAGTCTTTATATGCAATTCAATCACTGCAGCCTTGGATCTAGTCCATGGGCCTGGATATTTATTTTCACATCTTGACCTGAGGTTGGCTCATGTTAGTGGCTGTGTCTGTGATCCGTACTCAGGGCCTTCCTCTGTGTAACTTATCACACCCTGTGACGAAGCAAAGAGGCAGAGCGGGTACCAACATTTGCATGAAAACCAAAACTCAGTCTCACACAGAGGCCTTTACACAAAACCCAGGCCCCTGCATCTTAACAAAAGACGTCCATCTCCCAGCAAATGGTATAAGGAAAGAAGGCCCCTCCCTGAGTGTCCCAGCAGCCTGGGTTGGGGTGGGGATTCAGCTGCATCCCGGGATCGCTCTTGAAGACCCTGCTCCCACTAGGGCCTGCCCTGAATACGAGAAGGAACGCACTCACCAGGGTGTCTGCCACCCTTGCCAACCAGCCAACTCCCTCCCCTCTCTCTCCTTCTTTGCTTGTTTTTTGTCCAGTTGGGCATTTGCTGCCAGCCTTTTTCTGTTAACGTGCCCCTGTTTTAGGGTAAATTTAATGGTCACAGATCAGCCTCTGGAGAGTGGGTTTCTTTGCTGTGGGTGCACAGACACCCTCCTGGGAGCAGGAGGTACAGCAGGAGGCTGTGTGCCAGCCTGGCCCCTGCTCATACTTCATTAGACGGTGAGAATGGCCAGAAAAGATAGCTTCTCACTTTTTTTCCATCAGAAGCTTAGCAGTCAGCGTGGGCAATATAACATGAGCCATCTTTACATAAACAAAGAATTAGCAGGGCATGGTGTTATCAGCCTATGGTCCCAGCTACTCAGGAGGCTGAGGCAGGAGGACTGCTTGAGCCCTGGAGGTTGAGACTGCAGTGAGCTATTTTCACACCACTGCACTCCAGCCTGGGCGACAGAGCAAGACCCTGTCTCTTGAAAAAAAATTAATATTTTTTTTAAAAAAGAAGCATATCAGTGACAAAGTAACTTATGGACTGGTGGCAGGAGGAGCCTAGTAGCAAAGACTGGCCATCCAGGCTCCCGGCATAAAGAGACACACCGTCAGCATTGCAAATGTAGTATCAAAAATACATTTATTCTCCCTCTAAGCAATCTTACCCACTCATGGCCTTATTTGCTATCCACATATTGAGAACTCCCAAATGTGTGACCACTGGTCACATCTGAACACTGGGCTCCAGACCTGCAGACACCTGCATGCACTGGATGCTTTGCTGTCTGTCCCACGGGGCCTCAGACTCACCATAGCCCTTCCCTGCCCAAAGGATCCCCTGACACCTTTCTGCAGGATCCCAACATTAGGAGCCCGAGCTGAGGCCTCCCATGACCTCTACCCTCACCTCTATATCCAGTCTGTCACCAAGCCTTGTAAATGGGTGGGCATCTGAGGAAAGCCCACCAGGCCCAGGTTTCCTGCCCCGCACCCCAAAGGGCCTCCTGGTCTTCCCCTGCCATCCTCACTCTGACCTGCCTTTTCCTTGTCTACCCTGCAGCCTTCAGGGTCGTCAAGTGCAGTCCTGGTCAGACTCACTCCCTCCTGGGTCCTGTGTTTCTTATGACTTGGCCTGCTGCCCTCCCTCACCAGCCTGAGACCCTCAACTGGCCTTTATACCCAGCCGAGATAGCCATGCATCCACCCTCTCAGTCTGAAAGGACTCTCGTTCCTGGACTTCTGCACACCAATGAGTTCACACCTACTCGGCCTTCAGACTTCAGCTCAAAGGACACCTCCTGGGGTAGAAGCTCCTCTTGGCCCTGTCCTCCCCCAACCCCAAATCTGACTCCATTTAGTACCTTCACCAATACCACTCTCAGGTGCTTCTAGCACACTATTCCTCCAAAGCATCTACCAAGTTTGCAGTTAGATGTTTAATGTTCAGCTGATTTGATTACTGTCTCTCCCACCAGCTGCCTTCTACTACACAATTTTGCCCAACTCTGTATCCCTAATCCACAAAAAATTTGTGAGGTACAGCACATATATTCTGTGCTCAGTAAGTGTTTGTTAAATAAACACATGCATGAATGGCAGAAAGATGGTGTAGAAAGATCTCAAGACCTGCTGGATTTTAAGTCATCATTTTAGGTTAATATCATCTTAGGTTTGAGTCAATGTGGAAAAAAAAAGATACTAAAAATATTCCACAGATTAGAAAGCAAAAGGAATGGGTGTATGGCGTGTTATTTTCATTGTCATGATTTGTTCTAGCTGACTTTTGTTTTTTTCCCTGGGGAAGGCTTGTGTTGCGGTGGTGTTGCCCAGGGTTGGCCCATGTGTATGGCGGGGAAGGATGGACTACCCACCCCCAGGAGCTTGGGGGAGGCATTTTCATTTCTGTGCATTCCCCCCTGCTCCTCTAGAGTGTAGGTACAGTGTGGGAGTTACAAATAATCTATAAAATGCCATTAAATGTGTCCTTTCAGTATTCAGAAAGTCCAAAAGGAAAGAGAAACCAGTTGAATTTCATGGCCCTGAGACACTCGTGGGCTTCTATGACTTTGCATAATACTGGCTGATAGTAGGTACAGCCCATCCCAACTCGTGGCCTAACACGATTTTTTGACTTTATGATGGTGTGAATGCAATACGCATGTAGCACTCAAAGCACTCAAATCGTGCTTTGAGTATCTATGAAAAATTCTGTGTTTCACCTTCAGTACAATTTCAATAAATTACATGAGATAGGCAATACTTTTTTCTAAAACAGGCTTTGTGTTAGCTGATGTTGCAAAGCCATGGGCTAATGCAAGTGTTCTGAGTGTGCTTAAGACAGCCTGGGCTAACCTGTGATGTTCAGTGCGGTGGGCACGTTAAATGCACTGTCAATGATACTTCCAACTGACCATGGGTTTGTTGGGACATAACCCCATTGTAAGTCAAGGTGCATCTGACAGCTCGGCCGTGCCTCACAAAGTCATATTTCAGAAATGTTCAGTGGACCGAAAGTGCACAGATGCTGGGCATTCACTGCACAAACATGATCATCATTCTCCTGCACTCCAGCCTTTCACCTCTTCCTCCCAAGAGCCATTAGGCACATTTTACAAACTTGTAAATGATTGAGTCCATGTTCTCTGATCTTTTGGCTGCCCTAGGCAAATTCCTGATGAAAAGCTGGGGCATCCTTGACGGGCTCTTGAGACTGGATTGAATCAGAGCCACTTCCAGAGCGTGGCCTGCTCCAGGAAGTCTCCCCACACTGCCCCCTTAGAGTTAAACAGGAATGTGATGGGATCAAGGGAGGAATTCTCAAGGGGTCACGTAAAAGTTGTATAGTGTGGAAGAGATGCAAGCAATTCCGTTGGGGATTGCTTTGGGCTATGCTAAGACCACTTAAAACAAATAGGGAGTCTTCGCACATGACAGCCAGTCTGCAGGCAGCAGCTCCCGCCCTCAAAGTCAGAGCGTCCCAGGCTTCTCTGTCTCCTGTGCCGTCACCCTGATAGCCATTCTCATCCTCATGAACAAGCCGGCCCCACCCTGCCGTCAGTGCTGAACCCCTCCACTCCCCCATTCCGGGAGGCAAGGCAGGGAGGAAGGGAAAAAGCACATGCCACGAGCCTCCACTCCCCTTTGAAGGAGCTTCCCCATCCCCCTCCAACTGACCACCGCCACATAACATGGCCACATGGCCACCTGTCAGCAAGGCCAGCTGAGAAATGGAGTCTTTTCCACTGAGCTCATTGTCACTCACAATGAGATTGAAGTTCTGTTAAGAGGAGGATGTTAGATGAACACAGTTCTTGCCTCTCAAGTCAACACAAAGGTACATATATGCATGGACACACACACACACGACACACACATACACACACATGCACACACATATACACATACAACACACACATACACATGAATACACACATATATAAACACACCACACACATACACACTAACACACATATATACACACACGACATATACACATATGTACATGTAAGAATATACACATACACACAGATACAAATACACATACACACAGAGATACACACACATACAGACACACACAGATACACACAGACACGCACACATACACACATGTACACACACATACATACATTCAACACAGCATCTGGCATCAACTCAGTGGTCCAAGTTAGGATTCGGATGAGTCCATAATTGCGCATCTGATCTTCAAATGAATCTATAGCCCTCCACCTATTTCAAAAGGCCAAACTTCATGATTCTGTGCTAATTTCAGTCAATTATGTTGCAAATAGAACCTCTCAGTGATTTGCATGATCAGAGGACATTCCATTTAGTCAAGGTTCCATGTGTTATTCTTAAGAGCTTTAAGAGCAACCCTCAAAACAAATATGAAAAATAAAAGCATCCAACAGGAATTGTGCTTGGTGTGACTAAATGATCCATTGAAAGCTATGAATACCACAGCTCAAGAACACGTGATAAGCATGAAAGCATTTCCCTATGACTGTGCCTAAAGCTACTGCTGCCCTTAGGAGGGCAACGGGGTGCACCAGAGAACAACAGGCCACTGTCAGAGCAGAGCTGGGTTCAGATCCTGCCTCTGCCCCTCAGTAACTCCACAGCGCAGCTGAATCACTGTTTCTGTATGTGCAGAATGTGGACGGCGCATAAGGACAGAGGTTGTGTATATAAAGAAAAGGTTCAGCTAATGTAAATAGTGTTTTTTTAATGCCATTGGAAAATTCGGTTTTCTATCCTTGTTCATACTAGATTAATTAATCAACTGGAAAAAATTAAAGCATAGCACGTTACCCTGCAGCTGGGGAAAAGCACCACATGAAAGAGGGACATGTTTTAAGGGTTTTGGATACAGACTATTTAGCCACAATACTAGCAATGCAATGTGGAGGGTTGTATATTATTGTGAAGAAAGAGAGATAATTATTTCTCAAAGTGAGAATGGTAAGTGTTTCATTTTCCCAGGGACTACTTCGGAGAAACCAATGGGAAGGAATTCCATTCTGTTTTCCCTAGTCCCTAGACAGGCAGCCTGTCTTGGATTAACACCACTGTGCCTCCGCGCAGGTCTGGGTGGAGGAGCTGAGCTGGAATTCCCGGGGCTGCTGTCTGGAACACAGAGCCTGAGGAGCCATCCGGGCCATTTCCTGGCCTGGACACTGAGCCAAGTAGCAGGAGGTAGAAGGAGGTGAAAGCAAAACCCAGCCCCAAGGCTGTGTCCCTTTTCAAAACTGCCCACCTCATGTTGATTCTTTCTTGCAGGTCATACTAAGGACCTGCCAGGATTTGGAACTTGATTCGGAACCACTGTCATCCCGACTCTTCATTTTAAAAAGTCATTCTCCTTGAAAATAAATGAGTAAAACATAAAAACAAATTCATTCTTCAAAAGAGCTTATAAAATCAAAACCCTGGGGGTGGTTTTGGATACAGGTTTCCAGCTTCTAAGAACACAGAGTGTCTTACACTTTCCCAAGTTTCCCTTCCTCACAGGGGACCCCAGGCCTGAAATGATCTCTTTTCCCATTTAACTAATGCTTTCCTTGCTTCTTGGGGAGTCGTTTCTCAGTGCCTGCCAAACTCTGCAGTAGGAGCCAGGGGCAGTAAGCCCTTCTCACACTGCAAGAACACACAAGGACAAAGGATGCTGGTCGGAGAAACGCATTTATTTTTATAGTATCACTTCCTCACTCCCCCAAATGATAACTGTTTGGATTACTTATTATGAACTTGGAGGGGGGAGAAACCTCAAATCTAACTTGGTTTTCACTATTTGTACCACTATTTGTTTATCTTTCATTCATTACTGAGCTTGGGAAATCATAAAAAGAATCTGGCCATTCATTCCACTCTGTGTCTAGAAGTTTTAATCTGCTGCCTTTCGGCTGCAATCCTTCTTTCTCAGCTACTTGCATATTGAGATAGAAAGGACCCATAAGGCTTCTGTTTCTCTGTAAATACTCTAAAATGCAGAGGGGAAGCCACTAAGTAAAACACACAGAAAATCATTCTGCAAATATGACAGCCATTTAGCCACAGAGCAGGCTGGCCTCTGCGGAGGTTGGGGCCGTCCATGCTTGACCGGAGAGGACCAGAGACTGATGGGAATCCTGGTCCAAGGAGGCTGAGGGAGCAGGACCTTGTTGTGGTTCAAATGCGACTCCATTCGTCTCCTAGAACATGCTGAGTAGACCTTGAGGGCAGGGGAACAGTGAGGAGGCTGACCTGGGCCCAGGAAGGAGAAGGTGAAGGCAGGCAGGAGGTGGAGAAACCATCCCCAGGGCTTTCACAGCTCCCAGGAATGCAGCCGAGTTTGGGAGCACAGGAAATTAAGCACCAGGCCTGTGGTCAACTGGGCCAGCCCCGGAAACTCAGGCCAGGGTGGCTGCAATCCCACGCTGGCTTGGGGCAGGTGTGTCCCGCATCTGTCCCGCCTGCTGGGGCTCCTGCCAGCCATATCCTGTTCCCACAGGGAGCACGCAGTGGGTCAGCACCCTCGTGCTCCAGGCACTGCGTCTCCCCTCCAGTGCCAGCAGGGAGCCCTCCTAGATATCTTGGCAGCATCATAGCATCATGTCCCACCTTCGCAACTTATCTGCAATTTATCCTTTCTACCCAACCCAAGTCACCAGCTCCTTCAAAGGGTGTCTGAAATGTCCCAGCTCTTTCCATGTCCACAGCTGCCTGCCCATCTCAGGGCCTCACTTCATCAGGCCTGGAGGGCAGCCTGAGTGGTGAAGGAACGCGGGCCTCACAGAGATCGCAGCAAACAGAAAGCAGCGCCATTTACCAAGTGTCACTGTGTGCCAGCCATGGCCGGGGCTACTCCCAACCCATTCACAGAGAATGAAACAAGACCACTGCATCCTTCTCCAGGCCACAGCAATGTGTCATGTCACGTGTCACGTTCAGGCTGGGTAGAAGCTTCACGAAGAAAGCCTGAGCTCTTCAGAAGGAGGTGCCAGGCCCTTCACATCTGACCTGCTTCCTCCAAGCCAGGCAGGACCCTCATTTAGATGCCACTAGTGGTAAATTTGGAATTTCCCCAATCAACCTTTGCAAAACAAGCTTGTGTGCCGTGCTGTGTTTTGAAAAGCAAAATGGAGACAGGGTAGGCTTTTGTGATCATGCATGCACATGGCCTGCAAAACACTCTCAGTTACGGAGTGCTGCTGGGTTCCAAGAACCCAGGTGTGGCATACACAGGGCTCTAACCGCAAGAGAAGAGGAACTTTGGAAGGAGGGCCGTCTGTGTGTCTGTGTGTGTGTTGTCCTGGCAAAGCTTCTTGTTTTCACATGAGGGTTTTACTCATGCTTGGACTATTTGGAATTTGACATTTAATTAAAAGTTGCTATTTGGGCAATCCTAAAGATAGAAAATCAAACACATGCAAAAACTGCAATAATTACATATGTGATCTCATTTTAAGTACAAAGTGTTGGTGCTATTCTTATAAATTTTTCTGCACATTCCTTGCAGTTGAACATGGGCTCTATCCCGGGAACTGCGGAGGAACAGAAGCTGCTGGCTGAGGAATCACCTGACCCAGGTCTATCCTGACTCTCCTTCAAAGCATGCATTTCGAATAAGCATCTGAGCTTCTGAGGGCTGGCTGCATCTGTCAACAGGGAGGGCAGGCAAACGTCACTGCATTTCCTACCTGCAGAACTACTGTCATTGGCCATGGAAACTTTGGATGTAGAAACACTTTCAGTCCCAATTTTATTTCTCCACTTCCAGTTCCTCCTCAGCCAAAGGCAGACCTGCAGACAGTCCACCCATCCAACAAAGACCTTGAGACCCATCAGGAGTGAAGATTTAGGCACCCCCCACCCCCGCCGCAAGTGTTTGTGAAGAAGGATAAAAAGTAAAATAAAACTGGGAAATGGCCAGGTGCTCACGCCTGTAGTCCCAGCACTTTGGGAGACCGAGGTAGGTGGATCATGAGGTCAGGAGTTCAAGACCAGCAGGGTGAAACCCCATCTCTACTAAAAATACAAAACATTAGCCAGGCGTGTGGCGGGCACCTGTGGTCCCAGCTGCTTGGGAGGCTGAGGCAGGAGAATCGCTTGAACCCAGGAGGTGGAGGTTGCAGTGAGCCAAGATCATGCCATTGCACTCCAGCCCAGGTAACAGTGCAAGACCTTGTCTCAAAAGAAAACAAAAACAAAAACAAAAAAAACACCCTGGGAAATACAAGGTCAACAGTGAAGCAAGAGGAGAAAGTAAAACCTCAGTGGCCTGAGGCCTGTGTTCTAACACCTCTCAAGTGTCTGCAACATTCCCAAGCCCAGGAGAAGGCCCCCGATGGTCTAAACAGGTGCTCTATCTCTTGTAGACACACACACAAGGCACCCTCTGTTGTGTGTGGTGCTGAGGTGTTAGAGTCAGCCAGGAGAACAAGGAACTCTCAGGCCCAGGCACATGCACCCCACACCCCCAGGAGCTCAGAGCAGTGAGGCAGACATTCACCACACAGAAAAGCACGGAGACCCGTCGTGCTAGCAGAGAGCCTTCTTTCCTGCACCATCTCCAGCTAAAACACAGCACAGTAAAATTGATGGAGACAATGACAACCTGGGACAGGAGAAAATGGATGAATTATGTCCTGGAAACTTTGCATAAGACGGCAGGAAATTGGAAGGTATATTTCAAAAAGATTGTCACCAAAAAAGTGTTCAAATGTAAATGCCTCTATTAGAAAGGGTTAAAATCTCCACCATCCAAAAAAATCACTTTCCTGGAAGAGTCCACTCATTATTCTGGATAATTGGCATTGTATTTGGCAATTCCTCCCTTTTTTCTACAATGAGGCAAAACTGAAAAATTCTAACTATGATTTTTCTTTGTACCTCAAAATCTGCTTGTCAGTCTTCAGATTTTTGGGAGTTGATTTAGGTTCCAGTCCCCAAGATAGGCTAGAACCAATGTTTATTGAATCTTTACTGTGAGCCTAGACTGTGCGAAATATGTTATAGCAACTGTCTCACTCAGAACTCGGAGCTCCTCAGCGAGGCGGGTGCTGGTATGAGGCCCAGGAGACGGACGAGGAAACTGAAGCCTGAGGAGGTGGATTAAGCAATGCAAAGCAGAGCAAGAACCATGGCAGGCTCCAAAGCTGTGTCCCCTCTGGCTCCCGAACCCAAGTATCCAACTGCTGTGAAGGTGGGAAGGAGGGGAGACCAGCACAGAGGGCCCAGGCAACTTAACAACAAATTGGCTCTCACAAGAAAGTCAGGTTGGCTATATGACCAAATCCCAGGCAACTCCTCTCTCAGCCAGCACTCAGACATTCATTAGGGCCCTGTTAACAGCAGTCCTTGGTCCCCCATCTGATTCTAGCAACAGCTTTGGGTCCCTTCAGCAAAGACAACACTGTGCAGAAGAGGGGACTCCTCTCACTGGGTTCTGAAATGGGAAAACAGAGAGCAAGGGGAGGCAAAAGGCACTCATGCTTAGCCACGATCCATGTCTTACTTCATCATAGGTCTCCTGTTAAATCATCTTTTTCTGACATAAATTTAAGGGATACTAGCGCAGATTTGTTACATGGATATACTGCACAGTGGTGAAGTCCAGGCTTTTAGGGGACCCATCACCCTAACAGTGAAGGTTGTACTTACTAAGTAATTTCTCATCCCTCACTCCAACCTCCCATCCTTCCCCATCTGCAGTGTCTAATGTGTACGTGCATGTGTACACACTAGTGAGCACCCACTTATGAGTGAGAACACTTGGTATTTGACTGACTTGCTTCACTTAAGCTAATGGCCTCCAGTTCTATCTATGTTGCTGCAAAAAACACGATTTCCTTCTTTTTATGGCTGAATAGTATTCCATTGTGTGTATGTACCACGCTCTCTTTGTCCAATCACTTGTTGATGGACACACTTAAGTTGACTCCGTACATTTGTGGTGTGAAGAGTGTTATGATAAACACACAAGTGCAGGTGTCTTTCTGACATAATGATTTATTTTCCTTTGGTAGATACTCAGTAGTGGGGCTGCTGGATCAAATGGTAGTTCTATTTTTAGTTCTTTGAGAAATCTGTCTACTGTTTTCCATAGAGGTTGTACAATTTTCATTCCAACCACTTGTTAGCTGAGAGCTGTCGGAGGTAGGAGTAGCCTCAGTGTTTCGGCAGGCATCTGTCAGAGACCCCCTGAAAAGGGGCTTAGCCACCACTGTCAGCTCCTGCATGCCCCAGCACCATCCCCTGCAGCCGTTCACTGCCACCCTGGGCCCTGGACCCCTCACGGGGAGAAAACACAGAAATCACAGGAACCCTCACAAATGCCACGCACAACCATCCCAACTCCTCCAAGAGCAGGCAATGCTCAGCCTGAGAAGCTGGCCCTGGAGGAATTTAAGTGTGGGCTTTCAGCTATTTCTAGTTTTTATTTGTTTCTGGAAAGGAGGATGAAAAAGAAAGGGAGGAGTTGAGAGGGGGACACTGAAAGGCCTCCTTTCTATTGTTCCTCATCATTCAAAACTCATTATTGCCTCCTAGACTAATAATCCTGCCAGGAGTCCCCGGAGGGCATCCAAGGGCGCCCCAGATCTGGCCTTGGGGCTCTCAGCAACCACCCAGGCTCCTCTGTCTGCCCCAGGGGCACTTGCTTCTCACCTTGATTTCTCTCTACTGATCCGAGTAGAAGCAAGCTGAGCTGCTGACATTTATCAATCTTACTTAGACAGAGGGGCCCAAGGAACACCACAGGAGTTAAAGGGAGGTGAAGGCAGGGGGGAGTCCCAACTGGGTATGAGGTCTTTTGTGCTCTCACAACCCTGGGGCAATGCAGAGTGCAACAGTGGCCAGCACTGTCGGGGAAGACAGGACCATTAGCATTAAGTTATTCACAGAGAAGCTGGATGGCTTCACATCACCATCTGGATTCACATCACCATTCAGGCAAGACAGAGTAGAGACAAGAGTGCCAGCCTCCGAGACTTCTGGTGCCATGCTGTCCCCACACCCCACATGCTGCTGTGGCTGGGAAGGTTTCCTCCTTCAGTATGTGAGTAGTATTTCTATGTCTGGGGCTATGCTAGTACTGTTATGCCCAGACCGTTTATTCCCCGAAGAAGACCACCAGAGTCCAGAGTCAAAGCTAAGCAGCAAGGATCTTTATTACAGGTTCGAACCTGGAGCTCTCACTTGCTCGCGAAACGAGACGGGCAGGAGAGCTCCCCTACTGAGCTCCGAACAATGTTATATAGTCTAAGGAAAGTAGGCATAGAATCATTATACAAATTAGAGGTATGATTGGCTGGAGTTTGAACAAAGCGATTTGGCAAACTATGATTGGTTCCCGCCATTTCTGATATTTCAGTACAACCCTTGAGGTGGAAGAGCAGTTTTACACAAAGGCAGTTAATTATATTGCATCAGGTTGCACGACCAGTTTATGGCTATCTTGCTTAAACACACCTTGTGACCTGGCTATCTTACTTAAACATTCCTTGTGACCTGGCCTCAGAAAGAGAAACATGTACTTACAGAACTTACGAAACCTCTGGTACGTGCAAAGATTAGAGAGCAGAACAAGGGTGTAGCGGGTGGGGGGCGGGTACACATCTATCTTTGTGTCCTTTCATTTCTCCCTTCTCATAAGTAACTGGATGTCCAATCTTGGATTTCCAGAGTCTTATAATATAGCCTCACTTTCTGGGTGCAGGAGAGGCTGGTGATGGCTACGGAGGACCATTAGTTGGATGGTATCAAACCTTTCTCTGACAAATTGTAAAATTTTATTTACCACACAGGGGCCTATAGTGAATAGAAGTAGTAAAGACATTAGGGGGCCTAAAAGGGGTGCCAGAAGGGAAAACATTGAAGAGCTCCACCAATTGTTAGCGGCTGTAGTGAATTGTTGCTTTTTCATTTCTAAGCTTAGTTCGTGTAGGCGTTGGACTCTTTCCTCAACTAACCCTGACTCATTTATATAGAAACAGCATTCTTCTTTGAGGAACATACAGGTACCTCCTTTCTCAGCCGTGAGTAAGTCTAAGGCTCTGCGGTTTTGAAGGGTGACCTGTGCTAGGGAGGTGAGCTGCCGCTGAAGGGAGGCTAGGGAATAGGCGGAGTCTTCCATAGCAACAGAGAATTGTTGTAACAGCTTGTCGTTTTCTATCATGGAGTGTTGTAGGGCCCCTCCTGCTAACCCCGCTGCGACGACAGAGGTGGTTAAGGATATTCCGGCAATTAGTGGTAGAAAAACTGCTCGTCTATGTCGCGCAGTTTTAGTTGGGGCGGTCCCTGCCCAGCCTATGAACTCTGCCGGGGTTAGCAGTGTCAGTCGGGGAACTAGGGTAACAGGGATACACAACTGTCCGTCAGAGATGCTTTTGGACAGAGTTTTTAACAGAGTCATATTACACCAGAAGAACACACCAGGGGGAGCATATATGGGACTATTAGGGTATGTAGCCGATTGGTTGCAGAGGCTGTTGCTAAATGCCGAATAACAATAGGGGTATTTCTCTTGGTATGGGTCACGGTACAGGGCTACATCGGGTATCGTGACTATCGATGAGTTAAAACCTGTATAGTTTGTGGGAGGGGAGGATAGAGGAACAGCCGTTAATGGTGGTCTTCCTAGGGTTGCACACATAAAGCAAGAGGACAGGTCGCCTAAACCAGTGAGGTTGGCGAATGCTAGCCCTTCCCGTAATAGAGTTAGCCAGGAGAAGGGCTGCAAGTCTTGTGATAGCTTGGTTTCTTGCCTGTGGATTTGTGTGTGGATTAAGGGTTGAATCTGGACTAGACTTCTCCACAGATATAAATGGCTACTGGGCCAGGTACTAGTTGATGAGTAATATACTCCCCCATGTTGTGGGGTTGTCCACCGAGAGTCCCATGGGTCTCTAATTATCCAAGTGTAAGTGACGGGAGACTCAGTTTTGTAAAAATACCACCCTTGTCGTTCTCTCCAGTATCGGACAGAGTGCGTCTTACAGTAGCTATATGGGCAACCTGCACTCTGGTGCCACCAATAATTTTTACAATTATATTCAGTTTGATCATATTCAAAACAGATCATGGGTGTTGCTGGTTGGGCAATCTGGAACCTAGTGAAATTGAGGTAAACTATAGTATTACACCCTGAGGGGGGGCAGTCTGCGCTAGCTAGCAGTTTACCCGCTTGGGGGGTTTCCCCGGGGTGAGTTTTGTTCTCATAGAGCCAGAACCTCCAGACATAGGGATTAGACGGCGCAGCAGTGAGGAGAGTCAGATGCATAAGGCATAAAAGCATAGGTAAGCTAGACATGGTTACGGCTATGGGGATGACGGCGCAGGGTTAGCTTTAAGGGATTGTTCTTAGCTTTGTCTACAGTCCATGTAACCGGTGCTCCAGACGGCTCGAGAAGGTCGGATGTTGGGTCCACTGGTTTGACGTGTGTGTAGTGGATCCACGAAGCGATGCCTTCTACTTTGAGAGCGGTGGGAGTAGTCAGGAGTACTTGCAGTGGTCCTTTCCACCTGGGTTGAAGAGTTTCTTGCCGGTGGCGCTTGACTAGGACCCAGTCTCCCGGCTGGAACGGATGAGGCGTCGGCGGAGGTCCTGCCTTGTACAGTTCTCGTAGTCTGGGCCAAATTTCCTGGTGAATTTTCTGTAAGGCTTGTAAGGAGAACAGGAGCTCAGAGACATTTTCAGTTTCAGGTTTGAGTAAGTCATCTTTTAGACTGGGGACCAGGGGTGGGGGTCTGCCATACATGATTTCATATGGTGTGAGGCCTAGTCTGTAAGGGGTATTTCGGGCCCGGAACAGAGCGTAGGGGAGAAGTACTACCCAATTAGCGCCAGTCTCCATGGTCAATTTAGTTAAGGTCTCCTTCAGAGTCCGATTCATCCTTTCTACCTGTCCTGAGCTTTGGGGCCTATAAGCACAATGTAATTTCCAATTTGCCCCCAGAATGGAAGCCAAATCCTGACTTACCTTAGCAACGAAGGCTGGTCCATTGTCTGACCCTATTTGGACGGGAAAGCCATACCTGGGGAGGATTTCTTCCAAAATTTTCTTTGCTACAACCTGAGCAGTTTCTCTCTTAGTTGGGAACGCTTCTGTCCATCCTGAAAAAGTATCTACAAAGACAAGTAAGTACTGATACCCATATTTTCCAGGCTTTATCTCAGTAAAGTCTATTTCCCAATAGATACCAGGCCTAGTTCCTCTACACCTAATTCCTGTGGTGGTCTGGGTTTGGGGGCAAGCGTTGTTTAGTTGGCAGGCTTTGCAATTTGTTGTGACATCGCTGGCCAGTTCAGCTATGCGCCTGATTCTAAACTTGGCGTGCCTGATTAAGTCCATCATTCGCCGGGCACCCAGGTGGGTTGTCCGGTGGATGTGTTCCAACACCTGCCGTCCTAATTTTTCTGGTAGGATGGTTTGGTCATTTATATCAGTCCACCACCCATTTTTAACCTGTTTTAGTGGAAGCGTGTTCATCCATTCGCGATCCTGTTCGGTATAGTCGGGAAAACATGGCAAATTTCGCGGGCCAGGATCGGGGAGCTGGAGCGCGAGGAGCTGACTGGGAGCTTTTGCTATGCTCCTTGCGGTTTGGTCGGCTAAGAAGTTGCCTCGAGCAATTGGCGTAGTTGGTTTCTGATGCCCAGGGCAATGTACAATAGCCAATTTCTTTGGTTTCCACAAAGCAGTTAATAGAGCTAGGATCTCTTGCTTGTTTTTTATTTCTTTGCCTTCGGCTGTTAATAGTCCCCTTTCTCTGTAGATGGCCCCATGTATGTGCGCAGTAGCGAAAGCATAGCGGCTATCCGTGTATACTGTTAGTTTTTTCTCTGCCCCTAGGGTGAGGGCCTGTGTAAGGGCTATCAGTTCGGCTCTTTGGGCCGATGTCCCTGGAGGCAAGGGTTCCGCCCAGATTACCTCAGTCTCTGACGTTACAGCCGCTCCTGCATACCGCTGGCCTTGGTGGACATAGCTGCTGCCATCAGTGAACCAGGTGAGTTCTGTGTCGGGGAGCGGACGATCTTGCAGGTCCTCCCGCACCCCATGCACCTGAGCCAGTATCTCAGTGCACTCATGGGACGGGGCGTCCAAGTCTGGATTTGGCAGCAGTGAAGCAGGGTTTAAAGAGGTTGGGGGCAGAAAAGTTATTCTGAGGGGGTTTAACAGCAGTCCTTGATAGTGGGTGAGCCGGGCGTTACTCATCCATCGGTCCGGCGGCTGCCGGAGGACGCCTTCAATGGCATGCGGGGTTATAACGCGCAACTCTTGCCCCATGATAAGTTTATCAGCGTCTCGGACCATTAGGGCGGTCGCCACAATTATCCGGAGGCAGGGTGGCCAGCCAGCAGCCACTGAATCTAATTTTTTTGACAAATAGGCAACTGGCCTCTGCCAGGGGCCTAGGTACTGTGTTAACACGGCTTTTGCAACACCCTTACTTTCATCCACGTATAAGTGGAAGGGTTTGGAGACATCAGGGAGCCCCAGCGCGGGGGCTGATAACAAGGCAGTTTTGATTTGCTGAAAGGCCAGCTCAGCCTCTTCCGTCCAATTGAAGGGCTGCCGTTCCTTTGTTGCCTGGTATAGGGGCTTGGCTAACTCAGCAAATCCGGGTATCCATAACCTACAGAACCCTGCCGACCCCAGGAATTCTCTCACTTGCCGTGTTGACTGGGGTCTAGGGATGCGTAGGACTGTTTCCTTTCGGGCTTTGGTTAGCCAGCGTTGCCCCCCTTTTAATAGGTACCCCAGATAAGTTACCTCCGACTTGCAGATCTGAGCCTTTGTTGCTGAGGCTCGGTAGCCTAGCTCCCCCAGAGTCTTCAGGAGGTCCTCAGTCCCTCGAACACAAGTTTCTGGGGACCTGGCCGCTATTAAGAGATCATCAACATATTGCAAAAGAGTTATTTCAGGGTGTTGCCGCCGGTACTCACCCAGATCTTCATGAAGGGCTTCATCGAACAGAGTTGGCGAGTTCTTGAACCCTTGTGGCAGTCTGGTCCATGTTAGCTGACCGTTGATGCCCCTCTCAGGATCCGTCCATTGAAATGCAAAGAGTTCTTGACTTTTGGGAGCCAGAGGAAGGCTGAAGAAAGCGTCTTTTAGATCAAGAACGGTATACCACTGTTTTTTGGGATGTAAGGCACTCAGAAGGGTGTATGGATTGGGCACAGTGGGATGTATGTCCATGACCCTTTTATTAACTTCTCTTAAATCCTGTACTGGCCTGTAGTCCGTACTGTTGGGTTTACGAACAGGTAACAGTGGAGTATTCCAGGATGAGTGGCAAGCCCGTAGGACTCCCTGGTCTAGGAGTCGGCGGATATGGGGCGTAATTCCTTCTCTTGCCTCCAGGGGCATAGGATATTGCCGAACCCGAACGGGGTCCGTCCCTGGCTTAACTTCCACAAATATGGCAGGTCGATGTTTAGCTAGCCCCAAGCCCCCAGTTTCTGCCCACGCTTCAGGGAAACGCTGGAGCCAAGAGTCAATTCCCTGATCGGGGGGCTTTTGCTCTTGATGGAGTCGGTACTCATCTTCTAAGGTGACAGTCAGGATAGATATTGGCCTGTTTTGGGAATCAGTTATCTTGGGCCCTTCTGGCTCAAAGTGGATTTGGGCCCCCATCTTTGTCAGCAAGTCCCTCCCTAGTAGAGGGCAGGGGCTCTCTGGGATGACTAGGAAGGAATGGGAGACTTTTCCCGTTCCTAAGTCTACAGTCCTCTGGGTTGTCCAGGGGTATTTTTTGATGCCTGTGGCCCCGTGCACCCAGGATGTTTTCTTAGACATTTTTCCAATTGGTTTGGTTAGGACTGAGCGTTCCGCCCCAGTATCGACCAAGAAGCGAACTGGGGACCCCTCCACTTGCAAAGTTACCCTGGGTTCGGGGAGGGGGTCCGAACCCCGTCCTCCCTAGTCAGAGTCCTGGGTAACGAGTACGGAGGTAGGGTTAGCTGGTCTCCGTTTCTTTGGGCAGTCTTTAATCCAGTGGCCACGTTCCTTGCAATAAGCACACTGATCTTTTTCTAATCCTTGCCTAGGGCCTTGCTTTTTCTGCTTTCTGTTTTGGCCATTTCCTGCCTGGGGGAAAGCTGCTACTAAGACTTTGGTCATTTCTTTGGTTGCCTTGAACTGTTTTTCTTCTGGAGTATCCCTATTATTATAAACTCGCTGGGCCATCTGAAGGAGGTCCTGAATCTGCTTTCCCTCTAAACCTTCTAATTTCTGGAGTTTTCTTTTAATATCTGGTGTTGCCTGGTTTACAAAGGACATTACTACCGCTGCCTGATTTTCCGGTGCTTCCGGGTCCATAGGGGTAAACTGTCTGAAGGCTTCCATTAATCTCTCTAAATACACAGCGGGGCTTTCTGTCTTACCTTGTAACACAGAATATACTTTAGCCAAATTGGTGGGCTTGCGAGCTGCAGCCCGGAGACCCGCCATTAGAGTCTGGCGATAAATGAGCAGTCGTCCCCTACCTTCTGCCGTGTTGTAGTCCCATCTGGGCCGGGTCAAAGGGAAAGCCGCATTAATGAGGTCAGGATTTGCAGTTGGCTGGCCGTCATCTCCTGGAACCAGTTTTCTGGCCTCAACTTGGATTCTTTCCCGCTCCTCCGTTGTGAACAGGATTCGGAGGAGCTGTTGACAGTCATCCCAGGTCGGCTGGTGAGTAAACATGACACTGTCTAACAACGAGGTTAGATCTTTGGGATTATCTGAGAACCGAGCATTTTGGGACTTCCAATTGTATAAATCACTGGTGGAAAAAGGCCAATACATGAGACGGGAGAGCCCGGTATCATCGAGCGATCCTATTTCTCTGAGAGGCAGGGCTACAGTGGAGTCAGGGAGTCGGGAAGCTTGGTCCCGCTGTACGCGGCCTCGTGTTCGGCCGGCCGGCCCCCCCAGGTTACTTTCACTCTCGGCTGCTTCCGCTTCTCGGTTTCCCTCTACGGAAGCACCACCCTGGGGGACTGGGTCCTGCGGGATAAGGTGCTGATATGGTGGGGGAAATGTGGGTTCTAACGTTAGGGGGTCCTGGCTGTCCGGCAGCACAGGGGCCGAGGGAGCAGGGGGAGTCTTTTGTCTTGTAGGTCGCGTTACTAGGACTTTGCAGGGCTCAAGGATGAATGGAGTTATCCAGGGTGGTGGGTTTTCCACAAGATCCTGCCACACTAGAATATAAGGAATTTGATCAGGATGTCCTGACTGCCCTGGCAGGAAAATCTTAGTTTTTACCTTAGTAATAATAGAGAGACAGAAAGTTCCTTCAGAGGGCCACCCTACGCCGAAAGAGGGCCACTCCGAACGGCAGAAAGTAACTAGCTTTCCCTTCTTTAGTTCTACGCTTAAGTTACGCCCCCGAGCCTTCACATCCTTAAAATTGGTAACAAGGAGTGAGAGCGGCGTGCTCTGGTTGTTGCCCATCTTTGGACTGCTCCTACAAAGAGAAGGGGGGACGAAAATGAGTGTGAAGCAGAGGGGAGTATCCGACAGGTCTGGTCCTGGAGGGGGAAGAAAAGGTTTTATGTTTCGTTTTGGGCTTACACTTAACACTTAACAATAATGGACAGACAGTAATAACGATGAGCATTCGCGAGCGCGTGTCGGACTTCCGACCTGAGTCAGACGGGGCAACCAAGGATGGAGGCCCCCAGATGGGCACTGGGGAACGTCTCCCACCAGTCCCGAGTGGCTGTCTTCTAGCGCGTCCGCCAAGACCGTGCCACTTACAGAACAGACCAATACAGATTACAGATTACGGATTTCGCGAAATTTCAGGGAGACAGACAGAGACAAAGACAGAGACAGTGACAAAGCCGGCTTACCTACAGATTAAGATCCGTTGACTTGGGGGTCTGGTGGGCTTGGGGGAAATCCCGGACGAGCCCCCATTTGTTATGCCCAGACCGTTTATTCCCCGAAGAAGACCACCAGAGTCCAGAGTCAAAGCTAAGCAGCAAGGATCTTTATTACAGGTTCGAACCTGGAGCTCTCACTTGCTCGCGAAACGAGACGGGCAGGAGAGCTCCCCTACTGAGCTCCGAACAATGTTATATAGTCTAAGGAAAGTAGGCATAGAATCATTATACAAATTAGAGGTATGATTGGCTGGAGTTTGAACAAAGCGATTTGGCAAACTATGATTGGTTCCCGCCATTTCTGATATTTCAGTACAACCCTTGAGGTGGAAGAGCAGTTTTACACAAAGGCAGTTAATTATATTGCATCAGGTTGCACGACCAGTTTATGGCTATCTTGCTTAAACACACCTTGTGACCTGGCTATCTTACTTAAACATTCCTTGTGACCTGGCCTCAGAAAGAGAAACATGTACTTACAGAACTTACGAAACCTCTGGTACGTGCAAAGATTAGAGAGCAGAACAAGGGTGTAGCGGGTGGGGGGCGGGTACACATCTATCTTTGTGTCCTTTCAGTACTTGGACGGTCCTCAGCCCTTTCTCCCACACTGGTGCCTTTCTAACATTGGGCAACCCACAGTGATTTAACCTCAGAACCTCTCCAGCTGCAGTGGAGCCAACCTCAGAAACCCACCAGCCTAGGAGGAAACAGCAGAGTATTGTCTGGGCACACAGGGAGCCGTCGGTTCTCACCATAGATTTTATATTATTTATTCTTACAATCTAATAGTAATCTGCTCTGCTGGCCAGAGAGTTTGAGCTGCCCCAACAGATTTTCAACAAAAGTATTAGTAAAAGAGGGAACAAGCTTATTCTTTAATACTCTAGAAAGAAAACCAGGCACACTGAGTAGAAGTACGAAGTTCTACGTATTTTTTAGCAGTTGTAATGTTTATCATTTTTAGCTGCTTGAAAAGAGAATGTGATGTCTTGGCAGAGAGAAGCTTTCTCCAGAAGCACTGCCTTGCTTTGTCGTGAAGAGTAATCCTTCGTTCCTCAGCCTCCCATGCATTCCATTTGGGGAAGAGTGTGGAGGCTCTCCCACCCTGCCAGCACCAGAGCAGGGACAAAGACAGACAGGCAGCTATGGTTTCAGCCTCCTCCACCAGCCCAGGCCGGAGCATGAGCTGGCAAGATGCTCTGAAGTTTCCTTCAATGTTCTGTTCCACAATTTGGCAGTTGATGCTGACGTATAATGCGGCTGCCTCCCTCCCTGAGGTTTCTCCAACAGGAACACTGAGTTCCTGACTCCACGCTTCCCTCTGTTCTCTTCCTTCTGTTCTGAGCATCAGCTGTGGCTCTTCTAGTAAAAGGTACCTAAGGCGTTCATGAGTATATCTAGGGGTAAGCAGAGGTCACCTACCTTAAGCGCATGCAAGACTGATTAGCATCCAGTCTCCATGTTTTGTGCATGGCCAACACTCTCAGTAAGATTTCAGAGACTCACCCGAGGTGAGCGGCTCATATTCTCCTGCCTCTGGCTCCCATGAGTGTGAACTATTTAGTGATCAGTGCACAGTGTGACTCAGTCCTCTTAATTATTGACCATCAAAAAAAAAAAAAAAAAAAAAAACCCCAAAGACATATCCAGGTGAGGAGAGGAGGAAGTCGTATCATACCATAAAGCTCTGCCCAAGACAGACCTGTTTCCAAGCCAGCAGACACAGCTGCACCCAGGCCATAGCTCCTCTGAATACGCCAGCCCCTCTCCTCTGCCTTCTCGCCTCTCCCCACCATTGGCAAAGTGTTGTTCATCCCCAGTGCAAAGCAGTTTGGCTATGTCATGTCGACTTAGCTCAGCCCTCGTTTCTTGAGCAAACACAGCAAGCACATATCCCGGGAGGGTACTGCTGGGAGCCAGGCAGCAGACAGGTGGCTTGTCTACCAGGTTGCGATGAGGCAAAGGACAGAAGTGAACCAGCAGGGGCATAGGTGTTGCCAAGGCTGAGAGTTGCAGTCCTGGAAGACTTCCTGGATAAGGGGACATCAGTGCAGAGCCAAGATGTTTCCTGGAGGAAGAGCATTCCAGATGGGGAAGTTAGCATGTGCGAAACATGGAGGCAGGGACAGCGGCAGCACAGGACAGGGCTAGGGTGGCTGGTATAGGAAGGGAAGGAGCAAGGAATAGGGCAAAGAGGCAGGAAGGACTCGGACCATCAGGCACACAGGCTACTGGAGACTGCCTCTTGCTCAGCATGAGACAGAGAATGGCTAGCAGCAGTTGAGCTGAGCATGACATGCTGTAAGAGCCCTCTGTCGGTTTTCAGGGATATAAGGTGTAAGTTCAGGGAAGGGAAGACCAGGCAGGGGGCTTGCAGGGAGCCCAGTGAGAGATGATGGCAGCCCGGGGAGCCAGGCAGAGCTGGATGCGGTGAGAAGGGCTGGCTTCTGCACGTACTTTGGAGGGGAAGCTGATCGAATGTGTGACGCACTGGGCGAGCAGCGTGGAAGGAAGAGATGAGTCAAGCATGACTTCAGTGTCGGGCGGCCAAGCATCATCCCGCCCTCCTCCTCCAGGAAGCCCATCCAGGCAGCTCTCTGAACAAAGGTGGTGCCTCTTCAGGAAGAGCTAGGGTGTGAGCAGCTCCTGTAAAGGATGGGTCTCCACTGTCTGTCTTTGGGCTCCTCTTCTCTCCTCTTCCCTAAGAGGTGGAGGGAGTTGAACTGCCAGTCTTCTGGCAGGAAGACATTCAAAGGAAATTTTTCCTAGAATTGTGAGTAACAGAGCTGCTAAAAATGAGGCTTGGCTTTACAGGGCACATACTGGAAATAAAGGCTATTAATAGGTTCCTGCAGGACCGTTGCAACACTGAAACAGGCTCCCAGGAGGCCAGCCTCGCCCAGCGGCGCCCATGGGGGTGAGATGCAGAACTCCAGGCCTTCTAAGCAGGGCAGGGAAAGAAAAGTATTTCATAGACTTGCCTTAGGAGTGCAAAAAGAGTCAATAACCTTTTCCACCCCCAGTGTAAGGCGAACGGACCCATGAACTGGTGGGAATATTTGAACATACACAAAACTGAAAGGTCACAGAGCAAAGCTGCTAGGCACTTCCTGCCCATTCCACCTTTGCATGAACAACACAGATGGGGGCTTTGACTCCCTTCAACACATGACTGGCACCTAATGTGTGCAGACACTGGGGGAGCCCTGCTCCCCTGGGACAGCATCTGTGAAACCCACTGTACTGTTGGGACCAAGGGGGAAATCAGGCAGCAAGAATGAGAGTACCTGAAAAACAACCCATTTCTCTCAAGCAGCAAGAAGCCAAAGGAAAAAAAAAAAAAAAAAACATGAATTCTTTCTGAGCCCAGTTTCCTCATCCATAAAATGGGCATAGTGCTGCTTACACTGGTGTTGTGAGCATCAAATGAGATGACATCAAAAAGGGGCAGCTCCCCGTGAGGAGCCGCGAATGTGAGTTTGCCTTCCCGGTTGCTAATGGAAGAGGAAAACAAAGAGTTGGAGTCAAGGGGGCCTTGCAGAGCCTGGGCGTGCAGGAGGAAGCTGCTGTAGTGGGCTGTTTTCCAGTCTCTGGACGGCGGTCACATATTGAGTGCATGCCCTCTTTCCACCTCCCACCAGAGCACCCTCTGTGCCAAAGCAGTATTGCAGTAGTGCTGCATGGAATTCATCCAGCACACAATGAACAGAAACTGCCTTTTGCTTTCTTCTTTTTTCTTCTTTTATCTTGCAGACTTTTCATGTTTTCTCCAGAAACAGAGGACCCCGGTTCATCAAGGGCATTCTTGGGATGCCAAGACTCAGGACCCCATGTGGTCGCCCATCTCTTTCCTCTGCTCCCCAGTTTCACCTGCGTCTCACACAAAACCAGAAACCCCTTAAGCAGAAAAAGAGTCTGTGACCGAATCATGGTTTCTATTTTTTTCCCCCCCTCTTGGAACAGATTCGGGAGGAATCTAAGTATCAATGTAAAAGTCACAGAATCCCAAATCCACTGAGTGAGCAACAGATGAGGGAAATTGCTCCACATCCCATGGAGAGGAAATGAACAGGACTGGGGAGGAAGAATGTGCTGCGTGGTGGGAACACTGTTTTGATTCCTGATGCTGCACATCTGCCACGTTTCTGCGCAGAGCTACCAGCCCGGGCAGACACTGAGGACCCTCCTTGCGCACTGGAGCTGCGGCCTCGGCAGCTGTGGGAATGCGGACAGGAAGCAGGGGACCCTGGAGGCGAGAGGAGGAGGACATCCTGCCGGGATAGATAAAAAATAACGGCCGGGCTGTGGGAACCTCTTCCGAGCAAACACGTGAGCCCAGGAATTTCCTGAGCCAGAGATCTGACTCCAGTTATTTGTTGTAACTGATTATTTGTTTTCCTGGAGATTTTGCATAATTTTGACAAAGGGAAAGGAGGTATAAAGCCAAGACATGCAAGACTACCCTTCTGAAGCCGCTGCTCACAGAGCATAGAGATGCAAGGCTGTGATTCAGAATGTGGGGCCTCCAGGCTGGGGAGGGCGACCCTGCAGGGGCCCAGGAGCAAGCGGAGTGTGCCCCATAGACCCCTCCCTGAGGCAGAGGGACAGCAGATTACTTGGCCCCAGACAAATTAGGTGGCACGTGCTGGCTCCCTCTGTCCAGTGAGCCTCTCCCGCAACGTCATCCAGCCCTTGGCCTCCAGCAGGCAGAGGAGATCACGACCAGGAAGCAATTCATCACCATCCAAGGCCTTAGGAGACTCTGGCTTTCCTTTGAATTTCCAAGAAAATTGCTCCATAATTTTCATCAAGACTTATAATTTGCCCATCTCACCCTACACACTAGAATTTTAAGTGACGAAGTATATGTGGAGACTTATTTTGTAGTCTTTTAAGCTAATGACCAAATGAACATTTCTGGCCTCACTCTTTCAGCATCTGCCCTGACACAGGTTTAAGGGGCTGCCACGGCCAGGAAGAGGTGGGCCTGGTACTGTCGGTGAATGTGCATTCTGCTTCCCTTAGGCGGGGCTGGGCATGCTGGGACCTCCCCTGTGAGGGGACAGTGGAGCTCTCAGGGCAGACCCATGTCCCTGGCATCTTCCTTCTGATGGTCCTTTCCCTTGCATCAGGATCCACCTTACAGGGCATCTGGCCTGGTGTCTGCACATAGTGAAACGTGGCTGAGTGTCCCTTGCATTAAATGCTTGTCCTTGGGATTGCAGGTTCCCTCTCCTCTTCCTTGTCTTTCCCAAGAAACCCTCCACCTTCACGACATCCCGCTAATATCTCCATGTGGCCAGTTCCTCACAGGGTCAAGTGTGCTGGGCCACCCCCCTCTGAGGCTGCAGCTGCATCTCAGGTTCACATTCTCACCACGGCCGTTCTACTGATGGAAGCCTCATTTCTATTTGCTCTAGGTATTACACCTATTTTATTTTTCTTTAATGAAATCCTCCTCACTTCCATCACCTCACTGCACCCCTCTCTTCAGAGCTTTCCTTCTCTCCCCTCCTCCCTCCCCATCTTTCTTCCTTCCTGTCCCCAAAGGCCAGGCCATGGTGCCCTCGAAGGACACGACAGGGCCCCACGTGGACTGGGAAGCTGGCCCTGGTCCAGGGCCTCTCCAGCACAGCCTTTCCCCCAATGGTCTTAGGCAAGTGCCCCACAGTGTCTATCTGCAGCCATCTCTGCCCCATGTGTTTATAAATTCACCTTCTGCTGTGGATCCCTGTCAACCGCAGGTCCGCCCAACACATTTCGCCCTGGATCTCACTGGGTGGACGTGAACATCCACCTGCACGACAGTAAAGGAAAAAGGACAAGGTGGAGTTGCGGGGGGAGGGTGGTTCTTCCCACAAAACACAGAAGCATCACAAGAATAATATTTGTTAAAAAGCCTCCAAGATTTGATGCCGAACATCTCTCAAGGCATCTGCTGATTTCCCAGAGCTGATGGAAATATTCTGAAGGTATTAATAGAATGCAGATGTTGGAGAATGCGACTTAGAATCCTACTGAACAAATGACCCTGTTGGGAGGCCCTTTGCAGTCTCCCGGGACATTCCACAGAGGGCCCAGCTGATCATCTCATATTGAAACAGCATGTCCCAGCATTCCAGCTAGAAGAAGCGGAACAGGGCTCCTCCACCAGATATAAATCACAAGGCAAAGGGCAACTGAACTCCTTCAGTCCTGCCCTCCCTCCTTCCCTGGTTCACCCTCCACCCCCTCCCCCTCTCCCGCCCCCCAAGGAAAACAGAGCTTGAGTAAGAGGCTGCCAAGCCAAGCCACGCAGGCGCCAGACGGCCGAGCACGGCACACACGGCGGGCCGTTTGGGAGGCTCACAGCTTTCGGCACTGCGGCCCTGGTGTTTTTGCTTCACTGCAATTTGTTTCTGATCTCCAGTCAAGTCCTTACAACGCTGGGATCCTCTAGAGAGTTTATACTTTGACCTCTTGACAATTAACACCAGAGGCCAAGAAAAAAAAAAAAACTCGATAAGAGAGAAACTCGATTGGTGGGAGGTGCAGGGTGGGAGGATGGGCGGGGGCCTATTGCTAAAGTAAATGCGTTACTTGTGAAATTATTTCCCATCCAATAAAAAGAATGCAGTGTCTTTAAAGAGAGAGTTGCCAAAATGGAAAGAAAGTCTTCTTTCAAAGACTGCCAAGCCTGGCGATCCTCGGTGAGCTGTGTGTTCAGGAAAGGACACAAATTAGCCAGGCTGGGCAGCCGGCCTTGCTGCAGGAGCCTTGGGACAGAACCTTTCACAGCTCTGTGTGGTTATGAAAGTGTGGGCGAGCCCGCCATGTCCTCTGCATGGAGGCTCCGTCCAGGCCCTGCCACTGCCCACCCAACAGGGCAGACCTGAGTGCTGGCCAGAGCTGTGGTCCGGGGTCCCCAGCTACCAGGGTACCATGGGTGATGGGAGGACATGGGCAGTGTGGGAGGCCATGTGTCTCACTTCTCAGGCAAGGCACGAGGTGGGTGGGGCATGGAGCGGGACACTAGAAAAGGCTGGGTGCTGCCTAAGGTGCCCCCCGGAGGTAAGGATCCTGACCCCACAGCCTTCTGAATGGCCTTCCAGCCCTGCTGAGCACAGGTACCTGTGTCCCTGGGGACCCACGAGCTGTGTGGACTCAGGAGCAAAGGCACCGACGACACACGATCAGTGCCCAGCCTGGAAGCAGGAATGTACCCTCAGAGCCACCCAAACCAGGAGCCCCTCAGAGGACAGGGCAGGGCATGAGCCCCAAAACCAGGGGCACGAGAGGGCCAAGCCAGAGTCACAGCTCCCAGGTGGGACAATGCTTCATTTAAATCTGCTCTTTCTTTCAATGCTTTACCCTCATTCCAAAGACAGTCTGTGTTGGGAGCTTGGCCCGGGTTTGAAGGAAGGGGCCAGTGCCATCTGTGGGCACCAATGGGGTGATGTGCACATGGCTGGCTGTGAGAGCGGCCCTTCTCCCAGGAGACAGCAGTGGAGGAGGCCCCGGGGCCATGGGCTGCTTGTCGTTAGCCACTGATCCCCGTAGCAAACAATGAAGAGCACAAATAGGGCAGGTGCCACCCGCATGTGGGTACGTGTGCAAACACGGAAGAGCCAGCCAGCAAGGGAGGCAGGTTTCAAAAAGAATTCCCAGTTAAAACAAAATCGTCAAAATTATGTTCTTACTTCTGAAATTTATTGGAAAGCAAGATTATCACTATCCTGAGCAGCTAACTGGGCTTCCTTAGAAAATAAAACATCCCTCAATGGAGGATGCCTGCCGACGTCCATGGGCGCCAGCGCACATGGCTGAGGCCTGTGGAGGGCCCCACTGCCCGGAGGTGAGGGAGGGGAAGGGGGCCATCTGCACACTCTGTGGGGACAGAGGCTACTATGAGAGCTGAGGAGAGAAATTTAATCATGTTTGGGAATCAAGGCAAGCCGGCCGTGGAAGTAGAATTGAGACAGCAGAGCTACTCAAGCAATGAGAGCAGGACAAGTATCTTTTGGCAAGGGAATAGCATGTGCAGACACCTAGAGAGGAACAGGGCCACTGTCCCCAGCCTGGGATGCGGAGCAGGTGGGAGCTGGAGAGAGGAGGATGCTATGGAGAGGATCAGGTCTGCAGAGCAAGTGGGCACTGGACCACAGACCATTCTCCAGACCACTACACCTATCAAGGATGCCATCTTTTTTCATTTTTCTGTTGTAGTAAAATATACTTGACATACAACTTACCCTCTTAACCATTATTAAGTGTACAGTCCAGTAGCGCCAAGCCCATGCAAAGCGTTGGGCCGCTGTCACCACCAGCCATCTCCAGAACTCATTTCATTTTGCAAAACTGAAACTCTGTATCCATTAAACAATAACTCCCCTTTCCCTTTCTTCTCTGCCCTGGGCACCCACCATTCTATTTTCTGCCTCTACGAGTTTGGCTATTCTTGGTACATCATGGAAGCAGAATCATGCAGTATTTGTCTCTTATGACTGGCTTATTTCACTCAGCATATATCCTCACGGTTCATCCAAGTTGTAGCACGTGTCAGCATTTCCTTCCTTTTCAAGGCTGAATCATATTCCACTGTACGTACAGGCCACATTTTCTTCATCCATTCATCTGTCGACGGACACATAGGCTGTTTCCACCTTCTGGCTATCATGAGTAGTGATGCTATGCACATGGGTGTGCACATACCTCTTTAAGATCCTGCTTTCACTTCTTTAGTGTCCATATCAGAAATGGACTTGCTGGATCACAGGGTAATTCTATTTTTAATTTCTACGGAAGCCCCCTACTCTTTTCGGCAGCAGCTGTGCCATTTTACATTCACACCACGTGCAGGGGTTCCAATTTCTCCACATCCTCTCCAATACTTGTTATAAAGATTAGAATTTTGAAGAGAAAAGCCCTGCTGGATTTTTAAACGTCCGCTGTGGATGAGGGAGTTCCTCATACTCCTTAGTTCACGCCTGGTGCAAGGACCCTTTTGCTGTGATTTTTAAATTCCGTTGTGTCCCATATATCACTCTTATTCCTTTCTCCTTCAAAGGCAGTGTCTTTATGGTGCATTTCTTCTTATTTGAATGCGTTCTTACAAAGTGTGTTTTATGGTCTTGTGTGCATGTATTTGGGATTGATGTAAACGATTGTGTATTTCATCTTGTTTGTTGCCTATTTTTTTAGCCAAGTGCTATGTTTTTAAGACTGTCCCAGTCTCTATGTGCACACCGAGTCCTTCGCAGGACACGTTTTCCATGGTCTGAGCACACCATTTTCCACTCATCCAGGCCTCAAAGGCCAGCATCCAGGATGCACCAAGTTCACATCCCCCACAGAACACCGTGATGAACATCCTCACACACATCACCTCCAGGACCTGCCTGAGGATGTCCACAGAGCCCACTGCTGGTGGTCTTGCATTTGATTTGGTTAATGGGCCAGGTCCCTCTGCGCAGCCACCAGCAGCACACAAGGCCTCCCATCAGTGATCCAACGAGGAGGAAGCTGGGGTGTGGGTAAGCCTGATGGAAAGCTGAGCTTGCAAACCAGATTAGAATTTAGACTTTGGCTTCTAAAGAGTAGAGCCATTGAAGGATTTTTAACCAACTCCATAAATAAGGTAAATAATAGCACCTTTTATATTCCAAGTAATCCTTAGGCAAGGCCTTTCTTCTTGTCACTCTCCTACCCAAGCTACTGCTGATGACTGTGATTCCCACAAAACGGCAACGCTCTGAGATGAGAGGCTCTGCCCCACACTCCCACCCCACCCACTCACACTTGGCCACTTCTGCAACCTTTAAAACATGTATGTCAAAAGCAATTTTCTAATAAGAATCAAGAGTAGAGGCAAGGATTAGAGCTAGCCACACTTGGGTGACATTTCAGTTCATGTCATGTCAACCATGCCCACATAACTGACTGTACACCTAAAACCATAGGATGAGTGAGAACTTAACCGAGAATGAAGACGGGATCAGTGAAGAGGATGAGGGGTGCGTTCCAGAAGAGGTAAAGTCTCCTGAGCTAGACACTAGAGTCAGAGCCACCATAAAACAGGAGGTCAGAAGGCCACCCTCCCTGGGGCCCCTTCTGCACAGAACATAAAAGGGGACCTTGCAGGGCAGAGGATACAGCCACACAACGGAGATGCCCAAGACAGTGGGACCCACCTGGGCCACACAGCATGAGGATTAGGAGCAAATAAATTATCAAGTAGCAGTCTGGATCCTTTGCTTACTCACCTGGCTCTCCTCACCTCTTTGTCTCTAAAATGAAGACAGCAATCGTCTCTGTTTCTTCTGTTCTGAGGATTCGTAAGCTCCTTGTGCCAGGCACTGCTCCAGGTGTGAGGAGGTTCAGTAATGAGCAACCCAGACCAGGTTTCCATCATAAGGAAGCCTGTACCCAAGACAGGGGAGACAGCCATAACAATCGTTAGGCCCCCACATCTCAGCTATGGAAGTTCAGATGTTCACCGGGACTCTCCACGCCTTACAATCTAGGTAATATTGTATACTGCCTCTATCCTATGTCCTGTGGAAGGAAGCCAGTGGTCTCCCAAGACTTTCTGAAAATATATCCCCTGGAACTTCTCAAAGTTGTTCTGCCTCTTCCTGCCTACCCTGAATTATTCTTCTCTACTTAATATACTGGTCAAATATTTCCTTGATTCACACACACATGCACACATACACACATGGCAGTGACAGATTTCACTGAGAACCTTAGAGCTATGGTGGGGCTTATAGAGAGTCAGGGCAAAACTTTTCCTTTGGGTCATGTTTGCAATATTTCTTCTGCCACTGGCTATGTTGCTCAATCCTTTCCATTTTGTGTCCTCTAGTTCTCCCCTTTCTACTTTCCTTCAACCCTCATGGAGGTGATATTGCTACCCCAATGGGTCCAGAAGGTGTAACCCCGCCCCCCCCACACCCACACACACTGCAGGGGGTGTGGAGGGCAGAGCATCAAGCCAAAACAGATTATTCTCAAGCCTTGCCTGGTTTTGGACTTGCTTGGAACCCTTCACCCCTTTTTCTTCCCTACTTCTTCCTTTTGGAATGGGATTGTCTGTCCTAGGCCTGCCCCACCACTGCACATTGGAAGCTCATAACTTGTTTGGTTTCACAGGCTCCCAGCTGAAAGGAAATGTGCCTCAGGAGCCATCATACCTGTAATCTCACCCACGTCTGATATTTAGATGAGACTTTGGATTTAAATTTCAAAGTCAATGTTGGAATGAGTTAAGATGTTTGAGGTCGTGGGATGGAATTAATGTATTTTGCACGTGAGAACATGAAGATTGGGGGACCAGGAATGAAGTTTCATGGACTGAATGTGACCCCCAAAATTTATCTGTAGAAATCCTACCCTGCAGTGTGATGGTTCTAGGACGTGGGGCCTTTGGGAGGTCATGAGGATCAGTGTCCTTGGCTTATTTCTGCCCATCCCTCTAATGAAACATCCCAGTGTTTGAGTAGAAGCCAGAGGCACAGAGTCTCATGACCTTAGGGCCCCAAGTGGCCCCTGCACTGGACTTAACAGATGGCTGTTCTGTCCTCACCTCTCTTGGACCTCCCCATAGCTCTGACACTGTGACCACACCTTCCTTAAAATGCTCAACTCTCTTGCCTTTTATGTCCAAAGCACCCAGACACTCCCAGGCAGGGCCCCTGGAAGCTCAGGATCCTCCCCTTGCACATTAAACTTGGGGCATTTCTAGGATTGGCCTGGAGTCCCCTTTCTTTCCCTACTCTTGAGTGCCAAGGGTCAGCACACCTTGTCTATGGGGGTCAGGTGGCCAATCTTAAAGGGTCTTCTTGCAGCTGCCCACAATGGCAACCTCAGATAGCCAATGTGCAAGCAAAGGAGAGTTCCAATAAAACTTTACTGACAAAAGCAGGTAGCATTTGCCAAGCATGGCTCCATACCTTCTTTGAGTACAGATCCATTCTCAAGGCTTCAAAATGACTCGGATTTATAGTTTCCACTCAGGCTTCTCCTCTGAGCTGCAGACCCATCCTTGCCTCCTTGGACACAGCTTCGCCAGGCTGACCTCGCGGCCTTCCACTGCCCACACGACTGTCTTGTGTGTTCCATCTCAGCAACGAGGCAGCCATCCTGGCAGGGAAGCCAGATGCCCAGGCCAGCCTGAACCCGCGGCCCCCGCCCCTGTGTTCGACTCCAGTGTGGATGCGCCCAATCACTAGCTAAGAGTTACATGAGGTTTGCTCTCCACTCCAACCTCACAGCACTTCCCAGGTGGTGTTGCATGCCCCTGAAGGCAGCTCAGCCCACGCGGCTGCAGAACCTAAGGGCATGCACCAGCTTCCCTGCAGAACGCACGGTCCCTGGGTCTCAGAGCAGACTCCGACCAGCAGGGCAGGTCCCACCTCCTCCTCCTGGATACATCTCAGACCACGCTCCAGCACCCCCATCTACAGTGCCCTGTCCTCCCTGCTTTACTGAATTTATTCTCACCTTTCAAATCTCAAGTCAGATATATTAAATTCCCCTTCATATCCTCTGAGTATACCACACATCTCTTCTTCCATTGTATATTTATTGTTTTGATCAGGGGTCAAAAAACTACAGCCTGCAGTCTAAAGCCACCCTCCATCCCTTTCTGAAAATAAAGTTTTGTTGGAGTTCAGCCTGTCCTGCACTTACATGTGGTACAGATGCTTCTGCACCCCCATGCAACGGCAGAGCTGGGCGGTTACAACAGAGACCAGGAGGCCCACCAAGTCTCAAGTCTCTGCTGTCTGGCCCTCCACAGAAAACATGTGGCAGTCCCTGGTTTTGCTTATTTGGTAAGTCTGTCTGCCACACCGGACAGTAATCCAAGGAGGCTGGAGACCGTGCATGTCCTTCACTGCAAGAGCTTCACCGCCAGCGGCAGGGCCTGAACTCAGCACTGGCTGGCTGGATGCAGAATCAGATCCGCCACATCACCAGGTCACGCGTCCCACCCTCGGCTGTCTCCTAAGCAAAGACCCAAAACATTCACTTCACACTCTTTTTCTCCCTAGCCTCTCTGGTAATGCCTGTTCACTCTGCTGGCTGAGGCTTGTTGACAACCCAGTGCTCTTCTAAAGATGAAGGAGGCAGTAAATAAATTGTCTGAGCACAGGGGCTGGTTGTCTAAGTGTGAGTACAGCAATCACATATGAAGTAAGTATCACCTTTGCAGAACGACCACGCACATGGTCACACACACGGTGGCACAGCCTGTGAGGGCATCTGGGCATTTTGCCTCATTTTACAGTAGAGAGAACTAGGCTCAGAGGGTGCTACAATTGGAAGGAGTCTACTCTCATCTGGCTATGAAAGCTCTTTCCTTTTTAGCACAACGTTTCCAAAATGTGTGTTTATGAGGAAAAACGGGGACCTGTGCTCAAATATGATTGGAATGGGGGGCATATGCCATAGCCCTCATGGAGGTTCTACAAGAAAGAAGTCTGCCTAACATTCCCAGTGTGTTTGGCCTCAGTACTTTTTCCCACCAAATACCCAGAACCCCTCTGCAGAGACTGGTGTTCTATAGAACGCACTGGGAGAAACACCTACCTTTAAGAATCCAAGTCTATACCTATTGCTGTGGCCCTGAGGAGAAGATTTGGGGGAGAGATGTCTCAGCCTTCCTTTCTATAAAATGCCTTCATCTCCCAAATCACCCCATTGCACCATTCTCTCAGCACAATTGAGTTAAACTCTTAAGAAAAAAGCAATTTCATTATCTGAGCAAAGTAATTCCCCTATAATAGAAATGACAGAGATAATCCTTTGAAATGATTTTTGACGTTTAAAAGAAGAAGTTGCCTACTTACATGCAAGTTAATATCAGACTACACCTCATCCACCTGGGTGATGCCCCATGAACACCTCCTTCACCCTCCATGTCCATAAACAGGAATCAGTTTTGCAACATCCTCCTGAGATGCTGCTGACAGCCTCCCCCAGACTCTGTTGCACCGCAGTGAAACTCAGGTCATGACTCACACATGATATACTTTGTTCCTCACTCATTCATCTCTCATCCATCTTTATATCACCCCCGCCTCCTGCCAGTGTTCAAAGAATGCTCACTGAATGAAATTGAAAGCCTTTCGATTCTTATCTCACAGGTCACTGGCCAACAAATATTTCTCAAAAACCTCCTATGTGCTCAACCCCACGCTAGGCCAGAGTCCAGGGGCTCACAACATATAGGGGGAAATAGGGGAGACACGATGGTCCAGAGGGCGCTATGAGGAATGTCATCTCATCATCATTAATGAAAATGACAATTTTCTGAGAAATTGGGAGAGGTCTCACAGAGGAGACTGGAGCCCCTTACAGGGCCAGAGGAGCTCTGCTGGACACACGGAAGGCAGGGTGAGTAGGGCTGAAGTCAGGAGGGGCACCGGGAATAGCTCGTGGAAGGGCAGATAGACCACCCTAGGATATCCGGACTTTGTCCTATGGGTAATGGAAGCCATGGAAGATTTTTAATCAAAGCAACATGACTAAGTCTCTGTTTAGGACAAAACCCAGTCTGGAGGAAGGATTGCAAGGGAGAAAGCCTCTTTATTTGAAAAGGCACTGGAATGAGGCTGCAGTGTTCCTAAGCAAGTATTCTTGGATCTCCTATGAGACACATGCTGTCTAGGCAAAGCCAGAAGTCGGGGGTAAGGTGCTGCTGAACATGGTGACGGTGCCATCGCCTCTGAGACTGCAACCTTTCCCAACAGAATGAGGCAGAGAGCTGGGAGTCAAAAGGGACCTGCTCTTGCCCAGGCTTCATGTTCATTCTCCACAAGGAGTCAGGGCATGTGCCCGATGGTGGTGACGCTGGCGAGGTCATGGTGATGACACTGGTGAGGTCACCCTGGCGCCCACAGCAGCAGGAGGGTGCCTGTGCCGGGCGGCACTGCCCCGCCCTCATGGCCAGGGACAGGAGCCCTGCAGGATACTGGACAATACTGGGAAGGAAAAGGAGGGAATCCTCGACCTTGGGCCAGAGCCTGGCCATAGACCACTGAACCCTGAGTGTCTCGACAGGTCTCAAGAAAAAAATAATTATTGGAAGCTGACAAGGCAGTGAGTGAAAACAAAAGATCCTATCTGGTAGGAAATAGGATAAAATAGAGAGAAATTTGTTTTGTTTCTGGAGATAAAATAAGCAACAGACCACTGAACTCAGGTCAGAAGTGCACAGCCGCCTGCCCCAGAACTGACGGCAGACACAGAAGGAAGTGTGTTGGAGGTAGGTACAAAGAAGAAGCTATTTTGAGGAAAATCATCTTACACCCAGTATGGCTCCTCTCTGCTGGAAGGCGGCATCTTGCAAGTAGACTGACCAGATCCCTCAAGATGAAAAACATCCCAGGCAATGCTGGCGCATGTGAGAGCTCTCCAGTTTCTTTGCGCAGATTCCTCCTGGAAAGCAAGCAGGGGCCTGAATGATGCACACTGGCCTCTTCCTGAGTGGATTCCCTCACCGAGTCAGTGCAGTTGCCAAGTTTCCACCTGGCTTTGTGCTGCGTGGACCCAGCTCTGGAGGTGAAAACCGCGATCAGAGGAACCTCTGGGAGAAGAGCAGCCTCACCCGGGACCTGAGCCATTTATAACACAGGTCAGCCTAATGGCTGCAAGGCCCTTTTGTTTGGAAAAAAACAAGCTTCGGGCCTGTGGGATTTCCATGTGCTTTGAAGTTACTGTTTATACAAAAGCATTTTTGCTAGCAGTAATTGACTGATGCTTCTTCAAAGTACTTCCCAATTACCCAGAGAGCTTGGAAACATGACTTCGAGAAGAGACGTGTGGCCCCCGCATCTGGTTTGTGTCTAGGTAGTTTCAGAAGTGGACTCCTCATTGGCTGTGTCCTTTCTCATTTCATCACACATGACCCTCTCCTGCATATGTCCGGAGGGTTTTCCCAACAGGGTCCATTACCATTGGGAAAGCCTTGAAAATTGAATGCTTCATTATTTGCTTCCTGGGCAGATACTTTCCAAAATGCAAAGTTGTCTTCGCTCTGATAGAGGTGGTCTAGGCATGATCTTGGCCACTTTGAACATGAAGCCCAGTGGAGCATGCACAGTCTGACTTGTCGTACGGGGTGGATTCATGAGGCTGTCACATGAGGAAGTGATTGAGAGGATCAAAGTAATTATTCAAGCCAGTCTTGGCAAAAGACGCAGGTATTACAACAAAGGGTCATTTGAGGCTCACAGAGAAAGGTCATTGTCATGGTAAGAGAGCTGGAAAGTTGACCTGCCACTAATTAGCCATGTGTGAGCCCAACAGATTTTTAAAAATAATATATAGTAGCTTTATTGAGATATAATTCAGGTACCATACTATTCACTCATCTAAAATGCAGAATTCAATGATTTTAATATATTCGTAGAGGTGACCGATCAGCACCACAATCAATTTTCAAATAGTTTCACCATCCCTAAAGAAAACTCGACCGGGTTTGGTGGTTCACACCTATAACCCCAGCATTTTAGGAGGTCAAGATGCACAGATCATTTGAGTCTAGGAGTTTGAAACCAGCCTGAGCAACACAGCGAAACCATGTCTTTACAAAAAATGAGCCAGACATGGTGATACGTGCCTGTAGTCCCAGCTACTCTGGAGGCTGAGGTGAGAGGATCTATTGAGACCAGGAGGCAGAGGTTGCAGTGAGCTGCAATCACACCACTGCATTCCAGCCTGGGCAACAGAGAGAGACCCTGTCTCCAAAAAAAAAAAAAAAAAAAATGTTTTAAGGAAGAAAAACCTGTACCCGTAAGCAGTCACTTCCTATTTACAACCAACCACCCCAAACCTAGGCAACCACTAATCTTCTTTCTGTCGCTGTAGATTCCAGGCATATTTTAATATGCCTGAGCCTCAGTTTCCCCATATGTAAAAGACAGGGAACTGGAATGTGTGGATGCTAAAGAAGCCCTCTGAAGCCTCTATTCCTTTAACACCCCTAAGACCTATTATCATGTAATAACCAGTTTTTCACGTGATCTCGCAAAATCAGGCTGTGGTGCTGGCTCTGGCTTGGATTATGTTATTCGTTTAGTTGAAAGAGTGTAAGATTTGCTTGAGAAACCAAGGAGCACATCACATCCCATTTCACTGATAGTCACAGGCTCCACTCTGCCACAGACCTCCCTCTGGAGAGTAGAGTCCCTGTGGGGGACCCTCAACACAGATCACAGAGCACAGTAAGAGAATCGCTCACCAAGGCTCCAGGTGAAGAGCACTGGTCACACTCTCCAAAGAAAAAAAAATAGACTCTTTTAGAGGTAGGACAGCACCTGTTCTGGGACACTTTGTCACCATCCACTCCCAGCCTAAGGGAAGGCTCCAAGTGGAAGCAGTAGATTGGGAGGTGATTTTGTTAAATTATTTTAAAGTGAACAATTAGGTGGCGTTTAATACACATGGTACAACCACCACCTCTCTCTAGACCCAAAACATTTCCATTACTTCAAGGTAAAACCCCTTACCCATTAAGCAGTTTCTCCTTATTTCCCCCTCCTCTCAGCCTCTGAAAGCCACCAATGTGAGCTCTGTCTCTATGGATTTGTCTATTTCATATAAATGGGATCGTGTATTACTTATCATGTCTGGCTTCTTTCCATTAGCATAATGTTTTCAAGGCGCATCCACATTGTATTGTGTATCTGTATTTTATTCCTTTTTGTGGTTGAATAAAATTTCATTGGATAAATATGCCACAATTTGTTTATCCATTCTTCTGTTGGTAGGCGGACTTGGGTGGTTTTCACCTTTTGGCTTATGTGAATAATGCTACTATGAAAATGCATGTTACACGTACTTGTTTCTGTACCTGTTTTCAGTTCTTTGGGGTATATACTAAGAAGTGAAATTGTGGGGTCAGACAGTAATTCTATGTTTAACTTTTTGAAGAACCACCACACTGTTTTCCACAGAGGTTGAATCATTTTACATCCCCACCAGAATTGTCTTTTGTTGTTGAGTTTTAAGAGTTCTTTATGGATCCTGGATACCAGATGCTTATCAGATGTATGATTTCCAAATATTTCTCCTATTTCATAGGTTGTCTTTTCACATCAAAGGATAATGTCCTTTGATGCACATTTTTTAATACATACAAGGCCCAGTTTATCTAGTTTTTCTTTTTTGTACGTGCTTTTTGTGTCGTATCTAAAAATCCATTGTCAAATCTAAGATCATGAAGCTGTATCCCTATGTATCCTTCTAGGCATTCTATGAGTTTAGTTCTTATATTGAGGCCATTGATCCATTTTGAGTTAATTTTGTATATGATGTGAAGAAGGGGTCCAACTTCATTCTTTTGCATGTGGATAGCCAGTTGACTAAGGGGTCCAACTTCATTCTTTTGCATGTGGATAGTCAGTTGACTTAGCACCACTTGTTAAAGAGACTATTCCTTCCCCATTGAAAGTCTTGGCACCCTTGTTAACACTCAATTGACCACAAATGGTTTGTTTCTGGGCTCTCAATTCTATTCCTTGATCAATAAATCTATCTTTATGCGAGTACCACATTGTTTTGGTTACTGTAGTTTGTAGCACTTTTCAAATGGGGATGTGTGAGTTCTCCAACTTCGCTCCTCTTTTTCAGGATTGCTTTGGCTGTTTGGGGCTCACTGAAAATCCATATAAATTTGAGGGTCAACTTCTCCATTTCTTCACAAATGTTGTTAAAATCTTAATAGTGATTGCATTGAATCTGTAGTTTTCTTTAGGTAGAATTGACGTCTTAACAATATTGTCTTCCAATCCATGAATATGGATTTCTTTTCCACTTATTTAGATCTTCTCTTTAATTTCTTTCGGCAATGTTTTGTAGTTTTCAGTGTACAAGTATTTCACTTACTTGGTTAAATTTACTTCTAGGTATTTTACCTTTTGGATGCTATTGTAAATGGATTTTTAAATTTTCCTTTTCATATTTTTCACTGGGGGAGCATACAAACACAACTGCTTTTTGTGTGGTAATTTTATACCCTGCAAATTTGTTGAATTCACTTATTAAATCTAGTAGCTTTCTTAAGAATTCTTTGGTATTTTCTACATACACATTCTACATGTAGAATATAGAATATATTCTATATATACATTCTATATGTAGAAAATACATGTATATGTATATGTAGAAAATACCGCTCTGTGAAAATAGACATAGTTTTCCTTTTCCAATATGGACATCTTTTTTTCTTGCTTGATTGCTGTGCCTAGAATTGTCAATACAATATTGAATAACAGTGGTGAAAGTGGGCATCCTTGTATTGTTCTTGAGTGGGAAAGTTTTCCGTCTTTCACCATTGATGTGATGTTACCTGTGGGTGTTTCATAAATGCTCTTTGTATCATTTAGGAAGTTTCTTTATATTCCTACTTTAATGAGAATTTTTATTATGAAGGGTGTTAGGTTGTGTCACATGCACTTTCTGCATCAGTTGTGACCATATTGTGCATTTTCCCCTTTGTTCTAATTATGTGGTATAGTACATTGATCGATTTTACTATGTTGAACTACTTTTGCATTTTTGGAATAGATCCCACTTGATCATTGTGTATAATCCTTTCAGTATGCTGTTAAATTCATTTTACTTGTATTTTATTGTATTTTGTTTAGGATATCTGCATTTCTATTCAAAAAGGACGTTGGTCTGTACTTTTCTTGTGATGTTTTTATCTGGGTTTGGTATAAGAAATATGCTAGCATTATAGAATCAGTTAATAAATGTTTCATCTCTCATATTTTAGAGGAGTTTGAGAAAGATTGGTGTTCTTCTTTAAATGCTTGCTAAAATTCACCAATAAAGCCATCTGACTCTGGACTTTCCTTTGGTGGAAAATTTTCCTACTACTGATTCAATTGTTATACTTGTTTATAGGTATCTTAAGATTTTCTACTTCTTCTTGAATCAGTTTTGATTATTTGTATGTTTTTAGGAATTTGTCCAATTCACTTAGGTCATCTAATTGGTTGGCAGACAATTATTCATAGTATGCTCTTATAATCCTTTTTATTTCGCAAGATCAGTAGTAAAGTCCCCATTTTCATTTCTAATTTTAGTTATTTGTATCTTCTCCCTTTTTGTACATCTAGCTATTAGTTTGCCAATTTTGTTGATCTTTTCAAAAAACCAACTCTTGGTGTCATTAAGTCTTTCTGTTGGTTTCTATTGTCTATTGTATTTGGTTTTGATCTAATCTCTACTATATCATTTTTCTGGCTAGCCTTGGGTTTAGTCTGCTCTTCTTTTTCTAGTACCTTTAAGTATAAAGTTAGGTTATTAATTTGATATCTTTCTTCTTTTTTAATGTATGCATTCAGGATTATAAATTTCCCTCTGATCTTTACTGCATACTACAAGTTTTGGTATGTTACATTCTCACTTTTATTCGTCTCAAAGTATCTTTTAATTTCCCTTATGGTTTGTTCTTTCACCCCCTAGTTGTTTAAGACTGTGCTTAATTTCCACATATTTGTGAATTTTTCAGATTTAGCCTCTGATAGTGATTTCTAGTTTTATCCTATTGTGTTTGGAAAGGATACTTTGTATGACTTCATTTTTTTGTTTTGTTTTGTTTTGTTTTTTTGAGATGAAGTCTCATTCTGTCACCAGGCTGGAGTGCAGTGGCACAATCTCAGTTCACTGCAACCTCCACCTCCTGGGTTCAAGCGATTCTCCTGCCTCAGCCCCCTGAGTAGCTGGGACTACAGGTACTTGCCACCATGCCCAGCTAATTTTATATTTTTAGTAGAGATGGAGTTTCACCATTTTGGCCAGGATGGTCTCGATCTGCTGACCTCGTGATCCACCTGCCTCTGCCTCCCAAAGTCCTGAGATTACAAGTGTGAGCTACCATGCCTGGCTGCCTTCAATATTTTTAAATTTACTGAGAATGCTTTTATGTTCTATTCAAGAGCATGCTGTGTGTGCACTTGAGAAGAATGAGTATTCTGCTATGGTTTGACAGAGTATTCCGTATATGTCTCTTAGGTCTACTTGGTTTATAGTTATTCAAGCCCTCTACTTCCTTGTTGATCTTCTGTCTAGATATTCTATTCATTACTTAGAGAGGGATATTGAAGTCTTCAACTATTATTGTGAACTGTCTCTTTCTCCCTTCATTTCTATCAATGTAATTTGGGGCTCTAATCTGATACATATATGTTTATAATTGTTACTTCATGATGAATTGACTATTTTATCAATATATAATGTCCTTCTTTGTTTTTGGATGAAAGTCTATTTTGTCTGATACTACCCTTACTTTCTTTTGGTTACTGTTTGCATAGAGTAGCTTTTCCATCTTTTCACTTTCAATTCATTGTGTCTTTGGATCTTTGGATCTGAAGTGAGTGTCTCATAGACAGCAAGTTTTTTTAATCAATTTTGCCAATACCTGCCTTTTGAAATGGAAAGTTTAATCCATCTACTTTTTATGTAATTGAATGTAGAGAAGGAAGGACTTACTAATAAGGAAGTACTTGCTCCTGACATTTTGCTATTGTTTTCTCTATGCCTTTTTTGTCTCTCATTTCCCCCATTATTATCTTCTTTTATATGTAATTTTCTGTAGTAAACCATTTTGATCCCCTTCTCATTTTCTTTTATGTATATTCTTTAGATTTTTTTGTTACAATAGAAAATATAATTAACATTTAAATGAAATATAATTTAGTTTTAATTTAATTTATAGCAACTTAACTTCAATAGCATGTAAAAATTCTGCTCATGTACAGCTCAACTGCTGCCCATTTACGTTGTTGCTGTCACAAATTACATTTGTATACATTGTATGCCCAGTAGTACATATTTATAATTATTTTATGCACTTGTCTGTTAAATCATGTAAGGAATTAAAAGTGGAATTGAAAACCTAAAATATAATTATACTGGTTTTTATATTTGCCTATGTAGTTACCTTTCCTGGAGATATTTATTTCTTCATATGGTTTCAAGTCAATGACTACTGTTTTATCATTTCACTCCTTTTAGCATTTCCTATAAGACAGGTCTATTGGTGGCAAACTCCCTCAGCTTTTGTTTATCTGGGAATGTCTTAATCTCTCCCTCATTTTTGAAAGATAATTTTGCCAAATACAGAATTCTTGGTTGACAGTCTTTTTCTTTCATTTGACTTTAAATGTAATCCCCCTGCCTTTTGCCCTTCATGGTTTCTGGTTAGCAACTAGAAGTCTACTAGTAGTCTTACTGGGGATCTCTTCTATTTGACAAATCACTCCCTCCTTCTATTTTCAAGATTTTTTTTTTTTTTTTTGGCTTTCAACAATTATATACCATGTCTAATGTGGATCTCTTCAAATATATCTTATTTGGAATGTGTTGTGCTTCTTGGATTTGTAGATTCATATCTTTTATCCAATTTGGGACAGGTCCAGCCCTTCTTTCTTCAAATATTCTTGCTGCCCTCTTGTTTCTCGATCTTTTCTTCTTCTTGGATGCCCATAATGCATATGTTGGTTTGCTTAATGGTGTTCTACAAGTCCCTTAGGTTCTATTCACTTTTCTTCATTCTTTTTCTTTCTATTCCATTTATAATCTATACAATCTAAATTGTCCCTTCTTCAAGTTCGCTGACGTCCTTATGTCTGGTCAAATATACTGTAGAGATCCTCCAGTAAATTTTCTTTTTTTGAGATGGAGTCTCATTGCAATGCCCAGGCTAGAGTGCAATAGCGTGATCTTGGCCCACTGCAACCTCTGCCCCCCGGGTTCAAGCGATTCTCCTGCCCCAGTCTCCCGAGTAGCTTGGACTATACTGGTTTTTATATTTGCCTATGTAGTTGCATGCCACCATGCCTGGCTAATTTTGTATTTTTAGTGAGACAGGGTTTCACCATATTGGCCAGGTTAGTCTCGAACTCCTGACCTCAGGTGATCTGCCCACCTTGGTCTCCCAACATGCTGGGATTACAGGCTTGAGCCACCAGGACTGACCCAGTAAATTTTTCATTTCAATTATTATCCTTTTCACCTCCAGAATTTCTATTTAGTTCCCTTTTGTAATTCCTATGCCTTTATTGATATTCTCATTTTGTTCATACAGCATTGTTCTGGTTTCCATTAGTTCTTTGTTTATGGTCCCCTTTAGCTCTTTCACCATATTTAAGACAGATGACTTAAATGTCTTTCTAATAACTCCAGTGGCTTGACTTCCTCAGAGATGGTTTCTGTCCATTTATTTTATTCATTTGAATGGGCCACATTTAACTATTGCTGTTTATGTGCAACCTTTTGGTTAAAAACTGGAAATTTTATTTAATTATGTGGCAACTCTAGAAGTCAAATTATTCTTCTCCTTTGGGGTTTGCTCTTTATTGATTGAAGACTGCAATAATCTGTAATCTATTTGTGCACTGAGTTTGTCAAACTATCTTGTTTCAAAGACTGTATTTCTTGTCATGTGTGGTCAATGAAGGCTCTGTTTCTTTAGCTTATTTTCATCCAGTATTTTGATAGAGATTTCCTTGAATGCCCATAACTGAAAAATTTAAAACAAACAAAAGATCTCTCCTCATCTTTGCAAACTGACTGTGCTGGGTCACTCTTTCAACATTTAACTGATCTGTTTACAACTCTGCCTTAGCCTTCATTTTCTCCTGGAACTGAACCTACAGATCAGCCAGAAGTGAAACCTTTAAATCTTTAAAACTTGAGTCTTTTCAGTGCATGTTTCCTGCCCTGGGTGTACATATTGCTTTCTAAATTCCCCAGTGTACATGGGTACTTCTGAATGCTCTTAATTTCATGAAGAAACTCTATCTTTCCCTCTCAGGGAAACTTAAATGTTCAATTGCATGTCTCAACTATAATCTTTTGCCCAGGATATTATGGATTATTTGTTTGCCATTCAGTGCTTTTGGGCAATGGCCACTGCTTTTCTACCCTAAATCATTTCTGAGTGAACAAAAACAGAGACAAACATCTTGTGTCAGTCCTTCAGGTAGCCCCTAGACAGGTGAGAATAGGCAAATACAAAAGTTTGCAAATAAGATCCTAGAGTCAGAGACCAGAATTCCACCCTGGAAATGCAAGCTGACTTCCTCAAAACTGCTGCCAAGCTGGAAACAGGGTGGGGTAAGAGCAAACAAAAATGCCACAAAGTTTTCCTCCCATTTTTTTAAAGTTGTTTTTTCCTTGATTCAGCATTCTTTTGGTTACTGTAAACCTTTGACTGTTTTCCAGAGTTCTCACAGTTTCTGCTTGTTTTTGACATTTCTGTGGTGGGGCAGGAGCTGCCTATGCTTCCTATGCCATTTTGCTAACCTACCCTGCTGAGAGAGGATTTTTCAGAAGAGTTTTTGTTTTAATGGGGAGGAAGGGGTTCTATGATATTTGTGCTCCTCAAGACACACATACCTCAAGCCAAATGAGGGCACTTCACAGGCCCTGTGGCACCATGAAAGGCCTGTCAGAGAGGTCTTGGGGAATTGGACAGTAGTGACTACCTCTTGTTGAAAAAAGTCTAACCATGATCGGTTACCTAAGCTGCCCTGATGGCAGAGCAAGAAGAACAGTCTAGAGCAGGAGCTGCACATCTACCGACAGGGCAAGTAATAGCTCATATCTCCATGAGCAACATTCCACAGTGCTGCTATTAGAGCAAAAGCTGAGAGTTGGTCAAAGTGGTCAGGTAGACCATGCAAGTGTCTCCTTCTGCAATGGGTAAGGAAAAGGCAGCTTCTGAGCCCCTAGAGAGGTAACAATGCCAAATAATAACTGCGCTAGACAAATGAGACCTTCCTGCCCCCTACTCTCCTCATTCCCAGCCCCTAACTCCAGCGTAGAAGGAAAGGGTGAAGAAATGTTCTCTTTTCCAGTGCCAGGTCCCCAGGCTAGATCAGGACTGAGATGGGGTCAGGGAGGGGAGACACTTTCAATTAGATGAGAGATCAAAGTTAGGATTTAATTCAGGCTTGACTTTGAATAGTTAAAAGTAAATAGGAAAACTATGATTTCTGCCTGAGAGCTCCTCAAGAGCAATGAAGAAAACATCAATTGATTAATTAAAATTGGATTGTTTCCTGCTTTCCACTTTCCTAAGTCCATTCAATATATGGGTGACACACATAACTGGAATGTGAGTGGGAAAAAGGGAGGGCAGAGAGAAGCAGGAAGTAATCTGTTGCTTCACATTACAAATCAGAAAAATTGGGGCAAGAATTCAATGAAAATTTTAGCATGTTATACATTTAAAAACTTAGGTGCATTAAAAACTTAGCATGGAAAAACTTAGCATGCATTTAAAAACTTAGCATGGAAATGGGTTCTCATGATACTGACTTCCCTGCTGTGTTATGGTAAGTGAGAAGGATGGATGTGAGCATGGGTCCACAGCTCCTCTCCAGAGATGGCCCCTCCTCACTCTCAGGCCAGGACTCCTGGGGGTCTGCTGCTGGAATCCCAGCAAAGGCATGCCCCACCAGGAGCCTGTGTGGGAAACCATGTGCTCCTCAGTGGTTTCTTTAAACTTGGTGCCAGGGAAGCTTCAGCAAGTTGAACATCCAAGCGGTGGTCTGAGTATGTGAGACATCCCAACTCCAATATCCACCACAAAATTAAGAAAGGAGAGAAGAGGAAAGGAAGCTGGAAGTTCTCTGAGTACTAGTAGCTACCAATCCCATCTGGACACAGGGACTGTGGGGTGGCCTCTGTGGGAGCCACTCTTGTCTTCATAACTAAGGGGATGCCCAGCAGCATCTGCTCATCTTCTTCCCAAGTGGACCCTGTTTAGGTTAGTCTTGCTGAACACTTAGGTTTATGTCTTCCTGGTAATAAAATTGAAATAATGTATTTTCTTGGCTGCTCCATAAAATGTTCTATGAATTTATTCTAGAGGAGAAAAGGAAGGAGGAGGAATAAATGTGGCACTGGCCTTTTGATTGTGGTTTTTATTTCCATAAAGCTTAGATCACAAGAATGCATGAGATATTTACACAAATCTTTCCACAATTCCTGTGGCCTGTGGGGGCATAGCATTTGTATGACTTCACCACCGTGGCTGGCGTGTGCTCTCTCAGCAACTTTGCTGGTGACAGGGAGCAGCCCCCACCAGGGCCTGTAGTTCCGGGGCAAAGCAGGCAAGGTTTGTGTGTACCTTATTTATTCTTCCTTCTATGCCTTTTCTGTAGCAAATTCAACTTTGAAAAGTGGTCTGGGCTTTTCTCTATCATAATATGGTGAGTTTTCTTATCGTTAAGTACTCACTCCTTCCTACATCATTTCCTTGGGGATGATAAAGCCAGAGGATGATAACTGAGAAAAACCAGGCTTCATTCACCTTTGCCATGAGAAGACTCAAGGGCTGATCCATCCCAGATGAGAGAAGCATGGAAAAAGGCAGCTGTGAGGCAACCAGACCCGTCACACAAGCTTCTCAAGTGATTCAGATTTCTGTGGCTGCAACAGGTTCTCCAGCAGATGCGGGATGAAGCATCCTGGGAGTCTCGGGCTGTGTGAGGCTAGACTCCAAGCTTCAGGGTGCACAGCAGGGCCAGGTGGGCAGCCGCTGCAGGAGGATTACCTGCAGGAAGGCTTCAGACGCCAGCTGTACACACCAACACAAAGAAGCAGCAGTGTGTGCGGGTGATGGTTTCCAAGCCACCTGATGCGGAGCACAAATGACTCATCCCCTGTCCAGACACCACCCCGGCTTTTCTCACATTAGTCATCTTATTTCTTATTTCTCTGACTTTGCACTACTGCCCACTAAGAATGTTGGTATCATGATCATCACTTTAAATAATGGGGGACAGGATTGGTGTGGAGGTTTGGGAACACACAGACCTCCTATGGCCATGGCCATTTGGCCACATGAGCCCCTTCTGCACCCTCCTCCACCGTCTGTGAGAGGCAGTGCCCTTTGGGAGGAAGAGTATAAAGTTTAGCTGAGGAGACTGGCATTTAAGTTCTTGTCTTCACAACTTCTTAGGCGAGACACATGGTCAGCCTGCCTAGCCTCTCTGCCTCCTTTGTGTTGCCTGTATAGTGGAGATAACCGCATCTACCTTGCCGAGCTTACTGAGGATGGAATGTAGCTGCACTAGGGCAATGTCTGGGGCACAAGAGGTGTCTCAGTAAATGAAACCTGAATAAAAGTCCTGGTCTGAGCTGAGAACAAGCATCATGTAATTCAGGTTTTAATTCTCTTGATTCACCTAACATCTGCAGTGGGCAGGAAGCACTGGGGACAGCTGCACCAGCAGCCTGGCTGCCCCAGAGAGTGACTGGAGCTCCTCCCACCCAAGAAACAGAAGAATACTTTATCCACAGTAGGGAAATCTCAAGGCACCCAAGGGAAATTGTCCGGTGATTTACATGTGACCGTGTAGGCTTCTCAGGTGGCAGGAGGAAGATCCAGTATCCACACTGGAAGTGGGGTGCCCATGAGAGGAGCCCTCAGGGTCCCAACAGGAGCGTGAGTATGCCATGTGCTCACATCTGCTCATCCATCTCCAAGGTCTTTTCACTATGTCCATCTCTTATGAGGTTTTCTGGGAAATTTAACTTGTTTTCATGCAGGTTTAACAAGAAGCAATATAGCTTTTATTACATACAAATCAAATAGCCTAAAGGAAAGGCTTCAATTCCATTGTGGTATTTAAATGTGACCCTGTAGGCTCCATTCCCTCTGAGAATGCTGCACCCTAGATCATGGCCAAGCATGTTCAGAAGCCAGCAGCCCGCAGCACCCTCACGGACCCAGCCCATCTTCCCTCGCTGACCTCAGACCGCACAGCTGTCTCCTTGAATGAACAATAAAATGCCTGGCTGCAACACCAGGCACAGCCAGCAGTTTCATTGCATACCATTTAGCACTTTTGACATCAAGACTAGCAGATTTTAAGAGTCAAAAGCTTTATAAACTTCAGAACTCTTCATAGTGGTTTTTAACCTAAGCAGGGAGTAGAAAAGATGAGAAAATTCCCCCAGAGAGGTTAAAAAAAAAAAAGCCTGCTATTCTTTTAGAAGTCAAAGCATCTAAAATCTCTTGATAGGAACATAACACCTCATGCAGATCTGTGTGAGGAAGCCCTTTTCTGTGGAACTCAACATAGTATCTGGGAATGGACTTTTTACTAATTCTTTATATACTGCAACCAGATCAGACACAACTCCTCATGGATTGTGATTCTAACAGTGTTTGAAGCTAATATAGAAATGATTTAAGCAATATCATTTCACAAACCAGGTAAAAACACAAATAGTAGCACATAAAAATCCTCTGAACATTTCCTTGCAACAGCGACTCACTAGGAAATAAGACCTACAGCCAGGGCAGGGCATAGGAAGTGGTCCCAGGTGTGAATGCAGACAGAAGGACTCACCCAGCTTTTCCTGGGAGCAGCCGGGTACCCACAAAGGCAGGGCCGGGAGTCACAGCAGAGACACTGGGGAAGAAGGATACATCTCACTGAGGCCTGTGAGCATGACGATTTGGGAACACCCAGAGGAGTGACTGGTTTTCCTCTTTTTTAACCACAGCTGTAGCACACGCTGTATTTTTGCCTTCGTATCAATATACAATAAGATAGGTCTTCGGAAATAACACCACACATCTACAACCATCTGATCTGACAAAAGCAAGCAATGGGGAAAGGATCTCCTGTTTAATAAATGATGCTGGGAAAACCGGCTAGCCATAGTCAGAAAACTGAAACTGGACCGCTTCCTTACATCTTATACAAAAATTAATTCAAGATGGGTTAAAGACTTAAATGTAAAACCCAAAACCATAAAAATCCTTGAAGAAAACCTAGGCAATACCATTCAGGACATAGGCATGGGCAAAGATTTCATGACAAAAATGCCAAAAGCAATTGCAACAAAAGCCAAAATTGACAAATGGGATCTAATTAAACTAAAGAGTTTCTGCACAGCAAAAGAAACTATCATCAGAGTGAACAGGCAACCTACAGAATGGGAGAAAATTTTTGCAATCTATACATCTGACAAAAGTCTAATATCCAGAATTTACAAGGAACTTAAACATATTTACAAGAAAAAAAAAAACCATCAAAAAGTGGACAAAGGATATGAACAGACACCTCTCACAAGAAGACATTTACATGGTCAACAAACGTGGGAAAAAAGCACTGATCACTGATCCTCAGAGAAATGCAAATCAAAACCACAATGAGATACCATCTAACATCAGTCAGAATGGCAACTATTAAAAAGTCAGGAAACAAAAGATGCTGGCGAGGTTGTAGAGAAATAGGAACACTTTTACACTGCTGGTGGGAGTGTAAATTAGTTCAACCATCGTGGAAGACAGTACAGTGATTCCTCAAGGATCTAGAACCATTTGACTCAGCAACCCCATTACTGGGTATATACCCAAAGGAATAGAAATCATTCTATTATAAAGACACATGCACATGTATGTTTATTGCAGCACTATTTACAATAGCAAAGGCATGAAACCAACCCAAATGCTCATCAATGATAAACTGATAAAGAAAATGTAGTACATATACACCATGGAATACTATGAAGCCATGAAAACTGATGAGATCATGTCCTTTGCAGGGACATGAATGGAACTGGAAGCCATCATCCTCAGCAAACTAACACAGGAACAGAAAACAAATCACCACATTTTATCACTCATAAGTGGGAGTTGAACATTGAGAATACATGGACACAGGGAGGGGAACAACACACACCAGGGCCTATTGAGGGGTCAGGGGGGAAGGAAGGGAACTTAGAGGATGGGTAATAGGTGCAGCAAACCACCATGGCACACATACACCTATGTAATAAACCTGCATGTTCTGCACATAGATCCCTTTTTTTTAGAATAAATTTAAAAAATAATAAATAAATCCATAAAAGACAGGTCTTGCTGGAGTGGCTCTGGGCTTGGTTTTCCTTTCTAACGACAGCTTCATCAATGACTACCAATCTCAACCATCATTTCCTCACCAGAAACTCAACTCTGGCATTTGAATGTAGACAAAATTAGAAGAAACTTTCATTCAAACCAAGAAGGTGTAAAATGATATCCAGCAATGCAAAGCCTGCAACTACAGGGGGGAAATCAGCTCAGTGAAACATTCCATTAACTCTAACCACCAAACTTCTTACAATTCTACTTCTAACCTCACACCTATAAATCCAGTTCAGTGCACACTCAAGTTACATTTCTTTCTCTATGACTTCCTTCAGTCTGTTTGTGTTCAGATAAGTGCAATGATATACTCTGAACTGACCAAAGCCTCAGACCATTTTTTTTAAATTTCCGGGCAGATTGATGACAGGTGCCTCCAGGAGTTGTGCCTGGTAGGGTCTAGCTAATGTCATGGGAACAGGAGAGACAGCCATCAGTAGGTGCACCTTTCTTTTTGACCAACACGGCCTTTTCTCAACTCTCTGTATTTCAGGGTGTGTCATGTATGTCTATCTACTTGCTCAGTGACATTGAGCAGAGTGCCCTATCACAAGGATACACCTCTGGGCCATGACCACCATGAGGCCAACACAGCAGGAGGTGCTGCTACAGACCTGGAGGGCAGAGGGAGCCAGCCACGGGGACTGCCTCATCTTTCTGGGCTTCAGGGTCTCCACCTACTGGGTACAGAGTGGGTGCTGCACAATCTCTAAAGACCCTGACAGCTCTGAAAAAACCCTGTCCCACTTTATAAGCAGAGCCACCATGCCTGGAGGTCTTCCCTTGGCCAGCTTGGTGACCTAAGGTCTTTGCATAAACCCTCTGGTTGTCCTAATGTAAAGAAAAGGCCAGGTGCAGTGGCTCATGCCTGTAATCCTGGCACTTTGGGAGGTCGAGGCGGGTGAATCACCTGAGGTCAGGAGTTTGAGACCAGCCTGGCCAATATGGTGAAACCCCATCTCCACTAAAAATACAAAAATTATCCGGGTGTGGTGAGGCGTGCCTGTAGTCCCAGCTACTCGGGAGGCTGAGGCAGGAGAATCACTTGAACCAGGGAGGCAAAGCTTGCAGTGAGCCAAAATCGCACCACTGCACTTCAGCCTGGGTGACAGAGTTAGACTTCATCTCGGAAAAAGAAAGAAAGAAAGAAAGAAAGAAAGAAAGAAAGAAAGAAAGAAAGAAAGAAAGAAAGAAAGAAAGAAAGAAAGAAAGGAAGGAAGGAAGGAAGGAAGGAAGGAAGGAAGGAAGGAAGGAAGGAAGGAAGGAAGGAAGGAAGGAATAGAGGAGGAAGGGAATTCCAATATCTGCAGATATGCTCTTGAGACACAAACGCATTTTTTATGAATCCCATCCCTGACCCTCATTCAAGAACTATTACCTTTTACTTTCTTTGCCTGTATTCATAAATACAACTTTACTCAGGTAGTTCAGGCTCTGAGGTAGTTTACAGCAGGTAAGCAAGCAGGTTTCATAGAGCCAGATGGTTCCTGAAGGCACAAATCCTGGTAAGGAAGTAAGAAATGGCCCAATAGGTCATTCTGGATGTGTTATTGCAAGCTGTTTCCACTGGGCCTTTCTCTCAGGGTGAATGATTTAAACAATGTATGCCTGAAATGGCTTGCTAGGCCAGATCTCCCAGGTGACTTCTTCATAGAGACACAGGCTAGGATGTCAAGTGGGTGTTGTTTATGACAACCAAGTGGTGCAACATCATGTTTCTGTGCTTTCTGAACCATCATCTACCTATCATTTCATCACGGTATTCATTCTCTTTGATTGCAAATAACCAAAATCTACTGTGGCCAATATAAAGTAAATAGCAAGTTACTGAAAAGATACAGAGTACTTCATAGAATCTGGGAGAACATGAAGAACAGAGCTCAATCTCGATGCTTCTTGGTGAATAAAACTAAGTTACTTATTGTTACCAAAGTCAGGAAGTGGAGTGAAAGCTTTCCCTGGGATACACCTTCATGACCAGTCACAGACACTAGATCCTTCCTCACATACCCGGACATGCCATCTTTTCAAAGGCAAAGCTCTCTGCCGGGCAGTGTCCATGCACAGCGTATGCAGCGTCAGCATGCGTACAGTCTTGGTTATAAATCACAGGCCCTGAAAAGGTATAGCCACTGCCCCAGGCAGTCCTTGTCTGTCTCTTTCCTGCTTTACTCATTAGACATGAAGGCCTTCCCACTATGAGCCCTCCATGATGGTAGCATCAGGACACAGGGTGCCCCGTCCTGGAGAAGCTGGCATGTAACCAGGTTATCATATGTCTAACCATGTATAGAAATGTGTTAGAGGGACAGTTGACCCCTGGTCTATCCAAGTCTGTGCCAGTGAGGAATGTAGCCAAATCTTCCCACTGTACAGAGTGCACTGTTCCAGGAGAAACTGCAGTAAATGTATGATGTGGCTCAATGAGGAAACACCATGGCCTCTTGGATAGATTATGAACACTGACCTTCTTTATTCAGCCACCTATGCTGCTGATGACAAGCTATGTGATATTAAATTTCCTTTGATGAGACAGACTTTGGCAGAGGGTTATAAAAGATAAAAGCATGAGGTTTGAAGTCAGAACCCTGACAGCTTACGAGCCACAGGATTTTAGGCCGGTCACTCAATGGGCCCTTGGTGGGGCTATTGCCAGCTGCTGGATGATGTTATGTATGGTGTCCAGCATCAATGGTTACTCAGGAAAGGGCAGCTGGTACTAAAAAAAAATCAGAATGGAAAAGGTTTTCATGCACCTCTCCAATTTTTCTATCTGCTTCAACTCAGAACTAAATGCTACTTTCGTGTGCCAGGTACGTGTGTCTGTGCAAGAGAAAAGGCTGAGGGAAAAAGAGAAAGGCAAACAGAATATCCCGACTGAGCAAGCAGGTACTGAGGCCAGGGGCAGGAAATGGAGGGGGTGGGCAGCAGAAATGACCAGCCAGGCCCACCCAGGCCATGAGGACAGCCTAAAAATCCATAGGCGGTGCTTAGAAAGTAAAATACCTGTATTTAAAGTTCCTAAAACTTGACCAACTTACTCGGTAAATTGTTGAATGCCTGTGACTCCCAAGTGTGAGCTGGTTGAGGACCCATGAGGAACCACATTCCACTTTCCAGGCCATTCTCTGGGGCCTCCCAGGAATCCCTCCTCCTTCCTCCTAGGAGCCCCCCAGGCAGCCCTCATACCTTGAGGAAATCCAAGAGTGAGCCCTATTTGTCTAAGTCAAGTGTGGCATCTTTGTCTCTCTTGTCAGTAATGGTTCTGGAACTCTGCCTGCAGCCATTGGCTTCAACATCCCCTAAGGACTGTGACCAGTCCAAGGATGGGCCTGGACCAGGCAGTAGACCAGGCTCCACTGGCTGCTGTCCCTGGGTCTGCTGCCTGTAGAGGCTGCCACCATCCTGGAGCCTGCCTTTCCTTTGGAGTTTCAGAGATTAACACCTACCTTTACCACTTAAGCCAGTGGGAGGTAGGCTTCCAGCTACTTCCAACCAGAGCATCCTGAAAGGTCCACCTGGCAACTGATGCTCCTCGTTTCGTATAATGAGCAATGAGAACTAGCTGTTCCGCTGCCGAGCTGCTGAGGACTTGCTTTCCTCATCCACAGTGTGAGGCCAGCTCTGCTGCTGCAGGAGCCGTGATCTGCACCCTTTGAAAAGTCAGGCTACACGACTCTTCCACCAAACACTGCACCCCTGGGTTCCCACCTTTCACCACCTAATTCTCTCTCCACTAACATGAGGAAAATTCAGGGTACAAATCACATACAGCAGAGATTGTAAAAGAAGAAGTTGCATTATTCGATGAACTGGTTAAAAGAATCAAGCTAACTTCTAGAAGCTTCTAGTAATTACTTCCCTTTAGTCCCTGGGGTTACGGTGCTTGTGGGCTAGCTCATTCCAGTTTCGCTGTGACACACGGGTGAAACCATTTCTCAAATAAACTCACCTCAAATAAACTATTTTTCTTTCTGGGTGTCCCAGATACAATCATATTTGAAATCTTACACTCAGCTGAAGATCCCAGCCTCTCCAACTCAGGGGCCCTCGATACTGACCATAATGTTGCTGTCTCCTTTCTCAGCGGATTATACCGACAGTCCCCAACCTTTTTGGCACCAGGGACCATTTTCATGGAAAACAATTTGATAATTTTTCCACAGACAGTGGGTGGGATGGTTTCACGATGAAACTGTTCCACCTCAGATCATCATTCTCATAAGAAGTGTGCAACCTAGATCCCTCGCGTGCACAGTTCACAATAGGGTTCGCGCTCTTATAAGAATCTAATGCCGCTGCTGATCTGACAGGAGGCAGAGCTCAAGTGGTGAGGCTCACTGGCCAGCTGCTCACCTCCTGCTGTGCGGCCAGATTCCTAACAAGCCATGAACTGATCTATGGCCTGGGAGTTGGGGACCCCCTAGGTTATACCTTTATAATCTCTCTCTCTTTTGAAAAAAGGTCCTTTGCCATCACATCAACAACCCTGGATATAACTCTCCCTGATAAGGTCTCAACAAAGCTGACTTCCTCCATGAGCCCCTCATTTAGCCATTCGCTTGAAAGCATTCACTGCTTGCTTCTGCGGGCTGATGTGCTATGTAGTCACAGCAGAGAATAACAAGATAAAGAAGAAAGGCTCTGCACTTAGGGACCTTATCGTGTAGCACAGAATGCACATAACTTTAATATTAGTCTCTAGCTGTATCATGGAAGAGATCCAAATGAAATGCTACAAGAGTTTGGGAAAGAGATAAGATTTTCAGTTGGGGAAAGCTGAGTAAAAGTTGCTTGGAAAACATGGAACATAAGCTTGCTTTCAGAGGATACGTAGGATTTTAATTGGTAGCAAGGGTAAGGGGAGGGCATTATAGACAAAGAGAAGGGCAGAGGCAATAAGAGAATGGCAGGAAAGGTGGGGCATGCTCGGGAAGAGGTGGCGTGGCTGGTGGACAGGAAGCCGGGTAAAGGAAGACCTGCTAGCAAGCTAAGTTGGGCCCAGGTGGTGGGGAGCCTTGGGTATCAGGTTTTAAAGAATGTTTAACCTCATACATGGCAGGGAATCCTATTTCTATCTTAGCAGAGCTCTTACTGTATTTTACTTTTATTTTACCTACTGTATTTTATTTTATTTTGCTTTTGGTGCAGTTCCTGTCAAGTAGACTGGGATGTCTGTCAGGGTCTCTTTGCTTCTCTGTCACTTCAGCGCTTAGCCCACTGCCCTGCACATAGGATGTTCCCACCCATGTGTGCACAATGAATAAATGAACAGATCAGAGCTTTACTTTTTGAAAAGTAATCTCATAGCCAGGGGAAAATGGATGAAAGTTGTGGGGGAGAGGGAAGGTCTGAAGGAACTAGAGCTAGGAATTCAGAAGCCTGATTGCAGCAGTGCATGTTGAAGGAGAATGAGAAGCGAAGATGGACTGGAAAGAAACTGTACAGGAAGTACCAATAGGCCTCGATCAGACATGAGAAATAAAAATAAAAGGGAAATTAAGGTGACTGCAAGCGTTTGCTCCCAGGCAGCAAGAAGCCTGGTTTGCTGGGGGTCAGCTGGAACCCTGCCTCCAGAGGACTCTGGCCCTATCAGACCAGGAACTTCACCGTTCTGCTTTTTTCGCTGCTGTATCCCCATCACCAAGAACACAGACTTCTAGGCACTCAACGCTTTTTGAACAAACAAATAAGTGAACATGTTGCCTTAAGATGACATTTCAAGCCCTCATAAATGTCTGATTTAGTTAGAAATACGAGCCTGGTGCTTAGCGCTGAAAGTTTAGCTTTGAGTCATCTGCACAAAAGGCAGTTGTGGGAGTGCAGGCCTGCACCCCTCCACAGCTGGGAGGTGTGGGTGGGGAAAGGAGGGGCTTCACAACTGCTGAGGTCAAAGAGTTTCAGAGAGAGCCCAACTGAGCAACTGTGTCCAATAGTCCAGAGAACTTACAGAGACGATGAGGACTTGGACACTGAATTTGGCAGATTGGAGGTCACTGTGACCTTCACAGAAGTAGTTTTAGAATTGTGGATACTGAAGATCACGTTCATTATCCCTAGTCAGATATCACACATGTACATTTCCATACACAAACACATTCCCCTGTCTCTCTTCAAGGGTTGGGGTCAGCCAAAACACATTCATTTTGAGGGAATGAGGACTTTTTGCCAAAGGGTAGATGACTGTGTATGAATCCTATGGTGAGGCATTCCATTTGAGTGTACCGGTGGAATAGAGAGAAAGCGTGTCAGCTGGGTTCTGTGCACGGCCAGGCCCAACACAGAACACAGTCCACCACTGAGGCGCTGTCACAGTGCAGGCAGAGCTTCCCTGATAATGGGAGGGGCCCAACCTCCAGCCATGCAAGAAGGAGATGAGGTTCCAAATGTGTAGGGATTTGGGCCTCATCCAGGGCTGAGACGCTCTGAGCTGATAGTGAAGCAGATTGGAGCCCCCAGCTTATGCTAAAATCGGCTCAGGCTCACTGTGACCCTTTAGGCCAGAAAAGACCAGCTGTCCACTGTGTTCTTACCAGCTAGCACCAGAGCCCTCTGCTTGAGCACTTAGGAAGCCCTTCCTGAGCCCTCCCAAGCAGTGTTGGGCTTGCAAAGTCCCTCCCCACGCTAGCTCCAAGAGCATAGGGGCGTTTATTGCAAACATGACTAGAGTTCTCTTCATAAGCAAAAGACTACAGAGTATTAGTATTCTGGAATATCACTCATATTAGAAAGCTAAGCAGAGGGGAAATCAAGTTATCTGAAAGAGAAAAAGAGCCTGAGTTTAGAAAACTCAGATGAATGTCAAAGACCTCCTCTTTGGAATTCTTTGGAGAAGCCATCTAGTTATCCGAGGTGCAGAATACCTCATCTCAGCTAGGAAGAAGCCCTGGGTATGAAGGGATTTAGACGAAAACACAGGCTTGGAGACACCCAGGCAGTGTTAGCACAGAACTCTGCGAGGGAAGAGGCTGAGGAAAGTCAGACCTGGGAGGTGAGTGGGATGTTAACAGAGGAGGTGAAAGGGATCAGAAGTATTCTGCAAAATAATCATAATAAAGCCTGCCAAGGGTGCCATGGAAGTCAGCCATCTGCCAGGACCCCAGACTGAGATTTTCTGATCCAGGGCGCACAAGGCCGCTGCACGCAGGAGAGTGCTGCCGGGAGTGCAGGGACCTGCTCAGTAAATCTCCATTAGATCAGGCTGAGTGCCGTGGGTGGAGGGACCGAGTTGCCAGAAATAGCTCCTTTCCTGCAAAGGCAGGAAAGATCGCAGCTGCGATAGGGCCTGTGCAGAGGGGGCGACCGGGTGGAGGGCGGAGGGCAGAGAAATGGAGTCTGCACCTAGAGGCAAGGGCCAGGAGGCAGGAGACAGCCTGGGAGCCGCTTTGAAAGGATCTCATAAAAGTGCCATTTGTTGGGAGCCGGGAGGAAGTGGAGGCAACTTTGGCACACGTGGCCGCGGTGCTAAATTAGCTGTTAACACAAATAATCAAAGTGCAAGACCCATCGAGAGGCTGGCGCCAGCGAAGCGCGGGGGCGGCGGTCAACGGGGCTGGCGGGCGGCGGGCCGCAGGTGAAGGCGGGGAAGGAACGGGGACGCGCGGGAACCGGGACTCCGGGCAGTGGGAGGTGGGGGCCGCCGGCGGATATGCTCTGGGACCCAGGACAGTGGGAGGAAGGGACTTCGGGAAGGCGCACCGCGGGACCGGGGCCGGTGCAGGGGAGGCCGGTGGGAGCGGGGTCAGGGGGTGCTGCGGGGAGTCACCCGGAGACTCCGACCCAAGAGAGGGGATGGTGTGCCGGGGACGCGCCCCGGGACTCAGGCAGGGAGAGGTGGGAGTGGCAGACCTGTCCTGGGACTCTGAGTAGTAGAGCGGGAGGAGGAGAGGGGCTACACCCGGGCAGGGGAAGGCAGAGCAGTGCGTGAAGGGGAGGGGGACAGGACGTGTATTGTCCGCAGACCTGACCCGCGGCCGGGAAAGGCAGGGCTGGGGACGTGCTCCCGGACGCAAGGCAGGGGAAGGGCGGGTGGAGGAGCCCTGATGGGATTGAAGGGAAGGCCGGGGTGGCCGTCCCCGGTGTGGCGCTGCAGTGGGCTAAAGTCCTTCCTTCTGCACAGGTATGCATAAGGCGCACAGTTGCTCTCTGAAGCCCCTCGCCACCATCAGGCCGTGATGGTGGCAGGGGGCCTTACTGGCGATGAGGCAGGCAGTGTAACTGACGGAGCAAAACAGGTCAAATCCGCGGCCCGGCCGTCAGAGCCCTGTTGCGGGCAGGCCGGGTGGCTTGGCAGACCTCCCACTGACTAGGGCGCCCTGACCTCCTGGTCGAGGCTCCCAGGGAAAGTCCCATTGAGGAACGCCATGGGGAACCTGCTTCCTACGTATACACTCCTTGCTTCCACAAGCAGCAAGGTTGGAATATTTTTTCACAAACTTTTTTGTTAGCCTTGGCCTCAGAGCTGTGTACCAGAGGCCATCAGCTTCAGTTTGTAGATAGAGAAAATAAGAGGATGGACATGACTGCCTTCAAAACTGCCCCATGCAGCTTGGAGCATTCCTTCTCAGCACTGGTGATATCCGCTTTGCCATGAAGTAGGATGGAAAAAACCCGTTTCTAACAAACAAGGTGGAAGAGGAAGCCCCAGTAATGGCAGGTGTTCTGGGGCGATATTCTTGGGGTCCTGGAATTAAGAGAAGGTACTTCCTGGAGACAACTGTCTTTTGAGAAAATTCTTAAGCATTGACTGATACCTATCATTGGGTAAGGGATTCTCATCCAGTTTGTTTGTTTGTTTTTTGAGAAAGAGTCTCACTTTGTTGCCCAGGCTGGAGTGCAGTGGTGCAATCTCAGCTCATTGAAACCTCCGCCTCCCAGGTTTAAGAAATTCTCCTGCCTCAGACCTCCTGAGTAGCTGGGACTACAGGTGCCCACCACCACACCCGGCTAATTTTTGTATTTTTAGTAGAGACGGAGTTTCACCATGTTGGCCAGGCTGGTCTGGAACTTCTGGCCTCAGGTGATCCGACTGCCTCGGCTTCCCAAAGTGCTGGGATTGCAGGTGTGAGACACTGAGCCTGGCCCCATTCTTTGTCTCTAAGATTCAAAGCAAGGTGCAATTAGAATTAGTCTAGCAAATAAGTGGCAAAGAAAAAAAATCAAGAGAGAGAAGCCAGCCAGCAGCAGTGCAGGGGAACCTCGGGCTCTGTGAGATAGCCGCCCTAAAGACACCTTAGTGAACACACAATCTTGGCTTTACTGAGCCAAAGTATCGGCTTCTGAAGACTGAAATAGAAAGGCAGATTGGGAACTGGCATAATTTAGTTTTTGTAAGTTTTTAGAAACTGGATTTATCTTTAATTTTAGTGCATTTATGTCAAACACATATGTTTACACAGATGCGGCCAATGAAAAACAAGAATTCCTCTCTTTGGAAAAGGTATTAAAATCATAATAAAATGAATAAGAAAAGTGCAAAATGCTTGTTAGATTCCCAATGGGTGTCTTTATAAGAAAGGAAGTTTACTGAAATGCATCCTCCACTTCTTCCCTGGATGGTCAGAACCACCTTGTGAGACAGGTGTGGTCATGAATCCTACACTCACACCTGAGGACACCAGGCCCAAGGGGTCAGTGGCCACTTCTGAGCCATCAAGGATGGCCAGGGAGCCCATGTGATTTAAACCCAAGGCCACATCTGGAGCCGATGCTCTTTCAACCCTCCAAGGAGGAGATGATCCAGAAAGGTCACAAGAATGCATTATGCCTCTGTATTCATTTTTTCAACAAGTATTTAGCTCCTGCGATGTACCTGCGTCAAGAACCAGGAACCAAGAAAGAAGAGTAAGCAAATGAGATTCCTGCCTCACAGAGCCCGGTAGCCCTCCCTGAGGAGCAGGGAGAGGGACATGGAGCAAGGCACCTCCAAAGTGACCGTCTATTATAGGCCATGCCTGTTTGTGGAGTTCCAGCACTCAGATAGAAAAAGACAGTGACATCGAATTCTCACTGCACCATCCCTGTTGTGACAAGGACCCGGCCAGAATCCTCAGGGCCTGCTGGTTGGGAGTGCCGCTGGGCATTGGTTTCTTCCCACCGGGCATCTCATGGGCCAGCCTCTATTGTTATCCCCATTCCACAGGTGAGGGAAACAAAACTGAGGGATTGAGGGCATTCCCCAGGTCTCACAGGAATGGCACAGCCAAGCTTCAAACCATGTCAGGTTTTGTAGTTTTTCAAAGCTTGTTTTCTTCTTCTGTATATTGAAAAGAGGAGAGGACTTGCGTCCTCGGTTGATTTTGTGACTGTGGCGTTGGTAGCTGGGAGCATGACCACAGTGGTGTGATGTGTGAATGCAGCACACAGCCCAGGGCACACAGCCCAGAGTTGGAGGGCTGGCTGCTCACCCGGTGCAGGGTGTGGCAGGCCCACCTCAACCTGGGCTCACTCCTATCACTCCTCACATAGACAGGCGTTAGCTGAGGCAGGCAACAGATGATAGAGAACAGCACCATGCCCCCACGCTGCCACTTCACAGCATCCTTCCAGCAACGTGGAGTAAGGGCGGTGCTTCCCTTTCTAGAAAGGAAGAAACTCAGACTTTGAAAGCTTGCATCCCTTGCACAGTTAAGAGCTGAGAATTAGAACCCCAGGACTCCAGGCCTCCAAAGCCTGTGCTTTGGCCATGGCAGCACAGAGCTCCTCTGCAAAACGAAACAAGTAAGAACTAGAAGTGGTCAGGCACAGTGGCTCCCCGCTATAATCCCAGCATGTTGGGAGGCTGAGGCAGGAGGACAGCTTGAGCCCAGGAGTTTAAGACCAGCCTGGTAACATGGCAAAACCCCACCTCTACAAAAAATAAGAAAAATTAGCCAGGTGTAATGGTGCACACCCATTGTTCCAGCTACTCGGGAGGCTGAGGTAGGAGGATCATTTGAGTCCAGGGTGATCAGGGCTGCAGTGAGCCACTATAATCGCACTGCTGCACTCCAACCTGGGCAACAGAGTGAGATCCTGCCTCAAAAAAAAAAAAAAAAAAAAGAACCAGAAGTCTCTCTTCCAGCTCAGCTGAATGTGCAATCATTTCAGAGTGAAAAGAGCTATAAATTCAGTTCCTAATTAAAAAAAAAAAAAAAAAACCATTAAGCTAGCTCAGGAAAACAAAATGATACTTGGTGTAGCCTGGTCCAAATCTAAAGACTCATAATGGAACATCCAAATTGGTTGGAAAGGGGCAGAATTATCTGTAATTGTGCCCTGGTCATTGTGCAGGCTGGCTCTGGGCACACGGGAAGCCCAACACAACCCCTCTATGGCTGCCCAGAGACTCGCAGGGGCAGCAGAAACAGGGCCAGGCTCCTCAGTACCCCCACCGTGCCCACTTCTCAGGGCACCCTGAGCCATGTTACAGGATTCGAGAGCTGGCCCGCTTGTGCAGGAAGTGTGCGCCTGTCTTACTCAGGGTGCCTTCCAGTTCACAGCCAGTTCTCATGCTGGGCGATAAGGAGGAGCCCACTGAAATCATCAGAAATACTCACAGCCTGAGGCCCAGGCCACAGTGAGGAGATCAGGAAGCCCTCACTCATTGGTGCTGCCATGCTGACGATGTGAGTTCCAGCAGCTCTTGGATCGTTCTGAGCAGTGGTTGATGTGTGTCACCCGTAGGAGCATTTGATGGGCACAGTGAGTCCTGGGCACCCAGTGCCTCTCCTCCCCACCCTCACAGCTCTTCCCAGTCACAGCCATTCTCTGACATCAGCCTCTGACTCTCTCTCCTCTGACAAGACTTGCAAAGAGTTTTCTGTGTTCACTCTATTCATAAGAGGAAAAAATCTCTAGAGATGGGATTTCCGATGCCAGGAGAAGCAAAAGGTCCTATCTGCTGCCCGAAAGGCAGTTTGATATTCTGCATAATCAAAAGAATGCCCCTGTCTTAAAGAGCAAATTTCTACTAAAATCAGACCTGGGTAGGGCAATGGATGAAGAGTCCCGAGTGCTGGCTGCGAGCTGATAAGCTGCCTGCAGCAGGCAAGGCTGAGCCCAACCCAGTGCCTGACTCCCCAGGCTAGCACACCTGCAGGGGCTTTCTTGGCCTTTGTGCAGATGCAGTGAAGAATGCTCAAGTCAGCAGGGAGATGCTCTTAAACACAAAAGCAAGAGTTGTTTCTTCTTCCTGAGCACAGGGGCATGTGTCAGATTCCAAGGGCAGTTTTCCTAGTGTCTCAGAAGGGAATGGCTGTCTTCCCACTATCAGACTCACTTAGACCACCTCACAGCCACAGCCATTCTTTAGGGTGGCTCCAGAGGCAGCTCTGGCACAGAGGATGGAACCCTAGCCCAGAGCCCCAGGAAGCCGCTGCTTTCCTGGCTGCACCCGCCCATCACAAAGCACTTCCCTCCTGGGTCCTGCACGAACTCGCACTCCCCTCCTCTGGGCCTCTGCGAAGACCTGCTGGCATGGAACAGCCATGTGTTCTGCACAGTCTCTGGCACTGCGCTTCCACAGCCCACCTAGGACCCAGAGCCTCACTAACTGCCTCTGAGGTCAGGTGGCTTCCTTGTGAATGCATAGCCTCTGGTAGGTTTGTGCACCAGCTGCTCCAGTGTGTCAGAACTTTTGTGGCGTGGACAATGGACATTTACGTGCAGGCTCCCAGCCCACAAGGTAGACTCTGAGGAAAAGCAGCACGCCTTCTATGGCTCTGGTGACACCAAGAAATGCCAGGCCCAGTAGTGGAAATAGCAAAGGGCCTTCCTGAGCAAACTCTTAAGACCAGCAAGAGTGCAGTGAACAAAACTGTACATAGCGAAAGCCCCTGCAAAAAGCAGCTTATATTTACCACACAATAGCAATCTGCGTGTGCAGAATGGGTCCAGAGATAGCATATAAATAATGTCTCATCACCTCATTGGAATTAGAACTCAGAAACATAACACCTGAACTTTCAAGTGACTAAATTAAGGATAAATTCCTTGAAGATAGGAATTGTGTCTTATTGACCTTCTTAATCCCAGTAGTCACATGATAGGAACACATTAAGAACCGAATGGATGAATGACAGCTGATAACAGAGGGGATGAGGAAAAAGAAAAGATAATACAGGTTAAAGCATTCAGTCAATAAATGAAAAGTTCATTTCAGGTTGTATTATTATTGCGAAATGAGACAAGCACATCTACACAAAGCTCTTTCTACTCCACTCTTAAGAGGCAAAGCGTGACTATGAGGAGCACAGGGCTTTGCAGCAGATCCTTGAAGCTGTCCTGCTGTGGTCCTTCCTGTGGCAGAGGACCCCCAGCATGCGGCACCTTGGTTCCCCTCTAGGCTTCTATTTCTAGGGTTTTGTTTTGGGGTGGGTTTTGAGATAAGGTATCTCTCTGTCGCCCAGGCTGGAGTGCAGTGGTGTGATCATGGCTCCCTGCAGCCTCAACCTTCCAGGCTCAAGCGATTATCCCACCTCAGCCTTTTAACTAGCTGGGACTATAGGTGCACACCATCGTGTCTAGCTAGTTTTTTTATTTCTCTTTTGTATAGATGGGGTCTTGCTATGTTGGCCAGGCTGGATTCTAACTCCTGGGCTCAAGTGATCCTCCTGCCTCAGCCTCCCAAAGGCTTCTATTTCTATTCAGATGAAGAGTTTGAGTCAGCTAAATTTGACACTTCTTGTGAGATTCCAAAGGTTCAAAAACTACTGGAACGTAAGGCAAAAGGATGTTTTACTTTGTTTTTTTTTTAACCATACTCAGGAGGTCAGTCGCCATAGCAGCCTTTTTATAAGAGAAAGAGAGAAGTGGTGGGAAGTGGAAGGTAAAACACAAGCCCTCAGAGCATCTCATGCTATTTTTAAAGTTCTTATAATAAACAAGATTTCTTTGTGCTTTATATTCCCAACACCCTAGCTATTTGCTTGCAGCACTTGAGAAAATAGTCTTTTACTTGTTTAAAGAGAGGGGTTTTTTCAATACAAAAAAGTTTTAATATAAGAACCAGCATAGCAGCTAGAAGACTATCTGTTTTGAAGGGGATGTTTTACTGATTCCAAGTCTGTGACAACATGTAGAACAGACCAATTAGAGAACATCCCAGGAACCCTCACCCAACGCAGCTGTTCTAGATGCAGTTGGGGTTTGCTGCCTGCTCTTTTCTAAATGTATCCAAAAGTCTTCTCCAGAATATTCAAATTTAATCCTAGTGTCAAGCTTCCAAGACTTAATCACTCAGCTACAAGGAGATTCCTTTGAAGCTTGTGCAGTTTGGGGAAGTGTGGGGAGAGAGGAGAAGGTGATGGAGAAGGGAAGAATGTGAAGCAAGAGGATGTACCCTGCTGCAACCTGCGGCCAGGGTTCCCACAGGCTGTAGTCACGACTACGAGCCAACAGCACTGCAGCCTTATGCTGCTGGTCCTTCTTTCCTGTCTAGAAACTGAGGGTTTTCTATTTTATTTTCCAAAAACCAGAAGTATTGCACATTTACCGTAACAAGCCCAAGGAAAATGGTATTACAAACCAAATAAAATTGGAAAATAAAATGAAATTTTAAAAAGTAAAATAAGGCAGTTGGTCACCAAACTTTTGCAATTGAGAAGAAAGATGCCTTTTACCTTATCTGCTTTAATATTTTTCTCTCCAACTTCATGGGCAGCAGAGCCATTGCCTTTACCAGGAAGCTGTTCTGAACATTATAATGAAACCCCTCAGATATTCCAGGCCAGTACTGTTTTAAAAAGAGATGTCTAAAAATTCCATTGTACTTGAGATTTCTCCAAATTAGCCATACTTTGCGCATTTTTTGCCAGAATTCCACTACTAAAATCACTCAATCCAGACCTGCCTTACAAGAACTCCTGAAGGAAACACTAAATATGGAAAGGAAGAACTGGTACCAGCCACTGCAAAAACATACCAAATTGTAAAGACCATCGACACTATGAAGAAACTGCATCAACTAACAGGCAAAATAACCAGCTAGCATCATAATGACAGGATCAAATTCACACATAACAATATTAACCTTAAATGTAAACAGGCTAAATGCCCCAATTAAAAGACACAGACTGGCAAATTGGATAAAGAGTCAGGATCCATTGGTGTGCTGTATTCAGGAGACACATCTCACATGCAAAAACATACATAGGCTCAAAATAAAGGGATGAAGGAATATTTACCAAGCAAATGGAAAGCAAAAAAAAAAAAAAAAAAAAAAAAAAAGCAGGGGTTGCAATCCTAGTCTCTGATAAAACAAACTTTTTAAACCAACAAAGATTAAAAAAAAAAAAAAAAAAAAAGGAAGGGCACTACATGATGGTAAAAGGATCAATGCAACAAGAAGAGCTAACTATCTTAAATATATATGCACCCAATACAGGAGCACCCAGATCCATAAAGATCCATAAAACGTACAAAGAGATTTAGAATCCCACACAATAATACTGGGAGACTTTAACACCCCACTGTCAATATTACACAGATCAATGAGACAGAAAATTAACAAGGATATTCAGCACTTGAACCCAGCTCTGGACCAAGCAGACCTAATAGACATCTACAGAACTCTCCACCCCAAATCAACAGAATATACATTCTTCTCAGCACTGTATAGCACTTATTCTAAAATTGACCACATAATTAGAAGTAAAACACTCCTTAGCAAATGCAAAAGAATGGAAATCATAACAAACAGTCTCTCAGACCACAGTGCAATCAAATTAGAACTCAGAATTCAGAAAATCACTCAAAACCACACAACTACATGGAAACTGAACAATCTGCTCCTGAATGACTACTGGATAAATAATGAAATTCAGGCAAAAATAAGTAAGTTCTTGGAAACCAGTGAAAACAAAGACACAATGTACCAGAATCTCTGGGACACAGCTAAAGCAGTGTTTAGAGGGAAATTTATAGCACTAAATGCTTACATCAGAAAGCGGGAAAGATCTAAAGTCAACACCCTAACATCGCAATTAAAGAACTAGAGAAGAGGCTGGGCACGGTGGTTCAGGCCTGTAATCCCAGAACTTTAGGAGGCTGAAGTGGGTGGATCCTGAGGTCAGGAGATCAAGACCATTCTGGCTAACACAGTGAAACCCCATGTCTACTAAAAATACAAAAAATTAGCTGGGCGTGGTGGCATGTGCCTGTAGTCCCAGCTATTCAGGAGGCTGAGGCAGGAGAATCGCTTGAACCCAGGAGGCGGAGGTGGCAGTGAGCCCAGATCGCACCACAGCACTCCAGCCTGGGTGACAGGGTGAGACTCCATCTCAAAAAAAAAAAAAAAAAAAAGAACTAGAGAAGCAGCAAGAACAAACAACTAAAAAACTAGCAGAAGATAAGAAACAACTAAGATCAGACCAGAACTGAAGGAGATAGAGACATAAAAACCCTTCAAAAAAATCAATGAATCCAGGAACTGGATTTTTGAAAAGATTAATAAAATAGACAGAGCACTAGCCAGACTAATGAAGAAGAAAAGAAAGAAGAATTAAATAGACACAATTAAAAATGATAAAGAGGATATCACCACTGATCCCACAGAAATACAAACTACCATCAAAGAATACAATACACACCCCTACACAAAGAAACTAGAAAATCTAGAAGAAATGGATAAATTCCAGGACACATACACCCTCCCAAGACTAAACCAGAAAGAAGTCAAATCCCTGAATAAACCAATAACAAGTTCTGAAATTGAAGCAGTAATTAATAGCCTACCAACCAAAAAATGTCAAGGACCAGAAGGATTCACAGCCAAATTTTACCAGAGGTTCAAAAAGGAGCTGGTACCATTCCTTCTGAAACTATTCCAAACAGTAGAAAAAGAGGGACTCCTCCCTAACTTATTTTATGAGGCCAACATGATCCTGATACCAAAACCTGGCAGAGACACAACAAAAAAAGAAAATTTCAGGTCATTATCCCTGATGAACATCGATGTGAAAATCCTCAATAAAATACTGGCAAACTGAATCCAGCAGCACATTAAAAAGCTTATCCACCACGATCAAGTCGGCTTCATCCCTGGGATGCAAGGCTACTTCAATGTATGCAAATCAATAAACATAATCCATCACATAAACAGAACCAATGACAAAAACCACGATTATCTCAATAGATGCAGAAAAGGCCTTCGATAAAATTCAACACCCCTTTGTACTAAAAACTCTCAATAAACTAGGTATTGATGGAACGAGTCTCAAAATAATAAGGGCCATTTATGACAAATCCACAGCCAATATCATACTGAATGGGCAAAAACTGGAAGCATTTCCTTTGAAAACCGGCACAAGACAAGGATGCCCTCTCTCACCACTCCTATTCAACATAGTATGGGAAGTTCTAGCCAGGGCAATCAGGGAAGAGAAAAAAAAAAGAGTATTAAAATAGGAAGAGAGGAAGTCAAATTGTCTCTGTTTGCAGATGACATGATTGTATATTTAGAAAACCCCATCATCTCAGCCCAAAATCTCCTTAAGCTGATAAGCAACTTCAGCAAAGTCTCAGGATACAAAATTAATATGCAAAAATCACAAACATTTCTATATGCCAATAATAGAGAGCCAAGTCATGAGTGAACTCTCATTAGCAATTGCTACAAAGAGAATAAAATACATAGGAATACAACTTACAAGGGATCTGAAGGACCGTTTCAAAGAGAACTACAAACCACTGCTGAAGGAAATAAGAGAGGTCACAAACAAATGGAAAAAACATTCCATGCTCATGGATAAGAAGAATCAATATCGTGAAAATGGCCATACTGCCCAAAATAATTTATAAATTCAATGCTATTCCTATCAAGCTACCATTGACTTTCTTTGCAGAATTAGAAAAAAACTATTTTAAATTTCATATGGAACCAAAAAAGAGCCCATATAGCCAAGATAATCCTAAGCAAAAAGAACAAAGCTGGAGGCATCATGCTACCTGACTTCAAACTATACTACAAGGCTACAGGAACCAAAACAGCATGGTACTGGTACCAAAACAGATATATAAACCAATCGAACAGAACAGAGGCCTCAGAAATAACACCACACATCTACAACCTACAGAATGGGAGAAAATTTCCGCAATCTATCCATCTGACAAAGAGCTAAAATCCAGAAAGTACAAGGAACTTAAACACATTTCCAAAAGAAAAATGAACAATCCCATCAAAAAGTGAGTGAAGGATATGAACAGACGCTTCTCAAAAGAAGACATTTATGCAGCCAATAAACATATGAAAAAAAGCTCATCATCACTAGTCACTAGAGAAATGTAAACCAAACCACAGTGAGATACCGTCTCATGCCAGTTAGAATGGTGATCATTAAAAACAACAAGAAACAACATCAGGAAACAACGGATGCTGGAGAGGATGTGGAGAAATAGGAAAGCTTTTACACTGCTGGTGGGAGTGTAAATTAGTTCAACCATTGTGGAAGACAGTGTGACAATTCCTTAAAGATCTAGAACCAAAATATCATTTGACCCAGTAGTACCATTACTGGGTATATGTCTAAAGGGGTATAAGTCATTCTACTATAAAGACACATGCACACATGTATTTATTGTGGCACTATTCACAATAGCAAGGATTTAGAACCAACCAAAATGCCCATCAGTGACAGACTGGATAAAGAAAATGTGGCACATATACACGATGGAATACTAAGCAGCCATAAAAAGGAATGAGATCATAACCTTTTCAGGGACATAGATGAGGCTGGAAACCATCATTCTCAGCAAACTAATACAGGAACAGAAAACCAAACACTGCATGTTCTCATTCATAAGTGGGAGTTGAACAATGAGAACACATGGACAAAAGGAGGGGAACATCACACACTGGGGCCTGTCGGCAGGTGGAGGGCTAAAGTAGGGATAGCATTGGGGAAATACCTAATGTAGATGATGGGTTGATGGGTGTAGGAAACCACCATGGCACATGTATACCTATGTAACAAACATGCACGTTCTGTAAATGTATCCCAGAACTTTTTTTTTTTTTTTTTTGAGACGGAGTCTCGCTGTGTCTCCCAGACTGGAGTGCAGTGGCACAATCTAGGCTCACTGCAAGCTCCACCTCCCAGGTTCACGCCATTCTCCTGCCTCAGCCTCCTGAGTAGCTGGGACTACAGGTGCCCGCCACCACGCCCAGCTAATTTTTTGTATTTTTAGTAGAGACAGAGTTTCAAGGTGTTAGCCAGGATGGTCTCGATCTCCTGACCTCGTGATCCACCCACCTCAGCCTCCCAAAGTGCTGGGATTACAGGCATGAGCCACCACGCCCAGCCTGTATCCCAGAACTTAAAGTATAATTAAAAAAAAAAAAAAAGAAAACTGAGAAAATGAGAGAAACAAAAGGAAAAAAAGTACAAAATACAAAAAAAAAAAAATCACTCAAGACTTTAAAAGAGCTCAGGAAACTAATTTACATAAAATTAATGTAATTTATTTCAACTTTGCTCGACACAATTGATAAGAATGAAATTCTTCAAACTACAAACTTACACCTCCACCTTTGTTACCGTGGGTTGAAGGACAACAAATCAACTTCTTTCCATTTGTTGTCGAACTTAAAGGAAAACTCAGAGGAATTTCTGGAAGATTGTATGTTTTCCAAGAGATTTTAACCAGGGTTTTTTAAAGTTTTGCACTTTTGTAGATTTGGCAACTACAAACAACTAAACAGGAATGAAACATATTGTCCAAAACCAATGACTTATTTTTTTTTTACAATTTTTTTATCTCACTTTAAACAATCATTATGCAAACCTCGACTTATTGTATGTACAAATAAAATAAGCATACAACACATGTTGTCTTTTTTTTTTCCTGGCTCAGGTTTATTTGCACAAATAGCACAAGAGGACCCCAGCCCCATGCAGATGGCAGCCCGGGTGGGGGCAGGGGTAGCACCAGTCCTGTCCTCACGTTGGCAGACAGAGATATCTACTCTGAAGGCTTTGTAGGGGCCTGGGCACCTTTGAGAGCCTGAGCTGGAACTGAAGCTGGAGCTGCAGCCTGGGCCTTGGTTTGATCCTTGGTCTTGGTCTTTGGCCAGCACAGCCTGAGCCCCTTGGCCATGCGGGCATAACCACACTTCCCAAGCTTGGAGTGGGCAATGTAGGCAAGTTGATTGAGCTTGCGACTGACACCCATTGGGATCTCAGGCTTAACCTCCTTGGGCTTTACGAGGTCCTTGATAGCCTCGGCACCTACACTCACGGCCTTGGCACTGTTGGCCTGCATCTTCTTTAGGCCCTTCTTGTGCTTGGCAAAGCGTATGTTCCTCAGGAACTTGGGGTCCACCCCCTTAAGAGATTTGTATCTTTGTGATCAGGGTTTCTAGATATCATTTCTGTGCCATTTTTAGAACTGGTTGTGTGTGGTGTGGGTCTTGGACTTGGCCATGTCTGCACCTTAAGCCGCGGCTCCTGAAGTGCCTAGAACCAAAAGAGAAAGGGGCCACCCATACATTGCATTTTGATAACAATCTTCTCAACATGTTGTGTGTGTCTCCCAACCCCACTAGTTCGGGTTTCGTCAGGGCTGCCTGCCTGATCTCAAGGCCAATCAGGAAGGAGCAGTGATGGTTTTTGTCCTGAATGCATTGATATCAGCAAATGAAGGTTTTCAGGGCTTTATTGCAGATCACACTCCATTGCTGTTGACAGTTTTTCTTGTTGTTGTTCTTTCTTTTACCCTTTATTTGGTGGAAGGAAATGGAAGATAAGGGTGTGGTGAAAAGATAAATATGATGCTTGAAGATTAGAATCTGACCTTTGTTATGGTCAGGCCCTAGCCCTGTGCAGTTCATGTCATCCACACCACATATGGAAGTCCACTTAGTGAGACAAGCAGACATTCTGCAATGGAGATGGTGAAGCTGGATTTTCATCTCCTAAGGAGAGAGTTGATTTCATTCTTCAGCTTCAGAGAGAAGTGAATCAAAAGATGAAATACAGCCATCACGCCTTCCTCCCCTCCCTACATGTGCTATCTGCACTACAACTATCTTGACTCACCTTTCTCCATTGTTCTCCTTTCCTCTTCTCTTATAGTCAGCCCTTTGCATCCTAATCCTACAAGTAGGGTCCCACCTGCCACACTCAAGAGCCCTATGAAGGTCTGCAGACCGTCAGTTTCCTTGCTTCCTGTCCTAACCTCACACTACATGTTTGTTGGGAATATGGGAAATACCAAAAATAAGATATAATCAAGCTCACCCCTTTGATGGTTAATCAGGAAACCTCACTTGCCACCTATTGGGAACACACTGTAAGCCAATAAAGAGGAACAAATATTTTGAAAGAAAGATGGACATTTAAGTGGGGGGGCTGCAAAAGAAGCCTAATGTTACTCCTCAAAAGACATTGCTACCAGAGCCACATGCATTTCTTTTTTCCTTGCCAAAATATTCAAACCAAGGTTTGTAGAAGAACTTTGAACCCCACACTTTATGTCTGCACTTGGGAGCTGAGTTTAATCTGTACTTTGTTTTTTAATTTATTGAGGAGGAAAAAAGCCTTATCTGTATGCGTCTGTAAAACCAAATGCATGACCTACTTTTTATATTACCTAATTTTGAGATTTTGGTTAATTTCTCAGTCTCTTTAAGTCTCAGTTTCTTATTCAATAAAATACGTGACTTGGACCATTTGTTGCTATGGTTCGCTCTAATTCTAAAATGCCATTCTCACCAAATTTAAATCAACTTCACCAGGGGGACAAAGCACGGCAAATTTATGGAAAATGACAAGTCCTGAGCATAGAACCACATCCCTGAGCTGTGCCCTGGAGGAGAGTTGAGAATGAACACCCACTGAGATTTCCATTGAAATTTAAATGAATGAGAAATAAACATTTGTTTTATATATATGTGTGTGTGTGTGTATGTATACACATATATACATACATATATATATATATATTTTTTTTTTTTTTTTTGAGACAGTCTCTCTCTGTCGCCAGGCTGGAGTGCAGTGGCGCGATCTCAGCTCGCTGCAACCTCCACCTCCCGGGTTCAAGCAATTCTCAGCTTCCAGAGTAGCTGGGACTATAGGCATGCACCACCATGCCCAGCTATTTTTTGTATTTTTAGTAGAGATGGAGTTTCACCATGTTGGCCAGGATGGTCTCCAATCTCTTGACCTCGTGATCCACCTGCCTCAGCCTCCCAAAGTGCTGGGATTACAGGCATGAGCCACTGTGCCCTGCCTGTCATTTTTAAATCTTTATACATTTAGTGGTTTATTTTTTACAACAGCTACTGTTAACTAATGTATTTCTGGACTTCCATTGCCTCATTTAAAAGAATGAGAGGCCGGGCGCGGTGGCTCACGCATGTAATCCCAGCACTTTAGGAGGCTGACGAAGGCGGATCACCTGAGGTCAGGAGTTCAAGACCAGCCTGGCTAACATGGTGAAACCCCGTTTGTACTACAAATACAAAAAGTTAGCCGGGCGTGGTGGCGTGTGCCTGTAATCCCAGCTACTCAGGAGGCTGAGGCAAGAGAATTGCTTGAACCTGGGAGGCAGAGGTTGCAGTGAGCTGAGATGGCGCCATTGCACTCCACCTTGGGCAACAAAAGTGAAACTCTGTCTCAAAAAAAAATGAGAGTAATAATAGCATCTGGGAATGTATTTATGAGGCTGCAATAAAATGACACTTCTGGATCAGCCCAGGTGTGTCTGCAAGAGTGGGTTTGATTTCTCTGTTTCTTCCCTCCACCCAGCTGTAGAGGGAGGAGCAGTAAGCCCTTGTCACCAGGTGGACAGTGATGAGGTTGAGGCCCACAGAGCCCCCCAGTGGATGCTGTTCTTCTGAAGAGTAGCCTACAAACCTGCTTCTCCCAGAGGAAGCTATGTGGAAAGTTGCTTCCCCATGCCACACAGTGGTCTGGGCAGAGGCCATTGGGGTAGATGGTTCACTCCTCCAAGGGCTCAGGAAACCGAATTCCTTCTGCACCCCACCGTCCCACTTGCCTTCCCTGCTTCTCTATGTCCCATTGGCTTCTTCTTGCCCTGAGGACCCACTGCTGTTCTCACGGTAGACCACCGGGTACTTGGAAACTGATGGCCCCTACACAACCATGAAGATCGTGTGCCTCAAGATTCCAGCTTCCGTCTGTCAGCCACAGAGGTGCTTCCTGATGGGGTAGGTGGGCCCTTGCTATTCCTCGGGGGACAGGGCATCCTGAATGCCTGGCACTGTTCCTTCTAAAGCAGCCTACTCTCACAACAGCACACCCTACACCCACCACCTAAGCCACAGAAAGCCCACACAGGGTCATTAGAGAGGACCTGTACATACAATTGCACACAGACAGACAGGAAGCCAGGCAGGCCCTCAGGAAGGCAAGAAGAATCAGGAGGTGAGGAGACTGGAATCACGACCCTGGCTCAGGCAGGTGTGCCTGAGACAGGGTCACAGAGCCCCCGCCTAAAAGCAATGCAAATAAATGTCCTGTCAGGGAAGACACTGTGAGCTCCGTCACAGGTGTGAGTATGAGGGATGAGCAAGTCTCCGAATTCAGCTCACCCTCAGTCACCTGCTCTGTAAACCAAGAACCAGAAAATCCAGCACTGGCCAAGGAGAGGTGCTTCACACCTCCAATCCCAGCACTTTCAGAGGTCAGCGTGGGAGGACCACTTGAGTTCAGGTGTTTGAGACCAGCCTGGGCAACATGGCAACAAAAATTTACAAATTAGCAGAGCTTGGTGGCATGTGCCTGTAGGCCCAGCTACTGGGGAAGGGGAGGACAGAGGATCACTTGATCCTGGGAGTTCAAGGGTGCAGTGAGAGCCTTGTTCATGCCACTGCACTCCAGTCTGAACCACAGAGTGAGAGCCTAGCTCAGGGGGGAGGAGGAGGAGGAGCAGGAGGAGGAGGTGGAGGAGGAGGAGGAGGGAGAAAGAAGGAAAGGAAGAAAGGAAGAAAGGAAGAAAGGAAGGAAGGAAGGAAAGAAGGAAGGAAGGAAGGAAGGAAGGAAGGAAGAAAGAAAGAAAGAAAGAAAGAAAGAAAGAAAGAAAGAAAGAAAGAAAGAAAGAAAGAAAGAAAGAAAGAAAGAAAGAGAGAGAGAGAGAGAAGGAAGGAAGGAAGGAAGGAAGGAAGGAAGGAAGGAAGGAGAAAGAAAGAAAGAAAGAAAGAAAGAAAGAAAGAAAGAAAGAAAGAAAGAAAGAAAGAAAGAAAGAGAGAGAGAAAGAAAAGACCCACCAGCACCTCTTCATTGGTGCTGAGGATAACGTGACAGCTTAAACACGGACCTGCTTCATTTTGGTTATATATGAAAATGGACGGCCTCCAAAACTTCCTTGACTTCACACCATGTCGTCCATATTCTCACCATTTTCCTATCACTCTTCTGAGAGATTTATTGAAAACTGTAACTTACTGGATTTTTCCCATCCTAAGTAGAAAGGAACATACTCAGCTCTCAGCGTCATTTTGGAAAGTTTCATCATCTGCATCACCCGGCGGGCAAAGTTCTTTTTGGCGCTTGCTCCTTTTGGAAGCCTGAGCCATTCCGGGCGGCTTGGCGACCCTGACGGCGCAGGCCACGGAGGGAGCCCCAGCTCGGCGGGACGCGGCGGGCAGATCGGCGCTGCCCTAGGGGGCTCTGGGCTCCTGCCCTCAACGTGGCTCCCTCCAGCCTTCGCCCCCGCGCCTCCCTCTCAGTTCTGCTGGTTGCCCTGCGACGATGCTTGGCTCCTGCCGCAGGCCCCCGAGTCGAGTCTCGTACTCCCCGGCCGGCCCTTGAGCGGCCTCCCCAGCCTGACCGGTGTCCTGCCCGGCGTGAATGGGGGAGGTGCTTCCCACGGCTGGGGGGTCTGGGGACTCCCCGCGCCAGCCCTGCCTGGATGGCGCCCCGCCCCGCCCACCTGCCCATACTTTCTCAGTCCCTGGAAGCCGTGCTCTCCCGGGAAAGTCCCTCTCTGTGTTATCATCCTTCTGTTTTCCCTATCAGTGCTTGTAAACTTTTTGTTTTTGAAGACTCCTTTGAGACTCTGTTAAAGGACAGGAGCCTGCCCCCAGGAATGTCTGTGCACATGGATGCGTGGTTCCAGGAGGTACGGGGTCTAGGTGTTTCTGCAGCTCCGGGCCTGGGGCTGTCCACGCAGGGCCCCGCAGCCCCGGGGGGTCCCGAGAGTGCCTCGGCGCCGGTGTTTCTGTGCTCACAGTGGAGCCCAGACCCGCTCCTGTCAACCTCTCCCCTCTCAGGCCCCGAAGCTGGGGACAAAACCTCCAGGAGAAATAAGGCACAGGACTAGGGGAGGGGAGGGATTAGAAACTGTAATTCAACCTAATATTTGAGGCTTGGCAAGTGTGCCTATGGGATTTCACGAAAACCCCCGAATCTTTTTCATTTCAGAGCAATTAAGCCGACCCCAGCGTCCTGGCTCCAGTAAGCCGCTCAGCTCTCCGTTTTATTGCCTGTTTCCTTCTCCCTTGCCAGCACGAGTTCCCATCCTTGCGCTCAACATTAAAAACCCACACGGCGTCGGTGCCACGGAGGGGCCCCACGAGCAAGTGTGGGGCTGGGGCAGCCGGCCGGGCACATGTGGCTCTCGGGGCCGCGCACAGGCACTGCTTTCGCTCTAATCAGAAACATCCCGCCGTAATTTAATAGTTCCCACCAAGCACAGACACCAAGTCTAGAGATTCTTCCTCCACATTCTTAACCCTTAGAGGAGGTGGGAAGGCCAAAAGAGAGGGGAAATTAATCCCTTACAGTTGCTACGCTGGGATTTTTCACTTGCAGTTTTTTTGCTCTGATGTGAGAGAAAACGATGTGAGCTTTGGAAGCTTTCAGGGAGCAGGAATTTATATTAAAATGCCCTTCCTCGGTTCTGGCAGGGGGTGTGGATGTGGGCGAGCAGTGGAGTCCCTCACTCCCTGGGGAGGGCCAGTCCTGCTAAGAGGCCAGACAGAGCACGTACCGGGGCCACCAGCAAAGCAGTGCACCGATTAAAAGTGTTTGAATCCTGATTTGACACAGCAGTGACGCAGCTGACCTGCTGGTTCTGAGGCCTCCCTCTGGGGCTCCGCTGGCCTGGTGCCTCTGGGGTGTGGATGTCACCGTGGTCGTGGGGGTAGGAGTATGCCTCAGCCTGTCACATTCTCACCTGCAGGTGGAGTGCCATAACTAAGAAAGCCACAAGATTGAAAGCATGAGCTTTGGAAGAAATTTGTCTTCCACTTAGATGTTTTGATTAGTTAGTTTTGATTTAAATTAAGTTTTTCTAAAATTCAGGAGTTACATGTCAACTTTTCCATATCTGTTAAGACCAGCCAGTGACAGCTGTCACACCTCTGTGGCTTGTCTTCCATACCCACAAACTTGTATCCATCTGAGGCCACTGGTGGTCAGCCTTCCTCTGCTGAGTGAGTCACAGGCCCACATGCATGTATGTATACACACACTGCACCTATACACACACTGCACACATACAGCACCCGTGTGTATACACAGCACATGCATACACAAATGGCATGCATACACACACCACACACATACACGGCACACATATACATAGCACATGTGTATACGCACAGCACATGCATACACAGAGGGCACACATGCACACAAACCACATGTGTACACACGCACATGTACACACACACTGTGCATTTCTCTCAGTGAACATTCACCACATGCCTTGGGTGCAGGCAGGATTATGCTGCATGAGATAGGGTCCCCAAACCTGGCTTCACCTTCAAAGCACTGAAGGCATTTTGAAGAGACTCCCTGATCTACCAAATCGAGTGTGGACTTGAGACATTCTTATTTATAAAGGCTCCCAGATTGCTCTGAGGTATAGCTGGGACCCGCAGGCGGACAGCATTCATGTTTGCACCACCTGTTAAGAAGCTCACCCTCAATGCAGTGCCGGTGGAGAGGGGCTGGCGTCTGGCACTCAGGTATGCAGCTTTGCTCTGTGACTCTGATGAGTAGTGGGGCCTGCGGAAAACGGTGGAGCTCTCAGGGTTCCTCTTATCTGCAAAAAGAGGACGATAATGGCATCCTCATTGCAGAGTTTGTGTGCACATGGAATGAGTGAATATTTGAGAAGCATTTGGAACAGTAAGTGGTTTAAGTTGTGAGTGCTAAATAGAAGCGTTACCATTTCCCTTGAGATGTGAGTTGATGGTGTAGACTGGTGGAGGGCCGAGGAAGCCTGCAGCAATGGGAGAGAGGGTCCCACTTGTGGTGACAAGGCTGGGAAGAAACACCATGGCAACGGTTTGCAGGTGAGACTGATGGGGAGATGTGCAAGCTGATGGAAAGTGTAGAGACATGTTCATTTATGAATCGTCCACAGGCCCAGCTAATCAAATTCACATCAAGCAATGTTGTTATCCTTACCAATAGGCCTGACTCTGAGAACTGGTAAGTAACTGAGTGTGTACAGTTCAGGTGAGATGGGGCTTTCTCAGACCACACAGGCCCACTCCCCCTACAGATCCTAAATCTACATATGGCCTAACTCAAGAGCAGTATGAAGGAACATGCACAAGATGACTGGCAGGCCCCTACCACTGCACAAGTGACTGCTGCTCCCTCCACCGATGGAGAAAGAGGCCTGGAAGAGGCCAGCCAGCAGCCTGTAGTCAGGATCTGGGCCACGAATGGAATTCTCGACTACAGACTGAAAGCCCTGGCATGTAGACCAGCCTCCACCCTTTTTCTAATGGAGAAAAGCTCCTTCTCAGATATAAAATATTTGATGTATGTATTCACATGATACATAAATGAATGTGATATTTATTTGCTAATTTATAAACTTGATAATGGGCACAATTTTATAAGAAGCGCATGCTGTTCTACACGGTGGGAGAAGCTGGGTTCAACGGCTCTGAGAACTTCAGCTTGTTAGAGAGACCAGTGTTTTTCTTTGTGCTCAGGAACAGCACTTTGTAGTGAAATGTGTCTTCAATGACAGCATTTAGCGTCCTGTCCCAAATAAGAACATCCTCCCAGTGAAATCCAGGAAACCAAAACAATCATGACAAGAGAATGTGCAACGCCAGATGAATGTGGATCCTACTTTTTTTTTTTATTTTTGTCTTTACTTTCTTTGACATTAAATATTGTGTGAGAAAGAACTCTGACTCCCAGTGAGCCATCTGTCTTTCGTTTCTTTTTGGGTGTGTAGCCACCCGCAATAATCAGCCTAATCCTGAAGTCAGTAACTCTGTTACACAGATAGGGCCCTGATTAGAGGAAAGCGAACCGGGGGCCTCTGGGTTTGCTTCTCCAGGTTCCTTAGAAACTTACAGTTTGGTTCTCATCACTCCCACATTCCTAGCAAATCCAAGGGCAGGTTGCCCAGGGTGGCCGTGGTCTGGGTGCCGGCTTCCCTCAGGCTCCACAGGGATGTGGATGGCCCAGGCTGGTGCCCTGGTGTCCTGGGCTTGCAGAGCCACCACCAGAGAAGCTGCCCCAACCCACCCATCCAGCAGGTTGGAGGGCTGGAGGGGTCTACCTCTGGCAAGGATTGTTCTATGTGGGTGGCTTAAAGTGATTCAACCTTTAGCCTTATGCCTCTGACTCCACCCCCAGCATCCAAGAATTACCCTGAAATGCAATGCCTGACCAAGCTAGCCTCACTTTAATGATGCACATCATCTTTTTCTCTGAAGAATCCCTTGTCACAGTGGTCTCAGGATGGAGGTGACCGCCATCACAGGACCCAAAAAACAGACATTTCCTCAAAAACTCTCATCATCCTAGAACAGATCCAGAAAGGCAGGCACCTGAGGCAGAGCCGGGACATTGATCTCAGGGCCTCCAAGTTGCATCCTCCTCCTTCCCTCCTCAGAGGCACGTCCCCTGCCCTCTCCTGTCTCCCGGGGCCTTCTGCTTCCTAACTCCTCCTCCTCTCTAAATCAAAGCAATGTATTTATCCTGGAACTCGACCCCTTTCCAGCCAGTGTGGTAATTCTCCAGGCATTTGCGTCTTCAGATTTTTATCTCTAATCATTAAATGGAAGCTTTGTGTCTTGTTAAAGGAATGTCTGGTTTGAGGGGAGGATTTTTGGAAAATCCTCCTTACACCTAAAATCACTTCAAGATTTCTGTGTGCCTGGATATGAGAGCCAAGGAAGCTGGAGTGGCACTCCTCTCACCCCAGTCCCTGCCCAGGACTCTCCCAAAGATGGAGAGAGTGGTACTAGATCCACAGTCCCAGATGCCTCTCTTTCCTGCAGCATCGACCTTGGGATGAGGCCAAGGTCGTGGGGAATCATGGGGTACAGGGGGAAGTGGAGGAGGGGCCAGAGCAGGTTCACCAGGCCCGGGAAGACCCAGCTGAAAGAGCAGAGATGAAGGGCTGGGCCTTCTCATACCGCATGTCCATGTGTGAGCCACACATTGTACCAGCAAAGCTAGGGTGACACCAGATCTGAGTGCTAGAGACCTAATGAGATAAGGAAAAACATTTGGAAGATGATTGTAAAAGCCACTGATTATAGTGATTCTGGTTAACTGCTGATCACTCAGGCCTGATTACCATGCTGCACAATAATGACTATGTACATCCTAAAATGTGTGTCAGATTAGCTACATTTTTTTGATTACAGCAGCAAATCCTGCAAATGTATGGCCACTCAGTCTTTATAATTTCCTTCTTCTGCGGCACTATCTACTCAAGCAGCCTGGTTTTGGGCATTTGTCCTAAAATGTATGAAATGAATAAGATAAAATCAAATAAAATAGGGAAAATAGGCACACTGGGCCTGCTTCGAAGGCTCACATGACCAGGCCCCTGCCATGCCTGCCTCCTGGAAGGAAATCACACCTGAGATCAGGCAACAGTGCCATTCTACTCACTCCCTTATCTCCGGCACCCAGAACAGCACTACACACCGGAGGTGCTTCATACACGCTTAATGAGGGAAGTAAACAAATGACTAAAAGTAAAGGCAGAATCAGCGTGGGTGATGTTTTGACAGCTGCACTCTGACACCCCTGACACCCTGAGAGGCTGGAGAATAACACAGTACAGGTAAGCACCTTCCAGTTGGCGACCTGGTTGACACCCTGGCTCCATCCTTAGTTCTTACGACTGTTCACATCATTCACCTGGGGGAGCCTCTGCTTTCTCTCAGGAAAATGGAGATATTAATCACCTCTCAGAATTCATGAGAGGATTATATGTTTTTGGAAAATAACTCCAGGCTGGGTGTGGTGGCTCACACCTGTTAATCCCAGCACTTTGGGAGGCCGAGGCAGGAGGATCACTTGAGGCCAGGAGTTCTAGATAAGCCTGGGCAACATGGTAAGACTATGCCTCTACAAAAAAAATTTTTTAATTAGCCCAGTGTAGTGGTACAACTAGTGGTCCCAGATACTTGGGAGGATCACTTGAGCCCAGGAGTTTGTGGCTGCCGTGAGCAGTGATCATATCACTGCAGTTAAACCTGGGCTACAGAGAAAAACCCCGTCTCAAAAATTAAAACTATAAATAAAACTACTCCATAAATGCTAATGCTAAAGAAACTGCATGCTTTCCTTTGAGACCATTTACATCCATTTAAGTGGAAATTTCTTATTGTGCAGTGCTAGGGTTTGAATGTGTGTCCCCTCAGAAATTCATGTTGAAACTTATCCCCCATGATGGTAGTATTAGGAGGTAGGGGCTTTGGGGAGGTAATTCAGTTATAAGGGCTGCATTGTCATGAATGGGACTAGTATCCTTATAAAACAGGCTTCAAAGAGAAGTCGCCTCCTGCTCTTCCACCCTTTCCATGCTGTGAGGCACAGCAGCAAGGGGTCATCCTGGAGCAGAAAGCTGCTCTCACCAAACACCAAAGCTCATACTTGGCTCATGGACTTCCCAGCCTCTAGAACTAGGGTGTGAAATAAATTTCTCTTCTTTATATGTTACCCAGTCTCGGGTACTTTGTAATAGCCCCACAAAGGGACTAAGATATGGGATATGTGGTGAGCATCTTAGCACCTCTCCTTCTAAGGACCTACCTTAGTAATGGATGGAACCCACAATTGGGCATTGTTTTTCAAAGAGAACTACTAATGTTTTCAGAATTTTGCCTTTCAACTCACCAAACTCCATTGAGGAGAAGAAAATTGCGCCTGCCCTCTATTAAGCGTAGGGGCATTCAGGCTAGTTCCAGCTTTTGTTAGAGCAAAGTGAGTGACATCCTGAAGGCAGCCCTCACTGTGCCCATCCTCAGGAAGCAGCCCCGTCTGTGGGTACAGCAGGGTGCCCTGAGAGAATGTGCTCTGGCCAGAGCCAACCCAGCCGCCGCTTTGTGATGGGAGGCTGAGCACACTGCTTCATCTCTCTGGGCCCTGGTTTCCTCTTCTGCACCTTTTTTTTAAAATACAGTTTACCTCCAAGGTGAGTGCTAAGGACTGAATCGTATCCCCAAAATTCGAATATTGAAGCCTTGACCCCGTCTGTGCGACTATATTTGGAGACAGGGCTTTTAGGAAGTAATGAAAGTTAAATGAGGTCATCAGGGTGGAGTCCTGATAGGGAGAGGCTGGTGGCCTCATACCAAGAGAGACCAGAGCTCGCTTGCTTTCTGCCATAGGAGGACCCAGCAAGAAGGTGGCCACGAGGCAGGAAGAGCCCCCTGCCAGACACCACATCTGTCGGCATCTTGATCTTGGTTGGACTTCTGAGACTCAAAAACTCTGAGAAATAATGTCTGTTGTGTAAGTCACGCAGTTCATGGTATTTTGCTGTGGCAGCCTGAGCTGACTGAGATAGTGAAGATTAAATGAGAACTTCAGGCAAAGCTCCCACCTCAAAGGAGGCTCTCATAAAAGTCAGCTCTCTTTCCTAAGCACAGTACTCTGAGTATGATTCAGCTTTCCCTTGATAAATTAGGATCCTGCAATGCCTCAGAATCATTGTTCTGAATAAGAAATCTCCACACACAGCTATATGAAAGAAACCATAGAAGGTGCTGAAAATACTGGTGATTGCACGCCTCTCAGAAAGCAAATTTCTCTTTCTTTTTCCATTAAATCTCATTCTACCTTTCTGCTATTTGAAACTTTAGTGTAGTAAATGCTAGAGAAAGAAGCTGTGATTCTATTGAGTCAAGGATCTGTTTCAATTAAATGAAAGCTGTATCCTTTGAAACAAGGGTCCACTGAGTGGAGGTACAGCTACCATCCTCCTAGTGAACGTGCTCTCCATCCAGTAGTCCTCTAGTGAAGTTATTGCTGAAATAGCTTTTTGCTCCTCCAGAGGCTTGCCAGAAGCCACGCGATGAGCCAACCAGAGCTTTTCTGTCTGTCCTCTGCCAGCTCTGAGCAGCACTTGACCCAGGCATCCCATCCCCTCTGTGCCCTTCTTCCCCTTCCCTCTGGCCCATGTTCTTCTGAAAAGAACAGGATGAACTAACATCATTAGGAACTAAATCACTGATCCTTCCCAAGGAGTGTGGCACTTCTCTCTGGAAGATTCCCTCTGGGCAATACACCCTCAAGAACAATAAAGGACCCTCCAATTATACATGTCAATCACCAGCCCCCCAGGGCCATAGCTAAGGGTGGGATGGTGCATCATTGACAGCCACCCGTGTGAGGACTCCCGGGCCTCCCTGCCATGCCCACCACCCTCTCCCCACCTACACCAAAGAGAGCCTCTCAGCATTTTGGAGAGGATAACAAAGGGGTTGAGTAGACAGCTTGTAAATCCTTGTCCCACAGGTGGGGTTCTGCCCCATTCCCCAAAATAAAAAGATGACATGGAACAGCTGGCAGCATCCTGGGTGAGCGGCAGCCTGGGGGTAAGAGGCAACCTCCTTGTTTCTAGGACCAAGCTCTGTTTTGGTCCCATGAGGCAGGCAGTTTTCAGCAAGGCGAAGGAAGACACCTTCACTTTACTGAATCGTTTGCGCCAAGCTTCAGATCAGCCTTGTGGGCAACTGAAGTCCCAGTTGCTTTGAGAACTCTGATGGAAGGAGCTGTGTCACTAACCTGTCAAGTCCCAGACATTCTGCCACTCCAAGATAAACCACCAAGATCAGAGGTTCTCTTTTAAATCATACAGTTACCTTGCAGGCAGAGAGCCCTTTGTCCTTGGCCCTTGGTCTTGGATACTTTCTCTGCCATGGAGGCCTCAGTGGTCTGAGACACCAGAGAGGTAAGTTTGATTTGGGCAGGAAGGCACAGGAAGCGTCCAATACCCCACGTGGCCTATCCTCTGGGGTACTGGATACAGTGGCCAGTACCAGAGAGGGGTGCAGGTGATGGGCCACAGGGCAGAGGCAGGAAAGTTCAGGAATGGGGAAGTATTTGCAGAGAGCCAGTTATAGAAACATCTTCCACGAGAGAATGTCCCAGCGGGCCATGTGGTGGTACAGTGTCTATTCACAGGCAAGGAAGCAAACAGCTGACTACACAGCTTTAACTTGGAAAGGAGCGCATTGCTTTATCACTGATATATTAACAAATGCCACCACAAAGATATTTAAAACAAGAATCAGAAACCCAAGCCAGGCTAATGCCTCTGCAAATAACGTAAAAAAACATCATTTAATGAATGGTATTAACTACTACACAGGGTGCAGGGCTTGTCATTCCAAAAGTAAACATTTGCTTATAAAGAAAAGAGTTGGATTGATTGAACCAGTTTTTCGGGCCAGTGCAGAAAAGTAAAAATCTCTTTTATTTTTTCCCCTGTTCTGTTCCATTAGAATGAAATCGTGCAGAAAGCAACGTTTCCGTATGTATGCATGTTTTTAAAAGGTAGGGGAGCTCCAGGTGAACAATTAACCAAATATGATGCCCACTGCAGCAATTCAATGTGTGTGGCATAGAAGGTGAAGTTTCCTTACAGAGCCTCCTAAGGTCTTCACAGGCCATGGTGTGCTGAAGCCTGCCTGCAGCTGCTTGAGACAGCCAATGGTGCACAACCTCTCACAACCCCTCAGTCAGTGACGTTGTGTCGGCAGCTTGAGATCAGCCCTGGTGGGAGTATTTCCACCACAGAAACCAGTAAGCCCTACCAACCAGGGCTTCTCTTCCCCAGAGACCTAACTGTTAAACATTTACCAGCATAGCACTGGAAAAAGTTGTTGCAGAGCAGAAATAGGCAGACGAAGGCCTCTGCCTGTTGGAGTATGGCCCGAGCTAGGAATGGTTTTTGTGTTTTCAGTCATCGGTAGAAACACCCTTGACCAGTATCATCAAACACTGAATGGTTTTGGAAATTAGCTTTTGCTACAGATTTGATCATGTTTCTTAATAAATTCAACTTAAAAGATAAAACAGCACTTAACACTTACAGTGTGATAAACTCATTTTGTCAACAAATAAATATATATATTTAGTTCAAACTGTAGTTGTCGCAGCAATATTTGCACTTCATCACCAAGTGTGAAAAACTGATCTAATTTCAAAATCCATTTAAGCTTTTGGGATCTGGAACAAGATAGTATATACTTTTCTCTACTATCTCCTCTAAATGGAACTAAATAACCCCGCAAATTATAAAACAGACAATGATATTAAAAGGAAGAAGAAGAACTCTAAACCCTGAAAAGGAGAAAGTGAACTAACTAGGGATTTTAAGAGTCAAGGTTCCCTAGGTGTCCTAAGGGGTCAGCCATGACAGGCCTGCAATTCTGACCCCAACAGGCATAGATTAAAAAGCATTTATAGCTTGCTCTTACTAGCAAAAAACAAAACAAAACACCTTGGAAAGGAGAAGCCTAAGAGAGTCCTGATGGGAACCCCCAACTTCTGCTCAGAACCGGGGAACCAGTAGGCCACTTCACCTGCAAGGCCAGCATCAGTAGCACCCTGCATTGCCCTGCCCTCTGCCCAGTTGCATAAGGAGGCCAAGGACCAGCAGCTCCTGAGCTTCTGTACCCCAGTAACAGAAGGTGAGCCAGCAATACAAGGCAACCCAGAGAGGCGCCTTCCATCTCTCCAGGGCAGCACCAACAGAGATTGAAAGGGGCCCCCAGAAGTGCCAGAAGAATGAGTCAGACCAGAAAAGCATTGCAAGCATTTTGAAAACTAAACTGATATGAAACTAGAGCCAATAGCAGGCCACAATGTACATACCAAACTTAAACAGGGTGACTGCCTGCTAAAACAGAAGATTTCAATCAGATGACGGTCTCCTAACATAATAAACAAAATGTCCAGGATGCAATCAAAAATCACATATCACACCAAAAACTGATAGAACACAACTTCAATGAGAAAAGACAATTAACTGATACAAATACAGAGATGAATTAGAAGTTGGAATTATCGGACAAGGATTTTAAACCAGCCATCATAAAAATGTTTTAACAATCAGTTATAAATTATCTCAAAACAAATATGAAATTTCAGCAAAGAAGTTATAAAAAAGAACCAAATAAAAATTACAAACTGAAAAATATAAAAACCAAAATGTTTTTAAAGTACTAGAATTTATTAGTAGAGTAGTGATGATGGATGATACACTCAGTGAACTTGAAGATAAACCAATAGAATTTATTCAGTATGAACAGCAGAGAGAAAACAGACTTTAAAACCAAGGTCGGCCGGGCGCGATGGCTCAAGCCTGTAATCCCAGGACTTTGGGAGGCCGAGACGGGCGGATCACAGGTCAGGAGATCGAGACCATCCTGGCTAACATGGTTTACGGTGAAACCCCGTCTCTACTAAAAAAAATACAAAAAACTAGGCGGGCGCCTGTAGTCCCAGCTACTCGAGAGGCTGAGGCAGCGTAAACCCAGGAGGCAGAGCTTGCAGTGAGCTGAGATGCGGCCACTGCACTCCAGCCCGGGCGACAGAGCGAGTCTCTGTCTCAAAAAAGAAAAAAAAACCAAGGTCTACCATTCATATTATTGAACTCCCCAAGGATAGGACTAAGGAGTATGAGACCAAAAAACTTCCCAAATTTAATAAAATACAGAAGCCTAAAGATTTTAAAAGCTGAGAAAAACCTAAATATGATAAACCAAAACTATACAAAGACACATCATAATCAATTTCTAAAAACCAAAGAGTTAAAAACAATCAAAGAGAAATAATACATAACTTATAAAAGAACAGCAATTCATATGACATCAGATTTCTCATCTGAAACTACGGAGGCCAGAAAGAAGTAATACAACAGTCTTCACATGCTGAAAGAAAAAACCTCTCAACTGTCAATTCTACATGTGGACAAACTATCCTTGATGAATGAACAGGAAATTCTCACACAGAGAAAAACTAAGAAAATTTGTTACTGACTAAGTGAAACTCCCCAAACAGAAAGAAAATGATAACAAAAGAGGGCTGAAAATTTTAGAAAGAAAAAGAACAAAGGAAAGGGTAAAAAATAGAAATATAGTAGACTATCAATTAATGAGTTACTTTAGTAATATTTTATGGCTGAAGCGAAACTTATAACACCATCTGATGTGGTGTTCATTATATGTGCAAGGAATACTTAAGACAATTTATATTTATTTTTTTAATTTTTATTTATTTATTATTATTTTTGAGACAAAGTCTCACTCTGTTGCCAGGCTGGTGGGCACTGGCACCATCTCCGCTCAGTGCAACCTCCGCCTCCCAAGTTTAAGCAATTCTCCTGCCTCAGCCTCCCAAGTAGCTGAGATTACAGGCACACGGCACGACACCCAGTTAATTTTTGTATTTTTAGTAGAGACGGGGTTTCACCATGTTGGCCAGGATGGTCTCAATCTCTTGACCTCGTGATCCACTCACCTTGGCCTCCCAAAGTGCTGGGATTACAGGCGTGAGCCACCGTGCCCAGCGACAATTTATATTTTAAAACTAGGGAGGGTAAAGGGCCTGTGTGGAAGTAAGATCTACACATTACTCAAAGTGATCAAATGTCAACACCAGTAAGCTGTGATAAGTTATGTATGTACATGGTAATATAGAACAAGCAAAAAGCTATACAAAGTAATATACTCAAAAATATTGTGAAGAAATTAAAATGGAATTCTAACAAAAGGTTCAAGTACCACACAGAAAAGCAAGAAATAAAGAAGAGAAAATGAAAAAATAAAAAGAGAACAAACAGAAGAGAAATAATAAAAAGTCAGACCTAAGCCCTACCATATCAATAATTATTTTAAATTCGAATGCCCTAAATACACCAATAAAAGCAAACAGGTTGGCACACAGATTTTAAGAAGACACAACCCAAATATATGCTGTCTACATATAAACTCCCTTAATGCAAACACCATAGGTCGGTTCATAGTAAAAAAGATGAAAAACATATATCATACAGACATACATTTTTTGAGAGCAAAAGTGGATACATTAAAGTAGATGTCAGAGAAAAGAACGTTAAAAAGATGGACATTACATCAATCTACCAAGAATATACAGCAATTCTAAATTTACATGCATCAAATGCCAGAGCTTCAACTAATAGAGCTGAAAGGAGAAATAAACGAATTGTAGTTGAGAGCCTAAACACCTCCCTCTCAGGAACTCAACATCACCATCAACTGAAAGGATTTAATTGACATTTATAGGACATCATCTAGGAATAGCAAAATGCACATTCTTTTTGTTTGTTTATTTTGGTTTTGTTTGTTTGTTTTTAAGACAGTCTCTCACTCCATCACCCAGGCTGGAGTGCAGTGGTGCGATCTCGTGCTAATTTTTGTATTTTTAATAGAAATGGCTAATTTTTGTATTTTTAATAGAAATGGGTTTCACCATGTTGGCCAGGCTGGTCTTGAACTCCTGACCTCAAAAGATCTGCCTCGGCCTCTCAAAGTGCTGGGACTACAGGTGTAAACCACCATTCCCAGCCAAAATGCACATTCTTTTAAAGTGCCCATATAATGTTATTAAGAATGTTGGGTCATAAAACAAATCTTACCAAATGTAAAATAATTGAGTCATACAGAGTGCATTCTGTTACCATGATAAAATAAGACTAGAAACAAATAATGGAAAGATAAAAGGAAAATTCCCAAACACTTGGAAATTAAATAACACACTTTTATATAATCCATGAATCAAAGAAGGGGTCCATAAGAAATTTTTAAAAGCAGTACAACTGAATGAAAATTAAAAGACAACATATCAAAATGTTGGAGATTGAGCTTAAGTAGTATTGAGAGGGAAACTTATAGCCCCAAATCCTTGTAATGAAATGGAAAGATCTCAAATCAAAAATCTAAGTTGAACTTAAATTGAAATCTCATGAAATAGGAAAAAGCAAGGCAAAATATATCAAAAGCAAGCAAAAGTAAATAAAAAATAAATATAAAACAGAAGTTAATGAAATTGAAAGCAGAAAAACAATAGAGGAAATTAATGGAGAAGAATGATTCTTCAGGGAAAAATTAGTGAAAATGACAAACCTCTAAGCAATTTGACAAAGATAAAAAGAGAAGACACAAATCACCAATATCAGGAATAAAACAAACGAAATTACAAATGATTCTGTATAACAAGTATATTGTTATACAAAATGATTCCAGTATAACAAGGAAATACCACTAACTTTATACTTATAAATTAAACAACTTAGAAGAAATCACCAATTCCTGGGAAACTCTAACTACCAAAACTCAGCCAAGATGAAACAGATAGCTTAAATCGTCCTAAAATTATTAAATTGAATGTGTAATTTAAAAGTTTCCCAAACAGACATCTCTGGGCCCAGATTATTAAGAAAATTTAACAACAATTTTACGCAAACTCTTCCAGAGAATAGAAGAGAAGGAAACACTTCTGAAATCATGCTATGAACAACTCTACACATATAAATTTAACAACAGAGATGCAATGTACAATTTTTTTAAACAGTACAAACTAACTGCAGTTCACCCAGTAAGAAACAGATAATTTTATTACCTCTATATTTAGGAACTTGAATTTGTAATTTTTAAAACTTTCCAGAAATAGGCATTTCTCAATAGATAGTTTCCCTCAAGAGTTCTATCAAATGTTCGAAGAACACCAGTATGCATAATCCCCTCCAGAAAATAAGAGGGAGTACTTCCCAACTCACTTATAACAATACTATTGTGCTGATACTAAAACCAGACACAGTACAAAAAAGAAAACATTGACCAATATCTCATGAATATAGATGGAAGCATTCTTAATCAGATATTAGTAAATAAAATTCAATAAATACAAAATACGTGCACAATGACTAAGTGAGGTTTATCCCAGGAATGCAAGACTGGTTCATTATTCAAAAACCAATCAATGTAATCTACCATATTAACAGGAAAAAAATTATATGCTCATATCAGTTGATGCAGAATGACAAAACTCAACACCAATTCATAATTTTTAAAACTTTTAGTACATTAGGAAAAGAAGGGAAATTCCTCAACCTCTTAAAGAGCATCTACAAAAATATTATGGCTAACATTATTTTTAATAGTGGAAACTGAATGTTTTTCCTCTAAGATTGGGAGCAATGCAAGGATGTCTCAGCATTCTTGTTTAACATAGTTCTAGAAGTACTAAGCAGGTGCAATAAGGAGCCAAAGGGCGGGGGGGGGGGGGGGGGAAGATGCACAGACCAGAAAGAAATAAAACTGTCTCTACTTGCAGATGACATGATTGTCTATGTAGATATCTTAAGATGTGTTTTTAAAAACTCATAGAACCAATAAATGAGTTCAGTAAGATTGCAGGATACGCCCACAAGAGAAAGCAGGAAAGATCTAAAATTGACACCCTAACATCACAATTAAAAGAACTAGAGAAGCAAGAGCAAACACATTCAAAAGCTAGCAGAAGGTAAGAAATAACTAAGATCAGAGCAGAACTGAAGGAGATAGAGACACAAAAAACCCTCCAAAAAATCAATGAATCCAGGAGCTGGTTTTTTGCAAAGATCAACAAAACTGATAGACCGCTAGCAAGACTAACAAAGAAGAAAAGAGAGAAGAATCAAATAGATGCAATAAAAGACGATAAAGGGGATATCACCACCGACTCCACAGAAATACAAACTACCATCAGAGAATACTATGAAGACCTCTACGCAAATAAACTAGAAAACCTAGAAGAAATGGATAACTTCCTGGACACTTACACTCTCCCAAGACTAAACCAGGAAGAAGTTGAATCCCTGAATAGACCAATAGCAGGCTCTGAAATTGAGGCAATAATTAATAGTCTACCAACCAAAAAAAGTCCAGGACCAGACAGATTCACAGCCAAATTCTACCAGAGGTACAAGGAGGACTCGGTACCATTCCTTCTGAAACTATTCCAAACAATAGAAAAAGAGGGAATCCTCCCGAACTCATTTTACGAGGTCAACATCATGATACCAAAGCCTGATACCAAAGCCTGACAGAGATACAACAAAAAAAGACCAATATCCCTGATGAACATCGATGCAAAAATCCTCAATAAAATACTGGCAAACCAAATCCAGCAGCACATCAAAAAGCTTATCCACCATGATCAAGTGGGCTTCATCCCTGGGATGCAAGGCTGGCTCAACATACACAAATCAATAAGCATAATCCAGCATATAAACAGAACCAAAGACAAAAACCACATGATTATCTCAATAGATGCAGAAAAGGCCTTTGACAAAATTCAACAGCACTTCATGCTAAAAACTCTCAATAAATTCGGTATTGATGCAATGTATCTCAAAATAATAAGAGCTATTTATGACAAACCCACAGCCAATATCATATGAATGGGCAAAAACTGGAAGCATTCTCTTTAAAACCTGGCACAAGACAGGGATGACCTCTCTCACCACTCCTATTCAACATAGTGTTGGAAGTTCTGGCTAGGGCAATCAGGCAAGAGAAAGAAATAAAGGGTATTCAGTTAGGAAAAGAAGAAGTCAAATTGTCCCTGTTTGCACATGACACGATTGTATATTTAGAAAATCCCATTGTCTCAGTCCAAAATCTCCTTAAGCTGATAAGCAACTTCAGCAAAGTCTCAGGATACAAAATCAATGTGCAAAAATCACAAGCATTCTTATACACCAGTAACAGACAAACAGAGAGCCAAATCATGAATGAACTCCCATTCATAATAGCTTCAAAGAGAATAAAATACCTAGGAATCCAACTTACAAGGGATGTGAAGGACCTCTTCAAGGAGTACTACAAACCAGTGCTCAGTGAAATAAAAGAGGACACAAACAAATGGAAGAACATACCATGCTCATGGATAGGAAGAATCAATATTGTGAAAATGGCCATACTGCCCAAGGTAATTTATAGATTCAATGCCATCGCCATTAAGCTGCCAATGACTTTCTTCACAGAATTGGAAAAAACTGCTTTAAAGTTCATATGGAACCAAAAAGGAGCCCTCATTGCCAAGACAATCCTAAGCCAAAAGAACAAAGCTGGAGGCATCACGCTACCTGACTTCAAACTATACTACAAGGCTAAAGTAACCAAAACATCATGGTACTGGTACCAAAACAGAGATATAGACCAATGGAACAGAACAGAGTCCTCAGAAATAATACCACACATCTACAGCCATCTGATCTTTGACAAACCTGACAAAAACAAGAAATGGGGAAAGGATTCCCTATTTAATAAATGGTGCTGGGAAAATTGGCTAGCCATAAGTAGAAAGCTGAAATTGGATCCTTTCCTTACTCCTTATACGAAAAGTAATTCAAGATGGATTAGAGACTTAAATGTTAGACCTAAAACCATAAAAACCCTAGAAGAATACCTAGGTAATACCATTCAGCACATAGGCATGGGCAAGGGCTTCATGTCTAAAACACCAAAAGCAATGGCAACAAAAGCCATAATTAACAAATGGGATCTAATTAAATTAAAGAGCTTCTGCACAGCAAAAGAAACTACCATCAGAGTGAACAGGCAACCTACAGAATGGGAGAAAATTTTTGCAATCTACTCATCTGACAAAGGGCTAATATCCAGAACCTACAAAGAACTCAATCAAATTTACAAGAAAAAAAAAAAACAAACAACCACATCAAAAAGTGGGCAAAGGAAAAGAACAGACATTTCTCAAAAGAAGACATTCATACAGCCAACAGACACATGAAAAAATGCTCATCATCACTGGCCATCAGAGAAATGCAAATCAAAACCACAATGAGATACCATCTCACGCCAGTTAGAATGGCAATCATTAAAAAATCAGGAAACAACAGGTGCTGGAGAGGATGTGGAGAAATAGGAACACTTTTACACTGTTGGTGGGACTGTAAACTAGTTCAACCATTGTGGAAGACAGTGTGGCAATTCCTCAAGGATCTAGAACTAGAAATACCATTTGACCCAGCCATCCCATTACTGGGTATATACCCAAAGGATTGTAAGTCATGCTGCTATAAAGACACATACACACGTATGTTTATTGCGACACTATTCACAATAGCAAAGACTTGGAATCAACGCAAATGTCTATCAGTGACAGACTAGATTAGGAAAATGTGGCACATATACACCATGGAATACTATGCAGCCATAAAAAAGGATGAGTTCATGTCCTTTGTAGGGACATGGATGCAGCTGGAAACCATCATTCTCAGTAAACTATTGCAAGAACAGAAAACCAAATATTGCATGTTCTCACTCATAGGTGGGAATTGAACAATGAGATCACTTGGACACAGGAAGTGGAACATCACACACCGGGTCCTATTGTGGGGAGGGGGTAGGGAGGAGGGATAGCATTAGGAGATATACCTAATATAAATGACGAGTTAATGGGTGCAGCACACCTACATGGCACATGTATACATATGTAACAAACCTGCACATTGTGCACATGTACCCTAGAACTTAAATTACAATTAAGAAAAAAAAACAAAAAAGATTGCAGGATACAAAATCAACACACAAAAATCAACTGCACTTCTATCTACTGAAAACAAATGGAAACCAAAATTTAATCTCTTCAAAGAAAATTAAATTCTTGGCTATAACTCTAACAAAACATGTATAAGCCATATGATAAAAATTACAAAATGCTAATGAAGGAAATCAAAGTCATAAATTTTTTTGATAGACATACCATGGGCATGGATTAGGAGACAACACAGCAAACATATCAATTCTCCCTAAATTTATAGGCTGAGCTAATGAAATTCCTATCAAAAGCTTGAAAAGATTTGTTATCAACATAGAAAAATGTATACGGACAGAGAGAGGTCCAAAAAGAGCCAAATCCATGTTGAAAAAGTAGGATAAAGTGGGAGAAATTACTAGGCTTACTATATAGCTAAAGTAATCAAGACTACATGATATTGGTGGAGGGATAGATAGACAGATAGATCAGTACAACAGAATAAAAAATCCAGAAGGAGATTTACATACATATATGCCCAATTAACTTCTGACAAAGGAGCAAAATAGTTCAACAGAGGAGGGAAAGCCTTTTCAAAAGTAGTGCTGGAGGAATTTGACATCCACAGGCAAACAAAATGTGAACCTCAACCTAAACAGAATACTTTACAAAAAAATCAACTCAATATGGATCATAGACTTAAATGTAAACAGTAAAACCATGAAACTTCTAGGAGGAAGTCTTTGGGACCAGGCACTAGGCAAAGATATCTTAGACTTACACACGGTAAAATCCATAAAAGAAAAATATGATAAATTGGACCTCAGCAAAATTATTACATTGAATGTATAATTTAAAAGTTTCCCAAAGAGACATCTCTGGGCCCAGATTATTAAGAAAACTTAACAACAATTTTACACAAACTCTTTCAGAAAATAGAAGAGAAGGAAACACTTCTGAAATCATGCACTTGCATTTTCATAGCAAAATTTCATTTTTTGCTCTGCAAAAGACCCTGTTAAAAAGGATGTAAAGACAAGCTACAAGATAGGATAAAATTTTTATAAACCGTATATCCCACAAAGGACTTGTAGCTAGGCTATCTAAAGAACTCTCAAATCTCAACTTAAAAAAAATGTATCTATATTAGTAAAGGAGCAAAAGACACTAAGAGATATCTCTCTGAAAAGGACATAGAGATGACAAAGAAGCACATGAAAAAAATGTCATCATCATTACCCACTATGGAAATGTACGTGAAAACCACAAGGAGCTATCACCACACGTCTATCAGAATAGCTAAAATTCAAATGATGCAATATCAAATGTGCAAGAAAACATACGGAGAAACTGGAATGTTTGTGGGAATGTAAAATGGTATAGCCCTCTGGGAAATACTTTGGCAATTTCTTTTAAACATAAAAGTTAACTTACCTTATGACTAATAATTGTACTCTTGGGCATTTCAGAACAATGAAAATTTATTTTCTCACAGAAATTTAAGCATGAATATTCATAGCAGCTTTATTCATAAAAGTGCAAAACTCACAACTACCAAATATCCTTCAATGGGTGAATAGTTCAATAAGCTCTGGGACATCCAGACAGTGGAATACTACTACTCAACAATTTGAAAAAACTATTGATTCTCACAACAATTTTTATGAACCTCAAGGAAAGCTGATCTCAAAAGTATAAATACTGCATGATTCTATTTATATAATGTTTGTGAAATAATCCAGTTATAGAGATGGGGAATAGGTTATTGGTTATGGATAGAGATGGAAGCATAGGTGTGGCTATAAACAGGTAACATGAGAGAACCTTGTAGTGATGGTATCTTGATTGCAGTCATGGTTACATGAAGCATGAAGTTACACATGTGATAAAATTGCATAGAACTACACACACATATCCACCAATACTATAGCTAGTGAAATCCCAATAAGTTCCATGGATGGAACCAACATCAATTTCCTGGCTGATATTGTAGCATATTTACACAAAATAATAACATGGGGGGAAGCTGGGTGAAGGGTACTCTGGACCTCCCTGTACACTTCCATGCAACTTCCTGTGAACCTATAATTATTTCATAATAAAAAGCTATGTTTTAAAAAGACATATAAAGGTAATGGGATAGATCATTTCCACATTCAGATGTGCAAAGAAAAGAGTGCCACATTTTTTTTTTCTTTTTTTTTTTTTTTTTTTTTTTGGTAACTGATTTGATCTTGCTCTCAAGTCCTACACTGCTGGACATCAAGAGAAAAATATTAAATTTTCTAAATAAAGTATTTAGATTTTTTCTGGTTTATAAGAATAGTCATACAAAGTCCATATTTTTTAGAGATGAACACTGAATTACGTAGAAATTAAAGCGATTTAATATCTGAGATTTGCTCCAAAATGCTTTTTTGTTTGTTTTGTTTGTTTGTTTGTTTTGTTTGTTTGTTTTGAGACAGAGCCTCCCTCTGTCACCCAGACTGGAATTCTGTGGCATGATCTCGGCTCACTGCAACCTCCACCTCCCAGGTTCAAGCAGTTCTCCTGCCTCACCCTCCCAAATAGCTGAGATTACAGGCACCTGCCACCACGCCCAGCTAATTTTTGTATTTTTAGTAGAGAGGGAGTTTCGCCATGTTGGCCAGGCTGGTCTCGAACTCCTGACCTCAAGTGATCCTCCCACCTCAGCCTCCCAAAGTGCTGGGATTATAGGCGTGAACCACCACACTCAGCCTCCCAAATGTTTTTAAGAGAAAAGGAAAAAGAAATAGAAGAGGAAATGACAGGTGAAGTGAACATGACAAAATCTAGATAATTCTAGAATGTAGCTACATGTGGATTATTAGACTATTAATTTTTTGTATGATGTTGAAAATATTCATTCAATAATTTTCTTTTTGAAAAATCAATTAAACTGTGCAGTTGAAGAGCCTCCACTTAACCTTCAATAGGAACTATTAAATCTGGAGTATCATGACATACTAAAAGCACCTATCAAGAGAAGAATCTCATCAAATTCTAGATGTGCCTTCCAAGTGATGATATCCTCAGTTAAAATCACATGCTCATGAGTTAATGTCAGTATTGGCAGCAGCTAGTTGTGTGAAACAGCATTTTCAAAGGTGAAATATGTAATATCTCCTTCCAGATCAGCATTAAGAGATGAACATTTGTCTTTGATTTTGATGACAGAGAACACAAACTTTGAACTCTAAGTGAAATATTATTTCTCCCATAAAGAATTCCATTCTTCTCATTAGGAGACCTATATTACAAAACACTGTACACAATTACTATGTTTTGAATTTTGTCAACAAAAAATTTGTAGGGATTTGTTTTCTCTCTTGTTACCTAAGTACCTACCTACATTATGTCTTCAATATTGCCTCTTGGCTCACAAAGCCTGAAATATTTACCATCTGACCTTTTACAGAAACAGTTTGCTGCCCCTGTTGTGAGGACGGCTTGCATGTGTGATGATGTAGCAGCTCTAGACAGCTCTCCGTAGGCAGAGAGGTCCTATGTCCAAAGCAAAGCAAAACAAAACTTTAGAAATAAACTGCTCAGCCCTGTCTCCATCCTCTGCCACTCTCAATACAGCATGAGAAGTGGAACACTCTTCTAGTTCTCTCCTCTCCTGCACACACCACATAGTTGGCCCCCCAGATTAAGAGACCTGAAGTGGCACAGGACATTAGAAGTGTGAAGACCAGAAAGAGGTGCCCACTGCAAGTGCAGGAGTAGATGGCCCTGCACAGAGTTGTCCCTCCAGACTTACCCTCACCTCCCTGCCATGCCCCCATCCAATCTCATTCATTCTTCTCGGACCATCACAGCCCCTCACTGAGTGATTTCCCTGTTTTCAGCCTTAGACCTTAGACCCTGTTAGGGACTGCATGTTGTATCCCCCAGAATTCATATGCTAAGGTCCTAACCCCCAGTGTGGCTGCATTTGGAGTGGGGCCACTAACGAAGTAGTTAAGGTAAAATGAGGTCATAAGAGTGGGGTCCTAATCTCATAGGAGTAGTGTCCTATAGGAAAAGATGCCTGAGGGCTCACTCCCTCTCTGCTCTCTGTATGGAGGAAAGGTCATGTGACATACAGCGAGAAAGGACACAAAGGGAGCTCTCACCAGACCTGCTAGCACCTTGCTCTTGGACATCCAGCCTCTAGAACTGTGACAAAATACATGTCTGCCTTTAAGCACCCAGCCTGCTATATTTTGTTAGGCAGCCTGAGCAGACCAACACAGGTCCCTTCCATTCATGGAGCACCACTGCTGTAACAGTTACCTGGAATATTTCCAGGCCTAACACTTTCACATGCAAAAAGTTGGTGTTGTTCCTCATGGTTTGACAAATAGACTCTAAATTCCTTAGCCTGAAAGCCAAACTCACTATTGCCAGCAAAACCCTCTCTCACCCACTTTTCCTGCCTGCCCTGCAGCCAAATGGGCAGCTCTTCACTCCCAGACTGTGCCACATCCCTCCCCGTTGCTGCCATGCAACTTACCTTTTTCTCTTGTCCAGATCCTCAAGGGCAAGCTCAAATCCAATGCGTGCTCCGTGAAATGCTCTTTGCTCCCATCCTGAAAATGCCATCCCTCTGCCCCTGAAATGTCATGCATGTGTTTGTGTTCTTTCTCTACTACACTGAATTGAAATATACACTTTCCTGTGTACATTTCTTAAATGTCTTCATGTGTATATTTCTTAAAATGTCTTCAACTCATGCACCTCACCCTTACGGTGACTGTACAGTTCTTGAAGTCCAAACAATGTCTAATTAGTGCCTTTAATTTTCACTCAGTAGCACTCAGTAAATATCTGACAAAAGAATCTCACATTTTGTTTAAATATTTTCTCATTATTTATTCATGATAAGTAGACTGAAACAAACTGATCAATTTGAATATGCCCACATGATCAATGTTTGGAATCTCAAAAATTCTGAGTACTCATTCTGACCCTAAACTGAGCCAAGGAGTAGAGCACACAGGCCAGCCCATGCGAGTGTGGATTTCACTCTGCTTCCCCTGCAGTCTCTAGAGACGGGGGAAATCTACAAAGAGGGATCCTTCAGGGCCAAATACCTTTTCTGTTTGTAAATAATGAATGATATGAGATTTCTTTCAACATTTTGCTTCAAGATTCAGAGTATAAACACACATAGGCCTATCATTCAATAACTGATGAATCAGTGGTTTCTTGTTCCTTTTCCCCTTTCCAGAACAGAAACGAGCTTTGGTCCTTTAACTTGACATTGTTTAAAGAGTGATACTGAAACCCCATACACTTAAACATAACGCTCCAAGAACTTCCAAAGTATCCCTGTTATCAGATTCTGGCAAATCATCATACACTATTCTCCAAGAAGGGACAGAGAAAATGTCTTTACCTGAGGCTGTGGCCCACATCTAATCAGGAACAGAACATTGCCCAATTTTTCAGACTCTTCTTGAGATCTACCTGGGTCTGACACTATCCTTACTTGCCATCCATGCAATTTTTTTCTTAGGAAATAACACATAGCATCCTGAGCTTCATTAGAACAGCTCCAATTTGTTGAGGGTGTGCTCACACCAGATGCGCTATGCAGGTTACCTCCCTCAGTCCTCACAGGACCCCGTGAAAGGCAGTGCTATTACATAACCAGATGGTTAAGAAAGGCTATTACATGATCAGATGGTTGAGAAAGCCAACCTCAGGAGTCACTTGGTTATAGTCACAGAGCCCAGGCCAGGATGAGAAACGAGTCCGTCTGACCTCACAGTGCATGCCCTTAACTGTTCTGTGTCATCAGTAACACAACTCGGCATGCAGAAGAGCAGGGCCACCCATTCGCAGCAAGGGAAAGTGCTTGGGCAGGCAAACGTGGGGTCTCCCGAGCCCCACTCTGTCGGTTAGACTCTTGGCACAGGATGTCAGACCAGCCAACAAGAGTATCCTCAGGAAGAAGTGGGAAAGTAAATTAGAAAGTCTTCTTTTCCAGGATGGGCAGCCCTGTTGGTTTGTAAAACGACATGAGGTGCCTCTTGCTCTACAAATAACTTCAAGAATATTAATATTGGCTAAGTCGCAAGCTCAACTGTTTTTGACCTCCTCACACAGATTCCTTATCTAGCACAGCACTAAGAGCTGGAGAGTCTCCTCTGCAATATCTTTTCACATCCAGCAGCTCCTTCCCCAAAGCTACCAACCCGGGCAAGGGCCCTGTAGCCTCATCCCTAGGCCGTTAAGAAAGCCTCGTCTCTGAGATACCTGAGCCAAGGCTTCTCCCTTCATTATATGACAGCCCCCTTCAGGTTAAGATGTTCTATTTTTTTTTCCAGAGAGTCTCATTCTGTTGCCTAAGCTGGAGTGCAATGGAGCCCTCAGAGCTGGCTGCAGCCTCCAACTCCTGGGCTCAGGTGATCTTCCTACCTCAGCTTCTGAGTAGCCTCAGCTGGCTACGTTGTTGTTGTTGCTGTTGTTGTTGAGACTGGGTCCCACCACATTTCCCAGGCTGGTCTCAAACTCCTGGCCTCAAGAGATTCCCCCGTATCAGTCCCCCAAAGTGCTGGATTACAGACTTAAGCCAGGATTTTTTAAAAAGATCTCTTTCATCATGTTCAATAAAATCAGTGCAATCAGATGGCCTATCCGCTTTTCCAAGTATTTCCACCTCACGACCTTTTTTTATTGTTGTTTTGTTTTTATTTGTTGGTTTGTTTTGGCAGCTAAAAACAAACATGCAGCTGACAGTTTCTGTGGGTTAGGAAACAAGGCACCGCTGAATGCCTCAGGCTAGGGCTCTGCCTCTCCTGCAAGGTTCATCTCATGGGTTACCTGGCCTTTATCCTCTGGCTCCTAGAATAGGTCCTTCCTGGCTATTGGCTGGAGACCTCACTCCCTGGCCACATGGGCCTCTCCACAGGGTTGTTCACAGCAGGGCAGCTTGCTGGCCCCAGAGAGAGAAAGACAGAATGAAAGCGTGCCCCCAGAACGGAAGCTGCAGTCTTTCTAAAACCTGGTGTCAGGAGCAGCATCCCATTATTTCTTTTGTCTTCTGTCCATTGGAAGTGGGTCACTAAATCCAGCTGACATGCAAGGGGAAGGGATCATCACAGGGCATGAAAACAGGAGGCAGAGTTCATCAGACCTACCTTAAAGGCTGCAGACTACACTTTTTTTTTTTTTTAAGTGAGAATTATTTTATTCTTTTTTTTTTTTTTTAGTGCATGTAAATTTTTTTTTATTATACTTTAAGTTCTAGGGTACATGTGCATAACGTGCAGGTTTGTTACATATGTATACTTGTGCCATGTTGGCGTGCTGCACCCATCAACTCGGCAGACTACACTTTAAAAATAACTTTTATACTTACACATTCACAGTAAGTTACCAAGACAGTAGAGGAGCAGAGAAGTCTCCTGTTCCCTTCATCCGGTTATCCACAGTGGTTACAATGCAAAATTAAAACTAGAAAAGTGACATTGGTACAATGTGTGCTAGGTTTGAGCCATTTTATTAAATGTGTGGATTTGTGTAACCACCACCTAAATCAAAAATCACAACTATCCCATCACCACAAGGCTTCCTTTGTGTTACTCCCTTTATAATCATGCCTCCCCCGCCACTACCACCCCCAGTCCCGGGCAACCAATCATCTGTTCTCTATCTTTATAATTTTGTCATTTGAAAATGTTATATAAAAGGAATTACAGAGCATGTAAACTTTTGATACTGGCTTTTTTCACTCTGTAAAATCCTCTGGAGATTGATCCAGGATGCTGCATGGATCATTCATTCATTCCTTTTTTATGGCTGAGTATTCTCTGGTATGGATATATTCATTTATTCAACCATCACCTATTAGGGACATTTTGGTTGCTTTCAGCTTTGGGCTATTACAGATAAAGATGCTGTGAAGAGTTGTGTACAGGTTTTTGTGTTGACATAAGTTTTCGTGTCTCAGATAAATGTGTAGGAGTACCACTGATGGGTTACATGGTAATTGTATGTTTAGGTTTTTCTAAGAAACCACCTATTTCCTAGATTGTCTGTGCTATTTTACATTACCACCAGCACCACATGCAGGACCCAGTTTCTCTGCATCCATGATAATATTCAGTATTGTCAGTACTTGCTTTTGATTTTAGTTGTTCTAACAGATGTGTCGTGATATCTCAAAATAGCCTTAGTTTTGATATCCCTAATATCTAGTAATGTTGGGTATCTTTTCGTGTGTTTGACACCTATATGTTTTCTTTGGTGAAATATCTCTTCATATCTTTTGTCCATTTTCTAATTGGATTGTTTGGTTTTTTTACTGTTGAAGTTTGAAAATACTTCATATATTCTAGATGTAAGACCTTTCTCACATATGTGGTTTTCAAATATTTTCCCTCAATCTGCAGCTCATCTTTTCATATTCTTAACAAGTTCTTTTGCAGAGCAAAAAGTTTTAATCTTGATGAAGTCCAATTTATCAATACCAATTTTTTTCTTTTATGATTCATAATTTTGATATCATGTCTAAGATTTCTTCACCAAGCCCACAGCCTAAAAATTTTCTGCTATATTATCTGCTAAAAATTCTACAGGTTTATTTATTTATTTATCTATTTTTGGAGACAGGGTCTCACTTTTGTCACCCAGGCTGGAGTGCAGTGGCACAATCACAGCTCGCTGCAGCCTCAAATTCCCAGTCTCAGATGATTCTCCCACCTCACCCTTCCGAATAGCTGAGACTACAGGTGCATGCCACCACCGGTTAAATTTTTTTTTTTTTTTTTGTATTTTTAGTAGAGATGGGGTTTTGCCATGCTGCCCAGGCTGGTCTTGAACTTTTGGCCTCAAGCCATCCACCCGTCTCAGCCTCCCAAAGTGCTGGGATTACAGGTGTGAGGCACTGCACCCAGCCAGTTCTACAGTTTCAAATCTATGTTCCATTTTGAGTTATTTTTTGTATAGTCTGTGAGGTTTAGATCAAAGTATATGTTTTTGGACTGTGGATATTCCATTAATCCAGTACCATTTACCCTTCTTCCATTTATCCTTGCTTTTCACCTTGGTCAAAAATTAGTTGGCCAAACTTGTGTATGTGTTTTTCCGGGTTCTCCATTCTCTTCAGTTTTTGTGTCTAGCCCTCTGCCCATACCATTCAGTATTGATTTCTGGAGCTAAATAATAAGTTGTGAAGCCAGGTAGACTGATACCTCTTACTACATCCTTCTTTTTCAATATTGTTTTAGCTATTCTAGGAATAGCTATTTAGTCTATGGTATTATATCTGTTTGGATATAAATTTTAGAATAATCATGGCTATATCTACAAAAAGATTGCAAAAATTTTGATAAGAATTGCATTAAACCTGTGTTTGAATTTAGGGAGAACTGGCAATGTTGAGTTTTCCAATCCACAAACATGGCATGCCTTTCCGTTTCTGTAGACCTTCTTTGATTTTTTTCCATCACCATCTTGTAGTTTTCAGTGTACAAGTTCTATACAATGTTTTCTTAAATGTGTACACAAATATTTCATTTTCTTTGGAAAATCAATAGATTGTATTTTTTATTTTGGGTGTAGATTTATCTCGTGTCCTGTGACTTTGCTGAATCACTTGTTAGTTGTAGGAGTTTTTTTGTAAAGTCATCATACATATTCTATGTAAACAACCATGCTGTCAGCAGATTTATTTCAGGCAGTTTTATATCTTTTTTCATATCTCTATGTCTTTTACACCTTTTTTTTTTTTTTTTTTTTTTTTGCCTTATTGCATTGGCTAGAACTTTCAGGATTATGCTTACTAACAGTGGCTAGAGTAAATATCTTGCCTTATTTCTGATCTTAAGGGGAAATCAAATACTCTTTCACCATTAAGTGTGATGTTAGCTGTGGGTTTTGTGGGTATACTTTGTTTTGTTTCTGATATTGGTAATTTGTGTCTTCTCTCTTTGTAACTTTGCCTTGCTAGACGAATTTTATTGATCTTTTCCAAAAACCAGCTTTTTATCTCATGGATTTTCCCTATTGTCTTTCTGTTTTCAACTTTATTGACTTCTGCCCATGTCTTTATTATTTATTTCTACCTGCTTTGGGATTATTTTGCTCTTATTCTCCTAGGTTTTTGAGATAGGAGCCTAGATTACTTATTTGGGATTTTCTTCTTTTTCTGTTATAAGCATTTATTGCTGTAAATTTCCCTCCCGGCACTATATTGGCTGCATACTACCAACTTTGTTTTTTGTTTTTGTTTTCTCTTTTTTTATTACTATACTTTAAGTTCTAGGGTACATGTGCACAACGTGCAGATTTGCTACATAGCTATACGTGTGCCATGTTGGTTTGCTGCACCCATTAACTCGCCATTTACCTTAGATATTTCTGCTAATGCTATCCCTCCCCCTGCCCCCCACCCCACAACAGCCCTGGGGTGTGATGTTTCCTGCCCTGTGTCCAAGGCAGGAAATTGTTCAATTCCCACCTATGAGTGAGAACATGAGGTGTTTGGTTTTCTGTACTTGTGATAGTTTGCTTAGAATGATGGTTTCCTGCTTCATCCATGTCCCTGCAAAGGACATGAACTCATCCTTTTTTTATGGCTGCATAGTATTCCATGGTGTGTATGTGTCACATTTTCTTAATCTATTCTGTCATTGATGGACATCTGGATTGGCTCCAAGCCTTTGCTATTGTGAATAGTGCCGCAATAAACATACATGTGCATGTGTTTTTACAGTAGCATGATTTATAATCCTTTGGGTATACACCCAGTAATGGGATCGCTGGGTCAAATGGTATTTCTAGTTCTAGATCCTTGAGGAATCACCACACTGTCTTCCAAAATGGTTGAACTAGTTTACACTCCCACCAACAGTGTAAAAACATTCCTTTTTCTCCACATCCTCCCAGCATATATTGTTTCCTCACTTTTTAACCATTGCCATTCTAACTGCTGTGAGATGGTATCTCATTGTGGTTTTGATTTGCATTTCTCTCATGACCAGTGATGATTAACATTTTCTCTTTTGTCTGTTGGCTGCATAGATGTCTTCTTTTGAGAAGTGTCTGTTCATATCCTTTGCCCACATTTGATGGGGTTGCTTGTTTTTTTCTTGTAAATTTGTTTAAGTTCTTTGTAGATTCTGGATATTAGCCCTTCGTCAGATGGGTAGATTGCAAAAATTTTTTCCCATTCTGTAGGTTTCCTGTTCACTCTGATGGTAGTTTCTTTTGCTGTGCAGAAGCTCTTTAATTTAATTAGATTCCATTTGTCTATTTTGGCTTTTGTTGCCATTGTTTTTTGTGCTTTAGTCATGAAGTCCTTGTCCATGCCTATGTCCCGAATGGTATTGCCTAAGTTTTCTTGTAGAGTTTTCATGGTTTTAGGTCTAACATTTAAGTCTTTAATCCATCTTGAATTAATTTTTGTATAAGTTATAAGGAAGGGATCCAGTTTCGGCTTTCTATATATGGATAGCCAGCTTTCCCAGCAGCATTTATTAAATAGGGAATCCTTTCCCCATTTCTTGTTTTGTCAGGTTTGTCAAAGATCAGATGGTTGTAAATGTGTGGTGTTATTTCTGAGGCCTCTGTTCTGTTCCATTGGTCTACATTTCTGTTTTGGTACCATTACCATGCTGTTTGCGTTACTGTAGCCTTGTAATTTAGTTAGAAGTCAGGTAGCGTGATGCCTCCAGCTTTGTTCTTTTGGTTTAGGATTGTCTTGGCTATGCAGGCTCTTTTTTGGTTCCATATGAACTTTAAAGTAGTTTTTTCCAATTCTGTGAAGAAAGTCATTGGTAGCTTGATAGGGATGGCACTGAATCTATAAATTACCTTGGGCAGCGTGGCCATTTTCACGATATTGATTCTTCCTATCCATGAGCATGAAATGTTCTTCCATTTGTTTGTGTCCTCTTTTATTTAGTTGAGCAGTGGTTTGTAGTTCTCCTTGAAGAGGTCCTTCACATCCCTTATAAGTTGTATTCCTAGGTATTTTATTTTCTTTGTAGCAATTGTGAATGGGAGTTCACTCATGATTTGGCTCTCTGTTTGTCTGTTATTGGTGTATAGGAGTGCTTGTGATTTTTACACATTGATTTTGTATCCTGAGACTTTGCTGAAGTTGCTTATTAGCGTAACGAGATTTGGGGCTGAGACGATGGGGTTTTCTAAATATATAATCATGTCATCTGCAAACAGGGACAATTTGACTTCCTCTTTTCCTAATTGAATACCCTTTCTTTCTTTCTCTTGCCTGATTGCCCTGGCCAGAACTTCCAACACTATGTTAAATAGGAGTGGTGAGTGAGGGCATCCCTGTCTTGTGCCAGTTTTCAAAGGGAATGCTTCCAGCTTTTGCCCATTCAGTATGATATTGGCTGTGGGTTTGTCATAAATAGCTCTTATTATTTTGAGATAAGTTCCATCAATACCTAGTTTATTGAGAGTTTTTAGCATGAAGTGCTGTTGGATTTTGTCAAAGGCCTTTTCTGCATCTATTGAGATAATCATGTGGTTTTTGTCATTGGTTCTGTTTATGTGATGGATTATGTTTATTGATTTGTGTATGTTGAACCAGCCTTGCATCCCAGGGATGAAGCCCACTTGATCATGGTGGATAAGCTTTTTGATGTGCTGCTGGATTTGGTTTGCCAGTGTTTTATTGAAGATTTTCGCATCAATGTTCATCAGGGATATTGGTCTAAAATTCTTTTTTATTGTTGTTGTGTGTCTGCCAGGCTTTGGTATGAGGATGATGTTGTCCTCATAAAATGAGTTAGGGAGGATTCCCTCTTTTTCTATTGATTGGAATAGTATCAGTAGGAATGGTACCAGCTGCTCTTTGTACCTCTGGTAGAATTCGGCTGTGAATCTGTCTGGTCCTGGACTTTTTTTGGTTGGTAGGCAATTAATTATTGCCTCAATTTCAGAGCCTGTTATTGGTCTATTCAGAGATTCAACTTCTTCCTGGTTTAGTCTTGGGAGGGCGTATGTGTCCAGGAATTTCTCCATTTCTTCTAGATTTTCTAGTTTATTTGCACAGAGGTGTTTATAATATTCTCTGATGGTAGTTTGTATTTCTGTGGTATCGGTGGTGATATCCCCTTTATCATTTTTTATTGCATCTATTTGATTCTTCTCTCTTTTCTTCTTTATTAGTCTTGCTAGTGGTCTATCAATTTTGTTGATCTTTTCAAAAAGCAAGCTCCTGGATTCATTGATTTTTTTAAGTTTTTTTTTGTGTATCTCCTTCAGTTGTGCTCTGATCTTAGTTATTTCTTGCCTTCTGATAGCTTTTGAATTTGTTTGCTCTTGCTTCTCTAGTTCTTTTAATTGTGGTGTTAGGGTGTCGATTTTAGATCTTTCCTGCTTTCTCTTGTGGGCATTTAGTCCTAGAAATTTTCCTCTACACACTGCTTTAAATGTGTCCCAGAGATTCTGGAACGTTGTGTCTTTGTTCTCATTGGCTTCAAAGAACATCTTTATTTCTGCCTTCATTTCGTTATTTACCCCATAGTCATTTGGGAGCAGGTTGTTCAGTTTCCATGTAGTTGTGTAGTTTTGAGTGAGTTTCTTAATCCTGAGTTCTAATTTGATTATACTGTGGTCTGAGAGACAATTTGTTGTGATTTCTGTTCTTTTACATTTGCTGAGGAGGGCTTTACTTCCAACTATGTGGTCAATTTTGGAATAAGTGTGATGTGGTGCTGAGAAGAATGTATATTCTGTTGATTTGAGGTGCCGAGTTCTGTAGATGTCTATTAGGTCTGCTTGGTGCAGAGCTGAGTTGAAGTCCTGGATATCTTTGTTAACCTTCTGTCTCATTGATCTGTCTAATACTGACAGTGGGGTGTAAAAATCTCCCATTATTATTGTGTGGGAGTCTAAGTCTCTTTGTAGGTCTCTGAGGACTTGCTTTATGAATCTGGGTGCTCCTGTATTGGGTGCATATATATTTAGGATAGTTAGCTCTTCTTGTTGAATTGATCCCTTCACTGTTATGTAATGGCCTTCTTTGTCCCTTTCGATCTTCGTTGGTTTAAAGTCTGTTTTATCAGAGACTAAGATTGCAACCCTTGCTTTTTTTTTTGTTTTCCATTTGCTTGGTAGATCTTCCTCCATGCCTTTATTTTGAGCCTATATGTGTCTTTGCACATGAGATGAGTCTCCTGAATATAGCACACTGATGGGTCTTGACTCTTTATCCAATTTGCCAGTCTGTCTTTTAATTGGGGCATTTAGCCCATTTACATTTAAGGTTAATATTGTTATGTGTGAATTTGATCCTGTCATTATGATGTTAGCTGGTTATTTTGCCATTAGTTGATGCAGTTTCTTCCTAGCATCGATGGTTTTTACAATTTGGCATGTTTTTGCTGTGGCTGGTACTGGTTGTTCCTCTCCACGTTTAGTCCTTCCTTCAGGAGCTCTTGGAAGGCAGGCCTGGAGGTGACAAAATCTCTCAGCGTTTGCTTGTCTGTAAAGGATTTTATTTCTCCTTCGCTTATGAAGTTCAGTTTGGCTGGATATGAAATTCTGAGTTGAAAACTCTTTTCTTTAAGAGTGTTGAATATTGGCCTCCTACTCCTTCTGGCTTGTAGAGTTTCTACTGAGAGATCCACTGTTAGTCTGATGAGCTTCCCTTTGTGGGTAACCCGACCTTTCTCTCTGCCTGCCCTTAACATTTTTTCCTTCATTTCAACCTTGGTGAATCTGACAATTACGTGTCTTGGAGTTGCTCTTCTAGAAGAGCATCTTTGTGGTGCTCTCTGTATTTCCTGAATTTGAATGTTGGCCTGCCTTACTAGATTGGGAAAGTTCTCCTGGATAAAATCCTGAAAAGTGTTTTCCAACTTGGTTCCGTTCTCCCCATCACTTTCAGGTACACCAATCCAATGTAGATTTGGTCTTTTCACACAGTCCCGTATTTCTTGGAGGCTCTGTTTGTTTCTTTTTACTCTTTTTTCTCTAAACTTTTCTATTCACTTTATTTCATTAATTTGATCTTCAATCACTGATACCCTTTCTTCCACTTGGTCGAATCAGCTATTGAAGCTTGTGCATGTGTCACGTAGTTCTCATGCCATGGTTTTCAGTTCCATCACGTCATTTAAGTTCTTGTCTACCCTGTTTATTCTAGTTAGCCATTTGTCTAATCTTTTTTCAAGGTTTTTAGCTTCCCTAAGATGGGTTTGAACATCCTCCTTTAGCTCGTAGAAGTTTGTTATTACTGACCTTCTGAAGCCTACTTCTGTCAGCTCGTCAAAGTCATTCTCCATCCAGGTTTGTTCTGTTGTCGGCGAGGAGCTGCAATCCTTTGGAGGGAAGAGGTGCTCTGGCTTTTAGAATGAAATGAACCAGGCACCTCAGTTGGAAATGCAGAAATCACCTGTCTTCTGCGTTGATCATATTGGGAGCTGCAGACCAGAACTGTTCCTATTCGGTCATCTTTGAATAGAATCACCGCATACTACCAACTTTGATACTTTGTATTTTCATTTTATTTAGTTGAATATATCATTTGCCCTTGAGACTTCCTCTTTGACCCATGTATTATTATATAGCATGTGTTGTTTAGTTTACATGTATTTTAAATTTTTCTATTATCTTTCCTTTGTATCCAGATTTATTTTATTGTGGACAATGTACTCTGTACAATTTCAATTCTTTTAAGTTTTTTAAGGTTTGTTTTATGACCCAGAATATTGTGTTTGATGAATCCTCCATGGGTATACGAATAAAATGTGTATTCTACTGTTGTTGGATAGTGTTCTGTTTTTTTCTTTCTTTCTTTATTTTTGAGATCAGGTCTTGCTCTGTTGCCCAGACTGGAGTGCAGTGGCATGATCTCAGCTCACTGCAACCTCCACATCCCAGGTTCAAGTGATTCTTGGGCTCTTTTTGGGTTCCATATGAATTTTTAAATAGTTTTTTCTAGTTCTGTGAAGAATTTCATTGGTAGTTTAATAGGAATAACTGAATGTATAAATTGCTTTGGGCAGTATGGCCATCTTAATGATATTGATTCTTCCTATCCATGAGGATGGAATGTTTTTCCATTTATTTGTGTCATCTCTGATTACTTTGAGCAACATTTTGTAGCTCTCCTTGTAAATATATTTGGCCTCCTTGGATAGCTGTATTCATAGGTATTTTATTATTTTTATGGCAATTGTGAATGGGATTGTGTTCCTGATTTAGCTCTTGGTTTGACTCTTGTTGATGTATATGAATATTAGTGATTTTTCATATTGATTTTGTATCCTGAAACTTTGCTAAAGTTGTTTATCAGCTTAAGGAGCTTTAGAACTGAAAATATGATATTTTCTAGATATAGGATCATGTCATCTGCAAACAGGGATAGTTCGACTTCCTCTCTTCCTATTTGGTTGCTGTTTATTTCTTTCTCTTGCATGAATGCCCTGGCCAGGACTTCCAATACTATGTTGAATCCAATACTATGTTGAATGACAGAGGAGTGGTGACAGAGGACATCCTTCTCTTGTGCTGATTTTCAAGAGGAATGCCCCATGATTTCTAATGGGAATGCCATTGTGGTGACAATAGGAGTGGTGACAGAGGGCATCCATCTCTTGTGCTGATTTTCAAGGGGAATGCTTCCAGCCTTTGCCCATTCAGTATAATGTTGGCTGCGGGTTACTCATAGATGGCTCTGGTTATTTTGAAGAATGTTCCTTCAATACCTACTTTATTGAGAGATTTTAACATGAAGGGATGTTGAATTTTATTGAAAGCCTTTTCTGCATCTATTGAGAGATCATGTGGTCTTTGTCTTTAGTTCCATTTACTTGATGAATCACATTTATTGATTTGCATAGGTTGAAGCAACCTTGCATCCTGGGGATGAAGCCTACTTGATCATGGTGGATAAGCTATTTTATGTGCTTCTGAAGTCAGTTTGTCAGTATTTTGTTGATGATTTTTGCATCAATGTTCATCAAAGACATTGGCCTGAAGTTTTCTTTTTTGTTGTGTTTCTGCCAAGTTTTTGCATCAGGATGATGCTAGCCTCATAGAATGATTTAGGGAGGAGTCCCTCCTCCTCAATTTTTAAGAATAGTTTCAGCAGGAATGGTACCAGCTTTTCTTTGTACGTTTGGTAGAATCCAACTGTGAATCTATCTCGTCCTGGGCTTTTTTTCATTGGTAGGCTATTTGTTGCTGACTCAATTTCAGAGCTCATTATTAGTCTATTCAGGGATTCAATTCCTTCCTGTTTCAGTCTTGTGAGGGTATATGTGTCCAAGAATTTATCTATTTCTTCTGTGTTTTCTAGTTTATATTCATAGAGGTGTTCATTATATTCTTTGACTGTTATTTGCATTTCTGTGGGGCCAGTGGTAATATGCCTTTATCATTTCTAACTGTGTCTCTTTGAATCTTCTCTCTTTTCTTCTTTATCTATTTTACTGATTAAAAAAAAAAAAACAGCTCCTGGATTCATTGATCTTTTCAATGGTTTTTGTTGTGTCTTAATCTCCTTCAGTTCAAACTGGTTTTGGTCATTTCTTATCTTCTGCTAGCTTTGGTATTTGTTTGTTCTTGGTTCTCTAGTTCTTTTAGTTGTGACATTAGGTTGTTAATTTGGGATCTTTCTAACTTTTTGATGTGAGCATTTAGTGCTATAAGCTTCCCTCTTAACACTGCCTTAGCTGTGTCCCCAGAAATTCTGGTATGTTGTATCTTTGTTCTCATTACTTTCAAAGAACTTCTTGACATCTGCCTTAATTTCATTATTTACTCAAAAGCCATTCAGGAGCAGGTTATTCAATTTCCATGTAATTGTATGGCTTTGAGTTAATTTCTTAGTCTAAATTTCTAATTTGATTATGCTGCGGTCTGAGACATTGTTCGTTATGATTTCAGTTATCTTGTATTTGCTGAGGAGTGTTTTGCTTCCAATTATCTGCTCAATTTTCAAGTATGTGCCATGTGGCAATGAGAAGAATGTACATTCTGTTGTTTTGGAGTAGAAGGTTCTGTAGATGTCATCAGGTCTTTTTAATCTAGTGCTGAGTTCAGGTTCTGAATATCTTTGTTAATTTTCTGTCCCAATGATCTGTCTAATAATGTTAGTGCAGTGTTAAAATCTCCCACTATTATTGTGTGGGAGTATAAGACTCTTTGAATGTCTCTAAGAACTTGCTTTATGAACCTGGGTGCTTCTGTGTTTAATGCATATATATTTAGGACAATTCAATCTTCTAGTTGAACTGAGTTTTTTATCATTATGTTATGCCCTTTTTGTCTTTTTTTATCTTTGTGGTTTAAAGTCTATTTTGCCTGAAACTAAGATTGCAACCTCTGCATTTTTCTATTTTCTATTTGCTTGGTAGATTTTTCTCCATCCCTTTATTTTGAGCCTATGTGTGTCATTGCATGTGAGATGGAGCTCTTGAAGACAGCATACCGTTGGGTCTTGGTTCTTTATCCAGCTTGCCACTCTGTGCCTTTTAATTGGGACATTTAGCCAATTTACATGCAAAGTTAGTATTGATGTGTGTGGATTTGATCCTGTCATCATGATTTTAACTGGTTATTTTGCAGACTTGTTTTTGTGGTTGCTTTATAGTGCCACTGGTCTGTGTACTTTGGTGTGTTTTTGTAGTGGCTGGTAATGGTCTTTTCTTTCCATATTTAGTGCTTCCTTCAGGAGCTCTTGTAATGCAAGTCTGATGGTAAAAAGTTCCCTCAACACTTCCTTGTCTGAAAAGGATCTTATTTCTCCTTCACTTATGAAGCTTAGTTTGGCTGGATATGAAATTCCAGGTTGGAATTTCTTTTCTTTAAGAAGGTTGAATATTGGCCCCAAATATCTTCTGGCTTGCAGGGTTTCTTCTGAGTGGTCCACTGTTAATCTGATGGGCTTCCCTTTGTAGGTTACCTGACCTTTCTCACTACCTGCCTTTAACATTTTTTTCTTTTATTTTGACGTTGGAGAATCTGAGTATGTGTCTTGGGGATGATCTTCTTGTGAAGTATCTTAGTGGGGTTCTCTGCATTTGTTGAATTTGAATGTTGGCCTCTCTAGCTAGGTTGGGGAAGTTCTTATGAATGATATCCTGAAATATGTTTTCCAACTTGGTTTCATTCTCCCCCATCACTTTCAGGGACACCAGGGAGTCATAGATTTGCTCTCTTTAAATAATCTCACGTTTCTTGGAGGTTTTAATTCTTTTTCATTCTTTTTTCTCTATTCTTGTCTGACTGTCTTATTTCAGAAAGCCAATCATCAAGTACTTAAATTCTTCCCTTTTCTTGGACTATTCTGTTGTTAATACTTGTGATTGCATTATGAAATTCTTGTAATGTGGTTTTCAGCTCTATCAGGTTGGTTAAATTCTTTTCTATACTGGCTATTTTGTCTGTCAGCTCCTGTTTTGTTTTATCTTGATTTTTAGCTTTTTTGAATTGGGTTTCAATGTACTCCTCTAGCTCAATGATCTTCCTTCCAATCCATATTCTGAATTCTATTTCTGTCATTTCAGTCATCTCAGCCCAGTTCAGAATACTTGCTGCAGAGGTGATGCAGTCATTTGAAGAAAAGAGGGCATTCCAGCTTTTAGAGTTTTCAGGGTTCTTGCACTGATTCTTTGTCATCTTTGTGGGCTTATCTCCCTTCAATCTTTGAGGCTTTTGACCTTTGATTGAGTTTTTTTTCTTCTTCTTCTTCTTTTATCCTATCTGATGGCATTGAGGGTTCAATTGTGGTGTAATGTGAATTCAGATGACTGGTTCTGTTTCTGGAAGATTTTAGATGGACAATGCTCAGCTCCCAACTCGTGGACTCTGTGCTCTGAACTGGTATTGGGTCCCAGCTTTGTTCTCAGGCTCCTCAAGGTTAGGAATCCACTGTGCTGGGGGACGGGATAGGGGGCCTGAGGTGCAGTAGCTATGGCAGAGTGTTTGCAGGTGCCAGGGTGCCGGTCTCCCTGCAGGCATTTACTACAGTGGCAGAGTCAACACAGCTGGTGGGGTGGTGTTGGGCGGCCCTTGCTGGGGACTATATGCACAGTCATGCTAAAGGTGGTGTTGGCTCAGGGGTAAGGTGCTGGTGGACACAGATCTAGGTGCCTTATCTGTGCCCCACAAGCAGGAATAATTGCTAAGGGCAGGGGAGAATCCACTGTTCTCTACACAGTATTAGTGCAAGGGCAGGGTGTTGGTAAGGGGGGGGGGATGGGACTGGCTGGCTGTCTGCCCACCAAGGCTTCATCTGCAATGTCAGTCAGTTGAGGGAGGAGGGCCAGAATGCACTCCCATGCACTGGTGGAGCAAGGAAAGCAAAATCCACCCATGCAGATGGGCAACAGCAAAGCAACATGGGGAGTTGCCATGGGCTTGGGGGAAGCTGCACTATGAAGAGGGAGCATGCAAGCTGCTGTATGGCCATAGTGGCTGCCCCATTAGACCTCTCCACTGGTCAGGCACAGTCCACCAGCACAGAAGCTATGGTGCAGGCCCCCAGGGCACCTGAGACTGCCCTGCAAGCAGGTGTGGCCAGGCTGGGGCCCTAAGAGAGGTCAGCAGACCAAGAGGTGATCAGGTGAGATGAGCACCATCTGAGAAGCAAGATTGCCCTGCAAAGTTCAGGCCTGACAGCTCCCCTAGTGGATGCCCTTTATTTCTTTCCCTTGCCTGATTGCCCTGGCCAGAACTTACAATGTTATATTGAATAGGAGTGGTGAGAGAGGGCATCCTTGTCTTGTGCCAGTTTTCAAGGGGAATGCTTCCAGTTTTTGTGCATTCAGTATGATGTTGACTGTCAGTTTATCATAGGTGACTCTTACTATTTTGAGGTATGTTTTTTCAATACATAGTTTATTGATTACTGTATTAGTTCATTCTCATGTTGTAATAAAGACATAACCAACACTGGGTAATTTACAAAGAAAAAGAGGTTCAATGGACTTATAGTTCCACATGACTGGGGAGGCCTTACAATCATGGTGGAAGGCAAAGGAGGACCAGAGGCACCTCTCAAATGGCAGCAGGCAAAAGAGCTTGTGTATGGGAATTCCCCTTTAAAAAACCATTAGATCTCATGAGACTTATTCACTATCATGAGAACTGCATGGGAAAGACCTGCCCCCACGATTCAATTACATCCCACTGACTTCCTCCCACAACATGTAGGAATTACGGGAGCTACAATTCAAGATGAGATTTGGGTGGGGACACAGCCAAACCATATCATTCCACCTCTGGCCCCTCCAAAATCTCATGTTCTCATATTTCAAAACCAATCATGCCTTCCCAACAGTCCCCCAAAGTCTTAACTCATTTCAGTGTTAACCAAAAGTCCACAGTTCAAAGTCTCATCTGAGACAAGGCAAGTCCCTTCCACCTATGAGCCTGTAAAATCAAAAGCAAGTTAGTTAGTTCCTAGATACAATGAGGGTACAGGCATTGGGTAAATACACCCATTCCCAATGGGAGAAACTGACCAAAACAAAGGCACTACAGGCCCCATCCAAGTGCAAAATCCAATAGGGCAGTCATTAAACCTTAAAGTTCCAAAATGATCTCCTTTGACTCTATGTCTCACATCCAGGTCATGCTGATTCAATAGGTAGTCTCCCACAGCCTTGGGCAGCTCCACCCTTGTGGCTTTGCAAGGTATAGCCCCCTTCCTGGCTGCTTTCATGGGCTGGCACTGAGTGTCTGAGGCTTCTCCAGGCACACAGTGCAAGCTGCCAGTGGATCTACCATTATGGGGTCTGGAGGACGACAGCCCTCTTCTCACAGCTCCACTAGGCCATGCCCCAGTGGGGACTCTGTGTGGGGGCTCCAACCCCACATTTCCTTCCACACTGCCCTTGCAGAGGTTCTCCATGAGGGCTCCACCCCTGCAGCACACCTCTGCCTGGGTGAATCCAGGCATTTCCATACATCCTCTGAAATCTAGGTGGAGGTTCCCCAACCTCAATTCTTGACTTCTCTGCACCCACAGGCCCAACACTATATGCAAGCCACCAGTACCTGGGGCTTGCACCCTCTGAAGCCACAACCTGAACTGTACCTGGCCACTTTTAACCATGGCTGGAGTGGCTGGAATGCAAGGTACCAAATCCCAAGGTTGCACAGACCAGGGGGGCCCTAGGCCCAGCCCACAGAACCATTTTATCCTCCTAGGCCTCCAAGGCCTGTGATGGGAGGGAGTGCCATGAAGGAATCTGGCATACCCTGGAGATGTTTTCCCCATCATCTTGGTGATTAACATTTGGCTCCTCATAACTTATTAAACTTTCTGCAGCCAGCTTGATTTTCTCCCCAGAAAATGGGTTTTTCTTTTCTATTGCATTGTCAGGATGCAAATTTTCTGAACTTTTACGCTCTGCTTTCCTTTTAAACATATTCCAATTTCAAATCATATCTTTGTGAATACATAAAACTGAATGCTTTTAACAGCACCCAAGTCACATGTTGAATGTTTTGTTGCTTGTAAGTTTCTTCCACCAGATACCCTAAATCATCTCTCTCAACTCCAAAGTTCCACAGATCTCTAGGACAGGGACAAAATGCCACCAGTCTCTTTGCTAAAACATAGCAAGAGCCACCTTTATTCATTCCCAACAAATTCCTTATCTCCATCTGAGACTACCTCAACCTGGACTTCATTGTCCCTATCACCATCAGCATTTTGGTCAAAGCCATTCAACAAGTCTCTAGGAAGTTCCAAATTTTTCCACAACTTCCTGTCCTCTTCTAAGTCCTACAATTTCTTCCAACTTCTGCCTGTTACCCAGTTCCAAAGTCAATTCCACATTTTCGGGTATCTTTACATCAGCATCCCATTACTCAGTACCAATTTACTGTATTAGTCCATTCTCATGCTGCCAATGAACTAATAAAACCATTTACAAAACCATCAGATCTCATGAGACTTATTCACCATCACAAGAACAGCTTGAGAAAGACCTGGCCCCATGATTGAATTACCTCCCTCCAGGTCCCTCCCACAACACTTGGGAATTATGGGAGCTACAATACAAGATGAGATTTGGTTGGGGACACAGCCAAACCATATCAGAGGGCCTCCTTGTCTTGTGCCAGTTTCCAAGGGGAATGCTTCCAGCTTTTGCACATTCAACACGATGTTGGCTGTCAGTTTGTCATAGGTGGCTCTTATTATTTTGAAGTATATTCCTTCAATACCTAGTTTATTGAGATTTTTTAATAGGAAGGGATGTTGAATTTCATCAAATGCCTTTTCTGTATCTACAGAGATAATCATGTGATTTTTGTCTTTAGTTCCATTTATGTGATGAGTCACATTTATTGATTGGCATATATTGAAGCAACCCTGCATCCCAGGGATAAATCCTATTTGATCATGGCAGATTAGTTTTTTTTATTTGCTACTGGATTCACTTTGCTAGTATTTTGTTGACAATTTTTGCATCAATGTTCATCAAATATATTGGCCTGATGTTTTCTTTTTTTGTTGTGTTTCTGCCAAATTTTGGTGTTAGGATGATGCTGACCTCATGGAATGATTTAGGAAAGAGTCCCTTCTCCTCAATTTTTTGGAATAGCTTCATCAGAAATGGTAGCATCTCTTCTGTGTACATCTGGCAGAATTCAGCAGATATACGGTGAATCTATCTGGCGCTGTGCCTTTTTTTTTTTTTTTTTTGGTTGTTGTTGTTGTTGTTGATAGCCTATTTATTACTAATTCGATTCTAGAGCTCATTATTGTTCTGTTCAGGGATTCAACTTCTTTATGTTTCAGTCTTCAGAGGCTGTATGTGTCTAATAATGTATCCATCTCTTCTAGGTTTTCTAGTCTGTGTGCATAGGTGTTTGTAGTGATCTCTGATGGATTTTTATATTTCTGCAGGGTCAGTGATAACATTCCCTTTGTCATTTCTGATTGGACCTGTTTGCATATTCTCTCTTTTATTCTGTATTAGTCTAGCCATCAGCCTATCTATCTTAATAATTTTTTCAAAAAACCAACTTCTGTATTCGTTGGTCTTTTGAATAGTGTTTTGTGTCTTATTCACCTTCAGTTCTGCTCAGATTTTGGTTATTTATTGCCTTCTGATAGCTTTGAGGCTGGCTTGCTGTTTCTCCTCTAGTTCTATTAGTTGTGGCATTAGGTTAATTGGAGATCGTTCTAACTTTTAATGTGGCTATTTAATCTTAGAAATTTCCTTAACACTGCCTTAGCTGTGTCCCAGTGATTCTGATGTGTTCTATCTTTGTTTTTACTAGTTTCAAATAACTTCTTGATTTCTGCCTTAATTTCATTACTAGCCCAAAAGTCATTCGGGAGCAGGTTGTTTAATTTCCTCGTAATTCCATGGTTTTCGGTGACTTTTTAAAGTCTTGATTTCTGTTTTTACTATGGACATTTTCAGTTTCTTTCATCAATGTTTTATAGTTTTGAGGGTAAAAATCTTTCACCTCCTTAGCTAAATTTATTCCTAAGTATTTTATTCTTTTGATGCTATTGTAAATGAGATTGTTTCTAAATTTCTTTTTCAGATAGTTCATTGTTGGTATATAAAGCTGCAACTGATTTTTACGTGTTTAACAGCTTTTGGTAGAGTCTTGGGTTTTCTGTATATAAAATCATCTTATCTACAACAAAGGCAGTCTTTCTTCCTCCTTTCTGATTTGAATATTTACTTCCTTTCTTGCTTAATTGCTGTGGCTAGAACTTCCAGTACTATTTTGAATAAAATTAGTGAGAGTGGACATCTTTGTTTTGCTTTTAATCTTAGCAGAAAAGCTTTTAGTTTTTTGCCATTGAGTATAATGTTAGCTGTGGGCTTGTTATATATGGCCCATATTAGGTTAAGGTGCATTCCTTCTAAACCTAATTTGTTGAGAGCTGTTATCATGAAAGGATGTTAAATTTTGTCAAATACTTTTTCTGCATCTATTGAGGTGATCATATGACTTTTATCCTTTATTCTGTTAATATGGTATATTATGTTGATTTGCATATGTTAAACCAACCTTGCATCCCAGGAATAAATTCCTTATATTGTGTGATCATTTAATGTGCTGTTCAGTTTAGTTTGCTAATATTTTGTTCAAGATTTTTGCAACAATGTCCATCAGAAATATTGACCTATAATTTTCTCCTACATGATGTCCTTGTCTGTCTTTACTACCAGAGTAATTCTGGCCTGGTAAAACAAGCTTAGAATTGTTTCCTCCTCTTCAATTTTTTTGGAAGAATTTGAGAATAATTAGCATTAATTCTTTATATTTTTGGTAAAATTTACCAGTGAAGCCATTTGATCCTTGGCTTTTCTTGGTTGTGAAGTTTTTGATAACTGGTTCAATCTCTTACTTGTTAATGATGCATTCAGATTTTCTATTTCTTCATAACTCGATTTCAGTATGTTGTGTTTCCAGGAATTTATTTATTTCTTCTAGGCTATACAATTTTTTGGCATGTAATTGTTCGCAGTAGTCTTTTATGATCAGACATACTACTGTGGTATCAGTTGTAATGTCTTCTCTTTTGTTTATAATTTTAAGTCTTGTCTTAGTTAGTCTAGCTAAAGGTTTTTTTAAATTTTGTTTATCTTTTCAAAAGACCAGCTCAGTTTCCTTGACCTTTTTATTGTCCCTCTAGTCTCTATTCATTTGTTTCTGCTCTAATCTTTATTACTAATCTTTACTAATCCTCTGCTAACTTTGGGGTTTGCTCTTCTTTTTAAATTTCCTTGAGGTGTAAAGTTACATTGTTCACTTGATATCTAACTTCAGTTCAGTCATTGTCTTCTTTAGCTCCCAAATTGCTGTTTGGTTCTTTTTTATAGTCTCTAACTCTTTATTAAATTTCTCATTTTGTTCATGTGTTGTTTTTCTTATTTTATTTAGTTATCTATCCATATTCTCTTGTAGCTCACTGAACTTCTTTAAGAAAATTAATTTGAATTCTTTGTCAGGCAATGTATTTATTTATTTATTTATTTTCTGGTCTTTAAACATCAATTTTGGTTTTCTTTTCATTATTATTATACACTTTATGTTCTAGGGTTCATGTGCACAATGTGCAGATTTGTTACATATGTATACATGTGCCATGTAGGTGTGCTGCACCCATTAACTCATCATTTACATTAAGTATATCTCCTAATGCTATCCATTCCCCCCTCCCCTGACCCCACAACAGGCCCCAGTGTGTGATGTTCCCCTTCCTGTGTCCAAGTGTTCTTATTGTTCAATTCCCATCTACGAGTGAGAACATGCAGTGTTTGGTTTTCTGTCCTTGCGATAGTTTGCTGAGAATGATGGTTCCCAGCTGCATCCATGTCCCTACAAAGGACACAAACTCATCCCTTTTTCATGGCCGCATAGTATTCCATGGTGTATATGTGCCACATTTTCTTAATCCAGTCTGTCATTGATGGACATTTGGGTTGATTCCAAGTCTTTGCTATTGCGAATAGTGCTGCAATAAACATACGTGTGCATGTGTCTTTATAGCAGTATGATTTATAATCCTTTGGGTATATACCCAGTAATGGGATGGCTGGGTCAAATGGTATTTCTAGTTCTAGATCCTTGAGGAATCGCCACACTGTCTTCCACAATGGTTGAACTAGTTTACAGTCCCACCAACAGTCTAAAAGTGTTCCTATTTCTCCACATCCTCTCCAGCACCTGTTGTTTCCTGACTTTTTAATGATTACCATTCTAACTGGCATGAGATGGTATCTCATTGTGGTTTCGATTTGCATTTCTCTGATGGCAAGTGATGATGAGCATTTTTTCATGTGTCTATTGGCTGCATAAATGTCTTCTTTTTGAGAAGTGTCTGTTCATACCCTTTGCCCACTTTTTGATGGGGTTGTTTTTTTCTTGTAAATTTGTTTGAGTTCTTTGTAGGTTCTGGATATTAGCCCTTTGTCAGATGAGCAGATTGCAAAAATTTTCTCCCATTCTGTAGGTTATGTCAGGCAATTTATACATCTTTATTTATTTGGGGTCAACAACTGGAGATTTATTTTGTTTCTTTAGTAGTGTCATATTTTCTTACTTTTCATGCCCCTTGAAGCCTTGCACTGTTACCTTTGCATTTGAAGAAGCAGTCCCTTCCTCTGGTCTTAACTGACTAGCTTCAGGAGAGAAAGATCTTCACCAGTCAGCCTGGCTAGAGATTCTGGGGGTCTCTCATATCTCTTTATGACTATATTCACTCCACTCTTCTATTTTCCCCCAGAGTGAGGGCAGGGGGCGGTCTTAGGATTGTGTGCTTTCTCTCAAATCCTCTTAATCTTGTAAAACCTGACCAAGTACTGACAGCCTCCCATTTGTTTTCCCTAGGGTAGCACCCTGAAGTGTTTAAGATTGTGTATCTTCTACCAATTCAGCAGAGTTAAGACAGCTGCTGATATCCATGTGCTGTCTGTGTGGGAATGCGCATTCCACCTGCTGGGGAGCATGGGAAGCTATCTGAGAGGGATCACATGTGCTGGCTATTATGGTGCAGACACTCATAAGCTAGTTGGGGGTCCCTTATCTAACAGATACCCCACAGGGCTCATGGGGTGAGCCTGGTGGGGCTCCTGGTGAAGTCTCTGAGCTGACCAGTAGGATCTGCAGCTGTATGAGTGTCATGCACAGACTGCTGTGAAATCCTGCCCCGTTTTCTCTGCTCCTGCTGCTCCCAGGCAATTCAGTTGTGCCAATCCCCGTAGCGTTCTGGATGGGGTGAGACAAAAGTGAGTTTCCTGGGCAGTATCCCACCAGATTTGTTTCTGAGTTTGTTTAGGTTGCTATAACAAGATATCATAACCTGGGTGGCTTATAAATAACTGTGAGAAATAAATGTTTATCTCAGGCTGGAAAGTCCAAGATCAAGTATCAGACAGACTGTTTCTGGTGAGGGCCCATTACTCACAGATAGTGACTTCTAGTGGTGTCCTCACTTGGTAGAAGGGGCTGGGCAGCTCTTGGGTGCCTTTTTAATTAGGACACTAATCCCATTCATGAGAGCTACACCCTCATGATCTAATCATCTCTCAAAGGCACCGTCTCTTACTACCATCACATTAGAGATTACATTTCAGCATACGAATTTGAGGGGGACATTCATTCAGATCATAGCAGCCAAGGAAGCCAGGAATTCACTTTGCTCTTACTTTCCCCCATGGAAGAAATTGTAGGCTGAGGGTTTCTTTTGGCACTGATCTGTGCTGCCTTCAGGGAGGGATGACACACAAAAAATGAAACTGCTCTTCTCACCCTCTTCAATGCTTCTATTCTTGGATTTTTTTTGCTCCCCCATGTTGCAGGAACCTCTAAGCTAGTCTTCTGGGTTTCAATAAAGGTATTGTCATTTAAGTGGTTGTTAAAACCAGTGTTTCTGCGGGTACCAGAGGGTTGAGGGATGGAACCTCCTATTCTGCCATCTTGTTGATGTCTCTTAGAGTGTTCGGGTGTATTTATGTTTATAATTGTTATATCTTTTTCATGGACAGACCTTTATTATTATAAAATGTCCCTCTTTATCTCTAGCAACATGTTTATCTTAAAGTCAATTTTGTCTGATAGTATAGCAACTCCAGCTTTATTAATGGTTGCTGTTTGCGTAATATGTCTTTACCATCTTTTTACTTTCAATCTATTTGTATCTTGTACTCTAAATTGTGTCCCTGTAGACAGCATATACTTAATCCTATATTTTTATCCAGGATTACAAGTTGTACCTTTCAGATTTTTTTATTATTGTTTTATTCATTCATATTTAATGTTATTATTGGTGCAGTTACATTTATGTCTGTCATATTACATTTTGTTTCTCTTTGTCTATTACTCCTTTACCACTTAACTGAATATTTTCTAGTGTAACATTTTATTACTTTAACGGTTTCTTCAGGTTTTTGTTTTTGTTCCTCTAAGGCTTACATATACCTGGTAACTTATCAAAATCTACTTCAGATGTGTACTAACTTAAGGTAGTTATAGTAATGAGATATAATGAGATATAGTATACAGATAAAGTAATGCCTGCTCCATTATTCAGCCAGTTGTGACTAGGAGAGGCAGTGCACTCACAGCCACATTGTAGCAGTGAGAGGAGTTGGGATTAACAGGAGCATTTAGTAACTGGTGTAACTCACCTTTGACTGTGCATTAGAGTCATCATTGTAGCTTCTAAAAATGCCAAAATATCAGCTCCACCCCAGAGCTTCTGCTCAAGCACTCAGCTGGTGAGGCTGGCCATCAGTATTAAGTTCTTCCAGTGATTCTAATGTACAGACCTCGGAACCAGCCACAGCACAGTATATCTACTGAGGTTGCAACCTCTGAGGATCTGAGGCTTCAAGCTAAACTTTCTCCAGTTTTCAAGTTGTCCAACCAACTATTTGACAGTCCCACCAGACTCTGCTAATTATCCAGCTTCCCCCTAAAGCTAGACTGCTGAGCAGAAGCTTAGTCCTTGGCAGAACCCTCCCATTTAGACACCAAAGAACATACTTCCAGCTGCCAGCCAAGGCCCCCTCTACAGAGACCATGCTGAACTAAGGTGTTGCCACTCTTCAGGCCTCAAGTATTGTCATTATCAAAGGTTCCTGCCACTACCCATCCCCTGCCTATCAGATAGGGTCCTTTTGGATATTAGAGTTGGCCTTCCTCATGGCTACTGCTTTTTCCCTTTAATGTTCTAGCCCCAGACACTTCTGGCTATGCCCTACAGAAGCAGAAAGTCCCATTTCTGGGAAGTGAAGAGGCCAAAGAAGGGTAATCAAATAAACTTAGTGTGCAGCCCTGTGGTCAAGCATAATGGGAGTATCACCGATGATGACTAAAAATCAGCAGTGCCCAGATTCCAAGAACCAAATCAGATTCTTATACACATGGTTCCACCCCTGCCTGTAAGCTGGAGCTGGAGGCCATTATCCTTAGCAAACTAGCACAGGAACAGAAAACCAAATACCACATGTTCTCACTTATAAGTGGGAGCTAAATGATGAGAACACATGGACACATAGAGGGGAGCAATACACCTGGGGCTTTTCAGAGGGTGACAGGTGGGAGGAGGGGGATGACCAGGAAAAACAACTAATGAGTACTAGGCTTAATACCTGAGAAATGAAATAATCGATACGACAACCCCCATAGCACAAGTTTACCTATGTAACAAACCTGCACTTGTACCCCTGAACTTAAAATAAAAGTTAAAACAAAAAAAATCTTTCTCTCCCATCTGACCTGCCCCTCTGTCACTCCACCCCTGTCTGGGCTCATTCTCAGGTCCTGCTTTAATTGCCATCTCATTATCTCGCTGGAGGGAGATGTTTCCACAGAGCACATCTGCCCAGAACTGACAACTCTTGACAATGGGTTCATAACCCATTTTGTGTAGCCAGTTAGAAGTGTGGAGCTGCACTCGCCTGCGGGAGTGAGCAAGTCCACACAGGGTTCCAAGTGCTGTCAGCTGCTCGCTTGTGTTCAATCTGGGAAGGACTGCTGGAGGTGAGCAACTCGGAGCAGGGGTTGGGGAGGACCATTCCCATGCCCACAGTGTGAACATCTTTTTTACTCTTTTAAGCACACTACCTGTTTGCCTGGATCTGACAGTTGAATACCTAGGACATAGAGAAGGGTTTTTTGTTGTATGAAAAAATAAATCAATTACCCTTAGAACCACAATGGCACAGTTAACTACTGAAGTCCAATTCTCACAGATCACAGGTTTTTCGAGAAAGTGAGCCTCATTATTCTTGGACAGAGGAGCACTTTGAGTGTTTTCTCATTCTGTCTCCAGGCGGCACCAACACTGGAAAACATGGCTAAGTGGGCTGTTTGGCAAACAGACACCTCACACCTTATGCCTTTCCCAGGCACACACTCTTCCCACGCCTGCATTTCTGGGGCTGATTCCTGTTCCTTTTGCAGACGCTCCAGAGCTGGCACTATGGGCTCCTGGCTGCCTGGGCCCTGGCCGGGTCCAGCAGCAGAGGTGTGGTTTGATGAGTTGCACTTCTGGGATTATTTGGAGAGGGGAGAAAAAGGAGAGGGAAAAGAGCTCAAACCCTCTCTGTGATGGCCCAGGATATGTTCAAAGACAGAAACAGGACCTGGGCTCAGAGGATGAGCTGGCCAGGAAATGAGCTCTCAACGTGATGAAGCAGACAGCCCTGGATACTTCACAGGGCAGAGGCCAGGGGCTATTTTTACAGTCAAAGAAACAGATGTAACAATCTGGGAGAGGACAGTGTGTATTGTACCTACCTGGCTGGAAGACTGAAGGTGTCTCACTGCTTTTCTTCCTCTCAGGCTTCTTGTGCCCCCTCCTCTTGCAGTCCTCATTCTTACTTGGTAAGGTGCCATTCTCCTGCCAACAAGATGTCAATCTCGGCAGGACCACTTCTGTTTAAAATTACACATTTCAGTGAGTCACAGTTGTCCTGCAAGGTAACTGACGATAGCTGCACTCATCAGAATCCCGCACCCCATACATGTGTGCTTTGGGGTTAGTGATTCAAATACTATTTGAAGTAGTATACCACAGAGTTTAACTCTCCTCCCACTCACCTCCCATCACACTTAAAAATCCGCCTGAATTCTTAAAGCAGGTGGGTGGGAGCACCTCAGTTACCCAGGACCACAGCACTCTCTGCACAGCAGAATTTCCTTTTGAGGCCCTCTCATTATTCTTGACTCATCTTACCTTTTAGAGTAGGTGGCCTCAGAATGTCTCCTCTCATTGTGATAGACAAGATAAAATATGAGGAATAGACCTGCTGAGAATAACATCCTTGAAACTCTTGTAGCATTTCTGTGAAAGGTCCACCTACTGCATGGTCAAACCCTGCTGTATAGAGACACATTCACAATTTTGCTGAGAACTGAGGACCAAACACCTATGTCCAGGTTCAAACTGGTCTACTTTTATTCATGACGTAAGGGAAACCATGGAACTCATGCTGCTTTACTTAGTCTCAATCTCTATCTACCTGTCTATCCTGATTGCTAGCCATTTCAAAGATGAACTAGGGCTAAAAGAAGCAAGTGTCTCTAGACTACGATTACATCTTCCCTTTCAGTCTCTGGTTTTCATTCTTTATCCTTTTTTGAATGGTCGTATTGTATGTGACTTTTAGTCTAAGCAACCTCAAACTTTTATTTTTAAGTAAGCACTGTGTAGTAATCAAGGTATTATGTACATTCACAAAAGATGAACCCACAGCATGTAGATCTGGAGAGGAATTACAAATTAGGAGAAAGCCAGCATTAACTCTACCCAGAGCAACCCTGGCTCAGGAGAAACCTCCAAAGCACTGGAGGAAGGCCACTCACAGATCCCTAGGGCCTCAGGCACAGCCCACAAGGGCGGGAGGGTGCTGCATGAAAGCTCTAGCCCTCAAGAGGTGCAGGGACCTGGCGGTATAAAGAGGATGGCACAGTGCCCTCCATGGAGTCCATGTCCATGCCCCGGTTGATGACGGAATCATTGAAAGGCCATCGGAAGATTTTACAGACTACATTGCATTTCTCAACTATATTCAGACCAGGGAATAAGTTATCACAGACACATTTAGGACTGGGAAGTCAACTGGGGTCACCCTAAAACAGAACCTTTTTAAAACCTTAAGAAAAAGTAACTATATAAGTCAGTAAAAACCTGAAAATACATAATATGCCCTTTCAAAAAAAAGTCAGTGCCTTTCTCAAAAGCCATGTAAACTGCAGAGCCAAAAGGGGAAAAAAAAAAAAAAAAAGGTAGCTTTTCAAAGTGTTAGGGCAGTCATGGCTCTTTCACAGAGGTCCCTAGACAGAGATCCATAAAAGTGGGTGACACTTCCCACTGCTTCACCAACTTGTGAAAGCCAAGACTAAAATGCCACTCCTACCTTCACTTCCTTCCACTCCCAAACTCAGATTGATCTTGAACTAAGGGAAGAATCACTCCAAGCCACAGATACCCAGGGCTTGGCGTACCAAAACTCATCATTAGTGAAAGTGCAGAGCCTTCAAGCAGCCCCTTCCTGGGCGGGTCTTCTGGCTGCTTTAGGCATCCAAACAGCCCTGGGAACTGGGGTCCCCGTGTTATAGATCAGGAAATGGAAGCAGAGGCTGGGAAATGCACCCAAAGTCATACAGAGAGGAGGCAGCAGAACAGAGATCCAAATCCACTCCAGTCCATGCAGTTTATTTTTGACAGCTTTAAATTCCTTTTTTCTCTATTAGTTTCTGCTCAGCTTTCAATGCTCCTGTCTTTTATCAAGTCTGATCTCAGGAAAGGATCTGGCATCAGCCGTCTGGATTCCAGCATGATTTTTAGTATTATCACCTGAACCCATATACATGCATGGTTTTTCTAATTATGAAAATACAGAATCACGGAATTTTGAGACTGGAATAGCTCTGAGCAGTCCTTTAGTACAACTGCTTCCTTTTAAAGAAGCTCAGTTTTGGGTTCAAAAAGATAACAACTTGCTCAAGATCACACAGCTAAATAAGTCTCTGAAGGACTCCTCATCCAGAAAAATCATACATTTCCTGAAAAATAATTGGTAATTTTTCAAATCATTTTAAGGTTGACAATAAATCTTTCCATTAGCAGTGAAGCCCTGAGGAGGCAAGATCCAATGAGAAATTTCTCTTCAACTGCCAAAAGAAGTATGAGGACGTGAAATCGACCCTCGGAAGGATTCCTTCTCCGTGTCAAGCCATGTTGAGCAAATGCAAGGAAGAGCTCAGGGAAGGAGCCCGTCCCTGCAGGGCTGCAAATCCTCAGCCTCGGTGTCCCGAGGGGGCTTAGTGGCTGCACTCCTGGGCCGTCCAGTAGGCCCCTCAGACATTTACACCCAGGCCAGGCCCTCCACCACGGGAGAAGTGAGTCCTGTCACTGAGCAAGGACCCCAGGCTTTCCCAGCTGGGTGGGGCCCAGGACCTGGGAATCTGCGCCGGACCGGGGTAGGGCGCAGCACCCTTCCCTGCAGCTGGGCTTCTGGCCCTAGTTAGTGGACATTAGACTCATGTGCTGGCTTTAGCCCTGGTTGAGACGATGCTCCTGTGGGAGAGGCCACACACAGATGGGGGCATGATCTACTGCTGTTCAGAAGACGATGTTGACAAAGCAAGCTTGACTGGGCTCATTGGAAGCCTGTGGATGGCTCACTCTAACCCCAAATAGCCCACCCACCTTGATTGCAACCTCCTGAGCCTCAGCAGCCACCCCCACCATGCCCCCACTTGCTGAAAAAGTGCCAAGGTGCCTCCCAGATAAATTTTCCTTGGAGAGTCAGTTTTCACCTAGTTAAAATGGGATATAAACTTGGTTCTGAGCAGGACGTGAAAATGCCTGTGTGCTGGTCAAACTTCATGTGTATGAGGGACAAGCGGAGTCTGCCACCTCCAAAGCCAACGTGAAACACTGCTGAAGAAATCAACTTCTAAACACTGAATGAAACATTTTACTAAATTACCATTAATTGCCTTCATTCCCTATGTCCTTAGATAGGAGTCAAATTTTAAAGATTTTGTAAGAGAAAAGAAACAAAGTTTTTCTTTTTTCTTTTCTCAACTTTTATTTTAGGTTCAGGGAGTACGCATGCAGCTTAGTTACATGGGTAGGTTAGGTGTCACTGGGGTTTGGTGTACAAATGATTCCATCACCCAGGTAGTGAGCATAGTATCTGATAGGTAGTTTTTCAATCCTCTCCTTCTTCCCACCCTCCAGCCTCCAATGGCCCCAGTGTGTGTTGTTGCCATCTTTACGTCCATGTATTCTCATCATTTAGCTTCTACTTACAAGTAAGGCCACGTGATATCTGGTTTTCTGTTCCTCCACTAATTTGTTTTGGATAACTGCCTCTAGCTGCATCCGTGTTGCTGCAAAGGACATGATTTTGAGGTTTTTTTATGGCTGCATGATATTCCATAGTGTATAGGTACCACATTTTCTTTATCCAGTCTATCATTGAGAGGCATTTAGGTTGATTTCATGTCTTTGCTATTGTGAATAGTGCTGCAATGAACATATATGTGCATGGTAGAACAATATCTATTCCTTTGGGTATATATGCAGTAACGGGATTGCTGGGTCAAATGGTAGTCCTAAGTTCTTTCAGAAATCTCCAGACTGCTTTCCACAGTGGCTGAACTAATTTACATTCCCACCAGCAGTTTATAAGCATTCCTTTTTCTCCACAACCTCACCAGGATCTGTTATAATATTTTTTGACTTTTTAATAATAACCATTCTGATTGGTGTGAGATGGTACCTCATTGTGGTTTTGATTTGCATTTCTCTAATGATTAGTGATGCCGAGCATTTTTCATATGCCTGTTGGCCATGAACATGTATATCTTCCTTTGAGAGGTGTCTGTTAATGTTCTTTGCCCATTTTTTAGTGGGTTGTTTTTCTCTTGTAAATTTGTTTAATTTCCTTATAGATGGTGGATATTAGACCTTTGTCAGATACACAGTTTGCAAATATTTTCTCCCATTTCATAGATCATCTGTTTACTCTGTTGATAGTTTCTCTTGCTGTGCAGAAGCCATTTAGATTAATTAGGTCCCACTTGTCTATTTTTGTTTGTGTTGCAATTGCTTTGGGGGACTTCGTCATGAAATCATTGCCAATGCCTATATCCAGAATGGTATTTCCTAGGTTTTCTTCTACGGTCTCTATAGTTTTAGGTCTTACATTTCAGGCTGTAATCCATCTTGAGTTGATTTTTGTATACAGTGAAAGGAAGAGGCCACCCGCTTTCCAGGGCCTGCCCTGATCCAGCTCTTCCTATAAGTCTTCCTTCCCAGCCCTCGCAGGCCTCTCAGGCCTGGGTGCAGCCTTCTCCCTGACCTCTGAGTCTGCTCCATCCTCTGAATTCGTAGACTTGGGGACACAGAGGTTGCCTGGGCTGCACAGCCAGTCCACCCCACTTCCTGCTGAGCCCTCCCCCGGGTCCTGTGCCCAGTGCATCTCTCCATCTTCCCCTGTTCATTGCTCTTGCCATTTCTCTGGAGTTGCATCTCAGTCTACGTACTGTACTTTGCTTCAAGGGCTCCTGCCTTCTCATTCCTCTTTACAAGCCACAATTTCACTTGGGCAAAAATAAACTTAGCTCTGTAGAATACTGCCATCCACACCACACAGCTTCCCCCCATTACCAGTGCCTTCACTGTTGCCAGAATTACCAACTGCTTTTCTTCAGGAGTCATTTGCACGAACTTTAAACACATTTCCATGTCCAGGACACCACTGTCTTGTTCACTTAACACCTGGTGTTATCATGTCATTCCTACCTCTCCTCCCGCTCAGAATCACCCTCTCAACGAGCACTCACTTTTGGGAGGAGCGCCTTTAAAGGTAATTTTAACGATTAACTTCACTTTTATTCATAATTTGATTCTGCATCTATATAAAGAATTGTTGGGCAACTCTAAATGTAAAAATCTCCATTTACCTGGAAAGGTGTTGAATGTGACCAAGTGTTGAATGCACTCAAGAAATATCTGTTCAAAGGATAAATGGATGAATAGATGGATGGTTCGATGGATCAATGAGTCCCATACTACACTTTCTGCAGAGCCCAGCATCCGTTTCACTTTGAGTTACAGCTCCAGGGCGGGGGGTGCGGGGGGTAAGCAATGCGGTCATGAGGACTGCTCCTGAGCCACCACCACCCCACACATATGGTCATCGGTCATTTCTAGAGGGTCTGTGCTGTAGAACTTCACAAAATGCAGCCATGAAACACAGGGGACCCACTAAATGTAAGCTGATTGAAATTAAAGTAATCACAATAAAATAGTATTGCAGTCATAACCAGCTACATGTCAGGTACTCACAGCTGTATGAGACTAGTGCTACCATATTGGATAGTGCATGTTATAGAACATTTTCATCAACATAGAAATTCTGTTGAACAGTGCTTATATGGAGGGTATCTGAAAGCCATTTCAGATTCCCCAGAACCCCTTCCATGAGAGGCGACAAGCTCATAGCAGTACCCTGCTTCATGCCAACATGACCCATACTGGTCATATGAGACACCCTGTCATTTGCATGACATAATGGAAAATACATGTTTGGGTTTTGTCCCCAGTTTCTGGGGACAAAGTTCCTATCACTCACAATCCTGAGTGACAGGGGTGAGAGGAATGTCTTCTGTTATTCATAACAAGCCCCTTTCCACCACACCTGAGTTTATACCATTGAGGTGAGTCTTGGTGGACCCTAGACAGTTTCAGGATGGGGCTGGTTGCCCAGGAACCAACCACATGATTAGATTTGTAACTCTCAAATCCACACCCTGGGGCAGGATCTGGAAATTGAGTTCAATCACCAATGGCCAGTGATTTAACCAAGCATGCCTACAACATGGAACTCCCATTAAAAACCCTTGAACGAAAGGCTTAGAGTGCTTCCCAGTTGTTGAACACATGGAGGGGCTGGGAGGGTGATACACCCAGAGAGGGTGGTATACCCAGAGAGGGGACTCCCTTCCCCACACCTTGCCCTATGCATCGCTGCCATTTGGCTGTTCCTAAATTGTATCCTTCCCAATAAACTGGTAATCGTTAAAGTAAAATGTTTCCTGAGTTCTGTAAACCATTATAGTAAACTATCGAACCTCGGAGGGGATTCGTGGGTATCCCCAGTTTGTAGCCCAATGGGACAATAGTGTGGGTAACCTGGGCACCCACTACTTGCAGCTGGCATCTGAAATGACAGGCATTCTTGCAGGACAGAGCCCTTAATTTGTGGGGTCTGGGTTACTCTGGAGAATTTGTGTCAGAATTGAATTGAATCACTGGACACCCAGTTGGTATCAGAGAATCAGAAAAATCAAACCATGCAAGGAAGGAAAGGAAAGAACTCACCCAGTTTGAAATGAAGAAAATAGTCTGCAATGTTCTCCTTCAACAAAAAGACTGTGGAGTGATGTTTTGGTCACATTGTGCCTGCAAGAAGGCTGCCTTTAGAGGTGGGGGAGGCATTTCTATTTATACACTGTCTGCAGAGCACTTTGCAATCCTTCAGCATGAAAGGCTCTATATAAGTGCAAGGTGTTATTGCAAGGTGTTAACAGTTCCAAATGAACCCTTTCATTTAACTGTGTCAACCTCTGGATTAGCCAGTCTTAACTCAATAGATGGTGGAGTGGGTAGAACTAACGAGCTTTTGTTTAGAATATTTATATGTCTGACCTGAGAATTATGAAAGATTTTTTCAATTCGTGCCAGGGGAAATTTTAAACATTTTTGCCAAAAACACGTAAGTCACAGAACCTTATTCTTCATTTTCTTTAAATATAGGTAGAATTAAATCCAGAAATAATAACGGTAATAATACTAAATATTTCTCCAGCATCTTTCTTTCAAAACTTTTGAGAATGTATCCATGGATTACCTTACTTACCCCAGACCTATTTGCTCTGAATAGTCAATGTCAGTAGTAAGGAAAGGAGAAGCTGTGGGCATTGGCCTGTGCTATTTTTCTCCTAATCTCTGTGGAGGAGGAGAAGGCTTTTGATCTATGCTCCCAGCATCTCTGTGGTGCAATCCAAACTCCTAGATGTGACTCAGGCACTTACTTCTGGGAGTTCATTTCCTGGGTGGAAGCCTGAAGGCTCAGGGAGTAAGCCTTCAAGACACACTGCTTCACAGACACAACCGACTGGCCTCCCCTTCATAACAGTGACAACCCCAGCATGGAAGATCATCACATACTTTGTGTTAGTCAGGGTTTTCCAGAGAAAAGGAACCAATAGGATACACACACACACACACACACACAGAATGGGAGCGGGGGAGGGATTTAGTATAAGGAATAGCTTCATGTGATATGGGCCTGGCCCTCTGCAATGCCAACATTCCATTTGAGCCTGAAAGCTAGAATCTGCTGTGGAACCAGGAAGAGGTGATATTCCAGGATGAAGGCCTCCAGGCAGGAGGATTCTCTCCTGCTTTGGGGAGGTCAGTCTTTTGTTTTATTCAGGCCTTCAACTGGTTGTATGAGGCCCTGAACACTGGGAGAGGCGCTCGACTTTACTCCATCTACTGCCTTAGATATTAATCTCACCCAGAAACATCTTCACAGAAACACCAAAAATAATGTTTGATAAATCTCTGGGCAGCCCATGGCCTAGTCAAGTGGACACCTAAAATTAACCAGCACCTGTGGTGCACATAGAACAGAAGGGCTGCTCTGAGAGGAAGCCAGCACAGTCCACATGCATCCCTCTTACCTTTGGTGGAATCGGTTTTCTCAGCCCTTCCACCGACCATCAGGGGAGCCACCAGCCATGGCGGAGCCCAGGCCAACAGGACTCAGCAGCAAGTTTCCTTATAGCCCAAATCTCCACTCAGATGAGCTGGGAATCGCAGAGTGCAAACACCGGTGCTGTCAGTACCACCTGAGGCCCAGTCTCCCCATCCCCGACTGTCATCGCAACCCCCGGGGCTCCTGTAGCCCAGCATCGAGTCTCCTCTGCAGCCAGCCCCACCTGGAATGCGCTTTCCCTCAGGACTCACTCACAGTCAGCCCCGCAGGAAATGCGTCCACACGCCTGTCCCCTGAAAGGGACCCTCCACCTTCTGCCCTGTCTCCACTCAGAATCCGCAATGACTGGGGCTTCCAGAGGATTGTTGTCAACCTCCTGGTTTTACAGAAGTCACAGAGCCCTGGAGGGGAAGCACCTTGGCCAAGATCACTTGGAGAGCTCCTGAGACCTGGTCTGATCTACAGCAGCACGTCTGCTGACATCGCATGTGGTTTCTCACCCTGCCCAGCCTTTCCTTCCTGTGTGTGGGGACAGCCTCGTTCGGTGCCAGAACTGGGGATCTCATTTTCTCTGTGCATTCCCGCTGCGGCCCTGACTCCCACTGAAGCAAGAGCCAGTGCTGCCTGCATCTCCCCTTGGGTCGGTAGCAAGTTTTCTGCAGCCTCACCCCTTCATGACAGGAGCACTCCTCGGGCTTCAGGAAGATACGGATGCTCCCTGCACACTCCCAAACATGCCGCCTCACCTGAGTTCTGGCAAGTGATCATATGCCAGCCAAGAGTCTAAATGTTCTTGCTGAAATCCACGTTAATCAGCGCTGGCCCACAGGGAGACAGACACCAGGCGGGGTGAATTGCGTGCCCAAGGCTACAGAGTGGGCACACAGAGTGGGATGCAAACCCAGGTTGGTCCACACCCAAAACCCTGCTGCCAGGGACCCTCACCACAGCCCTGTGCAGGCCTAGCAGGCCTCGGCAGCAGAGCACAGGCCACAGGGCACTCCCCCTCCTGGGGGAGGACAAACAGCAATAGCTGCACCCCAGGCAGCACAGGACCCACAGTAGCCAATCCTTGCAAAGTCCTCACTGAGGCTGCAAGGCCACCTTGGCTTTTTCCATCCAAAAGAGTGAGTCAGGGCCAGACGTGGATGGTGCCTGGACTTCCTGGCTCCAGGGTCTAGACGCCTGGCCTTCCCAGCCCTCACAGCAGATCCACACCTCTGAGCTCCCAGCTGGAATGCCCCATGCTGATGGATATGGACTGTCGGTCAGTCCATGTAGTAGGTGACAGTTCTGGAAACTTCACAGAAAAGTCAGTTCTTTTAAAATTTCCAGTGCTTTTGTTAGTCCCAAAAAGAAGATCTGTGCATTCTAATCACTTCTGTTCTGCCAGTTCTAAACGGCAGCAGGACTTTCCCTGGGCACTAAAGAATGCCCACCATATAAAGCCTCGGCCAGGGCTAAATTCTTATTAAAATTTAACCCCAAGGGCCAGGCATGCTGGCTTATGCTTGTAATCCCAGCACTTTGGGAGGTTAAGGTGGGAGAATTGCTTGAGGCCAGGAGTTTGAGACCAGCCTGGGCAACATCGTGAGACCTCATCTCCACAAAAAAAGCAAAAAATTAGCCGGGCATGGTGGTGGTGCATGTATGTAGTCCTAGCTACTTGGGAGGCTGAGGTGGGAGGATCACTTGAGCCTGGGAAGTCAAGCTGTAATCACACTGCTGCCCTCCAGCCTGGGCAACTGGGCAACAGGGAAATACCCTATCTCAAAAAAAAAAAAAAAATAATCCCAGATGTTCATGACAACAGAGTAATTTGATACAACCAAATATATCCAAGTCAAAATCATAGGGTGACAAAAATCAATCCCATTGAACTTTGGGGTGTACCCCATGATATGTTTCAAAATGCTGGGGAGCACTGCATTTAATTCATCAGCATCCTTAAAAGTTACAGATTAGGATAGACGGAGAGGCAGTTTGAGAGTGCACCAGAAGAAGGCTGGTTCACAGGCCATGTTTTTGTTCAAAACATCTTGCAGAAATACCCCCAAATGGGACAAAATGGGCTCAGTGTCATCTGATTTAATTGTAAAGAAGATGGTCCAGCCATCACCTATCATTTTGAGAAGAAAAAATGTGGACCTGAAATACATGATTATTTTTAATCATATGGTACTTTTCATACCTATTTTCTTCTGGAGAGATGTGAAACACATATAATCAACCTGAACTGAAAGGTTGATTACTCAGTGTAGAACTACCTTCAAACACAGATAGCAGAATAGTTCAACTAGCAGGGATTCTGCAGCAGCCCACGCCAGTGGGCTAGCACAACCTCATCTCAACAATAAGGCAGCCTTGCCCCAGAGCCACCCTTTCCTCTTCTCTTACATCCCGTGCTTTACTGAGAAACCCACTCCACAAAAGACAAGAGCCCTAATCTGTAGTGTTCGCTCATTTTCATGGTGTAAATACTCCCACCACGGCTGATTTCAAGTCACCAATGGTTTAACCACCAGGTGGCAGAGTTCTTGAATATTTAACCTCCCCCAACACCCTTTCTGCCTTGAGCTGTTCTGGTCAGTCCAGCACAGGGCTATGTCTCATGCCACATTCAACCCAGATATATCCAGAAACTGACCACTTCTCAGTACTGCCTGTTACCTCTCAGATTTGACCACCACAATCTCTCACCTGGATCGTCACAACCTCCTGCCCTCAGCCTCTGTTCAGCCTTTGCCCCTTTAACATTTCAAAACAGGTGTCAGAGCCTGGCACTCCTTTGTGTAAACCCACCCACCTCCCATGGATGGCAGCTGAAGTGCTTGCATGACCTCCAAGCTCACCAAGATCCGGGCTGGACCCTCTGACCTAGCTCAGCATTGTCCGTGGTCACTTCTCCAACCACACACCTCCTCACTGTCCTCTCCGTGCATAAGCACACATGTCACCTTCTCAGTGGGACTCCCTGACCATCACACCCGTCACTCCTCATCCCCCTTCCTCCTTTATTTTCCCCTTGGCCCATCTCATCTAATCCACAGCTATATGATTCACTACATTCATTCACTTTGTCTCTTCCTACTAGAAGGCAGACTCCAGCCGATTACTTTTGTCTGTTTTGTTCACGGTTAATCTCCTCAGCCTGCAGCAATGTCTGGCATATAGTCAGTGCCCCATGTTTACTAAAGGAATAAACTCCAGGTTTGCTTTGAGGATCTGGTTAACAATACTTCTCTTTTTGCCTGCCTTTTCCCATATTGAGACCTCCTCAATTTTCTGGACCTCACCAGTGCACGGTACTCCAGCAGCCTTGCGCCAGGCTGAGGCCCTGGCTCACATCTGCCTTCACCCTGTGAGATCCTCCCTGCACTGGTTCACTTAGTACCATCTTAGCTGCAGCCCAAACACTAGTTATAGAGAAAAGCTTTGAACCCTGTCATCCAAGGAATTATTTCAAGTAGAAACAGAAAAGATGAAATCTGTCCAAATGTGCCCATAGTGGAAAGAATTCTCATTCACCCAGGAGCTTGCTATTTCTAGCGAGGCCAGTAGAAGAAAAAGACCACTTTCCCCTTAGCAAAGGGGCTTACTCACAAGGGAAATAGCCATACTGTCCTCTGTATGTTGCTAACAGGCTTTTCCTCATCAGAAAAGCCTGAGCTCAGAAACAGGAAATCGACAAGCCTCCAAGCCCAGCCACAGGAAAATCTCCCTCAGTAACAAGTGCTCTTGAACTCACTGGTACAAACAAGAAGTAGAACCTGCTATTTTATTGTTACCCTCTTTCTTCTAGGCATCCTAGAGTGTTCTGCCCCTTCTAACTACAGCTGGATTATAGCAAATGGACTATTTTGGGCTGTCATCCCTCCAACAAATTATCATTTCTGTTGTGAACTGAACTGCAGATGAGTATGTCTAGAAACAATGGGAATGAATATTAAAACGGGGGAACAGTTCAAAAACAAAATACACAATTTAACCAAGAACTATAAAACCATTATAAGAAACATAAATTCGGGCCCTGGTTGATGCCAATCACGCAGCGACCTAGGAAGTGTCATCTTTGCCCAAAGGAACACGTTTCCAAATACTCAGTCCTTTTAGATTTTACTCCATCTGAGGCTTTTCTTGTGGGCCACGTGCCTCTGGAAGTTGTGTAGCATTCGCTATGGATTCTAAGGTTTCCCTGATCCTTTAGCTCCAGTCCTGCCCTAGTTTCCTCCATCTGTAACCAGTGTGATGCCCCAACTAAGAGACAGGGTGAATACAGCTCCTCTGCGGCCACCACGTGAAGCCTCCCTGATCCCATGTCAAAAAGGGGCTCTTGTGCCTGTTGCTGGCCTCCTCACTCTGTCTCCTTTCCTGCAAAGTGGAAACAGGCAGGTCGACATCGTGGTCATCTGTGGGGTTGCGGCTGGCTGGGCACCCAGCGCAGAGCACAGGCGGGCACATGGCACAGTAGGCGCGGGCGGGGACGGAGGGCGCGGTGAGTCTGGAGGCCATAGGTCCCCGTCCGTGTGCCCTTCCCGGCCCAGCATAGCCCGCATAACAGGCACCTGAACGCGAGCTCTCTTTGACTGGTCTGTTCACCTTCACTTTGAACCTTGCAAAGAATCACTGGAAGTGCTTCTAGCCCCACGCACTCGCGGGGAGTCCTCTCTTCGCGGTTGTCGCCGCGAGGGCTCTTCCTGCACTGAAATGTCTGGCCGGCTCCTCAGCTCCCAACAAGTGGCATTTGCGGAACAGATTGAAGGCAGTGACATCTAGTGGCCCTAGATGGTATTTCACTTTAAAAACACACATTTTTAATGTATGGGAAGCAAAGTAGGAAATTTAGAGCATGCTACATGTAGCCTCAACAAAGTAGAGGTTTCCAACGAGTGTTAAGAAAAAGGCTTGGATAGTCCCCACCTGCACCTTGCTTTTGTCTTTCTTGCTGGAGGAGCTGGTTTGGTCTGGTATTTTTCTCCAACTTTTGGCCTGCTCAAACAGCTTTGCCCGGGGCAGAGAATCTTCCGCTGGAGCAGGTCGGAGAGGTGAGAGTCAGCGTGCAGGCATGGGCAGGTCAAAGATAACCACACAGGAAGGAATCGGCTGCTCATAAAGCGAGTGTAGGGGATGATTAGCCATCAGTCAGCGGACTAGGGGTGCTTCATTTTTCTCAGATTACAAGCACAGCGTTTTGTAATTTAGGGGACTCCTCCCTGTACTGGCCAGCTTGCCTAAGTGCAGCTGCCAGGAATCCGGCAGAGATAACGAGGGAGGGTGTACCTTTAGCCGCCACAAAGTCACAATACTGAATAAAAATGCAGAAATAGAATTGGATCCTTAAGTACAAGGCTTCATGTAGTCTACATTTCCAAAGAGATTTATGACTTCGGTGTGCCAGAAAGTTTAGATACATTTGCTCAGTTAACACATGGAGAATTCTTGATATTTCTCCATATGGATAAGAATATTCATCACATCATTTATAATCCAAACATAGAAAGTCAAGAAATGTAGAAAACTTATTTTTTAACTACCAACTCACTTATGTGACTTATGCATAGTTGGCATATTAAAATCAGAGTGAAAATTACGCAGTGAATTGTAAAATTCCTGCACCCATCCACAACAATGTCCCAGGGAAAGCTTTTATGTGTCTCAGTGAACTGACCTATTTGTGATTGGATATGAATGTGTTCTGATGCTGAGTTTTCTCCATCTCTGTTTTGAGGGCTGACAATCTTAAAGAAGGAAAGAGTCACTGCGGAATGCCAAGCAAATTCCCATACTCCTTAACGGGCCAGCAGCATCCTACAACCAGTAACTGAGAATTATTTTTTAAATCATTCTAAAACTTACTGTTAGTCTATGAGTCTTAGTTACAAGCCTACCAGCAATGAGCACATCAAACTATTTCATAATAAAACAGTAAGAACTTGTCTCTATGTAAGAGAGAAGAAAAACAAAAAAATAACTCAGAAAAGCCTGCCTGACTCAAGATAGGACCAAGTGAGTTTCCATCTGGATCCCTCTCCAGAAGCTACGGTTGCCTAGGGAGGACAAAGTCTTTATGACCTTCGCGACCAATGTCTCTTGGATCTCGCCTCTTCCCACTCCCATCCAGTCACCCTGGTGCTGAGAACAAACCCGGGGGCAGGCTCATGGCACAGGCCAGGTGGGTTCCTGTGCACTGCCACCCAGTGAGCAGCGGGGCATGCTGCACACATGCTGTGCCAGCCCCAGGAGCCACGTGTCTAGGATGAGAAGCATGGCAACCAGGCCAGAGGACAGAGCGGGTTGATGAAGAGGCACGCAGAGTTTTCCTCATGGAGCTGTTACCACATTGACTAAAGTAATTAGGAAATACCTTTATTTAACACAGAAAGTGTGCTCTGACCCTGTGCTGAGCTCAGTTCTGGGGTTAGCAGAGACAAGAATAGTACAGGTCACAGAGGGATGCTTTGGCCGGGGAGTCACACTGGGGTCACAGTGACCGTCAACAGGGCACTCCCCACTGCCTGTGCCCTTTCAGTGAGCCTCAGCTCCCTGGTCCAGCACACGCTCTGCCTGTGGACAGCTGCTAGCACAGACCCACACTGTCCTGAGGAGACCTGGGACCTGGACACCCTTGCTTTGCTTAGAAGAGTTTTGTTTGTACAGAGCATCCCACTGCACTCAGCCCTTGGCCTCTGAAAGGTCTCCCAGGGCTGAGACATATCTGATTGTTGAATTCCCCTTGATGCAAAAAGAGTCTGAGCTATTCTCCTTCACACACACAAGCACTCATTTACACACACAGTCCTGGAACATCAATTCGGAAATGACTCTAAAGAAAGATTTGCCACTCAATGAATCACCAGCATCAATCCCTGCCGTACCCTGGTTTTCCTGGGAGGTCTTCCTTATAAATACTGGCCCAGGCCTGGTCCTGCTTAGCTAATGAGATCATCTCCCAGGGCAGGGCTGGATCCTCCCACCGGGTTCCAACTCCTGACTGAGAGTTCCTCCCTATTCCTCACCCACATCCTCTTTGAATCCAGTTCTGCTCTTGCTGTTCCCTCCGCCTGGAACATCCCTTCCCTTTCCCTCCACCAGTGAACTCCAGCCAACCAGGGACCTTCCACACATTGCCCCATTTCACACCTCACACCTGTGGTTGTCCTGTGGCCTCTGGGCACAGTATCTGTTGTCCAAAGGTTGCAGGGCTCCTGAAGGCAGGGATGGACATTGTTGGGTAGAGTTCTGCCTTCATTTAAAGTTGACCCAAGGAGCTACTCAATCCCATCAACTCCACTATCTTCTTTTGGAAAAAGCAAAAGAGACTGAGCTGTTTCAATCCACCCTCGCACACGCCAAACCCCCTTTTGAACAGGAAGAGGGAAAGAAAAACTTCCACCTTCCTAGTATCCAATGTATCAAAAATCTTCTGACCTAAGCAGAGGCCTTTCTCAATGGCAAATTTCATGTAATTCCACAAAATGTCCACTCTGCACAAGCCACTGGACGGAGTATCACATGGTCTGGATCTGGACACACATTGGGTGCTGTCTACCTAAAGCAAGCAGGGGCACCACGCCATGCCGAGCCCCAGCACGCAGGGGAGTAATGCGAGGTTGCGGGTGCTGCACAGGTTCCTGCAGCCTGAGGTGTGATAGTGGGCCTGCTGGGTCTCAGGCCCTGCCCTAGCCTTGAAGGATACAGCAGAGAATGGAACAACAGCCCCAATTTGTGTTTCCTATATTCTTGTTGGGGCGACCGACAATAAGCAGTGCACAGATTAAAAACAGACAATAGGCTGGGTACAGTGGCTCACGCCTGTAATCCCAGCACTTTTGGAGGCTGAGGTGGGTGGATCTCCTGAAGTTAAGAGTTCGAGACCAGCCTGGTCAACATGGTGAAACCCCGTCTCTACTAAAAATACAAAAAATTAGTCAGGCGTGGTGGCGCATGCTTGTAATCCTGGCCACTCAGGAGGCTGAGACAGGAGAATCACTTGGACCTGGGAGATGGAGGTTGCAGTGAGCTGAGTGAGATTGCACCACTGCACTCTAGCTAGGGGGACAAAGTGAGACTTCATCTCAAAAAAAAAAAAAAAGACTGTAATTTCAGATAGGCACACACACTGATGAGAAGGAGTGCAGGGAAGGGCACTGGCTGTGCCTGGAGACAGAGGCTGTGGCTAAGAGTCAGGGGCATATTCCCTGCCCACCTGACATCTGGCAAGTCACCTGAGTGAAAAGCAGGAGTGAGCCTGCAGCAAGGGCAATTCCAAGCACATGCAACATCCCAAGGCCAAATGAACTCTGTGAGTTGGGGAAACAGCAAAAAGTCATGTGCCTGAAGCAAAGGAGCCAGGGAGGGGATGTGCAGTGGGGTTCCCTGCCAGTTCCTCCTCCCTGCCCCAAGGCTTCATAGCTCAGCCGGCCATACCCTTCCTTTCGCTGAACCTAGTCTGGGACGTCTCCTGCTTTGGGACACCAGGGGTCTCATCACATTGAGCTTCCAATCCTTTTCTGCAAAACTGCTGTAAAACCATTTCTTCTAAGTGGCTGAGCTGAGTGTCGCAAAAGCTTAACATCCACACAAAAGTCTGTCAAGCATTTTGTTCTTCCTGACCATTCAGCCTGAAGTTGAGCTACCGCAGCTAGCATTGTTAGGAAACAGAAGCTGAGCTGCCTTCCTGCTCCACCTGCCTGGCTCTGTGAGGTTGCAGAGGAAACCTGTTGCATCTCAGCCCTTCTAGGAGGTTTACACCACACTTTGGGATCCTTCTGGACTTGACGTGTTATGTAAATTTAAGTGCATTATCATTAATCTCAGCAGAGAGTTATCCTTCTTTTCAGGCGCCAGGTTAGTTTAATGATGCAGCTGCTGCGAGACAGGGAAAGAAACCATGAACATAAGGAAAACCACAGCCCCAAGGAGAAAGGAAAATTCCCCTCAGCAGCCCCCAGGCTGGCTCATGGAGCCCCAGGAAGTTGTGTTTCTGGGGCATCCCCAAGCCAAGATCACCCTTCACTCAATAGAAAAGAAATAGAGACTTCTTAAGTGCCCAGACCCCTTGGAATTTTTTCATATCTAAAATGCAACACGGGGGCCAGGCGCGGTGGCTCACGCCTGTAATCCCAGCACTTTGGGAGGCTGAGGTGGGTAAATCACTTGAGTCAGGAGTTCGAGACCAACATGGTAAAACCTCATCTCTACTGAAAAAAAAATTAGCCAGATGTGGTGGCGCATGCCTGTAGTCCCAGCTACTCAGGAGGCTGAGGCAGGAGAATCACTTGAACCTGGCAGGCAGAGGTTACAGTGAGCTGAGATTGCACCACTGCACTCCAGCCTCGGCAACAGAGCGAGACTCCATCTCAAAAATAAAATAAAATAAAATGCAACTTGGGTAATTAGGTGATCACTAAGATTGCTCTCTTAAGCACTATCTTACTTTCTGGATTTGGTTTAAAAGTCCACTTAGGTCGGCATGAATGTATATATATATGCTTGCATATATTTATATGCTCAATATATGCTCAAGTCCTAGCATCCATCTAGATGATTTTGTAGCCTGGTACTACTTCTATCTCCCATCCACTCTCACCTCATCTACTCTGTACATACACATATACACACACACATATGCACACGCATGCATGTGTGCACACACTCACATCCATGCACATGTGTGCAGCACATACATGTACCTGTGCATATGTGCACTTGCATGCATGTGCATAGCACACATATGCATCCACACACATACACAGATGCATACACATAGGCTCATGCACATGTGCACACACATCACCAGTAAGCACACTAAACATTCCCTAGGCAGAGTCCTATTCACTGGCTGTTTTTCTTCCCTTTCCTTCCCCACCTAAATTTATCAGTCTCCTTCTCCTGGACCTTTCTAGGCTAGGGTAATAGGATAAATTAATCTATGATAAAATGCTAGTAATCTTATTTGTTTTATATTCCAAATAAACTGAAAATCTGTGTTAATAGGGTCCTTGAAAGCCTGAACTTAAAGGTTTAAGCAAAATGGGAATTTCAGGCCCAAAAGGAGGCATTTGGGAGCAGGGTGTCCTGAGACGGTCCTTAGGTCCTGCTCACGTAGTGAGGGCGGCAGGAGGAGGGCCTGTGTCTGAGCCTTGCCCAGTCTGTGCCTCATAAAAATTAATCTGTTCAGCTTCTAGGGTGGGGAATGTGTGGAAATAAAATGAAGCGGGAATCTTTTGGGCCTCTACTCCACCCAGGCTGGCACCCCGACGGAGCGCACATGCTCAGTCTCCCAGTAATCCAGCTTGAGAGGGAAAAAGAAGGCTTCTCTCAGTGGAAAAACCTACCTGTGGCCATAATGATTTAGTAGGTGCCAGTCTAACCTGAAATAATAAATACCATTATGATGTCACTGTCTCACTGCTCATTTTTAGAGACTCTGGATCTTTCTTCCAAAAACATGAGCTTATGAATAAGACTCTGTGGTGCCTGACGTGTCGTTCATGGGTCAGTGCAGGCGTGGTGGCTGGGCTGCAGGACAGGCTTAGGAGACCCTCCCAGCATGGATGGTGGTAGCTCGTGGGCACTCTTGCCCCTGAACTAACCCAGCTCAGACTTCAAGTGCCAGATTGATCTGAAACTCAGTCTTGCCTCAGCTAGCTGCAGAACAGCCTCCAGAGCCTGCCTGGACACAGTCTAGAAGGAAAGTTTCCCTCTGTCCCTGACTGCCTGGCACACCTTAAAATCATTTCATTTTGCTCTCACCTCTCTTTTTCTGAAAGTCAAAACATTACATGCATGTGTTTCGTGGAAAATAGCTAAGGATAAAATACAAAAGTCTCATTTCTGTTACACAATTTTCACTTTCAAAGAAACATATCTTTTGGGTCACAAAAAACAAGAGGAGTGAAAAATGCTGGAGAGAGAGGTGAAGAGAAAACATCTAATCGCAAATAACATTACCTACATGTGTGTCCTTTGGGTTCTACTAATAAGCTATTGGAGTACTACTACTAGTATTGGATCTACTACTTAGATCATTCAGTATTTCTTTTCCTGTGTCCGGTGTATCTTACTTAACATAATGTCCTCCAGGATCATCCATGAGGATTTTCCTTTGTTACAGCTGAGCAATATTCCACTGTGTATATGTACCACATTTTCTTTATCCATTCATCCACTGACAAACGTTTAGGTTATTTCCATATCTTCACTATTGTGAATAGTGCTGTAATGAACATAGGAGTAAAGATATCTCTTCCACATACAGATTTCATTTCCTTTGGATATATACCCAAAAGTGGGATTGCCAGGTCATTTGGTAGTTCCACGTTTAATCTTTGAGGAAACTCCATATCATTCTCCATAATGGTTGTAACAATTTACATTTCGCCAACACTTATTATCCCTTGTCTTTATCTCATTGTGGGTTTGATTTGCATTTTCCTCACAATTAGTATTGCCAAGAACTTTTTCATGTAACTGTTGGATATTTGTATGTTTCTATGGATAAATGTCTACTCAGGTCGTTTGCCTATTTTTAATCAAATTATCTGGTTTTCAGACATTGAGTGGTATGAATTTCTTGTATATTTTAGATAGTAACTGTTTATCAGATACATGGTTTGCAAACAACATTTTCTCCTATTTTGTAAGTTGTCTTTTCATTTTGTTGGTTGTTTCCTTTGCTATGCAGAAGTGTTTATTTTGATGTAATTCCATTTTTCTATTTTTGTTCTTTGTAATATGTGCTTTTGTTGCCACATTGAAAAAACTCATTGCCAAGACCAGTGTCAAGGAGATTTTCCCCTGTGTTTTCTCCTAGGAGTTTTATGTTTCAGGTCTTACGTTTAAGTCTTTTAATCCACTTTGAGTTATTTTTGTGTGTGATGCAAGATAAGGGTCTAATTTCATTCTTCTGCATATGGATATCCAGTTTTTCCAACACCATTTATTGAAGAGACTATCCTTTCCCCATTGTGTCTTCATGGTACCCTTGTCAAAGATTAGTTAACCATATGGCTGTAGATTTATTTCTGGACTCTATTCTGTTCCATTGTTGTATGTGTCTGTTTTTATGCCAGTACCATACTGTTTTGATTACTACAGCTTTGTAATATAGTTTGACAGTAGGACATGTGATGCTCCCAGCCTTGTTCTTCTTACTCAAAATTGCTTTGGCAATTTTGAGAGTCTTTTGAGGTTTCAGAAAAATTTTAGAGTTGTTTTTTCCTATTTCTGTGAAATATGTCATTGAAATTTTGATAGGAATTTCATTAAATCTATAGATTATTTTGGGTAGTGTGGACATTTTAACACTAATTCTTCCTTTCCATGAAAATGTACTGGCTTTTCATTTATTTGTGCCTTCTTCAATTTCTTTCATTAATGTCTTATAGTTTTTCAGTGTACAGATCTTTCATCTCCTTGGTTAAATGTATTCCTAAGTACTCTCTTCTTTTTGATGTTACTGTAAATAGGATTGTTTTCTAAATGTCTTTTTGATTAGTCACCTTTAGTGTACAGAAATGAAACTAATTTTTGGACATTGTTTTGCATTGTGTAACTTTACTGAATCTGCTTATTAGTTCTAACAGTTTTTTGACAGAGACTTTAGGATGTTTCTGTGGGTGAGATCATGTCATCAGCAAACAGAGACAGTGTAGCTAATTCCTTTTCAATTTGGATGTCATTTATTTCTTTTTCTTAGCTAATTGCTCTAGCTAGAATTCGTGGTACTATCTTAAAAACAAATGGTGAGGGTGAGTATCCTTGCTTCAGAAAATGGTATTGCATATGTTGAACCATTCTTGCATCCCAGGGATAAACCACTTCTTCATGGTGTATGATTCTGGTAATGTGCTATTGAATTCAGTTAGCTAGTATTTTGTAGAGAATTTTTTCATCTATGTTCATCAGGAATATTGGCCTGTAGTTTTCTTTTCTCATTGTGTCCTTATCTGTCTTTGGTATCAGGGAAATATGAGCTTCATTAAATGAGTCTGAAGATGTTCCCTCCTCTTCCATTTTTTGGGAGATTTTAGGAATTGGTATTAGTTCTTCTTTAAATGTTTGGTAGAATTCACCAGTGATGCCATCTAGTCTTGAGCTTTTCTTGGTTGAAAGGTTTTTGATTACTCATTCAATCTCCTTACTAGTTATAGGTTTGTTCAGATTCTCTGTTTGTTCCTGATTCAATCTTGGTAGCTTGTCTGTTTCTAGGAATTTATCCATTTCTTCTGGGCTTCTCCATTTGCTGGAGTATAATTGTTTATCATAGTGTCTCATAATCCTTTGTATTTCTATAGTATCAACTGTAATGTCTTCTCTTTAATTTATTATTTTATTTGAGCCCTCTCTCTTTTTTTATTTGAGTCATGTCTCTTTTTTCTCTTAGTCTAGCTAAAGGTCTGTCAATTTTGTTGATCCTTTCAAGAAACATCAAACTCTTAGTTTTGTTGATCTTTTCTTTTTTTAACTTTTAAGTTCAGGAGTACATGTGTAGGATGTGCAGGTTTGTTACATAGGTTTTCAGTTGTCCTTCTTATCTGTATTTCATTTACTTCTGCTTTAGTCTTTATTACTACCCTCCTTCTAAGTTTGGGTTAATTAGTCCTTCTTTTTCTAATTTCTTGATGTGTAAAGTTAAGTTGTTTAATTGAGATCTTTCTTTTTTATTCATGCAGGCATTTATCCCTTTAAACTTCCCTCTTAGAACTGCTTCTGCTGTATCCTACGAGTTTTGGTGTGTTGTATTTCCATTGTTCAGGTGAATGTGTCTCCTATCAGGTCCCTTGGTAGACAGTGCTACTCCCAGACCCCAGCTGAGAGGAGCTGGAACTACGTCACTGGCTGCTTCACCATCCACAGCCTGGACTGAGCTGGGTGGGCCTGCTACTGGAAGCGCAGGTGGGCATGGCTCTTCCCACATCCCTGGCTTGGCAGATGGAGTTGGTTGCAGGATCAAGGCCAGACATCAGCTATAGCCAAGTTTGCAGGGGGACAGGACTCTTCCCAGGTGAGTGACCGGGACCACCATCAACAAGCTGCCACCTGGTTCTGTCTTCCTAAAATGGCTTTGCTCAATCTTGGACTCTGCTGGGGTTTTGCCACTCCCATCTAGATCCCAAAGTTCCCATAGAGGCACTTTTGACTGTGGGTGGCTGCTGTGGGAGATACGCATGGGGAGCGCTGGTCCTCCATCCTGCTGATGTCACTCTTTTCCAATGGTTCATTCTCAGCTCTGCTCACCGTTGAGCAGCCCAGGCATTACGAAGCCTCAGTACTCTTCCTTCGGGTCACGTGGCCCACTCCTTGGCTAGACCTCTCATCAGCCGCACCCCAGGTTTTCTAAAGTTCCTAGATTGAGACCAGAGCTTCTCCAGGATCCTCCAATCTTATCTGCCCCCATTTCAGGGGTTCTCTTGCATAAATCAAGTAATAAATAATGTGCAACGAGCTGCTCTCCTTCACCAATTTGCATGTGCCTCAGAAGCGCCACATCATACACTTGCAGTTGAATCAAAGGGATATTTAAAGTATTCCTTTAAAAACTAGGCATGGCCAGGCGCAGTGGCTCACACCTGTAATCCCAGCACTTTGGGAGGCCAAGGCAGGCAGATCATGAGGTCAGGAGATCGAGACCATCCTGGCTAACACGGTGAAACCCCGTCTCTACTAAAAACACAAAAAATTAGCCAGGCGTGGTGGCAGGCGCCTGTCGTCCCAGCTAGTCAGGAGGCTGAGGCAGGAGAATGGCGTGAACCTGGGAGGCAGAACTTGTAGTGAGCAGAGATCGCGCCACTGTACTTCAGCCTGGGTGACAAAGCGAGACACTGTCTCAAAAAAAAAAAAAAAAAAAAAAAAAAAAACCTAGGCATTAAGTCTTTGTTTAGTAAAATAACCTATAGTCATAGCATTGATTGTATGGGAAAATTAGATTTGACTTGCATCACTTCCTCTTACAAAACTTCTTCCAAGAGCACAGATTGCCTTAAAGCCCAACTGTATTTGAAAAACAGCCTTTTTCTTTTCCTCACCACTCTTATTCTTCTGGCACTTAAGTTATCTGATGTGTTTTTAAGCAAGATACCTATTCCAAGAAGCTTTTTTAAAAATTAAAAATTAAAGCTAGTGATGAAATGAAAAACACACCAGTACAGGGATCACTTTTTCAAATCCACCGAGTCATGTCACTGTGAAATAGAAGTAAAAAAAAAAAATCAGGGCCAGGAGTGGTGGCTCACACTTATAATCCCAGCACTTTCAGAGGCCAAGGTGGGCAGACCACTTGAGGTCAGGAGTTTGAGATCAGCCTGGTCAACATGATGAAACCCCATCTCTGCTAAAACTACAAAAAGTTAGCCAGGCATGGTGATGCACACCTGTAATCGTGGCTACTTGGGAGGCTGAGGCACGAGAATCACGTGAACCGGGAGGTGGAGGTTGCAGTGAGCCAAGATCGTACCACTGCACTCCAGCTTAGGTGACAGAGTGAGACTCTGTCTCCCAAAAAAAAAAAATAAAGAGAAGTAAAAACCCATTTGAAGGTGGAACAACATGACTGTCAATACATGTAACTCCCAAGTTTGAAAATAAACTTCAAGTTACATGCTTGCTTCAGCAGCACATACACTAAAATTGGAATGCTGGAGAGATCAGCATGGCCTCTGTGCAAGGAGGACACGCAAATTCATGAAGAGCTCCATATTAAAATAAAATAATAACAAAACAATGTTCAAATTACAACAGACATTATTAAATATTTTTCATTATTGCCATCTTATCACTAATAGTATTCAGTTTGGTTGTCTACCATGTGACAACCCTTAAAATGCAATTCTGAATTATTCTTAAATTTCTTTCCTTTATTTTAATGAATGTTTTGTGCTTCCACCCAAAGGCAAAATGAGTAAGAGGAGCTTTATTTTATAAACAAACAGGAGGCTTGGAGCTCATCAAGTTCTGATGCTGAGACTTGTTCAGGGAAATTGGCCCAGGCGCAGGCAGGTGGTCAGCTCTGGACTTGTCTGTGTGCACCTGAAATTGTGGTGGGTGAAAGTACAAACATGAGGATGTTAAAGTCAAGTCACCAGACTTGCGTGTGCACTTCCTCAGGCGCTTGACTGACACACAGTTTTTAAGCATAGTAAACATCAGATCATTTCCAAGGTAGGACTTCCTTTCCATTTTTATTTTTATTTTTTTGCAATGACAGGTCCTCACTATGTTGCCCAGGCTGAACTCGAACTCCTGGGCTCAAGCGATCCTCCCACCTAGGCTTCCTGAGTAACAGACTACAGGCACACACCACCACACCCAGCTGAGGACCTTATTCCTTTATAACATACATGGTGTAAACGAAAGAGAAAGTTCTAGAGTTCCAAAGACAAATATGTTATATTCAGGAGCTCTCCTTTCACAAGATCCACTGCTAGCAACTTCAGAGTAATTATTTATTTAGAAAATATTCCTTTCAACTGCTTTTAGAGTGGTAATGCACATTCCCGAACTTCCTTCTACCTGGGAGGTCCCCTTGGAAAACGTAGTATTTTTACCTTCTGTGCTCTGAAACATAAGTAAAGGATGCTACTATCATGTTCTACATTTTTTCTGTGTTCTGTGTACTAACAGCATTGTGATAACTGTAAGTGGATTTTTCTGTGAGGTATCTGGCATGTGTAAAACAAGGAAAGCTTGCCTGCATCTAATTAATCAGCAAGGGCTCCCTCTGCTGGTTAAGGAAGATGCCAGGCGCCCACAAAGAATATCATAGGTGTGAATTCTTAACAAGGAAATTTTTATGAAAATAAATCAGATATTATACTAATCACCAAAAATCTCAATACGTATGGAAAGTCTAGGATCTGCCTTTACCCTCCTTGTAAGCTAATAGATTAGCCTATTTTGGTTTCATGGATGCTGGCAGAAGACATGAGCCCCCTGGATCAGAGACATGGGACTTTATTATTCAGGACATGGCATGCATATGACATGAATGTGTATGGGGCTGGCATGGAGAGGCCCAGATGGATGTTTTACATGCAGTGGATTTGCGCCACAACTGACGAGCACTGAGCTTGGGGAACACACCATTGTCCCATCAAACAGTAAATCAGTCCACTCTTTGTCTTGGAAGGAGACCTTACCCAGTTCCTCAAGGTTACTCACTGCAAACACAACCTGAGAAATGGCCAGGCTAAAGGGCAGCCAGGGCCTTGCATTCTTGAAACACCCAGCAAGACTTGCAGACGTGCAAGAAACCCATGGAGAACTGTCTTCCTCAATAAATACTAGATGGCTATTATTGCTAATAATTTAAAGTTTCAACTTCATTAAAGTCATTGCAGAATTTATTTCTTCTTACTTTTTGTAGATGATTTATTTTACTAACTTTCCACCATACTATACTGTTGGTTAAAACTTTCTAAAACTAGAAGTGAAAATTTCACTACCTTTTATCAAATAGTAGTTGGTCCATTTAGTTGAATTAAAAATAAGGATAAGTGACAACTAATATTTCACAGAGTTTAAAATTTAAAAAAAGTTAAATTACCATAATGTGAGACTCGTCAGTTATATGTGAATACTTTCCAGAGTCCCTTTTGAAGTATTCACAGCGATAGAATTTTAAATGGGATAGAGTATTATAGAATGGCAGAAATCCATAGATAAGCCCTTAAACTTATAGCATCACAGAATTTAAAGCCTTCGGGTTTGACAGAAACCAATTATAATATTTTGACAGCTGGCTTTTATGTTCTTATTTTAGCATTAGCCAAAAATCTTGTACCACCACAGTGTAACAGTTTTAAATCAAGAAGTGGTCGAGTTTCCACTATTGCTATAAACATTTCTGCCTTGCCTTTATAGAATACTTGACTGTCTCCAAAGTGTTTTTGCACACCTTCTCTCCTTTGCACCTCACATTTACCATAAGGTTTAGGTAGAAGATTTTGATATCTCCCTTTCATTATTGAGGAAACTAAGAAGCAGAGAGTCACATGAGATCTGGGATCTGGTGCAGCCCATTCTGAAGAGCTGGGCTGTATTTGCACCCCATAGCTGCTCCCCCACTTCGCCACCAGCTTCCCCACTCTATCAGCTGAGAGGCTGCAAATGGCTGGTCACAGAAAACCTTACTCATACTTACTTCACCTGCAAGGAATTTACAGGCTTTCCTGACTGAGCAAGTCCAGGGGAGGGGCACACTTCCAGGGAGGTTTGCTGAGGGCGCATCTGTGGTCTGCCGTCCTCAGGGTGTGTGCTCCCTCCCAGGCTGACTCGTCTCATTAGAGTAAATTGCCCACAGCGATTCCAGGTCCAATGCCCACCCACCATCACTCAGATGCAAAGGGATGTCCTCCTCTCAACCATCAAAGAATATTCTTGAGCAGCCTTCTAATTAGGCCAACCTAAACCAATAGTTTTGGCTGGGGCAGCCGGTGGCGGGGGAAGTCATAGATGCTAAGCTGCTACCCTAATGTCCATTACACTAATAATTTTGAAAAGTGCTCACGATGCAACACTCAGTTTGCAAGGTGCTTTCTATGGATAACTTGCTAAGCTTTAACTGTCTCTGAGGTCATGCGATAAATGCAATGCTTCATATGAATTAACTAATTTATTTTCCACACCAATACAAAAACCTTATTAGGCAGGTGCTACTGTTATACTTGTTTTAGAGATTAGGAAACCAAAGCTGAGAGAGGTTAAGTGACTTGTCCAACGCCGCACAGCTCAGAAGCGAGAGATCCTAGATTCAAGCAGACAGGCTGATCCCAGAGCCCACATGCTTATCCACGGCACCAAGCCACTGCCTGTGGGAGAAGGAAAAACAGGAGTCCTGTGGCTACATGAATTTGGGAAGTCCTGCATAACTTATTCCCGTCTTGGAGACTCACAGTGCACATTAGGATAAGAATATTCTGAGAAATCCTGCAGGAAAGAAATTTATGTAACTTGCTTAACTCAACATTTCCCAAACTCACATTGCTACAGAGCTTTTCTTGTCTAACACCTCCGGGGAATAGCTTTCCACCCATTTATCTGTCTTCAGTGAGGTACTCTGTCATATGACTACAATAAGATTCATGATAATGGAGAGCCTTTGTTTTCCTGGTTTTGCTTTGCATTGGCAAGTTCAACCAAGGCTCAGGGTCCCACGGTGCTGCTGTCTCTTCCCTGTTATACTGCCCTGATTGACAGTGCAGCGATGGTCAGTGGGGGCTCTGTGTGGAGGGGAGACTGCCTCCTAGGCTGGCATCTCATCTGTTTCTAGTACTTTTCTAAGTGAGAGTGTTTGGACACTGAACAAAATGAGTATTGGTAAGACAAAAATAGAGCAGCACTAACACTTCTGATCCCAACATTTTATTTTTTTATTTTTTATTTTATTTTTTTATTCTTTTATTTTTTTTTTTTGAGACAGAGTCTCGCTCTGTCGCCCAGGCTGGAGTGCAGTGGCCAGATCTCAGCTCACTGCAAGCTCTGCCTCCCGGGTTTACGCCGTTCTCCTGCCTCAGCCTCCCGAGTAGCTGGGACTACAGGCGCCCGCCACCTCACCCGGCTAGTTTTTTGTATTTTTTAGTAGAGGTGGGGTTTCACCGGGTTAGCCAGGATGGTCTCAATCTCCTGACCTTGTGATCCGCCCGTCTCGGCCTCCCAAAGTGCTGGGATTGATCCCAACATTTTAAAGAATTATACAGGAGTGCTCACTTAGCTTTTAGTAAATAGAGAACAGTTTGTCCTTGCAGATATTCCTCAGGAAGAGAGAGGACGAGGCACTACTAATAATGAGGTGGTTCTGAGCTGTTTTAGTCCATTCTCTCCTTGCTATAAAGAAATACCTGGTTTAAAAAAAAAAAAAAAAAAGGAGGGTGAGTTGGTTCATAGCTCCCCAGGCTGTACAGGAAGGACAATGCTGGCATCTCCTGGGCTTCTGTGGAGGCCTCAGGAAACTTCCAATCATGGCAGAAGGGGAAGTGGGAGCAGGAGCAAGAGAGAGAGGAAGAAGTACTACACAGTTTTAGATGACCAGATCTTATGAGCACTCACTCAGTATCACGGGATGGATGGTGCTAACCCATTCATGAGAAACCCATCCCCATGATCCAGTCGCCTCCCACCAGACCCCACCTCCAACACTGGGGATTACAATTCAACGTGAGATTTGAGTAGGGCAACATCCAAACTCTGTCATGGGCCCTTCAGATGGGAATGTGTGCAGAGTGCTCCCCACTGTTACAAAGTTATTTCACTTCTGTGGCCCCGTGTGTCACATACAAAACCCTCTCCCTCCAGGCTCCTGACTTGATGTCTGAGCATCTGATTTGGGCAGGGTCTGTCTTCATTTCCTCATGTTTTTGTAATGTGTCTCTTGTCCACAAAGTCAACCGTCAGTCCATTGTCATTTGCTGCTCTGGTACAATTTCCTGAGGCCACTTGTTTCTCAAAGCATACAACTGGGAAGAGATCGTTTTTATTTGAGTCAATAAAAAAGTCACTGACTCCAAAGCTACTTCAGGCTGAGAGCAGGTACGTGTGCACGGCAGCTCTAACCTGGGAGTCCGCCTTTGACTTCACAGCCATCTTGATGTTCAGGCTCCCTACTGGCTCTACATTTGCCTGTCTGCTCTCCAGGAGATGCATTTGGAATCTCAGCATTTTTGTCATCGACTGAGTGCAGAAAGTCAGTCTTGGCATTAATGCCCATCAGCAACTTGTGGTCACTGGCCAGGAAGTTCTCAATCTCATGGTGATGCAGAAACTTGTACTGGAGGATTAGGGCTCTCCATTAGTCACTGTCCTGAGAAAGTGATTATTTATTCTACAGAAAACCTATTCTTTTCAGGATGTGCCAGCTTACATGGCTCAACCCAGCCAGGGTGCCAAGACCTGGGAGGACCAGTGCATGACTGCTGCTCTTCTAACTTCTTCTCCAGCAGAGCACAAATAATTCTCTCCATGCTGCTGAGGCCCCATTACTCTCACTACAGCACTTCCAGATATCATAAATCCATCCTCATCCTGGGATACAGGCCTGGAGTCAGGGAGGAGAAGTCTAGGGACAGAGAACTCAACACCTCTTCTTTAACACTCCAGGACCAATGCGGAGCTGGGATTCTGGGCAAACACATCCTTCCACTCTGCCACACAGCCCTGGCTGAGATCTGTTGGCCTCCCAGGCATTTGAAAGCCAGATCCATCTTTTTTCTTGTTTTCCCTGGAGACATCAGCAGGTTTTTGTGTCCCCGTATTTGTCAAAGTATCAAGACCCCGGAGTTGGAGATATTTGCAAAACAAGGGAGGGGCCCAGAAGCCTCAGCAACCATGACTGGACACATCTGATGGCAACTGACTCACTTCCTATAACACAGACACTCTCATCCGTGGCCTTGTCCTCAAAGTGCCCGCTCTGTTCTCTGGGAGTCTCAGCCTGCCTGTAACTGAGAAGTAACTGCTTGAATCTGTCCATGGCCTTTGCCATGATCAGACCACCAACATCTGGGACAATCTGGGAGTATATTTGCTGGGGAGAGTCACATAGACAGATCCAGGACACTTGAGAGTTTAAATAGTGGCTGAATGGACACTCAGAGCACAGTGATGTTCAGAAATGTTTGGTGCTGCCTCTGAAGAAAGCATGGAAGGAGAGAGGTGCAGTCATGAATCTACATTGGAATTTTGAGGAAGGTTCATAAACTGTGCATGGCTCACTTAGAGAAATGCAGTCAATGTAGAAAGCAACAGCTGGAATTTCTCTATGTGGTGGTGAAATTAACATGAGTTGACTTTGATGTCTAGTTTTGATATCTAGTCTAAAGTGAGGGAATAGGTGAGAGAACAGATTCTAGAGAAAGAATGCTTGAGTCCTAGTTCTGAATGCTGTTCCTTAGCCCTACTAAGCCTCAGTTTCCTCATGTATAAAATGGGTATAAGAGTATATCATGCGGCCTCACAGGACTGCTGGATTAACAGCGTTAACACATGTGAGGGAGATTAAAAATGTCCAACACCTCCATCCCTCCCTATGTCATCTATGTCTTTGCATTGTGGTTCTGTAGCTCCTCCCATCGAGAGGCAGAATCTCTTCCTTGAGTCTGAGCTGGCCCTGTGACATTCTGGCTGATAGAACTGGGTGGAAGCAGCATCCTGACATTTCTGAGTCAGCCTCAGGAGGCCATGCATTCTTTCACCTCCCCTCTTGGGAACCCATTGCCACCCTGTGAACACAATGAAGCCAGGCTGGTGGGTGATGAGAGACAAGTGGCCCAGTTGCCCTATGACCCTTGCCATCCGATGGTTAACCGTGAGAGATCTGAGTGAAGCTCTCTGAGACCAGCCAGCTTCAGCCACGCCACCCTCCAGCTGACCACAGATAAAAGTACAAGCCCAGCCAAGATCGGCCAAGCGGAGCCCCATCCACCCAGAGATTCATGAGGAATAATAAATGGTTCTTGGTTTAAGCCAAGCTCAGGCTACTATTTGAAATATCATAGGCTGAGTGGATTCGTCAACAGACAGTTATTTTCAGTCCAAGTTCATGGTGCCAGCAGGTTCTGTCTTTGGTGACGGCACACTTCCTAGCTTGCAGGTGGGTGCCTTCTCATTGTGTCCTCACACAGCACAGAGGCTGCACTTTCTTCCTCTTCTTATAAGGGCACTAATCCTATTGTCGGGGCTCCACCCTCATAAACTCATTTAAACCTAATCACCTCCCAGAGGCCCCACCTCCTAATGCCACTGCATTGGGGAGGAGGGCTTCAGCATATGAATTTGGTGGTGGGGTGCACAATCATTTCGTTCATAAAAGGCACTAGTTCTGTAGTCATTTGCTAACTGACAAACAAAACCTAACTGATATCACATGTAAAGGCTTCAACGGGCATATATTAAGCACTCAAAAAATATGAGCCATTATTATTGTCCAACACAACAACTTAAAAAGATAGATTTTCATCCAATATACAAACCTGAAATTTGTAGAATCAAGAATGGCCTTGTCTTCCCACACCTTATAGTTATAAAGAAGAGGTCACATTATTTTTAAAAATAAGCAACTTCAACAAATGTTTTCAATTCATTTATTATAAAGGGTTTCAACTGTGGCAAGTCTTTTGTGCCATGTCCTTTCATATGAAAGATACAGTGGCTGAAAATGGACTGCTAGGGGAGAGATAGTTAGTGAACAATAGCAAATGGTTGTAATTTTTCACAATGGAAGAACACGGAGCTAAAGGTCGATGATAGCAGTGGAACTCTCACAGAGCTTTCTGAGATGGGGAATGGGACCACTTTCCTGATCGTTTCTACTATGGGTTTGAATGCTTACACAGTAGGATGGTCTTTATGAGGTCAGAAACCATGGAAAATGGGAAAAGAAGCTAAATTAAGGAATGAGAGCAGGGTGAGAATACAGAAAATCAAGAAAACATCAAGGGCTGAATAAATCATTTTCGTAGGTAAGAACCCCAGCTCCTGAGCTCACCCCAGGTGAGTGATTAGAGATGGCTTATTTTGAAATGCATTTCCACAGTAGAGGGGGGGGTCATAGAATGCCAGAATTCTGTAGCCAGCAAAGACTCCAGAGGCCCTGTCCTAGCAGAGCAGTTTACTGACATCTGCCATCTCTTCCTAGGTAGGTTCACTGTTAGCTGCTGTGAGCAGGAATGCTGCCTTTAACTTAGCATTCCCTATTTCTCTAAGAATATATATTACTATAATTCTGTTTTCAGTTTGATGTTGATACACAACTGTTCCAACAAATTAATGTTCCCATCTTTGGTTGACTCATTTGGCCAGAAAGCAAGTTCACAGATTTTCCATGCCATCCCTCCAAAGAAAAAAACATAAGTGTGTCATTGTGTTTTCATGCTAACGAGCATTAAAAAAATTAATGCTTGGAGGCTCTCCAGCCCAGGGTAAATGAGTGGATATAAATACATACTTCAGTAGTGTGTCAGAAAATACAGATTGTCAACTAAATAGCCATTCTCTTTTTATCTTCTTTTTTTAATCAATCTAACCCAATTTTGTCTGGGGCAGCAGCATTGCTATTACAAAAAAAAAGAAAAAAAAAACCTCTCCCAGGCTCTTCTGCAGCCAGTTGTATTCTATGACACTGTTTACAGCAAGTCTGGTAAAACCACTGAGGTTGAGTGACTCTCCTGAATGCAATAGAACCCAACTGTAACTGTCATGAACCGGGGGCCACTTGTCTCTATTTGACAACTCAACTAAACTGTAAGACACTATGACACAAGGAAATGCCAAAGTGTTACATAAAGCATTGTAATGTACCACCACAAACAATGAAACACATCTAGAAGTTGAAAGGGAAACGTGTGTGTGTGTGTGCGCGCGCGCGTGTTGGAGAGGTGGAGGTAACATTGTTAACAGTATTGTGTTCCTTGAAGACCAAGCCATAGTGTCCATACTGATTCATGGTTGTTTCTAAAGCTCAAGTCCTATGAGAAAAGTACACCCAGAACCCTGAACTTAAATAAATGTCTTTACTCATCTGAAGGCCAACCCAATTTTATGGGCCAAATTGAAATTGACTCTAACCTTCCTTTTGCTTTGGGGCCATGGAGTCTGCATGTCTCCCGTAGCCCATTCATTCATTAAACATTTGTTGAGCACTTACTCTGGGCCTGGCTCTGGAATACCAGAGTGAGTTACATTCAGAAAACTAAATTCCATGTCACAAATGAGTAGGGCTAGCTTGGACTGGGGTATTTGGAATATTCATGTGCCAAGCATAAGACTTCTGGTTTGTGACGTGCAGTGGTGATGGTGATGGGAATCAACTGCTGTGTAGGAGCAGCTGTAATTTGAACCAGAGTATTTTGTTCTGCGTCAGGTGCATCAATAACTTCTAAAATAATCTATATTTCCAAAGTCACTTTAATCCATTCTTAGTCTTCGCTTTTATGAATTCTGAACTCCTAAATGTGTCTAGGGTTTGAATCCAAAGATAAATAGTTTCCATTTCTATCCCTGGTTAGAAACAACATACAAATGGAAAAGTTGGGTTCAAAGGCACATTAATCACTCATTACAAGAGATGCCAATAGATGGCCTGGTCTTCATACCACTTCTCCATTTCACAGGAAATCTGGCAACACTTCATCATTACTGGGCACTTATTAATCACTTTCCTCTGTATATTTTATAACAGTATTTGTCACTATAGTGATTCCCTGAAAACTGAGCTGGTAAGCCAGCAGAGACGCCTTCCTCCTTTGAGCAGGCTAAAATTAACTGCTCATTATGAAGTGCCACAGGAAAGCTACTAATGTGTCTTGTCCAGGAACAGTCACTTAAATCTATCACTGCTTAATGATGTGAGCTATGAAGTCTCTGTGTTCAACACTCATACCCTACCCTTCCCTAAGAGACTGGATGATCTGAGCTCCCCACTCCAGAAACTTAGCCATTGTTTGCAGCAGCATTTAGGTTCACTTTGAAGAGATTGCTGCTAAGCAAATTTACACTTGTCTGCCTTGACTGTTCTTTGGTAATTCAGCGCAAGGGTCCTAGAATAACCCAATATAAAACAAGCTAGTGGAAAGTAAGTGCCTCTTACTGCAAGGTAACATTAACACCCACAGCACTGTAAGCAACCATAAAGGAATTCCAAGTCCTCTCTGAAAGTGGACATTATTGGATCATGATTATGAATTTGCATACAAAGTCTCAGACTGTCTGCTTTCCACTTGCTGTTTATGCTACTTGGCAGACATTTGAAAGCTAAGACAGGACTTCTGGGAAGATGAAGGAGGTGTGCTCTTCCTGTCTCCTCCCACCAAGTACAACTAAGAACGCTGGACATTACATATAAAACACTGAAATGTACAGAGAAGAAGCCAGGCTGGCTAGAGACCTGAGAAACATGATATGGGTTTCCTGTGTTTTCTTTTTGTTTCGCATATCCCGGACTTAAAGCTGAAGAAGCTGGCAACCAGGAAGTGCCAACAGGAAGAGGCATTAAAAAGCCCCAAGAAAAGCTGATCCTCCCTAGGTAAGGGACCAGAAAAGAGGCAGCCTATCAAGACAGAAAACTTTCACAAGATAACCTCCCTGCCCCAGCCAAACACCACAGAAATAACGACGAGCCCACTCTCATACCATGTCAACAAAGGCCAGGTTGGGAGCCTAGATTCCCACTCTCTCTGGGTTATAAGGGAGTGCCCCATCCATTCCGCTCCCTACCCCACCAGGGTGGTGTCAGTGGACACCACATGGGGAGGCTGGACTTGCACTCCCACTCAGCACTAATGAAGTGCCCCTCCCTCTGCCAGCTGTGCTGGTGTTAGAGAGGCCTAGAGGAGAGTCAGGAATGTCACTGTAGCCCACTGCAATGAGATCATCTCTGCCATGGTATCGGGGAGGCCTCATGAGGAACGGTCCTCTTCTTCACAACCAGGGACATATCGATGGAACTCCCAACACCCAGAGCAGTGAGGCGACACCCCCACTGTCAATGGAGACTGAGTGGAAAACCTGGGCTTCTATCCAACCTCGAGGTAATGAGGCAGCACCCTCCCCCACCCCCGTCCCCAGCAGTGTCAGAGGACGCTCACCAAAATCAAGGGTTTAAATAAGATCTTGAGTCTCATGACATAATACTTAAGTGTTTGGGTTTCTGTCTGAAATCACACATTATAACAAGGAAAAGGAAGGTCTTAAATTGAATGATGAAAGAAAATCACAGCATGCCTACACTGAGATGACACAGATGCTAACATTATCTGACAAAAATGTTTAAGCAGCCGAGATAAAAATACTTTGATCAACAGATACAAACATGCTTGAAACCAATGAAAACATAGTCTTGGCAAAGAAACAGAAAGTCCCCATAAGAAATAGAAAAAATAAAAATAAAAAAATAAAAATTTTAGAACTGAAAAATATAACCAAAATTAAAAACTCAATGGATGGTCTCAACAGAATGGAAGGGACAGAAAAAAGAATCCGTGAAGAGGACAAAATAGTAGAATGTACCCAATCTGAATAACCAAGAAACCAGACTGAAAGAAATAGAAAGCAGATTCTCGGAGACCTGTGGTACTGTCACAAAACCTCTAACATTTGTGTCAACAGAGTCTCAGAAGGAGAGGAGAAAGTGGACATGCCTGAAAAGTGCCCAAAGGAATGATGGCCCAAAACTTTGTAAATTTAACAAAAGACAAGCCTTCAGATTAAAGAAGCAAAGTGAATCCAAAATAGGATAAACCCAAAGGAATCAAGTCATAATTTAAAACATCATAATTAAACTTCCAAAAACTAGGACAAAGCAAAGCAAATTTCTAAAAAAATCTAAAGAAAAACAATACCTCATTTATAAGGGGAAAACAATTCAAGTGACAGACTTCTCATCAGTAGCCATGGAGGCCAGAGGAATGGCACAGTGATTCAAGTGCTGAAAGAAGAGGATCATTAGACTAAAAATCTACATCCAGTGAAAATATCCTTGAGGAATAAAAGGAAATTCAAAAGATCCTCTAATTAAGGAAAACCAAGAGGGTTTGTTGCCAACAGGACTACCCTAAAAGAATGGCTACGAGTTCTCTAAACAGAAAGGAAAGAATGAAAGAAGAAATCTTGGTACCTCAGGAAGGAAGAAAAGACACAGTAAGTGAGAATATGGGTAAATACAACAGACTTTCCTTCTCTTAAGTCTTCTAAGTTCTTTCTAAGTCCCTTCTAAGAAAGAAAAACACAGAACAAACAGAAACCAAAATATAAAACATACTTAACTCCTAACTTATAAATATTTGCATGTAGTCTAAACATAACCTAACTATATGTTGTTTATAAGGAACTCATTTCAAACATAATGATATAGCCAGGTGGAAGGTTAAAGGATGGAAGAACATATATTATGCAAATATTAATCAAAGGAATGGAGGAGTAGCTACATTAATATCTGATAAAGTAGGCTAAAGAGTAAAAAGAAAAAGAAAAAATACCAGCAACTGAGAGGGACATTACATAATAATAAAAAGTCAATCCATCAGAAGGCATAGTAATCCTAAATGTGTATGCACCAAACAACAAAGCCACAAAATATGTGAAGCAAAAACTGACAGAACTTAAAGAAACATACTGATCCATAATTATAGTTGAAGACTTCAACATCTGTCCTTCAACAACTGTTAGGACAACTAGAACTTCAACATCTGTCCTTCAACAATTGTTAGGACAACTAGGCAGAAGATCATCAAGGAAATAGAATAAATCAACAGCACTACAGGTTCTAATCAACATTTATGGAATATTTCCCCTAATGAGCAGAACGTACTTTTTTTTCAGAGATCCAAAGAAAATACACCAAGATAGACCACATTCTGTGCCATTTTTTAAAATCTCAACAAATTTAAATGTATTGAAGTCATTCTCTGACCACATAGAAACAAACCAGAAATCAAAAATGAGAAAATATCCAAACATGTGGAAACTAAAAACTCTCTGAAACACCTCTGAAAATCCATGGATCAAAGAGGATGTCTCAAGAGAACTAAAAAAATACATTGAAGTCAATGAAAATGAAAATACAGCATTTTAAAATTTGTGGGAAACAGCTAAAGTTGTGCTGGAAGGGAAATTTATACCACTAAGTGTGTACATTAGAAAAGAGGAGAGTTTCAAATTAATAATTTAATTTCCCAGCCCAAGAACCTAGAAAAAGAACAAAATTAACTAAAGCAAGCAGAAGGAAGGAAATAACAATAAGAGCAGGAATCAATGATACTGAAAAGAGAAAAATAAGAAAGAATGTCAGGTTTTTTTAAAGTTAGTACATTGAAAAGATCTATAGACTTGGCAAACCTCTAGCAAAATTGACAAAGGACTAAGGGAGAAAACCCAAAACGTCAAAATCAGGAAGGAAACTGGAGATCTCACTTTCCTTGCAAACATCAAAAGGATAAGAGGCCGGTGCATGCAGAGGACAGAACCCAAAGGGGCACACTCCTGGGCTGGCTGGTGTTCACGCTGGAGGCTGCTCAGTGTTCTAAGACAAATCTGATGTTCTGTAGCAATGCTTGAAATAAATACCAGCCATCTCTATGAGCAACAGTTTCAGCTCTTGGCAGACACGTGTAACCTTATTGATGAAAATGACAATAAAATTGGGGCTGAGACCGAGAAGAATTGTCACCTGAATGAGAACACTGAAAAAGATTATTGCATTGGGCTTTTAGTGTCTTTTTTTTTTTTTAATTATTATACTTTAAGTTCTAGGGTACATGTGCACAACGTGCAGGTTTGTTACATATGTATACGTGTGCCATGTAGGTGTGCTGCACCCATTAACTCGTCATTTATATTAGGTATATCTCCTAATGCTATTCCTCCTCCCTACCCCCTCCCCACAATAGGACCCGGTGTGTGATGTTCCACTTCCTATGTCCAAGTGATCTCATTGTTCAATTCCCACCTATGAGTGAGAACATGCAATATTTGGTTTTCTGTTCTTGCGATAGTTTGCTGAGAATGATGGTTTCCAGCTGCATCCATGTCCCTACAAAGGACACAAACTCATCCTTTTTTATGGCTGCATAGTATTCCAAGGTGTATATGTGCCACATTTTCTTGATCCAGTCTGTCACTGATGGACATTTGGGTTGATTCCAAGTCTTTGCTATTGTGAATAGTGCCGCAATAAACATACGTGTGCATGTGTCTTTATAGCAGCATGACTTATAATCCTTTGGGTATATGCCCAGTAATGGGATGGCTGGGTCAGATGGTATTTCTAGTTCTAGATCCTTGAGGAATCGCCATACTGTTTCCCACAATGGTTGAACTAGTTTACAATCCCACCAACAGTGTAAAATGTTCCTATTTCTCCACATCCTCTCCAGCACCTGTTGTTTCCTGACTTTTTAATGATTGCCATTCTAACTGGTGTGAGATGGTATCTCATTGTGGTTTTGATTTGCATTTCTCTGACGGCGAGTGATGATGAGCATTTTTTCATGTGTCTGTTGGCTGTATGAATGTCTTCTTTTGAGAAGTGCCTGTTCATATCCTTTGCCCACTTTTTGATGGTGTTCTTTGTTTCTTTCTTAAAATTTGATTGAGTTCTTTATAGGTTCTAGATATTAGCCCTTTGTCAGATGAGTAGATTGCAAAAATTTTTTCCCATTCTGTAGATTGCCTATTCACTCTGATGGTAGTTTCTTTTGCTGTGCAGAAGCTGTTTAGTTTACTTAGATCCCATTTGTCTATTTTGGCTTTTGTTGCCGTTGCTTTTGGTGTTTTAGACATGAAGTCCTTGCCCATGCCTATGTCCTGAATGGTATTACCTAGGTTTTCTTCTAGGGTTTTTATGGTTTTAGGTCTAACATTTAAGTCTCTAATCCATCTTGAATTACTTTTCGTATAAGGAGTAAGAAAAGGATCCAGTTTCAGCTTTCTACTTATGGCTAGCCAGTTTTCCCAGCACCATTTATTAAATAGAGAATCCTTTCCCCATTTCTTGTTTTTGTCAGGTTTGTCAAAGATCAGATGGCTGTAAATGTGTGGTATTATTTCTTATTTCTGAGGGCTCTGTTCTGTTCCATTGGTCTATATCTCTGTTTTGGTACCAGTACCATGCTGTTTTGGTTACTGTAGCCTTGTAGTATAGTTTGAAGTCAGGTAGCGTGATACCTCCAGCTTTGTTCTTTTGGTTTAGGATTGTCTTGGCAATGTGGGGTCTTTTTTGGTTCCATACGAACTTTAAAGCAGTTTTTTCCAATTCTGTGAAGAAAGTCATTGGTTTATTCAACACCGAAAATAAGCTCCTGCTAGAGGAAAGCTCAGATGCTAAGTTTACCTTTCCGGGTTGCTTTACCAATACTTGTTGTGGTCATCCATTAGGCAATTCAGGCAAGCTTGAGGAAAGTGATGACCTTGAAGTAAGGCAAGCAGCATAGAAGCATCTGAAAGCTGAGTTAGGAATCCCCATGGAAGCAGTTCCTCCAGAAGAAATTAATTACTTAACATGAATTCACTATGAGGCTCGGTCTGATGGTATCTGGGGTGAACATGAAATTGATTACATTTTATTTGTGAGGAAGAATATCACTTTTAGTCTAGATCCCAATGAGATTAAAAGTTTTCTCAAAGGAAGAACTCAAAGAACTTCTGAAAACAGCAGCTAGTTGTAAAATTAAGAGAACACCATGGTTTCCAATTATTGTAGAGGCTTTTCTTGTTAAACGGTTGGATAGCTTAAATCATTTGAATCAGTTTGTTTATCACAAGAAAATACTTAGAATGTGAATATAGAGATGAATGATTACTGAAAAAATTCTCTACTTGGTAAATTTAAAATGATTGTTTTGTTTTAAATTTTGTTCCCTATTAGGGGAACTCTCATATGATACATTGATATTTTACAACCTGCTTGGAAAAAATAATTAACTTATAACTTTGTATTACACACCCAGGATATATGCTCTGTTTGTAGAAGATGTTTATGAGGTAGATTATTGTAAAATGAGAGAGCAAATAAAACTTAATTTAAACTGTTCAAAAAAAATGATAATAAGGAAATACAATGAACAATTCTATACATATAAATCTGACAAATTAGATGATACGAAGCAATTCCTTGAAAAACTCAAACTACTACAATACTAAATAATTATTTCAAAGATCATTGTGTTAGCCCTGAAACTATTAAGACAATTTAATTCATAATTAACAAACTCTCAGAAAGGAAATCTTCAGGTCCAGGTGGTGTCACTGGAGAATTCTACCACACATGTAAAGAAGAATTAGTGCCAACTCTGCAGAATCGTTTCAGAAAATAGAAGAACACGTCCCAGTTCAGAACTAGAAAAACACAGTACAACAAAAGCAATAAAGCCTGGTGTCCCTCATGAATATAGTATACAAATCTTTAGCAAAATATTAGCAAATATAGTCCTACAATATGTAAAAAGAATTACACTCAGTACCAACTGGGTTTTATTTCAAAGATGCAATGCTGGCTCAGTATTCGAAAAGCAATCATTGCAATCCACTATAATGCAGATTAAAAAAGAAAAATCACATGATTGTGTAGTCAGATGCTCTACCCCTGAGCTATACCCCCAAGAAAAATCATATGATTATACCAAACAATGCAGAAAAAGCAGTTAACGAAATTCAATACTCATTCATGATTTTTACAAACTCTCAAAAAATTAAGAATAGAGAGAAACTTCCTCTACTTGATAAAGAATGTCTACAAACACCCTGAGGCTAACATTATACTTGATATTACAAATGAATGACTGAATGTTTTCCCCCTAAGGTTGAGAACAAAGTAAAGATGTCTACCGTAACATTCTTATTCAACATAGTGCTGGAAGCTCTATTGAACCATTGTAAAAAGGCAAGAAAAGGAAACAAAGGGCCACAGATCAGAGAAGAAGTCATGAACCAGCCCCTATTTGCAGATGACACACGGTCTACATATAAAGCCACAAAGAACCTGAAGAGAAAAAACTCCTAGAACTAATAAGTGAGCTCAGCAAGGTCATGGACACAAAATAAACATAAAGAAACCCATTGTATTTCTATGTACCAGCAATAAACACATGGACACATGGCCTTTCAGTGGAAAGTAAAAATGCAATACCATTAAAATTGATTTTAAAAAAAAAACAGTACGAATGTAACAAATCATACACAGGACTTGTAAGCCAGAAATTACACAATGTTGATGGAAAAAGAGATAATTTAATAAACAGAGAAACATACGGTGTTGATGGATTGGAAGACTCAAGTAGGAAAGATGCCAATTCTCCCCAAAACTGATAAACAGGTTTAACACAATTTCTATCATAATCTCAGCAAAAGTTTTTGTAGATATAAACAGACAATTCCAAAAGATATATGAAGAGACAAAGGGATGAGAATAGCTATACTTTTGAAAAAGAAGAATAATGTGGGAAGAATCAGTGCCCAATTTCAAAGCTTATATAACTATACTAATCAAGACTGTGTAGTATTGGCAGAGGGATAAACATGTATATCACGGGACCAACTGAAGAACCGAGAAGTCGACCCATGCAAATATGTCCCACGGATTTTTGACAAAGTTGCAAAAGCAATTTAATGGTGTAAAGATAGCTTATGAGCAAATGGTGCTGGAGCAATTGGACATCCAAAGGCAAAATAAAATTAGCCTCAACCTAAGTCTCAAACATTGTACAAAAATTAACCCAAAATGTGTCATGGACTTAAACTTAAAAAGTAAAACTACAAAACTTTTAGGAAATGCATAGGAGAAAATATATGTGATATAGCTTTTGTCAAAGAGTGCTTAAATAGATATCAAAAGCACAATTAATAACAGAAAAGAATTGATACATTGGACTGCATCAAAATTCAAACCTTTTTCTCTGTGAAGGATCCTATTTAGATCCTATTAAGACAAGTTACAGATTAGGAGAAAATACTTGTAAGACACATATCTGACTAAGAACCTATCTAGAACATGTAAAGAACTGTCAAAACTCAACAGTTAAAAAAAAAAAAATCCTTTAGAAAACGAGCAAAAGAGATAAAGAGACATTTCGTTGAAGAAGATACATAGGTGCAAATGAGCACATAAAAAGATGCTCAACATCATTAGCCACAGAAATGCAAATTAAATAAGATGCATAGCCATGAGATACCACTGCATACCTATCACAACAGCTAAAATTTAAAAATAGTGATAACACCACATGCTAACAAGGATGTTGAGAAAGTGAATCACTCATACATTGCTGGTGAGAATGTAAAATGATATAGTCACTCTGGAACTCCGGAAGACAGTTTGAAAATAAAACAGTTTGAAAAGAAAAAACTAAACATACAATGACAATACAACTTAGCAGTTGCTCTCTCAAGCATTTATTCTAGAGAAATGAAGATTTATGTTCACACAAAAATCTGTACAAGAATGTTCAACTTTATTTGCCATAACCAAAACCTGAGAAGAATCCAGGTGTCCTTCACTGAGTGAATGGTTAAATGAGTTACACACATAACAACATAAAAGAAATGAACTATTGGTACACACAACATATACGAATCTCCAGAAAATTATTCTGAGTGAAAAAATGTCACACACCACAGGATTCATTTATATAACATTTTTGAAATTATGAAATCACCAAAATGTTGGCAAGTGGCACTGGCGAAAATTTGTAAAATAAATAAAAAGTCATAGAATTGGAGAACAGATTAGTGGTTGCCACATTTCAGGTGGGTGCACAGGGGAAGGAGGAGGGTGTGGCTACAAAAGGGCAAAGGGAGGTGTCCTCATGGTGATGAAAGGTTCTGCACCTTGACTGTGTCAATATCCATGCCCTAGGCATGGTATTGTTCTGTAGATTTGCAAGATGTTACCATGGGGGGAAATTGCATAAAGTAACATGTGATCCCTCTGTATTGATCAGTATCGATCACTTTGTATTTGTTTTCACAACTGCAAATGAACCTACAATTATTTCAAAATTAAAAGTTCAATGTTTTAAAAAGTTAATGACAACTCCTTGGTGTCCAAAGCCAAAAAGGAGTTTGAAAAAAAAAAAAAAAAAAAAAAAAAGATTTTTGTCATTTTTACTGCTTCCCATCTACACTCTCCTGCAGCTGGAAAGTGTTCATCTTTCATGAACATTTTGCAAAGACACTGAACAAATTACTGTACTTACTTGGGCATTAAACACTATAGTGTTTCCTCTCAGCAGTATAATGGGTTCCTTGGTTTAGAGATCATAGAAAGTCTGACTAAAAAGGGCAGTATAGACAAGGGCCAAACACTAGCCTAAGTTTAGAGATGCCTCCAGAATCTGTGTTGCAAAACTTACTTAGCCTCTTTGGTCTCAATTTCTCCACCTACAAAATGGACCTGAATGTTGCCATTGTATTATAAACCAAATTCTAGGGAATTAACATTATGCCATGATGAAGAAACATATCATCCTGTTTCATGCCTCCTCCTTAATGAGCTGTTAGTCAAAGAAGCACTTGGCTATGTTGTTCTTTTTCATTCTCCTTGTGTCAAAGGCTCCATACATAGGTGAGCACCTCTGTCCCTCCACTGAGCCCCACTCCCTTGCCAACTGGAAGGACTCCCTCACGTCCTCCACGCAGCTCCCTACGTGACACAAGCAGGGGTAAATGGCCTTCGGTGAGCAAGAATGTGCATGATCTAAGAATAAACCCAATAATCTCAATAATAATAGTTTCCATTTATGGGGTGTTTATTACATAAGTTCTATTTTAAGAACTCTATAGGGTTTCATTTTATTATTTTATTTCATTTTTTTTTGAGACAGTTTAATTCTGTTGCCCACGCTAGAGGGCAGTGGCATGATCCCAGCTCACGGCAGCCTCTGCCTCCTGGGTTCAAGCAATTCTCCTGCCTTGGCCTCCCAAGTAGCTGGGATTACAGACGCACGCCACTGTGCCCAGCTAATTTTTTGGGGATTTTTTTTTTTTAGTAGAGATAGGGCTTCACCATGTTGGCCAGGCTGGTCTCCAACTCCTGACCTCAGGTGATCTGCCCACCTCGGCCTCCCAAAATGCTGGGATTGCAGGAGTGAGCCATCACGCCTGTCCCAGAATTTAATTTTTTTAAAGCAGCTGAAGGCAATGAGCGTTACTCTAGGCGTATGATACAAAGTGGCAGCCCCATGCCCAGCAGCAGGCCGTGCACTCACAGTTGCAGCGGCTCCAGAGAGCAGGGTGCTCTCCAGGCCTACACAAGCCACCGAAGGCTGCCTGCCACGGACTGCGCTCCAATAGAGCCTGAGGAAGGTCAGCTCTCAGGCCAGAGAATCCCAGGGATGCGGAGGCAGCCCAGAAAGGACCCAAACTGCACCGGGAAAGTTCTCCACCACCAGGGTCACCAGCCAGAATGACTCTGGGTCCCAGGACAACTGCAGCTGATTTCAAAGACTCTCTTAGAATCCAAATTCTCATTTAAAGGCAAAGATACAATATTACATTTTTATCTCTTTCTCTGACTCATAATATGCAAAAACTCACTGTCCACATTCAAAGTCGATATGTCACCCCTTACTATGGAAGATTCTGGCCCTACTGCTCACTCTAGCCTGATATTCAGTGACTCAGTGCCAGGAGGTTGCCAGTGCCCTTTGGGAGTTATTCCCTGGTAGCCAATAGAAAGCGTGACGAATTGTCAAACTCCTCATCTGCTGGTGTCTCCTTATTTGCAATCACACTTCTTGGATTAGGAACACCTGATTGCCCGGATCACATTAAGGAGAGATGAAGAGGTTCTCCGTGCCCCATGCTGGGCCCTGGAAGTACCACCCGTGGGCTGACATGGTCCATGGAAGAGCAGGGGTATCCTCTGGGAGAGTTCCACCTCTCAGTGTGTCCAGGACTGAGGCTGCAACTCAGCAGCAGCAGCACACGTGCAAAAATAAACAACCAAATCAGCGATGGAGGAGTGAGACCACAGAAACTGGGTGGGCGGCGGATACAGACACAGCCATCCTATGCATTTAGTCTGGGAGCTGCAAAAGCTTACGGCAAGCTTGTTTTATGGTTCTATAGGAGCCAATTATGACATTTAAATGATCCATTCCATTAATATTGTATCATTGTGTCAATCTGGAATGCATTTGAATCAAAAGCCCCCCTTCACATGGTCTCCTTTGTTGTATTTTCTTGTTGGCTCATTTTATCAACATCTGCTATGTTTAGACAATATGAATTAAAACTAAGGAATGCTGTTTGTACTCAACTACTTTTGTTGAGAGTGTAACATCCCAAGATTGGCAGTGTTTATGTAAATCAGTGTGGCTGACACAGCCATCATAAACAAATGAGGAAAATATAACAAACACATTGTTCACGCAGGAAATGTTTGTTTTGAGAGTTGGCTTTGGTCTCACCAGATTGATGAAGAGGTGCTGATACCATAGATCTGTGTGCACCAGGCCACTTCCACTTGCAGGCCAGGCAAGGCTTCCCTGCCCCAGAGCCTGCAGAGGCAGAACAGGGCCCCAAATCTCACCCTTGACCCACCAAGGCAGCTGTTGAGGTTCTCCAGCTGAAGCTTGAGTAGTTAGATGGATTCTGCACCGTGTGGTGCCACAGATAACTGGCGTACACATTGCAGCTGCACTCGGGAGTCCCCCACAGCCAACTGCACACCATCACACAGCACTAGGAATGGGAAAGGCTTCAGCAAGGCCCTTCTGACTCTAGGTCTTCATTCTCATTCAGAAAGAAGAGGTGATGGAGAAATAATCACGAGTGCACAAAGACACATATGTTCAATGATGCTCACAGCAGCATTGTTTATACAGACAAAAGGCCAGAAACAACCTTCACATCCACTTAGCATTGGCTGAGCAGATGGTGGTGCAGCCAAATCTCAGCACGCCACGCAGCTGTGAAGGAGTGTGAGGTGCGAGCTATGTGCCAAGAGTCTCCAGCTGTCATAGATGAGTGCACAAACATGCAGGATGGCAGAAAACTCGCTCCCATTTACATTCGTTAAAAGAGGGTTTGTATTTGCCCATATTGGTTTAGGATATTATTTCCAGAAGGATCTCAAGCAACTGGTGGGTACCTGGAGGGAGTGGTACTGGAGGACCACAAGTTTAAAATCTAAGGAAGCCTTGCTTGTTATTTTTATGCTGCTTTATACTGTTATTTTTTTTTATTATGTGTATGCATTACATAAAATATTCCTTAGAAAAATAAAGGAAGGATTCACTACAATGTCTGTAATCAAAAAGATGGGTAATAACAAAGCCATGGATGTAGAAAAATTGGAATCCACATACATTCCTGATGGGAATGGAAACTGCTGCAGCCACTTTGGAAAACAGTCTGGCAGTTCCTCAAAAGCTTCAACATAGAATTACCATCTGACCCAACAATTCCACTCCTATGTATATACCCGCCAGAAATGAAAACACATGTCCACAGAGACGCTTATGTGTGAATGTTCACAGCAGCACTGCTTATGACAGCCAAGAAGTAAAAACAGCCCAAATGCCCCTCAGCCGATGAATGGATAAGCAAAATATGTTATATTCATTTAATATATTCATGAATAAAAGAGTGCAGTACTGACAAGTCCACATGGATGAACCTAGAAAACATTATGCCAAGTGAAAGAAGACAGTCACAAAAGGCCACATATTATAGGATTCCATGTATATGAAATGTCCAGGACAGGTGAATCCATAGAGACAGGAAACAGATTAGTACTTGCAAGGGGCTGGGAGGAATACGGAAAGTGGAGTGATTGCTTAATAGGTAGAGGGTTTCCCTCTGGGGTGATGAAAATGCTCCAAAATTGACTATGGTGATGGTGGTGAAGTTATGTGAATATACTAAAAACCAACGAACTACACACCTTAAATAAGCGGCTTTCATGGTATGTTGATCACATCCTGATAAAGTTCTTTTGGGTCTTTTGTTTGTTTTGACATTTTCATTTATTTATTTTTAAATATTTTAACTTTTATTTTAGGTTCAGAGGTACATGTGCAGGTTTGTTATATGGGTAAATTTGTGTCACGGGGGTTAGTTGTACAGATTATTTTGTCACTGGGGTACTAACCATAGTGGCTGACAGTTTTTTAATTTTTTTCTGAACCTCTCCCTCTTCCTATCCTCCTCCCTCAAGTAGGCCCTACTGTGTGTTGTTCCCCTCTATGTGTCCACATGTTTTGATTATTTAGCTCCCACTTATGAGTGAGAACATGTGGTATGTGGTTTTCTGTTCCTTCATTAGTTTGCTAAGGGTAATGGTCTCCAGCTCCATCCATGCTCCTGCAAAAGACATGATCTCATTCTTTTTTATGGCTGCATAGTATTCCGTGGTGTATATGTATCACATTTTCTTAGTCTATCATTGATGGGCATTTAGGTTGATTCCATGTCTTTGCTATTGTGAACAGGGCTGCAGTGAACATACACATGCATGTGTCTTTGTGGTAGAATGATTTATATTCCTTTGGGTATATACCTAACAATGGGACTGTCAAGTGGTAGTTCTGTTTTTAGGTATTTGAGGAATCACCACACTACTTTCCACAGTGGCTGAACTAATTTACATTCCCACCAGTGGTGTAGAGCATTTCCTTTTCTCCACAACCTCACCAGCATCTGTTATTTTTTGACTTTTTAACAATAGCCTTTCTGACTAGTGCTAGGTTGTATCTCACTGTGGTTTTGATTTGCATTTCTCTGGTGATTAGTGATTGTCAGCATTTTTTCATATGCTTGTTGACCTCATGTATGTCTTCTTTTGAAAAGTGTCTGCTCATGTCCTTCGCCCATTTTAATAGGGTTGATCACTTTTTGCTTGTACCTTTGTTTAAATTCCTTATAGAATCTTATAGACCTTTATCAGATGGATAGTTTGCAAAAATTTTTCTCCCCTTCTGTATGTTGCCTATTTACTCTGTTGATAGTTTCTTTTGCTGTGCAGAAGCTTTTTAGTTTAATTAGATCCCATTTGTCAATTTTTGCTTTTGGCATTTCCATCATGGAATCTTTGGCAGTTCCTATGCCCAAATGGTATTCCCCAAGTTATCTTTCAGAATTTTTATAGTGTTAGGTTTTACATTTAGGTCTTTAATCTATCTTGAGTTGATTTTTGTATGTGGTATAAAGAAGGGGTCCCGTTTCACCGTTCTGCATGTAGCTAGCCAGTTATCCCAGCACCATTTATTGAATAGGAATCTTTTTCCCCATTGCTTTATCAAAGATCAGGTGTTTGTAGGTGTGTGGCCTTATTTCTGGACTCTCTATTCTGTTACATTGGTCTATGTGTCTATTTTTGTACAAGTGCCATGCTGTTTTTGCAGCCTTAAAGTACGGTTTGAAGTCAGGCAACATGACTTCTCCAGCTTTGTTCTTTTTGCTTAAGATTGCCTTGGCTGTTCGGGCTCTTTTTTTGGTTCCATATGAATTTTAAAGTGTTTTTTACTGTTCTATGAAGAATGCCATTTGCAGTTTGATAGGAATACCATTCAATGTAAATTGCTGTGGGCGTTATGGCCATTTTCACAATACTGATTCTCCCTGTCCATGAGCATGGAATGTTTTTCCATTTGTTTGTGCCATCTCTGATTTCTTTGAGCAGTGTTTTATAATTCTCGTTGTAGAGATCTCTCCCCTCCCTGGTTACCTGTATTCCTAGGTACCTTCATTCTTTTTGTGGCAATTGTGAATGGGATTGCATTCCTGATTTGGCTCGCAGCATGGCTGTTGTTGGAGTATAGAAATGCTAGTGATTCTTGAACATTCATTTTGTATACTGAAACTTTGTTGAAGTTGGTTATTAGCTCAAGGAGCTTTTGGGCAGAGACTAGGGGTTTTCTGGATATAGAATCATGTTGTCTGCAACAAGGGATAGTTTGACTACCTCTCTTCCTATGTGGATGCTGTTTATTTCTTTCTCTTGCCTGATTGCTCTGGCCAGGACTTCCATTACTATGTTGAATAGGAGTGGTAAGAGACGGCATCCTTGTCTTGTTCTGGTTTTCAAGGGGAATGCTTCCAAAATAAAGCTGTTTTTTGAAAGCAAGCATTAAAATATCCTAAAAATGAAAAAAGAAGAAAAAAAGAAGGAAAGAAGGAAGGAAGGAAGGAAGGGAGGGAGGAAAACAAAGAAAGTCAAACAAGTGTTTCCTCCCTCTCTACTCAAAGGCACAGCCACCCTATACCTAACTATACTGCACTGTACTATACTGTACTGTACCACACTGACTATGCTGGACTACATTGTACTATACTACACTTACTATACTGTACTATGCCATACAAGACTGACCTGCACTGCACCATACTAAACCCTTCCATATAGTACTGTGCTGTGCTATAGCATACTGTGTCATCTGCACTGTGCCATACAGCACTGAGTCACACTGCACTGTGCCATACCACACTGTGCTATTCAACAGTAGACTGTGCTGTCTGCATTAGGCCATACTGCACCATGCCATACTCTATTCTACTCCGCTATCCACAGCAAAGCTTACCACAGCACAGTGGAGACTAAGCAGAACATGCCACACTTTGCATTCATTATTTACTTCATGAACTTGGCACTTGCTTGACACCTTGTGCTCTGCTGGCACTGGGGTGTCTAGGAGAATCCATGTGGCCCACTCATTCCATGAGCTCACAGGTTCACCTGCTAACTGGCCCACCCCTTCCTCATGACTGAGTCACAACCACAAATCAGACTCTGCCAACCCTACAATGTGGAACTAAGTATTTGACATAAACTTATATTGCGGCAAATTTCTGTATCTCCACAATAGGCTTTCATCCTTCTCCCTCAAACCCATTCCCTCCTGCTTCTTCTTCCAGCGGGGCAAGGGAGAGGCACCGGCGCTGCGGAAGGTGTGCAGAGCGCCTTAGCCCCAGCACAGCGACCTTGCCTGCTGTCCATGGAGTAGGATGTAGGGAATCCAGAGGGCTTGGTGAAAGGACCTCAGGGCAGGAGCACTGCTCCCTCACTGTAGGCCCCTGGACCAGAAGTCAGGAGCCGTGCGTTACCATCTCTCCTTGAATTTAGGAAATGCCCCTTTCTCCCTCTGGCATCTCCAATTTATTATCCAAGCAATAAATGAGATGGATCCGGTGGTTTCTGAGGCTCACAGCAGCCCCTGAGTGACCACCTCCTTGCACAGCCCTTTCAGAGGACAATACTGTCCTTCCCCTATACCATACCAGTCACCGGGCCTCTCTAGCTTTGCACCAGTAAATAATTAAGAGGCAACAATTCGCCCTGCAAGCTCATCATGTGAACTTCTCCACAGGCTCCAGGCAATGTGGGAGCAGACAGTGCATGTGAGGGGCCTGGACCCGGGCCCGTCTCTATTCCACAGCAGGCAACACTGCCAAAGGCCCGTGAAGGCAGCTAGATGGTCAACCTCTGCTAGAAGCTGTCCTCCTCCCCTAGTCAGCACAGGCGTACTCCCTCCACTCTCTCCATCCACCCTTCCTCCAAACATCTTTCTTTAATAGCAATGTGACACCTACACCCCAGGATTAATGAGCTGAAGATTAAGGTGGCTCCACTCTAAATAAATGTTTATTTTAACCAAGGAGTGAACCAAAAGAATGATGTCTAAGAAATGAATGTCTAATGGCAAAATATCAGATATCTACTCTCTGGCTGGAGGAGGACACACAGTCATCCTGAAACACCTAAAATCCCACCAGGTAGCTGTGAGCTGATCTGAATCTCCAGCCGGAGCTGCTATGAGACTGGACCTGGAACCGCAGTCTGTCTCTGGGAATCCTGACTCTCAATGTAATGAGCACAACTCCAGTGCCATGATCAGTCAGGCTGCACCCGTCAACACCTCCTGACATGTTCCCGCAGTGTCACACCACATAGCACCGTGACCGTTGTTTACCCCTCCCTCCTCACGGTCTCTGTCCCTCCACCTTTGCCTCTGGGGAGCCCAGTGCAGGATGGGGCTCAGAGCAGACACCCCATGAGCATCTGGTCCACAGAGCACTGGGGGTATGGGTGGGTGTGGAAGAGAAGTCCAAGAGTGGGAAGCACGAGTGGTAGCCAAGCAAAGGTGGGCATGAGTCACGTGCTCGTTCTCAGATGCTCACATTGGGAGGCACCCGAGGTCAAGTCACCTGGAGCACAAAGGCAGGAGAGCCAGAGCACATGTCACAGTCATAATCACAGCTCTAGGCCCAGATATTCAGGATGCCATCAAAGGACACAGCCCTCACCGCATTTAGAGTGAGGAGAGAGCATACCCCCTCACCCTCTTCACCCGCCTTCCCAGGCATCCGCCAACTGCTGTTCACTTACTCTACTTACATAGAAGTCCCTGCTTCAACCCAGAGCTCTGGGATCAAAGCCAAGAGAGGGTGGCCTTTTCTCATAGACGGCAGAAGGAAGAAGGGGAAGGCAGCGGTGAACTTCCTCTGGGTGCTCGCAGGCAAGAACGGTGCAGAGGGGGTGCTTTGCTAGCAGGAAAGGCCACCCAGGACCAGTCTGTGTGGGAAGGATTGTGCCCTAATGGACTTGAGTGCTGCTGGGGATGGTAACGGGGGAAATGATGCAGGGGAAAATGATGTCAGGGGAATTCCTGAGATTATTATAACCTCAGGTTGTAAAATATCTGCTAAGGTCAATAACATGTCGCATCCACTGCTTGATATTCCTGTAGAGATCCTGCACAGAAAAGTGGTCCCAGTTTCATAAATGAAATCTCTATTTACACGCTAAGCTATTGTGTCAGCTCCCTTCTCTTACTACTCCTCCTGGAGAGAGAAAGAACTTTCTGTTGTGATTTCCTAAGGATGCTGTGCCACACTCCACAGAGCTTCTGTGTAGCAATCCAGGAAATTAGAGCAAGGAAGTGGCTGAGCTCATCAGAGTGTGTCATGATGAAAGAGGTGACCATTTGCTATTGCCCTGTTTGACAGAAGGAAATAATTAGCCCCGGAACTCACCCTGATTTGTAGGAGAAATAACACCCACCCAAAGTGTGGAATTGTTCTCAGCAAACTGCGGAGGAAGACTGTGACATTACATTTTTAGAATACAGCATCTTTCTTCCCAGAAAACACTGTCTACTGGGGCCAAGGGAGCACTAAGGAAATAAACAAGTCCCATTGCACCCAAAACCCATTTGAAGTAACAGTATTCTGGCATTTATTAAACATAACCTTTCCATACAAAACCCTAAAAGAATAACAAAATAGTATCACGTTATTAAAGTTCTAACATTATGATGGTGCAAGGGTGTCCACTGAGTCATTTCACCTTGAATTCAAAACTCTATTCACATCTATCATTTCATGTCCAGAGTTCTTCATCAATTAGCTTTATCATTCAATCAACCGATCAAATATTTATTGAGAATCCAGTATTCAAGCTATAGGACTAGGCATTGATCATCATCAATAAGTTATTATAGACACTTGATCATCGTCAACATGATGAGACCTCAACAAAGAGATCATCCCCAAACCTCCCTAAAAATAGTAACCAAGTCCATTTTTAATGCTCACTCTGTTTCTTGGCCCAGACGTATCTTTTAAAACAAACTATACCATAAAACCCTCCTTATCTAGAACACTGATGACCAGGCAGCACAGAAGAGTATTATCAGACTACCTTATTTACATCAGGACTTTTTGTGCCTACAGAAGATTCAGCACTTTCTGTGTGGAATGGGTGGGTGGATGGATAGGCAAATGGATGGGTGAGTGGATGGGTAGATGGGGCCTTTAAATCTGTAATTTAAAAAGAAAAGAGAAAGGTAAGGGAGAGGGTGTGTGCCTCTTAATGAGAAAAACAGCGACAGCTCAGAACCTCGAAGCTGGCACAGGAAAGAGAAAATAAGCTCCCGATTTTCTTAGGCAAAAAACTTCTAAACTGTACTAGCTGAAGGACACACAGACTAGTGTTACTACAATAAAAAAGACATGTGCTAACAATTCCCATGTTCAAAGACACCTCACTAAAAAGAACAGCTGACTTCACCATTTCACCTTCAGTATTGGCTCCTCCAGCCAGAGGAAAAGGATGGATATGTCGACAAGTATTTCTCAGAGCTTTAAGTGTTTGTGAAGCTAGGAGGATATACATCTCCCATCCTCACTGATGCATCCTTATTTTTAAGCCACTCCAAATGAAGGTAAGAGGCACAGGTGTCTCAGCACACAAGTTGATAAGGTCTTTGAAAATCAGATCTATTGAGCATACTGTCACAGGAAATATGACACATCTGAATGTTCTAGTGTTAAAAAAATGGAGAGCATACCCTTTATGTGTCACAGGGGTGTTATGAACACGTCAGCGATAGCATCTTATAGGGTTACAGCAACAGAGCAAAGCAAAGCAACACACAACAGGAGTGTTACTCACCTCTGTCGCTCCAGCCCTGAAGGGGAGAAAGTGCTCAAAACACCATGATGTCATTAACCTGGAAATGCAGTTTGATGGTTTTTGTGCCTTTATCTTCTTAGGGTCACAATGATAAAAATTCACTTACAACAATGTAAATGAATTTATCTAATCGCTTCCTAGAAAAGCGGACTTGGCATAGGAAGTGGGTGAACAGGTAGATGTTGATTGATTGATAGAAAGAAGAATGTCTAGAGAGGGACAAGGACAGGAAAAGGAACACAGAAGCCCAAAGAGACCGTCACCTCCTTTGAGGTTTGCATGGGAGCAGCCCTAAAACTGAGAAACACATCATTATTTGCTCTGTCCAACAAGGTTACAGACCCAGCCTGGTTTTGTTTTGCCACCTGCACCCAGGCTCTGAGCTCCCCATCACTGCGGCCACTCTCACCCATTGGGATATCAAGCAGAGGGGTGAGCTTTAAACTGGGGTTGGATTTGCAGGATGAATCTTCGTCTTTGCGAAATGATGCAATGGGCAAGATAATGCCAGGCAGAGAAAGAGAATCAGTGAGATTGCTTTTCACAAAGGTGAACGCTTGGGAACCACGAGGGACTCAGTGTCAGCCAGAGGCCTGCCTCCTCCGTGCTTTCGGGGTGAGGAAATGTGCACTCAGGTTGGTAACAGGGACCAGAGCCCTCAGCCAGGTCCAGGCAATGCTGAGACACTGATTCAGACCTCTCGAGTCTCTGCTTACTAGATCCCCTTAATTCCAGAAAAATCCCCTGGCCTGATGACAGCATCGAAAGAATATGTATTCCTTTTCTGCAGATTTCAGAAGCAAACTGTAACTTTGCAAAAAGTTCCCAGAAAAGAGAGGGCACTTAATCAAACTCAGAGACTTAGAGCTGGACTTGAAGATCTGCTTCAGGACCCTCATTTTACAAAAGAAGGAACATCCCCAACACCTGGTCACAGTCACTGAATGGCAGATAAGGACATGACCAAGTCCCCCGGGCCCTTCCACACCATGCTTCCTTCTCTGTGACCAGGAAATAGCAACTTTTTAACATGATAGATATTTACACCTTGTAATATCGAACCACAGAAGACAAGCCCAAGACCACTGCTTTGCATAAGACTTCCTCCCATACAGAGGTTGGAAACTCAGGTCTTGATCAAGAAGGTTAAACTCAATGGCTTCTCAATTGAGACTAGCCACAGTTCCAAATGATGAATGACTCAACAGATTAAAACCTTGGAAAGTTCTAACAACTTTTATTCTGGGAGAAGTTCCCGCTGTCCCAGTGCCATGCCAGGGATGCAGGAGACTGGGGATGGACAGTTGCCATGGGATGACACCAATCAGGAAAGGCCACCCTGGGACTGAGTTTTGTGGCAAGCAAATGAGCTGCAATATCTCACCTTCCCACCAAGGAGAGCTCCCATCTTCCCACAGGGTACCAAGATTTATCTGACCATATGATAGTTGACCCATAGTGAAGAAAAGCTCTTGGAAAGGTTTCAATTATCCTTTGTCTGGATCATCCACCCAAAACACCAGGCTGGAGGTCTAAGAGAACATAGCACAGTCTGGAGGATTCCAGACCACATGAGTTCAGGCTGTGGCACATGGCATCCTTCCCACTCTAGGTTACTGCCGTACCCCTGAGAGAGGCCACTGGCTGTTTAAGCATGAGACAAGGACTATGCTTGTGCACAAGGAATCATCATCTCTACTGAGCAACATGCCATTTTATGCAAAGGAATTGGTCACCAATCAAACCCAACAGCTAATACCCTACACACATCTGTTTCACAGGAAGAGATGAAATATTGAGTCCCAGAATTTCACTTCTTGATATCTATGCTAAAAAAGTACTCAAATGTGGGCACAAAGAGACATGTGTAAGGATGTTCATAGCAGCAATATTTGTATTGTGACCAATCAGAAAATCCTAAATATTTGTCAATAGAGAAAATGGCTAAATTAACTGTGGTGCAATGCAGCCGCTAAACAAACACAGAAAGGTCTTTAAGATAAAATATGCCAAGTGTAAAAGCCAGTTTGTGAAATATGTACAGTATATGATACCACGCATGCTTTTTATATCTATACATTTTTATATGTACACGTAAGTGTATGCAGATAATACCAAAAAAAAAAAAAAAAAGATAGTGCATGTCACACCAAACTGATAAAAGTGTGTTTCTGGGAAGAGGACAGGATCACAAAATGGGGTGATAGGGACTTTTGCTTTATTTTTATATATATACTACAAATATATGCATCACCAGTGAGATATCTGCATCTATCTCGCCAGTGCAATTAAAAGAAAGGATAGAATGTTAGAATGAAAATAAGCAAAGAACTGGATGGTGAAACCAAGGCCTGGGGCACCAGAAGCCCCCCTGGGGAGGGGCAAAGGTGTGCACTCAAGAGGGCCCAGCCCCAGACCTGGCTTCGCTGTACATTGGGAGAGAGCCAGGCCTCAGGGGTGCCTGCTGCCCTGATGCCAGTCCCTCACCGTGCCTGGCCAGCTTCTCCCGGTCCTGTCCTCCTGGGTTCTGCACCTCTGCTACTGGTATTTACCCAGTAAATACCAGTACCGATACCCAGTGACCACGCACTACAGACATGTTTCTCCAGCTTGACCTCAGCACATTCACTTGATTCCAAGAAGGCGCCTGCCCTCTGGCTCAGGACATTCACACGGTGGCCAAGGGGCACCCCCGCTTCCTTTTTCACCCTGGCCCAACAGAACCCTCCCAGACTTATTGAACAGAACCCGTCAACTGGCTTCAGAAGCCAGGGGAAAGTCAGAGAGCTAAAAACGGTGCTCACCACAAATTCCTTTCCAAGTCAGGAAGGGAGGAGTGAGATACTCATTCCTAACCCCAAAATGCATACAGGATAGCAAGGGCCAAGAGGCAAAACTCTGTATCACTTTATCTTCTTTTTGTCTCTTCCATCCCAGGTTCATGCATAACCTTTTTCAGTGTGCAAGAGGCAATTTGCAAACCAAGTCAAATATGCCCAACCTCACCTTGTTCGTGTATTACTTCTCTCTCAATCTAGGTCTTCTGCCTTTCTGGTTCCTGGTTCCATTTTTTTCACTGCAACCTCCACCTCCCGGGTTCAAGCAATTATCCTGCCTCAGCCTCCTGAGTAGTTCGGAGTGCAGGCCTACATCACCACACCCAGCTAATTTTTGTATTTTTTGTTAGTAGAGACGGGGTTTCACCATACTGGCCAGGCTAGTATCAAACTCCTGACCTTAAGTGATCCACCTGCCTCGGCCTCCCAAAATGCTGGGATTATAGGCATGAGTCACCATGCCTGGCCAAGGTGGCATTCTTTCTAAAAAACAAATACTGCATCACCCCGCCCCTGTTCAGAACAAGCCAAGTACACTCACACACACAGCTTAGGCACCAGGTATACCTCACAATCCAGCTTAGGCACCAGGTACATCCCACAACCTAGCTTAGGCTCCACGTACACCCCACGACCCAGCTTAGGCACCAGGCATACCCCACAACCCAGCTTAGGTGCCAAGTACACCCCACAACCCAGCTTAGGTGCCAGGTACATCCCAGACCCAGCTTAGGTGCCAGGTACATCCCAGACCCAGCTTAGGTGCCAGGTACACCCCCAACCCAGCTTAGGTGCCAGGCACACCCCATAACCCAGCTTAGGCACCAGGCCCACCCTCACAACCCAGCATAGGTGCCAGGTATACCTCATAACTCAGCTTAGGCACCAGGTACACCCCACAACTCCTTATGCCAGGTACTCCCCACAACCCATTTTGGTGCCGGGTACAACCCACAACCCATCTTTGGTGCCAGGTACACCTCACAACCCATCTTTAGCTCCAGGTACACTCCACAACCCAGCCTAGGTGCCAGGTACACCCCCCCAACCCAGCTATGTGCCAGGCACATTCCCACAACCCAGCTTAGGCACCAGGCACACCCCCACAAGCCAGCTTAGGTGCTAGGTACATCCCCCAACCCAGCTTAGGCTCCAGGTATACTCCACAACCTGCCTTAGGCACCAGGTACACCCCACAACCCAGCTTAGGCACCAGGTACACTCTAAAACCCAGCTTAAGCTCCACTACACCCCACAACCCAGCTTAGGTGCATTCCCCATATGCACTTCTCCAGGGGGAGAGCTGCTGTCCCCCAGTCCCTCTGGTCTCTTACTCAGTCTCTGGGCCTCACAGAGCAGGGAAACCAAGGCATAGAAGGAGAAACCCGCAAGGGAAGGCATAAAGACCAGCTCGAAGAGGCCACTGTCCACTCTTCTTCCACCGCCTTAGGTGGTGGTCTATTGATATGCATTATTTTAAAGGGCGGTTTTCGTGGTTTGTTTTAATCAAATCTTGAGTGTTATATGATGGGGTTCCTGGGACTCTCCTACAACCTATGTTTGAAGAAGAGGATTAGGAACCTGTTGAACTTGGAGCCTCCACTAACTCTTCACCCGCAGCCCTGCAGAGCCCAGACGGCATGCAGCCCTGATGGTGCAGGGCACAGATGGTGCCGGGCCCAGCAGGCACAGGCCCTCAATGGGCACAACCCCCATGGTGCAGAGCCCGGGCTGGCTGCTAGGGTCAGCCTCTCCTGCCCAGATGCACAGGGCACCAGGCCACATGCTTCAGCCATCCTCAGAAGCCTGCATGAAGACAGCTGCCTGCGATAGATAAGAAGGTAAACCTTTAACTACAACTAGATTTGTCTCTCGGTCTCGAGTAAAAACTCAGAAAATGTCTGTTTAACGTTTCTTAAATAGAAAATGAAGCATTTCTTTAGAACTCTAAAAACACTTTTGTGCCCCATCCCCTCCCCCACCAATGCTTGCAAAGGAGATGCCTGGATAGTTATAATAATTTATTAGAAATAATTTACTTTATTATATATTTCTAATTATAGCAGACCCTCTACCCCAGTCCAAATTGACCAGATCTCTCACTGGAGGACGATGCTTCCCAGAGGCAGCCATGGAAGTGTTCTCTCTACACTGATTTCTCTCCAGACAGAACTCAACAATAATAATACTAGTCTTAGCGGAGGGGATGCTCCCGAGGGCTGCTGTAATGCTGTGAGTGAGAACTGGAGTTGGGAATACAAGTGGATTTGGCGTCCAGCCTTGTCACTTCGGCAAGCCCCTAGGGCTTTGAGACTCAGTGTCCCCATTCCAAAATAGAGCTGATGATAACACGTCTCCAAGGGGCACCGGGAGGGCTGGGTTGAGTAAGATGCACACACGCTTGGCCGTTGCCTACATACGGGACAGATCCACGCTGAATCCAGCCATGACCCAGCTGCCACTGCACAGGCCTGCCCTCCTGGCTGGCCAGTCTGCTCCGTGGGAAAGGCTCCTCCCTTTCTCCACCCCTTTCTTTGCACACCTGTTCTGGGTGTGCACCCCCTCCTGAAGACACCCATTAATTAGACCCCATGCATGGGGTGAGGCATGATCTAAACCCCCTAGGTACTCCTCCGAGTCCCAGCCTAAGCACACCTCTCTTCTCCCCTATTCCACATCACACCCTCACACACCCACTCACACACATGTGCACTCTCACACTCACACCCACACACTCATGCACATATATTCACACACACTCCAGGACTTACCAAACTACTCTAGATGTAGTACTTTGAATGGTGCCTGTCCACTCTCTGCTCCTGGTCTACAGCACAACAAGGACAGAAATTGGGAGTCAAGGTTCAAAAACCATCATTGCAATTCGTCGGAATAATCTGATGGCTGTCAAATCTGAAAATAAACTACTGAAATTATACTTTGTATGTCTTCTTTCTTATTTCACTTTTAGTAATTTATTTTACCATAACATAAAAATATAAATGTCATACATTAAAAATTAGAGATGAAAAAAAGTTTCTCCTTCATCCCAGAGAGTTCAAGGGGTGTGGAACATTGTCTCTTGTTCACCTACATCACCACCTCTGGCTTACTGCACACCGCTAGTGCCGAGCCAGGGAGCTTTCCCAGGATTTGGAGAGGACTCTCTTTTCCTGTCCCTTGCAAGATCATTCCACTTCAGGCAGCCCCTGAGACCCCTGCCTCCAGGAATCAGACCTCAGAGACTGTACAGGGGTGACCCAGGTCTTTTCCAGGGCTTGGGGGAGAGTGAGGGTGAAGCACAGGCCAGATTTCTCAAAAACAGGGAAAAGGAAGCCTGCAACCCCACTCCCAAGCATGAGAGCCCCTTTGCCTGGGCATCTGGAGCCTGGATTTGGCAGCTGGGAATTGATGGACCGTGCTCTGAGCTCCAGCCAACAGAGTCGCTCAAGGAGGATTTGAAAGTGTGGGGAATATCTGGCACGTCGGAAAGGAGGCCAGCACACAGCAGGAAGGAGGTGCTGGCCTGCAGCTGATAAAGATCCAGACCTACAACCTAGTGTCACAGAGCAAAAAGCGGAGCATCTATCTGGATACATTGGAGCGCTGAGAAGCTCTGCCCAGCACCCTTTGATGTTGCTGCTTCCTCCAGCCCCTCCACCACACTCCCCTCAGGCAGACCCCAGGGGCTCCCTGCCCTACTCCAGGCCCGACAGGAAGCGCTGGGCTGTGATTGCAGAAGCTGGAATTGCTCACCCACTCTGTATTTACATCTGGAGGGCAGAACCCTTAAGTAGAACCCTTAAGTCATGAATTGCACTTGAGGGCTGCCCAGCAAGGACAGCCCTGACTTGGGCCCATCCTGACAAGCAGCTCCAAGACACTTGTACTCAGATAACGCAACCTCAGCTCGAACACCTCTGCCACAAACAGTGTGTTTACCAGGAATGAAAAGGACCCAGCTGCATTTTTTTTTCAGTCACAAAAGCACATCAGTTTGGGGAAATGAAAAGTCCACATGCTGGGGGCCTGATTAAGGAGTGGAGGAAGAGGGTTAGAAATATTGGCCTTTTTAATTTCCAAACTTAAGCAAATTCACTCAGGACATGAGTCATTCTTGGAGCATGACAGGGCCTGTGGTGAGCATCATTTTTGTTTTAAAGGAGAAATGTATTTCTTATCTTTTAAAAAACACAATTTTTGCATCTTAAGCTCGTGCTTGAAACATGTTTGAGGCAAAAAAATGCAACTCATTGTGATTTTGATTTGCATTTCTCTAACGACCAGTAATGATGAGCTTTTTTGCATATGTTTGTTGGCCACATAAATGTCCTCTTTTGAGAAGTATCTGTTCATATACTTCGCCCAATTTTTGATGGGGTTGTTTGTTTTTTTCTTGTAAATTTGTTTAAATTATTTGTAGATTCTGGATATTAGCCCTTTGTCAGGTGGATAGATTGCAAAAATTTTCTCCCATTCTGTAGGTTGCCTGTTCACTCTGATAGTTTCTTTTGCTGTGCAGAAGCTCTTTAGTTTAATAAGATCCCATTTGTCAATTTTGGCATTTGTTGCCATTGCTTTTGGTGTTTTAGTATTGAAGCCTTTGCCCATGCCTACATCCTGAATGGTATTGCCTAGGTTTTCTTCTAAAATTTTTATGGTTTTTGGTCTTACATTTAAGTCTTTAATCCATCTTGAGTTAATTTTTATAGAAGGTGTAAGGAAGCAATTCAGTTTCAGTTTTCTGCATATGGCTAGCCAGTTTTCCCAATATCATTTTTAAATAGGGAATCCTTTCCCCATTGCTTGTTTTTGTCAGGTTTGTCAAAGAGTAGATGGTTGTAGATGTGTGGTGTTATTTCTGAGGCCTCTGTTCTGTTCCATTGGTCTCACATATCTGTTTTGGTACCAGTATCATGCTGTTTTGGTTACTGTAGCCTTGTAGTATAGTTTGAAGTCACATAGCATGATGCCTCCAGCTTTGTTCTTTTGGTTTAGGATTATCTTGGCTATACATGCTCTTTTATTATTCAGCTGGGTTTGTTGTTGTTGTTGTTGTTTTATTCTAAATTAGTCATTAAACCATTTCCCATCACAACAGGAGTGTGTGTTTCCTTGGGTCCTGCTTCTTGCAGAACAGATGCCTTAAGACAGGTGCAAGTGGGGTCAACAAGATGCATGTGTGCCCTGCTCCGGGCCACCTGCAAGGCACCCAGCTGCTCCTGGGCTGCTTCACATTTCTAGTCACCTTCCTGAAGGCAACTGCCTGACTTGTTTGAGACCTTAATTTGGATTCTGAGCATTTGCCCAACAACTTTTTGAAGAACCCAGTGATTTGGGAAGACACTAAACTCTTTTCTGCTCCACTCTGCTGATGGTGATAAAAGGTCCTCACACAGCCTGCTGGGGTGGCACACCTCACAGTGGGTCCTGCTTGTACAGGAACTCGGTGCTCCACGTGGCTCATGGCGCCATTGTTTCCAGAGAAAAAGAGGCAGTGCGCCAAACTCTTGTTTTTCTTCTTCCAAGTCTAGCAGCAGAGTGACACCCCTGAGTGATTCCACTGCAGCACCAGTTGAGAATCATGAACCCAATGTAAGACAGTGACCTGGTCTGCAGCAGTTATTCCGAGTCCTCACACACCTAAAATTGCTGGTTGTTAAGACCCATCCAAACCTGCTAAGTCATACCCTCTGTAGGTGGAGCCCAGCACCCTGATTTTCATGTGTCCCAGTGATTCTCTTGCACGGCCAGGCTTGAGAACCTGTGTAGTCAGCCTGCGACATAGTAGACTGGCATTCTTGCAATCCAAAAGCTAAAGCCCACAAGGTACCCCAGGCCCAGGCCTGAATAGTCCCCTGCAGGTAAGTGCCCCATGGTGGTGACAAAGGCAGCTCCAGGGTCTGAGCACAACACCCCAGTCCCTTGACGGCCCCATCCTAAGGCATCACTCTGCTGTCACCACCACTCTTTGAAACATGCATAGGGTGATGGTCTCTCAGGCCATGTCTAGTGTGGCTTCTTATCTCCTTGCACAAATGCAGCATGAAATGGTGCTTCTTTTGGAGCATCAGAGCTGCTGGAGCAGAGGCCCCAAAGAGTGGGGCCTCGCTGCCCTATGGGGCCAGCTGGTCAATGACTTTGGCTGCCTGAGGTGCCAGCCTACAGACCACCACCACCTCAGGAAGCACCCGAGAGGGTCTGCAGAGAAACAGCCACTGTCCTGGCTACTCTAGCAGAGCCACCGCTTCTCCACCAGGCTGCCTATCTTGCTAAGACTTTGAACAGGGAAAAAGGGTTATGAAATAAAACAAAAGCATACATGTCTTCTTTCTGGGAAAGCTGTGTTTCGTGCTGTTTGGCACCATTCAAGAGCCAGGCTGCAGGGTTTTCTAATTGACTAATGGCTCGAGTGGAAAAGTGTGATCTGGAGCAGCCAAATCTGGGTCTGTTCAAATGGGTCCTGCTGAGCTTCCCAGGCCAAACTCTGGCAGGACCACATCCTGCTCTTGCACTTCCTGCCTACATCTGCCAGTGGCCAGCACCAGGCATAAAGAAGGCAGCCCAGGAGGTAACACTCAGGCCCTCTGGGCACTCCAGTGGCAGAAACGGGTGAAGACCTGAGGCAGGCACGCCCACACATGTCCCCTCTAGGGGCGTCCTCACGCCCTCTGACAGTGCGCACGGCACGCAGCTCTCCTATAGCACATACCTGCACCACGTGAGGTTTCCACGCTCTCAAAAGTTGTTACAACATAATGGAAAAAGTTATCACATCCTCTGGATGCCAGATAAAGTTCCTAAATCCGTAACATGTGGCACATTGGCTTGCTTTCCTATGTGCTACATCCTTGAAGGAACAGGCCTCACGGACCAACACTGAACTTCATGGGACCTACCCAGCCTGGGCCTCCACTGGGCTTCCTCCTCGACCTGTGCCCCGAGCCTACCATCAAGGTGCACCTGCCTGCAGCTTGGGTCAGCTGCAAACCTCTCCTGACCTGTTTTCTGATCTGTAAGATGAGAGATTAAACTAGACGGCATCTCAGGTTTCTGCAGATTCCAACAGCTGGTGCCTGTAGTGCTGCATAATTTTCTCCACAGTCCTGACCACATGAGGTACCACATGGAGAACACCTGGCTCCTTCATTCACAAGCTTTCACTACCCTTGGCCAACAGCAGTGCCAGCGGTAGTTCCTACACATGATGTCCAGTCTCACTGCAACCTTCCCGTGCCCCAGCTGCATGCTCCCAGCAGTGGCTGCCCAGAGCTGGAGTGCTGGAAGTGGACACTCACCACAGCGAGGGCTGCGGTGGCCACTCTGCCTCCACATCCTCCAGACTTGCTTCGTAACACAGGAAGCACCTTGCATGGCTTAGGAATCAATTCTGGAAGTCTATCTTCCTGTGCTACAGACATTGGCACGTGTCCACTGTGTGTGGCCAACCACTGGATGATTTGCTCTGCCAAGGAACAGGGGACAAAACCTTGTTGGGGTTTGCAGAGGGCTCCTTGGGACCCTCTCCCCTAAGTATACAGATTTCAAGGACAGCATGGGCCAAAATTTATAGTGTTGGCCCCAGGTCCTACGAGATCAAAATCTTACCAAGTTATGGTCCCTCTTTAAGAAAAAGAGTACACAATTACAAATATAAAATTACATAAGAAATCAACATTTTGCCAGAATGAAAAAAGAAATTGCAACACATTGAGTGAGCTTTGGGGATTCAGACCCTTTTTTCTGAAATCTCTTTATTTTACCAGAAATATTTGCACTGAAAAGCTTGCTGACAGCAACCTGGCTTCCTCTCCTCACCGGGAACTCTCTGTACCTCCCCGCGTCTCCCACCAAGCCCGTGCAAGGGAGGGCCCTGAAGCTTGAGAAGTATTCACTGCACAGTAAACCTGCCTCTGCTCCTTGCCAGGGCTGAGAAAGACACCTTCACCCTGCACTTCTGCTGGGCTCTTTTTGCACAACCCTGGCCCTTCCCCCAGAGCCTGCCTTTGCCTCTGTGAAATCTAACACTGTTGCACAGTGTTTGCAGATTCCTAGTGATTTTTCAATCCACAAGAAAAACAGGGAACTAGAGCATGTAAATATCAGGGTCCCACAGCTCCATGTATGGCATTCAATGTCAGCCTGAAACAAACACGGAACGGAAGCCGGCCATGAAGACAGTTCTCATGGTCCACTGCATTCCTCCGGTCTGTCCACATGGGTCCCTCCCAACCATGACTGCAGGAGTTCCCACCCTTTAGCTGCCTGCCCGAGGCACCCCTGACTCACAGCCACTACTGCCCTGGAAATGCAGAGACACTGGCTCCTACCCATTGTTTTCGCCTCCAAAGGATGTTACAATGCGATACAGCTTTAAGTTTTCAACTCTGTCATATTTTCTAAACTCTGATCTCTTCCATTTACTTTAGGGGATGTGGCATTCCCCTCTGCTGGAGTGAAAGCTAAACAATGTGGTTTGGATTTAGTGTTCTCATGCATCACCATGAAAATGTTTGTCTCAGCAATCGTGTCGTTACCATTACTGGTAACAGCTGCTCTGCCCCCTCCATCAGTGAGCGCCGATCCACCACTGTACAGCTTACAAGTGGAAAGGGTGCTCTGTGCCACTGAGAAGAGACCAGCAACAGGGTATCCCAAGATCTGGGGTGATCCACTTTCAAGTGATCCAGGGACCCAGCTGAAGAAAAACTCGTGCCGAGCCACTCACAGGGCTGACTTGCCAGTGGGGCCAAAGATTGGAATGGAATCCTGAAGGAGTAGGATGGGGCAGTGCTTCACCAGGACACTGCAGGGACTCTGCAAGCATGAGGGAAGTGGTGTGCTGTCTTCGCACAAGGACCACATCCTCAGCAGGGAAGAATTAATTGCCTGCCCAAGAGCAGCTCATGATGCACCCATGGTTTCTGGTCACGGGCAGGAGAACAACCTGCCCAGTGCATCACTTGTTCTCATGGAAACGGTTTCCAGCTGCCTGCCCTCTCGGTGCTCTCCACCCTGCTCCTATCAGCATTGGCTATAGCCAAAGCCTTGCACAGCATGCCAGGCCCTGTCCCAGCGCCTTCCCAGGGGACCCCAGCATGTCACCCACCACCCAAGGAGCTGCACCAGCCCGGGTCACGAGACCTGGCCCACCTCTCTTTTCTTTGCTTTTTTTTAAAAGAAAAAAATAGAAACCAATGTATGTGTCAATTAACAAGAGGCTGGTTACCTAAGTTATGGTTCACATGTACAGTGGAATTCTATCAGCCATTCAAAATAAGGATGCAGAGTTAGTTTTGTTGGCATGAATACAAGTCTATATCGTTGCATGAAGACTTAGGTAACAGGACCACATATAAACCATCATCCTACTTATGTAAAATGATAAATATTTATCTAGCTATATTTGCATATTTACATACACACAAGAAGATTCTAGAGTAGTGTAAAACCAACAAATTAACAGAATCATTACTTCTGAATGCTGGGATCTTGTCTAACTTTCATTTCTTTATTTGGTCTTCTTTCTAGGGAGATAGGCATAAAAATGTATATAATGCACATAACAACGTACAAAATTTACAATGAGCAGCATTTTTAAAACCAGCAATGTTTTTTCAAAAGGAATGAAGCAAGTACCGACCAAGGCGGTAGGGGAGTGAGGAGAGGCCAGAGTGGCTCAGAGGCAGTGCCCGGGGCAGGTCCAGCTTGGTGAGGACAACACCCAGAAAGCATGGGGGCCAGGCCACGCAGAGAGGGCCTGCCTCCTGCCAGGCACTGCTTCTCCAGGCAAACGGCAAGGAGCAAAGAAATGCTATTCTTTTTGCCATTTTCTTTCTCAATAAATAAAAGAAAATGTTCAAGAACATTTTCTAGAACAAGTGTTCTAGACATCAAGAAATGTTTAGATTCTTGATCCTAAAGGATTAAACAGAGATCAAGGGCAAGGAGCAGTTCAGTAAAAATGGGCGTCAACTGTCATGAATATGGGGCATGAACTCAAGAGCCCAAAGACCTGGATTTAGCCGCTGTGAGACCTGGGAATGGCAAAAACACTGGGACTCCCAGACCTCGGTCTTCACATCCATCCAATAGATGCATTCATGCAGTCTTGCCTGGCAAACTATGAGATCAGACAAGATCATCATCTAAAACGATATTAACGATCATCTAAATGTTTGTATTAAGAGAAAAACCCATTATAGCTATGTTTTGTATTTTTCAGAGCCTCAAAAATAATTCACCAGCCTCACATAGCCATGCCCACCTGCATTTCTCTGTAACCCCGGGCCACCCTCCTGTCTGTCTCTGCACACCTTCACACCCATGCGCAGAGTGTACATGGCGCTATTTCTTCCTTCCTCCCTAGGCAGAGGCCTCCCGTGTGGCCCACCGAGGTCCAGTGAAGGTTCCTGTCTCCAGCGCTTAACAGAATAGTCTCCCTGGCTTGTTCAAGCCCCACTTGGATAGCACTTCCTAAATAAGCTTCCTCATTTAACATGAGAATGTTAAATGTTAATTCCACATCCCGCTAGAATACATCACAATATCTTCTCCCTTTCTTCCTTACTAACAGAAACAACCTGAGCGCTGAGACAGCCATGACCCGGCCAATGAGATGAAGTAGAATCTATTTGGTAGTGCCTCCAAGTCACTGTTTTCTTAATAAAAAGGAAGCCTCAGCATGTGGACACCTTTGGCCCTTTGCTCTTGCTCTTTCTTCCTGCCTGAAATGCAGAAGTGATGTCTGGCTATGAAGCAAGCATCTTTGGGACCAGAGGGACAAAAGCTACCCACTTAGGAGGGTAGAGCAGGAAGCTGGAAGAAGCAAAGGACCCTGAGGCAAATGCGCCAGCCCCAGGCTGCCTCCCTCTGGCTGTTCTGAGAAAGAAAAAAAAAAAAAAAAAAAAAGATGCTAATCCAACATGATGGATTTAATTTCTATTCATCACTTCAGTCAAATACAATTCCAACTGATTGAGATAACTTGCCCTGTTTTGACACCTCATTAGTCAGACCCTGAAACCTACTTTAGTTCTTGAGGCTCAATCATAAGTGTCAAGTGCTCAAGTTAAAATTTCACAAGCTGTATTCACAGTTGGTCTCCGGGGATTCTATAATCATGATAGGAGACCAGCAATCTCTGCAACATGGTCCTTCTGCTTAGGAATACTCTTCATTCATTCCCAGGGGTCTCCAATAAGCCCAGGTACCAGCTCAGCTTGCTTGGAAAGGCTGCCCCTAAACACCCAGGGTGAATCTCATGTGAAAACCAAGTTACTTAACTCACCCAGTGCTTACTGCACACCCATCACCTTGCCAGAAAGACCACATGCTTTGGTGAGATCAACAGTAGACTTTGAAGTGCACGGCCTGGATATCCATGAGTGGGTGTCTGAAGCAGGTCGAGCCAAGCCGGCTTTGAACCCAGGGACCATGGCACCTGCCAACCAAGTCCAGTCCATTAGTTCCAAGCTGAAGTTTACTCAGAAGGTGCCCTCGTGGCCACATGTGTTTGTGGGAACATGTTACTAGGAAAGCTCTGCACACTTGTGGACACACAGTTGTACACATATGTGCACACAAGTGTGTGTTATCCGTATTTCCCCTCACAAAAGCAGACTAAAAAGGCAAGCAACAAAAGAAAACTCATGAAGGCAGAGTAAAAGCTGCTCAGAAGGCACTGAGTTCAAATGTGTGGCTCATGGCTCCCCTGACTGCTCCAGGCCCTGGGCTTGTGGTTTGTCACCTCCCATGACCATTAATATGCTGGTATCAGCCCAGCATAGTGTCCCCCTGAAACCAAGCTGGGGTGGCCAGGAAGAAGGAGTTCAGAAAGGCCAAAGGATGGATGCTGAGTCTCGCAGGCCTGCTCTGTATACATCGAGAATATGCAGAAGGGGCTGGGGATCTGCAGAGTGGACAGTGATCAAGCAGTCCTAACAGAACCACCTGCCGCAGCCGCACCCCCGTGACCATGTCTCACTGCTTCTCACCAAGGGGAGTCAGACAACAGGCGGGTGACCAAAACTCCCTAAATAAGAGGCCTGGGTGCCTCGGGCTGGCTCCCACCATCCTGCCTTCTGAAGCCCAAGTGGCCGGAGCTGTGCCACGGAGGCCAGGGACAAAAACAAGACCAGTAAGCCTGAAAGCAGCCATGAGTTTCCAGCCATGGGGAAGTCAGGCAGGACACAGGGGTGGCTGGTGTGTTCCATGCTGTCAGTCGGAGTTGGTGGCACAGCCTGTCCAGCACCCTGCAGTGGCTCCAGCTCTCCTCCTCCTGTTGTCTGTAGGGGCTGGCATGCTCCCAGTGGCTCCCTCCCAGCGTGTCTGAGGGCTGGGTCAGGACACATGCACCAGCTGGGGACCTGCAGCCAGGTACCCTCCCTGTGGCCCCTGCACAGGGCCAGCTGAGGCTTCCTCGGACTGTGGGTATCTTAGCTTCCATGGCAGTGTTCCCTTTTTTTATTCTTTCTTTCTTTTTGAGATAGAGTCTCCTTCTGTCGCCCAGGCTCATTGTAGCCTCTGCCTCCCAGGTCAAAGTGATTCTCCCGCCTCGGTCTCCTGAGTACCTGGGATTACAGGTGCATGCCATCAGGCCCAATTAATTTTTTTCTATTTTTAGTACAGACGGGGTTTCGCCATGTTGGCCAGACTGATCTCAAACTCCCAACCTCAGGTGATCCACTCGCCTCAGCCTCTCAAAGTGCTGGGATTACAGGCGTAAGCCACCGCGCCTGGCCCCATGGCAGTATTCTGAGAGAAGAGGATGCTGTCCTCCTTAAAGGCTGGGTTCAGAGCTTGCCAGTTCCCCTTCTGTCCATGCTAGGAGTCAAAGGAGTCACACAGGTCAGCCCAAATTCCAAGGGGTGGAGAAGGGACCCTTTGGGAAGGGAAAGAGCACCGGGGGAAGGCACTTAAGGCGCCGTCCTGAGACAAGCTGCTGCACGTGGAGGCCCAGGCTCCAGCAGCCTGAGCCACCAGGTGGCCTTTAGATGACTCGGCTGCGTGACTCTGATGTTCAGAGCTCATCTTGCCAGCAACCCTTGAAGACTCAAATTGGTGAATCACTGTTTTTCTCTAATTCCAAACAGTCGCTGATGTTTTCTAACCCATAGACAGTTGAAGCAAACCATATTAATTACGGTGCTTTTGCAGATGTGAGCAACTTAACATTTAAAGAAATCACAAGCTGCTGGCTCAGCAGTGTTTTCGGCTCTGGAACAAGCTACTTCATTGTCGCTTTCCTTGCTATCAGCTGATCCCTAAGTCAGATTCTCTGTGCTGACTTCCACATCAGGCAAAATACCAGTTTTATTTATGCAGCTTGTTAATCGATAAGACATCAGCAGTCAATCGATAAGCATTCCCTCCTATGTTCTCATTTAATCATCATAGCATCCTTTAATGGCAGCGTCACTATCTCTGTTTTACAGATGATGAAGCAGAAGCTCATGGCAGTAGAGACACTTGCCCAAAGTTCTACAGCTCCTCCATGTGAGAGCCAGGGTTCAGGTCCACATGTCTGACCCCTTCGTGGGCGGCTCCCAGTGCTTAGGGTAGGACAGCCCTCTTTGTGTCCACAGCGGCACTAGGAAAGCCAATGTAGACAGTGCCTACCCCTGGATGTCGGTGTATCACCATCGCTGGCTCATGGCCACAGCTGCAACCTCCAACAAACTCCACAGCCTTCTCTGGGTCTCTGTCCACCTGACCTGGCAGTGGGAGACTGAAGCCAAGCTCTTTGGCAGCAAAACACGGTTTGGTTGAAGATTGGTGCGCAGTGTGCATCATGTAGGTCATGAGGCTTTTATACCAGGTAATTTTCAAAAAGACAGTTTCATTTTTAGACAAACTCGTTGAACCTTCTGGGGCCTCTACCAGAGGCAACATACAAGCCCAAACTAATACCAAAGGTGAGAAATGTTTTCCCTGTGGGTGGGCTCCCCAACGATTTAAGGCATTTTCATCAGTGTCAACAATTACACATAGAAGTCATGTAACACACATCCCAAACACACTCTGTACTCAGGGGTGCTCCGTCCTCAGGGGTATGTCCACCACCCTTGCACCTGCATCGCTGCAGCCCTGCCCCCTCAGGGAGGGGCCTCCTGCTGATGAAAGTGCTCAACAATCCCTCGCACAGGGATCGGCACGGGCTCCAGGACTCATCCCCAGCGGCACAGTGGGAATCCGTGCACTGGTTGGTGGGCACCCACACACCACGAGGCTCCTGGGGCACAGGACACCCCAGGTTTAACCCCAGAGACACACAGCCGGGAGCCGAAGGCCATTCAGCAACATGAAAAAGTGCAAACTCTCCGAACTGGCATGTGACAAGGTTATAAAGTGTCAGTAAATTACTTCAAGCTAAAAACCAAACAGTTTTCTTGGTAAATTTTTTAAAACATTGACTAACAAAATTCCTTATCAGCCTCTGTGTATGTGGATATGTGGTATGTTCTCTCACAAACTTAGGCTAACAAGATACAAGAGAAATTCCACCAGGTGTGTGGCTCAGCCTCCCTACGTGGGTGTCACAAGAGCCGGTAGTCAGCCCTCCTGTACTCCCCTCTTCCCAGCCGCCTTCCTGCAGATTGGTCTGGGTTGCACATTCACTTTCACAGGGGAAAAGCCAAACACAAAATGATTCTCAAACACAAAAATCTCCCAGGAAGGTTGAAAGATTACCTATTTGGGTGATGGGTATGCTAAAACAGCACAGAAATATGGCCACCACTCCGAAATATGGCCACGTGACGAAACTGCACTTGTACCCCTTCCATCTATAAAAATAAAAATCAACAAATCTCCCACTTTCTACTGCTCTCAACCCCTTCACCTTCAAGGAATAGGGAAGTTATTCGATTTTTTCATATTATTTTACGGGAATCTGTAATTTCACTTACATATATCTTTAAAACATTTAAATTTCTTATTGGCTTTAAACAAATCACGTTTAATCATTTGAAATTCATTAGGTAAAACTCCTGGAGCACAGCTGTCATGCCTATTTCTAAATGATGGGATTTAGGGTGGACTCAGAGGGCTCCCCCAGGCATGCAGACACTACCCGGCCAGCCTCGGGCAGGAAGGCACCTCTTACACAACAAAAATGCAGCTTCCACCCAGGATCTCGTCCAAACCACTGCCCAGACTTAGCCTAACTCACGGTCCACGCAGACACTGAGATCACGCTGTTTTGTGCCTGCTCCAAGAACTTCATCTCCATTTCAACAAAATTTGAGAATTCCACTTCCCCAGATGGGAGTGGGTGGCTTCACTGTCAACTGCAACCTCGCTGAATCATCTTTGTCACCTCCACCAGTCCTTCTGAGTTTGTGGGTTTTAAACCAGATTCTTAACACACGCCTCTGAAGCCTAAAGCAACGCTTCCGAGGCAAGGAAGAAGCAGTGACCAAAGATGGAAATTGAGGAAGGCTTGGAGACCGAGTCAGAAGGCCTCACTTTACAGAAGGGAAGCCGCTTAGCCCCTGTAAAGTTGTGCACAAATCACACAGCCAATCCTCATTTCCAGCTCCAAGATCTCTCTCCCATGCTACAATGTTGGGTTGACACCTCATGATACATGCTGTCACTTCTTCGACACAAGTTCAAAGGAAGCCCCGTGTCCGTGGCAAGATTGACTACTCCTGCTTCAGATGTGTCAACTAAAAATAGAGTACCCAGGTCTTAATTATTTACTTTCCATTTTGCTAAAAATTCTCATCATGGAGTCAGAAAAAAATATCACATAAGACACCATAGGAGGCAAAGCCCATGTGCGCATCACCTGTGGGCAACTGCACAACTGCTGATTGGAAGCCCAGAATGAGATGAAAATCAGAAACCTACAAAACTTTCAAAACAAAAAATGCAACTCAGCGTTAACATTTAACTCTTACTGCAGCAACTTTTGAGAGTGTTTTACCAGAAGATGTTTGTGTCCACAGCTGCTATTTGTCCACCTGACTGCAAGGCCCTGTGACAGCCTTTCCTCCCCTGTCACCATCTGGTCCCGTGGGTAGAATGCATTCAGGGTGCCTGGCTCTCTGTGAAGGCCAAGAGCTTAAACAGACCCTGCAATGACAAACGTGAGGTTGTCACAGGTCACATTTTTCAAATTCTAAAAGCCTCAGGCCCATATGAGTGGGGAAGCTGGGACTGGATACCCCCTGTTCTCCAATGCCATCCCGCACTGGGGCTTCTGGAGTGCGCATCCCTGCTCTGCCCCTCACACAAGCCCTCTCCAGGGAAGCTTCCTTGGCTTTCTTTTCCCCCATCTGCTGGCTTGCTGTGAGCCTGTCCCACACCCCCTGACTGGAATGGAACTCCATGGGGACAGAGCTTCCTGGGTTTCCCTCACTGCTGTCCCCAGAGTCTGAGCAATCTCTGGCATGGTGCTCAACAAATATCTGTTGAATAAATGAATGAAGCGAGGTCTTCCATGAAAATAATAAGAATCGTGGCACTTTTGCCAGGGTCTCCAGGCATGTTTAGATATATGTGAGCAAATCAGACAAATTATTTTATGATTACAATAACTAAAATGTCAGTGTGCTCACCTGTGCCAGGTTCAGCTCCCAGTGCTGCACAAGTGTGATTTCACTGAATTGCCACAGCAATACTGTGAGATGAGCACCAGTGTTAATTTCCCTCTGCAAAGAAAAACCGCCCAGGGAAACCCAGCCAATGATTTCAAACCTAGGCAGTGCTGCCAAACCCCCCAGTACAGGAAACATGGGCTATGGAGTGGCCTCGTGCAGTAGGTTCTCGGCGACGTTGCTGGGGGGTTGGGAACCTTTCCTGTTGCGCTTTTTCTGAAGTTCCTAGCGCAAGGTGCTGCCACAGGTGTTGCGGGCTTGGCAAGTGTGGGTGTTGCCCCTTGGGTGCAGTTCGGGCGCAGTACTGGGCCAGGCCAACTGTGTGCCTGCAGGCGGTGGAGCTCGGGCTCCCATTCCGGACGCCCTTCCCCTACGCCTAATGCCCTAGGGGAGGAAGATGGGTGCGGGTGCTCTCAGACCCTCGGAGAGAAGACAGGCCGCTCCCACCCAGAAGCAGGGTCGGCACAGCCCCTGCCCTGCCCAGCCCCCTGTCCACCGCGCCTGCCTTGCCTGTTTACCCGTTTCCCTGCCCGAAAGCCTCCAGCCAACAAGAGCGTAGGTAAGAGCTCGCGGCACAAAAGGGATAAAAGTTGCAATGGTTTAGCTGAAGCAGGAATGGAAACAAAGAGCAGCACCCCCCTGCCCTTCTCTCTACTTCCCATGGCAGCCCCCCTCGCCTCTTCCAAGGGCGGGCTGAACACGGTGGCCCCACCACCCAATGAACACCACACACAGGGGGCGCTCGGGAACTGTCAGATTCCCAGGTCACAGCCCTATTTACCGTTGGCCGGGCTCTGGGCGGTGGCTTCACACACTTCTGGATGTGGGTCCAGAACCGGAGAGTTCACGCCAATTGGTGCCTGGGCTCTTGTGCAGTCCGCCCAGCTCAACTACTCTGTAAGTACTTCAGTTTAGTTTCACTAAAAGAGTGTTTGAGACGCATAAAAGGGCCTCTTCACCCAGTTTAAGAAAGAAAATTTTTACACATACGGCAGAAGTCCATGCGCGCTCCTCCAGGATCCTCTCCTGAGGTCCCCTCTCCTGCTTCAGGCGTTGACCATTCCCAAGCACGTTCTTTCACTTCGTGTGTGATGTGTAGACAGACAGACTGTTGGGTGGATGCAGAGATGACAGACAGATTAGATAAATAATAGAGAGAGAGAGAGAGAGAGAGAGAGAGAGATGAATGGATATCACAGATAATAGAAAGGTAGAAAGAGTTGGTATATAGAATATGAATATATATATGCCCCAAGGACATTTATATCACTGTTTAATATGCTTGAAACTTATATAAATCACATTGTGCTGTAAATACCCTGCACGTTTCTATTTGTGTCCAACATGTTTTTGAAAAATTTTCCATGTTATTGTGCACTCTTACTTTATTCATTTTCTCCACTCTATTTCATTCAATGGTCTGAATATATGAAGATTTATTTTAAAATAAATAAAATATATATCTTTCACAGTCTTTCCTTTTTGTATCTTAAAAATATTACCCTACCCAGAAGTCATAAAGCTGTTTTCCCATATCATCTTCTAAAATTTTTAAATGAGTTTTTGAGACTGGTGTGGAGTAGGAATTTAAATTTTTCATTTTTATAACCAATTGTTCCAGTGCCACTCCTGATTTATAATGTCCCCTATTTCATATATCAAGTAGTCTTATTTTTATCCATCTCTTTCTAGACTCGCTAGTCTTAGCCATCAGTCTGGTTGTTGATATCTATCTATAGTGCTAATTATTAAAGCCCTATTACAAATCTTAATATCTGATAGATGAGTCCCTCCATTTTGCTCTGTTTTTTAAAAAATTATCTTGGCTATTGTATTAGTAAGCTACTGCTTCATAACAAACCATTTCAAAACTTAGTTAAGGTCTTAGGTATTTATTTTCTTCTCCAAGCCTGAGGTCAGCTGTTTGGGCTGAGCTCAGCTGGATGGTTCTTCTGATCTACCCTGAGCTGGCTCACACATCTGCAGCTAGCTGGCCCTAGGGCAAAGAGGAGAATTAGACTGTCTTTCATTGCGCATCTGGCTTAGCCACAGCAAAGGCAAGTAGCGAGAGACTGAACAAAACACACAAAGCCTCTTGAGCCACTCCCTACTGACCAAGGCACGTCATGAGGCCAGCCCATACCCCAAGGATAGGGAAGGGGCTTCCTTGGTGCAGGGAGTGGCCAGCTCACATTGTCAAGGGCACAGAGGCAAGGAGCATGAAGACTGAGCTCATGTGGGAAACCAACCTTTACTACTCCATGTAAATTTTAGAAGCAGACTTTTAAGATCACAAAAATAACCTCTGTTGGAATTTGTTGCCAGATGGTTAAATATTTTTGTAATTTTTCACAAAGTGCCTTTTAAAAATTCGTTCTTAAGTGTTTATAACTGAGGTATGGAAGTATAATGGAGTACTGTACTTGATCTGACCTTCATTAACCTTGCTTAGCTATTATTACTTCTAATAATTTACCCACAGATTTTCTTAGACTTCTTGTAGGACTTTTCTTGTAGGAAAGTACTTCCATTTAATGGCACTCTTGGGAGGATGCCTTTAAAATTGCATGCTCACATCAGAGCTGCTGCAAAATGACTGGTTTTATTGGGACCTTTTGCTTGCTTAAAGACACTTAGTAACCATCTTCAGCTCACGTGGTGATTCTGCCTCGAGCAGTAAGAGGAGGCAGTGGTCAGGATGAAAGACTACACTGCAGGCAATTTTCAATTTGGGGGGAAAAATAGGTACAGATAATTCAGGAAAAACGGTGACCATAAAATACTTTACATTCAGCATAGAACTTAATCCCACACATGTAGGGAAAGGGCCTCTTCTTGGTATGAGGAGTGGTAGCTCACAGCTCTGCAGATCTTGTAAGTGGGCAAGACTTGACTTGAGTCCCCACCTGCCTGGCTTTCCCCTGGCACGTTCTCTCCCCATGATTTCTTCTTCAGGCAGCTGCCATTGCCACGCCTCTCCATGCCCAACCCTGCACCTGCTCCAGGCTGCCCTAATCTTCAGTACTCTCCCTCACAATCCACCATTGATGAAAATGACCCAGGTCTCTGCACCTGTCCTCTGTGGTACTTAGTGAACTTTAGTGATGCACATCACACTGATGCAGTTTGACAGTGCTCCTTCAAAGATATTGCACTCATGATGGTTGAAACAGTTTGTAAGTTTATCCCCTCCAAATCTCATGTTGACATTAGATCCCCAATATTGGAGGTGGGCCTAATGGGAGGTGTTTGGGTCATGGGGGTAAATCCCTCATGAATGGTTTGGTACCATCCTGTCACGTGGTAATGAGTGAGTTCTCACTCTGTGAGTTCACAGGAGAGTTGCTTGTTTAAAAGAGCCTGACACTTCCTCCCCTCTCTCTGGCTCCCTTTTGACACACCTGCTCCCCTCCCCCTTCCACCATGATTGAAAGCTTCCATGGCCGAGCACAGTGGCTCATGCCTGTAATCCCAGCACTTTTGGAGGCCGAGGTGGATGGATCACAAGGTCAGGAGATCAAGACCATCCCAGCTAACAAGGTGAAACCCCGTCTCTACTAAAAATAGAAAAATTAGCGGGGCATCGTGGCAGGTACTTGTAATCCCAGCTACTTGGAGGCTGAGGCAGGAGAAGTGCTTGAACCCAGGAGGCGGAGGTTGCAGTGAGCCAAGATTGCGCCACTGCACTCCAGCCTGGGCAACAGAGCAAGACTCCATCTCAAAAAAACAAAAGAAAGCTTCCTGAGTTCCCTTGCTAGGAGCAGATCGCAATGATTCTTGTACAGGCTGCAGAACTGTGAGCCAAATAAACTTATTTTCTTTGTAAATTGCTCAGCCTCAGATATTCCTGTATAGCAATTTCTTTGTAAATTACTCAGCCTCAGATATTCCTTTATAGCAATTCCTTTATAGCAATGGACTAACACAAATGGCTTCCTCACTCCTTAGAACATTGCTATGCTTAGGAGTGAGTTAAGACAGATGTCAGGAAGGAGGATTTGCATTTTAAAATCTCCCTAGGTTGTTCTATCATAGTAACTCTCTCTATGGATCCCAGTTTGGGAATTATGGATGTAGATTGGTTTCCCAAAGTCCTGCAGAACACTTGTACCACAATATTTCATTAAAATGAAGTTTCTTTTTTTTTTTTTTTTTTTTTTGAGACGGAGTCTCGCTCTGTCGCCCAGGCTGGAGTGCAGTGGCCGGATCTCAGCTCACTGCAAGCTCCGCCTCCCGGGTTTGCGCCATTCTCCTGCCTCAGCCTCCCGAGTAGCTGGGACTACAGGCGCCCGCCACCAGAGTTTGGAGTGATGAATAGTATATGCCCTGCCTTTTTTTTTTTTTTTTTTTTTTTTTTGGCGGGGGAGGGTTTTTTGTTTTGTTTTACGATGGAGTTTTGCTCCTGTTGCCCAGGCTAGAGTTCAATGGTGCAATCTCAGCCCAGCTCACTGCAACCTCTGTCTTTGTTCAAGTGATTCTCCTGCCTCAGCTTCCTGAGTAGCTGGGATTACAGACATGTGCCACCATGCCTGGCTAATTTTTATTTTTAGTAGAGACAGGGTTTCTCCATGTTGGTCAGGCTGGTCTCGAACTCCTGACCTCAGGTGATCCACCTGCCTTGGCCTCCCAAAGTGCTGCGATTACAGGCCTGAGCCACCGCAACTGGCTGTCTATGCCCTTCTTGAAGATCACAGCAATTTATATACCAAAGCTCTGACATAGCCTTCAGTGAGGAAACCTGCTTAACCTTCTACCTGGAGTACTTTTTCCCTCTAATTAACACCTGGTGACTTCTCACTGTCTCGAGTCCCACAGGAACTCGAGACTTGCAAGACCCTTAGGTCACCTTAGACTAAGCTCTTTGACATTATTCTTGACAGTTGACCAACTGTCTTCTACTGGAATGGGGACCTGTCTGCCTACCCTTGTATTTCTCAAAAGTTCCAATTTTTAGAAAGTTCTTCTTTGTGTTGAAGTAAAATCAGACTCATGTAACTTCCATCCATTAATATAACAGCTGTTAGGCAGGGATCTACACCTGACATGGCGGCGCCACTCGGCATAGCAGACCCTTTGTTTGAGCAGGCCCTTTGTTCGAGACTTCCCTTCCTCTTTGAACACACCTTCAGACTTACATACATCAGAGGTTCCGGCTGGGCAACCACACTCCTCCATGACCTGCAGCTCACCTGCATTCCACGAGTTCGTAAACAGCAGTTTCGGTTAACAGTTTCCAAAGACCCCTTCCTCGTGACCCTTACTCAACTCCTGCCCTAGTAGTTTCAAGGCCCCCCAGGCCCTGTTTGCACAACCAGCTTCCCTACCTCTCAGGCTATAAAAAGCCCCTACCCTCCTCCCTCAGCGCGACTTCCTCGGCCCGCACCTTTGGACCGAGGAACCTTGCCCACGAGTCCTAATAAAAGCTATTCTCACTGCCATTTGCCTTGTGTCTTCGTTCCCAGTTTGGCTCCAGCCTCAGTTTACCCTTACATTTGGTGCCGAAACCCGGGAGGAGACCCCTCCCTGGACCCCTGCTAGGTCGGGCAGGCTCTCCTCTCCCTGAGCTGGGATCCCCTCCTCAAACGTGGAGCCGTCTCACCAAATTTAAGACTCAATTCGATCACTGCTGGATAAGTTTTCCCCCTATCCTGAAGGCTCCCTCCAGGAGTCCCTGTCCGAAATGCACAGCCACGTCACGGGCTCTCTCCAGTCAACTGTGACCTCAGCACTGGGGACTAGGAAACGTCCAACCTCCCCGGAAGCCACTGTACCCCGCACTCTGTGTGGCAGTGAGAGGACGCTCCCATTGCCTCCAGACTGCCCGCCTTGAGACCATGGGAACTACCCAGTCCAAATCAAACCAAAAATCCCCTCTGGGGTATCTCTTGGCAAATCTCCAGACTTTAAGTCTCAGCCAAGACATAAAATGAAAGTGGCTCATTTTCTTCTGCACAATAGCATGGCCACAATATAAATTGGATAATCAGTCTCAGTGGCCTGCAGAAGGCACTCTAGACTTTAATATTCTCACGGATTTGACCAACTTCTGCAAGAGACTAGGTAAATGGCACATAGGGTACTATGTTCAAGCCTTTTGGGACTTGCGTTCTCGCCCAGATCTCTGCGCCCAATGCTCGTTAGCTCAGGTCCTACTCACAAAGTCTCTTCCCTCGAGCAAGGAGAGGGATGATTCCTCCTCTTTTTCTGAGCCTCCTGACACCCTATCCCGGCCACCCCTCCGGTCTCCCACGCAACATCCTCCTTACCCTGACCCACCATTATCCCCGTCCTCATCAACGCCTCCCCTCCCTTCCACCCCTCCTGTGCCCTTACCAAACCCAACAGATTCTGTCTCCCCTACCTCCACCTCCTCCCCTTCCTCACCTGTCTCAGCCCACACTCAGTCCAGGACCAACCTCCTGTGTCCCTTATGAGAGGTGGCAGGCACCAAAGGAGTAGTCCGGGTCCATGTGCTGTTTTCGCTGGCAGACCTGTCTAAGATTGAAGAGCATGTAGGCTCTTTCTCGGCCAACCCCACTCAGTATTTCAAAATGTTCAGATACCTGTGCCAGGTGTATGACCTCACCTGGCATGATCCCCATGTTGTTATGACCTCAACCCTGTCCCCTGAGGAACGGGAGCATATCCCAGCAGCAGCCAGGCAGCACGCTGACCAGGTTCATTTAACTGACCATGTCATGCCAGTTGACACTGAGGCGGTGCCCTCAGCCAAGCCCAACTAGGACTAGCAGGTTGTTCAGGCAGGCTGCTGCTGCCGAGATATGATAGTCCAGTGCCTTCTTGCTGGCATGCGGGCAGCCTCTAACAAATCAGTCAACTTTAACAAATTAAAGGAGGTAGTCCAAGGTGCAGATGAAAATCCGGCTGTTTTTCTTAACTGGCTGACTGAGGCACTTATTCAGTACACTCACCTTGACCCTGCCTCCCCTGCAGGAGGAGCCATCTTGGCTTCATATTTCATTTCTCAGTCGGCCCCTGATATCCAAAAAAAAAATTTGAAAAGGTGGAGGAAGGCCCTCAAACTCCCATCCAGGATTTAGTCAAACTGGCCTTCAAGGTCTACAACTCCAGGGAGGAAGCAGCTGAGGCCCAATGACAGGCCAGGCTAAAACAGAAGGTAACTCCAAACCCAGGCCTTGGTAGCAGCCCTGAGGCTGGCTGGCTCCAGGAGCTCCCAGAAAAGAGGTACTACCCAAACGCCACCTAGTGTCTGCTTCAAGTGCGGCAACAACAGCCACTGGGCCAGGTAGTGCCCTAACCCAAAGGAGCCAACTCGCCCCTGTCCGAACTGTCTGCAGATGGGCCACTGGAAGTCATACTGCCCCGACCTAAGGACAGTTGCTGCGCCTCCACGTGACGACCCTCCTCCAGGTATTGGAGACGCCTTCCAGCTCCTCGACACCAACGACGATTGAAGAGGCCCAGACTCGGGGACCCCTCTCACTCTCGCGGAGCCCAGGGTTATGCTCCAGGTAGCGGGTAAGTCCATATCCTTCGTTATGGACACGGAGGCTACCTACTCTGTTTTGCCTTCCTTCAGTGGCCCCAGCCACTCCTCCACTGTCATAGTCATGGGAATTGACGGCACTCCCTCCACCTCCAAGAAAATGAGCCGCTTTCATTTTATGTCTTGGCTGAGACTTAAAGTCTGGAGATTTGCCAAGAGTCACCCCAGAGGGGATTTTCGGTTTGATTTGGACTGGGTAGTTCCCATGGTCTCAAGGCGGGCAGTCTGGAGGCAATGGGAGCGTCCTCTCACTGCCACGCAGAGTGCGGGGTACGGTGGCTCCAGACTCCTCCTCTGTCTTGCCGCCTGGATGGCTCCTTCTTCTCACACTCATTTCCTATTCCTTCGTGCCCAGTCCCCTTGTTAGGATGAGATCTCCTCTCCAAGCTAGGGGCCTCAGTTCACTTCCGACCCAACCCCTCCCTACACCTCGCATTCCTCTTCCCCCTTCTCTCACCTGACAAACCCCGCCAGGCTGACCCCCCACTCCCGTTTCCAGTCCCCACCCACCCCAATCATTGCCCAGCACCACACTCTAGTCTGCATCCGGCTAAAAGACCCTTCTAAGTTTCCCTCTAGGCCCCAGTTCCCTATCTCCCTTGAACACCGACAAGGACTAAAACCCTTCATTACATGCCTGCTCCGGCAGCACATTCTAGTTCCCGTCAACTCACCATGCAATACTCCTATCCTGCCTGTATGGAAAAGCTCTGGGGCCTATCGTCTTGTGCAGGACCTACGCCTCATCAATGAGGCAGTAGTCCCTACCTTTCCAGTTGTTCCTAATCCATATACACTCCTCTCACGCATTCCCCCTGACACTACCCATTTCACTGTCCTTGACCTGAAGGATGCCTTCTTTACCATCCCTCTACACCCAGACTGCCACTTTCTGTTTGCTTTTACATTGGAAGATCCAGACACTCATATTTCTTCCCAGCTGACTTGGACTGTTTTGCCTCAAAGGTTCCGTGATAGCCCCCATTTTTTCGGACAGGCACTGGCACAGGATGTTGTCCTCTGTCCCCTGACCCACAGCACACTATTGCAGTATATCAATGACTTATTACTATGTAGTCCTTCCTAGGAGTGCTCCCTTGCAGATACTGCTACACTTTTAAATTTTCTAGGCGACCGAGGTTATCAGGTTACCCTGGCTAAGGCTCAACTTTGCAGCCCTTCTGTCACCTACCTAGGTATACTCCTCACACCCACTACAAAAAGCCTCACAGCAGATAGAATAAGCCTTATTGAAACTCTCCAGCCTCCTCAGGATGCGGAAGAGATCTTGTCCTTCCTAGGACTGGTGGGCTCAGTGAGTCTTATCCCGTGGCCCAACTCAGGATCTTTAAGGCCTACATCAAGGTCGTAAGCAGCCTCGTCAGCCTGGCTCTGACATCAGACAACAGGAGGAAGCCATCTCAGCTCTAGCCCAGGCAGCAAGCCCCAGGACAGCAGCAACCCTTTTTCCTGGCTAACCTTAGTCAGGGAAGGGGCTCAAGTGGTACACTTGGCCAAGGTACACAACATCTCTCATTGTTTCTTGTATGCAGCCTTGAATAAACCCCCACTGGTTGCAGTACCCTTACCCAGCCCTTTTAACTCCTCCAACCTAACCCCCTCCTTTCCCCTTCCTGGCCGAACACTACATCAATGAGTCAGGACTAGTAGAAACCAATCTCCTCACTCTAGAAAAGATTCAGGAAAGACTCCACCAGAAAAACCTCAGATCAAGGCCCTCACTTAGGTGGTGGCAGTCATCTGTGGCCAGTTAAGTCCTACCCTTTCTAAGTCCCTTACTAATCATTGGCTTCTTGCCACTCATAGCTCCCTGTGTCCTCCGCTTCATCCAGAACCTCGTAAAAGAAGTTTCCCGGATCACTTTCAATCAGATGCTGCTCCATCCCTACACCCGAAGTCCGACCTCCAAAAAACCCCACGACAACCCATAACAGCAGGAAGCAGCCAGATGAACACGTTGCCCCTTTTTCTTATTAGAAAGAGGTCGGAATGTTAGGCAGGGATCTACACCCGGCATGGCAGCACCACTCGGCATAGCAGGCCCTTTGTTTGAGCAGGTCCTTTGTTCAAGACTTCCCTTCCTCTTTGAACACACCTTCAGACTTACATACATCAGAGGTTCCGGCTGGGCAACCACACTCCCCCATGACCTGCAGCTCACCTGCATTCCACAAGTTCGTAAACAGCAGTTTCGGTTAACAGTTTCCAAAGACCCCTTCCTCGTGACCCTTACTCAACTCCTGCCCTAGTAGTTTCAAGACCCCCCAGGCCCTGTTTGCACAACCAGCTTCCCTACCTCTCAGGCTATAAAAAGCCCCTACCCTCCTCCCTCAGCACGACTTCCTTGGCCCGCACCCTTGGACTGAGGAACTTCACCCGTGAGTCCTAATAAAAGCTATCTCACTGCCATTTGCCTTGTGTCTTCGTTCCCGGTTCAGCTCCCGCCTCAGTTTACCCTTACAACAGCTTCTTGTTGGACAAACACAAAATAAATCTGTAATCATTCCCACATCTCAGGTTTTTGTATGTGCAAAGACAACAATCATATCATTCACTTGTTCATCCATTCATTCATTCCAATACACCCACTTTAAGCAGGCTCAGTGTTAAAGGATGGGTTTACAGCAAAGAACTAGATGAGGGCCTTTTCATGGACCAGTGGAAGATAAACAAGTGAATGAGCGTGTGAGATAAATGCTATCACTAGGATGACATCAAGTTAAGGAGGTGTATAGAAGTGTCACCTAATCCTCTCTTACCGTGTCACAGAAACCTTCCTAGAGGAATAAATAGCTAGGCTGATGGATGGTAAGAGTTAGTCAAAGAGAAGGGGATCAATTGCACAGAGGAAGCAAGTTTCCAAACATCCAGAGATGAGACAGAGCATAATGAATCTTCTCCCTTCCTCATCTAACATTCCCAGTTCCTTCAGCCATCCCCCAAATGCCACAATTTCAGTATCCCTCACCATCTTCATCCAAATTATCAGGACATTATCTCTAGTCTGATATTGTCCCTCATAAAACAGATTCGACCATAATGGTACCATTGGGCTTCTCCAAAATGGACCTCAGTGGAGCACAACCTGGCATGAACATGGCTAATCAGAACTTGGTTAGCCTGTGTTATTTAGGGATTTTTTTAGTGTTTAACACAAGACATGTTACAGAGCAAGAAGCAGAACAAGGTTCCATTCAATTTTCTAATTCCCACTGAAAGGAATGAGGCACATCCCCCATATATCTCCCAACTTCCTGAGCCCAGTACAAACACATTCCTCCATATTTCTTTCAAACTTCAGAAAAACATCACCTGGGAGATCTCCGATAAGGAATGCTAAATGTATAATGTTAACCAATTGTAATGCTGTAACCCAGAGAATTACCTTGTTCCCTGTAACTTTACATATCCTGTTTACATCGGGCTATAAAAAGCAAGCACTCACATTGTTCCGGGCCCTCTTGTATGCTGTGGAATGGAGGGACCAAGTTCGAACTTGCAGTAAAGATCCTTGCCACTTGGCTTTGACTCTGGACTCTGGTGGTCTTCTTTGGGGAACAAACAGTCTGGGCATAACATCTGGGGGCTGGTCCGGGATTCCCCAAGCCCACCAGACCCCTGGTCAACGGATCTACTAAGATCGATCTACTGATAGGTGAGCCGGCTCGTCTCCGTTTGTCTGTCTGTGTCTGTTCTGAATCTGTGACTCGCGAGGTCTGGAACTGGAGCTGGCACAGTCCTGGCAGATGCACTATAGGACAGCCAGCAGAGACCGGTGGGAGACGTCCCCTGGCTCTCCTCTGATCTAGATTGCGATCCGAGCTGCCGGAGCGCGATGGCGATCCAAGCGGCTAACTCTGACCCGGGCTTCCGGTGCACGCTTGCAATCTGAACTGCCCCGGTTTGGTGGGCAGCAGCTATCTCTGATCTGGGCTGCCCAAGCGCCATCGCGACCCAGGCAGCTAACTCTGACCCGGGCTTCCCGTGCACGCTTGCAATCTGAACTGCCCCGGTTTGGCGGGCAGCAGCTATCTCTGATCTGGGCTGCCCGAGCGCTATCATGATCCAGGCAGCTAACTCTGACCCGGGCTTCCGGTGCGTGCTTGCAATCTGAACTGCCCTGGTTTGGCGGGCAGCAGCTATCTCTGATCTGGGCTGCCCGAGCGCCATCACGACCCAGGCAGCTAACTCTGACCCGGGCTTCCGGTGCACGCTTGCAATCTGAACTGCCCCGGTTTGGCGGGCAGCAGCTATCTCTGATCTGGGCTGCCCCAGCGCAATCGCAATCCAGGCAGCTAACTCTGACCAGGGCTGCCAAAGTGTGCCTGCGACTAGATATCATTAATAAGTCAGATCAGATTTCCTTTACAGGGATTCTAACCCACATTCCTTTACAGGAAGAGACTACAAATTATTACAGGATGGGTAATACCCAGAGCACTCCTCTATCTCTCCTTACAAGTAATTTCAAAGAAGTTAGAGCAAGGGGCCATGATCTTGGTATAGAAATCAGGAAAGGAAAGCTAATTACTCTGTGTCGCTCCGAATGGTCTGCCTTTGATGTGGAGTGGCCACCCGAAGGGACCTTCCGACTTGCTGTCATCACTAGGGTAAAGTCCAAGATTTTCCTACCTGGGCATGTGGGCCACTTAGATCAAATCCCATATATCATCATATGGCAGGACCTTGTTGAGAACCCGCCTCCTTGGCTGTCCCCTTTCCAATTAGCCTCTGAACCCTGTAAGGCACTGGTTGCTCGACCACTAAAATCCAAGCAACCAACTGCCCCTCCCCATCCTGTTCTACCTGATAGCGGGTACCCACTATTCACAGAACCCCCTCCGTACCCCTCCGGGCCCCAGGCCCCAGCCCCCTGGGCTGAGCCGGGGGAAAGAGCAGGTGGATGGGAGGCGGCCGGCACACAGGGACCTGCTAAGAGTAAAAGTAACTTTGAAGGGCCGGCGGGGCGGACGCGAGGGCGCACTTCACGGGCGAGCCCCCCCCAGCTGCCTGACTCCACAGTGGCTCTACCCCTTCGGGAATTAGGACCCCCAGATGACACGGGAATCCCCAGGCTCCAGTACTGGCCATTCTCTACCAGTGATCTGTATAACTGGAAGACCCAGAGTGCTCGGTTTTCAGACAACCCCAAAGATTTAATGGCTTTACTGGATAGTGTCATGTTCACCCACCAGCCCATTTGGGATGATTGTTAGCAGCTCCTCCGAATCTTGTTCACAACGGAAGAGCGAGAAAGAATACAGGTAAAAGCTAGAAAGCTGGTCCCGGGGGACGACGGTCAACCGACTGCCAACCCCGACCTCATAAATGCGACTTTTCCTCTGACCAGGCCGGCGTGGGACTACAACACGGCAGAAGGTAGGGGACGGCTACGCCTTTATCACCAGACTCTAATGGCGGGTCTCTGGGCAGCTGCTCGCAAGCCCACTAATTTGGCTAAAGTATACTCTGTTCTGCAGGGAAAGACAGAGAGCCCAGCTACCTACTTAGAAAGGTTAATGGAAGCTTTTAGACAGTACACCCCCATAGACCCAGAGGCTCCAGGAAGTCAGGCAGCTGTTGTAATGTCTTTCGTAAATCAGGCAGCCCCAGATATTAAAAGGAAACTCCAGAAATTAGAAGACTTAGAGGATTGTGGACATACACCCAACTGTGCCAAACCCGTATACCCTCCTGAGTACCCCAAACCCTAAACATCAATGGTACACTGTTTTAGATTTGAAAGATGTTTTCTTCAGTTTGCCTTTAGCCCCTCAGAGCCAAAAGCTCTTCACCTTCGAGTGGAATGACCCTGGAAGGGGCATAAGTGGCCAACTGACATGGACCAGGCTGCCGCAGGGATTCAAAAACTCTCCTACCCTGTTCGATGAGGCCCTCCATGAAGACCTGGGTGAGTACCGACGTAAACACCCTGAGGTAACTTTACTACAAAATGTTGATGACCTCCTGATTGCTGCTGAGACCCAAGAAGCTTGTATTCAAGGGACCAAGAGTCTCTTACAAGCTCTGGGAAATCTAGGCTACCGAGCCTCGGCAAAGAAAGCTCAAATCTGTAAGCCAGAAGTAACATATCTGGGGTACCTGCTAAAAAGAGGGCAGTGCTGGTTAACAGATGCCTGGAAGCAGACTGTTCTGCAGATTCCCAGGCCACAATCCACCCGACAAGTGAGGGAATTCCTGGGGTCGGCGGGATTTTATAGACTATGGATACCTAGGTTCGCAGAACTGGCTAAACCCTTGTATCAGGCAACACGGGGGCAGCAGCCATTTAATTGGACAGATGAAGCCAAGTCGGCTTTCCAACAGATCAAAACCGCCCTACTCTCTGCGCCTGCACTGGGACTACCTGATGTCACCGAGCCCTTCCACTTATACGTGGATGAGAGTAAAGGTGTCGCCAAGGCGGTAATAACTCAGAATTTAGGCCCCTGGCGGAGGCCAGTTGCCTACCTGTCAAAGAAGTTAGACCCAGTGGCTGCCAGGTGGCCCCCTTGTCTCCGAATGATTGCAGCCATGGCTCTGATGGTACAAGATGCTGATAAACTTGTCATGGGTCAAGAATTGCGGGTCGTTACCCCACATGCCATCGAAGGTGTACTCAAACAGCCACCTAATCGATGGATAAGTAACGCCCGGCTCACCCACTACCAAGGACTACTACTAAATCCTATCAGGATAACCTTCCTGCCCCCAACGACCATAAACCCTGCCTCGCTGCTGCCCAACCCGGACCTGGACACGCCGCTCCATGATTGCACCAAGATACTAGCTCAGGTGCACGGAGTTCGAGAGGACCTGCAGGACCGCCCACTCCCTGACGCTAACCTCGTCTGGTTCACTGATGGGAGCAGCGTCATGCATCAAGGCCAGAGGTACACTGGAGCGGCAGTGACTTCAGAGACTGAGGTAATCTGGGCAGGACCCCAGCCCCCGAGGACATCGGCCCAGAAGGCCGAACTGATAGCGCTCACCCAAGCTCTTACCTTAGGGGCAGGGAAGAAGCTGACAGTATATACAGACAGCCGATATGCTTTTGCTACGGCGCACATACATGGGGCCATCTACAGGGAGCAAGGGTTACTAACGGCTAAAGGAAAAGAGATAAAAAAAAAAAAAAAAAAAAAACAAGCAAGAGATCCTAGCCCTGTTAACAGTGCTATGGAAGCCAGAAAAGTTAGCCATTGTGCATTGCCCATGGCATCAGAAATCAACCACTCCAACTGCTCAAGGCAACTTTCTGGCAGACCAAACTGCAAGAAATGTGGCAAAGGCTCCCAGCCAACTCCTTGCACTCCAGCTCCCTGACCCGGGCCCCCGGGACTTGCCACATTTCCCTGATTATTCAGAACAAGATCTCCAGTGGATTGACAAGCTTCCCCTGAAACAGATCCAGAATAGGTGGTGGACTGATACTAATGACCAAACCATCCTACCAGAAAAATTAGGACAACAAGTGTTAGAACACATCCACCGAACCACCCACCTGGGTGCTCGGCGGATGATAGACCTGATCAGATGCTCTAAGCTCAAATTCAGACATACAGCCAAGATGGCCAGCAGCATCATGGCAAATTGCAAAGTCTGCCAGCTTAACAACGCCTACCCCCAGTCCCAGGCTGCAGCGGGAACAAGGCTTAGAGGAACAAGGCCCAGCATCTACTGGGAAGTAGATTTTACTGAAATAAAGCCAGGAAAGTACGGGTATCGGTACTTACTTGTCTTTGTAGACACTTTTTCAGGGTGGACTGAAGCATTCCCAACCAAAAGAGAAACTGCTCAGGTCGTAGCAAAGAAAATTCTGGAAGATATCCTTCCCAGGTATGGCTTCCCCGTCCAGATAGGGTCAGATAATGGGCCCACCTTCGTCACTAAGGTAAGTCAGGATTTGGCTTCCATCCTTGGGACAAATTGGAAACTACATTGCGCTTACAGGCCCCAGAGTTCAGGACAGGTAGAAAGGATGAATCGGACCTTAAAAGAGACCTTAACTAAATTGACTATGGAGACTGGTGCTAATTGGGTGGTCCTTCTCCCCTATGCTCTGTTCCTGGCCCGTAATACCCCTTACAGACTGGGCCTTACCCCTTACGAAATCATGTATGGCAGACCTCCACCCCTGGTTCCCAGCTTAAAAGATGATCTGCTTGAGTCTGAACAGAATTTCTTGAACAGAAATGAACAGAATTTCTGTTCAATTTCTTGAACAGAAAATGTCTCTGAATTCTTATTTTCCCTACAAGCCTTGCAGAAAATTCATCAAGAAATCTGGCCCAAGCTGAAGGAACTATATGAGACCGGCCCCCTACCGACACCCCATCCATCCCAGCCGGGAGACTGGGTCCTGGTTAAGCGACACCGACAAGAGACTCTAGAACCCAGGTGGAAGGGACCACTCCAGGTACTCCTGACCACACCCACCACCCTAAAGGTAGAAGGCATCGCGTCATGGATCCACTACACCCACGTCAAACCAGTGGACCCAACCTCCAACCTCCTGGGACCAATCATGGCAGCGGCTAAAGCACCGGCCACGTGGACTGTGGACAGAGCTAAGAACAACCCCTTAAAACTCACCCTGCGCCGGCAACATAGCTCACTGCAAACATGCAGTTAGGTAGTCTAGCCCTAACGTTAGCTGCCCTAGTGGCCGCTGGGGAAAACACCAGACCAGCATCCAATCCCTTTGTCTGGAGATTCTGGCTTTATGAAAACCAGACCCACCCTGGACAACCTCATAAGCCCGGGAAATTATTGGCCAGTGCTGATTGCCCCTCCTCAGGGTGCAATAGCCCAATCTTACTAAATTTTACTGGCTTTCAAATAGCCAAACCAGTGACACCAATAATATGTTTTGAGTTTGATCAGACTGAATACAATTGTAAACACTATTGGTGGCACCAAAATGCCGGCTGTCCTTATAACTATTGTAACATCCATAGGTCCCGTTATTGGGGAGAGGAAGAACAGTTGGACCCTAAGTGGCCCTTCCATCCCAGACGGGATGGAGACTTTTCATATACATGGATAGTTAGAGACCCCTGGAACTCCCGGTGGACCACGCCTCAACATGGGGCTGTATACTATTCCCCCTCCTCCACATGGCCTAGCAGTCACCTCTATCTGTGGCGAGGCCTAGTGCAAGTACTGCCCCTGGTCCACGGGAATATCCAACGACAGGAAAACAGACTAACACAAGACTTACGTCCTTTCTCCTGGTTAAAATTATTACAAGAAGGACTAGAGCTTGCTAACCTTACAGGACTTCACAGCCTGTCTGGCTGCTTTCTGTGTGCCACCCTAGGGCGTCCACCGCTAACTGCTGTCCCTCTGCCATGGGGATCCTCTACCTCTGCCCAAATGAACAACCTCTGAAACCTCTCATATGCCCCTATCCTAAACATGCCCCTATACCTAAACCCCAGTCAGGAAAAGTTTCCCTACTGTTTCTCAGGAACCAATTCCAGCCTCTGCAGCATCACTGCAGTGCCCCCTAATATCACCCTAAGGGCTCCGCCAGGCATATTCTTCTGGTGTAATGGGACATTATCTAAGGACCTATCTAGTCCCTCTGTTACCAACCTACTGTGTCCTCCTGTCACATTAGTTCCCCGGTTGACTCTACTAACTGCTGGCGAGTTCCTAGGGTACACCGGTAACTGGACTAGTACTGCTATTCACCCAGTCCCTAGACCGAGACCTGCACGAGCCATATTTCTCCCCCTCATTGCAGGAATCTCCCTCACCGCATCCCTCATTGCGGCCGGGATGGCGGGGGGAGCCCTAGGTCACACCCTCATAGAAAGCAACAAGTTGTACCAACAATTTGCCATTGCTATGGAGGAGTCAGCTGAGTCCCTTGCCTCCCTTCAGCGGCAGCTCACATCCCTAGCCCAGGTAACCTTGCAGAACCAGAGGGCCCTAGACCTACTCACTGCGGAAAAAGGTGGTACATATATGTTTCTGAAAGAAGACTGTTGTTTCTACATAAATGAATCAGGGCTTGTAGAAGACCGGGTCCAACAGTTACGCAAGTTAAGCACTGAAGTAAAAACACAGCAGTTTGCTTCAGCTGCAGACCAGTGGTGGAATTCCTCTATGTTTTCTCTGTTAGCCCCCTTCCTTGGACTCCTGCTAAGTCTACTATTTCTGCTAACCGTAGGACCTTGTGTTGTTAACAGAATTTTGCAGTTTGTCAGAGAAAGGTTTGACACTGTTCAGCTCATGGTCCTCAGAGCCCAATACCAACCTGTAAACGCTGAAACAGAGTCAGACTTATAAGACCCAAGATTGGCTCTAGAGTTACTTGAAAAGAAGGGGGGAATGAAAGGAATGAGGCACATCCCCCATATATCTCCCAACTTCCTGAGCCCAGCACAAACACATTCCTCCATATTTCTTTCAAACTTCAGAAAAACATCACCTGGGAGATCTCCGATAAGGAATGCTAAATGTATAATGTTAACCAATTGTAATGCTGTAACCCAGAGAATTACCTTGTTCCCTGTAACTTTACATATCCTGTTTACATCGGGCTATAAAAAGCAAGCACTCACATTGTTCGGGGCCCTCTTGTATGCTGTGGAATGGAGGGACCAAGTTCGAACTTGCAGTAAAGATCCTTGCCGCTTGGCTTTGACTCTGGACCCTGGTGGTCTTCTTTGGGGAACAAACGGTCTGGGCATAACACCACACCTAAGGCAGCCAAAGTATTCATGATCAAATCCTTGAGAAACTTAGCACTGTCATGCACGTCCGTGTGAAGAGACCACCAAACCAGCTTTGTGTGAGCAACATGGCTGTTTATTTCACCTGGGTGCAGGAGGGCTGAGTCCAAAAAGAGAGTTAGCAAAGGGAAATAAGGGTGGGGCCATTTTATAGGATTTGGGTAGGCAAAGGAAAATTACAGTCAAAGGCGGGTTGTTGTCTGGTGGGCAGGAGTGGGGGTTACAAGGTGCTTGGTGGGGGGAGCTTTTTGAGCCAGGATGAGCCAGGAATAGGAATTTCACAAGATAATATCATCGCTTAAGGCAAGGACTGGCCATTTTCACTTCTTTTGTGGTGGAATGTCATCAGTTAAGGCTAGGCAGGGCATTTGCATTTCTTTTGTGATTCTTCAGTTACTTCAGGCCATCTGGGGGTATACATGCAAGTCACAGGGGATGACATGGCTTGGCTTGGGCTCAGAGGCCTGACAAGCACTACATACAGATTTTGCTTTATGAATTACAGTGTTCAAAATAAACTACATGTGAAATAAAAATATACATTCTATACAGGTACTTCATGTGCTATCTATTGCAATTCCATAAACACTTTTCTAATTTTTTTAAAAAAAGAAGACCTGGCACAAAAACATAATGAAACTAACATTTTAATATGGCACAGTCTATGTGTTTAACTCTCCTAATTTCAGGGTATAGGAGCTGTTTAAGTGAAGAAAAAAAATTCATAGATCATTGCACTTAAGAAATACCCATTAAGAAGCCCCTCCACACCCCAGTTTGTTCCCACTTTCCCAGGAGCACTTGCTAACTCTCATGATGATTAATAACCCCACTGTCGAGCAGAGAAAAATGTAAAAGTAGAAGAAACAGCGAGAAGAGCCCTATAGGCACTGCTTGTCCCCAGGGAAGCCATTTCTGATTTTATCTCAGATGGGTCCTTGGGGACAAGAGTCAGTGGATTGGGGAAGGGCCACAGGGAGAAGGAAACCTCCAGCTGAACTCTGTAGTAATTTTGATCAAGTGCAAATTTTCCTGGGCAGAATCTGAGGGAGTGAACAGGAAATTCAGATACGAGCACAAAAGCCTTGGCAGGCAGGGAGGGGCAAAGCTGGAAAACCCTACTTACTTTCTCAGCAGGGAGGACGAGGCTTGCCTCAGGCAAGATCTCAGCCCTTCGTGGAGGCCTGGATGTAAATTTGGCTCTGTTGGCTGTTGTGGAAGCACAGCGGGCTGGAGTGAGATTGGCCTTGCTGGCTGCCTGGGAACTGGTTGAGGCCTGTCACTGCCAGCTTTCCCCCACTTCCCTGGTGACCTGTAAGAAGCAGCAGAGGTAACAGTAATCCCCCTTGGAACATAACTCCATTGGCCTGAGAACCACTTCCCCATCCCCCACAGTGACTACAGTAAGCCCTCCCCAAGAAGACTCTGAGCCCAGACATACCTAAGGCTGCCCCCACCTGGTCGTCTTTCTGTACCTCCCCTGGTAGCCAAAGGCAAAAGGCATAAACTCATGAGAGCTCTCTGGCCCTGCTCATCCCCTGAGAAACCTGAATATTTATTCACACGACCTTAGGGCAAGCTTGTATTGCCTATATTACCATAGCTGATGCTCTCTTGAAAGTGCCACCTCCTTGCTGGACCAACACACTCAAGCTGTTACAGTAACTCATAACAAACAATCCTGCTCCAAGGAAGGAAAAAACAACAGCTAATTCTACTGCCTGTAATATCCTGGCTAACCAGAGGTCCTGAGTCTGTCCACATGACAACTTCACTGCTAGCATAACCAGCATTTGAGAAAACCAGCACACTAAACAAAACTACAAGCAAGGACTCTCACAGAGTCCACTTCACTCCCCTGCTACCTCCTCTGGAGCAGGTGCTGGTATCCATGGCTGAGAGACCTGAAGATGGATCACATCACAGGACTCTTTGCAGGCACCCCCCAGTACCAGCTTGGCGCCCAGTAGCTTTGCTGCATGGCTAGACCTAGAAGAGCAAAAGCAATCACTGTAGTTTGGCTCTCAGGAAGCCCCACCCTTAGGGTAAGGAGAAGAACACCACATCAAGGGAGTACCCCATGGGACGAAAAAATCTGAACTGCAGCCCTTGAGTTCCAGATCTTCCCTCTGACATAGTCTACCCAAATCAGAAGGAAGCAGAAAAGGAATTCTGGTAATATGACAAAACAAGGTTCTACAACACCATAAAAAGATCACACTAGCTCACCAGCAATGGGTCCAAACCAAAATGAAATCTCTGAATTGCCAGAAAAAGAATTCAGAAGGTCAATTATTAAGCTAATCAAGGAGGCACCAAAGAAAAGTGAAAAATGACTTAATTAAATTTAACAAAAATACAGGATATAGATGAAAAAATCTCCAGGGAAGTAGATATCATAAATAAAAAACAATTGCAACTTCTGGAAATGAAAGACACACTTATAGATATGCAAAATACATTGCAAAGTTTCAACAACTGAATCAAACAAGTAGACGAAAGAATTTCAGAATTCAAAGACAAGGCTTTCAAATTAACCCAATCAGACAAAGACAAAGAGAAAAGCATCAAAAAAATGAAACAAAGCCTCCAAGAAGTTTAGGATTATGTTAAACAACCAATTCTAACAGTAATTGGTGCTCCTGAGGAAGAAGAGAAATCTAAAAGTTTGGAAAACTTATGTGAAGGAATAATCGAGGAAAACTTCGCTGACCTTACCAGAGATCTAGACATCCAAATACAAGAAGCTCAAAGAACACTCAGGGAATTCATCATAAAAAGATTATCATCTAGGCACATAGTCATCAGGTTATCTAAAATCAAGCAAAGAAATCTGTGAGGTAAAATCATCAAGTAACCTATAAAGGAAAACCTATCAGATTAACAGCAGATTTCTCAGCAGAAGCCCTACAACCTAGAATGAATTGGGGTCCTACCTTTAGCCTCCTTAAACAAAACAACTATCATCCAAGAACTTTGTATCCAGTAAAACTAAGCTTCATAAATGAAGGAAAGATAAAATTTTCTTCAGACAAACAAATGCTGAGAGAATTCACCAGTACAAAACCAGCACTAAAAGAATTGCTAAAAGTTCTAAATCTTGAAACAAAACCTTGAAATACACAAAAATAGAACTTCCTTAAAGCATAAATCTCACAGGGCCTATAAAACAATAACACAATGAAAAAAAAAGGTATTCAGGCAGCAACTAGCACAATTAATAGAATAGTACCTCACATCTCAATGCTAATGTTCAATGTAAGTGGCCTAAATGCTCCATTTAAAAGGTACAGAATGGCAGAATGAATAACAGTTCACTCAAGTACCTGATGTCTTCAAGGGACTCACCTAAAGCATAAGGACTCACACAAACTTAAGGCAAAGGGGTGGAAAAGATATTCCATGCAAATGAAAACCAAAAGCAAGCAGAAGTAGTTATTCTTATATCAGACAAAACAGACTTTAAAGCAACAACCGTTAACAAAGACAAAGAGGGATATTAATATAATGATAAAAGTACTAGTCCAACAGGAAAATATCACAATCTTAAATATACATGCACCTAACACTGGAGCTTCCAAAATTATAAAACAATTACTACTAGACCTGAGAAATGAGATATACAGCAACACAATAATAGTGAGGAGCTTAAATACTCCACTGGCAGCACTAGACAGGTCATGAAGACAGAAAGTCGACAAAGACACAGGCCAGGCACAGTGGCCCATGCCTGTAATCCCACCACTTTGGGAGGCCGAGGTGGGTGGATCACTTGAGGTCGGGAGTTCAAGACCAGCCTGGCCAACATGGCAAAACCCTGCCTCTACTAAAACTACAAAAATGAGTTGGGTGTGGTGGCACATGCCTGGCATCCCAGCTATTTGGGAGGCTGAGGGAGGAGAATTGCTTGAACCCAGGAGGCAGAGGCTGCAGTGAGCCAAGATTGTGACATTGCACTCCAGTCTGGGTGATACAATGAGACCTTGTCTCAAAAAAAAAAAAAAAAGAAAGAAAGAAAAGACAAGAAAGAAAGAAACAATGGACTTAAACTATATCTCAGAACAAATATCATTAATAGACATTTACAGGACATTTTACCCAATATCTACCCAATAACTGTAGAATATACATTCCATTCATCAGCACATGGAACATTCTCCAAGACAGACCGTATGATAGTCCACAAAACAAGTGTCAATAAATTTAAGAAAATCAAAATTATATCAAGTACTCTCTCAGACCACAGTGGAATAAAATGAAAACAACTCCAAAATAAACCATCAAAACCATGCAAATATATGGAAATTAAATAATCTGTTCCTGAATGATCATTGAGTCAACAATGAAATTGCGATAGAAATTTAAAAGTTCTTTGAACTGAATGATAATAGTGACACAACCTATCAAAACCTCTGGGATACAGCAAAAGTCCTCCCCAATCTTCTCTTTTCAGTTAAATTTCCATATGAGAGTATGGAAATGATAGATCTCTTTGTTCAGCATGTCTGAGATAGTGCACTTTCTAAAAAGGAACCTAGGTTAGGAATATCCCCAGATGATGCAGCCATGTCAGTAGAATTTAAAAATAATAGTTTGGAGAACATTGCTACTATAGTGCATGTTCCTTAGTGTTATTGAACTGAGGAAACCATTTGGGACAGACGCAGCAATTAGTCTTGTTTTACAAATGGGCAATGACTGATACTGTAAGTGCTAAAGGGTGTGATGTAATCACTAAATCCAATAAAAAGTCCTTGCAGACTCAATGATAGTAAAACTTTCATGCTTCCTCTTTGTTGGTAACTATTATCCCTGTTATAAGGATAATAATTAAGCAAAATACTGTGTCCAGAGTTGGTTCCTTCTTGGTCTGGCTGACTTCAAGAATGAAGCTGCAGGCCTTTGCAATGAGTGCTACAGCTCTTGAAGATGGTGTGTCCGGAGTTTGTTCCTTCAGATGTGTCCAGAGTTTCTTTCTCCTGGTGGATTCATGGTCTTGCTGACTTCAAAAATGAAGCCACAGACCTTTGTAGTGAGTGTTACAGCTCTTAAATGTGGTGTGGACCCAAAGAGTGAGCAGCAGTAAGATTTATTGTGAAGAGTGAAAGAACAAATCTTCCACAGCATGGAAGGGGACCCAAGCAGGTTTCTGCTGCTGGCTGGGGTGGCCACCTTTTATTATTTGTCCCTACCCATGTCCTGCTGATTGGTCCATTTTACAGAGTGCTGATTGGTGTGTTTACAATCCTTTAGCTAGACACAGAGTACTGATTGGTGCGTTTTTACAGAGTGCTGATTGGTGCGTTTACAATCCTTTAGCTAGACAGAAAAGTTCTCCAAGTCCCCACTTGACCCAGGAAGTCCAGCTGGCTTCAACTCTCAATCACCCCTCTAAACAGGACACCCCAACTGCTGTTGGGAATTGGGCAATGACTGCTGTAGCAACTTCCTGCTCGATAGGGGTGAAGAAAGGGCCCTGCAGTGGTAGTATCTTCCAGAGGGGAACTGTCTAGGCCAGCCAAAGGGCCAGTAGGTCAATCCAGGGGTCCTCAGTAAAAGTCATTAGTTGAGTTCATTTGGGGTTCCATTTGTAAGACCATCTGTAGCTTGATGGCCTCAATCCTAGAGGAAACAAATTTGACAAGGAGCTTAAAAATACAAGGCCCAAAGGCAAGTAATAGCAAGATGGCTGTCACGGGACCTAGAAAGGAGAGAAGTCATGTCACCCAACTCCAGAGGTTGGTATAAGAGTTTGAAAGATGCTGTTTGATTTCAGAAGCCTTTTCCTGTAAACACAGGGTGGCATCTCTTACTATCCCTGACTGGTTAGTGTAAAAACAACACTCTCGCCTAAGAAGATGGTGAGTCCTCCTTTCTCAGCAGTAAGGAGGTCTAGGCCTCAGTGGTTTTGGAGAGTCATTGCTGCCAAAGAGCCTATTTGGGATTGTAGAGTAAGGATAAATTTCGTTATTTCTTGCAAACTATCTAAGAGGTAGATATAGGTTGAAGTTTTCCACATAAGAAGAATATGCCTTGGCTTTGTAGACAGAAATTTACCCTGGCTTTCAAATGAATAGGATATACTTTTTTTTCTTTACTTTTTCTATCTCTCTCTCTCTCTCTCTCTCTTTGACTCCTTCTTTGTCTCTGTCTCTTCCTCTCTCTCTCTCTCTGTCTCTTTCTCTCTTTTCTTTCTGCTGGTCTTTCCCTGCCTCTGCCAGCCACTTATGCTGCTGTCCTTCCCTCTCCTTCCCCTTTTTGATGGATTTGGCAGTGTAAGACTGCCACCTCCTTGGGTTTTTGCACTGCATGTAGTAACTCCACGATTTCCTTGTGGTATTTAATGGGGGTTCCCCCAGATATTAGGAACTCCCTTTCTTTCCATATTGCAGCATGGGCATGTAGGATTAGATAAGCATACTTGCTATCTGTATACACATTTATTCTTTTTCCCTTTCCCAGTTCTAAGGCTTGGGTAAGTGCTACTAGTTCTGCTAACTGGGCGCTGGTCCCTGGGGAAAGAGGCTTACTTTCCAGTACTGTTACATCACTAACTATGGCATAACCTGCCCTTCGTATCCCATTCTCCACAAGTGAACTTCTATCAGTATATAGGTTAAGGTCAGGATTAGCTAAGGGGACTTCTAAGAGATCCTCTTGGGTGGCATAAGTCTGGGCTATAATTTGTTGCAGTCATGCTTGACTGGTTCATCATCCTCTGGGAGAAAAATGGCAGGGTTGAGGGCTGCACATGTGCATATTTGAAGCACCAGTCCCTCAAGGAGTAGCGCCTGGTATCTAAGCAGGTGGTTTGTCTGATAGACATAAACTTCTTTTGGCACCTAGTATTCCATTTAGGTCATGAGTAGTCCAGACAGTGAGATCCTTTCCTTGTATTACTTTGATAGCCTCTGACACTAAGATGGCCACCACCACAACTACCTGTAAACAGTGAGGCCAGCCTTTTGCTACTATAACAATATCCTTACTTAGGTAAGCCACTGGTTGTGGGGTTGTCCCACGAGTCTGAGAAAGGACCCCAAAAGCTATTCCTGCTCTCTCTGTGAAGTATAAAGAGAAGTTTTGTCCCATGAGAAGGCTTAAGGCTGGAGCTTGAGCTTGTTCCTTCCAATGCCCAGGCTTCAGGGTTGATTCCCTTCTCAAGCAGGGGACAGCAAATGAGTAACTTTTTCCCCATATTCATGTAGATAATAGCTCCAGCTGTGGCTAACATATCCCTCCCTAATAAGGGTATGGGACTTTCAGGCATAACAAGAAAGGCATGTGAAAAGAGCAAAGTCTCCCAATTACAACTAAGGAGGTGGGAGAAATACCTGGTTACAGGCTGTCCCAGGATTCCTCAGATGGTAACGGACCTTGAGGACAGCTGTCTGGGACAGGAGATTAACACTGAGAAAGCCGCGCCAGTGTCCAAGAGGAAGTCAATTTCCTGGACCTCAATGGTTAAACTTACCCGGGGCTCAGTGACGGTGATGACATGAGCTGGCTCTTGCCCCAGACACCCTTAGTCCTGTTGTTGGATCATCTGGTTGGGGACTTCTAGCCCAGAGAAACTTTGTCCTCTGGGGCAGTGCGCCTTCCGGTCATTACCTCGGCATAGTGGACACGGGCGAGGGGGGCAGCTTGTTTCTTGTTGGACAATCTTTTTTTAAGGTGTCCTTGCAAACCACAATGGTAACAAGCCCTACCGGGTGATTAGCCTGCTCCATTTTCTGTCCTCTCTGAATCACCAAGGTTTGTTTGTCTGAGAGCCATGACTAAGCCTGTAGCCTTTCTCTGATCTCGCTTTTCCCTTTCAGCCTGTTCCTCTTGGTCCCTATTATAGAACACTGAGGTTGCCAGGTTTAATAATGCCTCCAAATTTTGTTCAGGGCCCAGGGCTCACTTTTGGAGCTTTCTCCTGATATCTGTGGCTGATTGGGTAATAGACTTATCTTTTAGGATCAAATGACCCTCGAGTGAGTTGGGTGACAGGGGAGTATATTTTCTTAAGCCCTCCTGTAGCTACTCAAGGAAGGCAGAAGGATTTTCTTCCTTTCCCTGAGTTATGGTGGACATGATTGAATAATTCATGGGCTTTTTCCTAATTCTCCTTAGTCCTTCTAGAACACAGGTCAACAGATATTTGCAACTCCAGTCCCCATGATCTGAGTCGAGGTCCCAGTGGGGATCCATACTGGGGATGACTTGCTGACTGGTAGGGAATTTGTCCCTTTCTTCCGCTCTCATTCTATCATTTACTTGACTAAGATACCAGATATCTCCAAACTCTCGGGCTGCAACTAAAGCTGCATTCTTTTCACTAAAGGCCAGGGTTTGATCTAACAATAGTGTGACATCTCTCCAAGTGAGATCGGAGGTTTGCCCTAGACCCTGTAGGACATCTATGTACCTATCAGGATCATCTGAAAACTTTCCCAGGTCTGCCTTGATCTGCTTTAAATCAGAGAGGGAGAGGGGGACATGTAGGTTGGGCCAAATGCTCCTCCCCCTACAGCTTGAAGGGGACATAACCAATAGCCAAGGGGTTTTTGTTGTCCCTTGGAGATTTCTTTGCTTGTTTCCTTCTGGGTGGGGAAGATTAGAGGAGGCTTATCATTAACAGGAAAGGGAGCTATAGGGAGGCTAGGATATGGGGGTAAGCTAAGAGGTCCTCTTGTAGGATGCAAATTGCAAGTTTTACATAATTGTGGATTCTCCTTCAATGAAAAGAAAGCTTGGACATAAGGTATTTCACTCCATTTGCCTTCCCTCTTACAGAAAAGGTCAAACTGCAGGATAGTATTGTAATTTATACTTCCCTCAGGTGGCCATTTTTCCCCATCAGAGAGAGAATACTGGGGCCAGGCCATAATGCAGAAAAAAATGAGCTGCTTCTTTTTCAGGGTTTGTGGGTCAAATTGGTCCCAAGGACTTAGGATGCATTTCAAGGGTGAGCCTGTTGATGCCTGAGTGCTTCCTATCTGAAAGAAAAAACTGTTCCCAGTTTTGGTTTGTCCACCTCCCCCCACCCCACCCCCCAATAACCTAAATGGTCCCTGGATCCTGCTGATTGGAATAGTTGTGCTCACTGATGCAGCAGCAGAAACCCTGCTTGCCCAAGAACCCGCAACAGTCTCTGGACCCTGCTGATCAGAATAATTGCACTCACTGACGCAGCAGCAGAAACCCCAGTTTTCCTCTTACACCACAAAGAGGACCAAGGAAGGTTGGATTTAGTAGCCCTTACCAACACATTCTTGAAAACCTGCACCCTTGCCTGTCCTCCTTGACCACAAAGAGGACTGAGAAAAATCAGATTTAGTTTCCCTTACCAACACATTCTCAAAAATCTTAGAGTCCTAAGCATTCTCCTGTTAGTATTAGGACCTTACCCCTGTCCTATAAAGATGTTATGCCCCAAAAATGAAGTGAAGGGCCCTACCCTGAGGGAGGGAAGGGATTTTCAGTGTTGGAAGAGTGACACCTTCAGTCCTCACTTATATGAATAGGAAGGATATAATTTTTGAGGCTCTCCATATCCTAGCTTCAGGAATAGCTTTTGTTAGGCCTGCTTGTCTGAGGAAGGATCCTAAAAGGATAGTTGGTCTCCCTACCCAATGGGGCTTTGGGCAAAAATTATGTCTTTCTAATTGGTGAGCCCAGGTGCCTAAAGAAAGGAACAGAGGTCATGTGCACGGCCTCTGTAAGTACACAGTCGCTTCCGGTAGACCCTGAGACTACGGTTCTGCTTGCATTCTCAGGGGTCAGTGTCGGTCTTGGGTCTGGCCATGCCTGAACCTGCAAAGTCTGCACCAGCTCCCAAGAAGAGCTCCAAGAAAGCTGTCACCAAAGCCCAGAAGAAAGACGGCAAGAAGCGCAAGCGCAGCCACAAGGAGAGCTACTCCATCTACATGTACAAGGTGCTGAAGCAAGTCCACCCCGACACCGGCATCTCGTCCAAGGCCATGGGCATCATGAACTCCTTTGCCAACGACATCTTCTAGCGCATCATGGGAGAGGCGTCCCACGTGGCACACTACAACAAGAGCTCCACCATCACGTCCCACGAGATCCAGAGGGCCCTGTGCCTGCTGCTGCCCGGCAAGCTGGCCCAAGCACGCCTTGTCCCAGGGCACCAACGTGGTCACCAAGTACACCGGCTCCAAGTGAGTCCTGGCTGCTTGACTCCAAAGTCTCTTTTCAGAGCTACTTAACCCCCTCAGTGAAAGAATATTTCTTGTGTTGTCAGTCCCAGTTTATATTTTTGGCTTCCCATCTGCTTAACTTTTGGAGAGCACACAACTCCACCAAGCACAGATAACTATATTCTTTTCACATAGGCATTGTTGTAAGTAAGCTTACATAGATTGCTAGTGGTATCTTACTATGGTATAGATATGCTGGGGTTTGCCTTAGGGCTGTTCTTGAAACTGTCTTTGTCCTGCCTATGTACCCGTGAATATGTGCCAGGCAAATTGTTTCCTGGTTAGAAATGCAGTGTTAATTTTGATAAGCTTATGTAAGATCAAATTGTCTATATGAACAAAGGTTGGGTCTGCTCTTCAGTGGTAAAATGAAGGTAGAGATTAAATACATTGTGTGCTCTCAGATGTGTACTCAAAAGGGAATAAATAGTTCAACTTTTATTTAGAAAGAAAGAAAGAAAGAAAGAAAGAAAGAAAGAAAGAAAGAAAGAAAGAAAGAAAGAAAGAAAGAAAAGAAAGGAAGGAAGGAACAGAGTCCTGAAGTTTATACTAGAAATCATTCTTATAGGAGAAACTAGAAAAGCACCAGAGACAGGGAGTGGTTTTTAGAAGACGGACTAGCCTCGGAGAAGAGAAGCGAGAGGAAGTTTGTCTCACAGGCATTTGGACCCAGGAGGCAAGGGTCAGGATAGTTAGGATAGATGGGAGAGTCTTGATTGGGTGACATGACTTTGAGAGTTCCGCTCATGGCTACAGGGGCAACCAACTTTTTGTCGGGACCCCGGAGCTGAATGGCTTTCCTCTCTGTCGACCCTCGACTCAACCCCAAAATGCAAGAAAAGTGGAAGCTGGTTCCAGGCAAACCAACACTCCCAACTGTGAAGAGTCCTTTCCCAGAAACCTGACACCCTTGTCTTTAGTCCAGCAGCCATGCTAGTCACTTTTAACTGGCGACAGGTGCCCGGTATTTAGCCCCCGAATTCTAAGGAAAAATAGGACAGAATAGCAAGTGAAAGGGGTCCAATGATACTCAGCACTTGGTGATTGTCCTTTCGTGGTCACCAAGATGTGTCCCATCTGGGTCACCAAGACATGTCTGGAGTTGGTTCTTTCCAGTGGGTTCTTGGTCTCATTGACTTCAAGAATGAAGCTGTGGACCTTTGCAGTGAGTGTTACAGCTGTTTAAAGATGGTGTGTCCGGAGTTTGTTTCTTCAGATGTGTCCAGAGTTTCTTCCTTCCATTGGGTTCGTGGTCTCGCTGACTTCAAGAATGAAGCCACGGACCTTCACAGTGAGTGCTACAGCTCTTAAAGGTGGTGCAGACCCAAAGAATGAGAAGCAGCAAGCTTTACTGTGAAGAGCAAAAAAACAAAGCTTCCACAGCATGGAAGGGGACCTGAGCAGGTTGCTGCCACTGGCTGGGGTGGCCAGCTTTTATTCTCTTATTTGTCTCCACCCACATCCTGCAGATTGGTCCATTTTACAGAATGTTGATTGTTCCATTTTACAGAGTGCTGATTGGTGTGTTTACAATCCTTTAGCTAGACTCAGAGTGTTGATTGATGCATTTTTACAGAGTGCTGATTTGTGCATTTACAATCCTTTAGCTAGACACAGAGCACGGATTGTTGCGTTTTTACAGAGTACTGATTGGGGCATTTACAATCCTTTCGCTAGACAGAAAAGTTCTCCAAGTACCCACTTGACCCAGGAAGTCCAGCTAGCTTCAACTCTCAATACTACAGCAATGGAAACTCTCTGTCAAATAATTCAGTTAGAAGATGCTACTATTTATAGCTCTACTACAAATAATAGAGTTATAGCAATTCCTGCAAGGGTGATGTAGTAGATTATTTACATCTAAAATTTTACCTGCCAACATACAGAATTTCCCTTTGGGGTTCTATGAAGTTCCTTGGCTTTATTTTCCCAAACAAAGAAACCTCTGGGTTATGTGCACCCTACTCACTTTTATTACCTGGCAAAATTTGCAGAATAATTGCCCAGAAGTAGCATATTAATTCAGATTTTTACATTACCCATCCCTTTTTGTTTCTTTCAAGCTGCAGAAGATCACCACTTGATTCACAGGAATAAGCAGAGTTAGTCTAAAATGTAGGCCAAAATCTTAAAAACAATAAGACTAGGACTTAATGACAAATGTATATATAAGAAGCTTTGGAACATAATTTCTCTCTCCAGTCCTCCTTTTTGGTTAAAACAAATTATGATAGGATCATGTCATTTGTAGAATAAACTTTAGCCTTATACTTGGCCTGATCGTTTGCATAAAGTTCAGCAAGAATCTTTAATTCAACATAGGCCTTTTTAAATGGCTTTGATAGAATGCCATTCCACAAGGAATCTCAAATAAGACCTTTTAAAGCCAAGCTCAGCCATGGGTTTTTATCCTCAAATACCTGTGAATTGGGTGATCCTTTTCTCTTAAGGTCCCAAGATAAACTGGGAGCTCCTGGACCTGTTAGAAAGTGATATTCTTGGCCAGGCATGGTGGCTCAGGCCTGTAATCCCAGCACTTTGGGATGCTGAGGTGGGAGGATCATGAGTCAAGAGATCAAGACCATCCTGCCCAACATGGTGAAACCCCATCTCTACTAAATATACAAAAAAGTTAGCTGGGTATGATGGTGCGCACCTCTAATCCCAGTCACTTGGGAGGCTGAGGCAGGAGAATTGCTTGAACCCAGGAGGTGGAGGTTGCAGTGAGCCAAGATCGTGCCACTGCACTCCAGCTTGGCAGCAGAGAGAGACTCCATCTCAACAACAACAACAACAACAACAACAACAAACGATATTCTTTACTGACCACCAATTAGAAACCCCGTGCAGGGACTGTGTAGGAAAGATATGAGGCCAGTTCTCTCCATAGGGCTTTTATTGGCTCTGCAAGTTGAGATTGACTCCTTAAAGGGAAGCATACACTTCCAGTCAAAGCCTTGATGAAATAACCAGTTTTCACAATTGTGTCCTCTTGGAAAAAAAGAAAATGGATTCCTATTGCATTGCTGCAAACTACTATATTGCCATAAGTTAAGCATACTCACAGATAGTTTCAAAATTCTAGCGGAACCAGGCAGAGAGAAACAAACGTACTCCAAAATTTTTTCAGAGGAGTATATCTTACTCGGTTATTAAAGGCCATAAACAGTTCAAAATAAGTTTCCTCAACTCTGAAAAATGAAACAAGGATCAGCAATATTTCAAGCAAAAGTCAAAAAGGTTGCTTTAACTTTCTGAGTGCAGTCCATTTCATTAACTCTTGTTTTGCTTGACATACATAAACATTTCAGTTCTTCATGAGTCCCATACATTCTTTATTTCAATGTTACAATCTTCAAAGCTATTAAAAACCCACATTTGAGAATACCTGGTAAGGTCGTTAATATAGCTTGATTGTAACTCATCTTTTGAGAAAGAACAAAGGAAGACAACAATTGTCTGTGAATGACAAAATTTCCAGGGTAGTTACAGTTAAAAACATGACTGACAAAGGACTTTAGTTATCTCTGTGGCTTACGATAACTTTACCCTTAATTATGATTGATAGCATATATTCAGACCTTAGAATTTTAGAAACCCCATACAATTTTAGAAAATATATTAGTATTATTCACCAAAATATAACCTAAAGAAGACTGGACACCTTTTGAGCAATTCCATGTAACTAAACACATCAAATAATCCTGTTCACCTCTTCTCTAGATGTTTCAGAGGTCCTCTTAGCCATCTAGAAAGCCAGGAATCAGGAAAGACAATTTTGAAACTTGGAGTTTGATTTTGGGATGATGAAATAGAATTCCAAATTGCCATAAATTATTTTGCCAAAATGATGACTCAAAAGGCAAAAACCTTTCATTAGCCTTTACTATTACATGAAAATCCTCTTCAAAGCCAAATTTTAGCCGTGCATTAATTTCATTAATTTAGTAATATTAACTTCAAACTGTTTAAATGAAACCTTATAGACAATTCCATCTAATCTTTTCTTTTTTTTCTCTTTCTTTCTTTTTTTTTTTTTTTTTTTTTTTTTTTTTGAGATGGAGTCTCACTCTGCCGCCCAGGCTGGAGTACAGTGGCGTGATCTCGGCTCACTGCAAGCTCTGCCTCCCAGGTTCATGCCATTCTCCTGCTTCAGCCTCCTGAGTGGCTGGGATTACAGACCCCCGCCACCACGCCCAGCTAATTTTTTGTATTTCTTGTAGAGATGGAGTTTCACCGTGTTAGCCAGGATGATCTATATCTCCTTACCTCGTGATACACCAACGTTGGCCTCCCAAAGTGCTGGGATTACAGGCGTGAGCCACTGCACCCAGCCAAAGTGCTTATTTTTCTTTAAGCCAATCAATTAGAGCTCTTTTTATAGACATTACACACAACACATATATAGTGACACAAACAGAAGGTTCAGCATTTGTAAGATTTGTCATTTGCCAGTTTCTTAACTGGATTATTGGCTTCAGGTTGGAGCCCTTGGAGAAAAAGGGCCAGGAAGGCATGCATTTCTAGGGCATAATAAACAAGCACAGCTGAAGGCAAAGACAGATCCCCAAAATTAAGGTTGCCATTTTATACTGGATTTTGGATCCCCTAAAGGAGGGAGATACTATGGGAGAACACAGAGCAGTGCTTCTACCATGCATTTCATTGCAAGGCAACCCAAAGCCAATCAGCTTATTTTGTAATCAGCCCATCCTCCATGGGAGTCTCATCTCACAGTGGGGAGTGGAAATGTTTCCATATCTTTCAGGTGGCCAAGAGCATGCTTCTCTGATTTACAACTACTGTTAGCCATCCCTTAAAGTGTATTTCTTACCTTGTTATTACACAAAGCCCTCTCCTAATGTGGATTAATTTTATACCCCCAAAACTCCAAACGGACAGATAACACAATGCAAAACAAAACAGACCCTTTGATTTTGAGAGGGAACTATCCACTTTTAATTTCTGGGGTTTTATGAGGAAAACAGAGGGGTTTTTTTTCCCAAAACAGAATCTGTGGTGCCTCCTACATTACGAGTGGCAAGAAAAAAAATGGAGAAAAATAATTCTGTCAACTGAGAAGAAAAAAGCCTTTTTCCAGAAAAACAAGATCCAAGAAGAAAAACACATAAAGGCATTTTAAATATACCTATAACTTGAATATCCACTTTTAATTAAGCTGAGAAAACCCTTTTAAATCCCTTATTACTCGACTTTAGCCACACCAAGCAGTTAAGATCTTTGGCTTTTGAAATTTATAAAAAGTAACCTACAGATGAAACCAACAAGCCTTAATTAAGTTATGACTTAACCATGAGTATACAAGAGATTTTCAAAGGGGTGATAAGCAGTTTTTGAGACTGTCATTGCAAAATTGTGACTGAGATAGTGAATGAGATCTGATCCAACCAACTCTATTTTGTTTCTAGCCCCCAAGCTGTCCTTGCCCATCCCTGGGTATAGGCCAAACCAACTTTGGGAGGAGCCTGGTTTACAGTGTAGTCTAAAACAAAGATAATAACAGTCACTTCTTAAGATACACTTCCCTGTTGCCTGGGGACCAGACCAAGAAACTAGCCACAAGATTAGAAACCATGGCCTAGGAGTCACGCAGCTAGAGCCTACAAGATTTTGACCCTCTCTAAACTGCTCTCAAGAGGAGTGCTTAAGATATTTTGTAAACCCTGCCCTTGATGGATCAGCTGACACCACTCAGATTGATAAACTGGCTTATCTGATTTTATGGCCCTCACCCAGGAACTCACTTAGCATGAGAAAACAGCCACCACTGTAAAATGGCAGAGACTAAAAAAAGTATTCCTATATGGCTACAGGTCATGTTCACAAATACATGAAACAAGGTGGAGGCCTATAGCCATGTTCATTAATGACCATCTTGCTGGGCTGGCTTGAACAGCAGGCTTATGGGGTCCTTGGTCTGCATCCTAACCTAAAATACCCCTTCTTTTGACAAAACTGTGCAGAAAGACACACAAAGCACATGAGATTGGCTACAGCTTAAGACTAACCTCACAAATCCTTTTTCATTAATTAAAATTTTACAAAGAATATACAAGAATCCTTATTATCCTTTTTACCACTTTCCACAGGGAGAGAGAAGCCAAAAGCTTCATTAGTTTAAAAAAAAAAATAGAAAAAATCTTGTACCCTTTTGTTGGCATGTCAGGCTTCTGAGATTCCCTTCCTGCTAGCTCAATTCTAAGCCAAGTATTTTAAGGTTTGGGGAAATTAACTTTTCCTAGTTTGGAGCAACATTATAAAAGAAGAGATAGGAGCCATTTTAAACTGTCAAAGAAAGAAAAACATCATAGAAAGATCTGGGAGTTCCAGTTATGGTTATCAACAGGTACTCCCTCTCTTCCTATTGAGAATGGTGTTTCCCCTATTTGTTCACCTTCCCTATATTCTCTTTTCCCTTTTTGCCTATTATACGAGGCATATTGCTCATCTCCAAATTTCTCTGCTGCCTACAGCGCTGCCTGCTTCTTAGCTGTGGTTAGGGTTTGGCTTAAGAGCAGCATGACATCCCTGCATGAGAGGTCAAATACCTGAGTTAAATTTTGGAAGGCTTCTATACACCTAACAGAGTCATCAGAAGATCAGTCTAAGTTTCCCTTTACTTCCCTAAGATCCTGCAATGAAAATGGAACTTGAAGGGGCCCCAAGTAAGGGGGATCTTCAGATGAGTCCCCTGGAAGTTCTTTCTCTCATTTTGGGGAATTATCCTCTTTGGGTTTTCCCAATATGATTGCTAAAAGGGCTGAGTTGATTTTTAATGCCTGCACAAGGTCTAGTAAGAAGGCCATGCCTTTGTGTAAAATAAAATGAGCCACTTTTTCTTTCAACTCTCAGGGTCAAAGGAGTCCTTGTGCTTCAGAATGCACTCCAGAGGAGCACAGACTGAGGATGGTACTCATCTAGAAAGAGAAGCAAGAAAAAGGCATCCCTTTAATCTCCTTTCTTTTGGTGTGACCCAGAGTGGAGAGGAAGACAGTGGGAGCGTTCCCATGCTGTTTTCCTTCCACCGTTCCTGAGTCCTGGCACCTTGATGAACGTGCCACCCATAGTTGCAGGCATGACCCCCAGCCATGGAGCCAGAGGAACTAATCGACTGGGGCTAGTCACACTCACCTAAGTGGCTCAGTCCTCTGCCTGTGATTTCCCTTTCACTTCTAGACTTGTGTGACCTGCCTGGCTCCCAAAAAACTGGATCTCAAGAAAATCCATGTAATAGTTGGGCAAGGCCCCTTTAATAGAGGGGGTGTCCTAAATTGAACTCTGTATCCTGCTATTATGGCCCCTGCTGAAGCATTTGCCCTTAGATAATTGTTCTGGTTAACTTCTGAACTGAAAATCACTTTACTAATTACCACTCTAATTCGAGGCAGAATAGGTGCCTTAAAAGAATATAGCAACTGAATGACCGTTTTCCTGCCGATGGGACAGTGTCAATACTAAAATTTGGCTTTGGAGAATATTTTACCCCTAATTGTTGAAGGCAGAATTTTCCTGTTTACAGAAGCAGCATGAAGCCTGTTTTCTAGTAGAGAAGAACAAAAAGGAGAGAGAATTGGGAAGCTAGGGTGTTTCAGTGAAGGACCAACAATGTGCCTCATGAAGAGGATCCCTATTCCACTAGGTGGCGCTGTTGACCTTAAAACACCATGTGCTCTCCAGACCAAGGGCAGAGAGAGACCTGGAACTGCCTTGTGCTCTCCAGACCAAGGGTAGAGGGAAAGGTTCACCGTGGGGAGAAGGAAACTCTGTTCCTAGAAAATCACAGAGACCTACCCTTGAGCTATATTCCCATTCCCTGATCTTACCAACAAGATTACTTCCCTGAACTGTAAAACTTCCCACACATTGCATACACAAAAAGGATAAGAGATATGATGGTCATGGTCAGGAAAGGAGGAAATTATTATAGGAAAGTTGGAGATCCTGTTGCCAACACCCCATCAAGGCAGTTGGAGGCTGCCAGTCTAGAAACCTCTGGATAACACCAGAGGGTAGCCCCAGTCAGAAATCCTCAGTTGCCCCAGGACTTCTTCCAGCCCCACGTGATGGCTAAGCCCTCTGTGAAAGGTCTAAAACAGAGGCTGAGAGCCTCAGAATGAAAGGACAGAGTTGGAGTCTGCTACCTTACTCACCATTTTGATGAATGTTGTACCTTGGTATCCCAGCCAAGCCTCCATTATGAAGTGGCTACACTGGAGTATATACCCTGGGGTTCATTGTCACACACTGAGAAAGAATTCAGTACACAGACATGTGGGTAAGTTAAGGAATGGAAAGTTTAATAGACAGAAGAAAGGAGAGAGGAGAGCAGCTCCTTGTAAAAGAGAAACAGACATCTGAAAAAGGGGGAAGGTGGTGGACTGTGACAGATTGTATAGGTAGGCTGGAGAAGACAGTGTCTGGTTTATATAGGGCTCACACATTGGTTTGATTAGGTATGACATCTACACAGTGTGTGAGGAACGCTGGCCACCCACCCTAATCTTATGCAAATGGGCTTTCCAGTTGATTGGCACCACCTTCTCTGCTCCTTTACAGTACACATGGCTTACACAGAAGGGAAGATGGAGCTGCCATTTTGAAAATGTCTAGTCCTTAGTTCCTGCCAGCATTCACCCATGCAAGCTCCCAGCTTGCAGGCTGCTCTTTGTTGGAAAATGATTTGGGGCTGTTTTTCATTAAAAAGAAAAGTCTTACCAAGGACTCCTGTGCCCTTCCTATCTGCCTAAGTAATTCCTTCTTAACTCCTATATCAGTGTCACCCTAATACCAAAACAAGGAAAAGACATAACAAAAAGAAAACTACAGGCTAATATCACTGATTAATAGAGATGCAAAAATCATCAACAAAATGCTAGCTAACCAAATCCAATAGCATATCAAAAATATAATCCACCATGATCAAGTGGGTTTCATACCAGGAATGCCAGGATGGTTCAACACACCCAAGTCAATAAATGTGATACACCACATAAACAGAATTAAAAACAAAAATCACATGATCATCTCAATAGATGTAGAAAAAGCATTTGACAAAATCCAGCATTGCTTTATGATTAAAATCTTCAGCAAAATCAGCATAGAAGGAACATACCTTAAGGCAATAAAAGCCATCTATGCCAAATTCATAGCCAACATTATTATGAATGGAGAAAAAAGCATTCCCCCTGAGAACTGGAAGAAGATAAGGATGCCCACTTTCACCACTTCTATTCAACACAGTACTGGAAGTCCTAGCCAGAGCAATCAGACAAGAGAAAGAAACAAAGGGCATCCAAATTCGTAAAGAGAAATTCAAACAGTCACTGTTCACAAATGATATGATCATATACCTAGAAAACCCTAAAGACTCATCCAAGAAACTCCTACATCTGATAAATGAAATCAGTAAAATTTCAGGATACAAAATCAATGTACACAAATCAGTAGCCCTGCTATACACCAACAACGACCACGCAGAGAATCAAATAAAAAACTCAACCCCTTTTACAATAGCTGCAAAAACAAAAACAAAAACAAAAACAAAAAAAGAAACTTAAAAATATACCTAACCAAGGAGATGAAAGACCTCTACAAGAAAAACTAGAAAACACTGCTGAAAGAAATCATAGATGACACAAACAAATGTACACACATCCCATGCTCATGATGGGTAGAATCAATATTGTGAAAATGACCATACTGCTGAAAGCAATATACAAATTCTATGTAACTGCTATCAAAACACCATCATTATTCTTCACAGAACTAGAGAAAACAATCCTAAAATTCATACAGAACTAAAATAGATCCCACACAGCCAAAGCAAGACTAAGCAAAAAGAACAAATCTGGAGGCATCACATTACCTGACTTCAAACTATACAAGGCTATACTCACCAAAACAGCATGGTACTGGTATAAAAATAGGCACACAGACCAATGGAACAGAATAGAAAACCCAGAAATAAACCCAGGTACTTACAGCCAATGGATTTTTGACAAAGCAAACAAAAACATAAAGTGGGGAAAGGATACCTTATTCAACAAATGGTGTTGGGATAATTGGCTAGCCACATGTAGAAGAATAAAACTGGATCCTCATCTCTCACCTTACACAAAAATCAACTCAAGATTGATCAAGGATTTAAACCTAAGACCTGAAACTTTCAGCAAGATAACACTGGAAAAACTCTTCTGGACATTGGCTTAGGGAAATACTTTATGACTAAGAACCCAAAAGTAAATGCAACAAAAACAAAAATAAATAAACGAGACCTAATCAAACTAAAAAGCTTCTGTACAGCAAAAGAAATAATCAGCAGAGTAAACTGACAACCCACAGGATGGGAGAAAATTTTTGCAAACTATGTATCTGACAAAGGACTAATATCCAGAATCTACAAGGAACTCAAATAAATCAGCAAAGGAAAACAAATAATCCCATCAAAAAGTGGACCAAGGACATGAATAGACAATTATCAAAATAATATACAAATGGCCAATAAACATATGAAAAAGTGTTCAATGTCACTAATTATCAACGAAATGCAAATCAAAACCACAATGCAATATCACCTTACTCCAACAAGAATAGCCATAATTTAAAAAGAAAAGAAAAAAATAGATGTTGGCAGGGATGTGGTGAAAAGGGAACACTTTTACACTGTGGGTGGAAACGTAAACTAATATGATCACTATGGAAAACCGTATGAAGATTCCTTAAAGAACTAAAAGTAATAGAACTACCATTTGATCCAACAATCCCACTACTGGGTATCTACCCACAGGAAGAGAAGTCATTATACAAAACAGATACATACACAAGCATGTTTATAGCAGCACAATTCGCAATTGCAAAAATATGGAACCAGCGCAAATGCCTGTCAACCAACGAGTGGATAAATAAATTGTGATTTTATACACACACACACACATACACACACACACCATGGAATACTACTCAGCCATAAAAAGAAATGAAATAATGGCATTCACAGTGACCTGGATGAGATTGGAGACTATTATTCTAAGTGAAGTAACTCAGGAATGGAAAACCAAATGGTGTATGCTGTCACTTATAAGTTGGAGCTAAGCTATGAGGATGCATAAGAATCATACAATGGACTTTGGGAACTTAGGGGAAAGTGTGGGAGGGGGATAAGAGATAAAAAACTACACATCAGGTACAGTGCACACTTCTTGGGTGATGGGTACTCCAAAATCTCAGAAATCACCACTAAAGAACTTATCCATGTAACCAAACACCACCTGTTCCCCAAAAACTATTGAAATAAAATATAATTTTAAAAGAACGTATGTTGTAGAAATGTGAGGAATATAGAACATATCAAAAATGACCAAGACAAAGTAAAACAACAACAAAAAAGAGTCTGGTACCTCCCTCCCCTCCCTCATGCCTCCTCTCCCCCCACATCATCTGCACATGCCAGCTCCCCTTCCCTTTCCACCATGAATGGAAGCTTCCTGAGGCCCTTACAGAAGTAGATGATGGTGCCATGCTTCCTATGCAGCCTGCAGAACCATGAGCAAATAAACCCCTTTTAGGAAAATTATCCTTTAAAACTGAAGGAGAAATAAAGCTTTCTCCAACAAGAATTGAAGGAATTTGTCACCAGTAGAAATACCATTCAAGAAATGTTAAAAGAAATTCTTCAGAAAGAAGGAAAGTGCTGTATATCAGATACCTGCATCTATGTAAAGAAAGAGAAAGTATCATGAAAGGAACAAATAAACGTTTTTTTTTTTAAAAAGTTGTTATGAACATTTGTATAAAAGTCTTTGTATGAACATATGCTTTTATTTTTCTTGGGTAAATATCTAGGAGTGGAATGGCTAGGTGTATCTTTAACTTTTTAAAAAACTGCCAAACTTGGTCGGGCGCGGTGGCTCAAGCCTGTAATCCCAGCACTTTGGGAGGCCTAGGCGGGCGGATCACGAGGTCAGGAGATCGAGACCATCCTGGCTAACACGGTGGAAACCCGTCTCTACTAAAAATACAAAAAACTAGCCGGGCGCGGTGGCGGCGCCTGTAGTCCCAGCTACTCGCGAGGCTGAGGCAGGAGAATGGCGTGAACCCGGGAGGCGGAGCTTGCAGTGAGCTGAGATCAGGCCACTGCACTCCAGCCTGGGCGACAGAGCGAGACTCCGTCTCAAAAAAAAAAAAAGAAAAAGAAAAAGAAAAAAGAAAAACTAGCCAGGCAAGGTGGTGGGCGCCTGTAGTCCCAGTTACTCGGGAAGCTGAGGCAGGAGAATGGCGTGAATCTGGGAGGCGGAGCTTGCAGTGAACAGAGATCGCGCCAATGCACTCCAGTCTGGGCGACAGAGCGAGACTCCATCTCAAAAAAAAAAAAAAAAATGCCAAACTTTCTTCAAAATGGTTATGCCATTTTACATCCAACCAGCAGTGTATGAGGGTTCCAGTTGCTCCACCTCATCACCATCCCTTAGGTAGGTCATTTTCACTTTAGCCATTCAAGTAGGTATGTAGTGGCATCTCACTGTAGTTTTAATTTATATTTCCCTAAAGACTAATGATGTTAAGCATCTTTTCATGTCCTTGTTATCCATATGCCTTCTCCAGAGACGTGTCTGTTCATGTTTTGCCTATTTTTATTGGGTTGTTTGTTTTCTTAAGATTCTGTCCCAGTCTGTCCCTTATCATTTCATTCTCCTAATAGTGTCTTTTAGAAAGCAACATTCTTAATTTCAATGAAGTCAAATTTAATAATTTTGTTTTATTTCATGAACCATGCTTTTAGTGTTGTGTATTTCTGTATATCCTCACCTGATCCAAAGTCAGATAGGAACAGCAAATTGTTTCAGGACCATTTGTTGGGAGAAAAAAAGTATGCTGTGTCCACTAAATTACCTCTGTGCCTTTTTCAAAAATCAGTTGACCATCTATATGTATGGCTCTTTCTAGATTCTTTGTTGTGTTTCATCAACCAGTATGTCTATCTTGACACATGTACCACTCTGTTTTGATTACTGTAGCTTTATAAGTTTTGAGGTCAGATGGTATAAGTCCTCCAATGTTCTTTTTAAAAGACACGTTAGCTCTTCTAAGTGCTTTGCATTTCCTTATGAATTTTAGAATCAGTATATCAATTTATTTTTTTAAAATGGAGATGGGGGTCTCACTATGTTGCCTAGGCTGGTCTTGAACTCCTGGGCTCAAACAATCCTCCTGCCTTGGCCTCCCAAAGTGCTAAGATGACAGGTGTGAGCCACCATGTCTGGTTAGTGTGTCAATTTCTACCAAAAAAAAAAAAAAAGGTTTGCAAGAATTTTGATAGGGGTTGCATTTGAATCTACAGGTCAATTTTGGGAGAAGTGACATCTTAACAATTTCGAGTCTTCTAATTCATGTTTCTCTTATTTATGTACTTCTTAATTTTTCTCAGCAATACTTTGTAGTTTTCAGCACTATTCTTATACAACTTTTCTCATGCTAATATCTAAATATTTTCTATTTTATGCTATTTTAAGTGGCATTTTAATAATCATTTTTGTGAATTTTTATACAACTGCATTTCTGTATGTTGATCTTGTATCCTGCAGTTATTAAACTCCCTCTTTAACATTTTTTGTCAATTTCATAAGCTTTTCTATGTGGATGACCATGTTGTCTGTGAATAAAGAGTTTTTCTTCCTTCCCTATCCAATGATGGCCTTTTTTTTTTTCTTGTCTGACTGTACTGGTTCCAGTTCAATGTTGAATAGAAATGGTAAAATGAAAATCCTTACCTTATTCTTTATTTTAGGGGACAAGTATTCACTTTCAGAATTAAGTGTGGTGCTAGCTGCTAGTTTTTTGCAGACCTTAATCTAGTTAAGGAAGTTTCCTTCTATTCCCAGTTTGCTAAGAGTTTTTTTCCCTGCATCTACTGAGATTAAAATACACATGGGTTTTTTTCCCACTTGTTGATATGTGAATTGATATTAATTTTCGAACGTTAACACAAACTTGCATTTCAAGGAAAAACTGCACTTTTTAATGTCATTTTAATATATTACTGGATTCAATTTGCTAACATGTTCTTAAGGATTTTTGCATCTATGTTCATGAGAAATATTGGTATAATACTTTCTTTTCTTGTAATATTTTTCTCTAGTTTTAGTATCAGAGCCATTCTGAATAATACAAAGTAGCACATAGAGTAGTATATATAATGAGTTAGAAATTTTCTGAAGAATTTTTGTGAAATTAATATGGTTTCTTTTTTCTTTTTCTTTCTTTTTTTTTTTTTTTTTTTGTGACAGTCTCACTCTGTCGCCCAGGCTGCAGTGCAGTGGCATGATCTCGGCTCACTGCAACCTCTGCCTCCTGGGTTCAAGTGATTCTCCTACCTCAGCCTCCTGAGTAGCTGGGATTACAGGCGTGCACCACCACGCCTGGCTAATTTTTGTATTTTTAGTGGAAACAGGGTTTCACCATGTTGGCCAGGCTGGTCTCAAACTCCTGACCTCAGGTAATTCGCCTGCCTCGGCCTCCCAAAGTGCTGGGATTACAGGTGTGAGCCCCAGCGCCCAGCAGGTTTCTTTAAATATTTTGAAAGATTCACCATTGTAGCCATCTGGACCTAAAGTTTTCTTTGTAGAAACTATTCATGTTATATTTTACATAAAAATTAGCTATTTTTCACTAACTTTTCAAATTGTTTGGCATAATGATTTTCAGAGAATTTGTGTCTGATTTTTGCACTTGTACTGTATTTATAGTAATAGCCTTTAATTCATTCCTAATATTATTCACTTAATTTTTCTCTCTTCCTTTTCCTGATCAATCAAGGCAAAAGTTTGTCAACGTTTTAGTCTTCTAAATTATCAGATTATGATTTTGTCGATCATCTATTTTTATTGCTTCATAATGCATTAGTCTATAATTTTGTCCCTATTTCTTTTTCTCTGATTTGAGTTTACAGTGCTGCTGTCTTGTAGCTCCTTCAGCTAAAGACTTAGCTAATTTATCTTTATCTTGGTTTTGTCTAATAAATGTGCTCAGGGATGTAAATTTTCTTTAAGTACTCCTTTAGTTTTAAAATGTAGTGCTTTTGTTGTTGCTGATTTCTAAATATTTTTATAATTTCTATTGTTTTTTCTCTTGAACACATGAATTATTTAGATTTATCACAATTTTCTAAACCTAAAAAGGGTGGCTATATTTTAATTATTAATTTCTAAGTTGACTGCATTCCTATCTAACAACATCACTGTCAAAATGGTTATACAACCTAAATTCTCTCCTTGATCAAATGCAATATCTTCCACCCTCTTCTCAGGAGCACTATTTTCATCTTTAAATGCAAGCTGTATTTCATATCTCTTTTTATCTAGAAGCAATTCAATTCGTACTATCATGTCAAGTAAGATAGATGAGCATCATTAAAGCCATTGTGGGTGCTAATATAATAATATTCTAACACTAAATTCTTTCATATTTTGGTCTAGTTTTAGTACTGGAGTAGTTCTGAGTAGTACAGAGTAGTACCTGTAGTGAGCTAGGAGGTATTCCTCCCCTTTAATTTGCTGGAAGTTTGTTTTTTTAATCTACTCTATGTTCACTTACTAAACAGCAGTGAAGAAAATGTCTCCCTTTTGAGTATTGTCGATATTCTTCTCAAAAGCTATTATCCCACTTCCTTACCCTTGCTAGCAGTGCCCACCTCCAAGATAGGGGCTGGATATGCTGGATGTCTACTTTCCCAACCTTACAGTAGGGCATGGTCCATAGGTCCTGGGGGAACTCGGCTGTGAGAATCTTGGAGTGATTTCCCTGCTAATAAATAATCTAGTGAGGCATGGGAAGAGATACCACCTCCTTGACCAAACCTTGTTGTAACTACATGTGACACCCAAACTGCAGCATTCGTACTGTCTCGATTAGAGACAGACTTAAGGACCAGACCAGCGAGGCCAGAGCAGAAGGGGACCTTTATGGCGATGTGCACCACAGGATCCCCTGCAACAGCCTACTTCCAGGCTTCCTGTGTAAGAAAGGCATCTTGTGACTACTCCTCCCCTCCTATGTTTATTAAAGATTACAGTAAACACCTAGGCCAATGCTGGCAAACTATGGTTATAAAACCATGTCTAGAGAACTGTGACAAAATCGCGATCTCAAACCTCAGGATGGGATGCATCTTAAGCTTCAAGGAGAGGGGGAGTCAACCCAGTCTGCAGGGATGCCTTAATTTCAGTAGTTCAACTTTGTTAGTGCTATTCCTTTAGTCCAACACAGACATCGATAGGATGAGCACCATTAAGTTTTATCCTTGTCAGGATGGAGCAGTAAATGCAAAAACTGCCTCCTCTGATTCTAAGGGGAGGGCATCCTATCAAGGAGAGGGGGCCGAGGAGTGCAGGACCCCAGTGGTGACCACCGTGAGGTGGCACGAGAGGCATCAGATGGACCTCGCAGGAACAGGAGTCTGCCAGATTCCTACTTTTCCAAAACCAGTAAAGGAAATTGACTCCAAAAGAGAACATGACTGATAAAAAATAGTCCTTCGAGTAAGTAAAGTAGCAATGAAGGCTTTCTCCACTCCAAACATACTCAGTTGTTTCAACCATTCCCAATACACATCAATTTCTAGACCCTTCACTCCTGGTACCTCTCCCTGAGTGCAGAGTGAGGTGCTTCTCCTGCCTAACTCCTGAATGGACACAGCATAGCCCCTGCTAACACACTGTCCTGTTGCTCAATGTTTACTTGTCTCTCTTGCCCTCTAGTTCTTTCTCATTTGTAGATCACTGATATCTTCGAGAATGGAGCGAAAATTAGGGAGACCTCTACAGAGAAAAAAAAAAAAAAACTTTCACATACAGCTAAAGGAGATAAGCAAACTTCCTGATGTCTACCTGTGGACTCTAAATTAAAAACCATACTCTGAACTGTAGCTTTCTTTTAGGGATTTTTTTTCTTCTTATTCCACCACCTATGACTACAGGCAGGGCAGTTGCATGGTTAGGCAAAATGGATGAATTCATTAATTAATGAGTTAAATAATGAATTGTGGTGTGGCCAGACCAGTGCATCATAGGTTGAAAATGCAGTCTAAGCCTTGTTTTGACAGTATTATCACACTGTCTCATCCCAAGGCTTATTTTTATTGTGATAAAAATATATATAATAAAATGTACCATTTTAATCATTTTAAGTATACAATTCAATGGTGTTGAATACATTTACAATGTTATGCAACACCACAACCTGTAGAATTTGTTCAACATCCCAAACTGACTCTCTGTGCCCATTAAGCAATAAATCCCTATCCATCACCTCCCACCAGCCCTTGGCAACCACCATTTTACTTTCTGTCTCTTATGACGTTCACTGCTCTAAGTACACCACATAAGAGTAGCCATACAGTATTTGTTCTGTGTCTGGCTTATTTCACTTAGCATAATTTCCTCAAGGTTCATCCATATAATGGCATGTATCTGAATCTCATACTGAATAGTATTTACTATGGGTACACTCCACATTTTGTTTATCCATTCATCTGTTGATATCCACATACTGATTGTTTGCACCTTTCAGATATATTGTGTGAATAATGCTATGAACATGGATGCACAAATATCTCTTTAAGTCCCTACTTTCAGTTCTTTTGGGTATATATATCCAGAGGTGGAACTGCTGGACCATATAGTAATTCTAGATTTAATTCTTTTTAAGACTCACCATACGCTGTTTTCCACAGAGGTGGCACATCCCTGCCAACAATGCAGAAAGGTGCCAATTTCTCCGTATCCTTACCAGTGATTTTCTGGGTTGTCTTTTTCATAGCAATCCTAATGGGTATGAAGTGGTGTCTCATGCTTTCAATTAGCATATTTTAATTAGTGTATGTTGAGCACCTTTTCATGTACTTATTGGCCATTCGTATATCTTCTTGGGGAAAATATCTATTCAGGTCCTTTGCTCATTTCTGAATTAGGTTGTTTGTTTTTTCTGTTGTTGAGTTTTAGGGTTTCCTTATGCATACCAAATATTAATCCCTTACCAGATCAATGATATGCAAATGTTTCTCACATTCTGTATGATGCCTTTTCACTTTGTTGACAGTGTCCTTTGATACACAAAGTTCTTGATTTTGATAAAGTCCAATTTATTTATTTTTTCTTTTGTCAGTAGTAAAACACTAGTGTCATATCCAAGAAATCATTCCCAAATCCTGTGCCATGAAGTTTTTTCTCTATGTTTTCACCTAGGAATTTTATAAGTTTAGATTTTACATTTAGGTATTTGATCCATTTTTGTAATATAGTATAGAGTAAGAATCAAAATTCATTCATTTGTATGTGGATATTCAGTTTCCGAATATCATTTGTTGAAAAGACTATCCTGTCTCCATTGAATGGTCACTCTTGTCAAAAATCAATTGACCATGTATGCAAAGGTTTATTTCTGGGCACTCTATTCTATTCCATTGGCCTATATGTCTGTCTTTATGCTAGAATCACACTGGTTTTGTTTTTGTTTTTGTTTTTGTTTTTGTCTTTTGTTTTGGAGACAAAGTGTCATTCTGTCACCCAAGCTGGAATACAGTGGCTTGATCTTGACTCACTGGATTCACCGTGACCTCCGACTCCTGGGTTCAAGCACTCTTCCCACCTCAGCATCTCAAGTAGCTGGGATTACAGGCATGTGCCATCATGCCCAGCTAATTTTTGTATTTTTGGTAGAGATAGGGTTTTACCATGCTGGCCAGGTTAATCTCAAACTCCTGGCCTCAAGCAATCCACCCAACTTGGCCTCCCAAAGTGCTGGGATTATAGGTGTGAGCCACTGCACCTGGCCAGAACAACTGTTTTGATTACTGAAACTTTACAGTAAGTTTTGAAATCAGGAAGTCAGTGTCCTCCAACTTTGTTCTTTTTCAGTACCGTTTCCAATATTTGGGACCCTTAATATTACTTAAGAATTTTAGGATGAATTTTTGTATTTTGGCAAAAAAATCATTGGAACTTTGATAGGAATTGCATTGATTCTGTGGATTGCTTTGAGTAGAACTGATAACTTAACAATATTAAGTCTTCCTATCAATGAACCTGGGATGTCTTTCCATTTTTTTATACTTTCTTTAATTTCATTCAGCAATGCTTCGTAGTTTTCCATGTACAATTATTTAGCCTCCTGTTTTCTAAATTCCCACTTCAGATTTTTCATTGTCACTATAGAGAAATGCAACTGCTTTTTGCATGTTGACTTTGTATCCAGCTGCTGAATTCATTTATTAGTTCTAACAGTTTGCTTTGGTTTATCTTTGTTTGTTCTTGTGGGGATGGGGGGGAGTTGGTGTAGAATTGTTAGAATTTTCTAAATATAGGATTGTGTCATCTGCAAACAGAAATAATTTTACTTATTCCTTTCTAATTTGTATGCCTCTTATTTCTTTTTCTTGCCTAATTGCTTCAGCTAGAATTTCCAATATTATGTTGAACACAAGTAACAAAAGCAGGCATCCTTGTCTTATTTCTGATCTTAGGGGAATTGCTTTTAGTCTGAGTATAGTATAGCTATTGAGTATAGCCACAGCTGTGGATTTCTCATATAAAAGCTTTATTATATTGAGGTAGTTTCTATTCCTAGTTTGCTGGGGGTTCTTATCATGAAAAGGTATTGGATTTTCTCAAATACTTTTTCTGCATCAATTGAGATGATCATGGATTTTCCCTTTATTGTTTTAATGTGGTATATTGCATTGATTTTTATATGTAGAACCATCCTCGTATTCCAAGAATCAATCTAACTTGGTCATGATGTATAATCCTTTAAATATGTTGCTGAATCCAGTTTCCTAATTTTTTTTTTGAGGATTTTTGTATTGGTATTCACAAAGGATATTGGTCTATGGTTTTCTTGTACTGTCTTTGTCTGACTTTGGTGTCAGTATAGTGCTGGCCTCATAGAATGAGTCATTAAGTGTTCCCTTCTCTTCATTTTTTTGGAAGCATTTGATAAATATTGGTGCTAGTTCTTTAAGTGGTAGAACTCATCAATTAAGATATCTGTATTCATCCATTTGTGCTGCTATAGCAAAATATCTGAAACTGGGTCATTTATACAGAAGATAAATTTATTTCTCACAGTTCTGGAGACTAGGAAGTTCAAAATCAAGGTGCCGTAAGTCTGGTGTCTGGTGAGGGTCCGGTCTCTGTTTCCAAGATGGTGCTTTGAATGCTGCATCCTCAAGAAGGGAGGAAACGTGTGTGTCTTTATATGACAGAAGGCAAAAGGGCCAAAAGAGATTAACTCTCTCCATCAAGGCCCTTTATAATAGCATTAATCTATTCATGAGGGCAGAGCCATCATGACTGAAACACATCACAAGAGACCCCACCTCCCAACACTGTTGCACTGGGAATTAAGTTTCCAATACATGAATTTGGGGGGGATACATTTACACCATAACAACATCTGATCCTGGACTTTTATTTGTTGGAAGATTTTTGATTACTGATTACTGACTCAATCTTCTTGCTAGTTATAGGTCTACTCAAATGTTCTGTTTATTAGTGATTCAGTCTTAGTAAGTTTTGTGTATCTAGAAACTTGTCTATTTCACTTAGGTTACCGAATTTGTTGGCATACAATTGTTTATAGTACTCCCTAATAATCCTTTTTATTTCTGTAAATCAGTTGTAATGTCCTCTCTTTCATTTCTAGTTTTGGTTATTTAAGTGTTCTTTTTTTCTTAGTCAGTATAGCTGAAGGTTTATCAATTTTCTTGATCTTTTTGAGAACTTACTTTTTGTTTCATTAATTTTCTTTATTGTTTTTCTATTATTTGCTTTATTTATCTCTGTTCTAATCTTTCTTATTTCCCTAGTTATGCTAGTTTTAGACTTAGTTTGTTCTTCTTTTTCTAGTTCCTTAAGGTATAAATGTAAGTTATTAATTTGATCATTTTTTAAAATTCTTTTTTCTTTGTCTTTGACGGATTGGGTTGATTTGAAAGCCTTGTCTTTGAGATCTGTAGTTCTTTCTTCTGCTTGTTTGATTCTATTGCTGAAACTTTCCAGTGTATTTTGCATTTCTCTAAGTGTGTCCTCGATTTCCAGATGTTATGATTGTTTTTATTTATGCTATTTCACTGAAGATTTTTCCTTTCATATACTGTATCATGTCTTTTATTTCTTTAAGTTGGAGATCACCTTTCTCTGGTGCCTCCTGGATTAGCTTAATAATCAACCTTCTGAATTCATTTTCTGACAATTCAGATATTTCGTCTTCGTTTGGATCGATTGCTGGTGAGCTGATGTGACCTCTTGAGGGTACTAAAGAACCTTTTTTTGTCATATTACCAGAATTGTTTTTCTGTTCCTTCTCATTTGGATAGACTATGTCAGAGGTAAGATCTGGGACACAAGGACTGCTGTTCAGATTCTCTTGTCCCACAGAGTGCTTCCTTAATGTGTTCTCCCCCTTTTTCTAGGGATAGGGCTTCCTGAGAGTCAGACTGCAGTGATTGTTTTTGCTCTTCTGGGTCTAGCCAGCCAGCAGAACTACTGGACTCCAGGCTAGTACTGGGGAGTGTCTGCAAAGAGTCCTGTGATGTAATTTGTCTTCAGATCTCTCAGCCGTGGATACCAGCATCTGCTCCATTGGAGGTAGCAAGGGAGTGAATTGGACTCTGTCAGAGTTCTTGCTTGTAGTTTTGTTTACTGTGCTGGTTTTCTCAAATGCTGGTTATGCTAGCAGTAAAGTTGTCACATGGACAGACTCACAACCTCTGGATGGTCAGGATATTACAGGCATTCTAAACACAGAACATACAATTGCTCTATGTGCACTTGAGAAAAAATGTATAATTTGCTGTTGTTGGGTGGAATGACCTGTATATGTCTGTTAGGTCTAATTGGTTTATAGTCCTGTTCAAGTCTGTGTCCTTATTTGCCTTATGTCTTATGGTTCCATTTACAATCAAAAGTAGAGTATGAAAGTCTATAACCATTATTGTAAATTTGTTTACTATTCCCTTCAGTTTTGCTCTGTAGGGCTCTGATGTTGGCATAAAAATGTTTAGAATTTTATATCTTCTTGATAATTGAGTCTCTTATCAATACTAATGTCCTTCTTTGTCCCTTTTAACAGTTTTTTACTTAGAGTTTATTTGATCTCCTATTAGTATAACTACCCAGTTTCTTGTTGCTTTCAATTTACATGGAATATCTTTTTCCACTCTTTCACTGTCAACCTGTTGTGTCTTTAGATCTAAAATGAGTCTCATGTACATAACATATGATTGGATCATGTTACTAAATCTAGTCTGCTGATCTCTGCCTTTTGTGTTTAGTTGTTTGTTTTGTTTTGTTTTTGGAGTGTACATTTTGATTACCATCTCACTGCCTTTTGTGTATATACTATAGATAATTTCTTTGTGGTTACTATGCAGATTACGTTAACGTTATGACAATCAAATCTGAATTGACATCAACTTAACTTCAATCATGTATGCAAACTCTACTTCCATACAGTTCTATCTCCCACTTGATGTTATTGATGTCACTTATTACATCTTTATACATTGTGTGCCAAAAAACACAGATTATTCACTATTTTTATGGATTTATCTTTTAAATCCTATAGACAATAAAAGGTGGAGCTACAAATGAAAATTATAATAATACTGGCTTTTATATTTTCTTTTGCATTTACCTTTAATGGAAATCTTTATATCTTTATATGACTATTAGTTACTGTCTAGCATCTTTTCATTGCAACCTGGGAGATTTCCTTTAGCATTTTGGGCTCCGTGGTCGGGGGCAAGTCTGGTAGTAATAAACTTCTTTTGTTTGACTTCCCATTTCTGTTAATAAATTTCCCATTTCTGGAAATGTCTTAATTTCACCTTCATTTTTTGAAGGACAGTTTCATGAGATATAGAATCCTTGCTTGACAGTTTTACTTTCAGAACTTTAATATATCATTCCACTGCCTTCTGGATGCCGGCATTCTGCTAAGCAACAGACTGATAATCTTACTGAGGATACCTTACATGTAATAAGTTGCTTTTCTTTTACAGCTTTTAAGATTCTCTCTTTGTCTTCAGCTTTTGAGAGTTGGTTATAAGGTGTTTACACGTGGGTCTCTGAGTTATTCTACTTGGATTTTGTTGAGCTTCTTTTATTTTTATACTCATGGCCTTCCTTTTCAGCCATTATTTCTTCAAATAATCTTTCTGCACCATTCTCACGTCTCCTTCTCAAATTCCCATAATGCATATGTTGGTTGGCTTTATGGTTTCCCACAAATCTCTTCAGTTCTCTTTGCTTTTCTTTACTACTTTTTCTGTTTCTCAGACCCAATAATTTTAACTGTCTTATCTTCAAGTTTACTGATTCTTTCTTCCACCTGATCAAATCTGCTACTGAACCCTTCTGGTAAACTTTTCATTCTAGTTATTGTACTTTTCACCTCCAGTATTTCTGCTTGGTCCTTTTTATAATTTCTATCTCTTTGTTGATAGTCTCATTTTGTTGACATTTAGTATTCTTGATTTCCTTTAGTTCTTTGTCTATTTGTCTATTTTCTTTTAGGTTTTTTTTTTTTTTTTTTTTTTTTTAAACAGAGCAAGACTCTGTCCCTAAACTGGAGTGCAGTGGTGTGATTGCGGCTCACTGCAACCTCTCCCTGGTTTAAGTGATTCTCCTGCCTCAGCCTCCTGAGTAGCTGGAACTACAGGCGTGTACCACCATGCCCAGCTAATTTTTGTATTTTGAGTAGAAACGGGGTTTCACCATGTTGGCCAGGATTGTCTTGATCTCTTGACCTCATGATTCACCCACCTCAGCCTCCCAAAGTGCTGGGATTACAGGCGTGAGTCACCATGCCCAGCCTCCGTTAGGTCATTGAGTATGTTTAGAACAGTTGTTTTAAAGTATTTGTCTAATAAGTAAAATGTTTTAGATTCCTCAGGGACAGTTTCTGTCCACTTATTTTGTTCCTTTGATGTGCCATATTTTCCTGTTTCTTTGCATGCTTTGTGATTTTTTTTTCTTGAAAATTGGGCTTTTAAGTATTATAGTGTGGATTATAGTGCGAGATCTTTGAAAATCAGATTGTCCTCCTTCTCTAGGGGTTGTTAATTTGTTGGTTGGTTAGTTGATTGTTGAAGGCTATAATTGTCCAGTAGTTTTGAGACTTGCCTAAACTATTTTTGCAAAGACTAGCCTTTTTCACATGTGATCACTGATGTTTCTGTCCTTCTAGCTTGTGTTCAGCTAATGTTTTGGCAGAGATTTCCCTGAATACCAAGATCTCTCCCCACCTTTGCAGGTTGGCTCTGTGCTGGGGAGCCTTCAACACTTATTTAGGCTTTCTCTCAGTCTAGGAATCAGCACAAGGCAAAAGCTTAATGTCTTCTCAGGTCTTTTCTGAGTATGTGCCTTGCCTGGATGTGTGTGGCTTGCTAAATTGTGCCATACACAGGACTGCTTTTGAATGCCTTAATTTCCAGTCTAGTCCCAGCTTCTCCCTCAGGCTTTAAATTGCCTGCTATGTGTCTGCCTCCATAATCTCTTGCCCCAAGAATCGGTGGATCAGTAGTTGCCTTACGGTGGTTATGAGCAGTGTCCACAGCTTTTCCCACCTGACTTCTGAGTTAGGAAAAACAGAGATGAATGCTTCATGTTAGTCCTTCAGTTATTTCCCCAGGTGGTTTGGAACAGACATACACAATAATTTACCAATAAAATCTGCCTCTGCTCCCTCCAGTTTAAAGGACAAAACTGGGAACTGGCCTGCTGCTGTTTTAAGACCAAGACTGCTACCACACCAGGGAAAGAGTGAGGCAAGAATGAGAAAAACATCACAAAACTCTCTGACCATTTTGAAGATGGCTTTTTCTTGATTGGGCATCTGTTTGGTTGACATAAATCTCTGACTCTTTTCCAAAGCTCTGACAAAGTTAGTTGAAGCAGTTTTGGCTTTTAATGGTTTCTGTAGGGGAATGAGCAGTTGGAGCTTCCTAGTCTATCACTTTGCTAACATCACTCTACCCCCAGTTCTTTTATATTATTTCACTGTTTTTATTAGCAATTTTGGAACTTCTTCTAATGTAATGGTCTTTTGAACCTAAGTGCAGAAATCTACAAATTAACTCATATTAGTTAGCCTATTGGATTTTCCTCACTGTAGCTTTTGGATGATCTCATCCAACATGTTCTATATCTCCACCAGTTTCCTCTCAGCTACATCCAGTAAGCAAACCTTCCACTGTTCTCTAATTCTCTAAGTTTTAAAAGAATAGTATAGGCCGGGCGCGGTGGCTCAAGCCTGTAATCCCAGCACTTTGGGAGGCCAAGATGGGCGGATCATGAGGTCAGGAGATCGAGACCATCCTGGCAAACATGGTGAAACCCCGTCTCTACTAAAAAATACAAAAAACTAGCCGGGCGAGGTGGCGGGCGCCTGTAGTCCCAGCTACTCGGGAGGCTGAGGCAGGAGAATGACCTAAACCCGGGAGGCAGAGCTTGCAGTGAGCTGAGATCTGGCCACTGCACTCCAGCCTGGGGGACAGAGCGAGACTCCATCTCAAAAAAAATAAAAAAAATAAAAAATAAATAAAAGAATAGCATAATCAAGTGTTATGTCAGTCTTCTCTGTCCTGTCTTCTTAATGTTCTTACTAACATCTATTCCATAATCAAAACCCTGCATCATAGCTATTTTTGTTTTTAATGAATCATAAACTAAGGTTCCCAGCTATGAAGCCTCCTTTGAGGGCACAGCCAACAGATATCTAGCAGCCTTCCAGATACCAGAATCACTAAGAGTCAAAGAAGATCATTATTGATGGCTTTTAAGTATCACAGGTTCATTCATTCCTCCAAATTTAATTACAAGAAAGAATTTGTCTCCCACTTGAACTTTTTTAAGTAAAATTTTACTTGTGGTGGTGAAAACCAGGGAATGGCTTATTAGAAAGAGCAAAGGCTTTGAAATCAAGCAGTATTCAAATATTGATGTTAGCACTTACTAATTAAGCAAGTTACTTAATCTGTAGAACTCCATTTTCTCATCTGAAAAAAAAAAATGGAGAAAACAGCCATTTCCTTGCAGGGATACTGTGAAAATTAAATAAGATAACACACACAAAGTCCTAATACCAAATAAAAAGTTCCCTTTACTGGACAAAAAAAAAGAACATAACCTAAATTATGAAACATTTTCCCAAAGCTATTAATTTTAGCAATTTAATTAAAGTATTACATGGATGCCAAGCTGGTAGGTTCATCTGCTTTCCCATTTCTATACTCTGTAACATCATATAAAGGTGATGGAGCCAAACCAGACAGGTCTAGGGGGCACAATGTCTAGGGTATTTTTGGAAGACAGATGGGAGATCCCACCTGGGAGATACGTGCATGAAAGTTCAAGAAGCTTCCAAAGAAAGATGTCTTTGTAAGGGAAGAGACAGTCAAGGGCCACAGATATAGCCAATCCAGAGAGTACAAGTCAAAGCGTAAGGGTTTCTTTGGGCACAGCACAATGGGATATGCTGCTCCACCCAGCTTCCCGGACTCGTGCCTGAATCCTATGGAGAGAGACATGCAATAAACAGCAAGTAAAAATAAAACCATGGCACCTGATTCCCTCAGGACATGGAGAGCACAAGTCTGTCTCTTTTATACTTGAGATAACAATAACATAATTATGCGAGAGTCAAGGAAAGAAATTCCTGTAGAATCCACAGCGTAGGACCTAGACTAGGCAAGAGGGATCGCTGCACTGGAGCCCCCCGCCCCACCCATCGCAAACAACAAGCTAAAAAAGTATGCCATCCTGGAAGACACTTCTTTCACCTGAGGTCTGATACCACACTGGCATAGCCTGACCGAGCATTAGGACACAGCAACCCGGTCCCAGGCACCAGAATGCATTCCTGCCCAACACCCTCAACACAAAAGGTGGCTGTGTCCAAACACTATAAAAGTTTGCGTGTTGTACTAACCCACAAAGCTGGAGCCAACACTGCTTGTGCATGCAGGGAGGAATCGATAGGAGAATGCATGGATGTGAAAAAGGACCAAAACGCACACACATACTTTGAAAAGTTAATTTACCTTTACAATCTTTCCTCAGCATAAATGCAACAAATTCTTCCATAACCACGTATCAGTTCTCAGCAGCGCTCCATATTGCCAAGAGTTCATTTTCTTGCTTTTCTTGATTTGCCGATTCCTGGTTCCTGAGGGAGCCACATATCAGTGCAGTATTCACCACAGTTGCTGAGAAACCACATGGTGGCTGAGAAATATTTTGCAACATTAAACAATTTCTATTACTCTTAAATCTATATATGTTGATCTAGCATCAAATGTAGAAAACATAATATCAATTACTTACATTGGCATCTATATAAATATTAAATGCTAGAACTGTAAATTGTTTTATGTTTACAAAAAAATAAAAATTATATGAAATATATAGTCATGCACCACATAACATTTTGGTCAACAATGTACTGGTCCCATACGATTATAATAGTATATTTTTACTGTTCCTTTTCTATGTTTAGATACACAAACACTTACCATCATGTGACAAATTGCCCAAGTTACAATTGCCTACGGTATTCATTACAGTCACATACTGTGCCGGAGCCTAGGTGTGTAGTAGACTACACCGCCCAGGTCTGTGGAAGTGCACTCTGTGATGTTCACACTATGACGAAGTCACCTAACAACACTTTCCTCAGTATATAGCCCGGTCATTAAGCCACACACACCTGTAACTAGTTTTTTTTAAAAAACAAATTTAAATTTTCAGCTTTATTTAAATAATTTTCTTTCTTTCTTTCTTTCTTTTTTTTTTCACTCATTGCCCAGGCTGGAATTCAGTGGCACAATCTCAGCTCACTGCAGCCTCCATCTCCCAAGTACAAACAATTCTCCTGTCTCAGCCTCCCAAGTAGCTGGGATTACAGGCGTGCACCATCACACCCGGCTAATTTTTGTATTTTTAGTAGAAATAGGGTTTTACCATGTTGGCCAGGCTGGTCTCAAGCTCCTGACCTCAGGTGATCCACCCACCTCGACCTCCCAAAGTGCTGGGATTACAGGCATGAGCCACTGCGCCCAGCCTATTTAAATAATTTTCATTTAAAAGTGAATATTCATTTTTGACATCTGTGTTTTTCACTTTAATTTTAATTTTTAGTATTTTAAAAGATAGCTTTTCAAAAATATATGGAAATAATGTTAGCTTTAAAACTGTATACTTATTTTAACATATACTTTTATAAATATATTTCCATTTTAATCATTTAGATTATTACTGTCAACTGAATACAAATTATGTAAATATCTTTATTACACCCATATAATTAGTGATGTAGCTGAAATGAATGCAAGAAAAATAAATTTTATCTGATAAATATACCCGAGTTGTGTATATTTTATTTTATTATCCATCCAAGCATCTATGAAACACATGCGTGAAGTAATAAATTCATCCCTGATATTTTGCTTTCAGTCATATAACAATCATGGTTTTACACATATTTTTGTCGCAAAGACATTTATCAAGATAGAAAGATTTATTATGTACATTTCTTAACTCTTTGTTAGTTTGATTTGTAACTTTAAATATCACACAGATGGTACGTGGACCACACTTGTTAGGGGAGGCCTGGATGATGGTCCCAGAGACCCCCAAGCCCAGCACATTGGGGTTCACACAGCTCTGGCAGCCCGGGGAGAAGTCACCCACAAAGCCAGAGCAGAAAACCAGGAAATGACAGACATCAGGTGATTCAAAGAGTCAGTCCCCAAGGACACGTGAGACAGCCTCTAGAGACTCCCAGAAACAGCTGGGAGACATTTAAGGACGAACTAGAATTCCTAAATTATGTGTGGAGACATACCATGAACAATATTGAGCTTCTCTCTTTGTGGCCTTGTTCCTACCCAAAGACCATGCAGTCTGAAAAAAAAAAAAAAAAAAACTTGGATTGCATAAAGAAACAGAAAAGTCCCCCATCTGAAACTTCCAAAATAATATGCTTTGCAAACATTTAAACATATCTTAATTCTGCTGTAATAAGCAACTTAGTTTTTAGATAACCACAAAGTGAAACCCATTAGAAAACCAACTTAGCTGAGCTACACAAACTACAAGAAACGAAGCTGTAAGAATAAACTATGAAAAGCAAGAGATGACTAAAGCTTTTGGGATCTTTGCAGCAAAAATAACCAAATATATGGTATTTACATAAGTGAATTACCTGTACATCTTCTCCATCTACAGGTAGTCAGTCGTTTCATATACAAAGCAAACCCAGAATGAACTCCTGGGAATTATTTATGTAAGACTCAATAGCTGATGGGGTAAAAATGACAGTTTACAGGAAGCCCAAATAAAACTCAATAAACCATCCAAAGCAAGACATCCTGTGGGTAGCGGGTAGGCAAACATTCCCACCGCAAGAACTCTGGCTTCAATGGCTGCTACAAGACAAGCAGAAGCCCAGAGCTGAAGGCAAGCACAGGACCCCCCTGTGCCCATGTAGCTCACGATTTTTAAGAGCCCACAGCATCTGGAGGGCAAGCAAGCACCCATATTATTAATCACAGAACACGCAGTCCCTCTTTGTGCCATGTGCACGCCTATTAGTCTGAGCTGTTTGGGAAGCCAGTGCTCTAGATGACCTAGACTGACCATGGAATATTCTGTTCAGGACAAAATGTCACCTAGGAATCAACTCTTTCTGATTAAGACCTAACTGTGCTGAAAGTGCTCTAAAACGGTCAATAGACAAGCTCGATAATACACACAGCTTGGCTTTCTCAGATATCTGATTCCTACAGAGATGAATCCCCATGAGCATTCCCTGCTGGGCCTTTTCTGCTCATGCGTTTTCATTCCCTCTAGGGTCTAAGAAACATGGGCAACTGCAAATTATTAGGTGATTGTAATTCTATGGGAAATAATTTTGTCCAACATTGGAGGATTACTGCTCCCAGTGAATTCAGGAAGTTGCTTCTTTATTACATCTCTGACTTCAGAACTCAGTGATTTTTAAATGATATCTTTGAAGCTAAGCAACCATAAAAACCACTCATGGAGCATTTTCATAGGGAAGTAGCTCAAATCTTAAGGTTAAAAGGATATCAAATTTATATGCAAAACTATGTAACCAGAAAGAAGGGAGAGAGGGAGGAAGGAGGAGAGGAGGGGACAGTGCTAGGGACTTAAGGAGGAAGAATTATGATGTACAATGTGGGATAAAGCAAATATTTCACAAGAATAAAAATTCCATTAAAATGGCATATAAAGTTACAGATGGCAGAATCTGGCAGGTTTGGGGTTTTTTTAAAGGCATTCTGAACAATAAAGACTTGAAAAGGATGGAGACTCCATTTTAAGTACATTAAAATGGAGTCCAGGCCTGAACAATCCCTGAACAGACAAAGTCAATCAGGTCTCATGAGTGGCCCCAACCTGGCTTCGTCTGCAAACATAAGCAAAACTTAACTTGAGCTGTTTCTTATAAATGGATATCCCCACTCCCGCCTGCGTGGCTGCTCCCAAGTCAGCGGGAATGCGCCGGAGCTGCGGGAGGTGCACTTACCAGGGAGCAAAGCTACGACGACGGCGACAACCCTGACAGCTCCTCGCTGCAGCCGAGGCTGACTGGGCCCCTGACATTCGCTGGCCGGCAGCCAGTCACAGCCCCGCGCCATGTTTTCAGAGACTGGATTTCTGTCTAATAAAAATAGAATTGGCGCCAAACCAATTGGTTAAACGTTACAGAGATTGTCCAGCATTTTGTTTAAAGTTTTCGTAGTCCGTTTTCTTAAAGAAGTATGTACTTTAGCCATTGACTTGGGTCTACCTTTTATGACTTTTTCGTATATTATATTTTTAATCACTGCATTGCTAAGTGGGAATTATTGTCTTTGGAGGGTGAATGCGGGGTTGAGATAACTTCTCGAAGCTGGCTGTGAAAATTCACGTGCTATGCAACTGAAAAGGAATTATTACTTTACCTGGAATCCTGACACTCTCAGCCCTCAGTTTGAACTCTATTAGTTGCATATTTATGTGCCATTTACAGTAAATCCTCTGGGTTTGATCGCCCAATATTCCAAATTTTGAACACCCACTGCATGCCCTCTCAGCCCACAGGAATTTCAAATGCCTTCTGTCTTTTGTTGCTGCCTTAATTAAAAAGAAAGGAAAAGAAAACTGGCCTAGCTTTGAGGTAACCATAAATATACAAGGCATTTCTTAAAGGGATTAAAAGATGAAGATCAGTGAAGAAAAGCTTTTCCCTTATATGTTCTGGAACTGGAAGGCAGAGAGAAGTCTGGGAATCAGAGAAGCGCCCGGAGATTCAAGACCCCCCCAAGCCCCACGCAAGGCTGCCCTCCTTCTCATCTGCAGAACAAGGTCCCCCGAGGAAGGCCACTGCCCTGCTCGCTGCTCAGCTGGGAGACTCTTCTGTTTGCCTGAAATCCCACACAGGGGTAATCACAGGATTCTAGAATTTCCCAACCCAACTCCTTGGCCTCCAAGGCGGGGAAACTGAGGGCAGCAAGTGGAGAAGGTGCCCTGGGACAGGGCTGGGTGGGTGTGCTCCCCTAAGGTGCTCCCCTCCACACAGTCTCCTCCCTGCCTTGTATTCTTCTGCCCTAGGCGAGTTCATTTTCTATGACAAGTGAGAGAAGTCTCTCTGAGATGGAGGAGGGACACTGATGATGAATTGAGACAGTCTTGATATACCGGCTTAGCTCACCCTGAGCACACTTTAAAGGCCCCTGCTTTCTACACTGCATACACTGGTGTTCAACCCCAGGCCAGGGAGGCCCAGGCTTGGGATGCCTTCCTTGGGAGTGTGGCTGTCTCTTGCCCATTCTATTAGTTGACCTTGGTTTTATTCTCCTTCAAAGGGCTGGTCAAGGTTATTTGTCACAAGACATTTTCAAGGTTCCTCACAACATTGTTCTTCAAACAGTTTTCTAAAAGATCCAGAACCCTACCACTGAGAATTGCAACTTCCTAGAAAACTCCTAACATCCTGCTAAACTTTCAAGGTAGCAGGTTATAGTCTCTAGCCATCTTCAAGTAATTTTACATACACACACACACACACACACACACACACACACACACACACAGAGCCCTCAAACATACCCAGATGTACAACTACTTCTGCATTCCCATGCAATAGGAGAGTCCCTGGCCAAAGTGAGAAAACTGAGTTCTCTGGCTGCAGCCTCAGCTGCTCTGTGGGAATTCTCTCATGCATCTGTATCTCTAATGGAATTGTAAGAGCCTCTGGGGGTGTTGTACGTGGATTCCAAGAGCCAGTGGATTTGACTAAGGAGCCACAGCTTACTTACTTACGTTTTCAGCTTTTCTTACTGTGTTGCAATCACCTGCTGCTGATGTCAGAAGGGGTCCCTATGCCAGGGTTTCAATATTTATGCACGTGACATGTCTGTCCCCTCCCACAGCCATCTATTCTGCCTCCCTTCCCGTGTCCCAGCACAGCCCAGGGCTCTGCACAGGCCTTGCTCTCTCTGCTTTGCACATTTGCTTGGGCAGTGTCCTCCCTCACCACCTCTTCCAGCCTCTCTCCACCCAGTCTTCAATGTTCATCTCAAGTAAAAACTCTTCCATAAAGTTTTCTTGATTCCCTTACCAGATTGTATTTTTCCCTCTTATAAATCTCAAAAATGCTTTCTCTCTCCTCTTAGGTATAATCGTAGTCTGCACTGTATTGCAATGTGTATGTATTTGTCTCTAGAGACTATGAACTCTTTGAGGTCAAAGACTATATGTTACTCACCTCTGAATCCCAAAATGCCTCTAACTCAATTTTTTTATACAGCGAAAGTAATCATTAAGTGTTATTGATTGATTAACAAGTAATCATTAATTGCCCTTCATCTCTGAACTGAAAAATTTGCAGACCATACGGTAGGCCTTTTCAAAAATGTCCAGTTGCATGTTTAGGGTTTTAGGGCTGCCAATTGCAGTTAAAAGGGTTGTCAATCATTAGGATTTCTAGAAAACTGTCAGCTATAGTAACATAAACAGTCTTTTTCCTTATGTGCAGGAGATACGTTTGAAGACCCAGAGTAGATGCCTGAAACGTGAGATAGTACCAAACCCAATGTCCCAGACCTCCTATGTTTTTTCTTTCTTTTCTTTCCTTTTTTTTTTTTTTTAATCAAAGCCCACTGCAGCATCAAACTCCCAGGCTCAAGCAATCCTCCTTCCTCAGCCTACCGAGTAGCTGGGACTACAGGTGCATGCCACCATGCCCAGTTTATTTTTATAATTTTTGTATCAATGGGGTCTCGCCATGTTGTCCAGGCTTGTCCTGACCTCCTGAGCTCAAGTGATCCTCCCACCTCGGCCTACCAAAGTGCTGGGATTACAGGCATGAGCCACTGTGCCTGGTTCTTTTTTCTTTTATATACATACATACATATGATAAAGTTTGAGGTGCAACACTAAATCTAACACAGTTTTTTTTAGTTCTTCACAATTTCACAGATAGAAGATTAGTTCTGTGAACCGTGAAAATTTGAGACAGGTCTCAGTTAATTTAGAAAGTTTATTTTGCCAAGATTGAGGATGCACACTGTGACACAGCCTCAGGAGGTCCTGAGGACATGTGTCCAAGGTGGTCAGAGCACAGCTTGGTTTTATACATTTTAGGGAGAAATGAGACATCGATTGACATATGTAAAATGAACACCAGTTCGGTCCAGAAAGGTGGGACAACTGGAAGCAAAAGCAGGACAACTCGAAGCAGGAAGGGGGCTTCCAGGTCACAGGTAGGTGAGAGACAAATGGTGGCATTCTTTTGAGTTTCTGATTACTCTTTCCAAAGAAGGCAATCAGATATGCATCTATCTCAGTGAGCAGAAGGATGACTTTGAATAGAATGGAAGGCAGGTTTACACTAAGCAGTTCCCAGCTTGAATTTGCCCTTTAGCTTAGTGATTTTGGGGGCCCAAGATATTTTCCTTTCACAGTTCTTACCATAGATCTTCCTATCTCAGCATACTATTTTTTTTTCCTTTCTTATTAAGTGGAGAACTTTCACCTTTCCACTTAAAGGAAGCATTTGGCAGCTTTTTTTTTTTTTTTTTTTTTTTTTTTTTTTTTTTTGGCATATCCGAATTGCCAGCATCAACATTCTTGCACTTCGGGGCTGTTACTAAGTAAAATAAGGGTGGCACCTATAATCCCAGCACTTTAGGAGGCTGAGGTGGGCAGATCACTTGAGGCCAGGAGTTCGGTCTCTACTAAAAATACAAAAATTAGCCAGGCGTGGTGGCACATGCCTGTAGTCCCAGCTACTCAGGAGGCTAAGGCACGAGAATAGCTTGAACCCTGGAGGCAGAGAATGCAGTGAGCCAAGATGGTACCTGTCATGCTTGTCCGTGAGAAGAGACCACCAAACAGGCTTTGTGTGAGCAACATGGCTGTTTATTTCACCTGGGTGCAGGCGGGCTGAGTCTGAAAAGAGAGTCAGCAAAGGGAGATAAGTGTGGGGCCGTTTTATAGGATTTGGGTAGGTAAAGGCAAATTACAGTCAAAGGGGGGTTGTTCTCTGGTGGGCAGGAGTGGGGGTCACAAGGTGCTCAGTGGGGGAGTTTTTGAGCCAAGATGAGCCAGGAAAAGGAATTTCACAAGACAATATCATCGCTTAAGGCAAGGACTGGCCATTTTCACTTCTTTTGTGGTGGAATGTCATCAGTTAAGGAGAGGCAGGGTATTTGCACTTCTTTTGTGATTCATCAGTTACTTCAGGCCATCTGGGCATATACATGCAAGTCACAGGGAATGCAATGGCTTGGCTTGGGCTCAGAGGCCTGACATTCCTGCCTTCTTATATTAATAAGAAAAATAAAACAAAATAGTGTTGAGTGTTGGGGCAGTGAAAATTTTTGGGGGGTGGTATGGAGAGAGAATGGGTGATGTTTCTCAGGGCTGCTTCAAGCAGTATTGGGGCGGCATGGGAACCTAGAGTGGGAGAGATTAAGCTGAAGGAAGATTTTGTGGTAAGGGGTGATATTGTGGGGTCATTAGAAGAAACATTTGTCATATAGAATGATTGGTGATGGCCTGGATATGGTTTTGGATGAATTGAGAAACAAAATGGAAGATACAAGGTCCAAATAAAACAAGGAGAAAAATGGGTATTAAAGAACTAAGAAATGGGAGGACCCAGGACATCCAATTAGAGAGTGCCCAAGGGGGTTCAGCATAATGACTTGCTTGGTTGGCAAGTTTTTGGGCTCTATCCTTGAGTTTTTTTATGTTGTCATATACCAGGCCAGACTGATTTAGGTAAAAAGAACACTCTTCATTTAAGAATATACAGAGTCCTCCTTTTTCAGCAGTGAGTAAGTCAAGGCCTCGGCAGTTTTGGAGGACAACTGCAGCTAAAGAGTCAACTTGGCTCTGGAGGACTGATAAAGTTTGTGATATGTCTGTGATGCTAGCAGAGAAGTCATTAGACAGGCTACGGAAGGTCATGACAGAGGTTGAAATGCCTGCTATTCCAGTACCGAGAGCAATAGTGGAGGCAGAAAGTCCTAAACCGACCAGTAAGAGAATTAGTGGAATAACTCTTTTGTTGTGTCGGTGTCATGAGGGGAACAGGGAGCTCTTTGGTCCCATGTGCAAATTGAATTTTGGGAGTAAGGAAAACTAGTGTGCATATGCCTGTCCAATTAGCAGGTAGACACATGTAGGTAGAGGATCCAGAGGAAGAAGAGACCTTGTGCGAGGCAAAACTGGCCAAACCAAGGAATTATGTCTGACAGAAGGGAAGAAATGACCGCGGTGGCCTTCTCAGACCCTGTGGGAAAGGCCTCTACTTATCCAGTGAAAGTGTCTACCTAGACTAAGAGGTATTTTCGTTTTCTGACATGTGAGTAAAGTCAATTTGCCAGTCCTGGGCAGGCGCAAATCTCCGAGCTTGATGTGTAGGAAAGGGAGCGGGCCTGAACAATACCTGAGGGGTAGTAGAATAGCAGATGGAACACTGAGAAGTGATCTCCTTTAGGATAGATTTCCATGATGGAAAGGAAATGAGAGGTTCTAAGAGACAGACTAGGAGCTTGTAGCCTACACGGAAGAGGTTATGAAATGACGACAGAATAGAATGGGCCGTTGAGGCTGGAAGGAGATAATTTCCTTGGTGTAAGAACTATTTGCCTTGTCTGGGAAGAGATTCATAGGTGGAAGTTTCAGCGGGAGGAGTAGGTGGGAGTGGCTGATATGAAGGAGGCAAACTGAGGGATGGAAGTTGGAATGGAAGTTGGAACGCTAGCTGCTTTTTTAGCTAACTTATCAGCATAAGCATTGTCCTGAGCGATGGAATCTGATGCCTTTTGATGGCTGCTTTTTTAGCTACCTTATCAGCATAAGCGTTGTCTTGAGCAAAGGTTGGGGGAAGAAAATAGATTTTGGAAGTTATGAGAACTGTAGAGAGTTGAGCATAGTTTGTGATTTTTAGGCCCTCTAACAGTATTAATGCAGTGGCCGCCACTGTGCACAGACATGAGGGCAAGGCTGAAACAGTAAGGTTAAGTTGTTCGGAGAGAAAGGCTACAGGACGCAGTCCTGGCTCTTGTGTAAGAAGTCCGACCGCACTAACCATGCCTAGCAGGGAAAGGAGTTGTTTTGTAGAAGGGATTGGGGTTTGGGAGATTAGCCTGACATGATCAGCTGGGAGAGTGTGTATTTATGAGAATTATGCCGAAATCGGTAACAGATGAGGAAGAAATTTGGGCTTAACTGAAGTGATGGGAGCTGTCTGTGAAGCCTTGCAGCAGTGCAGCCTAGGTAATTTGCTGAGCCTGATGGGTGTCAGGGTCAGTCCAAGTGAAAGCGAAGAGAGGCTGCGATGAAGGGTGCAAAGGAATAGTAAAGAAAGTAAGTTTGAGATCCAGAACAGAATAATGGGTTGTGGAGGGAGTATTGAGGATAGGAGAGTATATGGGTTTGGCACCATGGGGTGGATAGGCAAGACAGTTTGGTTGATAAGGTGCAGAGATCTTGAACTAACCTGTAAGGCTTGTCTGGTTTTAGGACAGGTAAAATGGGGGAATTGTAAGGGGAGTTTACAGGCTTTAAAAGGCCATGCTGTAGCAGGTGAGTGATAACAGGCTTTAATCCTTTTAAAGTGTGCCGTGGGATGGGATATTGGTGTTGAGTGGGGTAAGGGTGATTAGGTTTTAATGAGATGGTGAGGGATGCATGATCAGTCGCCAAGGAGGGAGTAGAGGTATCTTATACTTGTGGGTTAAGGTGGGGAATACAAGGGCAGGATGATGCGAAGGAGGCTTTGAACTGGGGGAAAAGGTAGCAATGAGGTGTGGCTGTAGCCTAGGAATAGTCAGGGAAGCAGATAATTTAGTTAAAATGTCTCAGCCTAATAAGGGAACTGGGCAGGTGGGGATAACTAAAAAGGAGTGCATAAAAGAATGTTGTCCAAGTTGGCATCAGAGTTGGGGAGTTTTAAGAGGTTTAGAAGCCTGGTTGTCAATACCCACAACAGTTATGGAGGCAAGGGAAACAGGCCCTTGAAAAGAAGGTAATGTGGAGTGGGTAGCCTCTGTATTGATTAAGAAGGGGACGGTCTTACCCTCCACTGTAAGAGTTTCCCAAAGCATCTGTGATGGTCCAGGAGGCTTCCAAGGAGATGTGGCAGCATACATCTTCAGCCGCTAAGCCGAGAAGGTCTGGAAAGGAGTAAGTCAGACAGCCTTGGGCCAGAGCTCCAGGGCTCTGGGAGTGGCTGCCTCACAAGTTGGACTGTCCAATTTCCAGTCTGATTTCCAGTGGGGTCCCGCTCAGATGGGACACGGCTTAGGAGGAATCCCGGGCTGCGGGCATTCCTTGGCCCAGTGGCCAGATTTTTGGCACTTGTAGCAAGCTCCTAGGGGAGGAGGTTCTGGAGGAACCCCTGGCAGCTGTGGTTCAGGAGTTTGGAGTTGTGTGTTGGAGATGTGGCTGAGGTTTGTCTCACAGTGGAGGCAAGGAATTGCAACTCAGAAATAAGTTGCTACTTGGCTGCCTCTATGAAAGAAATGAGACACATCCCCCATATATCTCCCAACTTCCTGAGCCCAGCACAAACACATTCCTCCATATTCCTTTCAAACTTCAGAAAAACACCACCTGGGAAAACTCCGATAAGGACGCAGCGGGAACCAATAAAAAATGATAAATGTATAATATTAACCAATTGTAATGCTGTAACCGAGAGAATTACCTTGTTCCCCTGTAACTTTACATATCCTGTTTACATCGGGCTATAAAAAGCAAGCACTCGCATTGTTCGGGGCCCTCTTGTATGCTGTGGAATGGAGGGACCAAGTTCAAACTTGTAGTAAAGATCCTTGCCGCTTGGCTTTGACTCTGGACTCTGGTGGTCTTCTTTGGGGAACAAACGGTCTGGGCATAACATCTGGGGGCTCGTCCGGGATCCCCAAGCCCACCAGACCCCTGGTCAACGGATCTACTAGGATTGATCTACTGATAGGTGAGCCGGCTCGTCTCGGTTTGTCTGTCTGTGTCTGTTCTGAACCTGAATCTGTGACTCGCAAGGTCTGAAACTGAAGCTGGCACAGTCCTGGCGGACGCGCTATAGGACAGCCAGTGGAGACCGGTGGGAGACGTCCCCTGGCTCTCGTCTGATTTTTATCCCAGCGGCTGACTCTGACCCGGGTTAACGGAGCGCGCTTGCGATCTGAGCTGCCGGAGCGCGTTTGCGATCTGGGCAGCGGCTGACTCTAACCCGGGTTACCAGAGCGCGCTTGCGATCTGAGCTGCCGGAGCGCATTTGCGATCTGGGCAGCGGCTGACTCTGACCCGGGCTACCGGAGCGTGCTTGCGATCTGTGCTGCCGGAGCGCGCTTGCGATCCGGGCAGCAGCTGTTTCTGACCCGGGCTGCCCGGGCGCGCTCACGATCTGAGCTGCTGGAGCGTGTTTGCAATCTGGGCAGCAGCTGTTTCTGACCCGGGCTGCCGGGGCGCGCTCGCAATCTGAGCTGCCGGAGCACGTTTGCGATCTGAGCAGCAGCCGTTTCTGATCCGGGCTGCCAAAGAGCGCTTGCGACTAGATATCATTAATAAGTCAGATTTCCTTCACAGGGATTCTAACCCACATTCCTTTACAGGAAGAGACTACAAATTATTACAGGATGGGTAATACCCAGAGCACTCCCCTATCTCTCCTTACAAGTAATTTCAAAGATGTAAGAACAAGGGGCCATGATCTTAGTTTAGAAATCAGGAGGGGAAAGCTCATTACCCTATGCCGCTCCAAATGCCCTGCCTTTGATGTGGGGTGGCCACCCGAAGGGACATTCCGACTTGCTGTCATCACTAGAGTTAAGTCCAAGATTTTCCTACCTGGGCGTGCGGGCCACTTGGATCAAATCCCATATATCCTCATATGGCAGGACCTTGTTGAGAACCCGCCTCCTTGGCTGTCACCTTTCCAATTAGCCCCTGAACCTTGTAAGGCACTGGTTGCTTGGCCGCTAAAATCCAAGCAACCAAATGCCCCCCATCCTCTTCTACCTGATAGCGGGGAACCACTGTTCAGAGAACCCCCTCTGTACCCCTCCGGGCCCCAGGCCCCAGCCCCCCAGGCTGAGCTGCGGGAAGGAGCAGGCGGACGGGAGGCGGCCAACGCACCCGGACCCACCCCCGGGGCTGAGCCGCGGGAGGGAGCAGGCGGACGGGAGGCGGCCGGCACACACGGGCCCGCTGAAAGGGAAAGTAATTTTGAAGGGCCAGTGGGGCGGACGGGAGGGCGCACTTTGCGGGCTAGCCCCCCCCAGCCACCTGACTCCACGGTGGCTTTACCCCTTCAGGAAATAGGACCCCCAGATGACACGGGAATCCCCAGGCTCCAGTACTGGCCATTCTCTACCAGTGATCTGTATAACTGGAAGACCCAGAGTGCTCGGTTTTCAGACAACCCCAAAGATTTAATGGCTTTACTGGATAGTGTCATGTTCACCCACCAGCCCACTTGGGATGATTGTCAGCAGCTCCTCCAAATCTTGTTCATAACAGAGGAGCGTGAGAGAATACAGGTAGAAGCTAGAAAGCTGGTCCCGGGGGACGACGGTCAACCGACTGCCAACCCCGACCTCATAAATGCGACTTTTCCTCTGACCAGGCCGGCGTGGGACTACAACACGGCAGAAGGTAGGGGACGGCTACGCCTTTATCGCCAGACACTAATGGCAGGTCTCCGGGCAGCTGCTCGCAAGCCCACTAATTTGGCTAAAGTATACTCTGTTCTGCAGGGAAAGACAGAGAGCCCAGCTACCTACTTAGAAAGATTAATGGAAGCTTTTAGACAGTACACCCCCATAGACCCAGAGGCTCCAGGAAGTCAGGCAGCTGTTGTAATGTCTTTCGTAAATCAGGCAGCCCCAGACATTAAAAGGAAACTCCAGAAATTAGAAGATTTAGAGGGAAAGCGGATTCAGGACCTCCTTCAGATAGCCCAGAGGGTTTATAATAACAGAGATAATCCAGAGGAAAAGCAAATAAAGGCCACTGAAAAAATGACCAAGGTCCTGGCAGCAGTAGTACAGAAAGAGCATCTACAGCCAGAGAACACCCAACCTAGGCGGCCTCCCAGGCATGATAATCTGAGCAAAGACCAATGTGCCTACTGTAAGGAAGCTGGCCACTGGGTAAGAGACTGCCCCAAAAAGAAACAACGAGGACAGGGACCCCCTAGGTCTACACCCGTACTAGTCACTCAAGATGAAGACTAGGGAAGACGGGGTTCGGACCCCCTCCCCGAACCTAGGGTAACTTTGCAAGTGGAGGGGTCCCCAGTCCAGTTCTTGGTCGATACGGGAGCACAGCACTCAGTCCTAGTTAAAACTAATGGAAAATTATCCTCCAAGTCCTCGTGGGTACAAGGGGCCACAGGAGTTAAGAAATACCCATGGACAACACAAAGGACAGTAAACCTCGGAGCCAGGAATGTAACCCATTCTTTCCTGGTTATCCCTGAGAGCCCCTGTCCCCTATTATGGAGAGACCTGCTAACTAAAATGGGAGCACAGATCCATTTCCTCCCTGAGGGGCCCGTCGTGACCAGCTCCCACAATCGGCCCGTGTCAGTCCTGACTATAACCCTAGAAGATGAGTACTGGCTCCACCAGGAGCGAGCGGCCCCTGACCAGGACATAGCAACCTGGCTCCAGCAATATCCAGAAGCTTGGGCAGAAACGGGGGGCTTAGGACTAGCAGAACACCGTCCTGCCTTGTTTGTTGAACTTAAGCCTGGGACAGACCCCGTGCGGATACGCCAATACCCGATGCCCCTAGAGGCCAAGAAAGGAATTGCCCTGCATATCCGCTGGCTCCTTGACCAAGGGGTCCTTCGCCCATGTCACTCGCCCTGGAATACTCCTTTGTTGCCGGTACGAAAACCTAATAGTGGAGAATACAGACCTGTACAAGATTTAAGAGAAATCAATAAGAGGGTTGTGGACATACACCCAACTGTGCCTAACCCGTATACCCTCCTGAGTACCCTAAACCCTAAACATCAATGGTACACTGTTTTAGATTTGAAAGATGCTTTCTTCAGTTTGCCTTTAGCCCCTCAGAGCCAAAAGCTCTTCGCCTTTGAGTGGAATGACCCTGGAAGGGGCATAAGTGGCCAACTGACATGGACCAGGCTGCCGCAGGGATTCAAAAACTCTCCTACCCTGTTCGATGAGGCCCTCCATGAAGACCTGGGTGAGTACCGACGTAAACACCCTGAAATAACTTTACTACAGTATGTTGATGACCTCCTGATTGCTGCTGAGACCCAAGAAGCTTGTATTCAAGGGACCAAGAGTCTCTTACAAGCTCTGGGAAATCTAGGCTACCGAGCCTCGGCAAAGAAAGCTCAAATCTGTAAGCCAGAAGTAACATATCTGGGGTACCTGCTAAAAGGAGGGCAGCGCTGGTTAACAGACGCCCGGAAGCAGACTGTTCTGCAGATCCCCAGGCCACAATCCACCTGACAAGTGAGGGAATTCCTGGGGTCGGCGGGATTTTGTAGACTATGGATACCTGGGTTCGCAGAACTGGCTAAACCCTTGTATCAGACAACACGGGGGCAGCAGCCAATTAATTGGACAGACGAAGCCGAGTCGGCTTTCCAACAGATCAAAACCGCCCTACTCTCCGTGCCTGCACTGGGACTACCTAATGTCACCAAGCCCTTCCACTTATACGTGGACGAGAGTAAGGGTGTTGCCAAGGCAGTAATAACTCAGAACTTAGGCCCCTGACGGAGGCCGGTTGCCTACCTGTCAAAGAAGTTAGACCCAGTGGCTGCCAGGTGGCCCCCTTGTCTCCGAATGATTGCGGCCATGGCTCTGATGGTACAAGATGCTGATAAACTTGTCATGGGTCAAGAATTGCGGGTCGTTACCCACATGACATCAAAGGTGTACTCAAACAGCCACCTAATCGATGGATAAGTAACACCCGGCTCACCCACTACCAAGGACTACTACTAAATCCTATCAGGATAATCTTCCTGCCCCCAACGACCTTAAACCCTGCCTCGCTGCTGCCCAACCCGGACCTGGACGCGCCACTCCATGATTGCACCAAGATACTAGCTCAGGTGCACGGAGTTCGAGAGGACCTGCAGGACCGCCCACTCCCTGACGCTGACCTCGTCTGGTTCACTGATGGGAGCAGCTTCATGCATCAAGGCCAGAGGTACGCTGGAGCAGCAGTGACTTCAGAGACTGAGGTAATCTGGGCGGAACCCCTACCCCCGGGGACATTGGCCCAGAAGGCCAAACTGATAGCACTCACCCAAGCTCTTACCTTAGGAGCAGGGAAGAAGCTGACAGTATATACAGACAGCCGATATGCTTTTGCTATGGCGCACATACATGAGGCCATTTACAGGGAGCAAGGGTTACTAACGGCTGAAGGAAAAGAGATAAAAAACAAGCAAGAGATCCTAGCCCTGTTAACAGTGCTATGGAAGCCAGAAAAGTTAGCCATTGTGCATTGCCCAGGGCATCAGAAACCAACCACTCCAACTGCTCAAGGCAACTTTCTGGCAGACCAAACTGCAAGAAATGTGGCAAAGGCTCCCAGCCAACTCCTTGCACTCCAGCTCCCTGACCCGGGCCCCTGGGACTTGCCATATTTCCCTGATTATTCAGAACAAGATCTCCAGTGAATTGACAAGCTTCCCCTGAAACAGATCCAGAATGGGTGGTGGACTGATACTAATGACCAAACCATCCTACCAGAAAAATTAGGACAACAAGTGTTAGAACACATCCACCGAACCACCCACCTGGGTGCTCAGCGGATGATAGACCAGATCAGACGCTCTAAGCTCAAATTCAGACATACAGCCGAGACAGCCAGCAGCATCGTGACAAGTTGCAAAGTCTGCCAACTTAACAACGCCTACCCCCAGTCCCAGGCTGCAGCAGGAACAAGGCTTAGGGGAACCAGGCCCGGTATCTACTGGGAAGTAGATTTTACTGAAATAAAGCCAGGAAAGTATGGGTATCGGTACTTACTTGTCTTTGTAGATACTTTTTCAGGGTGGACTGAAGCATTCCCAACCAAAAGAGAAACTGCTCAGGTCGTAGCAAAGAAAATTCTGGAAGATATCCTTCCCAGGTATGGCTTCCCCATCCAGATAGGGTCAGATAATGGGCCCGCCTTCGTCGCTAAGGTAAGTCAGGATTTGGCTTCCATCCTTGGGGCAAATTGGAAACTACATTGCGCTTACAGGCCCCAGAGTTCAGGACAGGTAGAGAGGATGGATCGGACCTTAAAAGAGACCTTAACTAAATTGACTATGGAGACTGGCGCTAATTGGGTGGTCCTTCTCCCCTACGCTCTGTTCCAGGCCCATAATACCCCTTACAGACTGGGCCTTACCCCTTATGAAATCATGTATGGCAGACCCCCACCCCTGGTTCCCAGTCTAAAAGATGATCTGCTCAAATCTGAAACAGAAAATGTCTCTGAATTCTTATTTTCCCTACAAGCCTTGCAGAAAATTCATCAAGAAATCTGGCCCAAGCTGAAGGAACTGTATGAGACCGGTCCCCCACCGACACCCCATCTGTACCAGCCAGGAGACTGGGTCCTGGTTAAGCGACACCGACAAGAGACCCTAGAACCCAGGTGGAAGGGACCACTCCAGGTACTCCTGACCACACCCACCGCCCTGAAGGTAGAAGGCATGGTGTCATCCATCCACTACACCCACGTCAAGCCAGTGGACCCAACCTCTGACCTTCTGGGACCAATCACGGCAGCAGCTGAAGCACTGGCCACGTGGACTGTGGACAGAGCTAAGAACAACCCCTTAAAACTCACCCTGCGCCGGCAACATAGCTCACTGCAAACATGCAGTTAGGTAGTCTAGCCCTAACGCTAGCCGGCCTAGTGGCCGCTGGGGAAAACACCAAACCAGCATCTAATCCCTTTGTCTGGAGATTCTGGCTTTATGAAAACCAGACCCACCCTGGACAACCTCATAAGCCCAGGAAATTATTGGCCAGTGCTGATTGCCCCTCCTCAGGGTGCAATAGCCCAATCTTACTAAATTTTACTGGCTTTCAAATAGCCAAACCAGTGACACCAATAATATGTTTTGAGTTTGATCAGACTGAATACAATTGTAAACACTATTGGTGGCACCAAAATGCCGGCTGTCCTTATAACTATTGTAACATCCATAGGTCCCGTTATAGGGGAGACGAAGAACAGTTGGACCCTAAGTGGCCCTTCCATCGTAGACGGGATGGAGACTTTTCATATACATGGATAGTTAGAGACCCCTGGAACTCCCGCTGGACCACGCCTCAACATGGGGCTGTATACTACTCCCCCTCCTCCACATGGCCTAGCAGTCACCTCTATCTGTGGCGAGGCCTAGTGCAGGTACTGCCGCTGGTCCACGGGAATATCCAATGACAGGAAAACAGACTAACACAAGACTTATGTCCTTTCTCCTGGTTAAAATTATTACAGGAAGGACTAGAGCTTGCTAACCTTACAGGACTTCACAGCCTGTCTGGCTGCTTTCTGTGTGCCACCCTAGGGCATCCACCGCTAACCGCTGTCCCTCTGCCATGGGGATCCTCTACCTCTGCCCAAGCTAACAACCTCCAAAACCTCTCATATGCCCCTATCCTAAACGTGCCCCTATACCTAAACCCTAGTCAGGAGAAGTTTCCCTACTGTTTCTCAGGAACCAATTCCAGCCTCTGCAGCATCACTGCAGTGCCCCCTAATATCACCCTAAGGGCTCCGCAGGGCATATTCTTCTGGTGTAATGGGACATTATCTAAGGACCTATCTAGTCACTCTGTTACCAACCTACTGTGTCCTCCTGTCACATTAGTTCCCCAGTTGACTCTACTAACTGCTGGCGAGTTCCTAGGGTACACCGGTAACTGGACTAGTACTGCTATTCACCCAGTCCCTAGACCGAGACCTGCATGAGCCATATTTCTCCCCCTCATTGCAGGAATCTCCCTCGCCACATCCCTCATTGCGGCCGGGATGGCGGGGGGGAGCCCTAGGTCACACCCTCATAGAAAGCAACAAGTTGTACCAACAATTTGCCGTTGCTATGGAGGAGTCAGCTGAGTCCCTTGCCTCCCTTCAGCGGCAGCTCACGTCCCTAGCCCAGGTAACCTTGCAGAACCGGAGGGCCCTAGACCTACTCACTGCTGAAAAAGGTGGTACATGTATGTTTCTGAAAGAAGACTGTTGTTTCTACATAAATGAATCAGGGCTTGTAGAAGACCGGGTCCAACAGTTACTCAAGTTAAGCACTGAAGTAAAAACACGGCAGTTTGCTTCAGCTGCAGACCAATGGTGGAATTCCTCTATGTTTTCTCTGTTAGCCCCCTTCCTTGGACCTCTGCTAAGTCTACTATTTCTGCTAACCATAGGACCTTGAGTTGTTAACAGAATTTTGCAGTTTGTCAGAGAAAGGTTTGCCACCGTTCAGCTCATGGTCCTCAGAGCCCAATACCAACCTGTAAACGCTGAAACAGAGTCAGACTTATAAGACCCAAGATTGGCTCTAGAGTTACCTGAAAAGAAGGGGGGAATGAAAGGAATGAGACACATCCCCCATATATCTCCCAACTTCCTGAGCCCAGCACAAACACATTCCTCCATATTTCTTTCAAACTTCAGAAAAACACCACCTGGGAAAACTCCGATAAGGACGGAGGGGGAACCAATAAAAAATGCTAAATGTATAATATTAACCAATTGTAATGCTGTAACCAAGAGAATTACCTTGTTCCCCTGTAACTTTACATATCCTGTTTACATCGGGCTATAAAAAGCAAGCACTTGCATTGTTCGGGGCCCTCTTGTATGCTGTGGAATGGAGGGACCAAGTTCGAACTTGTAGTAAAGATCCTTGCCGCTTGGCTTTGACTCTGGACTCTGGTGGTCTTCTTTGGGGAACAAACGGTCTGGGCATAACATCTACTCTATTATTGTACACCTTGAAGGCGAGGTTCATTAAGTCCTGTTGTGGGGTTTGAGGGCCGGAATTTAATTTTAGGGGTTTATTTAATGTCAGCAGCAGATTGGGTAATAAAATAAAATGCATATTAAGAATAAGACAGCCTTCTGACCTGCCTTCTGACCTTTCAGGGTCTAGGGCTGAAAAACGTCTCAGGGTTGCTGCTAAACAGGTCATGAACTGGGCTAAGTTTTTATATTTGATTAAAAAGAGCCCAAATGCTAACCGATTTGGGAGAGGTAGAATAAAGAAAAAGGAACATTAACCTTGACTATGCCTTTAGCTCTAGCCACTTTTCTAAGAGGAAATTGCTGGGCAGGTGGGGGAGGGCTAGTCACAGAAGGAAACTGTAAGCCAGACCGGGTGTGAGGAGGGGAGGTGATAAAAGGATTATAGGGTGGGGGAGCTGAGGCTGAGGAAAATTGGGACCTAGCTCGGCCTGGCGAGGAGGGGAGAGGTCAGATGGGTCTGTAGAAAAGGAAAACTGGAAAGACTCAGGGACACTTGGGGTTGGGGCTGAGGGGACAGGCGGGAGGGAAAGAAGGAAGATTTGGGACCAGTTGCATTGGGAACAGAGACTAGGGAGGGACAGATGTGTAAAAGAATGCCTGGACGTCAGGCACCTCAGACCATTTGCCCATTTTACGACAATTATTTAGACCTTGTAGAATGGAAAAATCTAAAATGCCGTTTTCTGGCTATTTAGAGCCATTGTCAAGTTTGTATTGGGGCCAAGCGGTGTTGCAGAAGAAAAGGCATTTAGGTTTTAGGTCAGGTGTGAGCTGAAGAGGTTTAAATTCTTGAGAACACAGGCTAAGGGAGAAGAAGGAGGAATGGAGTGTGGAAGGTTGCCCATAGTGAAGGAGGCAAGCCCAGAGAAAAGAGAGAGTAGAGATATGGAGAGATGGAGTTTGGGGGTTCTTGCCCTCCAGAAAAGCGGGAAAGGGGTCGGGGATCAGAAATAAGGTATTGGGGCACAAAAATAAGAGATCGGGGCACAAAAATAAGAGGGGGCACAAAAATAAGAGGGGATGCAAAAATGAGAGGTTGGGGTTCTTGCCCTTCCCCCAGAAAAGCAGAGAAGGTGTAGAGACAGGGAGGGTAGGGGTTGGGGTTCTTGCCCCTCCCCCAGAAAAGTGGGACTTGCCGCTTAGGGTGAAGGACCAAGGCAGGCGTCCCTGCAGCGTGGTCAGACACCCCTGAAACGTGGGTGAGTAATCAGAGAGGCGTCCCTGCAATGATTAAGCACCAAGGGAAGGCTGCCTTCCCCAGTCCGTGACCGGCGCTGGCGCTTTGGGTCCATGGATAAAACGTGTCTCCTCTGTCTCTACCAGAAAATGAAAGGAATTGAAATTAAGAGAAGGGAGAGATTGAAGGGTGGTGCCAAGATTGAAAGGAGAAAGAGGTTGAGGGATAGTGAGAGAGGTTGGAGAAGAGAGTAAAAAAGGGGCCACTTACCGGATTTAAAATTGGTGAGATGTTCCTTGGGCTGCTTGGTCTGAGGACTAGAGATCGTAGGTGGATCTTTCTCACGGAGCAAAGAGCAGGAGGACAGGGGATTGATCTCCCAAGGGAGGTCCCCTGATCCGAGTCATGACACCAAAATGTCAAGCGCGTGCGTGTGAAGAGACCACCAAACAGGCTTTGTGTGAGCAACATGGCTGTTTATTTCACCTGAGTACAGGCGGGCTGAGTCCTAAAAGAGTCAGCAAAGGAAGATAAGTGTGGGACCATTTTATAGGATTTGGGTAGGTAAAGGCAAATTACAGTCAAAGGGGGGTTGTTCTCTGGCGGGCAGGAGTGGGGGTTACAAGGTGCTCAGTGGGGGAGCTTTTTGAGCCAAGATGAACCAGGAAAACGAATTTCACAAGATAATATCATCGCTTAAGGCAAGGACCGGCCATTTTCACTTCTTTTGTGGTGGAATGTCATCAGTTAAGGTGAGGCAGGGCATTTGCACTTCTTTTGTGATTCTTCAGTTATTTCAGGCTGTCTGGGCATATATGTGCAAGTCACAGGGGATGCGATGGCTTGGCTTGGGCTCAGAGGCCTTACAGTACCACTGCACTCCAACCTGAGCAACAGAGCAAGATCCTGTCTCAAATAATAGTAATAATAATAATAAGGGTGGCTTGAACACAATCACTGTGATTACCACGATAGTTGATCTGATAACCAAGTGGCTACTAAGTGACTAAGGTATACAGCGTGGATTTGCAGGACAAACGGAGCAGCCTCGTTCCAGGGTAGATAGAGTGGGGATGATGCAAGAGTTCATCACACTACCCAGAACAGCTCAAAATTTGAAACTTATAAATTGTTCTTTTCTGGAATTTTCCATTTAATATGTTTGGACCACAGTTGACTGCAGGTGACTGATACTCAGAAAGCATAACTGTGGATGAGGGGGGACTACTGTATTCTAATCTTACTCTCTCCACTCATATTTATTTATTAGGAAATCCATAGAAATTCAAACAAATGAATGAACAGCCTGGCTCATGCCTGTAATCCTAGTACTTTGGGAGGCCAAAGCGGGAGGATCCCTTGAGCCCAGGAGGTTGAAGCTGCAGTGGGCTATGTATGATTGGGTCACTGCACTCCAACCTGAGTGGCATAGTGAGACCTGTCTCTAAAAATAAATAAATAAATAAATAAACAAAGAATCCATAAGGCAAAAACCCTGTGCCCTAAACAAGTTTACCCTCCAGAGAGCTGGGCTTACATGAGGGTTCTGCTACTGCTACCGATTCCTAGTCCCAGAAAAATTCCTGTAATGTGGAACAAGTGATTTTAATGTGAACTTTTTACTAGAAACAGATTATTATTTCTGCTACAATTGCTGGCCCCTCTTCAAAAATACCATTTTCATAACTATAACAGCATCATTCTCTCAGCCATTAAATAGAGGCTTTCTGGGAGAGCCTTCCTCTGGGGAACACTGCATTCCCTATGCAATGCTCTGGGCCACACTGAGACCATCGGAGGTCCGCAATGGAGAGAATGTGATGGCCCTTGTAACACATCACTATGGTCTGAAGGTGTCCAACAGACTTAATGGCGAATGTGACAGCACTGAGTAAAAAATAATTAATTATGTATCCTTTGGTGGTGGTCAAAGGATATAGGAAGAATACATTTTGAGACTGTAGTCAACTCCTTCAAGTCCTTTCTTAAGGACTTCAGCCATGGAGGACAGTACAATTTAAGCCCACTCAGTGAGACAGGCAGAACTCCTCACAGAGAGCGAGAACCTGCACAACCACGGCATCCTCAGCTCCCCACCGTGCTGCAGGAGATGCCCTGGCTCAACTACTTTGTCCTTGGAAGAAACAAACAGGGCCTGGACCAAGAGGTGGTGGCAGCTGACTTGGATGGCACAGAAATACACACACTCACAGCCAGAGCTTTGCAAACAGCCCTAAAACCTGCCACAGCACAGAAGGCAATACAAATGGATGAAACCACAGTGCAAGAAGAGAAAATAAACAGAAAAATCTTCAAACTGCAAGAGTCAAAAGGGATACTCCATGGAAGAAGAGAACCCAGTTTATACTAGGAAAAGGAAAGGCAAGAGGTCAAAGCCATTGCGGCACTGTGGTCCCAGTGGGGGCTGGCTGGAGCTGCCTATGGTGAAGTCAACACAGGGCCTGACACCCAGGTTTGGCACGAGGGTTCTTCAAGTCCCCTGGCCTGTGCATCAGCAGCCAGAGCATGGATTCCTGCGATCCCAGTGCATGGCAGCCCTCTCTCCAGCAGCAGAGAGCTCTCCCTGGCTGAGGCCCATGAGAGCAAGGCTGCTGTTATGAGCCAGTGACTTGTCAGGGGCCACACTGCAAAACCAGATCCAGGGGCCTTGGAAAGTACAAAGAAGCTCTCCAGTGGTCTCACCCAGATCTGCAGCAGCCTACAGACCCACCGATGAGAAGCCAGCCTTCACAGATGGGCCTTTAGTGGGTTACCTGGGACCCTGAAGAGACCTCTTCACTTCAGGCTCCTTGATGGTTTGAGTGTGAAGTTCCAGAGCTGGAAGCAATGTTCCTCTGGGGAATTCAGGAGTGGGAGATACACTGTCCTTGTATCACTTAGATACAGCTGTGCTGTCCATGCTTCCCTGTCCACATGACCCTGGCCACTCCCTGCTGCCTCCATGCACCGAAGCTTCCTGTCACCCTCCCAGCTGAATTATCTTGCTCTCAGGGCAGCTGCCTTCTGCCTCCTGTAACTCAGTCTCTTGTTTGCCCAACCCTACCTGCAACGGGGGTGATGTGGAAGAACCTCATGTTCTCAGGAAAACTGCCTGCTCACCCTCCTCAGAGGACCTCCAGCATCGTGTTTCTACTCTGTGTATGCCTGAGGCTGGGAGGTTAGGCTCAGAGAAGTGAGAGCTCTGGGCCCAGAAAGGGCACATCCAGAAAGTGGGGGGCAGTGGACACATAGGCCCAGGCAGCAGAGCAAGATTAGCCCAGTGACTACAGTAGCAAAACAGGCATCTGCCCTCCAATCCCAGCTCCTGCTCCTCCTCCTCCTTCTTCTCTTCCTCCTCCTTCCTCTCTTTCTCTTCCTTCTCCTTTTCTTCCTCCTCCTCCTTCCTCTCCTCCTCCTTCCTCCTCCTCCTTCTCCTCCTTCTCTCCTCTCCTTCCTCTCCTCCTCCTTCCTCTTCTCCTCCTCATTCCTTCCTCCTCCCTCACCTCCTCCTTCTTCTTCTCCTCCTCCTCTCCTCCTCCTTCCTCTCCTCCTCCTCTTCCTCCTTATCCTCCCTCTCCTGCTGGGAAGAGCATTAAATGGAACTTGAGATCTTCCCCCACTGCTGTACCCAGCAGTTCTTTTCTAGCTGCCTGTGGAACAGTGTTTTGTGTTCGCTGTATTTACCAAAGACTGAAAATTGGTTTGGAGGCAGCTTCTACCTTCTCTTCTATGTTTCTAGTTAGTGGTAATTTGAATAAGGGAATTGTAGGGCTTAGATTAGTCTAGGGTTTTCAGTGACAGGCACAGAGTAATCATCTCTATGCCATCGTGGTCCAGCGGTCCCTGCTAAGTCTGTACACTCTGCAGAGAGCACTATTCTCTTCCAGGATTCATGGGGGTGACTCATCTGGTGGCCTCCTTCCACATGTTTAGCCTGTACACAGGGCGTGGGCTAGTTCCATGCAGTCGGCAGTGAGACCGTCGTGCTCCAGCCAGCCTCTCTGCCCCAGAGAATCATGGGCTGTGCTCCAAGAAATTGGAAACTAGAGTGCTCACTCCCAGGCCTGGAGCACTCAGTTTTCTCATGAATGGCTCTCTGTTGTGTTTTGTATGATTTTGTCACATGACATTTGTAGTAATTCAGACCTGTTCAAGTTGAATTCTTTGCAAGTTGCCTTATTCTCCCTTTCCTGAGACTTTTGTACATATTGCTTTCCTGAGTAATGGTATTTCTAAGTTAATTTCTTCTAATCAGAGCTACCAAAATGTACCTGATTTCAGTAAACTCTGATTTGGTATTGTTTTTTGATAAATTTTTTTAAAAGAGGTGATTAAGTCATGAGAGTGAAGTCCTCATGAATAGAATTAGTGCTCTTATCAAAAAGGCTTGGGAGATCGGGCGCAGTGGCTCATGTCTGTAATCCCAGCACTTTGGGATGCCAAGGTCGGCGGATCACTTGAGGCCAGAAGTTTGAAATCAGCCTGGCCAACATGGTGAAACCCCATCTCTACTAAAAATACAAAAATGAGTCAGGCATGGTGGTGCGTGGCTGTAGTCCCAGCTACTCAGGAGGCTGAGGCAGGAGAATTGCTTGACTTGGGAGGCAGAGATTGCAGTGAGCCAAGATCACACCACATCACTCCAGCCTGAGCGACAGAGCAAGATTCTGTCTTGAAAAAAAAAAAATACAATATTATTCAGTGACTTTTTTTTTTTTTTTTTTGAGACAGTCTCACTCTATCGCCTAGGCTGGAGAACAGTAGCACTGCGCAATCTCAGCTTATTGCCACCTTTGCCTCCCAGGTTCAAATGATTCTCCTGCCTCAGCCTCCCGAGTAGCTGGGATTACAGGTGTGCCACCATGCCCAGCTAATTTATGTGTGTTTTTAGTGGACACAGGGTTTCACCATATTGGCCAGGCTGGTCTTGAACTTCTGGCCTCAAGTGATCCACCCACCTCGGGCTCGCAAAGTGTTGGAGTCACACGCACGAGCCACTGTGCCTGGCCAGGCGATTTTAAAAAATGAAATACTGATATATACCACACTATGGATGACCCTCAAACACACCGTGCTCCATTAAAGAAGCCAGCCACAAAAGATGTCATAGTATATGATTCTATTTATGTGAAATGTCCATTAATAGGCAAATCCACAGAGACAGAAAGTAGACCTACTAATCACCTGCATTGTAGTTGAGCTGCTTCCTTCTCTGTGAAACCTTTCCTGACAGAAGCAGGCAGCCTGGCAGTGTCTGGTGGCATCAAATTGTCATTATTGACTAGAAAATAAGTTTCATAAAGGCAAGAATAAGAATTGCCTATTTTGTTCTCTGCTGTACCCTCAAAACACCTAGAACACTGCTTGGTATATAATAGGCATCAGCAAATATGTATTGCATGATTGAAGGACTAAAACTGTTTGCATGCCTCTGCCTTCCCCAGCAATAGGCAGTGGTCTTCAGGGAAAGAGATTTCGTTCCATTCATATTCATGGCCCAGTACCCAAAGAAATAGCATGCCTGGCACAGAGTACTCGGGTACACATCCAATAAGTATTGGCTGAATGAATGAATGAAAAGGAAATACGGCTAAAACTAGTTTTGACCCACTACCCTGGAAAAGCGTAGTTCTCAGATCCAGATATTCAGCACTTGCTCCTTGCAGACAACTTCAGACTCAGGCAAGCCTCCTTGAGCTTCTGAGCCCCTGCTTCTGAGAGTGGCTCTTGGACTTTCCTTTCACTCACATGTGGTCTGTCTCAGACATGTTTCCGTGTTGAAATGTCACCTAGTGTCTCAACAGACCTGAACAATACTACAGATCAATATCATTAGCATCTACACTCAGATCCAGTCATACAGATGATAAACATGGAAAACAAACCACAGCACCTTTCAGGAATTTGTGGGAGAGATGGCCAGCTGATAGGCATTCATTTAAAAGGCCTAGTTCCTTCCGAAATGTATCATGAGAAAAACAAAAAACCCAGTTCAAATGTATATTACCCACTCTAACTAAAAGGCATGTATTAATTTTAATTAAAATAGTATTGAGTGTAACGTGTGTTTCGTTGTTCTACTTAATGCAAACCTAACAAGACATCCATACTTTAGTAAAAAACTGCACTTCCACCAGCAAGGAGGTTGATGAATTTCATCAACAGTAAGAAGGAAATAACAAGAACTTCATCATTATTGCATTGCCTTTTTATAGGGCTACCTCTAAAACTCAAAAATAAACACACTTGCACACACGCCCATATAATGAGCCCTCTATATATACTCCAGCCAAAATTCTTGGTTCCCCACGAGAGCTTTATATGGAGTGTAATACAGAAATACCCAGGAAACTCTATAAGACTTTTGACAAGGCCGATATTGGATAGGAACAAAACAAGACTACTGGCACCATGTCCTCTCAGCTCTTAAGTAAACTTGTCCCATTAAAAAGTAGCCTGTGGAAGACTTTTTTCTCCAATGCATATGGTAGCTTATAAGCAGTAGAAGGGCTGCCAAGTTGTAGATGTGTTCAAGCACTCTTTACCCTCATTAAATAGCATTCCTGGGCAACCAAAGACTCCAACTGAACTTTACATGGGAGAATGGTGTTTATGGTGGTGTGAAGTACCGCTTGGAGCCACAGAGCACCCCAGCACCCTGCAGTAGAGCCCACTGTGTCCTCAGTGCCATCTCAGGCAGGACAAACAAGCCAAGCAGAGCTGCTCTAAGGACTCACTATTAAATCAGGAGTAGTCCACACCCTGGGGAAGAGGTGAGCCACACTTGGCAGACACCAAGCTCCATAGGTTAAGGGGAAATGGGGGAAGGGACAGAGCCACAGAGATGCACAGCATTGCATGGCCAGGAGCCAGGCCAGAGGGCCAGGGGTTTCCTGGGCAAAGACATGGTGCTGAGACTCCAAAGGGAAAGAAAAGCAATGCACTCCTGGGACATCCCCCCGGGGTTGCAGTTGAGAGGATTTCACTATGCCTTAGGCCTAAATAGATTTAGTCATTACACTGGTCTTGTCTCTAAAATGTGCTTTCAAACCATGTATGGCAGGAGAAATCTGGTAACATACCTTTATTTCTTGTAACCAAAAATGCCAATCCCTGATCTCTTCACATTCTTCCAAACCAGCAGTATTTCATGTCTGATTCCTAAGCCCACTTAGGTCTCATTTAAAGCGACGTTTCCAAAGAGTTTAACTACATGTTCATCTTTGTTATTTTTTCTTTGCAGATAACTATGTGACTTCTTGGTTGTTATTAAAACTACTGTGCCACTCATTTCTACATTATTAAGCTTGTTATCTTGTTTGTTGTTTAAAATATGTATATTACTATGCAGTATGGAAGCATTTTCCCCCAGAAAGACAAGGAAAAGAGTGGGAGTAAAATAACTGGAATCTCACATTTCCTGTTGCTACTCAAAATGTGTGGGTAGGTCACTTGAACTGGGAAACGGGAAAATCTGCTCACAAGTCCATATCAAAAAAGAAAAAAGGGCTATAAATTTAGTTCTAGGACCTAAATTCCTTCTTTAAAGGAGTAGCTCATCCTATTATCATCATCTACAATTAACCCGACAGCACAGGTCATTCTATTTCCATTGCCACTAACCCTGCCTGCCACCTTTTTATGCCTCCAGGGCACTGCCCTGGCCGCCTCCCAGCCCTGTTGGCAAAATGCCAGAGATTAGGAGACAGGAAAGAAAAGTTCTGCATGCAAGGGCCAAGGCTCTGGGTGATGGAATCAGAAAATTACAAGGCTTGCAGCTTAAATGGGCTTCTCTTGAGGAAAAATATGAAACACACAGCTTAAAAGTTTAACAATAACATAAAACTTTCCATGTTTCTTTTCTTTTCTTTTCTTTTCTTTTTTTTTCTTTTCTTTTTGAGGCAGAGTCTCACTCTTGCCCAGGCTGGAGTGCAGTGGTGCCATCTCGGCTGACTGCAACCTCCACCCCCCAGGTTCAAGCAATTATCCTGCCTTAGCCTCCTGAGTAGCTGGGATTACAGGCACCTGCCACCACACCCAGCTAATTTTTGTATCTTTAGTAGAGTTGGGGTTTCAGGTGATCTGTCCACCTCAGCCTCCCAAAGTGCTGGGATTATAGGCGTGAGCCACCAAGCCTGGCCACCTTCCGTGTTTCACAATGGTTAGAACGAGTCTGGAGACAGTGAGAGCAACAACGTTCACAGAAACTTAGGTTGAGTTGATGTCCCTGGCTACAGTGATGCAAAGACATAGGAAAGGAATGGAAAGTTGTGATTTATTTCAAAGACTAAAGCAACAGATTTACCTTTTGGAGGATGAAAGACTGGAATGAATTGCACAGTTTCTAGATTTTGACCAGGAACTCCTGGAAAATCAACAGTATCACTGACAATAATCGGGAAATGGGAAGAAGAACTCTTGTGTGAGGTGTAGCATAAAGGAACATGCACTGGACTGAGTTTTGAAGCCTTCATCTTAGTCATCTTAGCAGCCACTTTCACTATGTGGCCTTGGGCAGGTCAATTAATTAAGCCGAATTCATTTCTCTCATTTGTGAAATCTGAAGTTTGAACAAAATGGTATTCAAGGATGAGCTATGAAGTTCATGTGCTGTCATTCCACCTTCCTATACCTTTAGAGGACAATGCTGGTTAATCATGATCTATTTCCACTAAGTCTGGACATGGCCTTAGAATTCTTTTCAACCACCATTACAGGAAGCCAAGGCCCATCTACTGGAGTTTCCATGAAAGACAAATTCTATGCACCGTGAGAAATCTCTAAGTTCCTTCCTTTTGATTTTGATAAAGAGGATATGCTCAATTGCATACCTTTAAGTTTTATTGGTAAGTGGAAATTCTATTCAGAAAAATTTAAAACCCAACAATGAAAACAGAGTAGGCCTCCATTTCTGGTCTCGTGAGTAGCTAGGCATGCTGGGGAAACTTCCTATCCACAACTATTCCACAGAAACAGATATGACACGCTTTGAGGTGTTTCTACTCTTCCAAAATGTAGGAGAGGTCTTCAGGGACAACTCCAAACAACAACAACAACAAATGAGAGCTATAGCCAGAGCTTGTTGTGAGGGAGAGTGGAGAGGGTAGTGCTGGAGTAGGCAAGAGTTAAGGATTTGGCAGGTGGAATTGTCAGGGCAAGAACACCAGAGAGCATGGGCAGAACAGCAGAAAGCCAGAGGGCAGAGTCAATGTGGGAATTAAGCAGCATGGACCCACAGTGGAGGCTGGCCACCCTGAGTCCTTGGTTATATAGCTAGACAGTTGTAGGAATGTTGACCTACAAAAGAGCACTGAGGAGGAAGCCAAGTCTAAGATATCCATTCTAACACAAAGCCTTCAGGAAAAGCTGAAGTAGACCCTAAGTAGGGATGCCCCCAAACTATTCATAGAAGAATAAATTCTCCTGGGAAGGTCTCCCCCAGGTTGGGCTTGTTGCCTCCCTGGCAACCCACTGGTATGTTTGGTGTGTTGCCAAACACACCAGAAGTTTAGCTACTCAGCAAGAGATATGACATACTAAAGAACTTTATATGAAATGTTTAAGGAAATGAAGGATGAAATTACAAAAACAAGTATATAAAAATAAATATCAATAAGGAACAGACAGAATTTTTAAATACCAACCTCCAGGAATAAAATGTATAATTGTTGGATTCAAAGTCTCAAATAATTGGGCTAAATTTTATGGAGATTAGATACAGTTGACAACAGAATTAGTGAACTGGAAGACATATTCAAAGAATTTCAAATGTAGCAAAGAGAGAAAAAGATGAAAAATATGAAAAAGAGCTAAAGACATATAAAAGGTGAGAAGATACAATACCTACTAAGTGACATCCGAAAGAGGAAATTGAGAGAATTTTGAAGATATAATGGCTGGCTGCGAATTTTCCAGAAATTATATTAACTATGAATCCATGTACCCAACAATCACTACATATCCTGAGAAAACTTAATAAAGAGATCTCTCATAGTGAAACTAGAGAACACCAAAATTGAGAACATCATGAACGTATAGAGCAAGAAGGGCTATATCACTTAAAAGGAAGGGCAGCTGAAATAAACAAAGGCAAACTTTTCAACAACAATGGAGACCAGAAGATAAGTGGAATAACTACAATGTGTTAAAAGAAAACAAGTCAACCAAGAATTATGTATATAGGCAAAAGTGAGAAAAAATAGGAAACACAGAACTGGGAATGGTGGCTAACACCTGTAATCCCAACACTTTGGGAGGCCAAGGCAGGAAGATCACTTGAGCCCAGGAATTTGAGATCAGCCTGGACAATGCAGTGAAATCCCATCTCACTTGAGCTCAGCCAAAAGGCCAAGAAGCAATGTGAAATCCTATCTATACAGCAAAATTTTAAAATTAGCCAGGTGTGGTGGCATGTGCCTACCGTCCTAGCTACTCAGGAGGCTGAGGCAATTGAATTACTGAGCCTAGGAGTTTGAAGTTACAGTGAGCTATGATCATATCACTGTACTCCAGCCTGTGTGACAGAGCAAAACCCTGTTACTAGAAAATAATTTTTAATTTTTTAAAAAATGGGAAAAACAGAATGAACCCAAAGGAGTTAAAAGAAAGGAGCAGAAAGCAACAAATAGAAAACAAAGTTTTAATAGAGCGAATCAACAAATCCATAAGTTTGTGTGAAAAAATTACAAATATCTTGACTTTAAGAAAAAAGACACAAATACATAACATAAATGCAGATAATTATAGTTTGAGCAGATATTTAAAAGATAAACATAATTTTTTTCTACTGCTGGTGAACAAATTAAGATAAACATAATTCTAACAATAACTATACCAATAAGTTTTAAAATAATAAAATGGACAAATTTCTGGAAGAATATAACCTACTGTTACGTTTCCCCATAAATCTCAGCTGATTTTAATTACTTGCATGTAATCATATAATTCCTGGGAACTGATGCTGTGTAACTTCCAAAGACAAACAATAAAAGGTAGTGAAGTTTTCATTTTATTCACTGGGACACTTGCTTTTGGAAACCTGAACCACTTTTTAAGAAGTCTACTCTGAGCCACCATGCTCTGTAGAAGCCAAGGCTGAAATCTCAGCTGACAGCCAGCGTCAATCATCAGGTAAGTGAGTAAAGATACCTTCGGATGACTCCAGCCTCTGGCTATGGAGTCTGTCAAGAGAAAGCTCCAGACATCATGAAACAGAAATAAGCTATTTCCACGGTGACTTGTCAGGATTCTGATCTACAGAATCAATAAAATGACTATTGAAAGCTACTAAGTTTGAGGGTAATTTATTATGTAGAAAATGAAATACTTGCCAAAGCTGACTTAAGATGAAATAGAAATCCTGAACAGTCTTATGACTATCAATAAAATTATTTCATAGATCATGCTTTTAGTGTTGCATTTAAAAGGTCATTGCCAAACCTAAGGTCATCTAAATTTTCTCTTATGTTTTCTAATTTTATAGTTTTGCATCTTACATTTAGGTCCATAATTCATTTAGAATTATTTTTTGTGAAAGGTGTAAGACCTGTGTCTAGACTCATTTTCTACATGTGGACGTCCGGTTGTTCCAGCAACATTTGCTGAAAAGACTATGCCTTTGCTCCTTCATCAAAGATCAGTTGACTAAATTTGTGTAGGTCTGTTTTGGGGCTTTCTATTCTATTCCATTGATCTATTTGTCTACTCCTTGGCCATAGCACATCTACTTGATTACTATAGCTTTATAGTAAACTTTGAAATGGAGTAGCATCAGTCCTCTGACTCTGCTCTTCTTCAATATTGTGTTAACTATCCTAGGTCTTTTACCTTTTCATGTAAACTTTAGAGTGACTTTATTGATGTCCACAAAATAACTTGTTAGTTGAGGCATGTTTATGGCTTGCTAGAGTCCAGCTCTCATCTGCCTCATGCCCCTGGAGAGGAACCTTCAGTCCCGGGATGAGTTTCTCTAGGGCTTCTGATTACATCTAACTCTCTAGTCAAAGGGAATGAGAAATAATGTTAACCTTACTCTGTAAACCTACCAGGATAGAATGGCTATTCTGGTTCAGAGGTGAGAAACCTCTGAAATAACATAGTTCTATCAAAACATCATAAACACATAGGTCACATAAAATCCTGAGAAAGGAATAAATACCTAAAGGCTTTGGGTAAACATCTTTTACCTTTCACATTTCTATTCTGAACTACAGACCACATTGAAAGCCTAAGCAATACCACTGGAGGGAGGCAGAATAATGGTCCCTGAACATGGCCAGCACCCTGATTCCCATAACCCACAAACAAATGATGTCACATGGCCATGGGAATTGAGGTGGCAGTTGGAATCAAGGGTGCTAATCAGCTGGCCTTAAAAAGGGAGATTATCTTGTATTATCGGGAAGTGCAATGTGATCACAGGTCCTTAAATGAGGAAAAGGGGACCAGAAGAGCCCATCTAGGTGATGTGATGTGAGGAGGAGCTGTCGCTGCAGGCTCAGGTGGATGTAGGGACCATGAGTCAAAGAATTCGGACAACCACTCGAAGCTGGAAGAACCCTGGGCTCTCCCCTCAAGCCTGCAGAGAAGAACACAGTCCAGGCTACATCTCCATTTTAGCCAAATAAGACCCATGTTGGACTTCTGGTGCAGAGAAATGCAAGCTAATAAACTTGTGCTGCTTTAAGCCACTAGGTCTGTGGTAATTTGTTACAATAGCAACAGGAAACTGATATGCCATGATCATTAAATCTATAAAGTAAAGCATATATTGAAAAATATTAAAAAAACAATAGTTTTTCAAATCTTACCTTGGCATTTCAGACTATTAGTAAAACTGTTTGTGATAGCATGAATTGCAAGAATATGGTGGTTGTTATTCTTAATTTATCCCCTTCTCCTTCTCCTCACTCTCCCCCACTTTAGTTTCCATGTTATTGTGAATTGTAATTTAAGGTTAAGTTGAAAGACCACAAAATGGAAAGCTGTTATAAGTGGTTCTCTCAAATTTCCTGGACCTTGGGAAGCAGAGACATGTGACTGCTTTTCTGGTTTGACCTAGTTAATTCTCTGTTCACTGGTAGCCTTGGAATCCTTTATTATGAACATACAACGTAATAACCACTTTCTATTTTTAAAAAATTGTTAGTAGTTTCTTTGGATCAAAGCAAAACACAAACTCTTATGCATTAAAACTTCTATTTTAATGAAAAAGGTTTTTTTCCAGCCCAATTAAAAAAAAAAAAGTTTTCTTAGTCCTCTCCATCTTTGCAGTAAGTTGTTTTTCAGTTTCACTTTGGCTAAGAACCCAAAGGTATGTAAGTCAAATGTAAATAAAATAAGTAAAGGATAAAAAGATCTCATTAAACACATGTCACCAAAAGCAATTAGCAGATTTATTGATTTTTTTGCATAGTTTTTTATTCCTAGCATTAATCATGCATATAACTAAAGTCTTCTTGATTACATCCTTGAAAAATGTGTATCTATTTCTCAAGTCTCACATGGCAAAAACCCAAACTGCCAACTCTGGTTAAGGCCTTTACTTAAAACAAAAGTGTAGTATAAAAGAGAAAAATTAATTTGCCCGCTTAGTCAAAACAAGAGATGCCAAGGCCTTCCTGAAAAAAAAATGCATGTTTTTCAATGGCCAATAAATGAACAATGGGTCAATAATCCCTTCCCAAGTACAGAGTGCGGTGCAGTGCAGACCTGCAGCCTGGTGACAGTGTCTCCCAAGCTGCACAGCAAGGTGACAGGTCCTCCAGGGGAGTCCCAGGACTATTGGCCACCTGGTCCACTGCTCCCACACAGGTGGCACCTGAAGGTGAACACTTGCCGAGGGAGGATGGATGCTGGAGTGAGCCTGAGTCCGGAGACCACCCAGCCGCTGCACACAGCACCCAGGGGGAGCCACGGGAAGATCCTTCACACCTTCCAGCCCTAAAAGCTTGCAGGAACGATGAGGTTAGAACTCAGACATATCCATCCAAGCCAGGGGCAGGCGAGAGAATTCAAGTAGAAGTGTTCACTAGGCTCTTGTACAATAGGCACTGTGATATCAATATGGAAATTGATATTTACCAATGAGAATGAAGCTGTGGCAAAATAGCCCTCCACAAGGAGAAGGAGGTAGGGTCTGGCTTGGCTAGGGAAACTCAGTCCCACCTACGAGGAGGCCGTCGGAAGGGGCAAGGGCAGAGCAATAGGGAGGGCCGGATATGGGGCAAGGGTAGTTCTGGGAGAACAACACACTTTGCTGTGGTAGTCTCAGGAATTCATCCTGGTTTTCAGGCTTTGGAGGGTCCTAACCAGAAGTTGAAGCCTAATTATATAGTCTCTTCGTTGAGGTTTCTGAGACAGCACAGGACCTGCATTTGCAAAATAAGACTATAGATGTCATAAATCACAAGCAGGAAGGTTGAAAGGGCCCCCTACCTCTCCTTTCATCCAAACTTGTCTTGTTCAGATGAACTTTTTGCTTTCAGATGAAAGATTCTACATTCACAGAAGTCAGTCTTGTATAGTGGCAAGGGATCGCTTTGTAGAGAAAAGTGGAACAGCAAGATTAACAGCCCAAAGCTGGTGTGCTGAACAGAGGCAATGCAGAGACACGAGAAGGTGTGGGATGGGACCAGGAGCACCACAGTGTTTTTCAAAATTGCTTCTCCCACATTCTTTCAAAAGGTTATTCTTCTCCTGAGTGCCTGTTTTGTAATTTTGAACTCTAGCTATTTTCTTTCTTGTTGACTGTTTATCTGTCCCAGACTTCCACTATATTACAACACTTCAGTTTCCTGCATTTGGGTTCAGCTTTATTACATGACAAATATTTAGACATTTTATTAACAACCTCAGTAAACATGACCCATCAAAGGGACATGGAAACAACTCAAACATTAAATCACACACACACACACACGCACATACACACGTGCGTGCACACACACACACACGCACGCACACACACACATACATACACACGCGCACGTGCGCGCACACACGCGGAGGTGACTGAGAATTCAGTTCAATTCCTCACCTATATTACAGGTCTTGGGTAATCTCAGTGGCACCTGCTAGGAGAAAATCTTTGCCTTTAGGCATTTTCTACTTTCATTTTTAACAGCAAAGAAAACAGAAAAAGAAAGAAAACCGAGTTTTATATGTAATAAATGTCCAACAATGCTTACTTATACAATTTAAATATGAAATCAGCCCTCCTCGCAGACACCCCGTAAGAACACCAAGATTGAGAAGCTAAACCCAGTAAGAGCGAGTGCTTCTGCCTGCCCTACTCCTAACGCCTTCTACTAGAAGGCCCTGGCCACCTGGCATTGGCGTTTCAGAGCCAGGGCTTTGGGCAAGGCACACCTGGAGTTGGCTTCACCAGCTGTCCGCTGTGCAGACCTGGGCTGACCCCATCATCTCTGCCCTTTCCACTGCTTCAGTCCTTCTTACTAGAACATGGGGCTTAAAATGTCTTCCTCATGGGATTCAAGTAGACTACACACATGCATGTCATCATACACGTATATGGTAGTTAGCACACTGCCCACAACACAGTCAGTGCCTGCGGAAGGCTAGCCCGTCCCAGCTCTGGTGGTAGCAAGAGTAATAATGCCCTGAAATACCTTCTCGGCAATAGTTAAACACTCTGCATGTGAGGAGCAGACAGGGTGCTTCAGTCACTACACCTGACCTTCGAGTCCCTGCCCCTCCCAGGAGCCCAGGCTCAGCAGCATGGAAGCCTCTGAGCATTCCTCCTCCAAGAACTGCAGCCCTCATGCAGAGGCCAGAACGTTCATGCAGCCCCGTCAGGTTTCTGTGGTCACACCAGCGCAGGGTCCCAACTTTCTGCAAACACTGGGTATTCTCCTGTCACCCCAACCCCGACTCCCCAGGCCCCAGACCCCCCTCCAGAAGGCATGTATCGCTGTGTCCCTCACTGCTGGGCCTCAGAGTTCTCCCTAGCACAGCCGGACCTGGCTCTGTGGGGCTCCAGTTCCTCCACATTTCGTGAGAACCTCTGAGAAGTTTTCCTTCCGGTGTCCCTGGGGCTGGACATAGGAAAACATGGAGCCACCCCGCAGGGGCGATTCCAGGATCATAACTTACTCTCACACAGCCCCAAACCCCAGACAGGATGAATGTGACAGATGCTGCAGGTGGGCACGGATGGAGAAAAGGAGTTCCTTTCAGTCACGGAAGAAGCCAGCAGTAGCATTAAAACCCCAAAGGACTAGCTTCCTTGTCCTCTGCGTACAATGCCTTCAAAAAATAAATATGCCAGCCTGGCCTCAAGGATGTCTAATACCCCAAAATTTAAAAACTAAATAATGTATAATCACACTGAATTATATGTGCTGGGTGCTATCCTTAGAGCCTTACAAACAATTTCTTTTTCACAGCAATCCTAGGAGGCAGGGGTTATGATTATTACCTTTTACAGATGAGAAAACAAAGGCTCGGAGTAGCTGCCCCAAGTCACACAGCCAGGAAGCCACGGAGTTAGAATTCAAAGCCAGGAGCATCGGATGATCAAGCCCATGTTCTCACTCTACCAGAATGTGGCATGACACCCTCTTCCCTGAAGTTTGCACGGAGAGATTGACAAGGCCGCAGATTTCACAAGTAAAAACAACATTACATGGCAGGAAGAGTAAGGAAGGGAAGACAGATGCCACCGGCAAATTCCCGCAGCCCATTCACACTCGCAAACTCATCCAGCACCCAACTACATCAAAATGGGGCTGCTTACTCCTCGGTTCTGATCACACTTTTGTTCTGGAAATTTTCTGGTACGGACTGAAATGAAAGCCACTCCAGGATATGAAGAGAGAGGATGTCCCGGTGATCTTCTTCCAGCGCCAGGGGTGACCTATGCTGACCACACTGGGTGAAACCAGGGAGACCTGGCCTGTGACCTAACATAGCAAGAATCTGAAATTGGGTAAATGCATGCAGACAGGCCGAAGGTCAATGAGCACTTCCACTCCGCCATAACAAAAGCAAAGTTTTGAGTTGTTTAAAAATATACACACACCTACTTTGCTAACTCTACAGCCAACTAGAACTAAATCCATCTACATTCAAAACATAGCAAAACTTTTCAAACTTATCAAACTACCGCTTTATACAGACAGCATGCAGTCGTGGAAGGGCGGGAGCCCTGCGGCTGGGCAGGCCAAGTCTGAGTCCCGGCACTGCTGCTGACCAAAGCTGCGACACCCCGGGCAGGTGACTTGCCCCTCAGCCTGCAGGGCCTCACGGTCCAACAAGAAGAGAATACTGGTACCTGCCAATTAAAGCAGATTAAAGGAGACAGCATGTCTAGAACACAGGGCTTGGGACATATGCCCCTTTTCCTCCACTCAACCAGACCTGAAATCAGGCTGATCATTTCTTTGGCTCAAGTTCCCACATCCAAGGTCAACCCGAAACCATGGAATCTCCCATGGGAAAGCTCATCTCAGGCTCTGACCCCAGCAGGCTCGGCCCTGCCCCCGCCCAATTGCTCACAGTGTGGTAATGCCTCCTAGTTTCATGTGCTTGACTAAATCTACTCAGTCTATAACTACATCCTTCGTTATAATTTAAGAACCTAGCATTTAATAAGCAATGACACCAGCCAAACTGTTATTAAGAGTGAATCACTAGAAACCTTTGTTTTCCACTATTTGGGTTCAGATGGGAATGGTCCAGCATTAAGATGCTCAGCACACAAGGCTTTAGCCCAGAAGGATTTTTTTTCCTCTGAAAATTGAGGGCAAACTATTTGGCTGTTTTAAAAGCTAAAAATAAATATAGCTTACTGGTTGCAAACTCTGTTTGTGGCAGTACAGCTCCAAGACCATTTCAGTTTGGAAGCAAGTTATATTTGGCAAGCAATTAGGCCCCAAAACGTTCTAATTCCTTCATCTATTTTCAATAACAAAATGAAAAACAGACAAACGATTTTGATTTAAAAAATTAACAGCTACATAGGAAATTCTCATACATTTTCATAAGGATATTAGTAACCTAGGTGGGGCCTAACAGATGATCTTTTTGGCCACAGAAAATTACCCAGCCAACCACAGTATTTTACCAAACATTTCAGAAATCAACTGCATTTACCCAAATGAGCACTCAAGTCAGGATAAAAAGGAGGCTATGATCCTACACAGGACCCTCTATTGAAAGCTGCATGAAACCACTGGACAAATGGTTTCTGTCTGCTGGAAGCTTACCAGTGAAGAACCAAGAGATTTAGAACATGGATTAAACAAATATAAATTAAATAGTAAAGCAATGGAGTAATTTAAGTGTGTTTTGATAACACATCATTCTAAGCTGGGATACAACATTTGCTTAACCCCGGAGTCAGGCAAGACCCTGTCCCCACCGCCTCAACCATCCCATGTGCTCTACATCAGCAAGTCAGCAGCTGCCAACCCCTTCCCCATTACACCCAGCCTCAGTGGCCCCAAAGCACTCTTCACCTTCCCAGCCCATCAGGCCCCTACGTCTCCTGACACGCTCCTCAGCAGCTCACCACTACTTTTGAGAGCACCGGCCTGCAGCAGGACTCACCTCAGTCACGCAGAAACAGGCTTGCTCATGCTCTGCACACCGTCTGCACTGTTCCACACTCCCTTCCACCTGAAGAGCAGCCCCACCCACACTTCCGTCCACGGCCTAGCTCCTTCCTGGAGCCACCCTTGTGCTTACGGGACACCTAATGCTGAATTGTACTTAGTATACAACCAGTGTTGTCAAAGCATTGTGCTAAGGCCAGTGGCCACAAAGGGCCGTGCAGCCATAGCTGGGGCGACAGGGCCTGGGCGTTGTCAGAGCCCCTTCTGGTGGTGGAATCCAGAAACTCAAGCCTTGAGGCCCCAGTCCCCAAGAAATATAGGATCATTTCCACTGACACCACACCACACACACACCACACACATTGCACTGCACCCCACACACCACATACCACTATACCACATCACATACACCACACAACACCATGCCACATCACACACACCACACACAAACCACATCACACACACACCACACACATACATCACACACCACATACATATCACATCACACACACACCACCCCACATCACACACACACCATACACATACATCACACACCACACACATATCACATCACACCCACACCACACCACATCACACACACACAACACACATACCACATCACACACACACCACATCACACACACACACACCACACCACACACACACCGCACACATCGCACTGCACCCCACACACCACATACCACTATACCACATCACATACACCACACAACACCATGCCACATCACACACACCACACACAAACCACATCACACACACACCACACACATACATCACACACCACACACATATCACATCACACACACACCACCCCACATCACACACACACCACACACATACATCACACACCACACACATATCACATCACACCCACACCACACCACATCACACACACACAACACACATACCACATCACACACACACCACATCACACACACCACATCACACACACACCACACCACACACATACCATATCTCACACACACCACACACATGCATCACACACACACACACACTCCACACCAGACCACATCACACACCTCACATCACACACACACCACACACATACATCACACACACTATATTGTATCTCACACACCACACACACACACTGCTCTCACACACCACACTCACACACCACACATGTACCACATCACACATATCACACCACACACACACACATCACACACACCACACAACACCACACATACACACCACACATACTGCACCATACACACACCACACCATATCACACACATGTCACACACAAACACACCACACTCACACACCACACATACACCACACCACAAACACACACCACACCATATTTCACACACACTACACCACACACACACACACCACTCACATGCACCTTACATCACACACACACCACACACGCCCCAAACCTTACCTTCCTCCCTCCCTTATCCTATCCAGCCCAACGACTCCCACACTGAATTCCCAAATAATCCTCAAGTCCCTCAGGGTGTGGAGCTGACCCCCTTACTCTCTCCTTAGCCCCGACACACTGATGCATAATTCATTTGTTCACTGAAGTGACTTCCTAGCTTTGAACAGGAGAGGTGGAAGCCACAAAATGAGCAGAGCCCTTTACAGAGACCCTGTTAGTAAACATGAAGAGTCCAATTCAGTGTCTCCTAATGAGGAGAAGACAAAGACACAAGGATTGGAAAGTGAATGTGTTCTATGACCGAAGCACCTCCTGCCCCGGCCTTTGAAATACATAGCGCAAAAAGAAATTGAAGATGTAAACTGGGATGAGATGCTGCCAAATGGCAATGAATGTTCGGATGACTCTTGTAGCATATATAAACTACAGCTGATTGTTTACATAGCACTTCCACACAGATTATCTTATTGATCTTCACAACCGTGCTGTGCTGGACACAGAACACATATTCTAATTTCCATTTTCAGATTTGCAAAACAAGCTCAGAAAGGAAGGGCTTTGAGAAGAACTGGGCCGTGACCTACACACACACCACACCACACACACCACACTACATCACACACACACAGACACACACACACTCCGCTTGGGCCACATTCCCACCATATGTCTTCACATCTTCCCTGTTCCTTAAAACAGAAAGATAGTTCGTGTGAAAGGTCAAAAAAATTCCAAAATAGTCCCAGAGGCCAATGTTCTGATTTACCTCCAGTTCATGGTGAAAGTGGATTTCTCCTTCACATCAAAAAGTGATTGTTTGAATGAAAATATGCCTAATTAATTCGATCATTAATCTCATTCATTAAGCTACTGTCAAAAGCTTGATACAAAGTGCTTTTGGTATGAGTAAAGGCAGGCGGAGGACCCCCACTGTAAGTACTAAGCCCTCTTATTCCTTGCTCATGGCCTACCCAAAACACTTTCAGGACTTGGTGGAGGACGAGAGGAGCCCCAGCAACTCCAACACCGTGTGCTTGCCTTATGCAAGTGAATTCTCGCTGTGCTATGGTATGGTCTGCCTGTTTATACTCCAGCAAAACTCATATGCTGAAACCCTAATCCCCGGTGTGATGGTGTTTGGAGGGAGTCTTTGGGAGGTGATGAGGTCGTGAGGGTGGAGTCCTCATGATGCCATTAGTGCCTTACAAGAAGCGACGCAGAGCTTGTTCTCTCTGCTCCCCGTTATGTGCGGATAGACACGTCTGGAGTCTGCCATCGGGAGGGGCTCTCACCAGAACCCAGCATGAGGGCTGCACCCTCATCTCCCACTGCCAGCCTCCAGACTGTGAGAAGCCAATGTCTGCTGGTTAAGCCCCCCACCCCAGTCTGTGGTATTTTGTTACAGCAGCCCCAAATGCCTAAGATAAGATCTTCATCCCAGCGTCCCTGGACTGACTTCACACACACACACACACACACAGTCACACACACACACACTCACACACTTCTGTGACTGCTCGACATGGGCGCATTGCAGGTGGGAGCAGAAAGGCCACTCGTTCCCCTGAGCTGTTGTGTGGCCCTCCCTGACGAAGAAGAGGGATAAGTCCAGCCCTGCGGACCTTGCACACAATCCTCTTACCCAATAAGCATTTACGATGGAAATGACAAGGCGCTCCGTGAGGGTGCTGCTGGAGGGTGGACAGGAGGAAGAGGGTGGCGCAGCCGGACCCTCACAGAAACCCCCGTGGTGAGGCAGCTCTAGGAGTAATCAGTTGCTAGTTGGGGCCAGAGCCTGAAACAGCCGCTCTGATTTAAATGCACCCAGTGAGGCATCTAATGAGTGAGCTGGGACCAGAACGGGGCTTCAGGAATTGGGTGTCCCCTCCCCAACTGTGGTAACTTCTAGGACAGAGGACGTTGTGCTAGGCCGTGGCCCCCACCACTAAGGAAGGGGCGAGGATTATGGAGCTGAATGGGGTCAGGGGTGGAAAGAGGCAGCCCAAGGTGAAGAAGCAGGTAGACATCTTGTGAGCTGGCCACAAAGAGAAGAGAAAGGATTTTACCAACCTCTTCACAGTCACGAGTGCTTCCAAATGGAAGGTGCCCTGAAATGCCAAGACAAACGTTCTGAATTCTTTGTGAATCCTATCCTGCGATATGGGAAAAGTCTCTGCAGTTTGTGAGCTAGGGGACAAACTTTTAACTGTGTTTGTGTGTTATCATATCCATGACCTTTTGTTTCTTCTCAAAAATTAATACGCTCTTGAGCAGCACGCTGTTGACTTTGGATGGGAGTAAATGGAAGCCTGTCTCCCCGCAGAACTCAGGCAGCGGAGTTCTGCACTGACACCTAGCGCATCTCGGGCTTACTGCAGCGCCGGCTTAGCAGTTCTCCGAGGCTTTCTCATTTCTTCTGATTTTTGTCTTATAGCTGCTCAGAACTCATTTGCTCCTCCCTAATAGCCTCAAGCTCCTTTAGAAAGGAGTGAAATAAACAATATGCACAATGTCTACTCTTTCTACATAGTCCTATTTTGCACCCAATTCCTGTTTCGCAGACCCCTCCTTCGCCCCCTCCTTGAATAGCAGCCACATAAGAGCCCGAGAAAGACCTCTGTCAGCGAGTCCTGGGGCCACGCCGATGATGCTGATAGATGTGGCCCTGACTCTAAAGAGAACCAAGCCCTGTGTTTGACATTAGGGGTAAAAAACAGAGGCAAATAGCTATCAGAATGTGGAGGCCAGAGTTCCTATAAGAAGAGCATTCAAAATGAAAGAGAAACAGGCCAGGCGTGGTGGTTCATGTCTGTAATCCCAGCACTTTGGGATGCTGAGGTGGGCGGATCACTTGAGGTCAGTAGTTCCAGACCAGCCTGGCCAATATGGTGAAACGCCGTCTCTATTAAAAATACAAAAACTAGCAGGACAAGGTGCAGGTACCTGTAATCCCAGCTACTTGGAAGGCTGAAGCAGGAAGATCATTTGAACCCAGGAGGCGGAGGTTGTAATGAGCCAAGATCGCACCATTGCACGACAGAGAGAGACTGTGTCTCAAAAAAACAAACAAACAAAGTAAAGAAAAAGAGAAACAATAAACATATAGGTCAATAACCTTCACATATAAAGCCTCATATAAATAAACCAGAAAAATCCTTGGAATGCTATTTTTTTTGAGACAAGGTCTCACCCTGCTGCCCAGACTAGAGTGCAGTGGCACAGTCATCACTCACTGCAGCCTTGTACTTCTGGGCTTAAGCGATCCTCTTGTCTCAGCCTCCCAGGTAGCTGAGACCACAAACAGATACCCGGCTAATTTTTTAATTTTTATTTTTGTAGAGATGGGGGGTCTCACTATGTTTCTCAGACTGGTCTCAAACTCCTGGGCCTAAAGCAGTCCTCCCACCTTGGCTTCCCAAAGTGTTTGGATTACAGGTGTGAGCCACTGCACCAGGACAAATTCAATTTTTCTAAGGTGGACAAAGCACAGCAGCTGACAATTAGCAAAAGAGTAAACACAAAGTATTAGTGAACATTTGGAAAATGTTTCAATTAATGAAATACTTAAAATAAGAGGGTACTATATTTTATGTATCCAATTTGCAAAAAGTATTTTAAACTCAAGTCCCCAATTCTAATGCTGTCCAGGAAGCAGGAAGCAGGAAACAGAAGCAGCAGCAGGAGGATGTGCTGGGAGGTTGCTGGAGGGAAGGGGCATCAGGACCAGCTACAGGGATGCACCAAAAGCCTTTAAAATATGTGAATCCCTCACTCTTGGAGTCTCACTTTTGGGAATGCATTCTAAAGAAGTAATCTAGGTCAGGCCTGGTGGCTCATGCCTGTAATTCCAGCACTTTGGGAGGCCAAAGCAGGTGGATCATCTGAGGTCGGAGTTCGAGACCAGCCTGGCCAACATGATGAAACCATGTCTCTACTAAAAATACAAAAATTAGCCATGTGTTGTGGCACACACCTGTAATCTCAACTACTCAGGAGGCTGAGGCAGAAGAATCTCTTGAACCCGGGAGGCGAAGGTTGCAGTGAGCCAAGATCATACCACTACACTCCAGCCTGGGAGACAGAGTGAGACTCCATATTAAAAAAAAAAAAAAAAAAAAGAAGTAATCTAAAATGTGGAAAGAGCAGCCAATATCATACTGAATAAGCAAAAGATGGAAGCATTCCCCTTGAAAATTGGCACAAGACAAGGATGCCCCCTCTCACCAATCCTATTCAGCACAGTATGGAAGTCCTTGCCGAGGCAGTCAGGCAAAGGGAAGAAAGAAAGAAAAGGCATCCAAATATCCAAATAGGATGAGAGGAAATTATCATTGTTTGCAGACGACAAGATCCTATTATCTAGAAAACCCCATCATCTCAGCTCGAAAGCTTCTTAAGCTGATAAGCAACTTCAGCAAAGTCTCAGGATATAAAATCAATCTGCAAAAATCTCTAGCATTCCTATACACAATCAACAGGCAAGCAGAGAACCAAATCATGAATAAACTCCCATTCATAATTGCTACAAAAAGAATAGAATACCTAGGAATACAACTTACAAGGGATGTTAAGGAGAACTACAAACCACTGCTCAGAGAAACCAGAGAGGACACAAACAAATGGAGAAACATTCCATGCTCATGGATAGGAAGAATCAGAATCATGAAAATGGTCATACTGCCCCAAGTAATTTGTAGATTTGACGCTATTCCCATTAAACTACCATTGACATTTTTCACAGAATTATGAAAAACTATTTTAAAATTCATATGGAACCAAAAAAGAGCCCAAATAGCCAAGTCAATCCTAAGCAAAACGAACAAAGCTGCGTGGTGGCTGGCAAGATGGCCAAATAGGAACTGCTCCAGTCTGCAGCTCCCAGTGAGATCAATGAAGAAGGTAGGCGATTTCTGCCTTTCCAACTGAAGTAGCCAGCTCATCTTATTGGGACCAGTTAGACGGTGGGTGCAGCCCACGGAGGGTGAGCCGAAGCAGGGTGGGGTGTTGCCTAACCCAGGAAGTGCAAGGGGTCAGGGAACTCCCTCCTCTAGCCAAGGGAAGACATGAGGGACTGTGCTGTAAGGAACAGTGCACTCTGGCCCAGATACCACGCTTTTCCCAAGGTCTTTGCAACCCACAGACCAGCAGATTCCCTTGGGTGCCTATGCCACTGGGGCCCTGGGTTTCAAGCACAAAACTGGGTGGCTGTTTGGGCTGACACTGAGCTAGCTGCAGGAGTTGTTTTTTGTTTTTTGTTTTTTCATACCTCAGTGGCACCTGGAATGCCAGCAAGACAGAAACATTCACTCCCATGGAAAGGGAGCTGAAGCCAGGGAGCCAAGTGGTCTACCTTAGTGGATCTCACCCCAATGGAGCCCAGCAAGCTAAGATCCACTGGCTTGAAATTCTTGCTGCCAGCACAGTCGATCTGGGATGAAGTCGATCTGCGGTGCTTGAGCTTGGTGGGGAGAGGGACATCCACCATTAGTGAGGCTTGAGTGGGTGGTTTTCCCCTCACAGTATAAACAAAGCTACCAGGAAGTCTGAACTGGGCTGAGCCCACTGCAGCTCGGCAAAGCCGCTGTAGCCACGCTGCCTCTCCAGATTCCTCCTCTCTGGGCAAGGCATCTCTGAAAGAATGGCAGCAGTATCAGGCAGGGGCTTATAGATAACACTCCCATCTCCCTGGGACAGAGCACCTGGGGGAGAGGGCAGCTGTGGGGACAGCTTCAGCTGACTTAAACATTTCTGCTTGCCAGCTCTGAAGACAGCAGAAGATCTCCCAGTACAGTGCTCAAGCTCCACTATGGGACAGACTGCCTCCTCAAGTGGATCCCTGATCCCCATGTCTCCAGACTGGGAGACACCTCCCAGCAGGGGTTGACAAAAACCTCATAAAGCAGAGCTCCTGCTGGCATCCAGTGGGTGCCCCTCTGGTATGAAGCTTCCAGAGGAAGGAACAAGCAGCAATCTTTGCTGTTCTGCAGCCTCTGCTGATGATACCCAGGCCAACAGGGTCTGAAGTGGACCTCCAGCAAACTCCAGCAGACCTGCAGCAGAGGGGCCTGACTGTTTGAAGGAAAAACTAACAAATATAAAGGAATAACATCAACATCAGCAAAAAGGAAGTCCACACAGAAACCCCATCCAAAGGTCACCAACATCAAAGACCCAAGATAGACAAATCCACAAAGATGAGGAAAAAACAGCATAAAATGGCTGAAAATTCCAAAAACCAAAACGATTCTTCTCCTCCAAAGGATCACAACTCCTTGCCAGCAAGGGAACAAAACTGAATGGAAAATGAATTTGATGAATTGACAGAAGTAGGCTTCAGAAGGTGGCTAATAACAAACTCCTCCGAGCTAAAGGAGCATGTTCCAACCCAATGCAAGGAAACCAAGAACCTTGAAAAAAGGTTAAAGGAAATGCAAAGTAGAATAACTAGTTTAGAGAAGAACATAAATGACCTGATGCAGCTGAAAAACACAGCACAAGAACTTTGTGAAGCATACAGAAGTATCAATAGCTGAATCGATCAAGCGGAAGAAAGGATATCAGAGATTGAAAATCAGCGTAATGAAGAAAGCATGAAGACAAGATAGGAGATAAAAGAATGAAAAGACATGAACAAAGCCTCCAAGAAATATGGGACTCTGTAAGAGACCAAACCTACGTTTGATTGGTGTACCTGAAAGTGACGAGGAGAATGGAATCAAGTTGGAAAACACTCTTCAGGATATCATCCAAGAGAATTTCCCCAACCTAGTAAGACAGGCCAACATTCAAATTGAGGAAATACAGAGAACACCACAAAGATATTCCTCCAGAAGAGCAACCCCGAGACACATAATCACCAAGTTTGAAATGAAGGGAAAAATGATAAGGGCAGCCAGAGAGAAAGGTCGGGTTACCCACAAAGGGAAGCCCATCAGACTAACAGTGGATCTCTCTGCAGAAACCCTACAAGCCAAAAGAGAGTGGGGGCTAATATTCAACATTCTTAAAGAATTTTCAACCCAGAATTTCATATCGAGCCAAACTAAGGTTCATAAGCAGAGGAGAAATAAATTCCTTTACAAACAAGCAAATGCTGAGAGATTTTTGTCACCACCAGGCCTGCTTTACAAGAGCTCCTGAAGGACGCACTAAATATGGAAAGGAAAAACCAGTACCAGCCACTGCAAAAACATACCAAATTGTAAAGACCACTGACATTATGAATAAAGTGCATTAACTAATGGGCAAAATAACCAAATAGCATCATAATGACAGGATCAAATTCACACATAACAATATTAACCTTAAATGTAAGTGGGCTAAATGCCCCAATTAAAAGACACAGAGTGGCAAATTGGATTAAGAGTCAAGACCCATCAGTGTGCTATATTCAGGAGACCCATCTCACATGCAAAGGTACACAGAGGTTCAAAATAAAGGGATGGAGAAATATTTACCAAGCAAATGGAAAGCCAAAAAAAGCAGGGGTTGCAGTCCTAGTCCCTGATAAAACAGACTTTAAACCAACAAAGATCAAAAAAGACAAATAAGGGCATTTCATAATGGTAAAGGGATCCATGCCACAAGAAGACCTAACTATCCTAATTATATATGCACCCAATACAGGAGCACCCAGATCCATAAAGCAAGTTCTTAGAGACCTACAAAGAGATTTAGACTCCCACACAACAATAGCGGGAGACTTTAACACCCGACTGTCAGTATTAGACAGATCAATGAGAAAGAAAATTAGCAAGGATATTCAGGACTTGAACTCAGCTCTGGACCAAGCAGACCTAATAGACATCTACTAAACTTTCCACCACAAATCAACAGAATATACATTCTTCTCAGCACCACATCGCACTTATTCTAAAATTGACCACCTAACTATAAGTAAAACATTCCTCAGCAAATGCAAAAGAACGGAAATCACGACAGTCTCTCAGACCACAGTGCAATCAAATTAGAACTCAGGATTAAGAAACTCACTCAAAACCACACAACTATATGGAAACTAACAACCTGCTTCTGAATGACTACTGGGTAAATAATGAAATAAGGCAGATATAAATAAGTTAATTGAAACCAACAAGAACAAAGACGCAATGTACCAGAATCTCTGTGACACACAGCTAAAGCAGTGTTTAGAGGGAAATTTATAGCACTAAATTCCCACATCAGAAAGCAGGAAAGATCTAAAATCAGCACCCTAACATCACAATTAAAACAACTAGAGAAGCAAGAGCAAACAAATTCAAAAGCTAGCAGAAGACAAGAAATAACTAATATCAGAGCAGAACTGAAGGAGATAGAGACACAAAAAACCTTCAAAAAAAATCAATGAATTCAGGAGCTGTTTTTTTTTTTAAAGATTAACAAAATAGACCACTAGCCAGACTAATAAAGAAGAAAAGAGAGAAGAATCAAATAGACACAATAAAAAATGATAAAGGGGATATAACCACTGATCCCACAGAAGTACGAACTACCACCAGAGAATAGTACAAACACCTCTACACAAATAAACAAGAAAATCTAGAAGAAATGGATAAACTCCTGGACACATAAACCCTCCCAAGACTTAACCAGGAAGAAGTTGAATCCCTGAATAGACTAATAACAAGTTCTGGAATTAAGGCAGTAATTAATAGCCTACCAACCAAAAAAAAAAAAAAAAGCCCAGGACCAGAGAGATTCACAGCCAAATTCTACCAGAGGTACAAAGAGGAGCTGGTACCATTCCTTCTGAAACTATTCCAATCAATAGAAAAAGAGGGACTCCTCCCTAACTCATTTTATGAGGCCAGCATCATCCTGATACCAAAACCTGGCAGAAACACAACAAAAAGATAAAATGTCAGGCCAACCCTGAGGAACATTGATGCGAAATTCCTCAACAAAATACTGACAAATCGAATCCAGCAGCACATCAAAAAGCTTATCCCACAATCAAGTCGGCTTCATCCCTGGGATGCAAGGATGCTTCAACATACGCAAATCAATAAACGTAATCCATCACATAAACAGAACCAGTAACAAAAAACCACATGATTATCTCAATAGATGCAGAAAAGTCCTTAGATAAAATTCAACACCCCTTCATGCTAAAAACTCTCGATAAACTAGGTATTGATGGAACATATCTCAAAATAATAAGACTATTTATGACAAACCTACAACCAATATCATACTGAATAAGCAAAAGCTGGAAGCATTCCCTTTGAAAACCAGCACAAGACAAGGATGCCCTCTCTCACCACTCCTATTCGACACAGTATTGGAAGTTCTGGCCATGTCAATCAGGCAAGAGAAAGAACTAAATGGTATTCAAATAGGGAGAGAGGAAGTCAAATTGTCTCTGTTTGCAGATGGCATGATTATATATTTAGAAAACCCCATCGTCTCAGCCTAAAATCTCCTTAAGCTGACAAGCAGCTTCAGCAAAGTCTCAGGATACAAAATCAATGTGCAAAAATCACAAGCATTCCTATACACCAACAATAAATGAACAGAGATCCAAATCATGAGTGAACTCCCATTCACAACTGCTTCAAAGAGAATAAAATCCCTAGGAATACAACTTACAAGGGATGTGAAGGACCTCTTCAAGGAGAACTACAAACTGCTCAATGAAATAAGAGAGGACACAAACAAATGGAAAAACATTCCATGCTCATGGATAGGAAGAATCAATATTGTGAAAACCACCATACTGCCCAAAGTCATTTATAGATTCAATGCTATCCCCATCAAGCTACTATGGACTTTCTTCACAGAATTAGAGAAAACTACTTTAAATTTCATATGGACCCAGAAAACAGCCTGTATATCCAAGACAATCCTAAGCAAAAGAACAAAGCTGGAGGCATCACGCTACCTGACTTCAAACTATCCTACAAGGCATGTAACCAAAACAGCATGGTACTGGTATCAAAACAGACATATAGACCAATGGAACAGAACAGAGGCCTCAGAAATAGCACCACACATCTACAACCATCTGATCTTTGACAAACCTTACAAAAACGAGCAATGGGGAAAGGATTCCCTATTTTAAAATGATATTGGGAAAACTGACTAGCCATAAACAGAAAACTGAAACTGGATCCCTTCCTTACATCTTATACAAAAATTAACTCAAGATGGATTAAAGACTTAAACGTAAGACCTAAAACCATAAAAATTTCAGAAGAAAACCTAGGCAATACCATTCAGGATGTAGGCATGGGCAAAGACTTCAAGACTAAAACACCAAAAGTAATGGCAACAAAAGCCAAAATTAACAAATGGGATCTAATTAAACTAAAGAGCTTCTGCACAGGAAAAGAAATTATTATCAGAGTGAACAGGCAACCTACAGAATGGGAGAAATTTTTCAATCTATCCATCTGACAAAAGGCCAATATCCAGAATCTACAAACAACTTAAACAAATTTACAAGAAAAAACAAACAACCCCATCAAAAAGTGGGGAAAGGATATGAACAGACACTTCTCGAAAGAAGACATTTATATGGCCAACAAACATATGAAAAAAAACTCATCATCACTGGGAAATGCAAATCAAAATGACAACGAGATACCATCTCACACCACTTAGAATAGTGATCATTAAAAAGTCAGGAAACAGAAGATGCTGGGGTGGATATGGAGAAATAGGAACGCTTTTACACTGTTGGGAGTGTAAATTAGTTCAACCATTGTAGAAGACAGTGTGGCAATTCCTCAAGGATTTAGAACCAGAAATACCATTTGACCCAGCAATCTTATTACTGGGTATACACTGAAAGGATTATGAATCATTCTGCTATAAAGACACATGCACACGTAGGTTTATTGCAGCACTGGTCACAATAGCAAAGACTTAGAACCAACCCAAATGCCCATCAGTGATAAACTAGATAAAGAAAATATGGCCCATATACACCATGGAATACTATACAGCCATTAAAAAGAATGAGTTCATGTCCTTTGCAGGGACATGGATGAAGCTGGAAACCATCGTTCCCAGCAAACTAACACAGGAACAGAAAATCAAACACCACATATTCTCACTCATAGGTGGTAGCTGAAAAATGAGAACACATGGACACAGGAAGGGAACATAACAGACCAGGGCCTGTTAGGGGGTGGAGTTTTAGGGGAGGGATAACATTAGGAGAAATACCTAATGTAAATGACGGGTTGATGGGTGCAGCAAACCACCATGGCACGTGTATACCTATGTAACAAACCTGCACATTCTGCACATGTATCCCAGAACTTAAAGTATAATTAAAAACAAAGAACAAAGCTGGAGGCATCACACTATCCAACTTCAAACTATACTATGAGGCTACAGTAACCAAAACAGCAAGGTAGTGGTACAAAAACAGACACGTAGACCAATGGAATAGAATAAAGAACTCAGAAATAAGACTGCACACCTACAGCCATCTGATCTTTGACAAACCTGACAAAAACAAGCAATGGGGAAAGGATTTCCTATTTAGTAAATGGTGCTGGGAGAACTGGCTAGCCATATGAAGAAAATTGAAACTGGACTCCTTCCTTACACCATATACAAAAATTAACTCAAGATGGATTAAAGACTTAAATGTAAATCCTGAAACTATAAAAACCCTATAAAAAATCTAGGCAATACTATTCAGGACGTAGGTATGAGCAAAGATTTTATGACAAAAATGCCAAAAGCAATTGCAAGGAAAGCAAAAATTGACAAAGTGGGATCTGATTTAAAAGCTTCTGAACACCAAGAGAAACTATCATCAGAGTGAACAGAAAACCTACAGAATGAGAGAAAATTTTTGTAATCTATCCATCTGACAAAGGCCTGACATCCAGAATCTACGATAAACTTAAACAAATTTACAAGAAAAAAGCAACCCAATTAAAAGGAGGCAAAGGGGCTGGGCGCAGTGGCTTACGCCTGTAATCCCAGCACTTTGGGAGGCAGAGGCAGGCAGATCACCTGAGGTCAGGAGTTCAAGACCAGCCTGGCCAACATGGTGACACCCCGTTTCCACTAAAAATACAAAAATTAGCCAGGGGTGCTGGCGCATGCCTGTAATACCAGCTACTAGGGAGGCTTGGGCTGGAGAATCACTTGAACCCAGGAGGCACAGGTTGCAGTGAGCCAAGATCATGCCATTGCACTCCAGTCTGGGTAACAAGAGCAAAACTCCGTCTCAAAAAAAAAGTGGGCAAAGAACATGAACAGACATACATGTAGCCAACAAGCCTATGAAAAAAAGCTCAACATCACTGATCCTTAGAGAAATACAAATCAAAGCCACAATGAGATATCTCATGCCAGTCAGAATGGCTATTACTAAAAAGTCAAAAGACAACAGATGCTGGCAAGGTTGTGGAGAAAAAGGAACACTTTTACACTGTTGGTGGGAGTGTAAATTAGTTCAATCATTGTGGAAGACAGTGTGACAATTCCTCAAAAGCCTAAATACCATTTGACCCAACAACCCCATTACTGGGTATATACCTAAAGTAACATAATTCATCCTATTATAAATATGCATGCATGAGTATGTTCACTGCAGCTCTATCCACAAAAGACACGGAATCAACCCAAATGCCTATCAATGAGATAGACTGGATAAAGCAAATGTGGTACATACACACTACAGAATACTATGCAGCCATAAAAAGGAACAAAATCATCTCCTTTGCAGGGACATGGATGGAGTTGGAAGCCATTATCCTCAGCAAACTAACACACATGGACACGTGGGGGTGAACAACACACACTGTTGTTCAACAACACACCCCTGTCAAGGGAAGGGAGAGGATCAGGAAGAATACCTAATGCATGTTGGGCTTAATCCCTGGGTGATGGGGTGATCTGTTCAGCAACCCATCATGGCACACATTTACCTATTTAACAAACCTGCATATCCTGCACATGTACCCTGAACTTAAAATAAAAGTTGAAAAAAATTTTTAAAATTAAATAAAACATGAGAAGAGGTTGTTATTTATTTAATAACCACATAGCTTCTACCGTATCTCTGGTTAAGTGCTGTAAAATATTAATTCATTTGATTTCATCATCACAATATAGCTATTTTGCCCGAAAGTGAAGCACAAATTGTTTAATACTTTGCCCAAAGTCCCACAGACTTGAGCAGGATTCGAGGCCAGGCCACCTAAATGGAGATGTGTGCTCTCCCGACCTGGGTTGTCTCCCAGGGCCTTTCTCACCGGGAAGAACCAGAGAGAACTACATGCTCAGCCTTGGACACCTGGTGGCATCAATACAGATCTTCACTGAAAGACTGCTAAGGAATCATTAAAACGTCTGCCTACAAGCGTTCTTAAGGCCATGAGAATATGTTTCAATAAAATGAATAAAAACACAAAACACAAAAACCATGCGTAAATATACCTCAGCTTTGCTTAACTGTACAAAGAAAACAGAACTAAAAGAAATTATGCCAAGATGTTTACATTGGTTGCTTTGTGGGGATGGGAAAACGAGTGATATTTTTTCCTGCATCTTTACACTTGTTTTTCCTTCTATTGTGTATTTGTTATCTTTGAAATCAGAAACAAATATCCTCACTGTGTGCACAGGCCATATATACAGTTGTGGTAGAGGCATAGTCGTTGATCCATTCGAGCCTATCTCTGTATCCAGGAAGATTGTCTTAACTGGATTACTATATACTCCCCACATGTGCAAGTGACTGTGTTCTAACAGTTATCTTCACTAAAGGGCCATCTTTGCTGCCTGGTTTCCACGCAGCCATCCTGAGGACTTTGCCTTCACACTGGGCCGGGAGAGCCGGTTGCTGCCTTGGTGAGGAGATCCACACATGTGCACACACACACAGGCTCGCAGATGCGTAGGTCCAGCAGCCAGGCGACTGCATCGCTTGATGCCCTTGGGAGCCTCAGCCAACCTGGCTCGCTGGCCAGCTGCCTGGGACCCTGTTTGTTCCCAATCCTGCCCCTGGAGATCTGTTGTGCCCACCTTAGCCCATGCAGTTGGTCCTGGGCTGTGCTTCCTGTTCCCACAGCCTCCACAGGCCAGCACTGCACACCTGAATGTCTGCCCTGCACCAGGAGCTCTCTGAAGCATGGGGGAGAAGTTCCATGGGCCTCCCCAGACCACTGGCCCAGCTATCCTCCATGTTCGCCTCTCCTGCTGTGGCCCCTGGGGCCCAGGGCCGTTCCCTGCCCAACCTCCCCTCCCTACTCACCACCTCTTTCAACGGGTCCCAGGCTGAACCCCTCGGCTGGCTCCCATGGGCTCCCACCCCGACTGAGATCTTGTCCTGCACATCTCATCCCAAGCTCTGTCACTCGGTAGACATATATCGAGACACTCTAATAGGATGGACATTGTGCTGAGGTTTGGAAAAAGCCTTTCAGTTTATATTCCAGAAACCTATGGTTTGAAGCCTCGTCCCCAAGGCTTAAGGAAGAACAGGCTGAGAATTATTGTGGATCTGATCAGAAGAGTGGGGGGAGACAAGTATAAGGTTCTAAGTGTGTAGCACTGGGGGCCAGGCACAGTCACTCACTTAATGTGATGTCAATCCCACAACCACCCCTTGGGAGAGAACTCCAGGGTCTGCCAGTAAAGCTGTGATGCAGAGAGGGAGCACAACTTGAACGTCACAGAAAGGCCAGGATTCAGATCCAGAGCTGCTTTGAAAGCCATGCTCCTAACCACCCCACGGCCTTCCCCTTATCCATGATCCTGTTGACTTATCAATAAGAAACTACAGACTGAATTTCCTCCAGAGGAGAAAAAACATTATCACTTTCCAACCTGCCAAAATGACCTGTTGATGCATCCAGAAGCTCTTCAAACCAATATGCTTTCATAAAGAGAAGACACTATTCAACTGAGGTAAGAGTTTTATTTAATTGCAAAGTGTTTTAGTCTTTTCACACTCTAAATCAGATCGCAAATAACAGATAAAAACAAAAATGTACGGGATGTCTGGGCGCAGCTGCTCACGCCTGTAATGCCAGCACTTTGGGAGGCCATGGCAGACGGATCACAAGGTCAAGAGTTCGAGACTAGCCTGGCCAACATGGTGAAAACCAGTCTCTACTAAAGATACAAAAAATTAGGGACTGGGCGCAGTGGCTCACACCTATAATCCCAGCACTTTGGGAGGCCGAGGCGGGTGGATCACAAGGTCAGGAGTTTGAGACCAGTCTGATGAACATGGTGAAACCCCATCTCTACTAAAAATACAAAAATTAGCCACGGGCGCTGTAATCCCAGCTAATCAGGAGGCTGAGGCAGGAGAATCTCTTGAACCCGGAAGGCAGAGGTTGCAGTGAGCCAAAATCGCACCTTTGCACTCCAGCCTGGGCGACAAAGTGAGACTCCATCTCAAAAAAAAAAAAAAATGTACAAGTCACTAAAGAGACTGAATGATTCCAGGTTAGCAAGACTTGATCGTAATCAGGTTCAAAGTATCTACAAATTAACAGTAGTTCATCCACTCCAAGGGGCTGGACAGTCTCACAGTCCCAAATGTTGGCAGGGTCTCCAGGTGAGAGGCGGGCAGCCAACCAAGCCTGCAGAGAGCCCACAGTTTTCTCTTTTCAAGGTGATCTATTGCTAGGCTTCCAGAAAGAAGCAAATCCTCCACGCGTCATGAAGTGGGCCCAAGCAGAAGGCGACAAGAGTTCAGCGACCACATAGCCTGGGAAATACTGCATATTATAGCCTTCTGTGGAGAGTCTACCTGCAGATAAGAAGTGAAGGCTCTGTGAATTCCTGCCACAAAGAAACTTGGGGAATAGGGGGTATTGTTTTGCTACTAACAGAAGTAATACAGCCAGCGTGGCCAACAAGGTGAACTCCATATCTACAAAAACTAATAATAATACAGGCCGGGCGCGGTGGCTCATACCTGTAATCCCAGCACTTTGGGAGGCCAACGTGGGCAGATCATGAGGTCAGGAGATCGAGACCATCCTGGCTAACACAGTGAAACCCCATCTCTACTAAAAAAAAACACAAAAAACTTAGCCGGGCATGGTGGCAGACCCCTGTAGTCCCAACTACTCAGGAGGCTGAGGCAGGAGAATGGTGTGAACCCAGGAGGTGGAGCTTGCAGTGAGCCGAGATCGTGCCACTGCACTCCAGCCTGGGTGACAGAGTGAGACTCCATCTTAAAAAAAAAAAATTAGCCAGGCATGGGGGCCCACACCTGTAATCCCAACTACTCAGGAGGCTGAGGCAGGAGGATCACTTAAACCCGAGAGATAGAGGCTGCAGTGAGCCAAGATCACACCATTGCACTCCAGCCTGAACAACAGAGTTAGACTCTGTCTCAACAAAAAAGAGTGCAAGTGGTTTTTATACATTGATTTTGTATATTCTGCAACTTTGCTGAATTCGTATTTTAGTTCTAACAGTTTTTCAGTGGAGTCTTTAGGGTTTTTACATGTAAGATCCTATCATGTGCAAAGATAATTTTACTTTTTGTTTCCAATTTGAGTATCTTTTATTTTTCTCTTGCCTAATTGCTCTGGCTTGGACTTCCAGTACTGTGTTGAATAAAAGTGGTAAGAGTAGGGATCTTTGCCTTGTCCCAGACCTCAGGGGAAAGGCTCCTGGCTTTTCAGTGTTAAGTATGATGATAGCTGTGGACTATTCCTTTACGGCCTTTATTATATTGAGGTAATTTTCTCCTAATTCTACTTTTTTGACAGTTTTTATCAGGAAAGGATGTTGAATTTTGTGAAGTGTGATTTTGTCTTTCTTTCCATTAAGGTAGTATATCACATTAATTGATTTTTTTTTTTTTTTTTTTTTGTATGTTGAAACATCCTGGCATCCCTGCAGATAAATCCAACTTGTTCATAGTGTATGATCCTTTAATGTGCTGTTGAATTGAGTTTGCTAGTATTTTGTTGAGGGCTTTTGCATCTAAGTTCACTAGCACCTATAGTTTTCTTATAGTGTCTTTGTCTGGCTTTAGTATCAGGATAATCTTCACAAAACGAGTTTGGAAGTATTTCCTCCTCTGCAATTTTTTGGAAGTTTAGGAAGGATTGGAGCTAATTATTCTTTAAATGTATGGTAGAATTCACTCGTGAAGGCATCAGGTCCTGGGCTTTTCTTTTTGAGAGATTTCCTACTAGTTATAGGTCTGTTCAGATTTCCTGTTTCTTCATGATTCAGTCTTGTAGGTTGTATGTTTCCAGAAATTTATCCATTTCTTCTAAGTTATCTAATTTGTTGGCATATAATTGTCATAGTAATCTCTTCTAATCCTTGTTGTTTGGGTGGCATCAGTTGTAACGATTCCTCTTTAATTGCTGATTTTATTTATTTGAGTCTTCTCTCTTTTTTTCTTGGTCTAGCAATAGGTTTGTTAAGTTCGTTTACCTCTTTTAAAAACCAACTCTTAGTTTTGCTAATCTTTTCTATTGTTTTTCTAGTCTCTATTTCATTTATTTCTGTTCCAGTGTTTATTATTTCCTTCCTTCTGCTAGCTTCAGGCTTATTTTTTTTTCTTCTGTTTTTAGTTTCTTGAGGTATAAAGTAAGATATTTGTTTGAGATTTCTTTTTATTTAAAGCAGGCATTTATTGCTATGAAGTTCCCCGTTAGTGCTACTTTTGCTGCATCCTGTGTGATTTGCTGTGCTGTGCTTTTGTTATTTGTCTCAGGATATTTTCTAATTTCCCTTGCAATTTCTTCTTTGATCCATTGGTTTTTCAGGAATGTGTTGTTTAATTTACACATATTTGTGAATGTTCTAGTTTTCCTTCTGCCATTAATTTCTAATTCCATTCTATTGTGGTTAGGAAAGATATTTGGTATGATTTCAATCTTCTTAACTTTATTAAGACTTGTTTTGTGAACTCACATGAGATTTATATGGAGAATATTTGGTGTGCATTTGAGAAGAATGTGTATTCTGCTGCTGTTGAATAGAATGTCCTATATATATGTGTTAGACTCATTTCATCTAAAGTGTTGTTCATGTCCACTGTTTCTTTATTAATTATCAGTCTGGATGTTCCATCCCTTACTGAAAGTAGTATTGAAGTCTCCTGCTATTATTGTAGTGCCGTCAATTTCTCTGTTCAGTTCTGTTCACTTTATGTATTTAGGTGCTGTGATGTTGAGTGCATATATATTTATAATTTTTATATATTCCTGTTGAATTGACCCTTTTAACATATATTGTGACCTTCTTTGTTTCTTGTGAGTGTTTTGGCTAAAATCTATTTTGTCTGATATACGTATAGCCACCCCTGCTCCCTTTTAGTTACCATTGTGTAAAATATCTTTTTCCGTCTCTTCACTTTCAGTCTATGTGTATCCTTAAGGCAAAACTGAGTCTCTTGTAGACAGAATATAGTTGAATCTTTTTTAAAACTCTGTTCAGCCACTCTATGTCTTCTACTGGGGGGTTCAATCTATTTACTTTTTTTTTTTTTTTTTAATGTTTTGAGGTAGAGTCTGTCACCCAGGATGGAGTGCAGTGGTGCAATCTCGGCTCACTGCAACCTCTGCCTCCTGGGTTCAAGGGATCCTCCTGCCTCAGACTTTCAAGTAGTTGGGATTACACGCATGCACCACAATGCCCAGCTAATTGTTTTGTGTTTTTAGTGGAGACAGGGTTTCACCATGTTGGCCAGGCTGGTCTCCAGTGGCACAACCTCGGCTCACTGCAACCTCCGCTTCCCAGGTTCAAGTGATTCTCCTGCCTCAGCCTCCCAAGTAGCTGGGATTACAGGTGTGCACCATGACACCTGGCTAATTTTTGTATTTTTAGTAAAGACAAGGTTTTGCCATGTTGGCCAGGCTAGTCTCAAACTCCTGACCTCAAGTAATCCACCTGCCTCGGCCTCCCAAAGTGCTGGGATTACAGGCATGAGCCACCACGCCCGGCCTTATTTACTCTTAATTATTGATAGAGAACGTCTTATCATTGCCAATTTTTTTTATTGTTTTCTGTCTGTCTTGTAGTTCTTTTGTCCCTCTTTCCTTTCTGCTATCTTTCTTTGTGTTTCATTACTCTATTGTAGTTTTATTCTTTTTGGTTTTCTTTTGTATATCTTCTACAGGTATTTTCTCTGTGGTTACATAAAACATCTTACAGTTACAATAATCTATTTTAAGCTGATACAACTTACCTTCAATCACATACAAAAACCCTATAATTTTACTTCACACATGCATACACACACAAACACACTCACTTTATGTTATCGATGTCACATTAAAATATTTTATAATTTTAGTTACTTTTAATAATCTTGTCTTTTACCTTTTACACTAAAATTTTAAATGATTTACAGGATAATTTTCAATGACCTTTCTCCAAGTTCACCAATCCTTTCTTCTGATTGATCTAGTCTGCCATCAAACACCACTAGCGAATTCTTCAGTTATCATTGTATTCTCAGCTCCAAGGTTTCTGTTTGCTGCTTTTTAATATGTTCTATCACTTTGTTGAAATTCTCACTTTATTCATACATTTTTCTCCGACCTCATTGAGGATCTTTATGATGGCTAATTGAATTCTCTGTCAAACAAATCGTATATCACCATTTCATTTGGTCAGCTTCTGGAGATGTATCTTGTTCCTTTGTTTGGGACATATTTCCTGTCTCTTCATTTTCCTAACTCCTTGTGTTTCTTTTTAGGAGGTTTTCAATTACTGACTCAATCTCCCTACTAGTTATAGGTCTGTTTCTGTAATACAGAAAACAGCCATCTCTCCCAGACTTTGCAGATAGCCTCATACAAAAGAAGATCCTCACCAATCAGCCTGCCCAGAGATTTCGGTGGCCTCTCAAACCTTCCTGCTAGTCTGAACTCTATCTTTGTTCTCACTGGCATCCAGGCTTCGAGAGCATGCTGGGTCCTAGCAACACTCCCAGGCAGACCAGGCAGAAGCCAATTCCTTGGGCAACCCCCAGAAAAGTTGAAATATTGAACACATGATCCAACTCCCGTTTTTTCAGGAAGAAGCTGGTTTCTGGGGTTTTGGGGGTTTTCTTCACTCTGTGCTGAGGAGAGAGGCTATGGCAACAGCTTGTATACTAGTTCAAATCTCAAATCACCATCTATGTTCTCACTGGCTGCCAGTCATCTAGAGCATGCTGGCTCCCATCAGTGCCTTTAGACAGGCAAGACAGAAACCAGTCCCCTGGGCAGCCCCCAGAGAAGTTGTAATACTTGATGTACAGTCCAAATCTTTCCCTTCCCAGGGAGAGGCTGAGAGCTGGGGATTTTCATTTAAATATATGGTGCCGGGCCAGGGGTTGAGAGTTGGTTGAAAGGATGTTTCAGATTTTCCTACTGACTTAGATGTGGCTGGTTTCATGCTTGCCCTAGGTGCAGAAACCTCTGAAAAGTTACTGGACTTCTCACAAGGGAAATTTGTCTGTGTATTCTTGAACTGATGTGTTTGTAGAGGGGAGGCAAGTCCAGGGCCTCCTCCTCCACCATCTTGCTGATGCCACCCCTTTGTCAGAAAATCTAACATCTCTAGCATGTTTCTTTTGCCATGTATTGATTATCTTCATTTATTTGAGATCATCTGGTTCTTGGTATGATCAATGATTTTTTACTGAAGCCTGAACCATTTTTATATTATAAGATTCTGAATCTTATATAAAACTTTATTTTAGCTAGATGTCTCTGACATCACTCCAGCAGAGGAAGGGAAGGATAAAGCTACCTCGTCAACGTCAGGGAGAGTTAGAAATCCACGTTCGTACTCGGCCACTGTTAACATCCAGGGTGGGAAGGGGTTCCTCATTACTGCTGGAGCGGGTGGGAGTCCCAACTCATTGTCTCCAATGACATCACAAAGGGGGTGGTGGACTTATTGCCACTGGGTGACAGTAGAAGTCCTGACCCCTCATCAGGCCTCTTTGTCAAGACCCTGCTGGGAAAGGAACGGGCACCTAGTTACTGCCAGGTGGAGGTGAAAGTCCAGGCTCTCTACGTGGTCTCCATGGACACCACAGTGTGGGAGGAGCCCCTTACCAGCTGGGAGGAATAACAGACCTCGCCCCCTACGTGGCCTTCTCTGACGTCACCCAGGCAGCACTGGTAGAGGGCCTCCTTAGAGCCTCATGAGGGTGGAAGCCCAGGCTCCCTACTCAGCCTTTGCTGGCATGCATGGAGACGGGTCATAGCTTTTCGGCAGTGTTTGCCTAGAGTAGAGCAGTTACCGTCTGAAAGTTTTCTGCCTTGCTGAGCTGCCCCTTCTCTGGTCCCTCAGTTGGAGAGAGCAGGCTTTGCTGGGACTTTGAGCTCATTGCTGTTTCCAGGTTGCTGCGTTCTCCAGCTCCAAGTCTGGAATAGATGAGACAGAAAGAGAACCCAGGACACTCGCCAGCCCGTTGTTCCTTCGGTTCCAAGGTCCCCTCCAGTCTTTCTTTGCCCCACCTTTTGGAGCCTTCTTACATTTGTTACACATGCAATGTCCTAGATTTTTAGTTGCAGTTAGCAAGAAGAAGCAGGGAAAGTACACCTACTCCATCTTCCTGGAAACAGAAGTCCCTGGGAAGCATTTTTTCAAATACCTCTGTCTAGACCCCACTTCTAAAGACTGATTTAATTGGTCTGGAGTGGTGCCTGGACATCAGGAATTTTAAAAAATGAAAACTCCTGGGTGACTCCAGTGTACACCCGGGCTGAGAGCCTGCCATAGGGTGCACCCGGGCTGAGAGCCTGCCATAGGTATCCTTGTCTCTTGTAGTTATTGTCTGTTGGCCAATTCATAACTCCCAAGCTCAAACTTTTAACTCATACTTTTCCTCTGACCTTCAGATCCATTTATGCAGCTGCCTGATTTTGATAACTCTTCTTTGAGAAATTACAACTATCAGATAGTTGAAACTTAAAGGTACCTCAAGCTTCAACATGTTTTAAAAAAATCATTATCTACACTCCCCTGAAAACACCTCCAGCTTTCCCCACCAGAGAATGGCACCATTAGCCACCTCATTATACAATGGAGACACCAGAGAGTCACTCTTGATGTGTTTCTCCCTTCACCAATCTTCTCCTCATTAATTCAGAGAAACTCTCACAAAAGTCGTGTCTGATCCATCAACCCTTGTCCAGCGACGTGCTGAGCAACACTGGAGCTTGAGGCCAAAGGAAAAATGGGTGCCCTACATGCATGTTTTTCAGTTTGGGTTTTGGTTTTTTTGAGGCAGGTTCTCAGTCTGTCGCCCAGGCTGAAATGCAGTGGCCCGATCATGGCTCACTGCAGCCTTGATCACCTGGGCTCAAGCGATCCTCCCACCTCAGTCTCCCAAGTAGCTGAGACTACAGGCATGCACCACTACGCCCAGCTAATATATTTTTTAATGGTTAACTTTCTGGCAAAAAATTAAAGTAGTAAAAGAAATAAAACTTTTAACACCAGTTATTAAAACTCACAATGGTATGTTTAAATTTAAATTTTTTATTACACAAAACCAGAACTGAATTTTATGTTTCTAGCTTTAATGGATGCTAACTCATTAATAATATCTTCAAAATCTACGTCTTCTACTTTAATATTCTGCGGAAAAGTAACTATCAAAAAGGTATGCAGTAGCCCCCTGATCCATGACGATACGTTCCAAGACCCCCAGTGGATGCCTAAAAACATGGATAGTACCAACTTCTGTATATTCTGCTTTTTTCCTTACATACATACCTATGATAAAGTTTAATGTATAAAATAGGCATAGTAACTAATAATGAAATAAAACAACTCTAACAAGCCGGGTGCAGGGACTCACGCCTGTAATCCTAACACTTTGGGAGGCTGAGGCGGGCGGATCATCTGAGGTCAGGAGTTCGAGACCAACTTGGCCAACATGGTGAAACCCCATCTCTACTAAAAATATAAAAATTAGCTCGGCATGGTGGTACATGTCTGTAGTCCCAGCTACATGGGAGGCTGAGGCAGGAGAATCGCTTGAACCAAGAACGCAGAGGTTGCAGTGAGCCAAGATCATGCCACTGCACTCCAGCCTGGGCAACACAGCAAGATTCCGTCTCAAAAAAAAAAAAAAAAGAAAGAAAGAAAAAGAACACTAACAATATACTGTAATAAAAGTAAAGTGAATGTGTTCTCTCTCTCTCAAATTATCTTCTTGTAGTGTGTTCCTCCCTTTTCCTGTGATGATAAAATGCCTGCACAGTGAGATGAAACTAGGGGAATGGCGTGGGCATTAGGATCTAGCATTAGGCTACCTCTGACTTTCTGGCCATCCTTGAGGAGACTCACCTGCTCCAGGCGATCCTGGGTCATCAAGCCATAACGATTGGCTGTCAAGGAGCAGATGAGCTCAATGACTAATGGGTAGATAGCGTGTACAGCAGTGCATACTCTGGATAAAAAGGTGATTCACATCCCAACACAGGACAGTCTGAGATTTCATCACGCTACTCAGAATGATACGCAAATTAAAACATGTAAGTTGCTTATTTCTGGAATTTTCCATTTAATATTTTCAGACTGTGGTTGACTGTAGGTAACTGAAACTGCAGAAGGCAAAACCACAGATAACAGGAGACGTACTTGAGGCTACATCTTCCCTTTTGCCACAGGCCTGTTACGGTACTGTGGGATCCTCTTGGCCCAGAAGTTTGTTATTTTGTTCATCCTGGATTTTTTGGCACTAATACTGATTTTTTAATATTGTATTGCTTGATTATTGAGTTTTGGGGGGGGGCTCCTTAAATTTGTGCCTAAGGCAAGTCCCTCACTCACCCCACCACAATCCCAGCCCTGACCAGTTCATTGGCTTCCCATGGTTCTTAACCACACAAATGAGGGTCCACTGTGGGGCCTGGCCCCGCCTGTCTGTCAGCCTCACCACGGATGCTGCCATCCCCGTCGTCTGTGCCCCTGTCACACTGGCCTCCATTCCCCTCTTCAATGGCCCTCCCCCCACCGCCTCTGCACAAGTTCCTCTCTCCCTGCAGCAGGGTCTCTCCCGGCAGCTCCTCCCCCTCACTTCCCCGGACACATCCATCTCCTTCGCTGAGGGATACTACAGAAGAGTTTTCTAAATAGTTCTCTCTCCGTTTCTAATTGTATATTTATTTTGTTGGATTACTCGATAAATGCCTGCAGAGTCCACAAGGGTGCAGCTGCCCTAGTGCTAGACCATGTGCCTGCAGGACTCACCACAGAATTCCCGGTGCCCAGCACAGAGCCTGGCACGAGGTGGGGATTCCACGACTATCTACAGAATGAGCAGACAGATGGGGGAACCTGCACATCTAGGTTCTAGCACAGGAGATAAATCAGCCTCACCATGCTTCCCAGAGCGTCCTCCTCTCAGCACTAGTTTGGTGGAATAATAACAGATGTAATGTGGAATTCGTCTTGTTGACAAATAACTAAGAGAGACCCTGGGTTCGACAAAGTTCTGCATGACTACAGTATACCAATATGCATCATGAATTTCTAAACAGAAATCTTGTTTTTGACCACAATACCATTTATTTTCATGGAATAACTTATGGCACTAGTTTCATAACTCAGTCTGGTGGAAATAGACAAATTGATGAGCAGAAAGTGTATGTAGCCTGGGAGAAACCAGACCTCTCCACAGGATTCACAGCCCAGGAATGGTGTGGTCGGGCATTCGTGGTAGAGGAGGAAATGCAACCCTCACCCTTTGGGTTTACCTTTACCTTGTGGGGTTACACACCAACTATTTCCTGTCTTTAGAGACATAAAACACCAAAATATGTGAGGCACTAAAATGGAGCTCAGGAGACTGTGATCCTCTTTTTTAGTTCTGTGACCTTGAGCAAGTCATATGGCCGTGGCCACCGAGAAAACAAGAGCAACACCACCTACCCTGCCTATCTGGCTGTACAGGGTAAGGATCCAAAGAAATAATGAATATAATAACGACAATGGTTAGCATTAATGATTTCCTTATTCTGTGCTAGTCAACACTTCTAGGAACTTTCCAAGTGTTATCTCATCCCATCCCTATTTTTACCCTTGTGCAAATGACCTAATGGAGCTTCGGGAGTTCAGTAACTTTCCCAACACCACACAGCCAGGAAGTGGCCAAGTCAGGACTCAAGCTCAGAAAAATCTGATTCTGGAGTCTGTGTTCTTAACTTCCATGCTCAATATTAGAGTTATTGGCAATCCCTGAAGTGCGCAGTGAGGATATTATTCATCACCACTTCTGAACTTCGTTTTCCCACATGGCCCTAGCACACCAGGAAGATGGCATTGTGTGGAGCCAACATCCGGTGACTGGTGCCAGCCTGTCTTGCACCAGTAGCTTGTGCCCCTGTGGAAGGCACTCAAAAATAACCACTGCCACTCACTGAGCATCGGCCACAGTCAGGCCCTGTACTATGTCTGTACTGGTTTATTAAGCAACATTGTCAATGGTTTACTCCCTAATCTGCCTTCCCCTAGAGGCCACAAACAACAAGGGGAAAGGGACAGTGACTTTCCTGCTTTGTTCCCAGCCCGAGCTTCAGGAAATTGCACAGAGCAACCCTGGAGAAGGTTTCCACAAGGATGGTGTCCCCACAACTTCAGAACCTGGGCAGACCGGCCACACCACTACCTCCTGCTTGCACACAGACGTCTGCTCACCATGAAATCTCTCATTTCCACACTAATATTACTTTGAAGTTGAAAAAGGTAACCATGAAAATTTTTTTTTTTTTGAGACAGGGTCTCACTCTGTCACCCAGGGTGGAATGCGGTGGTGCAAACACAGCTCACCGCAACCTCCACCTACTGGACTTAGGTAATCCTCCAACCTCAGCCCCAAGTAGCTGGGATTACAGGTGTGCGCCACCATGCCCAGCTATTTTTTTTTTTTTTGTATTCTTTGTAGAGATGGGGTTTCACCATGTTGCCCAGGCTACGAAACACTTTTTTGTTTGTTTGTTTGTTTTTTATATTCTCCAATTTAAAACTCTTAATTAAAAAGTAAACTTTAATGTCAAAAATGCAAACTTGGGGAACACAGAAAAGGTAACACACAAGGCTGTCACTTCACACTTGAAAGGTTGCACAGAGGCCGGGCAGAGGCGCTCCTCACTTGCCAGATGGTGGGGCAGCCAGGCAGAGGCGCTCTTCACATCCCAGATGGTGCAGCGGCCGGGCAGAGGCACTCCTCGCTTCCCAGATGGGGTGGCCGGGCAGAGGCGCTCCTCACTTTCCAGACAGTGGGCAGCTGTGTGAAAAACTTTTAATTAAAACATTTCCGTTTACTCTTTTATGAGGATGTAACCAAAAGATTTGAATTGCAGCAGGTGAAATGGGCAAAGGTCAGGAGAGATGGTCTGTTCCTGAGCTCTGCCATTGAAAGCTGTGTGCTGTTGGGCAAATCTCCTAAGCTTATCTAGGCTTTGCCGTGTTAAGCTTTCAAATAAAATAACTGTATAGATGATGATGCATGCACTTACTACGGCCACCTGCTGCTTGTTAGGCCTTGTTCAGCATACAATCCCATTATTCCCTTGCCATAGCCACATTTTGCAGACAGTGGAACGGAGACTCGGAGGCTCGATGTTCTTACCCTCTGGTAGTGGTAAGGCAGTACTCAGGAAGGCAGCCCCAGAGTCTGCTGTTTTCTAAACATTCCTAAACTTCCATTTCAAAATCTCTACATTACTGATATCCCCAAGGAGTATGAAGCTGGAGTATGAAGATGCTGCCAAGGCAGTGTCTTGGGTCAGCACATACCGCCTGAACTGCCCCGCCTCCACGTCAGTCAGCCTCCATGTCAGTCGGCCTCCATCATTTCTGCCCCTCTACTCCACAGCTCTGTCTAAAAGCAACGTGCAGCTCTGACATTCTAGGGTCCCTATAGCACCTGAGTAATCCTTTCCAACCCTTCGCCACGCCCCTTCCCTGTCTATCTCCAAACCCTGGGATGCGGCAGAAGAGATACAACACTGGGGTGTGGCAATCTCTAGTTCCCGGAAATAGCACCTCTAAAACCAGCCTAAGCCAAGTTTGCCCACGTGCTACCCAACAGGAGGAAAGCCTCCCCCACTGGCACAAAAGGCAACATAACCCCAGGGCGAGTGGTGGACGGGAGTCTACGGAACAGTTCTCTTAGATCTGGAGTACAATCAGCAATTGAAAGTGAAGGTACTGAGCCAGGTAAGCCGACTATCAAGCAAGCAAGGACAAGTGTCTGAACGGGACCCTCCGAGCCTGCACACCAGCAATCCCGTGCCAACCACAGTACAAGGAAACAGAAGCCATGGCCAGGGAAATGAGCGTCTTGGCAGCCCCTACTGCTGGTTTCTCAGAATTGCTCCATCTTTTTCCAAATGAACCTCAGGAGAACCACAATTTTAAAACTTACTTCATCTGGGAGAGTAGAAATTATTTTGGCAGTTCTCTGGAAGGGGAAAAAAAAGACAACTAATCCCTTTCCTACTCCCTCCCCATGACAAAAAGAAAAGTTACAACATAAGGCATATTGGAGCCAGTTCCCAGTCACAAAAATACATTTGAAGATCTGCAACGTTGCACAATGTGCAAATTTGGAGAAGTAATTTTGAGGCTAAATGTCTGGAGACTTTATTAAAATGTCCCTTTGTCTTTGTGGGCCAAACTGGCACCTCAGGATCACAGAAGGGGCTTTTGTTTCCTCCATGACATCAAGAAGCTCTGGATGCAAAGGGCAGTCTTCAGAGAATCCTGGAAGCAGAGTTGTTCCTGCTTCAGGGAGGATGTGCCCTTGCCACCTGCAGGGTTAGAGAGCTTTGGGCTGTGCCCTTATTGGCCTTGTTTGGTTTTGGCGGCGGGGGGATTGGTTTCTGGGTTGGGTTTTTTTGTTGTTGTTGTTGTTTTTTGTTTTTTTTGTTTTGTTTTTTTTTTTTTTGAGACAGAGTTTCACTCTTGTTGCCCAGGCTGGAGGGCAATAGCGTGATCTCGGCTCACTGCAAGCTCCGCCTCCTGAGTTCAAGTGATTTTCCTGTCTCAGCCTCCTCAGTAGCTGGGATTACAGGCACCCACCACTATGCCTGGCTAATTTTTGGTATTTTTAGTAGAGACGGGGTTTCACCATGTTGGCCAGGCTGGTCTCGAACTCCTGACCCCCGGTGATCAGCCCGCCTCAGCCTCCCAAAGTATTAGCCTTGTTTAAATATATATACATGAGGCATAACTAATTTACACGCTACTGCTCTGACAGGTCTCTCCATAGTTTACCCAGAGCACAAATCTCAAAGCTGCATGAGAGTATTACACATTGGTAGCTTTGATGCCACAACATGTGCTGATGCTTCACACTGAGAAGGGCGGATCAAACAAGAAACATGCCAAGGACATCAATTAAAGTGTTGGTAGGGGCTTTCCACAAAAATAATTCAGAAAGATGATGAAGGACCCAAAACATACTATCAAAAGGATTTACAGAAGCCAGGTGCGAATGTGCTTGCTGAGTCCCAGAATTTCTGATTCCTGGGATGTAGGGCCCCATGAACATTAAGGGGTCATTTTAGCACAAGTGAAAGGAGCAGCAGGTGAGAACACATGACCCAAGGTCCCGGCCTTATGCGACTAACTGTCCCTCCCAGCTCCCCACATCTGAGTGGGGTCAGGCCCGTATTAATGGAACTGCACAGTACCCGCCCTCCAGGAGCTCAGCAGGAAGGGCCCGCGCCAATCCTACAAATATTTGGGGCACCTTCTAGTCACCAGGAGCTGCACCAATAGCGGTGGGGGGTGCCAAGCAAGACGCACAGGGGACCCGGATCACACACAGGATCCTTCAGCCAGGTAGAAGGAAGCATCGGAAAGTTCCAGAAAGGCTTCAGGGAGGTATAGTCTGAGTGGAATTTTAAAGGACGATTAGAAAATGGAGCTCAGTGCGGTGGCTCACACCTGTAATCCTAGCACTTTGGGAAGCTGAGGTGGGCAGATCACCTGAGGTCAGGAGTTCCAGACCAGCCTGGCCAACATGGTGAAATCCCCTCTCTACTAAAAATACAAAAAAATTAGCCAGATGTGGTGGTGCGCTCCTGTAGTCCCAGCTACTTGGGAGTCCGAGGCAGGAGAATCGTTTGAACCCGGGAGGCAGAGGTTACAGTGAGCCGAGCTCACGCCACTGCACTCCAGCCTGGGCGACACAGCAAGATTCTGTCTCAAAGAAAAAAAGAAAAAGAAAAAGAAAGAAAAGAAAAGAAAAAGGAAGAAAGAAAACAGCCCAGTGGTTGGGTGGGGGAGATGGAAACGTCACTAGATGGAATATTTCTCCTGAGGCAGAGGAAACAGCACCTAGACGCCTCCACAGCCCACCCCAGCCCTGTGGCCTTGGTGAGAGACCCTGTTCATTTTCTGCCCACTCTCCCGCTGGCCCTCCTCTCCTTACCCTTCAACTGCCCTCCCTTTCCCACCCTCCATTCACCCACCCTCCTGCGGGCCCTCCCCTCTGCTCCTCACCCTGCAGCCTCCCTCCCGTGGACCCTCACCTCCCCAGGCTCTCCACAGTTTTGCAAGACACTCCCTGCACCCACGGTCTCACCCCACTCCACGCACAGTGGTGCTGCTTCCTTGATTGAACCCCAACAAATTGTGGCCAATCCCTCACCTCCCACTTTCTCCTCATTGCACTCCAGTAAGAACTCTGTCTCCATCTCTCCATGAAAAAGCTTTTTCAGGTCACCCATAGCCTCAAAATTCCTAACACAGTGGCCCATCATTTGCTTTCTGGGCACTTGCTCTCTCAGCAGCATTTGAAACCAATGACTGCTCCCTTCCTGGGCGACTGGGTTTTCCTCACGCAGCTGGCTGCTTCTCTTGCTTCTCTTGCGTGTATTTGCTGGCCCCTCTTCCTCTTCCTGGCCTTCAGGTTCTTGTGTCCCAGGGTTTGGTTGTTCTTTGTTCATTTTTTTGAGACAGGGTCTGGCTCTGCCACCCAGGCTGGAGTGCGGTGGTGTGTGCAATGGCCCCATCACAGCCTGCTGCAGCCTCGACCTCCTGGGCTCCAGCGATCCTCCCTCCTCAGCCTCCTCAATTGCTGGGACCACGGGCACACAGCACTGGGCCCGGCTAATTTTTGTTTTTGTTTTTCGTTTTTGTTTTTTTGTTTGTTTGTTTAGAGACAGGGTGTATTAGGCTGCTCTTGCATTGCTATAAAGACATACCTGAGACTGGGTACTTCAAAAAATAAACCGACTCAGGGTTCTGCAGGCTGTACAGGAGGCATAGCAGGGGTATCTGCTTCTGGGGAGGCCTCGAGAAGCTTCCAATCCCGGCTGAAGGCGAAGGGGGAGCAGGCTCCCACATGGCCAGAGCAAGAGCAAGCGGGGGAGGTATCACACTCTACAACAATCAGATCTGGGCAAACTCCCTCACCATCTGAAGCACAGGACCGAGCTCCGAGGGATTCTACTCCCCCCTCCACCAGCCCCAACTCCATGACCAGAACACCTCCCACCAGGCCTCACCTCCAACACTGGGGGTTACAATTCCACAGGAGATTCAGCAGCCTCGCGCTGAGCTACATGTTCAAACCTCCAGAGGCTTCCAGTGGCCCATCTCCGCTTCCAGCACATTCGCCCTCCCACACATGCCGCCTCGCTGTACACAGCAAGCCCGCGAGAAAGGCCGGCGGGCCTGAGAAGGGCTTTTCCTCGAGAGACGGCCCAGGCAGAGCAGTGCCCCTTTTATCCCCAACGTGGCCGTGCGAGAATTTGACCGTGGGGGCCCTGGAGTTCACCTAGCTTCTGGTCCCATAACCAAGCAATAGCCGAAGAGTAAATCTAAGCCAGAGACGGATATTCCTGGGGCCTTGGCGACATGGTGGTGTCTCAAATGCTCACCCATTTCTAGAATGTCGGCAATAAATCACCAGTTTCCCTACAGTATAAGTCGACCTGAGTTGGGGTTTATTTTACCTGTATCCAAAAGCATCATGAGGTTGCGCTTCCTTCTCCCACGCCGCAGCCTTGGCCTCCTTTCCATATGCAGCGCGCACCAAGCATCCTCCTGCCGCAGGCCCTTCTCACTGCTTGTTCCTGCGTGGAGTGCGCTGCCCAGAATCTTCGCCGAAACTGGCCTTAGGTCAAGCATCACCAGGCCACACTTTCTGTGTTATTGCCGCCTTTACCCCACAGCATCTGTCATTACATTACAAGGTCCTATTTATCTGCACGCTTTTTTTTTTTTTAAGATGTGATCTCACTCTGTTGCCCAGGATGGAGTGCAGTGGCATGATCTGCGCTCACTGCAACCTCCGCCTCCTGGGTTCAAGCGATTCTCCCGCTTCAGCCTCCCAAGTAGCTGGGTTTACAGGCCAGAGCCACCACACCCGGCTACTTTTTGTATTTTTAGTAGAGACGGGGTTTCACCATGTTGGCCAGGCTGGTCTCAAAGTCCTGACCTCAGGTGATCCGCCCGCCTCGGCTTCCTAAAGTGCTGAGATTATAGGCATGAGCCACTGCGCCTGGCCTGCACATTTATTTTCTGCCTCTGCTGCTAGAATGTATGCCCCCACCAGGGCAGGGACAAGGGGCACATGCAGATTACAACTTGGTACTTAGTAAGTGTTCAATAAATATCATTTAAATAAAATGTGGCAAGAGAACACAACACATTCGAAGGACTGCAAGTATTTCTGTGTGCAAAGCTAGCAGAGAAGGCAGGAGGAAATGAGAGGTAAATGCCAGATCCTTAAGAACCTTACATTATATCCTAAGATGAATGGACAGCCACAGATGAACTGTGAGAAGGAGCACTATACACTGCAGCACGGCAGACTGGAAGGGAGAGAACCTTCAGAAAACTGTTTCGCTTGTCTAGGCCAAGAAATGTGACTCAAACCAAGACAGTGGCTTTGGGATGGAGAATACAGAATGGATTGGGTTCGTGAGGCATTAGTAAAGGATTGGCGGCTTGGCCTCCCACTGAGGGCGGCAAGCTAATGAAAGGGAATCATCAAGGACAATATCCAGGCTTCTATATGGACAGGGTGGTGCCAGTCATGGAGACAGGGCCTGGCGGGGTGGCTGATTCACATTTGGAGGAAATTAGTCTAATTCTGAACATGTTGAATTTGAGACACTCAGGACATTCCCAGGTAGAGATGCACAGTTACCATCGAAGACACAGGTCTGGAGCATAGAGGAAGAGTCTGTCCTAGAAACAGGGCCTGGAGTTCAACCTTGAGAGTGTGGGGGTCATGCAGGAAGACCACAGAGAACGTAGAAAAGGAAGAGAAGACACTTGGAGACAAACCCTAAAGAGCACTGACATCTGAGAAGCGTGGAGAGAGGAACTGCAAAGAGACTGAGAAAAAGTAGCCCAGATGAAAAAAACACCAGAAGTGCATGATTTTACGGAAGTCAAGAGAATATTGCAAAGAAGAGCGATCAAGTGATATGAGAACTAAAATATGCTCATTTGACTTGGTAGCCAAGAAGTTTTTGGTAATCTGAGCAAAACCATTTTGGGGACAGTGGGAGCAAAAGCCAGATTGTTGTTGGTTGTGGAGTGAAGAGATGAGTGAGTAGGGATGACTCAGGGAGACTGTGTCCTTCTTGGGCGTTCAGCTGCAGCCAGCATTCGGCATACTCCCAGCTCTGTATTTACGTTCCCCTCATTTTTACTGAGGGTGAACATCTTTGCAGTGCTGACTGGTCATTAGCAGGGTTGTTTTTTTTTTTTTTTTTTCTTTTTTTCCCTCTTGGGCTTGACTTTATTGCCTCTTCTATCATTTGTCTTCTTCTTTCATTGACTGGTGTGAACTCTTCAACTATTACAGCTATGACCCTTTTTCTGTTACATGTGTGGCAGATATTTTCTCTAGCTCTTTGGCTTGTGCTTAAACTTGTTGATGGTGTCATTCACTAATCAGAAGTGGTTTGGTTCAAGGAGGGAAAGAGAAGGGAAATTTACATTTACACCAACAATATGCATATGTTGTCTCTTACACATATTTCATTAATACCTACAGCATCTCTATGACATAGATGTTATTATTTCTAATTTTTAAAGGTAAAAATCTTAGGTATGAAAAGAGGTTACCTGCTCAAGATCACCCAGTGAGTAACTGAAACCCTTCCTGGAATTCACATCTATTGGTACAACTCCAAAATCAAGTTTTCCGCCAAAGCACCTTTTCTAGTTTCATTATCTATTTCTGGGCAGATGTTTGAGGGGAATGATTAAATATAGGTTCCTGTAGATTATACTTTTATATAAAAGTGATAGATCTTTACTAAAAATTTAAAAATTTTTTAAAAAGTGGTTTGGGTTTCTATTTTGTTTTGGTTTTGTTGGTCAGATCTGTCTATCATTTTCTCTATGGTTATTAGATTTTGAGTCTTGCCTAGTAAACCCTTTGTGACCCCAAAATCATGAAAATATCCCCTTATATTTTCTCATAGCACTTTTTCAAGGTTTAGTTTTTCCATTTTCAGAATGTATTTCCTCTAGAATTTTCTTGTGTATTTGGTGAAAGGCAGGACTCTTCTTTCCCTCCACTGGGGAGGCAACTTCCCAAAGGCATTTACTGGATAGTTCACTCTTTTTCTACTCCTCATTACACACTCTCCCAGGCCCCAACTTCCTTATATCCAAGGATAGGTGATGTGATGTGGTAGCCTTTGGGCCACATCAATTTGAAAATTTTTTGGTCAATAGAAAAGTTGTCAAAAATATATTTCAAAGTCTTACTGAAAGTCCACCAATGGTTTCCAGTCTTTGTCAACTTCCTTGCAGCCTCAAATCTCTGTCTCCCTGCCAGGAAAGGCCACTGCTGGAGGCAGTTGCATTGCCTCTGAGGCTGCACCCTCCACATGGGAGGGGCTGGGTGACGGCTGGCGTGTCACCAGGAAAGCCCCCATGAAACAACTGCATCCCCATTGATTTTCCTGCACGGCAGCTTCTCTGCAAAAAGCCTTTGTTCTTTCACTGACATTTGCAAGTTGTTAGGGTTTAAAGTAAGAAAGGGAATATTTCAAGGGGAAAAGATTTTCTTCCCAAGAATAATCAAGAAAGTTGGGAGAGATCAGTGAAACAGATTCCAGAGGTGACATGGTTTTCATGACTTTTTCAAAATGAAAGAAAACACTTTATTACCACAAACTGATTTATTTGAGTGGATCAAACCCAGCGTGCTGCTGCTCACTTCTGTTGTGCAATTGTCCTTTAATGCATGACTGCCACCTGGCAGAGCTTCCTTCTCACAGTGAACAAGAGCACATGGATTTTCACTGACTATGCAAATAACTTTGTTTCAAACCTCATGGAAATAGTTGATACAGTTATACTTCTGTTTATTTTTTATTGTATTTTTTTAGTTCCTCAAATGTGTGGTCCATGCTATCCAAGGTCTCTGGGTGTGTATAAGCAAATTTAATTATACCATCTTTTTTTATTTTTTGAGACAGGGTCTCACTCTGTTGTTCACGCTGGAGTGCAGTGGCTCGATCTCGTCTCTCTGCAGCCTGGATCTCCTGGGCTCAGGTGATTCTCCCACCTCAGCTTCCCAAGTAGCTGCTGGGACTACAGGTGTACGCCACCACACCTGGCTAATTTCTTTTTTTTTTTTTTTTTTTTGGAAAAGATAGGGTTTTGCCTTGTTGCCCAGGATGGTCTCAAATTCCTGGGCTCAAGCAATCTGCCCACCTCAGCCTCCCAAAGTGCTGGGATTACAGGTGTGAGCCCCTGTGCCCAGCCTAATTATATCATCTTTTAAAAACTTCTACCACAGGCTGGGTGCAGTGGCTCACGCCTGTAATCTCAGCACTTTGGGAGGCTGAGGCAGATGGATAATGAGGTCAGGAGTTCAAGACCAGCCTGGCCAACCCCATCTCGATTAAAAATACAAAAATTAGCCAGGTGCGGTGGCGCGTGCCTATAGTCCCAGGTACTTGGGAGGCTGAGGCAGGAGAATCGCTTGAACCCGGGAGGTGGAGGTTGCAGCAAGCCAAGATTGCACCACTGCACTCCAGCCTGAGCAACAGAGCAAGACTCCGTCTCAAAAAATAAAAAAATTCTAACACCAATCAGGCAATACACAATAATTTGAATAAATGGTTCAAAATGAGCACCTGCACTGCAGACCTTTGAGAGAGCACAGATTGCTAAACGGGCACATGCAAGAATAGCATAAACCCATATTGAACCAAAAAAAATTAGAAATGCTAAGTTCCAGATTCTAACATACCCACCCACTGTCTGCAGAACATGCACTTTTGAATTATTTTGTAGTATCGATGTGGGTCTCCCATTCTCCATTGTGACCATGTGACACAGTCAGCTGAAATTAGAATTTGGCTCTTCCCATGTGCAGGTGACTTGGCCCAACTTTCCATGAATAAAGGCACTTTCTCTATTCCACTGAGTCAAGTAGCTCAGAGCTTGATTGACACCAGAGCTCATGGGGTGTCAGTCCAACTTAAAGACTCAGGAAAAGTTACCGCCATGCTGTGGCGTGGCGTGGCAACCCGACATGGCTGGGATACTGAGGGTCGCGAATACACTCCAGGTGCCTGCTTCACAGCAGAGATACCCCAATCTAAATGAATGACAGCCACCATCTCCTTCAGGCTGCTGCCCTCCAAACGAATAGCCTCCACCTTCCTGGATTTGCCCTACATTGGTTTGCGTAGATTTTCCAGTCAGCAGATCAGGCAGGCACATATGATGAAATGGCAAACCTTCTCAGCTTACTGAAGCAGCAGCAGTGCATGGAATTCTCACGCTTTGAATCTCTCTCACTTCTGCCGCAGCTCTTTCTTGAGCTCCCTGCTGTTAGAGGCTCCTGTGATAACAGTAGCCCCGCCCAGGTAACCCAGGCCGATCTCCTTACCACCTGTGCCACATAACGTGAGATAAGCAAGGGAAAGTATTTCCTCCTGCTGAAGGGTTGCCCAGGGCAGAGTGGGGCATCTTTGAGGGAAATTTTGGAAATTCTGCTTACCACAGCTATGAACACAGCTGCATGCCTCCTTGTAGGTGGCCTGTAGTATGTCATGAAGTTCCCAAATTGGCAGTTTTCTTTCCTATAATTTTGGGATAACAACCCTTTTTCAGGATTCAGCACATCATGAGAATGATTGCAAATTCAGGTCAAACATGTGTTTGCAAATATGTGATTGCTGCAGCACATATCCTCAGCAGGTAGAACATGCTGTGTTGACCCTAATTCCCTCAGACAATGCTCTCTAGCGCCTGCCCTGCCCACTGAAAGGGACCGCGCTCTGAAGGTCCCTCCAGGAGCGGCAACTGAGCAATGGGCTCATTCTCACTTGTTTCATCTGCCCTGCGACAATGCCCAGGGTACCAGTCAGGACTCAGGGAGTAATTGAGGGGTTTAGTGAAGTGGTGAAGTTAAGGGAGATGACAGGTTTGACCTGATGAAGCGACAGCAAAAGGCTGTTTACCTCCGTGTCCGAGGGGCAAGGAGGGGTGCTTACCAGCTCACTGGGACCTCAGGTAGACGAACACAGCCATCCCTAACCCTCTGCCTGGTAGGGGAAAGCCAGGGGATAAACACCTTGGGCGCTCTCTCCTCCCCTCTCCACTGTCCCACCGGGGCCTCCTATTGGCTGAACCCAACCAGTACCCAGAAGGAAAGGGAGCCTGGCAGATGCAGGCAACAGAGACCAGCCTTCTATCACATGGAGCAGGATGAGGAAGGTGGAAATACAGTGACCTGGGTATTAAGGAGAAAGGGGGAATTGGTCATGACCAACAACCCATGATCCCCACAGCTTTCTATAGCAGTCACGCTCTCCAGGGCCAAGTGCAGCACTGCTCCATGTCATCTTCCTCCAGAACGTGGTCAACAGAGCATCTCCATCCAAAGCACATCCCATCTTATGGCCAAGAATAAAGAGGCCATCCCCATACCAGCTGCAAAAGCATCTGCCTGGAAAAGGCTTACATTCACTCTGTGCTCACTTCATTGGCTTGGGGTATATCACATAGCTACTCTGGAGTTTTCAAAAATGTGATGATGCATAACTTCCCACTGTGAGAGTTATCATAATGAGGAAAACCAGAAAAATCTGACAAACAGGCATGCAACATTAACTAAAAGGGAAGAGTGGGCATCATCTTAAAAGCCAGCACCTGTGCATCTCACCACTCCTGCTTCCAGTCTCTCCTGACTCTTCTTCCATCTTGTCTACATTATTAGACTGGGCTCACCTAAGAAAAGACATAAAAATGCATACAAGCCCGGGCATGGTGGCTCACACCCATAATCTCAGCACTTTGGGAGGCCAAGGCAGGTGGATCACCTGAGGTTGGGAATTCAAGACCAGCCTGACCAACATGGAGAAACACCTTCTCTACTAAAAATACAAAATTACCCGGGCATGGTGGAGTATGCCTGCAATCCCAGCTACTCAGGAGGCTGAGGCAGAAGAATCGCTTGAACCCGGGAGGCAGAAGTTGAGGTGAGCCAAGATCGCACCATTGCAATCCAGCCTGGGCAACAAGAGCGAAACTCTGTTAAAAAAAAAAAAAAAAAAAAAAAAAAAAAACCTCATACAAATCCGAAAGGGAGAAATAAAACTGTCCTCATTTGTAGATGTCATGATGGCCAACAGAGAAAATCCAATGGAACTTATTTTTTTAATCCTAGAACTAATAAAGTGAGTAAAACAAAGTTGCAGCTGGAAACTGAAATTTAACACACAACACCATTTACAGTCACTCAAAAAAATTAAATGCTTAGGGGGAAAAAATCTAACAAAACATGTATAAAACTTGTACGTGGAAAGCTGCAAAACACTGATTAAAGAAATCAAAGATTTAAATAAATAGACACATCGTGATCATAGATAAGAGACTCAACATCATAAAGATACCAATTCTTCCCACAGTGACATACAGATTCAACCCAAATCCCGTCAAAATCTCAGCCAGATTTTTTTGTAGATATAGACAAGGTTATTCGAAAATTCATATAGAAAGGAAAGGAACTAGAATAGCTAAAATTAATTAATCAATTAATTCTGAAAAAGAAGAATAATGTGGAAGGAATCCCTCCATGAAATTTTAGGACTAACTATCTCCACTAACCAAGTCCACGTGGTAATGGTAGAGTGACAGGCATGAAGATCAGTGGAACAGAAAAGGATCTAGAATAGATTCACAGAAGTGCAGCCAGCCGGGCGAGGTGGCTCACACCTGTAATCCCAGCACTTTGGGAGGCCAAGGCATGTGGATCACAAGGTCAAGAGATCGAGAACATCCTGGCCAACATGGTGAAACCCTGTCTCTACTAAAAATACAAAAATTAGCTGGATGTGGTGGCGTGAACCTATAATCCCTGCTACTCAGGAGGCTGAGGCACAAGAATCACTTGAACCCGGTAAGTGGAGGTCACAGAGAGCTGAGATCATGCCACTGCACTCCAGCCTGGTGACAGAGCAAGACTCCTCTCAAACAACTCCGTCTCAAACAAACAAGCAAAAAAATGTACAGCCAGGGGCTGGAGGAGCTCCGGCCTGGCTCTGTAGCATGCCTCTGTGGTTCCAGCTACTCAGGAGGCTAAGGTAGGAGAATCACTTGAGCCCACGAGGTCGAGGCTGTACTGAGATGTTCATGCCACTGCACTCCATCCTTGGTGACAAAGTGAGATTGTCTCAAAAAAAAAAAAAAAGAAAGAAAAGGAAAAGAACACAATGAGAATCACCACACACATATTACAATAGCTAAAATTAGAAATAGTGACAATACCAAACATTGGTGAGGATATATAAAAACTGGATCTCTCATACATTGCTAGTGGAAATGTAAAAGGGTAAAGTCACTCAGAAAAACAGCTGGCAGTTTCTTCACAAATGAAAGATACATGTGGCTGGGCACGGCAGCTCACGCCTATAATCCCAGCACTTTGGAAGGCTGAGGCAGGCGGATCACCTGAGGTCGGGAGTTTGAGACCAGCCTGGCCAACATGGTAAAACCTCGTCTCTACTAAAAATGCAAAATTAGCCAGGCATGGTGGCATGTGCCTGTAATCCCAGCTACTCAGGAGGCTGAGGCAGGAGAATTGCTTAAACCCGGGCAGCAGAGGTTGCAGTGAGCAGAGATCGCGCCATTGCACTCCAACCTGGGTGACAAGAGTGAAACTCTGTCCAAAAAAAAAAAAAAAGGAAGAAAGATATACCTATCATACCACGAATCCTGAGCATTTCTATCAGAGAAATGGAGATGTATACCCACGCAAAAGATTCTACACAATTGTTCGTGGCAGCCTTATTTGTGATAGCCAAAAACTGGAAACAACTCAAATGTCCTACAGCAGGTGAATGTTTAGACAAACTGTGATGCACTTGTACCATGGCCCCTACTCACCAGAAAAAAGAACTAACGCTTGATACATGCAACAATTTGGGTGTGTCTCAAGGGCATTCGGCTGAGGGGAAAATGCCAATATCAAAAGTCACATGCTGTATGATTCCATTATATAAAGTCCTTGAAATGACAAAATTACAGAAATGGAAAAAAGACGAGCATCCAGGTGAGTGATGATGCAGGGCTGGGGTGGGAGGAGAACCGCGAAGGGGTGGTACAGGGGGATTGTCGTGGGGCTGGATGAGCTCCGGCCTGGCTCTGGTGCTGCTTATCCTAACCTGCCCACATGATAAACAGAACTGCACATACCTTGAACCAGTGTCAGGTCCTGGCTTTGATTCTGCACTATTTTACAAAGGATGTACCCACTGGGGGAAACTGGGGGAAACACTGAATCTACCCATACATTTTCACAGCTTCCTGTGAACCTATAATTATTTCAAATAGAAACTTTTTAAAATCTGAGCAGAATCTAAAAAATGTGAAGAATGCATATACTCTAGGACTCAGCAAAAATATCCCAGTAACAAACAGTTTGAAAATGTATTCTTTAAAAGACACACACACAAAAAAATACAAAACAACTAACACTAAATATAACAAAAGATAAATAAGATTGTTATGAGGAAAATTATAAAACTTTATTAAAATGTCTTTCTAAAGAATTTAAACAGAGAAATAAGCAATCATGTTTGTGGATTAAAATACTAAATATAATACAGTATTAGTTCTTCCCCAGTGGATCTATAGATTCAATGCGATTTCATTTGAAACCCAACAAGCTTTTTTGTGAAACTTGATAAACTGATTGAAAAATGTGTAGGAGGAGTAAAAAGCAGAGAATAGCCAAGACATTCCTAAAATAAGACTAAGGTGTAAGGAATTGACTCACAGATATCAAAAATCATTGTGAAACTACAGAAAGTAGGACAATGTGGTGCTTATTTAGAAACAGACAAGCTGACAAAGAGAACAGAATGGAGGCTAGATCTAGACCAACGCACGAATGGAAGTTTTCTGTATGCCCAAGCTGGTATTGCAAATTAGCAGAGAAAAGATGATTATTCAATAAATGGTGGTGGGACATTGATTGCACATATGGGTATTAGATTATTGGCACACGCCATGTACAAAAATCAATTCTAGTATATTGAAGACAAAGGAGAAAGGCAAAAAACACAAAATTTAAAAGGCAAAATATGAACACATCAAGACAGTGAGGAATTTCTTAAAATACCACAGCAAAAATATAAAGGGAAAGATTGATGATTTCTACTGAACTAAAATGTTTAAATTCTATTCTAAAAAGACCTTATAAAGGGAATGAAAAAACAATTATCTGGGAGAAAATTTTGTCACACTTGTAACTGACAAAGGATTATTGTCTATAACATATATATAAAGAACTGTATTAGTAAACAACTCTGAGATGAAATGGGGAAAGGCTTGAAAACACTTCACAGAGAGAAATAAAAAATGGTTGTAAGTACATGAAAACACACAAGCTCATTAACAGCCACAACAAAAAACCATTTCGTACCCAGCAGACTGGCAAAGATTTTAACGTTGACAATACCAATGCTTGGGAAGGATCTGGAACTCTGTGCACACGCCCAATAGAAAGTAATTGTTACAACCCATTTGGAAATTAACTGAGCAGTCTAGAAAATGTGAAGAAAGCATGTGCTCTATGAGCCCACAACTCAACCCCTGGGGAAATAAGGGCCTTGGAGACCTGCTGTGTCTGTGCAGGAAGAGATGGAAGACAGTGGGCACAGTGGCTCTTTCTGTAGTAGCAGAAAGCCAGGCGCCAATCCAATGTCCGTAACAAAAGGATGGTATACTCCTTCAACTGAAATCCAGAAGGCAAGGAAAGTAGATAAATCACAGTTACACAAAAAACATGGATAAATCTCAGAGACACACAGAACTGAATGAAACTAGAAATCACAGAATAATATATAAAGTATGATTCTGTTTATTTTAAACTCAAAAAAAAGAAAAACCAAACTAGCTATTGTTTAAAACAACAAATGTGTGGAAAAACTGTGAAGAAAATCAAGGGAAGGATAAACACAAAATTTAGGATATAGTACTTGCAGGGGACAGAAGAAAGGGACGGCTCCGGAAGGACCCAGAGACCTCAAACGGGATGGTGGCCATTTACTTAAACTGGAAACTGAGTTTACGGGCATTATACACATAGTTAAGTGCATGTTATGCATATTTTCAAAATTACAAAAATAAAGGAAACCGAGAGGCTCCGTGGGAACCACTTGATTCTCACTGATGGAGGGGGAAAAGGGTGCCACCTCCCTGCCATGCCCAAGGCCCGCGCTCAAGTAGCTGCTTCCGACCCCCGGGCACTCTCACCCGGTGGACCAGACACACACTATCATCTCCTAAGTGTTGGAGCATGGGAGTAAAGGAGCACGGCCAGGCCGCTCATCACTAGGAGAGGCGGGCAGGGAAGGAGCAATAGGGAGAAGCGGGACGACCCCTGGCCGCCACCCTCCACGGTGTTCCGCATTCTGCCCTTGGCCTCGGCCCAGCGTGCTTTCCACTGCAAGCCAGCCAGGTCCTACTGTGTGTTGGGGGTAAGGGGAAGGGGAGGCTATTTTGAATCTCCACTCCACGGCCTCTCCCTCTCCTCCCAAATGCTCCTCCTTCAGACCACATCCTGACGCAGCTGCAGACGCCCTCATATTCAGCATCCACCGTAAGCTTTTTCAATTGCTCCCAGAGAAAGTTTTCAGGGATGTCAAGGAGGAGGAGGAAAGGGGGTGCTATCGGGAAGGGCTGGCAATGACAAGGCCAGGGATGGTGAAGAGACCCTGCAATTAGTTCCTGACCTCCATCTCACCTCAAGCCCAAGTCCTGCCATTTCAACTCAGGGGACTTGTTTCTGGCCACTGCTGGGGCCGCCTCCTCCACTTTGGGCGCTCAGCTGTCCCGTGACCTGCCAGTCCCCTCACCAAACTGGGATCACTGCGCGGAGGTCACCTGGAATCACCCGTACCTGTGGGTCCTAGACACCCTGTGACTCATTAATGTCCCTGGTGCCAGGAAGCTACAGCAGGAAAATTCCTCTGTTATCTCAGAGAAGCCCACCTGAAGAGGCAGTCCTCACTAGATCTACGCTTATTACCTCTGTGTGAGCACAAGAATTATGGTGTCTTATCAAGCAACATTTTCCGGCCTAATTAAGGGAAACGGTCCATTTGCCCTCTTGGAAAAATAACCACTGGGCGCCTGTCTGGTGTCGTGGAAAATCACAGCATAGGCGCTTCTAAAGCACAGGCTATAAAACATTCTTCACGTCTTGTTCAAATCTTCAAAACTCCCCGGTTGAAGCTCTCAGCTTGACAGAGTCCAGCGAACTCCTCCGCCTTGAGCTCTCTGTGCCTTTGGGGCCTGGGCCGCTGCTGCTCCCTTGCAAATACAGCTGGGTCTCCAAGGAGCCTAATCAGACTCCAGATGCCCACAGGCGCTTCCTCTTTCTTCTCTACCTCTCCCTGAAAAGAAAAAAACAATCATGCTAGCAAAAGGGGAATGGAACAAGGCAAATCCAGTTTACTCCAATGCATCAGAGAGGTTTAGTGCTTTTCTCCTAAAAAATATTCACCCATAGGCAGGGCAGGGTGGCTCATGCCTGTAATCCCAGCACTTTGGGAGGCCAAGATGGGTGAATCACAAGGTCAAGTGATCGAGACCATCTTGGTCAACATGGTGAAACCCCGTCTCTACTAAAAATACAAAAATTAGCTGGGTGTAGTGGCATGCACCTGTAGTACCAGTTACTCGGAAGACTGAGGCAGGAGAATCGCTTGAACCCAGAAGGTGGAGGTTGCAGTGAGCCGAGATCACGTCCTTGTACTCCAGCCTGGCGACAGAGCAAGACTCCATCTCAAATATATGTATGTGTATATATATGTATATATTGGGAGGCTAAGGTGGGTGGATCACCTGAGGTCAGCAGGTGAAGACCAGCCTGACCAACATGGTGAAATCCCAGCTCTACTAAAAATACAAAAAAATTAGCAGATCGTGGTGGTGAACACCTGTAATCCCAGCTACTCAGGAGGGTGAGGCACGAGAATCACTTAAACCCGGGAGGTGGAGGCTGCAGTAAGCTGAGATTGTGCCACTGCACTCCAGCCTGGGTGACAGAGTAAGACTCCATCTCCGAAAAAAAAAAGAAAGAAAGAAAGAAATGTGTGGATGTGTGGCTGTGTGGCATTTGCGGAAAATGCATCAATTAAGATTATCGCTTCTATAAGAAAGCAAATCTTAGTAACCAGAAATATAAGAGGATCCTTCCAAGAAGGAGCCAGGGAAGTAATGAGATTGAGGTGGAGACAGATAGAAGGGCAGGGAAAAGGTGTGCACCACGCAAGCCACTGAGAGCACTGGAGTTTAATTCCATGGGCAATACAAATAAGCACACTTCGCAACTCCTTCCTTTAAGGAATTTACTTTACAATTGCAATTCTAATACCCAGAAGAAGTGAAAACAGGCACTGAGAGAAAGACTTGTGCACACATGTTTACAGCAGCATTATTCACAACAGCCAAAAGGTGGAAATGGCCCGAATGTTAGTCAACGGATGACTGGATAAACACAATGTGTGGATACATCACTCATGTGGGGGTGCAGGACAGAGCTGGTGATGGGGTCGTGGCCACTAAGGATGGGACCTCACAGCTGGGTCTTGGGCCAGGAGAGCCACTGCAGGCATTCTGGGAGAAATACCAGCACACAAAGACCTCATTGCGAATTACTATTATATCTAAGTACAATAAATAGCTTAAGCAGGTGAAGATTAAATTAATACAAGATAGGGCTGGAAAGGTATTTGCAGGAGACAGTGGGAAATAAGCAAGTTTGTAAAATGGTAATAAAAGGTTTTGACATATTTTGGCTTCAGATAAGACATAAATGCCTCTCAGGGGGAAAAAAAAAACATATCCTGGTCAATAATTATGTAATATGATTAATTCTATCCCTCTGGCCTTGCAGCTCACCCAACAGAACAACCCAGGCCCTTCCTCTCCTTAGCTCCTGCAGAGGAACATGGAGTGGTGAACGCCCACCCAGCACCTTCCCACAGACTCAGACCGGAGTGTGTTTCAGACCCTGTCTAGGTTTTCCACAGAGAAGTCATGTGTCCTCTTCCACTATTTCCTCCTAATGGTTGTTAGGGCAAAAAGCGATTATTTCAGATTGCCATACTCATGAAAGCTACTAAACTATAAAAGGGGGCCAGGCACAGTGGCTCACACCCATAATCCTAGCACTTTGGGAGGCCAAGGCCAGTGGATCGTCTGAGGTCAGGAGTTTGAGACCAGCCTGGCCAATGTGGCGAAACCACGTCTCTATTAAAAATACAAAAAAATATTAGCCAGGTGTGGTGGCATGCACCCATAGTCCCAGCTACTCCAGAGGCTGAGGCAGGATAATCGCTTGAACCCAGGAGGCAGAGGTTGCAGTGAGCCAAGATCATGTCACTGCACTCCAGCCTGGGTGACAGACCAAGACTCCATCTCAAAAAATAATAAATAAATAAATAAACCATACAAGGGGGGATTCTGAACTTACCAGAAACATTTCTTATTTTCCAAAGAATGAGCATCATTCAAATGTATTAAACAAAGAAATGACGAGCCAAGTGGAGGACATAATCAGGACAGAAGTGCATTTCAAAGCCAGCAGAAGTCATATTTCTAGCATGGATGCGGTGGGGCCATGTCAGTGTTCACGAACTCTGGGGACCACATACACCTGGGGCCACGCTCTGTCTTTCTCCCTGCAGACGTCAGCACCTTGCCAAGAGACAGGCACTAGGAGAGAAGGTTGTGCTCTGGACCTGAAACACGGATGAAGGAAGAAAGTAACAAAATGCAGAACGGCCCCAAGCCCCTGGCATGGCTCATGCCACAGGCCTCCCAGCCCAGCACCTGTGCCCCCCACTTCCCACTTTGATTCTAGAATGGACCCTCGACTGTCAGCAGGGTCCGGGCGGAAAGCAGTCAGCCAGCAGCGCAGCTCTTTGCATGCCTAATTCACCCTTAACAATCATGTGCTCTTCCCTAACCGAGGAAATAAGGTTCTGCACCTGCCGGAAACATACAGCTTCCCAAACCCTGCCTATTTTCCTTCATGACTATCTTCAGAAACACATGAATATGCTTCCTCTGCACTTTATTAAGGTTCATATTGAAAGAAATAGCAATGACCTGCCAGAGATGCTAAATGGGTGAGCAGAGGAAAGTCTACCATGCACACGTGTGTGAGTGATAAGTTCTCCACCAGAGAATAGGTTTTGAGGAGAACAGGGGAAAGACACACCCCCAGCTCCATCCAGATGTAACTGTGCTCACATGGAACAGGCCTCCTTTCGCTGAGCACAGTGGCCTTTCTTCCTTTATGAGAACAGGTATTCCCTTCTGTTGATCACTAGGAAATGGGGGGAGAAAAGATACTTGATAAAAGGGCAGGGATCTCTCTCCCTCCCAACCAATTCCAGATGGAGGCTGAACAGGAGGCAGCATCCTTTCTCTCTGGCCCTGGTCATCTCACAGCCCTACCCCACGCCACCCAACTCAAACCTTGTCCTGTGGATGCCCAGACCAGGTTGTTCTCCATCAGCCCTGGATTCCAGCTAATTTCAGAGAACAAAAGGGACACCTGCACACAGAGGAGGAGGAGTCCCTGGCTACTCGTGGGAGCGCAGACCTCAGTGGGCAAACCTTCCCTTCTGAGGGCCACCTCGGCACAGAGGCCTCAGCCTGAGTCTCCGCCAACCAGCGAGAAGCGGGCAGGGGGCAGGGGATACAGAAGCATAGGTGCCATGCAGGGAAGAGCCAGACTGTGTCTACTGCCAGGGGTGGATGGCACCAGCTCCACACACAAAGAATAAAATGCACACAGAGCTCGTCTGACACAGTGCGTGTGCTCCTCAACTTGGCCCTGGTCAGGCACCAGGGACACTGAAAATGAGCGCAGCACAGCCCTCCTGCTCAGTGTGGCAGCCGGGCCAGCACCGCAGGGGGTGCCTGAGCCCAAAGCCTATCAGTAGGGTGACCATGGCGAACAGCAACCCACTGTGTCTTTCAAAATAGCTACAGCAGTCCCAATGTTTCCAGTGGAAAGAAATGACAAGTGCCGGGCGCGGTGGCTCACACCTGTAATCCCAGCACTTTGGGAGGCCAAGGCAGGCAGATCATGAGGTCAGGAGATTGACACTATCCTGGCTAAAACGGTGAAACCCTGTCTCTACTAAAAATACAAAAAATTAGCTGGACGTGGTGTCGGGCGCCTGTAGTCCCCGCTACTCAGGAGGCTGAGGCAGGAGAATGGCATGAACTCGGGAGGTGGAGCTTGCAATAAGCCAAGATAGTGCCACTGCACTCCAGCCTGGGCGACAGAGCAAGACTCCATCTCAAAAAAAAAAAAAAGAAATGACAAGCATTTGGGCTGGGCACAGTGGCTCACGCCTGTAATCCCAGCACTTTGGGAGGCTGAGATGGGCATATCATCTGAGGTCAGGAGTTCGAGACTAACCTAGCCAACATGGTGAAACCCCGCCTCTACTAAAAACACAAAAATCAGTGGGGCATGGTGGTGTGTCCCTGTGGTCCCAGCTCTTCAGAAGGCTGAGGCAGGAGAATCGCTTGAACCCAGGAGGCGGAGGTTGTAGTGAGCCAAAATCACACCACTGCACTCCAGCCTGGGCAACAGAGCAAGACTCTGTCTCAAAAAAAAAGAAAGAAAAAAGAAAAAAATTTAAAAACAACAAAAGCTGTCATGAACATGAACCAAGGTTAAATCCAACAGCTACTCTTTAGTAAAAACAGCATGATATACTTTATCTATTGACTTCAACAAAGCAGAGAAGCAGTCCCTGATTTCATTTGAGTTAGAACATCTTCTGGACTCTACCTTTTCAGGAAGTACACTGAAGCTTTGTTAAAAAAAAAAAAAAAAAGATTTGAAATGAGAGAATCCTAATGCTAAAATCAGCCAATTGCTTAAACCAACAAAATAAACTCAATCTACTTCTAAGCACCTGGTTTTGTTACAACTCGTTCGTTAAGAGAACTGAAGGTGCCCAGCACCAGGCAGGGCAGTGAATTCCTCCAGTAACCTTGGACTCAATAGAGCAAAACTGAAAACAACAAATTATTCTCCCCCCTCGAGCTTTCCATATGCATTTATTTAATGTAAATATGCTTGATGAATGCCACAAAACAGGTAAGGCCTGGTGTTCCTGGAATCTGATAGTCACTTCTGGTGACCAGGGAAGCTGGATCTTGGACTCCGAGGGGCCCTGGACCCTAAGCTTGTTCATGGCATCTCTGTCTTGTTGTGTCTCTGGAGCCATTTGGTAAAACGAGCATTTGAATGTCCAGACTCATGCGGCGCCTTTCACCAGGGAGTGTTCAAACCCTTTGCAAATCTAAGCTCGCTCATCTGCAGCACGTGGTGTGTTCAGCTGGGGAGGGCTCAGCCCACTTCTGCCAGAAGGGCAGGGCTGAGTGTGTCTCCAGGAGCCCCCACCTCAGACCAGATGCCCGGACCTCAAATAAATCACCCAAGTAATCTAAGCTGAGTGTCTTGGGGGTTGGCTCCATTATCCAAATAGCAGCTTAAATCTCCCCCTCTCCTTCTCTTGGGGCCACAGTCCATAAATCTGAACGGCTTAAGAGAAGGGGCCTCAGCTCTCCACAATTCCATCCAGCAAAAACTGAACCTCAGGCTTGTGGTTTCACAGCCAAAGCACCCTCAGCTACCACACCAGGCAGCAGAAGCCGGGACAGGCCACCAACCTCTGCCTCACTGCAACCTCTACCTCCCAGGCCACCAAGCCTGCCACCAGCAACGAACCAAAGGGATGAATTTGTCAGACAAGGGAAAATATTTCAAAGGAATATTGACTGCAATGAGAAACAGTTGCCTCAAAATCTAGGTAAACACTCAAGGCATCTTCCAAAGCCCTCTGGTTTGGATTGTACTTGGTCAAGGAGGGGCCCAGATCACAAGAACCCACTTCCTGGGGACTAAAATTTGGCATTTATAGATGCACCAAGACTCCTCTAACATGGCTACTGACTGCTGCACAGTCGAGATCTAGGGCAGACTACTGCAGCTAAACCAGGACTGCCAGGGGTCTGCAGGCACTTCCCGGCAGCGCCTATGGCTGTGGGGGCCAAACCAACAGACAGGAAACTCTCCCAGTACACGCCGGGTCTGGAACGCACTTGCTCTTTGAGAATTCAACTTTTTAATATCTTACTCTTCTAAAACAGCTGTCTCTCTTCTAGACTCCTGGGGTTCACAGTGAACATCCCGTGTGATCATAATGCGTCAGTAGATGGAAAATCAGATTATGGGATACAGAGATCTTAGAGATGAGAGGCAACAGAATGGAAGGAGTATTTATGGAAGCAAAGATTCTGCTCAAGACAGATGCAGCCAAGCAGACCTTGGGAGCAGAGAGGTCACCGCAGGGGCACATAGCTTCATTTAATGGCAAAAGAGACCACCTTAAGAAAAACATAACCTTTGTATCGCAGATGACATTTCACTACAGGGAACAAGTAATGTAAAACGTTATCTGCCCATCACAGAAACGTTCTTTCCTCATCTGAGAGCTGAGAGCATTGTTTGTGGTCTCTAAAACGCTTCTGAGCAAGTCACAGGCCCCCCAATGAATAAATAGGATCTAGGCACCTACTTGGTCGCTGCCGCCTGCCTCTGACATGTGAACGGGACTTTCTGTGAATGGTACTTTCACGCTGAACAGCCTCAGTGATCTCCACCTGAGAATTCAACGCTTAACTTCAGAAGAAGATTCACCTTTATTCCATTCCACTTATGCTGCAGTCAGGAGAGCCTCCACCCTGGCCCTGAGGGCTCACAGCTGCGGCCAGTTTCCCAAGAACCAGCAAACAGCCAAATCACAGCCTGGACTCACTTTGCAAAGGACTTGCCATGTTCTCTGCTTCTGCTCAGGTTGAGGGGAATGGGGGAGCTGTTCTACAGAGTCTGTGTCTACTACCCCTTCCTCCAGGTGGAAGAAAGCCCCCCACCCCCATTTGCTGTGAAACACTGATGTGAATACCCCATTTCCTTCTCTAGGCCAGTGCAGGCAAATGGAGCAAACCAAGCTGAATTCCCCGTCCCGGGCAACAGGGTTCTATCCTGCTCTGAAATAGAAAAGTTTCATGTCGTGGGGTCAGGTCTACTGTCATGAAGTAAAGCTATTACTTTCAAGAATAACACAGTCTTAAAAACCATTCATCTGATGTAAAAGGTTCTCTGCTCTTCCCCTTCCCACACATACTTAGCCACTGGGAATGGAAACATTTTAGTAAAAGCCTTTGAGAAAATCTGGATGTTTGCAGAGGATGGAGAACTTTAAAATGTCTGAGTTTGTCAGACACAGTAACATATTTCAAAGGAGCACTGACTTCAACAGAAAACAATACCCGTCACCCAGCACATAAAAGAAATCCCTGAAATCAAAAAGGTAGCATTGATTGAGTCCCACTGCATCACACAGTGTTACTATTTTCATGGTAATTTGGAAAATAATGAGTTTGATTTTTGAAAGCACATATAAAGTACTTTAAAAGCATATCATGAATATCAAAAAATGAATCTGTAAGTTAATGCAATGTCATACAAGACTTGAAAACATGTTTAAACACATAATTCAAAATTATATCTACTCTATTGATTACAATTGCAATACAACACAACCTCATATTAAAAAACAAATAGGGCCAGGAACAGTAGCTCACACCCATAATCCCAGCACTTTGAGAGGCCAAGGCAGGCAGATCTTGTGCCCAAGAGACCAGCCTGGGCAATATGGTGAAACCCGGTCTCTACCAAAAAAATACAAAAATTAACCAGGTGCAGTGGTGCACTTCCGTAGTCCCAGCTACTTGGGAGGCTGAGGTGGGAAGATGGCTTGAGCCGGAGAGGTCAGTGATCCTCTTAAATTTCTCCCGAGAGAAAACACAGTGAGCTGTGTTTGTGCCACTTCTCTCAGGCATGGGTGACAGAGCGAGACCCTGTCTCAAAAAAAAAGAAGAAAGAAAGAGAGAGAGAGAGAGAGAAAGGAAGGAAGGAAGGAAGGAAGGAAGGAAGGAAGGAAGGAAGGAAGGAAGGAAGGAAGGAAGGAAAGAAAAAGCTGCAGGTTCCCCATGCAATGAAAGTGACATTCTTGTGTTTAGATATATTTTTGCTACTTATTAAATACAAATGTTACAGGCGATGTGGAGAAGGGGGTGTAGGGATGATTCTCCCCAGGGCACACCCGGGAGAAGAGCCTGTACGGCCCCACCTCCAGGAGAAACTGCTCCAGCAACCAGTTCATCCTGCAGCTACACGACAGTGACACGAACCCTTTCGTAACACACAGCCAAAAGTAAAATCCACATGCTGTACAAATTCATCCCTACCTGACACAGCCAAGAAAAAGCACTTGATTTTAAAATTGAAGAAAAAAAAATCTCTCAAGCCATTAGTATTGTTAGTATTGCCCTAATAAAACCATTCCAACATTAATGAAAGTAATTTGTAGTACACTTACTATCCCACCACCTTAAAAAATCACTTTTATCTTCCACATTTTCAAAATATTTCAACCTTATGATAACCCAATAAGCTGCACACAGAAAAAAAATCACTTCCAGATTTGGTAAAACTCAGTTGAAAGAAAACAGTCCCCCCCAGATATGTATAAGAACTAGGAAAGTGACTGATCAAAACAAGGCATGTTTCCTACACAGCATATTTTGAAACCCGACACACCTACATTTCTTTCTCTCTCAGTTCCAAACATGCCCAGGAGAAGTTGCACAAATATCCTGGGTATAGGGAACAGATATGTAAAGCACCTGACACTGTGACCCAAATTACAATTGACTTTCAGTCAATTCCATCACTAAAGTAGGGCTGGCCCGTGGAGCAAGTGCAAAACTTACAGGCTTCGCTATGGTTTCTGCACCCTCTTTATCATAATCTCATTTAGTTCTTACAGCCAATGAAACCGTTTCTAAACAGAACAGTCACCCATGGATGGGGAATCGGAGCTCAGAACTTACTCAACTTAATCTTAAAAGTATGATTCTGGAAATTCATCAGGATTTACAAAGCAACACGGACTTGCTATGTGCATGCTCCTCCTAGTGACTAAACTGGGGAAATAAAAAAGATTTTCCAAAGTTCCATCGGCTCCATGTCTGACTCTCCGTAAGGGAAGCATGGGCTCCCCTGGTCCCGCGCGGAGACCACCCACAGGCGGTCTTGGCCGTGCGTTCTCCATGTTGTGTAGTGCACTCTGTCCTGCCGCGGGTCTTCAGCTTATAAAAACCTCCCGAGAGAAAGGCCTGTTCTGTTCTTGGTTTAGCAGATGACATTTCAGAAGGCCAGTGCTCATGTCCAGCACTTTACAAATAACAACTCACGCAGACCTCAGCACGTTTACCTTCAATGTCCAGCTTCTGAAAGGGTCTCGGCATCTACGGGCACTGCTATTTCTGTGTCAAATATCACCTTGTTTCACCCTATTTGTAAGCCAGATTTCTTGTGAGTTCCATTAAAAATGTAAAAAAGGAGACTAACATGGTGTTTATGAGTTCTAAAAAAATCCACTAATATTTTTATTAAAATACACAGTGTCTGGGGAGACTTGCGGGCTCCCCAGGCAACATCAGCACCATGCAGGCGGGGAGGGGCTGGGGCTGGAGGCCAGGCCTCCAGGGAAGTGCTCTGGCAGCAAGTTCATCCTACAGCTGCATCACGTTGACAGGGACGCTTCACAAAGTAGTCAAAAGTAAAATCCAAGTGCTGTACGAATTCATCTTAAGCTCAAAATGCTGCAGAGAACCATTTTGTCACAGCATAAGGAAAAGTCACTTGTGAGTTTCCTGAGTCCTCTGGTGTTCCAGAGCCCTGTTCTGTTTATACCATCCTAGGGATCCTAGCCTTCAAGGAGATGAAACTCCACGCCAGACAGAAAGGTGCAAGGCATAGGCCAGGCCCACATCTGAAATGCAAGAAGAGGCACTTATCTGAGCGTCTCTCGCTCCCCACGCCCGAGCACCTCTCCCTCCTCCATGCGCTGAGCCTGCAATCCTCCAGGGCCGTTCTAGCCCCTCAATGCTGCAGCCAGGGGGACAGTGCTAAATGTGTGTCCGCACATGTCCCTCCTCAGCTCAGGACCCTGAAGTGGCTGCCTATGTCTCTCAGGGGGAAAACAGTGTCCTCACTGACCAGCCCATGGGCTCTGACCCCTCCCACCACCCTGGCTGCTCCCCCTCCTCCTGGGCTTCCCTTCTCACCTCCACCAAGGCCGGCCTGGCCTCCTACTAGAAGGTGAAACCTGGATCTGGGCACAGTGGCTCACACCTGTAATCCCAGCACTTCGGGAGGCCAAGGTGGAAGGATCATTTGAGGCCAAGGAGTTTGAGACCAGCCTGGGCAACACAGTGAGACCTCATCTCCAAAAAAGAATTTTTTAAAAAAATTAGCCAGGCACAGTGGCATGGCTGTAGTCTCAGCAAGTCAGGAGGCAGAAGTGGGAGGCTCACCTGAGCCCAGGATTTCGAGGCTTCAGTGAGTCACCATTGCGCCACAGCACTCCAGCCTGAGTGAGAGTGAGACCCCATCTCAAAAAAACAAAAAAGGAAAAAAAGAAGTGAGACCTCCCACCCCACCCCCACATCCTCATGGTCATTTGCCAGCTGAGAACTCAACAGGATGTTCTAGCTGTTTGTTTACTGAGCTATTTCAAGCGTAAAGAAGAACATGGACAATAAGATAAATATTATTTTGTCATATTTTCTTCTCTTTTTATGAAACAAAGTCTGTCAACAGGCTGGAGTGCAGTGGCATGATCTTGGCTTCCTGCAGCCTCAGCCTCCCGGGCTCAAGTGATCCTCCCACCTCAGCCTCCTGAGTAGCTGGGACTACAGGTGCTCATTGCCACACCCAACTCATTTTGTACTTTTCATAGAAACAGAGTTTTGCCATGTTGCCCCGGCTGGGCTCAACCTCCTGGGCTCAAGCAATCCACCCGCCTCAGCCTCCCAAAATGCTGGGACTACAGGCATGAGTCACCGCACCCAGCCTTTACTTCCTTTTCTAATGAACGTGACTTCACGGATCACATTGAAGCCCATGCACCACCCTTCTCCCCAGAGGAAAGCATTTCCAAATCCCTATGTATACTCAGACGCTCTCAGTACTATGGGCATAGAGGCTTCTGTCGAGTCCGCCTCCAGATCTCCTCATTTCATAAGGACACCAGTCCATATTGGATTAGGGCCCACCCTAATGACCTCATCTTACCTTGGCTTTCTCTGTAAAGACCCTATTCCCCAATAAGATCCCACTCTGAGACACTGGGAGTTAGGACTTCAGGAGATCTTCTTGGAGGGACACAAATCAACCCAGAAGAGTCTGCTATATTTTTTCTCTCAAAGTTTTAGTTTTGCTTTTCACACGTAGGCCTGCATTTGTCTGGAACTGGTTTTTGAGTGTGACGAGGAATCTCATTCATTTCCTGTCTGCATAACTTCTCCTGGCGCCTCGTATGGAAGAGTCCATTCTTCCCCAGGAGTTCTCAAAGATCCCTCTGCCTTGGATCTAGTTTCCATACACATGTGAGTCTGTCTCTGGGCTTTTTCTCCTCTGCTTAATTGAGCTATTTCCTATTTCTGTCTCTTAATTACATAATCGTATAAAGGGACTTGCTATCTGGTAGTAATAATACTCTCTCGGTACTTCCTCTCCAGATTGGGTTTTTACTGTTTACAGCTGTTAGAGTCTCCATGAGAATCTTAGGATCAACATCTCATGCTTTAACAAAAGTCGGTTGATATTTGATTGGTATTGTACTAATTAATCAGGAAGAAGTGACATTTCTTATATCAAGCCTTCCCAACCGTGCACACAATCTCACTTCCTACTTGCTCATACATTCGATGAAGTCTTACTGTTTAGTCCAAACATATCTGCACAAGTTTGTTTCATTTGTTATAACCTACAAGTGTTAAATTCTGTTTATCTGGAGAACCCAGATTAACACAGTGCAAAACAGTTTTTTGTAACTACTTCAAATTACCCTGTGACTACCTCCCTTCCCCTCCTCATATTAATAAAGAAAAGAAAATTCTGGTGTCAAACAAGGTATTGGAGGTAAGGACTGCGAAAGCTCCTAACATCAAAAGCCAATGCTGGCCAGGCATGGTAGCTCACGCCTGTAACCCCGGCACTTTGGGAGGCCAAGCCGTGAAGATCACTTCAGCCCAGGAGTTCAAGACCAGCCTGGCCAACATGGTGAAACCCTGTCTCTACAAAAATTACAAAAATTAGCCAGGCATGATGTCATGCTCCTGTAGTCCCAGCTACTTGGGAGGCTGAGGCAGGAGGATGGCTTGACCCTGGAAGGTCAAGGGTGCAGTGAGCTGTGTTTGCACCATTGCATTCCAGCCTGGGCAACAGACCAAGACCTTGTCTTTAAAAAAAAAAAAACAAAAACAAACAAACAAAAAAACAGCCAATGGGCCTGGCGTGATGGCTCACGCCTGTAATCTCAGCACTTTGGGAGGTCAAGGTGGGTGGATCACAAGGACAGGAGATCGAGACCAGCCCCGTCTCTACTAAAAATACAAAAAAATTAGCCGGGTGTGGTCGTGGGTGCCTGTAGTCTCAGCTACTCCGGAGGCTGAAGCAGGAGAATGGCGTGAACCTGGGAGGTAGAGCTTGCAGTGAGCCGAGATCGTGCCACTGCACTCCAGCCTGGGCGACAGAGTGAAACTCCATCTCAAAAAAAAAAAAAAAGAAAGAAAAAGGCAAATGGTGGCATCTACCATTCTAGTGCAATGCCAAAGATGTCATTCCTCAACTCATCATGTTACATCTCTCACCCACTAAGATTATAAAAAACACAGCCAATATAGTTTCAGGATTTGTAGTAGGGAAAAAAAAAAAAGATGGTGGCAAAGCTTTACACTCTTGCCTTGCCCTTTTGATTTCCTGAGCTGTGATTCACACGGCCGCATGATGCTCCCTGCTCTCGAGGGAGGACCTCACAGGCAGGAGGGGCCATTCCACACACTGCTGAACAGACCCAGGGCTGCTGGACCCCGGCAGCCATGGAAGAATCGGGCAGGCCGCCTCAGCACACACTGGGACATTCTCTAAGGAGCAGTGGGGCTGGAATCATAAATATGCCTGTGAGCACATATAAGCTGCCTATCTGGGGACTTGCAGAAATAACAGGAAAGGGGGTGCTCTGCAGGAGGGGAGAAGAAGTCCTCGATGGGCCTGGGAGGCCAGAAGCCTAGGTTGTCAATATGGTTGTCAATAGGAAGGAGGCTATCATGAATGCCTGTGTGTTTGCCTGCCCCACACAGCGGTGTCCCTGGAAAGACCCTTCTACCCCACCTTAGTCCCTATGGCCTGAGTGTGGCCCACCCCATCCTCCAGCTACAGAGTTTTCGCTGGAGGCCAGAGGGCTTTCATTCACCTAGGCCAGAGGGCCTGGCAAATGAGGACTATGAGTGGTTGGGCTCCTGGATGGAAAGGAAAGGCCAGATAGAGCAGGCAGCAACCCCAGGACCCCACAGGAACAACTGAGGGGTGACAATCTGAGTTTCCAGGCAGAAGAGATCCCGCCTAGGGTTGCCTCCACCTCGTGGGTGGAAAGTGGGGTGTGAGAGTGCAGGAGTCCCCCTGCGAAGAAGCCCATACAGAGGCCAAAGCCATGAAGCAACCAATTCCTTGGCAGCCAACTGCATTTTTACTGGCCTGTGAAGCATGAGACACACCCAAGGCAGGTCACTCCATGAAGGACATGGATAAAAAGTCACATCTGTGCCTAATCAAAACCATTGGCAAACTAACCGTGCAAGAGGAGAAACTTCCTTACGTGAGAGTCAACCTCTGATGGAGGGCTTCAGCAAACACAACCACTAACAACATCTTGTTCAAGCAGGAAGAAGACAAGACATTCGGGCCTGGCTGGCTGGGCCTCAGGTCTGTAATCCCAGCACTTTGGGAGGCCAAGGCGGGCGGATCACAAGGTCAGAGTTCTAGACCAGCCTGGCCAACATGGTGAAACCACATCTCTACTAAAACTACAAAAAGTAGCCCGGTGTGGTAGTGGGTGCCTGTAATCCAGCTACTCGGGAGGCTGAGGCAGTAGAATTGCTTGAACCCTGGAGGCGGAGGTTGCAGCGAGTCGAGATCACACCACTGAACTCCAGCCTGGGCGACAGAGCCAGACTCCACGCAAAACAAACAAAAAAGACAAAGCTGAGGTTCAAATCAATGCTACGAAGAAAGGAAAGAGTACTAAAACGGAAGAGAAAATGCTTGCCATATGCGGAAGACTAGAACTTTTGATTGATGAAATAGAATATAAGCAGCGTGAAAAGTGACAGGCTAGGAGAAACAGTTTTCAATGCACATAAAACCAATGGATTAATAGCCAACATTTATCAACAGTTTCTACAAAACCAACAGGGGGCCAGGCTCATGCTTGTAATCCCAGCACTTTGGGAGGCCATAGAGGGTGGATCACTTGAGGTCAGGAGTTTGAGACCAGCCTGGCCAACATGGTAAAACCCTGTCTTTACTAAAAATACAAAAATTAGCCGGGTGTGATGGTGCACGCCTGTAATCCCAGCTACTTGGGAGGCTGAGACACAAGAATCACTTGAACCCAGGAGGCGGAAGTTACAGTGAGGCGAGATCGCGCATCTGCACTCCAGCCTGGCGACAGAGCGAGACTCAGACTCAAAAAAACAAAAAAGCAAGCCATGGAGCATTACATGTAGAATAAATCCATTTATCGTGTTTTAAAAATATGTAAACACAAGAATGATGGAACTTCTCCAAGGCTGTAAGAAATGCGCGTTTTATTTTTGTTTTTTAAGTGTACAATGGTATTGACATACCATCTATTAACATTTATAAATGGATTTGTTGGGCCCAGCGCAGGGGCTCATACCTGTAATCCCAGCACTTTGGGAGGCCGAGGTGGGCAGATCACAAGGTCAGGAGATCAGACCATCCTAGCTAACAAAGTGAAACCCCGTCTCTACTAAAAATACAAAATAATTAGCCAGGCATGGTGGCGGGCGCCTGTAGTCCCAGATACTCGGGAGGCTGAGGCGGGAGAACGGTGTGAACCCGGGAGGCGGAGCTTGCAGTGAGCGGAGATTGCGCCACTGTACTCCAGCCTGGGCGAAGGAGCCAGACTCCGTTATCAAAAAAAAAAAAAAAAAAAAAAAAAGGTTGGTGTGAATTCTGTAAATGTTTGGTAGAGTTCAGCGCAAAGCATTTGGGCCTGAGCTTTTCTTTGCAGTTAGCTTTTTTTTCTTTTTTAAATTACTAATTAGATCTCTTCTTTTTATGGTTCTATTCAGATTTTCTGTTTATTCTTGAGTTAGTTTTTTAGTTTGTGTCTTTCTAGGAACTTGTCTTTGTTATCTAGCATGCTGGCATAATCCCTTTTATTTCTGTAAGATCAGTAATAATACCCCTGAATGGAGTCATTTCAGTCTTCACTCTTTTTATTTTCTTGGTCAGTGTAGTTAAAGGCTTGTCAAATTTGCCCATGTACAGACTCAGCAGAACTCAAGGTGTCAAGAGACACCAGATGCCATCTGAGTCCCACTCTCATGTGTAGTGGTGGGTCAGCAAGCACTCATCCCTCCATGCATGCTCCAGAATCACACTCTCTTCCCTTTCCCTCAATGACATTCAAGTAGCATTGAAATTGGTCCTGTGTAAGTATTTTGGAAAACTTTATTTCTACAAAGGTAAAGGCTTAAATAACCTCAGTAAATGTTGAGCACAAGTTTCACATTTTGAAACTTAAATTAAAAATTAAAACCAGCAGAATGATCAAACAATGACACATAATATCATTAGAAAATATATGTAGCATTGGCCGGGTGCAGTGGCTCACGCCTGTAATCCCAGCACTGTGGGAGGCTGAGGTGGGTGGATCACCTGAGGTCAGGAGTTTGAGACCAACCTGGCCAACATGGTGAAATCCCATCTCTACTACAAATACAAAAACTAGCTGGGCATGGTAGCAGGTGCCTGTAATCCCAGCTACTTGGGAGGCTGAGGCAAGAGAATTGCTTGAACCCAAGAGGCGGAGGTTGTAGTGAGCTGAGATCATGCCATTGCACTCCAGCCTGGGGGACAAGAGCAAGACTTTGTCTCGAAAAAAAAAAAAAAATATGTAGCATCCTAGCCGGGTGCAATGGCTCATGCTTCTAATCCCAACACTTTGGGAGGCCATAGAGGGTGGATCACTTGAGGTCAGGAGTTCAAGACTAGCCTAGGCAACATGGTGAAACCCCATCTCTACTAAAAATACAAAAATTAGCCGGGCATGGTGGTGTGTGCCTGTAGTCCCAGCTACTCGGGAGGCTGAGGCAGGAGAGTCGCTTGAACCTGGGAGGCAGAGGTTGCAGTGAGCTGAGATCACACCACTGCACTCCAGCCTGGGTGACAAAACAAGACTCTGTCTCAGAAAGAAAAGAAAAGAAAAGAAAAGAAAAGAAAAGAAAAGAAAAGAAAAGAAAAGAAAAGAGAAAAGAAAAGAAGGGAAGGAAGGAAGGAAGGAAGGAAGGAAGGAAGGAAGGAAGGAAGGAAGGAAGGAAGGAAGGAAGGAAGGGACATATATGTAGCATCCATGATCAACTTACTTTGAAGTCATTTTCCCTCTGTTAACTAAGATTATTTAACCAGCCTCCAAAGTAGATGACCTAAGTACTAAAATGTTAGAACCCGAAACCTGGACAGTCCCATAATTTTCAGAAGGACAAAAGGGTCCTTGTGCTTGCCTTACTGCTATGGCTTCCTGAAGTCACTGCCTGGGCAAGGAAAGGATGTCTCATGTGCTGTGCACTTAAAGGATATGGGCGAGTGGCTGTTCATTTCTTCTCTGTAATAAAGAAGTGATAAGAGTGGAACTTAAGTCCTAATATCGGTGGTAGCCTGGACAAGGACAAGATCATAACATGAGAGAAACAGCCTTCACAGCGACCTTTCCTTGAAACTCACATCTGTGCCCCTGCACACAGTGTGCAAGTGTACACACACACACACACACACACACACACACACACACACACCCCTGAACTAACCCCAAAACAGAGATAGAGAGATCTGAGCAGAACTAAGTCAGACGCACAGCTCCAGCTGCAGCATGCCCTGGAATCAGGCTCATCCAAGTCATAACAGTTTGTTCCAGAAAAGAACAAGGTTTGACTGTAGCTATTCACGTTCTCTACAGTCTTTCCCTCAGATCCCAAGCTCATTTTGTCCATCAATTTGAGCATCAGTTTTGGAGGTAAAAACGTCGAGAAGCAGGACGGCACTACACATGCGCTCTCGGGACAGCCGTGATTCTGTAGGGAGGGAAAGACACAGAAGAACAGTGAACATTATCTGTGCCATGTGGAGGACTGAGGCTTGCTCTACTAATTCCAGATGAGGAATCTAGCAGGTTGACTCTCAGATTTAAACAGTAAACAAAGAGTCAAAAACTTAAATAAAAGAGTAACTGTGACTGGATCAAGGCGACATCTGCCTTGCTAGGCTGATGACAGTGAGAAGCTCCTCCCTACCCATCAGAGATGAACAAATGAGTAAAGGAGAGTGCTGTGGACTGAACTGTATCTCCCCCAAATTCATATGGTGAAGCCCTAACCCCAAATATCATTGTATCTTTGGCAATGGGCCTTTGGGAGGGGTTAGGGTTAGATGAGGTCATGAGGGTAGGCTCCTCATGATGGGGTTGGTAGCCTTATAAGGAGAGAGAGAGGGTTGTCTCTCTCTCCTCCATGTGAGGACACAATGTGGTGGCTGGCTGCAAGCTAGGAAGGGGTCCTTGCCAGATAGCAAATCAGCCAGCACCTTGATCTTGGGTTCCCAGCTTCCAGAACTGTGAGAAATAAATTTCCATTTTTAAGTCACCCAAACTATGCTATTTTGTTATAGAGACTCAAGAGAATTGATACAAGCAGCAATCACAGAGCTGGGTCTTAACTGAGCCCTATGTGTCTTTTCCTACAGATTTGCAGAGGAATGATTGGAAGCACTGTCACTTTCACGGGACTACACCATGTGTGTGTGTGTGTGTGTGTGTGTGTGTAAATATGTGTAATGGCTCTGATCTTAAAAAGGTCAGGACTCCAGCCTAAGCAACATAAGAAGACTCCAGTTCTACAAAAAATTTAAAAATTAGCACAATGGTGCACAGCTGTAGTCCCAGCTGTTCAGGAGGCTGAGGCAGGAGAACCATTTGAGTCCAGCAGGTTGAGGCTGTGGTGAGCTATGATTGCGTCACTACACTCCAGCCTGGGCAACAGAGTGAGACACTGTCTCAAAAAAGAAAAAAAAAATAGAGGTTAGGACACGGCAAAGAAGGATATCAATATAAAGTAAGAGTATTATCCTACCTTCCATTTTCTGTTATTGCAGATGCTGAGACACATACAATAATCACACAGTCCAGCAGGAAATACTTGCGAACTTACAATTATCTTACTAATAGGACATGCTAACCTCACAAAAATTTCCTAGAGGCATTTTTATAGCACATATATTTTCATAGCAGCATTTCCCAGTGGATAACACTATTGTATAATCAATCTTATTGATACTTTGAAGATAAATGTAACATGGACCATGGGAGTCTATAAGTTACTTTCTCGTTGGGAGCACATCAATCTAGAGAAGGAAAGAGTGTCCCAAGATGTCTGATTACAGTGTTTTAGACCAGCAATTTTCAAATCAGTTGGTGCAGAATTCCTCACTGCTTCAGGGAAGTGGAGCCCTGGGGTGGGAGGTCAGGGGAACGGCTCCATGCTCCTCCAGCACCGCCCGTCACTCACAGCTGAGCCACTTGTATCTGGTTCACATACTGGACACAAAAATTGTGGGGTTTATGTGTATCTTACATTGTATATACTTTATCTTTTCATGTTACATATTTATATACTTATATCTCTGCTAGAACTCATAAATTGACATAAAATACTATTTATAATAGGATAAAAAACTAAAAGATTGGGGGTACACTGAAACTACTAAATATTGTTGACAGAAATCAAATAAAACAAAAACAAATGGAAGGCCGGGACTGGTGGCTCATGCCTGTAACCCTAACACTTTGGGAGGCTGAGGCAGGCAGATCACTTGAGGCCAGGAGTTCAAGACCAGCCTGGACAATGTGGTGAAACCCAGTCTCTAATAAAAATACAAAAAAAAAATTATCCAGGCATGGTGGCACACACCTGTAATCCCAGCTACTCAGGAGGCTGAGGTGGGAGGATTGCTTGAACCCAAGAGCCAGAGGTTGCTGTGAGCCGAGATTGCATCTCTGCACACTCCAGCCTGGGTGACAGAGCAAGACTCCATCTCAAATAAATAAATAAATGGAAAGATACTATATTAGGGTTCTCCAGAGAAACAGAATATATATATATATATATATATATATATATTCTAAAAACATATATATTCTGAGAAAGGGAGAGAGAGAGATTTATTATAAGGAATTGACTGGGCCGGGCGTGGTGGTTCATACTTGTAATCTCAGCCCTTTGCCCACAAAAAAGAAAAAATGAAAAAAAGAAAAAAAAAGCTATTGGCCTGTGTGATTCTGGAGGCCAGCCAGTCTGAATATCTGCAGGGTGAGCCAGCAGGAAGGAGAGCTGGGACTGAGAGCTTCAGGCTGAGGCTGGGAGGCGGAAGACCCAGGAAGAACCAGTGTTTCCGTTTGAGTATGAAGGAAGAAAAAAGCCAATGTCCCAGCTCGACGGCAGGCAGGAGGAACCTTCTCTTACTTGAGGAGCCCTTGTGTGACTCTTTTTCCTCTTGGTGTTTCATTGTGGATTCTTTCTATTGCCATGTAGTTAACTTCACTACTACTTATTCTGCAGTGTCTAATCTATTAATCCCATTCGGTTAGGATGAATTCCTAATCCTATCAATTCTACTTTTCATCTCAGATATTGTGGTTTTTACTTCTAGAAGTTCAACTTGAGTCTTTTTTATATTTTCTATGTCACTACTTAACATGTTCAATCTTTCCTGTAGCTTCTTAAATGTATCAAATGCAGTTATAACTGTTTTAATGTTCTTTTTTTTTTTTTTTTTTTTTTTTTTTTTGAGAGGGAGTCTCGCTCTGTCGCCCAGGCTGGAGTGCAGTGGCCGGATCTCAGCTCACTGCAAGCTCCGCCTCCCGGGTTTACGCCATTCTCCTGCCTCAGCCTCCCGAGTAGCTGGGACTACAGGCGCCCACCACCTCGCCCGGCTAGTTTTTGGTTTTTTTAGTAGAGACGGGGTTTCACCGTGTTAGCCGGCATGGTCTCGATCTCCTGACCTCGTGATCCGCCCGTCTCGGCCTCCCAAAGTGCTGGGATTACAGGCTTGAGCCACCGCACCCGGCCTTGTTTTAATGTTCTTGTTTGCTCATTCTATACCTATGTTATTTCTGGGTCAGTTTTGATGATTTTTTCTCCTCATTGTGGATCTTATTTTCCTATTCCTTTGCATGCTAGGCACTTTTTTTATTACCAACATGATTGTCAGGTGCTAGACTTTTTTGTATTCCTAAAATAATCTTGAGTTTTGGATATAGTTCGTTTCTTTTTATTATTTATTTATTTATTTATTTATTTATTTATTTATTTATTTTGAGACGGAGTCTAGCTCTTTTGCCCAGGCTGGAGTGAAGTGTCACGATCTCGGCTCAATGCAAGCTCCACCTCCCAGGTTCACGCCATTCTCCTGCCTCAGCCCCCTGAGTAGCTGGGATTACAGGCACCCACCACCACGCTCAGCTAATTTTTGTATTTTTAGTAGTGACGGGGTTTCACTGTGTTGGCCAGGCTGGTCTTGAACTCCTGACCTCCTGATCCGCCTGCCTCAGCCTCCCAAAGTGCTGGGATTATAGGTGTGAGCCACCACGCCCAGCCATAGTTTATTTCTTAAAAACAGTTTCATCCTTTTAGATCTTGCTTTTAAACTTTGCAAAGCAGGACCAGGTCAGCATTTAGTCTCTGGTCAATTTATCCTCATAACAAACTGGCTTTTCCCCGTTTATCCAGTGGTCTTTCAAGATTAAAAGTTGGGGTTTTCAAGGGAAAAATTATCTTCATGACTGAGGCAACACCCTTCTGTGTGTTCCGCCTGACTGCTGGGGGAACAAGCTCTGTCTCAGGTCCCAGGTGAGCTCTGAGGAGTGGGCTTCAGATCATCCCAGGTGTCTCTTTCCCCAGTCTCAGGTGCTTTTCTCACACTCGTGCTCATCTGTACTGAGCTGGATACTCAATGCGGACATCTGTAGACCTCCAGAGTTCTTTCTTACTGTGCAGCTGTCTCCTCTCCAGCACTCTGCCCTGCAAAATCCAGCCATCTTGGCCTCGCAGATTCCCAGCTCTGCCTCCCAAGTCAGGGAGGCTGTGGGCTCCTCCTGGGTTCTCCCTCCCATGCCACAACCTGGAAACTCCCTGCATGCAGCAAGCTGGGGCAGCTGCGGGACTCAGCTCCCTGGTTTCCCATCTTCATTGCTTGATATCCGTGGTTTTATATCTTCTGTCTGGATTTTTGGTTCCTTCAGGTAAGAGAATATATTTGGTCCCTGTTAAAGAAATGTCTGTCCTTATCTGTGCAAGTACCCTATAGCGAAACAAGTGAAAATTATGAACAAGTATTTCATCATGAACTTTTTCATATTGTTGAAGCAACTGCCAATATGATGCAGGAGATTCAAACCCCTACAAAGAGAAAATACGAGGACACAGAAAACATTTGATAAGGAAATAGTGTATTTTTTTAATGACTGGCAGACCTTGGAAAAGAGGTAGAAGGAAAGAAAATCACAAAAATAAAAGCAAATTGGAAGTAACACAAGGGAGACTAAGCATTGCCAAAAACCCAGGAAGAGCCGCAGAAGAGAGAATTAGGAAAGCAGGAAAAAGAAAATGGAAGCAAATAACTAGAAAAAAAAAAATCAGAGAGAAACTAACTGCTACGGATAAATGGCAATGGTGGCCCAATTTAGGTATAAGATGAAAACAAAAATAATAAGACAAACTAAATGTTTAAAAATATAACTCAAGAAACTGTTCCAGAACTAGGAGAAGACATAAATCTACCGAGAAAAAATTAACACAAAGCATTCAACACTGAGGCATATTCCGAAAAGCCTGTATAGCTCACTCCTGTAATCGCAGCACTTTGGGAGGCCATGGCGGGTGGATCACCTGAGGTCAGGAGTTCAAGACCAGACTGGCCAAAATGGCGAAACCCCATCTCTACTGAAAATACAAAAATTAGCTGGGCATGGTGGTGTGTGCCTGTAATCCCAGCTAAACAAAAGGCTGAGGCAGGAGAATAGCTTGAACCCTAGCTAGGAGGCAGTGGTTGCAGTGAGCCGAGATCACGCCATTGCACTCCAGCCTGGGCAACAAAGTGAGACTCTGTCTCAAAAAAAGAAAAGAAGAAGAAAACAAAAAGCCTGTGTACATCAAGGTAAAAAGTTCAAGTCACCCATAAGTAGAGGCAGCAGGGAGTGAATGAGGCTGACGCCAAGGCTCTGCCCATCAATGTTCAATGCTGGAAGACAGTGGAGTAATGTATAAATGTGCTCAAGGAAAGAACAAATAGCCTGAGAACTTTATATACAGCCAAGCTGTCATTCAGGAGCTAAGGTAAAAGATTAAAAAGCCTCAGCTTCCTGTTTTCCGTAAGTTTGTCTTTAGAAACTACCAAACAATGAATGTCAGCCAACCAAACATAACAGGAAAAACTATTGCAAAAAAGAAGCCGGTTGTGGTGGCTCACACTTGTAATTCTAGCACTTTGGGAGGCTGAGGGCAGGAGGATCACTTGAGCCCAGGAGTTCGAGACCAGCCTGGGCAACATAGTGAGATCCCATATCTACAAAAAAAAATACAAAAATTAGCCAGGTGTGGTGGCACACACCTGTAGTCCCAGCTACTTGGGAGGCTGAGGTGGGAGGATCAATTGAGCCCAGGAGGTTGAAGCTGCAGTGAGCCATGATCAAGCCACTGCACTTCAGCCTGGGCAACATAGCAAGACCCTGTCTCAATAAAAAGCAGGGGTGGGCTGAGTGTGGTGGCTCACGCCTGTAATGCCAACACTTTGGGAGGCTGAGGCAGGCAGATCATGAGGTCAAGAGATCGAAACCATCCTGGCCAATATGGTGAAACCCCACCTCTACTAAAAATACAAAAATTAGCCAGGCATGGTGGCACGCACCTGTAGTCCCAGCTACTCAGGAGGCTGAGGCAGGAGAATCGCTTGAACCCAGGAGGCAGAGGTTGCAGTGAGCCAAGTTTGCACCACTGCACTCCAGCCTGGCCACAGATCAAGACTCAGTCTCAAAAAATAATAATAATAATAAGCGGGGGTGGCAAGAATAGGACTAACATTAAAACAAATATCATTACAGAATAATACAAATATTATAAATACTGGCAACTAAATATAATCATCAAAAATTGGAAAGGGAAGGGAGAGAAGTTGGCAGCTGACAGCTTTCACATGAGATCCCCCTGCCTGAGGTTAAGTCCTTTCCGGGGGCAGTCCACATGCAATGCTAGTCCGTGCATGGGTCCGAGGGCCCAGTGCCCTCCCTGGATCCGCAGCACTCTAAAGGGCCTCCCGAGCTTCAGAGCACCTCAGGGACTGGCCGCAGCTTCTACTGTGACCACCTCACATCTCAACCCTCTTCTAGGGTGCAGAGGCCCTGCCACTTGGGCCACACAACTCAGGAAGCCTATGATATTAGAGGTATCTGCGGTGAGGAAAGACAGCGGGTGGAGCAGTGTCTTAAGGCAGGTCCCCAGGCCTTAAGCAATGCCCTGTTGGCAGAAGCAGACAATTACACATTTTGAGAATGGCTCTTGGTGCACTACTGGCCCTGGGAGACAGAGTGTGCGTGATCATAGCCAACCAGGTGGCCCAGCAGCCAGGGCTGCCACGATGGCAGGCTCTGTCAGACCTACCAAGCCACAGGTCCAGTGAGCCCATCACCTCACCTTGCAGGGAGCAAGCCACTAGGAAGGGAAGAGGTGTCCGGGGTCGGGCACAATCCGGACCTGAAGGGGCAGCGAGCCCACAAGCCGGTGCTCTGAACATCACACCACCCCCATCATCACCTCAGTGTCCTCCTCCGGTGCACACCTGTGGCCACACTGGGAAGCAGGAAGTCTCTGGAGCAGCTCTTCATGGAAGAGCAAGGCCACACAGCTCCAGTGCTGGTCCCTGGCGTGTCATGCACCACAGCCCCACCGAGGACAGCCCTGCGAGGCGGCAGCCCCTGGCCCACACCCACCGTCCCTGCGGCCTGAGGTTGGAACACACAGGGACTTGTGGAAGAGGCAGCAGGCTCGGCTGGCAGGGAGCGGCCTGAAGGAAAACAACGGGAAGCCAGAGACATGGAGGACGAAGGAAGGGGCCACGGCGGCCCTGTGGGAGTGGCACAGAGCGTGGGCACCATGCCCACCACAGAAGAGACACCCAACACCCAGGCAAGCAGAGCCAATACCAGCGGGTCTGTCATCAGCCACCTTGGAGCCAGCATGGCAGGCGCATGCAGAGAGTGTCAACAGTGGAAGGAAAGGTGGAGGCCGCAGGGCCACAGCCTGGGCTTCCACTCCCCAAGGTCACTCTTCCAACCACCGCTGTTCAGTGTCCCACCCACTTGTGACAGCGACCGACACAGGGCTCTGTACACCACCACTCCAGAGATGGTCAACCAGATCCCTGGGGCACAGAGGGTCCGCTGGAGCCCTTCCCCTGGGAAGGGTGGCTCCACCCCGCCTGGAACAGATATCCCCTTGGGATGGGTCAGCCCTTCCTGCCTCACACCCTGTTCCTAGCGGCAGCCAGGACCACGGCTGTCTCACGGACATAAAGGCCCAGCTCCCTAAATTCGGACAGTTCTGAAGGGCCGTCCCTCTGTCGTGACTGCATCACAGCTCACATTCTCCCTCTGCCCATTCCTGATCTTTTTACTCCCAGGAGTGTTGCTCAATTCTCAACAACCTCCCTGCATGAAAAGCTCCACCTCATAGCCTGCGTCCTGGAGACTGACTTACCACAGGAGGCCAGGCTAGAGACAGAAAGATCAGACGAGGCCAGTGTGTGTGGGTACCTCACTGTTGGTCTGGACCAGACAGCTAGGCATAGTCTAGTGTTAGGTTCCCAAAGACAAAGCAGTTGATTCTGATCTCTCAGTTTCCATCAAGGGATCCAGGCAGCCGCTCACAGACCTGAAGGTGCATCCAGGGCCTGGATCTCTGGCTTAGAGAATCAGGATTCCAAGAGAAAATAAGAAGAATTCTGTTAAACTGGCAAATACACTTAACAACAACAAGGGCCCCATTTGCAGCCACAGGCTGTGATGTAACTTGCATTAAGTAAATAAAAATCATAAAATAAAATGCACCCGGCCGGGCGCGGTGGCTCAAGCCTGTAATCCCAGCACTTTGGGAGGCTGAGACGGGCAGATCATGAGGTCAGGAGATCGAGACCATCCTGGCTAACACAGTGAAACCCGTCTCTACTAAAAAAATACAAAAAACTAGCCAGGCGAGGTGGCGGGCGCCTGTAGTCCCAGCTACTCGGGAGGCTGAGGCAGGAGAATGGTGTAAACCCGGGAAGCAGAGCTTGCAGTGAGCTGAGATCCGGCCACTGAACTACAGCCTGGGTGACAGAGCGAGACTCCGTCTCAAAAAATAAATAAATAAAAAATAAAATAAAATACACCCTGTGTGAATTTTAAAACAACCAGAACAGAGGCTGGGCATGGTGGCTCACGCCTATAATCCCAGCACTTTGGGAGGCTGAGGCGGGCAGATCACCTGAGGTCAGGAGTTTGAGACCAGCCTGGCTAACATGGTGAAACCCTGTCTCTACTAAAAATTCAAAAAATTAGCTGGGTGTGATGGTGCATGCCTGTAGTCCCAGCCACTCGGGAGGTTGAGGTAAGAGAATCGCTTGAACCTGGGAGGTGGAGGTTCCAGCAAGCTGAGATCGCACCACTGCATTCCAGCCTGGCAGACAGAGCAAAACTCTGTCTCAAAAAAAATAAACACTGAACAGCTTGGCTTGAATATGGCAGCAAGGATGAGAACATTAGTCTTCTGACTTGGAAAATGGGTTGTGTCTGGAGGAGAGCGTATTATTAAACTGGATTAAACCACACTAAAATAATGTCTCTGCAGTCAGCTAGGTGATCCCTATCAACAACCTTCAGTGAGTCGATCCATAGTGACACAAAGCAAGGTGCTGTTTTTATGGTGCTATTCGCAAGGTACTATTCTTAATCCCCGCAAAACATGAAAATAGGCAGTCATACAAATCCTGAAATGACTTAAATATGGCTAATATGGCTCACAAAGAAAACTGCCAACTCTGATAAGTCAAGGAGAAATAGAGATTTAGTTACTGTATCCCCCTTTCCATTCCGCTTTCCCTTTCTTTCCTCTTTTTTTTTTTTTTTTTTTTTTTTGAGATGGACTCCAGGCTGGAGTGCAATGGCATAATCTCGGCCCACTGCAACCTCCATCTCATGGGTTCAAGCAATTCTTCTGCCTCAGCCTCCTGAGTAGCTGGGATTACAGGCACCTGCCATCACGTCCGGCTAATTTTTGTATTTTTGTAGAGACAGGGTTTCACCATGTTGGCCAGGCTGGTCTTGAACTCCTGACCTCAGGTGATCTGCCCACCTCAGCCTCCCAAAGTGCTGGGATTACAGGCATGAGCCACCGTGCCCAGCCTCTTCCCTGTTTTCTCAGAGGTCTCTTTTCCTGCCACAAAAGCCAGAAATTACCAAATAAAAACAAGTCCTTGAAATCATATAAGGTACTTGCAGGGCCTGACACAAAAAGATGATTCTGATATCTGTCTTCCTAGAACTTTAATTTTTATACATGCCATAGTTATAAACGTCACGTTAATCCTAATATCTCTATTCAATTTATCAAATGAGTATAACAAGATATCTAAGCAATTCAATATTGCAAATTTTCTTATAATTTTATCACACTTCATTAAATGACCTTCAATATATTAAAACAAGATAAATCCTGTAGATATAAAGACATAGCCAAATCCCTGTTGAGACATAACCAAATAAGGTGGCAAAGGTGGTAAAATCATAATTTAGGGCCCTAGAGAAAATATGGGTTCTAATTCAATACTGGAAATACTAGAAATTCAATCAGAAAGCAGTTAACAGCCCTCCTGGCGTTTGGTTTTCTCAACCAATATTCTGATATTAACCAACAGTTTTATGTCCCTGGGTAACTCTGGTACATTCTCTGTTTGCTTGTCTAAGATCAGTCTCTGTTTACAATGGGTATTCCTTTTTTTTAAAACTGCCAGGGGCCAGACACAGTGGCTCATGCCTGTAATCTCAGCACTTCGGGAGGCCGAGGCAGGCAGATCACCTGAGGTCAGGAGTTCTAGACCAGCCTGGCCAACATGGTGAAACCCTGTCTCTACTAAAAATACAAAAATTAGCCAGGTGTGGTGGTGCGTGCCTGTAATCCCAGCTACTCGGGAGACTGAGGCAGGAGAATCACTTGAAACCAGAAGGCGGAGGTTGCAGTGAGTTGAGACAGCGCCACTGCACTCCAGTCTGGGCGGCAGAGCAAGCTTCCATCTCAATCAATCAATCAATCAATCAGTCAATTAATAAAAATAAAACTGCCAGGATCATTTGAGGAAACTCTATCCATAGTTTCTCTGAACATGGTTGCCACATATTGAAATGGCACATAGCATTCCATAAAAAGAAGTATGGGCATGCTCCTCTCACAGGTTTCTGAACCCTCATCCCTGCCTCCCACAGCCAGGCTGGCTCCACCTCGCCCTGTGTCTTCTGCCAACAGACTCAGAACTAGAAGGGAAGGGAGTCATACTCAAGGTAACCTACTTTTTTAAGAGCAACAGAGGAAGACAAAGGGCTTCAGAACTATGTAGGTTTCACTTATGTGTTCACAGCACGATATAAAAAGTGAATCTTCAGGAGAATCAAAAAAGAAAAGCACCTTCATGCTCTAAGGACATGCATTTGGTTTCTGATGAGTCTCTCTAGAGACCTGTGTTTTTATGCACACACTCGTCTCACCCAAGCTGGACTCCCTCCATGTACACAGCGCTGAATGCTATGGTCGGCTCTGATTTCTATTGTGTCACATGAAAGGCAATTGCAATAAAACATATATGCACATTTTTACATTTATAAAGTGCCTGATACTAAACAAGTCAGGTATTTGCAAACTTTCAGCTTTTACTTAGCAAAACCAAAAGTAAAACAAACAAATGCCCTGTTTCTCTTAGGAACTGCCTACTGGCAAAACAGTTCTGGTCAAACACAGGAATTTTTGCTCCCAGAAGGCCAAGATAACACACGTGCCTATAAATAGCAAAGAAGCTGTTCTGGAAAGTAATACATGAAAACGGGCTATGTCAAGCTTCTTTCTCTCTGAGTCTTGCATCAGCCGCAGTGAATTTCCTCAAATGGCTGCCTTGCTGAGCCTGCTTATTTTCAAGTCAGTCTGAAAATAAGTCACCTCCAGCTATTACATTCACTACCAGGTCAGAAGAAACAGATGGGCTTTTTGCAGGTAATCCTTTATCCAGAGCGCTGCCAAGTAACACCATTACTCACCCAGATTAGTACTGTTTTTCTCTGAATCGTAAAGGCTGTTAACCGTAACAATAGAATAGAAAGCACTATGTTATTCAGATGTTCTTTATTTAGCTTAAGTTTTAGATGTCTCCACTGCTTCCCAATTCAGCTGGATGGGAAGTGACAACTTACTTGATGAGCTGGCACTTCAGAATTCAGTCAGCTCCAGTTTTAGCAATATTCCACTCCTTTCTTTGCATACTGCCAACCAGGAAAGTTAGTCCTGGAAAAACCAAGGAGGCAGAGTAAGATGGTAGAACAGATGGCTCCACCAATCTTCCTTCCCCTGCAATGACACCAGTTTAACAACCATCTACACACACACACACACACACACACACACACACACACAACCTTCGTGAGAACCAAAAATCAGGTGGACACTCACAGTAGCTGGTTGTAACTTCTTATCACTAAAACAGGCACTGAGGAGTTAAGAAAAACAGTCCTGAATCGCCAATGCCACCCCTCCCCAACCCCTGGCAGTGGCTGCATGGTGCCCAGAACATCTCTGTGCACTGGGGAGAGGGAGAGCACAGCAATTGTGAGGCCTCTAACCCAATGCTGCCCTGTTATGTCAGAAAAGAAAGCCAGACCAAACTCAGCTGATCCTCACCCAGGAAGGGAGCATTTAAATCAGCCCTGGCCAAAGGGGAAACGCCCATCCCAGCGATCTGAACCTGAGTTCCTACAAGCCTTGCCACCATAAGCTGAAGTGCTCTAGCACCCTACATCAACTAGAAAGGCACTCTAGGTCACAAGGACTGCAACTTCTAGGACAGTCCTAGTGCTCAACTGTGCCCAGAGCCAGAGGACTGGGGGGCAGAAGACATACTGAGACATCAGCCAGGGCAGCTAAGGGAGTGCTGGCATCACTCCTCCCTTAAACCCAGGCTACACGGCTCGTGGCTCCAAACAAGACCCCTTTCGTTTGCTTGAGGAGAGAAGACAGATGAGTGGGGTGGACTTTGTCTTGTATCTTAGATGTCAGCTCAGCCATAGCAGGATAGGGCACTGGGCAGAGTCTTGAGGCCCCCTTTCCAGGCTCTAGTGCCTAGATGATATTTCTAGACACACCCTGGGCCAAAAGGAAACCTGCTGCCTTGAAGGGAAGGACCCAGTCCTGGCAAATTCATCACCTGCTAACTGAAGAGCCCTTGAGCCCTGAATAACCAGCACCGACACCCAGGTACTGCATCAGGGCCTTGGCTAAGGCTCTGAGACTCAGCACATTCCCAGCTGTGGTGGTTATGGGGCAAGATTCCTTCCACTTGAGTAAAGGAGAGGAAAAAGTAAAGGGGATTTTGTCTTGCACCTTAGGTACCAGCTAGGCCACGGGGGAGTAGAGCACCAAGTGAGCTGTTGGGGTCCCTGATTCCAGGACTTTTCTCTTGGACAGCATTTCTGGACCTGCCTTGGGCCAGAGGGGCGCCTACTGCCCTGACGGGTGAGTCCTTGGCCAGACAGCTTTCACCACAAGCTGAATGAAGAGCACTTGGGACTCAAGGGAACATTGGCAATAGTCTGACAGTACTCCCCATGGGCCAGTGGAGGTGGTGGTCATGGGGTGAGGCTCTGCTACCTTGGAAAGGGGAAGGAAGAGTGGGAAGGATTGCATCCTATAGGTTCAGTGCCAGTTCAGCCACAGTACAATAGAACACAAAGTAGACTTCTAAGGTTTTTTAATCTAGTTCCTGGCTCCCAGACAGCACCTTTAGACCAGTCCAGGGCCTGGGAGAACTTGCCACCTTGAAAGGAAGGTCACAGGCCTGGCTGGCTTTGCTACCAGCTAATTGTAGAGTCCCAGGGCCTTGAGAAAACATAAGCAGTAGTCAGGGAGTGGCTACAGCAGGCCTTGAGCAAGACCCAGTTCTGTGCTGGCTTCAGGTCTGACCCACCACGGTCCTAGTGGTGGTGGCCACAGGGGTACTTGTGTCACTCATCCCCAGGTCCATGTAGCTCAGAACCAGGACAGAATTTTCATCTGGGAGAAAGTAAGGGGAAAGAACAACAGTCTCTGCCTGGTAATCCAAGGAATTCTTCCAGATCTTGTCCAAGACCATCAAGGCCATACCTCTACAAGTCTACAAGAACCACAGGGGCTTGGGATGACCCCTAATGCAGATACATCTTAGATAAAAACACTTAAGTCCTTTTGAATATCTGGAAAGTATTCCCAAGATGGACAGATTCAAACAAGCGCAGACTGAGAAAACTACAATAATTACCTAACTCTTGAATGCCCAGACACAAACAAACATCTACAAGTATCAAGACCATCCAGGAAAACATAACCTCCCCAAATGAACTGAATAAGTCACCAGGGATGAATCCTGGAGAAACAGAGATATGTGACCTTTCAGACAGAGAATTCAAAATAGCTGTCTTCAGAAAACTCTAAGAAATTCAAGATAACACAGAGAAGGAATTCAGAATTCTATCAGATAAACTTAAAGAGACTGAAATAATTTAAAAGAATCAAGCATACTAAAGAATGTATCAGAGTCTTTTAAAAGCAGAACTTATCAAGCAGAAGAATTAGTGAGCTTGAAGACAGGCTATTTGAAAATGCACAGAGAAGGTTGGGCATGGGGGCTCATGCCTATAATCCCAGCACTTTGGGAGGCTGAGGCAGGTGGATCAACTGAGGTCAGGAGTTCAAGACCAGCCTGGCCATCAGGATGAAACCCATCTCTACTAAAAATACAAAAATTAGCTGGGTGTAGTGATGGGTGCCTGTAATCCCAACTACTCAGGAGCCTGAGGCAGGAGAATTGCTTGAACTCAGGAAACGAAGGTTGCAGTGAGCTGAGATCACACCACTACACTCTAGCCTGGGCAACACAGCAAGACTTCATCTCAAAAAAATAAAAAGAAAATACACAGAGGAGACAAAATAAAAAAAGATTTTTTTTTAATGAAGCACACCTAAAGGATTTAGAAAATAGCCTCAAAAGGTCAAATCTAAGACTTACTGGCCTTAAATAGGAGGTAGAGAAAAAAATAGGGGTAGAATTTATTCAAAGGAATAAAAACAGAACTTCCCAAACCTAGAGAAAGATATAAATATCCAAGTAAAAGAAAGTTAAAGAACACAAAGCAGATTTAACTGAAAGAAGACAACCTCAAGACATTTAATAAACAAACTCCCAAAGGTCAAGGATAAAGAAAGGATCCTAAAAGCAGGAAAAAAAAAAAAAAAAAAAAAAAAAAAAACATGCAATGGAGCTCCATTACGTCTGACAGCAGACTTTTCAGTGGAACCCTTACAGGCCAGGAGAGAGTGGCATAACATATTTAAAGTGCTGAAGGAAAAAAACTTTTACCCTAGAATGGTATATCTGGTGAAAATATCCTTCAAACATGAAGGAATAATAAAGATTTTTCCCAGACAGACAAAAGCTGAGAGATTAAAGCTGAGAGATTTCACCAATGCCAGGCCTGTCCTACAGGAAATGCTAAAGGGAGGACTTTGATCAGAAAAAATAAAGGACATTATGAGCAATAAGAAATCATCTGAAGGTTCAAAACTCGCTGGTAATAAGAAGTACTCAGAAAAACACAGAATATTATAATACTGTAACTGTGGTGTTTAAAGTACTCTGAAGTAGAATGACTAAATAATGAACAAGAAGAAAAATAATAATAATAATAACTACAACTTTTGAGACATGGACAGTACAATAAAATATAAATAGAAACAACAAAAAGTTTAAAAGTCAGGAGATAAAGTTAAGGCATAGAGTCTTTATTAGTTTTCTTTTTGCTTGTTTCTTTATGCAAACAGTGTTATCAGTTTAAAATAATAAGTTATAAGATAGTATTTGTAAGCTTCATAGTAACCTCAAATAAAAAAAAAATACAGTGAATACACAAAAAATAAAAAGCAAGAAACTAAATCGTATCACCTGAGAAAATCATCTCCACTAAAAGGAAGACAGAAAAGAAAGGAAAAGAAGAACACAAAACAACCAGAAAGTAAATAACAAAATGGCAGGAGTAACTTCTTACATATCAGTAATAACATTGAAAGCAAAGGGAATAAACTGTCCAATCAAAAGATATAGAGTGAATGAATGGATAAAAAAGTAAAAAAAATTTTTTTAAAACACACAATGATCTGTTGCCTACAAGAAACACACTTTACCTATAAAGACACACATAGACTGAAGGGATGGAAAAAGATAAAATTCCACGCCAATGGAAACCAAAAAACAACAGTAGTAGCTGTATTTATATCAGAAAAAAATAGATTTAAAGACAACTATAAGAAGAGACAGAGAAGGTCACTAAATGATAAAGAGATCAATTCAACAAGAGGCTGTAACAATTTTAAATATATATGCACCCAACACTGGAGCACCCAGATATATAAAGCAAATATTAGAGCTAAAGAGAGTCATGGGTCACAATACAATAACTAGAGACTTTAACACCCCACTTGTAGCACTGGACAGATCTTTCAGACAGAAAATCAACAAAGAAACATTGAACTTAATCTGCACTATAAACCAAATGGACCTAATAGATTAATAGATATTTACAGAACATTTCATCCAATGGCTGCAGAATACACATTCCTTTTTTTTTTTTTTTTTTTTTAAGATGGAATCTAACTCGATCACCCAGGCTGGACTGCAGGGACACGATGACACGATCTTGGCTCACTGTAACCTTTGCCTCCCAGGTTCAAGCAGTTCTCGTTACTCAGCCTCCCAAGTAGCTGGAATTACAGGAGTGCACCACAATGCCCAGACAAATTTTGTATTTTTAGTAGAGACTAGGTTTCACCATGTTGCCCAAGCTGGTCTCAAACTCCTAAGCTCAGGTGATCTGCTGGCCTTGGCTTCCCAAAGTGCTGGGATTACAGGCATGAGCCACCACACCTGGGCCAGAATACACATTGTTTTCTTCAGCACATACATCATTCTCAAAAATAGACCAGATGTTAGGTCACAAAACAAGTCTAAAAGCATTCAAAAAAAAATGAAATAATATCAAGCGTCTTCTCTGACCACAATGGAATAAAATTAGAAAAATGACAAGAAGAATTTTGGAAACTATACAAATACATGGCAATTAAACAATATGCTCCTGAATGACCAGTAAGTCAATGAAGAAATTAAGAAGGAAATTGAAAAATTTCTGGCAACAAATGATAACCAAAACACAGCATACCAAAATCTTAGTACTGTAAAAGCAGGACTAACAGGAAAGTTGATAGCTATAAGTGCCTCTATCAAAAAAGAAGAAAAACTTCAAAGAAACAATCAAAGAATACATCTTAAAGAATTAGAAAAGCAAGAGCAAACTGAACCCAAAATTAGTAGAAAAAAAGAAATAATAAATATCAAAGAATAAATAAATGAAATTGAAATGAAGAAAGCAATACAAAAGATCAATGAAACAAAAAGTTGGCTTTTGTGGGAAGTTAAACAAAATTGGCAAACCATTAGCCAGACTAAGAAAAAAGAGAGAAGATCCAAACAAATAAAATCACAGATGAATGATGATACATTAACAGCTGAAATGATACATTAACAGCTGATACCACAGAAATTCAAAGGATCATTAGTAGCTACTATGAGCAACTATATCCCAATAAATTGGAAAATCTAGAAGAAATGGACAAATTCCTAGACACTTACAACCTACCAAGACTGAACCATGAAGAAAACCACAATCTGAACAGACCAGTAACAAATAACAAGATCAAAGCCATAAAAAAAGTCTCCCACTAAAGAAAAGTCTGGCACTTTGGGAGGCTGAGGCAGGCAGATCACCTGATGTCAGGAGTTCAAGACCAGCCTGGTCAACATGGTGAAACCCCATCTCTATTAAAAATACAAAAACTAGGCCAGGCGCAGTGGCTCAAGCCTGTAATCCCAGCACTTTGGGAGGCTGAGAGGGGCGGATCACGAGGTCAGGAGATCGAGACCATCCTGGCGAACACGGTGAAACCCCGTCTCTACTAAAAAATACAAAAAACTAGCCAGGCAAGGTGGCGGGCGCCTGTAGTCCCAGCTACTCTGGAGGCTGAGGCAGGAGAATGGCGTAAACCCGGGAGGCGGAGCTTGCAGTGAGCCAAGATCCTGCTACTGCACTCCAGCCTGGGTGACAGAGCGAGACTCCGTCTCAAAAAAAAAAAAAAAAAAAAAAAAAACACAAAAACTAGCTGGGAGTGGTGGCGCACACCTGTGGTCCCAGCTACTTGGGAGGCTAAAGCAGCAGAATTGCTTGAACCCAGGGAGGTAGAGGTTGCAGTGAGCTGAGATTGCGCCACTGCACTCCAGCCTGGCGCTGGATGACGGAGCGAGACTCATCTCAAAAAAAAAAAAAAAAAAGAAAAGAAAAGAAAAGAAAAAGAAAAGCCCAGAACCCAATGGCTTCACTGCTGAATTCTACCAAACATTTAAAGAACTAATACCAACCCTACTCAAACTATTCCAAAAAATAGAGGAGGAGGGAATCCTTCCAAACTCATTCTATAAGGCCAGTATTACCCTGATAACAAAACCAGATAAAGGCACATTAAAAAAGAAAGAAAGGAAGAAAGAAAACTACAGGTCAATATATCTGAATACTGTTTCAAAAATCCTCAACAAAATACAAGCAAACTGAATTCAACAATACATTAGAAAGATCATTCACCATGACCAATGGGATTTATCTCTGGGATGCAAGAATGGTTCAACATACACGAACCAGTCAATATGATACATCATATCAACAGAATGAAAAACGAAAACCATATGATTTAAAAAAAAGAAAACCGGCTGGGCGCGGTGGCTCACACCTGTAATCCCAGCACTTTGGGAGGCCAAGGCAGGTGGATCACGACGTCAGGAGATCAAGACCATCCTGGCTAACACGGTGAAAACCCATCTCTACCAAAAATACAAAAAATTAGCTGGGCATGGTGGTGGGCGCCTATAGTCCCAGCTACTCGGGAGGCTGAGGTGAGAGAATGGCATGAACCCAGGAGGCGGAGCTTGCAGTGAACCAAGATTGTGCCACTGCACTCCAGCCTGGGCAACAGAGCGAGACTCTGTCTCAAAAAAAAAAAAAAAAAAGGGAAAACCATATGATCATTTCAATTGATGATGAGAAAGCATTTGATAAAATTCAACATCCCTTCACGATTAAAAACTCAAAAATGGGATATAAAAGGAACATATCTCAACATATTAAAAGCCATATAAAACAGACCCACAGCTAGTATCATATTGCATGGGGAAAAACTAAAAGCCTTTCCTCTAAGATCTGGAACATGACAAGGATATCGCTTTTACCATTGTTATTCAAGAGAGTACTGGAAGTCCTAGCTAGAACAATCAGAAAAGAGAAAGAAATAAAGGGCATCCAAATCAGAAAAGAAAAAGTCAAATTATCTTTGTTTGCAGATGATATGATCTTATATTTGGAAAAACCTGAAGACTCCACAAAAAAACTATTAGAACTGATAAATTCAGTAAATTTGCAGGATACAAAATCAGTAGCATTTCTACATGCCAACAGTGAACAATCTAAAAAAGAAATTTAAAAAGTAATCAACGTAAAATAGTCACAAATAAAATTAAATACTTAGGAATTAACCAAAGTAATGAAAGATTACTATAATGAAAATTATAAAATGCTAATGAAAGAAATTGAAGAGGACGCCAAAAAATGAAAAAATATTCCATGTTCATGAATTGGAAGGATCAATATTGTTAAAATATCCATACTACCCAAAGCAATCCACAGATTAAATGCAATCCCTATCAAAATACCAATGACATTCTTCACAGAAATAGAAAAAAAAGAACCCTATAGTTTATATGGAACCACAAAAGACTCAGAACAGCCAAGGCTATCCTAAGCAAAAAGAACAAAACTGGAGGAATCACATTACCTGACTTCAAATCATACTACAGAGCTATAATAACCAAAACAACATGGTACTGGCATACAAACATTCACATAGGCCAATGGAACTGAATATAAAACTCAGAAACAAATTCACACATGTACAGTGAACTCATTTTTAACAAAGGAGCCAAGAACATACACTGAGGAAAAGACAGCTTCTTCAATAAATGGTGCTGGGAAAACAAGATATCCATATGCAGAAGAATGAAAGTAGACCTCTATCTCTCACCATATTAAAAAAAAAAATCAAATGGATTCAAGACTTAAATCTAAAACCTCAAACTATGAAACTACTATAGGAAGACAGCAGAGAAACTCTTCAGGACATTGGTCTGGGCAAAAATTTCTCCATAAGCACAGGCAACCAAAGCAAAAATGGACAAACAGGATCACATAAAGTTTAAAGCTTCTGCACAGCAAAGGAAACTATCAACAAAGTGAATAGACAACCCACAGTATGGGAGAAAATATTTGCAAACTACCCATCTGACAAGGGATTAATAACCAGAATATATAAGGAGCTCAAACAACTCTATAGGAAAAAATCTAATAATCCAATTTAAAATGGCCCAAATATTTGAAATAGCCATTTCTCAAAAGAAGACATACAAGTCCTCGCGCAGTGGCTCATGCCTGTAATCCCAACACTTTGGGAGGCCGAGGTGGGAGGATCACTGGGAGGCCAGGAGTTCAAGGCCAGCCTGGGCAACATGGAGAAACCCTGTCTCTACAAAAAATACAAAAATCTGCCAGGCATGATGGCATGTGCCTATAGTCCCAGCTACTCAGGGAGCTGAGGTGGGAGGACTGCTTCAACCTGAGAAGTGGAGACTGCAGTGAGTCAAGATTATGCTAGTGTACTCCAGCCTGGGTAACAGAGTGAGACTCTGTCTTTAAAACCTACAAGCAAATGGCAAACAGGCATATCGAAAGGTGCTCAACATCACTGATCATCAGAGAACAGAGAAATGCAAATCAAAACCACAATAAGGTATCATTTCACCCTATTTAAAATGGCTTTTATCCAAAAGACAGGCAATAACCAATGCTAGTGAGGATGTGGAGAAAAGGGAACCCTCATACGCTGTTGGTGGGAATGTAAATTAGTAAAACTACTATGGAGAACAGTTTGGAAGTCCCTCAAAAAGCTGAAGAGAGAGCTACCATATGATCCAGCAATCCTACTGCTGGGTAGATACCCAAAAGAAAGAAAATCAGTATATCAAAGAGATTTCTGCACTCCCATGTTTGTTGCAGCACTGTTCACAATAACTAAGATTTGGAAGCATCCTAAGTGTCCATCAACAGATGAATGGATAAAGAAAATGTGGTACATGTACACAATGAAATACTATTCAGCCATAAAAAAAAGAAAAAAGATGAGATCCTGTAAATTGCCACAACACAAATGGAAATGGAGGTCATTATGCTATTGAAATAAGCCAGCACAGAAAGACAAACATCTCATGTTCTCACTTATTTGTGGGATCTAAAAATCAAAACAATTGCCTGAGGTCAGGAATCCGAGACTAGCCTGGCCAACATGGTTAAACCCCATCCCTACTAAAAATACAAAAATCAGTCAGTCATGGTGGTGTGCGCCTATAATCCCAGCTACTGGGGAGGCTGAGGCAGGAGAATTGCTTGAACCCGGGAGGTGGAGGCTTCAGTGAGCTGAGATTGCACCACTGCACCCCAGCCTGGGCGACAGAGCGAGACTTTGTCTCAGAAAAAAAAAAAAAAAAACAGTAATAATAATCACATACTCTTTGAAAATAAACAAAGGCAGTACATATTCAAGACAGTAGGAAATAAAGTCATACTCAAAGGAAAACTTGTAACAATGATTTCATGAAAAACAAGAGTGAAAATAAATTAACTCACCTTCCACTACAAGAAAGTGGTAATAACAATAGTAGCTAACATGCATGGAGGGTTCGTATGTTCTAAGTGTTTCATGTGTATTACTTCATTTAATTCTCATCCCACACTACAACACAGGCATGATTATATTGTCATTTTAGTGATGAAGGCACTGAGGCTCAGTGTCTACTAAACATACTGGTACAACAAACTGAGAGGAAGCTTCCACAGCCCAAGCTGTTAACACTGAACTGTCTATGACTCTAATAAAAACAGCAAACAAAGCCAGAGCAAGCAGAGAGCAGATAATACAGAAAAAAACAGAAGCGAATGAAATGGAAAATATAATTTTCAAGAAATACAGAAAGAACCAAAATATATTTGACAAGTAGTATAAATACTAAAGAAAACAATAACCTCAGAAGTTTAAGGTTAATTCCCAAATAGGTGATATATTCTGAATGCTCTAAGGGAGAATTATACCATAGCTTTAATGAGCCTATTATTATTATAAACTGTCCAACAGAGCAGAACTTGTTGGGAAGCTTCTAAATTCATTATATTACTACCACAAATCCTAGTATAACCCTGATAACCAAATTATACTATAACAGAACAATTAAGAAAAACTCAAAAATGCCAAAAAATCAACAGGTAAATGTCCCTATGAATAAAACTGCAAATATTTATAAAAAGTAGCATACAAAAGCCATCAATATATTAAAATTATTACAGTACAGCAGTAATGCATGGGAAATTTATCATTACTACATTAAGCAATATAACTCGCCTTATTAATAAATATTGCTTTCTAGGCTGGGCACAGTGGCTCATGCCTGTAATCCCAGCACTTTAGGAGGCTGAGGCAGGCAGATCACCTGAGGTCAGAAGTTCAAGACCAACTTAGCCAACATGGTGAAACCCCGTCTCTACTAAAAATACAAAAATTAGCCGGTCATGGTGGCGGGTGCCTGTAATCCCAGCTACTTGGGAGGCTGAGACAGGAGAATCGCTTCTTTGAAAAATATACAGAAAGAGTTCATACATAAGATGAATACCTAAACAGAAAAAACAAACAAGGAGTAAATAGCAAGGGAAATACAAAAGAATAAGCTTATTAGAAGATGACCAGGCAGGGCATGGTGGCTCCCACCTGTAATCCCAGAACTTTGGGAGGCCATGGCAGGAGGATCACTTGAGACCAGGAGTTTCAGATCAGCCTGGGCAACATAGCAAGTCCCCATGTATACAAAAAAAAAAAAAAAATGAGCCAGGTGCAGGGGTGCATGCCTGTAGTCCCAGCTACTCGGGAGGCTGAGGTAGGAGGATGACTTGAGACCAGGAGTTCCAGGCTGCAGTGAGCTCTGATTATACCACTGCACTACAGCCTGGATGACAGATTGAGACCTTGTCTCAATCTGTATGCTTGAGGAAATGGATTATGTTGTCTACTCTTGGTTCAGCCTTTGAAAAGAAAATTCGGCAGCTTTCTCTTAAATTTTTGGGTTTGCCATTTCTAGGGAATGATCCTACAGAAACACACATTTATAAGAGTATGTACAAAAGCTGTTCACTGCAGAATTATTAAGAAAAAAAATAGATATTCACCAATAGCAGTTTATTAACCTGATACACTCATAGCATGGAATGCTGTGAGCAATGAAAAAGAATAAGGTAATTTACATGTATAAACATGGAAAGAACTCCAAGACAATGTAAAAAACAACAAAAACATGTGCAGAATATATAGTCAATATGGTACCACTTAAGTAAAAACACACAAACTCCCAAACTCTGTTTCTAACCTTACATAAATATGTATGTAAATATATAGAAACCAATCTGAAATAACAAAGGCAAAATTGTTAAAGGTGGTTATTTTGGGAGAGAAATGGAATTAACAAGAGAGAGGAGGTTGATGTAGGAATAGGGGCTTGCATTTTAACATTTTTCTTAAAAATAAGCAAATATTATCTCATATATATACACACACACACACACACACATATATATATATTTTATATATATATATAAAATTTAGCAAAATGAGAAAGTCCTAGAAATATGCAGACATTTAAAAAACACTATTGGCAAAATAAAGGCTCAAACCAAAAGAGTGACAGACCAATTTTTGGTTCAAATAATGGTTCTCAACCCAGGTGCCATAAAGTGAAAACTATGAATTTTATAGCATATTAAAATTAAGACATATGGCAAATGACTGGGGGAAATTATCCTCAATACATATGACAGATAGCAGCTAATTTCCTTAGGAAGGGATGGTCACAAAACAGTGAGGGGGGACAAATGAACGACTGAAAAATGGGTGAACAGCCAGGCATGGTGATGTGCACCTGTGGTCCCAGCTACTCAAGAGGCCAATGCAGGAGGATTGCTTGAGCCCAGAAATTGGAGGCTTCAGTGACCTATGACTGTGCCACTGCGCTTCAGCCTGGGTGGCACAGAGACCTTGTCTCTAAAAAAAAAGTTTTTAATTAAAAATTTAGGCCAGGTGAGGTGGCTCATGCCTGTAATCCCAGCACTTTGGGAGGCCAAGGCAGGCAGATCACCTGAGGTCAGGAGTTCAAGGCCATCCTGACCAGCATGGAGAAATCCTACCTCTACTAAAAATACAAAATTAGCCGGGCGTGGTGGCGCATGCCTGTAATCCCAGCTACTCGGGAAGCTGAGGCAGGAGAATCACTTGACTCAGGAGGCAGAGGTTGCAGTGAGCCAAGATCACACCATTGCACTCCAGCCTGGGCAACAAGAGTGAAACTCTGTCTCAAAAAAAAAAAAAATTTAGAAATCAAAAAATGAGTGAAATATTTGAGAAGGCTATGAACAGAGAAATGACAAAAAGTTATCAACTATGATCACCTTTATTTTTAGCAATAAAATTACAACCGGCTGGGTACAGTGGCTCATGCCTGTAATCCTAGCACTTTGGGAGGTCAAGATGAGTGGATCACCTGAGGTCAGGAGTTCAAAATCAGCCTGGCCAACATGGTGAAACCCTGTCTCTACTAAAAATACAAAAATTAGGCAGGCATGGTGGCATGCACCTGTAATCCCAGCTACTCGGGAGACTGAGGCAGGAAAATTGCTTGAACCTGGGAGGCAGAGGTTGCAGTGAGCTGAGATCATGCCACTGCACTCCAGCCTGGGGAACAGAGTGCAACTCTGTCTCAAAACAAAAAAAGAAAGAGAGGAAAGAAAAAGAGAGAAAGGAAGGAAGGAAGGAAGGAAAGAAGGAAGGAAGGAAGGAAGAAAGAAAAAGAGAGAGAGAGAGAAAGAAAGAAAGAAAGAAAAGAAAGGGAGAGAAGGAGGGAGGGAGGGAGGAAGGAAGGAGAAAAGAAAGAAAGAAAGAAAGAAAGAAAGAAAGAAAGAAAGAAAGAAAGAAAGAAAGAAAGAAAGAAAGAAAGAAAGAAAGAAAGAAAGAGAAATTAAAACCAACATCCTTTTTACCTATCAAGTTGACAAAGATGATACATTTTTATTATAAGTCCAGTGATCCTCAATATGTGAGAAAATAGGCCTTTTTACATTATAGGCTGAGTGGAAAAAACAAAAACTTTTTCCTCTGCTCTCACACCACAGTAATCAACACAGAAGACTCTATGACCACACATGTGGGGATTTCTCTCCATCAAACAAGCACACAATCAATTCTTCGGTGGACACCACCTGGGTGTCCTCCAATTCAACTGGAACACTATCTACCTGGACATAGCATCAGGTCCCAGAGGCCCACAAGACTGGCCTCCACTTCCAACGACAATGGCAAGCCCCAGTTTGTTTTACCTGTGCTTCTGACAGACTAGCTATAAACCAGGTTTCCACCACCCCCTCTTTGAATTCCATTAATCTGCCTAGAGCAGCTCACAGCACTCAGGGAAACACTTACATTTACCAGTTTATTATGAAGGATATTGCAAAAAGTACAGATAAAGAGATGCATAGGGCCAGGTATGGGGGGAGCCAAGCACATCTTCCAGGAAGTTCTAACCAGAAGGTCTCTAAATCCAGTCCTTTTGGGGTTTTTATGGAGGCTTCATTACATAGGCATGATGGATTAAACCATAGGCTACTGGTGATCAACTCAACCTTCAGCTTCTCTGCCCTCCATGGAAATTGGGTTTGGAGCCGAAAATCTCACCCCTCTAATGTTGCCTTGCTCTTTCCTGTGAGCAGCCCCATCCTGGAGCTACCTAGGGGCTGCCAGCCACCAGTCAGCTCATTAGCACGTATCCAAAAAAAGACATCACTTTAAAGATTGCTAGGATTTAGGCCATGTTGCCCAGCCTGGTCTCAAACTTCTGGGCTCAAGAGATCCTCCCATCTCCAACTCTCAAAGTGCTGAAATTACAGGTGTGAGCCACCGTGCCCCGCCACGGGACTGCTTTTTCATAAATCATGGATATACTCCATGATTTTAATCGCATTAAGTCCAAGCATTTATATGACCACCCCTCCTTTGAAAGTTACAATAAAATATTCAAAGTAATGAATGATAAAAACATTGTTATCAGTACCGGAAAATACAAGAGTTACGAGCTTTGAGACATTTCTGCTGCATTGTAGAGATGCGCATGGTTCTCAGTCCCAAGGGAGCAGCACAAGGTGTAGTAATTACCAATCCCAGAGGATGACTCTAAATGCGTCTATCCATTGTATCTTGGTATAGCATTCACCAAGTGAACATAATGCAGACAAGCACTGGATGGAACGAGGCTTTACCTACATGCAGAGAGAGGAGACAGTGGAAGCGGAATATCAGCTTCAGTGGTGTCCGTCAGTCCCCCATGGTTAGCAGCCAACCCTAACACCACTCCAGGACAGACGGCAATTTGGCTGCTCATACCCCTCTCCTGCAGCAGCTCCAGAAGGACCTCGACTTCTGTCAGTACAGTGTGAAATACTGAACGCTCGGGGTACACCTGGGAGTCATTGATGCACACTCTGAAGCTAAATAAAGGAACAATGAGTCTGAAACAGGGCAAGTGTTACTTGGAGCGGAAGTATTCTGGGCTCCAGGTCCAGTCTTACGTGGCCCAGTGGGGTCAAAGATTGCACATATGAGACTGTTTATCCCAGGCAGTTCGACGAAGTTCTGAATGAGTCAAACTTGTTTTGCACCATTTAAGAGTAAAATATGCTCAAATTTAAGCTGACATATTATTTATACAAGTCATATAAAGGAAGAAATGATGCAGTTGAATGTTAGATTTGCTGGTTTAATGACAATTTCAGTGTTGTACAAAAGCCATGGATATCCCTCATAAATGCCTATTGATGTAATGTAAAATTAATCATCTACTAATCAGCAAAGAATATTACCAACATTGGCCAGACGCAGTGGCTCACACCTGTAATCCCAGCATTTTGGGAGGCCAAGGGAGGTGGATCACCTGAGGTCAGGAGTTTGTTGGCCAGCCTGGCCAACATGGTGAAACCCCATCTCTACTAAAAATGCAAAAAAATTAGCCAGGTGTGGTGGCGTGCGCCTATAGTCCCAGCTACTTGGGAGGCTGAGGCAGGAGAATCACTTGAACCTGGGAGGCGGAGGTTGCAGTGAGCCAAGATTGTGCCACTGAAGTGCAGCCTGGGCAACAGAGTGACACTCTGTCTTTAAAAAAAAAAAAAAAAAAAAAAAGGAATATTACCAACATCTGAACAAAATATTCATGATTCATCAGCCGGACTTGAAACATAAGTAAAGTTCTTAAAATAGCTAGTGGGTTCATTGAAGGAAATGAGAATATCCTTCAAATTTAGAATAGAGTGAGAGTCACCAAAATTTATTTCAGATGTAAATCATTTAGAAAAAGAGAAGATGAATTAAAGTCATAAGTTATCTCAGGAGGCTTGGAAAAAAGGAAGAATTGTAATGAAAGGAGAATGTAATATATGTATAAAACAAATGTCATTTTCTTCACAAAGCAACAAAGAATGAAACAGTGTCAGAAATCCTTCTCCCCTCACCCTCAGTGTCCCTAAAAGTCCTTGGAATGAGACATCAACTCTGGGAACGGAAAGCTGTTGACCCTTAATGAGGCCATCAGGCAAACGAAGGTAGAAAATATTTATGTTCTGATGTAAATATTTATGTAAAATCAGGTATTTGTCACACCTGAGCAGTGTCAGTCTCAGTCTGATTAATATAATTATTCAGAATCACCCTCCTCCAATCAATGCTCTCCCCACCTGGTCCTGATTTCTCCAGATGACTCCAGAGCAGAATAATATTTAAACAAAAGACATTCCAACTTTTTCTTAAAGATCTTTTGGCGAACACGCGTGGTTCTTAAGCTGCCATGCATCGGGGCAGGGGCAAGGCTTCTTACAACACAGATTTGCAGATCTCTGGGTTGAGGGTTACAAGGATGCTGCTGGTCTCAGAGTCACAACGTGAGAACCACAGAGCTAGACGGTTTTCAGGGTTAAGTGCTATTAATTCATCATATATTTGGCCAACAAAAGTTCTAAGTTTTTAGACTGTCCCAAATGTTTCACCTGAAAGCAAATCAGGAAAGCATCTTCCTATGCGGTAGAGCCTAGTAAAGCTGGGTGAGGCTTAGGGAAAAAGGCATAAAGCTCCGCCCTTTCCGCTGTCAGACCCCGCCCATGGATACTTAAGCCCACCCTGGCCTGATGGTGCTCAGATCCTTGCAGAGGACAGCAGTGGTTAGAGCCTGCTGCTGGTTCTGGGTGCACCTGGGAGCTTACCGCATCCTATGACCTGGGAGCGGATTCAGAGGACAGGACAGAACACTTGGGTAAGTGAATCTCTGTCTGTCTCATTTGTTTATTCCCACTTTCCTAAGGAGCACACACTTCTCACCACCCACACATACTCACTCACTCTACCCTTCATATTGGGGGTCAGAAAAGAAGTAAGGGACCCTGGGAGCTCCTGGTTTCTAATCATGTCTGCATCTAAGAATAGTGGGGTCTCACTTGGCTCCTTCTGTGAGCAGTCCCCCAGCCTGGTCTCAAGATCCATGCCAGCCTCACCCAGCTTCTCTCTCTCCCCTCCCAGAAACTCAGACCCAGGAGGGGGCTCCTGGGTCTACTAGGACCCTGGGGCTACTTTTCATCATCCCCTAAGGCTTCACTACACTCACTTCCTCCTTCACCAAAATCCCACAATATCCCATTTCCCTTTCCTAACCATGAGGGACAATCACAGAAGCCACTGGGCTCTGCCCTTCCCTGGGGCTTCTTCACAGCCACCACATGCATCAGTAATATACCACATGTTCTTACTGCCATGGCCCCACAGCTCACCCCCAGCCCTCAGGGACTCTCTTGTGTCTCCCAGCTACTCCCCAAACCACCGACGATTTCTGACACAGTCAGCCCGTCACACCCAAGAATTACCTAGAGACTCACAGACCTCACTGGGGTCCTCCCCTATGACTCCCACCCCTTCAGCTCCAGCCCTCAGGGACTCTCTCATGTCTCCCAGTTACTCTCTAATCATCCCCACATGTCTCCAACTGACTGTTGCCCCCCAACACTCAAGAATCACCTGCAGACGCAAATCTGAGTGCCCTCCTCCACGCTGTCTCTCAACTCTTCTCCTGCAGCCCTTTGGGACGCTCCAGTGTGTCCCAGCTCCTCTCTAGCCATCCCCAGACTTCTCCTGGGGGCAGCCCCTAACACCCAGGAGACCCCTAGAAACTCACAGGCCTTCCTGGAATCCTCCCCCATGTCTCCATCCCAGCCCTCAGGGACTCTCCGGTGTCTCCCAGCTCCTCTCCAACCATCCCCACATTTCAGCTGGAGTCAGCTCCCCACACCCAGGAATCACCTGGAAACCCACAGACCTCCCTGGGATCCTCCCCCATGTCTCCGCACCTTCACCCTTTGCTCTCAGGGATGCTCCTGTATCTCCCAACTCCTCTCCAACCACCCCCAGATTTCTGCAATAGTCAACCCTACACATCTAGGAAACACCCAGAAATTCAGAGACCTCACAGGGCTCCTCCCCAATCTCTTTCAACTCGTCACCCCCAGCCCTCAGAGACTCTCCCATGTCTCCCAGCTCCTCTCCAGCCATCCCCAGATTCCAAACGCCCCACATCCAGGAATCACCTAAAAACTCACAGACCTCCCTGAGATCCTCCCCTATCTCTCTCACCTCTTCACCCCCTTTCCTTAGGGACTCCTGTGTCTCTCAGCTCTGCTCCAACCATCTTCAGTTTTCTGCAGGAGCCAGCCCCAGGCACCGAGGAGACCCCTAGAAACTCACAGACCTCACCAGCATATTCTCCCACAACGTCCATCTACGCAGCAGTAGCCACCACATATTCCCCAGTGGCTCGCACCCATCTCCTTTCACACTCAGACACTCCCAGGGCCTCACAGCCACTCCCCATTGTTGTCCTTCAGCTCATAGTGCTGGCCAATCTACCAGCCAGCATGATCCGCTTACCTGTCCATTCCCCACATTCCTACTCAGGGTCCCACATCCAGCCACAGAAGAGCCCCTGCTGTGTTCCACATAGGCCTGTCCTTCTTTCTACTGTCACACACTTGCCAGCAGAAGAGGCCCCTCTAATGGCCGACATCACCACCTAGGCTATCATTACCCTTCAGCTGGGCATCGGGACCCTCCTGCCTCCCGATGTGGCTGCCAGCGCCATTGCCAGTGTGAACCCCAGTCTGTCTGCAGCCCTGCGGGCGACCCTCCTGTCTGGCAGTGACACTATTGGTGTGAACCTCCATTTTCAGATCTCTGATTTGTAAATATGACCATGTTCCCTTCTCTCTATTTCTTCCATTCACAGGACGTCTCATTCTCTCTGTTTCTGCCTCCATTGCAAACATTTACTCGTTTTTTTTCCCTTTTTCACTACATCTGTCCCAGTTTCAACATAGATGCCCTAGATAAGATTCACCCATTTAAGGTGATGGATTGAATGGCTTTTAGTATATTCATAATTGCGCACAGTTGATTTTAAATCACAGTTTTATAACACTTTATCCCCCCTCCCCCAAGGAAACCCTATAAACATTAGTCATTCCTCATACTGTCTCCAAGCCCCAACCCCAACCACAACCTCAGCCCTAGGTAACAGCTCCATAGAGAGCTCTCCCCTATCTCCATAGATTTGCCTATTCTGGGTATTTCCTATAAACAGATAACACAATATGTGAGCCTGTACAACTGTCTTTTTACTTAGCATAATGTTTTCAAGGTTCATCCACATTGTAGCATTACCCACGGTTTCATTCACTTCATGGCCAAGTGATACTCGACTGCATGAATATGCCCCTGGGGATGCTAATGAGTTGATGGGCATTAGGTTGTTTCTACTTTTTTGCTTCTGTGAATAATGCTGCTATGAACACTCCTGTACACTATTTGGTGTGGACATCTTTTCTCTTGGTGCATACCCAGGAGTGGAACTCTTGGGTCATATGAAGACTTATGTGACGTTTAACATGTTGAGGAACTGCCAGATTTTCCAGCATGGCTGTAGCATTTGACAGTCCCACCAGCAATGCAGGAATGTTCCAGCTTCTTTGCATCCTCATCAGCATTTGTCATTATCTGCTTTTTCATTCTGGCCATTCTGGTGAGTGTGAAGTGGCATCATTGTTGTTTTGACTTGACTTGAGGATACAGAGAATCATTTCATGTGTTTCTTGTCTATTTGTGTATCTTCTTTGGAGAAATATCTACTGCAATCCTTTGCCTATTTAAAAATTGGATTATTTTTCTTCTTTTTATTGAGTAGCAAGAATTCTCTTTGTAATCTAAATACAAGTTCCCTATCAGGTGTATGATTGCAAATATTTCTCCCATTTTGTAGTTGTCTTTTCATATTTGAAACACAACAGGTTTTGCTTTTTATAAAGTACAATTATTGTATTTTCGTTTGTCACTGGTGGTTTTGATGCCACATCTTAAAAACTTTCACCTGCAGTGATATTTTCTTCTAAGATTTTATCTTTGTTTGTTTTATTATTTTTTATTTTTTAAGATTATTTATTTATTTATTTATTTATTTATTTATTTATTTTTCTTTTGAGACAGAGTTTCACTCTGTTGCCCAGGCTGGAGTGCAATGGCACAATCTCAGCTCACTGAAGCCTCTGCCTCCCAGATTTAAGCAATTCTCCTGCCTCAGACTTCCGAGTAGATGAGATTACAGGCACGGGCCACCACGCCCGACTAATGTTGGTATTTTTTTTTAATAGAGACAGGGTTTCGCCATGTTGGCCAGGCCTGGTCTGGAACTCCTGACCTCAGGTAATCTGCCTGCCTCAGCCTCTCAAAGTGCTGGTATTACAGAAGTGAGCCACTGCGCCCGGCCAGATTTTCTCTTTCTAGCTCTTAAATTTACATCCATAGTCACCTTGGAGTTAATTTTTGTGTGTGGTCTGAGGAAGGTATCCAACATTATTCTTTTGTATGAGGGTATCCCATTGTGCAAGCACCATTTGATAAGAAGAGGATTCCTGGCTGGCAACGGTGGCTCATGCCTGTAATCCCAGCACTTTGGGAGGCCAAGGCGGGCAGATCACCTGAGAGGTCAGGAGTTTGAGACCAGCCTGGTCAACATGGTGAAACCCCATCTCTACTAAAAGTACCAAAATTAGCCGGGTGTGGTGGTGCCTGCCTGTAATCCCAGCTACTCAGGAGGCTGAGGCAGGAGAATCACTTGAACTCGGAGGCAGAGGTTGCAGTGAGCTGCGATCATACCACTGCACTCCATCCTGGGCAACAGAGTGAGATTGCATCTCAAAAAAAATAATAATAATAGGATTCCTACCCACAGTGAGTTTTCTCAGTACAGTCTGAAAATCAGTGGACTGTAAATGTAATGGCTTACTTCTGGGCTCTGTTTATTCCCCTCATCTATATCTCTATGTCTGTATCCCAGTACCATATGGTCATGATTATTGTATCTTGCAGGATGCTTTAACATAGGGAAGAGTCTTATAATTCTGTTTATTTCTTTGAAGATTGTTTTAGTTATTCTGGGTCCTTGATATTTCCTGTATGAATTTTACAATCAGCTTACCAATTTCTGTGAACTTGCCAACTAGGCTTTTGATGGGAAGTATGTGGAACCGACACAGGAATTTTCTCAGTTACTTTGTCAGTCGGGACCTCTAGCCAGCAATGCCCCTGCAACCCTGGGCCTTGCTCGGCCCTGGGACTGCCACTGGTGGTGCCCCAGCTCACCTGTGTTACATCTTGGTGGTTCCCGAGTTCTTGTCCTATGTCCAAGAAGAATGAGGATACACTGACAGTTGAAGGGTAAGGATAGGCAGAGAATTTTATTGAGCAATGGAATAGCTCTCAGCGGAGAGGGGGTGCAGAAGGATGGGGAAGGGGGTCCCCCACCTCCGCAGTCGGGTGGTTTTTTTCTCTCAGCGTGGCTGGGCCCTTTTTATGAATTCAGAATGGGGAGTGTTTGCTGATTGGCTTGTGAGTATGCAAAAAAGGTTAAAGCAAAGACACCACTCAAAGGTGGACATGACAGTGTAGAAAATCAATTAGGAAAGATTAGGTATATGTAAAACAGGTGAAGGGTGGGGATCAATCAGAGGAGAAAGCGTGCCAAATGGGAAGACAAGTTCTCAATCCAGTCCGAAGATTTAACTTGTAGCTTGGCTTTCAGGCTTTAAACTGCCTTCAGCTTGTAGGTGGGGTTTCACCGGGGACTCGCCCCTATCTGCCTGGGCATTTGGCTGCCTCCTGTCACTATCAGAATGTGTAGAACACTTTGGGAATTATTACCATCCCAGCAATATGAAGTCTTTCCATCCATGAACGTTTTTTGTCTTTCCATTTATTTATGCCATCTATAATTTCAATAATATTTTATAGTTTTCAGGGTATATGTTTTGTATTTTTTGGTCAGGCTTATTTCAAGTATTTTTTTTTTTTTTTTTTTTTTTTTGAGATGGAGTCTCACTCTGTCGCCCAGGCTGGAGTGCAGTGACCGGATCTCAGCTCACTGCAAGCTCCGCCTCCCGGGTTTACGCCATTCTCCTGCCTCAGCCTCCTGAGTAGCTGGGACTACAGGCGCCCGCCACCTCACCCGGCTAGGTTTTTTTTTGTATTTTTTAGTAGAGACGGGGTTTCACCGTGTTAGCCAGGATGGTCTCGATCTCCTGACCTCGTGATCCGCCCGTCTCGGCCTCCCAAAGTGCTGGGATTACAGGCTTGAGCCACCGCGCCCAGCCTATTTCAAGTATTTTTATTCTTTTTGATGTTATTGTAAATGGAATTGTTAAATTTCATTTTCAGATTATTCATTGTTATTGTGTGGAAATTTAATTGATATTTGTATATTGATCTTGTATCCTGAAACCTTGCTGGACGCATTTCTTAGTTCTAATAGTTGTTTTAATGGTTTCCTTAAGATATTCTACATGTTGGATAATGTCTGCAAGGAATAGAGATTGTTTTTCTTCTTCCTTTCTTATCTAGATGCCTTTTATTGCCTAATTTCCCTGGCTAGAAACTCTGGTACAATCTTGAATAGAAGTGGCAAAAGTGGACATCTTTGTCTTTCTTATTCATGATGTGAAGCGGAAGGCATTCAGTATTTTGCCATTAAACATTGGTTTTTTATGGGTTTTCTTTTGTGTGTGTGTAGCTGTTCTTTATCAGGTTAAGGAAGCTCCCCTCTGTTTACAGTTTTTTAAGTATTTGTGTTATGAAGTGTGTTGTATTTTTTCAAATGCACTTTTTGTGTCGATTGAGATTGTCATGTGGTTTCTGTTTTTATTGATATTGATAATTGATATGTATGTTTCACATTTAGTTCTCCAAGAACTCTCCTTCAGGACTCATCTTTCTAGTCATGATGAAAATATCTTTGTGTTTTTGCTCTGTCTGGAGATATTTCTTCTATTTGACATTCAAGTCCACACTATAGTTGAAATATGCCAAAATTTCCCTTTTTATCTCCTATTTCAAATGTTTAAATTTGTGAAACTGATTACGTTTCTCCTTTTAGTACCACCAAGCGTCTTCCCCTTCCTCCCTTCCTTACTCCTCCCCCTTTCCTTCCTTTACTTTCTTCCCTCCTTCTCTTTCTTCCTTCCTGTATGTTTCCATGTCAAATCCTTGAGAGTTCTCAGTACAATTTCACTGTTGTTATGTATCAGTGTCTTTCTTCCATGGTTCCCCATCAATTGTAAACATCTACTGGTTTCTCTCAAGTCACTTAGTATCCTTTCATTAGTTACACCTTTTTTGCCTTATACAGCTACTCCTGGATTTTCAATGGTGTTATGTACTGATCAACCCATCATAACTCAAAAATGCATTTAATATCCCAATGAACCAATTGTAAAGTTGGGGGAAAAAGATAATGGAACAGCAATTAGACAAGAAAAAGAAATCAAAAGTATTCAGATTGGAAAAGGAGAAAAACTATTTGCAAATGATAGGATCTTATATATAGAAAAGCCTAAATAGTTTATGCAGAAAAGCTATTAGAGTTAATAAACTATTTCAGCAAAATTGCAGGATACCAGACCAATACACAAAAACCAGTTGTAGCAATCATCCAAAACTCAAATTAGGAAAACAGTTCCATGTATAATAGCATCAAAAAGAGTAACATATGTAGGGATAAACTAAAATGGAAGTGCAAACTTATATGCTGAAAACCACAAAATATTGTTTAAAAAAACTAAAGAAGATATAAGTAAATGAAAAGATATCTCATGTTCATGTGTTGGAAGATGTAATATTAAGATGGCAATACTCCCCAAAGCGATCTACAGCTTCATTGCAATCTCTACCAAAACTTCAACAGCCTTTTTTTTTTTTTTTTTTTTTTTGGCATAAATACAAAAATGCAAGGAACCCGGAATAGCCAAAACAGTCTTGAAAAATAAAACTGGGCCTGAACAGAACAAAAAGAGGAGGATGGGAAAACTTGTCCCTTCTGCCTGATGTTTCAGCTGGGACATCAGTCTTCACCTGCCCTTAGACTAAGACTTACACCATCAGCTCTCCCAGTTCTCGGGTCTTTGAACTCAGACTTTCCTGCATCTCCAGCTTACGGACAGCACATGGTGATATTTCTCCACCTCCATAATCACGTGAGCCAGGTCCTCATAATAAATTTCTATCAATTGATCTATTGGTTCTGTTTCTCTGGAGAACCCTCTATAGTGACCTTGGACTAGGCAACAGTTTCTTAGATAAAATCCCAAAAGTACAAGTCACCAAAAAATATATATAGAGAGAGAAAAATTGGGCTGCATCAGAATTAAAAACTTTTTTTGCATCAGAGGATAATATTAAGAAAGTAAAGAGACAATCCAAAGAATGGGAAAAATATTCAAAAGCTATATATTTGATAAGATCTAGTATCCAGAATACATATATAAAAACTCTTACAAGTCAACAAAAAATGGGCCAGGCACGGTGGCTCATGCCTGTAATCCCAGCACTTTGAGAGGCCATGGTGGGTGGATCACCTGAGGTCAGGAGTTCGAGACCAGACTGGACAATATGGCAAAACCCTGTCTCTACTAAAAATACAAAAATTAGCCAGGCGTGGTGGCACACGCCTGTAGCCCCAGCTACTCAGGAGGCTAAGGCAGGATAACTGCTTGAACTCAGAAGGTGGAGTTTGCAGGGAGCCAAGATCGTGCCACTGAACTCCAGCCTGGGCAGTAGAGCAATACTCCATCTCAATTTAAAAAAAAAAAATGACAAATAACCTAAATTTCAAAATGAGCAAAACAGCCGGGCACAGTGGCTCACGCCTGTAATCCCAACACTTTGGGAGGCTGAGGCAGGTGGATCAGTTGAGGTCAGGAGTTTGACACCAGCCTGGCCAACATGGTGAAACCCTGTCTCTACTAAAAATACAAAAATTAGCTGGGCGTGGTAGCACGTGCCTGGAATCCCAGCTACTTGGGAGGCTGAGGCAGGAAAATCACTCAAACCCAGGAGGCGGAGGTTGCAGCGAGCCGGCCGAGATCGTACCACTGCACTCCAGTTTGGATGACAGAGCCAGACTCCGTCTAAAAAAAAAAAAAAAAAAAAAAAGGCCAGGTGCACGGTGGCTTACACCTGTAATCCCAGCACTTTGGGAGGCCGAGGCGGGCAGATCACCTGAGGTCAGGAGTTCAAGACCAGCCTGACCAACATGGAGAAACCTCGTCTCTACTAAAAATACAAAATTAGCCAAGTGTGGTGGCACATGCCTGTAATCCCAGCTACTTGGAGGCTGAGGCAGGAGAATCGCTTGAACCCAGGAGGCAGAGGTTGTGGTGAGCTGAGATTGTGCCATTGCACTCCAGCCTGGGCGACAAGAGAGAAACTCCATCTCAAAAAATAAAATAAGATAAAATAAAAAGGCCAAGTGTGGTGGCTCACGCCCATAATCCCAGCACTTTGGGAGGCCAAGGCAGGTGGATCACTTGAGGTCAGGAGTTTGAGACCAGCCTGGCTAACATGGTGAAACCCTGTCTCTACTAAAATACAAAAATTAGCTAGGTGTGGTGGTGCATGCCTGTAACCCCAGCTACTTGGGAGGCTGAGGCAGGAGAATCGCTTGAACCCAGAAGGCAGAAGTTGCAATAAATCGAGATCATGCCACTGCACTCCAGCCTGGGCGACAGAGCAAGACTCTGTCTCAAAAAAAAAAAAAAAAAAAATCAAATGAGCAAAGGAGTTGGACAGGATTTCTCCAAAGTTATACAAATAACCAATAAGCAAAAGAAAAGATGTTCAGCAGCACTAGTAATTTTAAAAAACACTGTGAAACTCCGTCTCTACTAAAAATACAAAAAAATTAGTGGTGGCGGGCGCCTGTAGTCCCAGCTACTCAGGAGGCTGAGGCAGGAGAATGGCGCAAACCCAGGAGGTGGAGCTTGCAGTGAGCCGAGATCGCGCCACTGCACTCCAGCCCAGGTGACAGAGCGAGACTCCATCTCAAAAAAAACTAAAAATAAATACACAATGAAATACCACTTCACACCCACCAGGAAGGCTAGAATTTAAAAGACGAGCAATAACAAATGTTGGTGATGACAGGGAGAAATTGAAACTCTCATCCACTGCCGGTTAGGATGTAAAATGGTACAGCCACCTTGGAAAACATGCTTTAACAGTTCCTCAAATGGTGAAACAGCTTCTGTATGACTCAGCAATTCCACCCCTACCCAACAGAAATGAAAACGTCCACACAAAAACTTGTACACAAATGTTTATAGCAATATTATTTAAAATAGCCAAAAGGTGCAAACAGCCCAAATGTCCATCATTCTGGAATGTTCTGGAATTAGTGGTAATGGTTACACAATCTTGTGGCTATAACAAAAAACACTGAATTGTACAATTTAAAATGGCGCATTTTATAGTATGTAGTTTATATTTCAGATAAAAAATAAATAGAAATGAAAAACCCATGGAAACAGAGGCATGACAGAACCTCACCTCCCAGCCATTCCTGTCCTCCGAGCTCAGCACCACCAAGGTTAGAACTGAGTGGGCCTCATGGAATGGCAGGGCCACATTCCAGCACTGGCCAACATGACTTCAAGTCCAGTGACCACCCTGGGCACACAAGTCATTCATGCTTACAAGAGTAAAGAGCCCACTGGGGCCGGGTGCGGTGGCTCACACCTGTAATCCCAACACTTTGGGAGGCTGAGGCGGGTGGATCACCTGAGGTCAGGAGTTCAAGACCAGCCTGACCAACATAGCCAGGCATGGTGATGCATGCCTATAATAGCCCAGCTACTCAGGAGGCTGAGGCAGGAGAATTGCTTGAACCCAGGAGGCGGAGGTTGCGGTGAGCCAAGATTGCACCATTGCACTCCAGCCTGGGCAACAAGAGCCAAACTTTGTCTCAGAAAAAAAAAAAAAAAGAAAAGAAAAAAAGAAAAAAAAAAGCCCACTGGGCAGTGTTTCATATGAAGTTAACTCAAAGGTGGACTGGCTTCCTCTACATGCTCTACCTCCGCATGTCCAGGGTGCATCTGACACATCCAAAGGGGACCTGTCTACCCCCTACTTGGTTACCTCGGAGACTGAAAGGTCTATATTTCTGGTGGGCTGCACCAACCAGCAGGGCATGTGCCAATACATGGGCTCCAGTAAGCACTTGATAAAGACTGACTGAAGCATGAATAAATTACACCATGAACAACACTTCCAGATTCCATCTGCAGCTTGCATTAGGACAGAAAAGCAAGGCAAACAATCATAAACCTACTCATAGCTCACATGATCATGGAAAAGGCAGGCATGGAGCTGGGCTTCAGAAATCACAGGAGCCAGCCCTGAATCACAGCACCTTCCCCTCTCTCCAACCTCACATCTGTCTCTGTGGGCCAGCTTGTCCTCTCAGACTGCTTTCACCCTCACATGGGGAATTATGGCCCCCAGCATCCCCTCTCTCCCATATCATACACATCTGCCCTCAGGGGGCACTAATCAACGTCCACCTCTCAGATGAAAGCAAAGAGGCCAGCAATGGGTATCTCCCACACTGCTTTGCAAACTGTTTTTCAAATTATACAGAACTCATGAAAATTTCATTCCAGGCTACAACATAAATATTTAGAACCTGAGCTGACAAAAAATGTTCTGAGTCATCGTGGGGGATTATTTGTACCTTTACTGTTTGCCTAGAGAAAACGATTCCAAAAAGCAGTACATCTGTTGACAAAAAGAGGCATACTTCTCAGTGATGAAAATATTTTCAACACAAAGGCTGCTCGTGATGAAACTATTCCATCTTTGGTTCTGGCAGGATCCACCTATAACATAGCTGATCCTTGACAAGTAGCTGACTTCTTCCTGGCCCAGGGAACACATCTTGAAACTCAGTGGTAACCAAATAGTTAGAGCCACCATTCAATGAGAAATATTCTCAAAAGAAATTATTTCGGCCGGGCGTGGTGGCTCACGCCTGTAAGCACTTTGGGAGGCTGAGGTGGGAGGATCACCTGAGGTCAGGAGTTTGTGACCAGTCTGACCAACGTGGAGAAACCCAGTCCCTACTAAAAATAGAAAATTAGCCAGGAGTGGCTGGGCGTGGTGTGGGCTTTTGTGTGTTCATATACACACAAAAGCTCTGAAGTTTGAAGTAGTTGAAACTCAGCTTGAGAATATGTTTCTTTACATCTTAAAGGAAAAAAAAAATGATTTCTATGGTAGAGATCTTGGAAAGCTCCCTACCTAGCCCCAGGGTAGATCGCTAGGAGGTAGATATGCAGGGGCAGAGCCCAGCAGGGATTCAGCCTGGGTTTGAGTGAGCTGACTCAGGTTTCTCTAATGCTGGTGGGAGGGATGGCATTTGAACTCGGACAGTCTAAAAGGCTTCCCCCGATCCCTCACAAGCCAGGCCAGAGGATGAGCCCTGGTGTGATGCCATAATTCTTACTCATGTCTAAAAGAAAGTATGCATTTTATCACTGTGGCCTTTTAAATCAAGAATACAGTGCTTTATGTGTGGTAGACATCCGGGTATCTGTCGCTGAGTTCTGGGGTGTGGTTTCCATGGGCAGAAGGATATTCCTAGTAAAACTGTGGCCAGTGTAGTTTTGTTGTTTCCATTATCTTCTCCCAGCCCATGGTTGGGAAAGAATCATGAGTTTTTTAAAACACTGATGTCCTTGTGTTAAACTATGCTTCAACCCTCCTCCACTAGCACAAGTCTTCAATAAAATTGGCCAAACCCAAAAAGCTGATATCACTTACAGGATATGAGCTTTCATTAGTGGATTAAGGGATCAGAGTCCTGTCCAATTGGGTGGGGAGGGAAAGGTGTGAGTAGCAATCACAGGAGGCAAGATTCAGAACAGAGATCCAAGGTTTCAACAGATGCAGGATCCTGGAAACAACGATGACCCTGTGAGTGGTCACTGCTCCATGATTTAAAGGATAATTAGGGGAAGTGTGCCATTCACAGTACACAGGCTACAGGCTCAGCTGCTCTGTTCAATATTAAAACATGGGAGAACCCAAATAGACTGCAGAACTAAGAGCTATTCCAGGAGTTTACACTTGGCTTACAGGATTTTCTTCTTGTTGTTGTTAATTCTTTAAAATAAGTAGCTGGTGAAGGTAGGGGGAGGGAGAGTATAGGGATAGATTTGCTCATGGATACAAAATTACAGCTAGATAGGAGGCATGAGTTCCAGTGCTCTATATGACTATAGGATGACTATATAATAACAATGATATATCATATAGGCCAGGCACAGTGTCTCATGCCTATAATCCCAGCCCTTTGGGAGGCCAAGGCAGATGGATTACCTGAAGTCAGGAGTTCGAGACCAGCCTGGCCAACATGGTGAAACCCTGTCTCTACTAAAAATACAAAAATTAGCTGGGCGTGGTGGCAGGCGCCTGTAATCCCAGCTACTCCGGAGGCTGAGGCAGGAGAATCGCTTGAACCCAAGAGGCAGAGGTTGCAGTGAGCCGAGATCGTGCCGTTGCACTCCAGCCTGGGGGACAAGAGCAAGACGTTGTCTAAAAAAAAAAAAGAAAAAAAACAGAAAGAAAGAAAGAGAGAAAGAGAGGAAGGAGAGGAAAGAGAGGAAAGGAAGGAAAGGAAATTAGCCAGGCGTGATGGCGCATGCCTGTAATCCCAAACTACTTGGGAGGCTGAGGTGGGAAAACTGCTTGAACCCAGGAGGCGGAGGTTGCAGTGAGCCAAGATCACGCCATTGCACTCCAGCCTGGGCAACAAGAGTGAAATTCTGTCTCAGAATAAAAAAAGAAAAGAAAAGAAAAGAAATTATCTCAAAATTAGAGAAAAGTCATATTCTACCAAAAGTGCTACCAGAGGCCGTAGGTAAATAACAACATAATCTCAGAAGAATGTTTGTAGTGCTTAGAACACATTACAAGGCTTTCTACCTCACAAATTGACAAATATCTACTATCTATTTGTATCTATCTGTCACGTATCTATTGGCCCTGGTCATTTAAAAATTTTTCAGGAGTATATACTGAGTTAAAGCCCCCCCACAGTTCTGCCGTGCTGAGACCTGAGCAAGGGGCTGCGCTCTTCCACTGTACACTGGCGTTTCTACCTCACCCTACAGCTTATTTCTGCCCGCCCTGACCCTCACACCCAGGTGCTCTGCCGGCAGCAGGCAGGGTGGCTAGTGCTGGCGAGCATGGCACACACACCACGACAAACACTTTGTGACTTCCATCTCATTATTTGCCTTAATCAATACAGCTTGAGGGAGAGACAAATAAGCATGACCTGCAATTTTTTAGTTGAAAAGGTAACATTTAAACTTGGCCTTAACAGATGGAAGGACACTTTTGGGATATAAAACCTACCTACTATGTTTTTCCCTGAAATAAATTTCATTCGTTCTGCAACAGGAAGCAGTCATGTGCCTGGAACAGGGATGAGGAGGAGAAGCTTCCCAGGCCTGGGGAAAGGGCAAGCGTGCCTGGAGATGAAGGTTTGAATCTGTGAGGTGGCACCAGGAAATGCCCACCAGGTGAAGGGCCCTGCAAATACAGCCCAGAAGACTCAGTGCTGCAGGTGCGCACCCACAGGTCATCTACAAAGTGCCCAAGCTCAGCAAGGGGATGTGCCAGAGACATCATAAAGATTATTGCACACACCGCCCAGATGGGAACATTTAAAAGGAAACTGATTTTCGTGATGTGGCAATGTTAAAATTTAAATATTTGCGGTGAAATTGCCCTCTATGCCCATCCCTGCACACACACAAATATACCAAATACACAGGCTCTGAGAGTCATAAGGTCTCAAGTCAAAAGTATGGGGCCAGAGAGGAAGTTCCAGCAGAGGGCCATGAAAAGTGAGTGGGCAGGGAGTTAGGGAGACAAAACCAAAACAGCCAAGGACACCATGGTGAGACCGTGCTTGCTCCTCTGTAAAGAGAATTTAAGTATATGCACCCCAAACATGGTCTGCATTTCCTACTCCACGGATGCCCGCCAGACACACATCCATTAAGCCTCCTCCCAAACCACTGTTTATTAAGCCCTTTGCTCCTCAAAGTGTGGTTTACCAACCAGTGGCCATCATGAGAAGCCTGTAAGAAACAGAACCTCAGGTCCCACCATAGACCTACTGAATTAGAATCTGCACTTTAACAAACCCTCAAGAATGCCATTAAAATCTGAGAAGCACTGGTCTATACCAAAATGATGTCCTTTCGAAAGACAGACTGTACACTACATGTGAATAAAACTATACTTCTGTGTGTCTCCCATAGGACCAGCAAGGTTCCATACACCGTAAAGCATTCTATGCTCTTAGAATACACAGTGTAGGCCAGGCACAGTGGCTCATGCCTTATACCCAGCACTTTGGGAGGCCAAGAAAGGAGGATCACTTGAGCTTGGGAGTTCAAGACCAAACTGGGCAACATGGCAAGACTCCATCTCCACAAAACCCGCAAAACTTAGCTGGGTACAGTGGCTCATGCCAGTAATCCCAGCACTTTGGGAGGCCAAGAAAGGCAGATCACTTGAGTTCAGGAGTTCAAGACCAACCTAAGCAGCATGGCAAGACCCCATCTCTACAAGAAATGCAAAAATTATCCGGGCACAGTGGCTCATGCCTGTAATCCCAGCACTTTAGGAGGCCAAGGCAGGTGATTATTTGAGCTCAGGAGTTGGACACCAGCCTGGGCGATATGCTGAAACCCTGTCTCTACAAAAAATGCAAAAGTTAGCTGATCGTGGTGGCCTGTGCCTGTAGTCATAGCTATTCAGGAAGCTGAGGTGGGAGGATCACTTGAGCCCAGGTGGCAGAGATTGCAGTGAGTTGAGATACCGCCACTGCACTCCAGCCTGAGTGACACAGTGAGATCCTGTCTCAAAACACACATACACACCACACACATAGATTAAATGACTGAGAAATTAAGTTAGCACCAAAGGTGTCTAAGAAATTGACTACTCCAGTTTCCATTTTGTCAAGACTAAACTATTCGCGAGAATGTGTGGGCTGTCCAGAGTCTAAGAGGTAAAGCTCAGTATCACTGATCATTAGAGAAATGCAAGTCAAAACCACAATGAGATACCATTTCACACCAATCAGAATGGCTATTATTACAAAGCCAAAAAAACAACAGATGCTGGCGAGGTTGTGGAGAAAGGGGAACACTTATACACTGTTGCTGCGAGTGTGAATTAGTTCAACCATTGTAAAAAGTAGTATGATTCCTCAAAGAGGTAAAAGCAAAACTGCCATTTGACCCAGCAATCCCATTACTGGGTATATACCCAGAGGAATATAAATCATTCTACCTTAAAGACACATGCATGCAAATGTTCACTGCAACACTGTTCACAACAGCAGACATGGAATCAACCTATACGCCCACCAATGACAGACTGGATAAAAGAAAATGTGGTACATATATACCGTAGAATACTATGCAGCCATCAAAAAAGATGAGATCATGTCTTTTGCAGGAACATAAATGGAGCTGGAGGCTATCATTCTTAGCAAACTAACAGGAATAGAATACCAAATACAACATATTCTCACTTATAAACTGGGGCTAAATAAGAACTTGTGAACACAAAGAAGGAAACAACAGACACTGGGGTCTAGAGGTGGGATGGTGGGAGGAGGGAGAGGAGCAGAAAAGATAACAATTGGATGCCAGGCTTAATACCTTGGTGATGAAATAGTATGTACAACAAAACTCTATGACACGTTTACTTACGTAACAAACCATCACATGTGCCCCCAAACCTAAAAGTGTAAAAAACTTTTTTTTTTTTTTTTTTTTTGAGACAGGGTCTCACTTTGTCACCCAGTCTGGAGTCCAGTTGTGCGATCACAGCTCACTGCAGCCTTGCTAACCTCCTGGGCTCAAGTGATCCTCCTACCCCAGCTTCCCAAGTAGCTGGGATATGCCCAGCTATTTTGTATTTTGTGTAAAGACAGGGTTTCACCATGTTGCCCAGGCTGGTCTCAAACTCCTGGGCTCAAGTGATCCACCCACCTCGGCCTCTCAAAGTGCTGGGATTGTACAGGCGTGAGCCACTGCGCCCAACCAACAATATAACTTTTTTTTTTTTTTTTTTTTTTTTTGAGATGGAGTCTTGCTCTGTCGCCCAGGCTGGAGTGCAGTAGCACCTGGCCTGCCAGGTTCAAGCGATTCTCCTGTCTCAGCCTCCCAAGTAGCGGGGATTACAGGCACACGCCGCCATGCCCGACTAGTTTTTTGTATTTCAGTAAAGATGGGGTTTCACCATGTTGCCTAGACTGGTCTCAAACTCCTGAGCTCAAGCAATTCACCTGCCTCGGCCTCCCAAAGTGCTAGGATTACAGGCGTGAGCCACCGCGCAGGGTTTAACTTTTTTTTTTTTCCTGAGACAGAGTCTCACTCTGTTGCTGGGGCTGGAGCGCAGTGGCGCAATCTCGGCTCACTGCAAGCTCCGCCTCCTGGGTTCACGCCATTCTCCTCCCTCAGCCTCCCGAATAGCTGGGACTACAGGCGCCCGCCACGACGCCCGGCTAATTTTTTGTTGTTGTTGTTATGTTTTTTTTTAGTAGAGACGGGGTTTCACCGTGTTAGCCAGGATGGTCTCGATCTCCTGACCTCGTGATCTGCCCACGTCAGCCTCCCACAGTGCTGAGATTACAGGTGTGAGCCACCGCACCCGGCCTCGGCTAATCTCTTTAACAGTTACCAAACACCAGGATAAGGAGTAAACTCGTTATATGTAGGTGTAGTTTATATTCTCCTTAAAAGACAAGCTATTAATAACACTTGTTGTAGCGCTTTTCAACAACCTCAGAAATCTAGTCCTGGCTGGGCATTGTGGTTCACACCTGCAGTCCCAGCTCTTTGGGAGACCGAGAAGGGAGGTTGACTTGAGCCCAGCAGTTCCAGACCAGCTTGGGCAAGAAGACAAACCCCGTCTCTATTAAAAATACACAAAATTAGCTGGGCGTGGTGGGGCACACCTGTAGTCTCAGCTACTCAGGAGACACGATAATCGCTTGAACCCAGGAGGCAGAGGCTACAGTGAGCTGAGATGGTGCCACTGCACTCTAGTCTGGGTGACACAGCAAGACTCCATCTTAAATAAATAAATAAAGAGCCTATCTCTTAAGTTCCACCACATTGTACATGTGAGAAAAGAGGCTATGTATCTTCAGCATCTAACAGTGCCTGCCCAAAGGCAAGAATAAGACAAAAGCCCTAGTCTCAAGATTTGCTGGAAGCACCACCCACTGATGCTTATTAAAAGTAGAAATCGACTTTCTTTCACAATTCATATTACTTCACTATGATTATATTCACAAGTGACTAGTGGAAAAAGGTAAGCTTAAAATGTAATCTCCCTTTCCTAATTAATCAAGTTACTTTACATAGGTTGCATATATGAAGAATTGAGTTTTCTATTATAATGTAGTTAAACCATGGACTTTTCAACCCAAGCTTTGTGAACCTGGCTTTCCATTACCAGTAAGTTACCTCTTTCCAACGGACCTCATCTTAATGGCCTGCTGCTGGTACCAAAGCAATTGTGCCCAACCTGGGATGCATCCACCAGGGCCCCTGCGGCAAGACGTGTGGGGGCATCCTCTCAGCAGTGTGGGGGCATCAAGAAGCCTATCACAAACATCCAAAAGCCTATCTGTTCACCTTTGACCATGGGCAGAAATTAACTGAATTCAGAATGCACAAATGCCTTAATGGCGTCCCATATGACCTCTTTCAAAAAACCAACCCATTCTTTACATAGAAGTACAGGCTTGATGCAAATGTATATTTTATTTTATTATTATTTTTTGAGATGGAGTCTCATTCTGTCACCAAGCTGGAGTACAGTGGCATGATCTCAGCTCACTGCAATATCAGCCTCCCGAGTAGCTGGGACTACAGGCATACGTCACCACGCCCAGCTAAATTTTGTATTTTTAGCAGAGATGGAGTTTCACCATGTTGGCCAGAATGGTCTCAATCTCTGTACCTCATGATCTGCCTGTCTCGGCCTCCCAAAGTGCTGGGATTACAGACATCAGCCACCGTGCCCGGCCACAAATGCAAATTTTAACATAGACTAAGCGTTCTTAGATTAATAACATTAAGAAATATTACCATTTATTGATCACTCTGCATCAGACTGTGATTAAACCTATTCATGTTATTTCATTACACGACAACTCAGAGGCAAGCACAGCCTTTAGAGAATAAACTAAAGGTTACAGGGCTAACTGCCTACAGTCACAGGGCAGAGGGCAAAATAGGTGTTTTCCCTAGGATTTGCAGTAGATTCCTCTGGACTGCTTTTCATTTATCCATATTACTATCCAGTACCAATTAGAACATTGTGATAATTGCTTCATTTATCCATATTACTATATAGTTAAGCTGAGAACATTATGCTAATGGCTTCATTTTGCATATTACTATCCAGTTCAGTTTAGAATATCATGCCAATGGCTTCACTTATCCATATTACTATCCAGTTCAGCTTAGAATATGATGCTAATGGGTAGTTAGACTCTACCAGATAGGAGGTGCCAGATGAGGGACCAGCAGACTTGATCATCATCTCTGTTACGAAGAGTTGACAATAATGTACATATATTTACCTATGAACTCAATATTATCATCTACATACAAGTACCAAGTAGCCTTTTATAAGGACTTCATATAGGGAGGGTTTAATAACAAGCATGCCAACGTGTTCGATAAACAGAACTCAATAAAATTTTCATTTCATAAAAAACTACCTAGTTTTTAGCAATAAAGCTTTTTTTTTTTTTTTTTTGAGATGGAGTCTTGCTCTGCTGCCCAAGCTGGAATGCTGTGGCATGATCTCAGCTCACTGCAACCTCCGCCTCCCAGGTTCAAGTGATTCTCATGCCTCAGCCTCCCAAGTAGCTGGGACCGCAGGCACACACCTCCATGCTCGGTTAATTTTTTTATTTTTAGTAGAGACAGGATTTTACCATGTTGGCCAGGCTGGTTTCGAACTCCTGACTTCAGGTGATCTGGCTGCCTCAGCCTCCCAAAGTGCTGGGATTACAGGCGTAAGCCACTCCGCCGGGCCCACTTTATAATTTTAAAAGATCTTGCAGTTTTGTTACAGGTCTAAAGAAGAAGAAAAAAAAAATCTAAGAGCCTAAGTTCAAACAATGTATGCATTAAACAATAGTTTAATAAAAATAATTCAAGACAACACTAAGTCCACAAGAATTTTCCTTCTCAAAGGGATCCATATGTTACTAAAATTTAAAAACCGATGCAATTAATTTACTCTTCTTGTGAACTCAATTATTTTCACTTGAGTATTAGGATAACTGAAAATGTGCCCATCATACCCACTTTGAATTTGTCTGAATAATCATTGCAATTATCCAGATTTTTTTACATTATAGCAACAAAAAGATAATTTATAATAATGGATGGAATCAGAACATTTGAGCACCATTACTTAAGTGGCTAATGTGGCTTGATAAGGAATGAAACAATATCTTTATCTTTATCAATTATCAACTGTGGAAAAAATCTGTTCAAGTTAAAGGCTGATAAGCCTCAAAGGCTATCAAATGTAATAAAGCATTTGCAAGTATCAAGTATCATGTTTATTAATTATAAATGAATGAAAGTCTTTAAATGAAAAAACAGGATATTCAGTATTAAAACTAATTTTACTACATTTTAATATGAGGATGTCCTGTTAAAATCTCATTTCATGATAATGTGAATTTTTGATATTACCTTGTAATCTATTATTAAAAGGGGGGAAAAAAACTGAGCTGGGCAAGGTAACTCATGCCTGCAATCCCAGCACTTTGGGAGCATGGCTCGAGGCCAGGAGTTTGACACCAGCCTGGACAACATAGCGAGACCGCCGCTACAAAAAAATTTTTAAAAATTAGCCGAGTGTGGTGGTGTGTGCCTGTGGTTTAGCTGCTCGGGAGGCTGAGGCAGGCAGGAGGACTGCTTGTTTAAAAAACAAAACCAAAAAAAAAAAAGCCTCCTTGTAATCTTTGAACAGTGTTTTTCTTTCATTACTCAACTACTGTACTGAACAAGCAATGCAAAGTATTCACTACAGATAACGTCAACAATTTGCTTTTCTATTTACCACAGGTTTCTTTTGACTATTGGTTTCTTACTGCCAACTAATAACAACAACTCTGGTTTTGTATAATCTTTTAACTGCCAAAATTTCTAGATAAAGTAGCTGCTCACTACTGACGAGGACAAGATAAAAGAATTCACACATTGAGTCTATATATTTGGCAGCAAATGGATCACTGCACAACACTTATATGGTATTTGGTCAGTTAAACACTGGAGAAAGGATAATCCCTGGAATCTTCATAAGAAAACAAGATCTATCAGCCTTTATCATTTATTTCACAAATTAACCTGAAACAAAAACTTTGAGATGGTTGTATAGACTACACAGAAATATGAGATGCCAGCCAGGGGTGGTGGCTCATGCCTGTAATCCCAGCATTTGGAAGGCTAAGGCAGGAAGATCACTTGAGGCCAAGAGTTTCAGACCAGCCTATACAACATAGTGAGATCCTGTCTCTACCAAAAACAAAAACAACAACAACAACAACAACAAAACCCAGACATGGTGGTGTGCACCTGTATGTAGTCCCAGCTACTAAGGAAGCTGAGGCGGGAGGCGGGAGGACCACTGGAGCCTAGGGTATCAAGGCTAAAGTAAATCATGATTGCACTAACGCACTCCAGCCTGGGTGACAGAGCGAGACCCTGTCTCTAAAAACGAATAAAAAAAAATTTTAATTTTAAACATGAGATGGAGCAGATTCTTAGGAATTTTTTAGATGAAAAGATCCTACTAAGGATATAAACACCACAGTAACTTCCTCGTATCCAATGATTTTTTTCAGTCATGTAACTCACTCCTTGAGTTTGCACAACTCCTTTATTGCAACAAAATGGACTTTAACTTGTCACTTATTTCCTATATCATTAAATACCTTCATTAATTTTCTCTTCAGAAAATACTTATTATGTATCTTTATTTTCAACACTCCACAATACTTTTTAAATAAACATTTTCAGTACGAACTATGGTAAGATTTCATCATTCTATAAGGCATATTATTTAAGAGGTATTCCTTCCTATGCAGTAAACTCAGTATCAGGTAAAAATTAACTGCTAATGTTCCTATCAACAATTCATCCATTCCTTTTTATGACACTTTTATCTTGTATAGAAAAAAATACACTTTTCCCAAACCTTGAGTTGAATTTTGTGTGTGCGTGACAATAATTAAAAGCCAGTCAAGTTGGTACTAGAAAATTATTTTGATACTTATCAGAAAAGTAAAAGCAGTGCCTTTCAATCCATCCCAGCAATAAATGATACCATGACATTACACATACAGATGCCTAAAAAGCATACTATAAAAGGAAAATTCCTGAAATGCCTCCAAAATCCTATTATGCATATTAGACTTTATCATCAATACTTATATTCCTCAAAATGTACCTAATACAGTCACATGCTCATTAAAAGAGTTGATACAGTTTTGATGGCAGGCTACAGTTCACTGCTGTCTTTCCATGATGCATCAGCAGAACCTAAGCCACACACACCAAACCTATTAAGAAAAAAGCATTCATAATTCCCAGCTGTGTCCTCTACATTTTCAAAACAATATTAATTTCACATGTATTTATCAATATTATATATTTAGTGGGAGTTAACATTAAAATCAACATATTGTTCTTAAGTAATCCAGACTAATAAACCATGAGTCAAACAAATCTACTCTGCGAAAACCTCAAATCACTAAGTGTGATAAATTATTTTAATAACATAAAACTATAAATTTTCTCTATTTTTATATCCAAGACTAAATATCATTGACTATCCTTCAAAATGTTCCAAAATCCTGTAGTTACACATAAATCCACAACAAAAGACATTACTCTAGAATGCTAGAAAAAATATTTTTTAAAATTATCAATTCTTAAAATTGGTTAAGTAATTAAAACCATTAAATCATAACACTGACCTAACAGGACAAGACGTTTCTTTTGGTAATCTTTATTAATATATGATCACCCTCAAGGGTCTCACTTGCTAGCCTTTTAAACAAATTTCTAAGGCAATTTTACAGTTCATTTAAAAGGTAATACCACACACTCCTACAACCTTAGCCACTTTACAAAACAAAGGAAAAATTTCTTCCAAATGTTACTATAATTAAGAGCTTTTCTATATTAATTCCTCTTACAGTCTCCCAGTGTGACTTAGATTGCCAAGTACATCTTGATTGTGACATGCAAAATGGATTCAGCTTTAGAAATGGGTTAAATGGCATGCAAATGTCTGCAGAGATCCATAATCTCACAACCAAGAGGGGAAATGAACATTATAGGGCTGACTCTGACAACATGTACTTGGCAGGAGAAGGGGGCAGGGGTTGGCAACTTCACAATCATAGATTTGGGGGAAGGAAAGAGGACAAGAGACTGAGGTACCCAGACCCTCATCCTGCCGACAGCATTCAAGTAGTTACTAGCTTCCATGTATAATAAGACACATTTTCGAAATGGAAAGGAGGTTATCAGAGAGATGGATTCAGATTATCAGTTACCATTAGACTACAGTGTCAGTTCATTCAATTTAATCTTCTTTAACCATTAAAAATTTTTAAAGACTATATTTCAAGGTAATAGTTCATTTCAAATTTAACAAATTATACATGCACTAATTTGTATGTATGTGTATGTTCTCTATGTATCATCTTAAAGCATTTTAAGTATTTTTGGTAAATAAAATGGAACAGCCATGTTGAAATTAATGTTTACATAAACTCAGTGACTTTAATGTACTATTGGCCAAGAAAAGGTAGCTCAAAGCTTTAACTTTATATGAGCTTGATAAAAGCCTTTCAGGGCATGTTTGAGAAATGTGCCCTACTATAAAAGTAACTATTTTAATATACAGCCAAGGTCAATTATTAATATATATTTTTTTGAGACGGAGTCTTGCTCTGTCGCCTAGGCTGGAGAAGTGGTGTGATCTCGGCTCACTGCAACCTCTGTCTGCCAGGTTCAAGCAATTCTCCTGCCCAGCCTCCCGAGTAGCTGGGACTACAAGTGGCCGCCACCACACCTGGCTAATTTTTTGTATTTTTAGTGGAGACGGGGTTCCATCATGTTGGCCAGGCTGGTCTCAAGCTCCTGACCTCAAGTGATCTGCCTGTCTCAGCCTCCCAAAGTGCTGGGATTAGAGGCATGAGTCACCACATGGCCAATACTTTACTTTATAAGCAAACTTTGAACATCTAATTTAATATTTGATAAGGTTTTGGTTTGCCTATATATACCGGGGTAAAGTATGAGACAAATTATTAAGCTTGGCCGGGCGCGGTGGCTCAAGCCTGTAATCCCAGCACTTTGGGAGGCCGAGACGGGCGGATCACTAGGTCAGGAGATCGAGACCATCCTGGCTAACACGGTGAAACCCCGTCTCTACTAAAAAATACAAAAAACTAGCCGGGCGAGTGGCGGGCGCCTGTAGTCCCAGCTACTCAGGAGGCTGAGACAGGAGAATGGCCCGAACCCGGGAGGCGGAGCTTGCAGTGAGCTGAGATCCGGCCACTGCACTCCAGCCTGGGCAACAGAGCGAGACTCCATCTCAAAAAAAAAAAAAAAAAAAAAAAAATTATTAAGCTTGACAAAATAAAAGGAGACTTTACCTGACCACTTTTCTATATTCTTCAGTGAATTCATCAAACAGCATTTTCAACAAAGCTTTGTATCCAGTACTTTGAAGTGAAATAGTGACCTAACGCCTCATGTCACTTTGGTAAAAGCAGAACATAAATGAATTTTCAACTTCAGAGTTCATATTTGTCAGAGTAGAGAACAGTGGAATGAATAAAGTTATCCTTGTTAGTATTAAAAGCCCTAACTGGAAGATAAAAGTCTCCAATTAGTTCACCCTATTTATTAACCAAAAGCTTCACAGAAAAACAACTAAAAAAGATGTTATGATTTTAAAAATGGGATATGTATTTGGATAATTTGCAACCTATAATCCTAAAAGAATTGCTAGACTGCAAAGATATTTTTAATAATATTATTTCTGGTGAAATCAAACTCAAAATATAATACCTAGGACTCCTCCTTGTCCAAAGAAGAAATTAAACTAGGTAATTTCTTTTCTGAAATAGTCTGCACATTATAATTCACAAGAAGTACACAAAATAGGGTAAATAAAAGTGTGTATACAGGAAAAGCTACATAATTCCAATTTTTGCTTCCCTAGCATGGTACTGTACATATACTACATCAACATAATAGAAATGGCACAGTCTCTGAGGACACGTTCCACATTTTATTTACATTTTAAGACTAACTTTAATCTCCAAATCACATATCCATACACCTATTTCCGTTTTGTTGACTTCACTTAAACTTAAATGCATGGTTAAACAAAGACTGTAAACAAATATTTACCATGTCTGTTACATGTAACACACAAGAACAGCTTTTAACAGAAATTCATCAACTTCCCCCAACATTTTTTATTATAAATACAGGTATCAAAACAATCCTGAACATATTTTTGATACTACTAGTAGTCAGCACCCACACCGCTTCAAAAATTAACACATCTGTGACAATATTCGTTGTACCTGCTACTTTTTAAACAATTTCAACTGCAGCTCTCTTTCACTAAGCAAGATGGGTAAAGCATGCCATTTCTGTTTTCTTTCTTGAGATTTTCACTTTTTAGAAACACACATGCTTCCACTGCCATCTGACACTTCTCCACACGCTTTCATCTTGTAAACCTGAATTCTACTTTGAGTACTCCAGGTTTATGTTTAAATGACAGTGCCTTAACAAGAGAAAAAAAATTGTGCTGCATTTTTCCTCCTGTTACCTGAAAACATAATGGGTGTACATGTATTAAATATATTCTTACAAATGTCCAGGTCATGTTTACCAGCTGGAATTCTTTTACTTAATGTGTGGGTATTTTTCATTGTGATATTTAATCAAGACATTAACATGAGTAGAAGGTTGTTGATTTAAGACAAGTTTGAGATCCACTAAAATTAATTGTTGTATGTTTGTCCTTCTGGTGGCTGTGGAAGCTTCATATTTTCTTTGGACATCATTAGACGTCTTAGCTCTTGAAGTACAACTTTAATGCTATATGAATTTTGCCATTTTGCTAACACTGGTATGCTCCGGGCATCCACCTGAAAGGGGAGGAAAAAGTACAGTTAACTAGCAAGTTTAAAGTACTATGGCATCAATTTGTTAAGTGTATTTTAATAAGAATGATTTTGAAAATTCATAGCTTGCCTCTATTTTCACAAAACATACACTATGAAATTACTAATACCATAATTAGTATATTTTATCATAATTAGTGTAATATCTTGGGAAAATATAAAGATATAAAACATATAGTGAACTTTGGTCATCAGAAATAAATGTTATATTAAATAACTACTTTGTAAATAAATTTACCAATTCCTTCTTAATGGAGTAAGGTCAAAAAGTTCCTCTCCATTTCCAATGGCACTACCCAAAATCTGGGGAATTATCTCACACTGAGATTTAGACGAAAGCTACTAAGCTGATCTCTGCTTTCAGATTTTTCTTTCCAATGTATTCTATGCACTATTCCTAATTTTTTTTTTTTTTTTTTGAGAGAGAGTCTCACTCTGTCACCCAGGTTGGAGTACAGTGACATGATCCCAGTTCACTGCAACTTCCGCCTCCCAGGTTCAAGCAATTCTCCTGCCTCAGCCTCCCAAGTAGCTGGGATTACAGGCACCCGCCACCACGCCTGGCTAATTTTTCTATTTTTCATACAGACGGGGTTTCGCCATGTTGCCCAGACTGGTCTCGAACTCCTGAGCTCAAGTGATCCACCTGCCTCAGCCTCCCAAAGTGTTGGGATTACAGGCATGAGCCACCGCACCCAACCCAAATCAATCTTCTGTGAAAGAGCAACAGAATGGGGATGGAGCTCCTTGCAAGCCCATTCAGTTAACTGTCAGCATTTGACCTGTCCTGCAGTTCCCTGGAAAACTCCACTCACAGAGCTTTCCTTTATCTGACCTCAGAGCTCACCTATCTTCAGTCACCTCCTACGTTGGGCATTTGTCAAAAAAAGCTGAGTCAAACAGGAAGGTGGGCCAGATGTGGTGGCTCACACCTGTAATCCCAACATTTTGGGAGGCCAAGGCGGGTGGATCACAAGGGCAGGAGTTTGAGACCAGGGTGGCCAACATAGATAGTGAAACCCCGCCTCTACTAAAAATACAAAAATTAGCCGGGTGTGGTGGCACATGCCTGTACTCCCAGCTCCTTGGGAGGCTGAGGCAGGAGAATCACTTCAACCTGGGAGGTGGAGGCTTCAGTGAGCCAAGACTGCGCCATTGCACTCCAGCCTGGGCGACAGAGTGAGACTCTGTCTAAAAAAAAAAAAACACCGGAAGGTAACCAAAATACTTAAGCAGACAAGCTGGGAAATGAGGTGTCTATAGAGGTGTTGAAAAGCCCCAAAACAGGCCTGGGAATCCAGAAGACCACACACATGTGTAGGGCTATGCACCGGCTTATGAAAGAGCTGAGAAGGCCATAAGCTGTCATCTACAGCTGACCTCAAGCAACATATAAGACTATACACAGGCTGGGTGCAGTGGCTCACGCCTGCAATCCTAGCACTTTGGGAGGCCGAGGCGGGCAGACTGCCTAAGTTCAGGAGTTCGAAATCAGCCTGGGCAACACGGTGAAACCCTGTCTCTACTAAAATATAAAAAATTAGCTGGGGGTGGTGGTGTGCACCTGTAGTCCTACCTACTCGAGAGGCTGAGGTGGGATAATTGCTTGCACCTGGGAGGCGGACATTGCAGTGAGCTGAGATCGTGCCACTGCACTCCACCCTAGGCGACAGAGCAAGACTCCATCTCCTAAAAAAAAAAAAAGATTATATACAAGTAGGACCTATCCCAGAAACAGAAGATAGATTCAGCATTTTAAAAATCAGAGTAATATATCATATTAACAGAACAGAGAACAAAAACCATGATCATCTCAATGGATGCAAAAAAGCATTTGACAAAATCCAACAACCTTTCATGATATAAATACTCAATAAATTAGGAATAGAAGGAAACTACCCCTCAACCTAACAGGAATCTACAGAAAACTTAGAGCTAGCATCATATTTAATAAAGGCCAAATGTTTTCCTCCTAAGATGAGGAATAAGACAAGGATGTCCATTCTCATCACTTCTTATATTTTCTTTTTTTTTTTTGAGACAGGGTCTCACTCGTTGCCCAGGCTAGATAGAGTGCAGTGGCACAATTGTGGCTTACTGCAGCCTCGACCTCCCTGGGCTCAGGTGATCCTCCCACCTCAGCCTCCCAAGTTGCTGGGACTACAGGCACGCACCACCACAGGCCCAGCTACTTTGGCTCGCTGCAACCCACACCTCCCCAGTTCAAGCGATTCTCCTGCCTCAGCCTCCCAAGTATCTAGGAAGACAGGTGCCCACCACCACACCCGGCTAATTTTTTGTATTTTTAGTAGAGACAGGGTTTCATCATCTTGGCCAGGCTGGTCTTGAACTGCTGGGCTCAAGGGATCTGCACACCTCGGCCTCACAAAGTGCTGGGATTATAGGCATGAGCCACCACCACCTGGCCCCGTTCTCATCACTTCAACATTGTAGTGGGGAGGTTCTAGCCAGGACAATTAAGAAAGAAAGTGAAATAAAAGGCACCCTGATTAGAAAGAGAAGAAGTAAAACTACCTCTATTTGCAGAAGAAATGAAAGAAATGATCTGGTATATAGACAATTCTAAGGAATCCACTAAAGAAATTATTAGAGCTAATAAACAAGTTAATCAAGGCAACAAGATACAGGTTCCATATACAAAAATTAGTTTTTATTTACACTTGCAACAATCTGAAATAAAAAATAACATACCTAAGTATAAATTTAACAAAAGTGCAAAACCTGTGCACTGAAAACTGTAAAATAGCTCCCCTCCCTCCTTCCTACCTCCCCCTTTCCCTCCCTCCCCAGAAAAAAGAGAAAAAAAAAATTAAATAGAAATAATTTAAAGGTCGGGTGCGGTGGCTCATGCTTGTAATCCCAGCACTTTGGGAAGGCGAGGCAGGCAGATAGCCTGAGGTCGGGAGTTTGAGACCAGCCTGGCCAACATGGCAAACCCCCCGTCTCTACTAAAAATACAAAAATTAGCTGGTACATGCCTGTGATCCCAGCTACTTGGGAGGCTGAGGCACAGGAATTGCTTGAGCCCACAAGGCAGAGGTTGCAGTGAGCCAAGATTGCGCCACTGCACTCCAGCCTGGGCAACAGAGCTAGACTCCATCTCAAAAAAATAAATAAATGAAAATAATTTTTAAAAACTGTAAAATATAGTTGATAGAAATTAAAGAGCTAAATAAATATACATGGGTCAGAAGACTATTATTACTATGAAGATGACAATATTCATCAAGTTAATTTAGAGATTCAATACAACTCCTATTAAAATTTCAACTGCTTTTTTCTTGCTTGCAGAAATGAAGGCTTATCTTAAAATTCATATGCAAATGCAAGAAACCCAGAGTAGCCAAAACAATATTAAAAAAAGAAGAACAAAATTATGATTTCAAAACTTACTACAGGCCAGGCGTGGTGGCTCACTCCTGTAACCCCAGCACTTTGGGAGGCCAAGGCAGGCATATCAGCTTGAGGCTGGGAGTTCAAGACCAGCCTGGCCAACATGATGAAACCCTGTCTCCACTGAAAACACAAAAAATTAGCCAGGTGTGGTGGCGCATGCTTGTGATCCCAGCTACTTGGGAGGCTGAGGCATGAGAAGTGCTTAAGTCCAGGAGGCAGAGGTTCCAGTGAGCCAAGATTGTGCCACCGCAATCCAGCCTGGGTGGCACAGCAAGACTCTGTCTCAAAAACAAACAAAAAAACTTACTACAAAGCTACAGCAGTCCAGAAAGGCAGGCCAGGTGCAGGGGCTCACACCTGTAATCCCGACACTTTGGGAGAGATAGGCGGGTGGATCTCTTGAGCCCAGAAGTTAGAGACCAGCCTGGGCAACATGGCGAAACCCCATCTCTAGTAAAAATACAAAAACTAGCCGGGTGTGGTGGCGCACACCTGTATTCCCAGCTACTCAGGAGGCTGAGGTGGGAGGATCGCTTAAGCCCAGGGAGATCAAGACTGCAGTGAGCCATGATCACCCCATTGCACTTCAGCCTGGATGACAGAGTGAGACCCTGTTTCAAAAAAAAAAAGGCGGGGCGTGGTGGCTCATGCCTATACTCCCAGCACTTTGGGAGGCTGAGGCAGGCAGATCATCTGAGGTCAGGAGTTCATGACCAGCCTGGCCAACATAGTGAAACCCTGTCTCTACTGAAAATACAAAAATTAGCTGAGTGTGGTGGCAGGCACCTGTAATCCCAGCTGCTCGGGAGGCTGAGGCAGGAGAATCACTTGAACCCAGGAGGCAGAGGTCGCAACGAGCTGAGATTGCTCCACTGCACTCCAGCCTGGGTGACAAGAGCGAAACTCTGTCTCCAAAAAAAAAAAAAAAAAAAAAGGGGTGCTCCCATAAGGATATACAGATCAATGGATTACAATTGAGAGTCCAGAAATAAGTCCTTATGTTTATGGTTAATTGATTATTGACAAGGATGCCAAAACAATTCAAGGGGAAAAGAAAAATCTTTTCAACAAACGGTACTGGGACAATTAGATATCCACATGCAAAAGAATAAAACTGAACTCTTAACTCATACCATTCACCAAAAATATCTCAAAATGGATCACAGACCCAAATTAGGACTTAAAACTATAAAACATTAGAAGAAAACATAGGAATAAATCTCTGTGATGTTGGATTTCACAATGGTCTCTCAGATATGACATCCAAAGCACATTTGACAAAAGAAAAAGTAGATAAATTATGACCGTATCAAAATTTAAAACTTACACTGCTAACAAATGCAAGTAAAAAGAAAAATCAATAGAATGGGAAAAAAATACTTACTAATCATATATCCAATCAGGGATTTTTGTATAGCACATAGAGAACTCTTACAACTAAATAATAAAGGCCAAACAACCCAATTAAAATGTGGGCTAAAGGCCAGGCACAGTGGCTCATGCCCGTAATCCCAGCACTTTGGGAGGCTGAGGCAGGTGGATCTCCTGAGCTCCAGAGTTCGAGACCGCTCTGGGTGACATGGTGAAACTTCATCTCTACTAAATACAAAAAAATCAGTAGTAGTGCCTGCAGTCCCAGCTACTCAGGAGGCTGAGGCACAAGAATTGCTTGAGCCCGGAGGCAGAGGTTGCAGCGAGCCAAGATCGCACCACTGCACTCCAGCTTGGGCTACAGAGTAAGACTGTCTCAAAAAAAAAAAAAAAAATGGGCAAACGCAGACTGCGATAGGCAACTTTTAAAACAGCTCCCAAATATCCCCAACTCCTGATATTCATGCCCTATGTAATCTCTCCTCTTGAGTATGGGCTAGATCTATGACTTGTTTCTTTTTGTTTTTGAGACATGGTCTCACTCTGTTACCCAAACTGGAGTGCAGTGGCACAATCTTCGCTTACTGCAGCCTTGACCTCCTGGGCTCAAGCCATCCTTCCATCTCATCCTCCTGAGTAGCTGGGACCACAGGCATGTGCCGCCATGCCCAGCTAATTTTAGTTTTTTTTTTTAGAGACGGGCTTTCACCATGTTGCCCCGGCTTGTCTCGAGCTCCTGAGCTCAAGCAATATGCCTGCCTCGGCTTCCCAAAGTGCTGGAATTACAGGCATGAGCCACTGCACCTTTCTTTTTTTTAAAATGTTTTTGAGACGGAGTCTCACTCTGTCGCCCAGGCTGGAGTGCAGTGGTGAGATCTCAGCTCACTGCAAGCTCTGCCTCCCGAGTTCAGGCCATTCTCCTGCCTCAGCCTCCTGAGTAGCTGGGACTATAGGTGCCCGCCACCACACCCGGCTAATTTTTGGTATTTTTAGTAGAGACGGGGTTTCACCATGTTAACCAGGATGGTCTCAATCTCCTGACCTCGTGACCCACCGGCCTCTGCCTCCCAAAGTGCTGGGATTACAGGCGTGAGCCACCACGACCAGCCTTAATATTTTTTTTATTCATTGTTTTACGTACAAAGAGTTGTATATAATTAATGTATACTACTGGATAAACTTGGAGATAAGTATACATCCATAAAACCATCACCACAATCTATATCATAAACCTATCCCCTACTTCCAAAATTTTCTCTTGCCCTTTTATTATAATTTGTGTGTGTGTGTGTGTTTGTATGACTCTGATTTTTAAAAAGTCTGGCTTCCATCTTGCTCTCTCTTGCTTGCATTCACTGGCCTCACAGACAGACATCACCTGCCTTGTGGTGAACTACCCTATGGAGAAGCCTATGTGGCAAAGAACTGAGGGCGGTCTCTGGGTAATAGCCTGAGAAAAACTGAGGCCCTCAGTCCAGAAACCCACAAGGAACAAAATCATGCCTACAACCATATGAGTGGGCTTGGAATTGGATCCTTTCTTAGTTAAGCATTCAGATGAGATGGCAGCACAGGCTGACATCTGAATTGCAGCCTATGTGAAACCCCAAACCACAGACCTACTGAAAACTGCACCCATATTCCTGATGCACAGAAACCGAGAGAACGTTTGCTGTTTTAAACTACTTTTAAAAAATGGGCAAAGAATCTGAATATATATTTCTCCAAAGACATACAAATGGCCAATAAGCACATATAAGGTGCTTAACATCATCAGCTATCAAGAATTGTAAATCAAAACCACAATGAAATACCACCTCACACCCAACAGGATGGCTAGAATCAGACATAGTAACAAAGTCCTTGATAAGTCAAGACTTGCTTCTGCCATTTTGTTATTTATTTTCTGGTTGTTCTGTGGTCTTCCTTCCCTCTTTCCTCGTTGTTTTCCTTTTTTTGAAAGTGATTGTTCATGTTGTTATGTTTTAATTTCTTGCTTTTTATTTCTGTGTTTGTGTTGTAGATTTTTTATTTGGGGTTAGCAAGGATGTGGAGAAGCTGGGAACCTGCATACACTAGTGGTAGCAATGTAAGATGGCCCATTCACTTTAGAAAACCTTTAGAAAACCTTTCTTGACAGTTCCTCAAAAACTAAAATATAGATACCATATGACCCAACAATTCCACTCCTAAATATATATCTAAAAGAAATGAAAATATTTGCCCACTCAAAAACTTGTACACAAATATTCATAGCAACAGTATTCATAATAGCCAAAAGTAGAAAAATAGAAATATCTACCAGGAGATAAATGGATAAATAAAATCGGATCTCCATACAATGGAATATTATTCAACAATAAAAAGGAATAAAGTACCAATACACACTACAAACGTGGGTAAATCTTGAAAACATTACGTTAAGTCACCGAAGAACACATACTTTATGATTCTATTTATATGAAACATCCAGAATGGGCAAATCTATAAAGACAGAAAGTGGATTAATGGTTGTTTAGGGTTGAGGGAGGTGGGATGGAAAATGACAACTGAAGGGCACAGATTTGCTTTGGGAAGAACAAAAATGTTCCAAACCTGGGTCATGGCAGTGATTCCACAATGTTGTGAATACTAAAAATCCTTGAATTTTACACTTTAAATGGGCGAATTGTATGGTATGGTATGTGAATTATATCACCATGAAAGTATTTGAAAGTAGAAAAGAAAAATAATTTGAGTGATATTTATTTTAGAAACTAACGCCAGGTGCAGTGGCTCACACTTGTAATCCCAGCACTTTGGGAGGCTGAGGTGGGTGGATCGCCTGAGATCAGGAGTTAGAGACCAGCCTGGCCAACATAGTGAAACCCCGTCTCTACTAAAAATACAAAAAATTAGCTGGGCATGGTGGCGGGTGCCTGTAATCCCAGATCCTAGGGAGGCTGAGGCAGGAGAATCGCTTGAACCCAGGAGGCAGAGGTTGCAGTGAGCTAAGATCGCACTACTGCACTCTACCCTGGGCAATAAGAGCGAAACTCCGTCTCAAAAAAAAAAAAAAAAAAAAAGGAAAAGAAAAGAAACTAACTAAAAGAGTAAGAAAAATGTTACAGTGGTAAGGTACATTTAAAATGCTTCCTCTAACACTTTCACTTTAAAGAGTGGCAACCTCATTAGCTTATTTTAAATAGACTCCATAATTGAACAGTTTATAAAAATAAGTAGAGAGAATACCAAGCTATTTCTAAAGCAGACACAAACACTTCCAGCTGTAAATGGTAGTTAAATAAACATAAGTGATTGCAAATCCTGTGAAATACCAACAGGGTGAAAAAAAAAAAAAAAACACTGGAGGAAAAGAAAAACAAAAAAGATGAAGAGAGAAGACACAGTAAAGAGCATGAGAAAATAAATATCATGTCAGAATAAAATCTGCATCTTATCAGTCTACAACATACAATGACCTCCAAAATGTGAGATCTCACTGCATAAGACAATGAAATTTACACTTCAGAATGCTAACCACCCACAGGGAATAATTTTGCCTCGTCGTATTAAATACATATAAACTAAAATTACTAAAGCGACACCCACCATCAATGCCTGTGAACTACAATTCATGAGATACTTAGCCTCGAAATATATAAAACTATCCTGGCACAATCACCAGTGTGAAATTCTGTACCATTTACTAGTTATAAAAGTAATAATCCGGCCGGGCGCGGTGGCTCAAGCCTGTAATCCCAGCACTTTGGGAGGCCGAGACGGGCGGATCACGAGGTCAGGAGATCGAGACCATCCTGGCTAACACAATGAAACCCCGTCTCCACTAAAAATACAAAAAAATTAGCCGGGCGTGGTGGCGGCGCCTGTAGTCCCAGCTACTCGGGAGGCTGAGGCAGGAGAATGGCGGGAACCCGGGAGGCGGAGCTTGCAGTGAGCCCAGCTCGCGCCACTGCACTCCAGCCTGGGCGACAGAGCGAGACTCTGCCTCAAAAAAAAAAAAAAAAAAAAAAAAAAGTAATAATCCGGCCGGGCGCGGTGGCTCAAGCCTGTAATCCCAGCACTTTGGGAGGCCGAGACGGGCGTATCACGAGGTCAGGAGATCGAGACCATCCTGGGTAACACAGTGAAACCCCGTCTCTACTAAAAATACAAAAACTTAGCCGGGCGAGGTGGCAGGCACCTGTAGTCCCAGCTACTCGGGAGGCTGAGGCAGGAGAATGGCATGAACCCGGGAGGCGGAGCTTGCAGTGAGCTGAGATCCGGCCACTGCACTCCAGCCTGGGTGACAGAGCGAGACTCCGTCTCAAAAAAAAAAAAAAAAGTAATAATCCAATCTCTTAGATGTAAATAGAAGAGAAAAACAGATGTCCAATATATTCACCCTACCCACAACCCTCTATACACACATCTACACTCCAATAATGATTAAAATCAGTATTTATTTTTCTGTTTCCCAGTCCCCATTCCAGATTGACAGTAAGAAGGGTTGGTGGGAATATACATTCACAGGGTCCTGTTATACGCCACTGGTGGGGCTGACATTGACCTGGCCCTGCGGAGAGCAGCTTGGCAATATTCAAGCTGAAGAAAGCCCCACGCCACGGCACACTTCTAGATGTATTCCGAGAATAGCGCTACTCAAGGTATGTCCATGGAAAGGGGCAGGCCACGAACTGAATTCTACTGGTCCTTGACAAGAAAAACATTGCAATTGAGAGTAAGAATTTAGAAAGTTTTACAGCAATCTGACGGAGAACATTTTAATTTAAAAATTTTAAACTTGGCTAGACATAGTGGCTCACGCCTGTAATCCCACCCAGCACTTTGGGAGGCCGAGGCAGGCAGATCACCTGATGTCAGGAGTTTGAGACCAGCCTGGCCAACGTGGTGAAACCCCATCTCTACTAAAAATACAAAAATTAGCCAGGCGTGTTGGCGGGCACCTATAATCCCAGCTACTTATGAGGCTGAGGCGGGAGAATCACTTGAACCCAGGAGGCAGAGGTTGCAGTGAGCTGAGATTGTGCCACTGCACTCCAGCCCGAGCGACAAGAGCAAAACCCCATCTCAAAAAAAATAGGAAGGGGAAACAAGAGAAAGCCACACACAGAATTAACTCTATTTATAATGTAGTCTTTGTACCAGTAAGAAAAAAATCTGGGTGGGCAGGGTGGCTCACACCTGTAATCTCAGCACTTTGGGGGGCCGAGGCGGGTGGATCATTTGAGGTCAAGAGTTTGAGACCAGCCTAACCAATATGGTGAAACCGCATCTCTATTAAAAATACAAAAAAATTAGCTGGGCGTGGTGGCACATGCCTGTGGTCCCAGCTACTTGGGAGGCTGAGGCAGGAGAATTGCTTGAACCCAGGAGACAGATGTTGCAGTGAGCCAAGATCGCGTGACTGCACTCCAGCCTGGGAGACAGAGTGAGACTCTCTCAAAATAAAAAGAAAAAAATCTGTTACAAATAAGACAAATGTTAACATTTGACAAAGCTAGGTGGAGGACACATAGATGCTGGTTCTATCATTCTCTAAAACTTCCTCTATTATATTAGAAACATTTCTTTTAAAATCAAAAAAATAATAAATTTATAGTAAGTGCAACAAAAGAATAAGAGTGACTATAACAGAGCAATAGAAGGGACATAACTCAAGTTGGAACATCAATAAAGAGTTCTGTTAAAAAGTGGAATTTAGGCTGGGTGCGGTGGCTCATGCCTGTAATCCCAGCACTTTCGGAGGCCAACGCGGGTCAGGAGTCCGAGAACAGCCTAGCCAACATGGCAAACCCCCATCTGTATTAAATTAGCCAGGTGTTGTGGCACACACTTGTAGTCCCAGCTACTTCGGAGGCTAAGGCAGGAGAATCACTTAAACCCAGGAGATGGAGGTTGCAGTGAGCAAGACAGTGCCACTGCACTCCAACCTGAGTGACAGAGCAAGACTCTGTCTCAATAAAAAAGAAAGGGGAATTTACAGTGAGAAATGAAGGACCCATAGGAGTTAGCCAGACTGTGGAGGAAGGAGGAAGAGCAGAAGTGCAAAGGTCTTGAGACCAAACGAAAGGCATGCAAGCCAGTGTGCACCTTGAGCATTCCCACCCAGTGAGCCATGGCAAGAAGCAAGCATGCTGAGGCTGATGCCCCTAAAGGAATCTGAAGTGCAGAAATGACATGACACAATTTGTCTCTTAGGAGGATCCCTCTGGCTGCTAACTTTGGAAAGATTGGAAGGGATTTTAAAAAGCAGAATCAGAGATGTTGTTGCAAGAGTCCAGGAAATAAATGATGGCCAATATTCACTTGGTGGCAATGTAAACAGAAAAACAAGACCTAAATCGAGTTACAGTTGGAACATAAAACTGACAAGGCTTAATGATAAATGGGTTGGGAGAAGGGAGGTAGAGAGGGATGCAAAATATCAACTAATGGACCAAAAGCCCAGGAGATCAGATAAGCTTATTAGAGGTAGGTCTGAAATTTAATCTAAATTTCCTAGCTTCCATGACAATGTAGAACACACCATTGGTTACTTAATTTACAGCAACTATAATGTAAAAACAAACCAGTAGTGGAGAAAAACAGATACATCTAGTAGCAAAATCTAACAAAGATCTTCTTCATAAAGGCAATGCTGTGCGTCACACAGGACATTCCCTAAATAATATCCTTTCTGTGTACTCATATGCTTTATAATCCTGCTCCTATCAAATTTCTTAAAAATAGGTAAGTGTACATAATTTCTAGAATAACCACTGAAAGAACACAAACAGAATGAAAGAAGTTGAGAACAACCATTCCAAAAGTAGGCAAGAAACATGCAGAAAAACAGAAACCACCAACTAAGATGATCTATTTAAACCTGAACATGTAAGTAATTATGTATATTAAATGTAAATGGACTAAATGCTCCCAGTAAATCACAAAGACTGATCAACTGAGGACTGTGAGGGCTAGAGAGACTGTCAGGTCCCAGCTCTGAGTTGGCACAGGGGTGGGCAGTGGGAGGGGTGTGGGGGGTGTTAATGGCCCAGCAGGTGCAGGGCTAAGGTTTCCAATGACCTTTTCCCACCTTCTTCCTTTCTCAGGGTCATGCTTTATTTGGCCTGGTGCCTCCCTGCTGGACGCACCAGCCAATCTGGGGCCCTGCCTCAGACCTGGGAATTACGTTGGGGATGAGGGGCAGGGAGCTGGCTGTGAATCCAAGATTCAACTTGTTGCCAGAAATACAGTTATATGAAGGGGAAATTGAGTAAATAAGTAAATGCATTGGGGAGCATGGGAGCCAGGTTTCTCAAATGGAAAGGAAGAATCACAGAACAAACCCTATAGTCTTAGAATAAAATTAGTGGGAGTTGTTAGTATAAACTCGTGGTTTTTAACAGATGGTAAATAGATGAGAAGGAAAGAGAGAAGGAGAGAAGAAAGGAGGATGAATTTGTGTACATATGTGATACATTTGTAGTACAAAATACACTGGTAGAGAGAGGAAACACAGGGATGGGATGAGAAATCAAGGATACTGAGATCCTATTTCCTAAGATGGATGATACTAATTTTATGATGATGATATGTTATTTTGCTTCCTAAAATGTATTTTGTATGTGGTGTGCTCTCAACATGGCACCAAGAGAGCCTAGGCTTCAAAGACTTATCATGAACTTAACAATCTACTCATATTGGAAATTCAGCTGTTTCTACTAACTAACTTGTGTGGGTCAAGCAGGGCATGTCATTTTGTTTAAAGAGACAATAGGCTGGACACAGTGGCTCACGCCTGTAATCCCAGCACTTTGGGAGGCCAAGGTGGGCGGATCACTTGAGGTCAGGAGTTTGAGTCCAGCCTGGCCAACATGACAAAACCCCATCTCTACCAAAAAATATAAAAATTAGCTGGGCTTGGTGGCATGTGCCTTGTAGTCTCACGTACTTGGGAGGCTGAAGTGGGAGAATCACTTGAGGCCAGGGGAAGTGGGGGAGTACCACTGCACTACAGCCTGGGGGACAGAGTGAAACCCAAAAATAAACAGACAATGATGCTCAGCCATGATTGTTTCAACACAGATACACTTGCTCCTCAAAGAAAAAACCCTTTATGAATATTCATCCTTTTCATGAATAGTCATCCTTTTAATCCCACCAAGTGTACCTTAAACCTCAGAAAAGTAACATTCAAAGAGAAATAATGATCATCTTTATTTTTGACGGCGTTTCACTCTTTCGCCCAGGCTGGAGTGCAGTGGCACAATCTCTACGGGAGTGAGCACCATGCCCCGCCCAATAATGGTCATCTTTTTACCAAATAAAGATCAACTGAAATATGACTACTAAGGCAATTAAAACCCTAAGAAAACTTTTGGCCAGGCACAGTGGCTCACATCTGTAATCCCAGCATTTTGGGAGGCCGAGGCAGGCGGATCACCTAAGGTCAGGAGTTCGAGACCAGCCTGGCCAAACACTGTGAAACCCCGTCTCTACAAAAACACAAAAATTAACCGGGCATGATGGTGGGTGCCCGTAATCCCAGCTACTCGGGAGGCTGAGGCAGGAGAATCGCTTGAACCCAGGAGGCGGATGTTGCAGTGAGCCGAGATCACACTATTGTACTCCAGCCTGGGCGACAGAGTGAGACTCTGTTTCCAGAAAAAAAAAAAAGAAAGAAAAAAAAAAGTTTTAACCACCACATACATCTATTCCAGGCAAGCACATTAAGGTTTTTAAGGATGGCCTAATTTATATTAATAAAATAAAAACAACATAATGCAACCTTCTTTAGACTTCTGGCTTAACAAAAGTCCTCTTTTAAAAACTTTCTCCTAACTACATATTAATATCTTACACATATTATGCTGTGTGTATGTATAATTAACATATAACTCTATACATTATGTTATATAAAACCAATATGACTATATTAACTTACCATCCCACTGGAATTATTTATTCCATTCATATTAATTTTTGTTACAAATCTAACTGACGGAGGAGCTTCTGGGTATTTAGGTCCACATTCTACTTTCAGGCTATATATTCTGTTTTCATAATTTGTCTGGAAGGCAAAAAACAAAAAGACAATCAAAATAACAATACCTAAAATATTAATGTCTAAGTGCTAAAAAAAAAAAAAAGGAAAAGTACAATATGAATGTACTTGATAAGACACTGTTTATGATTAAGAATTTATTTTTCCACATTCAAATTTATTTCACCTCTATGGTGAGAAAAAATGCAATAAGCATACTTAAAAATTGAGATTTTACAAAATTAATTGCATGAGATCTTCCCAAATTAATTCTACAAAGTATTATCAATATGATCACAACTTGCTTTTGTGATAAAAATGATGCCTGTAACAAATTAGAAGGAAGAAGGAAAAAGGAAAAACCAAACCACTTAAATTTAGATTTTGCTAAAAAGTTTACATTGTAGAGGGAGGGGCTACTTGAGACTTGTGTCAAACATATATGAGGTTTCTGTTTTACACAACAGTTCTGCTTATTCCTATTGTTCCAGAATTGACTATTAATAGTGCCTGTTTTCATTCTCAAAAGGGTCTTGTTGGATAACAAATTATATGATCATCCTACTTAATATGGCAATCAATAACTTCTAGCAAAAAAGAAAACCCCACATTATACCATTGTGCAGCAATAAAACATAATTATTTTATGTCTCCTGTTAGTTACACTTACGTTGCTACTTCATTAATTTTGAGGTTCATTAAATCCCATTATCTGAATTCAGAGAAACAATAGCAAACTTTATGTTTACACATCATTTTCAAATAGGTATCAAACTTAAAGCTTCTAGATTATCCAGGGCTTATTTTCATGCCTATAAATTAGCTCTTCTTTCTCCTATAGCTTTTGTTCACTTGGTTAACTTATTAGTGTACCATTAAAACAGCAAAGTAAAAAATAAACGAATCCTTGACCGGGCGCAGTGGCTCAAGCCTGTAATCCCAGCACTTTGGGAGGCCAAGATGGGCGGATCACGAGGTCAGGAGATCGAGACCATCCTGGCTAACACGGTGAAACCCCGTCTCTACTAAAAAATACAAAAAACTAGCTGGGCGAGGTGGCGGGCGCCTGTAGTCCCAGCTACACGGGAGGCTGAGGCAGGAGAATGGCATAAACCCGGGAGGGGGAGTTTGCAGAGAGCTGAGATCCGGCCACTGCACTCCAGCCCGGGCAACAGAGCAAGACTCCATCTCAAAAAAAAAAAAAATACCAAAAAAAAAATAAATGAATCCTCACCTTGACTCAGGAGATTAAAAAGAAAAAAATTGTTTTAAAAAGAATTTATAATTATTGAAATTTTAATAAATTTTCTAAATTATAATTAAAATAACATAAAAATAAATACATAAATAAATGAAAGTGAAAAATTTAATACCTGCTGGCTGCTGAATAAGACCAGAGAGGGAGGAAGCTAATCAACCATCTACAGATCTCACCTACTCAAACTGATCCCGTCCCCATAAACAAGAACTATCCAAATGGAGGTCAGATTTGCAGTATTAAACTACTCTAATGTAAAACCTATGCAACAATCTTATATGTATGTTATTAAATATTTCAATATTTTTAAGAAAAAAAGCTATATAAAACTTATCTGAGATTAATAGCAAGCAAACATTAATAATATCCCCAGCACTTTCAATATATAAAAATGACTAAAATCAGATAGATCTAAAGATTATCTTGGCTGTGGTTCTCCAATCTGGATGCATATCAGACACCCCTATGATAGAGCAATTCTTTTTTTTTTTTTTTTTGAGACGGAGTCTTGCTGTCGCCCAGGTCGGAGTGCAGTGGAGCGATCTCGACTCACTCACTGCAAGCTCCACCTCCCGGGTTCACGCCATTCTCCTGCCTCAGCCTCCCAAGTAGCTGGGACTACAGGCACCCGCCACCACGCCTGGCTAATTTTTGGTATTTTTAGTAGAGACGGGGTTTCACCGTGTTAGCAAGGATGGTCTCGATCTCCTGACCTCATGATCTGCCCGCCTCGGCCTCCCAAAGTGCTGGGATTACTGGCGCAAGCCACCGCACCCGGCCCTGATACAGCAATTCTATTCCTAGGCATTTACCCAAACGAAATGGAAACAAACATGTTCACAAAAAGACTTCTACAAGAATGCCCATAGCAGCTTTATTTGTAAAAGCAATAATGTAGATTAAATCCAAATGTCCATTAAAAAAATTGATAAACACACTGTGGTATATCCATATAGTAACATACTATTCAACAATAAAAAGAAACACACTCCTACTACCTGAGATAACACAACTGAATTGCTCAGACTTCATGCTGAGTAAAGACGAGAACCGTAAGTGTACACACTACATGACCCTACTTATCAAAGCTCTACAACATGCAGATCTCTCAGGTGCAGGAAGCAGGGGTGGGTGTGGGAAAGGGCACAGGGAGCTTTCTGGACTGACGGGAATGTTCTTTATTTCCGTAGGGGTAACAAGCTACATTTGTCAAACTCACGGCACATCTGTGCATTTCACTACATGTAAATTCTACCTCAATTCCTTTTAAGTTAAAAAACAAACAAACAAACAAACAAAAAACCAAAGCTCTTTTCTGAAGGATTTTATGTTAAGAAAAAAATTTTTAGGCTGGGCATGGTGGCTCACACCTGTAATCCCAACACTTTGGGAGGCCGAGGCAGATCACGAGTCAGAAGATCGAGACCACAGTGAAACCCCCTCTCTATTGAAAATACAAAAAATTAGCTCGGTGCGGTGGTGGGCGCCTGTAGTCCCAGCTACTCGGGAGGCTGAGGCAGGAGAATGGCATGAACTCGGGAGGCGGAGTTTGCAGTGAGCTGAGACCGTGCCACTGCACTCCAGCCTGGGTGACAGAGTGAGACTCCGTCTCAAAAAGAAAAAGAAAAAAAATTTAATCCCAAAGCTAGCCTATTAATCTAATCCAATGCTTACAGTAAATATCACCCTAACTTCTGACACCTTTGATTTTATCCCCTCTAAATTTTAAATTAACAGGCTGGGCATGATGGCTCATGCCTATAATCCCAGCACTTTGGGAGGCCAAAGGCAGGCATACTGCCTGAGGTCATGAGTTCGAGACCAGACTGACCAACATGGTGAAACCCCATCTCTACTAAAAAGACAAAAATTGGTAGCACATGCCTGTAATCCCAGCTAGTCGGGAGGCTGAGGCAGGAGAATCACCTGAACTCAGGAGGTGGCGGTTGCAGTGAGCTGACATCAAGCCACTGCACTCCAGCCTGGGTGGCAGAGCAAGACTGTCTCAAAAAAAAAAAAAATTACATTAACAGCCAGGTTTTCCTGTTATCTAACAAAAAGCAAGAGCAAAAAAAAAAAGAGGAGAAAAACAAACTAATATTTACTAAGTCAAGTACTCAGGTAGTCTCCTATTATGTAATCATTATTTCACTTAATTCTCATACTGTTTCTATTTTAAAGATGGAGACAGTACCTTCATTTACATATGAGAAAACTTGAGAAAGTACTAAACTCTAGTGACAACAAATATTGCTTCAGAAAACTGAACACAGAAACATAGAAAAGAAAAACTGCTAATCATATAAATCCAAATAAATACTAGAACATAAAAAATGAGGGATCTGGCTGGGTGCGGTGGCTCACGCCTGTAATCCTAACACTTTGGGAGGCCGAGCAAGCGGATCACCTGAGGTCGGGAGTTCGAGACCAGCCTGACCAACATGGAGAAACCCCATCTCTACTAAAACTACAAAATTAGCCGGGCATGGTGGTGCATGCCTGTAATCCCAGCTACTTGGTAGCCTGAGGCAGGAGAATCGCTTGAACCTGGGAGGCAGAGGTTGCGGTGAGCCAAGATCACGCCATTGCACTCCAGCCTGGGCAACAAGAGCGAAACTCCATCTCAAAAAAACAGGGACCTTTAGTCAATAAAGTATAAAAAATAAAAAACAACTGGCCAGGCACAGTGGTTCATGCCTATAATCCTAGCACTTTGGCAAGCCAAGGCATGAGGGCCATTTGAGCCCAGGAGTTTGAGACCCATCTTGTCAACATAGTGAGACCCCTGTCTCTACACACACACACACACACAAATTAGCCAGGTATGGTGGTGTGCCCCTATAGTCCCAGCTACTCAGAAGGCTGAGGTGGGAGGATTGCTTGAGCCCAGGGGGTTAAGGCTGTGAGCTGTGATCGGGCCACTACACTCGAGCCTGGGTGACAGAGTGAGACTATCTCAAAATAAAATAAAACAAAAATAAAAAACAACCAACCATGTAACAGTATGATAAAGTCTTCCTCCTCTCGACCAGCACGGTGGTTCACACCTGTAATCCCAGCACTTTGGGAGGGCCGAGGTGGGCAGATCACCTAAGGTCAGGCTGAGACCAGCCTGACCAACATGGAGAAACCCCGTCTCTACTAAAACTACAAAATTAGGCCAGGCACAGTGGCTCACGCATGTAATCCCAGCACTCTGGGAGGCCAAGGCGGGCGGATCACGAGGTCAGGAGATCGAGATCATCCTGGCTAACACAGTGAAACCCCGTCTCTACTAAAAATACAAAAAATTAAAAGGGCATGGTGGTGGGTCCCTATAGTCCCAGCTACTCGGGAGGCTGAGGCAGGAGAATGCCGTGAACCCGGGAGGCAGATGCAGTGGCGAGCTGAGATCGCACCACTGCACTGCAGCCTGAGCGACTGAGCAAGACTCCGTCTCAAAAAAAAAAAAAAAAAAAAAAAAAATTAGCTGGGTGTGGTGGCATATGCCTGTAATCCCAGCTACTAGGGAGGCTGAGGCAGGAGAACCACTTGAACCTGGGAGGCAGAGGTTGCGGTGAGCCAAGATCACACCATTGCACTCCAGCCTGGGCAACAAGAACCAAACTCCGTCTCAAAAACAAACAAACAAACAAAAAAGTCTTCCTTTTCTTCTGGCGAGATGTAGGTACTCTACCCTGGAGATAAAACTGTTCTCAACATCTCACTTTCTAAGGAGAAAACAACTGTGGTAAGACACCAACTCCTGCCTGTTTTATGAAAAGGCAACTGAATATACCCGCTATAACCTCCTGCCTTCAAGAGAACTGAGAGAGAGGGTGATGCAGAGAAGATCATCAGGTGGTGAGCAGAGGCCAGCTCCAGAAGAAGCCTGTGCCTTTGCAGGGCACACCCTCCTACCTCTGCCTGGCACTCAAAGGAAGTTAGCGGGTCTCTGATGAGGTTCAAGACACACTATCCCAAAGTACGGCACCTTGGCACTTAAGAAAACAGCAGAAGCAAGGTTACTCTTACCTTACCTTCGCCCCCTTCTCCTCTGAAGCAGACCCTAAAATCTAGCTGACCTCCCCATGAAGTAGGTCATGAGAACCACTCCAAAGGGGTCTTGTCTTATGCCAAGAAAGGAATGAAATCCATAGACACAGGAATAATCTGAACAAACAGGCCCTGGTAAGTTCCCCCAGTTTACTACCTAGTGTGTTACCATCAGATCCAATCACGCTGTTACATTACTGTCCACTCTTCACCAAATTTAGCATAAAAATACGCAGGTTTTCCTGTTTCTTTGGGTCTTCCTTTCTAAATGTTCCCATGTCATGTAAAACTTAAATAAATTTGTATGCTTTTCTCTGCCTTTTATTATAAGTGCCTCAGCCATGAAGCTTGAGACAAGTGAGGAAAAGCTATTATGACCTTTTCTCCCCTGCAGCTCCAAAACCACCAACCACTGAGAGTGGAGGACCGCCACAGCATCTTGTCAGTGTGCCCTGCGCCCCTTGAGCAAGGAGAGAGTTGTGGAGAAGCAGCCTTCACCCCCATCCCAGTGGATGGAGTTTCCTGAGGTTCAGTGACACCAGGAATGGCAACCAGTTGGAGCATCCTGCAGGGGGCCCCAACCGGGTGAAAGACCAAGCAGGAGCCGGTCCACCACAGCTAGGAACTGTGCTGTGGGTCAGCCCACAAGACCACTGATGAACTCATCACAAGCTCCAAAACATTCTTAAAGAATAAAGTCTGCTGCAGGCAGTGGCTGGAGAAAAACCAAATCTAAATAATTCCAAATTTATATTCTACCAAGTTCTGACTGTTAAATCTTCAAATCAGTAAGTCAGAATGTTCATCAATTATAAGCACTTTTTTTTAACCAAACAGACCATAGTAATAACGTTCACAGGCAGTGAAAATCAAGGTTTTCATTATGCATACCAAGTTATAAGGAACTCTATCCATCAATATTATATTTCCTTCCTCAAATGTCTTTAGGAAAAAATAGAGCAAGGTACACAGGCAGCCTATCAGTTTAGGAGTGTGCATGAATTTTGCAAAGGAACACCAGAAAACACACTAATTCATTCTCTATAATTAATGTTGCTAATTACCTGATACATTTTTCTTTTGTAATAATCAGGAGGGGCTAGGTGCGGTGGCTCACACCTGTAATCCCAGCATTTTGGGAGGCCAAGGCAGGTGGATCACTTGAGGCCAGGAGTTTGAGACCAGCCTGGCTGACATGGTGAAACCCCCTCTCTACAAAAACTACAAATATTAGCCAGCAGTGGTGGTGCACACCACCTCAGGAGGCTGAGGTGGAAGGATCGCTTGAGCCCACGAGGCTGAGACTGCAGTATGCTGAGATCACACCACTGCCTGGGTGACTGAACAAGATATTGTCTCAATAATAATAATAATCATCATCATCATCATCAGAAGGAACTCTAAACTCTACCCAAGAGCAAAACTGTTGAAATGCTCTCATCATAAGGTAGCAACCAGTATACAAAACCAAAGACTTGAAAAACCCTTCAAATGTGTGCTCTTTCTAACAAGCCAAAAACATTACAGGCACACATTTCAAAGATTCGCTGCAAGGAGTGCAGTGGATGGGACCATTAAGTAAGGAATGCAATGTAAAAATAAATAAATAAATAAAAATTTAAAAAAATCCCAAGCTAGATAAAAAGACTTTGAGTAAAAATAAAACTTCATAAACCCAAGAAAGACCTAAGACAAAGTACAATGGGCCAGTTGCCAACCATACTAGAAAAAAGTGCAAGAATCATAGACTTTTTATAGATGAAGAAACTGAGACCTACAGCATTTCTATGGCATGTGAAGTGTCAGAGGGCAAATAGCAACGTGCACTCAATGCAAACGAATTTAGAAACCCTCAGGTTCACACCAGAGGTTAGTAACATGTTACGTCAAAATAACTGCTCTCCCCACATACCCCCTCCATTTCCTCACCTTTTGTCCTCTCTATCTGGAATGTTCTCCATCCCCATCACCACCTTCTGAAATCCTACCAGTCAGTCCTTTAGCGCTCATTCCAAAGGCAACTTCCTCCACTGTTCAGCCTTCCTCAATTATTCCAGCTAGAAGAAACATATTCTAAAGTCCTGCAGTGAACTTGCTCTGTCATATTTAGAATCTGTCAATTTGTACTGATTTTTTTCTCCTTTACTAAACTGCAAAACTTTGATGGCAATGACCGTATCAACCTTCCTCCCCGCAATCCTCTACATAATCAAGGATTATATCCTGCACATGGGAAGCATCAATAAATGTAAACAAAATAAATAAAAAGGAACTATTTTAGAAGTTATCATAATTGCTTATTTTAATATCAATAGTATAAAATTAAATGTTAACTCTAAAGTAACAATAAGTATTAATAGAAAAAATATAATTTATAACACTGACCCTTGGTGGCCCAATAATCATGCCTGTCCACCTTGTAAGTGTCATATCTTCATCATCTTCAAGGCCCCAGCTAACCGTACCATCGCCTACTCCTTTTTGTCCTTCTTCAAGTTCTTCCAACAAGCGAAAATTACGAGGAACTTTAACTCCTATACAAAAGAACGTCAGTGTAAATGTAAAAAGCTCATAATTATAAGAGCTACACATATTTAAATTCAGCTTTTTCCAAATTAACTTTTATAAATTATTTCCCAAAAAGACAAAATTCCCTTTAAAAGGCATTCTGCTCCAGAAAATGCTGGATCTAACAACCCCTCAAAATGAAAACCCTAAAGAAAGCACTGTACCAAACATTAATAGCAGTATACAACACGTGTATAATTCCTCATCCATTTTATACTGACATGTCAATCAATCATAAGGAAATCGTTAGAAAGTGAACGTTTCCCCTACTTGAGGTTTCTGTTACAGTCAAGGACTCTGCATCAAACAAACAGCCATGACCAGAAAGTTAATAAAAGCCAAAGTTCATTAATACATACTCTCTAATGATTTTTAAAGAGTAGAATTATGTTCCATCTTAGAAAGTGCACCAGAAGGTACTGTCTTTTAGAATCCTGAAGCAGTCCCACCCATGTAGGGGCATGTGAAAACAGAATCTGTCAGATCGCGAGTTCGTGACCAGCGTGACCAACATGGAGAAACCCCATCTCTACTTGAAATACAAAATTAGCCAGGCGTGGTGGTGCATGCCTGTAATCCCAGCTACTTGGGAGGCTGAGGCAGGAGAATCGCTTGAACCCGGAAGGTGTAGGTTGCGGTGAGCCGAGATGCCACCATTGCCCTCCAGCCTGGGCAACAAGAGTGAAAGTCCATTTAAAAAAAAAAGAGTGTTTACACAAGTAAAGTGTGTCTGCTTTTTAAGAGTTTATTCAGTTTAGGAAGGGGAGTCAAAATTTGTACTTGATTTCAATTTATTGAAATTGAAAGTATTCCTAACTTTTTTTGCTTTCGTGTATATGCAAAGGTAAATATTTATTAATCAAACCTTATAAATTTGAGGTTATTTTAGCCTGATTTCTCAGAACTTTTAATTTGTCTGTGTAGAAATGGGTTTACTAAATATTTTTAGACAATTTCTTAAGTATCTACTTTTATTTGCATACAGTAAGTTAGGAAAGACATTTAAAGTTCCTCATACACCTGCTGTGTTATTTTGTGTGTATGAGAGTCTCGCTCGTAGCCAAGGCAACCTCCACCTCCCAGGTTCAAGCTATTCTCCTGCCTCAGCTTCTCAAATAGCTGGGATTTCAGGCGTGCACCACCATGCCCGGCTAATTTTTGTATTTTCAGTAAAGATGGAGTTTCACCATGTTGGCCAGACTGGTCTGGAACATTTAATGTTCCAGAGGCAGAGGCTGCAGTGAGCCGAGATTGCACCACTGCATTCCAGCCTAGGCGACAGAGCAAGGCTCTGTCTTTTTAAAAAAAAAAAAAAAAAAAAAAAAAAGGCCGGGCACAATGGCTCACACCTGTAATCCTAGCACTTTGGGAGGTCAAGGCAGGTGGATCACGAGGTCAGGAGATCGAGACCGTCCTGACTAACACCGTGAAACCCCGTCTCTACTAAAAATACCAAAAATTAGCCAGGCATGGTGGCGGGTGCCTGTAGTCCCAGCTACTCCGGAGGCTGAGGCAGGAGAATGGCGTGAACCCGGAAGGCAGAGCTTGCAGTGAGCTGAGATCACATCACTGCACTCCACCCTGGGCGAAAGAGCGAGACTCCATCTCACAAAAAAAAAAAAAAGAAAAAAGAAAAAAAAAAAGACCAGCCTGGCCAACATGATGAAACCCTATCTCTACTAAAAATACAAAATTTAGCCAGGCATGGTGGTGCACACCTGTAATCCCAACCAGCAACATGGGAGGCTGAGGCAGGAGAATCGCTTGAACCCAGGAGGTGGAGGTTGAAGTGAGCCAAGATCAAGCCCCTGCCTGGGAGACAGAGCAAGACTGTCTCGAAAACAAAAACAAAACAAAAAAAGAAAACAAAACAGAGGGGACACTTTCCTAGATTTTAAGACTTCTTCATCAGCTAAAGAAATCATTAAGAAAATACGGAATTAGTGCAGAAATGAACAGACTAATGAAAAAGAAAAGCCCCAAAGCAGACATATCATATATGAAAATGTGCTTTTTAGTAGAGGCAACACTAAAAGTCAGTAAAGAGACTAGAGGCATGACAAGTAAATGCAACCTTGGTTATCAGGAAAAATATTATTGTCATTATTTTGCTTTAAAGAACAGTAGTGGTGAAATCTGAATAGGGCTGGTAGATAACAGTCCTTTCTCAATATTAATTTCCTGGTTTTAACAATTATATTGTAAGAAAATGTCCTAGTTGAAGTATGTAGGGGTGAAGAGACAGTATCTGTTAACTTACTCTTGAATGGTTCCCCCAAAAAACAAAATCGAATGTGGAGGGAGGGGGGAAGAAAGTACACACAAGAGCAAGCAAAAATGTTAAACATTAATATTTGATGGATCTGCATGAAGGTATATGGGAATCCTTCGTACTACTTATGTAACTTTTCTGCAAATCTAAAGTTATTCCAAAAGAGAACAAACAAAAAAAAAGTAGAAAAGGCTAGGCATGGTGGCTCACACTTGTAAACCCAGCACTCTGAGAGGCCAAGGTGGGCCAATCAACTGAGCCCAGGAGCTGAAAACCAGCCTGGGCAACATGGCAAGACCCCATCTCTAAAAAAATACAAAAATTAGCCAGGTGTGGTGGCTGGCACATGCCTGTGGTCCCAGCTATTCAGGAGGCGAGGATCACCTGAGCCCGGGGAGGTCAAGGCTGCAGTGATCTGTGATCACACCACTGCACTCCAGCCTGGGCCACAGAGTGAAACCCTGTCTTAAAAGAGAAAAAAAAAAAAGTAGGAAAAGTTAATGGTGTTGGAACATTTTACCAATATGGAAAAATAAAATTAGAACCCAATCTGATTTCATAGTATATATAAAAATCAATTATAGGCAGATTAAATGAAAAGATAAGCCACAGACTGAAAAAAGATATGAATAACAAATAGCAGACAAGAATGTTATTTAAAATACAGAAAGAATTCCTCCTAGAAATCAATAAGGAAAAGAAAACCCTAGAGAACAATGAGAACATATTAGGAATAAGGTTTACAGAAAACAGTAATGACCAACAAACATATAAATATGCTCAACCTCATCAGTAATCAGGGAAACGTAACAGCTTATTCTAGCCACCAAACTGACAAATATTAAGTCTGATAATTCTTTATCTGGGCAAAGATGTAGATATTGGAAGTTCATTCACTGCTGCAGTTAGAATACACTGGTATAGAAGCTCTAAACAAATGTAGTTTTTATACGTATATACATATGTAGCAAAAAGTATAAAGGTGTTAGTGGAAAAGATATTTAAAAATCAGGGGTCGGGCGAGGCACAGTGGCTCACGCCTGTAATCCCAACACTTTAGGAGGCCAAGGCAGGTGGATCACCTGAGGGCAGGAGTTTGACACCAGCCTGGTCAACATGGTAAAACCCATCTCTACTAAAAATACAAACCTGTCTCTACTAAAACTTCTCCTGAGGCAGGAGAATCGCATGAGCCCAGGAGGCAGAGGTTGCGGTGAGCTGAGATCACGCCACTGCACTTCAGCCTGGGTGACAGAGCAAGACTCTGTCTCAAAAAAAAAAAAAAAAAAAAAAAAAATCAGGATTATTGGGCCAGGTGTGCTGGCTCATGCCTGTAATCCCAACACTTTGGGAGACTGAAATGCGCAAATCACTTGAGTTCGACACCAGCCTGGTCAACACTGTGAAACCCTGTCTCTACTAAAAATACAAAAAATTAGCTGGGAGGCTGGGCGTGGTAGCTGACGCCTGTAATCCCAGCACTTTGAGAGGCTGAGGCAGGCGGATCATTTGAGGTCAGGAGTTTGAGACCAGCCTGGCCAACATGATGAAACCCCATCTCTACTAAAAATACAAAAGAATTAGCCAGGCATGGTGGCGTGCGCCTGTAGTCCCAGCTACCTGGGAGGCTGAGGCAGGAGAATCAGTTGAACCCGGGAGGCGGAGGTTGCAGTAAGCCAAGACTGCGCCACTGCACTCCAGCCTGGGGGAGAGAGCAAGACTGCATCTCAAAAAATAATAATAATAATAATTAGCTGGGCATGGTGGTATGCACCTGTAGTTCCAGATACTCAGGAGGCTAAGGCGGGAGGATCACTTGAACAGGGAGCAGAGGTTGTAGTAAGCCAAGATCACGCCACTACACTCCATTTTGGGTGACAGAGTCCGACTCTGTCTCAAAATAAATAAATAAATACAAATAATAAAAAATCAGGATATTGATGACCTCTGGGAAAAGAGAAAGTGGCCTAGGACTTAGAAGGGAAAATAGGACTTTAAATGTACTAGAAATGTTCTATTTCCAAAAAACAATCTGAAGCAAGAATTTATTAGAATGTGAACAGCCAGGGTGAGTACATGTATATTCACATATTTTTCTGGTGTTTGAAATATTTAAAAAGAAAAGGGAGGATTGGGCGGGTGGAGCCAAAAAAAAAGGCGTGGGGAGGACATTACAAAAGAGAGACAGAATGCTGGGCAATGTTTGGGGACTGCAACTGAGTATGAGAGCAAAGAGTCAGAAATGGCCTGGAAGGGGCACCCTTAGCAATTCAGCCTTTATCTGCAGTAATGAGGATTCAGGGAGGACATAAACTTCACTTTGCTGCAACGTGGGAATGGATTGGGAGGTAAGAGGAGGAGAAAAGTATCAGCTGTTATTAAAGGCCAAGAAAGAGGATGAAGTGCTAAGCACTCAGTTGACTGAGAAAGTTGTGGTTCATTTTATTGTTGTAATTATTTGGTTTTATTTATTTATTTCCATTTAAACAGCACCAAATGTCTACTGTGAGCCAGAGAATTGTGGCTAGGCCCCTGATCTTGCCGTGATAGTCGAAGTCCTGCTCTTGTGGAGCTTAATGTTCAGCAGCGCATCAAGACACAGAAACCACGATTAGAGTAGGAGAAGCGAGAAAAAGGAGGTAACAGCATAAAGTGAGAGTTTTGCTCTACTAAGAACCTAACTAGATGACTGAGCAAAGTGTTTTCTTTTTATACTTTGCATACTTTGACTAAACCATATCAGTGATATATATACAACTTTTTGTCTACCCCAGTATATCTCAATGACCAACACACAAGAGTCTAGCACAGGAAGGCAACCCACTGCCCTGGGTAGAAGAGGCAAAAGAAAGGAGCAATCCTATCGCCTTGCCTCCATCCCCCACCTCTATCCCTAGTCAGAATTCCTGCTGAAACACATTATTTCTAAAGCCTTAGCCTTTCATAAACTGATTCTAAAAGAAACAATCTATCCCTCTGATGCCCAAAATGTCACTTCCTAAGACTTCATAACCCATATATGTATTTTTCTTTTTAGAGACAGAGTCTTGCTCTTGTTGCCCAGGACAGAGTGCAATGGCACGATCTTGGCTCACTGCAACCTTTGCCTCCGGGTTTCAAGTGATCCTCCTGCCTCAGCCTCCGGAGTAGCTGGGATTACAGGTGCTTGCCACAATGCCTGGCTAATTTTTGTATTTTTAGTAGAGACGGGGTTTCGCCATGTTGGCCAGGCTGGTCTCAAACTCCTGACCTCGTGATCCGCCCGCCTCGGCCTCCCAAAGTGTTGGGATTACAGGCGTGAGCCACTACGCCTGGCCAACCCTTATATATATTATCTGTCATGAGTCAAGAATCTGGATACCACAAATACCCTGAGATTTGATCTATACATTCTATGCACACAATGAAATATCACATGTACCCCACAAAATATGTAAAATATTACATATCAACATCACTTGAAAAAATAGTTTTGAGTCGGCTGGGCGGTGGCTCATGCCTGTAATCCCAGCATTTGGGAGGCTGAGGCGGGTAGATCATGAAATCAGGAGTTCAACACCAGCCTAGCCAAGATGGTGAAACCCCATCTCTACTACAGATACAAAAAATTAGCCGGGCGTGATAGTACGTGCCTGTAATCCAAGCTACTCGGGAGGCTGAGGCAGGAGAATCGCTTGAACCTGGGCAGCAGAGGTTGCAGTGAGCCAAGACCACGCCACTGCACTCCTTCCTCAGCAACAGACTGAGACTCTGTCTCAAAAAAAAAAAAAAAAATACATATATATATACACACACACACACTTTTTTTTTGAGTCAAGAATCGTTATACTCTGTACCAAATTAAAGATGGCCACAAATTCTTTGCTTTTCCTCCCACTAATAGGTGAAGTCTGATTTTCCTCCTTTAATCTTCCTTCATTTTATTTGGAACACTACTTAAGAACATCATACATGACCCTATCCTAAGATGTTTTTTTTAAAAAATTGGCCAGGTGTAGTGGCTCACGCCTGTAATCTTAACACTTTGGGACACCAAGGTGGGAGGATCGCTTGAGCCCAGGAGTTCAAGACGAGCCTGAGCAACATGGCAAAACCCCATCTCTACAAAAAATGCAAAAATTAGTCAGGCGTGGTGGCGCACATCTGTAGTCTGAGCTGCTCTGGAGGTTAACGTAGGAGGATCACTTGAGCCTGGGAGGTAGAGGTTTCAGTGAGCCATGTTTGTTCATGCCACTGCACTCTAGCCTGGGTGACAGAGTGAGACTCGGTCTTGGAAAATAAAAAAAGAAATTAAAGGCAAAGGGAGAAAAGTAATAATTACAAGGCACACAACTTTCAATTTTTTTTTTTTTTCGAAATGGAGTCTCACCCTGTCACCCAGGCTACAGTGCAGTGGCATGATCTCAGCTCACTGCAACTGCCTCCTCATGAGTTTAAGTGATTCTCCTGCTTCAGCCTCCTGAGTAGCTGGGATTACAGGCGCCCACCACAATGCCCGGCTAATTTCCGTATTTTTAGTAGAGACGGGGTTTCATCATGTTTCCAGGCTGGTCTCGAACTCCTGACCTCAAGTGATCCACCCACCTTGGCTTCCCAAAGTGCTGGGATTACAGGCGTGAGCCACTGCGCCAGGCACAGGCTAATTTTTTAAACTATTTTTTAAAACTCTGTATCAGCTGGGCGCAGTGGCTCACGCCTATAATCCCACACTTTGGGTGGCCAAGGGGGTGGACCACTTGAGGTCAGGAGTTCAAGAGGAGCCTAGCCAACACAGTAAAAGCCCCTTTCTACTAAAAATACAAAAACTAGCTGGTCATGGTGCCACATGCCTGTATGCCCAACTATTCGGGAGGCTGAGGCAGGAGAATTGCTTGAACCCCAGAGGCGGAGGTTGTGGTGAGCTGAGATAGTGGCACTGCACTCCAGCCTGGGTGACAGAGCAAGAACCTGTCTCAAAAAACAAAAACCCTGCCAGGCGCAGTGGCTCACGCCTGTCATCCCAGCACTTTGGGAGGCTGAGGCGAGCAGATCACCTGAGGTTGGGAGTTCTAGACCAGCCTGACCAACATGGAGAAACCCCATCTCTACTAAAAATACAAAAAATTAGCCTGGCATGGTGGTGCATGCCTGTAGTCCCAGCTCCTGCAGAGGTTGAGGCAGGAGAATCACCTGAACCCGGGAGGTGGACGTTGCAGTGAGCCAAGATCATGCCACTGCACTCCAGCCTGGGAGACAGAATGAGACCCAGTCTCAAAAAAAAAAAAAAAAAAAGCACACACACATATATATACACACACACATATATACACACACACATATATACATACACATATATGTATACACACACACACATATAAAAAACAAGAATTTTTAAATATGTAGTATGATTTGACTTAAATGCTACTGTGTGAAATTTCCCCTCAGGACAAAACACCAGGGCGCAGAATGTCTGCAGAGTGCTGTGAGCCATCCTCCACCCTCCAGACCCAGGCGCACCCCTCCTCCCCTTGAAGCTGCACACGCCTTCCTACCTGTTTTATCAATAGAATAGGGAAGCAGTGGCAGGGCGTGGTGGCTCATGCCTGTAATCCCAGCACTTTGGGAGGCCAAGGTGGGCAGATCACCTGAGGTTAGGAGTTTGTGACCAGCCTGTCCAACATGGTGAAACCCCATCTCTACTAAAAATACAAAAAAAAAAATTAGCTGGGTATGGTGGTGCACACCTGTAGTCCAGCTACTTTGGAGGCTGAGGCACAAGAATCGCTTGAACCTGGGAGGCAGAAGTAGCAGTGAGCCGAGACTGTGCCACTGCACTACAGCCTGGGTGACACAGTGAGACTCTGCCTCCAAAAAAAGAATAAACAGGGAAGCAGCAACGCTAGGCCAGTTCTGGCACTCGCTTGTAAGAGGAATGCTAACTTCTGCTTTCGTTCTTTTGGAAAACAACTGTCATGTAAGAATTCTGAACACCCTGACACCACCAGGATGTGAGGAAGTCCTAAATGGCCACGTGCAGAGGCTGCAGGGAGGGGGAGCAAGGCATCCTAGGCAATAAGCCTATCCCTTCACCAGCTTGATGCAACCACATGAGTGACTCTAAGTGAAACCAGCAGAACCACCCAGTCAACTCCCATATTATGAGAAAAAAAATCAGTCATCATTTGAAGCCACAGAATTTTGATATAATTTGTTACACAGCAATAGATAAATGAAGGGAGGGGGGTTGGAAAAGCAATCTGAACAAAAATGTTTATTTGGCAGTGCAAAAACTTAAAGAAGTCAATTGGTATACATTCAGGCAAACTATGTCACATAATTTAAAACATTATATAAAGTCATTTAAACTACATGAATTATATTAATTGTGTATAAGTTAAAAAAAAAAAAAAAGGAGTGGGGGAGACCTAATAGCAACACATATATTTTGATCATAATTATAAAAAAACTCTCATATATACAACAGTATGGATCCAAAGACAACCTACAATTGACATTTTAAATTCATTGGGACTGTGGAATCTTTCAAAAAAGAAAACAGGACGACTGTGGTGGCTCACGTCTGTAATCCCAGCACTTTGGAAACCCAAGGCAGGGGGATCACGAGGTCAGAAGTTCCAGACCAGCCTGGCCAACATAGTGAAACCCCATCTCTACTAAAAATACAAAAAAATTAGCCAGACACGGTGGCGGGAACCTGTAATTCCAGCTACTCAGGAGGCTGAGGCAGGAGAATCGCTTGAACCCAGGAGGTGGAGGTTGCAGTGAGCCAAGATGGCGCCACTGCACTCCAGCCCGGTGACAGTGCGAGACTCCGTCTCCAAAAAAACAGAGGTCAAATATGAAGACAGAATAAAAACAGTGGTTACCAAGGTTGGGGCTGGAAAGGAAATAGGGAGCTGTAGATCAATGGATACAAAATAGTAGGTATGTAGGATGAACAAGTCTGCAGATCTAATGTTCTGCAGAACAGCCTTGAGGACTTCCTTCTTTTTTTTGCAACAGGGTCTCCCTCTATTGCCCAGGCTAGAGCACAGTGGCTCAATCAAAGCTCACTGCAGCCTCGTCCACCTGGACTCAAGCAATCCTCCCACCTTAGCCTCCCAAGTAGCTAGGACTATAGGCGCGTGCCAACATGTGAGGTAATTTTTGTATTTTTTGTAGAGAGGGAGTTTTGCCATGTTGCCCAGGCTGGTCTTGAACTCCTGGGCTCAAATGATCGGCCCGCCTCAGCCTCCCAAAGTGCTAGGATTACAGATATGAGCCCGCACCCAGCCATGAGGACTTTTAGTAAGAGTTTGCTATGGTCAGGATTTTTGCTCTTGCCACAGGAAGGAAAAACAGGTAACTGTAAGATGATGGATACGTTAATTTGATTCACTACAGTAACCATTTTACTATATGTCTCATAACATGATATATATACCTTAAACACACACAATAAATTTTATTTTAAAAAAACAAGAAATGAGCCAGGTGTGGTGGCTCATGCCCATAGTCCCAGCACTTGGGAGGTCAAGGCAGGAGGATCACTTAAGTCCAGGAGTTCGAGAACAGCCTGGCCAACATGGTGAAACCCCATCTCTACTAAAAATACAAAAATTAGCCAGCGTGGTGGTGAAAGCCTATAATCCCAGTTACTCAGGTGGCAGAGGCAGGAGAATCACTTGAATCCGGGAGGCAGAGGTTGCAATGAGCTGACATCATACCACTGCACTCCAGCCTGGGCAACAGAGACCGTCTCAGGAAAAAAAAAAAAAGAAAAAGAAAAAAAAAAATCACTGAGTCTTTCTGCCTTATAAAGTTGTTAGAATATTTGAAGACACTAAGAAAAGTCAAGTCTTTTCAAGCAAATGAGTCCTTCATGTGATAACTTTATTCTGCCTTGTGCTCTGGATGGTATGCCCCTGCTCCTTTCAAGGCATCCTCGGTGGAATTCCTTGCTGAGTGGGTCTGCCATCCTATCCGCTTTTAACATTCATCCAGCAAAGTAATGAGTGTGAATCATAAGCCCCATCACAGTTCTACACTCAGGAAAACTGTTCCAGAATCCTAACTGGGCCCATAACCCCACTGGCTGTTTCAAAAACATCAGTTACAACCCCACTCTCAAGAACACTATTTGTTGACATTAATAATGTCAATAATGTCAATAATACACAATTATTGACATCAAAGCATATGCTAGGGTGTGTGTGCATGGGTGTCTGTGTGTTTGTTTTAAGACAGGGACTCTGTCGCCATGGCTGAAGTGCAGTGGTGCAATCATGGCTCACTACAGCCTCAAACTCCTAGGCCTTCCATGTCAGCCTCCAGAGTAGCTGGGACTGCAGGCATGCACCGCCACATCCAGCTAATTTTTTAAATATTTTTAGTAGAGACAAGGTCTTGCTAGGTTGCCCAGGCTGGTCGCAAACTCCCAGGCTCAAGGGGTCCTCCTGCCTCAGCCTCCCAAAGTGCTGAGACTATAGGTGTGAGCCCCATGCCCAGCTACATTTTTTCTGAACTTTAAAATTGAAATACATCCATCATTCAGACACTGTGAATTTATACAAATAGATTTAATATTAAAAACTATATTTACATAATTCACCAAAAAACATCAGAAGGTGATATTCTTTTGCTGAAGTGAAGGTTTACCAGATAAACCAATTTTCAACTTTAGCCTCCAAAATATTTCAAAAAATTGTATGAGATTAAAAACATATTTCAATAGAACATATTTAAGTTTAAATTGATCACAACTGTTTAGTATTCAGATAATAAATGAGAACACATGTCAGTATGTTTGTAGAATCCAGTATTTGAAATCTATTATATATTCACCTCAATGTGGGCATCTTAACAGTTTTTTTAAATACTGTCTTTCATCAAATCTAAGATGGCATAACCAATTACATGATACTATAATTTAAAAAAATTTTTAAACTCTACCAATTAAACTATAACACATATATCCATTTTGGATATTTAAATGTTTTAGAATTGATGAAATATAGTAGATAAAAATGTAATTTATAAAAACAAACTTTACTCACACCTGTAATCCCAGCACTATGGGAGGCCAAGGCGGGTAGATCACGAGGTCAGGAGATTGAGACCATCCTGGCTAACATGGTAAAACCCCGCCTCTACTAAAAATACAAAAAAATTAGCCAGGAGTGGTGGCATGCATCTCTACTCGGGAGGCTGAGGCAGAAGAATCACTTGAACTTGGGAGGTGGAGGTTGCAGTGAGCCAAGATCACATCACTGCACTCCAGCCTGGGTGACAGAGCGAAACTCCATCTCAAAAAAGAAAAAAAAAAAAAAATTCAAGTCAAACTTTGTACATCTGAAGCATCTGTACTACACTTTCAAACACAAGTGGAAAAACCTCTGGATTAGAGGATTTCCAAAGTATTTCAATGCTGTGGTGTGGAGAACACATTATATACAGGAGAAATTAATCATACTACTGTTATTCTTTAGGTTGTAACCAAAACCACCCTGCCCCTAGCCACTGCCAAAAAATCACCACCTATATGAAGAGTTCATTTAGAATCTATTTGTTAGATACTAACTCAGCTAGATAAGGGGAAAATAAGCAGCTTCATGATTTTAGATTTAATGAATATATGTGACTAAAATATTATTTTAGTAGTTTTACTTCAGAAAAGCAAACTAAAAATAAGACAGTGAAATATTACAATCTACAAAAAGGAAAGGCTGGTTTTTCTAGCAGAGGGAGGGGATTGTTTCTTTGTTTTGAGAGAGAGTCTTGCTCTGTCACCCAGGCTGGAGTGCAGTGGCACCATCTCAGCTCACTGAAACCTCTGCCTCCTGGATTCAAGGGCTTCTCCTGGCTCAGCCTCCCAAGTAGGTGGGATTACAGGTGCCTGCCACCACACCTGGCTAATTTTTATTTTTGTGTTTTTGGGTTTTTTTCTTTTTTTTTTTTTTTTTTTTTGAGACAGAGTCTTGCTCTGTGGCCCAGGCTGGAGGACAATGGTGCAATCTCAGCTCACTGCAACCTCCACTACCCAGGTTCACGTGATTCTCCCACCTCAGCCTGCCAAACAGCTGAGACTACAGGCATGTACCACCACTCCTGGCTAATTTTTGTATTTTTAGTAGAGACGGGGTTTCACCATGTTGGCCAGGCTGGTCTCAAACTCCTGACTTCAAATGATCCGCCCACCTCAGCCTCCCAAAGTGCTGGGATTTCAGGAGTGAGCCGCCATGCCTAGCCAGTTTTTGTTTTGTTTTTTGTTTTTGAGACAGGGTCTCACTCTGTCACCCAGGCTGGAGTGCACAATCTCAGCTCACTGCAACCTCCACCTCCCAGCCTTAAGCAATTCTCCCACCTCAGCCCCGCAAGTAGCTGGGACCGTAGGCGCATGCCACCACATCCAGCTAATTTTTGTATTTGTAGTAGAGATGGGGTTTCGTCATGTTGCCCAGGCTGGTCTCGAACTCCTGGGCTCAAGTGATCCGCCCGCCTAGGCCTCCCAACGTGCTGGGATTAGAAGCATGAGCCACTGCGCCCAGCCTGAAAAGCTAGGTTTTATTTGAGCCATTTATTTTCTCATTATTAAATCCCTGACACAGAAAGACACTGTACCACAGAAAATGATGACACAACAGGCACTCGATAAACACCTGGTGAATTTATGGCAAATGCTTGCTTTTAATCTTTCAATATATACAAACTGACAGCAGATGTTGCTGATACTGAACACAGAATCCTTTCCCCAGGACATTACTATCTAGTGGGGAAGACAGCCATGTAAATGAATACATTCAAATATAATGCAGCAAGTTATTGCAGAAGATTTCACCTGGATACACTACAGATATCCCAATGAGATAAGCCAATGAATGTAGTAGTTACTTCACATTCTCCAGTAAGGTAGCTAAGAATGTTTATTGCAGAACTATGAAGGGAGACTTCCCTTAGAATACACTAGAGAGTGGAAGAAAGTTAAATAAGCTAATATATTCTGGTTCCTCTCTAGTTTTAATTTCTAAGTAAAATTAGGATGGCATGCACTTTAAAAGATGTGAGGTCTTCTGACAGAGACTATTAAATGGGCATAACTGCTCACCTGTGAGTCCAGGAAGCTGTAACTGGCTTCCAGTCAGAAAGCCATATTAAGCAAAATAAACAGATATCTCTCCATATCACTGTTTATGAGGTAAAAACTTGAGAAAACCAAAGACTTCTCAATAACATAAGTATTTCCTCTGAGGACATAACAATTTACATCAGTACTGTTTCGTAAACAACAATCAATAATTTAGGTAGCAGATGACACTGGCATGAAGAGCAGTACACCAAGCAACGCACTGTCTGTACTTTTCGAGAACATTCCAATCCATAAATTGAAAAACCTCTGGCATAATTATACTACTTCCAAAGAATAAACTGTTTACAGTATGCGTGGTATCTGGCTATTGAACTTTTTTTAGTGAGATTAAACTTCACCTGGCCAGGTGAAGCTCAGACTCCTGCCCTTCTGTCATACAGTAATCATAACTAGAGCATCAACTAGAACTCACAGTATTTCATGGAGTTGTTTTTATTCATTTATATTTTAGTTTCTGACCATATTCTGCATGAAACATGATTCTCTGATGTTTGTGTGTTCATTTTAGAGACAGGGTCTTACTCTGTTGCCCAGGCTGGAGGGCAGTGGTACAAACATGTCTCACTGCAGCCTCGAACTCCTGGGCACAAGTGATCCTCCTGCCTTAGCCTCCTCAGGAGCTGGAACTACAGGCACACACCACTATGCCCAGCTAATTTTTTTCTTTTTTTGTAGCGACAGGGTCTCGGTATGTTGCCCAGGCTGCTCTCGAACTCCTGACCTCAAGTGATCTGCCTACCTTGGCCTCCTACTGCACCCAGCCTGAAACATTATTGTTTTTAAAACAAAGAACCAGTTAGGTGATGAGCTACATACAAAAAGCCAGAATCTGCATTTTAATGAAATAGAAAAAAATAAAGTGGTCTTCATCAAAATTTTAAACTTTTGGGTTTCAAAGGACAACATCAAGAAAGTGAAGACAATCTACAGAATGAAAGAAAATATTTGCAAACCATGTATCTGATAAAAGACTTGTATCCAGAATATATAAAGGTCTCCAATAACTCAACAATAAAAAGACAAACAGGCCGGGCGTGGTGGCTCAAGCCTGTAATCCCAGCACTTTGGGAGGCTGAGACGGGCAGATCACGAGGTCAGGAGATCGAGACCATCCTGGCTAACACGGTGAAACACCGTCTCTACTAAAAAATACAAAAGATTAGCCGGGCGAGGTGGCGGGTGCCTGTAGTCCCATCTACTCCGGAGGCTGAGGCAGGAGAATGGCCTAAACCCGGGAGGCGGAGCTTGCAGTGAGCTGAGATCCGGCCACTGTACTCCAGCCTGGGGACAGAGCGAGACTCTGTCTCAAAAAAAAAAAAAAAAAAAAAGACAAACAGCCCAATTTAAAAATGGGTAAAGGGGTCGGGTGCAGTGGCTCACACCTGTAATCCCAACACTTTAGGAGGCCAAGGTAGGCAGATCACTTGAGGTCAGGAGTTTGAGACAAGCCTGGCCAACATGGTGAAACTCCGTCTCTACTAAAAACTACAGCTCAAGCCTGTAATCCCAGCACTTTGGGAGGCCGAGGTGGGTGGATCACGAGGTCAGGAGATCGAGACCATCCTGGCTAACACGTGAAACCCCGTCTCTACTAAAAAAAATACAAAAATTAGCCGGGAGCGGTGGCGGGCGCCTGTAGTCCCAGCTACTCGGGAGGCTGAGGCAGGAGAATGGCGTGAACCCGGGAGGTGGAGCTTGCAGTGAGCTGAGATCCGGCCACTGCACTCCAGCCTGGGGGACAGAGCGAGACTCCGTCTCAAAAAAAAAAAAAAAAAAACTACAAAAAAATTAGTTGTGTTGGTCTGGGCGCAGTGGCTCACGCCTGTAATTCCAGCACTTTGGGAGGCCGAGGTGGGCGGATCACTTGAGGTCAGGCTGAGACCAGCCTGACCAACTTGGCAAAATCCAGTCTCTACTAAAAATACAAAAATTAGACAGGCATGGTAGTGCAGGCTTGTCATCCAAGTTACTTGGGAGGCTGAGGCAGGAGGATCACTTGAACCCAAGAGGCTGAGGTTGCAGTGGACTGAGATCACACCACTGCACTCCAGCCTGGGCGATAGAGCGAGACTCCATCCCAAAAAAAAAAGAAAAAGAAGAAGTCTCCCTTTGGAAAACAGCCTAGCAGTTCCTCAAACAGCTAAACATAGTTAACAGGTGACCCAGCAATTCCACTCCTAGGTATCTACGAAAAAAAACCTTGTACGTAAATGTTTACAGCAGCCTTATTCCCAATAGCCAAATGGTGGAAAACACCACCAAAATGATGAATGAATAAACAAAATGTGGTGTATCCAATGCAGTGGAATATTCTTCACCCGTAAAAACATGTAAATACTGATACATGCTATATAACATGGATGACCCTTAAAAACATTATGCTAAGTGAAAGAAGCCAGTCACAAAAAACCACATAATATATGACTCTACACATATGAAAGTACAGAATGGGTAAATCTATTGAGACAGATTATAGTAGCCAGGGGCTGAGGTTTGGGGGTATAGGACAGTGACAGTTAAAGGGTACAGGGTTTCTTTCTGAGGTGATAAAAATATTCTAAAATGACCACAGTTGTATATATGTGTGAACATGCCAGAAATCAGTGAATTGTATACTTTAAATAGACAACTATATGGTATGTGAATTATATCTCAGTAAAGTTGTTTTGAAAAAACAGCTCCCTGAAACCAAATTCAATATTCATCTATAACTCCATCTACCAAAAGTTCAGCTTTCTTAGGAAGCAACCCTCAAAGGTGTGGTCAAATCCCAGAGGAAACTGGCCCTTTTCTATAGAACTTCAGATTTTAGTAACTACTTCATAAGCCCTAGAGAGAATAAGAAGCCCAGGTTACATAGCTGTTATCCAGTCTTCCCAGTTCCAAAACTCCTCGAACCAAGTTCTTCCTACCTGATAATATACAGTCTTATCTAGAGGCAGCCTACTTGGGGAAGTAGGTAAAAGGAAGAATGAAACGAAAAGGAAGGAAGGAAGGAAGGAAGGAAGGAAGGAAGGAAGGAAGGAAGGAAGGAAGGAAGGAAGGGAGGGAGGGAGGGAGGGAGGGAGGGAGGGAGGGAGGGAGGGAGGGAGGGAGGGAGGGAAAGAAAGAAAAGAAAGAAAGAAAGGAAGGAAGGAAGGAAGGAAGGAAGGAAGGAAGGAAGGAAGGAAGGAAGGAAGGAAGGAAGGAAGGAAGGAAGGAAGGAAGGAAGGAAGGAAGGGTACTAAATGTTCTAAGGGTCACTTTAGGAATAACAGATGCAATACTAAAATGTTTAGGACAACTCATCAGGTTGTAAATTCTACCTCTGATACAGAGGTAAGTTTCTATCAAACACTTACAACACTCCCAGTAACCTCCCTTTCCCTCCCCTCCCTTACATAAACCTCAGATAGAAAATCCAGAGCTGGGCGCGGTGGCTCACGCCTATAATCCCAGCACTTTGGGAGGCAGAGGCAGGCGGATCACGAGGTCAGGAGATCGAGACCATCCTGGCTAACACGGTGAAACCCCATCTCTACTAAAAATACAAAACAATTAGCCGGTGCTGCCCGGCGCCTGTAGTCCCAGCTACTCAGGAGGCTGAGGCAGGAAAATGGCGTGAACCCGGGAGGCGGAGCTTGCAGTAAGCGGAGATGGCACCACTGCACTCCAGCCTGGGCGACAGAGCAAGACTCGTCTCAAAAAAAAAAAAAAAAAAGAAAATCCAGATTTAGGCCAGGCACGGTGGCTCACGCCTATAATCCCAACACTTTGAGAGGCCAAGGCAGGCCGATCACTTGAGGTCAGGAGTTCAAGACCAGTCTGGTCAACATGGTGAAACCCTGTCTCTACTAAAATACAAAAAAAAAATCAGCTAGGCATGGTGGCGCACACCTCTAATCCCAGCTACTCATGAGGCTGAGGCAGGAAAATTGCTTGAACCCTGCACAAGTTGCAGTGAGCTGAGATCACACCACTGCACTTCAGCCTGGATGACAGAGACTCCATCTCAAAAAAAAAAAAAAAAAAAAAAATCACAGATTTATAACAACCACTGACTGGCCGGCCATGGTGGCTCACGCCTGTAATTCCAGCACTTTGGGAGGCCAAGGCAGGTGGATCATGAGGTTAGGAGAGCGAGACCATCTCCTGGCTAACACGGTGAAACTCCATCTCTACTAAAAATACAAGAAGTTAGCCGGGCATGGTGGCACACGCCTGTAGTCCCAGCAACTCGGGAGGCTGAAGCTGGAGAATCGCTTGAACCCAGGAGGCAGAGGTTGCAGTGAGCTGAGAGTGCACCACTGCATTCCAGCCCGGGCAACAGAGCAAGACTCGTTCTAAAAAAAAAAAAAAAAAAAAAAAATCACTAAGGGAATAATTAATATATATGTATTTACCCACAATACCAAATATGTGCTTACAAAAAAGATTGATGTGAATATTGACCAGCATTTAGCCACTAAAATCGCTTTTTCTAAATTTTTGTTACTTATTTCAATACAATCCTTCACACCTTAAAAGAACACGGAGTTTTAATAATCTATTAATGCCTTCAGACTCTATCAAGTATTTTGTCTTGATCCTTAACGGCATTTATCTGTAAAATAACATCTCTGGGTTTCCAGGAAATAAAAACAACCAAGCCATACATAGGACACAGTCTGATACAGAAGCAGTATTTAAGAATTTTTTTTTTTTTTTTTTTTTTGAGACGGAGTTTAGCTCTTGTTGCCCAGGCTGGTGTGCAATGCGCAATCTCGGCTCACCACAACCTCCGCCTCCCGGGTTCAAGCAATTCTCCCAAGTAACTGGGATTACTTGGGAGTACTCATGTGCCACTATGCCCAGCTAATTTTGTATTTTCAGTAGAAACAGGGTTTCTCCATGTTGGTCAGGCTGGTCTCAAACTTCCAATCTCAGGTGATCCGCCTGCCCTGGCCTCCCAAAGTACTGGGATTACAGGCGTGAGCTACCGTACGCAACCAAGAATCTTAAATCAAGACACCAGCTCTAGACTCAACATGTAGCTAAAAAATCCTGCAAAAGCCATTTCATATCTGTATTTCTACTGCTCATCTATAAAATGAACTTGGTCTAGAGTCCAGGCAATCCATAACGTATGTTTTATTAATCTGTTTTTTTCTATTTCTATTTAAGTACCTATACATGGCCACAAGGATTTAGCTCCTTCTAAGGTTTGAAACAGCTGCTGAGTTCCAGCTTACTGAAAATACCATCCGCTCTCACACAAATCAGCTAAGACTTTATAAACAAGAATAAAGCACTCCCAAATACAGTCCCAAAGTCCCATCTTACATATGTCAAAGACTTATTTTATTTATTTATTTTTTTTGAGACGGAGTCTCACTCCGTCGCCCGGGCTGGAGTGCAGTGGCCGGATCTCAGCTCACTACAAGCTCCGCCTCCCGGGTTTACTCCATTCTCCTGCCTCAGCCTCCCGAGTAGCTGGGACTACAGGCGCCCGCCACCTCGCCCAGCTAGTTTTCTTGTATTTTTTAGTAGAGACGGTGTTTCACCGTGTTAGCCAGGATGGTCTCGATCTCCTGACCTCGTGATCCACCCGTCTCGGCCTCCCAAAGTGCTGGGATTACAGGCTTGAGCCACCGCGCCCGGCCCTAAAGACATTGTAATCAGCTCTTTGAAAAAGAGCCTTTGAAAAAGTGAACAACTTTTGAAACAAACTTTCAAACATTGATTTTTTTTGTTTTTTTGAGACAGGGTCTCACTTTGTCACCCAAGTTGTAGTACAGTGGCGCAATCTCGGCTCAATGCAACCTCTGCCTCCTGGGTTCAAGTGATTCTCCCACCTCAGCCTCTCAAGTAGCTGGAACTATAAGCAAGCACCATCATGCCTGGCTAATTTTTTTTTTAATTTTTAATAGAGATGGGGTATCACCATGTTGGCCAGGCTGGTCTCAAACTCCTGACCTCAAGTGATCCTCCTGCCTTGGCCTCCCAAAGTGCTGGAATTACAGGCATAAGCTACTGAGCCCCGCCTGAACACTGAATGTTATTCTAGTTTGCATGCTGCATATCCACTTCTATCAAGTTTTATGTTAGGCTGGGCATGGTGGCTCACACCTATAATCCCAGTACTTTGGGAGGCCGAGGCAGGCGGATCACCTGATGTCAGGAGTCCAAGACCAGCCTGGCCAGCATGGTGAAACCCCGTCTCTACTAAAAATACAAAATTTAGCCGAGCATGGTGGCGCATGCCTGTAGTCACAGCTACTTAGGAGGCTGAGGCAGGAGAATCACTTGAACCCAGGAGGCAGAGGTTGCAGTGAGCCAAGATCGCACCACTGGACTCCAGCCTGGCAATAGAGCAAGACTCTGTTCAAAAAAAAAAAAAAAAAAGGATATCTAAAGAAAAAGTAGCAAAAAAACCGTACAAATATGGAGAAAGTTGTAAGTATACGGCTACAGGTTGAAGGGTCTCCAATCAGACTCAGTCCAAATAAGACTACCCCAAGACATGTTATAACCAAACTGTCAAAGATGAAAGACAAAGAGAGAATCCTCAAGGCAGCAAGAGGAAAGAAGCAAATAACATATAAGGGACTTCCAATATACCTAGCAGCAGACTTCTCAACAGAAACCTTAGAGGCCGGGGGAGAGTGAGATGATACATTTAAAGTGCTCGCAGGGGCTGGGCTCACACCTGTAATCCCAGCACTCTGGGAGGCTGAGGCGGGCAGATCACTTAAGCCCAAGAGTTCAAGACCAGTCTGGGCGACAGACCTTGTCTCTCTTTAAAAAAAAAAAAAAAAAAAAAAGTGACCAGGAGAAAAACTGTCCTTTAGACAAAGCTGTCTGTCCCACGACAAAGCTGTTCTTCAGAAACAAAGAATAAAGACTTTCTCAGGCAAACAAAAGCTGAAGGAGTTTATCACCACAAGACATGCCTTACAAGAAATGCTATGGGAAGTTCTTCAAGCTGAAAGAAAAGGATACTAATGAGTAACACAAAAACATCTGAAAGTATAAAACTCACTGGGAAAAGTAAACACAAGGTCAACTTCAGAATACACTAATACTGTAATAGTGGAGTGTAAATTACTTGTGTCTTTAGTAGGAAGGTTAAAAGACAAAACTATTCAAAGTAACTACAATAATTTGTAAAGGAATACGCAATATAAAAAGATGCAGGCTGGGTGCGGTAGTTCATGCCTGTAATCCCAGCACTTTGGGAGGCCAAGGCAGGTGGATTACCTGAGGTCAGGAGTTTGACAGCAGCCTAGCCAACATGGTGAAACCCTATCTCCACTAAAAATACAAAAATTAGCGGGGCGTGGTGGCAGCTGCCTGTAAACCCAGCTACTCAGGAGGCTGAGGCAGGAGAATCACAGGAACCCAGGAGGCAAAGGTTGCAGTAAACCAAGATCAGACTACTGCACTCCAGCCTTGGTGACAAGAACGACACTGTCTCAAAAAAAAAAAAAAATTCAAACTGTGACATTAAAAATTCAAAATGAGAGAGTAGGGTAAAAATATAAAGGATTTTTTAGGCAATCAAGGCTAAGTTGTTATTAGCTTAAAATAACCTTTTGTAACGGTAAGACCTTTTTTGTAAGCCTCATGGTAACCACAAAGCAAAAACCTTTATGCCAGGTGTGGTGGCTCACCCCTGTAATCCCAGCACTTTGGGAGGCTGAGGCAGGTGGGTCATCTGAGGTCAGGAGTTCTGGACCACCCTGGCCAACATGGTGAAACCCCATCTCTACTAAAAATTAGCCAGACGTGGTGGTGCATGCCTGTAATGGCAGCTACTTAGGAGGCTGAGGTTCAAGGAGAATTGCTTGAACCCAGGAGACAGAGCTTGCAGCAAGCCAAGACTGCATCACTGCACTCCAGCCTGGGCAACAAAGCAAGACTCCATCTCAAAAAAACAAAACAAAACAAAAAACGAGTTCAAGACCAGCCTGGCCAAAATAGTGAAACCCCGTCTCTACTAAAAATACAAAAAATAAGCTGGGCATGGTGGCAGCTGCCTGTAAGCCCAACTACTAGGAAGGCTGAGACAGGAGAATCGCTTGAACCCGGGAGGAGGCAGAGGTTGCAGTGAGCCGCTATCACGCCATTGCACTCCAGCCTCGGCAACAGGAGTGAAACTCCATCTTAAAAAATATATATGTATAATAGATAAAAAATAAAAAGCAAGGAACAAGCCAGCGGAGTGGATCATGCCTGAAACCCCAGTGCTCTGGAGCCCAAGGTGGGAGGAGCACTTGAGGCCAGGAGTTCAAAGCTGGCCTGGGCAATACAGCAAGACTCTGTCTCTACAAAAAATTTAAAAAAAAAAAAATAGCTGGGCATGGTGGCACATGCCTGCATTCCTAGCTACGCAGGAGGCTGAGGCAGGAGGATCGCTCCAGCCCAGGAGTTCAAAACCAGCTTGCGCAACATGGCAAGACCCCGTATCTACAGGAAAAAAAAAATTAGCCAGGTTTGGTGGCACACACCTATAGTCCTAGCTACTCCCAAGGCTGAGGCAAGAAGATTGCTTGAGCCCAGGAGTTGGAGGTTACAGTGAGCTATGATCATGTCAGAGCAACACACTGTCTCCAAAAAAAAAAAAAAAAGTGAGGAAAAAAACATACTACCAGAGAAAATCAACCAGCAAATAAGACCGTAAGAGAGGAAGAAAGAGTGACTGAATGGTTAAAAAAAACAAGACCCAGCTATATGCTGCAACAAGAGACTCACCTCACCTGTATGGACATATGTAGACTGAAGGTGAAGGAATGGAAAAAGATATGCCATGCAAATGGAAATCAAAAGAGAACAAGACCCTGTAATCCCAGCACTCTGAAAGGTCAAGTAGGGAGAACTGTTTGAGCCCAGGAGTTTGAAAGTATCCTGAGCAACACTTTGAGACCCCATCTCCACAAAAAATATAAAAAATTAGCAAGGCATAGTGGCATGCACCTGTGGTCAACTACACAGGAGGCTGAGGTAGGAAAATCACTGATCTCAATAGTTCAAGGCTGCAGTGAGCCATGTTCACGCCACTGCACTCTAGCCTAGACAGGGAGACCCTGTCTCAAAAAAAAAAAAAAAAAAAAAAAAGAGAGAGAGAGAGAGAAAGCCCAAGAATTGCTTCACTTATATCAGATAAAATCATTTTTGTTTTTGTTTTTAGACAAAGAGTCTCACTCACTCTGCCCTGGTTGGAGTACAGTCACAGCATCTTGGCTCACTGCAACCTCCACCTCCTGAGTTCAAGCAATTATCCTGCCTTAGCCTACCAAGTGGAATTATAGGCATATGCCACCATGCCTGGCTAATTTTATTTGTATTTAGTTATTTTTTTTTTGAGATGGAGTCTAGCTCTGTCACCCAGGCTGGAGTGCAGTGGCGCAATCTCAGCTCACTGCAACTTCTGCCTCCCAGGTCACGTGATTCTCCTGCCTCAGCCTCCTGAGTAGCTGGGATTACAGGCATGTGCCACCATGCCCGGCTAATTTTTGTATTTTTAGTACAGACAGGGCTTCAGCATGTTGGTTAGGCTGGTCTCAAACTCCTGACCTTGTGATCTGCCAGCCTCAGCCTCCCAAAGTGCTGGGATTACAAGCATGAGCCACCGCGCCCTGCTGGGTTTTTTGGGAAACAGAATCTCGCTCTGTTGCCCAGGCTGGAGTGCAGTGGCGCAATCAAGGCTCACGGCAATCTCCAACTCCCAGATTCAAGCGATTCTCCTGCCTCAGCCTCCTGAGTAGCTGGGACTACAGGCGCCCGACACCACGCCCAATTTTTGTTTGTTCTGTTTCGTTTCATTTTGAGCAGTTGTGCTGTCACTCAGGCTGGAGTGCAGTGGCATGATCTTGGCTCACAGCAACCTCTGCCTCCCGGGTTCAAGCAATTCTCTGCTTCAGTCTCCCAAGTAGCTGGGGTCACAGGCACCCGCCACCATACCTGGCTAATTTTTGGACTTTTAGTAGAGATGGGGTTTCACCATTTTGCCAGGCTGGTCTTGAACTCTCAACCTTGTGATCCACCTGTCTCGGCCTCCCGAAGTGCTGGAATTACCGGTGTGAGCCACCGCTCCCGGTCCAATTTTTGTATTTTTAGTAGAGATGGAATTTCGCCATGTTGGCCAGGCTGGTCTTGAACTCCTGATCTCAAGTTATCCGCCCGCCTCAGCCTCCCAAAGTGCTGGGATTGCAGGCATGAGCCACCACACCTGGCCCTCAATAAAATAGATTTTTAAATCAAAAACTGTAAAAAGAGATAAAGAAGGTCATCATATAATAATAAAGGGGTCAATTTAGCAAGAGAACAATTGTAAATATACATGCACCCAACATCAAAGCACCTAAATTTATAAAGCAAATATTAATAGATATGAAGGGTAAGATAGGCTATAATACAGTAAAAGTAGGAGACTTTCACACCTCACAATTAGCAATGCACAGAGCATGCAGACAGAAAGTCAACAAGGTAATATGAGACTTAAGCTACACTACAGAACAAATGGACCTAACAGACATATACAGAACATACCATTCAACAGTGGCATAATACATTATTTTAAGCTGCACATGGAACATTCTCAAGGATAGATCATATGTGAAGCCACAAAATAAGTCTTAACAAATTTAAGAAGATGGAAATCATATCAAATATCCTTTCTGACCACAATGGTATAAAACTAGAAATCATTAACAGGAAGATCTTCAGAAAATTCACAAAAACATGGAAGTTAAACACATGCTCTTAAACAACCAATACGTCAATGAAAATATTAAAAAACAAATTACGAAGTTTATTGAAACAAATGAAAACTGAAACACAGCATACAAAACCTATGGAATACAGCAAAAGCAGTTTTAAGACAGAAGTTTGTAACAATAAACACTGACATCATATGTCTTCTGTAAACAGGAACAGTTTAACTTGTTCTTCAATTAAGATGCCTTGTATTTCTTTGTCTTACTGCTCTTTCTAGGACTTCCAGTACTATATTGAACAGAAGTGGCAAAATTGGGCATCATGCAGCTGGGCATGGTGGTGGCTCACGCCTGTAATCCCAGCACTTTGGGAGGCCAAGGCGTGTGGATCACCTGAGGTCAGGAGTTCAAGACCAGCCTGGCCAACATGGCGAAACCCCATCTCTACTAAAACTACAAAACATTAGCCAGGTGTGGTGGCGTGCACCTGTACTCCCAGCTACTCAGGAGGCTGAAGTGACAGCCTGGGAAGTTGAGGCTGCAGCAAGCCGTGGCCATACCACTGCACTCCAGCCTAGGTGACAGGTTGAGACCGTCTCAGGAAAAAAAAAAAAAGAAAAAAGAAAGAAAAAAGGCAATCTATGAAACTACTAGAAAACAGGAAGAAAAGTCAATGGCATTGGTTCTGGGCAATGATTTTTGGAGGATATGACCTCAAAAGCACGCTCAAAAGCAAAAACAGACAATTTGGGTCACATAAAACTAAAAATCTCCTGCACAGCAAAGGAAACAATAAAGAGAGAACTGGCCAGGGGCGGTGGCTCTCGCCTGTAATCCTAGTACTTTGGGAGGCCGAGGCAGGCGAATCAACTGAGGTCAGGAGTTTACAACCAGCCTGACCAACATGGATAAATTCCGTCTCTACTAAAAACACAAAATTAGCAGGGCATGGTGGCATATGCCTGTAATCCCAGCTACTCAGGAGGCTGAGGCAGGATAATCCCTTGAACCCAGGAGGCAGAGCTTGTGGTGAGCTGAGATAGTGCCACTGCACTCCAGCCTGGGCAACAAGAGCAAAACTCCACCAAAAAAAAAAAAAAGAGAGAGAGAGAGAGAACATACAGAATGGTTCACCACACTTGCAAACCATACATCTGATAAGGGGTTAATAACCAAAATATATAAGGAACTCAGTTCAATACCAAGAAAATAACCCCATGTAAAAATGGGTAAAAAATCTGAATAGGCATTTCTCAAAAGACATACAAATGGCCAAGAGGTATATGAAAAAAATTCTCAACATCACTGATCATCAAGGAAATGCAAAAAAAAAAAAAAAAAACCACATGAGATATCACCTCACTCCCATTAAGATGGCTATGATCAAAAGAATGAAAGATGAGGCCAAGCGCAGTGGCTCACGCCTGTAATCCCAGCACTCTGGGAGGCTAAGGTGGGTGGATCACCTGAGGTCAGGAGTTTGAGATCAGCCGAGCCTGGCCAACATGGTGAAACCATGTCTCTCCTAACAATATGAAAATTAGCCAGGTTGGCCGGGCACGGTGGCTCAAGCCTGTAATCTCAGCACTTTGGGAGGCCGAGTCGGGCAGATCACAAGGTCAGGAGATCGAGACCATCCTGGCTAACACGGTGAAACACCATCTCTACTAAAAAAAAAAAAAAAATACAAAAAACTAGCCGGGTGAGGTGGCGGGCACCTGTACTCCCAGCTATTCGGGAGGCTGAGGCAGGAGAATAGCGTAAACCCAGGAGGCGGAGCTTGCAGTGAGCTGAGATCCGGCCACTGCACTCCAGCCTGGGCGACAGAGCGAGACTGCGTCTCAAAAAAAAAAAAAAAAGACAATTAGCCAGGCATGGTGGCAGGTGCCTGTAATCCCAGCTACTCGGGAGGCTAAGACAGGAGAATCGCTTGAACCTGGAGGTGGGTGTTGCAGTGAGCCGACATCTCGCCACTGCACTCCAGCCTAGGCAACAGAGCAAGACTCTGTCTCAATTTAAAAAAAAAAAAAAAGGCTAGGCACAGCGGCTCACACCTGTAATCCCAGCACTTTGGGAGGCCAAGGCAGGCGGATCACCTGAGGTTGGGAGTTCGAGAGCAGCCTGACCAACATGGAGAAACCCCATCTCTACTAAAAATACAAAATTAACTGGGCATGGTGGCACATGGCTGTAATCCCAGCTACTCGGGAGGCTGAGGCAGGAGAATTGCTTGAACCAGGAGGCGGAAATGAGCCAAGATCACGTCATTGCACTCCAGCCTGGGCAACAAGAGCCAAATTCCATCTCAAAAAAAAAAAAAAGATGAAAGATAACAAGAGTTGGTGAGTATGTGGTGATAAAGGATAATCTAAGCACGCTGTTGGTGGGAATGTGAATTAGTACAGTCATATGGAGAAAGAACAGTATGGAGGTTCCTCAAAAACTTAAAAATAGAGCTACCATATGATCCAGCAATCCTGCTACTGCATATATAGCCAAAGAAAATAAAATCAGTATGTCAAAGAGAGGTCTGCACTCCCATTTTATTGCAGCACTACTCAAAATATGCAAGATATAGAATCAACCTAAGTATCCATCAACCAACAAATGAATAGGCTGAGCGTGGTGGCTCACGCCTGTAATCCCCGCACTTTGGGAGGCCAAGGCAGGTGGATTGCTTGAGGTCAGGAGTTTGAGACCAACCTGGCCAACATGGTGAAACTCCATCTCTACTAAAATACAAAACAGCCAGGCGTGGTGGCAGGTACCTGTAATCCCAGCTACTACGGAGCCTGAGGCAGGAGAATTACTTGAACCCAGGAGATGGAGGCTGCAGTGAGCTGAGAATGTGCCACTGCACTCCAGCCTGGGTGACAGAGTCAGACTCCGTCTCAAAAAAAAAAAAAAAAAACACACACACAGACGAATGGATAAAGAACATATGCTATACGTACACGGTGGGATACTATTTCAATCATAAAAAAGAAATAAATTCTCTCATTTGCAACAACATAGATGAACCTGGAGAACATTATGTTAAGTGAAATAACACAGGCACAGAAAGACAAATACATACTATCTCACTCATATATGGAGTCAAAGTTGATCTCACAGAAGTAGACAGGAGATGGCGTACCAGAGGTTAGGATGGTTAGGATTATGGGGGTGGGGATTGGGAAGATGTTAGACAAAGGATACATAATTACAGTCAGGAGGAACAAGTTCAAGAGCACTACTGTATAGCATGGTGACTAGTTAAGGACATACTGTATTACTGAAAAATACTGAGTAGATATTAAGTATTCTCACCACAAAAATGATAACTACGTAAGATAATGTATTTGGTACTTAGCTAGATTTAACCATTCTACAATGTACATATAGTGTCTTTCAAAACATTAGCAAGCATTGTTCAAACTACTTTTTTTTTTTTGACACAGTGTCTTGCTCTGTCGCCCAGGCAGGAGTGCAGTGACACGATCACAGCTCACTGCAGCCTCAACCTCCCAGGCTCAAGCCATACCCCACCTCAGCCTCCCAAGTAGCTGGGACTGCAGGTGCACATCACCACACCCAGCTAATTTTTGTATTTTCTGTAGAGATGGGATTTTGTTATCTTGCCCAGGCTGGTCTTAAACTCCTAGGCTCAAGTGATCCACCCACCTTGACCTCCCAAAGCACTGGGACTACAGATGGAAGCCACTGCACCTAGTCTCAAGCTACTCGACAAGCTTTTTTTTTTTTTTAAGATGCAGTCTCGCTCTGTCGCCTAGGCTGGAGTGCAGTGGGGCCATCTCGGCTCACTGCAAGCTCCGCCTCCGGGTTCACGCCATTCTACTGCCTCAGCCTCCTGAGTAGCTAGGACTACAGGAGCCTGCCACCACGCCCAGCTAATTTTTTGTATTTTGGGTAGAGACGGAATTTCACCGTGTTAGCCAGGATGGTCTCGATCTCCTGACCTTGTGAACAACCCATCCTGGCCTCCCAAAGTGCTGGGATTACAGGCGTGAGCCACTGCGCCCAGCCAACAAGCTTTTTTTAACGAAATAAAACATTTTAATTCTTAATATCTGATACTTTAAATTACGACATACTAAATATTAATTTTATTGTTTTCATTTTCCTGCACATTTCTAAACAGGGAACGTTCTTAATGTTTTGACATTTTTGAAGGTCTCAGAATAACCATAATTTTCCCAATTATTAAGATTGCTTTGAGTTTTTTGCACGGCCATTTTTACCTCTGCAAACTGCTGTTCAAAAGACTGTACAGTGAGGTTGTACCATATTATCAAAAGCATGTTTATCAAGAGAATTCAGGCTCCCAAATGACCTAGAAAAAATCAACCAGGCCAGTTATGGAAGCCTCGAGAGGGAAATACACTAGACTACCATAGTTCAGCTCTTCTACTGTTTAGTTCCCAAGTTCTAGATTACGATTTAAACTATGTAATTCTCTTCTATTACCACACCCATGTTCTGTCCATATCCAAGCACCTTCATCTAAAGAAAAGGAAAACAAGATCATGTTGTCCAATCTTTTCACAGATGGGATGAGAAAAGCAATGTTTAGTGATTAACTGACATGCCCATGGTGGCACGGTAGTCTGTCAGGGGCAGCAGGGAACTCAGACCACTGCTAAACTAGTTCTTCCAGTATATACAATGCTACCCACTTCTGAAGAAGGCAATTAGTAGGTTATATTTTGGTTTTGTTTTCTGCCTACGTAGCAGAAAACATATTCTTTAATCAATTTTTTCTGAGTTTCTCATTACTCAAAGACATTTTCCAGGCATCTACAGTCAAAGAGACTAGAGCTTCACTATACCACTAATATTACCTAAGTGATAAATATAAAACATTTCATGTTACAATGTAACGTGGTATCCTGGATGAAGTCCTGGGACAGCAAAAGTACATTAAAGAAAAACCAAGGAAATCTGAACCTTAGTTAATAATAAATGTGTCAATATTGGTTCCTTAATAGTGTACCATACCAATGTAAGAAATTAACAGGGAATACGGATGCGGTGGCTCATGCCTGTGATCCCAGCACTTTGGGAGGCTGAGGTGGGTGGATCACAAGGCCAGGAGTTTGAGACCAGCCTGGCCAACGTGGTGAAACCCTGTCTCTACTAAAGACACAAAAAATTATCCAGGCATGATGGCGCATGCCTGTAATCCCAGCTACACAGGAAGCTGAGGCAGGAGAACCGTTTGAACCCAGGAGGAAGAGGTTGCAGTGAGCCCACATCACGCCACTGCACTCCAGCCTGGGCGACAGAGGAAGACTCCATCTCAAGAGAAAAAAAAAAAGGAAATTAACAAGGAAAACTGAATGTGAGGTGCATGGAAACTTTCTGTACTATCTTCACAACTTTTCCGTAAAACTAAAACTATTGTGTTTTTTTAAAACTACTGCACATACATTTTTTTCTTTTTTTTTTTGAGATGGAGTGTCACTCTTCTTACCCAGGCTGGAATGCAACGGCACGATCTCGGCTCACAACTCCGCCTCCCAGGTTCAAACGATTCTCCTGCCTCAGCCTTCTGAGTAGCTGGAATTACAGGTATGTGCCACCACGCCCGGATAATTTTGTATTTTTAGTAGAGACAGGGTTTCTCCATGTTGGTCAGGCTGGTCTCGACCTCCCGACCTCAGGTGATCTGCCCGCCCTGAACTCCCAAAGTGCTGGGATTACAGATGTGAGCCACCCCACCCGGCCTGCATACTTTTCTATCTAAACTAATTGTTATTATTAATGTTGGAATCTAATAAAATTTTGACTCATGAGTACAAAACAGTATCAGATTTCTATTGGCAAAAGTAGCTTCTTTTTTTTTTTTTTTTTTGAGATGGAGTCTCGCTCTGCCGCCCAGGCTGGAGTGCAATGGCCGAATCTCAGCTCACTGCAAGCTCCGCCTCCCGGGTTCACGCCATTCTCCTGCCTCAGCCTCCCGAGTAGTTGGGACTAACTACAGGCGCCCGCCACGGCGCCCGGCTAGTTTTTTTTTTTTTGTATTTTTTAGTAGAGACAGGGTTTCACCGTGTTCGCCAGGACGGTCTCGATCTCCTGACCTCGTGATCCGCCTGTCTCAGCCTCCCAAAGTGCTGGGATTACAGACTTGAGCCACCGCGCCCGGCCAAAAGTAGCTTCTTAACCTTTGTCCTGTGAAATACTCTTGAATTCCATGGGTGACTCTGTCTCTTGGAAATGGATAACCTAGCTGGTGAGGGCTACGTTCCCCCTTCATCCACAAGCAGCATATGAGTCTGAAACAAGGACTGTGCTACAAAGGGAAGTGTGAAAGGGAGTAATTAAGATTCATGTTCTGACAAATATTCCAAATTCAGAGTTCTTCATAATGGACAGCGCATCAGACTGAGGGTAAAAGACCTGGATTCTAATCTTGCCCATACTAATAACCACCTATACATAGCCTTTTACTTGTTTGAGCCTCAGTTTTCTCATCGCAAAATAAAAAGACCAGATGGTATGGCCAAAAATGTTTCTGGCCATGCACAGTGGCTCAAACCTGTAATCCTAACCTCAGGCCAGGGCAGGAGGATCACTTGAGTCCCACAGTTCGGACTAGTCTGGATAACATATGGAGACCCTGTCTCTAGAAATAATTTAAAAAATTAGCCAGGTGTGGCAATGTGTGCCTGTGTTCCCAGCTACTTGGGAGGCTGAGGTAGGAGGATAACCTGACTCCAGCAGGTCAAGGCTGCAGTGAGCCATGATCACACGCCACTGCATTCCAGCCTGGGCAACAGAGCGAGACTCCATCTCAAAAAGTCTCAAATTAAAAGTTTTTTCCTTCCAAAATTCTCTTCCAGTAAAAGGGTTAAAGGAGCTAAGGTATATGATGCACACTGAACTCAAGATCAAAACACATTTGTCAGGGCTTTTTCTTTTTGGCCTCTTAAACAACTGTTATCGAGATACTTTGGCTTAAATAAAAAATACGTGTATTAGACCAGGCTCAGTGGTTCATGCCTGTAATCCCAGCCCTTTGGGAGGCCAGGGCGGATGGATTACCTGAGGTTAACAGTTTCAGACCAGCCTGGCCAACATGGTGAAACCCCGTATATACTAAAAAATATATATACAATAAATTAGCTGGGCGTGGTGGTGCATGCCTGTAATCCCAGCTACTCAGAATGCTGAGGCAGGAGAATTGCTTAAACCCAGGAGGAAGAGGTTGCAGTCAGCCGAGATCACACCATTACACTCCAGCCTGAGCAACAAGGCGAAACTCCATCTCAAACAAACACGAGCATCACATCCATGTAGCTCATCTAATTTTAAATTTTAAGCTGTATCATGCTGCTTTCACAAATACACAGGTACTATTTACTTCCCATGTTACCAAAAAGCAAACAAAAGTATAGCTAATAGTAAAATTAAAACTAATTAGTAGGCTGGGCACGATGGCTCACACCTTATAATCCCAGCACTTTGGGAGGCCGAGGTGGGCAGATCACCTGAGGTCAGGATTTTGAGACCAGTCTGCCCAACATGATGAAACCCCATCTCTACTAAAAAAATAATAATAATAATACAAAAAAATTTGCTGGGCGTGGTGGCGTGCGCCTGTAATCCCAGCTACTCAGGAGGCTGAGGCAGGGGAATTACTTGAACCAGGGAGGTGGAGGTTGCAATGAGCCAAGATCACACCATTGCACTACAGCCTGGGCGAAGAAGCAAGACTCTGTCTCAAAAACAAAACAAAACAAAACAAAACAAAAAAACAAACCCAGGCGCGGTGGCTCACACCTGCAATCCCAGCACTTTGGGAGGCTGGATCACAAGGTCAAGAGATCAAGACCATCCTGACCAACATGGTGAAACCCTGTCTCTACTAAACATACAAAAAATTAGCTGGGCATGGTGGCACACGCCTGTAGTCCCAGCTACTTGGGAGGCTGAGGCAGGAGAATCACTTGAGCCCATGAGACGGAGGTTGCAGTGAGTCGAGATCCCACCACTGCACTCCAGCCTGGGTGACAGAGCAAGACTCCGTCTCAATAAAAAAAAAAAAAAAACTAGTAGACGGGAACAATGACTCACCCCTGTAATCCAGCACTTTGGGAAGCTAAGGCAGGCAGATCACCTGAGATGAGGAGGGTGCAGTGAGCCAAGATCATGCCACTGCACTCCAGCCTGGGCAACACAGCAAGACTCCATCTCAAAAAAATAAAAATAATTAAAAAAAAAAAGACTCCCTATGTACAATATGCTAATAATTTATCAGTAATCTTTATAATTTATATTCAATTTCCAAAACAACTAAAAGTGATTAACAAAAAATATTTGCCATTAATATCAGGTAACCTTTGGTCTTTTCAAAATATTAACATTCACTCATACGTACAGTGTTATGAAAAAATTGTGTTTAATAATGCAATCCACAAAATGAAAATGAAAAGAATTAAATTAAAATGCATTATTTTATTACTAAATTTTCAAAAATCTATAAGAGGTTCTAAGCACAACTGTTAAAAAGATATGGCCCCGTTAACGAGCACAGATTAGATTTCAGCAAGCACAGTAAAGTCGTAACACTAAAATTCCACTTTAAAAATAATCCTTGCCTTACTAGTTAGCTCTGACCCAAGTATATATACTATCCCAACACTAGAACTGCTAAAGATCTTAAAACCTATGACACCTATATGTAATAAAGATGTAAAAGACACTACCTAATTAAAATGTATGAAGAATGTATCCTGAGTTATTAAAGTAACAATTACAACATATATTCGAAGCCTTCCATTTCAGTACATACAGATTTGAAAACTCATTTTATTATGCAATGATGACATGAACTATTAAATCACACTGTTCTATAATCCAGTTTCAATGAAGTCTAGAAAAAGGCAGATCAGGCCGAGCGCGGTGGCTCATGCCTGTAATTCCAGCACTCTGGGAGGCCCAGGTGGGTGGATCACCTGAGGTCAGGAGTTCCAGACCAGCCTGGTCAATATGGCGAAACCTCCTCTCTACTAAAAATACAAAAATTAGCCTGGCGTGGTGGCACGCGCCTGTAATCCCGGCTACTTGGGAGGCTAAGGCAGGAGAATCGCTTGAACCTGGGAGGTGGAGATCGCAGTGAGCCGAGATCACACCACTGCATTCCTGCCTGGGCAATAGGGTGAGCCTCTGACTCAAAAAAAAAAAAAAAAAGAAGAAGAAAAAGGCAGATCATACATGTTAACATTTTTAAATGTAAAGTAAAACTTAACATTTTCAACATTTTTGGAATGGTCTAATGTCTAAAACCCCAACGTTAATACTTGTGTGCTCACAGGAAACCAAACATTGTATTCAGCAGGAAAGAGGAGTTGAACAGCTTATCTAAGAAACCACTTGTTCTTCAATTAGCTTTCATCTTGCTCTGGTCTTTTATTTTGTTTGCACTGCAGTTTCCTCATACATAATAAAAAGATAACACGTATTCAGTCAGGTAAGAACGATCCTCTCTCTCTTAAGGAGCAACCGTCCTCTCCTCCCCAACCGAGGTCAAGGAGAGTCCAAGAGAATGGGACCCCTACTCTGATCCAGGTCACCTCTTGGCCTGACCCATCTTCGGTGCCGGAGGTTGACACCCGCCCACCTTGGGCCTCCTCGCCTCCCTCCCGTAGAGCCTTCAGCCTACAATTCGGACCCGCGCCCGCCGCACCCTACGGGTGCGCCCGCGCGGGAGCCACCCCGCCCCCAGCCCGCCGGCGCGCGGCCGACGCGCGAGCACGACCCGCCAACCCGACGGCCGCCGGGGGCCTCGGCGCCGGTCCCACCCGGTCCCAGGCTACGCTCCGCGGAGAGCGCGGCATTCGAGACAGCGCACTCGGGCTTCTCCCGCACGGTCAGCGCTCGGCCGCCAGCAGCAGGCAGAGGGGCAGAGCCGGGTAGGAGCAGAAAATCAGGCAGCCCGGCCCGGGAACCGACCTGTGGAGACCGCCATCTTCTCCTGCAGCCCGACGCAGCCGCCCGCACGCACGCACGAACCGTCGCGCGTCACTTCCGGGAGTGCGCTGCTCTGCCCGCGTCATAGCGGACTCCGCCCCCGGCGGGCGCGGGGCTACCGGAGCCGTGACAGTGAGCACGTGGGCTGAGGGGTTGCGGGGCCTCGCTGCTGTTTCCGCAATTCCCTTGTGACTTCGCTCTCAAAATGAAACACTAAAGAATAAGTTCATGAGGGCCGGGCACGGTGGCTCACGCCTGTAATCCCAGCACTTTGGGAGACCGAGGTGATGGGATCACCTGAGGTCAGGAGTTTGAAACCAGCCTGGCCAACATGGCGAAACCCCGTCTCTACTAAAAATACAAAAATTAACCGGGCGTGGTGGCGCGCGCCTGTAATCTCAGCTATTCGGAGGCTGAGGCACCAGAATCGCTTGAACCAGGGAGGCGGAGGTTGCAATGAGCCGCGATTGCGCCACTGCACTCCAGCCTGGGCGACAGAGCGAGACTCCGCCTCAAAAAAGTAAATAAAAATAAGTGGGCATTGACAGATTTGCTTTGATAAATGATTCAAAAGAGTTGGACAATAAATTTGAACAGCTAGGGATGCTGAGGTGGGAGGGTCAGTTGAGCCCTAGAGGTGAGGCTGCAGTGAGCAGAAATCGCTGCACTCCAGCCTGGGCAACAGAGGGAGACTGTAGAAAGAAAGAAAGAAAGAAAGAGAGAGAGAGAGAGAGAGAGAGAGAGGGAGGGAGGGAGGAAGGGAGAGAGAGAGAGAGAGAGAGAAAGAAAGAAAAAGAAGGAAGGAAGGAAAAGGAAGAAGGAAAGAAAGAAAGAAAAAGAAAGGAAGGAAAGAAAGAAAGAGGAAAGTAATACAGGCTGGGGGCCGAAACTCACTTCTGTAATCCTAACACTTTGGGAGGCCAAGGCAGGAGGATCGCTTGAGCCCAAGACTTTGAGACCAGCCTGGACAATATAGTGATACCTAGTCTCTACATAAAACTGAAAAAAAAAAAAAAAAAAGGTTTTTCACATCCCTTGTAAGTTGTATTCCTAGGTATTTTATTCTCTTTGTAGCAATTGTGAATGGGAGTTCACTCATGATTTGGCTGTTTGTCTGTTATTGGTGTATAGGAATGCTTGTGATTTTTGCACATTGATTTTGTATCCTGAGACTTTGCTGAAGTTGCTTATCAGCTTAAGGAGATTTGGGGCTGAGAAGATGGGGTTTTCTAAATATACAATCATGTCATCTGCAAACAGAGACAATTTGACTTCTTCTTTTCCTAATTGAATACCCTTCATTTCTTTCTTTTGCCTGATTGCCCTGGCCAGAACTTCCAATACTACGTTGAATAGGAGTGGTGAGAGAGGGTATCTTTGTCTTGTGCCTGCTTTCAAAGGGAATGCTTCTGGCCGGGTGCAGTGGCTCACGCCTGTAATCCCAGCACTTTGGGAGGCAGAGGTGGGTGGATCACGAGGTCAGGAGATCAAGACCTTCCTGGCTAACACGGTGAAACCCCGTCTCTACTTAAAAAAAAAAAAAAAAAAAAAAATTAGCCGGGCGTGGTGGCAGGCCCCTGTAGTCCCAACTACTCAGGAGGCTGAGGCGGGAGAATGGCGTGAACCCAGGAGGCAGAGCTTGCAGTGAGATGAGATTGAGACACTGCACTCCACTCCAGCCTAGGGGACAGAGCAAGTCTCCGACTCAAAAAAAAAAAAAAAAAAAAGGAATCCTTCCTTCCAGTTTTGCCCATTCAGTATGATATTGGCTGTGGGTTTGTGATAAATAGCTCTCATTATTTTCAGATACGTTCCATCAATGCCTAGTTTATTGAGAGATTTGGCATGAAGGGCTGTTGAATTTTGTCGAGGCTTTTTCTGCATCTATTGAGATAATCATGTGGTTTTTGTCATTGGTTCTGTTTATGTGATGGATTATGTTTATTGACTTGCATATGTTAAAGCAGCCTTGCATCCCAGGGATGAAGCTGACTTGATCGTGGTGGATAAGCCTTTTGATGGGCTGCTGGATTCGGTTTGCCAGAATTTTATTGAGTATTTTCGCATCAATGTTCATCATGGATATTGAGCCCACATAGCCAAGAAAATCCTAAGCAAAAGGAACAAAGCTGGAGGCATCACACTACCTACCTGACTTCAAACTATGGCTACAAGGCCACAGTAACAAAAATAGCATGGTACTGGTACCAAAACAGAGATATAGATCAATGGAACAGAACAGAGGCCTCAGAAATAACGCCACTACGGCCGGGCGCGGTGGCTCAAGCCTGTGATCCCAGCACTTTGGGAGGCCGAGACGGGCGGATCACGAGGTCAGGAGATCAAGACCATCCTGGCTAACACGGTGAAATCCCGTCTCTACTAAAAAAAAATACAAAAAACTAGCCGGGCGAGGTGGCGGGCGCCTGTAGTCCCAGCTACTCGGGAGGCTGAGGCAGGAGAATGGCGTGAACCCAGGAGGCGGAGCTTGCAGTGAGCTGAGATCCGGCCACTGCACTCCAGCCTGGGCGACAGAGCGAGACTCCGTCTCAAAAAAAAAAAAAAAAAAAGAAATAACGCCACATATCTACAACCATCTGATCTTTGACAAACCTGACAAAAACAAGCAATGGAGAAAGGACTTCTTATTTAATAAATGGTGTTGGGAAAACTGGCTAGCCCTATGCAGAAAGCTGGAACTGGATCCCTTCCTTACACCTTATACAAAAAGCTCAAGATGGATTAAAGACTTAAACGTAAGACCTAAAACCATAAAAACACTAGAAGAAAACCTAGGCTATTAATACCATTCAGGACGCAGGCATGGGCAAAGACTTCATGACTAAAACGCCAAAAGCAATGGCAACAAAAGCCAAAATTGACAAATAGAATCTGATTAAACTAAAGAGCTTCTGCACAGCAAAAGAAACTATCATCAGAGTGAACAGGCAACCTATAGAATGGGAGAAAATTTTTGCAGTCTATCCATCTGACAAAGGGCTAATATACAGAATCTACAAAAAACTTAAACAGATTTACAAGAAAAAAATAAGCCCATCAAAAAGTGGGCAAAGGATATGAACACACACTTCTCAAAAGAAGACATTTATGCAGCCAAACAAACATGAAAAAAAGCTCATCATCACTGGTCATTAGAGAAATGCAAATCAAAACCACATGAGCTAGCGTCTCACACCAGTTAGAATGGTGATCATTAAAAAAGTCGGGAAACAACAGATGCTGGAGAGGATGTAGAGAAATAGGAATGCTTTTACACTGTTGGTGGGAGTGTAAATTAGTTCAACCATTGTGGAAGACAGTGTGGCAATTCCTCAAGGATCTAGAACTAGAAATACTATTTGCACGGTCAGGCGTGGTGGCTCATGCCTGTAATCCTAGCACTCTGGGAGGCCAAGATGGGTGGATCACGAGGTCAGGAGATCGAGACCATCCTGGCTAACACAGTGAAACCCTGCTTCTACTAAAAAATACAAAAAATTAGCCGGGCGTGGTGGCGGGCACCAGTAGTCCCAGCTACTCGGGAGGCTGAGGCAGGAGAATGGTGTGAACGCAGGAAGCGGAGCTTGCAGTTAGCCAAGATCACTCTGCTGCACTCCAGCCTGCACAACAGAGCGAGACTCCATCTCAAAAAAAAAAACAAATACTATTTGACCCAGCAATCCCATTACTGGCTATATACCCAAAGCATTGTAAATTATTCTACTATAAAGACACATGCACATGTATATTTATTGTGGCACTATTTACAATAGCAAAGACTTGGAACCAACCCAAATGCCCATCAATGATAGATTGCATAAAGAAAATGTGGCAAATATACACCATAGAATACTATGCAGCCATAAATAAGGATGAGTTCACGTCCTTTGCAGGGACATGGATAATCCTGGAAACCATCATTCTCAGCAAACTATCACAAGAACAGAAAACCAAACACCTCATGTTCTCACTCATAAGTGGGAGTTGAACAATGAGAACACATGGACACAGGGAGGGGAACATCACACACCGGGGCCTGTCAGGGGTTGGGGGCTAGGAGAGGGATAGCATGAGGAGAAATAGCTAATGTAGATGACAGGTTGATGGGTGTAGCAAACCACCATGGCACGTGTATAGCTATGTAACAAACCTGCACATTCTGCCCCTGTTGCCCAGAACTTAAATTAAAAAAAAAAATAAAAAAAATAAAAAAAAAAACCTGGCATTCTGGTTTGTGCCTGTAGCCGCAGCAACTCGGGAGGATGAGATGGGAGGATCACTTGAGCTAGGAGGTTAAGGCTTCAGTGAGCTATGATGGCACCACTGTAATACAGCCTGGGCAACAGAATGAGACACTGTCTTAAAAAAAAAAAAAAGCGGGGGGCCAGGTGTGGTGGCTCACTCCTGTAGTCCCAGCACTTTGGGAGGCCAAGGCAGGTAGATCACGAGGTCAGGAGTTCAAGACCAGCCTGGCCAAAATGGTGAAACCCTGTCTCTACTAAAAATACAAAAATTAGCCCGGTGTGGTGGCGGCCACCTGTAATCCCAGCTACTTGGGAGGCTGAGGCAGAGAATTGCTTGAACCCAAGAGGTGGAGGTTGCAGCAAGCTGAGATCTTGCCACTGCACTCTAGCCTGGATGACAAGAGGTGACTCTCTCAAAAAAAAAAAAAAAGAAAGAGAAAATAAAGAAGAATCATATTCTTATCTACTGTCAAGCCACTCTAACTTGACAAGCCAAAATGAGACTGTTTTTCTCACAAAGGAACCTGACATAACAATCTAACTGAAATTTCTTACCAGTGCAGAGAAAAACTCTAATATTATCATCAAATTATTAAACTTTCCCCGTTTGTCTGCTGAGTTCTAGTGACCTCAGCATTACATACTTAGCAAGTCTCTAGCTGACCTATCCTGAATATCAATACTTCTTAAACACCACATTTATTATGTCCTTACTGATTAAGAAAACCTGCATTTGCTTCCTTTTGTGTACCACCAGATTGGTAGTAAGTTTCATATTGATTGCCAATAATGATTATCTGAAGAGCCATTTCTAAGACCAGCAGAAAAAAAAGTCTTGTCATCCCATATTGATGTAACTACCATAGGGAGTTACAGCAGAAAATGGTCCATTTACCAACCTGGCCAAGGATGCCAAGCCCAAACACCACGGCCTGATTTTCACAACCTACCAGAACCCAGCCTCCACTGACATCTCCTGAATGATTTCCCATCTCTCTCCAGTGCATGCCCACACTCAGCCAAGCCGCCTCTCAGGTGCACTATTGCCACTGCCCTGGTTGTTTCTCCACCTGAGATACCGCATTTCTCCTCCACCTTTCAATATCCTGTCCTTCCTTAAGGCCCAGTTGAAATCTCACTTCTCTGAATCCTTTCCTGATTCCTTTTTCTTGTCTTTTCGTTAAACTGATCTGCTCTTTTAGTCTGTACTAAGAAGTTAGTACAGCAAAAAAACTGTTATCTCTGTAACATGAAAATCAGATCCATTTTAATCCACTTGACTTTTTGACCCTCAGAGTTGCGGGCCCTCAATAGCCAAGACATTCATAGACTCTCCCACTAACAGGAAACTCAGTACCTGTGATCAAAGCACACTCACACACATGCACGCCCAAAAAAACTCATTATGCGCCCTGGGAACATTGTTGCTTTCTTGACATTTTCATGCTATCTCCCCTGTAATTTCAATTTGGAGCTGAGCTTCTTTCTCCTGCTGGGGACAAAGTTCAACCACTTAAAGTGTTTGGTCTAAAGCTTACTCTTCACTTTCATTATGTTTTCCCTGTTTACTGTGCCATCCAATTATGGAATCTGATGGTTAATTCCCAGTGCTCATCCCACTTGACCTGCCAGCAGCAGCTTCTAGAGCAATCAACCATTCTGTTATCTGAGAACTAAATTCTCTCTCTCCCTTTTTTTCTTTTTTCTTTTTTCTTTTTTTTTTTTTTTTAGACAGAGTCTTGCTCTGTCGCCCAGGTTGGAGTGCAGTGGCGCGATCTCAGCTCACTGCAACCTCCGCCTCCCAAGTTCAAGCGATTCTCCTGCCTCAGCCTCCCAAGTAGCTGGGACGACAGGCGTGCATCACCATGCCCAGCTAATTTTTATATTTTTATCAGAGACGGGGTTTCACCATGTTGGCCAGGATGGTCTCGATCTCTTGACCTCATGATTCGCCTTCCTCGGCCTCCCAAAGTGCTGGGATTATAGGCGTGAGCCACCGCACCTGGCCAATTCTCTCTTTTTTTAAACAACATGATATTTTGAAATATGTATACATTACAGAATGACAAAATCAAGCTAATTAACATATGTGTTACCATACAAATCATATTCTAGTAAGAACATTTAAAATCTACTCTCAGCCATTTGCAAGAATACAGTATGTTGTTATTAACTATAGATCTCCTGAATTTATTCCTCCTGTCTAACTGAAATTTTTAATCCTTTGACCAACATCTCCCCAATCCCCCCACCCCTGCATACCCTGGTAACCACTGTTTTTCCTTTCCTTTCCTTTCCTTTTTCCTTTCCCTTCCCCTCCGCTCCCCTCCCTTCTCCTCTCCTCTGAGTTTCACTATATTGCCCAGGCTGGTTTCTTAATTCCTGAGCTCAAGCAGTCTGCCCACCTCAGCTTCCCAAAGTACTGGGATTACAGGTGTGAGCCACCATGCCTGGCCTCCATTCCTTACTTTTGAGTTGAACTTTTTTTGTATTCCACAAGTAAGTGAGATAATGTAATGTTTATCTTTCTGTGCCTGGCTTATTTCACTTATCATAAGGTCCTCCAGGTTCACCCACATTGTCACAAATGACAGTATTTCTTTCTTTTTAAGGCTGAGTAGTATTCTACTGTGTACATATATGCCACATTATCTTTATCTAGTCATCCACTGATGGACACAAGTCAATTCCTTATCTTGAGGCTATTGTGAATAATGTTTGCAGTGGTTTGAATGTGTCCCCCAAAGATCAAGTGTTGGAAACTTAATCCCCAATACAACAATGTTAAGAGGTACGACCTTTAGTTAATGATTAGATCATGAGCCTCTGCTTCTTTTTGCGAAATGTCTTTTTGGATCTGTTGCCCTTTTTTTTCTTTTCCTGAGTCGGAGTTTCGCTCTTGTTGCCCAGGCTAGCATGCAATGGCGCAGTCTCGGCTCACTGCAACCACTTCCTGAGTTCAAGGGATTCTCCAGCCTCAGCCTTCCAAGCAGCTGGGATTACAGGCATGCGCCACCACGTCCGGCTCATTTTGTATTTTTAGTAGAGAGAGGTTTTCACTATGTTGGTCAGGCTGGTCTCAAACTCCTGACCTCAAGTGATCCACCCACCTTGACCTCCCAAAGGGATTACAGGCATGAGCCACTGTGCCCAGCCTGTTGCTCAATTTTAAATCAGGTTATTTGCTTTCTTGCTTTTGAGTTGTTTGAGTTCCTTATATATTTTTGATATTAAGCTCTTTTCTGATGTATGGTTTGCAAATATCTTCTCCCATTCTGTGGGTTGTTTCTTCTGGAGGACCAATTTTTCACTTGACTTCAAAACTACCACACTTTTTGTAGTCCCAGCTACTCGGGAGGCTGAGGCAGGAGAATGGCGTAAACCCGGGAGGCGGAGCTTGCAGTGAGCTGAGATCCGGCCACTGCACTCCAGCCTGGGCGACAGAGCGAGACTCCATCTCAAAAAAAAAAAACTACCACACTTTCCTAGTGTTTTGTTGTTTTGTTTTGTTTTTGAGACAGGGTCTTACTCTGTTGCCTAGCCTGGAGTGCAGTGGCACTATCACAGCTCACTGCAGCCCTAACCTCCCAGGCTCAAGTGATCCTTCACTTCAGCCTCCTGAGTAGCTGGGACTACAGACATATGCCACAACACCTGGCTAATTTGTTGTAATTTTTGTAGAGACGGGGTTTCACCATGTTGTCCAGGCTCATCTCAAGATATTGGGCTCAAGTGATTTGCCTGCCTCCCGAAGTGCTAGGATTACAGGCATGTCCTAGTGTTTTAAAGGTAGTAGTTTCGTCAGGAGGCAGGAGCAAGAGGGAAATGTGGGTAACAGCCTTAACTGTATTTTCTATGGGAAGGAACAGGAAAGGGATGATAAGCAGGCTTAGCATTGGCTGTTAAGCAAATGCTAAACAGGCTCTGAGGCATAAGGGCTGTCCCTAATTGTCAGGTTACTTTGTCCTTGAATGATTAAGGTGGGAAAACAGTGGCCGGAGTGTGAGAGCTCAGTGAAGAAGGTGGTGAGGGAGCACACTCTGTTGGTTTGTATTTGAAAGGCACAATCCCCAAAGTGCTATTTACTGTCTCTGGGAATTAGCTAACAGTGAGAGGGGCCATCCTTCAAGGGTTCACAAGGCCCTAAGTCATCAGTGTATCAAAATACAGAGAAACACCTGGTCCTTCTGCTACTTCACTGGCCATTTATTCTGAGTCTTTCTCTTCTACATGAATTAATAGTATTGAGGACTAGTTCTTTCTTTCTTTTCTTTTTTCTTTTTTAGGCAAAGTCTCCGTCTGTTGCCCAGGCTAGAGTGCAGTGGCCTGATCTACACTCACTGCAAGCTCTGCCTCCCGGGTTCACGCCATTCTCCTGCCTCAGCCTCCCAAGTAGCTGGGACTACAGGTGCCCGCCACCATACCCAGCTATTTTTTTTTTATTTTTAGTAGAGACGGGGTTTCACCATGTTAGCCAGGATGGTCTCAATCTCCTGACCTCATGATCCACCCACGTCAGCCTCCCAAAGTGCTGGGATTACAGGCGTGAGCCACTGCACCCGGCTTTTGAGGACTAGTTCTTAGTGGCCTTATCAGAGCCCCAGCAGCAGAGACTAGTTGGCTTGCAGGTGGTAAAAGAATTTACCAATAACAGGATAAGTTTGAAAAGGAAAGTTATATTAGATAACACATTGCAGCAGACTGCAACAGGGCGCTTCAGCAAGAGAGGACTGAGCCACATGGTGGATTTTACTCAGGAGTATTTATGGACCTTAAAGTGGGAGCCTAAGGATAATTTGGACCATCTTACCCACACATGTCATGATAAATGATTACGTCTGTAGACATTTTGGTGCCATGATGTCAGCAAGGGTTGCACAATGAGTTTCAACATGCATACATTCCAGAGATGTATAGAAATTCTACTTAAGGGAGGAGACCACCCCTCATATTGTCTTATGCCCAATTTCTGCCTCCAAAGAAAGAAGACGTAAAAACTAAAAGGCAGAAATGAAATCCACAGGCAGACAGCCCGGCACCATGCCCTGGGCCTGGTAGTTAAAGATCAACCCCTTACCTAACTGGTTATGTTATCTATAGATTCCAAACGTTGTATGGAAAAGCATTGTGAAAATCCCTGTCCTGTTCTGTTCCATTCTGATTACTGGTGCATGCAAGCCCCCCTGCTTGCTCAATCAATCACAACCCTCTCATGTGGACCCCCTTAGAATTGTAAGCCCTTAAAAGGGACAGGAATTGCTCACTTGGGGAGCTTGGTTTTTGAGATGTGAGTCTGCCGACGCTCCCGACAGAATTAAGCTCCTTCCTTCTTTAACCCGGTTGGTGTCTGAGGAGTTTTGTCTGCAGCTCGTCCTGCTACATAGTTACTTATACGTTTTTTGTAAAGAAGCTTGGTACCAGAATCTGGCTTTAGATAATAGGGAAGTCTGGGCGGGGTGCGGTGGCTCATGCCTGTAATCACAGCACTTTGGGAGGCCAAGGCAGGCGGATCACGAGGTCAGGAGATCAAGACCATCCTGGCTAATACAGTGAAACCCCGTCTCTACTAAAAATAAAAATAAAAAATTAGCTGGGCATGGTGGAACATGCCTGTAATCCCAGCTACTCAAGAGGCTGAGGCAGGAGAATCACTCGAACCCAGGAGGCAGAGGTTGCAGTGAGCCAATATTGTGCCACTGCACTCCAGCCTGAAAACAGAGCAAGACTCCCTCTCAAAAAAAAAAAAAAAAAAAAAAAAAGAAGTCTAATTACTCATGAATTCCTCAGATAAGGAGTGTTGCCTCTGGATGGTCCGCTTGATAGCCACCAGGTGATCTTTGCTCTCCTCAGTTCTCAGTCCTTGGATATTGTTAGGGACAAACTGCCCCAAAAAAGCTCCTTGGTGCTGCCCACCCCTCCCCCTAATGCTCTGGAACTCTTCTCTGTGCCGTCCACCCTTCTCCAAGTCTCTTTACCTTTCTAAGTCCTTATCAAAGGCCACGGTGAAGCCAGCCGACTTCACTTATCAGACCTTGCTGCAATAAGCAAACCCCAATTACAAACCATCCAGACCACACAGGGGAAGGTTGTGGGAAGCATAAAGAAACTATACCTACACCCTCCTGTAATAAACGTCACAAGGTGATATGTGGCAAAATTAACCAGCAAACAATCCCAGGATGCAGCCATACCAAATAACTCTCTCAAGCTCCTCTCCCCAGTATAAACCCCTCATTGTGTAAGCTTGGTGCTGCTTCCCTTGACTGTTAAGGGGGCAGACAGCAGATTAATAAAAACTTGCTCACCTAACTGGGTCTATTTTTCCTTTCTCATGACTGACCTTACATTCTGGTGCCGAAACCTACGAAGGGGATAGATTCTGGCTGGCTGCGCCCCCCCCCCCCTCCCCATCACGCCTCTCCGGGCCAGTCTCTCCCCCTTCCCTGAACCTGCTGAAGACCCAGAGAATCTCCTAGACTCTCCCATTGCTGGCGACTTCATCCACCATCAAAGCCTCCGCCAGGGTGAGTAAAAAGAGACTGTTGCCGTTCCCCAAAACCCTTGTCTCTCCGTTTCTGAAAGACCCAGCGCTGGGTCAAGGGCTTCCCCTGGCCTCCAGGCCTCTGGTTCCTCTGTTTCAGGGACGCTTGACACGGCGGTTACCTTCTCTATTCCGGACAAGTTACGTGGGAAAGGGGACGCCCTCTTCCACGTCCTTGTCACCGGCAGTCTCTTCTTCCTCTACAGGCCCCCCTACTTCCATTCATTATGGGAGCCTCTCAATCTGCTCCTCCTAAAACTACCCTCCTTGGGTGCCTCCTATGCAATCTCAATACTCTTGGCCTTCGTTCAGAAATCCGCCCTAAAAGGCTTATCTTTTACTGTAATACAGCGTGGCCTCAATACAAATTAGACCATGACTCCCAATGGTCCGAAAATGGCACTTTCAATTCCAACGTGCTCAAAGACTTAGACAACTTTTGCCACAGCAATGGGAAGTGGTCTGAGATTCCTTATGTTCAGGCTTTCTCTACTCTCCGTAGTCGTCCTCCCGTCTGCCAGTCTTGCTCTACTTTTCAAATTCTCCTCGCACGCTCCGAAGTCCACTCACCTCCTGCTCCCCTCACCCCAATAGCCCCAGCGGATGACTCCTCCTCCTTTGATCCCGCTGATTTTTCCCCTCCTCCACAACATCCTAATCCTCCACCAGAACAGCATGACCCCCCACCGTATGCCTCCATTCTGGCTCTACCTCCCTCTCTCCAACCATACCGCCTCTGAGTCCTCCCCGGACTCTGAGTTGTCCCCGTCTCCACCCCTTGCTCATTCTCGAGCCCAACATGCCCAGCAGCCCGCTCCCTTGCTTTCTCTCCGGGAAGTGGCAGGGGCCGAAGGGATTGTCCGTTTCCACGTCCCCTTTTCCCTCTTCGATCTCTCCCAAATTGAGGAACGTCTGGAGTCCTTGTCCTCCGATCCTGACACTTATATCAAAGAATTTAAATATCTCACTCAGTCTTATTGACTTACTTGGCATGATCCCTATATTATTCTGTCTTCTACCCTCCTTCCGGAAAAGAAGGAAAGAGTGTGACTTGCAGCCCAGGCCCATGCGGATGACTTCCATTGGCAAATCTTACTAGGCCAGTAGGGGCCGCTGCAGTCCCCCCCTCCCCACCGAAGAGCCTACCCAGGAATACTAACCCACAGACCCCAGCCCGGCCTCCGGTAATCATACGATTACTTGCCTCATTGCAGGCCTTAACAAAACTGCCCATAAAGGCTGTACATTCCGAAAAACTCAAAGAAACCTCCCAAAGGCCGATGAAAACCCTGCCCAATTCCTTTCTCGCCTTACAGAGGCTCTCCAAAAATATACCCATGTCAATCCTACCTCCCAGGAAGGAACTATTGTTCTTTTTTTTTTTTTTTTTTTTTTGAGACGGAGTCTCGCTCTGTCGCCCAGGCTGGAGTGCAGTGGCCGGATCTCAGCTCACTGCAAGCTCCGCCTCCCGGGTTTACGCCATTCTCCTGCCTCAACCTCCCGAGTAGCTGGGACTACATTAGCTGGGACTACAGGCGCCCGCCACCTCACCCGGCTAGTTTTTTGTATTTTTTAGTAGAGACGGGGTTTCACCGTGTTAGCCAGGATGGTCTCGATCTCCTGACCTCGTGATCCGCCCGTCTCGGCCTCCCAAAGTGCTGGGATTACAGGCTTGAGCCACCGCGCCCGGCCTTTTCTATTGTTCTTAACATCCATTTTATTTCCCAATCTGCTCCTGACATCCGGCGCATATTTAAAAAGGCTGAGGATGGCCCTCAAACCCCACAACAAGACCTCCTTAACCTGGCTTTCAAAGTCTTTAATAGCAGGGATGAGCAAAATAAATTAGATAAAGCCCAAAGAGATCATGCTAAATAAAAACTTCCAGCAGCAGTTATCCGTCAACCCAGTCATATTACCCAAGGGCACAAAGCAGCAACCCTCCTGGGCCTTGTTTTAAGTGTGGCAAAGAAGGCCACTGGGTGCGGGCATGTCCTAGCCCTCAAGTGCCAAAGAGCCCTTGCCCAGTCTGCCAGCAGACAGGCCACTGGAAGTCCCACTGTCCTCTCAGCAAATGGACAGACAAGCCTGCTCCTCAGAGCCACCACCCCTTCAACAAGACAAAAAATGAAGAATCACTTGCACTCCCACAGGTCCTCAGCCTAACCACTGAAGACTGACGATGCCCAGAGCCTCCGGCCCCCATTGCCATCACTGCATGGAGCCCAGGGTAACTCTACTGGTAGCAGGTAAGCCGATCTCTTTTTTAATCCATAGCAGGGCCACCTACTGGGCTTTGCCTAAATTTTCAGGACCCACTCATCCCTCCCAGGTCTCAGTTGTGGGCTTGACAGACTCATCTCACTTCAGTCCACGCACCACCAGATCCCTTACTTGCTCTCTCTTTGATACTGTTTTCTCATACTCTTTCCTTATCATGCCTCGTTGCCCTACACGCGCCCCCCACCCCATCCTAGGCCAAGACATTTTAGCCAGATTCAAAGCTTCTATCACCTTTTTCTCCCTTCCTCAACCAGAGTCTCTCCTACTCTTCCTCACTAGTCTGGCCCCTGAGCCCTCTCCCCAGTACCCACTTCCCACGTCTCTTGTAAACCCAGTAATGTGGGACACCACCACCCCTTCCCTATCTGCTCACCATGACCCCATCAAAATCCAGTTAAAAGACCCCTCTAAATTTCTCAATGTGCCCCAATACCCCATCTCCCTAACCCACCAAAAAGGCTCGCAGCCCGTCACAAGCTCTGCTCATGTGGTCTTCTTAGGCCAACACATTCTCCATATAACACCCCCATCCTCTCGGTTAAAATATCAGATGGCTCATACCGACTCGTCCAAGACCTCCAAGCCATCAATCAGGCCATCCTTCCTATTCATCCCACAGTCCCTACCCCCTATACACTTCTCCCTCTCATTCCCTCCAACACCACCCACTACACTGCTATTGACCTAAAAGATGCCTTTTTAACTATTAACCTGCACCCTGACTCCCAAAACCTCTTTGCTTTCACCTGGACCGACCCTGACACCCTCCAATCACAACAACTCACCTGGACTGTCCTCCCTCAAGTCTTCAGAGATAGCCCTCATTTCTTCGGACAAGTTTTAGCTTGAGATCTCACCTCCTTAAACCTTTCCCTCAGCCATCTTCTTCAATAGGTGGACGATCTTTCCCTTTGCAGCCCGTCTCTAGAAGACTCTCAAACCCACACAGTCTCTCTCTTAAACTTTCTCGCCACCAAAGGGTATAGAGTTTCCCCCTCCAGAGCTCAACTTTCCAGCCCCATAGTAACTCACCTAAGAGTTCAACTTTCCCCTGGGGACCAGGCTATGACCCCGCCCAGCGGCACTAATAGATAATCTGTCCCCGCCCTCCACCAAAAGGAAAGTCTTTTCCTTCCTAGAACTGGCAGGCTTTTTTAGAATATGGATTCCCAACTTTGCCCTCCTAGCTCACCCCCTCTATGAAGCAGCCAAAGGCCCTCTCAGTAAGCCCCTAAATACCTCGCATAACATACTCCCCAGCTTCTGCAAACTTCAAACCGCTCTTGTCACTGCACCAGCTCTGTCCTTACCTGACATCTCCCAACCTTTCACTCTCTATACTGCTGAAAGCTGAGGAATAGCCCTTGGTGTCTTAGGGCAACAGAAAGGAGACCCTCCTTCCTTTGCCCCTGTAGCCTACCTCTCTAAACAATTAGACAACACAGTTAGAGGATGGCCAACCTGTCTTAGAGCGCTACAGCAGCAGCCGTTTTAGCTCTAGAAAGCAGGAAACTAGCATTTAGTCAACATACCGCCATCTACAGTCCTCATAATCTACAGGATCTCCTCTCCTCCCGAGCATTAGGCTCCCTTCCTCCTTCCCGGATTCAATTACTCCATGCCCTCTTTTGTTACGGGAAGTCAGGGACCCCGAATGGAGGGACGGGCTGGAGCCAAGGCAGAAGAACATAAATTGTGAAGATTTCATGGACAGGTATCAGTTCCCAAAATTAATACTTTTATAATTTCTTATGCCTGTCTTTACTGCAATCTCCGAACATAAACTGTGAAATTTTCATGGACATTTATCACTTCCCCAGTCAATACTCTTATAATTTCTTATGCCTGTTTTTACTTTATTCTCTTATTCCTGTTATCTTCATAAGCTGAGAATGTACGTCACCTCAAGACCACTGTTGTACAAATTGATTGTAAAATATGTGTGTTTGAACAATATGAAATCAGTGCACCCTGAAAAAGAACAGAATAACAGTAATTTTCATGGAACAAGGAAAGATAACCATAAGGTCTGACTGCCTGTGGGGTCAGGCAGAACACAGCCATATTTTTCTTCTTGCAGAGAGCCTCTAGACAGACGTGTGAGTAAGAGAAATATTGCTGAATTATTTTCCCAGCAAGAAATATTAATAATTGAGACCCTGGGGAAGGAATGCATTCCTGGGGGTAAGTCTATAGATGGCTGCTCTGGGAGTGTCTGTCTTATGCAGTTGAGATGAGGACTGAAATACGCCCTGGTCTCCTGTAGTACCCTCAGGCTTACTAGGATTGGGAAATTCCATTTTGGTAAATTCTAGTTAGACTGGTTGTCTGCTCTCAAACGCTGTTTCCTGTTAAGATGTTTATGAAGACAATGAGTGCACAGTGGGACATAGGCCCTCATCAGTAATTCTAATTTTGCCTTGCCTTGTGACCTTTATTGCCCTTTGAAGCATGTGATCTTTGTGACCTACTCCCTGTTCCTACACCCCCTCCCCTTTTAAAATCCCTAATAAAAACTCGCTGGTTTTGTGGCTTGGGGTCGCCATCACTGTCCTACCAATATGTGATGACATCCCCAGACCCCAGCTGTAAAATTTCTCTCTTTGTACTCTTTCTCTTTATTTCTCAGACCGGCCGACACTTAGAAAAATAGAAAGAACCTATGTTGAAATATTGGGAGCTAGTTCCCCGGATACTCTTTATCAAAAATCCCGAATTTAGTCTTGCCAAAAGTGCTTTCCTCACCCAGCATCCTTACTCCCTGTATCTTCTTCCCCTGCTACTCATTCTTGCACTGACATCCTAGATCACCTGCAACCATACTTTCCAAACATTTCCTCCAAGCCTCTCACCAATCCTGATGACCAGCTATTTATAGATGGCTCCTCTTCCTGGCCCACTGGCTCCCCCAAAACTGCTGGGTATGCAGTTGTTTCCCTTGACTGAGCAACTGAAGCTAAGCCCCTATCTCCAGGAACCTCCTCTCAAAAAGCTGAACTCATAGCTCTCACCAAAGCCCTAACCGTTTCCAAAGGCAAACGAGTCAACATTTACACAGACTGCAAATATGCATATCACATTCTTCATTCCCATGCCACCATCTGGCAAGAGAGGGGATTCCTTACTGCCAAAGGGACCCCTATCACTGACAGCCCCCTTACTTACCAACTCCTTCAGGCCACACATCTCCCAACTGAGGCAGGAATTATACACTGTCAGGAACATCAAACGGGAACATATAAAATCTCAAGAGGGAACAGAAAGGCTGATGAGGCAGCAAAAGAAGCCTTCCTTTCTTCCACTCCTGCCTTCCTCCTCCTCATTACCCCTGCAATCCAACCTCAATACCACCCTACTGAAAAGACCTTATTACTACAATAAGGAGTCTTCCTCCAGGGCGACTGGATAGTTAAGGACCAGAAGCTAGTCCTGTCCCCAGGAACAAACTGACCAAATCCTGACATCCCTCCACCAATCCTTCCATATTGGTGCATGTCCCCTGTATCTCCTCCTGCACCCGTATTTCTTCTCCCCTCACCTGTTCACCTCACTAAAAAACATAACTTCAAATTGTTGTATATGCTCTGTAACCTCCTCTCAAGGAGTCCTCCATTCCCCATCTGTTCCTGCACACTAGCTAAGAGGAACGCTCCCAGGGGAACACTGGCAAATAGACTTCACCCACATGCCTCCTGTCAAAAACACAAGATTCCTTCTCACTCTTATAGGCACTTTCTCTGGGTGGATGGAGGCATTTCCTACCTCTTCAGAAAAAGCCACAGTAGTCTCCCAGATCCTTGTCACAGAAATCATCCCTAGGTTTAGTCTCCCTCACTCCATTCAATCAGAAAACGGCCCTGGCTTCATTTCCCAAATCATCCAACAGCCCCTTGGTGTCCAGTGGTGCCTCCATATCCCATATTGACCCCAATCATTAGGAAAAGTTGAAAGGGCAAATGGAATCCTTAAAACTCAGTTGACCGAAGTCACTCTAGAAGTCCAGAGGCCCTGGACATCCCTCCTACCCATAGCTCTAGCCTGCATCAGAGCCAGCCCAAAGGCACCCTCCTTCCTCAGCCCATTTGAATTAATGTATGGATGCCCTTTCCTCTCACAAAACAGGCCTCCTTCTGATTCTCATTTAGGAGAATACCTCCCAACACTCTCCCTCATCCGCCATCTCCTCCGCAAACAGGCAGACCAGGCCCTCCCAAAAATTCTGCCAGTGGTCCCATAAAGGCGCCACTAACCAGACCCTCCTACCAGGAGAACATGTTTTCCTAAAAACCCATAACCCAACCAGCCTTTAATCAAAAGGGTAAGGCCCTTTCCAGGTCATCCTTACAACGCCTACTGCAGCCAAACTCTCAGGACATACCTCCTGGTATCACCTTTGCAGGTTAAAGAGAGCTCCCACCGCCAATCCACCGACCTGCACTTCGCCAACTTCTAACCGGTATTCCAGCCCATTCCTCGGGCCAACCTGACTCTGCCTCACGTCCATCCCAGAAGAAACTTCACATCAGTAAATCCATCCGTCTCAAACAGGTTTAAACTACTCTTACAACTAGCCTCCTTTTATGGAAACACTCTATTACACCTTAATTGCAGGCATTATAGTACTTATCCTATATAGTGTAACTCCTTTCGATTGGAATACCAGCCAAGAAGTCTCCCTCACTTGAGCCTTCTGCCTAATCGTTATCCTTATAGCAGGAATCACAATCACTAACAAACAAATATTCCCACATCCTCCCTAGATGCCCTGCTTTTGTCTATCCTGCCGCTTCACTCTCTTCCTCACATCCTCTCACAAGATATTTCCTGGTTCCGCCCATGGAACAACACCCTGGGAACCTTTTTTGAGTGGATAACTGACCTTTTCTTCCAAGGCTCTCTATGGCTTCACTCTGGTGAAACCGAACTATTTACTTTTCTGCTCACTCTCTGCCTTTCTAACCCATGTCAGGATCAATACCTCAACCCTTCTTTCAGCCCAACCAATACCTATAACCCCTGAACACCTACACAGAACACTTAATCTCACACACTCCTTACTAAAAAACTCCAATTCCTCCCTGACAAGAGACTGCTGGCTCTGTGTACCCCTCCTCACCACAACATACAATGCAATCCCTGCCTCAGCCTATAACTGACTTGCACCCATGTAACCTACCATCCCGAAATCCTCATTAACAGCCCCTCGAACTTGACATGCAGGCATTAACAGAAATCTCCCCCACGTTAGCTAGCGAGTTCCAGCTGTTACAACCTTACACCCCTACTTACTCAACCTATCCCCCTACCGCAGCCATAATAAACCCATATTAGGAGCCATAACAACCCACACAATCTTATCCTATCCGGCACCACTGTGCATCCAACGACATCTACCCTCTGGCATTCCCCTCGGCCACCTGAATTCCAAACTATACCCTACAACTCAAACCTTCCACTGAACATACTACTCTCAGAGCCGCCAACAATAAAGACAGGCACGTTTCTCTAGCCCCCCAGCCCTTGACACCTCCCACCTCCTTAATAAAAATTCAGAGTACTGTAACAGCCGACACCTCCCCTGTTTATTCCTCTTCCCTTGGCTCCCCTCTCCATGCACCATTCCTGCACCCACCACCTGCGACTGTCTCCTTATCCTAACATTCAACAACACTCCCACATGGATCTTAGTGGATACAAAACGCTTCCTCTTACACTAGGAAAAAAGAACTCAAAAGCCTCCCGGCCTAAACCAAACACCCCTTTACAACCAGTTACAGCAGCAGCCCTAGCCAGGACTCTAGGAGTACGGATGCATGAGAATAACAAAATAATACATCTTTTTAGCATACACAACCAGCTCTGTCTACCAAGCTAAGGCATATTTTTCCTACGTGGTACCTCAACTTATATTTGCCTTCCCTCTGACTGGATGGGCACCTGCACCCTGGTTTTCCTCACTCCAAAAATCAACGTTGCCCCAGGAGACCAACCCCTACCAATCCCAGTTAATACCTCTATCGGACACCGCCGTGCTATACAATTCATACCTCTATTAGTAGCCATTGGAATAACTACAGGAGTTGGAACTGGGATTATAGGATTAACCACCTCTGTTTCCTATTACCAGTCCCTCTCCAAAGACCACAGATAGCTTGGAAGAGATAGCCAAATCCATTACAACTCTCCAATCACAAATAGATTCTTCAGCGGGGATGGTTCTTCAAAACCGCAGAGGCTTACACCTACTCACAGCCGAAAAAGGAGGACTCTGCCTTTTTCTAGATGAACAGTGTTGCTTTTATCTTAACCAATCTGGCTTAGTACAAGCTGTAAAAATACTAAAGGACCGAGCACAAAAAATTAAATAAAACATCCCGCAATGGCCAGCGTGGCCCTCCCAGTCCTTTAGTACCTGGTTTCCATGGCTAATGCCACTCCTAAGCCCAGCCATAACCATTCTTCTTTTTGTAGCATTAGGCCCTTGTCTCCTATGCCTTTTCACCCAGCATTTACAGGACCGTATCAGCGCCTTCACCCACGGGACAGTACATGATACGATGCTGCTCCAGGAATACCAACGGCTCCAAGAATGGCAGTCCCTACCGTCCAGCCTTCCCCCACAACCGTCGCCCCTTTCCACTTAAGAAGCAGCCAGATGACAACCTCTTCTATTACCTATTAAAAGGCTGGAATGTTAGGGACAAACTGCCCCAAGAAAGCTTCTTTGTGCTGCCCACCCCTCCTCCAATGCTGTGCAGTTCTCCATGCCAAGAACAAAACTCCATCTCAAACCAAACAAACAAACTATATATATATATATATATATATATATATATAGATGCGACTTAAAGTGATGAGCCTCATTGTGTGATGAGGCTCCAATGCCACCTACCCTTCCCCAAGGCTCTTTACATTTTTAAGCCCTTACACAGTTGCCGCGGTGAAGCCAGCAGACTTCACTTATCAGACCTTGCTGCGATAAGCAAACCCCAATTACAAACCATCCAGACCACACAGGGGGAGGTTATGGGAAGCATAAACAAACTTTACCTACACCCTCCTATAATAAACGTCACAAAGTGATATGTGGCAAAATTAACCAGCAAACAACCCTGGGATATGGCCATACCAAAGAACTCCCTCAAACTCCCCTCCCCAACATAAACCCCTCATTCTGTAAGCTTGGTGCTGCTTCCCTTGACTGTTAAGGGGGCAACCAGCAGGTTAATAAAAACTTGCTCGCCTATAGCGGGCATGGTGGTGCATGCCTGTAATCCCAGCTACTCGGGAGGCTGAGGCAGGAGAATTGCTTGAAGCTGGGAGGCAGAGGTTGCAATGAGCCAAGATCATGCCATTGCCCTCCAGTCTGGGCAACAAGAGCGAAACTCCGTCTCAAAAAAAAAAAAAAAAAAAAAAAGAAAGAAAAGAAAAGAAAAACTTACTCCCCTGACTTTGGGTCTATTTTTCCTCTCTCTTGGCTGACCTTACAGGTATCTTTTTATCTCTGTCTACATTTACTTGGTGATCACACAATGAGGCTCATCACTTTAAGTCGCATCTCTCTCTCTCTCTCTCTCTCTCTCTCTCTCTCTCTCTCTCTATATATATATATATATATATATATAGTTTGTTTGTTTGGTTTGAGATGGAGTTTTGTTCTTGTCACCCAAGCTGGAGTGCAGTGGCACGATCTCAGCTCACTGCAACCTCCGCCTCCCAGGTTCAAGCGATTCTCCCACCTCAGCCTCCCAAGTAGCTGGCATTACAGGCATGCACCACCATGCCCAGCTAATTTTTGTATTTTTAGTACAGATGGGGTTTCACCATGTTGGCCAGGCTGGTCTCAAACTCCAGACCTCAGGTGATCTGCCTGCTGTGGCCTCCCAAAGTGCAGGGATTACAGGCGTGAGCCACTGCGCCCGGGGAAGCATCCATATATTTCCACTCCCAATTTCTTATCTGAAGCCTGAACCCCTCCCATAAGTTCTACGCTCTAATATCTAACTGCTTACTCAGGTTAGCATCTAAAAGGCTGTCTATTTGATGTCTCAAATTTAATTCAACTCCTATATTCTCCCCCTACAGAATTCTACTGGAAGCCTTTTTTTTTCTTTTTTCCTTTTTTTTTTTTTTTTGAGATGGAGTCTTGCACTGTCACCTTGGCTGAGTGCAGTGGTGCGATCTTGGCTCACTGCAACCTCGCCTCTCGGGTTCAAGAGATTCTCCTGCCTCAGCCTCCCAAGTAGTTGGTATTACAGGCGCCCACCACCACACCCAGCTAATTTTTTGTATTTTTAGTAGAGATGGAGTTTCACTATGTTGGTCAGTCTGATCTCAAACTCCTGACCTTGTGATCCGCCCGCCTCGGCCTCCCAAAGTCTTGGAATTACAGGCATGAGCCACCATGCCCAGCCAGAAGCCTTTTCTTTCTTAGTAAACAACAAATCCATTCTTGCTAAGGCCAAAATCCTTGGAGTCATCTGATTTTAATTGCTTTCCCATATACCAGCAATCATCAAGTAGAATCTGAAATTTAAAACAAAATACTGAAACTGCCTTAGCAAAAATCATAACTGAGAAAAATATTAGAATGAAAGAGATCCATCTTGCTTCTAACCCCCAGGCTGTCATTGCTCATTCCTGGGCTTAGGCTTAACCAACTTTGGGAGGAACTTAGTTTACAGTTTAGCTTTGAAACAAAGACAATAGCCCTTTCCCAAAACAAGCCTCCTTCCTTCCTGGAGACTAGACTGCCTTTGCAGGACTAACAAATTAGCCACAGGATTAGATTTATGGTTTAGGAGCCATACTGCTGGAGGCTGCAAGATTCTAAACCTCTTCAAATTGCTCCTGGAGATAACATCACTATTGCAAAACCTAAGATCAGTGCTTGAGATATTTTGCAGACACTGCACTTGATGCATCAGCTGGCACCAATCAGATCCATAAACTGGCTCATCTGGTCTTATGGCCCCCACCCAGGAACTGACTTAGCAGTGACAAGAGGACAGCTTTGACTACCATCTCTGACCTGACCAATCAGAACTCCCAACTCACTGGCCCCCTACTCAGCAAAAAAAATTTTTTTTTTTGGAGACGGAGTCTCACTCTGTCCCCCAGGGTGGAGTGCAGTGGCATGATGTCGGCTCACTATAACCTCCACCTCCCGGGTTCAAGCAATTATCCTGCCTCAGCCTCCCGAGTAGCTGGGACTACAGGTGCACACTGCCATGCCCAGCTAATTTTTTGTATTTTAGTAGAGACGGGGTTTCACCGTGTTGCCCAGGCTGTTCTCAAACTCCTGAACTCAGGCAATCTGCCCGCCTTGGCCTCCCAAAGTGCTAGGATTACAGGCGTGAGCCACCACGAATTACAGGCAGCAAATTATTCTTAAAAACTCCAGTTCCCGAATTCTCGGGGAGACTGATTGGAGTAATAATAAAACTCCGGGTCAGACACGGTGGCTCACACCTGTAGTCCCAGCACTTTGGGAGGCCAAGGCGGGAGGATCACCTGAGGTAAGGAGTTCAAGAACCAGACTGGCCAACATGGCAAAGCCCCGTCTCTACTAAAAATACAAAAATTAGCTGGTGTGGTGGCATGTGCCTGTAATCCCAGCTACTCCGGAGGCTGACGCAGGAGAGTGGCATGAACCCGGGAGGCGGAGCTTGCAGTGAGCCGAGATGGCACCACTGCACTCCAGCCTAGGCGACAGAGCGACATTCCATCTCAAAAACAACAACAACAACAACAACAACAAATTAGCCGGGTGTGGTGGCAGGCGCCTGTAGACCCAGCTACTTGGGAGGCTGAGGTAGGAGAATCGCTTGAACCCGGGAGGCGAGGTTACAGTGAGCCAAGATCACACCACTGCACTCCAGCCTGGGTGACAAAGGGAGACTCTGGTCTCATAAAAAAAAAAAAAAAACAAAGTGGGACGTTTAAGAGGTGATGAGGTCATTAGGGTTCTGCTGTAATGAATGGATGACAGCCCTTATAAAATGGCTCAGGGGAACTAGCTAGCTTCCTTTCCATCTCTTACACCACGTGAGGACACATGTGTTCCTGCCCTCCAGAATATGCAGCATTCTGATAGCCATCCGGGAAGCAGAGACTGAGCCCTTACCAGACATCACACCTATTGGCACTTTGCTCTTGGACTTCCCAGCCTCCAGAACTGTGAGGAATAAATTCTGTTCTTTATAAATTACCCAGTCTCATATATTTTATTACAGCAGCACAAATAATTAATAAAAGAGTGATTAATTATTTTTTTGAATGTCTCTCCATCCTTGGAAGCCTAGCCAAGGTCCTGCTATCCTATTGGTTTCAGTGACTTCCTCTCTTCTTGCGATCCCCAAAATGTCCTGAGGTTCCTGGGCCTGTGCGAAGTGAACGTCTCTTACTCATCGCAAGGGAACCAAGTGAGGGAATCTTGTGTACAAGATACAAGGCCAGCTTTTTCCTTCAAGGAGCCGTATTGGCTCCATGGAGTCAACCTTAGTTCCTAAAAATTGTGTGATTATATCTGAAAATCTGACACTTCAGTCAAAGCTTTGGTAATATGACTAATGTTTCCAATTGTGTCTTGGTACAAAGAGAACAGATTCTTACCGAACTTATGCAAATAATCATATTGCCATGAAAATAAAAATACTAATAGTTTCTGAATTCTGCAGGGATCAAGTAGGAAGAAAAGATAAATGTTTACATTCTTGGTACAAAATTATAACTTATCAAATTGCTGTAAGCAACGGATAGCTTAGGAGAAAGAAAATGGTATTCATATTATAATGATACTGACAAGGAAATTTTGTTATTTCAAGACGTACAATATTTTAAGATAATAACTAAAATTATAACTAATATTATGGCATCAGGACTATCAGGTTTCTAGGAACTTTATATAATTTCTTGAACACTAGTACTAAATATACCCAAAAATGTATGACTTAAAGAAGGTAAAACATCACTTTTCATTTGATGATACTTCCTATACAAATTTAACCTACCAAATAAGCTTAATTATTTTAATATCTTCCCTAAGGAGGGAAAAAAATTCTTTTGAGATAATATAGGGACCCTTGGAACATTCCAAAGTTATTTCAAGGTCAAAAGACCTTAATTTAGAAGTTGATTTTGTGAAGTTGTAAAAAATGTCAAAAGGTTTAAAATACTCAAATAAATAGTATCACAGGTCACTGTGAAATGATATTTAGTTATACAAAGAGGCCGGGTGCGGTGGCTCATGCCTGTAATCTCAGCACTTTGGGAGGCCAAGGTGGGAGGATCACCTGAGGTCAGGAGTTCAAGACCAGCCTGACCAACATGGTGAAACCCTGTCTCTATGAAAAATACAAAAATTAACCGGGCATGGGGGCACAAGCCTGTAATCCCAGCTACTCAGGAGGCTGAGGCAGAAGAATCACTTGAACCCGGAGGCGAAGGTTGCAGTGAGCTGAGATCGCGTCACTGAACTCCAGCCTGGGCAACAGAATGAGACCCAGTTATACAAAGAGATGAAAGATTTTAAAGCCAAAGACAGAAAGTTACAGAGTTGTAGGGAAAATATCCACTCTTTTAATAGAGAGGACTGAGTTTTCTTAAGTAATGAAAGACCTGATAAAAGACAAGATCAAGTATAGGAAATTATTTTGATAAAACACAAACTCTTTCTTTGGCAGATTACTCAAAAGGTGAAGAAAAACCTCTTACAATATTTTCCTTCCTTCCCTCCTCCTCCTCCCCCCTTCCTTTCCTTTCTTTCCTCTTTTCTTTCTCTTCCTTCCTTCCTTCCCTCCTCCTCCGCCCTCTTTCCTTTCCCTTTTTCTCCCTTTCTTCCTTCCTTCATTCCTTCCTTCTCTCTCTCCCTCCCTTCCTTCTTTTTCCTTCCTTCCTTCTTTCTTCTCTCTCCCTCCCTCCCTTCCTTTTCTTTCTTTCCTTCCTTCCTTCTTTCCTTCCTTCCTTCCTTCCTTTTCTTTTTTTTTTTTTGACAGAGTCTAACTCCGTTGCTCAAGCTAGAGTGCAGTGGCACGATCTCAGCTCACTGCAACTTCCGCCTCCAGGTTCAAGCGATTCTTCTGCTCGGCCTCCCAAGTAGCTGGGACTACAGGTGCGTGCCACCGCACCCGGCTAATTTTTGTATTTTTAGTAGAGATGGGGTTTCCCCATATTGGCCAGGCTGGTCTCGAACTCCTGACCTCAAGTGATCTGTCCACTTGGGGAGACTAAGACTAAGACTTGGGAGACTAAGACAGGAGGATTGCTTGAAGTTACAGATTGTTTGAGGTTACAGTGAACTATGATTGTACCACTGCACTCTAGCCTGGGTGATAGTGCAACACTCCATCATTCATTCATTCATTCATCCATTCATTCATTCATTCATTCATTCATTTATTGAGACTGTTACCCAGGTTGGAGTGCAATGATGCCACCTTGGCTCACTGTAAACTCCGCCTCCCAAATTCCAGCTGTTCTCCTGCCTCAGCCTCCAAAGCAGCTGAAATTACCAATGTGCACCACCATGTCCAGATAATTTTTATGTTTTTAGTAGAGATGGGGTTTCACCATGTTGGCCAGGCTGGTCTCAAACTCCTGACCTTGTGATCCACCTGCCTTGGCCTCCCAAAGTGCTGGGATTACAGGCGTGATCCACTGTGCCCAGTCAATATTTAATTTTATTATTATTATTATTATTTTGAGACAGAGTCTCGCTCTGTCGCCCAGGCTGGAGTGCAGTGGTGTGATCTTGGCTCACTGCAAGCTCTACCTCCCAGGTTCACGCCATTGTCCTGCCCAGCCTCCCGAGTAGCTAGGACTACAGGCGCCCGCCACCATGTCTGGCTGATTTTTTGTATTTTTAGTAGAGATGGGGTTTCACCATGTTAGCCAGGGTGGTCTCGATCTCCTGACCTTGTGATCTGCCCACCTCGGCCTCCCAAAGTGCTGGGATTAGAGGCGTGAGCCACCGCGCCTGGCCAATATTTTTTTAAAGATAGGGTGTTGGCTGGGCGCAGTGGCTCACGCCTCTAATCCCAGCACTTTGGAAAGCTGAGGTGGTGTATCACCTGAGGTCAGGAGTTCGAGACCAGCCTGACCAACATGGTGAAACCCCATCTCTACTAAAGATACAAAAAATTAGCCTGGTGTGGTGGCGCATGCCTGTAATCCCAGCTACTCGGGAGGCTGAGGCAGGAGAATCACTTGAACCTGGGAGGCGGAGCTTGCAGTGAGCCGAGACTCATGCCTGTAATCCCAGGATTTTGGGAGGCCAAGGTTGGAGGATGGCTTGAGGCCAGGAGTTTGAGACCAGCCTGGGCAAAACCCGTGGTCTCTACAAAAAATTAGCTGGGATGCTGGGCACGGTGGCTCACCTCTGTAATCCCAGCACTTTGGGAGGCCGAGGTGGGTGGATCACCTGAGGTCAGAAGTTTGAGACCAGCCTGGCCAGGCTGGCGGAAGGTGCCTGTAATCCCAGCTACTCGGGAGACTGAGGCAGGAGAATTGCCCGAACCCAAGATGTAGAGGTTGCAGTGAGCCGAGATCATGCCACTGCACTCCAGCCTGGGCAACAGAGTGAGACTCTGTCTCAAAAAAAAAAAAAAAAAATTAGCCTGGTATAGTGGCACACGCCTGTAGTCCCAGCCAGCTAGCCAGGAGACTGAGGTGGAAGGATCAGTTGGGTCCTGGAGGTCGAGGCTGTAGTGAGCTGTGATTGCACCACTGCACTCCAGTCTGGGCGACAGAGTAAGATCCTATCTCAAACAAAACAAAACACCTCCCCGAAACCCACAAACTTTCCAACTGTGGCCACCATAATTCTAATTTTTTTTTTTTTTTTTGAGACGGAGTGTCACTCTTGTTGCCCAGGCTGGAGTACAACAGCACGATCTTGGTTCACTGCAACCTCCGCCTCCCGGGTTCAAGCGATTCTCCTGCCTCAGCCTATCGAGTAGCTGAGATTACAGGCATGTACCACCATGCCCAGCTAATTTTGTATTTTTAGTAGAGATGGAGTTTCAACATTTTAGTCAGGCTGGTCTCAAACTCCTGACCTCAGATGATCCACCTGCCTCAGCCTCCCAAAGTGCTGGGATTACAGGTATGAGCCATCACACCTAGGCATTATTTTTTATCTTATGTAACCATATCTCTAGAAATGCACAGGTTCTCAGAAGGAGTCCCAGACTCCTTGCATTCAGATGAACCTATTATTTTCTGACTTCTTGAAACATTACTTACCCGAGACTTCCTGCAGAACCCAGATTGAATCCAATCTGACATCTGGCCCTAGCCTGAATGAAAAAGTCTCAAATAAACTCAGATAAGTTGCCACAAGTTGTGAAAACTTGTATGTGTCAAGGGAGGCTTATTGATGCAGGTAGAAAAACAAGCACAATGGCTTCATCAGTGCCCCCACAGGTGGCTCATTGCTGTAGGGGCCACCCTCAGTGCCCTCCTTCAGATCCTCACTTCTGACAGGGTTGTTATGAGATAAACTTAGGCATATATATTCAAATTTTAAAGTTTATTTGAGCAGACAAGGCAGCACCAGATCATAAGAAAACCTTTGTAAGATGTTCATAGAAGCAAGACAAGTTAAAAAAATATCTATCTATCTATCTATCTATCTATCTATCTATCTATCTATCTATCTATCTATCTATCTATATTTATATATAATCCCTGAGTAGCTGGGATTACAGGCATAAACCACTGAGCCCAGCTATAAAATATATTGACTGCAGGGGCTCGGCATGGTGGCTCACACCTGTAATCCCAGCACTTGGGGAGGATGAGGTGGGCCGATCACCTGGAGTTCGAGACCAGCCTGGCTAACATGGTGAAACCCTGTCTCTACTAAAAATAAAAAACTCAGCCTGGTGTGGTCGCACGCGCCTGTAGTACCAGCTACTCGGGAGGCTGAGGCAGGAGAATTGCTTGAACCTGGGAGTTGGAGGTTGCAGGGAGCTGACACCTCACCATTGCACTCCAGCCTGGGTAACAGAGTGAGACTCCAGCTCAAAAACAAGAACAGCAACAACAACTACAAAAAAAAAAAAAAAAAGGAAATCGAGGGAACATATGAACAAAATGAGAATATCAACAAAGAGAAACTACTAAAACGAGGCCAGGAACAGTGGCTCATGCCTGTAATCCCAGTGCTTTGAGAGGCTGAGGCAGGAGGACTGCTTGAGGCCAGGAGTTTGAGACCAGTCTGGGCAACATAGTGAGACCCCATCTCTAAAATAAATAATAAAGGCTGGGTGTGGTGGCCCACACCTGTAATCCCAGCACTTTGAGAGGCCGAGGTGGGCAGATCATCTGAGGTTAGGAGTTCGTGACCAGCCTGGTCAACATGGTAAAACCCTGTCTCTACTAAAAATACAAAAAAAGAAAAAGAAAAAAAAATTAGCCAGGCATGGTGGCATACGTCTGTAATCCCAGCTACTCAGGAGGCTGAGGCAGGAGAATCACTTGAACCCATGAGGTGGAGGTTGCAGTGAGCCAAGATTGCTTCTGTTCAGCCTGGGCAACAGGGAAAAAAAAAAAAAAAAAAAAAAAGAATCCATTATAGGCTAGGTGCAGTGGCTTACACTTGTAATCTTAGTACTTTAGGAAGCAGAAGCAGGATGATTGCTGAGGCCAGGAGTTTGAGAGCAACCTGGGCAAGGTAGCAAGACCCCACCTCTAAAAATAAAAATAAAAAAAATTAGCTAGGCATGGTGGTGTGTGCCTGTAGTCCCAGCTATTCAGGAGGCTGAGGTAGGAGGATCACTTGAGCCCAAGAGTTCGAGGCTGCAGTGAACTATGATCACACCACTGCACTCCAGCCTGGGTGACAGAGGGAGACCCTCTGTCTTTAGGGAAAAAAAAAAAAAAAAGGCTGGGCACGGTGGCTCACACCTGTAATCCCAGCACTTTGGGAGGCCAGGCCAGGCAGATCACCTGAGGTCAGGAGTTCAAGACCAGCCTGGCCAACATGGTGCAACCCCATCTTTACTATGACATCAGTTAGGAAATACTTTTTTTTTTTTTTTTGAGACAGAGTCTTGCTCTGTCGCCCAGGCTGGAGTGCAGTGGCATGATCTCGGCTCACTGTAAGCTCCGCCTCCCGGGTTCCTGCCATTCTCTTGCCTCAGCCTCCCGAGTAGCTGGGACTACAGGTGCCTGCCACCACGCCCGGCTAATTTTTTGTATTTTCAGTAGAGACAGGATTTCACCGTGTTAGCCAGGATGGTCTCAATCTCCTGACCTCGTGATCTGCCCACCTTGGCCTCCCAAAGTGCTGGGATTACAGGAGTGAGCCACTGTGCCTGGCCTAGGAAATACTTTTAAAAACTGCTGTTGCTTACTAAATCTAAGAAACTCTTGTGGCCGGGCGCGGTGGCTCAAGCCTGTAATCCCAGCACTTTGGGAGGCCGAGACGGGCGGATCACGAGGTCGGGAGATCGAGACCATCCTGGCTAACACGGTGAAACCCCGTCTCTACTAAAAATACAAAAAAACTAGCCGGGCGAGGTGGCGGGCGCCTGTAGTCCCAGCTACTCGGGAGGCTGAGGCAGGAGAATGGCATAAACCTGGGAGACGGAGCTTGCAGTGAGCTGAGATCCGGCCACTGTACTCTAGCCTGGGTGACAGAGTGAGACTCCGTCTCAAAAAAAAAAAAAAAAAAAAAAAAAAACTCTTAAAATGCCATTATAATTCAATTCTTTAAACTTTTATTTTGAAATAATTTCACGGCTGGGCATGGTGGCATGGTGGCTCACACCTGTAATCCCAGCACTTTGGGAGGACAAACTGGGTGGATCACCTGAGGTCAGGAGTTCAAGCCCAGCCTGGCCAACATGGTACAACCCCGTCTCTACTAAAAAAAAAAAAAATTAGCTATGCCTGGTGGTGGGCACCTGTCATCCCAGCTACTGGGGAGGCTGAGGTAGGAGAATCGCTTGAATCCGGGAGGTGGAGGTTGCAGTGAGCTGAGATCGTGCCACTGCATGGCAGCCTGGGTGACAGAGCGAGACTCTGTCTCAAAAAAAATAAAAATAAAAAAGGAATAAAAGCAAACTTGATAAAATAATATCATTAAAGGAATGTCAGAGTGAAGGGTATATGGAAATTATACTGTTCTTGCAACTTTTATGTAAGTTTGAAATTATTTCTTTTTTTGTTGTTGTTGACATGGTGTCTTGCTCTGTTGCCCAGGCTGGGGTGCAGTGGCATGATCTTGGCTCACCACAACCTATGCCTCCTGGGTTGGTTTTATCTATGATGGATGCTGAAGGAGAATGGCACACGCATTCTCCAATCAAATAAAGCAAGCTATTTTAATTAGCGAGACTAGATATCTCCCAGGTTCCATGAGATTATGAGGCATACCCTCTAAGGGAATATTTGTAAGAATTTATGGGGCAGGACTGTAATTCCTCTTATTCCTCCACTCCACAGCCTGATACTTCGCTGTTTTCAAGAATGCCTTCTGATAACTTTTACACCTTCACCCTCCTTTCATAGGAGTTAATTATCTCTACCAACATGTAACAAGCATCTAGCGCCAAGCACCAGGCACTGCACTGAAGGATATGACCATTCCTTCTCTCAAGAAACTTATGACCAGTGGGCAGGCTATAGATGTAAACATGTTTGCTAAATAACTACAATTTTCTTTTTTGTGAGATGGAGTCTTGGTCTGTCGCCCAGACTTGAGGGCAAGGGCACGATCTCATGTCACTGCAATCTCCGCCTCCTGGGTTCAAGTGATTCAGCCTCCTGAGTAGCTGGGATTACAGGCACCCGCCACCATGCCCAACTAATTTCTGTATTTTTAGTAGAGACAGAGTCTCACCATGTTGGTCAGGCTGGTCTCAAACTCCTGACCTCGTGATCCTCCTGCCTCGACATCCCAAAGTGTTGGGATTACAGGCGTGAGCCATCGCACCCAGCCAAATAACTACAGTTTTTACTGAAAGTATAGAATGCTTCATGGATTTGTGTGTCATTCTTGCACAGGGGCTATGATAATTAATCTTTTGCGTATCATTCCAATGTCCACATATGCGTGCTGAAGCAAGCACTGAATTATTATTTTAGACTCTGGAGAAAACAAAGTTTACTGAATTAAATTGAGATTCACTATGATGGAAACTGACAGCAACAGGACACCACCATTATTTTCATTCTACTAAAATCCCCTTAAAATGAAACTATACACAGACTTCATCTACAGTTGAATATACCTTCAACTTGGTATTCAAATGCCAGGTTTAGAAAAATATTACTAGTACATAAACTTCAGGGGGAAACCATCTTAGTCAATAAGTAGATTATTTAATTATTGTTCGACTTATGATTTTTCAACTTTACATGGTATAAAGCTGTTACAATTTCAACATTCTTCAAATTTTGAATTTTGATTGACCTTTTCTTGTGTTACCAATGGTACACAAGACATTTAACACTTTATTTATGAGACAGTCTCACACCGTTGCCAGGCTGGAGTGCAGTGGCATTTCAGCTCACTGTAACCTCCACCTCCAAGGTTCAAGCAATTCTCCTGCCTCAGCCTCCTGAGTAGCTGAGATTATAGGCGTTCACCACCACGCTGAGCTATTTTTTTTTTTTTTTTTTTTTTGGTAGAGACAGGATTTTGGAATGTTGGCCAGACTGGTCTCGACCTCCTGACTTCAGGATCCACCTGCCTTGGCCTTCCAAAGTGTTGAGATTACAGGCGTGAGCCACCGCACCCAACCATAACACTTTTATAATAAAATAGGCTTTGTTTTTCATTATCTTACTCAACCATAGGCTGATTTAAGTATGCTCAGCTTTTTTAAGGTAGGCTTGGCTAAGCTATGTTTGGTAGGTGTATTAAAAACATTTTCAAGTTAGGATATTTAATACAGCATTCTACTGCTAACATTTTAATACTATTTAAATATTCAACTAGATCTTTTTTTTTTTGAGATGGCATCTCACTCTGTTGCCCAGCCTGGAGTGCAGTGGGGCGATCTCAGCTCACTGCAAGCTCCGCCTCCCAGGTTCATGCCATTCTCCTGCCTCAGCCTCCAGAATAGGTGGGACTACAGGTGCCCGCCACCATGCCCGGCTAATTTTTTTGTATTTTTAGTAGAGATGGGGTTTCACCGTGTTAGCCAGGATGGTCTCGATCTCCTTACCTCATGATCCGGCTGTCTCAGCCTTCCAGAGTACTGGGATTACAGGCTTGAGCCACTGTGCCCGGCCAGATCTATCATTTTCTATGGATACTTTATTAACGAATGTTGATTCTAAGTTATAAAAAAGGCCCCACTCATATGATTTAAAGGTTTCAGAAATTATTTATTGTAGTAGTACTGACACATAAGATTTTAGCCTATGGTCGTTTTATAAAGATGACTGTTAGGATTTAATCAATATTTAAAGAAAACGAGATTTGTTGTATTATGGTGTTTTTTATGACCTATCAAATATTTACTACTACAAATTTCCATGAACGTAGTGGTTAGTAAAGCTTTTTCCTTAATGAAAAATAATGCCAGATAACCAAGTATTATTCCTTCTATAATTTATTTAGGAAAAAGTTTTATGTATTAGGGTAAAGGGGTAGAAGTTAACCTAGAATCTAATAATCTCCAATCACCCATTCCTGATCTAATAGTAGCCATGAGAAAAAAACCTCTAGAAAGAATTATACCTCTCAAAAAATAAAAAATAAAAAATGAAACAAAGGCTATGTGCAGTGGCTCACACCTCTAATCCCAGCACTTCCAGAAGCTGAGGTGGGCAGATTGCTTGAGCCCAGGCAGATAGCTTGCAGCCTGGGCAACATGGTGAAATCTTGTCTCTACCAAAAAATACAAAAAGCAGCCAGGCATGATGACATACACCTGAGCCCAGGAGATTAAGGCTGCATTGAGCCATGATTGTACCAGTGTACTCTAGCCAGGGTGACAGAGTGAGATCCTGTCTCAAAAACAAACAAACAAACAAAAAAAGTGCTGTAAAAAAGAGAGGCTCTAGCCCTTTACCACTGAGGTGATATGCCCTGGCTATGCCTGTCATCAAATCCTTAAGCATATTGATGATGGCCATGAGAAACCATGCCCCAGACTGTATCTGTGCATACACAGAGTAAAAGCCCTGTTGCTATACTATAAAATGGCACTTGAAAATAATCTCTACAGTTATGTTTGAAAATTGGCGTACTTTTTTTTTTTTTTTTTTTTTTTGAGACAGAGTCTTGCTCTGTCGCCCAGGCTGGAGTGCAGTGACCGGATCTCAGCTCACTGCAAGCTCCGCCTCCCGGTTTTACGCCATTCTCCTGCCTCAGCCTCCCAAGTAGCTGGGACTACAGGCACCCGCCACCTCGCCCAGCTAGTTTTTTGTATTTTTTTGGTAGAGACGGAGTTTCATCGTGTTAGCCAGGCTGGTCTTGATCTCCTGACCTCGTGATCCGCCCGTCTTGGCCTCCCAAAGTGCTGGGATTACAGGCTTGAGCCACCACGCCCGGCAGTATTTTTTTTTTTTTTGGAGACAGTGTCTCACTCTGTCGCTGAGGCTGTAGTGCAGTGGTGTGATCTTGGCTCACTGCAACCTCTGCCACCTGGGTTCAAGCGATTCTCCTGCCTCAGCCTCCTGAGTAGCTGGGATTACAGGCGTGTGCCACCATGCCCGGCTAATTTTTTGTATCTTTAATAGAGATGGGTTCCATCATCTTGGCTAGGCTGGTCTTGAACTCCTGACCTCGTGATCCACCCACCTCGGCCTCCCAAAGTGCTGGGATTAAAGGCGTGAACCACCGTGCCCGGCCGACATAGTATTTTTATTTATAATGTGGAAAAAAAAAAAAAAAGAAAAAGAAAACAGATACTTCACTACAAATATTGAACCAAGTTAGAAATTTTTATGTAGCCAAACCACGACTTTAAGCTCTATTTACACTGATGGCGGCCAACTGAGATGCAGGCCACACCCGTGTGGCATGCAGCAAGCAGGACATGCAGGCAGCCTTCCTTGCTCACAAGGCTTTAGAGCAAGCGCACGGTCTTCCCAGTCACCGTCAGGAAGTCATCATCTGCCAGGGCACGCAGTGCTTCTTCAAACATATCTTTAGTGATTGCCTGTGGGGAAGAGAAAGAAAATAAATATTTTACATGTCAAGTCCCTCCTTTACCTGTTAGAGACACCATAATTTTAATGTTAAAGTACAACCCAGAATCTTTCTCTTTTTGGTGGCTGTACACATGCCTTATGCTCTAAATCAGCAGTGGAGTGGCCAGATGGTCCATATGGTAGACTTGGCATCTGTATAGTCCATGTTGTAACTATCAACTCTGCCCTCTCAGTGACAACATAGAGATGGAAAGTGGACCAGCACTGAAAGCCTGCATAGTTTTATTCACTAAACAACTCACCTTACTTACTTACAAAATAACACTCAAATATTTCATTCCTAAAACAAACTTATAACAACTATAAAAGGGGCAGAACAATTTTTTTTCTTTTGTTTTGAGATGGAGTTTTACTCTTTTGCCCAGGCTGGAGTGCAGTGGCAGGATCTCAGCTTACTGCAACCTCTGCCTCCCGGGTTCAAGCAATCTTCCTGCCTCAGCCTCCTGAGTAGCTAGGATTTCAGGTGCTCATCACTGCACCCAGATAATTTTTGTATTTTTAATAGAGACAGGGTTTTACCATATTGGTCAGGCTGGTTTCAAACTCCTGGCCTCAAGTGATCCGCCTGAGTCCCAAATGAGATTACAGGCGTGAGCTACTGCACTCAGCCAAAAATTTTAATTGTGATTATTTCTTGATGATGGCTTATGGTTCATCTTCCTTTTCTTCATTCTTATCTGTATTTATTATTTAATAAATAAAGGAAAAAAACCCAAAAGCAATATTAAGGAAAAAGAGAAACTTCTATCAAACAAAAAATACATATAAACACTTACTATGTCAGATTGTCCCCGAATATCTTCAAAAAGTTGCTGGTATTTTAGAGCCGGTGTTTTGCCCTTAGATAAAATAAGCTTTTTCAATGCTTCAGCTAATTCTTCTTTCCGTTTACGAGAGGTGGCACTCATCCCTGATTTAAAAAGAAATCAATGAAAACATTTTTGCTATTATGAAATGAAATGTTTCAAATTCTCAAAAATATTCCTTTAGTAGTATCATCTAGAAAGGTAAGGGGACAGGGGCTGAGTACATTTGAAGGGAATGAGTTTTGAATTATTTGGAATTTTCTGTAAGCCACTAGCTGTCGCTTTCCGTGGAAACAGTATACACATCTGTGCAGCAAGCAGCTGCTGCTAAGAAACAAACAACTTCTCTAACAAAACTTCCCAGACCGTCGAAGAGACAGAATCTCCTTAAAACTATATCAAGATAAGATTAAAGGGCAACTTTCATCAGACTCTCAAAGGGGTCCCAATCCAAAAAAGGTTAAGAACTTCTGTTTCAAATGATTTAACTGTTAGCTTAAATCTGACATATGAACTACATACATATTGAAATAATTTTCAAAAGCTTTTCTGCTCCCTGAAAATAACGAACCTGTAGTAAGAATAGATATGTCCACGATGCCAGTCCGGGGATCAGTTGCAGACTGCTTTAGAGCTTCCCGATGGAGGCGTTTGGCTTCTTCCACATCAATGGCTTCAACTTTGTTAGACAATCTTACTTTAGCATGGGCTTCTGCTAAGCGGATTAATGACTCTAGCTGTCGAGGATATGCAGAAACCATTCCCCGGCTACTGCCAATCTTCCTCATGTCTACATAAGCCTATTGTAGGTAGAAAAACAAAAACAAACCTCCTTGGTGACAACAACTTTAGTTTTGTGGTTGAATTTTGAACACTTAGGCTTCCATTAAGTAAATGGAACTCAGATATGGTCCTGGGCCCTGGAGCTCATCAAGTGGTAGAGGCTACACAGACCACAGAAATCCCAGGTGAAGAAGTCAACGTTCAGCGTGCAGTGGTGGGTGAACATATTCCAACTGGGAGATGCTCAGGAAGAATACTTGGAGAGGGTGGCATCTAACGTAGCTCTGAAGAACAGAGATGGGCATGGCATGGCAGAGGAAAGCAATGTGGCATGTGGGGAAAGGAGCAGGCTGTGACGACTCATAGGGAGAATCAGGGTCTGTCTGTGACAAGTGCTCACATGGGGCACATAAGGACTGCTGGGAAAATGCTGCAAAGGTAAGTTGTATCAATTTCACATACAGATGACACAGTCTTATTTCTTCATGAACAACCCTCAAGACTATGACACACAAAAAAATTACATAATGTCTGTAACTTTCATCTTAGCATTTTTGGGAGCTCAGTTAGGATGTAAAGCTCATCAAAGCACCAGGAACTTTCTTAATATCACAATGCTCAAATAACCTAAATGTGCCATTGTGCACTTCAGTTCATGTACAAGGATGCTGAAAAACGAACCTAAAAGACTGCTCAATCTGTTTTTTACAAGCAAAAGGAAGCTTACAGAAACTGGATGACTTTTTCAGTTTCCAAATTACTATGCAGTATTGCCTCTATTTGAAACCAGGTCTTTGATCTTAAATTCACTATGCTTGTAAGTATTTAAACACATAAAGTGTGTGTACTACCTACATAAATGAACTATTTCCCCCTTTTGCAACATTTGGTAAAGTCAATTCTGTAATATGGGAGGAAACAATAAACAGTTATAAAAAATAGTATGTTATTCTTAGGCCAGGCATGGTGGCTCATGCCTGTAATCCTAACACTTTGGGAGGCAGAGGCTGGCGCATCACTTGAGGTCAGGAATTCAAGACCAGCCTGGCCAACATGGTGAAACTCCGTCTCTACTAAAAATACAAAAATTAGCCGGGAGTGGTGGTGGGCACCTGTAATCCTAGCTAGTAGGGAGGCTGAGGCAGGAGAATCGCTTGAACCCGGAAGCACAGGCCGTAGGCTGCAGTAAGCCAAGATCACGCTACTGCACTCCAGCCTGGGCAACAGAGTCAGGCTCCATCTCAAAAAAAGGAAGAAAACAGTATGTTATTCTTAACAAAATAATTAATATTTTAAAGGAGATGATTGGTCGATTACATTAATGCTGTGGGCTACAGGCACAGTAAGCCTTTTTTCAGCAGCGTTACCTCGATGAGAGCCTGGCTGGCTTCCTCACTTAGCCGCGGCATGATGGTGCTGTGTGCATAGGCAATGTAGTCCTTCAGCACCGCCATGTCCAGGAGCTCCTCCTCTGCCTGCTCCTCACTCTGGTAGTACAGTGAGACCAGGTGGTGAGCCAGACGCCTGTCATAGGCTTCGTCCTGAGGGTCCAGCATGAGGAAGATCAAATCAAACCTAAGAAAACAAAGTAAAAATACTGTTTTTCCAGTATCTTGTGAGACCGAGGTGGGTGGATCACCTGAGGTTGGTAGCTTGAGACCAGCTTGGACAACACGGCGAAACCTTGTCTCTACTAAAAATACAAAAATTAGCCAGGAGGGGTGGCGCGTGCCTGTAATCCCAGCTACTCGGGAGGCTGAGGCAGGACAATTGCTTGAACCTGGGAGGCGAAGGCTGCGGTGAGCCAAGTTCGCGCCACTGCACTCCAGCCTGGCCAACAGAGGGAGACTCTGTCTCAAAAAAACAAAAAACAACAACAAAAAACTGTTTTCCTAGTTGAGACACCAATACACCTACAAACGACATACTAAAGACTGCTCAAGCACCACAGATGTGCAGTGAATGTGCATCCTGTGAGCACCCGCAGGGAGAAGCATCTTTGCCTGGCGTGGAAAGGGCCTTTGTGTCCATCCATTCACCTCACTCACCCTGTGCTGTCCCTAGCCCTTAGGTCAGCCCAGGGAACGGCTGGGGACCAATCAGCTGAGTCAAAGGAAGACTTCCCTTAGGGGAAGGTTTCTATGATTTTGACGATGGAAAGTTGTTGGGGTTTTTTTTTTTTTTTTTGAGACAGTCTCACTCTATAGCCCAAGCTAGAGTGAAGTGGTATGATTTCAGCTCACTGCAATCTCCACTCCCATTGGCTCATTTCTTGTGCCTCCTCAGCCTCCTGAGCAGCTGGGATTACAGGCATGTACCACCACACCTGGCTAATTTTTTGTATTTTAGTAGAGACGGGGTTTCATCAAGTTGCCCAGGGTGGCCTCAAAGCTCAGGCGCTCCAGCCACCTCAGCCTCCCAAAGTGCTGGGATTACAGGTGTGAGTCACTGTACCTGGCTGACAATGGAAAGATTTGAATGAAAACACATTCAACTGTTTTTTGGGGAAAAAAACTTTTGTAAAAAAAAAAAAAAAAAAAAAGCAAGTAATTAAAACCTAAAATCCATTTATGAAAAATGTCCAATATTTGTAGTGGGGCTGAGAGTGAAGATTATGTGATTGCACTTTAATAAATTTAACTTTTCAGAGCCTCATCTACGGTACAGAGTTGTTCTCTGTTGACTCTCAGCAGTGGCTTTAGGACTAAGGGTAGTGAGTGACAGCCATGTGAAAATGGCGTGGGAGGGAAACATCCCAACTGCTTCAAAATCAAATGAAAACACGCATCATCCTTGTCGTGAAAACTCTTGACCAACCAAATTTGAAACATCTTGATAAGAGTGAAGAGTTTCCATTAGCAGTTGCTGAATCTTAGTAGCTCCTTTTCAATCTCACCCTGAATATTCTACAAATGAACAAAATAAAAATCTGTTTTAATACCTTGATAATAAAGTATGAGGCAGCTGGATGTTTTCAATGGTTGTTTTTTTAGGATTCCACTGAGACTCAATGGGATTTGCTGCTGCCAGGACAGAGGTGCGTGCATTGAGCTGACAGATGATCCCAGCCTATCAGAGAAAACAGTGCGGTTAGAAGCCTCTCCCTGACGCTGGCAATTAACAAGTACCATCTTTGCCCGGCCACCTACTAAACCCATATTCCCTCTACAGCATTTCTATTGCCTGAGCCATGTTGCCTTTACTGACTTCAGCAGTTCACCTGGATAAGCCTTGTCCTCAGATTCATGACAAGGACTGAGTTTAGATGAATGCGTGCTATAACCACGTCTTTCTCAGGAAGCAGGCACCTTGCAAGAGCTTTAGGACAAATTCAAGGCTAGTACAGCAATAAAGACAAAACATGATATCCTGTTGAAGATATGTAGAGATTTAGCTGAAATATGATGTGAAAAGCACATATCAATCTCCCCAAGTTAGAACCAAGGTAGCACAGCACAGTTCCACATACGCTGTCTTTCAAGGGTCCACGTATTTTAAACATGTCCACATTCACAGTGGAGAAGGCAACTCACCTTTGCAATGGACAGAGTCTGCTGTTCCATGACTTCATGCAATACCGATCTTGTACTTTCATTCATCTTGTCGAACTCATCGATACAGCAGATGCCGTTGTCACTGAGGACAAGGGCACCTGTCTGCAGGACCAGCTGCCTTGTCTCAGGGTCTTTCATTACGTACGCAGTAAGGCCAACTGCACTGGAGCCCTTCCCAGAAGTGTACTGGCCCCTGGGGACGAGGTTGTACACGTACTGCAGCAGCTGGGACTTGCTGGTACCAGGGTCACCACACAGCAAGATGTTGATCTCAGCCCGAAATTTGCCCCTTCCAGTGTGACTAAAATCCTTCCTTGTCCCGCCAAAGAGCTGAAGCAAAATTCCCTAAATAATCAAACAGAGACATGTCTAAACATTCATTTTCTGCACAGTAACTGAGATGTAGTTTAAACTTTAGAGGTACTTTTCTCTCTATAAAGAACTACAATTCGGAAATCGCAGGAAGGTATAAAAAGGCTCCTGAAAGTGCTTGATATGCTCTAAGTTATCACTGACCAATTTATTCATCAGCACCCATCATTATGCCAGAATGATGGCCATGCAAGTCCCTCTCCCTATTCTGATACTGTGTGGCCTCTTCTGTTTAGAAACTTAAGTTTAGAGCAGAGATGAGGATAGACAATGCTATGACTCTCCTCAACCAATGGCAAGTCCGGTTGCCAGCACTTGCTCTAACAGGCCACAGCTTGCATCCTTTATGGCAAATGGCTTAAGTGGCGGAGTGGATGTTTATACTATTTGATTCTAAAGAACTGTAAATCCCAACCCCTAGTTTAAAATCCACTGTTACCTTCTTTATATCTTCATGTTCATAAATGCTTGGAGCCAAGGCTGAAGCAAGCCTCTCATAAATGTCTGGTTTCCTGGAAAGTTCCTTAAGCAATTCCACACGTTTCTCTGAAAAAAGTTTCTGTTCTGCTTCTTCATCAAGGCCATGCAGACGTTTTGCATCCGTTTTCCGATAATGAATGACATCAATGTGGGTTTTGTAGACAGACTTCACATTACTCACTCTTGGATTGATTCGAATAGGCACTGCTCGATAGATGCCTGAGGGCACAACCAGGAGATGCACTTTTACCTTCCCATATCTTCCTCCGAGTGGCTCAGCAACCAGCGTAGGCAACAGGTGCACTTCAGAGCGAGGCACCACACTGGGCTGGCCCTGGAAAGGTGAGCTCCACCATCTCTTAAATGACCCTCCCAAGCCCAGGACTCAGACCCACATTGCAAAGCTCCCGCCTACTGAGCAAGCGGGGAAACAGCAGCAGGAAATGGACAAGCTCGAAAGAACCCAGGTGGCTCATGTCTGTATTCCTAGAACTTTGGGAGACTGAGGCAGGCGGATTACCTGAGGTCAGGAGCTCGAGACCACCCTAATCAACATGGAGAACCCTGTCTCTATTAAAAATATAAAAATTAGCCAGGCGTGGTGGCACACGCCTTTAATCCCAGCTACTAAGGAGGCTGATGCAGGAGAATGGCTTGAACCTAGGAGGTGGAGGTTGCGGTGAGCCAAGATCCTGCCATTGGACTCCAGCCTGGGCAACAAGAGCGAAACTCTTCTCTCAAAAACAAAACAAAAAGAGAAAGAATCAAGGTTTCTGTAAATGACAGAGCCGAGGACGTGTTCACCTGGGCCCACTAGTCAGCAGTGCTCCAGGGCAACTGTAGCTACATGAGCACCTCCACGGGCATAGTCACCCTGAGGGTGAAATGGAGCTGCTGTGCTTCTGGCTCAATGCTGGGTTTGTGGTTGTATTTAATAAGCAGTATTTTTACTTCCCTAAGTTGAGTGTACAGAATCTGCTTAGCACTTACTTGACTTCAACAAAATGCTAAAATCCTCCAGCCATTAAAACTAGACTAGGTCCCACCCCCCGCCCACCACCCCTGACAAAAGCATGCAAATCATGCATTCTTCTGGAAGGCAGGCTCCCCACATACAGAAGTCTGATCTGATATTCGTCTTTTCTGGATTTCAAACCAGAAGCCTTTAACTCTAGGCTGATTCCTGCAGCTTTTGGAGAAAGTCCGGCCTTTCCCCCTTACAGCTATCTCAACACAATGGCACAGAGTCTTGCTCATTTAGTGGGTTGGTGTAATTCTTATTTAACACAACAAACCAGTTTACATGCATTCTTAGAATACACACTATTCTTCACTCCAATATAGGCTAGGGATGGACGACTATGTTTAAAGTGGCCCATGATGATTTATCTCACAGAGCAGCATTGATACTTATTTCATATCTACACAGCACTTTCCACAGCCCCTAGGCCCCAAATACTCTCACACATGTATCATCACATTAACTCCACTTTGTAGGTGAGGAAACTAAAATATTGGATTAAATACTTTATCAAAGGTTTCAGGGTAGCAGGACTGGAAATATGCACGTCACTCACTAAAGACTACGCATTATTTTAATTCTCAATGACTACAAGTACTTTTACAACAGAAGACTGCCAGTGACAACTGCGGGACTTCACACTGGGGAAGAAACAGGGTGAGCACTGCCTCACTGAAGACAAAGGCCGATGCGTGGTGTGCCCCAGGCTCTCCGCTCAGGAGCAGATTCAGGCACTCTGTGACCGTTGCCACCTTGCCCATCAATGAAGAACTGTGCTGCCATCAACACTCCCTTGCCGCCAACCAAAATCTATTGTGACTCTACAGATTCAAAAGGAAGACTGCCACACTCATGTGGTGCTGTGCAAAGAACACTCTCGTGGCAGCAAGAGAAGGAGTCCTGGGTCCTGATTTACCGTGGCATCTGAGCTACTGCTGTCTATGCATCCCTGAACCTCAGCTTCTATACATGGAAACAAGTCACTCTGACTCATTCTTCTCTGTAACAAACAAATGTTAACCCCTGGCTACACATTTGGGAAATAAGTAAAAATTACTTACAACTCCAGCATTGATAATACTTAGCTAATGGCATAACTCAAACTCTACCCATACCAGCCTATCTGAGGCTGCTGTCTCATGATGCCAACAGTACTGACTTGAGACACACATAGTTCCAGGATACTGAGATATCAAGAGGCGAGTGACCGCACAAACCATGAGTTCCAACATTCAAGTTTGAGAAGAACTGAACAATTTCATGACGCTGGGCAGTGGTACTCAGTTAAAAAGGTGGCAGATAAACTGGGGATATACCCCACAGTCTCAAAGACATGCAGTGACAACTGCAGGCAGAACTGGACCTGTGACTGAGTCCAATGACTCACTAAAGCACAGCATTGAAAACAAGACAGACATGCTAAAGTGCTGGTGCAAACCTACACTCTTACCTGTAACATTCACTCTGTCCCCAGGCTGAACCTTGTCAACCAGATCATTGTGAGCAAATAGGATGACTGTATGTGGTGTCTGCCCTGCAGGCATGTCTTCTGGAGACTCTTGAAGCTTGATCTGAAGGGCAGCAAACAGAGAACATGTGGGCCACAAAGAGAGTGCAGGAGGACAAAAATCTGCATGTCTTTGTACTGCTTTCGCCATGTAAGGCTGCAGTGCATATCCCCGCATAAATGTTTGTCCATGTTTCTCATTAATGCTTTAGAAGTTACTTCTAGATCTCCTGGGTAGAGCAGCATACATTTTTTTTTTTTTTGAGATGGGGTTTCACTTATTGCCCAGGCTGGAGTGCAATGGTGCGATCTCAGCTCACCGCAACCTCCACCTCCCAGGTTCAAGTGATTCTCCTGCCTCAGCCTCCCGAGTAGCTGGGATTACAAGCGCATGCCACTATGCCCGGCTGCAACACACATTCTTAAGGCCCACTGTCGGGCATGCCTGCGCACCTCACAACCCTGCCTGCATCCACTCATCTAACAGGTATCTGTGGCGCACCCAGCTTGTGCTACAGCCCATCCTAGGTGTCAGGGACCCGATAGTGAACAATGTTCCCTGCCTCATGGAGTGGAAGGGGCAGATAATATACAGAAAAATGAGCACATAACATGTGACAGTGACAAATGCAGCAGACAGCAACAAAACAGGGGAAGGAATGTAGGGAGCTGCGGTGGGGGAAGCTGAGATGCTTTTCATAAAGCAGGGTCGAGGAAGGCCTTTCCAAACCAGGTACCCTCTGAGAGGCCTAAGGCTGCTGGGCTTTTCTCTAAGCCACTTTGGGGGCCTGCAGGATTCTGAGAATAGGAGGCCATATGCTCCTGGGGAACAAGGTGCCTGCCTTTCTGTCTCCAGCTCTGTCTCATGCAACATTAAAGAAACCATGCACACACTGTCACAGAAAAACTCAAATTCTGTCCTCCCACATCTTTACAGTTACAATCACAGTAAATAAGCAATTTTCTACCTTCCCCTCACTTATTTCTGTCATTTTAGTAACTTCATCTTACAATTTCACGAATAGAGAGAAAAAAGGGCAAACTTTTTTTTTTCTTTTTGAGACAGTCTCACTGTTGCCCAGGCTGGAGTGCAGTGGTGCAATCTCAGCTCACGGCAAGCTCTGCCTCCTGGGTTCCTGCCATTCTCCTGCCTCAGCCTCCCGAGTAGCTGAGACTACAGGCGCCCGCCACCATGCCTGGCTAATTTTTCTGTATTTTTTTTTTTTTTTAGTAGTGACAGGGTTTCACCGTTAGCCAGGATGGTCTCGATCTCCTGACCTTGTGATCCGCCCGCCTCGGCCACCCAAAGTGCTGGGATTACAGGCGTGAGCCACCAAGCCCAGCCGAAAAAGACCAAACTTCTTAGACAATAAAATTTGTGAAAAAATTTCAGAAAAATTCCTCCATCCTTTACCAATGGAAAAACCGCAGAACGACATTTAACTAAGTATTCTCATCTCAAATGTTTGAAGCATTTTAGGCCATGAAAATATGACGTCTCTAACAACAGACAGTACTACTGGCAACCGCACAGGGACAGTGCCCTGAAGCAGGGCCTTTGTGTGCTCTGCGTATTTAGCCCATAGGCCACTAATGAAACCCACAAGACCAGAGAGGGATGGATGCCATTCGGGAAGTGAGGCTCAGGGTCCGAGGGACAAGTTATAGTCGGCTTTTGAGGATACAGACAGGCAAAGCATAGCCTGGGGGGCCAGGGTGGCTGCGCACCATCTGCTTGTCAGAGAAGAGGGAGCGGTTGTGGATGAGTGCCATGCTGTGGGTGGTGTGGCAGCGCCCGCACACGCTGGGCTCCGCAATGCGGCCGCGGTCCATCTCCACCCGGGTCGTGTGGGCACACACTTGGCATTGGAAGAAGGCCTCCTGCATCTCGGGAATCAGCTGGGATGTCCTGATCACCATGCCGCTGATGGTGATGAGCTGATCAATGTCTGTGAGGGGAGAAGAGAGGTCAGCACACCTGATCTGAGGTGCAGAGGTCTAGGAATAGCTGGGATCACAGGCAGGTGCTGGGTGCCCACAAGTCTGCCTAGGGTGACCTTTCTGTGTCCAGTCGTCTGCAGGGTATGTCTTCAGGAGATTCTCAAGCCCAGCGAACCTCTGGCCCCTGTCCAGCAGGCATCCCTTGCTCCCTTCTTGTCTGACTACCCTCCTCCCTGCCTCCTGCCTCACTCACCCAGCCTCCTTTATGACACCCTGCTGTATCAGGAAAAAAGCCAGACAGCCTGGACTGAGACCCAACCCTAGCCTCTCTGTGCACATTTTGTGTCCTCTATAGAATGGGGTGGTATCAGGACCTACCCCAGAGCCAAGGACTGAATGTGACAGTGTACTTCAAGACTAGTAAGAGCACCTGGCAGAGGAAAAATTCCTCTATACTTTACAGTCATTACTATCCACATAGAACCCCTTAGATGGTCTGATCTTTCACTCTTGCTTGTTTCCTTTATTATTTGAACCTTTCCTGACAGACAACTTTTCCCCTTTGAAGGTCCCACTGCCCCCAACTAATTTCCCCTGCTGGTTTCAGATGAGCTGCCCTGTTCTGGCCTGTAGTTAGCCACTGCTAGCCATAAAGATCACCCTATCCTGCCACTGATTCATGAGACCTCTACAATTTTGCTGTTGTTGAGATGGGGTTTTAACCTGTTGCCCAGGCTGGAGTACAGTGGTGCAATTACGGCTCACCGTAGCTTCAAGCTGCCAGGCTCAAATAAGCCCATCACCTCAGCCTCCCAAAGTGGTAGGATTACATGCATGAGCCACTGTGCCTTGCTAATTTCTTCTTGGAGTCTCTTAAGTCACCCAAGTTGGTCTCAAACTCCTGGCCTCAAGTGATCCTCAAGTCTTTAAAATCTATTTTTTTTTCTTTTTTTGAGACAGAGTTTAATTCTGTCACCCAGGCTGGAGTGCAATGGCACAACCTCGGCTCAGTGCAACCTCTGCCTCCCGGGTTCAAGTGATTCTCCTGCCTCAACCTCCCAAGAGTAGCTGGGACTATAGGCGTGTGCCACCATGCCCTGGTAATTTTTGTATTTTTAGTAAAGGGGTTTTGTCACGTTGGCCAGACTGGTCTGGAACTCTTGACCTCAGGTGATCTGCCTGCCTTGTTCTCCTGAAGTGCTGGGATTATAGGCGTGAGCCACCACGCCCAGCCAATAGTCAATCTCTTATATCAGAAACTTCAATTAAATTCAAAAAGTATATGGGGTTCACAAGTATACAGGATAACTGAATCTGTATTATTTTGACAATTTATAATCCATCACCTTGACTACCACCACCAATTACTTCTTTCATAGTTTCCTGATGAAACAAGGCTATTTTCATGTAAGGCGTTTTCCTTCAACAAAAGTAATCCTATGAAAAATACATTACCTTCTGGATTCAGGTTTCTCATATTCTTAGTCTTCAATGCGTTGAATGGTCTTACTTGAATCTGATGTTCTAAGATTGAGTCAGGGTAACGGTCAAAGAAAATTTCATTGACAGCCATGTCAAAAGTTGGAATAACTTCCTGTAAAAATAAATATGAAGATGTATTTGTATTCATATCTCAGTGTTAAATACAATAAAGGCACGTCAGATTAGCAAAGTATAAAAACAAGACAACATGTCATGCCCCCAAAGTATTACCCTAAAGAATCATGCACGTGCTGTTTTCAAATTTAGGTATGCTGAACTATCTATCTACGCATATTCTCAATTGGGTTAAATTTGATAATTTATATAAAAGTGCCTTTTTGATGTATACTGGCATATTTTATGCTTTCTATTAGAAGGGAAAAAAATTTTGACCTCACGCTTTCATTATTTTCCTTCTATAATGAAATGATACCAAAGTAAGTTATTTATTTATTTTTATTTTTTGAGGCAGAGTTTTGCTCTTGTTGCCCAGGCTGGAGTGCAATGGTATGATCTCGGCTTGCTGCAACCTCTGCCTCTGGGATTCAAGCAATTCTCCTGCCTCAGCATCCTGAGTAGCTGGGATTACAGGCATGTGCCACTACGCCTGGCTAATTTTGTGTTTTTAATAGAGATGGGGTTTCTCCATGTTGGTCAGGCTGGTCTTGAACTCCCAACCTCAGGTGATCCGCCTGCCTTGGCCTCCCAAAGTGCTGGGATCACAGGTATGAGCCACCGCACCCGGTGACACCAAAGTAAGTTAAATCATATTTATCCAAATTTGTTAACATATGGTTCCCATTTTACAGATGAGGAAACAGCTTTTGGTTGGTTAAGGAACCTGACTAAAGCTATGCAGCCAGTAATCAGCAAAATCAAGATTCAAAAACCAGGTCTGCTTGCCTCAAAGACCACACCCAGAGTCAACAGAGCTGATACTTCATGAATAAAAACTGACCTGAGGCCAAAAAGTTAAAGTCTACAGTACAATAAGTATATTCTTTTAAAGCGGCAGGAAGTATGCAATTCAGTTAAAGTATTTCCATTTAAGATAACTTACTTCATGAAACCCAAGAAGCTATAGTTGTTAGATTCATCATTTTTCTACATGAGAAACACTGCCCAGTAAACCATAACCTGTCATTGATAGTAATACAAATCCCACTTTCAGGAACATTAAAATGTGAAAAAAAAAAAAAAAAAAGTTCATCTTAAAGGAGATGATCCTTTTTTTTTTGAGATGGAATTTCACTGTGTTGCCCAGGCTGGAGAGCAGTGGCGTCATCTCGGCTCACTGCACCTCCGCCTCCTCGGTTCAAGTGATTCTTCCGCTTCAGCCTCCCGAGTAGCTAGGACTACATGTGCGCACCACCATATGTGGCTAATTTTTGTATTTTTTAGTAGAGATGGGGTTTCACTTTGTTGGCCAGGCTGGTCTCGAACTCCCGACCTCAAGTGATCCATTTGCCTTAGCATCCTAAAGTGCTTGGATTACAGGTGTGAGCCACCACACCCATCCAAAGGAGATGATACATGGTTTTCTTAGTGTTTGTGCATACTATCTTCATTACCGAGGAATTTGTGTTATCTGGAAACATTCTTTCTGGACAGTTACTAAAATTCATCAAGGTCAAAGCTAAATTCTTACCTGTGGGTAAGAGATGAGTTGTCTGTACAAATTTTTGTCAAATGATTTGATGTGTTCACAGTTTACATTTAAAAATGGCTCACCAATTACATTAATCTACAAGATAAAAATGAACAAGTTATATTTTGCTAACTATTTTAAAACACACAACTTGAATTTAAAGAGTATCTGATTACCTCCCCAAGTCGTTGCATGTATAGAGGTTCGGTAATATCTATGCCAACATTTTCTTCTTCTTTAGCCAGAGGGTCAATAAATCGCTGAAGAAATCTCTTTAAGTGGAGAGAAAACATATCAGGCATATAGCATTTGGGAACAGGCAACTACTAAAAACACACAAAGTTAGGAGTATGTCTCTATCAGGAGACAGAAATAAATATTTTTCTTCCTTTTTCTTTTTTAAGATTTAATTTAGAGATGGAGTCTCACTATATTGGTCAGGCTGCTATCAAACTCCTGGCCTCAAGTGATCCTCCCACCTTGGCCTCCCAAAGTGCTGGGATTATAGGTGTGAGCCACCACAGGTGGCCCTTCTAGTCATTATGGTTACTTCGATATAGGTTATAAGCACGGTCTCCCAACATTTTCAGAGCTCAAAGTAATTTTAATACATATAGCTCACCTGAAAGTTTTCTTTGCATGTTGCCACATTTACATCTGTTCCCCAGATCACAAGTTTTTGGCCTAGAGACTGCTCACTTGCCACTATATCTTCTGCTGCTGCCTACACAGAAAAACATGACAGAACCATGAAAATGGAGTTACCCACATGATATCCGCCATAAGATGGTTTCAGGAGACTGCATACTCACCCCGTCAGACTGCAGATCCACTTGCAGGCCCTTCTGCGCAGAGCCCAAGTCAGGCCTCTGTCTCACAGGTGTGCCCCTAACACCACTTCTTGGGGTTCCCTCTACCCGAGAGCTGGGAGTGCCATATGTCAGTGGTGAACTAACATCAAAGTCAAGAGGGATAGCTATAAAAACAAAATTAGGAAATTCTGGTGGTATATCAAACCTGAAATTACAGCATGTTGTCTGTTGACCTATACCATCTAATCACACAGCAAACATGAGTATTTATTGCAACCTGTGGTGGTTGAGATTCTGAGCACTATTAAATGTTCTATTAAGAAAAGCATCAAAGAACCTGCTTATTCTGCTCACTAAGCCCTAAAACAATTATTTTCGGCACTCTGTTCAGCTCCTCTGGTTCAGAATATGCTCACTCGTGCAGAGGGGATGCTTTAGGCATTATGACAACTGTAATAAAGACAGTAAACCTGAGCAGATAAAGCATCAGCTGTGTATCAAGCACAGCATAACCTAGATCTTCAGACACGCACCTGAAGAATGCATTTGGGGAGGGCTGGAAAATAACACGTCCTGCGCGACAGGGCTCTGTAGGTCCCCTCCAGGCGAGGTTGGCATCGGCTGCAACTCCCCCGTGGAGGTGGAATCCTCGCCTCTAGGTCTCTGAGAAGGAGATGACCTGGCATCCTCACTTCGAGCTTGTGTCACACAAAACAGAAAAGATGGCCATGAACTTTTAGGGCCGGTATTCCCGGATTTGTCTGTCCCTTGGGGCATTATGACTCACCACTGAACCAAACCAAACAGAGGCAAATGGGCAATCGAATTAAGCAGCACCCAGGCCACAGCCTGCTGTGGGTGTCTGTGCGCACCAGGTGGCAGCGCCCAGCCCGAGGCTGAGCGCCCGGGGCCCGCGCACCCACCCAGCGCTGCCAGTTGCGGCAAGAGAGTGCAGAAAGGGCGGCGCCGGGGGCTGTGGTGGGCCCGGCTCGGGGGACTCACACGTCTGGGCTGGGGTGGTTCTTCCACGCCGGCTGCCGCGGCGGCTCGGGGTCGACGCCGGGGACGACATGGTGCTCGGGGTACCTGCGCGACAAGGACAAGCTCGGGCCGGGCCTGCCTCCCGGCTTCCCTGCCCTGCTCCGCAGCGCGGACGATCCAGCCGGCTCCGCGCCACGCCCTCCCTGCCGACGCGCGGTTACCGGGGAAAGGCGGCCGCTTGCGGACGCTCGCAGGCTCCAGGTCCACCTGGCCAGTCGCGCTCCCAAACCACGGGACCCAGAGTTCCCGCCGGCGGCAAGGTCGTCTCCGCCCCTGGCGGGGCCTCACCAATCACAGCGACGCTCGTGCATGGCTCCGCCTCCGGGACGCGCCACTGCGCACCAGTAGGGGGGGACAGTGCTACTTCCTTCAGCACCCGCGCGCAAGCCAGAAGTAGGCCTCGCTCGGCACCCCTCTGTCTAGATAGTCTGACCTCCTGCTGGGCCGCGTTTTCGCGGGAAAAGTGGGTCTGACCGCACCAGTTCTCGGGGTGTGTTCCGTTAGCGTTGGCTAAGGAGCATGTGCTTCTTTATCCCTTAGGCGTTTTTGATTAATAAGGACATTAGAGATGCATTTGCCACTTAAATATTTTTTTTATTAAAAAAATTAAGGACGGGAGGTGGCGGGGATGGTCTTATGTTGCCCCGGCAGGTCTCGAACTCCTGCAATCCTCCCGCCTCAGCTTCCTAAAGTGTTGGGACTGCAGGCGGGCGCCACCGCGCCCGACCGCGTTTGTCACTTTTTATCGAGGAACAAACTTGGAACTCTTGACCCAGGCCCTTCGCTTGTTTTATTTGCCTCTGATATCTATTTAGCCAAGTCCAACACCAAGTAGCCACCCAATCTACTTCCGCAGGTCAGACCGACGGATGGCGTTTCTCCTTAAGTTTCCATTTTGATTAGGGCCAAAGAGCCGAGCCTACAGGCCAGGCTTTCCCGCAGGGGTCCCCGGGAAAGTTCCTGCCGCCGCGCCCCGTAGCCCCGCCCCGGCGCGTAGGAGCATTTCCGGGTCCGGGCTGAGCGGGCGCACGCGCGGGAGTGGGACTCGGCGGCATGGCGGGCTCCGGAGCCGGTGTGCGTTGCTCCCTGCTGCGGCTGCAGGAGACCTTGTCCGCCGCGGACCGCTGCGGTGCTGCCCTGGCCGGTCATCAGCTGATCCGCGGCCTGGGGCAGGAATGCGTCCTGAGCAGCAGCCCCGCGGTTCTGGGTGGGTACCGGCCCGAGCTGGGCCGCGGGTGGGTCCTGGCTTCCCGAGTCGTTCTGGAGCCGGGCAGCCCGGCGCTTCTCTCTGTGTTTAGATGACGGTATTTTGAAGTACAGCGATTAGATTCTTCGGGGGGAATTTCTGTGCGTGTGTATAAAGTGATTTTTCATACTGCTTTTTACTCCCTAGTATTAGAAGAAAGATATTTTAAAGCCAAAGTTGGTGAAAACGACCCCTAATTTGGCAATCCTTGCTATACAGAGTCGGGGGGGAGGGCAAGAGAAATAATTTTTTTTTTTTTTTTTTGAGACGGCATCTGGCTCTGTCGCCCAGGCGGGAGTGCAGTGGCGCGATCTCGGCTGACTGCAACCCCCGCCTCCTGGGTTCAAGCTATTCTCCTGCCTCAGCCCCCCGAGTAGCTGGGATTACAGGCGCGCGCCACCACACCGGGCTAATTTTTTTGTGTTTTTAGTAGAGATGGGGTTTCACCGTGTTGGTCAGGCTGGTCTCGAACTCCTAACCTCATGATCCGCCCGCCTCGGCCTCCCAAATGCTGGGATTACAGACATGAGCCACTGGGGCCGGCCAAGAGAAAGTATTTTCTTTCACCTGAATCTCGCCTAATCCCACCAGTACCTTTTCGAAACCCCTATATTTACTGTTCCTACCTTGAGAAAAATTGAAGAAATACAATTGAAGTCATGTTCTTTTAACTCTTTAGCAATGCCTGGGTGCGAACTTTTTCCTCTCTGTGGTAAAAGTGCCTCTTTTTAGCACTTTAAATAATCGAATATTTCGTTGTGTAGAAACTCCCGTATTCCTTCTTTAAAACACGAGTGTGCAGACCTCTTGATGTTGTGCCCTATTAAAAGGTGAGATTTTCTTTCGGAGGGTCTAGGAGTGAATATGTTATAGGAATAACTTAAAACAGTTTAAACAAGATGTTGTATGTGGCACGGTGCAGTGGCTTATGCCTGTAATCCCAGCACTTTGGGAGGCTGTGGCAGGTGGATCACCTGAGGTCAGGAGTTCCAGACCAACCTGACCAGTATGGTGAAACCTTGTCTCTACTAAAAATACAAAAATTAGCTGGGCATGGTGGCGAGCGCCTATAGTCTCAGCTATTCGGGAGGCTGAGAGAGGAGAATGGCTTGAACCCAGGAGAGGGAGGTTGCAGTGAGCTGAGATTGTGCCACTGCACTCCAGACTGGGCAATGAAGCAAGACTCCGTCTCAAAAAAAAAAAAAAAAAGATGCTATATACATGAATTCTATATATTCTATTTGTTGTCAGGAATATGTTAACAATGGGGAAATATCAAACAAAAAACTAACATTGTGTGGTTACTTTCTCTTCTTAGGGTTTCAAATTTAGCATTCATTTTTGTTTGTTTAGTAACTTGTGTCTAAAGCACTTACAAGTTTACCTTACATTCATGACATACCTCCTTTCACTTGAGAGATTCCAGGGGAAGTGTATTAGTTCCTTATTGCTGCTGTAACAATTATCACAAGCTTAGTAATTTAAAACAGCACAGGTCTGTTACTCTTACAGTTCCCACTGTAAGGGGGATTCTGTGAGTCAGAATCCCACACAGGTCTCACCAAGCTAGAACCAAAGCACCACGCAGGGCTGCTTTCTTTCTGAAGGCTCTTGGGGAGGATCCATTGCCTTATTCATTCAGGTTATAGGATTGAGGTCCCTGACATTCCATACTTCTTGAAACTGTCCCCTTTCCTTGAATCACAGCTCCCTTCCCTTGGTCTTCAAGGCCAGCAACAGCATGTCAAGCAGAGGTTTGGAATCTCCTGCTTTCCCAACTTCCTGTCTCTCTGATCAACTCTTCTTCATCTCCTTACTTTAAAGGCCTGTATGATTACATTGGGCTCTCTGGATAATCCAGTATGATCTTCCCATTTTAAGGTCAGCTGATTAGCTACCTTAATTCCATCTGCAAGCTCAGTTTCTTTTTGCTATATACATTTTACATATTCACAAGATGTGACCCCAGGGATTGGGATGCAGGCATCTTTGGGGCCATTATTCTGCCTACTGCTTCCCTGTGGAACATTGTCTAGAATTTTCTGCTTTTTTTGTTTTAATATAGCAACCTTGGGTTAGTGTTTTATATTTATAAGGCTGCCTTGAAAACCATTCCATCCTTGGCCAGGCGCGGTGGCTCACACCTGTAATCCCAGCATTTTGGGAGGCCTAGGTGGGTGGATCACGAGGTCGGGAGATTGAGACCATCCTCGCTAACATAGTGAAACCCTGTCTCTACTAAAAATACAAAAAAATTAGCCAGAGTGGCGGGCACCTTTAGTCCCAGCTACTCAGGAGGCTAAGGCAGGAGAATGGCGTGAACCTGGGAGGCGGAGCTTGCAGTGAGCCAGAGTCACTGCACTCCAGCCTGGGCAACAGAGTGAGACTCGGTCTCAAAAAAAAGTGGTAATAAAAGAAAGAATCATTGCAACCCTTTTAGGAGTGATTTACATGATGCTCTTGGCACTCTCTTAACTTGCTTACTTATTTTTTTGAACAGCATTACAGACATCTTTAGTTTTTTCCAGAGATTTCGGTTTGCTTGTATTTGTCCGGAAGTCACTCAACAGTATTGAAGTAAGTTGACAATTTTCATTTTGCTTTTCTTGTATATTCCTGGAGTGACTCCTGTTACCCATATTTACAATATGTATCTCTTTCATTACAGTTTCGTGAATGTAGAGAAGAAATCCTAAAGTTTTTATGTATTTTCTTAGAAAAAATGGGCCAGAAGATCGCGCCTTACTGTGTTGAAATTAAGGTAAGAATTAAAAAAACATACCTTATTACATTATATATCAACATCTGTTTTAACTTATGGTGTAAGGAACTTGGATTTTTATTTTAAAGATAAAACATTTTCTTTTCTTATTGGGGAATTTGCTTATTTCTGCTTCATTGTGTTACAAATGAAGTGGGCTCTTCATTAGTTTTTTTTTTTTTTTTTTTTTGAGATGGAGTTTTGCTCTTGTTGCCCATTAGTTATTTAGATTTAGTAAGCTAAGGCCTTTGTCAGAGAAACTACTTTGATAATTCCTTTCCTGAGGAGGTGGCAGTAGCACCTTGGGCTCCCTGGGGCCCTGACGGCTTCTTGATAACTTCACTGCAGCCGGGGCGACAAGAGCGAAATTCCATTTCAAAAAAATAATAATTTGTATTTGTATTTTTATTGTTTATTTATTTTTATTTTGTGAGACAGGGTTTTGCTCTGTCATCCAGGCTGGAGTGCAGTGGTGTGATCATGGCTCACTGCATCCTCCATCTCGTGGGCTCAGGTGATTCTCATACCTCAGCCTCCCAAGTTGCTGGGACCACAGGCATGTGCTACTATGCCCAGCTAATTTTTGTGGTTTTTTTTTTTTTTTTTTGTAGAGACAGGGTTTTGCCTTGTTGCCCAGGCTGGTCTCGAACTCCTGGGCTCAAGTGATCTTTCCGTCTCCACCTTCCAAATTGCTTACAGGCATGAACCACACTGTAATCCCCAAAGGGATTGCAGACACCAACCACGGAGTCTGGTGAATACTTTTTTCTTTTTTTGAGACGGAGTCTTGATCTGTCACCCAGGCTGAAGTGCAGTGGCACAATCTTGGCTCGCTGCCACCTCTGTCTCCCGAGTTCAAGCGATTCTCCTCCCTCAGCCTCCTGAGTAGCTGGGATTACAGGCGTGTGCCACCATGCCCGGCTAATTTTTATGTTTTTAGTAGAGACGGTTTCACCATGCTGGCCAGGCTGGTCTCGAACTCCTGACCTCAGGTGATCGCCTACCTCAGCCTCCCAAAGTTTTGGGATTATAGGCATGAGCCACCGCGCCCAGCCTAATGTTATATTTTCCACAGCTAAATACTGAATTTTGATATTGCTCCTCTTAAGAGACGTAGTTTCAGATATTGCTGAGTCTCAGTTTTTATATCTTATTGATGATTTTGGTTATTTTTTTTTTAAACCTAGAATACTTGTACCAGTGTTTATACAAAAGATAGAGCTGCTAAATGTAAAATTCCAGCCCTGGACCTTCTTATTAAGGTAATTATGTTTTTAAGTACGTGCATTTTATATTAAACGTATAACTTTTAAAAGAAAGTCAGAGTTTTGAGTTGTATTTTGGGTGATGTGTTTGGGGAAGGATAGGATCTAATCACACTGATGTATGGGTAATATGCACATTTTCCAACCATCACCTGACAGTACCCTGACTTTTTGTTCTCAGACTCTTCTGGGCAGTAAAAGAAGAATTCTGAGTTGTGAGCAGAATGAAATAGGAAAATGACTAAAGAATTTATTGCTCTTTCATTTATCACCCTTACTGCCTTTGGCAAAACCTAATGCTGTTAGGAATTGCTGAAAGATCACCTTGTATCTCTGAGGTTTTTCCTAAAATCTTAGCACTGGGAAAGAGTTCATATGTTTTTTTTTCTTTTTTTTTTTTGAGATAGAGTCTTGTTCTGTCATCCAGACTGGAGTGCAGTGGTGCAATCTCAGCTCACTGCAACTTCTGTCTTCCAGGTTCAAGCGATTCTCCTGCCTCAGCCTCCTGAGTAGCTGGGATTACAGGCATGTGCCACCATGCCTGGCTAATTTTTGTATTTTTAGTAGAGGCGGGATTTCACTATGTTGGTCACACTGGTTTTGAACTCCTGACCTTGTAATCTGCCTGCTTCGGCCTCCCAAAGTGCTGGGATTATAGGCGTGAGCCACTGTGTCCAGCAGGAATCGGTTGATATGTTGCAATTAAGTGGTTGTTGGGGTCACTGTGACCTGTTTCTGTTTTTTTTTTTTGGCATTTGTATTTTAGAATTCCTTTGTTTCTGGTTGGTCCTTGGTTTTGTAGGCTTCTGGGAGAAAGGTTCTAGTCATGTTGGTTTCTTGGGAAGGTAACAGTTAAGCCTAGAGTATTCTGCCTCTGGTGTTCTTACACCACCCATCTCAACCTCTAATTTCCAGATAAGCTGGGTGGATGTGAATCCTGAGAGACCAAGTGTAAATCCTTGAGACACACCTAATTCTGAACTTTTGCTGTGTGCAGAGGCACTGAGATAGAGGAATCCCTTTATTTCCCTCTTTAGAGAGAATGCTAATTTGTATTATTTTATTTTTCTTGATTCCCACACTACATTGATGTACTAATTTGTATTCTTTTAGTTACTTCAGACTTTTAGAAGTTCTAGACTCATGGATGAATTTAAAATTGGAGAATTATTTAGTAAATTCTATGGAGAACTTGCATTGAAAAAAAAAATACCAGATACAGGTGAGATGCATTTACATGTTATTTTCAAATAGTTTAGCAAATTAATATTAACAAATTATTAGCGTAAGACTTAGATTTTCTCTACCAAGGTCTTATATGTTTCACAGATGAATCCTTTTTGCTGAAAATAAACCAAAATGAAACCAAAAAACATGTGAAGACTTCCCTTCCTAAAAATGTTAATTTTTACAAAATTATTCCTTTAAATGGAAAACTCACATGTCAAATATGATTAATACATTTGCATAAAACTTAGGAAAAAATGCAGCCCTAAAAGCTTTATATTTTATATATCTTATTGTAAAATTAATTTTGAACTTCACATTATTTTATTTTCTTCATACGTTTTGGTTAGTATAACTTATTTAAATGTAGTTTGAGCCCTTGTCTAAAATTTTCTTTTCAGTTTTAGAAAAAGTATATGAGCTCCTGGGATTATTGGGTGAAGTTCATCCTAGTGAGATGATAAATAATGCAGAAAACCTGTTCCGCGCTTTTCTGGGTGAACTTAAGACCCAGGTATGATAAAATTTATGACATTCTGCTTCCGTAGACGTGGTTGTATTTTTTTCTTGTAATGACATTTTCTTAAATCTTTCCTTTTAGATGACATCAGCAGTAAGAGAGCCCAAACTACCTGTTTTGGCAGGATGTCTGAAGGGGTTGTCCTCACTTCTCTGCAACTTCACTAAGTCCATGGAAGAAGGTATTGCTTGGCTTCACTTGATTTTCTTTATTCAAAAACTAAGTCTAACCAGCAATGCCTGATTATTTCTTTGAACTCTTAAGCAATCCTGAATTCACATACAGTAGTGAGAAATAATATAGAGGGACCTGTGGGCCCTCCCCAGGACATCTTTCCCAACTACAGCACAACAGCATGGTGGGCGTTAACATTGATGTTGTCCGCTGAGCTTTGTTAGATCTCACCAGTTTAACATGCACACATTTGTGTAGGTGTATTTAGTTCTGTGCAGTTGTTTTACATTTTATTTTTTTTGAGACAGAATCTTGCTGTGTCGCCCAGACTGGAGTGTAGTGGTACTTTCTTGGCTCACTGCAACCTCTGCTTCCCAGGTTCAAACAGTTCTTCACTTCAGCCTCCTGAATAGCTGGGACTATAGGCATGCACCACCACGCCTGGCTAATTTTTTTTTTTTTTTTTTTTTTTTGAGATGGAGTCTTGCTCTGTCGCCCAGGGTGGAGTGCAGTGGCTCCATCTCAGGTCACTGCAGCCTCTGCCTCCCAGATTCAAGTAATTCTCCTGCCTCAGCCTCCTGAGTACCTGGGATTACAGGCGCGCGCCACTAAACCGCTAATTTTTTTTGTATTTCTGGTAGAGATGGGGTTTCACCATGTTGGCCAGGCTGGTTTCGAACTCCTGACCTCAAGTGATCTGCCCACCTTGGTCTCCCAAAATGCTGGGATTACAGGCGTGAGCCACCACGCCTGGCCTAATTTTTGTATTTTTAGTAGAGATGGAGTTTCATCATGTTGGCCAGGCTGTTCTCAAACTCATGGGCTCTAGTGATCCACCTGCCTCGGCTTCCCAAAGTTCTGGAATTACAGGCGTGAGCCATTGCACCCGGCCCTTTAAAAATTTTTTTTTTTTTTTTAAATAATTGAGACAGGGTATCACTATGTTGCCCAGGCTGGTCTTGAACTCCTGGGCTCAAGTAATCTGCCCGCCTTGGTCTCCTAAAGTGCTGGAATTATAGGCATGAGCCACCACACCCAGCGAGTTCTGTGTAATTCTGTCACGTGTATGTGCCATTGTAGTCAAGATATTGAACAGGTTGATTAGCACAAGGGTCCCGTGTGCTACTGACTTAGTTAGAGCCATAGTTAACCTCTTCCCCCATCTTGGCCCCCTAATAACGGCTCATCTGTCTCCGTCTGTGGTTTCGTCATTTCAAAAAGTTATACAGATGAACTCATGGTATGTAGCTTTTTCTGTGTTGCTTATTTCACTTAGGCTAGTGTCTTTCAGGTTCGTCCATATCCTGATGTGTCAGCATTGTCTTCTTTTCAAAGGCTGAATCATATTCCTGTGTGTATTCACTGCATTTTGTTGATTCATTCATCCATGTATGGACACTTGGTTTGCCTCTACTTAGTGGTTATTCTCAGTAGTAGTGCCATGATCATTGTACAGAAATCTGTTGGCAGTCCCTGCTTTGGATTCTTTTGGGTATATACTTAGAATTATGATTGTTGGATTGTATGGTAACCTTAGTTTTAAATTTTCTGAGGAATCGTCATACTGTTTTTCACAGTGGCTGCAGCATTTTACATTCCCACCAGCAGTGCACAAGGGTTGCAGCTTCTCCACATCCTTACTGACTTCTCATTTTCTGTTTTTTTTGGTAGTGGACATCCTAATGCCTAATGGTTATGAAGGGATGTCTCGTGGTTTTGATTTGCATTTCCCTGATGATGAATAATGTTGGTTGCGCATCTTTTCATGTACTTACTCGCCATTTGTGTGTCTTTGGAGAAATGTCTATTCAGATCTTTTGCCCATTTTTTAGGTTAATTGGTTTGTTTGACTTTTTGTTGAGTTGTAGATACCATTTTCTTCTTTCTTTTTTTTTTTTTTTTTTTGTTGGAGACAGGGTCTTGCTCTCTCACCCAGGCTGGAGTGCAATGGCTCAAACGTGGCCCAGTGCAGCCTCAACTTCTTGGGCTCGAGGAATCCTCCCACATTAGCCTCCCAAGTAGCTAGGACCAAAGGTGTACACCTAATATTAAAAAATTTTTTGTAGAGTCAAGGTTTTGCCATGTTGCCCAGGCTGGTTTCTAGCTCCTGGGCTCAAGTAATCCTCCTGCCTTGGCTCCCCAAAGTACTAGGATTACAGGCGTGAGCCACTATGCCTAGTTAGATACCAGTTTCTTACCAGATATATGATATATATTTGCAAATATTTTCTCCCTCCCTTTTTCTTTTCTTTCTTTTTTTTTTTTTTGAGACAGGGTCTCACTCTGTTGCCCAGGCTGGAGTGCAGTGATGCGAACATGGCTCTCTGCATGCCTCCACCTCCTGGGCTCAAGTGATCCTCCTACCTCAGCCTCCCAAGTAGCTGGGACCACGGGCATATGCCACCACAGATGACTAATTTTTGTACTTTTTGAAGGGACATGGTTTCCCCATGTTGCCCAGGCTGGTCTCCAACCAAGAGATCTGCCCACCTTGGCCTCCCAAAGTGCTGGGATTACAAGTGTGAGCCACTGCACCTGGCCCTTCTCTCATTTTTTGAGTTACATTTTCATGGTGTTGATTATGTCTTTTGGTACACAAAAATCCCTTATTTTGCTGAAGTTCAGTTTTTTCATTTTTTAAATTTTTTTAAGAGATGGGGTCTCCCCAGGCTGGAGTACAGTGGCTACTCACAGATACAATCATGGCTCACTGCAGTCTTGAACTCCTGGCTCAAGCAGTTCTCCCACCTCAGCCTCAAGAATAGCTGAGACTATAGGCACCACCATGCCTGGCTCCTTTTATATTTTGCAGAGACAGTCTCGCTGTGTTGCCCAGGCTGGTATTGAACTCCTCCCATCAAGTGATCCTCCCACCTCAGCCTCCAAAGCATTGGGATTATAGACATGACCTGCCACGCCTGGCCAATGAAATTCTTTTCTTTTTCTGAAAAGACAAATGTAACTTTTAATCCTAAAATAATCTTTTTTTTTTTTTTCTGAGTCTCGCTGTCACCCAGGCTAGGGTGCAATGGCGTGATCTCGGCTCACTGCAAGCTCCACCTTCTGGGTTCACGCCATTCTCCCGCCTCAGCCTCCTGAGTAGCTGGGACTACAGGCACCCGCCACCACACCCAGCTAATTTTGTTTTTGTATTTTTAGTAGAGATAGGTTTCACCGTGTTAGCCAGGATGGTCTCCATCTCCTGACCTCATGATCCGCCCACCTCGGCTCCCGAAGTGCTGGGATTACAGGTGTGAGCCACTGCACCTAGCTGATCCTAAAATAATCTTAAGCGGGGACAAAAAAACTCCTTTGCTCTTTCTTATCACTTTTTCTTTTTTTTGAGACAGAGTTTCGCTCTTATCACCCAGCCTGGAGTGCAATGGCGCGATCTTGGCTCACTGCAACCTCTGCCTCCTGGATTCAAGCCTTTCTCCTGCCTCAGCCTCCCGAGTAGCTGGGGTTACAGGCATGTGCCACCATGCTCAGCTGATTTTTGTATTTTTAGTAGAGATGGGGTTTCACTGTGTTGGCCAGGCTGGTCTCCAACTCCTGACCTTAGGTGATCCACCTGCCTCAGCCTCCCGAAGTGCTGGGATTATAAGGCATGAGCCACCACCCCTGGCGTCCTTATCACTTTATCCTCAAGTAATTACCAAATGTTTGTACCTACTCTGTGTTTTTCTTCCATTAGGTTGAAACTTACAAAATTGCTTGTATCCAGTGATTTTTTTTAACCTATGTAAGCAGCAGTTTCATTTTAAGCTAATGTTTCTACCCATGCCTTCTTCCTTGCTTATCAAGACTGTTAGAGTAGCCCTGTGTAATTTTCCTTCCTATGTTCTCTCTCCTCTCTCCTGTATCCTGTGGCTCCCACTTCCTCAGCTGCTTTTCAACCGTCACCCCTTTTAGGAAGCAGTTATGATTCCCCTGAGGTGAGCCACTTCCTCTGGCCTCTGTACTCCCCTCTGTGACAGCACTTACGGTCATATTTTAAGTTTCTTAGGTCATATGTTTGATTCTCTCCCTTGACCCTGCTGGCAGGTGATGGTGCTTATTTGTCTTTATGTGTACTTGGCTTATAACGGGCACTCAATGAGCATTTATAGTGGAAGGAAAATAGTAGCACTTAGTGCTCATTTTTTGTGTGTTAAGGACTATTCTAGACATGTTGCAAGGCAACTTCCTATTATGAATCTGCATGACAGGTAAAACGTCTCTGTTGTATAGATTAGTAAACTGCAATTCAGACAGGTTAAGTAACTTGCCTCAAGTCACAGTGACTTGTGTAGTTAGGAGAATAATGGCCACCAGGGTTTCCCATCCTCATCCCTGTTACACTGCATGGCATAGCAAGGTTAAGGTTGCTAATCAGCTGACCTTGAAGTGGAGAGATGATCCTGGATCATCCCCATGGGCCTGGTGTGATCACAGGGTCCTTACATGTGGAAGAGGGAGGCACAGAGGAGGCCAGAGTAAGGGGATGTGGAAGGTGGCAGGAATCAAGGCATGGGGGTGCCTCTCAAGGCTGGAGAAGCGAGAAAAGGGTTCTCCCCTAGAGCCTCTCAGAAGGAGCACACCCTGCTGATGCCTTGAATTTAGCTCAATATGAGAATCATTTCAGACTTCTCACTTCTGGAACTATAGGTAATAAATCTGTATTGTTTTAAACTATTAAGTTAGTGGTAAGTTATTATGGCAACACTAGGAAACTAACAAATGACAAGTCTGGGATTTAAGCCTTGGTCTGAGGCTAAAATTTATACTATTTTTGTGATGCCACGATCATGTGACTTCAAGCACTAAATACTAATTCGTTCATACATATATATAAGGCACCCAGGAAGTACAGACTGTATGAATGAGTTATTAAAATTATAAGGCTGGGCAAGGTGGCTCCCGCCTGTAATCCCAGCACTTTGGGAGGCCAAGGCGGGCAGATCACAAGGTCAAGAGATTGAGACCATCCTGGCTAACATGGTGAAACCCTGTCTCTACCAAAAATACAAAAATTAGCTGGGCATGGTGACACATGCCTGTAATCTTGAACCCGGGAGGCGGAGGCTGCAGTGACCCGAGATCGCGCCACTGCCCTCCAGCCTGGTGACAGAATGAGACTCTATCTCAAAAAAAATTTGTATATATATGTGTATGTATACGTGTGTGTGTGTATATATATATGTAAACATTGTTTTTGAGACAGGGTCTCACTTTGTTATCCAGTCTGTAGTTCAGTGCTGTGATATGGGCTCACTGCATCCTCAACCTCCTGGGCTCAAATGATCCTCCCACCATGGCCCTCCCCAAGTAGCTGGGGACTACAGGTGCGTGCCACCTTGCCCTGGTAATTTTTATTTTATTTTTTCTTTTTGAGACTGAGTCTTGCCCTGTCACCTAGGCTGGAGTGCAGTGGTGCGATCTCGGCTCACTGCAACCTCTGCCTCCTGCGTTCAAGTGATTCTTGTGCCTCAGCCTCCCAAGTAGCTGGGATTACAGGTGTGCGATGCCATGCCCGGCTAATTTTTGTGTTTTTAGTAGAGACGAGGTTTCACCATGTTGTCCAGTCTGGTCTTGAACTCCTAGGCTCAAGCGATCCACCAGCCTTGGCCTCCCAAAGGTGCTGAGATTACAGGCTTGAGGCACTGTGCCTGGCTGTGGGTGCCATCTATCTAAAGAGTGATGAACTTGGTGTTAAACCAGTGATTGAAATCACCAAGTTCCTACCATCATGAGCTCAGTCTAGTGGAGGAAACAGATGAACAAATAAAGCAGCTCTGCTGATTTTGGGGTTCAGCAATGCCCAGAGGTGGGGTGTAGTGAAGAGGAATGCCAGAATTTGGAGAAGTGGAGCACACGACCCACTGGTACTTTCTGAGGATGTAACGCAGAAGTCGTGGTCAGAAGGAGGAGAGGGAGACAACTGGGGAAGTGCTGGGAAGAGCAGTCATTCCAGGCAGCGGGTGCTCAGCACCCGGCCCCATGCTCGGCCAGCCTCTGACCCTGTGCTTAGCCTGCATGCAGTGGTCCGAGGGTCTATAAGAGCTGGCGTGTCGAGAGTGTGGAGGTACACAAGGTGGGCCAGAGTGAGATGGGAGGGACACAGGGTTGGTGTGTGAGGGTTTTCTGAGCTGGGATCTCATTCCAGATGGAGTGGGAGCGAGGGCTTTTCAAAAAGGAGTGGATGTGGGCCAAGAGATGTTTCACAGGGGTCTGCGTGACTGCTGTTGGGTGTGGGATGTGAGTTAGTGTAGGATTGAGAGACTGTTTGTGAGAGACTGAGGGCTGCTGCACCTGGCGAAGAGAGGGTTTAAAAAAAATAGAAGCAGGCAGGGCATGGTGGCTCACACCTGTAATCCCAGCACTTTGGGAGGCTGAGGCGGGTGTATCATGAGGTCAGGAATTCAAGATCAGCCTGGCCAAGATAGTGAAACCCCATCTCTACTAAAAATACAAAAAAATTAGCCGGGCGTGGTGGCAGCCACCTGTAATCCCATCTACTCGAGAGGCTGAGGCAGAGAATTGCTTGAACCTGGGAGGTGCAGGTTGTGGTGAGCCAAGATCATGCCACTCCCCTCCATTCTGGGTGACAAAGCGAAATTCTGTCTCAAAAAAAAGAAACAAACAGAATTTGCACACCCGTGTTCCTAGCAGCAAATCCATAGTAAGCCAAAGGGCCAGAACCACCCAAGTGTTCATCCAGGGATGAATGGATAAAATGTGGCGCATAGACACAACGGAACATTATTCAGACTTGAAAAGGCAGGAAAGTCTGACACATGCTGCAGCATGGATGAACCTTGCAGACAGGTTGCTAAGTGGAATAAGCCAGCCATGAAAGGCAAACAATGTGTGATTTCACTTACACGAGGTATGTAGAGTAGTCAGATTCACAGAGACAAAGTAAAATAGAGGTTACTGGGGCTGGGGGAGGGGAAATGGGAGTTAGTGTTTGATGGGCACGCTTCTGTTTTTGATGGTGAAAACATTTTGGGTATAGACCATAGTGATGGTTACACAACAGTGTGAATATATTTAGTGCCAACGAATTGTATCTGTACACATTGTTTGAATGATAAATATGTGTGTTTTACCACATTGAAAAAAGCAGAACAAGACTATGCTTGTACATGGAGTGGGCCACTAGAGGGAAGGGCTGCAGGAGAGTGGACCATGGAGGGCAGAGCCTGGAGAAGTCTGTCTTTGCCAAGTCCCCATACCCCAAACCCACTGTATACTGTGGGTGTCCTTGTGTCTGCACACTTGTGTTTACTAACATGATTACTTTCTATTTGAATGACCTTTTCCCCAACTAGTACCTATTTTTTCAGTCTCAGAACAAATGCTCCCATATCTGGAAAGCCTTTATAGAATACTCATAGTCAGAAGAAATCTGCTTGTCATGAATTCCAAAGTAGCTTTTTTTCGTATCTTTTTTATGCCACCATCCTGCAACCATGCAGATGTGTCTCTGCTTTAAGGCCTCTCTGACCACATTCTCTCTCCAGCTCCTATCACATCATCATCAGGGCTCTGTCTCAAATATGTCAGTCCTTGCAATAAAAGCAAACAGTTCTTGAGTCTTTGTTGATTACGAGTCACTGTTAGAAGGGTAGAGAAATTAGTGATGAATAAAGCATGACTCTATAGCTACAATGAATAATCCGGTGGGAGACAGTTATGCAAATAACTGTGATGTCAGTCAGGCCAGGATTAGAGCCTCATGTTATAATTGTGTGCCTGTTTTATCTTCCCTTTTAGTTAATAAGTATGCCGAGGTCAAAGATCATAATTTATTTGTATTTGTAATTGTCATAATATCTTGGCGTGTACTGTTTTTTTCCTGTTTTTTTTTTTTTTTTTTTTTTTTTCTTCTTCTTACATGTACTACGTGTTGAGTAAATGCCTGGGTGTATTGGGGAGAAATGGTATGTTTGGCCATGAGTAAGTTATTTTATTTAATCCTCCAAACTATCCTAAAAGAAAGGTATATACTGTCCCTATTGCAAATAAGAAAATTGAGGCTCTGAGAGATTATCTAACAGAGCTTGTAAGTGATGAGTCGGTGTTTAAGTCTCTCAGAGCTTGTAAGTGATGGGTTGGTGCTTAAACCATGTCTTTGTTATTACAGATTTTCTTTCTGTTTTCTCGCAGTCGTAACCGTGCAGCAGTAATAACTTGCAACTTTAGCTAGATGGAATGATGAAAGATGTTTCTCCTGAATTCACAAGAGACTAATGGGGTTAATATAGGTGTCAAGCTGTCTGTAAAGTGTGTCATGTGATACTGTTATTAAAATTTGTAACAGAGGCTTCTTGGTATTTCCCTAGATCCCCAGACATCAAGGGAGATTTTTAATTTTGTACTAAAGGCAATTCGTCCTCAGGTAGGATTAATATTACTATTAATATTATTCTAATGCCTTTACTGTATAGTCTTTCAAATACTGATGGTGAATTTTTTTTTTCTAAAATAGATTGATCTGAAGAGATATGCTGTGCCCTCAGGTAGGATTCTGTTTATAATGAGGTATAATAGTTTAGATTACTAAATTAACATCTCAGGTAAGCTTTTGCTTAAACTTTGAATGAAAGCAAATGTGATAACATCTGTGATGTTTCACACACAGTTATTTACAGGGAGGCTTTCGGTGACTTAGTAAGCTCGCTGAAATGGTGATACTCAGGTTACATGGTTGAAATCATTTTATTTTAGGATATCTTTCAGGGGATCCAGGCTGTTCGATTCTGCCTTTGCCTCAATGAATCCTGATTCCACTTCTGACCCTTGTATTGGGATTTGTTAGTGAAGTTGGGCCTGTTGATTGGCAGCGTTAGAGGCTGACAGGGATCCCTGGGTTACTGTAGTGTAATGGTACTAGATCTTCCTGACCACAGTCTTGACTTTGACATATCCCTGCAGGTTTTTTGGTTTTCTGTTCTGTCTTATGTCGTCTGATTTTAAATATAATGGCTTTTGCATTTGCAGCTGGCTTGCGCCTATTTGCCCTGCATGCATCTCAGTTTAGCACCTGCCTTCTGGACAACTACGTGTCTCTATTTGAAGTCTTGTTAAAGTGGTGTGCCCACACAAATGTAGAGTTGAAAAAAGCTGCACTTTCAGCCCTGGAATCCTTTCTGAAACAGGTACCACACATTCAACTGTCATTTAACAATATTCTTTCACACACAGAATTAAATTCCCATTGTATGCATACGTGTTTGAAAATAAATATAAGTTGATCTGTTAGCTTCTGTAGTATTTAAAGCAGAAAGCTGTTGATCAACCAGCCTCATGGGAGGCAGCCAGACTGAAAGAGAGCTAAGGAGATGCCAGATTTGATTAGGGCCTCAGAGCCCAGATTGAGACAAGTCTAATGGAGTGAAGACATGGTGGTGAGGAGGTGGCCGAAAGGGCTGGGAGGTCAGACCTGGAGAGTGGGTGGAGGCCTGAGGATAGCTGAGCCCCATCTCTTCTGGAAGAGGAGGGCCAGCTGTCTCCAGGGGACAGATAGATGCTTGTGTGTCAACTTGAAAACGAGGAGCGCCTCTTTGCCGTTGTGGATTTTCCACCTCGATAGGAGGTGGTTATAGAATCTGCACCTGCGTATGTGGAAGCTTGTCTGGTCGGCTGAGGAGACCTTGCTTGTCATTCTGAGCGGTGGTCTCCAGGATATCCTGGGCTTCCAGAGATGTCCGCAGGGGCCTGGCCACTAAGGAAGTGGACTTCTGGGGTTGCTCTGAGGGAAAGGACTGGAGATTCACAATAAACGTTTTCTTAGGGGCCCTGCTATACACATGGGTAAACAGTAACTGCATTCACAGGGTATCCTTGCAAACCTGTGTGAACAGTGTTGCAGTTGTGTTAGCTTGAGAGTCACAGCCAGGATGTGTGGAAGGAGAAGAGAGAGCACTGCCATCCTTTTTTTAGGTCTGGGCCTGCCTCCCAAAAAACTGAGCCAATGGGTCTTGTCTTTGGCCCCTGCCTCTGTCGCCTGTCCCTCTTGCCTCCTTAGCCTCCCTGCTGTACTTGGCCTTCCTGTCAGACTGTATTCTCCCTGAAGTCACTCTTGGCTTTTAGGTTACCTCTTCTTGGTCCTCCTCATAAAACTTCTGTTTCGCTGAACTTGGCTGGCCTTAGTTGCTAAGGGAAATAAAAATCTGAGGAATTACTTTTTACTGATTCATATGAATATGTTTGCATCTCAGTGAACATTTACTGCAATAAACATCTTGACAGAATTTCATGCTTTGTTAGCAAGGAGGAGTGTCTGGGATGTGTGCAGAGGGGTCATCCCTGGTGGCACCCCTGGGGCCTTGTTCCCTAGTGATGGCCTGCCTTTCTTAGCACAGGGCTGAGTGGGGCATGGGCCCGCAGGGAAGCCCGCCAGCCCTCCCTCCACTGCGCTGGTTGTCTTTAATGAACCACGCAGACATCTCTGTTTCACATCCTTGCCAGAGACTTTTCAGTTCCCCACTCCAATTCTTAACAAAAACTACATTGAATAGATTTTAGAGTTTCATTGAGGAAATATATTCTACCTGCTAATCTCGTGAGAAAGTTGTACGAGCTTAGTCAGGGGAGAAGTTCAAGAGAACTATCCTCAATGCTGCCTTCAGCACTGATACCTGTTGCAAGTTTGGGAGTTTCCAATACACCCTCAAATTTGATACAGCTATGGTTTATTACATCTAAAGGGCCCAGATAAAAATCAACCAAAGGAAGCAGCACATGGTGTAGAGACTAAGAAAGTACCAAATGTGGAGCTTCCCTGGTCCTATCCCCACGGAGTCAGGGCAGCATTCATTTCCCAGCATCCATGTGTGACAGCATGTGTGGAGCACTGACTGGGTGCTCCCCCAAACCTCTGTGTTTGGGGTTTCCCTTGGGGACCCACCCTGTAGGCATAGTGGGTTGTTGGGTCTCAGCTTCCAAGGATTCTGTGTGACCCAAAGTTCCCATTCCGAGTCACATTGTTACCAGGTGTGGCCAGCCCCACCATGAGTCCCATTATTAGATCATCCCTTGTGACCTGAGGCCCCAAGCAAGGAGAGAGACCCTCCTTCCCTCCTACTTCAGAATAGGGAGTGAGGACAGAGGAAGAGGGAAAGAGGACTTTACATAAAGGATACATAATTTTTTGGCCTTAAGATTTTCCTCTATGTTGAATATATTTTCCTCACAGTGACATCTATATGTTTTTTGTTTTTTTTTTTTGAGATGGAGTTTTGTTCTGTCACCCTGGCTGGAGTGCAGTGGCGTGAGCTTGGGTTACTGCAACCTCTCTCCTGCGTTTAATCAATTCTCGTGCCTCAGCCTCCCAAATAGCTGGGATTATAGGCACCTGCCACTGTGCCTGGATAATTTTTGTATTTTTTTTTTTTGTGACGGAGTCTCGCTCTATCGCCCAGGCTGGAGTGCAGTGGCCGGATCTCAGCTCACTGCAAGCTCCGCCTCCTGAGTTTACGCTATTCTACTGCCTCAGCCTCCCGAGTAGCTGGGACTACAGGCGCCCGCCACCTCGCCTGGCTACATTTTTGTATTTTTTAGTAGAGATGGGGTTTCACTGTGTTAGCCAGGATGGTCTCGATCTCCTGACCTCGTGATCCACCCGTCTCGGCCTCCCAAAGTGCTGGGATTACAGGCCTGAGCCACCACGCCCGACCTTGTATTTTTATTAGAGACAGGGTTTCAGCATGTTGGCCAGGCTGACCTCAGGTAATCCACCCTTCTTGGCCTCCCAAAGTGCTGGGATGACAGGTGTGAGCTACTGCGCCCGGCCGACATCTGTATGATTAATTTTCAGTGGCAGTGTAATATATAATGATATTTATGAGCCATAATGTTTTAATCTGTCCTCTGCTACTGTTGAATAATTATTTTCGAGTCTTTAATATTATATACAGGAAATAGTTGAATAAAGATGCATTAAAAACATGCTTACTGGGAATACAATAACAGAAAATTAGCAGTGTTTAGGTGGTTACACATTATCGTATATAATATTTGGTATTCTGTAGTTAAGTAAAATGATATTGTTGTTTGTTTACTTCTTGAGAAACATTTATAATATGTTTTGTGAAGAAGTAAATTATGAAACAGTATATACAATGTTTCATTCTTCTAAAACAAGTAGGGAGCAAAGTTCCCGAAGGTCACGCCCTAAGACCTAGTGGCTTTAGGGGGATTGGGAAGTGTATGGATAAATTGGCAATGGAAGGTGGGTTTTTTTTTTTTTTTGAGACAGAGTCTCGCTCTGTCGCCCAGGCTGGAGTTCAGTGGTCGGATCGCAGCTCACTGCAAGGTCTGCCTCCCAGGTTCACGCCATTCTTCTCCCTCAGCCTCTCGAGTAGCTGGGACTACAGGCGCCCGCCACCTCGCCTGGCTAGTTTTTTTTTTGTATTTTTTAGTAGAGACGGGGTTTCACCGTGTTAGCCAGGATGGTCTCCATCTCCTGACCTCGTGATCCACCCGTCTCGGCCTCCCAAAGTGCTGGGATTACAGGCTTGAGCCACTGCGCCCGGCCGAAGGTGGGTTTTTTTTTCTGTCTTTGATAATTGTCTAGATAGATTCCTTCCATTCTTATTCTGGACAGTCTTTGTGCTGAAATGGAGAATGCTCTCTGAATACCTGTATTAGTTCTTGCATTTAGGCTCTTGTCTCTTGGTTTGGTAAATAATGATCTATTTGCTTCTCAGACGACATTTTCCCCTTGCATCACTTGATTTGTGCTTTATAGTTTGTAGCTTATTTTTTTGAAAACTGAGATGTCTTGTCATTCTGATTGTTCTGAACTGTATTTATTGATGACGTCTGAAATCACTGGTCCCCTGACAACTCTCTTTTACTGTGTGGGTGACAGGTGAGCTCTAAAGACTGCTCTTTGCTTCCTCAGATAATCTTACTTCAAAACCTGTTTTTTTTTTCTTTTCAGGCTTAGGCGTATCCTCGGTCTCTTAGTCCCTTCTCTAGGAAAAATGTATCACATAACCTTATTTAAGACACTTTTCTGAACCTGATAGAGACTAAGCAAAATGGAAGCAAAGGGTCTTTATGATTTAAAGCAATTGCGTGTGACTATAATAGTACATTAGTAGCATCTAAACAGTTCTAGTTTTTCCGTATTTGTAAAGATTCCATTGCTATTAAATATTTCAAAATATTATGTATTTGCAGGTTTCTAATATGGTGGCGAAAAATGCAGAAATGCATAAAAGTAAACTGCAGTACTTTATGGAGCAGTTTTATGGAATCATCAGAAATGTGGATTCGAACAACAAGGAGTTATCTATTGCTATCCGTGGATATGGACTTTTTGCAGGAGTATGTCTCATTAACTTACTCTATTTTGTCTTGGTTTCACGTGATTGTTTAAAGGAATCTAATTTATTGCATTTTGAGTAGTGTCTAATACTTGCAACAATACAGCAGACCCTTGAATAACGTGGGCGTGAACTGCACAGGTCCACTTACATGCAGATGTTTTTCTGCCATACAGATCAAAAATACAGTGTGTGCTGGATTTGAAACTTATATAGAGGGCTGACTTTTTGTATATGAGGCTTCCACAGAGTGACTGTGGGACTTGAGTATGCATGGATTTAGGTATACTGAGGAGGCCTGGAACCAATCCCTCCCACATATCGTGAGGGTCACTGTATTAGTGTTGTTTATTAACAGTTAAGATTCCTTCACTGTCTACTATGTACTAGAATTCTTTATATGTGTTTATCTCAAATTCTCCTAACCCTTAGGAGCTGAGTATTACTCTGTTTTACAGATTAGCAAACCGAGACCCAGAGAAATTAGGAAACTTGTTAAGAGACTCAGAATTGACAGAACCAAGGCATAAGTCCAAGCGTGAAGAGTAGAAACACGTTTCCCCTCTATACTATGCTGCTCCTTATTCCTAAAGTAAAATTGTAGTTGATTTCACTCAGTTTTTTTTTTTTTTTTGAGACGGAGTCTCACGCTGTTGCCCAGGCTGGAGTGCAGTGGCGCGATCTCCGCTCACTGCAAGCTCCGCCTCCCGGGTTCCCGCCGTTCTCCTGCCTCAGCCTCCTGAGTAGCTGGGACTACAGGCGCCCGCCACCGCGCCCGGCTAATTTTTTGTATTTTTAGTAGAGACGGGGTTTCACAGTGGTCTCGATCTCCTGACCTTGTGATCCGCCCGCCTCGGCCTCCCAAAGTGCTGGGATTACAGGCTTGAGCCACCGCGCCCGGCCCGATTTCACTCAGTTTTAGAAAGAGAAGTTAAAAAAAAAAAAAGTTTATATGACAGAAAGAGATATATTTAAGAATATTAGCTAGGTGTGGCAGCCCACACCTGTAATCTCACCACCTTGCGGGGCTGAGGCGGGCAGATCACCTGAGGTCAGGGGTTTGAGACCAGCCTGGCCAAAGTGATAAAGCCCTCTCTCTACTAAAAATACAAAAATTAGCCGGGTGTGGTGGCGTGCACCTGTAATCCCAATTGCTTGGGAGACTGAGGCAGGAGAATCTCTTGAACTCAGGAGGCAGAGGTGGCAGTGAGTTATGATCGAGCCACTGTACTCCAATGTGGGCAACGAAGACACTATCTCTCTTTAAAAATTTTTTTAAAGAAAAATGTTAAGAATAACCCTAGTTATTTCTTCTTAGTGGAACTCTATGACTTCTGCTTTGTAGAAAAGACAACTAAATTCCTTTTTCTTCCTATAATCTCTCCCTTTTTTTTCTTCTTTCTTTTTTTTTTTTTTTTAAATTTTTGAGTTGGAGTTTCGCTCTTGTTGCCCAGTCTGGAGTGCAATGGCATGACCTCGGCTCACCACAACCTTCACCTCGCGGGTTCGAGCAATTCTCCTGCCTCAGCCTCCCGAGTGCTGAGATTACAGGCATGCACCACCATGCCTGGCTATTTTATTTTTGTATTTTTAGTAGAGACGGGGTTTCTCCATGTTGGTGAGGCTGGTCCTGAACTCCCGACCTCAGGTCAGCTGCCCACCTTGGCCTCCCAAAGTGCTGGGATTACAGGCATGAGCCACCGCTCCTGGCCTCTCCCTTTTTCTTTTCTTTTTCTTTTTTGCCTCTCAGGCTGGAGTGTAGCGGTACAATCATAACTCACTGCAGCCCTGACTTCTAGGGCTAAGCGATCCTCCTGCCTTAACTTCCCGAGTAGCTGGGACCACAGGCATGAGCCACCATGCCCAGTAAATTTTTTAATCTTTTGTAGAGATGATATCTCACTTTGTTACACAGGCTGGTCTTGAACTCCTGGCTTCAAGCGAACCTCCTGCCTCAGTCCCCAAAGCACTGGGCTTATAGCTGTAAGCCACCGTGCCTAGCCATTCCCATTTTCTTAATCTTCATCTCCATTTGTCTCTGTTGCCTTCTTTAAATATGCTTAGGGCAGAAGAAACAGAATGGCAGAAGGCTCTGAGCTAAAAGATCGCATGGGATTTTCCCTTTACGCAGTGATCTACCCCCACTTGAGCTTGTCCCTGTGGCTAGAGCATGATAGACAGGAAAGGGGAAACGAGGTGCACCATCAGATCCTCTGGGAGTCTGGACTGGATTCAGAAGTCCTGGAAAAGAAGCCTTAGAAAAGTCTGAAATTGAGCAATTGCATTAGCACATTTGTGAGTTTGAAAAAATGTCTCTGGTGTGGTGTGGAGCGTGACATGGAGCATCTTCCAGTCATGTATGGACTCCTGGCCTCTCCTGTAGATGGACAGCCTTGGGGGCAAGGACTGCCTTTCATTTGTCCTCAGTACCCACTGTCTAAACAGTGCCTAGAACATAGCTGACAACCAATAAATGCTTCCTGTGTGAATAAGTATTGAAAATGTGACTACATATTATTATACAAAGCATCTTTATAATGAGATACCATATTTTATTTATTTATTTATTGAGGTGAAACCTCACTGTTGCCCAGGCTGGAGTGCAGTGGTGCGATCTCAGCTCACTTCAACCTCCACTTCCCGGGTTCAAGCGATTCTCATGTCTCAGCCTCTTGAGTAGCTGGGATTACAGTTGTGCGCCACCACACGTGGCTAATTTTTGTGTGTGTGTGTGTGTGTTTTTAGAGATGAGGTTTCACCATGGTGGCCAGGCTGGTCTTGAACTCGTGACCTCAGGTGATCTGCCCGCCTTGGCCTCCCAAAGTGCTGGGATTACAGGCATGGGCCACTGTACCTGGGCAGATACTGTATTTTATATCTGTATTTCTTCTTAATTAAAAAGCTTATGGCTCACGCCTGTAATCCGAGCACTTTGGGAGGCTGAGGTGGGCAGATCACCTGAGGTCAGGAGTTCGAGACCAGCCTGAGCAACATGGAGAAACCCTGTTTCTACTTAACAATACAAAAAAAGAAAAAAAAATTAGCCAGGCATGGTGGCTTATGCCTGTAATCCCAGCTATTCGGGAGGCTGAGGTGGGAGAATCACTTGAACCCGGGAAGTGGAGGTTGTGGTGAGCCGAGATCATGCCATTGCACTCCAGCCTGGACAAGAGCAAAAGTTCATCTCAAAAAAAAAAAAAAAAAAAGCCTTATTAAACTTGTGTTTATAATCACATGGCTTAACATGACACCTTAAATATCGTTATTTTGATCTTGATAAGATTGATGAAAACTTATGTTTTCCCTTTTCTAAAGCCCTGCAAAGTTATAAACGCAAAAGATGTTGACTTCATGTATGTTGAGCTCATTCAGCGTTGCAAGCAGATGTTCCTCACCCAGACAGACACTGGTGACGACCGTGTTTATCAGATGCCGAGCTTCCTCCAGTCTGTTGCTAGTGTCTTGCTGTACCTTGACACAGTAAGTGAACTAAACAGCACAGTTTTAAGTATTTAATCTTCATTTCTTCAAATAACTTGATGGAGTCATACAATACATTTAGTGTAGGCACTGTTGGGAACAATGTGACAGTTTTAGTTAGTATTTTGTGGCAATACAATTATTGTCATGAAACTTGATTTTTTGTTATCCAGAACAGGAAAAAAAAATTTGTTTCTCTTGCCATCTTTCTGAAAGATTTGGAATTGTTGCTTGGGATAGAATTGCACCTCAAGACAATTTTTACTGTGTGTGTGTTTTTTTTTTTTTTTAAGGCAATCACAGTAATAAATGTTAAGCAGCAGGTTAGATGACAAACCATGTTTTTTTTAAACAAGTGTCTAATTCGGTTGTAATTACTTAGAATATTTGTATTATTCCTGTATTCATTGATTCCCTCCTCTAACTCACGGTTTGCTAATTATTTCCGGTAGGTTCCTGAGGTGTATACTCCAGTTCTGGAGCACCTTGTGGTGATGCAGATAGACAGTTTCCCACAGTACAGTCCAAAAATGCAGTTGGTGTGTTGCAGAGCCATAGTGAAGGTGTTCCTAGCTTTGGCAGCAAAAGGGCCAGTTCTCAGGAATTGCATTAGTACTGTGGGTAAGTTTGCAATTTATTGTTTTTATGAGTAATGTTGGATAATTAACACATTATTTGATATAGGTAAAGAGAATCTGTTTACCAAATTCTTTTGTATCTTTGATACAACTTTTGATGAACTCCTAAATTTTGGTAGACCAAAATCTCATCCTTTTTTCATCCTATTACCTCTGAATTTTAATAGTTTTACGTCTTTGGGTTTTTTTTCTTTATTTTTGGAGACAGGAGTCTCGCTCTGTCTCCCAGGCTGGAGTGCAGTGGTGGAATCTTGGTTCACTGCAATCTCTGCCTCCTGGGTTCAAGTGATTCTCTTGCCTCACCCTCCAGAGTAGCTGGGACTTACAGGCGCCTGCCACCACGCCTGGCTAATTTTTGTAGTTTTAGTAGAGACAGGGTTTCACCATATTGGCTAGGCTGGTCTTGAACTCCTGACCTTTTGATCCCCCTGCCTCGACCTCCCAAAGTGTTGGGATTACAGGCACGAGCCACCGCGCCTGGCCAATAATTTTAAGTTTTAAAATTAAAGCTGTTAATGAACTTAGAAAATAAATTGAGAGGTAAAGTTGGGTTCCAAAATAAAATGACTGGTTTTTTTTTTTTTTTTGAGCGTTTGATTCTATTTTTCAGTGTTTCCTTCATTTTTGTTTTTTTTTTCTTTTTTCAGTGCATCAGGGTTTAATCAGAATATGTTCTAAACCAGTGGTCCTTCCAAAGGTAAATTCTGAATTTAATGTTTAGAAAATTAATCTGTTATCACTGAAAGTTAGGAATGTTGCTGAGGTTTTCGAATATAATTTTGCAAAAGTGGCCGTTCTTTTCTTAGTTATTAGCAATGCCTTACATTTTGAAAAGCATAGGACATAATGCCTCTGTATTTTGTTAGGCAAATACACTTCTAAGGTATGAAACATCTTTAAGCATAACTTTAGGTTTTATACATTTTCGTAAACCAGAAAATGTTTTCTCTCTTGAAACTCTAGGACAGATTGCTGAGGGAGGCGTATCTTAGTTCCCAGAAATTATAGGACATATGATGAGATGAAAGATGGAACTGTGTACGAAAGCAAGATTATTATAGCACATTCAGTGGATATTGTATTGAAATACTTCTTGGTATATCACAGTTTTAGTCACAGAAGAATCACGTATTTTTCAGCTTTTTATTTATTTGTTTATTTTTTGAGACAGAGTCTCGCTCTATCATTCAGGCTGGAGTGCAGTGGCGCAATCTTGGCTCACTGCAGCCTTCCCCTCCAAGGTTCAAGCGATTCTCCTGCCTTAACCTCCCGAGTAGCTGGGATTACAGGCGACCGCCACCTTGCCCAGCTAATTTTTGTGTTTAGAGTAGAGACATTTTGCCATGTCAGCCAGGCTGGTTTCGAGCTCTTGACCTCAGGTGATCCACCCACCTTGGCCTCCCAGAGTGCTGGGATTACAGGTATGAGCCACCGCACCTGACCTCAGCTTTTTAAATTATGCTTTTATAATACAGTGTCTTCCTTAATTATATGGTCTCCTACGGGTGGCAGTTTAATTTAGAAAATTCCGAAAACCAGCATGTTCTGGCAGTAGTGCTGCTTCTGAGAATCCGTCATTACACATTGTCATGCTGTCTTTCTGACCAGGGCCCCGAGTCTGAATCTGAAGACTACCGTGCTTCAGGGGAAGTCAGAACTGGCAAATGGAAGGTGCCCACATACAAAGACTACGTGGATCTCTTCAGACATCTCCTGACCTCTGACCAGATGATGGTAATGTTTACCATTTGAAAGCCATAAATGTACCTCACTTCCTCTATTATTAGTCTTCATAGTTTAGACATAAGACATATCAGAATTATATTTTACTAACTTTCAAAAATTTAAAACTGTACTTCAAAAATAAAAAATTAAAGCTATGAATCAGGAAGTTAGAATGAGAGTAGAAATAAATGAATTGAAAGAAACACAGACATAGAATTCCTTTAACATTCATTAGTTACTGTTGCTGCGTCCTTATTTTAATTTTAAATAGCGAGATGGTACAGCTCATGCTAAGCTGTTCCTCCTAACAGGTCCAGTCTGAGGATGGATATATATGTATTTGTATATATGTATATATGTGTATGTTTGTATATGTGTGCATATTATGTATGCACATAAGTATACGTGCATGTCCTTACATGTACACAGACATAGTGTCTGTAGATGCATATTACACATATTTGTGTTTATGCATACACATCCACAAATTAATTGGGGTAAATGCTTTGACAAGGATTTGCCTAAATCTTCTCACTTACCACTATATACAGAGTAAGTATTTGTTACATGACTGGATAAATGATATCTGACTGAAATAATGCTATTATAATAATTTAGGAAGGTAACTTGCAACTTGAAAACTTCCAGGTAAATCTGCTACAGTTTATCATCACTGTTTCCATAATACCCAAATCGGCAAATATATCTGTATATGTGTCTTAATGTTTATAAAATACTCATACTAATACTTTTTTGCACAAGATTTTGAAGTTTATTGTTTTTTTTTTTATTTAAAGGATTCTATTTTAGCAGATGAAGCATTTTTCTCTGTGAATTCCTCCAGTGAAAGTCTGAATCATTTACTTTATGATGAATTTGTAAAATCCGTTTTGAAGATTGTTGAGAAATTGGATCTTACACTACAAACACAGACTGTTGGGGAACAAGAGGTTAGAAATTTTTATTAGTAGTAATTTTTCATCATTTTTGTATCAACTGTCTTTGCATATAAATATTTAGGGGATAATAGCACATTTGTAGAGGAGGACTGGAGGAAATTTGGTTCTTCAGGATTATTATGTGCCATTGATGCATTTCTGTTGGATATAACCTATTGTATAGAAAATGTTATTACTAGATGGTTCAAAAAGTAATTTATGTATGTTAATTTTTTTTTTTGTAAAAGTTATTTACTAGGCTCATTTGTTTCTTATTCCTTAGCAATAGTAAACAGTGACAGAAATCTTATGTAGAAATGACTTTGTGTAGGATAGGGAAACCTGGGGTTGCTCTTGTTTATAGTTAAGGAAACTTGTGGTACAAGGTGTTAAATGTGTTCCTGAGATAGAAGAGTATAGATAATAGGAAGAGAAATAAGAAAATGCCCTCCCTTTTTTTTGCACATAATTTTCCTAGCCTGGATTAAAGATACGTCGTGGCTTAGGCCTGGTGCGGTGGCTCACACCTGTAATCCCAGCACTTTGGGAGGCTGAGGTGGGTGGATCACAAGGTCAGGAGATCGGGACCATCCTGGCTAACACGGTGAAGCCCTGTCTCTACTAAAAATACAAAAAATTAGGCAGGCATGGTGGCGGGCACCTGTAGTCCCATCTACTTGGGAGGCTGAGGCAGGAGAATGGCATGAACCCAGGAGGCGGAGCTTGCATTGAGCCGAGATCACGCTACTGCACTCCAGCCTGGGCGACAGAGACTGTCTCAAAAAAAAAAATTAGCCAGGTGTGGCGGCGGGCGCCCTAATCCCAGCTACTCAGGAGGCAGAGGCAGGAGAATGGCGTGAACCCCAGAGGCAGAGCTCGCAGTGAGCCGAGATGGTGCCACTGTGCTACAGCCTAGGTGACAGAGCGAGACTCTGTCTCAGAAAAAAAAGGGTAAGTCATGGCTTAAGGCCACCAGCCTGGAGCTGCCCTGCTCTTGTCTGAGGCATTGGTGGTAACTGGACTCCATGGTAATTAGGCTGACGAGAAAGAACTGAGATCCTGGGGAGGCATCTCACTTGCTTTCGACTGCAGTGATTGTTTCAGACTAGATTGTGCTGATTCGAGTTCATGTGTCAGTACCTCCCCTGCAGTCCTGAGAAGTTAGACAAGAGGTAATGGGGAGAATGTGCAGAGGAAACATGAAGGGAAAATGGTGCAAACCCGTGGTCACATCAGCTTTGTTGTACTTGCAGTATTCTCTTTTTCATGCTGAATGATAGGTAGTAACATTGATGTGTGCTTTATTGCTCTTGTGCTTTGCATATGTCTAAAATAATTTTATTAAAAAAAAAAACTTGCCCAAAGGGACTTCCTCGAACTGTGTCAGCTGACAGACCTGCATTTTAGAACACGTGTGTGTTCATTGCTATCTTCAGTGGCTTCCCTTTCTCCTCTGTTCCCTGCCCTTCCAACTTGGTTCCAACAGATCAACAACCACCTGTTAGCACTTCCCAGATGTGTTTGATCTCCAGCCTCCTCCTCCCTTATTGGTTTCTGCTGTCTATTTCTAGCTACTTGTGCAACATTTTAATTTGAATACACAGTTGTGTTTGGTAACACAAATTTGGTGACACAAACTTAGCATGTTTAAAACTGATCTTCGTGCACTTCCAAAACACCATATTTTTCATTTATCTTTCTTAATACTGTTAATAATTCCTCTATTTCTCTGTTTCTTCACTTGAAATCTCTAGGTCACCTGTTAAAAATCTGTCTCTGTCAAGGCATTACTGCTAGCTCCCTCAAGAAGTGCTGCCCACCCTTGGCATTTTTCTATTTGTCCCATTCTCTCATCACTTCCCGAGAGTCCTTTTGGTTAACGCTTTCTGCAAGTCCTGCACTTCTTATCAGACCATAGCTCTTGAGCACCCATCTTGGTCTTTCTTGCTGTTGCATTCTTTCTTCATAGCATCAGGCCTTGACCATGAAGTCAGTTGGAAAGTTATTTGTTGAGTGATTGGTGATTGAATGGTACAATGTTTCTTTGCTACAATTACTCTTTAAGAACGGAGATGAGGCTCCTGGTGTTTGGATGATCCCGACTTCAGATCCAGCGGCTAACTTGCATCCGGCTAAACCTAAAGATTTTTCGGCTTTCATTAACCTGGTGGAATTTTGCAGGTATTTTGTAAAATTCTAATTATTTAAGAATGAAAATGATTGTTACTTATTGGCTGTAATATAGGAAATCCCTTATGTAGATACAAGAAATGAAATAATAGGCCGGGCGCAATGGCTCACGCCTATAATCCCAGCACTTTGGGAGGCCGAGGTGGGCAGATCACGAGGTCAGGAGATCGAGATCATCCGGTTTCACCTGCTAACACAGTGAAACCCGGTCTCTACTAAAAATATAAAAAATTAGCTGGGCATAGTGGCGGGCATCTGTAGTCCCAGCTACTTGGGAGGCTGAGGCAGGAGAATGGCGTGAACCTGGGAGGCAGAGCTTGCAGTGAGCCGAGATTGCGCCACAGCACTCTAGCCTGGGCCACAGAGCGAGACTCCATCTCAAAAAAAAAAAAAAGAAAAGAAATAATAAAAGACAAACTTTATAATCGATTATATAGATTTTTAAAAATGTATGTAAGTGTCCTAGCTTACAGTTTTCATTATTTTTTATGTTTAAAAGATCCTCAGGTAGAGAAAAATGGATTATAGATATAACTAAACATTTTAGGATACCTGAAAATGTTATGCAATGGAATTGTAGCTTAGTTATTTGTGTCCCTTATAATTTTAAGATCAGTATGATAAAAATTTCTACCTTCGATTTCTAATTTGTTTTTACAGAGAGATTCTCCCTGAGAAACAAGCAGAATTTTTTGAACCATGGGTGTACTCATTTTCATATGAATTAATTTTACAGTCTACAAGGTTGCCCCTCATCAGTGGTTTCTACAAATTGCTTTCTATTACAGTAAGAAATGCCAAGAAAATAAAATATTTCGAGGTGAGTCTTTTTTGCAGGACGTTGAATCTTGCATTTTTTTAGGTTATGAGTTTATATAAATGTATCATAAAATATGTGATTGTGGCCTATGCAGTTTTAAAGTCTACTAATTTTATTATATGTGTTTTAAAAAATTGATATGTGAGTGGCTGGCAGTTGGATAGCACTCTAAAAAGCTAGCAGCATTTTTTGCCCTGATGCTAATTTTTTGCCCTGGCTAATTATGTAAGATTAACAAGGCCTTTCAAAGTGTGGTCCCAGGACCAGCAGCCTTGAGCATTGCTTCCTGCATCAGAAACCCTGGGGGCAGGGCTCTGCCACCTGTGCTAGGAGCTACCAGGTGATTCTGGCACCTAGTGAAGTTTGAGAACAACTGGATTAGCATTCTGGACGCTTCAGTCAGTCACGTGATGAGCCCACCTGGGAATTACAGGGTGAGATGAGAAAGAGGGAATGGACTTAGTTGTGTCCATGGCTTCTCACTAGCCGCCACCTTCCCTCCTCTTGTTCTGACTGGCCTGTGCCTTGAAATGTCTGCAGAGTTGATTCTCTCTCCTGTCTTCATTGGATGTTGGTAACTTGAAATGGATTCACCCCTCTGAAGACAGGCTGGGAACCACTGGATTAGGATACAGTCTCCTGATTCTTGTTCAGTGTACTAACTTGCTGTTTTTTTGACAGGGAGTTAGTCCAAAGAGTCTGAAACACTCTCCTGAAGACCCAGAAAAGCATTCTTGCTTTGCTTTATTTGTGAAATTTGGCAAAGAGGTAATTTTTAAATGATTTATTTTAGTGTTATCATGAACTATTTTTAAATGAATGTTTATTGAAAAAATCCTAGTGATCATAAATAATTATTTTAAGAATTGGGGCTGGGTGTGGTGGCTCATGCCCTAATCCCAGCACTTTGGGAGGCTGAGGTGGGCGGATCACAAGGTCAGGAGTTTGAGACTAGCCTGACCAACGTAATGAAACCACGTCTCTACTAAAAATACAAAAATTATTCTGGCGTGGTGGTGCACGCCTGTAATCCCAGCTCCTCAGGAGGCTGAGGCAGGAGAACCACTTGAACCCCGGAGGCAGAGGTTGCAGTGACCTGAGATTGTGCCACTGCTCCAGCCTGGGCGACACAGTGAGACTCTGTCTCAAAAAAAAAAAAGAATTGTGTCGGGTCAGGAGACTGGGGGAGGAGAATTGCTTGAACCTGGGAGATGGAGGTTGCAGTGAGCCAAGATAGTGCCACTGCACTCCAGCCTGGGAAACAGAGCGAGACTGTGTCTCAAATAAATAAATAAATAAAAATAAAAACAAAAGTGTGTTTGCTAAATCTAGAGTGGGAGTGAGGTCCTAAAAAAACTAGTAGAGGAAGTTATTTTGCTTCAAAAGTCCCTCATTCAGGCATGGTGGCTCAAGCCTTTAATCCTAGCACTTTGGGAGGCCAAGGTGGGTGGATCACTTGAGGGCAGGAGTTCAAGACCAGCCTGGCCAACATGGTGAAATCCCATCTCTATTAAAAATACAAAAAATTAGCCAGATGTGGTGATGAGTGCCTTTAATTCCAGCTACTTGGGAGGCCGAGGCAGGAGAACCGCTTGAAGGATGGCAGAGGTTGCAGTGAGCCGAGTTGCACCACTGCACTCGCCTGGGTGGCAGCACGACTCTATCTTACAAAAAAAAAAGGCCCTCGAGCTCTCTTAGCGTAATTCAATTGAGTGATGACAACTCAAAATGAAATAGATTCTTGTTTTTCCATGTAGTAGGTATTAAGCATTTCAACAAATTAACTTTCCTGGAGGTTAGTGTGTAATTTGTAAGTGAATGTGGTCATGTCAATAAAGACTACATGCCCATTTTTGTATTTGAGAATAGGGCAAATTCTTTTTAGTTGATTTTCAAATGTAGGCTCTATTCAGATATACATTATTGTCTTCTTTCTTGTTAAGGTGGCAGTTAAAATGAAGCAATACAAAGATGAACTTTTGGCCTCCTGTTTGACCTTTCTTCTGTCCCTGCCACATGACATCATCGAACTCGATATTAGAGCCTACATTCCTGCGCTGCAGGTAGGTGTTGTCTTGACTGTTGTGAGTCCCAGAGCACATGGAAACACCACGCTCTTGCCAAGGCAGTCCCAGCAAGCGTTTCCTCACAGGCGTACCCGGGTCAGGGTCTGTTTCTGCCACTTACTGGCTTTGGGACTTAGACCCTTGGTGACTCTGAACTGCACTTGGAGGTCGATGTGAGAGTTAAACCTGTGTGTCTTGAAAGGCTGCGGTATACCACAGCCACAGAGACAGCTGCTTGCTTTCCTCCTAATTACCTGGACTGCACACTCCAGCAGTGTCGGGTGTCCAGCAATAAAAAGGTGTATTCATTAGAAACCACAATTACATGGTGTTTTTTTTCCTTTAAATCTTTTATTTCTTATGTTTTAGTTTAACTTGTTTGTGTTAACATACAGATGGCTTTCAAACTGGGCCTGAGCTATACCCCCTTGGCAGAAGTAGGCCTGAATGCTCTAGAAGAATGGTCAATTTATATCGACAGACATGTAATGCAGCCTTATTACAAAGACATTCTCCCCTGCCTGGATGGCTACCTGAAGACTTCAGCCTTGTCAGGTAAGGTTTAGAAGAATTACGATGTGTATTGTAATTAAAATGGAAATGGAATAACTATAATAGGTAGGACTGTATTTTTGCAACTTCTGAAATGTAAACCCAACGTGTTCAAAATATGTTTGATTGCTATTTTTGTAATTTCCCTAATTTCTCTGACTCTAATTGTGATAAATATAGTTGAGGTATTAAAAATATTTTTCATTTACTCCCTTATAGCTTACTAAGATTTATAAAATCTTCAAAGACAAGGACTGTCTTAAATACCTTTAAATTTTTATGGCTCCTAATACACTGCTTTGCAAAAAAATTTGTTGAATAAATCAGTGAGGAATTAAAAACTTCAGAAAATTCAATAGTGATTTTGTATTTTTACTTTCACTAGATTTTTATTGCTTTTTAAAACATAGCTGATGAAGCACACTAAGGGTAGCTAATTAAGAATTGGGAAAAAAGTGTCATCATAGAAAAAATAGGTTTGGGAAAAGAGTCAAAGGAAAAAATTATCTGTCCAGGTAAAAATATTACTAGTCAAGAAAAAAAGTAGGACTTAAGAGTTGGGATGGGGCACAGACTTACTTAAACTGGAGTGAAAAGAGACCTTGTCATCCAATGCAAGCGAACAGATTCCATTGGGAGAAAGACTGAAGTATTTGTAAGAATTTAAGCTTTACTATCTTCAAAGTAGAAGTCAAGTATTAATTTGTAAGGTTTTTTCCTTCATGAGGCCAAAAAAAGAAATACAGAAAAAAAAATTGTGAGGTTTTACTTATATAAATCGTTATTTTATTGTTAAATCTTACTGGCTTGGAAACATTAAGTAAAAGTTGTGTGACAGATTTCATGCACTGTGTCTGGTTTTTGTGACATCCGCGGTACATATGCAGAGTTCATGAAGAAAAGTCACAATTTTTTTTTACAGATTGTAATAACAAGTATGTTTTAGAGACCAAAATTACAAACTAGTTGATCTTTATAGCTTTTAAAATTCACATTTATGTAAGGAGTGCCATAATTTGAGTGTTCGTGACAAATACATCACTTAGTAAAATGAATGTATCCGATAGCATATATCTTTGTAGTATTTAATTTTCTTTTTTGAGTTCTGTTAATTAACTCATTGAAAAGATTTGTATCAGATTAATAAAGGAAGTTACTGTGATTGTTTTAAAGGATTTGCCTGGGCCGGGCGCGGTGGCTCAAGCCTGTAATCCCAGCACTTTGGGAGGCCTAGACGGGCGGATCACGAGGTCAGGAGATTGAGACCATCCTGGCTAACACGGTGAAACCCCGTCTCTACTAAAATATACAAAAAAAAAACTAGCCGGGCAAGGTGGCGGTCACCTGTAGTTCCAGCTACTCAGGAGGCTGAGACTTGAGAATGGCATGAACCCGGGAGGCGAAGCTTGCAGTGAGCTGAGATCCGGCCACTGCACTCCAGCCTGGGCGACAGAGCGAGACTCCATCTCAAAAAAAAAAAAAAAAAAAAAAAAGGATTTGCCTGTTAAACATATACTCTATCTAGATTATTCGATCCTTGAGAAAAACAGAAAGTAAGCAACATTAGGTGACAAAACAAAATCTATCATGTTAGAGATGAAAATTAGTGTTTTAATAACTTTTTTTGATATATCAAACTTCCAGAACAGTTGCAGTAACAGTAAAAAGAACTCCATGAGTTCTCTCTGGATTCACCAGTTATTAAGATTTTGTACCATTTATGTTATCGCCTGTACTTTCTCTATTGTGTGTTTGTGCATGTTTTTACATTTACATGGGACATTTTTTTCGGAACTGTTTGTGAATAAGCTGAAGGTATCATAGATCTTGAAGACTTCATTGTATATTTCATTTATTTATTTATTTATTTATTTATTTGTTTGTTTGTTTGTTTTTTGAGACGGAGTCTCGCTCTGTCGCCCAGGCTGGAGTGCAGTGGCCGGATCTCAGCTCACTGCAAGCTCCGCCTCCCGGGTTTATGCCATTCTCCTGCCTCAGACTCCCGAGTAGCTGGGACTACAGGCGCCCGCCACCTCGCCGGGCTAGTTTTTTGTATTTTTTAGTAGAGACGGGGTTTCACCGTGTTAGCCACGATGGTCTCGATCTCCTGACCTCGTGATCTGCCCGTCTCGGCCTCCCAAAGTGCTGGGATTACAGGCTTGAGCCACCGCACCCGGCCCATTGTATATTTCTTAAGAGTGAGAACATTTTTACATAACAACAGTATTATTATCAAAATCAGGAAAGATAACATGGATACATATTCTTCCAAGTAACAGTCAATAGGCACATTTTTCACTTGCCCTATTAATTTATTTTTTTAGCTGCATTTTTCCTGGTTTAGAATTCAGTGTAGGATCATGTGTTACTTTTAGTTGTAACTCTTTAGGCTTTAATGTGGGATAGTTCTTCAACCTTTCTTAGTTCTTACGATTTGTCATTTTTGAAGACTGCAGGCCAGTTAGTTTGAACAGTGTCCTTCCATGTGGGTTTGTCTGATGTTTCCTCTTGGTGAGTTTTGGGCTATGCCTTTTTGACAGACCCTGGGTCCTCTTCAGGACCCTTGGTGTCTTTGCTGGTTGTTTCCACTCTAACCATTTGGTCAGTGTTTGCATCATCTTTTTGTGGTCATCGAGTTACTATTTTTCCCTCTTGTGAGTTAGTAATTTGAGGCATTCCACACTCCACTTCCTAAAGTGATCAGTCCTGAGGCCTTTAGGTGGTACAGAGGAAGGTAGATGCTGGGCAGGGGGAGGTCCCAGGTGCTCCCGAGGGCATGAGGAGGTCATCCCCCACGGGGTGACCTGGCATGGGGTTTACCCAAGCCAGATGAGGCACCCACGTGTTGGGACAGCTGTCTGGGATGTCGGGGTGCACCCAGGAGGGTGATGGAGGTAGTAGTTTGGTTACACACAGGGGATTGAACAAATACGTAAATTCATTGAGAGTAAGGGAAACTAGGTTTCTCATGTTGGAGTGAGCTACAAATACAGAAAGACAGGAAATTGGAATGGACACTGTGGAGCTGCATTGGAAATGGGTATATCAGTGTGAACCCGTTGTCCTCCTCCTCCCTCTGCGTCTCCCCAGTTATATATGTGTGTTCACATATGGATGCATCTAAATAAATGTGGAAATAGGACCGAGAGAGAGAGTGTGTGTGTGTTTGTGTGTTACATATACTCTGACCTCTGAAGGCACCTGCCTAGGAGTGTGGTACCTGAATAGTAACAGGCAAACTTGGCACCCAGGTCATGGCCTCCAAATCTCATTTTCTTTTTCTTTTTATTATTAATTTTTTGAGACAGAGTCTCACTCTGTTGCCCAGGCAGGAGTGCAGTGGCATGATCTTGGCTCACTAAAACCTCTGCCTGCTGGTTTCAACTGATCCTTCCCCCTCAGCCTTCCAAGTAGTTGAGACTACAGTCATGCACCACCACGCCCAGCTAATTTTTGTATTTTTAGTAGAGTTGAGGTCTCACTGTGTTGACCAGACTGGTCTCGAGCTCCTGACCTCAAGTGATCTACCCACCTTGGCCTCCCAAAGTGCTGGGATTACAGGCGTGAGCTACCATGCCCAGACCCACACCTCATTTTCCATTAATGGAACCAGGACTCCTTGGTTCCAACCTGGGGCCAGGAAAATATGTTATGAACCCAGAATACTGTGTTTTATAGAACATCCAGAAAGTAAGGACCTGTTAAAAGCATGATGGGGGAAATGTCACAGGCAAAATTAGTGATGATTTGAGCATCAAAATAAATAACTTTAGAAACATTATAACCCATGTAATCAAATAGGAAGCAGTGAGCATATACAGATATAAATAAGTAAAATGAGTGAGTTAAAGTTTCCTAGTGGTTTTTTGTTTGTTTGGTGTGTAATAAGTTGTTATAAACTTAGCTTAAAATAGCACCCAATGATTATTTCATAGATTTGTAGGACACAAGTCCAGATGGGCTCAGCTGGGTTCTCTGTTCAGTCATATGACTGAAATCAAGGTGTTGGCTAGGCCAGGTTTGTTCACTCCCCATTGAGGTTGTTGGCAGGATTCAGTTCCATGTGATTGGAGAACCAAGGTTCCTGTCTCTTTGCTGACTGACAGCTGGAGCATGATTCTCGGTTCGTGGAGGCCTCTGAGTGTCCTCCTAGGTGGCCCCTACACCTTCACAGCCAGCATGGCACTTTTTGAAGTACCATGGTTTTAAAGTACCTCACCCAAACATGTACTAATGATTGAGAGTGAAAATAGTGGCTTTACAGCAGAGACACCTGGTAGAGCCCTTCTCAGCCCACTGACTAGCAGTAGGACTTGTGGGCCACACGTGCATCCTGATTTGGCTTGCTGAGGGGGATCTCAGTGCCGCTCTGAACCTCTCCTGTCAAAGACACATGGCCTGAATCTCCTTTTTCAGACAGCGAAGTCAGCATAAAGCTCAGAAAATTTTTCGGATAAGACAGTGAATCTTTGCTGTCTTGGCAGATTACATACAAAGAATGACTTCTTGGCCGGGCACAGTGGCTCATTCCTGTAATCCCATAACTTGGGTGGATCACCTGAGGTCAGGAGTTTGAGACCAGCCTGGCAAACATGGTGAAACCCTGTCTCTACTAAAAAGACAAAAAATTAGCCAGGCATGGTGGTGCACACCTGTAATCCCAGCTACTTGGGAGGCCGAGGCAGGAGAATCACTTGAACCCGGTAGGCGGAGGTTGCAGTGAGCTGAGATCGCTTCATTGCACTCCAGCCTGGGCGACAGAGTGAGATTTCGTCCCAAAAAAGAAAGAAAAAAGAATGACTTCTCATGGTATAGGCAAAGGCCTTGATCAGTAAACCAAAGAATCAAACTTTTCAAGGTTAAGTCACCTTTGCTAAAAATTTAACTCATTTAATATTATCTTTTCAGGCTCAGATAGTCACTTTCTGAGATTTGTCCTATGTTGTGTCCTTTCATATTCTGAAACCAATTGACACAACTTTCAAATACCGGTTCCCAGGGAGTCTGGGAGATCAGAACTATTCTCATAGAAATACTGAGATGTTATGCATGTTAACATAACCTCCAAATCAATTAATAAGTTTTTAAAACATTATTTCTGTTTCCAATATTGTAACTGCTGCTAGTTCTAACCCACAAAACAAAGATTTATGGGGGTAAGTCCCAATTCTGGCAAAAGATCCAGACACGAAAAAGTCTGAGACTCACTGTTTTATGAGGAACTACCCTCCTTACTTAAAAATGAAAAGCAGGCTGGGTGCACTGGCTCACACCTGTAATCCCAGGTACCATTTTGACTGACCGAGGGATGAGGATCACTTAAGGCCAGGAGTTCAAGACCAGTCTGGGCAACATAAGGAGACCTTATCTCTACAAATTGTTTTTTTTTTTTTGAGACGAAGTATCGCTCTGTTACCCAGGCTGGAGTGCAGTGGCGCGATCTTGGCTCACTGCAACTTCCGCCTCCCCGGTTCAAGCAGTTCTCCTGCCTCAGCCTCCCAAGTGACTGGGATTACAGGTGCGCACCACTGTACCTGGCTAATTTCGTTACAAAAATTTTAAAAATTAGCTGGATGTGGTGGTGTATGCCTGTGGTTTCAGCTACTTGGGAGGCTGAGGTGGGAGGATTATTTGAGCCTGGGAGGTTGAGGCTGAAATGGGAGGATTGCTTGAAGCTGGGAGGTCAAGGCTGCGCTGAGTCATGATTGCACCACTGCACCATAGCTTGGTGACAGAGTGAGAGCCTTCTCAAGAAAGAAAAAAGAAAAATCAGACTGGGTGCTGTGGCTCACACCTGTAATCCAAGAAAAAAGAAAAATCAGGCTGGGTGCAGTGGCTCACGCCTGTAATCCAAGCACTTTGGGAGGCTGAGGTGGGCAGATCACATGAGGTCAGGAGTTCGAGACCAGCCTGGCCAACATGGCAAAACCCTGGCTCTACTAAAAATAGATAAATTATCTGGGTGTGGTGCACACTTGTAATCCCAGCTACTCGGGAGGCTGAGGCAGAATTGCTTGAACCTGGGAGGTGGAGGTTGCAGTGAGCGGAGATGGTGCCATTGCACTCCAGTCCAGGTGACAGAGCAAGACTCTGTCTCAAAAAAAAAAAAAAAAAAAGCATGCATGCAATTGTATTTCTGTACTATTCTTCTAATATAGCCACACAACGACTTGTTAATTATATAACATACTAAACTCATGGTTCACCTAGAAAACTGGAGTGAGTAATTGAGAATAGCCTTACACACTAGCAGTATGTCAGACTCATGGAGCTCACAGATACCACTGTCTGCAGCCCCCCAAGAGACAGCATGTACATGCCTATTAGCATGACCCAAGGTTCCTACCTTCAATGGCCTATAAAAGCGAAAAGGAAAAGCACATAAACATAAAAATTGTGCCTTTTCATCAATATTTCAGTATTCTATTAATATTTTACTTAGAAATTATCAAAGTACCCAACCATCCAAAGTATCCATTAACTCAGTCAGTCCAAGGTTGCAAATTGCCTAAAGATAATAGTCTTCCAGTTGGCATGCTACACAATATAATTACTGGGGAAATAAAAACTTTACCCAGGCCGGGCGCGGTGGCTCAAGCCTGTAATCCCAGCACTTTGGGAGGCCGAGGCAGGCGGATCACGAGGTCAGGAGATCGAGACCATCCTGGCTAACACGGTGAAACCCCGTCTCTACTAAAAAATACAAAAAACTAGCTGGGCGAGGTGGCGGGCGCCTGTAGTCCCAGCTACTCGGGAGGCTGAGGCAGGAGAATGGCATAAACCCGGGAGGCGGAGCTTGCAGTGAGCTGAGATCCAGCCACTGCACTCCAGCCCGGGCGACAGAGCGATACTCCATCTCAAAAAAAAAAAAAAAAAGTTTACCCAGGTAATGATTCAATTTAGTTGGACATAAACTTATTACATTTTTCATAATCTTTTTTTTTTCCCCCCCCAAGATGGAGTCTTGCTTTGTTGCCCAGGCTGGAGTGCAGTGGTGCGATCTTGACTCACTGCAAGCTCCACCTCCCGGGTTCACGCTATTCTCCTACCTCAGGCTCCCGAGTAGCTAGGACTACAGGCACCCACCTCCACGCCTGGCTATTTTTTTGTATTTTTAGTAGAGATGGGGGTTTCACCATGTTATCCAGGATAGTCTAGATCTCCTGACCTGGTGATCTGCCCCCCTCGGCCTCCCAAAGTGCTGGGATTACAGGCGTGAGCCACCGCACTCAGCCACATTTTTCATAATCTTAAAAGTTATATGTGACTGTTTCAGATGTTGAAAAAGTTCTGGAGATGGATGTGGTGATGGTTGCACAACACTGTGAATGTAATCAGTGCCACTCAAGTATATACCTAAAAATGGTTAAAAGAGTGCATTTCATGTTATGTATATTATACCACAGTTTTAAAAAATGTTATTGAGAAGTAATGTTAGCTTATTAGCCGGAATAACTATAGGGAAAACAAACACAAGTAGAATAAAGTGTATGTTCGTATTGTATTTAATACTGATAGATAAAATAGACTTATATAAACCAAAATATTAAACTTGTCTGTTTACCACAGATGTGCCTTAATTATGTGAATCTTCCTAAATGATCCCAAATTGTTTTCTGTATGATTTTTAAAGTCTAGCACATTTAAAACACTGTTAATTCAACTTCCTTATTTTTGGAGAATTTTAGGAATACTCAATTTACATATCTGTATAAATCAGAACAGAGATCCTTTAAGAGACTTTATAATCTAATTTATCAATCCCCTCCAAATACTGGAGAACATTATACACAAAATTAGATATAGGTCTTTGTTGATTATAGACACATATTTGCAAAGACACATAGAGAGCTTAGTAAATAGTTTCAGTTCCACAACTTGAGCCAAAAACCAGGAGATACAGACATTGCCAAGACCAGCCAGCAGTGCTAGAGGAATTAAAGACACAAACACAGAAATACAGAGTGTGGAGTGGTAAATCATGGGGCTGACAGCCTTTGGAGTTGGGAGCCAGGAACAGAGATTTACCCACATATTTATTGACAGCAAGCCAGTGATAAGCATTGTTTCTATAGATTATAGATTAACTAAAACAGGAAACAAAGGGATGGGCTACAACAAAAAGGATGGGCTGAAATAAAGGGTTGGGCTCTGGCTAGTTATTTGTAGCAGGAGCATGTCCTTAAGGCACAGATGGCTCATGCTGTTGTTTGTGGTTCAGGAACGCCTTAAGTGGTTTTCCGCCCTGGGTGGGTCAGGTGTTCCTTGCCCTCATTCCAATAAACCCACAACCTTCAGCGTGGACATCATGGCCATCATGAACATGTCACAGTGCTGTAGAGATTTTGTTTATGGCCAGTTTTGGGGCCAGTTTATGGCCAGATTTGGAGGCCTGTTCCCAAATGACATAGAAAATGCTGAATTGTCCAGATATCAAAGATCTGTTTTTTCCAATGAACTAAAAATTCTTAACTTATTGGAGCTCAAAAAAAAAAAAAAAAAAAAAACCTCACTAAAAACTAGATTCTCTTATCATCTGTGGCCCATCAGAGAGTAGAACTCTTTAACATCTACCCATAGAAGGTCACCAAACAGACCACACAATTATAGAAAGGAAAAGAACTAGCTAGAGAGACAGAGCAGAGGTAAGATCCCACTGCCAGGGATTCATTCTGGAACCAAGAGAAGACTTGCTGGGGTTAAACCACCGGGAGGTGCCCTTCCACAGTGCCGCTCACCTGGCTGTGTCAGTGAATGCACTGGACATCTCAGAACTGTTGGAAATGACTTTATAGTTGTAGAACTATGACTGCAGAGAGAAAATGAACATGTGTCAGAGTTTAATTCAGCAGTTAATAAAGGAAATAGTAAAATGGTACAACTCGGTCCCATAACCTGAGTCTAATCATGAGAAAATATTAGACAAATGCAAATGGAGAGACCATGTATAAAATTACTAACATATGATTTTTTAAATGTCCAAATTATGAAATGCAAGGAAGTACTGAAGAACAGCTTCAGTCTAAAAGAGACTAAAGAGATAGGTCAACTAAGTGCAATATGCTGTCCTGAATTAAAAACATTGTTAGGTGAATGCTGAACTCTGAGTGGTGCTAAGGAGTGAATGTTGGTAATCTGGTTTGGATGGTTGTGTGGCAGTTGTTTGGGAGGCTGTCCTTGTGGAAAACACACATTGAAGCATTTGGGGCAGTGGGGTGTTGAGTCGGTCACTTACCCTCAGTGCTTCAGGAAAGAAATGATATACTCTTCATCCTCTGTAAGTATATGATTGCTTAAAAAAAAAGGAATTTATTATATGGGGTACTTTAACACTGTAAATATTCTTGTTCCTCATCAAGCTCACCATAATGGTTTTAGTATCCACTGACAATTCTTCTGAATCAGGTATTACTTTGATGGTTGCAAAATGGTGATTTTCTACCCCTATCATTTCTTTCATCCTAGTTGATGTTCTGCAAGAAACAGTTTTCCCTGTTATTTATTTATCTGTATTAGTAAGATTTGTGGATTCTTATTTTTTCAGTGGGTCTAATCTTTTGCCGTCATGATTGGTTTTGATGCTCACATCGTCCCAGATTTGGCCCGAGTGTGATGCGCGGGAGCCACTCCTGCGCCATGAGATGATTCATGCTCTTCTCGACCCTGGAGTCAGACACTTCCCAAGGAGCCATGTTCCGTTTGTCAGACACTGATGTTTAAAAGCAACCAACATTTATATTTTTTGTTTTAGAAACTTAGTTTTGTTAAATCATAATTTAGGATTTTAATGTTTCTATTTGACAGTATAGTTTGTTGTCGCTAATGTGCATTAAATGAATGAATGAATGCTATTTTAAATTTATTTTTGTTTACTATTGATAGATGAGACCAAGAATAACTGGGAAGTGTCAGCTCTTTCTCGGGCTGCCCAGAAAGGATTTAATAAAGTGGTGTTAAAGCATCTGAAGAAGACAAAGAACCTTTCATCAGTAAGAAGTCCTTTGTATTTTCTGTACCTTACATAATGCAGAGATCGGATTCTAACACTTGTGAAAAGTAAAAATCTTCATTTAAAATGTTAGTTGTTTTTGTATGCAAAGTAGAGTACAATATAAAAATAATTTTAATATATTGGCCAGTCATGGTGGCGCACACCTGTAATCCCAGCACTTTAGGAGGCTGAGGTGGGTTATTGCTTGAGCTCAGCCTGGGCAACATAGGAAGACCCTGTCTCTACTAAAAAATACAAAAAATTAGCTGGGTGTACTGGCGCATGCCTGTGGTCCCAGCTACTTGGGAGGCTGAGGTGGGAGAATCACCTGTGCCTGGGAAGTTGAGGCTGTAGTGAGCAAGATCACACCACTGCACTCCAGCCTGGGTAATGGGAGTGGCCTGACTCAAAAAAAATTAATATATTTTTAGCAATGAAAATATAAACTCTATTACCTGTTTTTTTTATTTTTTTGGTCTTGTTTTTCTGTTCATCCCTGCCTTCAAATGTATTTAGTGGATAATAAAAGGTAAATTGGTTCATATTAAATAAGCAAGTCAGAATACTGATACCAGGGATATGTAAGACTTTCATTTATGCTTAGATCTTCAATATGTCATATTATCAGATTCAGTTTGTTCCAGTTTTCTTTTTTGTTGTTTTATGGCTTTTTGGTGATAATTCCTTGGGGCAGTTTACTCGAGTGAACCATATGATGTGATAGTAAAAAATGATGTAAATAGAGACAATTGAGTTAGAATAGGGAAAATAGCTATTTTGGAATTAAGTAAGAATTAAAATTTGAGAAACTTTTTTTTTTTTTTTTTTTTTTGAGATGGAGTCTCCCTCTGTCACCCAGGCTGGAGTGCAGTGGCACGATCTTGGCTCACAGCAAGCTCTGCCTCCTGTGTTCATGCCATTCTCCTGCCTCAGCCTCCCGAGTAGCTGGGACTATAGGCGCCCGCCACCACCCCTGGCTAATTTTTTTTTTTGTATTTTTTTAGTAGAGACAGGGTTTCACCGTGTTAGCCAGGATGGTCTTGATCTCCTGACCTCGTGATCCACCCGCCTCAGCCTCCCAAAGTGCTGGGATTACAGGCGTGAGCCACCACGCCCGGTCTGAAAAACTTTTAACATCTAAAACTGAAATGCAAACTCTAGGGTCAGTTCTTCTCACCTCATTATTTTGGGCACCTTTTGTTTGAGAGACTAGAATGAAACAAGAAATGGCAGCATAAAAGTTTTTATAATTTCATGACACAGCAGGATAAAATAACTTGAATATATCTCTGGTTTTACAAATAAAATTTCTTTTATTCTTATCGATTTAATTTTTTTAGGGCAAGATCTCACGTCGTCACCCAGGCTGGAGTGCAGTGGTGTGATCTCAGCTCACTCTAGCTTCAACCTCCCAGGCTTAAGTGATCGTCCTGCCTCAGCCAGCCGAGTAGCTGGGACCACAGGCGTGTGCCACTATGCCCAGCTAATTTTTGTATTTTTTGTAGAGATGGGTTTTACATTGTTGCCCAGGCTGGTCTTGAACTCCTGGGCTCAAGCAATCCGCCCACCTCAGCCTCCCAAATGCTAAGATTACAGGCATGTGCCACTGTGCTTTGCCAAAATTTTTATACACGTGCACAATGCCTATTCCTTAGCACTACGGTTCTCTTAACTGTGACCCCTGGGGGATCCAGGGTGCAAGGCCAAAGCTATTTTTACTCTGTTAATTTGCACCATGATATTATGATGGAGAAAACTGTTGATTCTCTAGCATTGACTCTGAGCACAGATTTTTAAAAATACTCTGTGTGTGAGGCAAGAGGTGCACATGAAGCAGGCCTGCGTAGAGAAGTGTGACAGCTATCTGGAGAAAAAGCACTGTGTAGTGCTTTGAACGGGGAGCTGAAGTAGCCACTGCTTTGTGGACACAATTTTTATTAAAATGACAACTGAAAGGCACACTGAGATGGCCACTTTGCCCAGAGTTTTCGTTTGTTTGGAAAATATAGTTACTTTTTATAACATGTAATGGGTTTAGTAATTTTAATTAAATAACTATTTACATAGTTTCTGAGTTTCAATTTCTAATGTCATTAATACTGATAAACAGGACCTACATAAAGCAGAGCTCTTTGGGGGTCCTTGGTATTTCTTAAGAGTGGAAAGGATCCTGCCAAAATGTTTGGAACTGCTGGTCTAGGAAATGGACATCCAAGTGGGTGGCAAAGAGTGTTTTCATATGTCTTCTGTTTAATTTTTAACCCATTTGTAATCACATATATACAATTGTTCAAATTTATAGAATGAAGCAATATCCTTAGAAGAAATAAGAATTAGAGTAGTACAAATGCTTGGATCTCTAGGAGGACAAATAAACAAAAATCTTCTGACAGGTAAACTTCTTTTAAAATAAATAACCTCTGTAGATGTATTTGTGCTTTTATTTGGATGTATCCAGGTCATAATATATTCTGAATATTTACTCCTATATGTGATTTATATATTTTAAATAAGATTATAAAGAATAATATCTTGCCTAATGAAATTCTTTGACTGTATCCATAAAATTGGAATAATTCAGTATACCAGTAGAATAGATGTTCTAGCTTGACTCGTTAAGAATGTTATCCAGTTTGAAACAATGTAATTTGATACTCTTTTCCATGTGAGTGTTAGGAATTCCAAGTTAATCTCTTTGAGATCCAATATTGTTAATATTTTGATATTTTTAGAAATTTTTCCAAATGAGAATTACCATATTTGATTAGTAGGCTGCGTGTGGTGGCTCACGCTTATAATTCTAGCACTTTGGGAGGCTGAGGTGGAAAGATTGCCTGAGCCTCAGGAGTTTGAGACTAGCTTGGGCAACATCATGGCAAGAAGCTGTCTCTATTATTTCAATTTAAAAGAATCCACTTTTTTTTTCTTTTCTTTTCTTTTTTTTTCTCACTCTATTGCCCAAGCTGGAATGCAGTGGCATAATCTTGGCTCACAGCAATCTCCGCCTCCCAAGTTCAAGCGTTTCTCCTGCCTCAGGCTCCTGAATAGCTGGGATTACAGGCAGACGCCACCATGCCTGGCTGATGTTTTGTGGTTTTAGTAGAGATGGGGTTTCACCATGTTGGCCAGGCTGGTCTTGAACTCCTGACCTCAGGTGATCCCCAGCCTCTGCCTCCCAGAGTGCTGGGATTACTGGTGTGAGCCACCGTGTCCTACTGTGCCTGGTCAAAACTCTACATTTTTGATTAGTAAAAATTCCCCTGTATTTTTACTTTTGAAATTTGGTGTTAATACTAGTGAGTTTTGGTTATTTAGGGAGTTAGAGCCTGTATTTGGGAAGTGTTTTAAAGAGGTTTTTTTTTTTTTTTGAAGACAGAGTTTTGCTCTTGTTGCCCAGGCTGGAGTGCAATGACGCGATCTCGGCTTACCGCAGCCTCAGTCTCCCAGGTTCAAGGGATTCTCCTGCCTCAGCCTCCCTAGTAGCTGGGATTATAGGCATGTGCCACTACTCCCGGCTAATTTTGTATTTTTAGTAGAGACAGGGTTTCTCCATGTTGGTCAGGCTGGTCTCGAACTCCTGACCTCAGGTGATCTGCCCGCCTCGGTCTCCCAAAATACTGGGATTACAGGCATGAGCCACCACGCCAGGCCGAGATTTTTGTTTTTAAAGTAAAAATTTTGTTCATTGACTTTCTTCCACAGAATAAGTAACTGACTGAATTTGGATGTTAAACATTCGAGACTATTAGGCTTGTTTAAAAGTAATTTTGCTTTAACTTAAATCGAGTGATTTCTAATGTAATTACATATCTGAGGCAAAAGAATAGGGAAAGGTGAATGAAGTGCTTCACTTTAATAGAATGTAGAACTGGTGGCATTAGAAATGTTTTGATTTGTGAATAATTCTGACAGTAATAAAAAGAAAAAAATGTTTTGTTCTTTTTAAATCTTTTCTAACAGTCGCTTCCTCTGATGAGATGATGAAGAGCTATGTGGCCTGGGACAGAGAGAAGCGGCTGAGCTTTGCAGTGCCCTTTAGAGAGATGAAACCTGTCATTTTCCTCGACGTGTTCCTGCCTCGAGTCACAGAATTAGCGCTCACAGCCAGTGACAGACAAACTAAAGTACTTCTATTTTTTATTTCACCCATTATTTAGAGCCTATTGCTTTGAAAATACATATTGGTTAGGATATGGAGAACACATTTCAGCCATTCCAATATTAGTAATTTTGTATATTCTGTAATACAGTAATTAGAAAACTACTTATTAGAAGTCAGTGTCATTGAGAAATGGAATTTAAACATAAATCGTCTTAATAGATAATTGGGCTGGGTGTGGTGACTCATGCCTGTAATCCCAGCACTTTGGGAGGCCGAGGCGGGCAGATCACTTGAGGTCAGGAGTTTGAGAGCAGTCTGGCCAACATGGTAAAACCTGATCTTTACTAAAAATACAAAAATTAGGTGTACTGGCGCGTGAGTGTAGTCTCAGCTACTCGGGAGGCTGAGGCAGGAGAATCGTTTGAACCTGGGAGGCAGTGGTTGCAGCGAGCCGAGATTACACCACTGGATTCCAGCCTGGGTGACAGAGTGAGACTCCATCTCAGAAAAAAAAAAAAAAAGCCTTTCAAAACGTTAATATACCAAAAGCTTTTCTTTATATAAAATGCAATATAAAGGGCATTTAGAGTGATATTTCGTCTCTGCTTGGTTATCCCCTTAACTCTGGGAGTTTAGAAACAGATAATCTCGAATTTTCTTACAGGCATATGTTGGTGATACTGCAGGTTCAGCTCCAGACCACAGCAATAAAGTTAACATCTCAGTGTAGCAAATCACATTAGTTTTTTGGTTTTTCAGTACATGTAAAAGTTATGTTTACACTCTATGTGGTCTGTTTAGTGTGTAATAGAATTAGAACTTTATATACATACTTTAAAATGCTTTATTGCTTAAAAATGCTAACAAAGTGAGCACATGCTGTTGGAAGAATTGAGCCAATAGAATTTTTCAATGCGGGGTTGCCCCAGACTTTCAATTTGTTAAAAAACACATTGTGTCCAAAGCCTCATAAAATGAGGTATGCATGTATTAATTTGTAAATTGTCTATAGTGCTTCAAAAAACATTTTTACTAAAAGTGATAGTTGAAAATGTGCTAACAGATGAAGCAAAGTTATACAGTTCTTTAATATGGCCACAGTGAAATATACTTCTCAAGAATGTAGTGGTGTCAGTTTCTAAAGCTTTAAATTTTAATTTTTGTTCTTGGATAAAAAACAAAGTGAACAGAATCATTAGTTTTATACAGCAAGAAATGCTAATTCCAGTTAATTTATATTTGGGTTACGTGATAGTTATGTGCAATGAAATTTTTCTTCTTAAAGGGCTAAATTGAGTGACATTTCACATATTCTCTCGTCTTCAACGTGATAACTTAGACGTTGCTGACCTCCTGGTCTGTTTTAGGTTGCAGCCTGTGAACTTTTACATAGCATGGTTATGTTTATGTTGGGCAAAGCCACGCAGATGCCAGAAGGGGGACAGGGAGCCCCACCCATGTACCAGCTCTATAAGCGGACGTTTCCTGTGCTGCTTCGACTTGCGTGTGATGTTGATCAGGTGAGGGCTTTGAATCTGAAACATTTGTAACTGAAACTTTAACCGAAACTTTACCTGAAACTTTTTAAACTGAAACTTTAAAAAGTTTGGTTTGTCTAATTCAGTAGTCAACAGAGCAGTGGAATTACCTGGAGATCGTTAAGAATGATACTGCTCCCTGGCTGCTACCCCAGGTGCTCTGGTTTAATTGGTCTTGGGCGTGACCTGGGCACAACCTGGGCCCCAGGACTTCTAAAAGCTCTCCCCTCCACTTTCAGTGTGTCTCGGAGTTTGGGAATCGCTGTTGTAGTTAAAAGTTACTGAGAGTCCAGGCATCTGAAGGTGAATTAGCTGTCATCCCTCTCATGGACAAACATAGTCTTTCACAGAGGGAAGAAGAGAGAAATAACCATGGGCTGGGCCTGGTGGCTCACACCTGTAATCCCAGCACTTTGGGGGGCCGAGGTGAGTGGATCACCTGAGGTCAGGAGTTCAAGACCAGCCTGGCCAACATGGTAAAACCCCCGTCTCTACTAAAAATACAAAACTTACCTAGGCGTGGTGGCCAGCTACTCGAGAGGCTGAGGCATGAGAATCACTTTAACCCAGGAGGTGGAGATTGCAGTGCACTGAGATCACGCCACTGCACTCTAGCTTGGGAGACAGAGCAAGACTCACTCTCAAACAAAAAAAAAAAAAAAAGAGAGAGAACTAACCATGGCTGACAAGTGGCCTGTACTATGACTTTATGGACAAATCTTTCACTGCTGCCATGAAGCAGAAAAAGGTAAGAAATCTTCTCAGTTCATTTTATGAGTCTAGCATGACCTGAATATCAGGGTATACACGTAAAAAGGAAAATGAAATGCAAAACTCATTCATAATGCAGTTGGAAAATTCTGTGGTATACATGTGTGGGTATAGTCCAGCAGTAAGTTCAGATGCACTGTTATTAAATAGAGTTCATAGTGAAAACTGGAAACTTACCACAGAAGTAGATTTAACATAGCAGTGAACCTCTCTATGGGAGCCTGGGAGGCATTTGGCAACTCCTGATGAAATAGGAGTAGTTTCACATGATGTTTAATGTGATAGAATGTTTGCCTGAATCTTGCAGCCAGGTCATCCTCTGTGTGAAGTACTGACACTCCCTTGCGCTTCCACCCAGCATGGGAGCACGGCCTGTTTCTGGGAGTGGTCAGTGCTTTACTTGGAGTTAGTTGTTTCCATGTTTAGCATCCTAACCTCTCAAGGTCTGTGAGTCCCCTGAGGGCATGGGCAGAGCCTGGTATTCCTTGCTCCCTCTCCAGCATCTACCCCAGCACTTGGCACTTGGCAATTAAAAGACACTTGTCAGGAGGCCAGTAAGGCTAGGACATCAGCCCCACTAACTATTTGGGAGACTCTATTCAATACTGTAGGATAAGAAAATCACAGAAGGAATATTAGGAAGGAGAAAAGATTACTATAATTGTTTCCAAATCTGGAAGGCCCAAGCGTAAGCATATTAGCTGATAAACTCTAAGAATTAATAAAGGAAAAAGCTGATGAATTATAAACACATAATTCTCATTATCTGTTTTCATATGTTATTCTCATATATTTCATATATTAGTATTGACCACTTGGAAAATATGTCTATAACATCTTGCTCATAACAGCATAAAAAAAAATCTAGGAATAAACTTCAATGTGCCAGGCAAATGTATTTTATGAATATAGAAGATGAATAGCTTATGTACCTGAGTTAGACATTATTGAAAAAAAAGTCAGATTTCCCCAAATCAATTAACTCTGGTGTAATTTCAGTAAAAAAATCCAGAATTAATTTTATTTTTGAACTTAAAAATAATCTGAAGGAGTAATTACTTGAGCCTAATAAGCAAGACACATTTTGAAAGGGTAGTGTACTGGAGGGAGTCTAGTGTAGCAAATGTTAAAAAAGGGCCTTATGGAGTATAAGAGGCTGAACCAGTGCACAGATGGCTCAGTGGGAGAGGTAGGTGCTAGAAAGTGTGTATATGAAAATTGTGTCTATGGTAGGGGGCCATTTAAGTGGGAAATGGGTCATTTAATAAATGATATTAGGTCAAATGACTAACATGTTAAAGAAAAAATTTTGACATTCGTTAAAGATGTTAAGGAAAACTACTAAAGGGGAGGCTACTCCAGTGGGCTTTTACACTGCTGGAGAGGGATTGGGCTGTACTCCAAATACTTATTGACCAGGGAGATTGATAGCCAAGGAGCAGGGTCAGGGTCAGTGGATGGAAAATCACTAAGAGGAATATTGGGGGAACCATCCCCCAATATTTCATCGTAGGTTCTTTTCTATTTTCCCTAAGGGTCGGCCAGTCTGAGAAATAAAGAGTACAAAGAGAGAAATTATGCAGTTGTGCCTCCGGGGGTGACATCACATATTGGTAGGACTGTGATGACAACCTGGAGCTGTAAAACCAGCAAGTTTTTATTAGGGATTTTAAAAGGGGAGGGGGTGTACGAACAGGGAGTAGGTCACAAAGATCACATGCTTCAAAGGGCAATAAAGGTCACAAGGCAAGGCAAAATTAGAATTACTGATGAGGGCCTACGTCCCACTGTGCACTCATTGTCTTGATAAACATCTTAACAGGAAACAGGGTTTGAGAGCAGACAACTGGTCTGACTAGGATTTACCAGGCTGGAATTTCCCAATCCTAGTAAGCCTAAGGGTATTGCTGGAGACCAGGGCATATTTCATTCCTTATCTCAACTGCATAGGACAGACAGTCTCACAGTGGCCGTCTATAGACCTACCCCCAGGAATGCATTCCTTCCCCAGGGTCATTCCTTGCTGGGAAAAGAATTCAGTGATACTTCTCCTCCTCGCACATCCATCTATAGGCTTTCTGTGAGAAGAAAAGTATGGCTCTGTTCTGCCCAACCCTGTAGGCAGTCAGACCTTATGGTTATCTTCCCTTGTTCCCTGAAAATCACTGTTATTCTGTTCTTTTTCAGGGTGCACTGATTTCATATTGTTCACACACTCATAATTTACAATCAGTTTGTACAACAGTGGTCCTGAGGTGACGTACATTCTCAGTTTACGAAGATAACAAGATTAAGAGATTAAAGTAAAGACAGGCATAAGAAATTATAAGAGTATTCATTGGGGAAGTGATAAATGTCCATGAAATCTTCACAATTTATGTTCAGAGATTGCAGTAAAGACAGGTTTAAGAAATTATAAAAGTATTATTTGGGGAACTGATAAATGTCCCTGAAATCTTCACAATTGATGTTCTTCTGCCCTGGCTCCAGCCAGTCCCTCTGTTGGGGTCCCTGACTTGCCGCAATAGAGAAAACATCAGGCATAAAGAGGATTGTGGCTAAACCAACCTAAGAGTGTTATGGCTGAAGATGGGCCAGGGTGACCAAACACTGCCTGGGAGCTGGTGGGAGATGACGAATTAGATTATATATCAAGGGGAGAGGGGTTTTCGCTGAACTGACCCACCAGAGTTCTTGGTAAAATTGGACTAATAGAGATGAACATGGAAGCCCAGAAGTCAAGGCCTAGTTGAGAAGAGTTCAGAGGAGCCTGACTAGAGTTAGGGTAAGGAAGAGAGTCTTTGTCACAAGTGAAGAAACTAATTGTAAATCAATAAGATTTGGAAGGAAAAGCAAACTGTAAATAAATTACAGAAAAATGTAATGACTACATAGTTGTCTGTGTATGTCTTTAGGTCTTTAGGTCTTTTTTGTTGATAACACATCAGTTTATAATATAAAAATGTTCAAAGATAAAAATGAACCTTCACGTCACCCCTTTCACATGCTTGTTCCCTGGGAAAAGATGTTAGATCCTCTGGAAAGTCTGGAGAATGTCTTTGTAATAACACATCTTGACATGTGCATAGATGTTTTGTTAAGAAAAAGTAGACTCGTAGCATTTCAAAACGTTTTCTTCTGTGTGCAGTGTGATTTCTGCTCCTTGGATGGATTTCATTACCGTTCCATAATCGGCATCCTTCTGTGTCTTTCTATAAAGTTTGTACAGATAGGGAGATACATAAAAGTGTTAATGTATTGATAGTTTTGACCTTATAAATGTTTAAGACTACTGAATGGCACAAAACCAACATTGTAACATATACATAACGTGCAACATACTACTGAAGAAATCAGATTTAAAAGCAGACAAATGTATAAAGAAAAAAATAGGCAGCTCATAAAAGAAGAAATGTATAAATGGCCGATGGAATGTATCTTAAAATAGTCAACCTTTTCGTAAACAAGGAACTTCAAATTAAAATGATTGGCTACTGTCAAGTATTTAAAAGATGGACAATGTTTGGTGTTGCCAAGGGCACAAGGAAAGGACCCTGTGCGTCACGGTTGGTGGGGCAACGCAGGCACAGTGCTCTGCAGCTGGGCTTGGACTGGGTGACCACAGCCCTGGCCTAGCAACTTCCTTACAACAGAGCTGCTTAAACAGTGTGCTCAGGACTCTCCACTCTGCGTGGTAGTCATAATTTAGAAATACTTGCATTTCTAGCAGTAGGGTTCTGCTAGCTGGGTTGTGGTACGTCCTTAGTTGAGGTACTGGGCAGCTAGTGAAAACACTGGTAGAGTGCATATGTTTACGTGGAAAGTACTCTAAGAAGAAACCAGGAGCTCTGCCTCCTTGGCAGATTTATTTTTATTTTTACATGTGCATATACACATATTTAAATATATATAAATTGGCTAGGGGTCAGGAGTTTGAGACCAGCCTGGCCAACATGGTGAAACCCTGTTCCTACTAAAAATATAAAAATTAGTCGGGCGTGGTGGTGGACACCTGTAATCCCAGCTACTTGGGAGACCGAGACAGGAGAATCACTTGAACCCAGGAGTCAGAGGTCGCAATGAGCCGAGATTGCACCACTGCACTCTACCCTGGCCGACAGAGCAAGACTCTGTCTTAAAAAAAAAAAAAAAAAGTATATAAATAAAATATTTTGAAAGTTGACAGTAGTTAGTTACCTTTGGGATGTAGGACTGTAGAGGGATGGTTTTCTATAAAGGGGTATGTGTATATTATATATATATCTAGCTATGTATACATGTATTAAAAAACTTCTGTACTAAGAATAAAACAGTATGATTCTTTTGTGGGGAAAAAAAGTGATGCTTTAAGACCAGGTTAAACTTTCAGACTGAAAGTTAAGACCCTTTCATATTGATTAATCTTCAAAATTGCTTCATAGAGGCCAGTGAAGGTATTGGGGGAAAAATACCTTCAAAGACTGGAAAGACTATTTGGAATAGTCTCTGAGTTGCTTATTCTTAGCCGTGGGACATTTTGCATCATTTTTGAGGTGATATTAACTACAGTATGGACCTCTAATATCAAAGTACTTAATTGGTGAGCTCAATAACTGTGGGGAATAAAGGTTGGCTCAGTGCTCCTATAAAAACCCTGGCCTCTGAGGCAGAAATGTACAGGATACCAGTGTAGGGAGTGTTCGCCTTAACTTACACCACAAGCATTTTACTTTTTTTGACAGAGTCTTACTCTGTCTGGAGTGCAGTGGCACAATCTTGGCTTACTGCAACCTCCACCTCCCAGTTCAAGCGATTTTCCTGCCTTAGCGTCCCAAGTTGCTGGGATTACAGGCGACCACCACCACACCCGGCTAATTTTTGGATTTTTAGCAGAGAAGGGTTTTCACTGTTTTGGCCAGGGTGGTCACAAACTCCTGACCTGAAGTGATCTCCCCTCCTCAGCCTCCCAAAGTGCTGGGATTACAGGCGTGAGCCACCGTGCCTGGCCATTTTAATTTTTTTTTAGATGCGGTGTCCTTCTGTCACCTATGCTGGAGTGCAGTGGCACAATCATAGTTCCCTGCAGCCTCCACCTCCTGGGCCCAAGCCACCCACCCGTCTCAGCCTCCTGAGTAGCTGGGACTACAGGCATGTACCACCATGCCCAGCTAATTAAAAAATAACTTTTTTAGAGACAAGGTCTTGCTATGTTGCCCAGCATGGTCTTGAACTGGCTTCAAAAGACCTTCCTGGCATGGCCTCTCAAAGTGCTGGGATTACGGGCATGAACCACTGTGCCTGGCCAGCATTTTACTCTCATGTATAATGAGGATTAAATCTGTAGCAGTTTGTCTAGCTAATTGATTTGATCCACTTCTCTTACTGCCCCAAGATGGCCACATGGTCACACCTCTACCAGGCCACTAGATTACACTTCCAAGCTTCCAGGAAGACAGGATCTCTGCCTTCTTGGGCATGGATTTACTTGTCAGAAGGGAGGAGCCCAGGCCTGGAGACATCTTGGATTTTACAAAGCCGGGGAGTACGGGACTTCTGGCTCCTGGAGAGGCTTTCTTTATGTTCCAGAAGATTAGACCTAGGATCCTTTTCATCCCATCTCCATAGAGGTTTTTATCCTTCCTTTTGGCAGCAGTGGGAGAGGCAGCTTCCTGTTTGTTCTATATATAAACAGATTAAATCTGTTTTTCTGTGTTCCTCCGCTGTGGTACAGGCTTTGAATTTGTGTATATAGCACATTGATTGGGTTTTCATTGTGTCACCACAATGGGGGACAGTTAGGCTGTGGGGAACCACAGGGTTATTATTTGCTTTGTATAATAGTTGAATGGCGAGGATCTGTCTGTAATCCAGGATATCTTGTGTGCATGTTCAAGATCAAATGAATAAAGATGAGCATTAAAAACCCAACAATATCTATCCTAAATTGTCCTCCCAATCAGAGAAACAGGGAGCTTCAATTGCATATTTTTCTTTGCTGGACTCTTCATCATGGGATTAAACTGGAAAAGGAAACTAATGGGACTGGGGATGGTGGCTCATACCTGTAATCCCTGCACGTTGGGAGGCTGAGGCAGGAGGATCACTTGAGGCCAGGAGTTGAAGGCCAGCCTCGGCAACATAGTGGGACCCTGTCTCTACTAAAAAGAAATTTTAAGTTAACTGGGTGTGGTGGTACATGCCTGTAGTCCTAACTATTCTGGAGGCTGAGGTGGGAGAGGACCACTTGAGCCTGAACTAAAAAAGGAAACTAGTACAACCATGGTAGTAGTATTGCTTGATTTTATACTGCAAATGGCATTTAAATGGAAATCTTTACAGAGTAACATTTCTTTAACATGAAGGGAATTAACTTTAATGATATTCTTTCTTCAGGTGACAAGGCAGCTGTACGAGCCACTAGTTATGCAGCTGATTCACTGGTTCACTAACAATAAGAAATTTGAAAGTCAGGATACTGTCGCCTTACTAGAAGCTATATTGGTAAGTAATAGTTGATTCTTTTCCTCTTATTCCCATTGATTAGTTGTATTTGATGTTTGTTTATTTATTTATGATTTTGAGACAGAGTCTTACTCGGTCGCCCAGGCTGGAATGCAATGGCATGATCTTGGCTCATTGCAACCTGTGCCTCCCAGGATCAAGCAGTTCTCCTGTCTCATCCTCCTGAATAGCTGGGACTACAGGCGCACTCCACCATGCCTGCTTAATTTTTTGTATTTCAAATAGAGATGGGGTTTCGCTATGTTGGCCAGGCTAGTTTTACTGCTAACTTCAAGTGATCCACCCACCTCAGCGGTGAGCCGGGCACAGTGGCTCATGCCTGTAATCCAACACTTTGGGGGACCGAGGCAGGCAGGTTGCATGAGCCCAGGAGTTGGAGACCAACCTGGCCAACATGGAGAAACCGTGTCTCTACTAAAAATACAAAAATCAGCTGGGCGTGGTGTTACACACCTGTAGTTCCAGCTCCCCAGGTGGCTTAGGCATGAGAATTACCTCAACCTCGGAGACAAAAGGTTGCAGTGAGCTGAGATTGCATTACTGCACTCCAGCCTGGGCGACAGAGTGAGACTGTCTCAAAAACAAACAAACAATATGAAGAATTTCTGAGCATATCCAATTTTCTCCTATACTCAGATTCAATAACTAAAGGGCCCTGGAAACAGCAGTTCACCTTTTACACAGAACTCTCTTGACACAGAGAAGCAGCGTCTTAGCATTTGGTCGCCATCTCACTGAGGGCAGAGGCAGTGAGGCCAGCTAAATTCTAGTGTCTTGATGCTTATTTTACTATAATTTTTGAACCTGTGCAAATAAGTTTATGTCACCTGCACAGTCCTGGTTATGCTGCTGGCAGTGTACTCTGAGTATGACCTTTCTTTGTAGTCATGTTAGGGGCAGGGGAGAGTGACTGAACATTCGTTAGGGTGGTGACATAATTAAACCTGTAGTTTAATTCCCTGCAGTGTCTACCAGTGAATCCTACCTATAATAAATACAGTTAGTTAAAATTAATTTATGGCTTATTTGCATTCAGATGGTTTCATTATCATGTTTCTGTTAAAAAGTTTTTATTTTAGTAGTTTTCTGTTTCTTTTCCCCCTTTTGATCCTTGAAGGTAGATTAAGAGCTTCAGAAAGAAATCTGATAAGTAAAATGAGATAGTTGAGGAAAGAAAAGGTAAAGCAGCAGCATGAACTCAGTAGCACAGCACTCAAGTGAAGGAGGGCTGTGGGTTTCCTGGTGAGAGCTGCTGTTCCCTGCATCACCATATGGCGCCGGTGACCTCTGCTCTGAGAAGCAGGAAGCACCCTCTCCTCCCATTCCCGTGGCTTGTGTTACCTTTTTGGATTCTAATTACCTCTGCAAGAAAGGATTTGTGTATAGCAAATAACTGGAAGTGTTAGGCAGAACTCTTTTATTTCAGTGTTGAGTGTACATTTTCAAGTTAAACTTTTCCTTTATAGATCTGAGAGAGCATCATGACTAGAAAGAAACAAAGCATAAAGTAGAATGCATCTCTGTGTGGTCGTTGGTCAAATGTCCATAGCTGTTTTCGGCAGGGCCTTTATGGGGGCTGCTCTTCATGTGTCCATAGGATTTTCCTTTATGGAGCAGTACAGTTTCTTTGGAACTTCTTATTCTCTTTAACTTCAATATGCAAAGCGTCTCGAATGCTGTTATGGGGTAAAATCAACAATCAGAATTCCTCTGAAATTCTTAGGATATAGCCATTTTGTTTTTTTTCAGGGAGGGGAAAGATTGTTTTAATTAAAATTTTCTCTCCCTTCACGGCTTTTCAGTTTATTAATTTGTTTAAAAGAAAATGTTTTCATTATGTCAGAAAGAAATAGTTATATAAGCCTAGATTCTGGATACACTATGGAGATTGGTTTTACTAATGTTTATTTTTTTCTTGACTAGTGCTGTAAATTAATTTTTAACCTACTTTAGTTAGGCTTAGAAATAGACCAAGGGTATTCAGTTGTCAGTGGTTATAAAAATTAGTAAAATCAAGGTCTCTTTGTTTTGTTTCAGGATGGAATTGTGGACCCTGTTGACAGTACTTTAAGAGATTTTTGTGGTCGGTGTATTCGAGAATTCCTTAAATGGTCCATTAAGCAAACAACACCACAGCAGCAGGAGAAGAGTCCAGTAAACACCAAATCGCTTTTCAAGCGACTTTACAGCCTTGCGCTTCACCCTAATGCTTTCAAGAGGCTGGGAGCGTCACTCGCCTTTAATAATATCTACAGGGAATTCAGGTTTGTAAAGCTACACCACAGGGAAGAGAAACTTGTGGTTTTGAAAAGTGACTTGGAGTTTCACTCTGTGTATTTGTGTGTCATATATCCTGCATTTAGTAAGTAATTATATGCTGGATGCTGTGCTGTCTTCTGAAAATTAAAAACTGAATTAAAATTCAGTTTGCACTCCAGAAGCTTGGAAACTGCTGAGAAATGCATATAGACACTGTCTCGGCCGGGCGCGGTGGCTCAAGCCTGTAATCCCAGCACTTTGGGAGGCTGAGACAGGCGGATCACAAGGTCAGGAGATCGAGACCATCCTGGCTAACACGGCGAAACCCCGTCTCTACTAAAAACACAAAAAATTAGCCGGGCGAGGTGGCGGCGCCTGTGGTCCCAGCTACTCGGGAGGCTGAGGCAGGAGAATGGCGTAAACCCGGGAGGCGGAGCTTGCAGTGAGCTGAAATCTGGCCACTGCACTCCAGCCTGGGCGACAGAGCGAGACTCCGTCTCAAAAAAAAAAAAAAACCACTGTCTCAGCCATTTTGGAAATGCAACAAAAGACGCACATACAGGGGCTTTGGGTTTCTCAGAGGAGGAGTAGCTAATCCGGGGTGAGCAGATAAGCTGTGGCCTCTTGCTAGGGTTTATATTGGAAATGAGACTTAAAGGATAAATGGAAGTCAGCCAAGGCATTTTAGATCAAAGTTAGTGGGGTGGTGGGGGGTAGAGATAAGAAACAGGAAGGTGTCTGAGGCGATAAAGGCCTTTGAGGTTTGGAGGCAGGTGTTGTGAGGCTGGTGAGGAGGGCTCTGCCTGCAGTAGCAAGGAGCGTAGGTCACCTCTAGTGACAGAGGGTCTGTGGAATAGTGGGTGCAGGGAGAGATGCATTTAGATTTCCTCCTAAAATCCACTTGCTGGCAGCTGTGTAGAAGGTGGGTCTGAGTAGACTGAAGACTGGGACACCAGTGAAGAGGCCATTTCAGAGGTCCAAGAAAAAAGACAAGTGGTCACTGACCTAAGGTAGTGGTGTTCATTCATTCATCCAGCATTCCTTATTAGGAATATTGTGTACCACATTTACCTGTGTAACTTCACATCCTGCACATGTACCCCTGAACTTAAAAGTTGAAGGGAAAAAAAATGATGTGCCAGGCCTGTGCCCATGTTCGAGGTATAACGATACAGCCCTTCATGAGGGTTACATTTCAGAAGGACATGTAGATAATAGCCACACAGGCAAATGAGCAGTTCTGCAGACTCAAGGGACAGAGGCACTGGTGTGGAAACAGAGCGTGTGTTGACTCTTTGGTTCATGTAGCTTTTTCTTGAGGAAGTATCTTTGAGAAGTATTTTAGGTTGTTTCATGGTTTTTCTTTTTTGTTGTTGTTGTTCTTTTGTTTTTGGAGATGGAGTCTTGCTCTGTTACCCAGGCTGGAGTGCAATGGCGTGATCTCGGCTTGCTGCAACCTCTGCTTCCCGGGTTCAAGCGATTTGCCTGCCTCAGTCTTCTGAGTAGCTGAGATTACAGGCGCCCACCACTACACCTGGCTAATTTTTGTATTTTTAGTAGAGACGGGGTTTCACCATGTTAGTCAGGCTGGTCTTGAACTCCTGATCTCAGGTGATCCCCGCCTCACCCCCCAAAATTCTGGGATTGCACGTGTGAGCCACGTGCCTGTTTCATGTTTTAAAACACTGAGCCCTTTTATTCTTTTTTGTCTGAGACAGGGTCTTGCTCTGTTGCTCAGGCTGGAGTGCAGTGGCAGGATCATGACTCACTGCAGCCTCAACCTCATGAGCTCAAGTGGTCCTCCTGCCTCAGCCTCCCCGGTAGCTGGGACCACAGGTGTGCACCACTGCACCCAACTAATTTTTTTTTTTTAAATTATTTGTAGAGACAGGGTGTCACTTTGTTGCCCAGGCTGGTCTCGAACTCCAGGGCTCAAGTGATCTTTATAGGCATGCGCCACCACACGCAGCTGAGCCTTTAAAAAAAAAAAAAAAAAAATTTTAATTAATGTGTGCCTTCTTTAATTCCATTCCTTTTCTTTGTCCTTTCTGCTTTATTGTTTTCTTAGGCGAGGTTTCCTATTCTTTATTTTTCAGGGAAGAAGAGTCTCTGGTGGAACAGTTTGTGTTTGAAGCCTTGGTGATATACATGGAGAGTCTGGCCTTAGCACATGCAGATGAGAAGTCCTTAGGTACATTTCGCTTCAGTGTTCTGTCTGCCTTACAGGTCTGAAAAGTTTCCCCAATGAGGAGTTAAGGCTCGTGTGATTCTCTTATAAGGCTTCCCCCCCTCCAAGAGTTCTATAAATTAATAAATGTGAAGAGAAGATAAGCCCCTTCAGTGCCTCAAATCCAGCTTGTTAATGATTTTTTCATGCCCTCATTCTCTTTGACTCACCATATACTCCTGGTGGCCATTGAGCTTGACCCTGGTTGGTTGCAGATCCTGCCCAGGGCAGGGGAGACGACGAAGCCAGTCAGACACTATGATGCTATGATGTGATGACAGAACATGGAAAATGTACAGATATGGTGCTGAAGAAGCTGGATGTGATAACCACAGAGATGTGGTCAGTGCTTCTGCACTCAACTCGTGATCGTTTAGAAAGTAGAAAGTGGGTCTCATTACAGGACTGTGATAAAGTTGTGTCATCCATGATGAAAGAATATTATAAAGATACCAAGTCAGAAGTAGGCTAAAATAGCTAAGAGAGTAATAAATGATTATAACTAAATTCTATGCAAGAAGCTTTTAGGAACTACATAGAGTTGTTGAGCTAGAAGACTTCTTAACTCCCCGTTGGTGATGTAGTTGGGGCACAGAGGCCCAGGCATGTCAGTGACTGAGAGGGCCACACAGCTGTGCCAGGACTCTATCACTGATACAAGTCTTGACTTATTTTATTTTATTTTATCTTATTTTATATCTTACCTTATTTTATCTTATTTTATTTTATTTGTTTATTTTTTGTGATGGGGTTTTCCTCCTGTCCCCCAGACTGCAGTGCAATGGTGCGATCTCAGCTCACTGCAACCTTCACTTCCTGGGTTCAAGTGATTCTCCTGCCTCAGTCTCCTGAGTAGCTGAGATTACAGGGGCCTGCCACCACGCCTGGCTAATTTCTGTATTTTTAGTAGAGATGTTTCTCCATGTTAGCCTGGCTGGTCTATAACTCCTGACCTTATGTGATCCACCTGCCTCAGCCTCCCAAAATGCTGGGATTACAGGCGTGAGCCACTGCACCCGGCAACTTTGTTTATTTTTTAAAAAGACAAACTGAGCTCTGTTATCCTTCATGTTGATAGTCTACTGTGGGCAAAAATGTTTAAAATTTAGTCCTCATTGTCAAATAGCTTAAATTTGCTTTATCTAGATTTCCCATATAGGTGAATTTTTTCAATAAGTGAAACTTTTTTTGTGATCACTGACATATTTAAAAAAACATAGAAAGAAAACTTTTTCTTGGTGACACAGGTCAAAATAAGATGTATAAGGCTCCTTTCCTAAATAATTCCAGACTTCTCTGTGTGACTTCACCATCTTACCTCTGTTGTCCTTCTCCAGAGGCTGTATTACTAAACGATACCATAGTTTATCCTGCGTAGGAAGGAAGGTCAAAGGACTTATACCCCTTTAAAATAGCCACAAATTGAAGTCCACAGGCTCTGGCCTGGTATGTGGGTTTTGTAATACCTGCAAGGTCTGTTCCATTTCAGGTCCATTAGGAGAAGCTGTGCTTTGGGTGGCCGAGATGGTGGTGGTACAGTTTCTAGTTAGGTGTGGCATTGCTTTGTGTGTGTGTGTGCATACCATGCTATCCTGCAGTCTTAAATACGGGTTTTGTGTTCATTTTTGAATATGAAATGTGAACCATTTATCTACATTTATTGTTCTTAGGGATGAAAGCATTAAATCTATAGTAAAATTACCTTTTCAGTTAAAAATTTAGGCCAACAAATTTATAATACAAATTTAATAATAATCAACTATATATGCCTTCTTTGGAAATATGTCTTTGTACTTGAGAACAGGTACAATTCAACAGTGTTGTGATGCCATTGATCACCTATGCCGCATCATTGAAAAGAAGCATGTTTCTTTAAACAAAGCAAAGAAACGACGTTTGCCACGGTAGGTGATCTTGCTTCCTTTTCCGTCTTTTCCCACAACATAAAACTAATTCTCAGCTAATAAAGGACAACCTGGGATGGATCTGTGGAAGTATAAGGAATTACTTCCTAAACAAGGAATGTGTGGAAGTACGAAGAGTTCGTTTTCAAAAAACGTTAAAAAGCTTTGTGTTTGAAAATACTTGATTTAAGGGATAAGGTGTAAGGTATTTGATCTGGGTTGAGATAGTAGATACAAATTGAAAATTAGTTTTGTAATGGACGTTTTATTTAATATGCACTAATTTTGAATATGTTTTGATGTGGATGATTTGACTAGAATATGCATGAACCATTCAGTAAATTTTGAAGTGTATGAACTGAATGTTCAAATAGTAATATCTTGACAGACATGGAATTATAAAATTAGAAAATGAAACTGCTTAGAGCCAAGGCTGGGGTGTTGGCCAGTGGTTTCCAGTTTTTGCCCTTACTCCATCCCAGTGGTGTTGCTTTCTTCAATAGGGTGAGTGCCCTCCATGAGCCCCTCCAGATCTCTGCAGGGTGTCTGGGGACGTCTATTGTCCATGATAGTGACTACCACTCTGGAGAAGCACAATTCTGTGTGTGAACTGGATTAATATTTTCTCTGTTGTTTTAAAGTTGATTCTTCCAGATTCTACTATTAACTTACGGTATCGGTTTAATTCATTGGTTCTAACTTGAGCATGCATTAGAATTGCCTGGAGATCTAGTTAAAACACAGATCGCTGGGCTGGCCCCACCCTTAATATCTGTGTACACCTGGGGTAGGGCCAGATAATTTGCATTTGTAACAAGTGCACAGGTAATGTTGGAACAGCTGTCCAGGGACCACACTTTGAGAAGCACTGCTTTACAAGGTACGTTGCAAAGGAAACGTGAAAATACTTAGTGCTGTTCTTTTAAGGAGAACTTTTTAATTTTTCCCCACATGAAAAAATGAACATGAGCAGCATTTAGGACCCCTTTCACCTATGTTATTTTGATTGCACTCTAATTATAATAAATTAAAAATAAGTTGAATGCCTTTTAGTGAGGTTTCTACGTGTATCTGTGTGATAAAGATGACTTTATGATTTCTAGAGCCTTGGTAGCTGAATGTTGCATGTTGGAGAGGGACTAATGACAGTATGCTGTCTCTCTGCAGAGGATTTCCACCTTCCACGTCATTGTGTTTACTGGATCTGGTCAAGTGGCTTTTAGCTCATTGTGGGAGGCCCCAGACAGAATGTCGACACAAATCCATTGAACTCTTTTATAAATTTGTTCCTTTATTGCCAGGTATGGTAATCTATATGTCTTTAATTTTACTACAGTTTGCTTTATTATCCCATTTAAAAGAAGCAAAGAAGAATTGAGTAATTGGGTGATCATTGCAGTTAACATGATATTCAGTTAAGATTCAGAATGTTAACAGTTGATGAGTTAATGCAGTTCTATTTCAGCATGTGATTAATAAGAAATTGCCAGCGTCCTAAGTCTGAATAATCTCAAATCATTATGATGTTAAAGGAAAGCAGTGAACCTGTGCTTTTCAGTAATTGCTAAACCATTAAACTGCTTACAGACTGAAATAATTTCTCAGGAATAAATGTGTTGTTCAGTTTTGTCCATTAAGTCCATACCCAGGTTTGATAGCTTGGGAGTGGGGAAGCTGTGCTCAGGACAGATCAGGTCCTGCCTTCCCCCATTGTGGGCTGTCACAGCCCCATGCCATGCGTGGAGAGCGCCTCGGGTGAGATGGGTGCGCTGGTTCCTTGGCAAAAGTTGGAGTGGAGTTCTCTCTGGGCTTTTTATTCATGGAACAAGAGGAAAAAAGTTACTTTAATAATTTCCGGGCTTCTAAAACTTAGAAGGACTCTAATTTTTGTTATACTATAGGATATATTAGAATGTTATATACTACATATTATATACTATAGAGTATGTTTAAATACATACTGTAATTGAGTTCAATTATTTTATATACGCTATATAAAGTGTAAATTTACTGTACTATATCATTTTACATACATAATAGAAATGTGTATCTGTGTTTTAATTTAGATAATTATTTAAAAAACATTAGCATTTAAAAAAAAATTTTTTTCCCCCCGAGACAGAGTCTTGCTCTGTCGCCCAGGCTAGAATGCAATGGCACCATCTTGGCTCACTGCAGCCTCTGCGTCCTGGGTTCAAGCAATTCTCCTGCCTCAGCCTCCTGAGTAGCTGGGATTACAGGCGTGTGCTTCCATGCCAGGCTAATTTTTGTATTTTTAGTAGAGACAGGGTTTCACTGTGTTGGCCAGTCTGGTCTCAAACTCCTGACCTTGTAATCTGCCAGCCTCTGCCTCCCAAAGTGCTGGGATTGCAGGCATGAGCCACTACGCCTGGCCTAGCATTTTCAATTTGCTTAATGTGTTTAGCTAACAGTTTTTTTTTTTTTTTTTTTTTTTTATGTTAAGTCATTCTCACAGCAGCCTTGTGAAATTTCTCATTGAAGAGTAGACCAGTGGCTGGGGAAGGGCTGGAGGGCAGTGGGAGGCACTTTTCCTATATTTAGTAGAAATCGAGACCCTGATAGCATGTTGGTAGAGCTGCTTATGGGCAGACCACTATCTCACATTGAGTCTGTGACTCTGGTAGTGCATGGGATTTCTTGTGTCCTCAGCTGTATTGACCACAGGCATTTCTAGTGCTATTCTCTTCTAAGTTGCCTATGATACGGACCTCATGTATTCTGGACTAAATAGAGTTCCACCTCTCAGAATTGATTTTGTTGGACAAAGGCTTCTAGGTAGTAGGTGAGCCTTGCCCTTCTTCCAACAGGTAATTTGTGTAACATTAAGGAGCCTTCCTTGATTTATCTCTTCTGTGGCCTTCCAGGGTGTAACCACCTTTCTCCTTTGGTATTTTATCCCCCAGTGGGTATTTTTGTTTTCTTTTATTTTTTTCCTTTTCAGTTTTAGAGACAGAGTCTCACTATGTTGTCCAGGCTAGACACAAACTTCTAGGCTCATGTGGTCCTCCTGTCTCAACTTCCTTAGTAGCTGGTACTGCAGGTGTGCAGCACTTGTTTGTTTTTAAGAGACAGGGTCTCACTCTTTTGCCCAGGCTAGGTTGCAGTGACATGATTATAGTTCACTGCAGCCATAAACTGAGCTTAAGTGATCCTCCTGCCTCAGCCTCATGAGTAGCTGGGAACACAGGCGTGGCTACCAGGCCTGGCTAATTTTAAAGTTTGTTTTATAGAGGTAGGGTCTTGGTATTAATATGTTGCCCAGGCTAGTCTTGAGTCCTGACCCCAAGCAGTCTTCCTGCCTTGGCTTCCCAAAGTGCTGGGATTACAGGTGTGAGCCATTGCATCTAGCTTCCTTTAGTTGTTTTTAAGTGTCTGTGTCAGGTGTCTCTTTAGCTCACTGTGTAGCAGCAGTCCTGGGTACATGAACACCCAGATCAGTAGGACTTGACGACAGGTGCAGGGTTGTCCCTCTGACGTGTGTCCAAGAGAGACAGCTCCTGGTGGCTTCTGAATACTGAGACTCAGTGTGGCCCAGGCCCAGAAATAGCAGGTCTTCAGTGGAGACCAAGGAAGAAGTAGGGCTGGGCAGGCTCCCCAACCCCAAGCGTGCTTGTCTGCGTCTTCAGCTTCTCTGTCTAGTTGTGATGTTCCCTTGGCTGCTCTTTCTCGATCTGCCTTTCTGTGTCCTTTCTATCATTTTCCTTCTGTCGCTCTTGAGGTAAAATTTAAATACCTTACTATTTATTTTTTGCTCATTATTACAGATTTCTTTGTCTCCTCTTAGTGAAAATAACAGAACATTACAGAATATTCCTCCTCTTAATATACAAAATGTTCTCTCTCTTTTTTTTTTTTTTTTGAGACCGAGTCTCACTCTGTAGCTGAGGATGGAGTGCACTGGCGTGATACTGGCTCACTGCAACCTCCCCTCGTTTAAGCAGTTCTTCTGCCTCAGCCTCTTGAGTAGCTGGGACCACAAGCGCGCACCGCCATGCCTGGCTGATTTTTGTATTTTTAGTGGAGATGGGGTTTCACCATGTTGGCCAGGCTGGTCACGAACTCTTGACCTCAAGTGATCTGCCCATCTCAGCCTCCCAAAGTGCTGGGATTATAGATCTGAGCCACCACCCCCAGCTGAATGTTCTCTTTTTAATACATCAGAGATAACGTTTTGAATTCTTCATTGGAGTCAGAATGATTTGACATTTTCGGTGCTACTGATTTCAGAGCATACAAAATGCAGTTTTATGTATTTGTCTTTTCAATTTAGAAGAAGTTTAATATTTAAAAGAAAATTTCTTGGAAAAAACAGCTTATTGGATTCTCTTATTTAACAAACGCTGCACTTATGTGTGGTAGATGTTATTCTAAGCACATGTTCAAATATTAACTCCTTTAATTCTGCTAATCTTTGTAACTGTCCAAGAGGTAGATATTATTGTTCTCATTTGCAAATACTGTTTTGTGACTTAAAGGAATAATGATTTTTAAATAAAAAGGCAGGGGAAAGAGTATTAGTATGCAGCTACTCCAAATGGTGTCCAACTGTTTTTATAATGTTTAAGGAACCTGAAGAGAATGGCTGTGTTGGAAATACATTCTTGGAAGTTATTACAGTGAAACAAATTGAATGCATAGTAAAATGAAATAAAATTGTCCCATATCATTTTGAAATTTTAGGTACGAAGATTAGATTAAAGAAATGTAGGTATGTGTGTGTATTTTAATTTTGTTTCTTTTTAAAGGCAACAGATCCCCTAATTTGTGGCTGAAAGATGTTCTCAAGGAAGAAGGTGTCTCTTTTATCATCAACACCTTTGAAGGGGGCGGTTGTGGCCAGCCCTCAGGCATCCTGGCCCAGCCCACCCTCTTGCACCTGCGGGGGCCATTCAGCCTGCAGACCACGCTGTGCTGGCTGGACCTGCTCCTGGCTGCGCTGGAGTGCTACAACACTTTCATTGGCGAGAGAATTGTGGGAGCGCTCCAGGTCTTGGGTAGGTCACCCTTGCCTCCTGCTGGTGTATGTCATGCTGCCAGGGTCACCCTTGGCAGAGGCTCTGCCAGGTCAGAATCCCAGCGACATGACAATAGGTGCTGTGCGGCCGCCTTGCCCGTGCTTTCATGTCACCTTACCACGAGGGTTCCTTCCTTCACACTTCAAAGTTGACAAATACAGTTTTTCTCATAGTTTTATATAATTGAAAAAGTTATACTTTCTGGTGTGTTGTAAATGTTGACATTTTAAATACACAAAACTGTATTACTTTAAAAAAATGTATTCCATGAACAATAAATACTGTAGCAGTTTTATATACAGCATCATTGGCTTTAAATTATAGCTGCTTTATTGGAAATTTTGCAGAGTCCCTGAATTCATATTATCATTTCATACCCTTGAAAAGATTTTATCCTAAAGTATTAAGTTTTTTTGCTTAAGATTTTGCTATATCCCTATCTATGTCTTTTTAATGAAAAGATGTATATGTTTAAAGATTCCTTGGCTGGGTGCAGTGGCTCTCTCCTGTAATCCCAGGACTTTGGGAAGCCAAGGCAGGAGGATCACTTGAGCCCAGGAGTTTGAGACCAGCCTGGGCAACATGGCGAGACACTATCTCTACAAAAAATACAAAAGTTAGTCAGGTGTGGTGATGCACAGCTGTGATCCCAGCTACTAGGGAGTCTGAAGTGGGAGGATCGCTTGAGCCTGGAAGGTTGAGGCTATAGTGAACCGTGATTGTGCCACTGTACTCTGGCCTGGGCAATAGAGTGAGACCCTGTCTCAAAAAAAATTTTTCTTCTGTGTTATGATTACGTTTATTATTAGTGCACATTACATTTTTTACTGCCACAACAAATATAAAAATTTTGATAATTGTTAGATATAAACTGTAAAATTATGTGGTTGGAATTCCATTTTTGTATGTATAGATTTTAGTATTAAAAAAACTTGTTCATGGCTGGACGTGGTGACTCACACCTGTAATCCCAGCACTTTGGGAGGCTGAGGCAGACACATCACTTGAAGTCAGGAGTTTGAAACCAGTCTGGCCAACATGGAGAAACCCCATATCTACTAAAAATGCAAAAATTAGCCAGGCGTGGTGGCAGGTCCCTGTTAATCCCAGCTACTCGGGAGGCTGAGGCAAAAGAAACGTTTGAACCCTGGAGGCGGAGGTTGCAGTGAGCCGAGATCACACCAGTGCACTCCAGTGACTCTGTCTCAGAAAATAAAACAAAACAAACTTGTTCACATAAATAAGTGCCATATTTGATTTATTCTAAAATGTACATTTTCCCATATTTAACAGATCCATGGTTGCAGTGTGTCTTACAATCCAATATTCTGTTGGATTCAAGGATATCTGGTTTTTGAGAATAATTCTTTTTTTTTTTTTTTTGGAAATGGAGTCTCTATCGCCCAGACTGGAGTGCAATGGCACGTTCTCGGCTCACTGCAAGCTCCACATCCCGGGATCATGCCATTCTCCTGCCTCAGCCTCCCGAGTAGCTGGGACTACAGGTGCCCACCACTGTGCCCAGCTAATTTTTTGTATTTTTAGTAGAGACGGGGTTTCACTGTGTTAGTCAGAATGGTCTCTATCTCCTGACCTTGTGATCCGCCCACCTTGGCCTCCCAAAGTGCTGGGATTACAGGCGGGAACCACGGCGCCTGGCTGAGAGTAATTCTTAATGTAAGTTATCTCAGTTCTTGGAATACATCAAAATGCATGTTATCAAAATTATTTTTAATGAGATCAGTTGACAGTTTGACTTTCCTTAAATTATGTTGGAAACAAAGAATTAGAAACTGTGAGACTTACAAAAAGGCTTTCTTTTTTTTTTTTGAGACGGAGTCTGGCTCTGTTGCCCAGGCTGGAGTGCAGTGGCCGGATCTCAGCTCACTGCAAGCCCCGCCTCCCGGGTTCACGCCATTCTCCTGCCTCAGCCTCCCGAGTAGCTGGGAGTACAGGCGCCCGCCACCTCGCCCGGCTAATTTTTTTTGTATTTTAGTAGAGACGGGGTTTCACCGTGTTAGCCAGGATGGTCTCGATCTCCTGACCTCGTGATCCGCCCGTCTCGGCCTCCCAAAGTGCTGGGATTACAGGCTTGAGCCACCACGCCCGGCCGAGACTTACAAAAAGGCTTTCTTACTCAATCATTGCCTTTACTCTTTCAACAGTATACAAGTATTTTAAATTGTCCCTTGGTTCTCTGAAGGGCTGTGCACCTTGGAGTAATAAACTATAGTTAGACTGGAGAGAGGTGAGGGTGGGTCTGTCTTTCCTTAAGCAGGAGAGTCCTGATGAACAGGCTGAGAAGGGAAAGGAGAACCAGCTCCAGGGTGTTTTCAGACAAATGAGTTTTATGACAAAGCCCTTTTGAGGATGGATCTGAAAGTTGATTAAGATGACTGGTGCCCGTCCACACCTGCTTGAAGACTGCTCCATAATTTGTTTCTGTCCTTTGAAGGACAGGATTTTTTATTTTTTCATTATTAATAGCATTCATTATTAATAACAGTGCTAAAAAGAACATTCTTACAACCACATCTCTGCAATTCTGCAGTCATTTCGTTAGGTTAAAATTTCAGTGCTGGATCAAAGCATAATGAGTTTTTAAACATTTGATAGAAATTGGCATGCATATTTTTAAAAACTTGGTATGAATTGCCAAATCGCCTTTTAAAATGATCATATTAATTTATCTTCTCACATATAATGTTTGAGAATAAAGACCTGACCTTCCATCAGTGTGTCCTTTTGATATGAGAAGCAATAACTGCCACTTTATTCAGCTATTATTAAGCTGTTTGTTTCTTTTGAAAAATTTTGAATTTTTACTGAACGTATGTCATACCTATACTTAGAGAAGCAATTTTATATTAATCTTAGTGGAGTTGAAAGGAAGCATATATTAATATTTTATTATAATTGCTTCTAGGTACTGAAGCCCACTCTTCACTTTTGAAAGCAGTGGCTTTCTTTTTAGAAAGCATTGCCATGCATGACATTATAGCAGCAGAAAAGTGCTTTGGCACTGGGGCAGCAGGTGACAGACCAAGCCCCCAAGAGGGAGAAAGGTACAACTACAGCAAATGCACCATTGTGGTCCGGATTATGGAGTTCACCACGACTCTGCTGAACACCTCCCCAGAAGGATGGAAGGTAGGCTGCTCTGTTAATTTGAGGTCAGTTTTTGTTACTAGAAAACTGCTTCAAATGTTTCTATTAGAAGGGATTTTGGCTTAAAAAAATTATTATGGTTATTATTATTATTATTTTTCGTCCTCTCAACCCAGCTTTTCCTGACTTCGGGAAGAACCAGGAAGAGAAGGCCAGGTTTTGGCTTTTCTAAAACTACATTCTCAGAAGAGTTATATGTCAAAATAAATTTGTCAAGTTATTTTAGTTGACAAAAACTGTATTTATGTTATACAGCATGATGTTTTGATATGGTTTGCCTTGTGGAATGGCTAAATCAAGCTAATTAACGTATCTGTTACCTCACATATGTAACATTTTTTGTGATGAGAACTTTTAAATCTATTTTCTTAGCAATTTGCAAAATTACAATGCATCGTTAATAACTACAGTCATCATGGTGAACGATCTATCGAAAATCATGAAACTTTGCATGTCCTTCAGAGTTTCATTGTGTGAATAAAAATACAAAGTAGTTTTTTCTAATTGTTTTATTGGATGCTATATTTTATGCTATGATCAAACGTTTACCTTAGGAGACACATACTAGCAAATATTTATAGATTTATCCATGAGGCTTATTGTGTAAACACACTCCAGTCAGTTCATTCAGGGAATCTTTGCCAGGCACCTATGGCACACCAGGCCCTGGGATGCAGCAGTGTCCTGAGTCAGGAGCTGGGAAACCCTGTGCATGGACACAGCCCCACCTGCTGCCTGCTCCGTAGATAAAGCTATATAGGAGCATGGCTGTGCGCCTCTCTCCACCTGTTGTCTGTGCTGCTTTCTTATCAGACGCGTAAGGAGTTGCAGCAGAGACCGTCTAGCCCAGAAACCTCACGTGTTTACGCTGCCCCCGTTTTACAGAGAAACTCTGTCCACCTCTCCCTTAGTCAGGCAGAAGTTCCCAACCTCGTGGGCCCTACACTCTGGTGAAAATAGAAATGCTGGCTGATGAAGTGTTTTTGTCAAACCATCTGTTATAGCTCCTGAAGAAGGACTTGTGTAATACACACTTGATGAGAGTCCTGGTGCAGACGCTGTGTGAGCCTGCAAGCGTAGGTTTCAACATCGGAGACGTCCAGGTTATGGCTCATCTTCCTGATGTTTGTGTGAACCTGATGAAAGCGCTAAAGATGTCCCCATACAAAGATATCCTAGAGACTCATCTGAGAGAGAAAATAACAGCACAGAGGTGGGTACTTGGGTCAACAATCGGGGACGTGTTGTCCTGGAATTTGAAGCCCTAGTATGTTGCCGTGCTCCTGCAGCTGCTCCTGCTTCCTCAGCGAAGGCTCATATTAGTGGGATGTTTGCTGCCAGTGACCTCAGTAGTTGTTTAGAAATCACATATAACCAGTGCCTTCCCTGCACCAAACTTAAGCAAACTTCAGATGTGGTTAGCGCCGTGTTTGATCTCCATGCTAGCTTAGTGCATATGGATCCTGTTAGGTGTTGCCTCTGTTTGCTTTCACAACAGTGCAAACATTTTTTTCAGTGTATCTTAATAATTTAATGAGATCAGAGCTCACCTAATTTACTGTTTTTCTCGCATGGCCAGCATTGAGGAGCTTTGTGCTGTCAACTTGTATGGCCCTGACGCGCAAATGGACAGGAGCAGGCTGGCTGCTGTTGTGTCTGCCTGTAAACAGCTTCACAGAGCTGGGCTTCTGCATAGTATATTACCATCTCAGGTAACTATAACCTATTTGTTTTTACATTTATTTTAGTTTTAGTATGGTAATTAGTATATTTATTTATATTCCTAAAAGTCCTTTATATATTGAGCATGCTGAAATGGGAATTATAGAAATACTTGCTCTAGACATGTAGATATTATCTATCTGTATATCTATTATATATCAATATAAATATGAAAGCAAATGTAAAAATTTATAAATATAAAATGAAAGTAAAATAAAGGACATTTGGATATTTCCAGGGCAGCTTTCTGAAAAACTTTAGGAACTGCTGTTGTACCTTTGTGGCAAGATAACACAAATGAAGAATCTAGCATAGAAAGCAAGGTTGAGCCAGATACAGTGGCTCATACCTGTAATCCCAGCACTTTGGGAGGCTCAGATAGGAGGATTGCTTGAGGCCAGAAGTTTGAGACCAGCCCAGGCAACATGGCAGGGATTCATCTCTACAAACAAAAAAAACACACACAAAAACATTGTCCAGGAGTGGGTGCCACGGACCCATAGTTCCAGCTACTCAGGAGGCTAAGGTGGGAGGATTGCTTGAGCCTGAAAGCTTGAGGCTGCAGTGGCACAATCGTGGCTTACAATTGTGCCACTGCACTCCAGCCTGGGCGACAGAGTGAGACTTTGTCCCAAAACAGCAAGAACAACAAAAGCAAAGTTGAATTAAAATTTTTCTGAATATAGGAAGGTAATTGTCAGTGCTATCTGAAGTGGGCTTTTTATTTAATGAGAGGAGTGAAGTTGTTTTCTTCTAAGAAATATCTTTTTGCTAAGCATTTCAATGTTGGCTTTTAGTCCACAGATCTGCATCATTCTATTGGCACAGAACTTCTTTCCCTGGTTTATAAAGGCATTGCCCCCGGAGATGAGAGACAGTGTTTGCCTTCTCTAGACCTCAGTTGTAAGCAACTGGCCAGCGGACTTCTGGAGTTAGCCTTTGCTTTCGGAGGACTGGTAGGAAAAACACGTCTTCATGCTGGACCCCCCTAATAATAGAAATACACATGTCACTTGCAGGTGTCTCTAGAAACTGTGGAATTGGGGTAGTAAGGTTTTAGCTGGACGAGTATTGTGTGATTTGCATGAGCCAGCTTTCTTTCTGAAAGATTAGTTTCTCAATAGTTTAAAAAAAAAAAAAAAAAAAGAATAGAACAACATTCTTTTTATATTAAGGTTTTGTCTATCCCACTTTGTTTCCAAAAGGAATTAGCTAGAGAACATTTTGTGACTATGAAGCTGAGCCGCGTTGACATGTGGCCTCTTCTCTCCTTGGTGGTCCTTCACATGGATGATTGGGAGGGCCTCTGAAGGATAATCCCAGAGGAACCAGAGTCTCCAAAAAAAATATTCTCATGGCTCTTTGAACCATGCAGGGCTGACTTTAAATAGTCCCTGCTGTAGCTGAAATCTGCAGCCAGCCCTTTGTTCACTCCATCTCAACTTCCTTTCTTCTGTAGCAGAAACCCCCTTTTCCCCCCTTTGTCCAATTAAACAATTATATATTTAAGTTGTCTAAAAATACTCACCCTTAATAGACTCTACCCTCAAAGCAACAATGGTGGGGTAGGCAGGTGGCTTGAGCCCAGGAGTTTGAGACTAGCCTGGGCAACGTAACGAGACCCTGTTTCTACAACAAAAATTAAAAAAAATTAGCCAGATATGGTGACACATGCTTGTAGTCCCAGCTACTCAGGAGGCTGAGGTGGGAAGATCGCTAGAGCCCAGGAAGTCAAGGCTGTAGTGAGTCATGATCATGCCACTGCACTCTAGCCTGGGCAACAGAGTGACACCCTATCTTTAAAAAACAGCAAGGCTGGGCAGGGTGGCTTACTGCCTGTAATCCTAGCACTTTGGGAGGCCAAGGCGGGTGAATTGCTTGAGATCAGGAGTTCGAGACCAGCCTGAACTACATGGTGAAATGCTGTCTCTACTAAAAATACAAAAATTAGCCAGGGGTGGTAGAAAGCCCTTGTAATCCAAGCTACTCGGGAGGCTGAGGCTGGAGAATCGCTTGAACCTAGGAGGTGGAGGTTTGCAGTGAGCCGAGATCATGCCACTGCACTCCAGCCTGGGCAACAGAGCGAGACCCTGTCTCAAAAAATAAAAATAAAAAACAACTACAAGATTTTTGGACATTTGGAAGAAATATGGGTCAAGGAAGATTTCTTTCCCAAAATGAAACCTAGAAGATGGAGGCTAGTTGAAATATATACAATTTCAGCTTGAATCCAGACTTCACATATCAGGCTTTTTAGGCCTGTGTCATTTTCCAATTTCAAAGTTAATCAGTTGCCAAGGGTCTTTCTGTGCCATGCAAAGATGTGCCCCGGTTATGGTACCTCTCCTTTCTTTTTTCCAGTGTGAGCGCCTCGTGAGTCTTCTCCTGAACCCAGCAGTGCTGTCCACGCCATCCTTGGGCAGCTTACAGAGCAGCGTCATCCAGTTCTCCCATGGGGAGTATTTCTATAGCTTGTTCTCAGAAACGATCAACATGGAATTATTGAAAAATCTGGATCTTGCTGTATTGGAGCTCATGCATTCATCAGTGGAAAATCCCAAAATGGTAACAAAATTTTCTTTTAAATAAACTTTTTTTTTTTTTTTTTTTTTGAGACAGAGTCTTGCACGGTTGCCCAGGCTGGAGTGCAGTGGCACGATCTCTTCTGACTGCAATGTCTGCATCCCAGATTGAAGCGATTCTCTTGCCTCAGCCTTCCGAGTAGCTGGGATTACAGGCATCTGCCACCACGTCTAGCTAATTTTTTGTATTTTTAGTAGAGACAGGATTTCACTATGTTGGCCAGGCTGGTCTTGAACTGACCTCGTGATCCGCCCGCTTTGGCCTCCTGAAGTGCTGGGATTACAGGCGTGAGCCACCGCGCCTGGTCAATATTTTCTTATATAATCCTCATAAAAGTATGACAAATATTCATTAAAGTATGACAAGACTTTTCCCTAGAAGGTTAAAAGCTCTTGCTTTTAACAAACTCAGAAAAACCCAAAACATACCCCTTATCAATAGTTAATGAATGTTAGGCCAGGCATGGTGGCTCATGCTTATAATCCCAGCACTTTGGGAGGTGGAGGTGGGTGGATCACCAGATGTCAGGAATTCGAGCCCAGCATGGCAAACATGGCAAAATAAAAATACAAAAAATTAGCCAGGCATGGTGGTACGCGCCTGTAATCCCAGCTACTCAGGAGGCTGAGGCAGGAGAATTGCTTGAACCTGAGAGGCGGAGGTTGCAGTGAGCGGAGATCACGCCCACTGCACTCCAGCCTGGGTGATAGAGTGAGACTCTGTATCAAAAAAATAAAAAATAGCTCATGAGTGTTATTGGATGTTGAAACATTGATTGTTTTTTCTATTCCCTCATGCTTTGCAAATTTCTAAGCCTAAATATTATAAGGCACAGCTATGCAGGATATTGATGTTTGCCAAGACGTGGCCTTGGAGCTTACAGACCCATCCTAGGGCCCAGAGCTGGCTTTGCATTCACACCAGCTGCAGGCTGGTCTCTGCCCCTGGTAGACCTTGCTGTTCTTAGAGCTCTCTTGTGGCCTCGATGCTGAGTTATCATTTCTGGCACGTTCCTGCTGTGTCGCCCTTTCCCCCTCACATTGACTCTCTGGAGATCAGTATTTAATATATAGTTGACTTTCGTTTGCTAAACCTCTGGGATTTTGAAATTTAGTTTGTTCTGTGGACAGAAACTGTTAACTGTTGGTATGACCATTTTAAGGGAGAGTACATGATTTCATAAGTTGAGCTTTTATTGCAAACAATGCTTGTCTGTTGTAAGGGAATCTTTTGTGGTAGATTGCAGTAGGAATTTGTATTCTTTAAAATTAGAAATAAAATCGTAGTAGATGACACTCAGATTTAACATTCTGATTTTGTAAACTATGACCTCTGATGGAAATGATAGAAAAAACATACACCTTCACCTCTGTTCCTGCCCTAAATTCCTCTAAAGTAACAGAATGAGATTTAACAGAAACACCACTACAGTCTCAAAGTACACAGAGAAAAGGAGAAAAGGATTTCCAAGAGTAACAAGAGTTGTAAATCTAAAGGACAAGTGTGGCAACATCGGAATTTGGAAGTGCTGAGCCCCAGCAGGGCAGGCATGAGAGCAGGGGTGAGCAGAGGCTAAGAGAGGATTAGGCAAAGGTCAGCTTTCCCGTGCAGGGCAGCCTCCTTTCCCTGCTGCTGGAGGTCTGATCCACTTAAAGAGAAGGCAGGAGGCAGTGACTCCCTGGAGAGGATAGAGACCTCCAGACTAGGGGGCTCTGGCATGGCTGAATATATGGATACCATCAGGAAAAGAGGGAAGTTAAGTGCAAACCTACCTAAATTCTAGACTTTGAGGCTGTCTGCCCTTTCCCTCCGAATACAGTTCAGCGTCTGCCCTTGGCAGGGCACCAGAATATCTTGACAAGCCCTAAGAGAAAATAAAGATGCAGACATCACAGCCAGCTGGGTCAGCGACAGTGATCCTCCCCACCAGTGAGCCCTGCATGCTGCACAGCACTTCTAGGCGGGTGATACCTGTGAGCCGGCAGCCCTGGGGCCCAGGCACCTGGGGAAAGGGACGCTAGAGGGCATAGCAGGACATGGGCAACTGTGGCAAGGCCCGTTCACTGAGATGGGAACGTAAGGTGGAGAAGTAAAACTGAAAGATGAGAAACAAAACTGTGAAATAAGAATTGCTTTGGAGAATGAACATCAGAGAACAAAAAAGGTCTCTTGGGAATTAAGCATAGGCATCAGAAATTAAAAATGAAAGAGTTTGGAAGGTAAACTTGAGTAACTCTCACAGAGAGTAGAGTGAAAAGACAAAACGGAAAACACGAGAGAAATGAGGAGGAGACTAGGCATTCATGCACGAGGTTGAGCAGCAGGGCCTTGGCTCCAGAAGGCAGGGGCCAGGAGAGGCGTTTGCTGAGGACACAGCTCCAGAGGAGCCCAGAAGCAAAGGCTTTGAGTTTCCAGGTGGAAGAGGGCCATGGAGTTTCCAGCATGGTGCACAGGAACAGCTCCACGTGGAACACATTTCTTGAGAATTCAGAACCCTGAGGTTTCAGTACAAGAAAAGATTCTCAGGTTTCCACTGGAGAAAAAGCCATTATGTGTGAAAAGATCTAGAAATTGAATGACATATGTCTTCTCAGCAGCAGTGTGGGCACTGCAAGACTTGAACCAGATTTCTTCCACAATTCATGAGAGAAGTCTCCAGCCTAGAGTTCTGAATCCAGCTGGATTATCCATTATGTGAGAGTGGAATGCAGATGTTTTAGACATGCCAGATCCCCAAGAGGTCCCTGTGCACTCTCATCACGTTGCTGCTGGGTGGAGAGTGATCACGCAGTAAGCCAAGACGGGAAGGTGCTGGATGCAGTATGTCAGCCCCGCACAGAGGCGTGGATGGCCCAGCACCAGCATTGCAGATCAGGAGCTGAGTTGCCACAGAGATGCGGCAGATAGACCTGATAGGCTTAGAGGTCTTGCAGCAATTTCATAACTTGGGAGAGTTTGATGACGAATTAATGACAGACGCATTGAAAACCGCAATGAAAGCAAACAAGATTAGCTTCAGGGAGTACAAAATGTGCAAAAAGGAAAAAGCATTGTTTCTACTTGGAACATCTGTGAAAAATGTTTGCATAGTCAGAATGACAGAATAGTGAATGTTAATCTGATCAAAATGAGCCTGTCACTCTGTTGCAGGAGTGGTGGTGAGACAGGAAATGTGGGTGTGCATGTATGATGGTAGTTGAACAGGAAGTGTGCATTTGCGCATGTTCATGTTCGCTTGTGTGTGTACACCTGTGTGTCCTAGTGTGTGCCTGTATGGTGGTAGGACCAGAAGTATGTGCTTGGGTGCATGTTTGCTTATGTGTGTACATCTGTGTGTGCTTGTGCATGCATGTACAGTGGTGGTGGGACAGGAAGTGTGCATTTGTGCATATGTGCATATTTATGCGCTTGTGTGTGTACATCCGTGTGTGCGTGTGCATGCATGTACAGTGATGGTGGTGGTGACAGAAGAGAGCTGACTCCTGTTTCCTAGACTGCCCAGACTAGGAAAGCCAGGACAAGCTGGATGAGCCTGATGACATAGCTAAGGCCACCCTGTACTTTCTGTGGAAAAACTATGGTTAAAGTGCACCTCAAATCAAACTCGAGGAGTTTTGAAGTAGATAAACATCTATTATAGAAATAGCTTATTTTCCAAGAATAGCTTTGAAATAAAGGTAAATTTTGTTTTCTGTCATTTTCAAAATTAAGAATTTTTCTTCACTCACAACGAAATTGTCTTAGGTGAGTACTGTTTTGAATGGCATGTTAGACCAGAGCTTCAGGGAGCGAGCAAGCCAGAAACACCAAGGACTGAAACTTGCGACTACAATTCTGCAACACTGGAAGAAGTGTGATTCCTGGTGGGCTAAAGATTCCCCTCTCGAAACTAAAATGGCAGTGCTGGCCTTACTGGCAAAAATTTTACAGGTATTTTGAGATTCCTTTAAAAAGCAGTCATGTTTGTTCTTCTGAACTCTATAACTTGTGTCTTTAAAATTTGATGGAGGTTGCTCCAAAAGCTCATTGCTTATATTTACCTTTTTAAATTTTTTCCATTGTTTATTAGACTTACTATTTCTTATGCTATATCTTTTTAATGTACCCTTGCATGTATTGTCTTAACAGATAGTATTACAATATTTTACAATACGATTGTGAAAATATTATTGAAGCCCATAATTAAATTTACAGTTCATTTCTGGAATTTAAACAAAGGAAATAAAGATGTAATATACAAATGCGTCCTGTTTTTCTTTTCCTTCCTTTAGATTGATTCATCTGTATCTTTTAATACAAGTCATGGTTCATTCCCTGAAGTCTTTACAACATATATTAGTCTACTTGCTGACACAAAACTGGATCTACATTTAAAGGTAAACAGTGAAATATTTATTTATTTTTGGATTACGTTCTCTTCTATTTTCATATTTTTTATTTTTGCATATTTGTGATGTTTTTTATTTTTTATTATGGGAAATTTCAAACATGTTCAAAAATAGGGAGACTAGCACAGTAATCCCCCTGTACTTATTAGCCAGTCTCGATAACCATCCTGTTTGGGCGTGTTTATTTCACCTGTGTAGTCAACCCACCTGTCAGCGGGCAAGGAAGGCCAAGCAGGCTGGGCGTGTTATCTGACCTGCACCTGCTTCAGTTCAGGATGTCGCTCCAAGACATGAGAACATTTCTTTCCTTCCTTCCTTCTTTCCTTCCTCCCTCCCTTCCCTCCCTCCCTCCTTCCTTCCGTCCCTTTCTTTCTGTCTCTCTCTCTTTTCGTTTTCTTTTTCTTTTCTTCTTTTCTTTTCTGAGACAGTCTCGCTTTGTCGCCCAGGCTGAAGTGCAGTGGCGCAATCATGGCTCACTGCAACCTCTGCCTCTTGGGTTCAAGTGATTCTCGTGCCTCAGCCTCCCGAGTAGCTGGGATCTCAGGCGTGCATCACCAGGCCTGGCTAATTTTTGTATTTTTAGTATATTTCACCATAGTGGCCAGGCTGGTCTCAAACTCCTGACTTCAAGTGATCTGCCTGCCTCGGCCTCGCAAAGTGCTGGGATTACAGGTGTGAGCCACCACGCCCGGCCTAGAACATTTCTTTTAAAGTGTTAAGATTATCATATTTGGATGAATTAACATTTGTGTTTGCATACATATGATTTAATTTGGCTTTTTGTGCTATAATGACTTTATTACTCAGTCATTTTTCTATTAAAAATAATATAAAAATTTTTGGTGATTTTTAGGGTCAAGAATTAATAAATATTGTCATTTTAAGGTTACTAATTTTAAAGTCCTAGAACAATTAGATTTTAAACGCTATTGAAAAGTGACCTCAATTCAAGGGGACCTTTTTACTGGATAAAAAATTCTTTGGAATTTTCTGCTGTGTGATTAATCAAGTTTCCCATTTCTCCATAGACAGTCTTGGAATTTATCTGCCATGCAAGGGAGAATAGGAATCAACTCCTAGTTCTTGTTAAGCTCAGTATGAAGTTCTTATGTAGTTCAGCAATGTGTAGTTGTAAACCACTCCTTAGGTTATTCAAAATGTTCTTTTTACACAAAGCTTGTACAGTACATTTTTACTAGGGTCATTATTTGTAGAAGAGGAAGCACATATCGAATCAGCACCATGTCCCATTTATTTATGTGTCCATAGCTGGAGTCAACCGACTAGGCTGGGTAAGAGTCAAAGCTGAGGTATAGGTTGGGCACGGTGGCTCATGCCTGTAATCCCAGCATTTTGGGAGGCCAAGGCAGGCGAATCTCCTGAGATCAGGAGTTTGAGACTATCCTGGCCAACATGGCAAAACCCTGTCTCTATGAAAAATATGAAAAAAATTAGCTGGGTGTGGTAGCAGGCGCCTGTAATCCCTGCTACTCTGGAGGCTGAGGCAGGGAGAATCACTTGAACCTAGGAGGCGGAGGTTGCAGTAAGCCTAGATCGTGCCACTGCACTCCAGCCTGGGTGACAGAGTGAGACTGCATCTCCAAAAAAAAAAAAAAAAAAAAAAAAAGCTGAGGTACAGAATTGTATTCAGGTTAGTTTTTAATATAATTTAGAAATTATGCTGAAGTGATTCATTGATTCTACATAGTGCTTTATTTGCAATGTCTTTAGAAAATAGTAATTTTATTTATTCTGTGGGATATATAAGCCATAACTCGTGCAGTTTCTTACGTCTGCCTTGTTCCACAGGGCCAAGCTGTCACTCTTCTTCCATTCTTCACCAGCCTCACCGGAGGCAGTCTGGAGGAACTTAGGCGTGTTCTGGAGCAGCTCATCGTTGCTCACTTCCCCATGCAGTCCAGAGAATTTCCCCCAGGAACTCCGCGGTTCAATAATTATGTGGACTGCATGAAAAAGGTTGGTTTCTAGTAGTATCAAGTACAATTAGAACACTGATTTTTTTTTTTCTTGTTACATATCTTGATGAAAAGAAGTGAGTAAAATACCCATAATCAGAGAAGTTGTAAACCACCCAATAGGTCATTCAGAATATTCTTTCTACACAAAGCTTGTACAGTACATTTTTACTAGGGTCATTATTTGTAGAAGAGGAAGCACATACCGAATCAGCACCATATCCCATTTATTTATGTGTGCATAGCCTGAGAATCCATTTAATTCACTTGGAAAGCAGTGACAGGCATATATGTGAATCCACGAGAATTTGTTTTTTTCTCCCATTTTTAAATTGTGAAATATTTTATGCATAAAATGGAATATATAAAGTATATTTAAGTTATGAATAGTAATACCAAAAGAAGCTAAGAAATAGAATATTACCAATAATTTCCAGTTTCTAAATTTTAATAGAATAGCAGTTATTTGAGAAGCATTTTGTGATTATCCCTAATACGATAGTTTGAGCATCCCTTATCTGAAATGCTTGGAACCAAAAGTGTTTCGGATTTTGGAATGTTTGTGTATACATGAGTTATCTTGGGGATGGGACCCAAGTCTGGACATAGACATGAAATGCATTGGTGTGTTTTGTTTTGTTTTGTTTTGAGACAGGGTCTTGCTCTGTCACCTAGACTGGAGTGCAGTGGAAACTGCACACAATAATTTCAGAGATGAAAGAAGGTATTGTGTCCACAAGATAGGATAATGATCCTTGGAAATTAAATATGCAGAAGCAAAATTTAAAAAACATACCTGTTCTATTCTGAAGATAAAATTAAGATATCTCCTAGAAAGTAGAACAGAAACTGAGATGGAAAAGGGGAGAGTCAAGATGAGAACATCAGGGGAGTGGCCTGGGATATCCCCTCTGTAGCGAGGACGGTGTGGAAAAGATGCACATTACCAGAATCAGTGAGGGCAAGAGTCCCTGGCATGGTGAAGGAGGGAGGGCCTGTTGAAGGCTTGTCTCCATGTACTCTCAGAACCTGAGATAGAGAGAAGAGTAACATCTACAAAACCTAAAAAGAATCGGGGCCGGGCACAGCGGCTCACACCTGTAATCTCAGCACTTTGGGAGGCTGAGGAGGGCAGATCACCAGGTCAGGAGATCGAGACCATCCTGGCTAACATGGTGAAACCCTGTCTCTACTAAAACTACAAAAAATTAGCCAGGCGTGGTGGCGGGCACCTGTAGTCCCAGCTACTCGGGAGACTGAGGCAGGATACTGGCGTGAACCCGGGAGGCAGAGCTTGCAGTGAGCCGAGATCGCGCCACTGCACTCCAGCCTGGGCGATAGAGTGAGACTCTGTCTCAAAAAAAAAAAAACCCTAAAAGAATCTAGGCTCGGTATAGTGAACATTGATATATACCAGCCACTCACAATATCCATAAAAATGACAGAAATACTGGTATTTGTTAAGTCTGTGAAATTCTGGTATATTTTTCTATATGTTATATATTTTTATTACATAAGAAACTTTTTATATTTTTAGTAAAACTCAACAAAATTTTGATGATGTATTTTTTCTAGTTTCTAGATGCATTGGAATTATCTCAAAGCCCTATGTTGTTGGAATTGATGACAGAAGTTCTTTGTCGGGAACAGCAGCATGTCATGGAAGAATTATTTCAATCCAGTTTCAAGAGGATTGCCAGAAGGTAAGTCATTCTGGTCTGGGATCTCAGAAACCATACGCATTTCGGTTTTGTGGGAAATTATCTTCTGTGTTCCAAAAAAAGCTGAGTGACAATTACATTCTTGCTACTAAACTTTTATTTTTTTTGTCTTTAAAACAAGACTTTTATTATTATATTTTTCAAACATACACAAAGCTAGAAGAAGAGTATAAATAAGGCTCCAGTTTGAACAAAGTTCAGCATTTTCCAAGCTTCATTTGGCCTTTTATCATTTTTCTTTTTTGCTGCTGCTATTGTAATTTAAAGCAAATCTCGGACACCATGTCATTTCACCTCTAAATCCTTCTGTATATGTCTCTTAAAGCAGTTTTCTTGAATAGCCATAGTACCATTATCAGCTGAACAAAATTATCAGTAATTCGTAGTCAGATTTCCTCCGTAGTCTCAAACATGCTGACAGTGTCGGGTTATTTGAAATATGATCCAAACGAGGTTCATACATGGCATTTCACTGTTGTGTCTCTTCAATCTGCATTTAAAACAGTCTTCTCCTTTATTATTTATTTTGTTGGAGAAACTTGGACACTTGTCCTGTACAATGTCTTATATTCTGGATATATCTGATTCTTTTACATTCATTTAACTTCTTCCTCCAGTCCTTGGGTTTTCTGTAAAGGGAAAGTTATGTCTAAAATAACACAGTTAGATTCAGGTTGAAATTTTGGCAAGACTAATAGTTGATACTTTATACTTCTTATTCATGGCATTAGGAGGTGTATAATATCTGGTGGTCCTGCTTTTAGTGATGCTAGGATTGACTAGCCATGTGCATCATTGCATTTTCCTCATGGTTTAGCTCCATTTATGATGGTTGCCCTGAATCACTTAATTTCATTAAGAGTTATAAATGGCCATTTTTCTGATTCTTTTATTCCTTCTAAATTTAGTGCCCGGAATTACAGTGTAATGAAGGTCTCATCACTGGTATTGTTTGATTACCAAAAATACAATTTAGTATTTTAGCAATAATATAGTGGGAAAGATAGGACATAATTGATTATTGATTTTTTTTTTTTTTTTTTCTTGAGACAGAGTGGCTCTGTCACTCAGGCTGGAGTGCCTGATCTTGGCTCACTGCAGCCTCCATCTTCCGGGTTCAAGTGATTCTCCTCTGTCAGCCTCCCAAGTAGCTGGGATTATAGGCACACCCCACCACAATGGTTAATTTTTGTATTTTTAGTAGAGACGGTGTCTCACCATGTTGACCAGGCTGGTCTCAAACTCCTGACCTCAAATGATGGGCCTGCCTTGGCCTCCCAAAGTGCTGGGATTACAGATGTGAGCCACCCCACCTGGCCCTGATTATTGATTTTTGAAGTAAGGGTTTGATGCCATGGTTAGTTCTCATAGTAAACTTCCAATGAATTTTTAAAATTGGCATTTATCTATATTGAATTTGTAAATATCCATGTAAATTTGTCTTGAGTTGTATTTTACAGATCATAAACTTCACCAACTGTAAGTATATAGTTCCATGATTTTTAGGAACTTTATTGAGTATGCAACCAGCACCATGCAACATTTTTATTCCCCAGTAAAACCCCATAGGACCATTTACAATTGACTGCTATTGCTGATCCTAGCTCCATGCAAACGCTAATCTACTTTCTGTCTTTATAAATCTGCCTTCTCTGGACATTTTATATAAGTGGAATTATACAATATGTGATTTCTTATTCCTGGCTTCTTTGTTCAGCATAATGTTTTTGATGTTCATCCATGACATAGTTCATTCCTTTCTACTGATATTTTAAAAGTTATCATAATTAACCAACTGTAAAACAGAACACATTCTCTTTGAGCATACTTGAAGCATTCTTTAGGACAGACTATATACTAGACCATAAAAACAAGTCTTGACAAATTTAAAAAGGTTGAAATCATACAAAGTATGTTCTCTGTCCAAAGTGAAGTTAAATTAGAATTCAACAACACAAGGAAATTTTGGGAATCTGAAAATATTTGTAAATAATCAACTAATTAATAAATAACATATTTCTAAATAGCCCTTGGGTCAAATAAGAAATTACAAAGGAAGTCAGATAGTATTTTGATCTGAATAAAATAAGAATAAAGCATATCCAAATGTGATGCAACTAAATAGGTGCTCAGAGGGAAATTTATATCTTTTAATTCCTATGTTTGAAAATAGGAAAGATTTAAGTTAGTAATCTGAACTTTCTACCTTAAAATCTAGAAAAAAAAAAAAAAACTAAACCAAAGGTAGTACAAAGGAAGGCAATAGGAAACAGAAAAGTGGTGGAGAAAAATCAGTATTTGTTTTCACAATCAAAGTTAAAGGAGTTGACAAACCATTAGCTAGGCTAACCAAAAATAAAGGAAAAACCACAGTTTGTCAAAGCTTTTTAAGAATGAAAAGAGGTGGATGTAACCCACTGACCTCTTAGAAACTAAGATTATGAGCGAATATTATGAAAAATATTAGGCCAGCAAATTCAGCAACTTAAGCAAAATGGGCAAATTCATAGAAAGTCATAAATTACCAAAACTGACTCAAGAAGAAATAAAATGTATGAATACATCCCTAACAAGTAATTAAATTGAATTAATAACTAAAAATCTTTCTGTAAAGAAAATCCCAGACCTACATGGCTTTTTTGTTTTGTTTTTTTAGATTTAGGGTCACACTCTGTTATCCAGGCTGGAGTGCAGTGGTCAAGGCTCACTGCAGCCTTGACCTCCTGGGCTCAGGCAGTCCTCCCACTTCAGCCTCGTGAGTAGCTGGGACTACAGGGATGTACCACCACACCCGGCTAGTTTTGTATTTTTTGTATACACACAGGGTTTTGCCATATTGCCCAGGCTGGTCTTGAACTCCTGGGCTGAAGTGATCTGCCTGCCTTGGCCTTCCAAAGTGCTGGGATTACAGTCATGAGCCATTGCGCCTGGCCTCCAGATAGCTACTAGTGAATTTTATCAAATATATGTATGTATGTGTATATATATTTCAGACAGAGTCTCACTTTGTCTCCCAGGCTGGAGTGCAGTGGCTCACAGCAGCCTCCAACTCCCGAGTTCAAGTGATTCTTGTGCCTCAGCCTGCTGAGTAGCTGAGACTACAGGGGCACACCACCACACTCACATAATTCTTTGTATTTTTAGTAGAGACGGGGTTTTGCCATGTTGGCCAGGCTGGTCTCAAAGTCCTGAGCTCAGGCAATCCTCCCGCCTGAGCCTCCCAAAGTGTTAGGATTACAGGCGTGAGCCACTGTGCTTGGCCCAGATATATGATATATTTTTGTTTTTGTTGGTCATTGGTGCATATATTTATGGGGTACATGAGATATTTTGATACAGGTGTAAAATGTGTAATAATCAGGTCAAGGTGACTGAAGTATTCATCACCTCAAACATTTATCCCTTCTTTGTGTTAGAAATAATCCAGTTATACTCTTAATTATTTAAAAATGTAAAATACTGGCCAGGTGCGGTGGCTCACGCCTGTAATCCCAGCACTTTGGGAGGCCGAGCCAGGCAGATCACAAGGTCAGGAGATCGAGACCATCCTGGCTAACACGGTGAAACCCCATCTTGTAGGTGTGCTTCATTGTTTTTTATTTTTTTCTTTTGTCCCCTCTGACTGTGTATTTTCAAATAACCTGCCTTCATGTTCACTAATTCATTCTTCTGCTTGATCAGTTCTGCTTTTAAGAGACTCCAGTGCATTCTTCAGTATGTCCTCTGCACTTTTCAGATTCAAAATTTCTGCTTGATTCTTTTAAATTTTTTCAATCTCTTTGTTTAATTTATCTGATAGGATTCTGGATTCCTTGTCTGTATTATCTTGAATTTTGTTGGCCTTCCTCAAAACAGCTATTTTGAATTCTCTGTCTGAAAGGTCACATACCTCTGTCTCTCTTGGATTGGTGTTGGTGCCTTACTTAGTTCATTTGGTGAAGTCATGTTTTCTTGGCTGGTTTTGATGGTTGTGGATGTTCATTGATGTCAGAGCATTAAATATTTTAGGTATTTATTGTAGTCTTCTGGGCTTGTTTATATACATCTTTCTTGGGAAGACTTTCCAGGTATTTGAAGGTACTTGGGGGTTTGATCTAAGTCTTTGGTCACTGAAGCCATATCTGCTTTAGGGGCCACCCTAAGTCATAATCTGCTGTAGGAGGTACCCCAAGCCCAGTAACACTGTGATTCTTACAGACTTATAGAGGTACCACCTTGGTGGTCTTGGTACAATCTTGGAAAATTCCCTGGCTTACCAGGCAGAGACTCTTGTTTCCTTTACTTACTTTTCTCAAACAAATGGAGTCTCTCTGTCTCTGCTGAGCTGCCTGTAACTGGGGGAACGGTGATACGAGCACCTCTGTAGCCACCACCACTGGGACTGCACGGGGTCAGACCTGAAGCACACAGCACAGCACAGCACAGCACTGGGTCTCACTGAAGGCCTTCAGTGACCACTGCCTGGCTACTGCCTGTGTTCATTCAAGGCCCAGTGGCTCTACAATCAGCAGGAGGCAAATCTAACCAGTCTTGTGTCCTTTCCTTCAAGACAGTGATTTCGCCCCGCCTCCAGGTGGGTCAAGAGATGCCATCTATGAGCCAGGCCTGGAGCTAGGAACTGTAGCAGTTTACCTGGTGCTCTGTTCCACTGCTGTTGAGCTGGTACCCAAGCTGCAAAACAAAGTCCTTTTCATTCTTCCCTCCCCTTTCCTAAAATAGAGAAGTCTCTCCCTGTGGTCACCATTGCCCCAGGCCTGCAGTGAGGACTGCCTGGCTACTGCTGATTTTCACTCAAGGCTCAAGGGCTCTGTAGTCAGCTTGTGGTGAATGCTGCCAGTTCTGAGTCTGTCCCTTTAGGGTAGTGGGCTCCCCTCTGGCCCAGGGCAGGTCCAGAAATCCTGTCTAAGAGCCAAGGCGTAGAACTGGGGACCCAAGAAGCCCTCTGGGGATATTGCGTCTCTGTGGCCAAGCTGGTGCCCATGTTGCAAGGCATGAAACGTAATGCAAGTCTTCTTTACTTTTCCTTCTCCTTCTCTCAAGCAGAAAGGGTTTCTCCTTGTGACCACAACAACTGGGAATGTACTGGGTCACACTTGAAGCCAGCATGGCCCTGGGTCTTAACCAAGGCCCACAGCAAGTACTACCTGGTTGGCACTGATAATTCATCACCCAAAGGCTCTTTAGTCAGTAGGTGATGAATCCCATCAGGCTGAGCCCTTCCCTTCAAGACAGCAGGTTCCCTTCTGGCCCAGAGTGTGTCTAAAAATGTCGTATGGGACTCAGGATTCTCGCTGGTGCCCTGTTCTACTGTGGCTGAGCTGGTATCCCAGTTGCAAGACAAAGTCCTCTTTACTCTCCCCCTCCTCCTCAAGCAGAAGAAAGGAGTCACTTTTATTACTGCAAGCTGTACTACCTGGGGTTGGGGTAGGCATGGCCAAGCACTCCCATGGTGGCCACAGCTGGTATCTCAGGTCATGTGCCCCCCCAAGTCCACTTGTTCTGAGCCCAGCCCAGCACCAGGACTTGCCCAGGAATTGCAGTTGTTGTCATCTTAGTTGCCTTTCAAGTTTTATTTGGGACCCCAAGGCACTTTAGCCCATGGTGGCAGGGCTTGCCAGAATGTAGTTTCTGACCACTGGGATCGATAGTTTGCCTCTGATTAGGGCTGGTCTAAATGTTCTCTCAGTGAGTGCTGGCTAAATTCTGCCCTGGATTGGTTTCTGCTGTGACAGGACAGCACTGAGTTCCAATGCAAAGTGCTTTTCCTCCCCCAAGTGCACAGCTTCTGTGTCCTGCGTGTGACTGCTGCTGGGGGATGGGGAAGGAGTGGTATAGTTGATTGAAGACTATCTTTCTTAGTTTCTTCAATGCCTCTTTACTTAATACGAAGTTAAAACCAGGTACTATGATCACTCACCTGATTTTTGGTTCTTACGAAGGTGCTTTTTTGTACAGATAATTGTTCATTTTGGCATTCTGCAGGGGAGACAATCACTAGAGGCTTCTATTTAGCTTTCTTGGTCCATTCCTTCCATTGAATTTTATCATTCATTCATTTATTTTTGAGATAGGGTCTTGTTCTATTGCCCTATTGGAGTGCAGTGGCATGATCATGGCTCACTGCAGCCTTGACTTCTGGGCTCATGTAGTCTTCCTTCAGCCTGCCTAGTAGCTGGAACTACAGGCGTGCTATCAAGCCCAGCCTTTTTTTTTAATGTAGAGAGGTTCTTCCTAAATTGCCTGGGCTGGTCTTGAACTCGTGGGCTTCTTCCTCAGCCTCCGGAGTGCTGGGATTACAAGTGTGAGCCACTGTGCCTGGAATTAAAATATTTAAAAAGAAATTATACCAGTAGTTCATAAACCCTTCAGGATATAGAGGAGGAAGGAACACTTCCCAACTCCTTTTGTGAGGCAAGTAGCAAGACCAACATAAGAGAAAGACAGCACAAGAAAACTATAGACCAGTATCCTTCTTGAGTATAAACACAAAAATATTTAAAGATACATTAACCTATTCAGCAACACCCACAAAACATTATACACCATAACCTATTGGTGTTTATTGTAAGAATACAAGGTTGCTTTTCTTTCTGGGAATCAGTTAGTCTTAGATACTGTATTAACAGAATAAAGGACAAAAACTCATTATAATTTCAGTAGATGCAGGAAAACTTTTAAAAACTACAACATTCATTTGTGATAAAACTGACAAAGGCTGTCTATGAAAAACCAATAGCCAACAAAATATGTAATAGTGAAGGACTGCATGCTTCCTGAGATTGGGAATAAGGCCAGAGAGCCTGAAAAAATAAACAAAAATAAATAAAAGACAACCAAATTTTTTACTATTAAAATTTTTTTATTCTTTTTTCTGTTTTATAGGATTTTAATGTAACTTTTTTTCTTATTCCTTTACACTGTGCATCTTGTTCTCTTTTCCTTTCTAATGTTGTTTCCAGTGATAGTCTATAATTACTCAATGGCTTTACAATATACACAAAATACTTTCAAAAATAACAATACCAGTATTATTACATAGAATAATGACAGCTAGATGAAGTTTAAATTTTTCATTTTAGTTATAATTTTCTTAGTACATGCCATCTAAGGATATACAGTCAAATTTTGTGTTCCAAAATCATTTGATGTAGTTTTTTTCTTGATGTGTGGTTATTACACCAATTAGTAGTGCTTATTTAATTAATTTTCAAATTTTAGAAATTTTGTTTTTTCTTTTGACTCAATTTTCATTTTGAACGTGTACGAAATTTACATGACTAAAATCAAAGCTATATAATGAGCTACAATTCAGAGGATCTTCCTTCCGTCTCTGGCCCTCTCTTGTTCCTCTTTTGCCCTATCACCTTCCTATCTCTTCCACTTGTGTCTTGTACAGATCTTGTCCTATCAGCATATAGAGATCTTCCTCATTTTTTTCCTTAAAAAATTGGTGTTTAATTCTTCATTGCAAAGAAGTATCATAGTATTTTAAAGCAGCCCCTTGCCAATGAACTTCTGGGTTCAATCTTTTGCTGTTAAACTTAATGCCACGGGGAAGCCAGATGTGGTGGCTTACACCTATAATCCCAGTGCTTTGGGAGGCTGAGGCAGGAGGATCACTTGAGCCCAGGAGTTTGAGACCCGCCTGAGCAACATAGCAGAACCCCATCATTACAAAAATATTTTAAAAAAAAAATAATAATGCCGTTGTGAATAACCTTGTGTTTATATCATCTTGTATTTGCCCATGTATCTTTGGGGTAGATTCCTAAATGCAGATTCCTAAATGCATTTGTATTTTTTGCCAGGTATCTCTGTATTGCTTCTTTTGGGGCTGTATTATTTGCATTCCTTCCTTATTTGTAATGTACTAGAGTACCAGTTTCACCACTGTCTTGCCAACATTCTGAAACATTTGGATTTTTTCCAATTTATAGGTGAGGAAGGGTTTCCCTTTGTTACTTTAATTTTTCTTTTATTATGAGTGAAGTTGGACATATTTTTATATATTTAATTTGCATTTATTTTTCAGTAAATCATCTGTGGGCCCATTTTTAACATTAGGTCTTTGCTATTTTTATTTTGCTTCTCCTTACCATCTTAGCTTTTTATGTAAGAGTCGGATGTTTTATGTGCATCTCTACTGTGCTTGCTAGTAGAAAGCTCCTCAAGAGAAAGTGAACCTAGGATGGTGCCTATGTTATTCCTTTCAGGCTGCTATAGCAAAATAGCACAGAGTGGGTGGCCTATAAAACAACAGAAATACATTTCTAATGGTTCTGGAGGCTGGGAAGTCCAAGAACGTGCTGCCAGTTGACGGAGTGTCTAATGACAGCCTGCTTGCCTGCTTTATAGGCAGCACCTTCTCTCTGAGTCATCTGCGGTAGAAGGGGCAAGGAACTCTCTGGGACTTTTTTTTTTTGAGACAGAGTTTCTCTTTTGTTGCCCAGGCGGGAGTACAAAGGTGTGATCTCAGCTCACTGCAACCTCCGCCTCCCAGGTTCAAGCAATTCTCCTGCCTCAGCCTCCTGAGTAGCTGGGATTACAGACATTTGCCACCATGCCAGGCTAATTTTCGTATTTTTAGTAGAGACGGGGTTTCACCATGTTGGCCAGGCTGGTCTTGAACTCCTGACCTCAGGTGATCCATGCGCTCCAACTCCTGAACTCAGGTGATCCACCCACCTCGGCCTCCCAGAGTGCTGGGATTACAGGCATGAGCCACCACGCCTGGCCTCTGGGACCTCTTATATAAGGGCACTGATACCTCCCAGCAGCCTTACCTCCTAATACAATCACATTGGGGGTCAGGATTTCAACATAGAAATTTGGGGAGTCTTAAACATTCAGTCCATTGTAGTACCCAAACGAACTTTGCAAAGCCTGTATGGCATCTAGTAGTGTCCTATAGTCTTTATGACTGAGTTACCTTCTGAATCTAATATTTTTGCACGGGTTATCTAACTTCATGACATCAGAATTTTAATGGTCGTTTAGTCTTAACCCTCTTATTTTTATAGATGAGATACTAATTCTGCATTCTTAATTTATAGATTTATAGACAGAACTTTATAGATGATTATTCAAATATATTATTTTCAGGTGAGAAAGGACCAGATAGGTATATTTCTGTTTGGAAAATAGCAACGATGGTTCATTGGTAGGGAGAAACTAGAACTTTAAAATCATAACCTCTGAATTTTTTTTTTTTGAGACAGACTCTCTGTTGCCAGGTAGGAGTGCAGTGGTGCGATCTTGGCTCACTGCACCCACTGCCTCCCGTGTTCAAGCGATTCTCCTGCCTCAGCCTCCAGAGTAGCTGGGACTACAGTCGCACACCACCATGTCCAGCTAATTTTTGTATTTTTAGTAGAGATAGGTTTTCACTGTGTTGGCCAGGGTGGTCTCAATCTCCTGATCTCAAGATCTGCTAGGCTCAGCCTCCCAAAGTGCTGGGATTACAGGCGTGAGCCCCCATGTCCGGCCAACTTCTAAGTTTTATATCCTGGAAATGTGTCTGTTTTAAGCTTGAGACTCTTCCAGAGCCTTTCAGATGTTCTTGAAGCAAGACCAGATTTGAAAGTAAATGAAACATTCCTCTTTTTAATGCCCACGTTTGATTTGAAGATTTTGGGGAGTGAATAAAAGTAGTATGGTTCATGTGCAAATGCTTTTTGTGTTTTGTGGGTTTTGCATATATATAGTCCTTAAAGTTATTTTTGTGATTTGTAATCATTGGTGTTTACTTTGCCTGTTATGTAGTAGGCACTCATAAAGTTCCTCTTCAAAGCAGGGATGCTCATATAATTTTATCTTGTTTTCTTAGGGGTTCATGCGTCACACAAGTAGGCCTTCTGGAAAGTGTGTATGAAATGTTCAGGAAGGATGACCCCCGCCTAAGTTTCACACGCCAATCCTTTGTGGACCGCTCTCTCCTTACTCTGCTGTGGCACTGTAGCCTGGATGCTTTGAGAGAATTCTTTAGCACAATTGTGGTGGATGCCATTGATGTGTTGAAGTCCAGGTTTACAAAGGTATCATACACCTTAAATCAGTTAAATAGTAATAAGAAGTGAGCAGCCTATTTGACTGGTGTGCTTAGATACTGCTGTGTGCTCAGTCACATGGCCTCTGCTGTTCGAGGAGTGTGCCACATAGCCTGTGGCTAAACGGGATCTACCTTTATTTCCTGTGGCTTCTGTAACAGCTTATGCAAATTTGGATAGTCTCTTATACTTCTGGAGGCCAGAAGTCCAGAATCAGTTTCACTGGGCTGACATCACAGTGTTGTCAGGGCCACGCTCGCTCTGGGAACTCAGGGAAGAGTTGTTCCCAGACTCTTCCAAGTTCTGGGGGCTGCCAGCATTGCTTGGCTTGCGCTGGTATCACCCTGGTCTCTTCCTCCTTGGTCACATTTCCATTTCCTGTCTATCTAATCTCCCTACACATACTTCTTACAAGGTTGCCTGTGATTTCATTTATGGCCTACCCACCTGGACAATCCAAAATAATCTCCTCATCACAACGCCCTTGACTAAATTTTGTCTACAAAGTCCTTTTTTGCCACATGAGGAGGTAGGATTCAGGAATGAGGGCATCTTTTGGATACTTTTTGTGGGGCAAGGGCGGGATGTATCACTCAGCCTCCCTTGGAATCGTGTTGGGAAATACTATGAATACCCAGATGCCGCATTGTTAATGCAAACTTCAAAATAGCTGAGAATTTTGGATTTTCACCTGTTGCTCCCTTGTCTTCAGTAAGATTTTGTGCAAACATTTTCTACCCTTGGCTCACTATTTGGATGTCATGCATTATTTCCTGCTTCACCCAGTGTAACATATCAAATGCTTGTATTCATGTTCTAGACCTGGACAATTGCATGCTTTCTTATTGAAGTGATTTAGCGTTTTTGACTGTTAAAATTCTGTCTGTCTAAAGGATATTAAGTATTAAATTTGGTATATTCAATAAGGTTTATTTCATGTTTAATAAGACCAAAGATAATTATATGTTACTTTTTTGAAGCTAAATGAATCTACCTTTGATACTCAAATCACGAAGAAGATGGGCTACTATAAGATTCTAGATGTGATGTATTCTCGTCTTCCCAAAGATGATGTTCACGCTAAGGAATCTAAAATTAATCAAGTTTTCCATGGCTCGCGTATTACAGAAGGAAATGAACTTACAAAGACACTGATTAAGTAAGATTTTACTTAATTTTGGATTTTATTGTATTTATCAATGCTCTGGGTACATATATTTTTATTTGTGTATATAATGTGAATAAATATTTTATTTAGATACTGAGCTTTTATAGTTTTCTTCTTATAAACCACTTAGGTGAACTTTAATTAGGGTGTTAATTTAGGGTGTATTGGATAACAGTTGTTTTATCTTGTACTAATATTTTACAAATAATAAAACTTTTTCCTTTTACTGTTCTTTTCCTGCTGTTTTTCCCCTTGAATAGCTTGATATATTTTTAGTACTGTGATTTTCAGTAACAAAAGATTTAGAGTATTGTATTTTTTCTGAGATTTGAAATTAAAGGAATAGTAAATATTTTTTAACAGGCATTCTAAACACAAAAGTAGTCAAATGTATTTTCTCTAAAACTTGTCTTTTAATGGAATTCTCCTCCTAGTAAATATTGAACACAGACTTTGCCGTGTCTCATTTTGCATCTCCAAACAAAATCATTATTAGCCTCCTCTTAGTGCTATCTTATCTCATCAGTGAATGATGTCACTGTTCAGTCATGACTGGGCTTTTGTCTGTCCTCCTTGCTTTCCTCTGTTTACTTACTGCACTTGATGCCGTTGCATCACTGACCACTGTGTTGCGAGATCCATGTATGTATGCTGCCCTTGCTGTGAGATGGGTGACATGCTCCTTTTCATATTCCCAGTGCCCAATACTCTGCCTGGCACAAGCCTGACACTCGAGAAAGGCTGAATGGGAATGGCATTAGGGCTTGAGCAGTGATTGCCATGTTGTGTGAATTGATTTGTCATGTGTATCTCTCTGCAGATTGTGCTACGATGCATTTACAGAGAACATGGCAGGAGAGAATCAGCTGCTGGAGAGGAGAAGACTTTACCATTGTGCAGCATACAACTGCGCCATATCTGTCATCTGCTGTGTCTTCAATGAGTTAAAATTTTACCAAGGTTTTCTGTTTAGTGAAAAACCAGAAAAGGTAGGCCTCTCCTAAGGTGTGCACTATTGTTGTCATTGTAGGAGTTCAAAAGTTAGATTATATTAAACTTATAATTTGCACCATCTTATATTAAAGATGTGGTTCTTTTAATTCTGCATAGGTATATTTAAAGCTGGAGTGCTTTTCCATGAGTTACTACATAGCATTAATTCTAAAGTAACATCAGTTATGAGGATTTTCACCATTCAGCTATTTTTACATGATTCTTTGTATTCACAGAACTTGCTTATTTTTGAAAATCTGATCGACCTGAAGCGCCGCTATAATTTTCCTGTAGAAGTTGAGGTGAGTGAAATTGTCAGTGTTCTAAGTTAAAAAAGACTTACCAAGTGCTCACAAAGAAAACCATATTATGTCGAACACGTTAAGTTGCCAGTATTCAAGTCAGCTTTCAACAAAAACTGGTAGTTTCATGTAGTTTATACAAAAACTGGCAATTTTAGCTTCAGATACAATCTCAGGCAACTACAAAATTTGTCAGAACTTGATTTCATCTCTTGACATGTGAAGGAAAGACAGTGCCAGTAAAAGCAAGTGTTAGGACATATCCCAGAAGTTGTTTTCTGAGTGAATTGCTCCAGTCAAAGAAATTGAGATCCTTACTGTGGACTTGCTTGGGCAACGTGCCAGGATCATGGAGGAGTCATGGGTTAACTGGAAGACTTGCTCTGGCAGATGGGACAAGGTTTGTTTTAGCCAAACTCAGATTGACGTGCCAGCCTCAGCAATTGGACAGTTGGTGAGAATGTGTTGGTTGCTGCCTTCACCACCCATTGGAAATGGGAAGATGGGCAGAGAGCTTAGCTCATCCCCCATGGCGTGCACTTTCGCCGCACAGCTGCTGACCTCCACCACGTCTTAGTGCTTCACCACTATATGTGAATGGTGATCCTGCCTTGAACAAGACTAGGATTGTTTTCTAGGCATATGTTCAAAGAACTAAAAAACAACAAAATTAGCACCTTAAGCATGTAGACACATGCTGTATGTTACTTCTATACAACAGTGTAAGGCACCATGATATCATAACTAGATTTGAAGAAATTGAGGCTCAGAGATAATAAAATTTATCAGCAATCCAGGCATAAGAGCTTAGTACACACTGTATGCAGTGAGCTATACCAGAGCTGAGATGGAGGTTAAGTGCCTGGGCCAAGTTCTGTGGGAATCTGCAGGAAGGGCTTTCCTTAAGGGACACTCACTAGTCTCTTGTTGAGGTTATGTTTTGAGTGCTTTCAAATTTGTTTTGTTTTAAAATTTTTTGATTTGTTTAAAAATTTATAATTTTTTTTTTTTTTTTACCAGATTGCTACTAAAACAGAAAAAGCATGACTGTTATTATAAAATGTTTTACATTTTTGTTCTGCCCAATAGGTTCCTATGGAAAGAAAGAAAAAGTACATTGAAATTAGGAAGGAAGCCAGAGAAGCAGCAAATGGGGACTCAGGTAGGATGTTTTCAAAATCATGAGAAAGGATTCAAATCGGTGGGTTATTTTGTTTTGTTTCGTTCTAAGACAAGTAGAGGAGTAAGATTTTTTTTATGTAAATAGAAAATGCTTTAAGTGCCCTAAAACATTGAAATTGAGTTTGAAAAAGTATTTTAAGTGGCAAATGGAATTATATTTTGAAAGAAATGTACTTAGCTAAACTGAGCTGCATGAAAAGGTCTCAGAGCAGCCAGATGGGGCTCAGATATGTTACACTTTTTTAAAAGTACAGAATTAGCTTGGTGTTTTATTGTTTGCATATGGATTGTATTTGTATGTTTGTTTTTTTTTTTTTTTTTTTTGAGACGGAGTCTTGCTCTGTCACCCAGGCTGGAGTGCGGTGGCCAGATCTCTGCTCACTGCAAGCTCCGCCTCCCGGGTTTACGCCATTCTCCTGGCTCAGCCTCCCGAGTAGCTGGGACTACAGGCGCTCGCCACCTCGCCCGGCTAGTTTTTTGTACTTTTTTTTTTAGTAGAGACGGGGTTTCACCGTGTTAGCCAGGATGGTCTCGATCTCCTGACCTCGTGATCCGCCCGTCTTGGCCTCCCAAAGTGCTGGGATTACAGGCTTGAGCCACCGCGCCCGGCTGTATTTGTATGTTATTTAGATACATTCAGAAGTCTACAGTAGAATACAAGTCCTTCCAGCCACTCTTCTGTGCCCAACCTCACTGTGGGTTCCCATCTCCTTCAGGACAGAGCTGCTCAAAGACCCTGATCTGCTGACCCCCTCCCCTGCAGCCCTTCTTCCTGCTCACTCCAGCATAAGGGTCCTCCCTGTGCCTTGTAGGCACCAGGCTTGCTTTTGCCCCAGGTTGTTTCCACTAATACCCTCAACCCCAGGTGTCAGCATACCTCATGACATTTTGTTTAATGTCAACCCCTGAAATAGACTCTTCTATTTAAAATTAGTCCTCTATCCCTCTATATGCTCCTTGTTTTTGTTTTTTGCTTAATTTTTCTTTATAGCTGTATCATCATTTCTTGATATGAGAATAAAATTTGGACCAATTTTCTAAATCCCTTAAATGTTTTGGATTAGCTACTTTTCAGTAGTATTTCTTCCCACATTTATGTTAGACTTAATGGGCAAAATGTACATTATCAAAATTTTAAATGCAAAGAAAATTTGTTAATCATATGCAAAATTGGCCCAGTATAACAATTTCCTTGTCTATGACAGAATAACTGCTTGATAACAACAAAAAGAAATTGAGGTCTCTTCCCCATTTCCTTTTTGCTTTCTTAATCTGGATAATGGGTTAATAATCACCGGGTTGATGAAAACCTTAGATTAAAATACCCTTTCATTTTCATATCATTTGAATTTAGAGAAGTACATTTCTTACTGATTGTGTTTGAATACATGTAATTTTCTCCTTTTTTATATTTCAGATGGTCCTTCCTATATGTCTTCCCTGTCATATTTGGCAGACAGTACCCTGAGTGAAGAAATGAGTCAATTTGATTTCTCAACCGGAGTTCAGAGCTATTCATACAGCTCCCAAGACCCTAGACCTACCACTGGTCGTTTTCGGAGACGGGTGATCACATTTCACATACTAAAAGAATATTGTCGATGTTTGTGAAGAAAGGGGGTCACAGCTATGCCTTGCTGTTACTACAGGAAGCCAGTTCCCTGTCCATTGACAGCCCTCAGAGTATAGAGTTAATTTGGAGAATTTTCAAAGATCTAATTCCTAGCCTTTTATTCTGTTGACTCAGCAGTCAGATATCATCAGCACAGTAGGAGGTCAGGGGTCAACATAGCAAAGATGATATGACCTGAGGTGCACTCCTGGGGAGTCACCATACAGACGGGTCAGGGGGTCAACATAGCAGAGACATCTGACCTCAGGAGCCACCCTGGGGAGTGACCATAGATGGGGGTCAGGGGTCAGTGTAGCAGAGACATCTGACCTCAGGAGCCACCCTGGGGAGTGACCATAGATGGGGGTCAGGGGTCAGTGTAGCAGAGACATCTGACCTCAGGAGCCACCCTGGGGAGTGACCATAGATGAGGGTCAGGGGTCAGTGTAGCAGAGACATCTGACCTCAGGAGCCACCCTGTGGAGTGACTGGGCAGACAGGGCAGGGGGAATATGTACTTGGGATACAAGGAGGACATGAAATTCTTCTTATGTGTTAATTGTACAGTGAGTGTATTTGATATTACCAAATCATCGTTATTACCGAAGTGTTTGTTATATGCTGTTGCCCCAGAAAGAACCTCCCACATCCACTGCCGTGTCCACTGAATGTTAACTGTACCCTCTGCTCTCCTGGGCCCTCCCTTTCGCAGGAGCAGCGGGACCCCACGGTGCATGATGATGTGCTGGAGCTGGAGATGGATGAGCTCAATCGGCACGAGTGTATGGCGCCCCTGACGGCCCTGGTGAAGCATATGCACAGAAGTCTGGGCCCGCCTCAAGGAGAAGAGGTGCTTTTCCCACTCATCTTATCTGTTAATACTGTATTTATTGGTGTCATATTAACATTTAATATTGAAGACAAAACCAAACTGCTTATCAAATAAATGTGATTTTTTTGTTGTTCATGTCTTACTTTGTCATTGTTTTCCCATATCAAAGACGTAACATTATTTTATTCCACTTTTTAAGGTAATTTTGAATGTTTTATTTTAGGATTCAGTGCCAAGAGATCTTCCTCCTTGGATGAAATTCCTCCATGGCAAACTGGGAAATCCAATAGTATCATTAAATATCCGTCTCTTCTTAGCCAAGCTTATTATTAATACAGAAGAGGTAAGTAATTGATTATTTCTTTATTCTTTGAATAGATTCTATAAGTCTGTTTATTCAATTCTATGAATGAATCAATTGCAATTCTGTGAATCTACTTAAAAACACTCACAAAAAAGGAAAATACAAAGGTACAGAGCATGACATTTTTGTTCTCTGATTAGCCGTCCAATATTTATCTACTTGTTCGTCACCATTCTTTTATCGTTCTTAACAAATGTAAATTCACCTCTGTGAGTTAGAAGTGGTCTTTGTATAAAGTACATGTAGCCGCTTTCTTACAGCTGCCAACGTATAGTAGCAAAAAAAAAAAAAAAAAAAAAGGCGGAGCGGGGGGAAGAAAATATTCCTGTTACCTCTATATGAAAAACAGCTGACTCTTACTTAGGCAGTAGCTGAGTTTGTCAGGTAGGAGCATCTTGGAGTCGATTTTGGAAAGTCCTTTGAGCTAGCAGTGGGAGTTTGCACTCGGCAGGGAAGGAGCAGCATAGCACGGGTGGTCTCTGGGTGAACTGAGCAAGTCTGCACTGACTGCCTGGGCTGTGGGAGTGTGGTCTGGACCACAGCCAGGCCAGGCCATCCAGAGCTATGCAGAGGGTTGAGCTCATTCATTGAGCACCAGGGAACCACTGAAGGGCACTAAGTGGTGGGGTAACACCATCCACTTGGCTCCGTAGAAGGTCATTCTGGGCAGCTCTGCAGATGTGGTGAGTCTGTCAGGAGGTCCCTGACAGGCTGCTCTAGGGCTGCAATAGGACCTGCTTTCCTCAAGGCTCACTTGATTCTTCACACCCTGGGCCTATGGTCTCAGGGTGCCACACTGGGGGAACTCAGACAGCCATGGCCTGAGATCAAGCTGCCGGCAGGGTTGGTTCCTTCGAGAGCTATGAGAGAGCCTAGTCCAGGCTGGTCCCAGCATCTGGCAGCCTCGAGCACTGTGTGGTGTGTCAGAGACATTCTCCCTATGTCTTCACCTCATTTCCCCCCTTGTATCTGTCTGTGTGTCCTGATTTCCTCTTTTAATAAGGACACCAGTCATATTGGATTAGGGCCCACACTAATGACTTCACTTTAACGTGCTTACCTCCCTTTTGGCTTTAGGTCCAGTCATAGAATGAAATTTTAGCTGATGGAAGATACAGTCTTGTATTAATATTTTGGCAATTCAAGACCATTCTTTGATGTTTGACTTTTACATCCTCTTGTAGGTCTTTCGCCCTTACGCGAAGCACTGGCTTAGCCCCTTGTTGCAGCTGGCTGCTTCTGAAAACAATGGAGGAGAAGGAATTCACTACATGGTGGTTGAGATAGTGGCCACTATTCTTTCATGGACAGGCTTGGCCACTCCGACAGTAAGGATTGATGCATCTTTTATGTTAATATATTATCCTTTGCCAATAGCCTATAGAGCCTATGACACATAATTCAGGTCCCTCTCACTGACTGTGCTATGGTTTTCAGCATTTGTTGCTACATTGCTGGTGTGCTTCTAAACCAAATGGCCTCAGCCTGCTCTAGTTTTATTCGTCTGACATTGCTTTTATTATGAAGCTGTCAGGTGTTTGTTTTGTTTTGTTTGCTGCCTTTACTTGCCTTAGAAATGAGATTGCAAATTTATTAACACTATGTTTAAACTGAATGTCAGCCAACCCTGAATGGGAGGCTCTGAGAACTTCTGCCCTGAAGTCCCTAGATTTTGGCGTTCGTGCCAGCTTCTCTACTCCCAGAGTATTGACTGATACCAGTAATGGCAAGATTAGGGCTACAGCAGTAGCTGCCAGATGGTAACACCATGTTATGTTGAGGCAGATGCGGTACCCAGCAGTGTAGATGTGTGTGTTTGTTCGAGCTTTGCCTACTCATGTAACTGTGGACACTGACAGCATATAAACATTTTCGTGTGAGGAGATGGTAGGAACAGTCTCTATTAAATATAATATACACATGCGGGGCCAGGCGTGGTGGCTCACACCTATAATCCCAGCACTTTGGGAGGCCGAGGCGGGCAGATCACTTGAGGTCAGGAGTTTGAGACCAGCCTGGCCAACATGGTGAAACCTTATCTCTTCTAAAAAAATTAACTGGGCGTGGTGCTGCATGCCTATAATCCCAGCTATTCAGGAGGCTGAGGCCGGAGAATTGGCTTAAACCGGGGAGGTGGAGGTTGCGGTGAGCTGAAATTGCACTATTACGCTCCAGCCTGGGCAGCAGAGTGAGACTGCGTTCTCCCTGCTCCACCACCACCTCCCCACAAAAAAATACACGGAGCTTTCTCATACGCTTGCCTCTGGATGTGCCCATCTCATTTGTTTCATAGTTAACCAAATTTAGATTTCTTTGTCTTAGTGTAATGAAATACTTTGTATTCTGCTTAATAAAATGAAAAAATTAAGAGGGGTTTAGTTTAACTTAGAATCCGTTGGAAGAGATTGATGTAGCTGATAATATTGAGTCAGCGGCTCAGCTGAACTCAAGAGAGTGGAACTGCCAGGCTCAGGGTAGCTGAATAAAGTAACAGCAAGCCAGAAAGAGGGTTGCAGTGAAGGGTTTACTCACTCTGGAGTTATGGAAGTGAGAGGCTAACACTGGAGGGAGACTCCCCCTGTTCTGTTTGCCCCTGGAATGGTGCACTGCTCAGCAGCCAGGCGGATTAGCACAGACATGGGCTGTCTCCCTGTTGAGAGGCCCCGAACAAGAGGCCGTGCAGTTTTATGGGGGAAGAGCTGAGTCAGAAAGCACTGGATACTGAGTCAGAGTGCGGAAAGTGCCTTCATGCCGCCCCCCTGCCCTGCAGGTGACCCCTGTCCAGGGCCTCAGATAAAGGGTCCTAGGCCTGGAGGCTCCAGGGAGGAATGCAGAGGTGCTTGCATGGGGCATGGCGGCTGACAGCCTGCACCCTGGACGGCAGCTCCGAGACTGCAGCACCAGCGGTGCCTGGTCCTCTTGCCAGGGACAGCCTTTGTTGTTGCCTGTTTCTGAAAAATCACAGGGCTTTGAACTGGAGCCGGACTCCTGTAAAATGCCAGATTTCTTTTTTAAATGAACTTGAGTTAAAAAATGCTTTTCCAGAATGGAGTGCCGCATATTAATACAGAATTTCTGTATCTTTTCAGGGGGTTCCTAAGGATGAAGTGTTAGCAAATCGATTGCTTAATTTCCTAATGAAACATGTCTTTCATCCAAAAAGAGCTGTGTTTAGACACAACCTTGAAATTATAAAGACCCTTGTCGAGTGCTGGAAGGATTGTTTATCCATCCCTTATAGGTATGTTTACTGGCTTTTGCAGTATTGTTTAGAAATTTAGGTTAAAATGTAGTGTGTAGTAAATGATGATTACAGTGAAATTTAATTACATGAAATGATAGGAGGAAGGAAATAATTTGTTGTTACTAATTAAACCACAGCCTCCAGAGTGTGTGTCCAGATGCGCCCTCCGGTGGCCCTGCCCTCCCCCTCAGCTTGCCTGTGATGTCTCCATGCTGGGGAGGGGCACCACCCTCCATTGGCCCATGGGGTAAAGGGTGGTGGGAGGTGGGTAGGACTTGTGTGTAATTTCTTTTTTTGTAGCCTTAGGCAAGCTAAAACTTTCAAAAAGTTTTGCTATCAACTAAGGGAGAATTTAGGCAAATAATTAAAATATGAGGGTGATAAAATTGCCAGTGTTACAAAGCTGAAGTGACCTGGATGTGAACAGGAGGTGTTAGCAAGCAGGGGTATTGGATATGGGAAAAGAAAAAGAAAGCTTTTCTATAAAGTCAAAGCTAGACCTGGGGAAGAAACAGAAATAAAGAAAAAGCATTTCTTACCCTGAAGAGTAGCTTTAGAAAATTCTGTATTTGGCTGGGCATGGTGGCTCACGCCTATAATCCCAGCTCTTTGGGAGGCCGAGGCTGACGGATTACGAAGTCAGGAGATCGAGATCATCCTGGCTAACATGGTGAAACCCCGTCTCTACTAAAAAAAAAAATACAAAAATTAGTCGGGTGTGGTGGCGGGCTCCTGTAGTCCCAGCTACTTGGGAGGCTGAGGCGGGAGAATGGCGTGAACCCAGGAGGCAGAGCTTGCAGTGAGCCGAGACCACGCCAACTGCACTCCAGCCTGGGCGACAAAGCGAGACTCCAAGCCTCCGTCTCGGTCGCACCAGTGCACCCCAGCCTGGGCGAGAGTGAGACTCCGTCTCAAAAAAGTAAAATTCTGTATTTGTCTTTCTGCTTCTTATTTGATTATGTGACAGTCTCAATTTTCTCCTTTGTGCTTATGTTTCAGGTTAATATTTGAAAAGTTTTCCGGTAAAGATCCTAATTCTAAAGACAACTCAGTAGGGATTCAATTGCTAGGCATCGTGATGGCCAATGACCTGCCTCCCTATGACCCGCAGTGTGGCATTCAGAGTAGCGAGTACGTGTTTGCTTGATTATTTTTTAGGTCACGTCTACCCAAACTGGATTGACAGACTTCGGTATGGTGCAGTTTTGATAAATTTAAGGACCAGACCCATGTTACGAATGTTTCTTGGCCAGGCATGTTGGCTCATGCCTGTAATTCTAACACATTTGAGAGGCCAAGGCAGGAGGATTGCTTGAGTCTAGAAGTTCGAGACTAGCCTGGACAGCATAGCAAGATCCCATCTGTACCAAAAAATTTTTTTTCTTCCTAAATGTAGGAAGTTGGATTTAGATTTTTCTGGAAGAAAAAATATGTTTGGGGCAAATAAGAAATGTAGGTGTTTAAAACAGTAATTTTTTTCATGTACATGCTGACAGATGAGAGGTGGTATTTCTTATTTTCTAAACTGATACTCTGAACATTTACCTCCAAAAGTAACGCAGTCCCCTCAGGAGGCTTTGTTCTGGGCTCTCTGACCTTGAAGGCTGGTAGACGCTGGGCTGCAGTGTCTGCCTGGGAGCTAGGGCAGCTGGGTGTGACATGCCAAGACAAGAGGCCTCAGAAAGATGGTTACGGGACATCACAAAAGGGTGTTTCTTTGTCCTGCTCCTGAGGGTTGTGAAGTCAGTGTTGACTCCTGGCCACTCCCTGGGTTTCCGCCTGCCCTACCTGACTCTCCCATCCCTGTGAGTGTTTCACTCTCTCTGTTTGGTCCTCCGTGTTGGCCCCCCAGCACCGTTGGACCAGTTACTGGTGCCAGAGATGACACGTGACCTCAGGGCTGAGGCAGTCAGCCAGCTTCGCAGCAGCCTCAGTGGGAACTCGGCTCCTTTTAGACAGTCACTGGCTGGGCCTTTGGCTTCTATGCCAGAACAACCTTGCAGAGTCCCCTGAGTGCAGACAGTGGATGCGAGGCTCCCTGGGAAGCCTCCTCACACAGCATGGCATTGGGAGTATGCTGTTTTTCATTTTATTGTCCTTGTCCTGCTATAGTAGGTGGATTTTGAAAGGGAGTCAGTGCCCCGTGATCTTGGATAGTAGCTCTGTCTTTCACTGCAGCTTTCTGTTCAGCCTTATGGGATGGTCCAGCTGCAGCGGTTCTGCATGATGGGACAGCAGACTGCCCTACGATTTTCTGGTTATGACATCGGGCACCCTTAAATACATGCTGATGTGTGCATTTGTACATGGAATTTGCATCACGTTCTATATTTAGATTTCCTCAACTTAGGCTGTCAGTATGACATGAAAAGGAAAATTGTCATTTATATTTGTGGAACAACAGAATGCTTTATTTGATGCATATGTCTTTTCTGTGTTTATTGTAGATACTTTCAGGCTTTGGTGAATAATATGTCCTTTGTAAGATATAAAGAAGTGTATGCTGCTGCAGCAGAAGTTTTAGGACTTATACTTCGATATGTTATGGAGAGAAGAAACGTGAGTGTGCTATGCAATTTTCAATAAATACCTCTTACTCTATTTTGATATGTTATGACCCTTGATACTTACATGTTTATTTCCTGTATGGTATTAGAAACAAAATGGGCATCTGCATTTATTAATATTTTACTGTTCCTTACTATAATACAGCAAATACAACACTCAGTTTTTTAGACACCTTGGAAACTTGGTGAACGTGGAGAGGTCAGCAACCGTCTTGGTAATATAAAATCAAGATGAGAGTATTTAACCAGCTTTTATTACTGTGAATGTGGTCTCAGGATTTCCTTGTGGAGGAAATTGTCCTGGTAGATAGCTGCTGTGGTCTCCCAGTCCATTCCTCCCCTTGCAGTTTTTGGTGTAGCTATTGAACAGGGGAAGGGACTTCCCAGGCGACCCTCTCAGTACTGCTGCCTTGCCCACTGGACAGGACTGTAAGATGAGCCTAACTGAACTTTTAAGTGCAGTGCACTGTTCAGATAAGAGGACTGAATAAAGAAGTAACGTGTTCCTTAGTGTTTTAAAGTCTTTTTAGAGCTAGGGTCTTGCTCTGTCACCTGGGCTGGAGTGCAGTGATGTAATCATACCTCACTGCAGCCTTGCACTCCTGGGCTCAAGCCGTCCTCCCACCTTAGCCTCCTGGGTAGCTGGGACTACAGGCATATGCCACTATGCTTGGCTAATTTTTGTATTTGTTGTAGAAACAAGGTTTTGCCATGTTGCCCAAGCAGGGTTGTGGGTTTCAGGGTCATCACTGGGATTAGGTGCTCTGTGGGTCCCTCGGGATCTTGCTGCTGCAGAGCCTGTCCAGGGGTGGCCCAGCTGGTCACACCCTGAGGACACTCTTGGCTCCTGTCCTCCTCCTGTGGCGGCCCCTTCTCTCTTTCCTCAGCTGCGTTTCCCTGACCACCTCCACAGCTCTGCTGTGGCCTCACTCACTGCTCCCCTACCCACCTCATTCAGCCTCACGACTTGATATAGACTGCCTTTATGTTCATGATTCTCAAGTTTGCACCCCCAGCTCAGTTAACTCTCCTGAAAGAAAGGACAGAGTAGAGTCCAGGCCCAGTCACTGTGGGGCTGGATGAGGAGAGGCTCAGGAGAAGCCAGGTGGTCCTGAGCAGGCACCAGTGGGCCCGGTGCTGTGATTGGACCCTTGTCCATGTCACCAAATACGGATTTGTTTGGATTTAAAATAAAATTAAGATGACCCCTTTGGGAAGATCAAACATTACTTGTAATTTATTTTAGGGATTATCAGCTATTTTTGTAAATAAACAGATTTTTTAAATTCAGTAGAACTTTTTTACAAGATGATTCTAACATCCCTAAATATGAGGTTTGAATCTACATAATATGCTTCATTTCCACCATAAATGGAGCAAGTTACAGCAGATCCCCAGGTTTAATCTCATGGCTTAAATTTCAATTTAAGAATAAAAAACACTTCTGTTTTACATATTTTTTTCTGAATATAAAAGTGATACAGATTTATCGTAGAAATTTGGAAAGCAGAGTAAACATAAAGAAGTTGGTAAGAGGCCGGGTGCTGTGGCCCATGCCTGTAATCCCAGCACTTTGGGAGGTCAAGGCAGGTGGATCATTTGAAGTCAGGAGTTCAAGATCAGCCTGGCCAACATAGTGAAACCCTGTTTCCACAAAAAATAGAAAAATTAGCTGGGCGTGGTGGCACACTCCCATAATCCCATCTACTCAAGAGGCTGAGCTAGGAGAATCCCTTGAACCTGGGAGGCAGAGTTTGCAGTGAGCTGAGGTCACATCACTGCACTCCAGCCTGGGTGACAGAGCAAGACTCCGTCTCAAAAAAAATAAAAAGAAGTCAGTAAGAGAGGCTTGCGCTCTTCCCATGCAACATCCCTCAACACCTGTGGCACGCAGCTCAACTGTCCTTGGTCTCTCTTATTCATACTGTTTTATAACTTGCTTTCTTTACTTGCTAGATTGTGATCATTTCCTTGTGTTGTCGTATTAAATACTTTTAATAAAAAGACAGCTGATGAATCGGTAGTGTAATACTATATGTATTCTATATGGGGTTCAGGCCGTTGAAATTTGTGGTTTTGTGTTAAGGGTTTTTCTTAAGATAATTTAAAAATAGCCTCATACTACAGGTACAGTATCTCTATTCCAAAATGCTTGGGGCCAGGAGTGTTTTCAGTTTCTGGTTTTGCAATATTTTCATGATAGTTACTGTTTGAGCATCCCTAATTCAAAAATTCAAAATTCAAATGCTCCAGTGAACGTTTGGTTGAGCGTCATGCTGAGGCTCAAACAGTTTTGCATTTTGGAGGATTCTGGATTTTCAGATTTGAGGTGCTCAGTCTGTGTTGAGTTTGCATTGAAAAACTGTTCAGTCTTCATGCCTTTGAAAAGGTTGCCTACACCTCTTTCTGATGTTTGTGAGGAAGGAGGTGAGCCAGGAAGGACAGCAGTGTTTTCTGTTGCTTCCTTCCAGTGGACTCCACTGAGTGCTTGTCTGTGTGGAGGACATTTGAGGACTTTCTGGTTCTAGGTTCTAGGGATGCAGTAGGTAACAGGACAGGTCACGTCCCTGCCCTTGGGGAGCTGGCATTTAGGGAGGGGAGACAGATGATATACAGATGAATATGTAACAGTTAGCAGCACTTGGTGAAAAGAGGCAGGACGTGAGCAGACAGTGATGTGGACTGCTGTGTGAATAGAATTGTTTGAAAATTCTAGTCCATGTGAATATTTTTTATCAGAAATCTGAACATCATAAAATATGTCTCAAACAATATTTAGCCATTTAACTTAGCTTCTCAAAGGACTTACTGGTCCTACCAAGTGTTTTGGTGTCAGTAGGAAACGCTAATCTTCATTGATCTGACATCCACACGAACCAGACACCTGGGTGCTCAGCGCAGAGCACAGTGATGTGGACTGGCTCACTGAGGTGTAGGAACTCAAGGATCCAGAACCTAAGGGTGTGCGATGGTCAGTGCCGACCAGCAGACATCCCCAGCACCTACTGTCCTATCATCTGCCTTGTTGTAGGTGATAACATTGAACACCTTCTTTGGGCTCACTTAAATACTCGATAAACCTTACTTTCAGTGCTTAATCTACATTTCCACTTCTGTGTATTTGAAAATAAACTTAATTTTTCAGATGCTGGAGGAGTCTCTGTGTGAACTGGTTGCGAAACAATTGAAGCAACATCAAAATACCATGGAGGACAAGTTTATTGTGTGCTTAAACAAAGTGACCAAGAGCTTCCCTCCTCTTGCAGACAGGTATGGGCTGTCCAGGGAGCCTGTGTCCACGGAGCCTGTGGGGGCAGGAGGGTCCTTGGCCCTCCTCTCACCAGTCCTCTTGTCCCCCAGGTTCATGAATGCTGTGTTCTTTCTGCTGCCAAAATTTCATGGAGTGTTGAAAACACTCTGTCTGGAGGTGGTACTTTGTCGTGTGGAGGCAATGACAGAGCTGTACTTCCAGTTAAAGAGCAAGGACTTCGTTCAAGTCATGAGACATAGGTGAGTGAACACTAGCCCTGCTCTTGGGTCCCATTGGCTCATAAAGTGTCAATTTGTTCAGACATCTTCAACTCAAGAAGAACTTGTGTGTTTCGATGATATGCACGTTTGTGAAGTTGGAATCTCTGAAGAAAAGGTGAAGGCACCTTAAGAATAGGACATCTGCTGAGGTGGGCCTGCTCCCTGCGCCCTTGGCCTGGCATTTTGGGGAGCCACATCCTAGGGCGTGTTTCACCCATAAATGAAGGAGGTGGCCTGTGGGGTTACCTTGGCTCTCTTCAGATTTAAAATGTGTGCTTTTGAGTTCTGTACCTATTTTGCCAAGTGAGAAGCTTCTGTTAATGTGTTTAAATTGTTCATTTATTTTCAAAATTGCAATATAGCATGAAAGTATATATTAAAAGAGAAAGCTGCTGATCACTTACATTATATTATTTCCCTGTCCCCGTACTCTTTTCCAGTCTTAGTCTATGTACTTTTTTTTTCATTTTTTGAACTTTTATTTTTGAATCAGGAGGTACAAGTGCAGGTTTGTTACAAAGGTGTATTGCGTAATGCTGAGGTTTGGAGTACAGATGAATCTGTCACTCAGGTAGTGACCGTAGTACCTAGCAGGTAGTTTTTCAACTCTTGCCTCATATCCTGCCTTCCCCTTTGTTTGTTCCCCAGTGTCTGTTGTTCCTGACTTTATGTCTGTGTGTACTCAGTGTTTAGCCTCCCACATATGAGTAAGTACATGCAGTATTTGCTTTTCTGTTTCTGTACTAGTTTGCTTAGGACAATGGCCTCCAGCTGCATCCATGTTGCTGCAAGGACATTTCATTCTTTTTTATGGCTGCCTAATATTCCATGGTATATATGTGCCATTTTCTTTATCCAGTCCACCATTGATGGGCACCTGGGTTGATTCCATGTCTTTGCTGTTGTAAATGGTGCTATGGTGAACATATGGGTGCATGTGTCTTTTTGGTAGAATGATTTATTTTCCTTTGTGTATATACCCAGCAATGGGATTGCTGGGTCAAATGATAGTTCAACTCTCACTTCCTTGAGAAGTCTCCAAACTGCTTTCCACAGTGGCTGAACTAATTTACATTCCCACCAACAATGTATAAGCGTTCCTTTTTCTCTGCAGCCTTGCCAATATCTGCTATATTTTTAACTTTTTAAGAAAACTATTCTGACTGGTGTGAGATGGTATCTCATTTGCATTTCCCTGATGATTTGTGATGACCTTTATATATATATATATACACAGACACACATATATATGTATATATACAATTATATGCATATACGTATATACGTATATGTACAATTATATACATATACATATATACGTATATGTATATATTTGTTGGCCACTTTTATGTCTTTTGAGAAGTATCCATGTCTTTTGCTAATTTTTTTTAATGGGGTTGCTTCTTACTTGTTGAATAAGTTTTTTATGGATTCTGGATATTAGCCCTTCATTAGGTGCATAGTCTGTGAATATTTTGAATATTTTCTCCCATCTATAGGTTGTCTGTTTACCCGCTTGATAGTATATCTTGCTGCACAGAGTCTCTAATTTAACTAGGTCCTGCTGGTCAATTTTTGTTTTTGTTGCAGTTTCTTTTTAGAACTTAGTCTTAAATTCTTTGCTAAGGCTGATATCGAGAAGGGTATTTCCTAGATTTTCTTCTAGAATTTTTATAATTTGAAGTCTCACATTGAAGTCTGTAATCCATCTTAATTTTTTTATATGGTGATAGGCAGGGGTCTGGTTTCATTCTTTTGCATATGGTTAGCCAGTTAGCACCATTTATTGAATGAGGCATCTTTTCCCCACAGCTTATTTTTGTTGACTTTGTCGAAGATCAGATGGTTGTAGGTCTGTGGCTTTTTTCTGGGTTCTCCATTCTGTTCCATTGGTCTGTGTGTCTGTGGTTCTCCCCCACTCCCCCACCAGTACCATGCTGTTTTGGTTATTGTAGCCATGTAGTATAGTGAAGTTGGGTAATATGATGTTCTGGCTTTGTTCTTTCTGCTTAGAATTGTTTCGGTTATTCGGGCTCTTTTTTGGTTTCATATGAATTTTAGAATAGTTTCTTCCAATTCTGTGAAAAGTGACATAGGTAGTTTGAAAGGAATAGCATTGAATCTGTAGATTGCTTTGGACAGAATGGCTATTCTAACAGTATTTTTTCATTTATGTGTATCATACCCGATTTCTTTCAGCAGTGTTTTGTAGTCCTCCTTGTAGAGATCTTTCACCTCCTTGGTTAGCTGTATTCTTAGGTGTTTTATTCTTTTCTTTGCCTTTGTAAATAGGCTTACATTCTTGATTTGGCTCTCAGCTGTAATGTCATTGGTGTATAGGAATGTTACTGATTTTTGTACATTGATTTTGTGTCCTAAAACTTTACTCAAGTCATTTATCAGTTCTAGGAACCTTGTGGCAGAGTCTTTAGGGTTTTTTAGGTATAGAATCATACCATCAGAGAAGAGGAATAGTTTGATTTCTTCTTTTCCTATTTGAATACATTTTATTTCTCTCTCTTGCTTGATTGTTCTGTGTAGGACTTCGAGTACTATGTTGAATAGGAGTGATGAGAGTGGGCATCCTTGTCTTTTCCAGTTTTCAAGGGGAATGCTTCCAGTTTTTGCCATCATTCAGTATCATGTAGGCTGTGGGTTTGTCATAGATGATTCTTACTATTTTGAGGAATATTCATTTGACGCCTGGTTTGTTGAGGGTTTTTGTTTTTGTTTTTGTTTTTTGAGATGGAGTCTCGCTGTATCACGCAGGCTGGAGTGCAGCGGCGTGATCTCGGCTCACTGCAAGCTCTGCCTCCTGAGTTCACGCCGTTCTCCTGCCTCAGCCTCCCAAGTAGCTGGGACTACAGGTGCCCGCCACCACGCCCGGCTAATTTTTTTGTATTTTTTCTTTAGTAGAGACTGGGTTTCACCGTGTTAGGCAGGATGGTCTCGAACTACTGACCTTGTGATCCGCTTGCCTCAGCCTCCCAAAGTGCTGGGATTACAGGCATGAGCCACCACGCCCGGCCAGTTGAAGGTTTTTATCATGCAAGGATGTTGGATTTTCTCTCTCTCTCTCTCTCTCTCTCTCTCTCTCTCTCTCTCTCTCGGAGTCTCTCTCTGTTACCCAGGCTAGAGTGCAGTGGCGCGACCTGAGGTCACTGCAACCTATGCCTCCCAGGTTTAAGTGATTCTCCTGCCTTAGCCTCCTGAGTAAGGCACATGCCACCATGCCTGGCTAATTTTTATATTTTTAGTAGAGACAGGGTTTTATCGTGTTGACCAGGCTGGTCTTGAACTCCTGACCTCAAATGATCCATCCGCCTCGGCCTTCCAAAGTGCTAGGATTATAGGTGTGAGCCACTGTGCCTAGCCCAGAATGTTGGATTTTATTGAAAGCTTTTTCTCCATTTATTGAAATTATCATAAGGCTTTTGTTTTTAATTGTTTATGTGGTGAATCACATTGATATGTGTATGTTGAACCAACCTTGCATCCTAGGAATAAAGCATACTTGATTGTCATGCATTACCTTTAGTTGTGTTGTTGGATTCAATTTGCTAGTATTTCGTTGAGGATTTTTACATCTGTATTCATCAGGGATTTGGCCTGAAGTTTTCTTTTTTCATTGTGTCCTGTCAGATTTTGGTATCAGGATTTTGGCTTCATAGAATGAGTCAAGGAGGAATCCTTTCTCCTTGGTTTTGTGAAATAGTTTCAGTAGAATTTGTACCAGTTCCTTGTATATCTGCCAGAATTTAACTGTGAATCCATCTGCCCTGGGGGTTTTGTTTTCTTTTTTCTTTTTTTTCTGCTTGGTAAGTTTTTTTCATTATTGATTTAATTTAGGAGCTCCTCATTGGTCTGTTCAGGTGTTTTTGTTTGTTTGTTTTTTGTTTTTTTTTTAAATTTCTGGTTCAATCTTGGGAGCTTGTATGTTTCCAGAAATGTATCCATTTCCTCTAGATTTCCTAATTTCCTTATGTAGAGGTGTTCACGATAGTCTCTGAGGATCTTTTGTATTTCTGTGGGATCAGATATAATGTTATCTTTGTCATTTCTTATTGTGCTTATTTAGATCTTCTGTCTGTCTCTCTTTGTCCCTATTGATCTAGCTTGAGGTCTATCAATCCTGTTTATTCTTTCAAATAATCAACTTTTGGTTTTGTTGAATCTTTGTGTAGATTTTTGGATCACAGTTTCGTTCAATTCCACTCTGTATTTTGGTTATTTCTTTTCTTCTGCTGTCTTTAGGGTTGGTTTGTTTTGCTTTGGTTGGTTTTAAGGCGGAGTCTCACTATGTTGCCCAGTCTGGAGTGCAGTGGTGCAATCTTGGCTCACTGCAACCTCCATCTCCTGGGTTCAAGCTATTTTGCCTCAGCCTCTTTCCCGAGTAGCTGGGACTACAGGTGCACACCACCATGCCTGGCTAATTTTTTTGTATTTTTAGTAGAGACAGGGTTTCACCTTGTTGGTCAGGCTGGTCTCAAACTCCTGACCTCAAATGATCCTTCTGCCTTGACCTTCCAAAGTGGGATTACAGGCGTCAGCCACTGCACCCGGACTTGGTTTGTTCTTGTTTTTCTAGTTTATATGTGATGTTTGATTATTGATTTGAGGTCTTTCTAATGTTTTGACATGGGCATTTAGTGTCCCTGTTTTCCGTAATTGAAAAAAATTTGATTTCTGCCTTAATAATTTTCTCAACAGTTATTTAGGAGTAAGTTGTTTAATTTTTATGTAATTGTGTGGTTTTGAGAGGTCTTGGTATTGATTTCTATTTTTATTGTACTGTAGTCTTGAGCGTGTGCTTGGTATGGTTTTGAATTTTTTTTTAATTTATTGAGGCTTGCTTTATGGCTGAGCATGTGGTTGATCTTAGAGTATGTTCCATGTGCAGATGAGAAGAGTGTATATTGTGGTATATTAGATGGAGTATTCTATAGATGTATTGGGTCCGATTGTTCAAGTGTCGAGTTTAAGTCCAGAATTTGTTAGTTTTCTGCCTGCCTTATCTATCTATAACTGTCAATAGAGTGTTAGTTTCCCACTATTATTGAGTGCCTCTTTATAGGTCTAGAAGAACTTATTTTATGAATCTGGGTGCTCCAAAGTTAGGTACTTATATATTTAGTATATAGTTAAGTCTTCTTATTGAATTGAACCCTTTGTCATTATGTAATGCCTTTTTTTGTCCTTTTTAACTATTGTTGGTTTAAAGTTGTTTTATCTGATAAAAGAATAGTGACCCCTGCACTTTTTCGTTTTCTGTTTTTGTGATAGATCTTTCTCCATCCTTTTACTTTGAGCCTGTGGGTGTTGTTACATGTGAGATGGGTGTCTTGAAGAGAGAAGATAACTGAGTTTTTTTTTTTTAAATCCAACTCGCCACTGTGTGGGTTTTAAGAGGGGCCGTTAGACTGTTTACATTCAAGGTTTATATTGATATGTGAGGTTTTGATCCTGTTGTCATGTTGTTACCTGGTTGTTTTGTAGACTTAACTGTGTAGTTGCTTTATAGTATCTGTGGGATACATACTTAAGTATGTTTTTGTGGTAGCAGGTATTGTTCTTTTGTTTCATGTTTAGCACTCCCTTAAGGACCCCTTATAAGGCAGGTCTAATGTTAACAAATTCCCTTAATGTTTCCTTGTCTGAAAAGAACTTTATTTTTCCTTTCCTTATGAAACTTATTTTGGCAGGATATTAAATTCTTGGTTGGAATTTGTTTTCTTCAAGGATGCTGAAAATAGGCCCCAGTCTCTTCTGGTTTTTAAGGTTTCTGCTGAGAGGCCCACTGGTAGCCTGATGAAGTTCTGTCAGTATGTGACCTGACCCTTCTTTCTAGCTGCCTTTAAAGTTTTTTCTTTCACGTTGACCTTGGAAAATCTGATGACTATGTGTCTTGGGGATGGTCTTGTATGGTGTGTCACAGGAGTTCTCTGAATGTCTTGAATTTGCATGTCTACCTCTCTAGTGAGATAGGGAAGGGAATGTTTTCATGGACTATATCCTCAAATATATTTTCCAAGTTGTCTCAGGAATTCCAGTAAGTCATAGGTTTGATTCTTTTTACATAATCTATTGTTTCTTAGAGATTTTGTTTAAAAATTCTTTTTCCTTTATTTTTTTCTGACTGGGTTGATTTGAAGGACTGGTCTTCAAGCTCTGAGATTCTTTCCTTAGCTTGGTCTATTCTTTTGTTAATGTTTCAGACTGTGTTATGAAATTCCTGTAGTGAATCTTTCAATTCCAGAGTTCAGTTTGGTTCCTTTTCTTTTCCTTTGTTTTGTTTTGTTTTGTTTTCGACAGGGTCTTGCTGTGTAACCCAGGCCGAAGTGCAGTGGTGTGACCATGACTTACTGCTGCAGCCTCGACCTCTCAGGCTCAGGTGATCCTCCCATCTCAGTCTCCTGAGGAGCTGGGACCTGTGCAGGCATGCGCCACCACGCCCAGCTAATGATTTATATTTTTGCAGAGACGGGGTTTCATCGTTTTGCTCAGGCTGGTCTCAAACTCTCCAACTAAAGCAATCTACCTGCCTCAGCTTCCCAAAGTGGTGGGATTACAGGTGTGATCCACCACGCCTGGCTTGTTCTTTCTTAAAATGGCTATGTTGCCTTTTGACTCTTGAATTATTTTACTGGTTTCCTTGAATTGAATTTCAGCCTTCTCCTGGATCTTGAGCTTTCTTGCCATCTGGATTCTGAATTCTATTTCTGTCATTTCAGCCATTTCAATCTGTCTAAAAACCGTTGCTGAGAGACTAGTACAGTTGTTTGGAGGTGAGGAGATACTTTGAATTGCCAGTGTTTGCACTAATTCCTTCTCATCTGAGAGGGCTGGTGTTCCTTTATCTTTTTGGAGTTGCTGCTGCTTGGATGGGGCCTTTTGTTTTCATATTCATCATTTTCCTTGAGGGTTTGACTGTGGTGTATGCTGAGTATAGTCGATTGGCTTCCTTTCTGGGTGCTTTCAGCAGGCTGAGGCTCTGTATAGGATCTTTCTTTGTCCTTGGTTCCTGCATTGGGTTTCACAGGTGATGTATACTAGAAGAATTTTTTTTAGTGATGTAGTTCAGACTATGATCCAGTATATGGTGCTTAAAGGTAAGGGCTAGCAGATAGACTGTTAGATTACAGTGTGTTCAGCGCAGTGTTCTGGGGGCAGGGGAAGGGAGATGACCCCCTCACTAAGTTCATTTCCAGGCCTTAGAGGAGCCCCTTCCAATCACTGGCACCATACTCACATTTCCTGAACCCCAAGGGGGGCCCTGGTAGGCTGCGCTCTCCATCTCTTAGCAGTGGCCTGAGTTGAAGGTTAGGTCACCAGGAGACCCACAGTATTCCAGAGTCCCACTGGTCCTCTGTGCTTGGCAAAGCCAGAGAGGGTTGTGGGGTATGTCTGTGGGTGGTCTGTTGGTATAGTAGGTCAAGGGTGGGGGATCTCAGGGCAGGGTGATGTTGTCATGCTTGTGCAGCTGGTGTGGTGCCCACAGCCTGGGATTTTTTGCCCAGCAGACAGTTGTGGGGACTGCCTAGCTCACGCTCTCTTGACCAAGTCTGTTGGTGTCTGCCCCGGTAGCTAGCCTGACCAGTCAGTTTTATGCCATGCTTTCTGTGCCCAGATCACTGGGCTGTTAGGTGTTGAAGGCCACTCAGGCAGATGCAAAGCTGGCTAACAGGCCTCACCCTTCCCAGACCAGCCTCATGGAAGGGGGCTCACCCAGCACTCATGCTGGAACACAAACCCACGTCTCACTGTACTCAGTGGTCTGAGCAGAGCTTAAGCTCTGGCCACAGATCTCGGCTCTGTATTCCTGAACGATGTGCTTAGACCGTGGGGGGCTGAGACCAGGCCCACGGCTTCATCCTCTGTCCCCTTGGAATCAAGCACTGTGGCCAAAGTGCTCCAAGGTCACTGGCAAAGAACTCAGGCTGGATAGTGGAGGCTATGCTGTGTCTATGCTCTTGTGGGAGCAGCTGGGGTTGGTAGTGCCTGGGAAGTTGACAGATAGGCATGCGAATCAGGCTCTCCCCAGACCCACAGGAAGGACAGCCCTGCTGTTTTCCGCCCCAGCATTCAGCAGGGCCTAGAGTGACTCAGAGCAAGGTGAGAACCTGGGGGCATGGGCGCCTGGGGTCGCATTTTGCTGGAGCTGCTCTACGCTGAGTGAGACCTGCCAGGCTCCACGTAGGCTGGTGCTCTGCCTGTACCTTCTCTCTGACAGTTCCCTGCCAATTCAAATGTCTGTGGGGGTTGTGGGATCTCTTGTGGCTAGTATTCCAGAGCTCCATGGTGAGCGTGGGTTGCCCCATAGTCACTCCACTCACCCCTTCCTTAGGACCTGATTAGGGCCAAGAGTAGGTCGTGGCATCCGGAGACTGTGCAGGCTTCCCAGCTTCCTCCCTCTTCTGCCTCAGTGTCTGCATTGCCTCTCTCTATCGATGTTCAGTGCTTTCTTTCCAAAGATCTCTTCAAAGCATGTTGGTTTACTCATTATTTTGCTCTGTTTTGGTGGGAGAGGCCCTCCTGGCTATGTCTATTCAGCCATCTTGTCCCCCTCCTATGTAAGTATTTTTATACAACAATAAACGTGCATTGTGTCAGTAACAAAGAATGTGTGTCACTGTCCTAATATCCTTACGTTCACTGAGTATCTACTGTGTGAAGCATTCAGCTGGGTGCTATTAAGGAGTCAAAACAAGGAAATAAATACTTGCCTCATTTAGAGCTCAGATTGCACTTCACTATACACCATGCCAGGCAGCACTTGAAGTCCTTTTAAAAAATACTTTGTTTGCCATTATTAGGTTTTTCTAAAAATAGACTTTTTATCTTGAAGTAATTTTGTATTTGTAGAAAAGTTGAAAGATAGTACACATAATTTCCATATATACCCTTTACCCAACTTTCCCCTTACATAATCTTGGTACATGTGTCAAAAGTAAGAAAGTAACATTAGAACATTACTGTTTACCAAACTAGGCTTTATTCCATTTCTCCAGTTTCCTTCTAATGTCCTTTTTCTGTTTCAGGATCCGGTGTAGGATAGCACATTGAAGTTATTTGTCTTACATTTAATAATCTAGTCCATGATTATTTCAAGAATACAAGTTTTATATAAGTGTAGTGTTATCTATTATAACAAATTTTGAAACAAAGAAGAAAAAGTTGTCTGTCATACTTTGAAAGTACAGTAATAAAAAATAGTTAAATTTGTGTGTTTTTAAAATCTCTCCCATAGAGATGATGAAAGACAAAAAGTATGTTTGGACATAATTTATAAGATGATGCCAAAATTAAAACCAGTAGAACTCCGAGAACTTCTGAACCCTGTTGTGGAATTCGTTTCCCATCCTTCTGCAACATGTAGGGAACAAATGTATAATATTCTCATGTGGATTCATGACAATTACAGGTAAGCTATACATTGACTATTTTATTTTGTGGTTTTTTTTGTTGTTGTTGTTGTTGTTGTTTTTCTTTTTGAGATAGGGTCTTACTCTGTCGACGAGGCTGGAGTACAGTGGCACCAACACAGGTCACTGCAGCTTCAATCTCCTGGGCTCAGTTGATCCTCCCATCTCAGCCTCCTGCGTAGCTGGGTCTATGGGTGTGCACCACCATACCTGGCTAATTTTGTTTATTTTTTGTAGAGACGGGGTTTCGCCTTCTTTCCGGGGCAACATTAACACTTTAGGAATCATTTGGGTCCCCTTATCAATCTGGAACATAATAACACATTTTTTTTTTACCATATGATTAATAATTTTTTTTTTTTACCATATGATTAACATTTATTTTGCTATATCTGATTGTATCCTTTTAAAAACTCATTTCACATATGTTTGTGAAATAATCAGAGTGAAAAAGTATGGTGGTGTGCTTATAAAACCTATTTTCATAGTTGTCCTTTTAAGATCTGGCAAAGACTAAGGAGATGAAGTCTGCCAGGATCACTGGGCACAACTACACCGCCACAGCTGAGCGTCACAGGACCGCTGGGCCTCCTGTGGGCCCATCCCCCTGTTCCACTCTGCTCCTGCTGGGAGCGAGGATGGGTTCTCAAGGCTTGTGCACATACCCATGAGTGGGGCAAGCTGTGATTTGGAGATCTAAAGTCTAATGGGAAAACCAGTCTTTTTAAATTGAATTCTAGATGGTGTTACTGTAGTTGAACAAAAGGACTAGAAGAGAGCATTAATGTTGTGACGTTTTGCTGTTTTCTCAAGCAGAGATCCAGAAAGTCAGACAGATAATGACTCCCAGGAAATATTTAAGTTGGCAAAAGATGTGCTGATTCAAGGATTGATCGATGAGAACCCTGGACTTCAGTACGTGCTCTCCTTGAATAACTGGGCTGGGACAATTAAATGTTAAGGGTATTGCTTTCAAAGGTAGCATAGAGTATTTTTCAGGAGTTTTAGAAATGTATTTGCAGTATTAGCATTTTCTCTGCTTTTTGCATTTCACAATATTTAGTAAAAGAGTATTTTAAAGCACATTATGAAGAGTAAGGCTTTAAAATCCTGACAACTTAAAAATAACACTCTTGAAAAAGTCATATGGACCAAATGCTAGGGCAGTGAGTTAAAGTGTTTCAAAATGAAAAGAAAGTCTACAATGACAATTCTTCTGTTTCCCATTTAACACACATAGTTGAGATCATGCTGTAAGTATTAATGTTGAAAATAAAGTGTTTGAAACCTTAGAAATGAGATATTAATTATATTAGTTAATAATAGTAATATTAGTTACATATGAAAGTGTGAATGATGATTGTTATCCTCTAAAATGCCTGCCGTGAGTAAGTCAGTTATATGTGTTTCTGACTATATAAGTATACTGACTATGCAAAAAGGGGGTTAAAGTTTTTATTATTATTATTAATATGTTTTTTAGAGATAAGGTCTTGCTCTGGCACCCAGGCTGGAGTGCAGTAGTGTAACTGTAGCTCACTGTAGCCTCGGACTTCTGGGTTCAGGTGATCCTCCTCCCTCAGCCTCCTGAGTAGCTGGGACTACAGGCATATGCCAACAGGCTCGGCTAATTTTTTACTTTTTGTAAATATAGGGTCTTGCTATATTACCCAAGCTAGGCTTCAGTGCCTGGCCTCAATCCTCCTGACTTGGTTTACCTAAGTGCTGGAATTTTAAGTGTGAGCACTGCTCCCAGCCTCAATATAAGAAGCCATACACTTTTTGTATGTTTCTGTATATTATTTTTCCATTCTGCTATAATTTTAAATTCATTGAGCTTCTTAAAATTGTATTTGGATTTCATATGCATTCATAAATTATAGGACCTAGTTTGCTATGTATGTATGTATGTATTTATTTTTTTGAGATGGAGTCTCACTCTGTCACCTAGGCTGGAGTGCAGTAGCACGATTTCAGCTCATTACAACCTCCGCCTCCTAGGTTCAAGCAATTCTCCTGCCTCAGCCTCCCGAGTAGCTGGGACTACAGGTGCACGCCACCACACCCAGCTAATTTTTGTATTTTTAGTAGAGGCAGGATTTCACCATGTTGGCGAGGCTGGTCTTGAACTCCTGAAGTCAGGTAATCCACACACCTCGGCCTCCCAAAGTGCTGGAATTACAGGCCTGAGCCACTGTGCCCAACCCCTAATTTGGTATTTAATTAATATATGTTTTGAGTATTTTATGGCAGTAATTTTTATAATGAATTGTTTTGGCAAGGCAGTGAAGGATTTTGTGTAATTTCCTAAATTTTTTTTTGTTTCAAATAGTTAATATCATGTACTCATCATTGAAAACTTCCCAGAGAATAGAGATAAGAGAATAAAATCACCCAGTTTCTCCCCTCCCCTCTGTAGCATAAAAAATATGCTACATTTTTTGTAATATTCCCCTCCTTTAGTGGATATGTTTCATAACTCAGACTGTATTTTTGATATATTTGAATGTGGTTTCCCTCTCTGTTAAGCTTCATGTGGGTGAAGAGCTGTGCCTTCTCCACAGGACACCCTGTACAGCACATTCTTTCCCATTTGCCATTGTCTAAGCAATCTACTTTTTTCTCTCTGCTTTTCAGATTAATTATTCGAAATTTCTGGAGCCATGAAACTAGGTTACCTTCAAATACTTTGGACCGGTTGCTGGCACTAAATTCCTTATATTCTCCTAAGATAGAAGTGCACTTTTTAAGTTTAGCAACAAATTTTCTGCTTGAAATGACCAGCCTGAGCCCAGATTATCCAAATCCCATGTTCGAACATCCTCTGTCAGAATGTGAATTTCAGGTAATGTGGTCTTCTCTCTCATAGTAGTGAATATTATAAGCTTTTCTTGTTCATGAACATTTTTAATAGCTTTAACTGGCTCTTTGCTTTCTTGGAATACTCACATATTCCTTTCTGAAAAGGAAAGGGAAGGCTCGTGCCTCTGCTTCAGCCACCTGGAGGTCCACAGGCCTCACCCTCTTGGCCGTCACTAGATTTCCCTTGTCAGGATCGCCATTGCTTTCCCTCCCCTTATTCCTCCCAGCCCACAGTGGATGCTGAGCTTGTGCTCTCTCGCAGCAGCCTTAACAGTGGGGATGATGGGCAGGTTGCAGAGAGCTCCTGGGGTAGGGCCCCTCTGGTCCCACTCACAAGCTCAGGATCTGTCCCAGTGGCATGTGTGTATGTGGACAAGTTGGGTCACTTGACTCGTTGAATTTGGGTTGCGGTGCTGAGCATGATATCAAGCCTTTTTATGCAAACATTAAGAAAGTTGGGTTTTCTCCCTCAATAGTTAGCTAGTTTTTCTAGTTGGCAAATCACTTAGTTAAAACTTTTAAATTAGAGAAGATTCTTCAGCTGCATATGAAGTTATGGTGGAAATATGCTGATGGTACCATTAGATTTTAAATAGAAATATATCAGCGTTCCTTAAAAAGGAGCCTTATTTCATTTGAAACTTTCTTATATACAGGAATATACCATTGATTCTGATTGGCGTTTCCGAAGTACTGTTCTCACTCCAATGTTTGTGGAGACCCAGGCCTCCCAGGGCACTCTCCAGACCCGTACCCAGGAAGGGTCCCTCTCAGCTCGCTGGCCAATGGCAGGGCAGATAAGGGCCACCCAGCAGCAGCATGACTTCACACTGACACAGACTGCAGGTAACAGTGACCCACCCCGCCGGCCATGTATACAGCACTCTGACCTCAGTGGGCAGCTTCTGTCACAACAGTGTTGGGCTTTTGCGAGAGAAGTAAGGGATGATAACAAAAAGCATTGAGAACCCAAGGAAGATGTCAGTCAAAAGAGTGGGTTCCTATGACAGTCAAACTCATGGAAACAGAAAGTAGAGTGTTAGGTGCCAGGGTCTGGGGAGGAAGAATGGGGATTTATAGTTTAATGGGTACAGAATTTCAGTTTTGCAAGAGGAAAAGTGCTGTGGAGGCAGGGTGCAGTGACTCATTCCTGTTATTCCAGCTGGGGCAGGAGGATCAGTTGAGCCCAGGGGTTCTGCACCAGCCTGGGCAACATGGAAAGACCCCATCTCTACAAAACAATTTTAAAAATTAGCTGGGCATGGTGGCGCACGCCTGTAATTAGTCCCAGCCACTGGGGAAGCTGAGGCGGGAGAATGGCTTGAGCCCAGAAGTTCAAGGCTGTAGTGAGCTGTGATCATGCCACATGCACCTTGGGCAAAAGAGCAAGGCCATGTCTCAAAAAAAAAACACAACTGTGGACGTGGAAGATGGTGATGATTGTACAACAGTGTAAATGTCCTTAATGCCATTGAACTGTGCACCTAAAAATGATTGAAATGGTAAATTTTATGTATATTTTCCTTTATTTTTATTTATTTTTTTGAGACAGAGTCTTGCTCTGTCGCCAGGCTGGAGCTGGAGTGCAGTGATCTCGGCTAACTTCAACCTCTGCCTCCTAGGTTCGTTCAAGTGATTCCTCTGCCTCAGCCTCCTGAGTAGCTGGGACTACACGCGCGTGCCACCTCGCTTGGCTAAATTTTTGTATTTTAGTAGAGGTGGGATTTCACCACGTTGGCCAGGATGTTCTCAATCTCCTGACCTTGTGATCCACCCTTCTCAGCTTCCCAAAGTGCTGAGATTACAGACGTGAGCCACCGCACCCAGCCTGTTTTGCTACAATTTTTCTTTTTCTTTTTTTTTTTTTTTTTTTTGAGACGGAGTCTCGCTCTGTCGCCCAGGCTGGAGTGCAGTGGCGCGATCTCGGCTCACTGCAAGCTCCGCCTCCTGGGTTTACGCCATTCTCCTGCCTCAGCCTCCTGAGTAGCTGGGACTACAGGCGCCTGCCACCGCGCCCGGCTAATTTTTTGTATTTTTAGTAGAGACAGGGTTTCACCGTGGTCTCGATCTCCTGACCTTGTGATCTGCCCGCCTCGGCCTCCCAAAGTGCTGGGATTACAGGCGTGAGCCACCGTGCCCGGCCTACAATTTTTCTAAAAAAGAAATGGATTATTTCTGACCGGAAAAATCAAGGAAAGTTTCAGTATATGTATGTTTTGGTTTTGGTTTGGTACAGAAAAACCTAGTGCAGCAAATTTAAGACATCTTATCTCCAAAGCAGAGTAGGGGTAAACCAAATTCATTTACTAGATTTACAGTTATTAAACTGTTCTTTCTCAGATGGTTTAACTGCTTCCTTTGATGAGCAAAGTACAAATTGTAGAGTAAAATATCTTGATCCTTTTACATAAACTCTTTAACGTTTTTCCTTTATGTAATTTTTTTCACATTTTGTTGGTTCTGGAAGTGGGACTAATTTGAATAATCACAATGGGAATTCTGTGACACTAATATTACAAGTCAGGGGCTCTTAGCACCTTTCAGTAGATAACAAAGTGTTATTCCTGTGGTGGGAGCAAGTGGCATGTTTCTTACTTTACAAATGGGGACGTTGTGGCCCAGGGGCACTGAGGCCCATGCACCCAGTTTTCCTTGGGGCATACCCTGGGATCTGACAGAGCCTCTGCCCAGGGTTGGAGGTGAGCACGGAGGCCTAGGGTGCTACCAGGTGTGTCTTGGCAGGTGGTCCTGCCCCGTTTACAGAGCTGGGTGGTGCTGAGTGCCTGACCTCTCTGATCACATGTTGCAGATGGAAGAAGCTCATTTGATTGGCTGACCGGGAGCAGCACTGACCCGCTGGTCGACCACTCCAGTCCGTCATCTGACTCTTTGCTGTTTGCCCACAAGAGGAGTGAAAGGTTACAGAGAGCACCCTTGAAGTCAGTGGGGCCTGATTTTGGGAAAAAAAGGCTGGGCCTTCCAGGGGATGAGGTGGATAACAAAGTGAAAGGTAAGCTGGGTTGCTGAGAGTGCTTAAAATAGCTTCCCCACTAATTACTGCAGAGCTCAGGTCTGGGGACATTTCTGACTATATCCATGTTTCCTTGTAATTCGTAATCAAGCCCCTTAAAATTCAGTTAATGTTGCCTAGGCACTTACCATGCTGAAGACATTGTTTTCTGGGAGTTCCAGAAGAATCCTTCAGTAAGTTATACTTGATCCATTGTTGAGTGACTTTCTGGAGCATTAGGAGTGGGTGAGGCTTTATAAAGGGGTGATTGTAAGATGTAAGATTGTAAGATGAGGTGGAATTAGCAAGCACGGTCTAGGGCGAGCAGGCTTAATGCAGGTGGAGAATGGGGAGAGCGTCCTAAGAGATTGGGTGGAGGAAGAGCATTTGAGAGAAGCCTTGGAGCTGGGGGTATGGGAAGGGAGAGGATGGAAAGGACAGGGATGGAGAAGTGTTGGGGTGGGCAGGCTCAGATCAATTCCGTGGTCCAGGTGAAGGGATGCTTCGGGGCATGCTAGAGTAACGGCAAAGGGTGCTGCTTGTGGGTGTGGGGGTGTGTGTCGAACTTCAGCTTTAGGAAGCAGCCTTGTAACGCACCAAGCAGAGGAAGGTTCGGGGACTGAATGCCCTTCCCTGAGGTTTGTGTGGGGCAGAAGTGGAGTGATGGGGACTGGGAGGCAGGGGCCAAAGGCACCAGGACCTGGTCTTGGCTAACTGATGACCAGAGCTAGACGGATGCTGAAAGGCTGGAAGCAGCTCTTTGTGAGAAGTGTGGCTCTGGGAGGGAACAAGGGCCCAGAGGAAGGACATGTGCAGAGAGGAAAGGGCCCATGACAGAACCCTGGGGGAGTGCCAGCAGGGAAGCTCAGCTCTGTGGAAGTAAACTTAGAAGAACTTAGAAGCAAAGCTCACTGCCTTCTTATCTAATCGTAGGAACTGAAACACAGGCAACATAACTTGCTTTACTCCACCACTCTCTGTCATACTTTTCAGTCACAAACCTGTGGCCCACACACAGTTCTCTAAATGGAACCGGGAGAGGTCAGTGTGGCCCAACTTTTGGCACCTGCTGTGAGTTGGAGTGCTGGTGGTGGTCATTCAGGTGGAGCCACCTGAGCACTGACAATGGGGGTCAGCAGCAGGGAGCTTTCTCTGGGAGCTCATGGTTTCGTGGCCTGGCGGGAGTGCTGCTGTGGACCTCCATACGTGGGGCCCCTGGACTCCCTGCGTTGCAGGGCTGCGGGCGCCATCCTCCTTGGGGATCCTTTGTGAGAACGTGGGTCTTTTCTCTGTGGACGCTCTCGGGATCTTCTCTTTTAAACCAGCGTTCTGACATTGCACACAAGTGTCCTTGGGTGTAGGTCTGTTTCAGTCTGTTTCTCTGGGCATATGGTGGGAGCTTCCAGGCCGCTGACTCTCACCTTCCAATTCTGGAGCGTCATCACGGGTGATTTTGTTGAGTTCTTCACTTCAGTTTGCTGTTTTCTCTTTGGAGTCCTAGTGCTTAAATATCACACCTGCGTGAGTGTCCTTCTGAGGTGTCATGTTTTTCCCTTTGCCTCTTTTCTGGGAAATCCCTTCAACCACCTGTGCTTTTAAGTTATGACATGTTTTAGTTTCCATGAGCTTTTTTTCATGCTCTGAACATTTCTTCAGTTCCTACTCTTGTCTTTCTGATAAATGATCATGTTTTGAAATTTCTTCCTGCATGATCTGCTTTTAACAGTTGCTCTTTCCTTGTTGCTTACTTTGGTTTCTGTCGTTCATATTTGAAGCCTTCCTTAGAACCTGTCGTGATTTGGAGGTTAAGGCTGGTATCTGCCAGGCACTAAACAGGCATTTGGAATCATATGAGTTTAGGAGCGCTGCAGTCACCTGTCCCTGGTTGCCACAGTCCGCAGGGAGGCTGGTCTGCACCGGGTGTTGAAGCCTCCGAGGCAGCTCCTCTCTTGTTCAGTTAGCCAGAGGCAAAGCACTCCCAGACAAGTTGGGCCGAGATTCAGAAGGTGGCTGCGTGCCCTCCCTGGGCCTCCTTCTGGAGGGGCCTGGCCCCTTATCATGCCTGCTGAATCCACTGCTGAGCAGTTCCAGTTGCAGCTGTGGCCCCTGCACTCCTGCTCCCATCGCTGCCTCTGTGGCACTTCTAGGTTTTGTCTTTGAGGAAACCCGAGGTGAAAATGAACCAGCAGAGCCAAGTGTCTGGGCGGCGGGGAGTAACTGGGCCTGCTTTCCCTCTCCAGGTGCGGCTGGCCGAGTGGACCTACTGCGACTGCGCAGACGGTTTATGAGGGACCAAGAGAAGCTCAGTTTGATGTATGCCAGAAAAGGCGTTGCTGAGCAAAAACGAGAGAAGGTTGTATTTTGTCAAGAATTTGATCAGAATGATGCAATTTCTGTCACAGGATACAGACGAAGTGAACAAGCTTCCTGCCAGACACTGGCTCCAGTGTCACCTGCAAACCAGGTGGCGGGGCTGCTCCAAGCCAGCCTCCTGGGGCTCCCCCACGGGGATGCAGCCCCCGCGGTGCCCTGGTGGGGGTCCAGGAATGCACCCCGTTCTCTCCGCGGGTGGAAGCGTGGCCGACCTGGGATCAGCAGGCTGATCCTGGGCCCACCTCAAGGCCCGCGCCCTGGCAGGACTTCACTGGCCCTCGCTTCAGGGACCAATGCGGCGGGAGGGCAGCTGGGGGCTGGGACTCACGGGGCCCCGACGACAGGTGGCCAGGCGGGCGTTCCCGTGGCGTGGAGACTCTGTAGCCGCAGCGTCCATTCCGCCTAGATATGGGTCATTAAGATGCATTTATAAGAAGCGGGTAGGACAGATCCCTGACGGTGCTCAAGTTCAGCGCCAGCCGCTGCCTCCACCGGAGCGCCTCCATCCACATCTGGGTGTGAAGCCCTCGAAGTGGGGCACTGTGCCGGCCCCCTCCCCAAGCCCTGCCGCCCAGTGATGTTTGTGGAGCCTGAGGCCTCCCGGACTGCGCCCCCGGGGCACTATTTTGCCCCCTCGGAGGGAACCTTGGGCTCTGCAGCTGCCTGGGAGCAGAAGTAGCCGGAGGGCAGGACCTTGAGGTGGAAGTGCGCACCGGCTGCCAGCTTCGTTCTCATCGAGACTTTCCAGAGATGCAGCCCTCCGCCTGTTTTTAAATACTTCTAAATCAAATTTTCCGATTTTATAAATATTCTGATTACTTTATAGTGAATGTTTAAAGCCTTTCCACTGCTTGTTGTATAGTGATTTTATTTTGGATGCAGCGTCTGCCCTAGACGGTAAAGCAGAGTGACTAAGCCTCCGGGAGCATCAGTTCCCACTGCTTCGCCCTTGTGGTTCAGGGGATTTTGGCAGCCTCATAGCTCATGCACGACTGGTTTCCTTCAATGAGAATGTTCATCTTCTACTTTGGTTTTCGTGCTTGTAGGAAATCAAGAGTGAGTTAAAAATGAAGCAGGATGCCCAGGTCGTTCTGTACAGAAGCTACCGGCTGGGAGACCTTCCTGACATTCAAATCAAGCACAGCAGCCTCATCACCCCATTACAGGCCGTGGCCCAGGTCAGTCCTTGCCGCTGCGTTTTCTGTTGACAGGTTAAATAAAATCTGTTTCCAGTTTAGGGGTTTGCCTATGTGAGGAAACATGGCTGAGGCTGTCCTGCAACATAGATGAGGTGTTGGTTTGTCCTCAACAGTGGGCTTGGTGTAAAGACCTTGCTCCAAGTCCTGACTCTGCCATTTCCTAGTTCCATGATTTCTTTACACATGCTGAGACTCTGAGATCATCAGTGCTGAAGACATTATTTATCGTTATTTATCAGGATTACCACTGCATTTGTCTGAAGAAAGGGAGCATAAATGAAGGAATTTGTACTCAGGAATCAGTGGATTGTAGACATGGAAACCCGTCCACGTGTTACATAAAAACAGCAGGTTACCAAACAGGTCTAAAAGTGTACACACCAGTAAAAGACACGTGCCAGTGATTTAACCTCTTTATAGTATAATTGTGGGTGATACTTATTTTCTTTTTTCCTAAACCACATTTTCTGGGTGCTCTATTCTGTTCCGTTGGTCTGTGTGTCTGTTTTTGTACCAGTACCATGCTTTTGTGGTTACTGCAGCCTTATAGTATTGTTTGAAGTTGGGTAGTGCAGTGCTTCTAGTTTTATTCTTTTTGCTTAGGATTGCTTTGGCTATACGGGCTCTTTTTTGGTTCCATGAATTTTAGAATAGTTTTTCTAGTTCTGTGATAACTGATGGTAGGATGATAGAATTAGCATTGATTCCATAGATTGCCTTGAGCAGAATGGCCATTTTAACAATATTGATGCTTCTAATCCATGAATATGGAATGTGTTTCCCTTTATTTGTGTCATTTTGTGATTTCTTTCAGTGGTGTTTTTAGTTCTCCTTGTAAAGATCTTTCACCTTCTTGGTTAAGTGTATTCCTAGGTATTTTATTCTTTCTGTGGCTGTTGTAAATGGGATTGTGCTTTTTTTGATTTAGCCATATTTTCTAAAATTTTACTACTCACTAGAACTCTTATAACAAGATAAATATATTACTTAAAATATACAATAAGGAATTTGTATGTTTTAGTCATACATAGCTTTTATCAAAGTAATTTTTTGCGTTCGATAATTAGATTTTTTTTAATATTAAGTATAATCTTAAATCAGTAGAATTGTACAGTAAACATTTCAACTATTTATTTTTTGGCTATGGTAACTAAGTGTAAACCATTGCTTTTAATGTTCTTTTCAACAATATGCAGAAATCACGCTTGATTTAAGAACATTCATTTAATAATGTAATTTGTTCATAAAACATCAAAAATGGATTACCATTATGTTGTAAACATAATTAAAATAGGTCTTAGACATGAAAAAAGAACATGATCCAAAAAAGCAGCACAAGTCTCTGCCTCTACATGTAGAGGCAAACATGTAGCAAAATTAACAAAAAGATATTAACAGAATTGACTTGTCAATTATAATATGATAGAAAACTTATTAACAGGGAAGATCCCTAGAAGATTACACAAAGTAATTTTTAAACTTTATTTATCATGCTTACATGCCTCCATTTAGCAAAGATAGACACTATATGCCAGGAACTGTTTTTGGTACTAATGTCACAGCATGAATAAATAAATAAAGGGAGTATCCTGTGGCCATGAAGTGTGTGAGGGTTAGGGCTATAAATGATTAGGTAGTGTGCTGTTTGAGGGAGCTGATGCTCAGAAGAAGCATCTGATGGTTTCAATAGTTTAAAGTGGTCAGGTGGTGGGACCTTGAAAATTAACACTGGCATTTCATTTAAGCTGATCAGTTATTTTAAGCTTTACCATGGTGCTGATAGGAGGAAAATACCTAAACATTTAATCTTTCTCTGAGATTTTATGAGGTGCTGCACTAAGCACTGGCTGTGCATCATCTGGGCTAATCTTCCCCGCAGCACACTGTGACGTGTTCTGGTAGCCCCCATTTAAAGTTTGGAGACCCAGACTCAACTCAGGAGAGAAACTATATCATTATATATTGATTAAGCCAGCTTTTAAATTCATTTCTCTGGGCCAAAAGTCCATGTTTCCATAACATACATCAAACAGATATATTTGGTTAAATTCCAAATGCTGCCTTTGTCAATGCCTGTTAAATCTTTCTAAATAGAATTGAGAGGTATAATAGATGTGTTTGCAACAGTCTGTATTTTCTAAGCTCTGATAGTATTGGTGATTTATATAGCATTTTTGCTTCAGATCCTAATTTGTCTTTGTTTTGAATTTTTTACAGAGAGACCCAATAATTGCAAAACAGCTCTTTAGCAGCTTGTTTTCCGGAATTTTGAAAGAGATGGATAAATTTAAGACGCTGTCTGAAAAAAACAACATCACTCAAAAGTTGCTCCAAGACTTCAATCGTTTTCTTAATACCACCTTCTCTTTCTTTCCACCTTTTGTCTCTTGTATTCAGGTAAAGTCTGCACACACTTCACCAAATATTGTTTGCTGTGGCTTCACATGGCCATTCCGTCATCACACTGTTTCCCATGTTGAAACTTTTGATAACCTGGTGTTTAACAGAGTAGATGTACTGTTTGGGTTACCTCCTCCCAAATGAGTAGATGTAATTTATTCCCCCCCCCCCCCAGAAAAACCGATATGTGACAGAATAACCAGAAATCAAACATGTTATGTTTTATTTTGTAGTAAGCCAGTCCCCTCAGTGTTTTTGATGAAACCCTTCATTTATTTAGTTGTTTTTCCTTATGTAGTCTTTCACCAAATTCTTTCCTGCCTCTTGACTGCTGTCAAAAGGTGTTGACTGAGTACCTGCCTGGCTTTGTTCTAGGTGGTTGGGCCACATCAATGAAGAGGCAAAAATTCCTTTCCTCTTGACCTTACATTCCCATTAATAGATGCGTAATAGGCAACCCACAGGGAAATGTAGAACGGGATGTTAGGTTGTATTAAGTGTCGTAGTACTTGAGTAATGGGGAAGTATTAAAGCAGTGTAAGATAGTAATGAAGCAGGTAAGCAGGTGCCTCTTGATGGGTAGGGTGTGTGTGCCTAGATGCAGTGGTCAGAGAAGTCCTTTCCAGGGCAACACAGCATGAGCAGAAAATCTAATTTAATATTCAGTTACTACTTAAATATATTTGTCAGAAGATTATTTTTCATGTAAGAAATGTTTTCTGTGCCATTCAAAGTATGGGTTGTATAAAATTCCCTAGTAGAACATCTTTTTGATTCATTTTAGTATTTTTGTATCTAGTGACCTTTTCTGAATAATTACTAATTTATATTCTTCAATATTGTGTATCGGTAGTATCGGTTTACAAACGAATTGGGTAATATTTTTCTGAAATGAAATACTTAGTTTTTCTGTTTTATTCTTTTTGATGGAACGTGAAACTGTCAGTATAAATTTCTTTTTACACATTAGCTCTGTTTTATATTGGTTTCTAATTTATGTGTGTGTGTATATGTTATCTTCATATTTTGATAGTGCTTTTCTTGCTTTAAATCGATCCCTGGATTGGAAGTGTAAAATTAAAAGGTCATTTCCTCCTTTGAGCAAATTGAATATTGTGGGAAAATTTGTTAATAGCATTACACAGAGAAACTTCTGGTGATACCACTACTTAAACATTGGTACCTTTTATGTTTAGTAAAGTATGTTACTCCTTGTGAAAACATGGTCCAAGTACCACAAGCTAAACAGCTGGTTGTATGTGTGGTTTCACAGGACATCAGCTGCCAGCACGCAGCCCTGCTGAGCCTTGACCCAGCAGCTGTTAGCGCTGGTTGCCTGGCTAGCCTACAGCAGCCCGTGGGCATCCGCCTACTGGAGGAGGCTCTGCTCCGCCTGCTGCCTGCTGAGCTGCCTGCCAAGCGAGTCCGCGGGAAGGCCCGCCTCCCTCCTGATGTCCTCAGATGGGTGGAGCTTGCTAAGTAAGTGTGAGGTCGAGTACTCTTGGGAGCACACTGGATTTGACCAAAGCAATATGGAAAACACTTGGCTTCACTTGGCAGAAAATGAACTAATAAAGTTGATAGTAACAGTAATGTGAAATTTAAAAGAAAAAAAAGTCTTTCAGGCTGAGTACCATTCTCAAAGTCAAGAACAGTTGCCACATCAAGCAGTGTCTTGCTCATGGAAAGAGAATGTTATTGAAACCTGCTGATTTCTTTCAGTATACGATTTTTTGGACTCAGTGTTATTCACCAAGTTGAGTTTCCTGTAAAGTGTAGCTGTGAATCATAGTTCCTAATATTTTATGTTATTTCCTGCTTCACTACACTGAATAGTGGATGATTTAGTATTTTCAGCAGGACTTAAGGTTTTAGAAAGAGTTTAAATCAGTTAATTTGGGATAAACAGATTCCATTTTCTAGTTATACCATTTTCCATTATGTCTGATTCTTCCCTTACCTGTGATCTCATCATATGAAAGTCTCATTCTGAGGAGGTTGTTAGGTTAAGATTGAAATTTAACTTGAACTTCATTTTGTAGTGCAGATTTTTAGAGCTTTAGGTTCTAAGAGAAAAGATAGTAAAAGTAAGGGAGGGGATCCTTGTGCTTCCTGCTGTTTTGTAGTTAATTCATGTCTGTCTTGATTGAGCGCTGAGTGTACGAGGTGCTGTGCCAGGCACTAAAGAGACGTGAAATTGGGTTAGACATTGATCACAGACTCACAAAACTGGCAATCTAGTAGGAAATATATGTACTTTACACATAATAAATCAGAATTGAAGTAGAAGGTGGTGAGCACTTAGACAAGATAAAATGCCAGGGCCATTCAGAGAGTGCCTCTGGGCTATGCTGATTTTACCTTGGAACCGTTTTCTCCTATTGCTTCAGATGTGTAAGTGAACAGGAAGTGGCACCTTGTATGTTTACTATTTCCAGGAGTGGTAAACATATATAATGTGTATTTACTAAGTAAGCGGAGCAAACAACTTTTAAGGGCCTAAACTTAAACATTTTTTTCTAACTGTGTTAAGTACATTCTCATACTTTTGTGATATTTTTGCATTCGTTTCTGAGCATTGTGAACAAGTTTAGTGTTTTTTGTTTTGTTTTGTTTTTGAGACAGGAGTCTCACTCTGTCGCCCAGGTTGGAGTGCAGTGGCGCGATCTTGGCTCACTGCAACCTCCGGCTCCTGGGTTCAAGCGATTCTCCTGCCTCAGCCTACCAAGTAGCTGGGGTTACAGGCACGTGCCACCACGCCTGGCTAATTTTTGTATTTTTAGTAGAGATGGGGTATCACTGTGTTAGCCAGGATGGTCTTGATCTCTTGACCTCATGATCCGCCCGCCCCGGCCTCCCGGAGTGCTAGGATTACAGCCGTGAGCCACCACACCCAGCCTTAGCCTTTTTTTTATATGTAATGACCATTGTTTTAACCATGTTACAGTGAACATAATCCAGGGACCTGGGAACCAGTATAGGGGTACGTATGTAGCTCTCCCTCTTCCTTTGACTCTGGGGCCATGAGCTACTGCTCCACCACCTACCTATCCACCCACCTTTACTGCTGATTTATTACCCCTAACATTCTGTAATCAGGGCAGTAAGAGAGCCACATCTACTAGATTTTATTGAATTCAGAATTCATAAGCTCTAGGAGAGAGCCCGTAGGGCTCTTTTGATGTAAATGCAAGAGACTTAGTACCAGAAGGAAACTGAACAGCAGGAGAACTAAGGAGGGAGCAGTCCTTGGCTGGCTGGTTTAGGAAGAAATAACATTTGGGTTGAGACTGCAAGATGGAAAGAAATTTCCTGGAGGAAGGGAACAAACCTAATAAACACTTTGAGAATATCATGGACTGGGAAACTTGATTGAAAGGGTCAAGCCAGAATTTTGTTAAAGTGAAGAAATGAATGAATACTCCAACAAATTGAGATGGTCCGTAGAACCATGGATTAAACATGGCATCAGTAGTCAGGATTATTTTTTCTTTGCTTCCGGGTTTTTGGGGGCTAGACAAGGATTCCAAATGGGTCACCTGCAGATATTTTCATGGATTAATACTGAAGAACCTTATGTAATGACACATCTTGTATACTGTGAACCTTTGATATTTTCAGATTCTACTTTTGTTTTGTTTTGAGGCGGAGTCTTGCTCTGTTATCCAGACTGGAGTGCAGTGGGGCATTCTCGGTTCACTGCAACCTCCACCTCCTGGGTTCAAGCAGTTCTCTGCCTCAGCCTCCCAAGTAGCTGGGACTACAGGCACGCACCACCACGCCCAGCTAACTTTTTGTATTTTTAGTAGAGACGGGGTTTCACCATGTTGGCCAGGCTGGTCTGAACTTCTGACCTCAGGTGATCCACCCACCTCGGCTTCCCAGAGTGCTGGGATTACAGGCATGAGCCACCACGCCTGTCCCAGATTCCACTTTAAATGCACATCTGAATAAATTCTGCCCTATGTATGATTAAAGTTATAAAATCTAGGGGTAACTTCATAGTTTCTTAAATTTTATATTTTTAGCAAAATTAAAGTAACATTTTATGTCTCTTGTTAATGTAATGTGTGGCAACTTGATTTACTATCATTTCATTAGAATAAATACTTTTAAAATACTGGGGTGTTCATTGATTTGGCCTTTTTGATTTGTTTTGTAGACTGTATAGATCAATTGGAGAATACGACGTCCTCCGTGGGATTTTTAGCAGTGAGATAGGAACAAAGCAAATCACTCAGAATGCATTGTTAGCAGAAGCCAGAAGTGATTATTCTGAAGCTGCTAAGCAGTATGATGAGGTAAGATTGATCTCTGGCAAAATATGACATTTACTACAACACTTTTGTTTTCTGCTGAACTGTAACTTTAAGCAAAATAAGGTACAGCAGATCCTTGTTGGTTACAATGTTGATGAGGAAGAAAATTGGTTTCCTTATAGGTTGTTCACTTAAGTGAGGGCCTACCATACTATGAAACTGTATATTGTTTTTCTGTCTGCTCTTACACAGTTTCTATTTGAATAGGTTATTTTCTTTCAGTTAGTTAAAACAAAAAATTATAACGAAGTTGTATTAGGCTGTTCATGCATTTCTATAGGGAAATACCTGACACTGGGTAATTCATAAAGAAAAGAGGTTTAATTGGTTCACAGTTCCACAGGCTACACAGGAAGTATGGTGCTGGCTTCTGCTTGGCTTCAGGGGAGGCCTTGGGGAGCTTTTACTCATTGGTAGAAGGCAAAGCAGGAGCAGGCACTTCATATGGTGAAAAGCAGTAGCAAGAGAGAGACAGTTGGGGAGGGGGTGCCATATACTTTTATTTATTTAGAGGCAGGTTCTCATTCTGTCACCCAGGCTGGAGTGCAGTGGCATGATCATTTCTCCCAGGCTCCAGCAGTCCTCCCAGGCTCCAGCGATCCTCCCACCTCAGCCACCTGAGTAGGTGGGACTTCAGGCATGCACCAACATGCCTGGCTAATTTTTAAAGATTTTTGGAGAGACGAGGGGTCACTGTGTTGCCCAGGCTGGTTGGGAACTCCTGAGCTCAAGCCATCATGCCTGGGCCTCCCAAAGTGCTAGGATCACTCATCACCAAGGGAATGGCCCACTTCATTCATGAGGGATCTGCCCCCATTGATCCAAACACCTCTCACCAGGCCCCACCTCTGACATTGAGGATTACATTTCAACATGAGGTTTAGGTGGGGACACATATTCAAACTATATCAGAGGTGAAGAATTTGGGAAGATGACTATAAGTTCAGTTTTGTACATTTTGTCAGTGGCTATTCAAGTGTAGGTGTTGAAATTCAGGGTCTGTGACCTGTGAAACTCTTCAATGAGCAGTCCAGGTTTTTAAAATCCTCTGCAATTTTCTATAAATGTCCTGTATTCTAATTTTATTGTAAGAACTTGTTATGTGGTAAATAACCCCCAGGAGAGATGTAAATCAAGTTATTGTGATTAAAAGTATTAAGTCTTACTAATTGGTTAGTCTTAGTAATTGGTTTCATTGGTAAGTTTCTCAGAGAAATGGCTTCCTCCTAGTTAGGATTTGTGTGTGTGTGTGTGTGTGTGTGTGTGTGTTTTTCTCTCTCTCAAAACAGGGTCACCCAGGCTGCAGTGCAGTGGCATGATCTCAGCTTACTGCAGCCTCAACCTGCTGGGCCAGGTGATCTTCCCACCTCAGCCTCCCAAGTAGCTGGGGCTGCAGGTGTTTGCCATCACACCTAGCTAGTTTTTGTGTTTTTTGTAGAGACAGTGTTAAGCCATGTTGCCTAGGCTGGTCTCAAACTTCTGGCCTCAGGTGGCCCACCTGCCTTAGCCTCCCACAGTGCTGGGATCACAGGCGTGAGCCAGCGTGCCCAGCTGGGTTTGTCTATTCATTTAGTACTGTAAAATTCCTTTTGGTTTTTCTTCCATTCAGTGTTACTCTGAAGAGCTTCTCTTTTCTCTCTCCTTGCCATAAATCTGAAAAGGATTGTTTTTAGTGTGATTGTTACATTCTTCCTTTTTACATGTTCTCATTGGTATTCTTTCCAACTTTGTAAAATAATTTTATTAACTTTTCTCCACTAGGCTCTCAATAAACAAGACTGGGTAGATGGTGAGCCCACAGACGCCGAGAAGGATTTTTGGGAACTTGCATCCCTTGACTGTTACAACCACCTTGCTGAGTGGAAATCACTTGAATACTGTTCTACAGCCAGTGTAGACAGTGAGAACCCCCCAGATCTAAATAAAATCTGGAGTGAACCATTTTATCAGGTGGGTAAAATTATTTTTAAGTGATTGAAATAAATATTTTAGATAGGTGTTTTCTAGTTAACGAAGTTGTTTAAAACGTTTCAAAACAGGTAGTAGTTGTGAAGCACCAGTGAGTTGCATGACCTGACTCCACCTACAAACCCCATAGTATTGTTAAATCTCTTATCACTTTTAGCTAATCATCTTTTCAAAATGAATGCAATGCATTTTAAAATAAATATTAACATTCCTAGTATGACTACATGGGAGAATATTTACTGTTGTCTCTTATATTACAAGAAGTCGCCCCGGATCACTGACTAAACATAGGCCTCCCAGCTCCTGGGACAAGAGGCTCTCCTGGTTTCTCCACACTATACCTATCCTGACTGTGCTTGTAAATTCCTCAGTTTCTATGTAACATCTAAATCATCTTCCAGCTAAAAGTAGTCCCCAATATTTTGTAGAACACGTTCCTATATATTTTGTGGTTACAAAACAAGCTATTTTAGATGAATTTGTTTTAAAAATTGGAGATTACTGTTTCAGACATCAGACATCATCGCTTTGATTCTAAATCTTGATCTATGAAAGTATAGCAGAGAGTATTACAGAAATAAAATAATCAGACATACTCAAATTGGCTTTCTGCAGTTACAAGTATATTTTTATGTTCCTTAGGAAACGTATCTACCTTACATGATCCGCAGCAAGCTGAAGCTGCTGCTCCAGGGAGAGGCTGACCAGTCCCTGCTGACATTTATTGACAAAGCTATGCATGGGGAGCTCCAGAAGGCGATTTTAGAGCTTCATTACAGTCAAGAGCTGAGTCTACTTTACCTCCTGCAAGATGATATTGACAGAGCCAGATACTACATTCAAAATGGCATTCAGAGTTTTATGCAGGTAATACTATATATTATATATGTGTGTGTGTGTGTGTGTGTGTGTGTGTGTGTGTATATTATAATGTGGATCTATCTGAAATATACTATTTTTAGGATATTTTTAAAACTCAGTAAACTCATGAAAAAAAACCAAAAATTTTCAAGTACTATTTTCATACCACCTATTTCCTTCTTTCTGTTCTTCCAATAATGCTGTTCATTTTGTTATTTATGTTAATGCCTTTTTAAATCTTTTTTTCCTGTTTTAGAAAGGTTTCATTTTTTCCCCTTTTGTTACCTTTCTCATACTCTTAAAGAACACTTGAGAGTAGGCTTTTTTTTTTTTTTTTTGAGACAGTTTCTCTTTTGTCACCTGGACAGTGGAGTGCAATGGCACAATCTGGTTCAAGTGAGTCTCCTGCCTCAGCCTCCTGGGTAGCTGGGATTACGGGCGCTCTGCTAATTTTTGTATTTTTAGTAGAGACGAGGTTTTACCATGTTGGCCAGGCTGGTCTTGAACTCCTGATGTCAGGTGATTCACCTGCCTCAGTCTCCGAAGGTGCTGGGATTACAGACATGAGCCATCACTCCTGGCCAAGAGTAGACTTTTCTATTTGGGGTAGCAGAATGGAAGCTTGTTTACTTTGTGGAGAAGAGTGGGGGTTGATCTTCCCTGATTGTTTTCTGCCACTCTTTCTTTCCTTTTTGCTTTTCTCCAAATCTTTTCCTGACAGTTGTTTGTTTGTAAGTGAATGTCTTGTATAGAGTTTATTAATAACATTTAGCATAGGTTAGTGACATTTAGCACAGAAGCATATTCATTCATTGTTTTCATTTTTATTTAATGTGTTGAAGTTGATTAGCACTCTCAAGGAAGTTTATCAAAAGAAGAATTGGCTTCTGTAGTCAGCAGTTTTACATTATAGGATGTTGGGATTATTAAAACTTGGTGGCAAGTTGAGGCAGTGATAGCCTGGTGATGTCAGTTTTATTGATTTCACTGAGCCAAAATGTGATTGAAACCTTAAATTATTATTTTTTTTAATTTAAACTGTTTGTTAACTGTGTCTGTGACCTAATTATTAACCATTCTGAGGCATATTTATAGAATAATTGCTACATTTCATAATTTAGAGTATTGTTAAAAACTTAAAGACACAGCTTGATTTATAACACGGCATTTGTAAATGCCTTTTTTTTTTTTTTTTAAAGAATTATTCTAGTATTGATGTCCTCTTACACCGAAGTAGACTCACCAAATTGCAGTCTGTACAGGCTTTAACAGAAATTCAGGAGTTCATCAGCTTTATAAGCAAACAAGGTAATTTTTTTCATCTGTCATTTTTTTCATTTCTAATTGTGGAAGAGTTTTAGCATCTAAATTATTTTCTACTTAGTGAAAGTGCACGTTTCTTAATGTATGGGTTAGAAACTCCATCGAATTTCCTTTACAAATATATATTTTCAGATCATTGAAATAAATGTTTAAAATGGTCAGGCAGTGTTCTAGGCACCAGGGCTGCAAAGTGAAAGAAAACATGCTGCCTACCTTAATGAAGCTTTTGGAGTAGTGGGGTGATTCCAGAGGACACCTGCCCACAAGGGTGGTGGGGCCCACCCTGGCCTGAGAGGGTGCAGAACTCTTGGAGGAGGGTCCTGAGCAGTGGGGAAGAGGCAGGGGCTTGCAGACAGAAAGCTGTGGTGCCCATGAGGTGCACACTGAGGGTACTGGGTGTCCTGGCTTGAAGGGAGGGCGGGAAGGCTGCGGGCAGCAGGGCCCACATCAAGAAGGCCTTTGTATTGCTGGTAAGTGGGTTTTATCCCAGTGCCTATGGGAGGTCACCCAAGAATCTAAGGGGAGGAATACATCTTTGCAAAGGTAAAATGTTTTATTTGTTAATCTGAATTTCATTTTTGTCTTAAATAATTACAAAAGATGCTTTTCAGAATACTGATAAAAACCGATATTTATATCTACCTAGTTATTTTCTATTTTAATTTTGGAAAATTATTTTTCAAGTACATATTAATGATGTATCATTTATTAAGTGCATTCTGCTTTCAGGAGCTATGTTAATCTCTTTATCAGTATTACCTAGTCTTTTTTTTTTGAGACGGAGTCTCGCTCTGTCACCCAGGCTGGAGCGCAGTGGCACAATCTCGGCTCACTGCAACTCTGCCTCCCAGGTTCATGCCATTCTCCTGCCTCAGCCTCCTGAGTAACTGGGACTACAGGCACCTGCCACCACGCCTAGCTAATATTTTGTATTTTTAGTTGAGGTGGGGTTTCAACATGTTAGCCAGGATGATCTCTATCTCCTGACCTCGTGATCCACCTGCCTCAGCCTCCCACAGTGCTAGGATACAGGCGTGAGCCACTGTACCCGGCCAGTGTTCCCTAGTCTTTGTAACAACTTCATGAGATGGATTTTTTTCTCCTCATTTTTTAGAGGCTTATAGAGATTGAATGACTTGCCTAAACTAATAAGTAAAAGATTTAAATTTTGAACCCAGGACTGTCTTATCTAAGCTTGTGTTCCTGACTACTGTTTTCCTCCAACAGAAAGAAAACATATTAGCAATGTGAATTTTCAGTTTCATAAAGATTATTATGAATCTCTTTTCTGAGACCCTTGAGGCCAGAATGTTTTGGACACTAGAAATATTACCTGTGTACACGCCAGGGGCTAGGACAGTATTCTATAACTCTCCAGCTTAAGTTACGAATATTCACATTGATGCCATAAACAAAGACTAAGTAGCCCTATACCAGTGAAGATCAGATTTTTTTTTTTTTTGCCAAGAAAATTTGCTATAACCCTATGAAAATCTTTTTAGTTATCAATGCTTTTTAGATTTTGATATTACAGATGGACTGTAGACCTGTAATAAATGTAAAAAGAATTTGTGCATGTTTATTTCTCCATCCTTAAGCAATTGAGTTTAAATGTTAGAATACATTAAATTTAGTATGGTAACTTTGTGTCCTTTTGTGAAAGAAAGGACTTTTTTGTAATTTGGGCAGAAGTCTGAGTTTTCTATTTACTGATAATGACCTTACTTTGTCATTTGGTCTTATAATTGAGCTGTGGGTATAGTCACCCTCTAATACTATTTTTAGGCAATTTATCATCTCAAGTTCCCCTTAAGAGACTTCTGAACACCTGGACAAACAGATATCCAGATGCTAAAATGGACCCAATGAACATCTGGGATGACGTCATCACAAATCGGTAAGACGTGGTCCCTTTAAGTCAAATGTGGATTGTTTTTTGAAATTGTTGGAATGGTTTTTCTTCCAAACCATGGTTTAGAGAAACGTGGGATTTGAGCCTAGTGCAGCTGTTTTCCATCCTTCCTGTTTCCCATGTAAGTAGGTTCGATAGAGCTCTCTGTGTCTGCCGTGTCCTCTTTCCCACATGCCCTGTGGGGATGCTGCTGTCGGGAGGTGCTGGTGGCTGATCCTGAACCTGCACCTCCAGGAAGGGAGACAGGGTCAGTGTACATTTGCTCCTCTCACAACGGAATGTTAAGTAGTTAAATGACAACAAAGACGACGACTACATAATGATTTTTATTATCAGATTTTATAACTAGGATTTTTTACATTCTTGCCTCCTATCTCCCAACTCCATTACACAGTCATGTCACTTTCCCAGGTCTCAGGTCATTTTCATGTCCTCATCTTCTCCCATCCTGTAACTACCCTGTGGAATCCATAGGGCAGGTGCTAACCATGTAATAAAGTCAGAGAGGTTGTGGTTTATTGCATGCAAATGTGCATAGGAAATAGGACTCAAGGACTCTGATTCCAAGTGTCATGTTCTCCCATTATTTCCTCCACTACTACTTTTTTTTTTTAACTTTTTATTTTGAGACGAGTTCTTCTGGAAAAGTTGCAAGAAAAGTAGTACTCTCCTGGGTGCCTTTAACCCAGATTCACTGATTTTTTAAATAACATTTTAAACATTTTTCCATGTTAGCATTTGTATTTTTTTCTTTTCTACCAGACCCTACATATTATTTATTTTCTGAACCAGTTGTGAGCGTAAGCTGGATACATCCCTTTGCCTTGTTATAGATCAGTGTTCATTTCTTAAGAAAAAGAGTATCTTTTTATTTAACAGTTCGGTGATAAACCTCAGAGCTTTCATTTTTCCTCTAAAGCCCAATTTCAGTTTTGTCAATCGTCCCAGTAATGTCCTTTGTGGCATTTTCTCTACCTCTATGACAGGATCAGTACAGAATGATGGACTGCATTTATTTGATGTGTCTGTTTAGTCTCCAAAAGGCTTTGTGTATCCTAATACTGACACTTTTGAGTAATGTTCCTCTGTTTGGGTTTGTCTTATGTTTCCTTATGGTGGGACTCAGGTGATCTGCCTCTGGCCAGAATATTCCTCAGGCTAGCAAATCATGCGTGGGGCAGAATGTCCATCTGCCTTTTACTGGTGATTTTTTTTGTTTCTGTTTTTTTTCTGTTTTTTGTTTTGTTTTTTTTGTTTTTTTGTTTTTGTTTTTTTTTTGGATACAGTCTTTTTGTCCAGGCTGGAGTGCGGTGGCGCAATCTTGGCTTACTGCAAACTCCATCTCCCAGGTTCAAGCAATTCTCCTGCCTCAACCCCCCAAGTAGCTGGGATTACAGGCACGCACTACTATGCCTGGCTAATTTTGTATTTTTAGTACAAAATACAAAATTTGGCTATTTTGTACTAAAATTCCTGCCCTCAAGTGATCCTCAAGTGAGCGTTGGCCTCCCAAAGTACTGGGATTACAGGCTTTACCTACCATGCCCAGCCTGGTGATAATAATTTAGATTGTTTGGTCTCTTCACTGTATAATGCCATTTATTTATTTATTTTTCCTTTCCAACTAACAAATAAATGTGGGAGCTGCTTTGAGACATACAGATGTCCTGCTTCTCCTAAGACTTACCCCTCCATATTTCGCATTTGTGGATGACTCCTGGCCCAAACCAGTGTTGGCAATAATGGTTGCAAAATAATAATTTCTAACTCTACCTATTTATTTATATTAGTCTACGTCTTATTGTAGGCAGGCACCCTCCCTTCTGTTTACGTACTTATTTACTTTTTAAAGATTATCAATAAAGACTCAGGGATTCAAATTTTATTTAGTGGGATATGACCTACTACTGTCCTTATTTATTTTGTGTTCAATTATCTCAGATTTGGCCAGCAGGCTCCCCTTTAAACTGGCAAATCAGGCTCATCTTACCTGTCTTCTCCTGTTTTCTTTTAGAAATGTTACGGATTTAGGTCTCTGATGCATTGGAAGAAAATTTTTGTAAATGGTGTGAGATAGGGGGTAGGTGTTTACTTTTTCCATATAGATATCTATCCAGCCCCATTTGTTCAAAAATCTTTCATAATTGAGTCGCCTTGGCAATTTTTTGGAAACTCAGTTGACCGTGTATGTGTGGGTCTATTTCTGGATGCTCTGTTGTAGCCCTTCCTTTGTGTTCTTTTTTTCCCACAATAGCAAACTGTCTTCATTTCTATCACTTTATAGTACGTTTTGAAGTCAGATAGGATGAGTTCTCAAACTTTTCTTTTTTTTTTGAGACAGGGTCTTACTCTGTCACCTGATCATGACTCATTGCAGTCTCAACCTCCCAGGCTCAAGCAGTCCTCCCACTTCAGCCTCTCAAGTAGCTGGGACCACAGGTGTGCGCCACCATGCCTGGCTAATTTTTTTGTCTTTTTTTGTGGAGACAGGGTTTCACTATGTGCCCAGGATGGTATGGAACTCCTGGGCTCAAGCAATCTGCCCGTCTCAGCCTCCCAACATGCTGAGATTACAGGCATGACCCATGGCACCTGGCTCAACTTTGCTTTTCTTTATAAATACTACTTTATTTTAGTTGATTTGCATTTATATTTACATTTTAGAATCTGCTTGTCAATTTGTATAAAGAAAAACTGCTGAGATTTTGATTGGGACTGTATTGACTATAGTTCAGTTTGGGGGAGTTGCTATCTTAACAATATAGAGTTACCCAGTTCATTAATATGACATATCTATGTATTTTTTCAGTATGGAGATCTTGGATGTCTTTTGTGATTTATTCCTAAGTATTTTATGTTTTTTGGCACTGTTATAAATGGATTTATTTTCAAAATTGTATTATATTTCCCAATTATTTGCTGCTAATGTAAATTGCTTTTTATATATTAACTTTGTATCTTTGCTAACTTGGTAGTTTTAGTTCTTGTTTTGCAGATTCTCTGGGATTTTCTATCATATCATCTGCAGATAGGGTCACTTTTCTTTCTTTCTGAAATTTATGCCATTTATTTCATTTTCCTGCTTTGTTAAAACCATGAGGACCTCAAGTACAATCCTGAATATAAGTGGTAAAATGAGCATCTTAGTCTTATTCTTGATGTTAGAGAAGACAACTCACTCATTCAGCTTTAAAAAATGGTAATGTTTTTGTAAATGCCTTTTATCAGACTGAGGAAATTCCCTTCTATTCCTGGTTTTCTGAGAGTTTTATTATGAATGCGTGTTGAATTTTATCAAACAATTTTTCTGCATCAGCTTAATCATATTGTTTTTCTCCTTTATTGTGTTTATGAAGTATTACTTTGATGCTTTTTAAATATGAAGTCAATCTTGCATTCTTGGGGTAAACCCAATATGGTCATGATGATCCCTTAAGGATTTTAGCATCTGTATCGAAGTGGGATATTGGTCTATAATTTTCTTTTTTGTAATATCTTCATCAGGTTTTGGTATTAGGGTTATCATGGACTCATAAGATGAGTAAGGCATGTTTCCTTCTCTATTTTAAAAAGAAGTTTATGGCCAGGCGTGGTGGCTCACACCTGTAATTCCAGCACTTTGGGAGGCTGAGGTGAGCGGATCACCTGAGGTCAGGAGTTCAAGACCAGCTTGACAAATATGGACAAAACTCGTCTCTACCAAAAATATAAAATCGGTGCATGCCTGTAATCCTAGCTACTCAGAGGCTGAAGCAGGAGAATCTCTTGAACCTGGGAGGCAGAGGTTGCAGTGAGGCAAGATTGTACCATTGTACTCCAGCCTGGGCAACAAGAGCAAAACTCCTTCTCCAAAGGGGGGAAAATTATATAAGATCCTCATTATTTCATACTTGAATATTTGATAGGATTCACCAGTGAAACCTACCCTATTTGGACATGGGTTTTCCCTTGGGGAAGATTTTTGATAATGTATATAATTTCCTTAGTCGATACTGATAGAGAATTTATTTATTTATTTATCTTATTTATTTATTTATATTTTTTGAGACAGAGTCTCGCTCTGTTGCCCAGGCTGGAGTGCAGTGGCGCGATCTTGGCTCACTGCAAGCTCCACCTCCCAGGTTCATGCCATTCTCCTACCTCAGCCTCCCGAGTAGCTAGAACTACAGGCACCTGCCACCATGCCCAGCTAATTTTTTTATTTTTATTTTTATTTTTTGTTTAGTAGAGATGGGGTTTCACCGTGTTAGCCAGGATGGTCTCGATCTCCTGACCTCGTGATCCGCCCGCCTTGGCTTCCCAAAGTGCTGGGATTACAGGCATGAGCCACTGCGTCCGGCCGAGAATTTAAACTTTCTGTTTCTGGCTGGGCATGGTGACTCGCGCCTGTAATCCCAGCACTTTGGGAGGCCTAGGTGGGCGGATCATTTGAGGTCAGGAGGTGGAGACCAGCCTGGCCAATATGGTGAAGCCCTGCCTCTACTAAAAATACAAAAATTAGCTGGACATGGTGGTCAGCACCTGTAGTCCCAGCTACTCAGGAGGCTGAGGCAGGAGAATCGCTTGAACCCACGAGGTGGAGGTTGCAGTGAGCAGAGATCATGCCACTGCATTCCAGCCTGGGAAACAGCAAGATTCTGTCTCAAAAAAAAAAAAAAAAATTATATTTCTTTTTGTGTCATTTTTGTTAAATTGTACTTTTCAATCACTTTGTCCATTTTCTTTTTAAATTTCTGCCTGCCTTATTTGTTTTTTAAAGTAAATTTGTCCATTTCATCAACATCATCAAATTGTTGGTATAAAGTCCACATTATTCTCATCCTTTTTATTATTTGTAGTGTCTGTGGAGGGAACCCTTTTTTCATTCCATGTATTGGTTATTTGTGTTCTCTTTTTTAATACTTGATTCATCTGGGTAAAAGTTTGTCAGTTTTGTTGATCTTTTTCAAAGGACCAGTTTTTGACTTCGTTGATTTTCTTTATTATCTGTTTTCTATTTAATTGATTTCTAGTATCATCTTTACTATTTTTTTCTTTTCCTCTTACTTTGTATTTGCTTTTCTTTTTCTTGTTTCTTTAGGCAGAAACTGTTGATTTTATACCTTTTCTTCCTTGTAATACAAGCATTGAAAGTTACATGTGTCCCTCTAAAGTACTGCTTTAGCTACATTCTGCAAATTTTGGTATGTTATTCAGTTCAACATATTTTTCTAATTCTTATGTAACTTGATCCATTAAATATTTAAAAGTGTTTTAATTTCCAAATACCTGGGTTTTCTGGCTATCTTAGTGATTGCTAAATTCCACTGTGGTCAGAAAACACCCTCTGTATGGTTTCGTTCCTTTTAAATTTTATTGAGACTTCTTTTATGTGCCAACATATGGTCTATGTATATACCCATGTAAATACCCATGTAAATTTGAAAATTTTGTATATTCTGCAGTTCCTGGGTATCAGGTTTTATAAATGTCAGTGAGATCAAGGTTGTCAGGGATACTTTTCAGATCTTCTATGTCTTTACTGTTTGTTTGTGTAGTTCCATCACTGCTGAGAGAAGGATGTCAAAATCTATGATTGTAGGATTGTCTATTTCTGCCTTTAATTCTGTGTAGTTTTACGTACTGTATTTTGATTCTGTTATTAGGCACATACACATGGATAACTGCTGTCTTCCTGATGAAATTATTTATTTGTTTTTATTATACTTTAAGTTCTGGGGTACATGTGCAGAACGTGCAGGTTTGTTATGTAAGTATACACATGCCGTGGTGGAAATACTTTTTTTTGAGATGGAATTTTGCTCTTGTTGCCCAGGCTGGAGTGCAGTGGCATGATCTTGGCTCACTGCAACCTGCACCCCCCAGATTCAAGCCATTCTCCTCCTTCAGCCTCCCAAGTAGCTGGGATTACAGGCATGTGCCACCACACCCAGCTAATTTTGTATTTTTAGTAGAGATGGGATTTTGCCACGTTAGTCAGGCTGGTTTCGAACTCCTGACCTCAGGTGATCCGCCCACCTCGGCCTTCCAAAGTGCTGGGATTACAAGCGTGAGCCACCATGCCCTGTCAAAATACTCCTTTTATCATTATGAAGTAATGATACATCGATGTGTGTGTGGATGGATTTCATGTATGTTTATGAAGTAACATATAATGAAAACACCACTAGATAATATTGTACTTTAAACAGTCATACATATTCTAAAGAACATATGTGGTTTTTGTCACATATTCTTTAGAACATATGTCTTTTATTATACTTACCACTCTGTACTCATCATTTGTTCCTAAGACCCAAGTTTTTCTCTTGTGTCATTTTCCTTTAGCCTGAAAATCTTCCTTTAGCAGTTCTTGTAATGCAGGTCTACCTGTGATGAACTCTTGTTAGTTTTTTCCTTCTCTGAAGATATCTTTATTTCTCTGTCATTCTTGAAGGACACTTTCTCAGAATGTAGAATCTGGGTAGATACTCCCTGCCCCTTGTGGTATCTTTTGGCCGCTGTGTCTCTGAAGATGATGTCTTCACTATTCCTGTTGTTGTGGCTCATATGTAATGTGTCATGTTTTTCTGGCTGCTTTCAGGATTTTTTTCTTTATCATTGGTTATCAGCAGTTTGATTATGATGTGTCTAGGCCTGGTTCTGTTTGAATTTATCCCATCTAAAGTTCACTGACTTTCTTGAATCTGTACATTTTTGTCACCAAATTTGAGGAGTTTTTGGTCATTGTATTTCTTCAAATACTTTTTGTCCCAATTTCTCTTGGTTTCGTGGGAATCCAGTTACACATACATCGTGCCTTTTGACATTTTTCCATAAGTTCCTGACTCTGTTCATTTTTATTCATTCTTTTTGTTGTTTATTCATCATATTAGATAATTTCTATTGATTTGTCTTCAATCTTGCTCTTATTTTCTTTTGTCTTACTTGTTCTTCTAAGAAGTCCGTCTAGTGACTGTTTTATCTTAGGTATTGTATTTTCCAGTTGTAAAATTTCCGTTTGGTTTATTAAAAAATATTTTCTCTTTTTCTGCTGAGATACTCACCCTTTCATTTATTGCATGTGTTTTTTTCTTGACCTCCTGGAGCATAGTTTAAATAGCTGCTTTAAGGTCCTTATATGATCATTCCAACATATGGGGTCAGCATAGAGTTGGCATCCATTTTCTGTTGAGATGGATACATTCTCCTGATTCTTTTTATCAGTTAATTTTTGAATGTAATTTGTGAATATAGTAGTCCTTTCTTATCTGTAGGAGATACGTTCAAAGATCCCCAGTGGAATCCTGAAACCATGGATAATACCAAACCTTATGTATACTGGTTTTTTTTCCTATATATACACACATATGATGAAGTTTAATTTCTAAATTAGGCACAGTAAGTAACAATAATAACAATAATAAAATAGAATAATTCAAACAGTATACTATAATAAAAGTTAATGTGAATGTGGTCTATCTCTCTCAAAATATCTTATTGCACTATATCTGCAGTAACTGAAGCCAGGGAAAGCAAAACTGCAGGTAAGATAAGGAGAACTACTGGATTCTCTTGCGTAGATGCTGGCTTATAATTCTCTAGCTGGCGATCTGTTTAGATAGTAGGCTCTGTCTTGCCTTTTGTTGATTGAAACCTCAGTTCCTTTCCAAACCTGTGCTGTTTTGAGTCTGTCTGTACATGCATACTTCAGGGCAGCCTGAGCCTGGTGGGTTCATGTGCAGAACTAGAGGATTTTTCTCTGGTTCTCTCCCCACCAGGATTCTCCCTGTAGCACCTGTCTGCCTGGGCTCCTTTTCTTGTTCCCCTGGGTAGAATGCAGCAGGCTTGCCTTAAGGATCTCAATCACATTGCCACCACACTCCTCAGGGTCAAAAGGGAATAAGACAGAGAGGAAACAGGAAACCCATCCCAATAGCAGACCCTCCCAGTTTTGATTCCCTGCACATACAGTCTGCCATCTTTTATTCACTCAGAGTTCTTGGGGAGTTGTATTTTATCCAGTTTCTAGTTGTTGTCAGCAGAGGATAGGCCCAAGGGGCTCCCAGTGCCATACCAGAGCCAGACTCTGTTGTTTTTAGAAAAGATGGTTCTCTTCTTGGTTTGTTCTCTCTGATTTGATGTGAGAACATGTCATGCAGTGTAACTGTTTTCTGTGTTTGTTTAATTTGTTCCCTCTGTCTGGGACTCCCTTGTCAACTCCACTTCTAAAATTGCATGCACCCTTCACAGCCCAAGGGAGTCTGTCTCATTCTGTGGATGTTCCCACCTCCCTTTCCTGAAATGCCAGGCACTTTATTCACACTGGTAGGAGACATTTATGGATTCAGTAATTCATTATTTATTGAAATGTTAATCCAGTACCCACTTGTATTTATTGTTATGATTAAAAACAGTGAAAGCTTAAAATCAGTGGCAGCTTTGGGGAATGAGCCAGCACTGTGGTTGGTGTGGGGATGAGGAGCACAGAGCAGTATGGTAAGAATAGGAAATGGCCAGCGAGGCTTGTATCTTGGGAGTAACAAAAAAAGAGGGAAAAGGAAAAAGAAATGTAAAACATGATGGTTTATCTGCCTACAGTGTTTCCTTTTCCCCTCCCTTCCCCTCCCCTCCCCTCCCCTCCCCTCCCCTCCCCTCCCCTCTCCTCTTCTTTCCTCTCCTTTTTTCCTTTCCTTTTCTTTTCTTTCTTTCCATGCACAGGGTCTTGCTCTGCCACCCAGGCTGGAGTGCAGTGGTGCAATCATAGCTCACTGCAGCCTCAAACTCCTGAGCTCAGGCGATCCTCCTGAGTAGCTGGAAACACAGGCTCATGCCACCATGCCCAGCTAATTTTTACTTTTTTTTGTAGAGATGAGGTATCACTATGTTGCCCAGGGTGTTCTCAAACTCCCTGGCCATAGTGTTTCTAAGAAATTGGAAATCAGTTCCTGGAAGAATAACAGAAATTTACTTGATTGTTGATCAGGGATGAGCTTTATATATTAGGGCCCTTTGTCAGTGTTACTAATATTAATGGAAATAAAATTACTTGGACAGAGTCATACATGTAAATTATGATTCAAATAAAAATAATTTTGAAATTGGGTATGGAGGCACACACCTATTGTTTCAGCTTCTTGGGAGGCTGAGGCAGGAGGATTGCTTGAACCCAGGAATTCAAGGCTGTAGTGTGCTATGATTACATCTGTGAATAACTACTGCACTACAGCCTGGGCAACATAGTGAGTCCTGTTTCTAAAATAATAATTTAATAGCAACCTAGACTTACCTTTTAAATTTTCATGGTGGCATGGTGGCTCATACCTGTAATCCCAGCCTTTAGGAGGATTCCTTGAACCCAGGAGTTTGAGACCAGCCTGGCAACATAGCAAGCCCCCGTTTCTACAAAAAAATGTAAAACTTAGTTTGATGCGGTAGCATGCACCTATAACCAACCCCGGCTATTTGGGAGGCTGAGGGAAGAGGACTGCGTGAGCTTAGGAGGTCGAGGCTGCAGTGAGCTGTGGTTGCACCACTAAGCTCCAACGTGGGCAACAGAGCAAGACCCTGTCTCAAAAAAATAAATAAATAAAAAGAAAAGAAAATTTTCAGTGATTATAAACTGTTTACTGTTATATATTTATCACCTTAAGTTGGGACATATAAGGAGCAAAATGGCTCAACACAGGGTATGTTACCATTCATCAAAAGATAAAATTTAGGCCAGACATGATAGCTCACTCCTGTAATCCCAACACTTTGGGAGGCCAAGGCAGGCAAATTGCTTGAACTCAGGAGTTCAGAACCAGCCTGGGCAACACGATGAAACCACGATTCTACAAAAAAAAAAAAAAAAAAAAAAAAAAAAGAATTAGCTGGGCATGGTGGCCTGCGCCAATAGCCCCAGCTACTCAGAAGGCTGAGGTAGGAGGTTGGCTTGAGCCCGGGAGGTGGAGCTTTCAGTGAGTTGAGATCTTAGCACTGCACACCAGCCTGGGTGACAGAGCCATACTCTGTCTTCAAAAAAAAGAAAAGAAAATGGTGAGGTTGAACATTTTATTCTGTGCAACTGGAAGCATTAAGTGATGTATGAAAAGTACTGTTAAAATATCATTGGTGGCCGGGCATGGTGGCTCACTCCTGTAATCCCAGCACTTTGAGAGGCATATCATTGGTGGCCGGGCATGGTGGCTTACTCCTGTAATCCCAGCACTTTGAGAGGCTGAGGCAGGCAGATCATGAGGTCAGGAGTTCAAGACCAGCCTGGCCAAGATGGTGAAACCCCATCTCTACCAAAAATACCAAAATTAGCTGGGCGTGGTGGCACGCGCCTGTAATCCCAGCTACTCAGGAAGCTGAGGCAGGAGAATCACTTGAACCCAGGAGGCAGAGGTTGCAGTGAGCTGAGATCGTGCCACTGCACTCCAGCTTGGGTGACAGAGGGAGACTCTGTCTCAAAAAAAAAAATTATATATATATCTCATTGGTGATCTTTAAGGAGTTGGTTTATGAAAATGGAGAGTAAGTCAATACCTAGAGTGTATATTTATGGTTTTAAATGTGAACAAAGGCTGGGCATGGTGCCTCACACCTGTATCCCAGCACTTTGGGAGGCCAAAGCAGGTGGATCACCTGAAGGTCAGGAGTTGGAGAGCAGCTTGACCAACATGGTGAAACCCCCTCTCTACTAAAAATACAAAAATTATCTGGGTATGGTGGTGCATGCCTATAATCCCAGCTGCTCAGTAGGCTGAGGCAGGAAAATCGCTTGAATCCGGGAGGTGGAGGTTGCAGTAAGTCAAGATCGTGCCACTGCACTCCAGCCTGGGCAACAGAATGAGACTCCATCTCAGGAAAAAAAAAAAAAAAACCAGGTAGGCCGAGCACGGTGGCTCACGCCTGTAATCCCAGCACTTTGGGAGGCTGAGGCGGCCGGATCATGAGATCAGGAGATTGAGACCATCCTGGCTAACATGGTGAAACCCTGTCTCTACTAAAAATTAGACGGATGTGGTGGCGGGCATCTGTAGTCCCAGCTACTCAGGAGGCTGAGGCAGAAGAATGATGTGAACCTGGGAGGCGGAGCATGCGGTGAGCCTAGATCGCGCCACTGCACTCCAGCCTGGGCGACAGAGTGAAACTCATCTCAAAAAAAGAAACAAACAAACATTTACTAAGGTGTAGAATTTCTGCCTGTTATTGCTACCCAGCAGCTTCCTATTCCTGAGTCTGACATTGTCTCATTTTTCTTTGTGTAGATGTTTCTTTCTCAGCAAAATAGAGGAGAAGCTTACCCCTCTTCCAGAAGATAATAGTATGAATGTGGATGAAGATGGAGACCCCAGTGACAGGATGGACGTGCAAGAGCAGGAAGAAGATATCAGCTCCTTGATCAGGAGCTGCAAGTTTTCCATGAAAATGAAGATGGTAGACAGTGCCCGGAAGCAGGTGGGTACTCATGTCTGTCTTTCCTGCTGTGTCACAAGATTTTGCTAAATTAGCTTTTCTCTAATTTTAGCTTTTCTTTATAGTCTGAACCTTAAAATAATTGAGTAGGTGTTATTTTTTTTCTCTCTTTATAAGTAAACTGGGCTGGGTGCAGTGGCTCACACCTATAATCTCAGCACTTTGAGAGGCCAAGGCAGGCGGATCACTTGAGCCCAGGAGTTAGAGACCAGCTTGGGCGCAGAGTGAGAACCTGTCTCAAAAACAAAGGAAACTTCGGCCAGGTGTGGTGGCTCAAGCCTGTAATCCCAGCACTTTGGGAGGCTGAGACGGGTGGATCACGAGGTCAGGAGATAGAGACCATCCTGGCTAACACGGTGAAACCCCGTCTCTACTAAAAAATACAAAAAAAACTAGCCGGGCGAGGTGGTGGGCGCCTGTAGTCCCAGCTACTCGGGAGGCTGAGACTTGAGAATGGCATGAACCCGGGAGGCGGAGCTTGCAGTGAACTGAGATCCGGCCACTGCACTCCAGCCTGGGCGACAGAGCGAGACTCCATCTCAAAAAAAAAAAAAAGGAAACTTCAAGGAGCACTTACTCAAAAGTCTCCAGAAAGCCTCTAGAGTTTATTATATTCCTGTTAGTCATTTCAAAATGAATCCTTACCAGTTAGTTACAAATTATTTTTAGGTTTACTTTGTAGGAATTATCATTTAATACTAGGACCCTTTCTTGATATTAAGTATATACATTGCTTAAAAATTGCATGTAATCTCTTTAAATGTATATAATTTTTAAACATACTACGGAAGCTTGCTATGTTAATGACCCTATATCAATTGCTATTGCAAGGCAAAGGATGATATTCTAGTAGAAATAATATTTCTTTTTTCTAGGTTTAAATGCTCATTTATAGATTTTTCTTTGGATGAGTGTAATATCAAGTAAGAATTTTTATGTTGCAAATAACAGAAAATCCAATTAGAGGCAGGCAGAGCAGGAACTGGGTGAGAGAAGAGCAGGGTGTGGCCAGAAGGGGTGATCTGAACTAAAGGATTTAGTGGTGAGGGAGTTGGGGTCATGGGGAGGGGACCCCAGTGTAGTTAGGAAACTGGCACGATGAGGGGAAAGACATGTTCCCTGCCATTATTACTATCTAGTGAGAGTGGGGGCTGCACACATGATGACAACAGCACTGGTGGGCAAAGAAGAGAGATGTCAGCAAAGCCTGGAGGGCACAGGGAAGAGAAGAGCTTCCACCTTGGACAGGGGAAGGGGGATGTGATTTAGGGTAGGCTTTATGGGTATGGAAAGATTTGCGCATGGAGAGGAGAAAGGTATTCCAGGAGTCAGGAGTCACGCACACAGAAACATGAAAGTGAGAAACAGAATGCAGAGTCTTATGCTAGGTTTACAGAGGGTGAGAGACTGCATCCTTCCAGGGTTCAGGAGGCCATTGAAGGTTCCATGCATGCTGGCCTGTTGTAAGCTGTGTGGGAGATTGACAGCTCTGGGGAAAGCAAAGACAGAGAAAGACCAGGAAGCTCCACATTAGGGGAGTGGGGTGGGAGTGAGCAGGGCAAGAGAGGTGCTCTGTAAGGAGATCCAGGACAACCCGCGGTGACAGGAGTGATGAGAGGGTCTGGCTGGGAACAACTTGGATTTCTCTCCTGGGTGGTTGAAAGGGCAGTAATTAGGAAAACCAAAGTCTGATGAAAATGTCTTTTGAAGCTTGAGAGAGAATTAGAGGTGTAGATTTAAGAAGACATTATATAAGCAACTAAAAAATAGGTCAATTGTATTCAGAATTAAAACTATTGTGCCTACCTGAGAAGCTGAAGAATGTATAAAGACAACTCATGTAATGGGAGAAACTATTTGCAGATCACATATCTGATAAGGGTCTAGTATCCAGAATACATAAAGAATGCTTCACAACTGAACAGTAAAGAATCAACCTAATTAAGAAATGGGCATGAAGTGTTTGAATACACATTTCTCCAAAGAAGATAGGCAAATGGCCAACCAGCTCATGCAAAAATGCTCAGTGTCACTAGGCTTGAGGGAAATGCAAATCAAATCCACAATGAGAGACCGCTTCACACCCACTGTGATGGCTGGAAGCACACACACAGATGACAAACCTTGGAGAAGATGTGGGAAACTGGAAACCTTCTGAACTGCTGGTGGGAATGTAAAATGGTGCATCTGCTGTGGAAAACAGTCTGGCATTTCCTCAAAAAGTTAAACATAGAGGCTGGTCCAAGTGCAGTGGTTTTTACAACTAATGGATCACAACCATTTACCAGATTTCTTTGTTGATTCTCCACTTCTGATGCTTCACTTGACTATACTTTAAAAAAAAAAATGTCAAGGCCGGGCGCTCACGCTTGTAATCCCAGCACTTTGGGGAGGCCAAGACAGGTGGATCACCTGAGGTCAGGGGTTCAAGACCAGCCTGACCGACATGGTGAAACCCTGTCTCTACTAAAAATACAAAAATTAGCCGGACTTGGTGGCACATGTCTGTAATCCCAGCTACTCAGAAGGCTGAGGCAGGAGAATCACTTGAACCTGGGAGATGGAGGTTGCAGAGAGCGAAGATTGTGCCACTGTGCTCCAGCCTGGGTGACAAGAACAAAACTTTGCCTCAAACAAACAAACAAACAAACACAGTTGAACCTAGAGTTACCTTATGACACAGCAATTACACTCCCAGACCCATGAGAAACAAAAGCTTAAGTTCACATGGAAATTAATACACAAATGTTGACAGGGGCATTATTCAAAATAGCTGGAAGGTGGCAGCAACCTAAATAAGATGTGGCATGTCCAGCCAGGTGCAGTGGCTCAGGCCTGTAATACCAGCACTTTGAAAGGCCGAGGCGGGCGGATCACTTGAAGTCAGAAGTCCGAGACCAGTCTGGCCAACATGGAGAAACTCCGTCTCTACTAAAAATATAAAAATTAGCCGGGCGTGGTGGCACACGCCTGTAATCCCAGGTACTTGGGAGACCGAGGCAGGAAAATTGTTTGAACCCAGGAGGCACAGGTTGCAGTGAGCTGAGATCACGCCATTGCACTCCAGCCTGGGCAATGAGTGAAACTCCATCTCAAAAAAAAAAAAGTGGCATGTCTGTGCAATGGAGTATTATTCAGCCGTACTCAGCCGTAAAGAGGAAAGAAGAGCTGACAGGTGCTACGACATGCATGAACCTGGAAGACATCATGCTAAGTAAAAGATGCCATCACCACTTGTTTTCTGATACCATTGTTACAAAATGTCTGGTGTAGGCAAATCCATAGAGACAGGAAGGGAATTTACTGTTGCCAGTGGCTGGGTAGTGACTCGGAATAGACAGTGAGTTTCTTTTTGGGGTAATGAAAATGTTCTGGAATTAGGGGTGGTGGTTGCACAACTTTGTAAATATACTCAAAAATACTGAATTGTACCCACCCTGCCCCCACCTTTTTTTGTTTGTTTTTTTGAGACAGTCTTGCTCTGTTTCCCAGGATGGAGTACACAGCAACTCACTGCAGCCTCAACCTCCCAGGTTCAAGTGATCCTACTACCTTAGTGTCCAGAGTAACTGGGACTACAGGCACGTGCCATGGTGCTGGCTAATTTTTAAAATTTTTTTAGAGGCAGGGTCTCACTATGTTGCCTAGTCTGGTTTCAGACTCCTAGACTCAGGTAATCCTCCCTCCTCGGCCTTCCAAAGTGCTGGGATTACAGGCCTGAGCCACTAAACCTGGCCTGAATTGTACTCTTTAAATATGAATTATACCCCAGTGATACATTTAGAGACATAATTGAAGCTAAAGAAATAGATTTGTTACTCTCCGGTGGATTGTGTCATGCAAAGGGGGAAGCAGGCCAATTTGAAACTTCTGTCACTTGTGTATCATCATACCACCTTCTCTCTTTTTCTATTAATACAGAACAATTTCTCACTTGCCATGAAACTACTGAAGGAGCTGCATAAAGAGTCAAAAACCAGAGACGATTGGCTGGTGAGCTGGGTGCAGAGCTACTGCCGCTTGAGCCACTGCCGGAGCCGATCCCAGGGCTGCTCTGAGCAGGTGCTCACTGTGCTGAAAACAGTCTCTTTGTTGGGTAAGTTGACCGCTTTTATCCACATACATCTTAGAGGGCTATGTTATATTGTCTTGTGTATCTTCTTCTTCTTTGTGCTGCATCATCTGACATTTGGGAGGTAAATCTTTGCAGTAATTTCAGTGAATATAGCAAAGAATGATAGTTTAATTATTTTGAAAACTTTGTTTGCATATAAGATATAAACAAACATGAAAAGCCATTTCAGCCTGGGTGCAGTGGCTCACGCCTGTAATCCCAGCAGTTTGGGTGGCCAAGGTGGGTGGATCACGAGGTCAGGAGATCGAGAACATCCTGGCCAACATGGTGAAACCCCATCTCTACTAAAAAAAAAAAAATTAGGCCGGGCACGGTGGCTCACACCTGTAATCCCAGCACTTTGGGAGGCCGAGGCGGGTGGATCACGAGGTCAGGAGATCGAGACCATCCTGGCTAACAAAGTGAAACCCTGTGTCTACTGAAAATACAAAAAAATTAGGCCAGGTTTGGCGGTGGGCGCCTGTAGTCCCAGCTACTTGGGAGGCTGAAGTAGGAGAATGGCGTGAACCTGGGAGATGGAGCTTGCAGTGAGCTGAGATCGCTCCACTACACTCCAGCCTGGGCGATAGAGCAGGACTCCATCTCAAACAAAAACAAAAACAAAAACTAGCTGGGCGTGGTGGCAGGCGCATGTCTGTAGTCCCAGCTGCTCTGGAGCCTGAGGCAGGAGAATCGCTTGAACCTGGCAGGTGTAGGTTGCAGCGAGCCCAAATCACGCCACTGCACTCCAGCCTGGTTGACAAGAGCAAAACTCCGTCTCAAAAAAAAAAAAAAAAAAAAAAAAAGCTGTTTCCTTCTGAAATAGTGTAGTCTTTAAGACTACATTAAAGGAGGAAAGCTTTCTTGGGCAGGTTTGGGTCTTGTCCCCTGCCTGCTCTGTTGCCCTGTGTCTGAGGATGTGTGCTAGTATTCTGATCAGGCATGATCCAGCTGGGTTCCCAGACCAGCTCTGAGGTATCAGCCTCAATAAAGGTGTCTAGGGGAGAAGCACTCTTTTACACTGATCCCAGGAGGAGAAGATCATTCTAGTTGGACGTTGTGGCATGCACCCTTAGTCCCAGCTACTGGGGAGCCTGAGGCGGGAGGATAGCTTGAGATCAGGAGTTCGAGGCTGCATTGAGCCATGATTGTGCCTATGTGAGTAGCCACTGTATTCTGACCTGGGCAACATAGTGAGACCCTGTGTCTAAAAAAAGAAGAAGAAAATTATCCTGATGATTGCTAAATAATTATATGGGTTTTTTTGAGGGGAGGAGGAGTTTGCTGATGTTAATATTAGTGTCCATATACCCATATAATAATAATTACACAGTTAGAGTATGGTTGTAGTTCGTAACAGCCTTGCGTGATAAGCAGGGCCAGTAGTTGTGATCCTGTGTGTGAGATAACTCTGGCAGAGAACTGTCAGACCACAGGCAAGGAGGGCATGTGGTTTGATCAGGCCTCCTAGTTTCAACACTGTTATCGCATCTCTGGACACTGCAGACTTAACCAGCGCTGATCCAGCTGCTTGCCCAGAATCACACAGTCACAGCAGAACTAGAACTTTAAATGCAGCAGTGCCTGTTGCTTCATTTGCTATGGGCCACAGTGCCAATTTAAAGACCTACTCTGGATTATTAATTTATGTACAAACACCGTACTCATTTCCTATTCTTTATAACAGAATTAGGTGCTTTGAAAAATTGCAGAATGATGATGCTTGAATAAAAAGTTAATTCATGAAAGTTTCAATTGCTTAGCCTCTGTGGACTTTGATACAGTTACTTCTAACAAAGAACATTTTTCATTAATATGTGAGTTCAAGAAATTCCCTAGCCAGTATTTGAAGTCAGTTTCTTATACTTTCAATATTTATTTTTATTAATTTATTGATAGAAAACTTTAGGCCAAGCACGGTGGCTCACACTTGTAATCTCAGCATTTTCGGAGGCCAAAGTGGGAGGATTGCTTGAACATAGGAGTTCGAGACCAGCCTGGGCAACATGGCGAAACCCCATCTCTACCAAAAATGCAAAAAATAGCCGGGCATGGTGGTACAAGCCTATAGTCCCAGCTAATTGGGAGGTTGAGGTGGGATGATCGCTTGAGCCCGGGAGGCAGAGGTTGCAATGAGCCAAGATCGTGTCATTGCACTCCAGCCTGGGTAACAGAGGGAGACCCTGTTCCAAAAACAAAAGAAAACTTTCGTAGACAACGAATTTCTTCTTTTTAATTACACACACACACACACACACATACACATAGTGTTTGTTTTTGTTTTGTTTGTTTGTTTTTTTAATCCAACAGATGAGAACAACGTGTCAAGCTACTTAAGCAAAAATATTCTGGCTTCCCGTGACCAGAACATTCTCTTGGGTACAACTTACAGGATCATAGCTAATGCTCTCAGCAGTGAGCCAGCCTGCCTTGCTGAAATCGAGGAGGACAAGGCTAGAAGAATCTTAGAGCTTTCTGGATCCAGTTCAGAGGATTCGGAGAAGGTAATACTGGAAGAATGTTTTATACTAGTGTGCTGTGTATGTCTTCAATGTGCAGTGTTCAGGCTACAGGAAAGTAATAGGGTATTGCTTTGTGTTTTTAAAATATATTTGACAGTTATGCACAGCCAATTTTCTTATGTGGAAAATTGACATTCTTTGTGCTTCCTATTTATTTGAATGATACAAATTTTTAAATATTAAAAGTCATGAATTTTAATTTTTTTTGGGATTAAAAGAACTGTGGACAGTTCTTTTATGACTTTTGTTTATTAAATTTCCCCACCCATCACCATTCAGACGTCCCACCAGCTTACGGAACAAATCAGCCTTTTCTGCGTTTTTATTTAGTGCCTGCTTTGCTTAGCTTCTTGCCGATTATTTTGTTTTTTCAATAGTTACCAGCTTCCTTCTCATTCACTATGTCCTGCCTCACCTCAGTTGTGGGGCCTTGTCTCTTCCCTCCATGATGCTACCAGCATCTGTGCAGGACACTGAGGGCAGGAGCCAACTTCCATCTTCCTCTTATATTCCCAACCGCCACGCACTCCACCGACCAGACCTAGCTCTGTGTTGCTTGTGCACCTGGCCCGCACTGGGCTTGCATTTTTGTTTGGCCAGTTGTTATGTGCTGAGGATCTTACTGGAATTGCTTGCTCCTTCACAGCCAGTGTGGACTCTTGTTTTTCCAGTTCCATAGCTTCAGTGTTATTTTGGAACTGTTGATCCATTTATGTGTCATGAGTCACAAATGGAAAGCAGAATTCTTTGAGAAAGCTTCAGTCATGCTCATGGGTTGAGGTCTCTGTGAATTCCAGGTGATCGTGGGTCTGTACCAGAGAGCATTCCAGCACCTCTCTGAGGCTGTGCAGGCAGCTGAGGAGGAGGCCCAGCCTCCCTCCTGGAGCTGTAGGCCTGCAGCTGGAGTGATTGATGCTTACATGACGCTGGCAGATTTCTGTGACCAACAGCTGCGCAAGGAAGAAGAGAATGCATCAGGTGAATTGCAAAATTAAAAAGCTAGTGTTCCATTATGTCAGCATAAAGTCTTATGAATTTTGTACATACTTTTGGTCTCCTATTTGTTTTCAAATTACAAATATTTTGAAAATCCTATTATCTTTTTAAGAGACAATGGCAGCCAGGTGCAGTGGATCGTTTGAGACCAGCCTGGCCAACGTGGTGAAACCCCAACTCTACTAAGAATACAAAAAAATTAGCTGGGTGTGGTGGCCCATGCCTGTAGTCCCAGCTGCTCAGGAGGCTGGGGCAGGAGAATCGCTTGAACCCAGGAGGCAGAGGTTGCAGTGAGCTGATATTGCACCACTGCACACCAGCCTGGGTGACAGAGTGAGACTCCATCTCAAAAAAAAAAAAAAGAGAGAGATAGACAATGAATGGCCTGTCTAAGCAACATGACCTACATTTAAATAGAGTTAAGTGGTCCTCTCTTTCCATGTGTTTAATTTATACTTTGATATTTTGCTTGCAGCTTCAATATTACTGGCTCATGTGGCCTGCTTCATGCTCCTGGAATAAATTCAGTAACCACCAACTGCCCCTTGTGTTCCCAGCCCAGGATTCAAACTGTGCTTCGTGCAGAATGGGCACTCTAATGGAAGGATTTGGCTTCAGGATAGATACAAAACTGTACCTGGTGTTTGTTGGTATACAGTGGTAGTTAAGAAAAGAACAATGGCTGGGTGCAGTGCCTCACGCCTGTAATCCCAGCACTTTGGGAGGCCGAGGTGGGCGGATCACAAGGTCAGGAGATCGAGACCATCCTGGCTAACATGGTGAAACCCCCATCTCCACTAAAAATACAAAAAAATTAGCCGGGCATGGTGGCAGCTACACGGGAGGCTGAGGCAGAAGAATGGCTTGAACCCAGGAGGTGGAGCTTGCAGTGAGCAAAGATCACACCACTGCACTCCAGCCTGGGCAAGAGAGCGAGATTCCGTCTCAACAACAACAAAAAAAGAACAATGACACTAAAAAATACAAGGCAAAAAGGGAACATGTTAGCATTTAAGGTCATAGTTTATGGATAAGTAGATATATTGACCTTTGCTTTCTTCTTTGGTGTCATTGATAGTTACTGATTCTGCAGAACTGCAGGCGTATCCAGCACTTGTGGTGGAGAAAATGTTGAAAGCTTTAAAATTAAATTCCAATGAAGCCAGATTGAAGTTTCCTAGATTACTTCAGATCATAGAACGGTATCCAGAGGAGACTTTGAGTCTCATGACAAAAGAGGTTGGTGTCTTTATTCGACTTGGCGGTAAGGAACTTTACAGAACGTAAAGATATGCTTATTTATATCCAAACGCGTTAATGTGTGCAGTTCGTGTATTATAGCTTTTCCCAGCCAGGTGTGAATTCTGCTACATTCTGAGGACATAGGTAATTTAAAGCTGCAAAAATGAGTTTTCGCATTTACCCATTTTCCTCCGTGGGTGTTGATAAGACATAAGAACACTGTGTTTGAACAAGGACCCAGAGAGTTGGAGGCGGGGTGACTGTGCCCAGTCACATTTGCTGTGCCCAGTGCTCACCTGTCATTTAGCCCAGAGGGAGTGAGCAAGTTCAGCTTGCATCCCACCTCCCAGGAGCACAGCACCTTCCAGCAGCACGGTGTCCAGAGGGGTCTGAGACCTGTGAGCAGGAGTGAGGGGTCAGTGTGTGGACATGGGAGGAACCCGCACCCCTCCACGTGACCTGCCCCTTGGCCCCACCAAGGGCTGCACTGCCAGTTGCACTCCTGTCCTTTGGGCTCTGTCTGTGTGCAGGAAGGCTCCACTGACTTCATTTGCAAAGCATAGGGCCTCTGAAAGTCTTCGTAGTTGACTTTTATAGACATGTAACTGGAAGACAGGGCCAAGCTTTGAGTTGAAAATGTAATAGTTCAAAAAGGGTTACATGGTTCGATCTCTATTAGCTTTTCATGGTGAGTTTTTAAATAATGTTGATCTCTGGGCAACGGGGACCCAGTTTGACTTTTAGGGCCCTAACCACTCCCTTTACCTTTTTCTACATTCTGAATAGTAGACTTTCTCAGTAGGTATTAAACAGGTTAAGGTAAATTCAGAAATGCAACATGTATGTGTTTTTCTTCAAGGTAAGTGAGCAAATAATTAAATAACTTCATTATGGTTTTTTTTTCCAATATAATATAATATTTATACATGATAAAAACAGCATTTGAATTTGTGAGGACATAAAGTATTCACTCCGCGTTGTCAAAACACCCAGTAGACACGTGCAGTGGAGCCGGTAGCCTCTCTGTGAGCTTACGTGAGGTGTGTGAACTGATCCGTCCTCACACGCCATGCTGTCCTCAGTGCACACTTGCACTCAGGAAACTTGTCCATACTCAAGCCTCACGCCAGCATTCCAAACACATCAGATTTTATCTTCAGAATGACACCTTAAAAGTATCAGAGGAAAATGTGAACACATTTTTTTAAATGGTCTTGGAACGAAGAAACAAAAACCAGAATCCATGAAGCAAAATAGTTTGACTTCTGTACAGAAAAAGAAAAGAAGTACTTCTATACAGAAAAAGAAAATACCGTATACAAAGTTAAAAAAATAAAAAGCCAGGCGCAGTGGCTCACGCCTGTAATCTCAGCACTTTGGGAGGCCGAGGCGGGCAGATCACGAGGTCAGCAGTTCAAGACCAGCCTGGCCAACACGGTGAAACCCTACTAAAAAAAAACAAAAATTAGCTGGGCCTGGTGGCGGGTGCCTGTAAACCCAGCTACTTGGGAGGCTGAGACAGGAGAATCACTTGAACCCGGGAGGTGGAGGTTGCAGTGAGCCAAGATCATGCCACTGCACTCTAGCTTGGACGACAGAGCAAGACTGTGTCTTAAAAAAAACAACCAACTAAAAAAAAAAACAAAACCGTTTGCAACACATACAAGAAACAGAAAGCTGACATTGGCAATCTACAAAATAAATGGTCACAACAGACCAGTAGAAAATGGTGAGAGGAAATGCATGCGTGATTAAAGGACGTAAGGCAAATAAACATGGAACATTCAGCCTCACTAATAATGAAACATGAAAATTTAAATTAGACGTTTCTCACTTCTCAGATTGACAGTGATTTAATTTTTTTTTTTTTTTTGAGACGGAGTCTCGCTCTCATCCAGGCTAGAGTGCAGTGGCACAATCTCAACTCGACAGTGATTTTAAAAGTTGATTATGTCCGGTGTTGGTAAAGACTTTGGAAAGTAGTCAATCTAATACTTTTAGAAATGAAAATTTAAAAAATTCTTTACCATGGCCAGGTGCGGTGGCTCATGCCTGTAATCCCAGCACTTTGGGAGGCCGAGGTAGGAAGATCATGAGGTCAAGAGATTGAGACCATCCAGGCCAATATGGTGAAACCCCATCTCTACTAAAAATACAAAAATTAGCTGGGCATGGTGGCATGCGCCTGTAGTCCCAGCTACTCAGGAGGCTGAGGCAGGAGAATTGCTTGAACCCGGGAGGCGGAGGTTGCAGTGAGACAAGATCATGCTACTGCACTCCAGCCTGGCGACAGACCGAGACTCCCTCTCAAAAAACAAAACAAAACAAACAAAAAACTAAACTTATGTGTACAGAGATGTCTACTGCAACATTACCTGTGATAAAAAATTGAAATATTCATTATAGAGCAGTAAACAACATGGAATACTACACAGCTGCCAAGAGGAATGAAGTAGAAGATTTTTCTATACGTCTGTCCAAGAACAACCAGCACTAGCTGTCTCGTGTGATTCCATTCTTGCAACAGAAGACTGTTCTGCACAGAAAGTGACTGGGAGAGTCCAGTGATTGCCACAGCAGAAGAGAGCTGAGGGATGGAAGACTTGTTTTGTACTTGTATTTTTATACTTCTCAGTTTTCTTTTTTTTGGACATATGTTACTTTTATAACAGGTGATGTGAGATGTTTTACTCAGCATTAAGTTTCAGCTCTCTATTTTAGATCTCTTCCGTTCCCTGCTGGCAGTTCATCGGCTGGATCAGCCACATGGTGGCCTTACTGGACAAAGACCAAGCCATTGCTGTTCAGCACACCGTGGAAGAAATCACTGATAACTACCCGCAGGCTATTGTTTATCCCTTCATCATAAGCAGCGAAAGCTATTCCTTCAAGGATACTTCTACTGGTCATAAGAATAAAGAGTTTGTGGCAAGGTAGGTAATATTACAGAAAGAATACGTTGCTCAGATACTACAGGTTATAAAAATGTGGTTAAAGCACACATGTGGACACCTACGGTTGTTTCCAAATTAATTAGTTGTCATTGAAGAATAATCTTAGCTGTCGCTTTGTTGATTATATCTATTCTGGGTATGTTACTTGTTACAGGATGTATCTCCTTTGTAAAATACTTTCATCTTACATTGCTAACAAAACATTCTGCTCATATGGTCATGGTTGCTTGGGATAGACTAGTTGAGATGATTTTTGAAATCAGCTCCTGAAATTGTCCTGTAGTTTAAAATACACAGAAAGACTCCTCCTTTTAATTAGGACTCAGTAGATGGCCTCAAGTGTCATTCTGTCCACTTTTTTTTTTTATTATTATACTTTAAGTTCTAGGGTACATGCACATAACGTGCAGGTTTGTTACATATGTATACTTGTGCCATGTGGGTGTGCTGCACCCATCAACTCGTCAGCACCCATCAACTCGTCATTTACATCAGGTATAACTCCCAACGCAATCCCTTCCCCCTACCTCCCCATAATAGGCCCTGGTGTGTGATGTTCCCCTTCCGGAGTCCAAGTGATCTCATTGTTCAGTTCCCACCTATGAGTGAGAACATGCGGTGTTTGGTTTTTTGTTCTTGCGATAGTCTGCTGAGAATGATGGTTTCCATTGCATCCATGTCCCTACAAAGGACACGAACTCATCCTTTTTCATGGCTGCATAGTATCCCATGGTGTATATGTGCCACATTTTCTTAATCTAGTCCGTCACTGATGGACATTTGGGTTGATTCCAAGTTTTTGCTATTGTGAATAGTGCCGCAATGAACATACGTGTGCATGTGTCTTTATAGCAGCATGATTTATAATCCTTTGTGTATATACCCAGTAATGGGATGGCTGGATCATATGGTACTTCTAGTTCTAGATCCTTGAGGAGTCGCCATACTGTTTTCCATAATGGTTGAACTAGTTTACAATCCCACCAACAGTGTAAAAGTGTTCCTGTTTCTCCACATCCTCTCCAGCACCTGTTGTTTCCTGACTTTTTAATGATTGCCATTCTAACTGGTGTGAGGTGGTATCTCATTGTGGTTTTGATTTGCATTTCTCTGATGGCCAGTGATGATGAGCATTTTTTCATGTGTCTGTAGGCTGTATGCATGTCTTCTTTTGAGAAATGTCTGTTCATATCCTTTGCCCACTTTTTGATGGGGTTGTTTGTTTTTTTTCTTGTAAATTTGTTTGAGTTCTTTGTAAGTTCTGGATATTACCCCTTTGTCAGATGAGTAGGTTGCAAAAATTTTCTCCCATTCTGTAGGTTGCCTGTTCACTCTGATGGTAGTTTCTTTGGCTGTGCAGAAGCTCTTTAGTTTAATGAGATCCCATTTGTCAATTTTGGCTTTTGTTGTCGTTGCTTTTGGTGTTTTAGACATGAAGCCCTTGCCCATGCCCATGTCCTTAATGGTATTACCTAGGTTTTCTTCTAGGGTTTTTATAGTATTAGGTCTAATGTTTAAGTCTCTAATCCATCTTGAATTAATTTTTGTATAAGGAGTAAGGAAAGGATCCAGTTTCAGCTTTCTACTTATGGCTAGCCAATTTTCCCAGCACCATTTATTAAATAGGGAATCCTTTCCCCATTTCTTGTTTTTCTCAGGTTTGTCAAAGATAAGATGGCTGTAGCTGTGCGATATTATTTCTGAGGACTCTGTTCTGTTCCATTGGTCTATATCTCTTTTTGTACCAGTACCATGCTGTTTTGGTTACTATAGCCTTGTAGTATAGTCTGAAGTCAGGTAGCGTGATGTCTCCAGCTTTGTTCTTTTGGCTTAGGATTGTCTTGGCAAGTTCCATATGAACTTTAAAGCAGTTTTTTCCAATTCTGTGAAGAAAGTCATTGGTAGCTTAATGCGGATGGCATTGAATCTATAAGTTACCTTGGGCAGTATGGCCATTTTCACGATGTTGATTCTTCCTGTCCATGAGCATGGTATGTTCTTCCATTTGTTTGTGTCCTCTTTTATTTCACTGAGCAGTGGTTTGTAGTTCTCCTTGAAGAGGTCCTTTACATCCCTTGTAAGTTGGATTCCTAGGTATTTGATTCTCTTTGAAGCAATTGTGAATGGAAGTTCATTCATGATTTGGCTCTCTGTTTGTCTGTTACTGGTGTATAAGAATGCTTGTGATTTTTGCACATTAATTTTGTATCCTGAGACTTTGCTGAAGTTTCTTATCAGCTTAAGGAGATTTTGGGCTGAGATGATGGGGTTTTCTAAATATACAATCATGTCATCTGCAAAGAGGGACAATTTGACTTCTTCTTTTCCTAACTGAATACCCTTGATTTCTTTCTCTTGCCTGATTGCCCTAGCCAGAACTTCCAACACTGTGTTGAATAGGAGTGGTGAGAGAGGGCATTCCTGTCTTGTGCCAGTTTTCAAAGGGAATGCTTCCAGTTTTTGCCCATTCAGTATGATATTGGCTGTGGGTTTGTCATAAATAGCTCTTATTATTTTGAGATACGTTCCATCAATACCGAATTTATTGAGAGTTTTTAGCATGAAGGGCTGTTGAATTTTGTGGAAGGCCTTTTCTGCATCTATTGAGATAATCATGTGGTTTTTGTCTTTGGTTGCGTTTATATGCTGGATTACGTTTATTGTTTTGCGTATGTTGAACCAGCCTTGTATCCCAGGGATGAAGCCCACTTGATCATCATGGTGGATAAGCTTTTTGATGTGCTGCTGGATTCGGTTTGCCAGTATTTTATAGAGGATTTTTGCATCGATATTCATCAGGGATATTGGTCTAAAATTCTCTTTTTTTGTTGTGTCTCTACCAGGCTTTGGTATCAGGATGATGGTGGCCTCATAAAATGAGTTAGGGAGGATTCCCTCTTTTTCTATTGATTGGAATAGTTTCAGAAGGAATGGTACCAGTTCCTCCTTGTACTTCTGGTAGAATTCAGCTGTGAATCCATCTGGTCCTGGACTTTTTTTGGTTGGTAGGCTATTAATTATTGCCTCCATTTCAGAGCCTGCTATTGGTCTATTCAGGGATTCAAGTTCTTCCTGGTTTAGTTTTGGGAGAGTGTAAGTGTCCAGGAAATTAACCTTCTTCTAGATTTTCTAGTTTATTTATGTAGAGGTGTTTATAGTATTCTCTGATGGTAGTTTGTATTTCTGTGGGGTTGGTGGTGATACCCCCTTTATCATTTTTTATTGCATCTATTTGATTCTTCTCTCTTTTCTTCTTTATTAGTCTTGCTAGCAGTCTATCAATTTTGTTGATCTTTTCAAAAAACCAACTCCTGGATTCATTGATTTTTTTGGAGGGTTTTTTGTGTTTCTATCTCCTTCAGTTCTGCTCTGATCTTAGTTATTTCTTGCCTTCTGCTAGCTTTTGAATGTGTTTGCTCTTGCTTCTCTAGTTCTTTTAATTGTGATGTTAGAGTGTCAATTTTAGATCTTTCCTGCTTTCTCTTGTGGGCATTTAGTGCTATAAATTTCCCTGTACACACTGCTTTAAATGTGTCCCAGAGATTCTGGTATGTTGTATCTTTGTTCTCATTGGTTTCAAAGAACATCTTTATTTCTGCCTTCATTTCGTGATGTACCCAGTAGTCATTCAGGAGCAGGTTGTTCAGTTTCCATGTAGTTGAGCAGTTTTGATTGAGTTTCTTAGTCCTGAGTTCTAGTTTGATTGCACTGTGGTCTGAGAGACAGTTTGTTATAATTTCTGTTCTTGTACATTTGCTGAGGAGTGCTTTACTTCCAATTATATGGTCAATTTTGGAATAAGTGTGATGTGGTGCTGAGAAGAATGTATATTCTGTTCATTTGGGGTGGAGAGTTCTGTAGATATCTATTAGGTCCGCTTGGTGCAGAGATGAGTTTTATTCTTGGATATCCTTGTGAACTTTCTGTCTCATTGATCTGTCTAATGTTGACAGTAGGGTGTTGAAGTCTCCCATTATTATTGTATGGGAGTCCAAGTCTCTTTGTAAGTCTCTAAGGACTTGCTTTGTGAATCTGGGTGCTCCTGTATTGGGTGCATATATATTTAGGATAGTTAGCTCTTCCTGTTGAATTGATCCCTTTACCATTATGTAATGGCCTTCTTTGTCTCTTTTGATCTTTGATGGTTTAAAGTCTGTTTTATCAGAGACTAGGATTGCAACCCCTGCTTTTTTTTTGTTTTCCATTTGCTTGGTAGATCTTCCTCCATCCCTTTATTTTGAGCCTATGTGTATCTCTGCATATGAGATGGGTCTCCTGAATACAGCAAACTGATGGGTCTTGACTCTTTATCCAGTTTGCCAGTCTGTGTCTTTTAATTGGACTATTTAGTCCATTTACCTTTAAGGTTAATATTGTTATGTGTGAACTTGATCCTGCCATTATGATATTAACTGGTTATTTTGCTCATTAGTTGATGCAGTTTCTTCCTAGCCTCGATGGTCTTTACATTTTGGCATGTTTTTGCAATGGCTGGTACCGGTTGTTCCTTTCCATGTTTAGTGCTTCCTTCAGGGTCTCTTGTAAGGCAGGCCTGGTGGTGACAAAATCTCTAAGCATTTGCTTATCTGTAAAGGATTTTATTTCTCCTTCACTTATGATACTTAGTTTGGCTGGATATGAAATTCTGGGTTTAAAATTCTTTTCTTTAAGAATGTTGAATATTGGCCCCCACTCTCTTCTGGCTTGTAGAATTTCTGCCCAGAGATCTGTTGTTAGTCTGATGGGCTTCCCTTTGTGGGTAACCCGACATTTCTGTCTGGCTGCCCTTAACATTTTTTCCTTCATTTCAACTTTGGTGAATCTGACAATTGTGTGTTTTGGAGTTGCTCCTCTCGAGGAGTATCTTTGTGGCGTTCTCTGTATTTCCCGAATTTGAATGTTGGCCTGCCTTACTAGGTTGGGGAAGTTCTCCTGGATGATATCCTGAAGAGTGTTTTCCAACTTGGTTCCATTTTCCCCCTCACTTTCAGGCACACCAATCAGACACAGATTTGGTCTTTTCACATAATCCCATACTTCTTGAAGGCTTTGTTCATTTCTTTTTTCCTCTTTTTTCTTTAGACTTCTCTTCTCGCTTCATTTCATTCATTTGATCCTCAATCGCTGGTACTCTTTCTTCCAGTTGATCGAGTCGGTTACTGAAGCTTGTGCATTTGTCATGCATTTCTCATGTCATGGTTTTTATCTCTGTCAGTTCGTTTATGGCCTTCTCTGCATTGATTATTCTAGCTATCCATTCTTCCATTCTTTTTTCAAGATTTTTAGTTTCTTTGCACTGGGTACGTAATTCCTCCTTAGCTCTGAGAAGTTTGTGGGGCTGAAGCCTTCTTCTCTCAACTCGTCAAAGTCATTCTCCGTCCAGCTTTGATCCGTTGCTGGCGAAGAGCTGCGTTCCTTTGGAGGGGGAGATGTGCTCTTATTTTTTGAATTTCCAGCTTTTCTGCCCTGCTTTTTCCCCATCTCTGTGGTTTTATCTGCCTCTGGTCTTTGATGATGGTGACGTACTGATGGGGTTTTGGTGTGGGTGTCCTTTCTGTTTGTTAGTTTTCCTTCTAACAGTCAGGACCCTCAGCTGTAGGTCTGTTAGAGATTGCTTGACGTCCATTCCCGACCCTGTTTGCCTGGGTATCAGCAGCAGAGGCTGCAGAAGATAGAATATTGCTGAACACCAAGTGTACCTGTCTGATTCTTGCTTTGGAAGCTTGGTCTCAGGGGTGTACCCCTCCATGTGAGGTGTGGGGTGTCAGTCTGCCCCTAGTGGGGGATGTCTCCCAGTTAGGCTACTCAGGGGTCAGGGACCCACTTGAGCAGGCAGTCTGTCCATTCTCAGATCTCAACCTCCGTGTTGGGAGATCCACTGCTCTCTTCAAAGCTGTCAGAGTCGTTTGCGTCTGCAGAGGTTTCTGCTGCTTTTTTTTTGGTTTAGCTGTGCTCTGTCCCCAGAGGTGGAGTCTGCAGAGACAGGCAGGCCTCCTTGAGCTGCTGTGGGCTCCACCCAGTTTGAGCTTCCCAGTGGGTTTGTTTACCTACTTAAGCCTCAGCAATGGCGGGCACCCCTCCCCCAGTCTCGCTGCTGCCTTGCAGTTAGATCGCAGACTGCTGTGCTAGCAATGAGGGAGGCTCCATGGGCGTGGGACCCTCCCAGCCAGGTATGGGATATAATCTCCTGGTGTGCCGTTTGCTAAGACCTTTGGTAAAGCGCAGTATTAGGGTGGGAGTTACCCGATTTTCCAGGTGTTGTGTGTCTCAGTTCCCCTGGCTAGGAAAAGGGATTCCCTTCCCCCTTGCACTTCCCAGGTGAGGCGATGCCTTGCCCTGCTTCATCTCTCTCTGGTCGGGCTGCAGCAGCTGACCAGCACCGATTGTCCAGCACTCCCTAGTGAGATGAACCCAGTACCTCTGTTGAAAATGCAGAAATCACCCGTCTTCTGTGTCGCTCGTCTTCTTTGTCGCTCACGCTGGGAGCTGGAGACGGGAGCTGTTCCTATTCCATCCTGTCCACTCTTAAATGGATTTATGAGTTGAGACTGATGACGAATAAGCAATTGTGCACGACTCTTTCAGGGATGCTTTGTACACAAAATGTGTAGTGTTTTAGTGGCATTCTCCATCATGAGGTGTTGGGGTTTGTTTGTTTGTTTGTTTTTAATTATGAGCGGATCTGCCTCATTATTTTGAATGTATTGATTTTGACAAGATGAAGAAAAGTGCCAGCCTCTTTTTTTTTTAATTTAATTTAATTTTATTTTATTTTATTTATTTTTTTGAGACGGAGTATTGCTGTGTCACCTAGTGCAGTGCAATCTCAGCTGCAACCTCAGCCTCCCAGGTTTAAGCAGTTCTCCCTGCCTCAGCCTCCCGAGTAGCTGGGATTACAAGCGTGTGCCACCATGCCCAGCTAATTTTTGTATTTTTACTAGAGACAGGGTTTTGCCACGTTGGCCAGGCTGGTCTCGAACTCCTGACCTCAAGTGATCCGCCCGCCTTGGCCTCCCAAAGTGCTAGGATTAGAGGCGTGTGCCACCATGCCCGGCTGAGGCCCAGCTTCTGTTCTGGTTAGTGGGTGGCTTGTCTGTGAACACACCCCTGCCCTGCTGAGGCCCTGCCCACCATACCATTTCTCTGAACAGACAACTGTTGTCTTGAAAAATGAAAGAAGTGAAAAAGATGTGAAAGACAGTGTGTCAATAAAGTGACCTTGCTGGGCATGATGGCTCGTGCCTATAATACCAGCTACTTGGGAGGCTGAGGTGGAAGAATCACTTGAGGCCAAGAGTTCATGACCAGCCTTGGCAACATAGTGAGATCTCATCTCTAAAATATTAAAGTAAAAATAAGCTAAGCATGGTGGTGCATGACTGTACTTCCAACTACTTAGGAGACTGAGGTGGGAGAATTGCTTGAGTCCAGGAATTCAAGGCTGCAGTGAGCTGTGACTGAACTTGTTAGTTGCCACTGCTGTCCAACCTGGGCAACATAGTGAGACCCTGTTTTTTAAAAAAGTGATCTTCTCTTTCATAACGTAACTTCAGAAACTATATATGTCTAGTTATATATGTCAAAACGTCAACATCAGTTGCAAGATTGGCTTTTATCTAAGAGCAGCTCTTTTTTTAATTTTAAGTTTTAATTTTTATGGGTACATAGTAGGTGTCTATGTTTATGGGGTACATGGGATATTTCAATACAGGCATTCAGTGTGTAACAATCACATCAGGGTAAGTGGAGTATCCATCACTTCAAGCATTTATCATTTCTTTGTGTTATAAACATTCCAGTTATACTCTTTTAGTTATTTTTAAATGTACAATAAAAATTTACTGTAGTCATCCTGTTGTGCCACCAAATACTAGATCCTGTTTTTCCTAACTATATTTTTGTACCTGCTAACCATCCCCACTTTCCACCTCTCCTCCCCTCCCCATGAGTTCAGTTGTTTTAATTTTTAGCTTCCACAAATGAGTAAGAACATGTGAAGTTTGTCTGTCTGTGCCTGACTTATTTCACATAATATAATGTCCTTCAGTTCCACCATGTTGTTTCAAGTGACAGGATCTCATTCTTTTTTATGGCTAAATCATACTCTACTGCATGTATGTACTGCATTTTCTTCATCCACTTGTCTGTTGATGGGCACTTAGGTTGCTTCCAAATTTTGGCTGTTGTGAATAGTGCTGCAATAAACATGGGAGTGCAGATATCATACTGATATCCTTTATTTTGGGTATATATCCAGCAGTGGGATTTCTAGATTATATGGTACTTCTAGTTGCAGTTTTTTTAAGGAATTTCCATAGTGTTCTTCATAGTGGTTGTATTAGTTTACATTCCCACCAATAGTATATGGGGGGTCCTCTCTCCACATCCTTGCCAGCATTCATTATTGCTGGGGGTGAGATGATACCTTGTTGTGGTTTTGATTTGCATTTCTCTGATGTTTATTGATGTTGAGCATGTTTTTATATACCTGTTTGCCATTTATATGTTTTCTTTAGAGAAATGTCTATTCAGATCTTTTGCCCCATTTAAAAATGAGATTAGATTTTTTTCCTGTTGAGTTGTTTGAGCTTGTTATAGATTTTGGTTGTTTGTTTGTTTGTTTGTTTTTGAGACAGTGTATTGCTTTGTTGCCCAGGGTAGAGTGCAGTGGGGCAATCTCTGCTCACTGCACCCTGCGCCTCCCGGGTTCAAGCGATTCTCCCGCCTCAGCCTCCTGAGTAGCTGGGATTACAGGCAAGCACCACCATGCCCCACGAATTTTTGTATTTTTAGTAGCGACAGCGCCAGGCTGGTCTTGAATGCCTGACCTTGTGATCCACCCACCTTGGCCTCCCAAAGTGCTGAAATTACAAACGTGAGCCACCGTGCCCGGCCATATTTTGGTTATTAATTCCTTGTTGGATGGGTAGTTTGCAAACGTTTTCTCCCATTCTGTGGGTTGTCTCTTCTCTTTATTGTTTCCTTTGCTGTGCAGAAGCTTTTAGACTTGATGTGATCCTCCTGTTTGTCCATTTTTGCTTTGGTTGCATGTGCCTGTGGGGTATCTACTCAAGAAATCTTTGTGCCCAGACCAGTGTCCTGGAGAGTTTCCTGTTTTTGTTTTTGTAGTTTTATAGGTTGAGATCTTAGATTTCAGTCTTTAATCTGTTTGGATTTGATTTTTGTATGTGGTGAGAGATAGGGGTCTAGTTTCATTATTCTGCATATGGATACCCAGTTTTCCCAGGACCATTTATTGGAGACTGTCCTTTGCCTGATGTATGTTTTTGGCACATTTGTCAAAAAATTGGTTCACTGCAGCTGTGTAAATTTATTTCTGGGTTCTCTGTTCTATTCCATTGACTTATGTGTCTGTTTTTATGCCAGTGCTATGCTATTTGGGTTACTATAGCTCTGTAATATAATTTGAAGTTAGATAATGTGATTGTGCCAGTTTTATTCTTTTTTACTCAGGGTGGCTTTGGCTATTCTGGGTCTTTTGTGGTTCCATACAAATTTTAGGATTATTTTTTCTATGTGAAGAATGTCATTGGTATTTTGATAAGGATTGTGTTGACTCTGTAGATTGCTTTGGGTAGTGTGGACAGATTTAACAGTATTGATTCTTCCCATCCATGAACATGAGGTAACTTTGCATTTCTTTGAGTCCTCTTCAATTTCTTTCATCGGTGTTTTACAGTTTTCATTGTAGAGATCTTTCACTTCTTTGGCTAAGTTTATTCCTAAGTATTTTCTTTTATTTGTGGCTGTTGTAAATAGAATTACTTTTATGATTTCTGTTTCAGATTGTTTACTGCTGGCATATAGAAATGCTACTGATTTTTGTGTATTGATTTTTGTATCTGCAACTTTACTGAATTTATCAGTTCTGATGGTTTTGTGGTGGAGTCTTTAGATGTCTCCAAATATGAGATCATATCATCTGCAAGCAAGGATAATTTGACTTCTTCCTTTCTAATATAGATACGCTTTATTTCTTTCTCTTGTCAACTTGCTCTAGCTAAGACTCCCAGTAGTATGTGGAATAACAGTGGGCATCCTTAACGTGTTCAAGATCTTAGAAAAGGGTTTTCAGTTTTTCACTGTTCAGTATGACACCAGCTATGAGTGTGTCGTATATGGCTTTTATTGTGTTGAGGTATGTTCCTTCTATACTTAGTTTTTTGAGAGTTTTTTTTTTTTTTATCATGAAGGGATGTTGCATTTTTCAAATGCTTTTTCAGCATCAGTTAAAATGATCAGTGGTTTTTGTCCTTTATTCTGTTGTGTTGATACGATTGATTTGTGTATGTTGATCTATCCTTGTATCTCTAGAATAGATCTCACTTGGTCATGATGAATAATCTTTTTAATGTGCTGTTGAATTTGGTTTGCAAGTATTTTGTTGAGTATTTTTGCATTAATGTTCATCAGGGATATTGCCCTGTAGTTTTCCTTTTATTTGATATGTCTTTGTCTGGTTTTGGTATCAGGATAATACTGTCCTTGTAGAATGAGTTTGGACGTATTCCCTCCTCCGTTGTTTTTTGGAATAGTTTGAGTAGGATCGGATTAATTGGTTTTTAAGAACCTCATCTCTTGATTAAATAGATGCTTCTTGCTTCATTTTAACATTAGATGGAATTTTAAATTACTATAGTTGGTTATATATCTATATATATGATATGTATAAATTATATTTAGTTATATATAACATACATTTTATATATGTATAATATATAACATACATTGTTTTATATATGTATAATATATAAAATATATATTGATTTTTGGAAGGTACTTGATTACCTAAACTTTGTAAAATTTTTTTAAATAGGATTAAAAGTAAGTTGGATCAAGGAGGAGTGATTCAAGATTTTATTAACGCCTTAGATCAGCTCTCTAATCCTGAACTGCTCTTTAAGGTAATGATAGAACAGCTTCTGGCACATAAAACATAGAACTTGGGTAAAACTTAATTGCAATCTAATTTGATTTTTTTCTTACCTTCCCCACCCCCACTCCCCAACAGGATTGGAGCAATGATGTAAGAGCTGAACTAGCAAAAACCCCTGTAAATAAAAAAAACATTGAAAAAATGTATGAAAGAATGTATGCAGCGTTGGGTGACCCAAAAGCTCCAGGCCTGGGGGCCTTTAGAAGGAAGTTTATTCAGGTATGGACTGGCACAGCCTGCCTTTATGATAGCAGAATCATTGTGACAGTCAATATTTACATTTAATGATTTAACAGTTCTGGATTTAAAACGTCTGTTGAATGCTTTAGATCTCATGCTTTCTGTGACACACTGATAACATATTTTTAGGTTGGCTGGTAGCATGTGGGTTAGTAGGTAAAACCTCAGAGTTTCATTACATGTTGTTCATGCTCAGATTTTTAGATCTGAAAGTTACATCTAGATTGGTATTTCCAGTTCTTCAGATGGCTTGTGTTAAATAAGCTGATAAGTATTTTCAAGCACTTAGTTCGGGGCACAGTTCTGGGTGCTCAGGATCCAGTCCCCAAATACAAAGGGGTTGTGTGACAAAACTGCTTACCAAGAGCTGTGCCTAGGACAAGTGTGGTAAGTGTGAGATCTTTCAGAGGATGCTGGAGTTGGAAGGAAAACATACCATCATTTGATGGGAATGATGGAGCAAGTAGACTGCAGTCAGCCCAGTTGCCACACCTTTGCAGCCTGCTTGGCTCCTTCTCTCCCTCCTCCATCTGGAGACTTGCCCTTAGGGCTTGGCAGCAGCATCGTTTCTCCTTCAGAGCCTTTCCCAACCCTCCCCCAACTGTGATCTCCAGAAGAGTCGAGTGTTCTTCCTCTCTCACCTAAAACACCTTACTTTACATTCTCTCTGCTTAGCCTGGGTCATACTGACTTTTCTTTCTAGTTTTTGTCAAAATTACTTTTATTCATTAAACCTCAAGAAATTTAAGGGCTTAGATAAGTCTTGGAACTCTTGTTGCCAGAGTTCTCAAGTTCCACTGTGTATAGTGCAAAGGAAGAGCTTTATCCTTTTTTAAATAACTGCTTTATTACGATATAATTCACATGGCCCTTAAGTCATCCATTTAAAGCAGTTTTACGTATATTCACAGAGTCATGAAATCATCACCATATCAATTTTAGCACATTTTCATCGTCACAAAAAGAAACCCAAACCCATTAGCAGCACCGCCTCTACACAGCCTTTGGCCTAGTCTGCCCCCAGCATACTGCTGCCTCAGCCAGTCTGGGCAGCCAGTCTGCACGTTGTCTCTTGTCTCGGAATTCATGGCCACTTTGTTGCTGGAAGCCCTGAGACTGCCTTGCAGGGCTATCCATGGGCAGCACAGTTCTTCCTCCTGCAGCAGCACCTGATCCTGCCCAAGCCTGCAGGGTGCACAGAGGCCTCCTTTGTTCCTTTCAGGCAGGAGATGTGTTTGGAGTTTTATTTCTAGTACCTTAGAAAATTTATCCAGAACTTTCCACCTTGTACCAAATCAAAAATAACTTACATTCTTTCAAAGAATAATCTACCAAAATAAAGTGCCTCAAATATCACTTTAGAGGATCCTTAAGGGCATTATGCCTTTCAGATAATGCTGATTATGTTTGGAAATAGCTAATCTTTCCATGTATTCTAAGAATTGAACATTGTTTCTACTTTTTTCATCCACATCAGTGGATCAAAGAAGAAATCTGTTTTATATATGTCAATTTTCCTATAGTGGATTGTCTTAAAATAGAGCATGTTTCATTTACACCAGATTTATGTTGTGACATTAGTTATAAATTTGGTAAGAACATTTCTAATTAGAGATGATCAGGTAAATCATGACAACTGTTGAGTAACTGCTAGTAATGCTCTTGAGATTTATTTTTTATTTGATATCAGAATTATAATTCAAATAAATATCTAAGTAGAGGCTAATGCAAAGAGATAATTAATATGTTCCAAGGTAGAGTACTTATAATAACTGCTTTTAGGAATAAACATATCTGCTGGGCGCGGTGGCTCATGCCTGTAATCCCAACACTTTGGGAGGCCGAAGCAGACGGATCACAGGGTCAGGAGTTCGAGACCAGTCTGGCCAACATGGTGAAACCTGTCTCTACTAAAAATACAAAACTTAGCTGGGCATGGTGGTGCACGCCTGTAGTCCCAGCTACTCGGGAGGGTGAGGCAAGAGAATGACTTGAACTGGGAGGTGGAGGTCGTAGTGAGCCGAGATAGCGCCACCGCACTCCAGCCTGGGTGACAGAGCAAGACTCTGTCTCAAAAAATAAAAATAAAAATAAAAGATTATTTAAATAATATTTTTTCTGGTTTATTACCCAAAATAATAACTTGAAAGACTCTTACTAAAGAAAGTGGCATTCTTAAATTTTTCTCTTCAGTTGGTATCAAAAATTATAAGCCATTTCTTTCTAGTGAACTACTTCCTTTATTTTATTGTTTTTAACTTTGTTCTTAGTTATTTGTGTCATCATAATGATGTAGAACAGTAACTAGACAATGAGTGCACAGAAGTTAAATGACTTCACCAAGTTTTTAAAGCCCTTATTAGGATTTATTAACTAAAAGTCACTACTAACCATGTTTTTTGTTTTTGAGACCGAGTCTTGATCTGTCGCCCAGGCTGCAGTGTGGTGGCATGATCTCAGCTCACTGCAACCTCCGCCTCCCGGATTCAAGCGATTCTTCTGCCTCAGTCTCTCGAGTAGCTGGGACTACAGGCGCATGCTACCGCACCTAGCTAATTTTTTTTATTTTTAGTAGATACGGGGTTTCACCATATTGGCCAGGGTGGTCTCGAGCTCCTGACGTGATCTGCGCCCCTCAGCTTCCCAAAGTGCTGGGATTACAGGCGTGAGCCACCTCGCCCGGTTAACCATGTCATTTATTTAATTTATTTATTTATTTATTTGAGACGGAGTCTCACTCTGTGACCCAGGCTGGAGTGCAGTGGCACGATCTCGGCTCACTGCAACCTCTGCCTCCCGGGTTCAAGCGATTCTCCTGCCTCAGCCTCCTGAGTAGCTGGGATTACAGGCATGAGCCACCACACCTGGCTAATTTTTTGTATTTTAAGTGGAGACGGGGTTTCACAACGTTGGCCAGGCTCATCTTGAACTCCTGAGCTCAAGTGATCCACCTGCCTCGACCTCCCAAAGTGCTGGAATTACAGGCATTAACCATGTCACTTATAATGGAACACAGGAAACAAAAGGCAAACTCTGGATGTTTTAGAGTATTGAAATATTCAAGGAAAGCAAAACTGTAATTTTTTTTTTTAGAAACAAAGTCTCACTCGGACACCTAGGCTGTAGTGCAGTGGCATGATCATAGTTCACTGACACTTCAGACTCCTGGGCTCAATAGCGATCCTCCCGCTTCAGCCTCCTGAGTAGATGGAACTACATGCACGTGCCATCACACCTGGCTAATGTTTGTTGCCCAGGTTGGTCTCGAACTCCTTGGCTCAAGTAATGCTACTACCTTGGATTCCCAAAGTGCTGGGATTACAGGCATGAGCCACCATGCCCAACCAAGACTATACATCTTAAAAGCAGAGAAGAAACATATATCATTGCGCACTCCATTCATTACACTTATAAGCTTAGAGCCCTTTCCACAGTCCAAACTAAACATCAGTCTTTATAGTAAATTCTTATTAATTTCAGACTTTTGGAAAAGAATTTGATAAACATTTTGGGAAAGGAGGTTCTAAGCTACTGAGAATGAAGCTCAGTGACTTCAATGACATTACCAACATGCTACTTTTGAAAATGAACAAAGACTCAAAACCCCCTGGGAATCTGAAAGAATGTTCGCCCTGGATGAGCGACTTCAAAGTGGAGTTCCTGAGAAATGAGCTGGAGATTCCTGGTGAGTTAACCTCCAGGGGTGACAAAACTGTACTGTCAGGAGCACAGCACTGTGATAACTTGTGGTTTCTGGAATAGTGATACTGGGATATTGACAGTTATCTCTTTTTTTAAGGAATTTTAAAATTCACCAAATTTTTCATCATTAGGAAAATCCATAATTATGAATGAGCACACATTACTAAATGTTTAATGAGATTATAGTTCTTATATTTCTGATTCTGACAAATGTTCAGATTTTCATTTGGTAATAATGGTAAACAGCAATCATAGATTTCCTCTGAACATATTCATTTCATACTTTGCTCCTGAATAACTTTTCTTCAGAAATACAATACAGGTATAGACGCAGATTACTTCCTGGGATGTGTACACAGTTCCATTTAAAGTGACAAGTTAATGATAAGTCACTGACCTGCAGGAAAAATGATAATAATATTAGGGTTAGAGATGCACAGCAAATTGGCCAGATTTCAAGGCGTGACTTTTTCAGAGGAAACCTGTGTAAGTTCCATTTTCTTCACCCCAAATTTGCCAGAGGAGAAAAAAGTTTTAATCTGGTTATTCATGTTCTCATTTCAGTGGGTATAAGAAAAAATATATTTGGAGAAACACTTTTCTTTGTCATTAATAATGACTGTGCAGTTGCATATGGTTCAATTCAAGAAAAACATTTAAATGTAAGCCTTGTCATGTGCAGCTTGATTGGCCTTGAGAATATGCAGTGTTCTAGTCAATGCATCATTTTTCTATTTAGGATTTGTCCATGCTATTAGAATAGAGCGCTAAGTTCCATAATCAGTCAAATTGAGAAATAACTTTTTTTTTTTTTTTTTGAGTTGGAGTCTTGCCGTGTCGCCCAGGCTGGAGTGTAGTGGCGCAATCTCGGCTCACTGCAAGCTGTGCCTCCTGAGTTCACACCATTCTCCTGCCTCAGCCTCCCGAGTAGCTGGGACTACAGGCGCTGCCACCATGCCCAGCTAATTTTTTGTATTTTAAGTAGAGACGGGGTTTCACCATGTAAACCAGGATGGTCTCTATCTCCTGACCTCATGATCCACCCGCCTCGGCCCTCCAAAGTGCTGGGATTACAGGAGTAAGCTGCTGTGCCTGGCCAAGAAATAACATTTTTTAAAAGTCAGTTTCCTTTAAATGAAAACTTTTCAGTAAAAAGTTTTATGTTAGATTGGCTTTTTAAAAAGTAGATCAAGAGACATGTTTTAAAATACAGGCAGTTGTCTAACAAGCTGTTCCTAAGCAAGGCTCTGGTTTGTTTTAGGTCAGTATGACGGTAGGGGAAAGCCGTTGCCAGAGTACCACGTGCGAATCGCCGGGTTTGATGAGCGGGTAGGTGTGAGGGTGTGTGACCCAGTCCCTGTCCTGATGAACGTTCTTCAGATACGAGAATGATCTGTTTGCCTTTAGTAAATAAGAGACAACAGCCCATGTTGATCACAGATATATCGAGTTTAACGTATTTACTGAGATGGAGTCTTGCCCTGTTGCTTGGGCTGGAGTGTAATGGTGCAATCTCGGCTCACTGCAACCTCTGCCTCCCGGGTTCAAATGATTCTCCTGCCTCAGCTTCCCAAGTAGCTGGGATTACAGGCGTGTGCCATCACGCCCAGCTGTTTTTTGAGTTTTTAGTAGAGACAGGATTTCACCATGTTGACCAGGCTGGTCTTGAACTCCTGACCTCGTGATCCATCCACCTCTGCCTCCCCAAAGTGCTGGGATTACAGGTGTGAAACAGTGCGCCTGGCCTTTTTTTTTCTTCTTTGTTTGAGACAAGAGTCTCACTCTGTCACCCAGGCTAGAGTGCAGTGGTGCATTCTCAGCTCATTGCAACCTCCACACCCTGGGTTCAGGCGATTCTCCATGTCTCAGCCTCCCTAGTAGCTGGGATACAAGTGTGCGCCACCACAACTGGCTAATTTTTGTATTTTTAGTAGAGACAGGGTTTCACCATGTTGACCAGACTGGTCTCGAACTCCTGACCTCAGGTGATCTACCCGCCCCATCCTCCCAAAGTGCTGAGATTGCAGGCATGAGCCACCACTCCCGGCCCTGAGTTTCTTAATATAATGTCTCCAGTGTTTGAACAACAATTCTATTTAAGATACCATAAACTCAAAGAGTAAGCTGTGTGTGAGTATCCACTATAAAATATGTGTAGCATTAGCTTACCACTGTAGAAAGTTTGCATGTTGGCTGTTGCTGCTTGCTAAGGGTATCCACATTCATAAGCAAGTATTTATAACCAGGAATACAACATTTCTGCAGGCACAGTAGTCAGGCACAAGCAGGTAGCAGGAATTCGTTGCTGGCCTGAACGCTCTGCTCTTCTTTGGCACTGTCTTCAGAGGGCAGCCCCGCGGAGGAATGCTCACAGCCAGTGTGGCTTTTCCCTCTGAGTTTGACACGTCACTAGCCTGTGCCCTGAGGTGACATTCTGATTTTTGAAGGTGACAGTCATGGCGTCTATGCGAAGGCCCAAGCGCATCATCATCCGTGGCCACAATGAGAGGGAGCACCCTTTCCTGGTGAAGGGTGGCGAGGACCTGCGGCAGGACCAGCGTGTGGAGCAGCTCTTCCAGGTCATGAATGGGATCCTGGCCCAAGACTCCGCCTGCAGCCAGAGGGCCCTGCAGCTGAGGACCTACAGCGTGGTGCCCATGACTTCCAGGTAACTGCCAGGCTGCTCCCAGCCAGTAGGCTGCTGCACATTGCTTGGCGTCCACGGGACTGTTTTTCTAGTGAAGAAAGAGCAGTTTGGGTTTACTCGTTAACCTTTTATTCTCCCTTTCAGGTTAGGATTAATTGAGTGGCTTGAAAATACTGTTACCTTGAAGGACCTTCTTTTGAACACCATGTCCCAAGAGGAGAAGGCGGCTTACCTGAGGTAAGGGCGGCCACACGCCCTGCTCCCCCAGCAGTCGCCTCCCCTCACTTCTCCAGTGGCAGGTCGGGGCCGTGACAGGCGCGCTCGAGAGCCCACACTGCCTGCCCCGCAGTCTGCTGGCTGGGTCAATAAACCAAATGGAGTGCTGGCTGCTAACCAGTAGTTGCAGATATTTTACCATAATACAAAATATATGTTAACTTTGGGTGGGGGGAAGAAAAATTGTTGAAGGAAATAATAATAAAATTAGCAGATAACATGTAGTAAAACATTTTCTGTGGGATAGGCACTGTTCTCAATTTTTAACGTGTATGAACCAATTTACTTCTCACCAACAACCTACAAGGTAAGTGAGTATTATTATCACTGCTATACAGATGAGGAAGCTGAGGCCCAGAAAGGTCAAGTAACCTGTCCTGTGTCACTTAGCCTGTAAAGTGGAGTAGCTGGGATTACTAGTCATGATATGGATGCTTTTTTATTTTTCTTTATCCTTTTCTCTATTTTCCAAGTTTTCTACAATTAACATGTATATTAACCACAAGTTTTTTTTATTTCCTTTTTGTTTTTGTAAAAAAAAAAATAAGGACAACGTGAGAAACATTTTGAGGGTTGACAGATTTTGACAACCGAAGTTGACAGGTTTGGGTGACGAAGCTGTAGGATGAAGGAACAGCTTCAGGGCCTCTTTCTCTTTGATGTCCTCTGATTCTTTCCTAAAAAGTTTTTAAATAGGAGCAGTGTTCCCTTCAGTCAGGAAAGATTTCTGAAAAAATCAAACGTATTCTTATCAAACTCATATTCCCAGGTGATAATTACTCTACAGGGCAGTGTTCACCAACTTTTAGTTCCAGACATTTGAGTCCTTTGCTTAGAATTGTTTCTACTTTCCCTGGAATACGGGGCAACTGATGAGCATGCTTCCTGGAGTCTCACAAATTCAGATCTGGCCCTGGCACTGAGCCTCTGCCTGACAATGCAGGTGCCAAGCAAGTGTCGCCTTTCCTGTGGTACCTGTCTGCATTTGTGGGACGGGATGGTAGCGTGGAACCACACAGGGTTGATATAGGTACCAGGAGAATTGAAAGCACCTTACATAATGGAATTATGTAAATAATTTCCAACTGCCTTTTTACAGGGCACTTCCAGTACCCATTATTAAAATCCTTGCTATTATTTTCTTAATTCAGCATGTTACAGTGTTTTGATTTTTTGAGACAGTGTCTCTGTCGCCAGACTGGAGTGCGGTGGTGTGACCTCGGCTTACTGCAATCTCCGCCTCCCGGGTTCCAGCAATTCTCCTGCCTCAGCCTCCCGAGTAGCTGGGATTACAGGCGTGCGCCACCATGCCCAGCTAATTTTTGTATTTAGTAGAGATGGGTTTTCACCATGTTGGCCAGGATGATCTTGATCACTTGACCTCATGATCTGCCCTCCTTGGCCTTCTAAAGTACTGGGATTACAGGCCTGAGCTACTGCGCCCAGCCTACGGTTTTATAACCTAAGAATTTTCATCTCACTTTAAACTAGGAGGAGAGAATTTTAAGATGGAGGGGACTACTTTTAAAGTTAACTTTAGTAGCAACTTAGAAAAGATTTATTTCACCTGAAGTGATTGAATTGCTAAGTCACACATGAAGCTGTTCTGTCTTTAGATTTTATTGGGAAAACTTGTTAAAGCTTTCCTTACAAAAGTACCTGAACATACGTATATAACATTGTTTCCCACTGCCCAGGTGCTGCCTTTTTCCTAGGAAACACTGAAAACAGCTTTTCAAGTTCACTTAAGCATCCATTGTCATTTAAGAAAATACTTTCTCATAGGAGTGCAGAAGGTTATTGGAAGAAAAAGAAAAAATATTTTCTCATATTTACTATGGATTGTGTGTATATCTACATGTTGGAGATATGAAGAAAGATGTGGCACTGGCCAGGCGCAGCAGCTTACGCCTGTAATCCCAGCACTTTGGGAGGCCGAGGTGGGCGGATCGCCTGACGTCAGGAACTCAAGACCAGTCTGGTCAAGATGGCGAAACCCTGTCTCTACTGAAAATACAAAAATTAGCTGGGCGTATTGGCGGGCGCCTGTAATCCCAGCCACTTAGGAGGCTGAGGCATGAGAATTGCTTGAACCCAGGAGGTGGAGGTTGCAGCAAGCTGAGATTGCACCGCTGCACTCCAGCCTGGGCGACAGAGTCTCAAAAGAAAGAAAAAGTGACCGGGCGTGGTGGCTCACGCCTGTAATTCCAGCACTTTGGGAGGCTGAGGCGGGCAGATCACGAGGTCAGGCATTCAAGACCAGCCTGGCCAACATGGTGAAAACCCGTCTCTACTGAAAATACAAAAATTAGCTGGACGTGGTGGCATTTGCCTGTAATCCCATCTAGTCAGGAAGCTGAGGCAGGAGAATCGCTTGAATCCAGGAGGCGGAGGTTACAGTGGGCCGAGATCGCACCACTGCACTCGCCTGGCGACAGAGCGAGACTTCATCTCAAAAAAAAAAAAAAGAAAAAGAAGTGGAAGTGGTCTAAATAAGGATAAAAACAGACATAATCCATCTTTAGCAAAACTGTGTGGGCTTTTTGGCTGTGGTAGTGACATGGCCCGAGGCTTCCAGCAGCTGCCTGTTGTGCTGTCGCCCTCTTGTTATGGTTCTTTCTAGGTCAAAGTTGCAGAATTGCATGCCTGGTTAATAAACAGTTATGTTTAGTTCATCTTACTCCTCTCTATGTCAGTGGGAAATTTATTGTATTTAATGGTTTTGTACCTAAATTTTTCGTAGGCAATAGCTTGGATTTCTTTAGGAGTAATTAAGCATGAATAATGGTATATTGAAATTCAAGATCCAGAGTAATGTGGGTTCAGTATTAATATTGAATATGGTTAAAAGTCATATTTTTTCCTGCTGCTTTGCTATTTTTCAGTGACTTCTTGGTGATCTTTGTCTTTGAAATCACATAATGCTAAAATCTTCCTAATTCCGATTCCCCTTTTCTCACTTACTAGTGATCCCAAGGCACCGCTGTGTGAATATAGAGATTGGCTGACAAAAATGTCAGGAAAACATGATGTTGGAGCTTACATGCTAATGTATAAGTAAGTTTGGTTTTGATTTTCCTTTGTATTAGTTAGTTTGTTCTTCTGCGAATTGCATGTTTTCTTTTGATTCTTAGAAAGCTTTGCCTCAGAGAGATCATCAAGGTTATTTGATATTTGAGTCTCAGTATAAACAAAAAGTTTTAAAATTTAAATTTTAAGTCAGAGAATTTTTTCTAATTAGATGTTTCTATTATTAAATCATAGGGGAGCTAATCGTACTGAAACAATCACCTCTTTTAGAAAACGAGAAAGTAAAGTGCCTGCCGATCTCTTAAAGTAAGTACCCTTCTGCCCTCACCCTTAGCAGGATCACAGCAGCCGCACAGCTGTGTCTCTCTTGCAGGCGGGCCTTTGTGAGGATGAGTACAAGCCCCGAGGCTTTCCTGGCACTCCGCTCCCACTTTGCCAGCTCTCATGCTCTGATATGCATCAGCCACTGGATCCTCGGGATTGGAGACAGACATCTGAACAACTTTATGGTGGCCATGGAGACTGGCGGCATGATTGGGATCGACTTTGGGCATGCATTTGGATCCGCTACACAGGTGCGCTTGCTGTGCTCTCGTGATCCTGGGCGAGGCGAGAGTCATCATAGGACTTTCAACACCCTCCAGAAATAGACAGTTTTTAAGGAAAAACAACATATTAGGTTCGTTTTGTCATGGTCATTGATTGCAGAAAGGGATAATCACTTCGTTCAGCCTTGTTCAGTCAGGTCACAGAAGTCATGGTGATCAATGATATCATCAGAACCGGGAATCAAATGTGTTCGCAGGTCAAAGGAAGACTCTAAGGAAGTTTTAGGAAGCCCCATAATAAAAATGTCTGGTAAAAAATGTGATACAGATCTTTTCTCTGGTTAACCTCTGAATGTTTGGATCCATCCTTCTCAATATCTGCGGCCTGTATCCTGCGCACGTGGGTTTTGCGCTGAGGGATAATGCAAGCTAAGGTGGTTACTCCTGAGTGTAGGAACTCACATCTGTGTAGCTGATTTCAAGGGAAGCAGAGTCTATATTGTTACTAAATGTGAACAGTAACTATGAGAGGTTGCTGCCGTTTGTGCTCGGTACTTTGAGAGTTCTGGCTTACATATTCTGCTGCTTGCCTTTTTTTCTTGTTTAGTTTCTGCCAGTCCCTGAGTTGATGCCTTTTCGGCTAACTCGCCAGTTTATCAATCTGATGTTACCAATGAAAGAAATGGGCCTTATGTACAGCGTCATGGTACACGCGCTCCGGGCCTTCCGCTCAGACCCTGGCCTGCTCACCAACACCATGGATGTGTTTGTCAAGGAGCCTTCCTTTGACTGGAAAGTAGGTTTTGTTTCATGTGCACTTTTCACTTTTGTGACAGTGTCCCTGTGATCGAGCTGGTATCTCCCGTGTATGATGGAAGTGCATTGAGTCATGTTGATGAAAATATTTACATTATTTTGTACAGCATTTCTCAAAATTAGTATTTAGGATTGTCTGGCTTGAAAACCAGAGGCCGGGCCCAGTGGTTCACGCCTATAATCCCAAAACTTTGGGAGGCAGAGACGGGAGGATCACCTGAGGTCAGGAGTTGGAGACCAGCCTGGCCAACATGGTGAAACCCTGTCTCTACTAAAAATACAGAAATTAGCTTGGTGTGGTAACGCACGCCTATAATCCCCGTTCCTTGGGAGGCTAAGGCAGGAGAATGGCTTGAAACTGGGAGGCAGAGGTTGCAGTGAGCCAAGATCACGCCACTGCACTCCAGCCTGGGCGACAAGAGCGAAACTCTGCCTCAAAAAAAAAAAAAAAAGTTAAGAGGCAAAACCTTTATTTGGAGAAATAAGGGGCCTGCTGAGGCCCCTCGTCTCGTGATGTGTGCACCATGGAGTCTATATGAACAGCTTTGTAGCTGTAGACAATAAAGCAAGGCTGCTCCTGGTTATAGATGTTTGTTTAAGATCATTACTGGATTTAATCTGTTTGGACATGATTGTATGTACCATTATAATCAGCCGGGAAAATCATATTCTTTTCTTTTAGAATTTTGAACAGAAAATGCTGAAAAAAGGAGGATCATGGATTCAAGAAATAAATGTTGCTGAAAAAAATTGGTATCCCCGACAGAAAATATGTTACGCTAAGAGAAAGTTAGCAGGTGCCAATCCAGCAGTCATTACTTGGTAAGATTTTTATATGTGGAAAAAACTAACGGACTACCAACATGCTACTGTTTCTCGAGGAACCAACATATGTACAAAGTGCTGAGCACTTGATATTCTGTTAGCATGACTTCTCTGCTTTCATTGAGGAGGAAAGCAGGGCTTAGAGAGGCTGACTTCCTGAAAGCCAGGGCGAGGCCTGCAACTGTGACGTATGTCTTCAGGCTTACACTCAGTCCCTGGAACAGTGGTGCCAATTGGAGAAACAGAAGGTGTGCTCTTAGGCCAGAATATTGTTATATGCATGAGGAGACTTAGGTTTTAAATTTGCTTTTGTCCTTTTTAGGGCATTTGACCCTGATGGACATAGTACCTAGGTATGAAAAGCACGGTGTGGACTTGTTAGATGAGACTCCAATTTGAGTTGGCTTTTAGGTTAGCTTTAAAATTTTTTCTTGTTGAGGTCTAAAGCAAATATAAATTTATGGAGATGATTCACAGGAAGGAAAAAAGTTGGACTTTAGAATTAAGTAATAGTGGCAGTCTGTGGTCAACTTATTTTTGACAAGGGTGCCAAGACCATTCAGTGACCTTTCCAACAAATAGCACTGGCAAAAGAATGAAGTTAGGTCCCTGTTTCACACCATGTGGAAAAATTAATTCAGAATGGATCAAAGAGCTAAATGCAAGAGTCAAAACTATAAAACACTTAGTAGTAGGAGTAAATCAGCTGGGCGTGGTGACTTACGCCTCTAATCCCAACACTTTGGGGAGGCCAAGGCGAGTGGATCACTTGAGGTCAGGAGTTCGAGACCACCCTGGCCATCAAGGTGAAACCCCGTCTCTACTGAAAATACAAAAATTAGCTGGGCATGGTGATGCGCACCTGTAATCCCAGCTATTAGGAAGGCTGAGGCAGGACAATGACTTGAACCCCGGGAGGTGGAGGTTGCAGTGAGCCAAGATGGCGCCACTGTACTCCAGCCTGGGCGACAAAGCGAGACTCTGTCTTAAAAAAAAAAAAAAATAGGAATAGGAGTAAATCATCCTGACCTTGGATTTTGTTGTGATACTTGCCATTTTTTAGGTATGACACTGAAAGCACAAGGAAGAAACAAATACATACATTGGACTTCATCAAAATTAAACAATTTTGTGCTTCACAGAATGCTATCAGGAAAGTGTTTCAGCCTTTAGAATGGGATAAAATAGCCGGGCGCGGTGGCTCAAGCCTGTAATCCCAGCACTTTGGGAGGCCGAGACGGGCGGATCACGAGGTCAGGAGATCGAGACCATCCTGGCTAACACGGTGAAACCCCGTCTCTACTAAAAATACAAAAAACTAGCCAGGCGAGGTGGCGGGCGCCTGTAGTCCCAGCTACTCAGGAGGCTGAGGCAGGAGAATGGCGTAAACCTGGGAGGTGGAGCTTGCAGTGAGCTGAGATCCGGCCACTGCACTCCAACCTGGGCGACAGAGCGAGACTCCGTCTCAAAAAAAAAAAAAAAAAAAAAAAAAAGGGATAAAATATTTGCAAGTCATATATCTGATAAGGGACTTGTATCTAGAATACATTTTAAAACTCTTAGAGCCTAATAGTAGATCGACAATTAAAAATGGTCAGGGCTGGGCTCAGTGGCTCACGCCTGTAATCTCAGCTACTAGGGAGGCTGAGGCAGGAGGATCACTTGAACCCAGGAGGCAGAGGTTGCAGTGAGCCGAGATCGTGCCATTGCACTCCGGCCTGGGTGACAGAGCAAGACCCTGTCTCAAAAAAAAAAGATCAAAAGACTTGAACTAACATTTCTCTAATGAAAATATACAAATGGCCAATAAGCGCATGAAAAAATGCTCAGCATCACTAGTCATCAGGGAAATCCAAGTGAGATACTACCTCACACCTGCTAAGATGGCTATTGTTTAATTAATTAATTTTTGAGACAAAGTCTTGCTCTGTCACCCAGGCTCACTGCAACCTCCACCTCCTGGGTTCAAGTAATCCTCCTGTCCCAGCCTCCTGAGTAACTGGAATTACAGGTGCATGCTACCACACCTGGTAATTTTTGTATTTTTAGTAGAAATGGGGTTTCGCCATGTTGGCCAGGCTGGTCTTGAACTCCTGACCTCGGGTGAGCCACCACGCCTTGCCAGATGGCTATAATTTTAAAATGGGGCTAATGCAGTGGCTCATACCTGTAATCCCAGCACTTTGGGAGGCCAAGGCAGGAGGATAACTACATCCCAGGAGTTCAAGTCTAGCCTGGGCAATATAGCAAGACCCTGTCTCTACCAAAAATTTTTAAAACTTTCTTTTTTTTTTTAATTAAAAAGAAAGGAATCTAACAAATGTTGAGGATGTAGAGAAGGTGGACTCCTCATACTCTGCTGGTGGGAGTGGGAAAGGGTGCATCTGCTGTGGGAAGGTGGCAGTTCTTCACAAAGTTAAACATAGAGTTATCATTGTGAACCCAGCAATGCCACTCCTAGGTGAATCCTAGGAATTCATTCAGGAGAAGTGAAGGCTTACATTCACACAAAAACTTGAGCAGCATAATTCTTGTTCTGTTTTCCTACAGATCCAATCTTTTACTGAAAGGTTATAAGCCACAGAAAAGACTCTGTGAGTGATGACATGGGGAATGTGTTTGGATAGGATCACTAGGAATGCAGGCAACAAAGGAAAATAACACATGCTTTGTGTTTTCTGTTTGTTCTTTTTCCAGTGATGAGCTGCTACTGGGTCACGAGAAGGCGCCTGCTTTCAGAGACTATGTGGCTGTGGCACGAGGAAGCAAAGATCACAACATTCGTGCCCGAGAACCAGAGGGTGGGCTTTCAGAAGAAACTCAAGTGAAGTGCTTGATTGACCAGGCAACAGACCCCAACATCCTTGGCAGAACCTGGGAAGGATGGGAGCCCTGGATGTGAGGTCTGTGGGAGTCTGCAGATAGGAGGTGTTACATTGTTTAAAGAATCTACTATACTTTGGTTGGCAGTAATCCATGAGCTGATTTTCCTGAAGCACTAAAGAGAAATCCCTTTCGTGCTACAGTTTTATAGCATGAGTTTAAATCAAGATTATGAGTAAATGTATATGGGTTAAGTCAAAGATAAGGTTATAGTAACATCAAAGGTTAGGTGAGGTTTATAGAAAGATACATAGCCAGGCTTACCAAAGTATTAAGTCAAGAATATAGTATGTGATCAGCTTTCAAAGCATTTACAAGTGCTGCAAGTTAGTGAAACAGCTGTCTCCATAAACAGGAAATGTGAGAAACCTTGGAATGCCCTCTGGTTCTGGCACATTGGAAAGCACACTCAGAAGGCTTCATGGCCAAGATTTTGGGAGAGTAAAGCTAAGTATAGTTGATGTAACATTGTAGAAGCAGCATAGGAACAATAAGAACAATAGGTAAAGCTCTAATTATGGCTTATATTTAGAAATGACTGCATTTGATATTTTAGGATATTTTTCTAGGTTTTTTCCTTTCATTTTATTCTCTTTTAGTTTTGACATTTTACGGTAGATTTGCTCTCTAGAAGGGAACGTCTTTATTTAGGAGGGTAAAAATTTTGGTCATAGCATTCACTTTTGCTATTCCGATCTACAACTGGAAGATACATAAAAGTGCTTTATGCATTGCAAATTTGGGATAACTTCAAAAATCCCATGGTTGATGTTAGGGATAGCACTAAGCATTTTAGTTCCAGGAGAATAAAAGAAATTCCTATTTGAAATGAATTCCTCATTTGGAGGAAAAAAAAGCATGCATTCTAGCACAAGATCAAATTATGGAATACAAAAGTGGCTCCTTCCCATGTGCAGTCCCTGTCCCCCTGCAGTCCTCTGCACACCCGAACTGTTTCTGATTGGCTTTTAGCTTTTTGTTGTTGTTTTCTCCTTCTAACACTTGTATTTGGAAACTCTTCTGTGATTTTGAGAAGTATACTCTTGAGTGTTTAATAAAGTTTTTTTCCAAAAGTAGTGTGTATCTCTTTTAAGCAGTTTAAAGAGCAAAATATTCATCTTACAAAATAGTTTATTATACTACTTGCCTAGTTTGTTCTGATAAATGCGGGTTAAATGCGTTATGGCATTTAAAATAAACATTAATGTCCAGGCACACTGGGAGGCCAAGGCAGGAAGATTGCTTGAACTCCTTGAGCCCAGGGGTTAAAGACCAAGAGGGCAACATAGTGAGATCCCATGTCTATTTTTAAAAGTAAAATAACAAATTTATCTTCTCAACAAGTGACACCTATTGAACCATATTTCATTTGTAAAGAAAAATAAGTGATCGTGTATGTGAACAATCTGGTACACATGATCTAGTAAATATTTTTGCACAAAAATGGCCAAAGTAAGCCCACTTTGGAGTAGAGTTGATAATACATTGTTTTCTGTAACAACTAATTCGCTATAATTCTTGCTTGAGTCCTGATAATTTGGACTACATTCATTAAATGGATCACCTACATTGTAGGAAACCCTGTTTTTTTAATGACTACTTTTCATATCAATAAAAGTTGATTGTTACGGCCAGGTGTGGTGGCTCACACCTGTAATTCTAGCACTTTGGGAGGCTGAGGCGGGTGGATCACCTGAGTTCGGGAGTTCGAGACCAGCCTGACCAACATGGAGAAACCCCATCTCCACTAAAAATACAAAATTAGCCAGGTGTGGTGGCCCATGCCTGTAATCCCAGCTACTCAGGAGACCGAAGCAGGAGAATTGCTTGAACCCAGGAGGCAGAGGTTGCGGTGAGCCAAGATCGTGCCATTGCATTCCAGCCTGGGTAACAAGAGTGAAACTCCATCTCCAAAACAAAAAAAAAAAAAATTGATTGTTACAAGTTGTGTGTGTGGGTCTAGTCTCAAAGCTGTGTGCTCAAAAAGTTCATCATTGCTCACGAGAGTGCAGTAAGAAGAAACTCTTGCTGTGTACAGCATTCAGAAAACATTCAGAAAATTACACTAGACGTTACATGGTCATTACACAATGTAGGAACTGCACATCTGAATCATCACTGGGGCTTGAACTTCAACTCGTGATTCTTGCTGAATAAGAATATTTGATTTGGAAACCAAGAAACAACACTTAACACTGATTACAATTACAAGGAAATATGAATGATATTGTATGAGTGGTAATATTTACATTATAAATATTTTGATATGCAGGTTGTATATGAAACATTTGTTTTTCAACCCCAAAATAATCCAGAAAGTTTCAGATTTAAGCTTAGTGAAGACTTGAATGATCCCACGCTTATGAATATCAATTTTAGCACTTTGTCAGACTAAAAACCCAAGTATATAATACACTCCTTTAGGACAAGTACTGTGTCCTAATCACTATCTGTCAGCAACTCATAGTCTGGCACATGATAGTCAACAGAACAAAGCCATAGGAATAATTTAGTAAAGAATTCAACTTTTAAAAACTACTTCTATAAGAAATAAAAATTATTGGCTGGGTGCTGTGGCTCACACCTGTAATCCCAGCACTTTGGGAGGCTGAGGCGGGGAGATCACGAGGTCAGGAGATCAAGACCATCCTGGCTAACACGGTGAAACCTTGTCTCTACTAAAAATAGAAAAACAAAATTAGCCAGGCAGTCCAATTAGTGGTGGCAGTCGCCTGTAGTCCCAGCTACTCAGGAGGCGGGAGAATGGCATGAACCAGGGAGGCGGACCCTGCAGTGAGCTCAGATGGTGCCACTGCCACTCCAGCCTGGGCGACAGAGCAAGACTGTCTCAAAAAAATAAATAAAAATTATTTCACTGATGAGAATTTTTAAAGCACTGTTTATTAACTAACGACCAGTAACTTTTTTTTTTTTTTTTTTTTTTTTTTTTTGAGATTCACAGTTGCCCAGGCTGCACCTCCCGGGTTCAAATGATTCTCCCGCCTCAGCCTCCCGAGTAGCCAGGACTACTGGTGCGCACCACCACGCCCGGCTAATTTTTGTATTTTAAGTTTTGTATTTTGTATTTTTGTATTTTTAGTAGAGACGGGGTTTCACCATGTTGGCCAGGCTGGTCTCAAACTCCTGACCTCAGGTGACCTGCCTGCCTCAGCCTCCCAAAGTGTTGGGATTACAAGCGTGAGCCACTGCACCTGTACTGCCAAAAATTCTTTGAACTTCAGAATGTTGTCTGTATTAAAATGAAAATATAACTGTGGGAATTGCATGAAGTTGCTTTTGAATATTTTATGAAAGTAAAGAATTTAGGGATCGTGCCACTGCACTCCAGCCTGGGCGATACTGACACTTGTTTTTGAGACAGTGTGTCAAAAAAAAAAATTTAAGGATCAGCTTTTCAAAAAGCGAAAAGACCATTGGGCGTTTGATAGGAATTGCATCGAATCTGCAGATTACTTTGGTTAATATTGCCATCTTAACAATACTGTATTTCAATCCATGAGCACAGAATGCATTTCCATTTATTTATGTCTTGTTTAATTTCCTTCAACAATGGTTTGCAATTTTTAGCAGTTTTAAATACTTCTAATGTTTTGTTTCCTTGGTTAAATTTATTCCTAGCTATTTTGTTCTTTTGGCTACTATTGTAAATGGAATTGTTTTTCCTAACTATGTTTCCAGATTGTTCATTGCTAGTGTATACAAACAACTGATTTTGTGTGTTGGTCTTTTCTCCTGCAACTTTGCTGAATTAATAGCTTTAGTACTTATTTTGTGTATTCTTTGGGATTTTCTATATATAGGATGATGTCATCTGTGCATAGAGATAGTTTTATTTCTTTTCCAATTTGACTACCTTTTCTTTTTTCTTACCTAATTGTTGTGGCTAGAACATTCAGCACAATGCTGAGCAGCAGTGGTAAAAGTGGGCATCCTTCTCTTGTTCCCGATCTTAGGGAGAAAGTTTTCATCTCTCACCATTGAGTGTGATGTTAGCTGTGGGTTTTCTGTTTTCCTTTTTTTTTTTTTTTTTTTGAGATGGAGTCTTGCTGTGTCACCCAGGCTGGAGTGCAGTGATCTTGGCTCACTGCAACCTCTGCCTCCCGGGTTCAAGTGATTCTCCTGCCTCAGCCTCTGGAGTAGTTTGGATACAGTCACGCGCCACCACGTGGGCTAATTTTTTGTATTTTTAGTAGAGATGGAGTTTCACCGTGTTAGCCAGGATGGTCTTGATCTCCTAATCTCGTGATCCACCCGCCTCGGCCTGCCGAAATGCTGGGATTACAGGCATGAGCCACTGTGCCCGGCCAGCTGTGAGTTTTCATAAATACCCTTTATCATGTTGAAGAAGTACCTTCTAAATTTGGCAAGTGTTTTTGTTATGAAATGGTGAATTTTGCCAATTTTTTTTTTTTTTTGGCATCAAAATGAACCTGTGGTTTTTCTCCTTTAGTCTATTAATGTCATATATTGATTAATATTTGTATATTGAACCACACTTTCATTGCTGGGATGAATTCTACCTGGCCATAGTGAATAATCCTTTATAATAATTTGTTGATTTTACTTTGCTAATATTTTGTTGAGGATTTTTGCATCAAGAAGAGATTAGTCTCTAGTTTTCTTGTGGTGCCTTTGTCTGACTTTGGTATCAGGGTAGTGCTGGCTTCATAAAATGGGTTAGAAAGTTTTCCTTCCTCTGATGTTTACTGGAAGAGTTTGAGAAAGATTTTGGTATTAATTATTTAAAGGTTTTGTGGAATTCAACAGTGAAGGCATGTGGTGCTAGTCTTGTCTTTGTTGGAGGTTTTTTATCGCTGATTCAATCACTGCCTGTTGTAGATCTGTTCAAATTTTCTATTTTTTCTTGAGTCAGTTGTGGTAATTGAGTGTTTCTAGGGAATTTGTCCATTTCATCCAGTTTATCTAATGCACTGGCATTTATTTCTGTAAGGTTAGTGGTAGTGTCCCTGTGTTCATTTCTGATAGTTATTTATGTTTTCTTTTTCTAAATATAGCTTAATCATCTTTAGCTTTATAGGTAAAGGTAAGTCAATTTTGTTAGCCTCTTCAAAGAATCAACTTTCAGTTTTGTTGATTCTATTTTTCCTTTTTTTTTTTTTTTTTACAGGGTCTCTCTCTGTTGCCCAGGCTAGGGTGCAGTGGCGTGATCTCAGCTCACTACAACCTCCACCTCCCAGTTGTTGTTTTTTTGTTGTTTTTTGTTTTGTTTTGTTTTGTTTGAGATAGGGTCTCTCTCTGTCGCCCAGGCTGGAGTACAGTGGTGCGATCTCGGCTCACTGCAAGCTCCGCCTCCCAGGTTCACCACATTCTCCTGCCTCAGCCTCCTGAGTAGCTGGGACTACAGGCGCCCGCCACCACACCCGGCTAATTTTTGTATTTTTTACTAGAGACAGGGTTTCACCATGTTAGCCAGGATGGTCTCGATCTCCTGACCTCGTGATCCACCTGCCTCGGCCTCCCAAAGTGCTGGGATTACAGGCGTGAGCCACAGCGCCCAGCCCTCCACCTCCCAGTTTTAAGCGATTCTCCTGCCTCAGCCTTCCAAGTAGCTGGGATTACAGGTACCCACCACCACACCCGGCTAGTTTTTGTATTTTTATTTTTATTTTTTTGAGACGGAGTCTTGCTGTTTTCCCCCGGGCTGGAGTGCAATGGTGCAATCTCGGCTCACTGCAACCTTTGCCTCCTGGGTTCCAGCAATTCTCCTGCCTCAGCCTCCTGAGTATCTGAGATTATAGCACCTGCCACTATACCCAGCTAATTTTTGTATTTTTAGTGGAGACCGGGTTTCACCATGTTGGCCAGGCTGGTCTTGAACTCCTGACCTCAGGTGATCTACCCGCCTCAGCCTCCCAAAGTGCTGGGATTACAGGTATGAGCCACCGCGCTTGGCCAGCCGGTTTTGTATTATTAGTAGAGACAGAGTTTCACCATGTTGGCCAGGCTGGTCTCAAATTCCTGACCCCAAGTGATTGAGACTTGATTTGTGTCCCTTAGGTTTAGATGGTTGATAGTGTTGTTCAAGTCTGCTGTTTCCTTCTTGTTATGTTTAGATGTTCCATTATCGACACTGGGGTATTGAGGTCTCCAGCTATTATTTTATTTAACTTTTTTGAGATGGAGTCTTACTCCATCGCCCAGGCTGGAGTGCAGTGGCATGATCTCAGCTCACTGTAACCTCTGCCTCCCGTGTTCAAGCAATTCCCCTGCCTCAGCCTCCCAAGTAGCTGGGACTACAGGCACCTGCCACCATGCCCAGCTGAGTTTTGTATTTTTGTTTTTTATTTTTAGTAGAGATGGGGTTTTGCCATGTTGGCCAGGCCGACCCTGAACTCCTGACCTCAACTGATCTATCCACCTCGACCTCCCAAAGTGCCTGGATTACAGGCGTGAGCCATCATGCCCAGCCTCCGTTATTTTCGATCTCTTTCTCCCTTCAGTTCAATGTTTGCTTCATATGTTTTGGAGATCTGCTGTTTGGCGTTTGTGTCTTTATAATTCTTATAATGTTTTTGATGGATTGACCTTTTATCAATACATAATGTCCTTTTTTTTTTATCTCTTGTAACAAGTTTTGACTTAAAGTCCTATAAAGTCTTATTTTCTGGTATTAGTAGTCATGCCAGCTATCTGTTTTTTGGGGGTTTTTTTTGAGACAGAGTTTCGCTCTTATTGCCCAGACTGGAGAGTAGTGGCACAATCTCAGCCATGCCAGCTTTCTATTGGTTACTAATTCATGGAAAATATTTTTCCATCATCCTTTCACTGTAAATCTCGTTGTGTCTTTGGATTTAAGTCACCTGTAGATACCATGTAGTTGGGTCATGTTTTTAAAATCCATTCTGCCAATCTCTCTTTCAGTTGGTGAATTAAATACATTTAAATTCAAAATGATTTCTGATTAGGAACCACTTCTGTCACTTTGCTATTTGTTTTCTGTAAGTTTCAATCTTTTTTCCCCTAAATTCCTCCAATAGTGTTTTGTATTTGATTGATTTTGCTAGTATTCCATTTGAATCCCCTCGTTTTCTTTTCTGTAATGTTTTAAAGATTTTTCGTAGTGGTTATCCTGTTGATTATAATTAATAGCTTACATTTCTAAGAATATAGTTTGAAGTGATACAACTTAGCTATTGAGTTGTTTGAGCTCCTTATATATTCAGGTTATGAATCCCTTATCAAGTGGATAGTTTTCAAATATTTTTTCTCATTCTTCGGGTTGTTTTTTACTATGTTGATTATTTTGCTGTGCAGCTTTTCAGCTTGATGTAATCCCAACTGTCCATTTTGGTTGCCTGCGCTTTTGAGGCCTTATACAAAACATTTTTGCCCAGACCAATGTCCTGGAGAGTTTCCCCAACATTTTCTTCTAGTAGTTTCACAGTTTCAGGTCTTGATTTAAGTCTTTAATCCATTTCTGTGATTTTTGTGTAAAGTGAGAGTTAGGGGTCTCCACATTCTGCATGTGGATATCCAGTTTTCCCAGCACCATTTATTGAAAGCTGTCATTTCCCCCATTGTAAGTTCTTGGCGCCTTTGTAGAAGATGAGTTGGTTATAAATGCGTGAATTTATATCTGGATTTTCCATTCTGTCTCATTGATCTATGTGTCTGTTTTTATGCCAGTTCCATGCTATTTTGGTCACTATAGGTTTGTAATAAATTTTGAAGAAAGGTTGTGTGATGCCAGCTTTGTTGTTTTTGCTCAGGATTGTTTTGGCTATTCGGCATCTTTTTTAGTTCCATACAGATTTTAGGATTTTTTTTTTTTTCTATTTCTGTGAAGAATGTCATTGGTATTTTGATAGGGATTGCATTTAATGTGTAAATTACTTTGGGGCAGAATTGTCATTTTAACAATATTCATTCTTCAAGACCATAAGCATGGAATATCTTTCACTTTTTTTGTGTCCTCTTCTGTTGTTTGTTTTTGAGACAGGGTCTCAGTCTGTTGACCAGGCTGGAGTGCAGTGGTGCTATCATGGCTCACTGCAGCCTTGACCTTCTGGGCTCAGGTGATTCTCCCACTTCAGCCTCCTGAGTAGCTGAGACTACAGGCTCACGCCACCCTGCCTGGCTAATGTTTTGTATTTTTAGTAAAGATGGGGTTTCATCATGTAGCCAGGCTGGTCTCGAGCTCCTGGACTCCAACAGTCTGCCCACCTCGGCCTCCCCAAGTGGTGGGATTACAGGTGTGAACCACCATGTGCCTGGTCCACACATTAATTTTATAACAATAAACAAAAGTCTTCTGTATCAGGGGAACCACCCCCAATATTTCAATGTAGGTTCTTTTCTATTTTCCGTAAGTGTCAGCCAGTCTGAGAAATAAAGAGAAAGAATACAAAAGAGAAAAATTTTACAGCTGGGCCTCTGGGGGTGACATCACATGTCGGCAGGTTCCGTGATGCCCACCTGAGCCTCAAAATCAGCAAGTTTTTATTGCGGATTTCAAAAGGGGAGGGGAGTGCAAATAGGGAGTGGGTCACAGAGATCACATGCTTCAAATAGCAATAAAAGATCACAAGGGCAGAAGGGCAGAGCAAGGTCACAAGGCCAGGGTGAAATTAGAATTCCTAATGAGGTTCCATGTCCCGCTGTGCACGCATTGTCATTGATAAACATCTTAACAGGAAGTGGTTCAAGAGCAGAGAACCAGTCTGACTAGAATTCGCCAGGCTAGAATTTCCTAATCCTAGCAAGCCTGAGGGCACTGCAAGAGACAAGGGCATATTTCATCCCTTATCTTCAACTGCATAAGGCAGACAACCCCAGAGCGGCTGTCCATAGGCCTCCCCTGGGAATGCATTCCCTTCCCAGGGTTATTCCTTACTAGGAAAAAAATTCAGTGATATTTCTCCTACTCGTTTTCTGCAATAAGAAAAACATGACTCTGTTCTGCCTGGCCCCGCAGGCGGTCAGACCTTATGGTTATCTCCCTTGTTCTCTGAACATTGCTGTTACCCTGTTCTTTTTCAGGGTGCCCAGATTTCATATTGTTCAAACACACATGTTTTACAATTTGTGGAGTTAACTCAATCATCACAGGGTCCTGAGGTGACACACATCCTCAGTTTATGAAGATGACGGGATTAAGAGATTAAAGACAGGAATAGGAAATTATAAGAGTATTGATTGGAGAAGTGATAAATGTCCATGAAATCTTCACAATTTATGTTCAGCGATTGCAGTAAAGGCAGGTGTAAGAAATTATAAAAGTTTTAATTTGAGGAACTAATAAATGTCCATGAAGTCTTCACAATTTATGTTCTTCTGCCGTGGCAGGGTCCCTGATTTCCCGCAACACTCTGAACTCTACTGATACACAAAGTAGTTAATGGTAAATGCTTTTATGCTCAGCTGAGACAAAGGAGAAAAAAAAAATTGGTCAGATTGATAGAAAATGAAACCTTACATACAAAGTCCCTGGAAACCACAGAAACCCAAAGGATCAAGTGGCCTGGGCTCTCCAGTTGAGTCCTGAGGGAACCAAAGGTAGTAGCAGGAAGTGGGGCAACTGGAATGAGCTTCTGAAGGAACTGCCATCAATTATGACAGATCTGCTCAATCCATTGCGTCTCATGAATGCACTGCTGAAAGCAGCTCCTTGGTGCCTAGGCTGCGTTAAGTGGAGTGCACCCGAGGGGAACAGACCCGAGGGAGCGTGTGGGTAGGTGGGAAGCAGAGCTATGAGAGGAGACCCGAGGGCTGAGGGTTGGGAGCCGCTGTTCCTAGTGCACCCTCCTCTGCTGGCAGAAAGTCCACGTGGGGGGCCCTGTCCCCTGGGCCTCCTTGCCTGCACCCCTGCTTATGAGAGGTGCCCCCGGGGGCAGGGGACAGCCTTTCCCTCCTGACTGCGACCCAGCCCCTGCAGCTGAGCCCGGATGCTAGAGCCTTGGGGTGCAGTACTGGGTTACAACCCCCAGAACCACACCCCTCTTGTTTTGGGAAAACTGAATAAAACCGCAGCACCCTGGAGACAGTGCCAGGGACCTGATGTGGGCCAGTTTCCCCAGAGATGGCCAGACAGACTTGGTGCTGCTCAGTCTTCAGAGCTGCTGGGTCTTCGGGGCCTGCAGGTGTCCCCCACGCCCTGGATGGTGTGGAAGGTCCCGGGGCCTTCTCACAGCACCACCTCCCGCTGCAGGGACCTAGCCACTCTCCACACTTGGGGAAGGGAGGCATCGGGTCATGCAGCAGAGTGTCAGGGGCCACTGAGCAGGCAGCAGGAAGGGAGAGGGGCACACACAGCCACACCACATACACACCCCATCACACACACACCCATGATACACCACACCACACACCCCATCGCACACCACACAACCACACCAAACATCCCATCACACACACCACAACACACACAACTACACCACACACACACCATCATACACCACACACCCACAATACACCCCATCACACCACACACCCCATCATACGCAACACACGCCATCACACAACCACACCACACCCCATACGCACCACACAACACACAACCACACCACACACCCTCACACTACACCACACACACCCCATCATACACCACACACATCCACAATACATCCCATCACACCACCATGCACACACCTCACGTCACACCACATGCAACCACACCACACACACCCCATCACACACCACACACAACCCATCACACACACAACCACACCACACACATTTCCTCACGCCACCACACACACCACACAACACGCAGCCACACCATACACCCTATCACACAACACAACCACACATCCCAGCACACACACATCCCATCACACACTATCACACACGCCATACCCCATCACAGCAACACACACAACCACATCACACACCCCTTCACACACACCACACAGAACCACACCACACACCCCATCACCACACCACACACACGCCATCACCGCACCACACACATCCCATCATACACACCACACCCCATCACACCACCACACACCACAACCACACCATACACCCCATCACATACCACACACATCTCACGCACACCACACGATCACACACCACACACCATGACACACACACCACACACACCACACCACACGCTCCACACAGCATCACATACAGCATCATACACACCACACCACACACACAATTGCCCCACACACATCAAACCACACAGCCACACCACACACCCCACACTCACATATCACACACACTCCACACAGACATACACACAGTAGGAGGTTCACTGCAAGGAACTGCCTTAGAAGACTTGGTCTGGCCTGGCCTGGCCAGTCTGAATCCTCTTGGGCCAGCGTGAAGCCACTGTCCCAGGGGGACTGTTTCTGGGGGACTCGGCTGCGGCCCTGAGCCCTGTCACCTGCCTGGATCCTGACCATGCAGGTGGTCCAGGGGCATCTCCTCGGCCGGTGAGGATGGTGGTCTCATCTACACGAGACTGCCTCACTGCGGCCGGAGCCCAGCCCGGCCGCGCAGAAAGCGGACAGTAGCGGCTAGGGAAGATGCGCACTTCCCTTAGGGAGAATAATGGGTCTGTTCGCATAGACTCAGACAGTGTTGGGTTACAATCTGCTGCTATGCTGTTCCTCTTCTTGCTCAACTTCACTTTCACACGTTTTGTCACTGTAGAACGCCAAGCCCTGGACCCAGCCAGACATCCCAGGACCAATTGGGACGACAGAATGGGGTTTAGAAACCCAGGGCTGGGCACCACATGTGCTGTCACTAGTTGGCAATCAGAAACACCGATTTTTAGCTGAGCAGACTAAAACGCTAATCCCCGGCCTCATGTGCAACTTGGAGGAAGCCTCCCCCCGGGGTCGGGGCACAGGCTTCTCTGCAGGGGAAGGGAGCAACCGTGCGTGGTTTCCTGGCTCTGGCAGGGCAGACCTGACTGCCCGCCCCTGGACTTCGTTTACATGAGCGAGAAAACCTTTAGACCTGTGAAGTCAGATATTTTGGACTGCCTGTTACCCCAAATGAAACCGAATACACAGGAGCATGTTTTTTTTAGCAAGGCTAGAGTTCCACAGCATTCACACAGTAAAAGTCACGTACAGCAAAGAGGCACACACAACTAAATGAGCTTACAATTGAGTACCGCGTTTCAGCTCACTTGAGATGTGCCTGAATCTAAGATGCACCGAGACTTTATGTACCACGAAGAAAGAAAAATGCTTCCATTTAAACAATGACCCAGGCTGGGCGCGGTGGCTCACACCTGTAATCCCAGCACTTTGGGAGGATGAGGTGGGTGGATCACCTGAATTCAGGAGTTACCAGTCTGGCCAATGTGGTGAAACCCCATCTCTACCAAAAATATAAAAATGAGCCAGGCATGGTGGTGCGCCTGTAGTCCCAGCTACTCGGGAGGCTGAGGGAGGAAAATCGCTTGAACCTGGGAGGCAGAGGTTGCAGTGAGCCGAGATTGCACCACTGCACTCCAGCCTGGGCGACAGAGACTCCCATCGCGCACACACACACACACACACACACACACACACACATAAAGCCAGGCTCCGTGGCTCACGCCTATAATCCAAGCACTTTGGGAGGCTGAGGCGGCTGAATCACCTGAGGTCAGGAGTTCGAGACCAACCTGACCAACGTGGAGAAACCCCATCTCTGCTAAAAAATATAAAATTAGCCGGGCGTGGTGGCACATGCCTGTAATCCCAGCTACTTGGGAGGCTGAGGCAGAAGAATCGCTTGAACCCGGGAGGCGTAGGTTGCGGTGAGCCGAGATCATGCCATTGCACTCCAGCCTAGGCAAAAAGAGCAAAACTCCATCTCAAAAAAAAAAAAAAAAAAAAAAAAAAAAAAAAAAAAGCAATGACCCAAAGCTTCCATCTATCTTTTTTTATTATTATTTATTTATTTATTTTTGAGATGGAGGCTCACTCTATTGCCCAGGCTGGAGTGCAGTGGCACAATCTCGGCTCATGGCAACCTCTGCCTCCTGGGTTCAAGCGATTCTCCTGTCTCAGCCTCCTGAGTAGCTGGGACTACAGGCACGCATCACCACTCCCGGCTAATTTTTGTATTTTTAGTAGAGACTGGGTTTCACCATGTTGGTCAGGCTGGTCTTGAACTCCTGACCTCCTGATCCGCCCTCAGCCTCCCAAAGTGCTGGGATTACAGGCGTGAGCCACTGTGCCCAGCCTATTTATTTGTTCGTTTATTTATTTATTTATTGAGAGGGAGTTTCCACTCTTGTTGCCCGGACTGGAGTGCAATGGGAAGATTTAGGCTCACTGCAACTTCTGCCTCCCAGGGTCAAGCGATTCTCCTGCCTCAGCCCCCCAAGTAGCTGGGATCACAGGCGTACACCAGCACACCCGGCTAATTTTGTATTTTTAGTAGAGACGGAGTTTGATCATGTTGGCCAAGATGATCTTGACCTCAGGTGATCCGCCCACCTCAGCTTCCCAAAGTGCTGAGATTACAGGCGTAAACCACTGTGCCAGGATCTAAATATCTTTTAAAAATAGATTGTATATTGCCTAAATACTTTTTCCCTGTTGTTACATTAATGGGTGACTTATAAGTCTCCTACGTATTTATTTATATTTATCCTTTTATTGAGGTAAAATTCACAACATATTCTCCATTTAAATCATTTTAGTGGCTGCGTGCGGTGGCTCATGCCTGTAATCCCAGCACTTTGGGAGGCCAAGGCATGCGGATCACTTGAGGTCAGGAGTTCAAGACCAGCCTGGCCAACATGGTGAAATCCCATCTGTACTGGAAAAAAAAAAAAAAAATTAGCCGAGTGTGGTGGTGGGTGCCTGTAATCCCAGCTACTCAGAAGGGTGAGGCAGGAGAATAGCTTGAACCTGGGAGGCAGAGGTTGCAATGAGCCGAGATCATGCCATTGCACTCCAACTTGGGCGTCAGAGCAAGACTCTGCCTCAATAAATAAATAAATAAATAAATAAATAAATAAATAAATAATTTTAAAGTGTATAATACAGTGGTATTTATTACTTTCACAGTGATGGGCATACATTATTTCTATCTAGTTCTAATTTTCAATACAACCAAAGGAAACCCCTCCCCGTTAAGCAGGCACTCCCCACCTCCAGGTTCTGGCTGCGAAAATCTGTTTCTTGTCTCTATAGATTTGCCTCTTCTGGATATTTATACAAACAGAATCATATAACATGTGCCCGTTAGGGTCTGGCTTTTTTCATTTGGCAAATGTTTTTGAGGCTCATCCATGTTGTAGCATTCATCAGTACACGTTCCTTTTCAGGACTGAATAAGATTCTGTATTATTGATACATCACATTTTATCTATTCATCTGTTGCTGGACAGTTGGGTTCAAAAGGTTGTTTCCACCTTTTGGCTACTGTGAATCATGAGCATTCATATAGAAATTGGTGTGCGAATGCCTGTTTTCAGTTCTTCAGAGGTACATAACCAGTAGCAGAATTTGTTGGTCATATGGTAATTTAACTTTTTGAGAAACTTCCAAACTGTTATCCACAGCAACTGCACCATTTTACATTCCCGGTATACGCCAGTAATGCGTGAGGTCTCCAATTTCTCCACATCCTTGAAAAACACCTTTTATTGGGTGGCTTTATAGCCAACTAGGAACAGCTCCGGTCTGCAGCTCCCAGTAAGATCAATGCAGAAGGCGGGTGATTTCCGCATTTCCAACTGAGGTACCCAGTTCATCTCACTGGGACTGATTAGACAGTGGGTACAGCCCATGGAGGGCAAGCTGAAGCAGGGTGGGGCATCGCCTCATGCAGGAAGTGCAAGGGGTCAGGGAATTCCCTCCCCTAGCCAAGGGAAGCCATGAGGGACCATGCTGTGAGAAACAGTGCATTCCAGCCCAGATACTATGCTTTTCTCATGGTCTTCGCAACCCGCAGACCAGGAGATTCCCTCGGGTGCCTATGCCACCAGGGCCCTGTGTTTTAAGCACAAAACTGGGTAGCCATTTGGGCAGACACCAAGCTAGCTGCAGGAGTTTTTTTTCATACCCCAGTGGCAGCTGGAGCACCAATGAGACAGAACCGTTCACTCGCCTGGAAAGGGGGCTGAAGCCAGGGAGCCAAATGGTCTAGCTCAGCAGATACCACACCCACGGAGCCCAGCAAGCTAACATCCACTGGCTTGAAATTCTCGCTGTCAGCACAGCAGTCTGAAGTCAACCCGGGGCACTCGAGCTTGACAGGGGAGGCAGTCCACCATTACTGAGGCTTGAGTAGGCGGTTTTCCCTTCACAGTGTAAACAAAGACACTGGGAAGTTTAGACTGGGTGGAGCCCACCACAGCTCAGCAAAGCTGCTGTAGCCACACTCCCTCTCTAGATTCCTCCTATCTGGGCAGGGCATCTCTGAAAGAAAGGCAGCAGCCTCAGTCAGGGGCTTATAGATAAAATTTCCATCTCCCTGGGACAGAGCACCTGGGGGAAGGGGCGGCTGTAGGCTCAGCTTCAGCTGACTTAAATGTTCGTGCCTGCCAGCTCTGAAGAGAACCATGGATCTCCCAGCACAGTGCTCGAGCTCTGCTAAGGGACAGACTGCCTCCTCAGGTAGGTCCTTGACCCCCATGCCTCCTGACTGGGAGACATCTCCCAGCAGGGGTGGACAAACACCTCATACAGGAGAGCTCCATCTGGCATCTGGTGGGTGCCCCTCTGGGATGAAGCTTCCAGAGGAAGAAACAAGAAGCAATCTTTGCTGTTCTGCAGCATCAGCTGGTGATACCCAGGCAAACAGGGTCTGGAGTGGACCTCCAGCAAACTCCAGCAGACCTGCAGCAGAGGGGCCTGACTGTTAGAAGGAAAACTAACAAACAGAAAGTAATAGTATCAACATCAACCAAAAGGATGTCCACACAGAAACCCCATCCAAAGGTCACCAACATCAAAGACCAAAGGTAGATAAATCCACGAAGAGGAGGAAAAACCAGCACAAAAAGGCTGAAAATTCCAAAAACCAGAATGCCTCTTCTCCTCTAAAGGATCACAACTTGCCAGCAAGGGAACAAAACCGGATGGAGAATGAGTTTAATGAATTGACAGAAGTAGGTTTCAGAAGGTGGATAATAACAAACTCCTCCAAGCTAAAAGAGCATGTTCTAACCCAACGCAAGGAAGCTAAGAACCTTTTTAAAAAAGTTAGAGGAATTGCTGACTAGAATAACCAGCTTAGAGAAGAACATAAATGACCTGTTGGAGCTGAAAAACACAGCACAAGAACTTCGTGAAGCATACACAAGTATCAGTTGCTGAATTGATCAAGTGGAAGAAAGGATATCAGAGATTGAAGATCAATTTAATGAAATAAAGCATGAAGACGAGCTTAGAGACAAAAGAATGAAAAGGAACGAACAATGCCTCCAAGAAATACGGGACTATGTGAAAAGACCAAACCTATGTTTGATTGGTGTACATGAAAGTGACGGGGAGAATGGAACCAAGTTGGAAAAAATTCTTCAGGATATTTTCCAGGAAAACTTCCCCAACCTAGCAAAACTGGTCAACATTCAAATTCAGGAAATACAGAGAACACCACAAAGATACTCCTCGAGAAGAGCAACTCCAACACACATAATTGTCAGATTCACCAAGGTTGAAATGAAGAAAAAAGTGTTAAGGGCAGCCATAGAGAAAGGTCAGGTTACCCACAAAGGGAAACCCATCAGACTAACAGTGGATCTCTCTGCAGAAACCCTACAAGCCGGAAGAGAGTGGGGGCCAATATTCAACATTCTTCAAGAAAAGAATTTTCAATCCAGAATTTCATATCCAGCCAAACTAAGCTTCATAAGCAAAGGAGAAATAAAATCCTTTATAGACAAGCAAATGCTGAGAGATTTTGTTCCCACCAGTCCTGCCCTACAAGAACTCCTGAAGGAAGCACTAAATATGGAAAGGAAAAACCGGTATCAGGCCCTGCAAACACATACCAAATTGTAAAGACCATCGATGCTAGGAAGAAACTGCATCAACTAACAGGCAAATAACCAGTGAACATCATAATGACAGGATCAAATTCACACATAACAATATTAATGACCCCAATTAAAAGACATGAAACAGAACCATTCACTCTCCTGGAAATGGGGCTGAAGCCAGGGAGCCAAATGGTCTAGCTCAGCAGATACCACACCCATGGAGCCCAGCAAGCTAACATCCACTGGCTTGAAATTCTCGCTGTCAGCACAGCAGTCTGAAGTCAACCTGGGGCCCTTGAGCTTGACAGGGGAGGCAGTCCACCATTACTGAGGCTTGAGTAGGTGGTTTTCCCTTCCTGCATTGGGAAATTTGCAATTTCCCAATGGCAAATTGGATAAAGAGTCAAGACCCATTGGTGTGTTGTATTCAGGAGACCCATCTCACATGCAGAGACACACATAGGCTCAAAATAAAGGGATGGGCCAGGCCCAGTGGCTCACGCCTGTAATCCCAACACTTTGGGAGGCCGAGGCAGGCGGATCATGAGGTCAGGAGATCGAGACCATCCTGGCGAACATGGTGAAACCCGTCTCTACTGAAAATACAAAAAAATTAGCCGGGTGTGGTGGCGGATGCCTGTAGTCCCAGCTTCTAGGGAGGCTGAGGCAGGAGAATGGCGTTAACCCGGGAGGCAGCAGAGCTTGCAGTGATCCGAGATTGCCCCACTGCACTCCAGCCTGGGCAACAGAGCGAGACTCCGTCTCAAAAAAAAAAAAAAAAAGGGGGGGGGATGGAGGAATATTTACCAAGCAAACAGAAAGCAAAATAAATAAATAAATAAATAAATAAATAAATAAATAAATAAAAGCAGGGGTTGCAATCCTAGTCTTTGATAAAACAGACTTTAAGCCAACAGAGACAAAGAAGGGCATTACATAATGGTAAAGGGAGCAATGCAACCAGAAGAGCTAACGCTCCTAAATATATATGCACCCGATACAGGAGTACCCAGATTCATAAAGCAAGTTCTTAGAGACCTACAAAGAGACTTAGTCTCCCACACAATAACAGTGGGAGACTGTCAATATTAGACAGATCAATGAGACAGAAGGTTAACAAGGATATTCAGGACTTGAACTCAGCTCTAATAGATATCTACAGAACTCTCCACCCCGAATCAACAGAATACACATTTTTTTCAGCACCACATCACACTTATTCTAAAATTGACCACATAATCGGAAGTAAAACACTCCTCAGCAGATGCAAAATAATAGAAATAACAACAAACAATCTCTCAGACCACACAGTGCAATCAAATTAGAACTCAGGATTAAGAAACTCACTGAAGGCCAGGCACGGTGGTTCATGCCTGTAATCCCAGCACTTTGGGAGGCTTAGGCAGGCAGATCATGAGGTCAGGAGATCGAGACCATCCTGGCTAACATGGTGAAACCCCATCTTTACTACAAATACAAAAAATTAGCCAGGCATGGGCATGGTGGTGGGCACCTGTAGTCCCAGTTACTTGGGAGGCTGAGGCAGGAGAATGGTGTGAACCCAGGAGGCAGAGCTTGCAATGAGTCAAGATCATGCCACTGCACTCCAGCCTGGGCGACAGAGCAAGACTCTGTCAAAAAAAAGAAAGAAGGAAAGAAGGAAGGAAGGAAGGAAGGAAGGAAGGAAGGAAGGAAGGAAGGAAGGAAGGAAGGAAGGAAGGAAGGAAGGAAGGAAGGATGGAAGGAAGGAAGGAAGGAAGAAAAAGAAAAGAAAAGAAAAGAAAGAAAGAAACTCACTCAAAACTGCACAACTACATGGCAATTGAATAACCTGCTCCTGAATGACTACTGGGTAAATAATGACATTAAGGCAGAAATAAGTAAGTTCTTTGAAACCAATGAGAACAAAGACACAACATAACAGAATCTCTGGGACACAGCTAAAGCAATGTTTAGAGGAAAATTTATAGCACTAAATGTCCACAGGAGAAAGTGGGAAAGATCTAAGACCAACACCCTAACCATCACGGTTAAAAGAACTAGAGAAGCAAGAGAAACAAATTCAAAAGCTAGCAGAAGACAAGAAACAACTAAGATCAGAGCAGAAAAAAGGAGATAGAGACACAAAATACTCTTCAAAAATTCAATGAATCAGCCGGGCACCGTGGTTCATGCATGTAATCCCAGCACTTTGGGAGGCCGAGGTGGGCAGATCACCTGAGGTCAGGAGTTCAAGACCAGCCTGGCCAACATGATGAAATCCCATCTCTACTAAAAATACAAAAATTAGCCAGGCATGGTGATGCACGCCTGTAATCCCAGGTACCCAGGAGGCTGAGGCAGAAGAATCGCTGGAACCTGGGAGGCAGGGGCTGCAGTGAGCCGAGATCACACTACTGCACTCCAGCTGCGGTGAGCCGAGATCACTACTACACTGCAGCCTGGGCAACAGAGCAAGACTCTATCTAAAAACAAACAAAAAAAATCAGTGAATCCAGGAGCTGTTTTTTGAAAAGATTAACAAAATAGATAGACCACTAGCCAATAAAAAATGATAAAGGGAATATCACCACTGATCTTACAGAAATACAAACTATAATTAAGGAATACTATAAACACATCTACGTAAATAAACTAGAAAATCTAGAAGAAATGGATAAATTCCTGGACGCATACACCTTCCAAAGACTAAACCATGAAGAAGTCAAATCCCTGAATAGACCAATAACAAGTTCTAAAACTGAGGCAGTACTTAATAGGCTACCAACCAAAAAAAGCACAGGACCAGATGGATTGACAGCTGAATTCTACCAGAGGTACAAAGAGAAGCTGGTACCATTCCTTCTGAAACTTATCCAAACAATAGAAAACGAGGGACTCTTTCCAACTCATTTTATGAGGCCAGCATCATCCTGATACCAAAACATGGCAGAAACACAACAAAAAAAGAAAATTTCAGGAAAATATCCCTGATGAACATCGATGCAAAAATCGTCAATAAAATACTGGCAAACCGAATCCGGCAGCACATCAAAAAGTTTATCCACCACGATCAAATCAGCTTCATCCCTGGGATGCAAGGCTATTTCAACATACACAAATTAATAAATGTAATCCATCACATAAACAGAACTAATGACACAAAAGCCACATGATTATCTCAATAGATGCAGAAAAGGCCTTTGATGTAATTCAACACCGCTTCATGCTAAAAACTCTCAATAAGCTAGGTATTGATGGAACGTATCTCAAAATAATAAGAAGTATTTATGACAAACCCCAGCCAATATCATACTGAATGGGCAAAAGCGGGAAGCATTCCCATTGAAAACCAGCACAACACAAGGATGCCCTTTCTCACCACTCCTATTCAACATAGTATTGGAAGTTCTGGCCAGGGCAATCAGGCAAGAGAAAGAAATAAAGTGTATTTAAATAGGAAGAGAGGAAGTCAAATTGTCTATGTTTCTAAATGACATAATTGTATATTTATAAAATCCCATTGTCTCAGCCCAAAATCTCCTAAAGCTGATAACTTTGCAACTTCAGCAAAGTCTCAGGATACAAAATCAATGTGCAAGAATCACAAGCATTCCTATACACCAACAATAAACAGAGATCCAAATCATGAGTGAACTCCCATTCACAATTGTTACAAAGAGAATAAAATCCCTAGGAACACAACTTACAAGGGATGTGAAGGACCTCTTCCAGGAGAACTACAAACCACTGCTCAAGGAAATAAAAGAGGACACAAATGGAAAAACATTCCATGCTCATGGACAGGAAGACTCAATATTGTGAAAATGACCATACTGCCCAAAGTAATTTATAGATTCAATGCCATCTCCATCAAGCTACCATTCACTTTCTTCACAGAATTAAAAAACTACTTGGCCGGGCGCGGTGGCTCACGCCTGTAATCCCAGCACTTTGGGAGGCCGAGGCGGGCGGATCACAAGGTCAGAAGATCAAGACCACGGTGAAACCCCGTCTCTACTAAAAATACCAAAAAAAATTAGCCGGGCGCGGTTGTGGGCGCCTGTAGTCCCAGCTACTCGGGAGGCTGAGGCAGGAGAATGGCGTGAACCCGGGAGGCGGAGCTTGCAGTGAGCCGAGATCGCGCCACTGCACTCCAGCCTGGGCTGGGCGACAGAGCAAGACTCCGTCTCAAAAATAAATAAATAAATAAAAAACTACTTTAAATTTCATATGGAACCAAAAAAGAGCCCTCATTGCCAAGACAATCCTAAGGAAAAAGAACAAAGCTGTAGGCATCATGCCACCTGACTTCAAACTATACTACAAGGCTATAGTAACCAAATCAGCACGGTACTGGTACCAAAATAGATATATAGACCAATGGAATAGGACAGAGGCCACAGACATAACGCCACACATCTACAACCATCTGATCTTTGACAAACCTGCCAGAAACAAGCAATGGGGAAAAGATTCCCTATTTAATAAATGGTGTTGGGAAAACTGGCTAGCCATATATGCAGAAAACTGAAACTGGACCCCTTCCTTACACCTTATACAAAAATTAACTCAAGATGGATTAAAGACTTAAACATAAGACCTAAAACCATAAAAACCCTAGGCTGGGCATGGTGGCTCACACCTGTAATCCCAGCACTTTGGGAGGCTGAGACAGGTGGATTACGAGATCAGGAGATTGAGACATCCTGGCTAACATGGTGAAACCCTATCTTTACTAAATATACAAAAAAAAAAAAAAAAATTCCTGGCATGGTGGCATGCGCCTGTAGTCCTAGCTACTCTGGAGGCTGAGGCAGGAGAATCGCTTGAACCTGGGAAGCAGAGGTTGCAATGAGCCGAGATCACGCCACTGCACTCCAGCCTGGGTGACAGGGCGAGACTCTGTCTCAAAAAAGCAAAGCAAAACAAACAAACAAAAAACAAACCCTAGAAGAAAACCTAGGCAATACCATCCAGGACATAGGCATGGGCAATGACTTCATGACTAAAACACCAAAAGCAATGGCAACCAAACCCAAAATGGACAAATGGGATCTAATTAAACCTAAGAGCTTCTGCACAGCAAAAGAAACTATCATCAGAGTGAACAGGCAACCTACAGAATGGGAGAACATTTTTGCAATCTATCCATCTGAAAAAGGGCTAATATCTAGAATCTACAAAAAACTTAAACAACTTTACAAGAAAAAAAAACAACCCATCAAAAAGTGGGTGAAGGATATGAAGGGATACTTCTCAAAAGAAGACATTTATGTGGCCGACAAACATATGAAAAAAAGCTCATCATCACTGGTCATTAGAGAAATGCCAATCTAAACCACAATGAGATACCATCTCACCCCAGTTAGAATGGCAATCATTAAAAGGTCAGAAAACAACAGATGCTGGAGAGGATATAGAGAAATAGGAACACTTTTACACTGTTGGTGGGAGTATAAATTAGTTCAACCATTGTGGAAGACAGTGTGGCTATTCCTCAAGGATCTAGAACCAGAAAGAAATACCATTTGACCCAGCAATCCCATTTCTACTACAAAGACACATGCACATGTATGTTTATTGCAGCACTGTTCACAATAGCAAAGACTTGGAACCAACCCAAATGCCCATCAGTTATAGACAGGATAATGAAAATGTGGCACATGTACACCATGGAATGCTATGCAGCCATAAAAAAGGGTAAGTTCATGTGTTTTGCAGGGACATGGATGAAGCTGGAAATCATCATTCTCAGCAAACTATTACAGGAACAGAAAACCACACACTGCATGTTCTCACTCATAAGTGGGAGTTGAACAATGAGATCACATGGACACAGGGAGGGGAATATCACACACTGGGGCCTGTCAGGGAGTGGGGGGCTAGGGGAGGGACGGCATTAGGAGAAATACCTAATGTAGATGACAGGTTGATGGGTGCAGAAACTACCATGTCACATGTATACCTATGTAACAAATATGCATGTTCAGCCCCTGTATCTCAGAACTTAAAGTATTAAAAACAAACAAACAAACAGACAAAAAAAAAAAAACAACAAAAAAACAAAAAACAAAAAAACGCACCTTTTATTTTCTCTTTATTTTTAAAAAAGTCTCCATCCCAAGCCTGGGTGTGGTGACTCATGCCTGTAAATCCAGCACTTTGGGAGGCCGAGGTGGGCAGATCACTTGAGGTCAACAGTTCGAGACCAGCCTGGCCAACATGGTGAAATCCCAACTCTACTAAAAATACAAAAATTAGCCAGGCATGATGACACTTGTAATCCCAGCTACTCTGGAGGCTGAGGCAGGAAAATCACTTGGACCCAGGAGGCAGAGGTTGCAGTGAGCGGATATCACACCACTGCAATCTAGCCTGGGTGACAGAGTGACACTGTCTCAAAAAAAAAAAAAAAAATCACCATCCTAGTATGTGGTGTGGTGTGTCTATAGTGGTATCTTATTGTGATTTTGATTTGCATTTTATCAATGATTAATGATGTTGAGTGCTTTTCTTTGTTATTATTATTATTACACTTTAAGTTCTAGGGTACATGTGCACAATGTGCAGGTTTGATACATAGGTATACATGTGCCATGTTGGTTTGCTTCACCCATCAACTCATCATTTACATTAGGTATTTCTCCTAATGCTATCCCTCCCCCAGCTCCCCTCCCCCCACTGACAGGCCCCAATGTGTGATGTTCCCCCACCCTGTGTCCAAGTGATCTCATTGTTCAATCCCCACCTATGAGTGAGAACATGCAGTGTTTGGTGTTCTATCCTTGTGACAGTTTGCTGAGAATGACAGTTTCCAGCTTCATCCATGTCCTCTGCAAGGACATGGACTCATCCTTTTTTATGGCTGCATAGTATTTCATGGTGTATATGTGCCACATTTTCTTAATCCAGCCTATCATTGATGGGCATTTGGGTTGGTTCCAAATCTTTGCTATTGTGAATAGTGCCACAATAAACATATGTGTGTGTGTGTCTTTATAGTAGCATGATTTATAATCCTTTGGGTATATATCTAGTAATGGAATTGCTGGGACAAATGGTAATTCTAGCTCTAGATCCTTGCGAAATTGCCAAACTCTCTTCCACAAGGATCGCCACACTGACTTCCACAATGGTTGAACCAATTTATACTCCCACCAACAGTGTAAAAGTATTCCTATTTCTCCACATACTCTTCACCATCTGTTGTTTCCTGACTTTTTAATGACTGCCATTCTAGCTGATGTGAGATGGTATTTCATTGTGGTTTTGATTTGCATTTCTCTGATGACCAGTGATGATGAGCATTTTTTCATGTGTCTGTTGGCTGCATAAATCTTTTCTTGTGAGAAGTGTCTGTTCATATCCCTTGCCCACTTTCTGATGGAGTTTTTTGTTTTTTCTTGTAAATTTGTTTGAGTTCTTTGTAGAGTCTCGATATTAGCCCTTTGTCAGATGAGTAGATTGCAAAAATTTTCTCCCATTCTGTAGGTTGCCTGTTCACTCTGATGGTAGTTTCTTTTGCTGTGCAGAAGGTCTTTAGTTTAATTAGATCCCATTTGTCCATTTTGGCCTTTGTTACCATTGCTTTTGGTATTTTAGTTATGAAGTCCTTGCCCATGCCTATGTCCTGAATGGTATTGCCTACGTTTTCTTCTAGGGTTTTTATGGTTTTAAGTCTAATATTTAAGTCTTTAATCCATCTTGAATTAATATGTGTATAAGGTGTAAGGAAGGGATCCAGTTTCAGCTTTCTACATATGGCTAGCCAGTTTTCCCAACACCATTTATTAAATAGGTAATCCTTTCCCCATTTCTTGTTTTTGTCAGGTTTGTCAAAGATCAGATGGTTGTAGATGTGTGGCATTATTTCTGAGGCCTCCGTACTGTTCCATTAGTCTATATATCTGTTTTGGTACCAGTACCATGCTGTTTTGGTTACTGTAGCCTTGTAGTATCATTTGAAGTCAGGTAGCGTGATGCCTCCAGCTTTGTTCTATTGGCTTAGGATTGTCTTGGCAATGAGGGCTCCTTTTTGGTTCCATATGAACTTTAAAGTAGTTTTTTTTCCAATTCTGTGAAGAAAGTCATTGGTAGCTTGATAGGGATGGCATTGAATCTATAAATTACCTTGGGCAGTATGGCCATTTTCATGATGTTGATTCTTCCTATGCATGAGCATGCAATATTCTTCCGTTTGTTTGTGTCTTCTTTTATTTCGTTGAGCAGTGGTTTGTAGTTCTCTTTGAAGAGGTTCTTCACATTCCTTGTAAGTTGTATTCCTAGGTATTTTATTCTCTTTGTAGCAATTGTGAATGGGAGTTCACTCATGATTTGGCTCTCTGTTTGTCTGTTAATGATGTATAGGAATGCTTGTGATTTTTTCACATTGACTTTGCATCCTTAGACTTTGCTGAAGTTGCTTATCAGCTTAAGGAGATTTTGCGCTGAGACAATGGGATTTTCTAAATATACAATCATGTCATCTGCAAAAACGGACAATTTGACTTCCTCATTTCCTAATTGAATTCCCTTTATTTCTTTCAATTGAATTCCCTTTATTTCTTTCTCTTGCCTGATTGCCCTGGCCGGAACTTCCAATACTATGTTCAATAGGAGTGGTGAGAGAGGGCATCTTTGTTTTGTGCTGGTTTTCAAAGGGAATGCTTCCAGTTTTTGCCTGTTCAACATGATATTGGCTGTGGGTTTGTCATAAATAGCTCTTATTATTTTGAGATACACTCCATCAATACCTAGTTTATTGAGAGTTTTTAGCATGAAGGGCTGTTGAATTTTGTTGAAGGCCTTTTCTGCATCTATTGAGATAATAATGTGGTTTTTGTCATGTTGGTTCTGTTTATGTGATGCATTACATTTATTGATCTGCATATGTTGAACCAGCCTTGCATCCCAGGGATGAAGCCAACTTGATGGTCATGGATAAGCTTTTTGATGTGCTGCTGGATTTGGTTTGCCAGTATTTTATTGAGGATTTTTGCATCGATATTCATCAGGGATATTGGTCTAAAATTCTCTTTTTTTGTTGTGTCTCTGCCAGGCTTTGGTATCAGGATGATATTGGTCTCATAAAATGAGTTAGGGAGGATTCCCTCTTTTTCTATTGATTGGAATAGTTTCAGAAGGAATGGTACCATCTCCTCTTTGTACATCTGGTAGAATTCAGCTGTGAATCCATCTTGTCCTGGACTTTTTTTGGTTGGTAGGCTATTAATTATTGCCTCAATTTCACAGCCTGTTATTGGTCTATTCAGAGATTCAACTTTTTCCTGGTTTAGTCTTGGGAGAGTGTATGTGTCCAGGAATTTATCCATTTCCTCTAGATTTTCTAGTTTATTTGTGTAGAGATGTTTATAGTATTCTCTGCTGGTAGTTTGTATTTCTATGGGATTGGTGGTGATATCACCCTGTTATCATTTTTTATTGCATCCTTGATTCTTCTCTGTTTTTTTATTAGTCTTGTTAGCAGTCTATCAATTTTGTTGATCTTTAAAAAAAAATCCAGCTCTTGGATTCATTGATTTTTTGGAGGGTTTTTTGTGTCTCTATCTTTCAGTTCTGCTCTGATCTTAATTATTTCTTGCCTTCTGCTAGCTTTTGAATGTGTTTGCTCTTGCTTCTCTAGTTCATTTAATTGTGATGTTAGGGCATCAATTTTAGATCTTTCCTGCTTTCTCTTGTGGGCATTTAGTGCTATAAATTTCCCTCTACACACTGCTTTAAATGTGTCCCAGAGATTCTGGTATATTGTGTCCTTGTTCTCATTGGTTTCAAAGAACATCTTTATTTCTGCCTTCATTTCGTTTTTTACCCAGCAGTCATTCAGGAGCAAGTTGTTCGTTTTCCATGTAGTTGTGCGGTTTTGAATGAGTTTCTTAATCCCGAGTTCTAATTTGATTGCACTGTGTTCTGCGAGACAATTTGTTGTGATTTCTGTTATTTTACATTTGCTGAGGGGTGCTTTACTTTCAACTCTGTGGTCAATTCTAGAATAAATGTGATGTGGTGCTGAGAAGAGTGAATATTCTGTTGATTTGGAGTGGAGAGTTCTGTAGATGTCTATTAGGTCTGCTTGTTGCAGAGCTGAGTTTAGGTCCTGGTTATCCTTGTTAACCTTCTGTCTCCTTGATCTGTCTAATATTGACAGTGGGGTGTTAAAGTCTCCCATTATTATTGTTTGAGGGTCTAAGTCTCTTTGTAGGTCTCTAAGGACTTGCCTTATTAATCTGGGTGCTCCTGTATTGGGTGCATATATATTTAGGATAGTTAGCTCTTCTTGTTGAATTGATCGCTTTACCATTATGTAATGGCCTTTTTTGTCTCTTTTGATCTTTGTTAGTTTAAAGTCTGTTTCATCAGAGACTAGTATTGAAACCCCTGCTTTTTTCCTTTCCATTTGCTTCGTAGATCTTCCTTCATCCCTTTATTTTGAGCCTATGTGAGTCTTTGCATGTGAGATGGGTCTCCTGAATACAGCACACTGATGGGTCTTGACTCTTTATCCAATTTGCCAGTCTGTGTCTTTTAATTGGGGCAGTTAGCCTATTTACATTTGAGGTTAATATTGTTATGTATGAATTTGATCCTGTCATTATGATGTTAGCTGGTTATTTTGCCCATTAATTGATGCAGTTTCTTCATAGCACTGATGTTCTTTACAATTTGGCATGGTTTTGCAGTGGCTGGTACTAGTTTTTTCTTTCCATGTTTTGTGCTTCCTTCAGGAGCTTTTGTAAGGCAGGACTGGTGGTGACAAAATATCTCAGCATTTGTTTGTCTGTAAAGGATTTTATTTCTCCTTCACTTATGAAGCTTAGTTTGGCTGGACGTGAAATTCTGGGTTGAAAATTCTTTTCTTGAAGAATGATGAATATTTGCCTCCATTCTCTTCTTGTTTGTAGGGTTTCTGCAAAGAGATCTGTTGTTAATCTGATGGGCTTCCCTTTGTGGGTAACCCGACCTTTCTGTCTGGCTGCCCTTAACAACTTTTCCTTCTTTTCAACCTTGGCGAATCTGAAAATTACGTGTCTTGGAGTTGCTCTTCTCGAGGAGTATCTTTATGGTGTTCTCTGTATTTCCTGAATTTGAATGTTGGCCTGCCTTGCTGGGTTGGGGAAGTTCTCCTGGATAATACCCTGAAGAGTGTTTTCCAACTTGGTTCCATTCTCCCCATCATTTTCAGGTACACCAATCAAACATAGGTTTGGTCTTTTCACACAGTCCCATATTTCTCGGAGACTTTGTTTGTTTCTTTTTACTCTTTTTTCTGTAACCTTATTTTCTAGCTTTATTTCATTAATTTGATCTTCAATCACTGAAACCACTTCTTCCACTTGATTGAATTGGCTATTGAAGCTTGTGCATGTGCCACGTAGTTCTCATGCCATGGTTTTCAGCTCCATCACGTCATTTAAGGTCTTCTCTACACTGTTTATTCTAGTTAGCCATTCATCTAATCTTTTTTCAAGGTTTTTAGTTTCCTTGTGATGGGTTCGAACACCCTCCTTTAGCTCAGAGAAATTTGTTATTACGGACCTTCTGAAGCCTACTTCTGTCAACTCGTCAAAGTCATTCGCCGCCCAGTTTTGTTTCATTGCTCGTGAGGAGCTGTGATCCTTTGGAGGAGAAGGTGCATTCTGATTTTTAGAATTTTCAGCTTTTTTGCTCTGGTTTCTCCCCAACTTTGTGGTTTTATCTACCTTTGGTCTTTGATGTTGGTGACCTACAGATGGGGTTTTGGTGTAGATGTCCTTTTTTGTTAATGTTGATGCTATTCCTTTCTGTTTGTTAGTTTTCTTTTTAACAGATCCCTCAGCTGCGGGTCTGTTGGAGTTTGCTGGAGGTCCACTCCAGACCCTGTTTGTCTGAGTATCACCAGTGGAGGCTGCAGAAGAGCAAATATTGCAGAACAGCAAATATTACTGCCTGATCCTTCCTCTGGAAGTTTCATCCCAGAGGGGCAGCCACCTATATGAGGTGTCTGTCAGCCTCTACTGGAGGTGTCTCCCAGTTAGGCTACATGGGGGTCAGGGGCCCACTTGAGGAGGTAGTCATTCCATTCTCAGATTTCAAACACCATGTGAAAGAACCACTGCTCTCTCCAGAGCTGTCAGACAGGGACATTTAAGTCTGCAGAAGCTGTCTGCTGCCTTTTGTTCAGCTATGCCCTGCCCACAGAGGTGGAGTCTAGAGGCAGTAGGCCTTGTTGAGCTGTGGTGGGCCCCACCCAATTTGAGCTTTGTTTACCTACTCAAGCCTCAGCAATGGCAGACGCTCCTCACCTAGCCAGGCTGCCACCTCTCAGACTGCTGCGCTAGCAGTGAGCAAGGCTCTGTGGGCGTGGGACCCACTAAACCAGGCACAGGAGAGAATCACCTTGTCTGCCGATTGCCAAGACCTTGGGAGAAGTGCCGTATTTGGGCGGGGAGTGTCCTGTTTTTCCAGGTAGTCTGTCATGGCTTCTCTTGGCTAGAAAAGGGAAATCCTCTGACCTCTTGCACTTCCCGGGTGAGGCAACACACCACCATGCTTCAGCGTGCCCTCTGTGGGCTGCACCCACTGTCCAACCAGTCCCAGTGAGATGAACCAGGTACCTCAGTTGGAAATTCAGAAAATCATCTGTCTTCTGTGTCAATCATGCTGGGAGCTGCAGACGGGAGCTGTTCCTATTTGGCCATCTTGGAACACCTTCCAACTTTATCTGAGTGCTTTTGATTTCTTCTTGGTCATTTGTATGTCTTCTGTGGAGAAAAGGCTATTCAAGTCTGTTGCCTATCTTGTAACTGGGTTGTCTTTTTGTTGTTGAGTTCTAAGAGCTCTTTATATATTCTGGATACTAGACATTTATCAAAATATGGTCTGCAAATATTTTCTCCCATTCACTGGCTTCACTTTTCACTCTCTTTATGGTGTCCTTTGGTGCACAAACATTTTAGTTCTGATGACGTCCAATTTATCTATTTTTTTCTTTTGTTGCTTTGCTTTTCATATCATTACTAAAAATCCATCAACAAAATGCAGGTCATGAAGATTTACTCGTATGTTTTCTTCAGAGTTTGATGGTTTTAGCCCTTACATTTATATCTTTGATCCATTTTCAGTTAATTTTCCTATGAGGTGTGGTGTAGGAGCCAAAATTAAATCTCTTGTTTGTATATGCCCAGTTGTTTCAACATTTTTTTGTTTTGTTTTGTTTTTTTGAGACTGTTGCCCAGGCTGGAGTGCAGTGGCACAATCTCGGCTCACTGAAACCGCCACTTCCTGGGTTCAAGCAATTCTCCTGCCTCAGCTTCCTGAGTAGCTGGGACTACAGGCATGAGCTGCCACTCCTGGCTAATTTTTTTTTTTTTTTCATTTTTAGTAGAGACGGGGTTTCATCACATTGGTCAGGCTGGTCTCGAACACCTGACCTCATGTGATCCACCTGCCTCAGCCTCCCCAAAGTGTTGGGATTATAGACATGAGCCACTGCACCCAGCCAAGCTTTTGTGTAAGAGACTATTTTTTCCTCATTGGATGGTCTTATATTTCTTGACTCACGATTCTATTCTATTGATCTATATGTCTATGCAGCACCATATTGTGTTGTTTACTATAATTTTGTAGTAAGTTTTGAAATTGGAAAGTGTGAGCCCTCAAAATTTGTTATTTTTTCCCCAAGATTGTGTTGAGGTTCAGGTCTGTTACAATTATCTATGAACCTGAGAATCAGCCTTTCTAGTTTTGCATAAAGGGTCATTTCGAGTTTGATAGGAAATGCACTGAATCTGTAGATTGCTTTGGGCAGTTTTGTCATCATAACACTATTAAGTCTTTCAGTCCATGACATGGGATTTCTTTCCATTTATTTACATTTCTTTACAATATTTTGTAATTTTCAGTGTATAACACACTTAAATTTTCAGGTCTTTTGTTAAATTTATTCCTAAGTATTTTATTCTTTTCAACGCTATCATGAGTAAATTTTTAAAAAATTTCTCTTTCAGATTGTTCATTGCTAGTGTACAAAAATACAACTGATATTTGCATGTTGATCTTGTACCCAGCATCTTTGCTAATTTTATTTAGCTCTAACAGATTTTTATGAATTAAAAAATGTTTTCTATAAATATAATGTCCTCTGGAATAGATACAATTTTACTTCTGCATTTCCATTTTGTTTGCCATTGATTTTTCTTTTCTTGCCTAATTGTTCTGTCTAGAATTTCTAGTATTGTGTGTGTGGAAAGCAGGTACACTTGTCGTTCCTAATCTTAGAGAGAAACAGCTTTTGTTTCTCCCCATTGAGTATGATGTTAGCTGTGGCTTTTTCATAAGTACTAATTATTCTGTTGATGAAATTCTCTTATATTCCTATTTTGTTGAGTGTTTTTATCAAGAAAGGACATTGGATTTTGTCAAATGCTTTTTCTGCATTAATTGAGATAATCTTATAGGTTTTTTCCTTCATTTTATTAATGTAGCATTGATTGATTTTTTTCTGTATGCAGAATTAGCCTTGTATTTCTGGAATAAATCCTACATGGTTGATATGTAAAATCTGTGTAAAAGGTGGTTGGACTAAGCTTTGGTAGGTTCTTAGTTTTTATTTTATATTTTTTGGGGATTTCTGCATTCCCTATATTCATGGGGATGTTGGTCTGCAAATTTTCTTTCCTTTTTTCTTTTCTTTTCTTTTTTTTTAAAGACAGGGTCTTGGGCTGGAGTAGTGGCTCATGCCTGTATTCCCAGAACTTTGGGAGGCCAAGGTGGGTGGATCACCTGAGGTCAGGAGTTCAAGGCCAGCCAGCCAACATGGAGAAACCCCGCCTCTACTAAAAATACAAAAAATTAGCTGGACGTGGTGGCAGGTGTCTGTAGTCCCAGCTATTCAAGAGACTGAGGTAAGATAATCACTTGAACCCAGGAGGCGGAGGTTGCAGTGAGGAGAGATTGTGCCACTGCACTCCAGCCTGGCTGACAGAGTGACACTCCATCTCAATAAAAGCGGGGGGTCTCACTCTCTCACTCAGGCTGGAGTGCAGTGGCATGATCACGGCTCACTGCAGCCTCAACCTCCTGGGCTCAAGCGACCATGCCTGGCCAGTTTGCAAATTTTCTTCTCTTGTGATATCTTCATTTGGCCTTGGCATCAGGTAATATTTATACGGATTTATAGAATGAATCAGAAAATGTTCCCTCCCCTTCTTCCTTTTGGAAAACTTTGATGTTAATTTTTCTTTTTCTTTTTTTTTTTTTTTTTTTTTTTTTTTTTTGAGGCGGAGTCTCGCTCTGTCGCCCAGGCTGGAGTGCAGTGGCGCGATCTCGGCTCACTGCAAGCTCCGCCTCCCGGGTTCCCGCCATTCTCCTGCCTCAGCCTCCCGAGTAGCTGGGACTACAGGCGCCGCCACCACGCCCGGCTAATTTTTTTGTATTTTTTTTTAGTGGAGACGGGGTTTCATTGTGTTAGCCAGGATGGTCTCGATCTCCTGACCTCGTGATCCGCCCATCTCGGCCTCCCAAAGTGCTGGGATTACAGGCTTGAGCCACCGCGCCCGGCCAATTTTTCTTTTTCTTTTTTTTTGAGATGGAGTCTGGCTCTGTCGCCCAGGCTGGAGTGCAGTGGTGCGATCTCGGCTCACCGCTACCTCTGCCTCCTGGGTTCAAGCGATTCTCCGCCTCAGCCTCCCAAGTCGCTGACATTACAGGCGCATGCCACCATGCCTGGCTAATTTTTGTTATTTTTAGTAGAGATGGGGTTTCACCATGTTGGTCAGGCTGGTCTCGAACTCCTGATCTCAAATGGTCTCCCTGCCTTGGCCTTCCAAAGTGCTGGGATTACAGGTGTGAGCCACCATGCCTGGTCAATTTTTCTTTAAATGTTTTTTACAATTCACCAGCGAAGCCATCTTGCCCTGAGCTTATTTTTGTTGAAATAATGTTTGATTACTAATTCAAAAACGTTATAAATTTGCTCAGATTTTCCATTTCTTCTTTAGTTAGTTTTAGTAGTTTGTTTCTAGAAATTTGTTCATCTAGATTATTTAATTTGTTGGTGTATAATTTTTCATATTATTCTCATGATCTTTTTTATTTATATAAGGTTTATAGTAATGGCCTAGTTTCTTACTGGTTTTCATAATCTGACTCTTCTTTTTCTCTGCTCAATCCAGTTAAATCTACCTGAATGTTTGTCGTTTTTTGTTAATCTTGTTAAAAGAGCCAAATTTTGGTTTTATTGATTGTATTATTTTTCTGTTCTTTCTCTCTTTTTTTTCTGTAATCTGTATTAATCCTTTCTTCTGCTAACTTTGGGCTTAGCTTGTTCTTTTTTTTTTTTTCTGGTTTCTTAATGTGTGAAATGATTGATCTGGGAGATTTCTTTTTCTCTTTTTAAAACGTAGGCATATATTGCTATAAATCTCCCTCTGAACACAATTTTCACTATGTCCCATAAGTTTGGATATGTTCTATTTTTGTGTTGATATATCCCAAAAAAGCTTTTTCTAATTTCAGCTGTAATTTTTTCTTTTGCCCATTGTATGTTGTGTAAGTTCCACATTAATCGTGAAAACTGAGTTTTCCTTCTATTTTTGATTTCTAGTCAGAGAAAGATTGTAGTCAGAGAAGATGCTTTGTCTTATTTCAGTCCTTTAAATCTGTCAAACTTGTTTGTGACCTAACATGTTGTCTGCCCTAGAGAATGTTCCATGTGCAATTCAGTAGAATGTGTATTCTGCTGCTGCTGAGTGAAACAGTCAGTGTATGTCCATTAAGTCTAGTTGGTGTGTAGTGTTCTTTAAGGACTCTATTTTGTTATTCATATTGAAAATGAGGTATTTAAACTCCAACGATTATTATAAAACTATCTATTTCTTCTCACATCTCTGTCAAATTTTCCTTCATGTATTTTGGGGTTCTTTTTTCATATGTACATCTGTAAAACTGATTTATCTTCTTGATAGATTGACCATTTTATCTACATATAATGTCTTTATTTGTCTCTTGTAACAAGTTTTGACTTAAAGTCTATTTTGTTTGATATCATATAATCCACCTCAACACCTTTGTTATCATCTGCATTTCTACTAATTAAAAAGCACTTTTATCATTTTGCTTTTTTTCCCCTGTAAGATTCACTTTATTTTTGTTCCTGAATTCAACTAATATTGCCTTCTTTTGTTCGATTTTTTTCTACCACACCATTTCCCCCCACTTATTATTTATTTTTTATGTAAAGAATATAAGGTAAAGAAAGGGGAAATGGACCAGGTGCACTGGTTCACCCCTCAGCACTTTGTGAGGCTGAGGTGGGTGGATCATGAGGTCAGGAGTTCGAGACCAGCCCAGCCAATATGGTGAAACCCTGTCTCTACTAAAAATACAAAAATTAGCAGGGTGTAGTGGTGCATGCCTGTAGTCCCAGCTACTCAGGAGGCTCAGGCAGGACAATTACTTGAGCCTGGGAGGCAGACGGTGCAGTGAGCCAAGATTGTGCCATTGCACTCCCGGCTGGGTGACAGAGTGAGACTCCATCTCAAAATAAATAAATAAATAAATAAATAAATAAATAAATAAATAAAAATAGATAAAAGGGGAAATGACTTGGCTGGGTGTGGTGGCTCACGCCTGTAATCCTAGCATTTTGGGAGACCAAGGCAGGTGGGTTGCCTGAGCTCAGGAGTTCAAGACCAGCCTGGGCAACACGGTGAAACCCTGTGTCTACTAAAACACAAAAGTCAGCCAGGAGTGGTGGCCTGTGCCTGTAGTCTCAGCTACTTGGGAGGCCGAGGCAGGAGAATTGCTTGAACTGGCGAGGTGGAGGTTGCAGTGAGCCGAGATTGCGTCACTGCACTCCATCCTGGGCACAGAGTGAGACTCCATCTCCAGAAAAAAAAAAAGGGAGGGGAGAAATGACTCGCTTAAGGTCACACACAAAATTCCCTTTATTTCAGAAAATCTTATTGAGTGCAAAATATGTGCTTAAAAGAGTGAAAGACACTAGAGAAAAATAGTGTTACAGCGCTTAACCTCACCGTATTTGCATTCTTTCAGGAGAGACCAGGTTTTCTTTTTATTTAAACCTCCAGTTTACTTGATATTTTGCTCCTTTAAAAAAACAGACCTTATGGTTAGAGCAGTTTTATGTTCACAGAAAAATTTAGTGAAACGTAGAATGCCCATAGGCCTCCTTGCTCCCATCCCAATACACACTCCCTCCTTCACTGCCAATAATCTGAGCCAGCGTGGTGTGTTTTCTACAATCCATGAACCAACATTAACACACTGTTATCAACCAGTGTCCATAGTTTACATTAGTGTTCACTCTTGGTGGTGTACATCCTGTGAGTTTAAACAAATGTATCTACTATTATAGTATCATACAGACTAGTTTCAGTGCCCTAAAAGTTCCCTGTGCTCTACCTACTCATCTCTCCCCCCTTCCCGCTGAACCCCTGGCAACTAGTGATCTTTTCACTACGTCCATAGTTTTCCCTTTTCCTGGATATCACAGAGTTGGAATCATACAGCATGGAGGTAGCCTTTTCAGATGTGTTTCTTTCACTTAGCAATATGAATTTAAGTTTCCTCCCATGTCTTTTCATGGCTAGAAACTGGGTGTATCATAGTTTATCCATTCGCCTACCAGAAGACATCTTCCAGTACACCACTTTGATTCCCTTATTTCCATTTCTGTATGTATTTTTAGTGTTTGTGTTAGTGTTTACTTTGAAGAATAACAATTAACTTTATATCAACCAAATTTTAATGAAATACCAACTGAGTTTCATAGTATACAAAGACTCTGCGCCTTTACAGCTCTGTCGTGCCCCTCTTCCCACACTTTATGTTGTAGTATCACAAACTGCATCTTTATATATTGTGTGCCCATTAACATAGCTTTACAATTCTCGTTTCAGGGGTTTGTCTTTTAAACTATTTAGTAAAATGAAAAAGGAAGTTGTAAACCAAAGAGTGTTTTTATATTTACCTATGTAGCTACATTTACCATTGTTCTTTGTTTTTGCATGCTTTTGAGTTACTGTTTGATGTCCTTTTGTTTCATCCTGGAAGACTCTCTTTAGGATTTCTAGAGCAGGTCTATTTGTGAAATACATCAGTTTTTGTTTAGCTGGAAATGTCTTAATGTCTCAATTTTTGCTGGATATGGTATTCCTGGTTGACTTTTTTTTTTTTATCCCACTGTCTCCTGACTACCATGGTTTTGATGAAAAACTGATTATTAATTTTATTCAGGATCTCTTGTATGTGATGAGTCATTTTGCTCTTGCAGTTTTCCAGACTGTCTCTTTTTGTTTGGTGTTCAATAATTTGACTATAGTGTTTTTAAGTATGGATCTCTTTGAGTTTGCTCTACTTGGTGTTGTTGAGCTTCTTGGATGCATAGATCATGTATTTTATAAAATATGGGACATTTTGGCTATTCTTTCTTTTTTTTTTTTTTTTTTTGAGATGGAGTCTCACTCTGTCCCCTAGTCTGGAGTGCAGTGGCACAATCTCAGCTCACTGCAACCTTTGCCTCCCAGGTTCAAGCGATTCTCCAGCCTCAGCCTCCCAAGTAGCTGGGATTACAGGTGCCCAGCCCTATGCCTGGCTAATTTTTGTATTTTTAGTAGAGATGACGTTTCACCATGTTGAACAGACTGGTGTTGAACTCCTGACCTCAGGTTATCCACCCACCTTGGCCTCCCAAAGTGCTGGGATTACAGGCGTGATCCACTGTGCCTGGCCTATTATTTGTTTAGGTAGTCTTTCTGCTACTTTCTCCTTGTCTCCTCTTTCTGGGACTCTCGTCATGCATATGTTGATCTACTTGATGATGTCACACATGTCCCTTAGGCTTGGATCACTTTTCTTCATTCTTTTCTTTTGTGCTTCCCTGGCTGCATAATTTCAATTGTCCTATATTCAAGTTTGTCCCTTCCTTCCTTCCTTCCTTCCTTCCTTCCTCCCTCCCTCCCTCCCTCCCTCCCTCTTCCTTTCCTTCTTCCCTTCCTCCCTCCCTCTTCCTTCCGTCCCTCCCTCTTTTTTCTTTCTTTCTCTCTCTTTCTTCCTCTCTTCCTCTCTCTCTCTCTTTCTCTCTTTTTCTTTCTGATGGAGTCTTGCTCTGTTGCCCAGGCTGCAGTGCAGTGGCATGACCTCGGTTCACTGCAACCTCTGCCTCCCTGGTTCAAGAGATTCTCCTGCCTCAGCCTCCCAAGTCACTGACACTACAGGCATGTGCCACCATCCCTGGCTAATTTTCTTTGGATTTTTAGTAGAGACAGGGTTTTACCATGTTGGTCAGGCTGGTCTCAAACTCCTGACCTCAAATGATCTGCCTGCCTTGGTCTCCCAAAGTGCTGGGATTACAGGTGTGGGTCACTACACCCAGTCTCATTATTTCTGGTGCCTGTTTAAACCTGTTGTTGTAACCTCCTAGTGATTTTTCATTTCATTTCAGCTCCAGAATTTATAATTGGTTCTTTTTGGTAATTTCTTTCTCTTTACTGATATTCTCTATTTGGTGATACTTCATGCTTCTGGCTTCCTTAGTCCTTTGTACATGGTTTGCCCTAACTCTGAGCATTTCAAAGACAGGTGATTTAGTTTTTGTCCACTAAGTCCAATGTCTGGCTTCCTCAGGAATAATTTCTTTTTTTTTTTTTTTTTTGAGACGGAGTCTCGCTCTGTCGCCCAGGCTGGAGTGCAGTGGCTGGATCTCAGCTCACTGCAAGCTCCGCCTCCCGGGTTCACGCCATTCTCCGGCCTCAGCCTCCCGAGTAGCTGGGACTACAGGCGCCCGCCACCTCGCCCGGCTAGTTTTTTGTATTTCTTAATAGAGACGGGGTTTCACCGTTTTAGCCAGGATGGTTTCGATCTCCTGACCTCGTGATCCGCCCGTCTCGGCCTCCCAAAGTGCTGGGATTACAGGCTTGAGCCACCGCGCCCGGCTCCTCAGGGATAATTTCTATTAATTTCTTCAGAGTATGCTTGTGAATGGTTCATACTTTCTTGTTTCTTTGCATGCTTCATAAATGTTTGTCCAAAACTCAGCATTTTGATAATTACAATGTGGCAACTCTGCAAAGTAGATTCTGCCCCCACCCTCCAAAGGTTTGTTGTTGCTATTTGTTGTGGGCTGTTGTTATTTGTTACTGACTTTTCAAAACTACTTTTGTAACATCTGTATTGTTTGTTGTGTGAGGCCGCTGAAGTCTGTGTTCCATTAGCTTAGTGGTCAGCTAGTATTTTTAACAGAGTAACCTTAAATACCGAAAACCCCCAACCCATAAAAGAAAGAGGGAAAATACAAACAAACAAACAAAAACATACCTACGGAAACTCTCCCAGTCTTTAGAGATTGGCTCTGTGTTGGCATACTCCCTTAACACTTAGCCAGGTTGTTTATAATTCTGTCTTAGCTTTCTCTTCTTGAATGTGCACATCTTGAAGGTCAGCCAGAAGTGGAGGCTTGGGGTCTTCTCAGGCCTTTTCTGAGCACTCCACCCATGCTGGGCATGCACGTGATTCCCTGGTACACGCAAGAGCTTTTAAAAGCCCTATTCCCCCACTTATGTTCTTCCTCCAGCTCTTCCTTCCCAGACTTTTTGGTCTTTCTATTGCTTGTCTCAGGCTGCTACAGCCAGTACTTTTGCCCTTGCTGCTCTTGGCAAATGCCCAAATGCAAATGCTACCCTTGCTCTAGTCCATCAGGGAGCTGCCAGCCAGGTCCAAACACACTCCCCTGTTTCTTTGAGAACAGAGTCTGTGTTGTTCACTCTGGCACTAGCAGCCTGTGTCGGGAATTCATGCTGCCAACTTCATGGCCACCAGCGATCTGGAGAAGGAGGGATGGCAAGCAGGCAGTTTAAAACACCACAGTGCTCTCTTAGTACATTGCAGCAGCTTCTTTCTTCATTATACTTTCCCTGGTTGCTGTAAGTTTGTGGCTAGATTTCAGAGTTCTGTAAAAGTTGATTAGGACGGCTTTTGCCAGTTGTATTCGTGGAGCACCGGAATTCCTTACTATGCCATTTTTGGTGATGTTGCTTCTCTCATAATTCTTAAAATTTTGATTTTGTACTCATAGAAAGAACTTAATTTCTTTCAGACATTGATTTTAATAATATATCACTCTTACGTACATGTAGAAAAGGACAATATAAGTAAATTGCTTAAGATATTCCCAAATGCTTTCATGTTCACTCACTGTCTCCTCTGAATCACTTTTCATTTCAGAGTCATTGCCCTGCGGGTTTTTATACACCACTGCTCTCCATTCCATCAAGACAGCGAGCGCTGTAGCATTTTTTTAGAAAGTGCTCTCCGCCATCATTCTCAGGATTCACTCCCAGCCACTGGCACCCGTATGTGGACGAAGACAAACATCCTAACTGACACTCTGGACAACAGTGATTGTCAGATGCATCTGAATTTCAGTAAAATATTTTAAAAAGCGCACTTAATAATTGACAAGATGTGGGATGTATTTTTCCTGAGAAGTCAGATGAGGAAGTGATTAAGTCAGTCACAGAAAGCACCATCGAGGCAGGCACCATTTTAAGCCAGTCTGTAACAGATGGAAGGCTCTTGCCAGTGGAGTGGTGCAGAGGAGAAAGGGCTCTCGGTAGAACCATCAGCTTCACACACAGGAAACCAGGCATGTCCTGGTATTTGGAGTTGAGTCAGGTGCCAGTTGTTGTGAAAGGAAAATGACTTCTTCTTGAAGTGGGCAGTGGAGGGCTCCCACTTGAGAACTGAAACTCCATTCTCTAGGGCAAGAAAGCTTCAGCAGATTCTAAGGAACACAGTGATGTGACAGGCTCTCTTGGGCGGCCATCTGGAGAACGGATTGGACAGGGAGAGCAAGCTGTGAGTCCAGACCTGCTGCACCCTTCCTGGGTGCAGGTGCAGCTGCAGCATCACTGTCACCAAGGAGGCAGCTGGGGACCTGGGGTGCAAGGAGGCTGGCAGAGGGGCTGCCGGGTGTGGGCCAGGGAGGGATGAATCCACCTGATGAAAATGTAGGCTGGGAAGACAAACTGCTTTTCCTTTTCTGTTGTGGAGAATGTGAGCAGGTATTTGGCAAGTGGGACACCCAACCCACAGAATCCAATGCCTGTTGTCAGCTCTGGCTACTTTACAATCTGGGGACTCAGCCTCTTAGATTCTAGAAGCTGAAGCACACATATAAATTGTTACCAATCACAGCAGGTTTCAATGACATGCGCATGCTTTAATAGCATGAGGGGTGCGTGACCCCAACAACCAATAATTTTGTCCCTTTGACTCTTGTCCTTCCTTTTCCAAACTCACACATTGGCAATAAGGTTCATCCTAAAAAAGTCAGTATTTTTGGATATAAACATGTAACATATAAAAATTTCATGGCCGGGTGTGGTGGCTCATGCCTGTAATCCCAGAACTTTGGGAGGCCAAGGCAGGTAGATTACCTGAGGTCAGGAATTGGAGACCAGCCTGGCCAACATGGTGAAACCTCTTCTGTACTGAAAATTACCTGGGCATGGTGGCACACGCCTATAATCCCAGCTACTCAGGAGGCTGAGGCAGAATTGCTTGAGCCCGGGAGACAGAGGTTGCAGTGAGCCAAGATCGTGCCACTGTCCTCCAGTCTGGCCAACAGAGCAAGACTCTATCTATAAAAAAAAAAAAAAATCCTACTGTGACACAAAAACAGAAAAATAAGCCGTAAAGTTAGAATAGCCTGAAGGCAGAAGGTAAACAAAACCATCTAATCTGGTAGTTGAGAATAAAAATCTGAAGAAAGCACTAAAAAGTTTCCCATCTCTTGAAACTTAATTTCATATTTACGTTTAGAGAGCAGTGCTCAAAAATGTTTTACTTTTTCAGACTGCAATTTGGAGCAGAACTGCTCTTCTGCCATCTGAAGTATCCAAATATGATCCCTAGGATGAGAGACAGCTGAATTATGGTCAGCTTCATCCTATGAATGAAGGGAAGTCAGACTGGCTTTCGGACCCCAAGAGCATATATTAACAGCATATATTAACTCAAACACATTTTAACAGTTTTCAACCTCCTGAATTTCTTTTTTTTTCTTCTTTTTTCTTTTTTTTTTTTGAGACGGAGTCCTGCTCTGTCGCCCAGGCTGGACTCAGCCTCCCTAGTAGTTGGGACTAGAGGTACCTGCCACCACGCCTGGCTAATTTTTTGTGTTTTTAGTAGAGACGGGGTTTCACAGTGTTAGCCAGGATGGTCTCCATCTCCTGACTTTGTGATTTGCCCGCCTCGGCCTCCGAAAGTGCTGGGATTACAGGTGTGAGGCACCGTGCCCGGCCTTTTTTTTTTTTTTTTTTTGATACGGAGTTTCACTCTGTTGCTTAGGCTGAAGTGCAATGGTGTGATCTTGGCTCATTGCAAATTCCGCCTCTAGATTTCAAGCGATTCTCCTGCCTCAGCCTCCCAAGTAGCTGGGATTACAAGGCACCTGCCATCATGTCCAGCTAATTTTTGTATTTTTGTAGAGACAGGGTTTCATCATGTTGGCCAGGCTGGTCTTGAACTCTTGATCTCAGGTGATCCGCCCACTTTGGCCTCTCAAAAGTGCTGGGATTACAGGTGTGAGCTACTGCGCCAGGCCTAGGCAAGCGCTTTCTAACCACTTCCTGTAAAGCACCTCAATATGCATCACTGTCACGTAAACTCAACTTAGTGTTAATAAATGTAGCTTTGGGAGGTGGAGGCAGGTGGATCACGAGGACAGAAGATCGAAACCATCCTGGCTAACACGGTGAAACCCCATCTCTACTTAAAATACAAAAGTAGCCGGGGTGGTGTCATGCGCCTGTAATCCCAGCTTCTCGGGAGGCTGAGGCAGGAGAACCGCTTGAACCCGGGAGGCGGAGGTTGCAGTGAGCTGAGATCGTGCCACTGCACTCAGGCCTGGCGACAGAGCGAGACTCCGTCTCAAAAATAAAAATAAAAAGTAATTATGTTGACTATCGGAATCAGTAAATCATCTCACTGAAAACAGTCTGAGTTGTTTTTAGGAGGATATGGTAATCTCTTATAAATATTTATTTTGCATTCCCTAAGTGATTAGGGAGGGCTTTAATAGTGTTTCTGTGGCTTCTTAAATATATGAGAACGAAAAAAATTGTGCTAGAACTTTTTCTGGATGTGTGTAAGTCCACACTTATATGCATTGCTGGATTTGAGTCTTAATAGGTAATTGTGTGACATCATCATTGCGTACCCTCTGAGTCACTCTAAAGAAATACGTTTGTTCTTTAGGAAACCTATTAAATATCCCATAATGCAACATTAGAAATGACCTCTGGAACTGACTGCAGAAACTGCGCACAGTTAGTAGGGCTTGGTGTTTCAACGCAGATCTGGTGAGAGGCCTACGGAAGAAGAGACTCGACATGGAGCAGGTGTGACTAGGGATAGTGAGTTAATAGATTTGGGCCGGGCATGGTGGCTCACGCCTGTAATCCCAGCACTTTGGGAGGGTGAGGCCAGCGAATCTCTTAAGCCCAGGAGTTTGAAACCAGCCTAGACAACATTGTGAGATCCCATTTCAGTTTTTTTTTTTTTTTTTTTGAGACGGAGTCTCGCTCTGTCGCCCAGGTTGGAGTGCAATGGCACGATTTCGGCTCACCGCAACCTCTGCCTCAGGGTTTCAAGCGATTCTCCTGCCTCAGCCTCCTGAAGAGCTGGGATTACAGGCACGCACCACTATGCTTGGCTAATTTTTGTATTTTTAGTAGAAATAGGGTTTCACCATGTTGGCCAGGCTGGTTTCAAACTCCTGACCTCAAGTGATCCGCCCACCTCAGCTTCCCAAACTGCTGGTATTACAGGCATGAGCCACTGCGCCCGGCTGAAAAAACCTTTATTTTAAATTCAAAATAATAAATGGGTCTGACCAGAAATGCCTGCCTCAAATTGCAGGACACATGACAAAGCCCATCCTTACTTAAGACATTTTCAGTGTGCGATGGGTCTACCGGGATGTAACCCCATCATGAGCCAAGGCCCATCTGCACCCTGCTATAGCTACTGGTAGATATCTTACCTGTCTCCCAAAAGGGACCCAACTACTTTACGTTCAAGGCACTTTTTTGGAATATTTAACAGGGAAAGAGCCTGGAACTAAAAACAGGTCTAACGCAGATACTGCCACACGATGGCACTGCTTCCGTAGACCTGGAAGAGACGCGGGCGCGGGAGCTGGCGGGGGGCGCTGGGCTCTGCGGGGTCGGGGAGTGGCGTGCGGCGGGAGAGCCCGCACCTCGAGGGGCCGGCGGAGGACACGATGTCGTGACTGCGTCTCCCTCATCTGCTCTGCTTTTGGCGACTGGGTCGCGCCGCCCTTTCGGCCAGGACGCAGCAGCCGCGTCGCTGGGCCTCGACCCCCGGGGCCGGCCGGACCCGGGACCTCCGAGGAGAACAGCGAGAACCGGGCCGCATTACCTGAGGCGCCCGAGTGCGGTGCTGGCAGCCCTCCCCGTCTGCCAGGCCGCCGCCTGGGGACCTTACGACGAGGCTGTGGCTGTCCCCACGTCCCGTCCCCCGCGCCTCTTCCCGCATCTGGTCCCACGGTGGAGGCGCGGGGCCAGGGTCTCACACGCGTGCCCACGGTCGGGGGGCATCCTTGAACGCGCGGGTCCTCTCCCACGTGTCCCCACCCCCCGCCCTCCGGCGACAGGAGCCGGCCTGGGGCGCGCGTGCTGTGGCCAAGTCCTGGTTTTGATTTCACTCCCAGCCCCTAGGAGCGAGGAGGTTCCAAGCCCACAAACAGGAAGGAGAGAAGGCCCTGGAGTGCGGGCAGAGGGAGTGTCATTCCCAGCAGCGCAGCGCGGGCCGGCCCGGGCCGGGGAGGGGGCACTAGCGCGCGCACCCTACTGCAACGCGCCTGGGGGTCCCGCGGGTCTGGGAGGGGGTCCAGGGGAGGAGCAGAGAGAGGACGTGCCCCTGGAAGGCTCCGGGCAGCTCGGGGGGTCTCCCAGGGCGCCCCCGCCCCTTCCCCCGCGGCCCTGGGGCGCCCCCGCTGTGCCGGAGCCGGGGCGGGGCGTGCACGTCAGCCGGGGCTAGAAAAGGCGGCGGGGCTGGGCCCAGGGAGGTGACAGCCGCGCTTGGACGCAGAGCCCGGCCCGACGCCGCCATGAGCGCCGCCCTCTTCAGCCTGGACGGCCCGGCGCGCGGCGCGCCCTGGCCTGCGGAGCCTGCGCCCTTCTACGAGCCGGGCCGAGCTGGCAAGCCGGGACGCGGGGCCGAGCCGGGGGCCTTAGGCGAGCCAGGGGCCGCCGCCCCCGCCATGTACGACGACGAGAGCGCCATCGACTTCAGCGCCTACATCGACTCCATGGCCGCCGTGCCCACCCTGGAGCTGTGCCACGACGAGCTCTTCGCCGACCTCTTCAACAGCAATCACAAGGCGGGCGGCGCGGGGCCCCTGGAGCTTCTGCCCGGCGGCCCCGCGCGCCCCTTGGGCCCGGGCCCCGCCGCTCCGCGCCCGCTCAAGCGCGAGCCCGATTGGGGCGACGGCGACGCGCCCGGCTCGCTGCTGCCCGCGCAGGTGGCCGCGTGCGCACAGACCGTGGTGAGCCTGGCGGCCGCAGGGCAGCCCACACCGCCCACGTCGCCGGAGCCGCCGCGCAGCAGTCCCGGGCCGACACCCGCGCCCGGCCCCGCCCGGGAGAAGAGCGCCGGCAAGAGGGGTCCGGACCGCGGCAGCCCCGAGTACCGGCAGCGGCGCGAGCGCAACAACATCGCGGTGCGCAAGAGCCGCGACAAGGCCAAGCGGCGCAACCAGGAGATGCAGCAGAAGCTGGTGGAGCTGTCGGCCGAGAACGAGAAGCTGCACCAGCGCGTGGAGCAGCTCACGCGGGACCTGGCCGGCCTCCGGCAGTTCTTCAAGCAGTTGCCCAGCCCGCCCTTCCTGCCGGCCGCCGGGACCGCAGACTGTCGGTAACGCGCGGCCGGGGCGGGAGAGACTCAGCAACGACCCATACCTCAGACCCGACGGCCCGGAGCGGAGCGCGCCGTGCCCCGGCGCAGCCAGAGCCACCGGGCACCCGCTGCAGTTTCTTGGGACATACGAGCGCAAAGAAGCTACAGCCTGGACTTACCACCACTGAACTGCGAGAGAAGCTAAACGTGTTTATTTTCCCTTAAATTATTTTTGTAATGGTAGCTTTTTCTACATCTTACTCCTGTTGATGCAGCTAAGGTACATTTGTAAAAAGAAAAAACCAAGACTTTTCAGACAAACCCTTTGTATTGTAGATAAGAGGAAAAGACTGAGCATGCTCACTTTTTTATATTAATTTTTACAGTATTCGTAAGAATAAAGCAGCATTTGAAACCGCCCTTGCTTCCTATATTCGCAGTGACTCCCGCCCGCCAGCCCGTCCGTCGGTGGCGCAGGACCCGGCTGGGGAAGGGTGCGTTCCGGACCCGCAGCCAGCGAGCACCAGGGAGCCCGGGCGCCAGGTGTGTGTGTGTGTGCGTGCGGGCGGGGGGATGGGCAGTAGGCCTGAGCTGCTCAGGAGAGAGTCTGTGTCGCTTTTGAAACGCGCTAAAGGCTCCCTCCTAGTCTTATTTAACTTGCTTAAGCTCGGTGGAGCACGGCTGAGCTCAGGTAAGCTAGCAGTTTTCCAGCGGAAGGTGCGCTCCCCAAGACGTGGGGAAGGGTTGGCTGTTTGGGGGGCCCCTGCTAAGAACAGTCCAAGAGCTCCCTAACTGTAGAGGCTGCTGGAGGGGCGAAGGGCAGAAGCCCGGCTGAATCATCTCCCACTTTCCCGGGACTTTGCTTTCACTTTCCTCAGTCTTGTGGACAGAGTCAAGAAGATTTTCATAAGTGCTCCAGAAAAGCCGGAATAGTCATGTAGTGGATTAAAAGGGCAGTCACAAAACTGCTTTTAAGACCAGCTGTCTTGCCTGTAATTGCAATGTTTTAAGATTTAATTTTTAAAAAGCCTTCTGCCTTTAACCCAGGAACACTTGGTATTAGGCACCATTTCTTGGTCGTAGGCTGCTACGTTTCTTATTAACCATGGCCTGTCATGATTATATTTCTATGAGGAAGGCAACAAAATATAGTGTCCAAAGATGATTAATTCTTGGTTTAAATCTTTGCCAGCAAAGCAAATGATAAGGGACTGTTCCTTAGTCTGTGATCTTTGCTCTTGGTGCACATTACCCAGCCTGATTAAACAGGTGTGTGGTGGAGCCAGCTATCCCCACCACCATTCAGCAGAGCGACGATCAGACCGGTTCAGAGAGCTACACTTTATGGGTAACAGTTTCACCTCTGATACAGTTCCCTAGAACATTTTCCAAAAAGTAGTGAACTGCGAAGTGCTTAAGTTTGACATTTATTGTAATAAAACAGTAATAAGTATGGGGCAAAGGTTTACGCTTTGCAGGGTATTCTTTGGGGGAATGTTAAAACAAATACTGTAAGAAAAACATGCTCAATCCTGGTAAAATGTTCAACTTGTTAAAATTACAAATGAACAAAATTTTTTCTTCTCATATATTGCCTGAATACCAAATGAAGAGCTTAAGATTCAATGTGAAAACAAAAGTAAATATGTTCCTAAATTTGCAGAAAAAACATAAAACTGTAGAAAAAGGTATTTTGATTTACAGTTCACAAAACTATATCTTAACATTTCCCCAGAAAAATATGTTTCAAGATCGTAAACTACATTCACTGTGTCCATAGTTAACAAGTAACTACCCCAAATCACCACCACCACCACCACCCTTGCAGCCACACTGCAAAGTTCACAGATCCTGCGGCAACTGCTAGTGTTCTGCAGAGGCCCCTCCTGCACTCAGAAGCTCGATTTCCTCCAATCCAATGCAGCTGGTCGGGTGGGCGGTTACGGACTGGACGAAACAATTTAACAACCCCACCTCCTTTCCCAGGACACTCTTCACTTCGTAGCTCTGCAGGGATAAAAGGCACGCTGGTTAAAGCAAACAGCCTGGGACATACTGTTTCCAACAACACAGAAAACCAGAGCCAGAGTGGGTTTCCCCAGTCCACAACCTTCCACGCCTCAAATGGCTGAGAACAGTGGTAGGAAAAAGAAACAAATGAAGAGCCATTACATATATATATATCCATTTACTTTAGCAAGTGAAGGAACTACCCCATTTTGGTAAATGAATTCTATTTTTACTTGGGTGGGACATGATGCACACAGGCTCTGCTGGGAAGGCCAGGGCTGGGCACACAGTGCCCACAGCTGTCTCCCACTTCCTTTAGGACACTTCCTCAATCTAGCAACACTTCCGGTCAAGGGATTTCCTGGTGCTTTGCCCCAAACTTCCTTCCTTAATAGGATCCCATTTCTTCTAGAGTTAAACTGGGCCAACATCTGTGTTTTTGTAATGAGACTTCGCTTTTTCTTCAAATTCTTTTTGGTTAGTCCCAGGTGAGTTTCATCTCCAGATGAGACAGGTACAGGGAGTCCTTGGCCCCCATCCCTGATGAAGCTGAGAGGGTGTGGTGCACCCCATTATAGATCAAGCTGCATTATGCTACTGCGGGTAGGGTTGAAAATAAAGGCTCAAAAGCACTGAGATATTGCATCTCTGTCTTTCTGGGAGATTAAAGCCCTAGAAGGAAACGCCACTTGCAGTGTAGTATCACGGGCACCCCACACCCCTCCTCTGTGCAAGGCACTTGGCAGTTGCTACAGCAGTTCTGTTTGGTGTCTGTTAACTCACCCCTCCCATCATTATGGTGTCATGGCCAAAGAGACTGAGGATGGAGAAGCCAGACAGTGTGGCCAAAGCAGGCAGAGTGTGGCTCCTTGGTGCCCTTCCCTTCAAAGGTGCGTGTCTCACTGCCTTTCCCTGAGTTTGAGCTGGCTTCAGTGTCTGGCTTCTCATGAACAGAGTGCAGTGGAAGGGACACCAAGTGATGTTCCACGCTTGGTTAGGAAAAATGCCCAGCTTCCAGCTGCCCTTGGGATCCACACATGCTGTGAGGGAGTCCAGCCAGAGCTGCAGCCTGGACATAGGAGCCTTCAGTGACTCCTGCCAACCTTGGAGGCACCCGCTAATGCCCAGTGGAGCCAAGGGGAGCTATCCTGATGGAGCCCTGTCCAAACAAGAGTTCTGTGCACAGAATGAATATTGATGCCACCAAGTTTTGAGATGGTTTGTTTTGTAAAAATAAATGTCAGGATCAGTCGGGGATGTGAACGCTACTGATGCCAACTCGTGGGGGGACTTTTATTTTCCCATTTGTAAGACAGGCATGGTGCCTATTCACTGTGTTTTGTCAAGAGTTTTGGCTTCCTTGGTGAAAAAGAATAAAGTCAACAGAATGGTTTAATGTAATGATAGGGGCAGTGGGTGTTACTGGTCAAGACAGGTGAAGAGACGGAACTTGGCGATGGAAGCTGAGGCCTTCCCAAGGGCTCTGAGGTGGCATGGACAGCAAGTGCAGCTGCTTACTCGCTCCCAGCCACTGTGAGTAGAGCTGGGCATGGGGTAAAGAGCCTCCTAAGTTGTCTACTTCCAGGCTTGGAACTTACCCCACAGTCCACTGGTGTTGGCCCTGAAACCAGAGCACCCGAAAAGGTGATATTAAGGGGTTTATTAGGAGCCCATGTGGGCCTGTCACTGAAGAGATGGCAGTGAGCAGGACAGAGTCTCCAGGCTGCTGGACTGGAGGGGACACCAGTGGGTACAGAAGCAGAAGCAGGGGGTCACCGCACGGGGAGGGAGGGTGGAGGCGGCATGCTGGACACCCTTCTGTTGTCTTACAGTTTCAGTTAGTCTTGCATGTTTGTGCAAGTGTGAAACAGATGACCCTGTGGTCTTCTGGAGTAAAAGTACACAATTCTGACTTGGAAAAAGCCAGCAAAAAATCATTTATTTGTAAAATGTTAGGTTTGGCTATATTATTTGTAAATGGAGTTTAAAATTTTTTAGTATTATTATTTTTGAGACTGAGTCTTGCTCTGTCACCCAGGCTGGAATGGAGTGGTGTGAGCTCTGCTCACTGCAACCTCTGCCTCCTGGGTTCAAGCAATTCTCCTGCCTCAGCCTTCCAAGTAGCTGGGATTATAGGTACACACCACCATGCTGGCTAATTTTTGTATTTTTAGGAGAGATGAGTTTTCACCATGTTGGCCAGGCTGGTCTCAAACTCCTGACCTCAGGTGATCTGCCCGACTGGGCCTCCCAAAGTGCTGGGATTACAGGTGTCAGCCACTGTGCCCAAGTAATAAATCTTTTATGTGTGGGAGAAATTAACATGGAGAGGGTTAAACAACTATATCAGCAGACTCCCAAGCACTATTCATATGAATGTGTGTCTGCACAGGTATAAAATGTGCTCTCTCTTAAAAAATCACTATACATGTTCCTTTAACTTTTCCTTTTCTGAAAGCCAAGGAAACAAACTTCAAGTTCCATGTCACAATAATGTTACTATTGAGAAATGAGATGCACAACTACAGACAATCCTATTGTTTTCACATCTGCAGCTTGAACACATTACAGTACAGGCATAAAGCTTAACACTCACATACCTTAACTGAAACAGTACATTTGCCCTAGGGAATGGAGTCACGGATCTTGTGGAAAGCCCCAGTTTGATTCTCTGAATTTTGGTGAATGTGCATGCTCACCCAGAAAACTGACAGAATCCATACTGGGTGTCTCTCAGCTAACGTCTCTACCTAGGCCCCTCTGGTACCCATCTTCTATCAGCTTCTCTCCAGACCTGCAGTAAAGACCTGATCAGCCACTGTGAGTAGAGCTGGGCATGGGGTAAAGAGCCTCCTAAGTTGTCTACTTCCAGGCTTGGAACTTACCCCACAGTCACTGGTGTTAGCCCTGAAACCAGAGCACCCAAAAAGGTGATATTAAAGGCCGCTGCCACCCTCTGGCCCTCACCCAATGCATACACATACACATATGCACACACATACATCCATGTACGCATGTCAAGCATATGTGCATACATAGCATAGTCAAGTGGACACATGCGCATGGGCAAAAGTGCTCTGAAGCACACACACTGCACAACGTGCACACACGTGCACTTAGGTACACACACCTTTGAGCTCTTTATAAGCAGGGCTTTTACCTATGGGAATATTCTAGTTGACAAGTTAAATGTATAGGAGGAACAAGCGCCTTAGCCAGAAGGAAACCAAGTGAAGGAAGGAGGATTTCTGCCAGGGTTCCTGGTCTCTGGATCTCTAAAGAGGGGTGGGGATTGGAAGGGTGTCAAGCACTGTCCATTGCTGGAGGCTTCCTGGATGGTGACCAGCTACGCCCAGCAGGCAGCTGCTGCCACAGCACTGCCCCGCCCTTCTGAGTAGTATGGAGCAGCTGGAGAGCTGTGTGCCATGCCCAGGTGTTGTTGGTTGAATCTGTTGAGGTTGTGGGTTTTGGTTCATTTTGTCATGCGTTCTCAAATGCACGTTTCTAATGCTTTCTCCCAACATTCTCCATCAAGATGCGTTCCCTGAAAACTCAGATCTGCCATCTTTAGCACCTACTCAAACCCTGCTAGTTGGAAACTTCTACTCCATCAGCTGTGGGCAGTTCCCCACTTTCTGGGCACTGCCTCCTCCTTTCTTCCTCCCTACCCACAGGACTCAGACAAGGAGACAAGGAATTGGCCGACAGGCACTGCTGTGTGGTCGGTTGCCTGTTATACACTTAAACTTCCTTAAGGACAGGAAAGCACATATGCTGTTCCCCATTATGCCCCTTGGGCTGGCTCCCAACTCTGCAGGTGGTCACTCTGTGGGGCAACAATGACTTTCCCTCTGTGGGATGTCTTTGCCTTGGGCACTGCACTCATCCCCCTAGCAGGGAAATATGGGCACTACCTTGCTGGGACATTGGGAGGTTCAAGGGGGAAACGTGAGAATGTGGTAGGCTCACTTCTGGCCCGTGGTGATGACTCACCTTTTGTACCACTGGGGAACACTTGCTGATGAGTCCAGCCTCAGCATCAATCCCTGTGCGCAGCAGCTCAGGGACAGTTCCGAGCTTGAGCTCGGGGACACTGAGGAGCTTTAAAGCTGGTGGGTGTTGTGCCAGGAAGGAGCAGAAGCTGTTTTTTTTTTTTATCTTGAGCTGCAGTCTTGCTCTGTCGCCTAGGCTGGAGTATGGCGCAATCTCGGCTCACTGCAACCTCTACCTCCCCAGTTCCAGTGATTTTCCTGCCTTAGCCTCCCAAGTAGCTGGGGTTACAGATGCGCACCACCTCCCCCGGCTAATTTTTTTGTATTTTTAATAGAGATGTGGTTTCACCACGTTGGCCAGGCTGGTCTTGAACTCCTGACCTCAGGTGATCTGCCCGCCTCGGCCTCTCAAAGTGCTGGGATTACAGGCATGAGCCACCATGCCCAGCCCAAGAGCAGAAACTCTTTAGAGCATGCAGGTGATTCTAGTGTGTAGTCACTTGTGATCCTCAAAGCTCCCGCTCATAGACTTATCCATGTTCCAATTTAATCCAACTCTGATAGACATGGTTTAGATGAGAGAGGACAAACTGCTGCTCTGCCTCACGGGGCTGCTGGCCCCTCCTGAGGTGCAGTGGGCGAGAGGGTGGCAGGGGTAGTGGGGCAGGGAGGAGTCTCCATAGGACAGGTCAAATCACCACAAATTTGGGTTGGATACTTGGGAGGTTGAGGCAGGGGAATCGTTTGAGCCCAGGAGTTCGAGGCTGTAGTGAGCTTATGGTTGTGTCACTGCACTCCAGCCTGGATGACAGAGTAAGACTCTGCCTAAAAAAAATAAAATAAAATATTCTGGCTAGACTCTGGCCATGGGGACCCATTAGACAAAGACCCCTATTTGACCACAGAGCTCCAGGCATGACTGGCCTCCCCAGTCACCACACTCCCTTCCAGTGTGGCCCAAATCAGCTCCCTGGATGTGGAGCCCTCTCTGGTTCCAGATGTCTCTTGTGAACTGGGGCTGTGCCCAGGGGCCACTGAGTGGCTGGTCCCTTTCTGTGGCTATTCCATGAGCCACTTGTGGTGCTTTTAGATGGCTTTGATACGACACAGGTGGCATATCCAGGACAGATGTCTCATTTATGAGGGTCAAATTTCACACAGCAGAAACTCTTTGGCCCATCAATTATATATTTAGGTGGCTTTTCTTGGAGGAGCCACCCTGCTTTACTAAGCTTCACCACAGTGACTCTCAGGGCAGGACAGTCACATTGCCGGTTATTCAGAGTCTGGAATACCCAGTGTTTAAAAAAAGAAAGAAAAAAAAAAGCATCTTGGGGAATTCCATCCAATTAACATGACACCTTGACAGTAGGACTCCAACCTCAAAAATGTGTTTCTGTAATCAAAGCCAGGGGCCAGGGTGGGCGCAGCGGCTCATGCCTGTAATCCCATCACTTTGGAAGCCCAAGGCGGGAGAGTCGCCTGAGGTCAAGAGTTCGAGACCAGCCTGGCCAGCATGGTGAAACCCAATCTCTACTAAAAATACAAAAATTAGCTGGGAGTGGTGGCTCATGCCTATAGTCTCAGCTACTCGGGAGGGTGAGGCAGGAGAATCGCTTGAATCTGGGAGGCAGAGGTTGCAGTGAGCCGAGATCATGCCACTGTGCTCTAGCCTAGACACAGAATGAGACTCTGTCTCAAAACAAAGGAACAAACAAACGAAAACCAAACAAAACAAAAAGCCAGGGGACAGCTTCCTGCATCTACCTTAAGGATGATCCAAAATAACCTCATTCCCACAGAGGAAAGGAACCCATCAGCCTGAATGGCAGACGTATCTGCATTTGACTCTCGAGTATCTACACCACTTCCTAGTGGGATGGATTGTAATGGAACACATTTGGGAGTGGGGGCTTCCTCTGGGGATGAGTTGCTCATGCAGGCTACCGAGTGTGGGGCCCCCTGGGCTGGGCCCCCTACACTTACCCCATCTTCACCGGCGGCAAACCTCAGCAGGGAGGAAATGCTGCGCTGCAACAGCTGCAAGAGCAGAAGCAGGGCTGGGTTAAACTTCTTCCAGTACAGTAAGTGCTCAAGTTAAATCACTCATTCCCAAAAATTAACATGTTACCTCCAAACTACCTGTCTTCAGAGCTTTGGTCTCACAGTCTTAGGTCAAAGATGTGTTTTAACATGGAGAGACTGTGTTCACACAGGATGCATCCTCCCACCTTTCCTAGGGAAGCTCCTAGGACCTAGAGGGAGCTCCAGATGCAACCCATCCCAGCCGAGTCCCAGTGCCTCTGCAGATGTGAGAAGGACGTGCACCTGCTTCAGCTCGGTCTCACCTTCCCTATGTTGGAGTGAGCTAGGAGTGAGTGCGTGCTCTGGCCTGGTTCCTACCTTGACCTTCACTCTGCACTGGGGTCTTGAGCGGCAGTCCAGGAAGACCTGCAGGTGCCTCTTGAGAATAGGAGATGTGACAACCCGGGAGCAGTCCCCACAGGAAAAGGCGCCTCTGGTACATGAAAAGCCAAGGAAAGACAAGGCCCCGGGAGGCACAAGTCAGGAAAGCTCCAGTGGGAGATATTTTCCTAAACATGAGTGTCTGCTGAGATACAAAACGGGGCTTTACTCTCAGAATCAAGTTTCTGAGACAGGCCTGCAGCTGCCTGGACTCAGCCTGTCCAAGGGATGAACATCAGCTTCGAGTAGCACTGGCTGGAGGCTGATGAGGGGAGCAGAGGAGGGGATGCTGAGCCTCCCAGGAAGGGAAGTCAGAGCCTGGGAGGCCAGGTGTCAGCCTGCCCCCTGGCCTGGGAGAGAAAGTCGGCTCTCAGCTGCCAGCACAGTCACTGTTTTGTGCTACCATGCATGCCTGCACACGCGCTCATCTCTTCCACGCGGTCCAGTGATGGCTTGTGTAAGGCCACCAGCCTAGGCGTGCCAAGAAGACATTTGCTCTTTGTTTTGAGATGGAGTCTCGCTCTCGCTCTGTCACACAGGTTGGAGTGCAGTGGTGTGATCTCAGCTCATTGCAACCTCCACCTCCCCCTGGTTCAAGAGATTCTCCCACTTCAGCCTCCTGAGTAGCTGGGACTACAGGTGTGTGCCATCATGCCTGGCTAATTTTTGTATTTTTAAAATTAATTTTTAAAATTAATAGTAGAGATGAGGTTTCACCGTCTTGGCCAGGCTGGTCTTGAACTCCTGACCTCAAGTGATCCACCTGCCGAGGCAGGTGGATCCCCTCACCCACAGTACTGGGATTACAGAGTCTCATTCTGTCACCAGGCTGGAGTGCAGTGGTGTGATCTCAGCTCACTGCAACCTCTGACTCCCTGGTTCAAGAGATTCTCCTGCCTCAGCCTCCCGAGCAGCTGGGATTACGTGCACACACCACCACGCCCAGCTAATTTTTGGATGATCTGGATCTCCTGACCTCGTGATCCGCCTGCCTCAGCCTCCCAAAGTGCTGGGATTACAGACGTGAGCCACCGTGCCAGTGTCTTTGCTTTTTTTTTTTTTTTTTGGAGACAAGAGTCTCACCCTGTCGCCCAGGCTGGAGTGCATTGGCGCAATCTTGGCTCACTGTAAGCTCTGCCTCCCGGGTTCACACCATTCTCCTGCCTCAGCTTCCCGAGTAGCTGGGACTACAAGCGCCCGCCACCACACCCGGCTAATTTTTTGTATTTTTAGTAGAGACGGGATTTCACCGTGTTAGGCAGGATGGTCTCGATCTCCTGACCTCATGATCCGCCCGCCTTGGCCTCCCAAAGTGCTGGGATTACAGGCGTGAGCCACTGTACCTGGCCACCTCTTTGCTTTTTAAGGAGCAGAAAAGTAATGAGCCTGTCCCTTTCTATCACATGACACTGCACTTGGGAGGCCGGAGGACTGACTTCACAGGGATGGACTGCACTGCACTGACACCGGCCCAGACCCTGAGGGAGGGCAGCACAATGGGGTGGGTAGGGACATCTGTCCAGCAGCTGCTCACTGTAAATGTGGTCTCTGTAAACATCTGCACCTTTCACAAAAACCAGGCTATATGTAGTCACCAAGTTTTTCTCACTTATTCATGTTTGTCCTGTTTTTTTAATTCTCCTGACTGATAATAAAGGAGGTGGGGACAAACCCAGCACTTCTATCTCATAACAGGAGCAGCTGCAAGAAATAGCAGAAATCTCAGTAAGGAAAAACCACCGGGCCCCAGGGGCCTCTTCCCTTGCCGCTCAGCAGAGGCGGAGGTTGCCCCTTGAGCTCTCGAGGGAGTCACCTGAGGCAGCAAGGCCCAGGTTCTGGGGGCTGGGTTGCTTCTGTGCCCTTTGGGTTCTAGGGCTTTCAGGACAGCCCCTGTCCCCTTACCTGTCTTCCGGCCTCTGTTCCAATCTCCCGTTGCCACACATGTCACACACAGGCCATGAGAAAGCAGTGCTCTCGTCCACGCCAACCACAGTGCCTAGGCCCAAGAGAAGGAAAGCCTACCTCAGAGGCAGCTCTGCCCTGTCCGACTCCTTTGCTCCTCCATGTGCAGAGGACAACATGAGGGGCCTCGTGATTTTTTTTCCTTACTTGTGAGTTTATATATATGTTCCTAAGCTTTTTATAATTTCCACTTATTGTACAAAGAAAAATTGTAACAATAAGAAGTACATTTTAAAACCTGCCTGCATATTACCACCTAACCAAAGTATTTTCGTTGGGATATTTTTCCAGTTGCATACGTAGTTACATCACCACAGCTGAGCTGGCCCTCAGTCCCTCAAACATTCCCCATATTGCATATTTAGGTCTGTGCTTTTTCTTTTTTTTTTTTTTTTTTTTTTGAGACGGAGTCTCGCTCTGTCGCCCAGGCTGGAGTGCAGTGGCGCGATCTCGGCTCACTGCAAGCTCCGCCTCCCGGGTTCACGCCATTCTCCTGCCTCAGCCTCCGGAGTAGCTGGGACTACAGGCACCCGCCACCACGCCCGGCTAATTTCTTTTTGTATTTTTAGTAGAGACGGGGTTTCACCGTGTTAGCCAGGATGGTCTCGATCTCCTGACCTCGTGATCCGCCCGCCTCGGCCTCCCAAAGTGCTGGGATTACAGGCTTGAGCCACTGCGCCCGGCCAGGTCTGTGCTTTTTCTGTAGCACATTAATAGTATATAGACTCCTTAACACAGTAACGAGTGTTTGAGCTGTGATTATGCCACTGCACTCCAGCCTGGGTGACAGGGCAAGATCCTGTCCCCCACCCCCTGCCAAAAAAAAAAAAAAAAAAAAAGATGAAATAAATGGTAAATTGACAAATGGAAAAGACACCTGAGACGTGTGTCAGAGACACCCCTGGGCATCCCAGAGGGTCATGGAAGGCTTCCTGAGGAAGGGAGTGAGGGGGTCCACAAAGCAACCAGGGTGGGCCACATGGGACCTCAGCACAGGGACTCTGCACACCATGGCAGGGCTGAGGCCGGGCAAGCACAGTTGGTCAGTGCTTGCTTGGGATTGGGATGGTCTGATTTTCTTGGATGTGAAGCACTGTAGATATCATCTTGAGACACCAGCAAATCGCAGACGTCCTTGTTGAAAAGTGGTGAAATTAGATGTTTGAAGACAAAGTAAAATCTGAGTTTCTAGAAAAATAGAAGGGTCTTCCTTTCCACTCTTGGTGCAAAAAATTTAATTCCCCACTAGAACAAACATTGGGAGAAAAATTACCTTTAGAGGATAAATCAGAAGTATGAGAATGAGTAGGCTTGGTTTATTAAAGTGCATTCATGCAATGCATACTTGAATGGCTTTTAAAAAATGAAAATAATAGATCTTGATTTTGAAAAGGCTGCCCTAGCTAATGACATTGTCAAAGTGGGTCAAAGGGATGAAAAGCAAAGTCAATAAAGGCTCATAACGCAGCTGGAAAGCAGTGTTGACTAATTCACAATAGGCAGGCGCATGAGGAGGTGCAAGGGGAGAAAGGAGCGGCTGCATCCCCAAGACCCCAGCATATCTGGCACCGTGGCCTGGCTCCTGCCCAGGGCCTGCAGGCCCACCAAAGGCCCGCTCACTGGTTTACTGGTGCTTGAATGACTGCTACCTTAATAAAAAGTAGACTGCCACCAGCCAAAGTTCCTTTTTATGCTAGGATATCCATGGGTGTTAACAGCATTTACATTTACATGGGATTAAGCAATTTCCTTCCAATTAGAGAATAAGGAACGAGTTGAGGAAATACATTTCATCTGAGGTCCATAAGCCATTGTGGAAATCTTTTCTGGCAACCCTAAATAAATTTCAAGAGATGGCTGGGAAGTGTATGATTAAACATTTACTTAAGGCCGGGCACAGTGGGTCACACCTGTAATCCCAGCACTTTGGGCGGCTGAGGTGGGAGGATCACGAGGTCAAGAGATCGAGACCATCCTGGCCAACATGATGAAACCCCATTTCTACTAAAAATACAAAAATTAGCTGAGTGTGGTGGCACGCGCCTGTAGTCCCAGCTACTCGGGAGGCTGAGGCAGGAGAATCGCTTGAACTCAGGAGGCAGAGGTTGCAGTGAGCCGAGATCGCGCCACTGTACTCCAGCCTGGCGAGAGAGAGAGACTCTGTCTCAAAAAAACAAAAACAAAAACAAAAGACATTCACTTAAAGGAGCAACAGAAAAAGATAGTTTACATCAGGGTTGAGGACACCATACTCATGAACCTGCCAGCAGTTTGCCATTACGTCTTTACTTTGCTTATGTGCAGAAATATCTTGTAATTAGGTTTAGGAAGGGTGTATTGCTAGCTACGAACACATCTTTTTAAAAAGGTCCTTTCAAAGGGACCTCAGGATGGGTGGGTCTGGCGTTCACCGCAGCCTGGTGCACACATTTCTTCAGTAACTTGAACTCTGCTATACCCTCTTCCTCCCTATCTCCTGATGGAAAGAAGTCAGGGCTCACAAGTCTTCTATTTAGAGGCTGGAGCCTGGGTTTAGACAGGAGTTCATCACTCTTTCCACAGAGATGTGAGCCTACTGCATCCCTTCCTGCATCCCTGCTCCAGGTCCCATCGCTAGTGAGTGGTGGACAAAGAGGTGGTGAGCAGAGTGAGGGAGGGAAAACCAGCATTGCCAAACGACTTCACCCCAGAAGACACAGCAGAGAGACATTTCCGCACACCCCAGAGCTGCCACTCAGGGAGAACAGAGACGAGGAGGCCTTGTGACACCAGCAAGGAGTGAGTGCCTCCCCCTCACCCCGTCACTGAGGCCTGGATGGACAGAGGGATGCTGCCAACTCTTAGTGAGTGACTGCTCCATGCTCAGAATACATTCAGGGTCCTTTTAAACTCTGCTCAGAGAAAACGTTCCGTACTCAGCCATCTGAGACCCAGACGCTCAGCTCGTTCAGCTGTTGAGAGAGCTGCCCAAACCCAGCACCAACTCTGCAGAAGTGAAGGGGTCCCCTTGGAGCCATGCAGGGGACATGTCATCACCGAGACCTTCTGGACCACGGCAGGGCAGAAGCGAGCAAGGCTGAGGTGCTGAGATGGGGGCAACTGCTATTGCCAAACAGCAGTGAGGACTCCAGCCTTGCCTGGATTTGATAGAGGTGGGCAGGCCCGTGGCTGGCAGGTGTGCAGGCTGAGGACTGTGTAGGAGCAGGTCACTGCCTAGCTGCTACCTTGCTATGGGCATTCCTGCATGTGAGGCTTGGATAATCTTTGTTATTTTGCAGCTGGGGGTTTGTTTTCTCTTAATGCCCAGTTGACTGGTTCTCATTAAAGGATCTGGCAGCACTCAGCCCTGCCTCTGTGATAAGTCTGTTTACAAATCTTGAGCCCTATATGCGGGCCTGCAGGGCAGCTATAGAGCAGGCCTGGAAGCAGAAGAAGCCCACAGGGAATGGTACATGAAAATGGTGAGATATGAGGAAAATGAAATGTCAGAAATTTGAACCTATATAGAGAAGGAAAGAGTATTAGAGAAGGAATAAATGAAGGTAAAATAAAATCTTTTACATTTCTAATTCTAAATTGATAGAAAAGATAGTTTATTTAAATAATAATAACAATAATGTAATCAATGATTATACCTTTTGAGTAAGTGAAATGCATAACAGGAGTGTTACAGGGGATGGGAAAGAAAAAAAAAAAGAAATCAGGAACACTCTGATATAAGGTACCTGCATTACCTGTGAAGCAGGACAGTGTTATTTGAAAGTGGACTTGATTGGCTGTAAAGTGTATTGCAAACTCCACTAGAAAAACTTAAAAATCAGTATAATTGGACCGGGCGCGGTGGCTCACGCCTGTAATCCCAGCACTTTGGGAGGCCGAGGTGGTCGGATCACGAGGTCAGGAGATCAAGACCATCCTGGCTAACACGGTGAAACCCCATCTCTACTAAAAATACAAAAAGTTAGCCGAGTGTGGTGGCGGGCACTTGTAGTCCCAGCTACTTGGGAGGCTGAGGCAGGAGAATGGTGTAAACCCGGGAGGCGGAGCTTGCAGTGAGCTAAGATCGTGCCACTGCATTCCAGACTGGGCGACAGAGCAAGACTCTGTCTCCAAAAAAAAAAAAAAAAAGTATAATTGATATTTTGAAAGAAAAGAGAAAATGGAAACATAATGCTCAATAAAAAATGAAAATAGTTAGAAAGAGAGTGGAAGACAAAAAAAAAAAAGAAACAAGCCGTGCAATAAATAGAAAACAGTTATAAATACAGTTGACATTATCTCAGTTATATGAATAATCACTTTAAATGAGAATGGTCTCAATACACAAATTAAATAACAGAGACTATCAGAGTGAACGAAAAACAAGAACCAACTATATGTTGTTTATATAAAGACACATGGCTAGCCACAATGGCTCACACTTGTAATCCCAGCACTTTGGAAGGCCAAGGCTGAGGGATTACTTGAGGTCAGGAGTTTGAGAGCAGCCTGGGCAACACAGTGAAACTCTGTCTCAACAACAACAACAACAACAACAAAAATTAACTGGGCATGGTGGTGCGTGCCATCCCAGTAGTCCTAGCTACTCAGGAGGCTGACATGGGAGTATTGCTTTAGCTCAAGAGTTCAAGGTTACAGGAAGCTATGATCACACCAATGCACTCCAGCCTGGACGATCCTGTCTCAAAAACATTAAAACCAAAATATGCCCAGGAGTTTGAGAGCAGCCTGGACAACACAGCAAGACCCCATCTCAAAAAAAAGGATGGGCCGGGCGCAGTGGCTCAAGCCTGTAATCCCAGCACTTTGGGAGGCCGAGAGGGGCGGATCACGAGGTCAGGAGATCGAGACCATCCTGGCTAACACGGTGAAACCCTGTCTCTACTAAGAAATACAAAAAATAGCCGGGCGAGGTGGCGGGCGCCTGTAGTCCCAGCTACTCGGGAGGCTGAGGCCGGAGAATGGCGTGAACCCGGGAGGCGGAGCTTGCAGTGAGCTGAGATCCGGCCACTGCACTCCAGCCTGGGCTACAGAGCGAGACTCCGTCTCAAAAAAAAAAAAAAAAAAAAAAAAAAAAAAAAAAAAGGATGAAAAAACCAATAAAAAATCCAAAACACTTCTGGTTACAAGCATTTCGGATATGGGATACTCAACTTGTATAATCATAATAATATAAATGCCATTTATTGATTTTCATCTTTGAGAATCAATCTGTAGAAAATGTGTGCAAAGCTTAATTATAGTTATACAACAGAATATTACCAATCTTAACAATATAAAGTGCAGATGCAAAGGTAGGTAGATGGAAAGGAACAGTGTAATAAAAGAAGAGAAGGAGAGCTAATATTATTTTCTTCCAAAGTGATACTATCTCCAGCAAATGGAACAACAAAACCCCTCTGTTTAACATCATAATCAATGGTGAGAAAGTACATGGTTAACCCCTAAGATTAAGAACAGGGCAAGGTTGTTCCCACTACTGCTATTCTACATGGTACTGATGGTCCTAGCTAATGCAGTAAGACAAGAAAATAAAAGCTACACAGATTGAGAAGAAAGAAAGAAAACTGTTCACAGATGACTTAGTTTTCTATGTAGAAAATCCCAAAGAAACAACAAAAAACCACTGGAACTACTAAGTGATTACAGCAAAGTTGCAGGGTTAATATCAAAAAGTTAATTGTTTTCCTATGAAATGCAATGAACGATTGGAATTTGAAATTAAAAACAATACTATTTACAATAGCAACAAAATAAATGAAATACTTCAGTATAAATCTAACAAAATATGTATAAGATCTGTATGAGGAAAACTAAAAAACTCTTCCGAAAGATATCAAAGAAGATATAAATAAACACAGAGATATTCCATGTTCATGGATAAGAAGGCTCTAGTATTAACATGTCAGTTTTTCCCCACCTGATCTACAGACTCAACACTATCCCAATCAAAATCTCATCAAGTTATTTTGTGGATATCAACAAATTGATTCTAAAGTTTATATGGAGAGGCAAAATGACCTAGAATAGCCAAGACAATATTGAAGAACAAGAACAAAGTTGGAAAACTGACAGTACCCAACTTCAAGACTTAAAAGTTGCAGTAATTGGCTGGGCACAGTGGCTTACGCCTGTAATCCCAGTACTTTGGGAGGCCGAAGCGGGTGGCTCATGAGGTCAGGAGATCGAGACTATCCTGGCTAACATGGTGAAACCCCGTCTCTACTAAAAATACAAAAAAAATTAGCCAGGATGGTGGCGGGCGCCTGTAGTCCCACCTACTCAGGAGGCTGAGGCAGAAGAATGGCGTGAACCCGGGAGGCGGAGCTTGCAGTGAGCAGAGATCATGCCACTGTATGTCACTGAGTGACAGAGAGAGACTCCATCTCAAAACAAAAAAAACAAAAACAAAAACAGAAACAACCCCCCCGCCCCAAAAACAGAACAGGCAAATTTCATAGAAACAAATAGTAGATTGGTGGTTTCCTAAGACTAGGGTGTGGGAGGGTGGGTGGTAATGGGGCGTGAATGATAATAGGTGTGGGTTTTTGTTCTAAAATTAGATTTTAGTGATGTTTGCACAATTCTGTGAATACTAAAAACACTTTAAAGGAGTGAATTATAGGGTATTACTGAGTTATAGCTCAATAAAGTTGTTTAAAAATCTCCATGAACCCCAAACTGCTGAAATCCTCCTTTACAGAAATCAGTTAAGGATCAATGTCCAAGAATGTTTATTACAGTCTTGTTTAATAACTGCAAAAACACGAGAGATCCTGGATGTCCATGAGTGGAGGGAGAGTTTATTCATATGAGGGGATGCTATGCAACTATTAACTTCTTGAGTTGGATCTCTCTCCCCACCTGGACAGATATTCCTGCTACAGAGAAGCAAGTGGCAGAATAATGTGCAGTAAATCATCTGATGTGCAAGCACACACACCCCCTCAAGGCGGGCAGCTGTGTCTCCTGGATGCGCCAGTGCAGCAGAAAGCCGGGGACAGAGGGCGGGCTGTTAACTTTCTCTTCATTTATTTTTCACTAGTTCCACTAGCCATGTATGACTTTTAGTACTAAGTTTTATAAAGTTAAAAAAGAGAAAATATTAATGCTGTTTTCAGCTCCAGACTCGCATATCTAACCAGCTGCTGAAACATCTCAGATGTATGCAAAACATGCAAACTCTCCTGACAGAACTGAGAGTGTCCCCTTAAAGCTGACCTTGCCTGCCACATCCTACTTAATGAACAGCACTACCATCACCTTATCTGAGCCAGGAGCTCAGAGGTCGTCAGATATATCTTCTGCCTCCATCTATGCCCAATTCATCACTTAACCTGCCGATTTCCCTAAGTCCACCCTTGAATTTCCTTCTCTACCGCTGCCCCCAATGCCATCCAGCCCCTCCACTCTGCTCTGCAGGGAGGACATCAGACCAGGCTGCCTGTACCAATGACAAAGCACACTCCTGACACCACCAGCCTGGTGGGCCCACCAGCCTCAGCTTAGTCCCACCCCCATCTGGCTGCCTGTCCTGCCTCTTTCTGGACACGCCTGCTCAGCAGCTTTCTCATGCCAGTGGCCTTACGAAGTCCTGCTTTCTTCCCAGGAATGTTCCTTCTGCTCCATCCCTGACCTAAGTAGTCTCATCTATGCTTCAGAGCTCAGCTTGAGGCTCCTGTCTTTGGGAAGCCTTCCCTGAGCTCCCCACTAAGATGTGGGCGCAGGTATCAGCAGCTAGAGCACTCAGAGCCTGAGGATAGGCCTGTCTGTGTTCATCTGATTCACCTCCTTCTGTGCAGAATCGAGTTTGATAGCAAGAACAATTTCTGCTTTTGTTCTTTATGTATCCAGTGTCTGGAACTTGGCAGGCACTCCACAAATACTTGTTGAATAAATGAGTAAATGAATATAAAGTATAATAGTTAAGAAAGTATAAACACCAATTCCTGTGAGACGGCTGCCTACCTTGAACACTGCAGATGGAGTTGACAGGTGTGGCAGAGTCCAGACTGTCAAGCATCACCGGATCAGGCAGCTCACAGGAACTTGCACCAGAGACCATACTCAAAAGGGGTTTCTGAAGCAAGACGACAGTCCGTTCAGCACAGACAATCCGACCTGCCGACAGAGACACTTCAGGTTACTGAAGCCTTGAAGAAAAAGTGAATTATGCTCATAATGGCAGTCTCCTTTGCTACCCCTCGAGTCATGCATGTGAAGGTGTAGTTATGGGACTGTGTCCAGCAGCACATGCATTGTGTGTACACATTCCCAAACCCCGTGAGCTAAGCTAAAGAAGCACTCAAATGTGAGAGTCAAGTCAATCCACAAACGGTAAATTATGTGGTATGTGAATTATGACTCGATAAAAATTTAAAAAGATAGCTTAGGCAGGATTTTAGTTTGATCCTGGAAAAAGGGGATGGCTGATCTAAGTATATGCATTTATAATATTCTAGCTTTTGGTTTGTTTGTGGATTCTGCAGCAGTACAGGGTGCCACCAGCAGACAATTCTGGAGTGAGCAACAGCCATCTCCATGGAGCTAGTTCTGCCCAGGTAGCCGCTACAGGGTCAGTGAAAGCTGGAGGCTGGTACATGGGGCATGTCTGTGATGGGCTCCGCGAAGGTGCTGGCAGCGTCCAAGCAACATGGAGGCATCCAGAGGTCACAAGAGCTACTCTATGGGCACCGATCAGTCGCCTCTGTATCAAAGCTGTGGAGAAGCAAGCACACCCTGGTCACGGAGAGCGTCCTTGAAGAAGAGGCTGTGAGGGGCAGCCCCAGCGAGTGCCTCCAGGACTTCAGAGCCCAGCACACACAAGGGGGCCACATAGACAAGCAGGGTTTTGGGGAGCTTGGGGTCACTCTCCTCCTGCGTTTGCAGAGTGACATCGGTTACCAGCAGCCAGATCTCCCTTTGCTCCAGAAGAAGCAGACTCTTCAGCTATAATTTGAAGACACAATAAAGATTATTATATCAAAAAATGTTTTAAAAGCATTTAAAAGCAAAAGTTATACTAACAATTTAAGATATTATTTCAAAAACACTTTAAAACATACACTAGATTTTGCACATCTTGGTCACTAGCCCCATGTGCCCTGGGTGCCTCGACTTTGCACCTGGTTAAAGGCTTCCTTGATTGGGAACAGGCCACCCTTCCCTGGCAGCATTCCATTTGTCCCCCGACATCTTCAGGCTGAATCCACTGTTCTTTTCCTCCTGGTCCTCTGCTCATATACTTACAATGTTAATTACAACATTGTTTCCTGTCTAGTACATACATATTATTCTTTCTGGGCAGTTGTAAGTTTCCTGAGGGTTAGGAACAGATCTTACTTGCCCTCAGACTTTGTACAGGGCCTTTGTATAAAGCTGGTGTCACATATTTGTTGCATCTGCAATAGGTTTTATTATTTTCTTTTCTTCTTTCCTTCTATATTTTTTCATCTTTTTCTTATCTTCCAAACCTGTAATGCCTTTTCAATTTCCATTAAACTGGTATTCTGCCCCTTCCTTTTGGTCAGGGCTTAGGACTCAGTAGACACAAATGGGGCCAAAGATGGTCAGCAGGGCCAGGGCCTGAGGATGTGGCTAGTTGGAGGTTCAGCTGGTGTTGCTGGCACAGTGTGGTCAGGCTGAGGATTCCACATGGCTGGTTAACAGGACTGGGCAGAGAAGGTCACTTGTGTGGTGTGTAGCTGGGGGTTGGGGTGAAGGAGGTGGCCTACATTGTCAGGAGGTTGATTACATACAGGAAATATGAATAAGTAATATTGAGGAAACTGAAGCCAAGCTTCTTGCTGTTGGAGAAGGGAGTTATACATATAGAAATAGCAAAACTTAGAATAAATTCTGTGGTAATGCTCTAGAGTTGGAAGTATTGGTATGAAATCATGATTTTAGATAGACAGAAATATAGAAGTAGATACAGTTGTGTATGTGTGTATGTGGATGAATATACACACACATTTCCTTCCTCTGTCCACTGAGAGGGCATAGAGGCAATGATATCCCAATAGCAGGAAGCCCACCTAGAACCTGGATCTTGGCTTCTAAATACCATTCTTAACCAGGCACAGTGGCATAAGCAACTCAGGAGCAGTCTCAGCTACTTGGGAGGCTGAGGTGAGAGGACTGCTTGAGCTCAGGAGTTTGAGGCTGTGGTACACCAAGATCATGCCTGTGAATAGCCACTGCATTTCAGCTTAGTAAACATAGCAAGATGCCATCTCTGAAAAACTGAAACTAAAACTAAAAAAAACCAAAAACAAAAAACCATATCCATTAAAATCAACCAGAACTTCTTGAAAAGATGGCTGATTCCAGAGCACAGATAGCAAAAGATTAATCATGACACATCTTTCTGTGTCAGAAAATAAGGAGGTACTCAAAGAATGATGGGCATGTGTCCAAGGACACAGGAGCCAGCTTAAATATGGTAAAATTGAACATCAAAATGAACAGTAATAGATATAACTTGCTGAATAAAAGATGAATTCATTGGTCCATACTGATATTTAATAAGTGGGCTGGGCACAGTGGCTCACGCCTGTAATCCCAGCAACTTGGGAGGCTGAGGTGGGAGGATTACTTGAGCTCAGGAGTTTGAAACCTGGCTATATAGTGAGACCCCATCTCTACAAAAAATAAAGCTGGGTGTGGTGGCAAGTACCTGTAGTCCCAGCTACTTGGGAGGCTGAGGTAGGAGAATTGTTTGGGCCCAAGAGGTCAATGTTGCAGTGAGCTGTGATTGCACCATTGCACTACAGCCTAGATGACAGAGCAAGACCACCTTCTCAAAGAAAAAAAAAATTAAAAAAATTAGTGGGCCAAGCATGGTGGCTCACGCCTGCAATCCCAGCACTTTGGGAGGCCAAGGCAGGCGGATTATCTGAGGTTGGGAGTTGAAGACCAGCCTGACCAACATGGAGAAACCCTGTCTCTACTAAAAACACAAAATTAGCCAGGTGTGGTGGGGCATGCCTGTAATCCCAGCTACTTGGGAGGCTGAGGAAGGCTGCTTGAACCCGGGAGGCAGAGGTTGTGGTGAGCTGAGATCGCACCATTGCACTCCAGCCTGGGCAACAAGAGCAAAACTCCATCTCAAAAAAAAAAAAAAAAAAAAAAAAGAATTGGTGAATATTTCAGGAAGGGCAAAGATTTCTATAAGGTTATCTGAGGATGGGAGTTCTGACATCCTTCAAAGATTTTAGATGCTCTTTGTAAATATTCTGGATTTGGCCAGTGGTCTCTCTTTCAATCTATTAATGAACCAAAATGTTCTAATCTCCTTTGAAATTAACTATGAAATTATCTCTACTACTGGGGTTATGAACAAAGTCAGTAACAATAAAATCATCTGGAAAAAGACATCAGTAACTAATTAAAGCAGTATTACCAGGGAAGGTAGATAGTCGGTGCCAAGATGGCCAAATAGGAACAGCTCCAGCCTCCAACTCCCAGTGTGAGCGACACAGAAGATGGGTGATTTCTGCATTTCCAACTGAGGTACCGGGTTCATCTCACTGGGGCGTGTTGGACAGTGGGTGCAGGACAGTGGGCGTAGCCCAATGAGTGAGAGTCAAAGCAGGGCGAGCCACCGCCTCACCCGGGAAGCACAACGGAGAAAGGAATTCCCTTTACTAGACAAGGGAAACCGTGAAACACAACACCTGGAAAATCGGGTCACTCACACCCTAATACTGCACTTTACCAAGGGTCTTAGCAAACAGCACACCAGGAGATTATATCCTGCGCCTGGCCTGGAGGGTCCCACACCCACAGAGCCTCCCTCATTGCTAGCATAGCAATCTGAGATCGAACTGCAAGGTGGCAGCAAGGCTGGGAGAAGGGCGCCCACCATTGCTGAGGCTTAAGTAGGTAAAGAAAGCGGCTGGGAAGCTTGAACTGGGTGGAGCCCACTGCAGCTCAAGGAGGCCTGCCTGCCTCTGTAGACTCCACCTCTGGGGACAGGGCATAGCTAAACAAAAGGCAGCAGAAACCTCTGCAGATGTAAATGTCCCTCTCTGACAGCTTTGAAGAGAGCAGAGGTTCTCCCAACACAGAGTTTGAGATCTAAGAACGGACAGACTGCCTGCTCAAGTGGGTCCCTGACCCCTGAGTAGCCTAACTGGGAGGCATCCCCCACTAGGGGCAGACTGACACCTCACACTTCCCATGGCCAGGTACACCTCTGAGACAAAGCTTCCAGAGGAACAATCAGACAGCAACATTTGCTGTTCAGCAATATTCACTCTTCTGCAGCCTCTGCTGCTGATACCCAGGCAAACAGGGTCTGGAGTGGACCTAGAGCAAACTCCAACAGACCTGCAGCTGAGGGTCCTGACTGTTAGAAGGAAAAATAATCAACAGAAAGGACATCCACACCAAAACCACATCTGTACGTCACCATCATCAAAGACCAAAGGTAGATAAAACCACAAAGATGGGGAAAAAGCAGTGCAGAAAAGCTGGAAATTTTAAAAATCAGAGTGCCTCTCCCCTCCAAAGGAACACAGCTCCTCACCAGCAACGGAACAAAGCTGGATGGAGAATGACTTTGACAAGTTGAGAGAAGAAGGCTTCAGACAATCAAACTTCTACGAGCTAAAGGAGGAATTACGAACCCAGTGCAAAGAAACTAAAAACCTTGAAAAAAGATTTGACAAATGCCTAACTAGAATAACCAATGTAGAGAAGTCCTTAAATGACCTGATAGAGATGAAAACCATGACATGTGAACTACGTGACAAATGCACAAGCTTCAGTAACTGACTCGATCAACTGGAAGAAAGAGTATCCGTGACTGAAGATCAAAAGAATGAAATGAAGTGAGAAGAGAAGTTTAGAGAAAAAAGAGTAAAAAGAAATGAACAAAACCTCCAAGAAATATGGGACTATGTGAAAAGACCAAACTACATCTGACTGTTGTACCTGAAAGTGACAGGGAGAATGGAACCAAGTTGGAAAACACTCTGCAGGATATTATCCAGGAGAACTTCCCCAACCTAGCAAGGCAGGCCAACATTCAAAATCGGGAAATGCAGAGACCACCACAAAGATACTCCTCGAGAAGAGCAACTCCAACACACATAATTATCAGATTCACCAAAGTTGAAATGAAGGAAAAAATGTTAAGGGCAGCCAGAGAGAAAGGTCGGGTTACCCACAAAGGGAAGCCCATCAGACTAACAGCGGATCTCTCGGCAGAAACTCTACAAGTCAGAAGAGAGTGGGGGCCAATATTCAACATGCTTAAAGAAAAGAATTTTAAACCCAGAATTTCATATCCAACCAAACTAAGTTTCATAAGTGAAGGAGAAATAAAATCCTTTACAGAAAAGCAAATGCTGAGAGATTTTGTCACCACCAGGCCTGCCCTACAAGAGCTCCTGAGGGAAGCACTAAACATGGAAAGGAATGACCGGTACCAGCCACTGCAAAAACATGCCGAAATGTAAAGACCATCAATGCTAGGAAGAGACTGCATCAACTAATGAGCAAAATAACCAGCTAACATCATAAGGACAGGATCAAGCTCACACATCACAATGTTAACCTTAAAGGTAAATGGGCTAAATGCGCCAATTAAAAGACATAGACTGGCAAACTGGATAAAGAGTCAAGACCCATCAGTTTGCTGTATTCAAGAGACCCATCTCACATGCAGAGATACACATAGGCTCAAAATAAAGAGATGGAGGAAGATCTACCAAGCAAATGGAGAACAAAAAAAAGCAGGGTTGCAATCCTAGTCTCTGATAAAACAGACTTTAAACCATCAAAGATCAAAAGAGACAAAGAAGGCCATTACATAATGGTAAAGGGATCAATTCATCAGGAAGAGCTAACTATCCTAAATATATATGCACCCAATATAGGAGCACTCAGATTCATAAAGCAAGTCCTTAGAGACTTACAAAGAGACTTAGACTCCCATACAATAATAATGGGAGACTTTAACACCCCACTGTCAACATTAGACACATCAACGACACAGAAAGTCAAGAGGGGAATCCAGGAATTGAACTCAGCTCTGCACCAAGCAGATCTATTAAACATCTACAGAACTCTCCACCCCAAATCAACAGAATATACATTCTTCTCAGCACCACATCGCACTTATTCCAAAATTGACCACATAGTTGGAAGTAAAGCACTCCTCAGCAAATGTAAAAGAACAGAAAGTATAACAAACTGTCTCTCAGACCACAGGGCAATCAAACTAGAACTCAGGATTAAGAAACTCAATCAAAACTGCTCAATGACATGGAAACTGAACAACCTGCTCCTGAATGACTACTGGGTACATAACGAAATGAAGGCAGAAATAAAGATGTTCTCTGAAACCAATGAGAACAAAGATACAACATACCAGAATCTCTGGGACACATTTAAAGCAGTGTGTACAGGGAAATTTATAGCACTAAATGCCCACAAGAGAAAGCAGGAAAGATCTAAAATTGACACCCTAACATCACAACTAAAAGAACTAGAGAAGCAAGAGCAAACACATTCAAAAGCTAGCAGAAGGCAAGAAATAACTAAGATTGGAGCAGAACTGAAGGAGATAGAGACACAAAAAACCCTCCAAAAAAACAACAAATCCAGGAGTTGGTTTTTTGAAAAGATCAACACAATTGAGAGACCGCTAGCAAGACTAATAAAGAAGAAAAAAGAAAAGAATCAAATAGACGCAATAAAAAAATGATAAAGGGGGTATCACCACTGACCCCACAGAAATACAAACTACCATCAGAGAATACTATAAAAACCTCTACGCTAATAAACTAGAAAAGCTAGAAGAAATGGATAATTTCCTGGACACTTACACTCTCCCAAGACTAAATCAGGAAGAAGTTGAATCCCTGAAGAGACCAATAGCAGGCTCTGAAATGGAGGCAATAATTAATGACCTACCAACCAAAAAAAGTCCAGGACCAGACGGATTCACAGCCGAATTCTACCAGAGGTACAAGGAGGAACTGGTACCATTCCTTCTGAAACTATTCCAATCAATAGAAAAAGAGGGAATCCTCCCTAACTCATTTTTCAAGGTCAACATCACCCTGATACCAAAGCCTGACAGAGATACAACAAAAAAAGAGAATTTTAGACCAATATCCCTGATGAACATCGATGCAAAAAAATACTGGCAAACCGAATCCAGCAGCACATCAAAAAGCTTATCCACCATGATCAAGTGGGCTTCATCCCTCGGATGCAAGGCTGGTTCAACATACGCAAATCAATAAATGTAATCCAGCATACAAATGCAACCAAAGACAAAAACCACATGATTATCTCAACGGATGCAGAAAAGGCCTTTGACAAAATTCAACAGCCCTTCATGCTAAAAACTCTCAATAAATTTGGTATTGATGGTCGTATCTCAAAATAATAAGAGCTATTTATGACAAACCCACAGCCAATATCATCCTGAATGGACAAAAACTGGAAGCATTCCCTTTGAAAACTGGCACAAGACAGGAATGCCCTCTCTCACCACTCCTATTCAACACAGTGTTGGAAGTTCTGGCTAGGGCAGTCAGGTAAGAGAAGGAAATCAAGGGTAGTCTCAGGATACAAAACCAATGTGCAAAAATCACAAGCATTCTTATACACCAGTAACAGACAAACAGAGAGCCAAATCATGAATGAACTCCCATTCACAATAGTTTCAAAGAGAATAAAAGACCTAGGAATCCAACTTACAAGGGATGTAAAGGACCTCTTCAAGGAGAACTACAAACCACTGCTCAGTGAAATAAAAGAGGACACAAACAAATGGAAGAACATACCATGCTCATGGATAGGAAGAATCAATATTGTGAAAATGGCCATACTGCCCAAGGTAATTTATAGATTCAATGCCATCCCCATTAAGCTACCAATGACTTTCTTCACAGAATTGGAAAAAACTGATTTAAAGTTCATATGGAACCAAAAAAGACCCCGCATTGCCAAGACAATCCTAAGCCAAAAGAACAAAGCTGGAGGCATCATGCTACCTGACTTCAGACTATACTACAAGGCTACAGTAACCAAAACAGCATGGTACTGGCACCAAAACAGAGATATAGACCAATGGAACAGAACAGAGCCCTCAGAAATAATACCACACATCTACAGCCATCTGATCTTTGACAAACCTGATAAAAACAAGAAAGGGGGAAAGGATTCCCTATTTAATAAATGGTGCTGGGAAAATTGGCTAGCCATAAGTAGAAAGCTGAAACTGGATCCTTTCTTTACTCCATATATGAAAATCAGTTCAAGATGGATTAGAGACTTAAATGTCAGACCTAAAACCATAAAAACCCTAGAAGAAAACCTAGGGAATACCATTCAGGACATAGGCGTGGGCAAGGACTTCATGTCTAAAACACCAAAAGCAATGGCAACAAAAGCCAAAATTGACAAATGGGATCTAATTAAACTAAAGACCTTCTGCAAAGCAAAAGAAACTACCATCAGAGTGAACAGGCAACCTACAGAATGGGAGAACATTTTTGCAATCTACTCATCTGACAAAGGGCTAATATCCAGAACCTATAAAGAACTCAATCAAATTTACAAGAAAAAAACAAACAACTCCATCAAAAAGTGGGCAAAGGATATGAGCAGACACTTCTCAAAAGAAGACATTCATACAGCCAACAGACACATGAAAAAATGCTCATCATCACTCGCCATCAGAGAAATGCAAATCAAAACCACAATGAGATACCATCTCACACCAGTTAGAATGGCAATCATTAAAAAATCAGGAAACAGGTGCTGGAGAGGATGTGGAGAAATAGGAACACTTTTACACTGTTGGTGGGACTGTAAACTAGTGCAACCATTGTGGAAAACAGTGTGGCGATTCCTCAAGGATCTAGAACTAGAAATACCATTTGACCCAGCCATCCCATTACTGGGGATATACCCAGAGGATTATAAGTCATGCTGCTATAAAGACACATGCACATGTATGTTTACTGCAGCACTATTCACAATAGCAAAGACTTGGAATCAACCCAAATCTCCATCAGTGACAGACTGGATTAAGAAAATGTGGCACATATACACCATGGAATACTATGCAGCCATCAAAAAGGATGAGTTTGTGTCCTTTGTAGGGACATGGATGCAGCTAGAAACCATCCCTCTCAGGAAAGTATCACAAGAACAGAAAACCAAACACCACATGTTCTCACTCATAGGTGGGAATTGAACAATGAGAACACCTGGACACAGGAAGAGGAACATCACACACCGGGGCCTGTTGTGGGGTTGGGGGAGCGGGGAGGAATAGCATTAGGAGGTACACCTAATGTAAATGACGAGTTAATGGGTGAAGCACACCAACATGGCACAAGTATACATATGTAACAAACCTGCACGTTGTGCACATATACCTTAGAACATAAAGTATAATAAAAAAAATAGTGGGAAGGTATAAGAGTTTAATCTAAAATTACTTAATACAGTACGACAAAAAGGTATCAATGGCTTTATATTACTTTTAATTGCAGCTTATTATTCCCTTTATATTGACTAGATGTTATGTGAAACTTCTGAATAAGAGGCTGAAGACATTCAGGGGAGTAGTAAGTGTGGCAATTGTTAGCCATTTCTATTATTATTAACCATTAAGCATAAGCAGCGATTTTAAAGGAGAAATGAAATAAAGAGAACGCACTTACGGGTTGAAGCCAAGTGTGGGGTCCAACATATAAACTTCTTTTCTCTTCCAGTGAGATCTATTCACTGAGGTTCTTTTCAACCAGTTGTTGTTTTCACTAAATTTAATATCCCCTTTTTTTTCTTACAACCAGTGAGCAGGGAATAATCAATGGCTTTGTATCAGGAGTTTGCAACAAAAAAAAAATGTGTTGATCCAAGTGATGCTTGAAGCGGTAGAAAGATTAGGGAAACTATTTTTTAAATGCAGGCCACCTACTTTACCTCAATTCTGACTATTGTTCTTATGGCTTTTTTTTCATTTAATAAACAGTTATTTATTGAATATGTTCTCTGAGTCAGACATGTCAATTCTTGTGTCACCTAGAGGGATCTGTGTACCACATACCCATTTTTCTTCATTTTGTCTTATTCTTCTTGGGCTTAATAAAAACAAAAGCTTTGATGGGGAAAATGGAGTATGATAAAGCTGGAAATGTAGATGGTCACTCAGAGATATTTACAGAATCAAAATTCTGGTGTCTCAAGTTGGATGACTCCTTAATATATAAGGTGATATTAGAGTCTGGATGACTGCATGAGCTTTTCCGCCATTTAGTGTTATGTGAAATTTTCATCAATGTAACTTCATACATATTGAGACACTATTGATTTGTAACCTGAGTTTGTATTTATCTTGCAGCTGAGATTTTGGAGTGCAATACTTTTTCTGCTACTGATCTGCTAATTTAAAGAATGCTTGCTTTCTTTTAGCCAGTTTTAGAAAATGTTAAAAATATTTAAGAGTTTTTTCTTTTTTTTTTTTTTTTTCTCAGACAGGGTCTCACTCTGTCCCCCAGGCTAGAGTGCAATGGTGCAATTTCAGCTCACTGCAACCCCTGCCTCCTGGGCTCAAGCAATTCTGCCTTAGCCTCCCAAGTAACTGGGACTACAGGAGCACAGCACCACATCTGGCTAATTTTTGTATTTCTTGCAGAGATGGGATTTTTCTATTTTGGCCAGGCTGGTCTTGAACTCCTGAGCTCAAGCAATCCACCTGCCTCAGCCTCCCAAACTGCTGGGATTACAGGAATGAGCCACGGTACCTGGCCTTATTTAAGAGTTCTTATTGATAATCCTACCAGTATAGTATTAGTTTGAATTAAGCATTTAAAAAACATACCATGAAAGTTTATTTTTCTAGTTATTGTATATATAATAGTACATTCTCTTGTTGCAATCAGATCGCAAAGCTGATTATTCTTTTCTGTAACCTTTTAATAGAGTATTTCAAAAAAGTTTTTATCTAAAAATAGATGGCAATACAGAAAACGTTTTCTCATGAAATATCCTAAGTGAGTAGACTTACTTATAAAGCAAAACAGCATGTTATTCTACACCTCTGTTGGTTATTTTGGACAACTCTGAATTTCCATTACATTTGAAAAATAGTCAAGAGTCAGGTTATTTTTAAAAATCACCTAAGGCGGCCAGGTGCGGTTCACACGTGCAGTCCCAGCAATTTGGGAGGTCGAGGCGGGTGGATTGCGAGGTCAGGAGATCCTGACTATCCTGGCTGATGTGGTGGAACCCAGTCTCTGCTAAAAATACAAAAAATTGGCAGGGGGTGGTGGCGGGCACCTGTAGTCCCAGCTGCTCGGGAGGCTGAGGCAGGAGAATGGCGTGGACCCAGGAGGTGGAGGTTGTAGTGAGCTGAGACGGCCTGGGCAACAGAGTGGCACTCCGTCTCAAAAAAAACAAAAACACAAAACACCTAAGGCACTACTATCTGTTTTTCTTTTCTTTTCTTTCCTTTTTTTTTGAGACGGAGTCTCACTCTGTCGCCAGGTTGGAGTGCAGTGGCGCGATCTCGGCTCACTGCAACGTCAGACTCTGATTCGGGCAGTTCTCCTGCGCCTCAGCCTCCTGAGTGGCTGGGAATACAGGAACTCACCACCACGCCCCGCTAATTTTTGTATGTTTGGTGGAGAAGGGGTTTCACCATGTTGACCAGGATGTTCTCAATCTCCTGACCTCGTCATCTACCTGCCTCGGCCTCCCAAAGTGCTGGGATTGCAGGTGTGAGCCACCGCGCCCGGCAGGCATCACATTTTTATCGAAGAAGAAAGAAACACACAACAGTTTCCCATCTCACCTTAAACTTTTGGTAAAAATATCTTGGATTTTCATTATATGAGAATGTTGCTACATGGAAGAAGGATGGGTGGGTAGAAAAATATGATGGCATACCTGTTTTTTAAAAAGAAATGAGGAATAGTGTTCTTTGAAAAATGAGGCAGAGAGGACCCTTACAAACAAACGAGAATTTATATGTGTATTTTAGCAGTGCTTATCTTTGGGTGATGGAGTTATCTATGTCATACTATCTTTCTCACTTTCATGTTTTTAATAGATTTTCACAAGCATGTATTCACTTCTATAATTGGGATACATGATACCCAACTAATGTACCTGAAAGTAAGTTTTAGCAATATTTCTAACCTAGCTACGTTGTGCTTTTTCAAAGAAGCTTGGAATAATAAGTACATTATTTATATTTTATTGCCATTGAAAACTTGGAACTTTGTTTTACAACTGTATGCATTTTATCATGCTTTCATCTTTGTAGATTGTCCATTTTTACATGAATGGCTTTTTTCAAAAGATCTGTTCATTTGTTATTTTATTATCTTTTAATAAATGTTTTATATCTAAAAAAATAAAGCAGTACTACCACTACACTGCTAAAATTTTATTAAAAATAGATTTCTTCTCTGGCCAGGCGTGGTAATCCCAGCACTCTGGGAGGCCAAGGCGGGTGCATCACTTGAGGTCAGGAGTTCAAGAGCAGCCTGGCCAATGTGGTGAAACCCCATCTCTACTAAAAATATAAAAATTAGCTAGGCCTGATGGTGCACGCCTGTAATCCCAGATCCTCTGGAGGCTGAGGCATGAGAATTGCTTGAACCCAGTAGGCGGAGGTTGCAGTGTGCGAAGATCATACCACTGCACTCCAGCCTAAGTGACAGAGCATCTCCAAAAAAAAAAAAAAAAAAAAAAAAAAATTGGTGAATATTTCAGGAAGGGCAAAGATTTCTGTAAGATTATCTGAGGTTGGAAGTTCTGACAATGTCCAAAAATTTTAGATGCTTTTGTAAATACTCTGGATTTGGCCAGTGGTCTCTCTTTCAATCTATTAATGAACCAAAATGTTCTAATCTCCTTTGAAATTAACTACAAAATTATCTCTACTATTGGAGTTATGAACAAAGTCAGTAACAATAAAATCATCTGGAAAAAGACATCAGTAACTAATTAAAGCAGTTCTACCACTACATTGCTAAAAGTTTATAAAAAATAGATTTCTTCTCTGTCCGGGCACAGTGGCTCAGGCCTGTAATCCCAGCACTTTGGGAGACAGAGGCGGGCAGATCACTTGAGGTCAGGAGTTCGAGACCAGCCTGGCCAACATGGTAAAACCCCATCTCCACTAAAAAATACAAAAATTAGGCTGGGCGCCGTGGCTTACACCTGTAATGCCAGCACTTTAGGAGGCAGAGGTGGGTGAATCACCTGAGGTCAGGAGTTTGAAACCAGCCTGGCCAACACTGTGAAACCCTGTCTCTACTAAAAATACAAAAATTAGCCGGCATGGTGATGCGTGCCTGTAATTCCAGCTACTTGGGAGGTGGAGACGAGAATTGCTTGAACCTGGGAGGTGGAGGTTGCAGTGAGCCAAGGTCGCGCCACTGCACTCCAGCCTGGGCGACACAGAGAGACTCCGTCTCAAAAAACAAATAAAAATTAGCTGGGCGTAGTGGCAGATGCCTGTAATCCCAGCTACTCGAGAGGCTGAGGTAAGAAAATCTCTTGAACCCGGGAGGCAGAGGTTGCAGTGAGCCAAGATTATGCCATTGCATTCCAACCTGGGTAACAGAGTTAGACTCTGTCTCAAAAATAAATAAATAAATAAATAAATAAAAAATAAAAAGTCTTCTTATTCATAATGCCAAAATCCGGAAGCAACCAAGAAGTCCTTCAGTAGGTGAATGAATAACTAAACTGAACTATGTGGTACATCCAGACATGGAACATTATTCAGTGCTCAAAAGGAAATGGGCTATCTAGCCATGAAAAGTCATGGAAACTTAAATTCATATTATTAAGTGAAAGAAGTCCATCTGAAAGGCTACAGATTGTAAGATTCCAACTGTATACAACATTCCGAAAAGGCAAAACTATGGAGACAGTAAAAATAAGAATGTTTGCCAGGGATTTGTGGAGAGGGGGAATAAACAGGTGGAGCACAGGTGTTTAGCTCCATATGATACTATGATGGTAGATACATGTCATTACATATTTGTGCAAGCCCATAAAATTACACCACCAAGAGTGAACCCTTATGTAAACTGTGGACTCTGGGTGAGTATGATGTGTCAGTACAGGCTGATTAGTTGTAAGCAATGTGCCGCCCTGGTAGGGATGTTGATAATGGGGAGGCTGTGCATGTGTGGGAGTAGAAAGTGTATGGAAAAATCTCTGTACCTTCCTCTCAATTTTGTTGGGAACCTAAAACTGCTCTAAAAGAAAAAACTCTAATAAAAATTTTTATAGCCCTATGTAATCAGGAAAAGTTTTTTTTTTTTTTTTTTTTTTTTTGAGACGGAGTCTCACTCTGTCGCCCAGGCTGGAGTGTAGTCGCACAATCTCAGCTCACTGCAACCTTCTCCTCCTGGGTTCAAGTGATTCTCCAGCCTCAGCTTCCTGGGCAGCTGGGATTACAGGCACCTGCCATCATGCCCAGCTAATTTTTGTATTTTTGTAGAGACGGGGTTTCATCATAGTGGCCAGGCTGGTCTCAAACTCCTGACCTCAGCTGATCCACCTGCCTCGGCCTCCCAAAGTGCTGGGATTACAGGCATAAGCCACCACGCCCATCCCAGGAAAAGTATTTAAGCATAGATGATATAGACACCTATAATGCTAGTAATTAGGCAAAAATATTACCAGTGCAAATTTATCAGGAAAAAGTAGATCTCTCCCACACAAATATGCCCAATTAATTTTTGACAAAGGTGCAACAGCAAGTTAATGGAGGAAGGATGATCTATCAACAAATGGTGCTGGAATGAATGGGTATCCAAAGGTGAAAAAATTAACCTTGACCTAAGCCATGCACCTTATACAAAACCCAACTCCAAATGCATCATGGACTTGGAAGGTAAAGTGTAAAATTAAATTTTCTAGAAAAGAACACAAAAGAATAACTTTGGGACTGATGATAGGCAAAGAGACTTGATTTCTCTTAGACTTGACAACAAAACTGTGATCTGTAAGAAAAAAATTTGGTAAATCTGACTGTATCAAAATTAAAAACTATGTTAAAAAATCATTAAAAGGGTGAAAATACAATTTAGAAATCCTGAGAAAATATTTGCAAATCCTGTATCTGACAAAGGTTTTGTATTTAGAAAATAGAAATAACTTTAAAGACTCAACAATAAACCAACAAACAAGCAATCCAATTAGACAATGGGCAAAAGATGTGAACAGGCATTTTACCAAAGAGGACATATGGATGGCAAGTAAAAACATGAAAAGATGTTCAACATTATTTGTCCTTTGGATGAATCTCTAGATAATGCTGTTAGCCAACACCTTGTATTTCTTTTTTTTTTTTGTTTTTTGAGACGGAGTCTCGCGCTGTCATCCAGGCTGGAGTGCAGTGGCGCGATCTCGGCTCACTGCAAGCTCCGCCTCCCGGGTTCATGCCATTCTCCTGCCTCAGCCTGCTGAGTAGCTGGGACTACAGGTGCCCGCCACCGCGCCTGGCTAATTTTTTTGTATTTTTAGTAGAGACGGGGTTTCACCATGGTCTCGATGTCCTGACCTTGTGATCCGCTCGCCTCGGCCTCCCAAAGTGCTGGGATCACAGGCGTGAGCCACCGCGCCCGGCCAACACCTTGTATTTCTTTAATGATTTTTTTTTTGTTTTGTTTTTAGACAGAGTCTCACTCTGTCACCCAGGCTGGAGTGCAATGGAGCGATCTTGGCTCACTTCAGCCTCTGCCTCTCCTGCCTCAGCCTCCCAAGTAGCTGGGACTACAGGCATGCACCACCATACCCAGCTAATTTTTTGTAGTTTTAGTAGAGATGGGGTTTCACCATGTTGGATAGGCTGATCTCCAATTCCTGACCTCAGATGATCTACCTGCCTCAGCCTCCCAAAGTGCTGGTATTACAGGTGTGAGCCACAGCACCGGGCCTAAAAAACAATTTAAATAGAGATGGAGCCTCACTATGTTGGCCAAGGTGGTCTCGGGCTCCTGGCCTCAAGTGATCCTCCTGCCTCAGCCTCCCAAAGTGCTGAGATTACAGGTGTGAGCCATTTTGCCTGGCCACTGCTAACACCTTGATTTCAGACCTCTGGCCTCCAGAAGTGTGAGAGAATACATTTCTATTGTTTTAAGCTATCTAGTTTTTGGAACTTTATATGATAATCCTAGGAAACTAATACAGATATATATTGCATGGTTCTAGTTATGTAACAACCATAAAACAACATAATTATAATGACAGAGAACACGTGAGTGGTTGCCAGGGGTAGGGATGAAAAAACGATCGACGTGGCTATAAAGGGCAACACGGGAATCGGTGGTGATGGCACAGCAGAGGATTCTGACTGCAGTGATGGTGATGCAAGGCTGTACATGTGACAAAACTGCACAGAAGCGCACACACACACACAAACACACAGAGTGCACACAAGGATGTTGAAACCTGAATGTGCTCCATGGATTGTGCCTGTGTCAGTTTCTTGTTGTTTTTTTTTTTGTTGTTGTTGTTGAGACGGAGTCTCACTCTGTTGCCCAGACTGGAGTGCAGTGGCGTGATCTTGGCTCACTGCAAGCTCTGCCTCCCAGGTTCACGCCATTCTCCTGCCTCAGCCTCCCAAGTAGCTGGGACTACAGGCGCTTGCCCAGCTACTTTTTTTGTATTTTTAGTGGAGACAGGGTTTCCACTAAAAATTAGCCAGGACCATTAGCCAGGATGGTTTTGATCTCCTGACCTTGTGATCCGCCTGCCTTGGCCTCCCAAAGTGCTGGGATTACAGGCATGAGCCACTGCGCCCAGCTGGTTTTGGTTTTTACTGTGGTTACTGTGGGTGTGGGATATTAACATGGGGGTGGAGGGGTGCACCAGACCCCCCGGTATATTTCTTTGCAATCTACTGTGAAACTATAATTATTACAAAATAAAAGTTAAATATGAAAACTATCTTTTTCACCTTCATGACTTAGTCTTTAGTGTAATATAAATACAACTGAATCTGTTTTTTTTTTTTTTTTTTGAGACAAGGTCTTACTCTGTCACCCAGGCTGGAGTGCAGTGGTACAATCACAGCTCACTGCAGCAACCTCCTGGGCTCACAGGATCCTCCCACATCAGCCTCCCAAGTAGCTGAGATGATAGGTATGCAGCACCATGCCTGGCTAATTTTTTATTTTTTTGTAGAGATGGGGTTGTGCTTTGTTGCCCAGGCTGGTCTGGAACTCCTAGCCTCAAGAGATCCTCTAGCCTCAGCCTCTCAAAGTGCTAGGATGACAGGTGTGAGCCACCACACCTAGTCTAGGTCTGTTTTTATGGCTCGAGTTCCAGCAGTGACTCATGGTGCCATTCTGAAAGTCAACTCTCACTGCCAAGGATGCAGGCCACTGGCTTCACTACGGACTGGCCCCAGGACTCAGCTTATTTCAATTCCTTCTTGAGACAGCTGGTTTCTGGTGATTCTTTTACAAAAGCAGACTACAGGAGACAGAATTTCAGTGGATCATAGAACCTGTTCCATTGGGTTCCAGGTCTTTGACTGTTTTGTGGCTACAGGACCACTGATTCCTAGGCACACATGCCCACTGGAAGTCATGCTCACTGAAAGCTGCACTTGCACTGGTGGAAGGCTGTTTTTTGGATAGGAGGTGATTAACATATCTTCTCTACTTCCCTGAGGGAGGACTCTTTCACAAGGCAAGCTGGATGACCTGCTTCACTCTTGGTCTTTCTCTGCCCCAGAGTTCCCCTCCAACTGGTTTTGGTGCAAGCATTTTGACATCTGCTTTCTTTACTTTCAACCTCAGTCTCAGCCAGAGGGCCATGGGCAGGAGTGTGAGCTGCAACTGCCACGTGGCTGCTATGAGGACAGCATTCTCCCTGTGGGTGAATGGCACCTTCACAGAGAGCCACCGCCTGGCCCATGACCCAGAAGAGCAGGAATGTGCCAGATGTCAAGGGCATCCCCCCCACACACTGACCCTTCTCAAGGTGAGCAGAGGAACGTGAAGGCAGTCTTAGGTCTCCTCAGGCTTGGAAAGTATGAGACATAGTACATGCCCTGCCTCATCCTTGCTGGGAGCCCTATCCTCCTATCTGCTGAGCCGGACACTGGGGTGCTCACAGGGAGTACCACTGAGGGACTCATGTCAGTCATTCTCTACTTCTTCATGAGAGGCACTGATCAGCTGTCAAATGATGAAAAGAGGAACAGATGAAGAGAAAACAAACGAAAAAGGGTATTTTAAAACTCCTAAATTCATCCTAGAACAATCCAATATGGTGAGAGAATGTCACACCCATTTGACAGACAAGGACATGAGACAATGTGGTGAAGCACCTGCACAAGCTCAGCCAGCATGTGGTTGGGGGTAGGGATGTGTTGCGTCCCTGCTCCACCCCCAGGGCTCCAGGTAACTGAAGGACTGTGGAGTCAGGAAGCACCATGGGACACTGGGCTGAGTAAGAGTTAGGAAACCCATGCCAGGCTCCACCTGGGTTTGGTTGTGTGTATCAGAGATAGCAGATACCAGGCCTAGCCTTGGTCTCCTCCACTTGGAATTAAGAACAGTGACACTATTGCTGCTAAAATGATATATACACGAGAATGGTTGGAAAATCTGACAAATCTCTCACAGAAATTAAAGGTGAAGTATTGATAATAAAAAATAAAGAGCTAAATGTGGTTCATTTATATTCACAACTCAGCCCTCTGATTTCCTTTCTGTGGGCAACACTCTATGCGTTGGCAAGCACTAGATAATCCACAGGTTAAGCTGCAGAAACACACACACACTTTCTGCAGAGAAGGAAAGGAAAGGCAATTGACAGTTACTAGCATATCACCTAAAGCACACTCCTTACATCTGAAATGTAAAAATTAAATTGAGATAAAGCCTTAAAGTTCTTTCATATGATGATCATATGTACCAGCGCTGTGTTCTTGCACAGCACCTATGGCATCCTTAGGTAACAAGCTTGCACCCTACTCGGTGGCTGTCAGTAGATGGCCCTCCCTGTCTCCTCTCCCTGACACACACCACACTGCACATTCAGTACAACCTACAGGATGCCAGGAGACACAAGGGTTGTTTTTTTTTCCTGCGTCACAGTTCCTGTGTCCTCCAGCCATGCTCAGCACCTGAAGAACGTGAGCAAACCAAGGCCTGTGGGCTAATCCAGCCTGCCCCCTGCTTATGTGTGGCCTGTAAGCTAAGCGTGGTTTTTATATTTATTCAAGGTTCTTACATTTTTAAATGGTTAAAAAAACCATAAGAATATTTTGTGACAAGTAAAAATTAAGTTAAATTCAAATTTTGGTGTCTGTAAATAAAGGTTTCTGAAACACAGCCCTGCTCATTCATTTGTGAACGACAACATGGCTGCTTTTGCACTGCAAGGTGGAGCTGAGTAGTTGCTATGAAAACCATACAACCCAAGAAGCCTAAAATATTGACTATCTGGCTCTTTACAGAAACAGTCTGCCCACTACTCCTGATGCAGATGGAAGAGGAGCTGATTTAACATGCTTGTGATAACAATGATTTAATGATACTCGTATATATGCAACTCATCAAGAACTTGACTAGAAGTTAAGAAACATATTCTTTTAGTCACTCTCTTGTTCTTCCACTAAGAATGATCAGAGAAATGCAAAGACTTTGTTCAAAATAAATGCACAACAGAAAATAACTCTGAATAACTTAAGCGGAAGAGAAAGGCTCCAAAACCAGGCAGCTGAATTGGGTTGTATGCAAGCATGAATGCTTTGTAGAGATTCATAACAAGCATGTAAGGGGAAATGGCACAAGGTGTCTGGGTGTGCTTTAGCATATTTCATCAGCAAAAAGAAAAGTGAGGGGTGTGAGTGTCAGATCTTGATAACCAGGCATAGTATGATTAGAAGACAGCCCCTGGTGCCACCCACACCACTGTCCCCTGACTCAAGGTGCACTGGGGCACCTGGCCGAGGTTGCTGGCTGAGGTGCCAGCCTCCTGCCCTCCCTTGAGACTCCTTGCTGGGCAATTCCTGGGTATTCTGGCCTGGCTGGTAGCTGGTGATCCACTGACAGCCCAGGTGAGTGCAGGCATCTGGGGCCTGGTTTGCTCCACTCATACACACCCTCAAGGAGGCAATGTGTGGGGCACTCACTCTCTCCTGCACCATGGCAGATGCACCCAGTGCACACTGCCTATGAGTAGATAAGAGTTTAACAAATAGGATGTTCTCAATCCCTCTTGGATGATCAGATCTACATGGATATTCCTCCATAAGGTAAGGGCCAGCAGAGGTTTCTTGCAGAATGTAGTGAATGCATTCAAACTGGCAAGCAGGTCTCCTTCCCTCCTCTACTCCTAGCTGATTGATAGCAAGCTCCTCTAGGCCGCTGCTCCCTAGAATAGGCTGAGGCCTCATAGGGACCATGGAGGTGGGATGGGAGGGCTTTCAGTTTCAAAGGCTCTAAAAGTTCCCAGAAGTAGCTGAGCTCAATCCTGAGATTACCATTTCCACCACATAAATGAGGTTTCTGCATCTCTTTCCTTTCTTCAACCTGCCTAAGTGTCAGGAAAGAATGAAAATTACTGGGCTGAGAAGCTTTGGGGACAGGGTTGTACTTGGGTGTCTTACACCCCAGTGCTTAGCACACTGGCTGATAGTCCGCACCTGTAAAAGGAATGGATTTACTGCCACTTCAGTATATGGGGCATACTTAACTGGACTTTAAAAACGCTTTTCTGTTTTGGCAATCTATTAATTTCCAAAGGAGACTGCCCTTTCACAAACCTCTAACACCGTGTGTGTGTGTGTGTGTGTGCATGTGTGTGTGTGAGAGAGAGAGAAAGAGAGAGGGGCTGAGAGATAGAGAGAGAGAGAGAGACTGAGAGATTGAGACAGATTATTACCTGTGGTCTTTGGTAAATCACCCTGGCATAGAAACTGCAACGGGTACCAAGATCATTCATCTGGAAAGGAATTAGAAAAGGTTGGCAGCATTACACAAAGCACACAGACACAGCTAATACCTAAATAACTTGTTAGAAACAAAAACATTACCTGGATAATGTCTCTTAAGCAGCGGGTAACTGGAGGCTGGTAAAGCTTATAAATGGGGTCTCCGTCAATTATATCAATTTGTCCCAGATTTGGATGAGCTGTGAGGATGTAACATAAGGCTGGAGGAGGCAGATGAGTTTTTATCTGTTTACATGAGGCAAAAGCAGAAGGTGAATATATTGTTAAAAGACTCAAGCACATGATTAAAATCTCCTCTTTAATATATACATACTCGCTTACAGATGCATCCTCTCTCTGGAATGCTATACAAGGAATGGACTGCATTGTTTACTTCTGGGACCAAGTATAAGAACTTCTTATGAACCTATTAATTCAAGATTTCATTTTAGAAATCTTTCAGGTTATACTGAAAATATCATCTAGAAATTACTTCCCCTTAAGTAATCTAGAAATGGCTTTTTTTTTGTTTTTTGAGACAGAGTTTTGCTCTTGTTGGCTGGATTGCAATGGCGCCATCTCGGCTCACTGCAACCTCCGCCTCCTGGGTTCAAGTGATTCTCCTGCCTCAGCCTCCTGGGTAGCTGGGATTGCAGCCATGCGCCACAATGCCCAGCTAATTTTGTATTTTTAGTAGAGATGGGGTTTCTCCATGTTGGTCAGGCTGGTCTCGAACTCTCGACCTCAGGTGATCCGCCCACCTCAGCCTCCCAAATGCTAGGATTACAGGCGTGAGCCACCGTGTGTTTTGACAACTACTATGCTGTTTGGCACAGTACAGGGTCACAGACTTAGCACTACTAAGAAGTCAGCCACAACCTAAGGAAGACAGCCTCAGTTGTTTTGGGAGCTCTGGCCCAAAGCAGCAGCTGGTTAACCTGCTGGAAAAGGCTCAAGAGGGAGGAGGGAACACTTTTCATCCATTTTGCTTCTTCTGAGACACTATCATAGACAAGCAGGGCAATGGAAGTTCCTGGCTACCCAGGACGTTGTACGAATGTCTATGGATTGTATTGAGTTCTTGCTCCAATTGGTAACTGAGTGTTGGTTCTATGAGTCACTAGAAGTTCGTGGGAAAAATTCTATATGTTTGCTTTAGTATGAGGCTGAGACCCCAATTGTTCCAACAGTATATGAGAGTTGTGGTTTACGCATTCATCATAAGTTAACTTCAAGAAAATGTTGTGCAGCACAGTAGGGAAGGCAGCCAGAGCTTGGTCTCCAGGACCTGAATCCCAGTCCTGGCTCATATTCATGTGTCACCACAAAGGAATTGGCTGCACAGGGGCTCCTTGTTGCTACTGGAGTGGGGGACACAGACCATGTGGGTGGCAGTGATGATGCCTGGCTTGGCACCTGGCATGGAGTAGTCCGCAACTGGGGAAGTTTTTCCAGTGCCGGGCTTACCTCTTCACAGGGCTGGTCGCGGCCAGGTGTTTTCAGAGGTATCGCTGGGGGCCATAGGGTGTCAATCAAACTAAAAATCCCCGCTATCCTGGAACAAGGAAAGTTAAAGGTATTCATCATCAGACTCCCTTACTGAGTACTAGGCCAGTGAGCTGGTAGAATGCTTAACAGCCTCTAATGCCTAAGGCCATGGAACTACAATTCGAGATGTGAGGCGATTCAGATGGGGAAGAAAGAAGACACACAGACAGATGGACAGACACTGTGGGAAATCAATTGCACAACAGGAATTTGCTCACTAAATTAGGATCCATCCACACAGTGAAATATTATACAGTCACTGAAATGGTTACAAAAAAAAAATTTATGGACATGGAAACACGTTTGTGACACCCTGCTAAGAAAAAAGTAGGCAACAAATTAACTCTCTCACTCACTGTGTGTGTGTGTGTGTGTGTGTATGTATGTGTATCTATGCATGCATCTATATACATATTAAGCCAAAGGAAAAGACTGAAGCCTATAAGAATGTTTTTAGTGGTTATCTGAGTAGAGTTTGAAGGTGATATTTACTTTCTTCCTTTGGATTGGGCATTTTGTATATTTTTCCCAAACAGATATGTATTACATGTAAGAAAAGTTATCTGAGCTGGGTGTGGTGCCTCATGCCTATAATCCCAGCACTTTGGGAGGCTGAGGCGGATGGATCACCTGAGGTCAGCAGTTCGGGACCAGCCTGGCCAACATGGTGAAACCCTGTCTCTACTAAAAATACAAAAATTAGCCAGGCATGGTGGCAGATGCCTGTAAACCCAGCTACTCGGGAGGCTGAGGCAGGAGAATCTCTTGAACCTGGTAGGCGGAGGTTGCAGTGAGCCGAGATCACGTCATTGCACTACAGCTGGGCAACAAGAGCCAAATTCCGTCACACACACAAAAAAGAAAAGTTATCTGAAGTAAAATATATAGAAGGACACAAAAGGACAACACTGTTATGATTTCAGTTATATGGTTCTCACCTTAGATCTGACTGCACTTCCGAGACCTGGCTCTAACCTTTACCTGAGCCCCTTGTTAACAGAGGTGGGAAACAGCAGGGCCCCTGGAGTCAAGAAACTCATCTTGCTTAAGCTCTGCCTTTCATACACTGTGAGACCTTAAGAAAATGCTTGACTCTTACATCAGCCCTTCTGGGAAACTGGGGGTTGCTGCTGGCATTATTGCAAGGAGTAAAGGAAGTAAAGAACATATGTGCAGCACCTACTAGGGTTTCTATACTCAGAGTGAGTATCCAACACATTAGCCACTTGATATTACTATAGTTACCAGTATTGTCATTGCTAAAGCCATAAACTTTTATGCTGTTTTTTGCTCAAAAATCTGCCCAGTTTAAGACAGGATTTTAATCCTAGTGTTACTCTGTGAAGAAACCGAGTAAAATTAGGAGGATGATAAAAGATGAGTGTAAAAAGAGGTCTTTATACAGTATAGAAAAATAAACAACCCTTTCCAGATAGTGACAGAGTGCTTATCAATTTTCCTAAAATTTTGGAGTTTCCCAAAAAGTGTTCTGTGAAGTGTAACCCATGAGAACAGAACTCCCTGCCTATTGCCGTGTGGTGCATCTGTGGCTGGCAGGACCCTCACACGCTACAGTGGGACTGGACATGGCGGAGGGCCTGGAGAGCCCCGTGTAAAAGGCACCTGTGGCATACTGTTTTAAACTAAAGCTTCTCCCATTTATAACCACGAAACCCTTTTTGGTGTCATCACTAACAATGTCCTGAGAAACTAGTGTTCCCTTGGAATTCTCTTTGAGAAATGCTGTTCGAGAAGCACACAGCCATAGGAAAGTTCTATTTGAATTTAATGGCTTTTATTTAGAGGATGGTACCAGCTAATTAAAAAAGTTTAGACACATTATACATTTATATTTAATGCACGACGCTTAGCTGAAGAATGGCTATGGTTAAATAAAATGCTTAGTCTCATAAAAAATCAGCTTCTCTACTGTTTTTAAAAACTATTTTTAAAATAGATAATGGTTTGGATGGCCACTGTTGCCTTGTGAAGCAGAGTTGTCTGGGGCCAGCTAGCACATTCAAATGACTCCCACTTCTGCTGGGCATAGACGTGGTGTAGAAACTCACTTTTAGCACAGTTAAAAAGTGTATTGTTCCTCCCACTGCAATTCATTCTTTACTATTCATTTGGTTACACAGGAAACATTCTTTTAAAAAAGTGATCCTTTAAAAATATGTTTAAGAAACAAACAGTCTGACAGGGGAGTGGCTACCATTAAGTCTGTCTTTTAAAAAATTAATAAACATTTTTATTTAAAAAGTTTAAAATGTAAAGTAAATGTTTAATTAGAGAAAAAGGGGACATACAGATTAATTCATTATGCTTATGATTTGATAACATCATCATGTTGGAATAAATTTCTTGGGGTATACCTTAATTTATAGATTGGATAAAATGAGTCTGTAGACAAATTTTGGTCATTAATCTGTGACAACAAAAGTTTGTGGAGCAGACAAGGAGAGAAGCAGGGCCAGCTGTCCTACCCACCAGGTCCCCAGTTTGGCAGGCTCTGCAGCAGTCAGCAGCTCTCCCAGCAGCTCCCACAAGACACCCAGAGAGCATGGGTGGAGGTCAACTCAGCTACCCGTCACTGAAGGGAGAGCCATGTTTCCCATCACACTCAGTCACAGTTCATCTGACCTCTAAAAATCAGCTGTATTTGAAGAGCAGCAAGAAGAGGGCTGTGGCGTGGTGCAGAACATGCAAAGGAAGGTGACAGCATGGCACAGGCAGGGAACAGGGACAGCCTGGGAGCCTCCTCTGTGCACTCACTTGGGGGCTGCGGCAGACCCACCTGCATGCACAGGCTGTAGAACACGCAGCTGCTCCTGGAGGCGGGAGGAGGGAGGTAGGAGGCCTGGAGGGACCCAATAAGAGCTTTCCTAAAGTCACGCTCAGGAACCTGAAAGACTTTCAGCGCTATGTTTTTATTATAGTAACCAGTGTACTTTTTAAGTGGAAAGATACCAAGATCTATACACATGTTAAAATTATATCTACCAAGTTATACTTAAAATGGTTGAAATTATAAATTTTATAGTACGTTATTTTACCATAATGAAAATTATATTTAACATAAAAATAAATACTAAGTGTTTTTTTTTTTTTCTTTTTTAACAGGGTCTCTTGCTCTGTAATCCAGGCTGGAGTGGCGCAATCATGGTTCACTGAGGCCAACCCTAAGACTGTTTTTGAGTCTTCCACATTCTTTAAAGCAAGGCCACCCCGACATGTGACTAGTCACTGAAGTGTAAGAGGCACTTTCTAAGAACATGTTCTCACTTATAAAAAAGCCCTTGGAGACACCCCTCAAGAGAGACAGAGTAAGGATGGGGGCACCACATCACTTACATCTCATGAGGGCCCCATGGAGAGGCTGAGACTGGGCTGTACTGGAGATGACCAGCACGCAGAAGGGGGTCCTGCCAACTCACTTCCTCCAGGGCTGAGCCTGCACACTCCAACCCCATGACACTGCGGGTGATGTGCATTTGCTCAGAAGAATGCTGGCCACAGACTTGGACAGAGAGGATACTGTCCACCTTCTACAGTGGAAATTCCAAATCTCTCTCAGCTTCATCTTCCTCCCTTGTAGGATTCTGTGATTCTCTAATTCCTAGTGCTGCTGCTGTCCCTCGCTGACATGTGCCTCTGTTTGAGGAGGAAAGACGATTCCAAAGTCTCCAGTGCTAGGTGTGGGTGGTGAAGCAGACACCTTTCTATGCGAGCATGGCAGCATGGGGCGCTAGAAACAGTCAGCCATCTGCGATAAGTGCCTTCTGCACTTGACAGGTGAGTTTGGCTGACTGAAGACTTTCTGTGTTACAAAGTGCTCTCTGGTGCAAAACAGAATTGCACCTGAATATTTCCAATCTATTTGTAATGAAAAATTTACAAAGACAGAGCCACTAACTTTAATTTTAAAAACAGTTTCAAATTTGTTTTAGTAATTACCAGATCCTTGAGAGAGAAAAAAATACTCTAAACATTATAAAGGATTAGGAATAAACCGATGGAGATATTTACATGAAGCAAAGTTAACTTATTTCTTAGAATGAAAAAAAAATCAATTTTCTTGCCTGAATTCTGTTTTTGGTAACATATTTTGGAGGCTGTCAAAATCTAAGTAGAAAACAAACCACAAAGGAAGAGAACTAACTTGAGACCATCTTCAGAAAAAATTTACAAATTCAGTTTAAGAGTTGGAAGTGATGTCAAAGGACAGATGTTTCTCCTGAGTAAACTAGAGCCAAGATTTCCCACCGTGCGACAAGAAAGGTGCATGGAAATGAGTAAGCTACACAGATGCAGATAACTTTAACTGGGTACCTCCATTTCCTGAATTCCTAAAAAGGCAGCCCCAGCATCACCCATGAGCTCAGAAATGAGGATGGGGCAAGTCCTGGGGCAATGGAAATCGTCTGCAGACCAAGAAGAGAGTGGGAGTGGCACCATGCCCAAGAGAATTCTAAGAAATACACAACAGAGGAAGGAAGCAGAGTTCTCGCCTCACTGCCATTGAAACAATGCTAAATTTCCATATTTCTACACACATTTTATGGATATTTTGGTGTGGCAAATGATCTACTTCCTCTGGCCTCATTATAGCTGGTATTATTATCTTGACTGGTAGATGACAAATGTCATTTGAAAAACCAACCATTCAAAGTAAAGGCAACCAAGATTTCCATACTTCAGTCCACCGGAAGAGAGTAAACATGGAAAATCTTGTTTGCACACCAGAACATTAGCTGATATTATCAATTTGCTTACCTATTCTCTAAGTTATTTCAGGGGTTATTTTTTCCATCTGATACTGTCTCATCCAGCTAACTCTCAAATCTTCACAGGGCAATTTAAAACTGCCTGAACCACTTTCTTTTGGGTGTGGATAGAGTGGAATTTGCTCTAGGAGATTTAAGCCACAATGGTGCTGTGGACAACAGAAAATGGAAAGACAACAAGGAAGCACCTGGCCCATGATGCACTCATCCTCACAGAGCTTGGAATCATTTTTTTTTTCTAACCAAGCAAGTATTTTGGGTATAAAATGTTCTTAAAATTTGTCATGTTGCTGCTAATTTCTCTGTACCTGTCACTGTTGTAGAACTCATACCTCTCCAAGAGAGTTCATTTGGATAGTGGAATACTTTAGACCAGTCATTCTTAAAGTGGGGTCTGGGGGTTGCTGGAGGTTCCGAGAGCCTTTCAGGCAGCCTACAAGGCCAAAACTGTTTTCTGCCAAGCCTTTATTTTTCTTTCTCACTTCCATTCTCTCATGAGTGTACAGTGGTATTTTCTAGAGGCCCATGATGTGTGATATTACAACAGATTGAAGGCGGAGCACAGATGATAATCCATCATCTCCTGTTCAACCAGTGAAGAGACCTGCAAAATACAGGGCAATGCGACTCTCATCGCTAAATATTTGTTTTTGTGTTTTAGGAAATATTTTTCATAAAAAATGTTATTTAGGTCATCATGTAATGGGTTGATTATAGACGCTTTTAGGTAAATTAATGTGTTAAATCTTTTTCAGTTTTAATTTCTAATAAGGTAAACACTGAGTAACATATTTTTTAAAAAAAACCTCTTTGGGCCCTCATTACTTTTTTATATTACACACACTTCCCCCCCCAACCAAATACATATATTTTTTGGAGATAGAGTCTTGCTCTGTTACCCAGGCTGGAGTGCAGTGGTGTGACCTCCTGGGCTCAAGCAATCCTCTAGCCTTAGCCTCCCAAGTAGCTGGGACTACAGGTGTGCACCACTATTCCTAGCTAATTTTTTAAATTTTTCGTACAGATGGGGTTTCATCACTATGTTTCCCAGACTGGTCTCAAATGTTTGGCCTCAAGTGATCCTTCTGCCTTGGCCTCCCAAAGTGCTAGGATTATAGGTGTGAGCCATCATGACTGGCCAGCCCTCATTCATTTTTATTTGTTTCTTTCCTCCCTGCTTGTCTGTTACATGGTCCTGTTCTTTATATTGTCTCCCCTCTCTGACTATCTCCCTTTCCTGCCCAATGCTGGCCACACACTACACATCTTCCCCGACACAGCAGGGTCTCTACATGCCAGAGAAAACAGACTTCAAACATATCTGGTAGGCTGTATTTTAAGATATAATCTCAATGCAGTCTAAGAAACAATTTCCTATTTGCTGATGAATCATTATTAATAGTGTCCAATAACCTTAGATAGGAGTCCTATTTTGAGTTGCAAAGGTAACTTCCCATTCATTGTAAAATTAGGTCAATGCATGTGGGTTATTTATAAACAATGTAACACTTCCTATAACTCCATTCTTTCCTGTGGTTCCACACTCAACATAAAAATAGTAGTTTCAGGAGCAGGCCAACCTGCAGTATTGAGAAAGACCTGTGGAGACTCTGAGGAAGTCTCTCTGGACCAGAAAGGAACTCTTCATGTGGCTCTCGGGGCTAGGGCCAGCCTCCCACACTCCCACCCTGGAGGTCCACCTCTGAGAAGGGCTCTTGGCACTGCTGTGGCTCCCACTACATGAATGTCACATCGGTGCCAAAGAGAACAGCAAAGGCCGAGCAGTCTTGAAGAGGCAATTCCTGTAACAATCACTGTTGGGTTTTGTACAAGGGCATAGGTGAGAAGAGGCAGAAAGGTCACCCCTGATGCCACTCCGAGGTGCCTCTGCCCCACCTCACCCTCTGTTCTGGGGCTGGTCACCACCGAGATCCTCTGGTTTAGTTAGTGCTGCCTGTTTTGTGTCCTCACGAGAATGTGAACCTCCTGAGGGCAGGCTCTGTGTGTCTGTTCTCTGTGGAATCTCAGTGCCTAGATGAGTCTGGTTCGTGGGAGGCGCATAACACTGGCATGGCATGAGGCCATGAATCTGACATGCTAGCTAGCAGGGCCGGCAAGACTCTTCAATCCCACCAGCCAGTACTGCACAGTGAGGACACATGGCATTTCAGCAATGCTGGCACCTGTCACATATCACAAGTGTCCCTCAATGCTTCAGTCTGAGAACTTTTCATGAGCCCTGATTTCTTCTGTAAGAAACCCATGGCTTCTGATAAATTTCTTTAACCTAAATTCTCTTGTTCATTTCATTCATTTAATATTAAACTCTAGGCTAGTTGGAGATACAGTTTAGGTATATAATTAAGAAGTAAAAATAATGCCTTCCAGAAGACAGCTTATCTCCTTTTATGTCACCCTTATATACACAAAAAACAACCCTGAGTGAATTAAACTTTTGCCTCGATACTGAAATGGATTTCCTCCAACAAGGTTTGTTCTGCTAGGTAGACAGTAACAAATAGCTCAAGAGATCATGAACAAACTGGCAGGAGCCATGGAAACCTTGAAACTCTAACAAGATTACATTTGCAGTGATTAAAATGTACCATTAGGCTGGTGGGATGGTAAAATGAGGCCATCGCTCTGGAAAACTGTGTGGCAGCAATCCAGCCATTCATCTCCTTGCTGTCTATCCAAGAGAACTGGAACTTACATCCACACAGAAACTTACATATGAATGTTCGCAGCAGGATTATTCAAGATACCCAGAAAGTAGAAACAACCCAAATGTCCATCAACTGTTGAATGGATAAATTTGATGTATCTATGTCATGAAATATTCAACCAGAAAAAGAATGAAATTCTGGCCTGGTGTGGTGGCTCACACCTATAATCCCAGCGCTTTGGGAGGATGAGGCAGGTGGGTCACCAGAGGTCAGGAGTTCGAATTAGCTGGACATGGTGGCGTATACCTGTAATCCCAGGTACTCTGGAGGCTGAGGCAGGAAAATCGCTTGAACCCAGGAGGTAGAGGTCGCAGTGAGCCGAGATGGCACCATTGCACTCCAGCCTGGGCAACAAGCGAGAAACTCGGTCTCAAAAAAAAAAAAAAAAGGAAATTCTGATACATGTTACATCATGGATGGACCTTAAAAACATTCTGCTAAAGTGAAAGACACCAGACACCAAAGGTCACATCTGTATGGTTCCACTGACAGGAAACGTCCAGAACAGGCAAATCCACAGGGATGGAAAGTAGAGGAGTGGCTGCCAGGGGAGGGGAAGCGCAGAGCTCCTGCTGAAGGTACTAGGTTTCTGTCTGAGGTGATGAAAATGTGCCAGAATTAGGGTGCTGGTTGCACAACTTTGTGAGTAAAATAAAAACCAATGATTCGTACACTTTAAAAAGGGTAAATTTTAGGGTATGTAAATTATGTCTCAGTTAAGCTGTTATTTAAAAAGTGTTATTAATTTAAGACAGGGGCCTCTAATCAGGAGACCACTAAACCTAACCTGAAATACATCCATTGCTATACTTCCTTCAACTCTGCTTAATGATTTTGCTACAAGCATTATCTTTCTTCTCTTTCCTCAAAGCCCCACTCAAACTAATCTCAAAGTTTCCAGGAAATGAAAAGCTGAGGACACTTCTGCAATAAGAGTAGTCCTGTTATCTTCACTGGAAAGCTGACACAGAGTCCAGGAGCAGCACAGGGCTGGGAGCGAACCCAGTGGCTTCAGCACTCTACTTTTGGAGTGGCTGCACTTCCTTTTCCTAAGTCAAGCTAGTGGAATACTAGTTCCATGTAATCCCCGGTGTGCCTGTCGGCCCCGCTAAGCCACAGGAGCGGGTCTTGAGCACCAGGCAAGACAGCCCTGCACTGTGGCTCCTCAGAGGACAGAGTCAGTACCTGTGCTGAGCCCAGGGTTTGTGGCAGCACAGGAGAACATGGCTTAGAATACAAAGAAAAATACTTCCTTGGGTTTCCACATCTGTATAAAACTGTGGCCATGTGAATTTCATACTTAAACCCTCTTCTATGACATAAGATATTGTGGAACAGTAAAATGCACACCATAAAACAGTATTCCAGTAATACTTCTGGTGTGCCCTGGAGCAGCCCTTCAATCACCATGGTGGGACAGCCAGGAAGGGAATCTGATCAGGCATTCTGACTCCAGAGATTTATCTCTGCTAAGAATATCCTATGAATACCGTATAGATGTGGGAACTTAACGAAACATTTCCAAAGCAAGTTCACTGAATTTCAGAAAGATAATTTTCTTTTTCTTTTCTTTTCTTTTTTTTTTTTGAGATGCAGTCTTGCTCTCTTGCCCAGGCTGCAGTGCAGTGGCACAATCTTGGCTCACCGCAACCTCCGCCTCCCAGGTTTAAGTGATTCTTGTGTCTCGGGCTCCTAGTAGCTGGGATTACAGGAGTGCACTACCACACAGGGCTAACTTTTGTATTTTTAGCAGAGATGGGGTTTTGCCATGTCGCTCAGGATGGATTCAAACTCCTGACCTCAAGCAATCTACTCTCCTCGGCCTCCAGAAGTGCTGGGATTACAGGCATGAGCCACTGCACCCGGCCAGCAAGATATTTTTCAGATCGTAGCTAGCTGGAGAAACTGAAAGAAGGAAATTAAAACACCCATCTGAAATTAAGCCCTTTGCATGATTCCTTTGAATCTCTGCTTAAATTTATATAATTATATAAGATAACTTTGTAACTCTGGAATGTCTCACATTTTACAGGACATCTGCTAGTTTTTTTATTTTTTGAGACGGAAACTCGTCTTGTCACCCAGGCTGGAGTGCAATGGTGCGATCTTGGCTCACTGCAACCTCTGCCTTCTGGGTTCAAGTGATTGTCCTGCCTCAGCGTCCAAAGTAGCTGCAACTACAGGCATGTGCCACCATGCCTGGCTAATTTTTGTATTTTTAGTAGAGATGGAGTTTCTCCATGTTGGCAAGGCTGGTCTTGAACTTTTGGCCTCAAGTGATGTGCCCATCTCAGCCTCCCAAAGTGCTGGGATTCCAGGCGTGAGCCACCGTGCCCAGCCTGCTAGTTATATTTAAAAATGTCTTTTGTTAAAGACAGGGCATTAAAAATAATATATATATAAAATATATATGTGTAATATAAAACTAATAATATATATAAAGAAAAAATCTTCCTAATCAACTCTTGACTCAAGATTGGGGACATGAAATTATCAAGTAGTATAATTTAGAAACTTTGTTAAAAAAAATGTTCTTTACACACTTCTGTTCTACTTCATCAGGAAATTACACACACACACACACACACACACACACACACACACACACACACACACACTCAACTTCACAGGAAATGAAGAGCTCCTGAAACATGTTGCTATCTGCAACTCTGCAAACAGTTCTCTCTTCTGTCCTGGTGGTACTTATTATTCCAAAAGCCTCACATGATCCACGTGCTCACCAGCGTGGAGGTGGAAAAACCCACACTTCCACACAAAATCTGTCAACCCATATCTCTTATAGACACATAAGTTTTTTTTTTAACCAAATATTACAAGTGTGCTCTGATACTTAACAAAAATCCTTGTCTCCTTACAATTCATCCTATTATCTTGAATTCACACATCATGTAGCTTCCCCTCATAATGCTTCAAAGACTGAAACTGTGAGTCCTATTAAAATAATTTACACTGACGTGCCAAATAATGAAGAGGAAAACAACAAAATATCCTTTATGGAGCAACCAGGCTTCAACCGAATCAGTAAGCAGCCTGCACTGTGCCACGGCCGGCATTGGAGTGTGGTTCATCAGAGCTCCCATGCCACCCCCAGTCACAGAGAGTTGCGGAGGGGAAGGGGCTGTGGCTTGTGTCACAGTCAGACATCTGGTGTGGACTCTGTTCCACCGATGCCTCCCCAGCAAGGTGCCCAGTACCATGAAGCTACGCTATGCTTCAAGCTGCCAGAATGGATGCAGAATTTGCTTGGGAGCCATGTGAAAGTGAGCTTTAACCCCACTTTCCTACTTTCCAGTTGTATGGCACAGGGTAAAATCTTTATTCCTGATGAGCTTCAAGCTCCTCATCTGTGAAGTGGGTAAAATAATATCTGCTTCTGAGACTTATTTTGAAGATCACACAAAACAGGCCTAACTGGCCTATGATAAACGGTAGCTCTTGACTTTTACACTCCCGTTTCCCTTGGTGCTCAAGTTAATCTCATTTTACCTGAAGGAGACACAGACCCATAGCCTCTGCTGGGAGTGTTCTGGTTAAAAGTAACCCAACCAACCTGGGAGAGCTATGGGTCCAGAAGCCATTTCAAAAACACTTAATGCTTCCTGGGGCCCTGCCTGTGGGTCATGAAAACAAGTCCAGTTACATACTCTGGCCAGGCAGTCCCACTTTGGGAATGCTATCTGCTCCCCCTCCAAAAATCGGTTCTTCTACTGATAAAAAGACAAGCCACTTATAACACATAATTATATACAACCAATGAAGGACTACTACTCAAAATATATAAAGCTCAAAACCCCAAAAGAAAAATAAACAAAAGACTTGAACAGCACTTCATCAAAGTGGAAACACAAACAGCAATACACAGCAAAAGGCTCTCAGTCTCAGCAGTAATCAGGAGCTGGAATTTAAACCACAGTGAATTCCACTACAGACCCACCAGGCTGAAAAAAAAGCAGTCGGGAAAAAAGATAACGAGGACACCTAAGTGTACCAAATAATGGAAAGACAGCAGAGCAGCAGGAGCTCTACTATGCTAATAGGAATGGAGGCTGAACTCCGCTTCTGGAAGACAGTTTAGCATTATCCATTGAAGGTTAGGAACACCCCACCCCCATGATGTGCACACCTGTGGCCTAGGGGATACACAGCAGGGACTCCTGCCCCTGCCAGCAGTGACCAGAAATGCCTAGAACAACTGCATGAAGAAAGAGATTGTGGTAAATGCATAAAATGGAGTGAAAATGAATAAACCGGAGCTACCTGCAATAGACAGATGAATCTTACAAGGTTTATTGGTTTAACACTATGTGTCTCCAGTCCTCCTCTGTAAGGGGCCCCCACACCAGGGTCCTTTTGTGTGCATCTGGGGCCGCGGCATCTCTAGTGAGCAAAAAAAGCAAAACACAAAGAATGTGCAAGCATGATGCTGTTTCCATAAAGTTCAAAAACAGGTAAACCTATATGCGCACACATACACGCCTTTTTTTTTTTTTGATAGCCAGGTCTCAATCTGTCACCCAGTGATTCTCCCACCTCAGCCTCCCAAGTAGCTAGGACTACAAGTGTGCACCATCAAACTCGGCCAGTTTTTTATTTTTTTATTTGTTTAGAATGAATTCTTTTTAAAAAAATGTTTGTGGGTACATAGCAGAGAATCAGGAGGGTTCTTCTGTTTTCCCTAGAGTAGATTTTTATTTTTTGTAGAGATAAGGCCTATGATGCCCAGGCTGGTCTCGAACTCCTGGCCTCAAGTGATCCTCCTGTCTTGGCCTCCTGAAGTGCTGGAATTACAGGCGTGAGACACCGTGCCCAGCCTAAATATATTTTTTAAAGATGTATAAAAAGCAGTATAACTGCAAAGAACCACATGGAAGAAATTTCAGAAGTGTGAAGATCTTTAGGATCGGGGTGGGGGCAGCAGGTGGCTTTTGGATACCCGCCATGTTTATTGAATTACAGTGGTGGGTTCGTGAGTGAGCTTTATTTATTCACTTATTATTTGTTACAATCTACAATTATGCCATTGTTCATATGCTTGTTATATCTCACAGTAAAGAAGGTTAAAATATAATCTCAATAAATAAAGGAGATACAGACAGAGATACACAAGGAAGTGTGTTGCAGCACTGCTTTGAAGTGTTAAAAACCAGAAACAACCTGAATATCTATCAGGAGAGGGACATCCTGGTGAAATTAAGTGAAAAAGGCAAACCATATATTTTGTTTACAGATATGTCTACATTCATGGAGAAAGATGTGAAAGATTACTTACTGGGGTAAATATCCAGTGAGTAAAAGGTAAAAGAGAGATTATTAAATTGTTATAATTTATGTTAGTTATGTGAACAGCAACAACCAACAAAAGCAGTGGCTATATTACTATTGCATTTACAGATCATACTGAAAGCCCTAATCTGAGGCCTTTTACAAATGTATGGTCCACGTTCAACGGCTTCATCACAACCCACCCTGTTGTTGGTGTCTTGAGAAAGAGAAGTAAATTATCTTGCTTTCATTTAACAGTAATGAAAACTAAAAGTAATGATATTAAAAGTAATGGTAAAAACCGCAATTACTTTTGCACTAACCTTTTTTAACACCTGATTAGTTTTGTTAATAAGTATCTAAGTAAACGGAAAAAAAAAAAGAACACTAACTAAACCAAAAGCAGGCAGTGTAATTATTTACTATGGATTTAATACTCTTCCTGGTTACTCAAGACAATCCTAGTATAGTTTATTGCTGTTGTTTAACAAAAACAGTGGAAAATACCAAGAATCTAAATTAATATCAACATCACTGACAAGAAATAATCAGATTTTTGTTTTGAGGGCCAGGGGTTATAACTATAAAACAAACGAGAAATTTATAGAAATGAATTATCCTAAAACTGGAAGTAATTAAATGTCAGCTGTAGTACCGAAAATCAGACTTTGGAATTTGGTGGACCTGTCTTGAGACTCATCTCACATACAGGGATCCAAATTACTTAATGTCAGTGAACTTCGGGGTCTTATCTAAAAAATAAATACCATGATCTAATTTATTACCTAGTTTGAAGGTAAAATGAAAAAAATAGAGTGACTCTAGTGAAACTCAAGCTTTCTTTTCTTTCCACTTTCAGCATCCCATATTAACAGAGAGATTTTCTTGGTAAATTATAAAGATTTAAGTGTTTTTTCCAAAATTCAAATCTGTAAGGTTTTCCAATTTTGAGAATTCAGCTAATAATAGCATATTTAAAGTAAGTATTTGGATTTTTAATTTGAGATTAATACAGGAACATTTCTATTCTGCTTCTGAATCATACTGCTACCCAGTGTCCCCATGATAGCAACTACTGCCGCAAGCTATTAACCTGAGAGGAAGAAAGAACAACAACTATGGAATATGCGAAATGTTTTTATGAGCAATTAATCCACAACAGATGCTTTCAGACTATGCTGCTGGACTCCTAAGGAGCTGGGTGGGGAGCCATGGTGGCCCAACTCATCCACCTTCCAGAACAAACAACTTCACATAATTTGTTTTATAAGCTGCTCCTTCCCCTTCCCTTCTCTCTCCTCCTCCCTTCCTTCCCTCCCTCCCTTTCCTTGTATATAGACAGGTCTCGAGATGTTACCTAGGCTGGCCTTGAACTCCTGTGCCCAAGTGATCCTCTTGCCTTGGCCTCCCAAAGTGCTGGGATTACAGGTATGAGCCATCGTGCCTAAACATATTTATATTAAAGAAAAACAGGGCCAGGTGCAGTGGCTCACACCTGTTATCCCAGCACTTTGGGAGGCTGAAGTGGGCGGATCACGAGGTCAAGAGATCAAGACCATACGGGCCAACATGGTGAAACCCCGTTTCTAATAAAAATACAAAAATAAGCTGAGTGTGGTGGTGTGCACCTGTAGTCCCAGATATTCGGGAGGCTGAGGCAGGAAAATCGCTTGAACCCGGGAGGTGGAGGTTGCAGTGAGCAGAGATCAAAAAAAAAAAAAAAAAAAAAAAAAAAAAAAAGAAAAACAAAAACCGAAAGTCTTAAAACCACTGGCCTCCACCACTGCACTCTAGCCTGGGCAACAGAGTGAGACTCTGTCTCAAAAAAATAAAGAAAATAAAATCACTGACCTCCTACTGGTAGATGATTATGATTTCTGTGGCAGGAAGGACAGTGAGGGGTAGGGTGGGGGAAATATTTTTAAGAGAAGAAATGATTAAAAAAAGAATAAAACAAAACCCTGCCCATTTACTGAATTCTAGACTTACTGTGCTATAAGGTAACTAGTTAAATTACTAACCTGGAGGGATAAGTGGTATGTTTTTATGCTGTCATATCAGCTGATCTTCCATTTGTTTTGTTTTGTTTTGTTTCTTTTTTTGAGACAGAGTTTTGCTCTTGTTGCCCAGGTTGGAGTGCAATGGTGCGATCTTGGCTCACTGCAACCTTTGCCTCCAGAGTTCTAGCGATTCTCCTGCCTCACCCTCCCAAGTAGCTGTGATTACAGGTGCCTGCCACCACGCCCGGCTAAGTTTTAGTATTTTCAGTAGAGACGGGGTTTCACCACGTTGGCCAGGCTGGTCTTGAATCTCTGACCTCAGGTGATTCACCTGCCTCGGCCTCTCAAAGCGCTGGGATTATAGGCATAAGCCACCGCATACGGCCCATTTGGTTTCTTTTATCCCTGTTTTAAACTAAATCTCTCTGTACAAATCCCAATGGCTTCATTATCCATTCTTTCCCATTATTGGGTTATTGACAATGCCTAGCAATGTCCAACTGGATGATTTATATTCTTCCTTGGGAAAAACATGGAGCACTTTCAAACTGTATCATGTTTCTAAATTACTTCTGATTTCTTTCTTCTACCCATTTTGTTTGTAAAAACAAGACAACAAAGTCTTGGGTCAGTGCTGGCTAGATTTCTACTTTTTCAGTTAAGTAGAAAGAAAAAGTCTGAGGAAGAAGGGAAAAGCAACTTCTTACATGCTGGTTTACACTGCACAAGGTACTTCTATGAATGTGATCTCATTAAATTCTCCTAACAACTTTCGGAAGTAGATTTATCCTTGTTGATAACTAAGGATGGGATTAGTACCAATCAACCAGCAAATTTAAGAACCAATGTATTAACCAAGATATATGGATTCTAAAACCAGAGCTGTGAATCAGTGCCGAATCACAGCTGTCTCCCCTCAGTGATCAGGGCGCTCCTAGAAGTTTTTTTTTTTTTTTTTTTTTTTTAAACCAGCAAGTTCCCTTGAGTAAGCCTGGCCCACACAGTCAAATAATTCAGAGCTAACTTGGTTATACTGTGTCCCTTGGTCATGTGGGAAGTAGGTAGTGGAGTGAGGGAGGAAGAATAAAGTCACTTTTGAGAACACTTCTAAAAAATTTGTTTTTATAGCCAAGAAAAATTTTTAACAGTTTGTTAGGTTCAGATTTCATCATTTATTAATCAGGTTTTTTTTTTTTTTTGAGACGGAGTCTTGTTCTGTCACCCAGGCTGGAGTGCAGTGGTGTGATCTTGGCTCACTGCAACCTCTGCTTCCTGGGTTCAAGTAATTCTTCCTACCTCAGCCTCCCGAGTAGCTGGGACTATAGGCACGCGTCACTATGCCCAGCTAATTTTTTGTACTTTTAGTATAGACAGGGTTTCATCGTGTTACCCAGGATGGCCTCGATCTCCTGACCTCGTGATCCGCCTGCCTCAGCTACCCAAAGTGCTGGAATTACAGGTGTGAGTCACTATGCCTGGCCAAATTGGGTTTTACTGAACACTGTGCTAACTGCTATAGAGGATACAAAAATAACACTTGGCCCTGAACAGCAGCCTATTTTTGGTCAAAAGATGGTCTAACCAAATTGAGTATCCCTAATCTGAAATTCAAAACTTTTTGGGCACTGATGTGACACTCAAAGGAAATGCTCTTTGGAGTATTTTGGATTTCATATTTTCCCATTAGGGATGCTCAACCAGTAAGTATAATGCACATATTTCAAAATTCATAAAAATTGGAAATTTGAAACACTCCTAGTCCTAAGCATTTCAGAAAAGGGATGCTCAACTTGTACTGGAAAAATAAGTTTATGGGTGGAGGGTAAGGTCATTTTACTCTGAGTGCTTTCCCATGGGCCTCTGCCTAGAAACTCGAACCTATGAGTCCTAGCCAAAGGGCTCCTCCCCTGCTGACCAAAGCAGATGAAGGGGTTGTTCACCCACTCCAGCAAAAGTGTTATTAACCTGCTGCTCTCTGGAGTGTAAATGCCTTGAGGGCAGCAGCTATGAATTCACATGCCCATGCTGTTTGTTAAATGAGTAAGTGAAGCCATAGCAACATACAGAAGACTGTAGTCAAAGCAGAACTTTTATCTAATTGACAATAAGGTGAACTTATTTTTGTTGAGTAGTGGTAAGTACAGTCCAACAGTTTTAAATAGTTTTAGCTTCAGTAGTAGAAGGGTAGGTACTCAGGGCAGGAATGCTGGGAATGGTTAATGCTTAGCCTACACAGTTCAAACAGAATCTCTCAGATGGTTTGTGGTTCTCATTCATCCTCCTTCCTGTGATCAAACAGATGGGTGTTCCAAGCCTGATCACAGTCCCTTGTCTTCCCTTTGCATGCTTTAATCACTCTTGATTTTCACTCTCATTGATAGTGAAAGTAGATTACATGGAGTAGACATAAAATCAGGATTCTTATCTTAAGGATAAGAGATCTTCCACTGAAAGACAAAAGTGATGGCTGGTTTAGAGGGGTGCCTATTTTAATAAACAAATCCATGTTCTTATTTCCCCAAAATAGCCTTACTGGCCAAGGTTAATAATAACTGGCATTTCCTTTTTGAGCCCCTATTCCTTATGTTATACCTTTTTGATATATGTGGAATTATGCCCAGAAGTTCCATTGAGACACTATTCTTTTCCAACTGAACTTATGAAATATCTGTAGTTATTTTCATAAGAGCATAAGCACTTTCTAGACATTCAGTTCATTTTTCTTTTTTAAACTTGAGGTAAAATTAATATAAAATTATAGTAAGAAAATAATTAAAGTAAATTAAAACTTCATAAAATTAGTCATTTTAAAGTATGCAATTTAGTGGTATTTAGTACATTCAGAATGTTGTGCACACACTACCTCTATTTAATTGCAGAATATTTCCATATCCCAAAGTAGACCCCATCCCCATTAGCAGTCACTCCCATTTCCTCTCTTCTCAGGCCCTGGCAGCCCATCTGCTGTCTCCATAGATTTGCCTGGTCTGGACATTTCACAATAAGGGAGTCACAAGGCATGAGACCTTTTGTGTCTGTTTTTTTTTTTTTGGACTTAGCATCATGTTTTTGAGGTCCATCCATGTTGTAGCATGCTCCTTTTAGTTAGTTCACTTTGGATGTAATAAAAACCTATTTTATGGCCCATTTCATGTCTTCTCTTAAAAAATGTTTCCTTCCTTTACTTCCAGTTCTACTTCTCTGTTTGCATTGGGGTGATGTTTCAGGACAACGACCAGCTTGGTTTAATTGTATCCCTTTCAATTTTATTATTGATGCTATATCCCATATTCTTCTGACCTAAGCATATAAATTCCTCCTTTTTTCCCTCCTTAATTAAATCACTGAAGATTCATGACTGCTTAGCTGCTAATGAAAATGAAGAAACTAAAGCTTAGAAGTATAATATTAGTCAGTTTACTGTACTTCTACACATTCCTTTATTATTCTAATGAGAAAATAAGTCTTTGTAAATGAAAGATTCAACTTTTCAACTTCTGATTTTCCTCATTGTTCTTGTGCAAAATATACATTATCAAAATTATTTTAAGCAGATTAAGTTATTAAGATAAAGACTCTTTGTATAAGAATCAATTAATGTGTTCAAAGTAAAGCAACCAAATATATAAGGAAGTGAAGAAACAGTTGAAGCCTTAGAGAGTTATAAATTCTAATAATGACATGTGTGACTTGGGACTAGGACTTTAGATTTAAAAAATATATTTCCTTTAAAATAAAAATAAATCACGATCTCTATTAATCTTTGATTAGACTCACTAGTAAAAATGATTGTCAGTTTATAGTAACAACAAAGGCACTCAGAAATAAAGCGATTAAACAAAAATCAGAAAAACAGACTTCATCTTCCTAAAATGTAACCAATCCAAAGAAAATGTTTTGTAGAGCTTACTTTACCTTCTAAAATGCTCTACGTTTAAAATAAAAAAATCGCAATCCAGATGCTGAGAATGCATTATTTTAGCAGAAGACTTTACAAAGAGATACTTCACAATAGGTAAATATTGGTCAAAAAAACCCCAGTCTTAAAGGACAGTAAAGTTTAATTTAGACTTAAAATCCTAGTGGGAGGTAACATTTGGCAGAAAGAAAACAAACTATAGGGAAAACACAAAACACACTTCTAAACTGATGAAGGGCTTGAAGTAACAGCATGCTGCTCAGGTAGAAAGTGTCTACTGCTGCTGCTCTGAGCAGTCCTGGTCTCAAGATTCGCATTCTCTCTCTCTCTCTCTCTCTTTTCTTTTTTTTGAGATGGAGTCTTGCTCTTTCACCCAGGCTGGAGCGCAATGGCATGATCTTGGCTCACTGCAACCTCCGCCTCCCGGTCCAAGTGATTCACCTACCTCAGCCTCCCGAGTACCTGGGATTACGGGTGCACACCACTACATGGCACGCCTGCCTGGCCAGAAACTCCTGACCTCAGGTGATCTGCCTCTCGGCCTCCCAAAGTGCTGGGATTACAGGTGTGAGCCACTGCGCCCGGCCCAGCACTCTCTCTTAAGTGATACTTTATTTTCCTTTCAGACACTCTGGTGAAGTCACAGGAACAATTATATTTTTCAAAATCATGAAAGAATTCTTAAAAATGTCCTTTGAAGCAGCGTTTCTAAGCATAGCAATTAAGAAAGAGATTCTGGACCTCAAACCCCAAGGGAAGTGTGTGGCTTTTTAAAAGGGTGGCCTTTTTGAAGAAGGAAAATCAAAGGAAGTAAATTACTATTGAAGTTTCTTACCCAAGGAGAGCTCTTACCACTACATATTTCCTGTTGAAGGAGCCTCTGAAATGATTCTCCAATAAATAACCCAGCCCGGTAAACTCATGTGGAATGATTCTTAAGGGTTCCCTCTCCAGCACTTTGGTGTATCCCAGTTTCACTCAGCTAGACGGAACGTGATGGGCTCTGTGGGAGACTGAAGACCCCAGCATCCTGCCCAGTCACAGCTGGGCTGGCTGGTGGACCCTGGGCCAGTCACCCTACCTCTGTCTCAGGCCCTCTTCTGTAAGACCGGGTAGACGCTGAGCCTCCTCCTCTGTAACTGACTTTTGTGAAGACTAAAAGGAAAAGGGAAAGTGCAATGCATTCAACTTTTTTTTCTGTGAAAAATTCATAATGAACACTCACACTCTTGCCATCCGTGATAAAGTGCTTTCACTGCATGCCCATGTTCACTTTCCCTTAAATTAGTGAGGACACCGAGGGTCTGTGTCCACGGGCACATGGCTAGTGTGGTTGTCACCTGCACCGCACACAGACCCTGGCACCAAATGGGTCGCCACCCTTACTGCTATAATTGAGCTCCAATAATTATGAAGTATAAAAATACACATTTAAATCTTGCTGACAAAAGTTCTAAGATTAACCCAAGAAAACACCTAATGTGCATCCCACAAATAAAAATTGTTTGCTTATCATGTGTCAGAAATTCTGCTATCTACAGAAAATATAATGGTAAATGAGAAACAGCACCTGCCCTGAGGGAGCCTACCAACCACCAGGCAAGTGTGAAATATGGTGGCTGGGCACGCAACTGACACACCCTCACTGACTGTCTACGTGTAGACACCCTACAAGGAACAGTTGTAATGATGATGAAGCCATCATAGGTCCATTAGACTCAGAGACCAGTGGCCCAGAGCATGGCACAGGCCACCACTGGAGGGGATGGAGGCAGGCGGGCACATGGCGCAGGCAGCACTGGAGGGAGTGGGGAAAGGTGGGCACCTGGCACAGGCCAGCGCTGGAGGGGATGGGAAAGGTGGGCACCTGGCACAGGCCAGCACTGGAGGGGGTGGGGGAAGGTAGGCACGTGGCACAGGCCAGCACTGGACAGCAGCCCTTGTATGATGCATCTATGATGCACTGGAGGACTCCTCATATGAATGTCATGATGTTCTCATATTATTCATCAAAAAAAGGGGCACACTCAAACCTATACCAGTGACATCACTCACTGACATTAAAACATGCGTCTGTGTTGGGCCACAGGCCAGCAGACATCCCACACAGTCCTAGGCACAGGCACCAGAGTGAGCTGCAAGCTTACCTCCATGGTGCTGGTGGAGAGGAGAGGGCATCCTGGTGGTGGTTGCAGCACGAGGCAAGTGAGGCAGTGCTGGGCCCTTAATGAGGGTACAGTATGAGACTGGCCTGTGAGGGAAAAGGGGCTTAAATAAAGCCCAGGAAACTAGTGCACAGGCTAGCAGGGCAGTGGACTGGGAATCCCACTGGGGGCTACAAAGGAACTTTCTATCCTGACTCGGATTGGTTAATTTCTGAGCATGCTGACTGAGCTTGGCTTCTGATATAAAGCTTATCACCACTTAATCTGCTGCCATAAAAATGGAAGTTCGTGTTTAGACAATAGCTTCTCATTGGCTCATTCTCTGAAATGCACTTCCTCCCCTCACCTTTTCATGGAAGCTGACCAGGGCAGCAGTCCTCGCCTTGTCCTCACTCTGCAGGGGATGAAATGGCTATGTGGGCCTGGGAGCTTGCCCTCCCTTTCCATTTTAGCCCTTAGCCCATGCCTTTCCCATTCTCTCCAGAGCTCCTACATCCTACCCCACCCTCTGCACCCCCTCCAAGGTGGGTGCTCTGAGCCTCCGCTCCCTGTGTGGGTGCTTGCCAGGTGGTGCCACATCACCAGCTATCCTTCTGAGTCTCCCCTTGGCTCCTACACTGCTGTAAGTGTAGAGGAAGCGAGCTGTTTTGTGCTCCTGGCATGTGCCACAGCTCCTGAGAGCTCCCTATGTATCACTTCTCTGTTCTCCTTCCTTCAACTGTGGGAAAAGTTTCCAGCCTTGTGGCCCTATCCCAATCTCTCCCTCAATTTCCCATCTATTGTAGGTACAGGAGTAAAGATAGTCTTACTTCATTTTTGTGTTTATGACCTCTTCTCTTCTTCACTCAAAAACTCATATTGAACCTCATTTCTCCAGAACCAATGCAAAATCCCTAATAATAGGATTTAGGCTTTATCTAGCAGACTTTATACCTCAGTATATTCTGGTTTGGGATAAATCCCCCAAATCTCGCACACAGCTCAGTGCCATGGCAACTAGCTAGGAGCATAGTACAAATAGGGACTAAATAATATTTACTGAATAAGTGAGTGAATTATCTTATTTATTTATTTATTTTTTTGAGGTGAAGGTCTCACTATGTTGCCCTGGCTGGTCTCAAACTCCTGAGCTCAAGCGATCTGCCCACCTTTGCCTCCCAAAGTGCTAAGTTACAGGCATGAGCCACTGCACCCAGTCATAATCTCTCTTGAATAAACCCTCTTACTTCCCCTTTCGCATCTCTCTCTCTCTAAATCCTATATTTGTATTCACAGATAACATCTCACCAATTTAGAGACACTTTTCTTTCTGCTAGATCAAGATGTTTAAAGCTTTTGTTCTCATTTCTTTCATGAAACCTTCTGGGATCAGTCAGCTAAGGTCTAGTTATTTCAATCATCAACTACTCTAATACTTCCACCTGTCCTGTTTTGGGTTGAAAGGGACACAATTCAAGGTCAAAGACCATGTCAGTTGCTTTCTTTGTCATTCTCAACACCCAGACAGCACCCTCTGTAGACACTGAGTATTGACAAAATGCTCTTCAGTAAGAGCTTCTCCAGTACATTGCTGTAAAAGGGCCCTTCAAGTGGCCTACAGAAAATAGTACCTATAAATTAATAATGTATTTTGGACTCAGTGGTTGTTTTAACAAGTTGGGAAATAAATATCAGATTTTTGAACTGAAAGAGGTCTCCTTTCCCCACTCTCCCCAAAAGAATTTGTTAGCTATAGTTTCTATACCTATGATAGGTTAACATATTTCAGGGAATTTCTTTTCTTTTTCTCAGTATTGCCCTGGCAAATACAAATAAAAGCATATAATAAACAGCAATAAAAAAATAAAGTTCACACACAGAATTATGACACCAAAGCCCTGTGACTTCTCAGCTTGTTTGGCCTACTAAAGTGCTGCACAGGCTACTTGGGAGGACAGAGGTCGGTGGTGGGCGGGGAGGTGGGCTGGAGGGTGGCCCTTAGCAGAGAGTCACTGAGGAATAGCAGGAGTGCCCTGGAGAGGAAGGAAGCACAGGCTGTGCTGCATGTTCTGCGGTGAGCATATATCAGACTGGCACTGTTGTGAAAACTGTACAGTTTCTAAACCGAAGCTCGGGTTGTTTTTCTGACTCTTCTTCCTCTGACCAGTCGACATAGACGCTCAAATCCAAAAAATTAGTCTGTCAGAGAAACAAAAGCTATGCTGCTGTTTTTCTGCGAGCCTCTGGACTACAGTCCCCTGCAACACAGTCACTCAACAGCAGGTAGGGCTGAGTGATGCTTCATCACCAGAACTGTGGATCAGGTGAAATTTAGATCTGGTAGGCCAGATCTAAGAGGCTCTGTGACTTAGCCCAAACATACAACTATCTTCCAATTGGGAAAAGGTTATTTTCTGTATTAGATACTGAAATTATAAAATTAATCATTTTAGCTTGAATTTGGGGAATTATATTTTGTTAAGGTTTATGAGAAGTGTATTTTGTTAAAGTTTACGACAGTTGCTATGAAACACAATAATTTGGGGGAAAAAAAAGAGAGACAATGTTGTGTTTACTGGGCCACGGATGGATGATGTCACTAATAAGCAATTATAACATCCCGCATTCCAAAACGATTTAATAATTTGTTTTGAAGAAATATAGCTTCCAAAAGAACAAGAAAACAATCTAAACATTTATTTGGATGTTTTGCATGGCAAAATATAATTAAATATATAAAATAATTAATCCGTATCTAAAAAAGCATCAAATACTAGTCACCAACTTTAACAAGGAAGGAGGTTCAAAAGTTTATCAGTAAATGAATTTGTTGGAATACTCAATGCATTTCCCATGGAAAAAACATTTCCCATGTAAATGTTATAGATGGTTAGGCTTCTAGTGCCAACCACAAAAACTAGATTAAATGTTAGGTACATGTATGGCTATAAAGAAGAATGGTGAAAGAACAGGACCTTTAGAGAGACAAAGATTCCCAGGTCCCGTCTGGCTGCGTCCTTCCCCAGCAGTATTTCCGTAAGATGCTACGTCCTGCAGTCTTCAGCCAGAACAGCTGCCTCTGGCCTGGAGCACAGCTGGAACATCCTGTGGTGGGAGCCCCCTCATGTCCTTGCCAGGCTTGGGTGGGTGGCAGCCGAGTGAAAGAGCCCTCCCCTCTAAACGGCCCTGATGGTTACCATAACTACACTTAGTCTTCAGATGCTTGTGAGTCTGAAATGTTTACAATGAATATTTTTTTCTTTTTGAGACAGAGTGTCGCTCTGTCACCCAGGCTGGAGTGCAGTGGTGCAATCTCAGCTCACTGCAACCTCTGCCTCTAGGGTTCAAGCAATTCTCGTGCCTCAGCCTAAGTAGCTGGGACTACAGGCATGTGCCACCATGCCCAGCTAATTTTTTATTTTTATTTTTAGTAGAGACAGGGTTTTGCCATGTTGGCTAGGCTGGTCTCAAACTCCTGGCCTTAAGTGATCAGCCTGCCTCGGCTTCCCAAAGTGTTGGGAGCCACTGTGCCTGGCCTACAATGAATATTCTAATGAGGACTAAAATGAGGTTCAGTCTTAATAAGGGTAAGACTCATGTGACCCAACCAAGCTTTTCTCGTATCTAGACATGCTTTTCAAATATCTGGATGAATCGCATTCCGCAAACACATAATGCAATTAAATTATAATACAGCTGCCTGTTTAAAACAAGAGGAAGTATTTATTATAAAATATAGCTGGCCGGGCGTGGAACCTCACGCCTGTAATCCCAGCACTTTGGGAGGCTGAGGTGGGTGGATCACCTGAGATCAGGAGTTTGAGACTAGCCTGACCAACATGGTGAAATCCCATCTCTACTAAATACAAAAAATTAGCCGGGTGTGGTGGCAGGCGCCTGTAATCCCAGCTACTTGGGAGGCTGAGGTAGGAGAATTGCTTGAATCTGGGAGGCGGAGGTTGCAGTGAGCCAAGATGGCACCAATGCACTCCAGCCTGGGTAACAAGAGCGAACCTCTGTCTCCAAAACAAACAAACAAACAAACACACAACAAACCAAAAACCAAACCAAACCAAAACAAAACAAAAAAACAGAAAACATAGCTATACAGATCAATAAAAATGTGCTCTTATCTACTCAGGGCTTACAGGGGATATGTCTCCCAGGAAAACAAGCTCTTGGGCAGACCTGTCACTCAGCAGTATGGTATGCCAGGACTCAAAGTCAAGGCCTGTAGGAGAGCTAAATGCCTACTGAGGTCAGTCAAGGAAATGCTCACTAAACACTCACCATTTAGAATGGCCATAGCCAGAGTGGTCATGATGCAAACTACCGAGGATACTATCAATAAATGCTCCAAAAGCAGAATATCATACACTTAGAATGGGACATTTTCCCCCTCCAATACAGTTATAGCTCAGATGTTCTATAATTAAACAAAACATCAACAAGAGAGCTAAAATAACACACTACTTAAAGAAAGAGATGTAATAAGAAGATTGAGAAAAACCCCAATTCACTATATGACTGGGTAGTTCCATTAAAAATGTTTCTTTTTTTTTTTTTCCCTAATTCATAGATTAGAATGATTACTGGAGCTGTAACAGGCACAGATAGGCCAGATCTTTGTAACACTCCACCTCTGCCTATCAAAAACAACATTTTAGGGCGAGGTGCCATGAAACCTGGCAGAGAACAATGCTTGCTTATTTTGGAAAGTGCAAAGACATGACAACTTAAGAATTTTGCTTAAAGCTCACAAAATGTTTTTTCACTAAATTAGGTTTTCATTTATACTTACCACCCAAAGATGCTTTATTGTTATAGTGAAGAAAACACACAAAAGACAAATCTTCATAATTAAAACACATATATAACATTTTAATCTTCTTTTAATAAAATTATGAATCATGAAACCTGCCTAATTCTTTTTGTTCTCAATTACAATTCTTCCCCTAAAGATACTTTATAGGTTCCACTCAACTTCTGGCCTTGTTTTATGGGCAAACTCTAGGATCCTGGTTTACTGCCTTTAAAAATAAAATTAGAGACAAAAGACTAATAAAAAGAACCAACAATTGTAGCAAACTGGATGCCATTCTGGCACGTTCTCACCTTCCTCTGGTGGCTTTCTGTAGAACCTTCATTCCCACCAGGCTGCAAGACTTCCCTTCCAACTGTCTTGCCTTCGACATGGTGAACTCTAAGTGCACTTCACCGAACATTCCACAGGCATCTTGTACCAGAAGGCAGGGTCTGTAAAAAACCATTCACATTTGTTCTTTGAGGAGGCAGTTTGGATTAATGCAGAGATCAAGATTTCCCTCTTCTTCTTCATTAGAAAGCCACTATATACTGCTATGACTGGCCAATATAATTTAAATAAATTAAAGAAAAACCAAGGGGAAAAAAAAAAAAAGAAATTCACTGTAGTCATCTTCCTAAATGGGTGAGTCAGGCTAAAAAAAAAGTTGAATTCAAGACATTCTTTCTGTATGTGTGCATGCAGGTGTTTGAACCACCATCCACAGGCATGAAACAAAAACCTAAGCCAAATATGGCTGAAAAGTACATCAAGATGACCATTCTCTTAAACCAAATATATTACCTAGAAACAGAGTGTCCTTTTCCCATTTTTACCCTGTTTCCCATGAAAGAAATATTTGTTTTGTGTGGATGCTCAATACTGAGAAAAGCTGCAGGATAACATTACGGTGAGAACAACAATATGAGGCTTTCTGAGACAGTACACATTTAGAGACATGCATACCCCAGCAGGATAAAACCTGGTGTTCCAGCTTGCAGCAACACAGCCATAATGGACAGCCAGTGACATGATGGGATTCCCCCTAGTTTTTAAGTTTAGATGGTGTTATTCATGAAAGCCTATTTATGACTGAATTTCCAATCCTTTCGTTTTATAACTGAAGTAAATGAAGTTTATTTATCAAAAAATGACACATTCTCAGAAAACATTTCATGGAGGCTGAAGAAATTATAGTCAGTAAATAACATCACAAAATGGACATAAAAACTATTCTAAAGATAAGAATGTGAAAAAAATACATGTTGGAGGAGAACAGATGAAGTCAGGAGCCTTAAGTGCTGCCTTGGCAAAAGGGTCAAGAACTGTAGACTCCTTGATGAAGTCTCCCAGGCCCACAGGGCCAGCTGGTTTGCAAGAGAAGCAAAAATATATCCTGTCTGAAAAATAGCACCTTTACTTGGATTGCTAGTTCACCATGGAGTAAAGGCCAAACAAAGATGTGCTCAAATAAAAATCAAACACTCAGAAACAAACCATCATGTGGGAACAGTCAAAAGAAATAACACTAGACCTGCTGGGGACTTGAGATATTAGAATTAATGGATAGAAAATATAGAATAACTGTTTTAAAGAGGTAAAAAGTCCCCAAAATATGAATAGGAGACAAGAAACTCATAAAATGACTTGATAGATTTGAAGAAGGATGAAATCACACTTTCAAAAAGGAAAGCTACATTTACTGAAATAAAAATATTCATTGAGTAGGTGTAACAAATGGCTATATGCATCTGAAGAGTGTATATATCAGATCTGAGGTATAAATCTGAATAAATTACTCAGAATATAGCTTGAGAAATGAGAGGAAAAAAACATGAGAGAAGGTGCAGAAATACAGAGGACAGTGAGAAGGTCTAACATGTCTAATAGGAATTTCAGTAAAACAAGACAGAGGAGGGGAAGCAATAACATGTAGATTTATAGTGACTGAGAATTTTTCCCACCTGATCTAAGATACAGGAAGAAAAACAAATACCAAGTAAAGCTGGCCACAGTGATTCACACCTATAATCCTAGCACTTTGGTAGGTTGAGGTGGGAGGATTACTTGAACTGAGGGGTTCAAGACCAGCCTGGACAATGTAGTGAGATCTTTTCTCTAGGAAAAATTTTTTAAAAAGTTAGCTGGGTGTGATGGCGCACACCCATAGTCCCAACTACTTTAGGGGCTGAGGTGGGAGGATCACTTCAGCCCAGGAAGTTGAAGCTTAAGTGAGCTGTGATCATGTCACTGCACTCCAGCCTGGGCAACACAGCAAGACCCTGTCTCAAAAACAAAAACAAATCGGGGAGAAAAAACCCAAACAAATACCAAGCAGTACAACTAAATGGAAATCCAACTAATAAACTCACCATAATGAAACTAGAGAATACCAAAGACTATGAGCTGTTAAAAGCAAGAAGCACACAAATAAGATTTTCAAAGCACACACAGTGAGATTTAGAAGACAGTACATCTGCAAAAGAATACAAATTTGACTTAAATCAACCTTCTACAGAACAATGAATGAAGCCAGAAGACAGTGGAATATTTTCAGAATTCTGAAAGCCATCTCAGAAGTGTATCAGCAAAACTCCTTTCAAGAATGACGGTAAAATAAGGACATTTGAATTTTTTAATTTTTATTTATTTATTTTTTTGAGATGGAGTCTCGCTCTGCTGCCCAGGCTGGGGTGCAGTGGAGCAATCTCGGCTCACTGCAACCTCCATCTCCTGTGTTAAAGTGATTCTCTTGCCTCAGCCTCCTGAGTAGCTGTGATTACAGGAGCCCCACCACCACACCTGGTTAATTTTTGTATTTTTAGTAGAGATGGGGTTTCTCCATGTTGGGCAGGCTGGTCTCGAATTCCTGGCCTCAAGTGATCTGCCTGCCTCGGCCTCCCAAAGTGTTGGGATTACAGGTGTGAGCCACCACGACTGGCCTGGGACATTTTTAGACAAAGAAAAACTAGGAGCATTTTCTACCTACAGAACCTGACGTATTTACTATTTTACTAATTACTAAAATGATTTCTAGACCAGGTGCAGTGGTTGACACCAGCACTTTGGGAGGCTGAGGTAGGAGGATCACTTGAGCCCAGAAGTTCGAGATCAGCCTGGGCAACAAAGTGAGACCCTGTCTCTACAATAAATAAAAACATTAGCTGGGTATGGTGGCACATGGTTGTGGTCTCAGCCACTCAGAAGGCTGAGGCGGGAGGATCCCTTGAGCTCAAGAGTTTGAGGGTTGCAGTGAGTTACGATTGTGCCACTGTACTCCAGCCTGGGAGGCAGAGTGAGATCCTGTCTCAAAAAACAAATAAAATGATTTCTAAATTATGTACTTTAGGAATAAGGAAATTATCGTGGAATAAAGGCCTGAGACACAAGAAGGACTAATAAGCAAAAATACAAACAACCCAGAATAAACACAGGATAGAATAACAACACAATCAATAATATTAAAGCTGTAGAGCTGAAAAACTGAAAATGGATAGCAATGAAATCAAACAGGCAGTGACTGGAGCTCAAATGTTCCCAAGTCCTCATATCACTCTAAGCCTGGAGTTAAGATATTAACTTAACAATAGTATATGCGGTACAATTTCAAGGATAATCACCAAAGACCAGAAACAGGGAATATACCTCCTAATCACTAGAGGAAATAAATGGAATGAGAAATATAGGAAAACAAACAAAAAGGAAAACACAAAGAAAAAACATTAAATCGCCAATAAAATATAAAGTGATATGTGAAAGGATAAAGTCCTTGCATATTAGAAATGGAACAAAAATGATTTAAACATGTCAAAGACAGAACTTGTCATGTTGTTTGAAGGAAGAAAAAATGTCTTCCAATAAACTGGTGACAGAAAACCTTCCAAAGCACAGAAAAGTTCAAAGTAAAAGGACAGAAAAAAATGTTTCTGGCAAATATTAACCAAAAGAAAGCTGAAAAGGTGGTTTTGATGGTAAGCAAAATAGATTTTAAGAAAGTATTACTGGCTGGGCATGGTGGCTCATGCCTGTAATCCCAGCACTTTGGGAGGCCGAGGCAGGCGGATGACGAGGTCAGGAGATCGAGACCATCCTGGCTAACATGGTGAAACCCTGTCTCTACTAAAAATACAAAAAATTAGCTGGGGGTGGTGGTGGGCCCCTGTAGTCCCAGCTACTCGGGAGGCTGAGGCAGGAGAATGGCGTGAACCCGGGAGGCAGAGCTTGCAGTGAGCCGAGATCGCACCACTGCACTCCAACATGGGCAAGAGCGACACTCTGTCTCAAAAAAAAAAAAAAAAAAAAAAAAGTATTATTAAGGATAGAGAGGTCACTAATATAGATAAGAAGGTTTAATTCACCAGGAAGACATACAATTATAAACTTTTATGCTCTTACTAGCCTCAAAATACATTAAGCATAAATTAATAAAACTACACAGAGAAATGAAAAAATCCACCACCACTGTGGAAGATTTTAACACATCTCTGCCAATTATTGGTAAGTCAACAGATGAAAAAGTTAGTAAAAAATTAGAAAATTTGCATATACCTAACTAGTTTGATTTGTTGGATAAACAATTAGAAAAACTGCCCGTAATTAGAAAAAATGCATTTTCAAGCACACATGGAAGATTTATAAGAGGTGACAAGAGGCTGGATGAGGTGGCTCAGATCCGTAAGCTCAGCACTTTGGGAGGCTGAGTTGGGAGGACTGCTCAAAGCCAGGCTTCAAGACCAGCCTGGTCAACAAAGCGAGATGTTATCTCTATAAAAAATAAAATAGGCCGGGCGCAGTGGCTCACGCCTGTGATCCCAGCACTTTGGGAGGCCAAGGCGGGCGGATGATGAGGTCAGGAGATTGAGACCATCCTGGCTAATGCGGTGAAACCCCATCTCTACTAAAAATACAAAAAATTAGCTAGGCATGGCGGCAGGTGCCTGTAGTCCCAGCTACTTGGGAGGCTGAGACAGGAGAATGGAATGAACCCGGGAGGCGGAGCTTGCAGTGAGCCGAGACTGCGCCACTGCACTCCAGCCTCGGGGACAGAGCGAGACTCCGTCTCAAAAACAAACAAACAAACACACAAACAAACAAACAAATAAATAAGCAAGCTGGGCACAGTGGTGGTGCCTATAGTCCCAGCTACTCAGGAAGCTGAGGCAGGAAGACAGTCTAAGCCAAGTAGTTGGGAGCTGCAGTAAGCTATGATCTGGTCAGTGTACCCCAGCAGGGGTGACACAGATTCTCTCCCTTCCTCTCTAATTAATTCTCACTACACACTTGGCCATAAAGCAAGTCACAGTTAATTTCAAAGTATCTTATAATACAGAACACACTCTTTGCCTAAAATACAATTAAATGAGAAACCAAGAAAGAAATATATATTTTAAAAATCTTCTTACATTTGGAAATTTCACGTTTTTTTAACTCACAAGTCAAACAGGAAATCACAGAGAAAAGAAACAATAATTTGACCTAGTTGATAATGAAAATACCACATGTCAAATTTATTGGCTTTAATATAATAAAACAATTTCTTTTCTGATATACATTTATTTACTTATTTTTTTGGAGAGACAGGGTCTCATTATGTTGTCCAGGCTGTTCTCAAATTCTTGGCCTCAACCAAGCCTCCCACCCTGGCTCCCAAAGCTCTGGGATTACAGCCACATGCCACCACACCTGGCTCCCTATATTCATTTTAAAATTAGTTTTTTATGTACTTATCACAAAATCAACCCTAAACCTCAGTCAATTACCAAGATCTTCTCTTAGGATGCTGAACTTCACAGGTATTCTACCCTGAAGAGCTCTTCTGGATCCTTCTACTGTGCTTCAATCTGAATGGGTCAGCATCTATACCTGGGCACAATATCATCCCGGGATCTCTTGGCACAAAATCTGCAGGTTCCCCTTTGCTGCTCTGCTATGTTGGAGCTGCTATTTCCTACACCCATATCTTTTAATTGACTTCTTCAATTCAGTACTTCCTGTCTTCCAGTTTTCTGAAAAAAGAGTGTGAGGTAAAAATTTTAAAACCATTCATAAAGTTGTTGGTAATCGATCCACAAACTTTATGGGCAGTTTGGCTGGGCATGGATTTCTAGATGAGAACTAATTTTTCCATTCACAGTCCAATCATGCTTTGTTTCCCTCCCTTCTCTCCACGTCTGAGGTCTTTTTTAGTTTACAGTATGCTACCTGAGAGCAGGTATAAAAGTATACATTTTGATGTTGAATTTATAATGTCTTTTTTTTGTCTATATACCATTTAAAGTCCTCCTTACCTCCTAGTTAACTCCTCACATGACTTGCTTCTCCGTTCCATATCTAAATAGAGAAGTCCAAGGGGACTTCCTTGGGGACCAGGACATGGAAGGGAACTGGAGGTAGGACCAGGCTGCATTTCCTAGGAGTCTCCAGGTTCTCCTGTTACAGAACAACCCATGGTGGCCCCTGACCCTCCACATGTGATTACGTTAAGGCCTGGTCGTCTCCTACTGATACCCCCAAGACTTTGCTTTAAATGTTATTTTATTTTATTTATTTATTCTTTTTTTTTTTTTTTTGAGACGGAGTCTCGCTCTGTCGCCAAGGCTGGAGTGCAGTGGCCAGATCTCAGCTCACTGCAAGCTCCGCCTCCCGGGTTTACGCCATTCTCCTGCCTCAGCCTCCCGGGTAGCTGGGAATACAGGCGCCCGCCACCTCGCCCGGCTAGTTTTTTGTATTTTTTAGTAGAGACGGGGTTTCACCGTGTTAGCCAGGATGGTCTCGATCTCCTGACCTCGTGATCCGCCCGTCTCGGCCTCCCAAAGTGCTGGGATTACAGGCTTGAGCCACCGCGCCTGGCCTATTTATTTATTCTTTTGAGATAGAGTCTCACTTTGTTGCCAGGCTGGAGTGCAGTGGTGCAACCTCGACTCACTGCAACCTCTGTCTCCTGAGTTCAAGCAATTCTCCTGCCTCAGCCTCCTGAGTAGCTGGGACTTTAGGTGTAGGCCACCACGCCCGACTAATTTTTGTATTTTTAGGAGAGACGGGGTTTCACCATGTTGGCCAAGATGGTCTCGATCTCTTGGTCTCGTGATCCATCCGCCTTGGCATCCCAAAGTGCTGGGATTACAGACGTGAGCCACCGCGCCTGGCCTACATGTTATTTTTTTAACCTATACAAAAGTCAAGACAAATACAAAAATCCCCACAGATCCAAATACAAAGTTTCTATATTTCTGATTGTGTTGAAAAGGGAGAGGTGTGGAATTGGCTACTACCTTTAAGTTTGCCCTGACATTTTCCTTTGTCTCAAATAACAAGGAAGGGTGCTTCTGTCTATTCTTTTGCCCTAGAGACGAGTTATCACTCTTCTCCTGGTATTCACACCCATCACACACACTCTCCCACTCTGTTCTGCTCACACAGCTGCAGCTCAGAGGCAGGCTGGCTCAGGCCCGAGGTGGAGTCATCACCCCACTGGTTCAACTGGATTGGAACTGTGGCATTCCACAGACTGCCCAGACCAGCGTCAGCTTATCAGCAGCCTGCGTTGAATTCCACCTACTTGTCAATGCTTTCTGCCCAGTGAAACGCTATTTCCTAAAATCAGTGCTAGTGTGACTGGTCTGAGCAGCATAGTATCCCCATGATTTACTTGCTTTTCCTGAACTACCACATATTTACCATAAATTTTATCACATTCAATGGAACATAAGTGGCTTCCCAGGGGGGCAGCATTATGTTAACAACTCTGGATCTTGCAAAAGTTGCTTATCTGTATGAGCTTGATTTTACTCATTTTTAAGACAAAATAAGAGAATCTAATTCAGAGGACTGTTGTGAACATTAAAGTCATTCACATGATACAGTAATTTAGGGCATGGTAGAGTGACTGGTAGATAAATCTTTTCTTGGTGGGGTACTTAGATCAATTTTTATAATAAAATTTTGTAAGTTTCTCCATATAGCTCTTGTACATGTTTTGTTAGATCTATGCCTAGACTGTCTATGGGTTTGTGTTCTATTTTAAATGGTGTTTTGTTTGTTGTTGTGTGTTGCTGGTGTGTGATCAATATACAATGGCCTTGTATATTGAACTTTTGTAATCCATCATCTTTACTAAACTTTATTACTATTTATAATCCTTTTAAATGTACTTTTATGCAATAATTTCATAATTCCAATTTTGCTTCTTATTTTGTTTTATGGCTGCCTTTTAGGACCTTCAGGGCAATGCTGAAGAGATGCCAGTGACTGGGCATCCTTATTTTGTTCCAACTGTAAAGAAAAAGTCTTCAATGTTTTTTTTTTTTTTTTTTTTTTTTTGGGACGGAGTCTCGCTCTGCCGCCCAGGCTGGAGTGCAGTGGCCGGATCTCAGCTCACTGCAAGCTCCGCCTCCCGGGTTCACGCCATTCTCCTGCCTCAGCCTCCCGAGTAGTTGGGACTACAGGCGCCCGCCACCGCGCCCGGCTAGTTTTTTGTATTTTTTAGTAGAGACGGGGTTTCACCGTGTTAGCCAGGATGGTCTCGATCTCCTGACCTCGTGATCCGCCCCTCTCGGCCTCCCAAAGTGCTGGGATTACAGGCTTGAGCCACCGCGCCCGGCCAAGTCTTCAATGTTTTACAGTCACTAATGTTTGCTTTTATTGTTGGTGGTTGTTCATTTTTGTTTTTTTGTAGATGTCCTTCATCCAGTTAGGGATTCCTAGTTTGCTAAGGAATTTTCTTTTTTAATCATAATGGGTGTTGGATCTTATCAAATGCATTATCTGTATTAACTGAAAGAACTGTTTTCCCCCTTTAACATGTTAATGTGGCAAATGACAATTACAAATTCTTTCTGAGTATTAAAGTAGTTTTTCACTCTTGATGTAAAGCCAAGATCCTATTTGCTATGTCTTATTTAGAATTTTTGTCTCTAGGTCCATTAATGATATTGGTCTTTAATTTTATTTTTCATACTACATTTGGTATCAAGATCATTTATATCAGCTTCACAGAACAAGTTGATTACCTTTTCTTCTGAAAATTTTTGATACAAATTCTAAGTCTAAGACTCAATCTGTTATTTTGACAGTTAGAAATAATTAGGTAATAAAATCATTTAGTTTAGTGTTTTCTTTCCTGAGAAGATTCAAAACTACCAGCTCAACATCTCTAATGATAATTGGACTATTTGAATTTTCAAATTTTTTTCTTAAGATATTTTGGTAATGTATTTTTCCAGGGATTTTTCCATCTTGTCTATTTTCAAACTTAATGGCATAAAGATGCTACAGTAATCTTACAGTTTTTCAAGTTTTATTAATATTACTAAAAAATATGTAATGTTTCATGAATTTGCATGTCATCCTTGCCCAGAGGTCATGCTAATCTTCTCTGTATCTTTCCAATTACAGTATACGTGCTGCCAAAGTAAGCACATCTATGTTTCCAATCCCTGATGGGACTGCTATCCCTAATTTTCCTTTTTACTATTATTTATCTTCTCTTTATCAATTTTACCATAGATTATCATTTCTCGCTTTTGTTTAGTCACTGTTTATGTCATTAATTTCTACTCATATTTATAATCTTTTTATCCATTTTCTTTGGACTTATTCTATTGTTCCTTTCCTATTTCTCATGTTGGAGGCTTAGCTCATTAATTTGCAGCCTTTCTCTCAAGCTAGCCTCCTACTTCAGCCTCCTGAGTAGCTAGGACTACAGGCACATGCTACCATGCCTGTTTTTTTTTTTTTTTTTCCTTTTGAAGAGGCGGGGTCTTGTTATGCTGCCTGGGCTGGTCTCAAACTTCTGGCCTCTAGCAATCCTCCTGCCTTGGACTCTCAAAATGCTGGGATTATCGACATGAGCCACTGTGTCCAGTCCTTTCTTCTTTTTGTTTATTTTTATTTATTTATTTGAGACTGAGTCTCCCTCTGTTGCCCAGGCTGGAGTGCAATGGCATGATCTCGGGTCACTGCAACCTCTGCCTCCCAGGTTCAAGTGATTCTTGTGCCTCAGCCTCCCAAGTAGCTGGGACTACAGGCGTGCACCACCACACCAGGCTAATTTTTGTATTTTTAATAGAGATGGGGTTTCACCATGTTGGCCATGCTCATCTCGAACTCCTGACCTCAGGTCATCTGCCTGCCTTTGCCTCCCAAAGTGTTGGGATTACATGTGTGAGCCACCGCGCCTGGCCCCTTTCTTCTTTTTAAAGTTGAGCTAATTTGACTAAAATTTATTCTAAATATCAAGTCAATGACATCACATAAATTTTAATATTTAGTATTTTTACTTTTCATTAGTTGTAGATATTTTAAAATTGTCATTATTTCTTTTCTGACCCAATAGGAAGTATTTTTCAAATTTTATAGGGATTTTTATGTTTTTGTTATTAACTCCTACTGCATTCGTTGTATGTTGCTATACACATTACTCCCACAAATCTGAAGCTTAAAATACAAACATTAATTTTTTTTCATAGTGTATGTGGGTTAGTGCCAGATCCTGTTCTGTTTGCATTCTTCTCCTCAAAAGGCCCTTAGGAGCTAGGCTATTATTATCCCTATTTAGCACATAGAAGACTGAAGATCAGAAAGGTTTACTATCTTGCCCAAAAACCTTACAACATTAAATAAGCAAACTAACAATAAAATGAAATGAATATATAAGCATATTTGATATAAATATCTCTTTAAATTTACAAAAGTGGGGAAATACCAGCCTAATTTCCAGAGCTAAACCTCCATTAGAATTCAAGTGCAGGTGAAATTGATTTATATACCACTGTAGTCAGCAATAAGGAATAGACCATCATTCTAAAGCACTGTGTTCTAAGAGAACTCTCTGCAAGTATGGAATAAACGTTCTATGTCTATGTTGTCTAATGTGGTAGCTACTAGCCATATGTGGCTACTGAGCACTTGAGATGTGGCTAATGTGACTGAGGAACTACATTTTTAATTTTATTTAATTTTAATTAGTTTAAATATAAATAATCACATGTGGTTAGTAGCCACCCTATTGGACAGCACAGTTTAAAGGCCTACAGAACTAGAAGAAGAAAAAACTATGAATACTTAAAAATTGGTTAATCAACCTTTCAAACACAGTAATTAAAAAGTGATGAATTTTTAAAGTGACTAGGGAAACCATGGCATAAATAAATAAGAGGTTATTTCAAATAACCTTCAATTTAAAGCTTTTCCAAATTATGTTTTTTAAAAAAATGCACAAAATTTATGTGTCATCAAACACTAATACTCTCAAAGTATTAATAGGTGTTTCTCAAAAATTAGCACTAACACCAAAATGTTGTTAGCAATATTTTTTCTAATATGTATTTTAACATATCAAAACCATATATAAATTACTACTGTGTTCAATCTCCTTGATAATATGATCTTTTATACCCAAGAATGCCAGGAAATACCTGAGTGGTCACCTGATGCAGAAAAACAGGATTTTAGGTCCTCCCACTGTGTATTAGCAGTATTTAGCAAGTGATATGTGAAAGAATGTATCGCCTATTTTAAGATAACTAGTCTTAACATTTCCACAGATACGTATGACATTATTTAATTTGTAGCGGCTATAAGATATTTATATAGTACAAACTAATTTCTCATGGTTCTGTGACTGAAGGAAATTTTATATAAAAATTAGGGTTCTGTAGCTAATAATTAGGTCTAGTCCAAACAATTAAAAAGCTAGAATACTTCAAAATGAAGGTGAACAACTGCCGTCTTTGGTTTCTATAAAAATGAAAAGGCGAGCTAAGATAAAATAATTCATGTTCAATCCTACTCACCTAACCTCAGGAATTAAAGGCCAGAAAGTAAGTATGGTGTAAGCAATTTAATTTCTTTCAGCATTTTGAAGATATATCCCAGTGCCTTCTGGCCTCCATTGTTTCTGATGAGAAGTCAGCTGGACTGTCACTGGGGTTCCCTTGTATTAATATATGATGAATCATGTTTCTTTTGTTATTTTCAAGATTTTCTCTTTATCTCTGGTTTTCAACATTTTGACTTTGAGGTGTCTAGGTGTATGTAATACATTACACATTTTAACTTATTAAAATTTTGCATCAAATTTGATAAGTGCTCAGCCATTATTTCTTCAAATATTTTCTGCATCATCCTCTCTCTGGCACTCTCATTACACACATTTTGGTGCACTTAATCATGTCCAACATTTTTATGAGGTTCTCTTTCATTTTCTCCATTCTTTTCTCTCTTTCAGATTACATAATCTTAATTTCTCTCTCTTTTTTTTTTTTTTTTGGAGACAGGGTCTCACTCTGTCACCCAGGCTGGAGTGCAGTGGCACAATCTTGGCTTACTGCAGCCTCGACCTCCCGGGCTCAAGTGATCCTTCCACTCCAGCCTCCCAAGTCCACCATACTCAGCTAATTTTTTGGTGTGTTTTTTGTAGAGATGGGGTTTTTCCATGTCGCCCAGGCTGGTCTCAAACTCCTGAGCTGAAGTGATCCACCAGCCTTGGCCTCCCAAAATGCTGGGATTACAGGCGTGAGCTACCATGACCTGCCTCATTATCTTAATTTCAAGTCCACGAATTCTTTGCTCTGCCGTCTCAAATCTATTATTGAGCCCCTATGGTGAATTTTTCACTTTGGTGGTTGTTCTTTTCAACACCAGAATTTCTATTTGGTTCTTTTCATAGTTTATATCTTTTTATTGATGCTCTATTTGATTAGACATTGTTAATATTAACATACATTCCTTTAATTCTTTAGACATGGTTTCCTTTAGTTCTTTGAACATAGTTATAATGGCTGGTTTGAAATCTTCATCGGCTAAATCAAACATCTGGACCTCCCCAAATGCAGTTTCTATTGCCTTTCCCACCTCCCCCAACTAGTCTTCTGGGCTTGCCTCTCTAGCACGAAGCCTCCAACCTACGGGTGAGCTGGAGTGGGACAATCAGGTCCGTAATCTTGGCCTGACTCATTTGGTGGGTGATGAGAAATGTTGAAGGCTGGCCATGAAGGGTGAAATGTACCCTACACTGGGAGCTGGGGGAAGAGGGGACCATCTTCGTGACTAGACTCCCTGGAGTAGAGCCCCAAGTTAGTTTCTATAAAATGAGTTTGGATGGTTGGGGAGTGGGTTGTGGCTCACAGACCGTAGACTTGCCGTTCTCACTTAGATTTAATAGTTATTTTTGATTCCATTCATGGAATGTTTCTCCATTTGCTGTATGCCCTGAGGACAATTTCTAGAGATTTTAAATGCTTGTCTTTCATAATTTTCTCCAGCTAAATGTTTGTTGGAGAGAGAATCCACTGTGTCCTCATTCTGCTATTTTGAAAGTTGGTCTTCTGTTTCTTCGATTTATTCCCACCGGAAATAAAGATTCTCTAGATGATTAGCATGCGTCGTGTGAGAAAACAAAATGGGTCTTTCGCCCTTATTTGTAAGTCTTGAGAGTATTTGGAAACTATCCATTCTGAATTTGTAGACTTAAGTGTGAGTTGTTATTTCTTGAGACATCTTGATTTGTTTGAACACAAGAAATGAGCCAAGTACAAAATTGCCAAGCCAGATAATGGAAGTACAACACACGCAGTGAGGCATGAAGGGCTGCACAGCCATGAAATAAGTGTCACAAGATCCTTGATAACAAAAGCACTTGGGGGTTTGTCATTGTGCTCCAAAACAGTGCCTTGGCCTTCTTAGGGTTTCTAGTAAATCAATGATCCATTCATTCATGTGCTAAATACAACAGGACTGCCTCCTGGATAGACCCTCTGTGAGGTGCTAGGTACAGGATAGTGGGCAAACAGTCCCTGCCGTCTGTGCTCCTTGGCAAGAGAGACCAATCACACACAAATGTGCAACCACAGATTGTGTGAGTGCTAGAAAGGAAATAAAGAGTGCTGTGAGAGATAGCACTGGGGTGGTAGGATGGTCTAGTCAGGGTCGTCAGGGAAGGCTTCTTAAAGGAAGGTGATCTTTAAGCTGAGCCTAAACAGAGAGAAGCAACGAGTCATGCAAAGGCTGAGAGAACACTGAAAATAGAGAGCATAGCATGTATGAAACCCTAGGATGGGAAAGAGGTTTTCCACACTGGAAGGAGGCTAGAAGATAATAAGAGAGAAAGACAAGATAGGTGTCTTAGTCCATTTGAGCTGCTCTAACAAAAATACCACAGACTGGGGGGGTCATAAACAATAGAAATGTATTGCTCACACTTCTGGAGGCTGGGAAGTCCCAGATCAAAGCACCAGCAGGTTTGGCATCTGGCGAGGGCCTGCTGCCTCATAGACGGCTGTCTTTTCCAAGCAACCTCCTATGGTGGAAGGGTTAATGACTCTCTCGGGCCTCTTTTATAAGGATGTTAATCCCAAAGGTCCCACCCCCTAATATCTTGGGGGTGAAGATTTCAACATATGAATTTTGGGGGAGATGCAAACATTCAGACCATAGCAATAGGAGAAAGCAGGGATAAGAGGAAAGACTATTTGTTGCATTATTCTTACTTTAAAATTAAACATATTTAGGAAAAAATTAAAAATTTGATAAAAATTATTTTCTCTAACGGCATTGGTGAGGGAAAGGGTTTTGTGAGGAGTTCGCTTGAAGAGAGAACTTTTAGACAGTCTCTTTAGACCCAGTGGGAGTCCACCGCCCTAATCAATGACAAATGCCTGAGAGGAAGGAGTGAAGGTGCAAAGTAGTGCTCACTGGCTAGCATGTTTTCTTTTGTTTATATAGTGTTAACGTTTTCAGAAACTAGTAACTAAAATTAAGAACCGGAAGACTTTACATAAAATTCAACTTTCTAGTTATCTTGAGAAACCTGCAACCCTGGTAGTGGCTGCCTCAGGATGAGACATGGGCTTCCAAGTCCATCCTGGTGCCCTCCCCTCCATGCCTGGTCCCAGTCCTCAGATGCTGCCACCCTCTTTGTCTCTTTGGCTTCTGTCAGCATGTGAAAACACATTCAAGAAACATTTCAAGGTAGAGACCGGAGAGCATAGTTGTGGGTAAGGGATGCGGGACAGAGCGCCTGCGCTGGCCTGAGGTTTGGAGGAGGTGAGTGGGTGTGAAGAGTGTAGAGCAGCCTCGGCATCAGGCATTGGATGGGCCTCATTTCAGAGAACAGGGAGCTGTGGAAGAACCCAGAGGCTGCTCAAGTGACTTGAGGCAGGATGCAAGTGAGAACGGGGCTGATTAACACAGAACTGGAAAGGGCAAACTGCTCTATGGAGAATGTGACTCAAAACAGGAGGGCAGGAACATTGGGATCCCAGCTCTGCCACTATCGACAAGGCACAGAAGCTCTCTGGGCTGAGAGTCCTTTTATAAGATAAGGGGATACTCTCTAGAAGTCCTTTCAGTTATTTTTGTTTAAGGAATGTTAAATAGATATGTATCTATACAGAAGGCTGCAGCTGCAGCTCAGGCACCAGCACCCAAGTTGAGGAGCAGATGCTCACTGTGTGTGGCTGTGCTCTGCATGACAACCAGCAGACACCGGCACTGTCCTTAGTAAGCTCTGAAATACTGGGAACCAGTGGCTAGCCAGGCCACAGCAGGCTCAAGAGATTTGACATCTTAAAGTTATGTGATTAATGTTCATAAAATGGAGCTTCCACTTTGGGAAGCAGTTGAGTACCTTCCTTTGCTGTCCTGCCATAGAATATCCACTGCCAAGGCAAAGGTATGCATCCAGTACACCACACTCTCCGCTGCTAGTGATCTTGAGCTAAGGCCTGGGCTGCAGGCGACTTCTCTGCCCCATGCAGCACTGAGCATGGTTGGTGGGTCCCTTATACCTGGTGTGAGGGGACGCTGCTATCTACAGGAGTGATTAACTTAGATAAGTGCTTAGAACAGCCATGATAAAATATCTCACAGAGAAGAAGTAGGACACGTGTTTAGAATGAGAGTCTCAGAACTGCACTGATTCCATCAGCCAGAAAGTCATTCAAAACTCCTTGGAATAAGAGTCCGCCAAGTGAATTCCACTTATTTAACGTTTAAGATCAATGTTTCTCCCATAGACACTCACCCAAATAACCCCCACTTTCATGACTGTAAGACTGCGGTCTGCAGGGGAGCAGGCACCACATGACACGAATGGACACAGGCACTAGGAGTTCGGGTACCTGCACAATCCAGATTATGTGAACTCGTTTCACAGTCAGTTAAGTGCCTGCATCTCTTCTGTGCTCAAAATCTTAGTTTCCTTCACCTACCAGATAAATGCGCGTTATTACAGATGTAGTTAACTGACAAGAAAATAGGGTTCCCTCTCATTAAGTGCCAGCTCTCCTAAGTCCTGAAGCAGGTGTCTGCGTTTTTATAAAAGGCCTAATCTTATGGGAAGGTGCTCACAGGACGGTGCTTGAGAACGGCACAGGGCATACCATTTCACACAGATGCGGCCTTACAATGGTGACCTCATCATTCAGCTACTGCTGTTTTGCTTTGCAAGGTAAAGCTCCATTGTGGGTAAAGCAATACATAATCATTAGAATACCATGTCTACAGCGGGTCCCTGCCCTTAGCCACCCACACTCCAACCCTCTCAACTGGGAAAACAAGGCAGCAGTCGGAAAGTGATTCCAGGGAAACAGGGTAGCAGCAGAATCGCCTGTTTCAGGAATCAGCAGCCATTCTGCAGGACTTGGACTCTGTGCATTTCTGAGCCATGAGGGTGAGGCCTGGACCATGTTGGAAGAGCCGATTAAAACTGGTGCCAAATGAAACCACATTCCACCGCGCATTCCCAGCAACATAAAATAAGACAGATAAGAGGTTCCTTGTTCTCGTTGGAAGTATAAAAGTCCATTATGAAGTTAATATTTGTCTTTAAGAATTTTTTTCCTTTTCTTACCAACTTAATGTCCATTATGCCAATTAAAGAATATTTCAAAAACTGTAAAAATACATGTCTTATCTGTCAAGGCAACAGAACAAATCACAGGGAATAAAAAAATAAAACTCTTGATTTGTAGTGGAAGTTGTGGGAGTACAATTCAATTTCTCTTTTAAAAAAGTTTTAAATGTCCCTTCCTCGTTTCCAAAACTACGTGTTTTCCCTTTCTTTCATTCACTGGCTCAGTTTCATAGCTACACGAAGGAGGGACAGCGAGAACACAGCAAACGTGTGTGCCTGCGCACGCATGTGCTGAGAGGGCAGATTAAGTGGCTATGTGGGATGTTTACGTGAGTTATGGGAGCAGTTCTTAGCAGTCCACCAAGAATTCCCGGAATCGGAGTCAGGCCCGGCTGTTTCATTCTAGGTCACTGTCAACTTAAGCAGGCTCTAAAGATCAACAAAGACCTGCCCTTCACTTTATAATCTCTTATGAAGCCTCAACCCAAGGAAAAAACAGAAGAAATCAGAGGAAGAAGTGATAAAACCAGAGAGAGAAAAAAAGGGAGCATGGGGAGAAGAGGGCTGGAACCTGAGCGCAAGGGAGCCACTGAGAAAAGGCGGGGGCGAGAGCGAGGGCGGGGCGGGTGGGGGAGGGGAAGCATTGGGGGCGGGGGCCTCGCCCACTCCTGCAGAGGCTTGGGAGGACGGCCGGGAAACCAGAGACAGCAGGACATTGTGTTCTTCTTCTCAAAAACAACCAGCCTCTGCACTCCCAAAGTAAACAGTTAATCCTGTTGTTTATCTTTTTAACATGAGATGTTAGCACGACTTCTACTGCACAGAAATGTGTTTTTTATTCATTTAAAAATCATATTTTCTCTTTGCTGGAATAAAAGTGTGACATGTAAACTTTTAAATATCAATGAACCGAAAGGAGTAACAATCTTACTTTCCTAAAAGTGACTTAACCAAAAGAAGAGGACAAAAACCCTCAGCCTTTTTTTCTTTTGAGACAGGGCCACCCTCCTTCTGTCTCTCAGGCTGGAGTACCGTGCTGTCATCTCGGCTCCCTGCAGCCTCCACCTCCTGGGCTCAACTGATCCTCCCACCTCAGCCTCCAGAGTAGCTGGGACCACAGGCGCACTCACTACCTCGCCTGGCTAATTTTTGTATTTTTGGTAGAGACAGGGCTAGGCCATGTTGCCCAGGCTGGTCTCAAACTCCTGGGCTCAAGTGATCCACCAGCCTCAGCCTCCCAATGTGCTGGAATTACAAGTGTGAGCCACTGTGACCGGCTGAGAAGGGTCTTTTCTTTTTTTTTTTTTTGAGATGGAGTTTTGCTCTTGTTGATCAGGCTGGAGTGCAATGGTGCGATCTTGGCTCACTGCAATCTCCACCCCATCGGTTCAAGCGATTCTCCCGCCGCAGCCTCCTGAGTAGCTAGGGTTCAGGTGCCTGCCACCACGCCCAGCTAATTTTTTTGTATTTTTAGTAGAGACGGGGTTTCACTACGTTGGCCAGGCTGGTCTCGAACTCCTGACCTCAGGCGATCCATCGGCCTCGACCTCCCAAAGTGCTGGGATTACTGGCATGAGCCACCAAGTCTGGCCAAGAAAGGCCTTTTCCATACTCACACATCATCTTTATTTTAGAAAAATATTGTGTTGCTGAGATTAACAACAACAAAACCCTGCTGCAAGCTTGGTCTTTAAGGAAGACACAAATAAAACCGCTGACACAACTGGTGCCAGTCTAGACTTCGATTTGTTTACTGCCGGTGAATATCGAACTTTTTTTTTTTTTTTTTTTTTTGAGATGGAGTTTCTCTCTTGCTGCCCAGGCTGGAGTGCAATTGCGGGTCTCGGCTCACTGCAACCTCTGCCTCCCAGGTTCAAGCGATTCTCCTGCCTCTGCCTCCTGAGTAGCTGGGACTACAAGCATGCCCACTACGCCCAGCTGATTTTGCATTTTTAGTAGAGACGGGGTTTCTCCATGTTGGTCAGGCTGGTCTCAAACTCCCAACCTCAGGTGATCCGCCCGCCTAGGCCTCCCAAAGTGCTTGGGATTACAGGTGTAAGCCACCACACCCGGCCAAGACATCTTGTAATTTGATAGACGTTTACCCATGGAACAAGTTTTCAAAGATACTTACCTCTTTTGCCTTTTTTTTTTTTGAGACAGGGTCTCAATCTGTTGCTCAGGCTGGAGTGCAGTGGCATGATCATGGCTCAGTGTAGCCTCAACCTCCTGAGCTCAAGTGATCATTCCACTGCACTCTCCCAAATAGCTGGGACTAAGGCCTGTGCTAACGTGCCCAGCTAATTTTTAAATTTTTTGTAGAGATGGGGTCTCGCTGTATTGCTCAGGCTAGTCTGGAACTCCTGGGCTCAAGGGATCTTCCTGCCTTCGCTTCCCAAAGTGCTGGGATTGGAGGCAAGAGTCATTGCTTCCAGCCTGCCTTTTTATTAATTGAAACTTTTATTAATTGTAGAATCGCATGCAGTCCTAAGAAATACCACAGAGAGAACCCTTGTACACCTTACCCAGTTACCCCAAGAGTATAAACTATATGTACTAGTAAACAATAATACAATATCACAACTAGGATATTGACATTGATAAAACCTGCCACTCTTTTACTTGGATGTGTGTCACATATTTAGTTTGACAGTTTTATCACCTGTGTAGGATCCTGTACCTTCTACCACAGTCAAAATACTTAACAGTTCCATCACCATAAGGGTCCCTCAGGCTGCCCTTTAATAACTCACCTCCTTCCATCTCCCAACCCTCATGACTAACATCAGAAAAACACTAAACTGTCCTCTCTTCTAAAATTTTGCCATTTCAAAAATGTTATAAAAATTGAATCATCCAGTATACAAATTTTGGGATTGGATTTTTTTTTCCTCAGCACAATTCCCTGGTAATTAAAACAAGCTATTATGCCTTTTATTTTTATAACAGCTTTACTGAGGTATAATTCACATACCATAGAATGGACCTGTTTATATTGTAGCAAAATACACATAAAATAAAATTTACTATTTTAATCCTTTTAAAGTGTACCACAGTGGCATTAAGTATATTCACAATGTTCTGCAACCATCAGCGCTATCTAATTCCAGGATATTTTTATCATCCCAAAAGGAAACCTCCATCCATCAATTACTCCTATTCTCCCCTCCCCTGAGTCCCTGGCAACAATTGACTGGATTTCTGCCTCTATGGATTTGCCTGTTCTAGTTATTTCACATAAATGGACTCATATGATATGTGGCCTTCTATGCCTAGCTTCTTTTCACTTAGCATGATGTTTTCTAGGTTCACTCATGTTATAGCATGGATCAGTGTTTCATTCCTTTTTGTTGCTGAAAGATATTCCATTACATGGATATATCACATTTATTTATCTTCTATCAGCTGACAGACATTGCAGTTGTTTTGACATTTTTGCATTATGAGTAATGTTGCTATGGAGTGATTGTGTAGAAGTTACATGGACATATGTTTTCAATTCTTAAGAGTATATACCTAGCAGTGGAAATTCTGGGTTATATGGTAATTCCATGTTTAACTTTTTGGGGAACTGCCCCACTGTTTCTCAAAATGGCTGCAACATTTTGCATTCTCATCAGGTAGTGTGCAAAGATTCCAACTTCTCCACATCTGAATTCATCCACACTTAGTATTGTCCTTCTTTTTATTGCCATCCTAGTGACTGTGAAGTGGTATCTCATTGTGGTTTTTATCTGCATTTCCCTAGTATCTAATGATGTTGATCATCATGTGCTTACTGTCCATTTGCATATTTTGAATGTCTATTCAAATTTTTCAACCATCTTTTATTTGGGTATCTTTTTATTGTTGAGTTGTAAGTGTTTTTTACATATTCCAGATACAAGTCCCCTATCAGATTAGTGATTTGCAAATTTGTTTTTTGACGCATTAAAGTTTTTAATTTTGATGAAGTCCCATTTATGTATTTTTTCTTTTGTTTATGATTTTGTTGTCACATCCAAGAAACCATTGCCTAATACATAAGGTTAGGAAGATATAGTCCTACATTATCTTCTGAGAAATTTAGTTCTTACGTTAGGTCTGTGATCCATTTTGCAGTAATTTTTGTGCATGGTATGAGGCAGGGGTCCACTTTAATTCTTTTATATGTGGATACCTAGTCATTCCAAAACCACTGATTGGAATGACTCTTCTTTCTCCATTGAATTGCCTGACACCCATGTCAAAACTCAATGGACCAAAAATGTAAGGTATTATGCCATTTTAAGAACATATACATCATGCCAGTTGTATTAAAAGATAATGTCTTATATGGGTGTAGGTATTAAGAAAGAAAAGAGTCTAAACCTTCTCAAGAAGATCAACCAGAATTTTATCATTGACAAAGAGTTATACGAATGCATCTGTATTTCCTAGGGTACACAGAATAAAATCACTGCTGCATTTATTTAGGTCACGAATACACAGCTAATGTAACTGGCCAGTATCTCTCTTTCTATAGATCTGTTACTTTACCATCATTATGCAGAGATCCCTCTTGAAGAATGCCCCACCGTTCTCCCAGTCACCGAGTCTCAAAACCTGGGAGTACTCTATTTCCTTTCACATCCAGTTGCTGTAACCTGTCCATTTTCCCTCTGCATCACCTTTTTAATATTCTCCTCCTCATCCCCATTGTCATGGTCTTGTCCTTCCTGCCACCTACATGGATTAGGCAGATGATTCCCAACCTGTCTCTTAACCCCTGTTCTTTCCTTTCTTCTAACCTCTCCTGCAGGTTGCTACTACAGTGCTCCTTCTTATTGAATACAGTTAATCATGTCACTCACCTGGCCAGAGAACTTTGGGAGTATCCCAATGGCTCCTGCATGCCTCTTGGTACACACATGGTGGGGTCTAAGATCAAGATGCTACCACGCCCCTATCTATCTTGGCTCCCACCTGTTCCCCTCATAGAATCTGATAGTCCTTGCTACTCCCACTCATCTAGGTATCATTTTTCAAGTCAAACTGAAACTCCATGTCTTGTATGAAGACTTCTCTTATTCTCATGGTGTAAGCAATTCTTTTTCCTTTTTTTCTTTGCGTTAAAAAGTGTTTTTCTTTTTTTTTTTTTTTTTGTCTTTTAGTTCTCATCACATTTACTATGTATTATAATAACATGAGGAGATCTTTTCTCTCTCCTGGAAGTTTCTTGAAGGCAGGAATCATATTTCTTATTCCCTATGTACCTGTCAGAGTCCTTAGCTCAGCGACTTATGCATTATAGATAATATATGCTTGTTACACCAAGTTGAGTTAATCAACAGGCATTTATTCACCCTTCATGGGGAAAAGGGACATAAGACATAGTTCCTGCCCTTGGGGACAATATGAGGTAGTTCACAAACCAAAACATATATTGCTACAAAGTATACAAGTGGGAAAGGAAGAACTTAGTGAAGTTGTAAATTAGGACAAGAACAATGAAGGAAAAGAGAGAGCAAGGAAGGAGGGATCTACACTAAGAAAGTTTATTGCTCAAAATGTGCCATCAGCTCAGCATCCCTGGGCACACTGTGGTCTTATTTTCTCTCATGCATTCCCCAACTGACTACCAAATGAGCAGCCATTTGGTATTCCCACTTTCCCATGCCCATTCATCACTGAAACCCGAGGGGCCAAGGGTTTCTAACTGGGTATAGAGTAAGGAACAAGACATGGGCCTGGAGATGCAGGTTTTGGTGGTACCATGGGTAATTTAGTGTCCTACAGCTTCCCTTAGGCCACCAAAGGGCATGTTGGCCCACACAAGAGTCACACAGGCTTTCAGAGGCAGAGTTCTTGGAGGGAATAAAGCCTGTAAACCCTGAGGCTCCACTCCATGGAATGGATTAGCATCCCTCTCCTTAGTCATGAACAGTCTAAGGAGAATGAGAAGACAGTTGCTCATATAGTCTTCAGGCTCTATAGTTCCAGTGTGGGACTGGGCCAGAGTCTAATGAACTGGGTGAGGTGGGGGTAAACCACTACTGTAGTGGGCCTACTGGCACAACAGGAAACACAGCGTTGAATCATCCTTAGGGGATTCGCTTCTGAATCAGGGTTTCACATTCTAAGCTGACTGACCGGCTTGGAAACCAGTCCTGTCTAATGCAATGGCTTATAAATCACCTGTTTTTGTGAAGTATGCATACATGTTCTACCTGCTCTAACCCTACCAAATAAAAAAACAAGCTGCCTTGGCAAATGCATACACATACAAGGCTTTCTTCTTTTTCAAATATCAACGGTAATTTTGTAAATTCTGCAATCCTAAGAAAACCTGTTTTAGGAACAGTATCACTGAGAAATATTAAATTGTTTTGATACATTTTTCAATGAAGTAATTTCAAATTTGAAGACTAACCATATTCAGTTTACTGTACTTAAGACAGCAGACAACGGCCACTTTCAGAAGACAACTCTAGTTCTCAGAGAGAAGGAAGGTTCCTAGGTAGAAATTAGTTTTGTTTCCAGCCAGCCCACCTTGGAACTGCCTGCCGTGCCCAGCTGACGTCCTCCTGCTGCCTGCTCAGCCTGCTCTTTCCACTGGACCTGGGTGCCCAGCAAAACACAGCCTCTAGGATTTTGCTTTGCAGTGGTCACCATGTAACCTAGGTGTATCTCTTCCCTCTCTACACACTGGCTCCAAATGCTCAGTGCAGTCTCTGCTGGGAGCGTATGTCACCCTCTCTTTCCTGCCAACCTTTTGAGAAAGTGTGGGCCTCACAGTTCCATTTGACTGCCTCCTACTCACTTTTCTGATCATTTAAAAAAGTTTTTATTTATTTAATTTCTGACCCTTATTTATTTTTTAAAAATTTCAATGGCTTTTGTAGGTACAAGTAATTTTTGGTTACACAGATTAATTGTATGGTGTTGAAGTCTGAGATTTTGAGGTTTTAGTGCATCCATCACCTAAGTAGTGTACAGTGTACCCAATAGGTAGTTTTTTTATTCTTCACCCTCTCCCACTCTCCCCCATCTGAGTCTCTGCAGTCCATTATATCACTTTGTATGTCTCTGTGTGCTGGCAGCTTAGCTCCCATTTCTAAGTGAGAACATACAGTATTTGGTTTTCCATTCCTGGGTTACTTCATTTAGAATAATGGCCTCCAGCTCCATCCAAGTTGCTGCAAAAGCCATTGTTTTGTTCTTTTTTTATGGCTGAGAAGTATTCCATGGTGTGTATAGTGATTTTTTAAAATCTACTCATTGTGTGATGGATGGTCACTTAGGTTGGTTCCCTATCTTTGTAACTGCGAATTGTGCTGCAATAAATAATATGTGTATAGGTGTCTTTTTTAAAATAATGATTTACTTTCCTTTGGGTAGATACCCAGCAGTGGGAATGTTGAATCAAATGGTAGATCTACTTTTAGCTCTTTAAGGAATCTCTATACTGTTTTCCATAGACCTGTACTAACTTACATTCCCACCAGTAGTGCATAAGCGTTCCCCTTTCACCACATCTGTTCCAGTATCTATTGTTTTTTAACTTTCAAAATAATGTCCATTCTTGAGGGGGTAAGGTGCTATCTCACTGCGGTTTTAATTTGTATTTCCCTGATAATTAGTGATGTTGAGCATTTTTTTTTCATGTTTGTTGGCCATTTGTAAATTGTCTTTTAAGAAATGTCTATTCATGTCATTTGCCAACTTTTTGATGGGATTACTTGTCTCTTTTTTCCTTGCTGATTTGCTTGAGTTCTTTGTAGATTCTAGATATTAGTCCTTTGTCAGATGCATAGTTTACAAATATTTTCTCTCATTCTGTGAGTTGTCTGTTTACTCTGATGATTATTTCTGTTGCTGTGCAGAAGCTTTGTAGTTTAATTAGGTCCCATTTATTTATTTTTTTGTCTTTGTTGTAATTGCTTTTGGGTTCTTAGTCATGAATTTTTTGCTTAAGGGATGTCCAGAAGAGTTTTTCCTGGGTTATCTTCTAGAATTTTTATGGTTTCAGGTCTTAGATTTAAGTCTTTGATCCATCTTGAGTTGATTTTGTATAAGGTAAGAGATGAGGATCCAGTTTCATTCTTCTCCATGTGGCTTTTCAGTTTTCCCATCACCATTGATTAAATAGGGTGTCCCTCCCCTAATTTATGTTTTTATATGCTTTGTTGAAGATCCATTGGCTGTAAGTATTTGGCCTTATTTCTTGGGCTCTTTATTCTTTTTCAGTGGTCTGTGTATCTACTTTTGTATCAGCACCATGCTGATATAAGGTAACTATAGCCTTATAGTATAATTTGAAGTCAGGTAACATGACACCTCCAGGTTTATTCTTTTTGCTTACTATTGCTTTGGCTATTCAGGCTCTTTTTTGGTGCCTATGAATTTTAGGACTGTTTTTTCTAATTCTGTGAAAAATGATGTTGGTATTTTGATATGATTTACATTAAATCTGTAGGTTGCTTTGGGCAGCATGATCATTTTCATGATAGTGATTCTTCCAATCCATGAGATGAGTCGTGTTTACATTTGTTTCTATCATCTATGATCATTTTCAGCAGTGTTTTGCGGTTCTCTTTATCTTTCACCTCCTTGGTTAAGTATATTTCTAGGTATTTTATTTTTTGCAGCTATTGTAAGAAAGACTGGGTTCTTGATTTGATTCCCAGCTTGGTCACTGTTGGTGTATAGCAGTGCTACGATTTGTGTACATTGATTTTGTACTCTCAGACTCTGCTGAATTTGTTTATCAAGTCTAGATGTCTTTTGGAGGAGTCTTTAGGATTTTCTAAGTATACAATCATATGAGTGGAAACAATACCAGTTTGACTTCCTCTTTTCTTATCTGGGTGCCCTTTAATTCTTTCTGTAGCCTGATTGTTCTGGTTAGCACTCCCAGTACTACGTTGAATAGAAGGGTGACAGTGGGCACCCTTGTCTTGTTACAGTTATCAAGGGGAATGCTTTCAGCTTTTCCCCCATTCAGTATGATGTTGGCTGTGGGTTCGTCATATATGGTTTTTATTACTGTGACGTATGTCCCTTCTATGCCAGGTTTGTGGAGGGTTTCTATCATAAAGGGATGCTGGATTTTATTGAATGCTTTTTCTGCATCTATTAAAATGATCATATGATTTTTGTTTTTATATTTTGTCAATGTGATGTTATCGTATTTATTGACTTGTATATGTTAAACCATCCCTTTAAAGTTTTTAATCTCAAGTTTACTAAAAAGTTCTAAATACAGTAAAAATCATGTTTTTTTTCCCCTGAATTATTTGAGGGTAACTTCCTGACATGATACCCCTTCATTCCCAAATACTTTTGTGTGTTTTTCCTACAAATAAGGACTTTTTCCCATATAACCGCTCTACAGCCATAAAAGGAGGACATGAATCCTAATCTTCCCTCCATCTAATCTTCCTACTCACTCATGTTTCACCCATTGCCCTGGTAACGTCCTAGAGCAAAAGGAGATAGTTCAGAATCGGGCTGCATTTAGTTATCATGTCTTTTAATACTCTGCAGTCTGGAATGGTTCCTCAGTCTTTCCTTGACTTTCATAACCCTGACATTTTGTAAGGAAACAGTTCAGGTATTCTGCAGGGTATGAACCCTCATTTTGGGTTTGTCTGATTTCTTCTGATTATGAGATTCAGTTGATGTATCATTGGTAAAAATAACACAGAAGTGATGCTGTGTACTATTTTTTGTTTGTTTGTTTGTTTTGCATTCTTTCCACTTTTTCTTAAGACGGGCTCTTTCTATGCTGCCTAGGCTAGATTACAGTGGTTATTCACAGGAATGATCATTGTGCACTACAACCTCAAACTCCTGGACTCCAGTGATCCTCTCACCTCAGCACCCTGAGTGGCTGGGACTATAGGTTTGCATCCCGGGCTGGCTTCTAATTACATTCTGTGTATTACAATAATTAAATTCTGTGTAATTAAAATAATTACATTATTTTAATTTGTCCCGATACTGATGATGTTCACTTTTGAAAACTTAAGGTGATATCTGTCAGGCTTCTCAACTATAAGTTACTCTTTTTCCTTTTGAAGTTAAAAAACATTATGTGGGAGATACTGTGAAACCGTCTAATATTCTATTCCTTATCAAATTTCCAATTCATTCATTTTCTTAAATTCTTTTTCATTTTTATTTTTCATTTGTTTTTATATCAGTGTGACTCATGGAGTCTTACTGAATGGTTTATAATCCATAACTATCTTTTATTTTGATGCATGAATTGCCCCAGATTTGGCTAGTTGGGGACTCTTTCAAGCTAGCTTTGGTGTCCTTTTTCTTTTTGATGTCCCCATCATTCTTTGAGAACATTCTTACTTTCTAACATAACAAGATTTCAAGGCTCATCTTGTATCTTCTCTCATCCAAACTTGGAATCAGCCACTTTGCCAAGTCCCTTCAGGTATTTAAAAGCTACTATCTGGCACTAGGTGTGCTCATTGCTACTGACGTATCACTGTCCCAGGGCCTCTTAGAATAGCTGGGAAGTGTGTGCACATATACACCCTCTCACACACACTGACTTCTATTCATTCATCCATCCATCTTGAAAATCATGAGTTTGTACTACCCTAATTCTGATCAAACATGACAGGGTTCATTTTACTTTTCTTCCTTTTGATATTTGTGACTCACAGGTCCCTCAACAAATTCAACATGTTTAAAACAAAACACATCATCTTCTCAGCTTTCTCCAACTCTTCTCCCTCCTGAATTTTCTGTCTCATTAATGGTACCACCATTCATCTTGTTGCCCAAACCTTAGAATCTTTCTGGATCCCTCCCTTTTCTCCACCTCCCACATCCAATCAGAGTGCGAAGTTGAATTACCTTTCTACCTCTTGGATATCTCCAGTTCTACACCATGTCTTTATCCACCAGCTTGCCCTAATGGAGGACTCAGACTCTCTTGCTTCTCACATAGTCATTTAGAATCACTTCTGCAGGGGTTCCAGAATTTCTAATGGCTTTGTATCACACGTGGAAAAAAACCCAAAGGCCTTATTGTCATGGCTTTTTAGACCTCCTCATGATCAGAGTCCCAACCCTACCCTACCTCTCTGACCTTCATGTATGTGATGCACAGAAACACTGGCCTCCTTGTCATTCCACAAACATGCCAAACAGATCCCTTCTTGCATCCTCAAGTACCAGATCTCCCTGCTGAGATGCTCTCCCTACACATTTATATGACTTACCCATCTCCATTCAAGTATTACCTTCTCAGTGAGGCTTTCCTTGAGTCTTACGTAAAAATAGCAGACCTCCACCTTCACTGTCCCTTATCTTTATTTGAAGTTGTAACCATCATTTCTTTCTTTCTTTTTTTTTTGAGACAGAGTCTCACTCTGTCACCCAGACTGGAGTGCAGTGGTGCAATCTCAGCTCACTGCAACCTCCGCCGCCTGAGTTCAAGCGATTCTCCTGCCTCAGCCTCCTGAGTAGCTGAGATTATAGGTGCGTGCCAACACGCCTGGCTAATTTTTGTATTTTTAGTAGAGATGGGGTTTCATCATGTTGGCCAGGCTGGTCTCGAACTCCTGATCTCAGGGATTCCACCCACCTTAGCCTCCCAAAGTGTTGGGATTACAGGCGTGAGCCACTGCGCCTGGTCTTAATTTCTTACATTATATCTATTGGTCTGTGGCCAGTCTTCCCCCAAATAATGGCAGTTCCAATGGTGTATGGATTTATTTATTTATTTAGGCTCTTATTTCTTGCTGTATCCCTAACACCTAGAACAATGCTTGAAACACAGTACGCACACAATAAATATTTGTTGAATGGATAAATGTTTCAGCATGGTCTTCTTAATTATATTACACAGTGGCTTCACATTATATCATGCTGTATGTCATATTCAATTAAATAATTCCCCTACACTGACACTTAGGTTGCTTATATTTTCCCCATTATTATAGGTATTGCTACCATGAAGAGGAACAGTGTTGCTTTCGTTATGTGTACTTTTTTAGTTTTCATGAATTAAATTTCTAGGGAGTACTGGATCAAAGAGTATAACACTATTGCTATATATACTGCTTTCCAAAATATATATATAGTCTAAAAATTTCAAGATAAATAACTATATATAAAGTCCTTTCATTTTTCTGAATAATATATATGACTCAAAATTTAAAGGTATATGGTGACGTTTCCCTCCCTCCAGCTCCCATCCTTCATCTTCTAGTTCCCAGCTACCTCTCACAGATAATCACTATTACTTGTTTCTCACATATGCTTCTAAAGTTTCTCCCTATATATTCCAGGAATATAGCCCATTTCAAGCATCCCACCATTCCTTCAATGTAACCAATGTCACATATTTTTCTGTGACAGTTCATTGAGTGTTTCCTCATTCTTCTTGTAGTCACATAGAGAGCTGCATGGTATTCCACTACAAGCATGTGCCATAATTTTTAATTTCCTAATGCTGACCTTTATGCCATTTCCACTTGCTATCACAAAGAATGGGGCAAGGAATAAGCTTATATTTCATATATACACAAGTATATCTGTTGGATAAATTCCAAGAAGTAGAAGTGCTGGGTCAAAGAGCTGACCTGTTAAAAATTCACACACACACACATCTGTATATACACATGCCAAGGTGCTCTCTCTGGAGTGGTGACAATGTACTCTCCCTCCACCAAACGAAGAGTGTTTATTGCCTCTCAGCCTCACCAAACAAAAGTTACTAAAATTTTAAATTACTGCAAAATTGGTAGGGGAAAAATAATAGTGTTATTTTAATTCATTTTTTTAAAAATCATGAGACATTGAGCATATTTTCCTTTTATGAACTCTGTATTCATAACCTTTGCCCATTTTTATACTAAGTTGTCAGTCTTCCCTACTAATTTCTATAAGTACCTCATGTACTAGGAAGAGTGGCTCTTTGTAATACAAATTATACATACATATTCTCGATTTGCCATTTAACTTTTAATTTTGTCATGTGGGCTTAATTAATACTTTCTTTTGGATCCATGGATGTTGAATCACAGAAAAAACTTCCACCTCAAGATACTTCTCCCACTATTTCTTCTAGAACTTTTACAATTTCAGTTTTTATGTTTAAATCTTTGATTCATTTGGAATCTATCTTGGTGTAAGATTAAAGTATAAATCCAATTCATTTCTTTTTCCAGATGGCTAACCTATTGTCCTTACCCATTTATTGAATGGTTCATCTTTCCCTATTGATTTGAAATGTATGTATTTATTAACTAAATTCCTGTATATATTTGGGACTCTCTATTCCACTGGTCTATCTACTACATTAAGGTGAAAAAAATCCTTTAACTTAAAATTAACCTTAGAAAGTGGCTTTCATTAATTTGTTTCCCATAGCTAGATGTTATTTATCTTACGGTGTTTCTATAAAGACTAGAGAAGATAATTCCTTCCTGGGTCCAGTGCCTGGTGGTCACGTGCTTACCTCTCTCCCCCATTGTAAGCACATATCCAATTCGACTTCTTCAGCTTGGAGTCTTAAAGGTCTCCACTTCAACAAGGCCATCACTAGAACTCTGGCCTCCCCCAGTCACCCCTCACCTCAATAACCACCATACCACCACCAGTCCAACAACTTCACAGTCATCCTTGAGACCCCACTTCCTATCATCCCACATCCAATTTTTAGCTGGTACTGTAAACCATATCTCTAAAACAGACCCTGAACCTTTCGCTTTTCACCATAAGCACTCTGGTCCAGGTCGTCAGTCTGACCTGGCTGGATTTTTGAAATGGCCTAACTTGTTTCCTGTTCCTACTCTTGTACCTCCACATTCCATTTGATCTGGAGCAGCTGATGTGATCTTTTCAAAGCACAGATTGGATCACATGTATCTCATGCTGAAAACCTTAAAGGCTTCTCACTGTCCTTGGAACGAAGTCTGAACTTCTGGCACCTGGCTCTTCTCTGTGCTAAGCATCTGTCTCAGCCCCTGGGTTCTCCACATCCCAGGTACACTGGCCTCTCCTCTGCTCCTAGAACACACCAAGTCCATCCTTTTCTTTGCAATAGCTGGTGTCTTTGTGTGGAAAGTGTGTCTCCTGGAGCTTTTCATGGCTGACTCCACTTCATCCGTTAGGTTTCACCTTGAAGCTCTCCCTCCTCAGCTTCCCCTCACTGCTCATTCCAAGGTGACCTTGATGCTCCTACCCAGGTTACTCCATATCATGGCACACAGTGTTATGTCTCATAATAATTAGGAGTGCTTTTTGAGCACTTAGCATTTACCATGTACCAGGACCTGTTCTAAGTGCTTTGTGACTATTATCTCATTAATATATCAATCACATAAGGAGATACCATCATAACCTCCATTTTACAAATGAGAAAAGCAAAGCATAAGGTAATCTGTCCAAGGTTACCTGGCTACAAACCAATTGAAAATGATCTTATTTACTTTATTCTGGAGAGCTAGCCCCTTGTCTGTTTTGTTCATTGCTCTATATTCCTAAACCCAACATGAGGAGGTGCTCCATAATTTTGTGATGCCTAGCAAGCACTCAGTAAATGAAGGTAACACGGTTACCTCATCATCACAGAATGTGCCACATGAAACACCTTGCGTGACAGTGGGGCACAGCTAAGAAGGAGAGAGACCTGACATCAGCTTCCATTCAGATTTATGCAGTGCTTGGCTGTCCTACCTAACCCTCCCTGCCAGGTATGTAAGTAAGGGGATGCCTAGGGAGGCAAACAGTGGAGCCTGCAATCCCCAGGGCCCTTCTTCCTTGATAAACACCACAGGACTGGCTTGGCCATGTGGCTAAGCTTGGGTGTGAGGTGGAGTGACTGCTAAGGACCAGCCACCAGCACTCCATCTTCACAGCAGCCAGGACAGACCGAGGGTGGAATGCAGAGGTTCCAGGACAGACTGAGGGTACAGCCCATAGGTTCCAGAAATGTGAATACCATACCCTATGCCTCTGTTGACAATGTTTAAACAGTGTGTAGTTAAAAAGCATTTACATGTCACTAACTATATGAATGACCTCAAAAAGGTGTATCTAGTTGAACAAAACATAACATAAAAAGACCCAATCTCTAGTAATATTCTACAGTCATGATCAAATATAGCTGAATTTCTATTTCATGAGGGCAGGAATGAAAGTCTTTCCATTTTGAATAATAGTGTTCATATTAAAGCTTTTGAATACACAGTTTAGGTTTTTCATGGCAAATGCTTTTTTGTGTATATAATATACATAGGAAATATTCCACTAACTATTGAGTTGCAACTTTCTCTAAAACAGAAGTTGCAGTCAGGCACAGTGGCTCATGCCTGTAATCCCAGCACTTTGGGAGGTCAAGGTGGGAGGATCACTTGAGCCTAGGAGTTTGAGATCAGGCTGGGCAAGATGAAACCCCATCTCTAGAAAACAACAACAACAACACTAACCAGGTGTGGTGATATGTGACTTAAGTCCCAGCTACTCTGGAGGCTGAGGTGGGAGGATCGCTTGAGCATGGGAGACTAAGGCTGCAGTGAGCTGTGATTGCACCACTGCACTCCAGCCTGGGTAAGAGAGCAAGACTGTCTCAAAACAAACAAATAAAAAATTAAAATAAATAAAATAGAAGTTGCAGTTATAGAAGTATGGCAAATACTACAGAATGCAGACTAGACGGTAAAGAATTATACCTATTAATCATCTGAATATTACAATTTTCAGACTTTAGATATGGACTGAATTTGACTTAAAATACATTCAGTTAAAAAAAAAAAAAGCATCCCACAGTTGTGTAGGTATTATTCATGTTTTAAGGCCTTTATAAACCTCGACAGTTATCTAGGTATAAGAAGTTAGCTGAGAAGACTAAATATACTAACAATGATTTCAATGCAGTAGAACAAAGTAGAATCAATTAAAATAATCCAGATTCAATCTATAAGAGTCCATATGCTAGAATCCATATGTATGATTAAGATCTTTATAATTTCCCAAATTTGAAAAATATTGCAATATCTGTGCATGTTCCTGCCTTCTATCAAATCCCATTTTTTTTCCCGTTTATTTATTTAGAGACAGGGTCTCACTCTGTTGCCATCATGGCTCACTGCAGCCTTGAGCTCCTGGCCTCAAATGATCCTCTTGCCTCAGTCTCTCAAGTAGCTAAGACTAGAGCACGTGCCATCATGCCCCGCTAATTTTTAAATTTTTAGTAGAGATGGGGTCTCACTTTGTTGCCCAGGCTGGTCTCAAACTCCTGGCTTCAAACAATCCTCCTGCCTCCCAAAGTGCTGGGATTAAAGGGATAAGCCACTGTGGCCAGCCCACAGTTGCTTTTCAACCTTTCCTAAAGTTTCCTCTTTTATTGGTGAGCTTTTTTGAATACGAAAAACATTAACACTTTAAAAGAGTTTATGACAGGTCCCGAAGAAGTCAGCGGGGCTGTCCTGACCTATAAATCCTGGGCCTCAGAGTGCAGGTTCACTCACTGGCCTCACATAGCAAGCACATGTCAAATTCTTTTTTATTTTTTTTTGAGACGGAGTCTTGCTCTGCTGCCCAGGCTGGAGTGCAGTGGCGCAATCTTGGCTCACTGCAACCTCCGCCTCCGGGTTCACGCCATTCTCCTGCCTCAGCCTCCTGAGTAGCTGGGACTACAGGTGCCCACCACCAGGCCCAGCTAATTTTTTGTATTTTTAGTTTAGTTTTACTATGTTAGCCAGGATGGTCTTGATCTCCTGACTTCATGATTCGCCTGCCTCGGCCTCCCAAAGTGCTGGGATTAAAGGTGTGAGCCACCGCGCCCAGCCACATGTTAAATTCTTGACCCACAAAGTCACTGCTCCGTATACACAGCGCCCACCTTCACAGCATCCTCACCCAAGGCCTTCAATGCAAATCCTTGAATGCCAGGGCTGCTCCCACACATGGCAGAGCGCACTCTGGCTGGAATACCATGCCAGGGCCCGAGGCTCTGCACAGCTCTGTTGCCACCGTTAGTCCCCATCAGGATGTAAGTAGGTGAAGCGTACCTTCCCAGAGTGCTGGCTTTCTTCCCTCTGCTCAGTTCACCACTGAGCACCCAGAAGTTTAGGGAATTCAGTGTTGTCTCAACTAGTTCTTATGCATGGTAGGCTGGGTAAGATGTAGCAGTCAGCTGGGCTTCTGTGTCAGGCAGTATGTGGCCAAGTTTCCCTGCTTCAGTTGGTCTATCCCTTGAGTGTTCATCCTCCTCCCTTGAGGTTGCAGGGGAACCCAGCAGCACTCCAGTCACATGTGGCATTCCTTCATGCTTGTGTTAGTAACACCACCTTTTACTTAAGTTTCAAGAACTGTTAAAGCTTAGCATTATTACTATAAGTACTTACTACCCACTCTCATTAAACATATATTTGTAACGGCCATACTGTTTTAAAACGTCTCATCTACAGTAGGCACTCAAGTAAATGCATCGAATTGAATCTTGCTTGAGATTTAGAGCAGGAATCAGTAACAAATCTTATATTACAGAAATAAAAAATATTCAAAAATAACACAAGTTCATGCTTGGATACAGCAAGTAGTACAGAGAAAAGTCAAAATTGATTCGTCTGGCTGGGCACAGTGGCTCACACCTGTATCACCAGTGCTTTGGGAGGCCAAGGCTAGAGTATGGCTTGAGGACAGGGGTTAAAAATTAACTAATCTTATTTATTTAATTTCTTAGTGTTTGCAATATCTATTTGCATTAAGATTTGCTTATTTAAAAACATTTTAAAGTATACCTCAAATATGCATACCCTTTTCAGCATCTAATTAAAAATTTCCTTTTAAAAATCACAGCTCGGCCAGGCGTGGTGGCTCACGCCTGTAATCCTAGCGCTTTGGGAGGCCGAGGTGGGCAGACTGCCTGAGCTCGGGAGTTCAAGACCAGCCTAGGCAACACAGTGAAACTCCGTCTCCACTAAAATACGAAAAAAAAAAAAAAAAAAAAAAGCTGGGTGTGGCAGTGTGTACCTGTAGTTCCAGCTACTTGGGAGGCTGAGGCAGGAGAACTGCTTGAACCCTGGAGGTGGAGGTTGCAGAGAGCCAAGATCACACCACTGCACTCCAGCCTGGGCAAAGGAGCGAGGCTCTGTCTCAAAAACAACAACAAAAAACAAACAAAAAATCATAGTTCAATGGTTGTAGTGCATAGCACAAAATTTTATACTTTTAATACTTATTACCAAGTAATACATATAAAAATATTTGGACTTTGAATTCTTTTAAAAAGGCAGAACATTAAGTTAAAGGACAAAACATTTTTTCCGCACGCCATCCTCTATCTTTTTATATGCTACATTCTACAGCTAATGGCATGCTAAAATGAAATTTTAGGACTGTGGGACTTTGTTGTTATTCTCTGCTTTGTTCATATGTTTTTACTTCTCTCTTCCTAAGAGTTCTTTCTAACTCTTTTGGTGGATATGAAGGAGTCCAATCGTCTTCTATGGGCCTTCCTAACTCCAGAGGCCAGACAGCACACTACCCATCTCAGGTTCCCCTGTGACTTGGGACCTGTCAATCAGAGCAGAGGGCCTAACTGTGCTACTTCTGCCAGCAGGCATAACATTAACAAAAGAACTCAGGGTGTTGGCCAACAGCTTTGCAGCATTAAATGGCAGGAATGGGGCATCTAGTGTGTTGATTCAGCTTGCAGCCCACACTAAGTGGTTCGAAAGCTGGAAGGCAACAGCTTCGGGGGTCATGCAGTTCCCTTCTGTTGGCTGTGGCTCTGGGGATGCAGGTGAGCTGACTTGCCATATTTCTGGTTGTATTAATAGAAGAGGCAGCAGCTTCCACAGCAGTGTTGCTTAAAAGTCACTTAAAATCCATTAATAAATCTCTCTCTTTTTTTTTTTTTGGTCACCCAGGCTGGAGTGCAATGGTGCAATCTTGGTTTGCTGCAACCTCTGCCTCCTGGGTTCAAGTGATTCTCCTGCCTCAGCCTCCCGAGTAGCTGGGACTACAGGTGTGCAACAGTAAGCCCGGCTAATTTTTGTATTTTTAGTAGAGAGGGGTTTCACCGTGTTGGCCTGGCTGGTCTTGAACTCCTGACCTCAAGTGACCCACCCGCCTCAGCCTCCCAAAGTGCTGGGATAACAGGTATGAACCACCTCACCTGGCCAATAAATCTCCTGTTTAAGTTGGATAGTAAAGATTCGTCACTGAGCCTGACACATTCAATATGTAGTCGAATATGACAATTCCACATCCAACATTTGATATGTGGAAGTGAAGTTATAGGGTAAAGGAAGGCCAGACACTCTTCCCTAGATAAATCAACAACTACAACGTAAAAGTCATAAACAAAATCATGAACAAATCCAACAATTTGGTGTCCATTTTTATCCAGAAATAATGTATCTCTCTGTGAGACAAGTGAAATAAGGAGTGAATCATTTCACTTACCTAGTCTAGAAATCCCTAGAGAGCAGACTTAATTAATTTGCTACACTGAGGTATTTTAATATATATTCATTGTTATGACTTATGCAACAAAACATTTTTTATAATGTGTGAAGAACTACAGAACTTCTCCATGGGAGTCACACATACAACAAAGGAGTGCACATGGATGATTCCACCTTCCCTCCCATGTACTGTTAGTGTCATTTTACCAAAGACAACCATAACTAGAACACTCCTTAGCTAGCATACCAAACTTTTATAAAAACAGAAATTCTGAGGCTAAAAGAAAGCTTTTACTATTTGACAATTGGTAGTTAAAATACTTAGTTCCTATCTAGCCAAACAATATTTTAAGAAGTATTTGAGAATGCACATTCTTTCAATACCATCATCACTGATCATAGAAGCCATGGTATCTAGGCACCAGAGACTCATAAAAAGAATGGTGAATCATTCAGAGAGCCTTATTTTGAATAGGAACCGTTCATGCAGATGATATCCTGAAATGATTTAGATTATGTGATAATGCTGGCATGTAGTTAAGAAGCCTGGAGAGGAGATAAAGGAAGAGTGAGGCCCATCAGGGATCTGGAATGGCACAGGGAGTTACTGAGAATGACAGAAGTCCTCACACTATCTCGTCCAGAAATACTTCATGAAGGCAGTAAATGATAAAAATATTGTCTGTGGAGATAGGATACCAGGGATACTGAAAAATGAGCGAGAGGAAAGAAATAGCAAATTAGTAAACAACTAAAGTCTATGTATAGAACAGTTTAGAGAAAAGGACTTTGTCCTGGGGCTATAGAAGCTTTCCCAGTAGCAAGAGTTATATATCAAACATTCCACAACAGAGCATTCATACTTCTAAAGTCTCTATCTGGCCATGACTACCAATGCTAGTATCAACTCTATGGTTTAAAATGCATTTGGGCTGGGTATGGTGGCTCATGCCTGTAATCTCAGCACTTTGGGAGGCTGAGGGAAGAGAATCTCTTGAGTTCAGGAGTTTGAGACCAGTCTGGGCAATAGTGAGACCCCGTCTCTTTTTAAAATAAATAAATAAATAAATTGCACTTGTATTTCCTTCATCTTCTTGTACTTCTTGGTATCTAATACCATTCTTGAAAAAAGGGAGCCAGGTCTCCTTGGAAAAATGGCTGATTCCGAGATGAGCACAGAAAATATACAAGATGAGCCTAGAACATCTTATAGTGCCAGAGAGTAAAGAAGTACTCAAAACAAAACAAAACAGAACACTCAAAATTATGGGAGTGTATCAAAGGGATATAGACATCAACTGAAATAACTCCAAGGGAAAGAAAACTGGAACAATCTGAGCAAAAAAATAAAATAGTATTGGATTACAACTCAAAGTGTAAAATAAATATGCACAAGTCCATAGTGATATAAATAATTGGAAAAAAAAAAAGTAGAGAAGAGACAAATCTCACATGCAGAGGAATTCCAAATAACGGCTCCACCATCACAGAAGGGGATCAGAGCTCTCTGTTTCTCAGATGTACATTGTGTATGATGGCTTCCTTCCAAAGACTTTAGGATGGAAAGGAGGAAAAAGTACAGTAACTTCACAGTGCAGGAACCTGACAAGTACTACCTCAGCCAGGGGATCAAGGAAAGCATCAACAGCAAGAACTCGTGTTGACAGTGTGTACACTGGATATGACATGATGAAAACTGTACTTTATCATGTGGTCTTCCTCCTAAGAACACATAACTCACATAACTCCAATCTCATCATATGTAATAAATCAGACAAATTCCAGTTAAGGAGATTTCTTTCTTTTTTGAGAAAAAGTCTTGCTCTGTCACCCAGGCTGGAGTGCAGTGGCACCATCTTGGCTCATGGCAACCTCTGCCTCCTGGGTTTAAGCAATTCTCCCACCTCAGCCTCCTGAGTAACTGGGACTACAGGTGTGCGCCACCACGCCTGGCTAATTTTTGTATTTTTAGTAGAGAAGGGATTTCACCATGTTGGCCAGGCTGGTCTTGAACTCTGGGCCTCAAGTAATCCATCCCCCTTGGCCTCCCAAAGTGCTGAGATTGCAGGCGTAAGCCACTGCACCCAGCACAGTTAAGGAGATTCTACAAAACACCAAACACTCCTCAAAACTGTTAAAGTCATAAAGAAGCCTCAAAAGTTGTGACAGCCAAGAGGAGTCTGAGGAGACATGGCAACTGAGTATAATGTGGTGTCCTGAATGGGATCCTAGAGCAGAATTAGGTAACACTAGGTAAACACTAAGGAAATGTGAATAAAGTACTTTAGTTCATTAAAAAATCACATCTACGTGCTTTCCAAAAGTAGAATATATTTGTGTTGGACATACTATTTGAGTCTATGTCGACAAAGGTAAACGTCTGTCAATTCCAGCATCCCTCACCCTCCTGCGGAGGCCCCTGGTTGAGATTTGGTAATCAATACCCTCAGAAGGAACAGTACTCTCATGACAGGCATGATTATCTTACTGTTCTGTCACTAGTAAATGTTTCCAAATAGCTGCAATTTTAGACAATCTCTCTTTTTTTTTTTTTTTTTTTTTTGAGACAGGGTCTTGCTCTGTTGTTTAGGCTGGAGTGCTGTGGTATGATCATGGCTCGCTGCAGCACTGAACTCCCAGGCTCAAGTGATCCTTACACCTCAGCCTCTCAACTAGTATTTTTTTCTTAGAGATGTGGTCTCACTATGTTGCCCAGGCTGGTCTTGAACTCCTGGGCTCAAGTGGTCCTCCAGTCTTGGCCTCCCAAAGTGCTGGGATTACAGATATAAGCCACCTTGTCAACCAACTATCTCATTTCTTAGTACAGGCATACCTTAGAGAGCATGTTTGGTTCCAGACCACTGCAATAAAGCAAGTATCACAATAAGGCAAGTCACACACATTTTTTGGTTTCCCAGTGCATATAAAAGTTATGTTTACACTATACTATAGTCTACTAAGTGTGCAATAACATGTCTCAAAGAGTACATACAATAAGAAAACACTTTACTGCTAAAAAATGCTCATGATCATCTGAGCCTTCAGTGATTTGTAATCTTTTTACTCATAAAGGGTCTTGCCTCAATGTTGATGGCTGCTGACTGGTCAGGGTGGTGGTTGTTTAAGTCTGAGGTGGTGGTGGCAATTTCTTAAAATAAGACAACAATGGGCCGGGTGCAGTGGCTCATCCCTGTAATCCCAGCACTTTGGGAGGCTGAGGCGGGAGGATAATGAGGTCAGGAGATCGAGACCATCCTGCTAACACAGTGAAACCCCATCTCTACTAAAAATACAAAAAAGTAGCCCGGCGTGGTGGTGGGTGCCTGTAGTCCCAGTTACCTGGGAGGCTGAGGCAGGAGAATGGCACGAACCCGGGAGGTGGAACTTGCAGTGAGCCGAAATGGCACCACTGCACTCCAGCCTGGGCGACAGAGCAAGACTCTGTCTCAAATAAAAACAAAACAAAACAAAAATAAAAACAAAAACAAAAAACAACAAAAAGATAACAATGATGTTTGCTGAGATGACTAACTCTCTTTCATGAAAGATTTTTCTATAGCATGCGATACTGTTTGACAGCATTTTAACCACAGTAGAACTTCTTTCAAAATGGGAGTCAATCCTCTCCAACCCTGCCTCTGCTTTATCATCCATGTTTATGTAATATTCTAAATCCTTTATTGTAATTTTAACAGTGTTCACAGTATTTTCACCAGGAGTAGATTCCATCTTAATAAAATACTTTTTTTGCTCATCCATAAGAAGTAACTCCTCATCCCATTCAAATTTTATCATGAGATTGCAGCAATTCAGTCACATCTTCAGGCTCCACTTCTAATTCTAATTTTCTTGCTATTCTACCACATATTCAGTTCCTTCCTCCACTGAGGAAGTTCTGAAGTCCAGAACCCCTCAAAGTCATTCATGAAGGTTGGAATCAACTTGCAAACTCCTATTAATATTGAGATTTTGACCTTTTCCCATTAATCATAAACGTGGTTTTTTAAAATTTTAAATTCAGGGGGTATATATGCAGGTTTGTTACACGGGTATATTGCGTGATGCTGAAGTTTGGGCTTCTAATGATCCCATCACCCAAGCAATGAAAGTACTATCTGATAGGTAGTTTTTCAAGCCTTCCCTCTGCGGTTGCTTCCCCGCTTTTGGAATCCCCAGAGTTTATTGTTCTCTTTGTGTCTGCGTATACACAATGTTAACTCCAACTTATAAATGAGAATATGTGGTGTTTGGTTTTCTGTTTCTGCATTAATATTGTTTAGGATAATGGCGTTCAGGTGCATCCACACTGCTGCAAAGGACACAATTTTGTTCTTTTTTATGTTTGCAATGACTGTTTCTAATGGCATCTAGAATGGTGAATTCTTTCCGAAAGGTTTTCAATTTACTTTGTCCAGATCCATCAGAGGAATCCTTGTAAATAGCAGTTATAGCCTTACGAAATACATTTCTTCAATTACTCCTTTATCCATGGGCTGCAGAATGAATATTGTGTTAGCAGGCATGAAAACAACATTCATCTCCCTGCACATCTCCATTAAAGCTCTTGAGTGACCAGGTACATTGTCAGTGAGCAGTAACATTTTGAAAGGAATCTTTTTTTTTTTTTTTCCTTTCTGAACAGTAGGTCTCAACAGTGGGCTTAAAATATTCAGTAAACCATGTTGTGAAAAGGTGTGAGGGCATCTAGGTTTTGTTCTTCCATTTATAGAGCACAGGCTGAGTAGATTTAACATTATTATCATTACTGTTTTTCTTTAGAGACAGGGTCTCACTCTGTCGCTCAGGCTGGTGTGCAGTGGCACAATCACAGCTCACTGACTCGAACTTATGGGCTCAAGTGATCCCCTTGCCTTAGCTTTCTGAGTAGCTGAGGCTACAGATACACAACATGATACCTGGCCAGCTTTAAAATTTTTTTGTAGAGATGGGGTCTCACTATGTGACCCAGGCTGCTCTTGAATTCCTGGCCTCATGGCATTCTCCTACCTCAGCCTCCCAAAGTTCTGGGATTACAGGCACGAACCATCTATGCCCAGCCCGATTTAACATAATTCTTAAGGTCACTAGGATTTCTGGAATGGTAAATGGGTATTTGCTTCAACTTAAAGTCACCAGCTACATTAGTTTCTAAGAAAAGAGTCAGCCTATCCTTTGAAGTTTGATGCCAGGTATTGACTTCTCCTCTCTAGATATGCAAGTTCTAGATGCCATCTTTTTCCAACAGAAGGCTGTTTTATCTGCATTGAAAATCTTTTGTTGAGTGTGGCTATCTTCATCAAGTATCTTAGGTAGGTCTTCTGGGTAACTTGTTGCTGCTTCTCTATCAGCACTTGCTGCTTCACTCTGCACTTTTATGTTATGGAGATGGCTTCTTTCCTTAAACCTCATGAACCAACTTCTGCTGGCTTCATACTTTTCTTCTAAAGCATCCTTACCTCTCTTAGCCTTCACAGAATTGAAGAGAGTTAGGATCTTGCTCTGGATTAGGCTTTGGCTTAAGGGAATGTTGTAGCTGGTTTGATCTTCTATTCAGACCACTAAACCTTTTTTCATATTAGCAATAGACCCATTTTGCTTTCTTATCATTTATGCATTCACTGGAGAAGCACTTAATTTCAAGAACTTTTGCTTTGCAGTCACAACTTAGCTAACTGCTTATTTTATTCTTTTTGAGACGGAGTCTCGATCTGTTGCCCAGTCTGGAGTGCAGTGGCACGATCTCAGCTCACTGCAAACTCCACCTCCTGGGTTCACGCTATTCTCCTGCCTCAGCCTCCTGAGTAGCTGGGTCTACAAGCGCCCGCCACAACGCCTGGCTAATGTTTTGTATTTTTCAGTAGAGATGGGGTTTCACCGTGTTAGCCAAGATGGTCTCGATCTCCTGATCTCATGATCTGCCCGCCTCAGCCTCCCAAAGTGCTGGGATTACAGGCATAAGCCACCGTGCCTGGACAACTTGGCTGTTTAATGCAAAGGTCTAGCTTTTGATCTGTCTTGGCTTTTGACATGCCTTCCCCACTAAGCTTAATCACTTCCAGTTTTTTATTTCGAGGCCACCAAAGAGGGAGAGAGATGGAGGAACAGCCAGCTGGTAGAAGAGTCAGAACACACACATTTGCTGATTAAATTTGGCATTTAATATAGGTGTGGTTGGTGGTGTCCTGAAACAATTACAATAGCAACATAAAAGATCACTGATCACAGATCATCATAACAGATAATAATAATGAAGGAATTTGAAATACTACGAGAATTACCAAAATGTGATAGAGACATGAGGTGAACACATGCTGTTGGAAAAATGACACTGATAGAACTGCTTGATGCAGGGTTGCCACAAACCCTCAAGTAGTAAAAAAAATGCTCTATCTGCAAAGTGCAGTAAAGTGAAGCATAATAAAGTGAGCCATGCCTGTATAGCATTCACAAATTACTGCAAAGCTTTTCTGACTAAAGTTCTCTACATATAAGGAAATAGTTACCTCTGTGGGTGGGTTTCCTTATCCAAGGCTACACAAAAAGCCAACATGTATGTCTGCCCAATTTTCACCCACTGGGAAGCAGGTAAGCATGTCAGCTTTCTCCTTCCTCCCAGAGTTCAGAAGCACCTTCACCCAAATATCCTCTTCTTAGGGTAATCTGTTCTTTTTTAAGTTTTTTAGAGACAGGGTCTTGCTATGTTGCCCAAGCTGGAGTACACTGCCTATTCATAGGCACGATCATAGGGTACCACAGACTCAAACAATTGCTTCAAGTGATTCTCTGACCTCAGCCTCCTGATAGATGGGACTACAGGTGCCACTGCGCCTGGCAAGGGCAATCTGTTTTTTGATGCTTGGTTATAGTTCTTCCACAGTTTGTTTATTTTTTAAAATTTTGAGGGTACATAGAAGGTATACATATTTATGGGGGTACAAGGGATATTTTGATACAGGCATACAACACTTAATAGTCACATCAGAGTAGATGGGATATCCATTACCTCAAGCATTTATCCTTTCATTGTGTTACAAATAAGCCAATTTAATCTTTTAGTTATTTTATTTATTTATTTATTTATTTATTTATTTATTTATTTATTTATTTTTGAGACAGAGTCACTCTGTCACCTAGGCTGGAGTGCAGTGGCGCGATCTCGGCTTACTGCAACCTCCACCTCCCAGGTTCAAGCAATTCTTGGGCCTCAACTTCCCAAGTAGCTGGGATTATAGGCAGGTGCCACCATGTCCAGCTAATTTTTCTATTTTTTTTTCTTTTGTTTTTTTTAGTAGAGACAGGGTTTCACCATGTTGGTAGCCTCCCAAAGTGCTGTGATTATAGTTGTGAGCCATTGCACTCAGCCTATTTAACTATATCTCTGTATCTCTGGACCCATTAACCATCTCCCTTTTCCCCAACCCACAGTTCTTTTTAACTGACAACACAGCAAATTTTAGGACTCTACTCTCAAGAAAAGTGTTACTTGATCATACAAATACTTTACTGGGGCCAGGTCATCAATCATTACAGCCAGATATATGAGATGCACTGGTGAAATCTGGATGGTGAAAAACTTTCTCCAGCTGTTCAATTCTCCATTCATTTCTGTGGAGGCAGTACACTACAAAGCAGAAAACAAATGTTCTGTAGAAGCTAAGTCAGCAAAGGTTGCCTGGCCCAGGCGTGAGAGGATGGTGCGGGTACAGGCTCTGAGCCAGGGGAATAGGTTGCACTGCTCAATGACAGCTCGCCTTCCCACTCAGCCATGGTGGGCAGGAGTACCACAGCCAGGCCTGGGCCAGGTGAGCAGGGTGTCCTCTGGCTCTTGGGCAGTGCAGTGCATGATGCTAGAAAAACACAATGGCTTTAATGAACACCCTTACTAATTTCAGGGTCTCTAAAGAGTGGAGGTTTTCCAGTGGAGGAATTCAGTGAGTCAGAATATTGAGTTTCCTTTCTCATTTTTGTATTTGGAAAAGTTCTTTTTTCATTTTTTTTTAAATTTGTTTTTTGAGATGGATTCTTGCTCTGTTGCCCAGGCTATAGTGCAGTGGCATGATCTCGGCTCACCACAACCTCTGCCTCCCGGGTTCAAGCCATTCTCTGTCTCAGCCTCCTAAGTAGCTGGGATTTACAGGCACCCGCCATCATGCCCGGCCAATTTTTGTATTTTTAGTAGAGACAGGGTTTCACCATCTTGGCTAGGCTGGTCTTGAACTCCTGACCTCGTGATCCACCCACCTTGGCCTCCCAAAGTGCTGAGATTATAGGCTTGAGCCACCATGCCCGGCTCATTGTTTTTAAAGTTGCATTCAGGATCTAACTAGACAGGACTCACGGTTATTATTATTATTATTTTTTTGAGACAGGGTCTTACTCTGTCACCCAGGCTGGGGTGCAGTGGCATGATCTTGGCTAACTGCAGCCTCAATCTCCTGGGCTCAATCCATCCAACCACCTCAGCATCCAGAGTAGCTGGGACTACAGGCATGCACCACCATGCTCAGCTAATTTTTTATATTTTTGGTAGAGATCAGGTTGTGCCATGTTGCCCAGGCTGGTTCTGAACTCCTGGGCTCAAGCAATCTGCCCACCTGAGCCTCCCAAAGTGCTGGGATTACAGGCAAGAGCCACCACACTCAGCCTCAAGGTTATTTTTAACTTATTACGTTCATCATGCTGTTTTCAAGCGATAATACTGCCCTGTACTTTGAATATACCTAATAAACATTAACTGAGGGTGATGAGGAATGCAGTCAGTAAACAGTATCTCCCACCCCCACTTCCTGAGTGTCTGCCCAGGTTGCCCATGTTGGTCTTGAACTCCTCACCTCAAGCAATCCTCTTGTCCTGGCCTCCCAAAGCTACCATGCTGGTTTTTTTTTTTTTTTTCAATCATTACCATATCTAGTCTTCAAAAAGAAAAAACCTAAATCTTTCCATATCCTTTGTACGCATCAGGTGGCATGGCCTGGAGGCCCAACAGCATCAGGCGAGAACATTCTCCTTGGTTCATGGCCCTGTTGCTTCTGTTGCCATCCCCCTCCTATGCAGAAGACTGTAGTCCTTTCCTGGTTACCCACACAGTCAACAAATGCAGGAGGTGACAAGGAAACACTTCCATTGACTTCTTTCCTTCATCAGAGTTTCAGATGACTGGCTTTTTGTTTATAAAATAATATGCAAATAATATTAATTTGCCTAACTCCTGATCACAGACACTTATCATGACAGCCAGGTTTCTTACAAGTTAAGTTGACAGATAAATGCTCATGCCTCAAATGAAAGTATTACTTGTATTTTTCAATTCTGTACTAGTGGTGGTTTCCATTAGAGTGAATGAGAATAATTGTTTTTATGCTGTTACCAGTGTTTCCAAATGGTCACTGTTCTACTAAGCATAGAATGTGAAATAAGTTGGATGCTACATTTATAGAGGCAAATTGCCTCATGCCCTTGTTGGCTTGAAGGCGCAGAGGCAGACAGACCTGATTTCAAGTTGCAGCTCAGCCTGGGAGCTTCTGCTGCAGGCCCCTTGGCTGTTTCTTCTGAGCAGTGGGGAACTCACCCACCCTTGGAGATACCATCCTCTCCAGAACTGCTGTGCAGCATGCCCCTGAAAGGCCAGCTACTGGAGATTTTTTATGCTTTATTCATTAATTCCTCAAAAAAAACCAAGACTAAACAAAAGACAAAAACCAGGCACTTGGGATCTCGCAGTTTCTCAACCAAGCTGCCTTCTTTTCCCCTGAGTATGTAACTGAAATGCTGTGCACTGGGAATGAGGACCATTAGAGTTTGCCGACATTCTTTGGCTAAGAACAAAAAAAGGTTTTATGATTTCAATTTAAAATAAATATTATAGAACAGACTAGAAGATAATATGCAAAATAATTATACAGGAAGCAGAATTAGAATAATATTTCTATTTTTGCAAATTTTGAAACCTATAATGGCACTATATTGAGTTTATCATTTAAAATTACATGAAAAATACTAATGAACCAGGCTGTCACATTATTTTATGCACAAGACGGGCTGTGAGTGCAGTGAAAGGGTGTGAGGTTGAGCAATGTTGCTTGTATTTTGAATTTTGCCAAGCCTAGCCCAGGCCTGGGTACCATGTGTTAACTCTCAAATTTCAGAGTAGGCGAAACTGCAGTTTGTTAGAAGAATATGAAATGGTAGTTCAACTCAGTATTTCACTCTCAGTAGGGTGAACCACAGTACAGCACATGTCATGATTAAATTAAAACGTAAGTATTTTTTATAGTACATAATGAAAAAGGTTGTGAAGAACATGTTTCCTAGCCACCCCTCCCCCCGCCATTTCTCTAAAAATAGTCCATTCCAGAGGGTTTAACTGAAAATATGTTCCATTTGGGTGCTGGGGAGGGGGATGCGTGTGCAGAATTCTCTTTTACATCTGTGACTCCTGCAAAAATATCTGGCAGTACATTCAGTTCTATGTCTTCAAGCCTCGCAGGGCTAATTTTAAAATATTATTATAAATGCTCATAGTTATCATCACCTAACTGATCTAAAGCAGTAAAACTGTTAGCCTTTTGGTTTTCTCAGACCATCCCGAGGTAAGGGTTGAATTCTGAATATTGGTCTCATTAGAAAGATTTAGTTTGTTAGACAGTAAATTTCATTATAAATGAAGGAGCTGTCTCACTGGCCTTCCAGAAAATAAACTACCATTATAATTTGTATGTTGATTCTCTGAATTTCTGGTGAATAGTGAACTCTTTGAAGAGTCAAATAAGAATTCTTTATCAACTCTTCCTTCCTCTTTTATATGTCCCAAATAAATAAAATCTAAATCTGTTTTAGAGACACACATTTCCTCTTTCACCATTTTCTCTGATAAATTTATTGTGATGATTCATAAATCCAGTACTTTTCTGTGTTGCTTTTTAGTTTGAATATATTCAGTAATATTTGTGTGGTTTTAGAATTCATTTATTAATGCATGCAATATGCAACCACCAGAAGGGAAGATCCAGTTGACTGTCAATGAAGCCTCAGTTCTTACTTTGAAGAACTGTAAATTGACCCTAAGACAGATTTTTCTAAAAACCTATTGTTATAACCGAGGGCACAGAGAATGCAAAGACTTAAACTAAAGACTGCAATCTTTCTTTTCCCCATTGTTACAAAGCCTTGGGGTAGTCACAAGTTTGGGTCTAGGGTGCCCATCTGCCCACTTCAGAGTCAGAGGATCATTGGGTTGCCTGAGGCAGGGCAGAGACTTGGAAAGAGAAAGGGCTTATTTTCTGCCTCTACCATCCAGTGCCTACATGAACTTTGGGAGTGGTCAGAGATGAGGGCCTCAGCCTCTTCATCGCTGTCTCTCTCTGTCCTTCCCTCCGAGGCCCTCATCCTGGCCTCTGCCTGCCTCTTCCCTCAGGGTGCTGGGGGCTGTTGTTGAGTTCTTGCTCTCACAGTCTGTAGGCTGCCCTTTAAGAAGGCCTGGGATTCAGTGTGACAGGGTTACTGTGACTTCTGCCCAGGTTGTAGCTTTTACTTTCTTGAGTCAACAGGGCATAATAAATGGATGTCATCTATATCCCACATGAACAAGAACCAGGCACGTCAGATCAGCCATATAGGTGCATGGTAAGACCACAGGGGGCTACAGGTCATGTGGTATTTTCTGAGTAAGGAGTTAGAACATTTGACCTATGCACACCTGTAAAGGCTGGGATGACAGCCAAGGCCAATGTGTGGGTAACTGAGACCAGCTACAGGTCCTCTTAAGTCCTACTGCCCTGGAAAGGCCAACTATGCTTCTCAGAAGACAGCTTCAGATCGCCCAGGATGGATGAAGGGAACTGCATCTATTACGTGGACAGTAAACAGTAGTATTTATAGCAATGGAAAGTTCTAGGTCAAAGCACTTCACACATTTCTTTAACACTCTAAAACAACGTGTATAAAGTATATTATTCTGTCCACTCAATACTGGGAAAACTAAAGCTCAAAGCAATTAAGTAAGTTGCCCCAGGTCACAAACCTGTGGACACCAGAGCTGGCACTGGAATTTACAGCTTTTGATGACAAATCCTGGATGCTCTTCCACTCCTCTCTACTGCTCTTTTCAGCATTTACATTAAATATTGCTTTCATCATATTTTACATGTTTTTCCTCCTCAGGCTCTTCTGTTTTCCCCATTATTCATTCTTTCACTTGTGAACAATAAATTCTGGTATAAGGGTTTTAATTTTTACTTTATCTTAGTTCAAAAATTCAATTTGCTACCTGTATTATTTTGTAATTTAACATATTTGAGACAAAGTGTGGTGAGAAAACTTGACATTTCAAAATGTCACATCATTTTACCTCATGTGACAGAAGCTGTTTTATCTAAAAATTAACATATGAATACATTCAGCACTGTAATTTTACATTTTTTCTGCATGTAGTTCAAAATATTTAAGCACATATTTGTACCTTTAGGTATTATTTTGATGTGCAGTATGGGAACTTGGAACTATAGTAAAACAGTGGCTGAAAATTCCCTTTTATCCCTTTAAGAAAGGTCAAGGGAAATACCAGACATAAAGAAATTTACCTATTTATATATATCAGAGGTTGGCAAATTATGGCCTGTGGGGCAAATTTTGCCTGTCCCTGATTTTTGTACATAAAGTTTCTTTTTTTGAGACACAGTCTCATTCTGTCACCCAGGCTGGAGTGCAGTAGCATGACCTTGGCTCACTGCAACCTTAGCCTCTCCTGGGTTCAATGGTTCTCTTGCTTCAGCCTCCTGAATAGCTGGGATTATAGGTTCGTGCCACCACACCCAGCTAATTTTTGTGTCTTTAGTAGAGAAGGGGCTTCCCTATGTTGGCCAGGCTGGTCTTGAACTCCTGACCTCAAGTGATCCACCTGCCTCGGCCTCCCAAAGCGTTGGGATTACAGGCGTGAGCCACCACACCTGGCCCTTTGTACATAAAGTTTTACTGGCAAACAGCCACAACCATCTATCTAGACATTACTGTCTGCAGCTACTTTCAGTGTTTCAGACTGATGCTTTCAGACTGTGGAAAGGCCCGCCAAGCCTAAAATAATATGCTTGCCAATACCTGCTATGTATAAATAAAATAAAACCCTCCAAATCCAGACCTACTGGGTGTCCATCATCTATCTCATCTTTGTTATCTCACTTAATCTACTAAACAATCTCCTGTGAGGTGGATGACAATTGAGTCCTTACTACTATCCTAACACGTATGATTACTAAATCCCTAATACTGTCTACCCTATTCTGGGGGAAAAGAAAGCATCAGGAAGACTCAAACAAAACTTTTCCTTAAGTGATCTAGCTAAACTGTGAGAGATGCCTGCATCTCTTCAAACAGCCGCTGTGACACTTAAAGGAAGAATCTCAGTCCTTATGTTTTTACAACTTAATCATTTAGCACTTTTCAAAGGAAGGTCCTAAACTCATTTTTGCAAATAAATTAAGTTTAAATGGAGGATACATTTTCAATGAGACTGATCCAGAAAGTAGCTGAGCCCTACAGATTTTCAGCTACTTGAGAATATTGGCTAAGTTGGTTTATACTTTAATCCCAAAACAAGCCACAACAGAAAACCAACAAACATTCTCCATTCAATGTTTTTTATCTCCCATTTCCATTTTGTTAGACAGAAGTGAGTATATGTGTATTCACGATACACACAGGTTGAATATCCCTTACCTAAATTGCTTGGGACAGGATTTTTTTTTTCAGATTTGAAAATATTTGTACAGACATAATAAGATATTTTGGGGATGGGACCCAAGTCTAAACATGACATTCATTTATGTTTCATATACACCTTATAAAGAGCGCCTGAAGGTAATTTTATGCAAATTATTTATATTTTAAATAATTTTATATATGAAACAAAGTTTGTGTACACTGACTCATCAAAAAGCAAAGGTGTCACTATTTCAGCCACTCATGCTGGTGCTCAACCAGTTTTGGATTTTGGATTTTTGGAATAGGGATGCTCAACTCATATTAATGTATCCTAAACTACTGATTCTTAACATTGTTAATTTTTGCCTTTAGTCAGAGTTCTACCCATGAAAAACATGAACAATTCTGTTTAACTTTGCCAGAAATGGTTGGTTAAATTATTCTCTATCCCCATAAGATGATTCCTTGCTGTGACTGGAGGAAAAACAACCTTCTCTACTCAATTTTTAAAACACTATGGGGAAAACATCCTGAGTAGCCAAAATATAGCTTTCTTTAAAAGCATTATCTAAGGAAGCATGTTCTGTGGAAGGACGGCTAGTTTAATAGGGAAAACCATCTATATTTTTGAATCTCTCGTTTGTTTTTAAGGATGGATCTGAATAGCACCTAGAGAGTTCCTGTATCTTAACGAAGCCATTCTAAATCACATCCCATGACAGAATGAATGAGTTCATGTAAACACAGTCAGTGGTATCATGAGTAACAAAATCTGTTTTCATCAGAAGCCCTTCATCCTGCGTAAGAGACCTGTGCACTACTAGGCAGCCCAGGCTAATGTTAACCAGCTCCAGCTGGTCCACTGCTATAAAAAGAACTAATGAAAACACAAACGCTAACTTCTCCATTCCACTCCGGCCAGTACGTCAAGGCTGCACAAAGACAGCCCTTTCCAAATGCTCTCAGTGAATGAACCGGCGGGTCTGGTTCTCTAAAGTTGTTTACTGAACAGAGTGTGCAGGGGACTCGCTGAACACCGACGGGGGTGCTGGGGGCCAGGGAGTGGGGAGGAATCACATGATCTGTCAGTGCACAAAGCCAATTTTTCCCGTTTGGATTTAGTTCTATAACACATAGAAGGAAGAGAAAGTTTTCAAAAGCAGAGACAGAGTATCTTCAGCAATTTCTTAAACACATACACACACTTAGGGTACTTTGGTTTTCTTATGAAAATACGTATCTCAGATAAATTAATGCCTTATCAAATATTCAAAATTCTTAAGGGAAATCATTTCTTTTTTTGTGACATCAGAAATTCCTACTAACGGTAAATCATTTCTTATTCAGTGACTTACTTTACAAGAGGAGGCAATCTTATGGTAAAGAGATGATCCTTATTTTAATTCTTTACATGGCTAAAAAACTCAAAGCTGTTAGTGCGCTGGAAGGTCTCATGGCAATTTCTCTCATCTTCATCTCACAGATGGACAGACTAGGGCTTAGCGGATACTATGCCTGCTGTGGGCCACACTGCTTAGTGGCAAAAAGAACATGGGTGTCCTGGCACTCACGAGTGTTTTTCTACTCCATCTCATTCTAGATGTGGCTAAGTGAACATGGCCAAGAATAAACCAAAGAGGGTGCCTGGATAATTTCATAATATTATGGGCTTGACCTAACCTAGCCTTTTAATGTATGAGGTTACTTGCAATGTCAACTGAAAATTGAAGGAGTTGACCTGACATTTTTTCATTTTCTTGAAGAGGCTGAAAGTGTGATTCAATTAGTTATCCTGGTAGATGAAATGGTTTTCGCCTATCCATGCAGGGCCGATGCTGTGCCTGGGACATTAATCTGCAGTACAGATGCTAACTCTCGAGTCACCCCCATCCTCCTGGGACACCAGCCTCTACTTCCCATGACATCCTGTCATTACCTCCCACCTTCTGTGCACCCCCTAGCTGGCTGTGAGGCTGCAGCAGTGAGGCAGAGCACCAAAGGAGACCTGCGTCAGATCAGCAATGCCTGAGTATAGGCCTGACTCAGGCCCACTCTTACCTCTAACCAGCCCTTGGAGGGCTATGCCTCCTGTGGCCAGGAGGCCAGCAGCTTAGGGAATGTCACAGGCTGTACAGCTGCTCCAAGCGGTGGGTCTCTGATTTCAGGTCTAATCCTTCTCCTGCCCTCTCCCCGTACCTATTATTTTTTAACTTACTGAGGTTGAAAACTTCAGAGCCATCTTTAGACCTTTCTTTTCCTTATTCCTCAAATCCTAACCATTGCTGAGTCCAAATTTTTCCATCATTCAAGAAGCCCTTCTCTTGCATCCATTCCTCTGCTGGGCCTCCCTGCAGGGCTGACAGGGCTGAGCACCTCACCCTGGACATTTAAGCTCTCAACTCTGCTTCCTGCCTGCCACTAAGACACTACTTGGATCATATCAAACGCCTCAGCAGTTTGCCCATCAGATAACTCTCAAGCCCTCTGCAACATGATCTAAATCTACCTTTCCAGTCTTATCTTGCAATGACTTCCCTCCATCTCACTCTGTCGCCCAGAATGGAGTGCAATGACATGATCTCCGCTCACTGCAACCTCCATCTCCCGGGTTCTAGGGATTCTCCCGCCTCAGCCTCCTCAGTAGCTGGGACTACAGGCACCCACTATCATGCCTGGCTAATTTTTGTAGAGACAGGGTTTCACCATGTTGGCCAGACTTGTATTGAACTCCTGACCTCGGGTGATCTGCCTGCCTTGGCCTCCCATACTTGAACTTTTAAAATTTGAAAATCTGACTACGGTCTAGGCACTCAACTTAGAACTAAGCACACCTTTTATTTCTCTAATAAGCATTTATGGGGGCCCTATATTCACACAGCTCTGTGGCAAACGGCACTGAGAGGCCTGGGCCAAATGGATATGTGCACACATAGGCAAGAAAGGGCACAGCCCCTTCCCTCAAAGACGCTCAGGTCATCAAGAGAGAGGCGTGCACAATAAGACAGAAGCAAGAACAGAGATGAGAGGATGAAGAGATCACATAACCCAAATCTACAATCTACAGATGAGGCAGCCAAGGCAGGGTGAGACGACATGACATGCCCAGATGATTCATTTGGGCTTCACTTTCAAGATGATTCATGTAAGGAATTATTAAAAAACCGAATGATCCAGACATTTGGAATTAGATAGTGGTGATGGTCACAATAACGTTGTGAACACACTAAAACCCATATGAATTGGCCGGGTGTGGTGGCTCACGCTCCTGTAATCCCAGCACTTTGGGAGGCCAAGGTGGGTGGATAACAAAGTCAGGAGATCGAGACCATCCTGGCCAACATGGTGAAACCCCGTCTCTACTAAAATACAAAAAATTAGCTGGGAGTGGTGGTGTGCGCCTGTAGTCCCAGCTACTCGGGAGGCTGAGGCAGGGGACTCGCTTGAACCCAGGAGGGGGAGATTGCAGTGAGCCGAGATTGTGCCACTGCACTCTAGTCTGAGAGACTCCATCTCAAAAAAAACAAAAACAAAACCCCAAAGAATTGTATACCCTTTAAAATGGTTTAAACGGGCCGGGCACACTGGCTAATGCCTGTAATCACTGCACTTTGGGAGGCCGAGGTGGGTGGATCGCCTGGGGTCAGGAGATCGAGACCATCCTGACCAACATGGTGAAATCCCCTCTCTATTAAAACACAAAAAATTAGCCGGGCATGGTGATGCATGTCTGTAGTCCCAGCTACTTGGGAGGCTGAGGCAGGGAACTCACTTGAACCTGGGAGGTGGAGATTGCAGTGAACTGAGATCACGCCACTGCACTCCAGCCTGACGACAGAGTGAGATTCTGTTTCAAAAAAACCCAAAGAAACAAAAAACACAAAACCAATAAATTGTGTATACCCTTTAAAACGGTTTAAATGGGCTGGGTGGGGTGGCTCATGCCTGTAATTCCAGCACTTTGGGAGACTGAGGCGAGTGGATCACCTGGGGTCAGGAGTTCGAGACCAGCCTGGCCAACATGGCGAAAACTTGTCTCTACTAAAAATAAAAAAATTAGCCAGGTGTGGTTCCTGTAATCCCAGTTACTTGGAAGGGTAAGGCAGGAAAATCGCTTGAACCCGGGATGCGGAGGTTGCAGTGAGCCGAGATTGCACCACTGCACTCCAGCCTGGGTGATGGAGTGAGACTCGGTCTCAAAAAAATAGATAAATAAAATAAAATGGTTTAAATGGTGAGTTTCATCTTATAATCAAAACAAAACCAAATGATCCCATGTTACCATCACAGACAGATCTAACTTGTCCTTCTCAGAACCTGGCTGAACTCTGTCTTTCAAAATGTCTTCCTTGACTACTCCTGGCAGCTGCTGTAATTCTCTGATCTGTATCCTGCTAGTACGCTTTCTATTAATAGCTTGCATTCTATTAGAATAGAACACATGCATGTGTATGAATATATCCTCTCTGTCTTCCTGAAAAGATAGTGGGCTCCTTCAGCACAGACATGATATCATAGAATTCTCTGGTCAATCTTTAGCGTAAACTTTCTTCTCTTCCTTCCTTTCTTCCTTTTTTCATTTAGCTAGACCACTTTAAAGGCAGCACGGTAGGGGAAATAGAATACATGTGCTGAGCAGGTGGCTAAAATTATTTTGTAACTAATATTAATAGAGTTGCTCTTAAAGACATTAAAGAACCACAGAAGAAAAGAATGTGAAGCTCAGCACTATAAAGACTTAGCACCTGTAGTTCCAGCTACTCAAGAGGCTGAAGCAGGAAGATCACTTGACCCAGGAGGTCGAGGCTGCAGTGAGCCATGACTGGGCCTAGGCAACAGAGTAAGACCCTGTCACTCAAAAAAAAACAAAACAACAAAAAAAAGGGTAAATATACATATATGCATATTCAGAGTATCATGTAGAAAAAGCAAACAGACTGATCCTATATGACCCTACACGACCCTGAGAGGAAGTGTCAGTTCCAAGGGGCAGAAGATCCAGGGAGAGAGGTTCAGGCTCAAGATAGGAAAGAGCCTTCTGGGAAAGGGAGCTGCACAGGGGCTGCAGTAGAGCAATGTGCTGCCATGGGAGGTGCTCAAACGTGCAGCTGAGATGAAGCAGTAAATCAATAATTTGTAACTGGTATTTAAGGGCCAACTGAACTCTTAAGCTTCCATGATTCTGTAACACCAAAAAGACATTTAAACCAAGACCCCAAACAAGCATCTAAATTATTTAAAGCTGAATAATTCTACCACCTAAAAAGACATATGCAGAGATTCACTGTGTAGAATTATATCTCAGAGCACACAAGATCAACTCTATGACTAAAACCAACTTAATCATTAACAAAACTTAAAGCTGGCCAGGACTCTGTTTAAGATTATTCATTACAAAAGGCTTTTTAACACACATAACCCATTCACATGGTGCAAAATTCAAACTTCTCCCTTCTTTTCCTAACTGCCTCATTCTCCCATGGGGCAATTAACGTTGCCAGCTTCTTGTGTATCTTCCAAAGATAGTTCATGCATAGAAAGAACATTAGTGCCCATGGTACCCCTTTGTTTTAACCAAATAGTAACACACTTTTGTGCTTGTTTTGGACCTTGTTCATTTATAATAATACTGGTGATCATTCCATATTAACACAGAAAGACTGTTCACATTCCTTAATTTTAGATGACAGCATAATATCCCATTTTTGACATTGATATTGTTCCTAAACTAAGTTGTAAGTTCTCACAAATGAAGCTGAAGACCAATGGAACTAAAAAACGATTACTTTAAAGTTGGTTGCTCAGCTGTTCTTACCTCAAAGTATACACACACACAAATTTTAATTATATAAAACAATTATATGTGGGTTTTTAAAACTAAGGCCTTGTATACAGTAATAAATTACTTGTCAGGTAATTCCGAGAAAATAACACAACTGTTTATCTCCTCCATGTATAATATGCAGACATGTTTTCAAAATTTATCTATAGAAAATTAAATTATTAAAAACTATAGCTGAATAAAAAAATTAATTCCTGCTAAAATTTATAGAATGTTTACTGTACAACCTAACTATCACCCTTGGCAATATTATATTACAGTTTGAGTTAATGTATGCACCTTAAAGGGAAAAATTTTTTAAAATTCGTATCATTCAGATTTTAATAAACTCAGTTTGGTTTTCCTTCAAGACTGAATAATGATAGCTGGACTGTACAGAATGAAGAGGATGACAGGAAAAGTCTTTACAACAATAGATGCATCTCTTTTGCAGAAGATTAAGGAATGAGATTATATTACTTAAAAAAAAATCCAGCCAGACAAACCAACTAGAAAATGACATAAGAAGAATTCTGATTCAAACACAAATCACACATACAAAAGCGTGTTAACCCTGCATTGATCTCCTGACTTTAGAGATCCTTGCCCAATACACTAAACCTCCACAGTGCTCTTATTGACATTATAGATATCTTTTGGCCTAAAGGAACTCTATTAGAACATAATGTACCTGAAGCTGTGGCAAATCTTGATGACATGATTGTCAGTGCCCTGAAGACTAGGGCTTGTCTCTGGCACATCCCAAGAACTGAGCAGCAGCTGAGCACCAACAATGTGGCTCAGAGAAGCAATATTCATTTTAAGTTAGTATTTCCCACTCCCAAAATGGCATAAAGTAATCTAAGGTCAGTATTTTGGAAACATTGGCTCATATCATCCAGGACAAAACTTATTATGCAGGTGACTTTTATTCATACAGATATTTTAGGACAGGAGCTGTTTTTTCTCTCTTTTGTACATGCCACTGTTTGCACTGCAGGATGATGTGACACAGTAGGCACTTGACAAAGGTCAATTAATGGAACAATATCTCTTATATATTATCCTATTAAACCCTTGCAACAAAAGGTAACTTACAACAGGCCTTATTATTTCCATTTGACAGCACTGAACGGTGATGGTGCATCTTTTGATGGCCCCAATGTTCATAAACTATGAATGGATACAATTTGATATATTTATCCACTGCAAAATTATGTTTAAGGTCTTAGAAGTGCCCCCAGTTCTATGCCGTTAATCCTGAAACAAACATGAATAATAGTTGACTTCAAAGACTACTCAGAAATTTGGCTTGTATGCCACCCCTTCTCTGATGTTGTCATCTATGTCACAAATGCTCTTGCTTCAGACTATCTTAGGTACCAATGGAGGTAACAGTGCATGCTCCAGTTTCACCTCCCAGGCATTATAAAATGGGAGTTTAAAAATAGCTTAATTTTCTTAAAAAAGTAACTTCATAGACACCTGACAAATCATGACTGCTACCTGAGCCAGCAAGTATGATTAATGCCAACAAAGATACATCATGTTGACAGTATGCAGCTTTGATAGGATGTAATTAAAATGGAATTTTATGTTTGCAATCTTTTTCTCCCAAATCCATACCTGTCTAAATATCAAAAAAACACAAAATAGGGATCTTCGACAAAATATCTGTCCAGTAATCCTCAAAACTGTCCTGGTTAAGTAAAAAGCAAAAAGCATTTAAGAAAGTCTACAGGAGCCTAAGGAGACATGACAATGAGATGTAATGTGCTATCACGAACGGGGTGCTGCAACAGAAAATGGACACCAGGGAAAATCTAAGGAGATTTAAATAAAGTATGAACTTCAGTGAATAATATTGTGACAATACTGCTTAATTAATTGTGTATGTGGCATAATAATGCAAGATGTAACAACAAGGGAAACTGGATATGGAGTACGTGGGAACACTCTGTATTTGGGAACGCTCTGTATTATCTTCGCAAACTTTTCTATACAGTTAAAACTATTTTAAAATGAGAAGCATGTTAAAGTAATTAAATAAAAAAGTAATGATAAGTACATATTTGTAAATTCCCACTATAGAGAGTATCACTGCAAAGAAGGATCCAGTAGAACTGAACTGGTTCTATATCCTGATGACTCAAAGCAATTATTTTAGTAATTTGATTATAAACACCTTCCCTACTAAGAATCACTGTAGGTTACACACTTCTCTGATTCCTAAATATATAGTATATAAAATTTAAAAAGTGTGATTATACTATGCAGAAAAATCATTTGACAAAATCTAAGATTCTTTCAGGACAAAAAAGATTCAACAAAGCAGGAAAAGAAGGAACTTCCTCAACCTGGCACAGGGCATTGATGAAAACTTCACAGCTAACACACTCAATGGTGAAAGAATGAGAGCTCTCCCCAAGATCAGGAACAAAACAACGATTCCTGCTTTTGCTACTTTCATTCAATGCTGTACTGGAAATTCTAGCTATAGCAATTAAGTAAGAAAAAGAAATAAATAACAAACTAATTGGAAAGGAGGAAGTAAAACTGTCTTTACTCACAGATGACAATCTTCTATGGAGAAAAAATTTTTAAAAATCCACAAAAATCTATTACAGCTAAAAACTTCAGCAAAGTTGCAGGATACAAGGTCAACAAACAAAAATAAGTTATATTTTTATACACTAGCAATGAACAATCTGAAAAGAAAATTAAGAAACAAACTGGTTTATAATAGCATCAAAATAATAAAATAGAAACAAATGTAAACAAGGAAGTATAAGACTTGTACAATTAAAACTCCAAAACATTTCTGAAAGAAATTAAAGAAGACCTAAATAAATGGAAAGGCATCTTGTCTTCATGAACTGAAAAACTGAATATTATTAAGCTACTGCCATATAGTGATTCAATGCAATCCCTATCAAAAACCAATGGCTGGCTAGGTGCAGTGGCTCACCAGCCTGGCCAATATGGCGAAATTCCTTTTCCACAAAAAATGCAAGAATTAGCCGGGCATGGTGGAGTGCCCAGGGTTTAGCAGAGATGTCAATTACAGTGTGCGCACCTATAATCCAGCTACTCAGGAGACTGAGGCAGGAGAACTGCTGGAACCTGAGAGGCAGAGGTTGCAGTGATCCAAGATGGTGCCACTGTATTCCAGCCTGTGCGACAGAGTGAGACTCTGGCAAAAAAAAGAGAGAGAGGGAGAGAGAGAAAAAAAAAAAAAGAAAAAAAAAAAAGGCTATTTTCACAGAAATGGAAATGTCAATCCAAAGATTAAGAGGGAACTGCAATGAACTAGCCAAATTAATTTAAACTGTCCCCAATACCTAAATGCATATACAGGCTAAAACTATACAATTCTTGAACAAAAACACAGGAGTAAATCTTCATGACCTTGGATTTGATAACAGTTCATAGAAAAGATACCAAAAGCACAAGCAACAAAAGAAAAAATAGATAATTTGAATGTCATCAAATGTAAAACTTGGCTGGGCACAGTGACTCACCCCTATAATCCTAGCACTTTGAGAAGCTTGCATGAGTCCAAGAGTTTGAGGCTGCAGGGAGCTATAATCCGACCACTGCACTCCAGCCTGGAGTGCAGAGCAAGACCCTGTCTCTTTTAAAAAAAAAAAAAAATTGGAGAAAGAGGAAGTTGAGTCTCCAGCTCCCAGCGCGAGCAACACAGAAGACAGGTGATTTCTGCATTTTCAACTGAGACTCCACCTCTGGGGACAGGACACAGCTAAACAACAACAACAACAACAACAACAAAAAAGCAGCAGAAACCTCTGCAGATGCAAACGACTCTGTCTGACAGCTTTGAAGAGAGCAGTGGATCTCCCAACACGGAGGCTGAGATCTGAGAACGGACAGACTGCCTGCTCAAGTGGGTCCCTGACCCCTGAGTAGCCTAACTGGGAGACATCCCCCACTAGGGGCAGACCGACACCCCACACCTCACACGGTGGAGTAAACCCCTGAGAGGAAGCTTCCAAAGCAAGAATCAGACAGGTACACTCGCTGTTCAGAAATATTCTATCCTCTGCAGACTCTGCTGCTGATACCCAGGCAAACAGGGTCTGGAGTGGACCTCAAGCAATCTCCAACAGACCTACAGCTGAGGGTTCTGACTGTTAGAAGGAAAACTAACAAACAGGAAGGACACCCACACCAAAACCCCATCAGTACGTCACCATCATCAAAGACCAGAGGCAGATACAACCACAAAGATGGGGAAAAAGCAGGGCAGAAAAGCTGGAAATTCAAAAAATAAGAGCACATCTCCCCCTGCAAAGGAACGCAGCTCATCACCAGCAACGGATCAAAGCTGAATGGAGAATGACTTTGACGAGATGACAGAAGGCTTCAGTCCATTAAACTTCTCAGAGCTAAAGGACGAATTACGTACCCAGCGCAAAGAAACTAAAAATCTTGAAAAAAGAGTGGAAGAATTGATAGCTAGAGTAATTAATGCAGAGAAGGTCATAAACGAACTGACAGAGATGAAAACCATGACATGAGAAATATCGGACAAATGCACAAGCTTCAGTAACCGACTCAACCAACTGGAAGAAAGAGTATCAGCGATTGAGGATCAAATGAATGCAATGAAGCGAGAAGAGAAACCTAAAGAAAAAAGAAGAAAAAGAAATGAACAAAGCCTGCAAGAAGTATGGGATTATGTAAAAAGACCAAATCTACGTCTGATTGGGGTGCCTGAAAGTGAGGGGGAAAATGGAACTAAGTTGGAAAACACTCTTCAGGATATCATCCAGGAGAACTTCCCCAACCTAGTAGGGCAGACCAACATTCAAATTCGGGAAATACAGAGAACGCCACAAAGATACTCCTCGAGAAGAGCAACTCCAAGACACATAATTGCTAGATTCACCAAAGTTGAAATGAAGGAAAAAATGTTGAGGGCAGCCAGAGAGAAAGGTCAGGTTACCCACAAAGGGAAGCCCATCAGACTAACAGCAGATCTCTGGGCAGAAATTCTACAAGCCAGAAGAGAGTGGGGGCCAATATTCAACATTCTTAAAGAAAAGAATTTTAAACCCAGAATTTCATATCCAGCCAAACTAAGTTTCATAAGTGAAGGAGAAATAAAATCCTTTACAGATAAGCATATGCTTAGAGATTTTGTCACCACCAGGCCTGCCTTACAAGAGACCCTGAAGGAAGCACTAAACATGGAAAGGCACAACCGGTACCAGTCATTGCAAAAACATGCCAAAATGTAAAGACCATTGAAGCTAGGAAGAAACTTCATCAACTAACGAGCAAAATAACCAGTTAATATCATAATGGCAGGATCAAGTTCACACATAACAATATTAACCTTAAATGTAAATGGACTAAATGCTCCAAGTAAAAGACACAGACTAGATAAAGAGTCAAGACCCATCAGTTTGCTGTATTCAAGAGACCCATCTCACATGCAGAGACATACATACGCTCAAAATAAAGGGATGGAGGAAGATCTACCAAGCATATGGAAAACAAAAAAAAGCAGGAGTTGCAATCCTAGTCTCTGATAAAACAGACTTTAAACCATCAAAGATCAAAAGAGACAAAAAAGGCCATTACATAATGGTAAAGGGATCAATTCAACAGGAAGAGCTAACGATCCTAAATATATATGCACCAACACAGGAGCACCCAGATTCATAAAGCAAGTCCTTAGAGACTTATAAAGAGACTTCGACTCCCATACAATAATAATGGGAGACTTTAACACCCCATTGTCAACATTAGACAGATCAACGAGACAGAAAGTTAACAAGGATATCCAGGAATTGAACTCATCTCTGCAGCAAGCAGACCTAATAGACATCTACAGAACTCTCCACCCCAAATCAACAGAATATACATTCTTCTCAGCACCACATCACACTTATTCCAAAATTGACCACATAACTGGAAGTAAAGCACTCCTCAGCAAATGTACAAGAACAGAAATTATAGCAAACTGTCTCTCAGACCACAGTGCAATCAAACTAGAACTCAGGACTAAGAAACTCAATCGAAACCGCTCAACTACATGGAAACTGAACAACCTGCTCCTGAATGACTACTGGGTACATAACGAAATGAAGGCAGAAATACAGATGTTCTTTGAAACCAATGAGAACAAAGATACAATATACCAGAATCTCTGGGACACATTTAAAGCAGTGTGTAGAGGGAAATTTATAGCACTAAATGCCCACAAGAGAAAACTGGAAAGATCTAAAATTGACACTCTAACATCACAATTAAAAGAACTAGAGAAGCAAGAGCAAACACATTCAAAAGCTAGCAGAAGGCAAGAAATAACTAAGATCAGAGCAGAACTGAAGGAGATAGAGACATTAAAAACCCTCCAAAAAAATCAATGAATCCAGGAGTTGGTTTTTTGAAAAGATCAACACAATTGAGAGACTGCTAGCAAGACTAATAAAGAAGAAAAGAGAGAAGAATCAAATAGATGCAATAAAAAGTGATAAAGGGGATATCACCACGACCCCACAGAAATATAAACTACCATCAGAGAATACTATAAACACCTCTACACAAATAAACTAGAAAATCTAGAAGAAATGGATAATTTTCTGGACACTTACACTCTCCCAAGACTAACCAGGAAGAAGCTGAATCCCTGAATAGACCAATAGCAGGCTCTGAAATGGAGGCAATAGTCTACCAACCAAAAAAAGTCCAGGACCAGATGGATTCACAGCTGAATTCTACCAGAGGTACAAGGAGGAGCTGGTACCATTCCTTCTGAAACTATTCCAATCAACAGAAAAAGAGGGAATCTTCCCTAACTCATTTTATGAGGCCAACATCATCCTGATACCAAAGCCTGGCAGAGACACAACAAAAAAAGAGAATTTTAGACCAATATCCCTGATGAACATCGATGCAAAAATTCTCAATAAAATACTGGCAAACCGGATCCAGCAGCACATCAAAAAGCTTATCCACCATGATCAAGTGGGCTTCATCCCTGGGATGCAAGGCTGGTTCAACATATGCAAATCAATAAACATAATCCAGCATGTAAACAGAACCAAAGAAAAAAACCACATGATTATCTCAATAGATGCAGAAAAGGCCTTTGACAAAATTCAACAGCCCTTCATGCTAAAAACACTCAATAAACTCGGTATTGATGGAACATATCTCAAAATAATAAGAGCTATTTATGACAAACCCACAGCCAATATCATATGAATGGGCAAAAACTGGCAGCATTCCCTTTGAAAACTGGCACAAGACAGGGATGCCCTCTCTCACCACTCCTATTCAACATAGTGTTGGAAGTTCTGGCTAGGGCAATCAGGCAAGAGAAAGAAATCAAGGGTATTCAGTTAGGAAAAGAAGAAGTCAAATTGTCCCTCTTTGCAGATGACATGATTGTATATTTAGAAAACCCCATCGTCTCAGCCCAAAGTCTCCTTAAGCTGATAAGCAACTTCAGCACAGTCTCAGGATACAAAATTAATGTGCAAAAATCACAAGCATTCTTATACACCAGTAACAGACAAACAGAGAGCCAAATCATGAATGAACTTCCATTCACAATTGCTTCAAAGAGAATAAAATACCTAGGAATCCAACTTACAAGGGATATAAAGGACCTCTTCAAGGAGAACTACAAACCACTGCTCAGTGAAATAAAAGAGGACACAAACAAATGGAAGAACATACCATGCTCATGGATAGGAAGAATCAATATCGTGAAAATGGCCATACTGCCCAAGGTAATTTATAGATTCAATGCCATCCCCATCAAGCTACCAATTAGTTTCTTCACAGAATTGGAAAAAACTGCTTTAAAGTTCATATGGAACCAAAAAAGAGCCCGCGTTGCCAAGACAATCCTAAGTCAAAAGAACAAAGCTGGAGGCATCACGCTACCTGACTTCAGACTATACTACAAGGCTACAGTAACCAAAACAGCATGGTACTGGTACCAAAACAGAGATATAGACCAATGGAACAGAACAGAGTCCTCAGAAATAATACCACACATCTACAGCCATCTGATCTTTGACAAACCTGAGAGAAACAAGAAATGGGGAAAGGATTCCCTATTTAATAAATGGTGCTGGGAAAATTGGCTAGCCATAAGTAGAAAGCTGAAACTGGATCCTTTCCTTACTCCTTATACGAAAATTAATTCAAGATGGATTAGAGACTTAAATGTTAGACCTAACACCATAAAAACCCTAGAAGAAAACCTAGGGAATACCATTCAGGACATAAGCATGGGCAAGGACTTCATGTCTAAAACACCAAAAGCAATGGCAACAAAAGCCAAAATTGACAAATGGGATCTAATTAAACTAAAGAGCTTCTGCACAGCCAAAGAAACTACCATCAGAGTGAACAGGCAACCTACAGAATGGGAGAAAATGTTTGCAATCTACTCATCTGACAAAGGGCTAATATCCAGAACCTATAAAGAACTCAATCAAATTTACAAGAAAAAAACGAACAACCCCATCAAAAAGTGGGCAAAGGATATGAACAGACATTTCTCAAAAGAAGACATTCATACAGCCAACAGACACATGAAAATAAGCTCATCATCACTGGCCATCAGAGAAATGCAATCAAAACCACAATGAGATACCATCTCACACCAGTTAGAATGGCAATCATTAAAAAGTCAGGAAACAATAGGTGTTGGAGAGGATGTGGAGAAATAGGAACACTTTTACACTGTTGGTGGGATTGTAAACTAGTTCAACCATTATGGAAAACAGTATGGCGATTCCTCAAGGATCTAGAACTAGAAGTATCATATGACCCAGCCATCCCATTACTGGGTATATACCCAAAGGATTATAAATCATGCTGCTATAAAGACACATGCACACGTATGTTTACTGCGACACTATTCACAATAGCAAAGACTTGGAATCAACCCAAATGTCCATCAGTGACAGACTGGATTAAGAAAATGTGGCACATATACACCATGGAATACTATGCAGCCATAAAAAAGGATGAGTTTGTGTCCTTTGTAGGGACATGGATGCAGCTGGAAACCATCATTCTCAGCAAACTATCACAAGAACAGAAAACCAAACACCGTATGTTCTCGCTTATAGATGGGAACTGAACAATGAGATCACTTGGACTCGGGAAGGAGAACATCACACACCAGGGCCTATCATGGGGAGGGGGGAGGGGGGAGGGATTGCATTGGGATTTATACCTGATGTAAAAGACGAGTTGATGTGTGCAGCACACCAACATGGCACAAGTATACATATGTAACAAACCTGCACGTTATGCACATGTACCCTAGAACTTAAAGTATAATAATAATAAAAAAAAAGAAAGAAAAGAGTCAGTCACAAAAAAATAAAAATAAAAATAAAAATAAAAAAAATTAAAACTTTTCTGTATCAAAGGACAGTATCAAGAAAGTGAAAAGACAACCTACAGGATGGGAGGAAAATTTCACAAATCATGTATTTGATTGGGGTCTTATATCCACAATATATAAAAAGAGAACTCTTACAGAAATGCAAATCAAAAAGACAATCAGATACCGTCTCATGCCAGTCAGAATGGCAATTATTAAAAAGTCAAGAAGCAACAGATGCTGGTGAGGCTGTGGAGAAACAGGAACACTGTTACAGTGTTGGTGGGAATATCAATTAGTTTAACCTTTGTGGAAGGCAGTGTGGTGATTCCTCAAAGACCTAGAACCAGAAATAGCATTTGACTCAGCAATCTCATTACTGGGTATATACCCGAAGGAATATAAATCATTCTATTATGAAGATAAATGCATGCATATGTTCACTGCAGCGTTATTCACAAAAGCAAAAACATAGAATCAACCCAAATGCCCACCAATGATAGACTGGATAAAGCAAATATGGTGCATATACACTATGGAATACTATGCAGCCATGAAAAGGAATGAGATCAGCTGGGTGCGGTGGCTTACGCCTGTAATTCCAGCACTTTGGGAGGCCGAGGTGAGTGGATCAAGAGGTCAGGAGATCAAGACCATCCTGGCCAACATGGTGAAACCCCGTCTCCACTAATATACAAAAATATTAACCAGGCGTGGTGGCGCATGTCTGTAGTCCCAGCTACTTGGGAGGCTGAGGCAGGAGAACTGCTTGAACCCAGGAGGCAGAGGTTGCAGTGAGCCAAGATCACACCACCACTCCAGCCTGGCAACAGAGCGAGACTCCATCTAAAAAGAAAAAAAAAAAAAAAGGAACAAGATAATGTCCTTTGCAGGGACATGGATGGAGCTGGGAGCCATTATCCCCAGCAGAGTATCACAGGAACAGAGAACCAAACACCACGTGTTCTCACTTACAAGTGGGAGCTGAACAATGAGAACTTGTGGACACAGGGAAGGGAACACACACTGGGGCCTGTATGGGGTAGGGAGTGGGGAAAGGGAGAGCCTGAGGATAAATAGCTAATGCATGTGTGGCTTAACACCCAGGTTATGGGTTGATAGGTGCAGCAAACTACCATGGCACACATTTACCTATGTAACACATCTTGCACATGTAACTTGTAACTTAAAATAAAATAAAATAAAAAGAGAAAACTCTTACAACTCGACAATAAAAATACAACACAATTTTAAAAAGAGTAAAAGACTTGAAAAGTCATTTCTCCATAGTAGATATGCAAATGGACAACAAGCACATGAAAAGAAGCTCATCATCAGTCATTAGAGAGATGTGAATCAAAGCCACAGTGAGATACCACTTCACACCCATTAGGATTGTTATGGTTACAAAAAGAAAACAAGTGCTGGCGAGGATGTGGAGAAACTGCACCCCTGGTGAAAATTTAAAATGATGTAGCCACTGTGGAAAACAGTATGGTGGTTCCTCAAAAAGTTAAACATAGAATTAACATATAACCCAGTAACTTACTCCTAGGCATATCTACACCAACAGAAATGAAAACAGATGTCCACAGAAAAACTTCTGTGCAGAAGTTCATAGCAACATTATTCATAAAAGCCAAAAAGTGAAAACAACACAAATGTCCATAAACTGATGAATGCATAAAATGTGATATATCTATACAACAGAATATTATTCAGCCATAAAAAGAAATGAAGTACTGGCACATGCTACAGAATGGATGAGCCTTGAAAACATTATCCCAAGTTTAAGATGCCAGACACAAAAGGTCAGATGTTTTATCATTCCATTTATATGAAATATTCAGAACAGACAAATACACAGAAACAGAAAGCAGACTGGTAGCTGCAACGGGCTGGGTAAGGGGTTAGTGGGGAGGGACTGCTTAATATGTATAGGATTTCCTTTGGTGTGATTAAACTGTTTTGGAATGATATAGCGTTGGTAGTTGTACAACATTGTGAATGTGCTACCACTGAATTACACACTTCAAAATGGTCAATTTTATGTTAATTTTATCTCAATAAATAAATAAATATAAGTTAATGCATACATACACATAAAATTCACATGGTTCTACCAGGCATTCCGGGAGCCTGCCGCATAGCATCCATTTCCTCCATGGTGGCAGTGACTGGAAACAGTCTCTTCTTATGGAAGCTTCCAGGTAGTGTATAAAGGGGACACATATGAATGCATATATGTAAATGGACATACTTAGTGTTTTTTACCACAACATTAACAGAGCATACTCTGACCAGGCAGAGGTGACAGATGAGTCATAGCTGTCACAAGGCCTAAAAGTCACAGTGCTCACAGGTACATGGCTTCATCGTTGCCCCTCGGCTCCTTGGGTTATACTCTCCCCAATTTTCCACCCAAACATAAAGCAGAGACCAGATATTATTATTTAGGAAGCACCTGGAAGAAGTTAAAAACTGAAACATAAAAGTAAATTACCAGATAATGCCTTTATTGTCTGCCATTAGGAATGACACTTTCTCCCAAATACGCGGTAGCTCTTGAACATATATCATTTCAGGAAATCTTGTTCTAGCCTTTTCTGGAGAGATGATGCAACCATGAGCTGAGTACAAACCAGAATTAAGTTCAAAAATTTTCAAGACAAGATTTCCTGGTATCCTTGCTGTCACTGCAGTTTCCCACTTTTCCATAGCTCTTGAGGAGATGGGTCCTCAGAGATGTTCAGCTTCTCCTCATTCAATGTCTGCGGGATTTCAGGGTAGCCAGGGTTCTATTTAACTTACCTGTGTGCAAAGACTCGAAGTACAAAGCTGAATAAGCCACTTCTGAAGTTTTCCAAAAATCTGATTTCATTGGGAGGCATCAATAAGATTTTGACATTTATTTCACTCTTCTTCCCACTCCATAGCATGCATATAATCTAGTCCTCTCTTGTTCCCTCCTCTAGGAGCTGTAGACAACCTGCATTGAGATTCCACACCAAAGATAGGAAGGGTGGTCTTGCACTTACGGGAAACCAGGTGGCAGGCCAGGTACGTGTGGAGGGCCTCACACAGTTGCCTTGAGATACAGATACCAGAGGCCTGTGGAGTCTCTCCCCACAAGCTACCTCTGGACGACTCAGTTCTCCTTTTTTGTTTAATTCAAATGATGAGTTCCTTCCTCTCAGGTAATTTTATTTCATTCGATGTTAAATGTCATATTTTAATTCTATCATCTGCCTGTGGTTGTTTAATTTTTGCTTGAACTTTTAGTTCTACATTAATTGTAATAAATGCTTTAAAACCCTTACATCATTATCCACTGAATTCTCTATTTTCTTTTTTTTTTTTTGAGATGGAGTCTCGCTCTGTTGCCCAGGCTGGGGTGCAGTGGCGCCATCTCGGCTCACTGTAAGCTCCACCTCCCGGGTTCACGCCATTCTCCTACCTCAGCCTCCCAAGTAGCTGGAACTACAGGTGCCCCCCTACCACACCTGGCTAATTTTTTGTATTTTTAGTAAAGACAGGGTTTCACTGTGTTAGCCAGATGGTCTCAATCTGACCTCATGATCTGCCCGTCTTGGCCTCCCAAAGTGCTGGGATTACAGGCGTGAGACACCGAGCCCAGCCTCTATTTTCTTTATAAACATCTTCACCCAAGAGCTGCCCTTGTTCCTCCCCTGCCACTTCCCTAAGTGTCCCTCCTTGTGCTGTTCCCTATTTGTTTATACTGACTGAACATTCTTCAGGGACCTTGGTTCCCAGTGTCTCATCCTCTATCTGATTGGAACACACATCACCTCTGTCCCAAAGCAGAGTATTCCTGGCAAGTTCTACCTCACTGGCCTCGTCAATCTCCTTAGACAAACAACAACATTTGTAGTACAACTCCATGGACTGGTTCATCCTGAGAAGGGAAGGGGAGCCACAACCTCACCCCACCTTCTTAGCTGCTCAATCAGCCATTGCTGTTTCCCATCAACACATACTTGCTGGGTGTCTACTGCATTCATGGTCCAGTACCAAAACCAGATGAGTCACAGCCCCTGACCTCCGAGGGCTTATTTATGGTTAAATGAGACAACTGAAGTAAAGAAAACACATAGAGCTTATTTTGAAGGCAATGACAAGTATCAGTGCAATGTTTAATACCTGGTTGTTAGTCTCATTATATAATCAAGCATCTGTCACTCTCTTTTGTATCTGTGCAAATAAATGTGAAAGTTCAGACCATTTATAATACCAGTGCCAGAGCAGCAAGTGAGGAAGAAACAAGGGCATCTGTTCATGTACAATCCTCTCTCCTGGGAAGACGGTGTCCAACCCAAGAATTGCTCTGCAGGATTTTTGCTCCAGTTCCCTGTGGAGAAGGAGCTGAGCTGGCTCAAGCCACTGAGAACTGTGGAGCCAAGAAATCAGCATAACAAGGGTGAGCCTACCAAACCTGCCAGCTGGCTGCACCAAATGCTCTGGGTCTAGCAGCAGCTGGAAGAGAGGGCAGAGTAGGTCATTTGACAGAGGCAAAAAGGGAGGAGAGGGGCAGCAAGGTGTGGCGGCTCAGCTGGAGGAGGAAGTCAAGTTGGGTCAGGCTTGATCTCGCCCTGTCTCTGCTTCTTGCCCACAGAGGCACGTGGCACTGTGTGCTTGCATCTGGCCACCCCTGAAGACTCTGCCAGGCTGTGTGCTGTCTCCCATGGCTCTTCTCTGTGCCATCATCTCAGCAAAGCACACTCCAGAGCTGCAATCTGACTCACAGGAAAGTTCTAGTGTGATCACAGTGCTGCTCCAGATTGCAGCTGCAGGAATGGGGTGGGGGTATGGTAGGAAGAGTGGGGAGACTGTTCCAGGTCTCCAGCCTCTTTCAGGAACAAAAGTTTCCAGAGAAAGGAGGTCAGAAATAGGGAGGAAAAAATTCCATGCCTTTTATATAGGGCCACCTTGAAATCCTTCTTGTTCTTGATGGATGACAGGTGCTGGAAAATCACCATGGCCAGGTTAAGATGCAAACTTAGAATGGTGGTTACACATACCATGACTGAATATGAATCTGGAAAATTACTCTTGCTGTTTTCATTCTATTATCAAAACTTCATAATTGTCTGTACTCATATCCCTAGGCTGTTGCCATTCCATTTCATTTTTTCCTTCAAGTCTATCACTGGTTTAATATATAGAAAAAAAGAGCATGGAAACTTTCACTGCAGTTTTCATATTATCCATAAGTTTACCAAGAAAGTTATTCAATGTGTGTAGCCATAAATGAGAACATAGGTCAAATGATATAGGTTCATATTATCAAGTGTTTAAAGAGCATGAACATACTACTTTCATATTATTTACACCTCTAACTCTACTCTGAAACTTTTACTGTTTCAATCAGATAGCTGTGTAACACAACACTAGATCAATAAAATGATAAAAGTTAAAAGAGACAAAGGGTGGAGAAATGGATCTATTTTCTGCTACCTACAAGGGAAGAAATGCTATGCACACAAAGACATAACAGTGCAAACTGTAACAAATGCCAAAAATAAGATATATATTTAAATAAAACATAAAGACTACTATTAGTACTAAACATAATCTTTAACCACAAGGAGGGTCCAACCCACGATGTTGGACCATACACACAAATTAACTCAAAATGGATCACAGACCAAAATATAAGGGCAAAAGCTATAAAATTCTTGGAAGAAAACATAGAAGTATGTTTGCATAACCTTGGATTCACCAATGGTTTCTTAGATATGACCCTGAAAACACAAGCAATAATAACAAAAATGATAAATTGGACATTGTCAAAATGATAAATCTTTGTGTTTCAAAGGACACTATCAAAAAAGTGAAAAACTCCACAGAATGGGAAAAAATATTTGCAAATGATAAAGGACTTATACAGAGAACTCTTACAATTCAACAACAAAAAATAACCCAACTTCAAAAATAGGCAAAGGACTTGAAAGACATTTCTCTAAAGAAGATATACGAACAGCCAATAGCCTATGAAAAGACGCTCAACCAGGTGCAGTGGCTCACACCTGTAATCCCAGCACTTTGGGAGGCTGAGGCAGGCAGATGATGAGGTCAAGATATTGAGACCATCCAGGCCAACATGGCAAAACTCTGTCTCTACTAAAAATACAAAAAATTAGCTGGGCATGGTAGCGTGCACCTGCAGTCCCAGCTACTTGGGAGGCTGAGGCAGAAGAATCGCTTGAACCTGGGAGGCGGAGGTTGCAGTGAGCCGAGATTGTGCCACTGCATGCCGCCCTGGCGACAGAGCGAGACTCCGTCTCAAAAAAAAAAAGATGCTCAACATTGCTAGTCATCAGGAAATGCAAATCAAAGCCACAATGAGATACCCACTTCAGACACAAGTGGATGGCTACAATAAAAAAGACAACAATAACAAATTTTGGAGTGGATGTGGAGAAAGTGGAACCCTGGTATATTTTACATTGCTGATGGGAATGTAAAATCGTGTAGCCACTTTGGAAAATACTGTGGCAGTCCCTCAGAAAATCAAACATAGAGTTACCTTATGACTCAGCAATTCCATGCCTAGATATATATTCAGGAGAAATGAAAATATATCCACACAAAAAACTTGTATGCAGATATTCATAGTAGCACTATTCATGTTAATCATAAAGTGGAAACAACTCAGGTGTGCATCAACTCAAAAGAGAAATAAAATATGGTATATTCACAGATAATGGATTATTATTCATCCATAACAAGGAATGAAGTACTGAAACATATCACAACATGGATAAACCTTAAAAATATTATGCTAGGTAAAAGAAGGCAGTCACAAAAGATTTGTGATTCTACTTATATGAAGTATCCAGAATAAGCAAATCTGTAGAGACAAAAAGTAGATAAGTGGTTGCCAGGGGCTGGGAAGAATTGGGAATTGGCAGTCAATTGGTATGGGGTTTCTTTTTGAGATTGCAGAAAGTTCTAATTTCATATTATAGTCATGATTGCACAAGTCTGTAATTACAATAAACATAACTGAATTGTACACTTTAAATAAATGAATTTTATGGGATATGAATTATGTATCAATAAAGCTCTTTAAAAATGTGATAGAGGTAAGATAGATTCCTTCGGGTCCCCATGAGTCAAGTTCCAATTTCTAGATCTCTCTGTGTATACATGACAGAACCATAAACACCAGACTGTAATTCCATGGGTTACGATATGTCTTTATTCTTACAGTAAGTCGGCATGTGGACAGGAAGAATGGCAAAGAATATAAAGGGTCTGGATGTCAATTAGTAGAATAAGCAGTAGTAAGACTAATTCTGCTACTAGAATTAGCCTTTGTGTATGTTTGGACAGTGGAGAGAGACTCTTGGATGAAGCTTACTAGATTCCTTTTGAAAATTTCGGACCACCTTTTCAGGTAGTCAAAATGGTTGACTACCTTTTCAAAAGGAATTTAGTAAAGCTTGATGCAAGAATCTTTTTCCACTGTCCAAACACACACAAAGGCTAAGGCCCCTAATCATCACATCCACGATCTACCAGTGCATGTTCCTCATTAGGCTTTAATATTGAGCCAGGGCTGAGAAGAAACAATGTCAAATGGCCCTGGATATCATAAGGACTGACAATAACTGTTTTAGAGAGGAAACAAACAAAGGTTAAGAAGAGATGGGCAGCTGAGATTAAAAGGTTTATTTAAGACTCATGGACACAGAACTAATAATTAAGGGATGATTTAAATGAATTGAATGAGCACAGGTAAGAACAAACCTAAGGCATGGGCTATGGCATCAGTTATAAGGACATGCAAAAAAAAAAAAAAAAAAAAGATACTCTGCACTCACAATCTTTCACATTACAATAAAAAAATTCAAATCATTGAAAAGGAACAATTCGAACTTTTCTACAACAGGAAGAAGCAAAGAGACTTCAGAAATAAAGCAAGTATGAGTGACAACAACCACCTTACAAAAATGTGATGCTAAGCAGATGGATGAACAGTCATTCCACCAACTCTGGCAGTATGTGGTGGTACATAAAAGAAAAGCAGGTGAAATGGTTCCCTGTGTTGTTGACGAGGGAGCTGTCTTCCCTTCAGGCTCTTCAACTGTAGACAGGGATATGCCACTGTTACAGAGAAGGAATGTATGCCACCCTATCTCAATACAGAGAAAAGGAGGCAGAGTCAAGAATATCTCCCAACTGTTCAGCGGGAAGAAAAGTAAGGTTCACAAGCAGGGAGAAGAGCTGTATTCACCCAACAGGACACAGCAGGTGAGCACACAGCTGGGGAATCAATGTGTCACAGCTGACCAGCTTTTCAAAAGGAGTCTAGTAAGCTTGATCCAAGAGTCTTTCTTCACTATCCAAACACATGCAAAGCCTAATGCCCCTAATCATCACATCCATGATCTACTAGTGCATGTTCCTCGTTTGGCCTTAATCTGAACCATTCTCACCATCAGGAGTTTGGGATCTTTGTTTTTTTGTTTGTTTCTTTGAGATGGAGTCTCACTCTGTCACCCAGGCTGGAGTGCAGTGGTGCGATCTCAGCTCACTGCAAGCTCCACCTCCTGGATTCACACCATTCTCCTGTCTCAGCCTCCCCAGTAGCTGGGACTACAGGTGCCCACCACCATGCCTGGCTATTTTTTTATTTTTGTATTTTTAGTAAAGATGGGGTTTCATCGTGTTAGCCAGAATGGTCTCGATCTCTTGACCTCGTGATCCGCCCACCTCGGCCTCCCAAAGTGCTGGGATTACAGGCATGAGCCACCGTGCCTGGATGGGATCTTTATTTGTTTAATGCTCTGGACAAAGTAAAAAAATTTCCAACCACAGTATCAGCACCATTCAACACTGGCCCCAGCATTAGCGCAGTTTTCTGCAATATGTTTATTCCAGAGGAACTTCCATATCTCCATCATTTAGACAGTGGTGGTCATACTTCACATACAAATTTACACAAATGTTTCTTTTCCAAAGTAAATGGGCATCAACTCCTATTTGATGGCAGTGGTAGGGGTAGAGGTGGGGAATGAGGTGGCCAAAAGTATAGAAATGAAAATCACCTTCAAGCAAGCTTCCTCAGCAGCCAGATGGCAGACTCAGTACCAACACTGAGTGCTGATTTGTAAAGGAATAGCTTATCTTTGCTTAGTTCAAGTTTGTATTATTGTAGCAATGCTCTTTACCACTATTTTTTTAAGCATCTATGTTGCTGTTAAAGAGGGAGTGAGCTGCTTTTTACTGAGTACTTGTCATATGGGAAGCATCCCGCTGAGTACTTCACATACATCATCCCAATCAGTCCTCACCATCAGTCTGCATTATAGTATTATAATACCAGTTTCACGGACAAGGAAACACAATTTGCCCCAGTCTCCCTGCTAAATGTCCTGTCACCAGTGAACCCACACCAGTCTGATTCCAGACTTTTTGTCCTTTCCATTAAACCACCGGTCTCAATGCATTTTTAAAAGAAAAATGGTACCTGCATACACATTAGGAAACAAGAGACAGAATGCCCTCATTGCAGTTCTGTTGTTCTATGTAAATTTGGATATTGTCATCCCCTTGTGCATCAAGAAAACATTTATTATCCAAGCCTGTTCCTCCTCTGGCATCCCACCCACTCTACTCTGCTAAGTGAGCTTCTGCGCTCACTGTTCCCTACACCTCCTGCTCATGAAGTGACCCAGCAACTCCTCCCAAATCTGGGGCACAGGTTTTCAATGCCCACTTTATTAGACTTTGCAGTACTATGGGTCCCCTCCCACATGGAAGCACCATCCTGAGCGCTTGCCACCAGTTCTGGTTTCCTCTTGCTTCACCAGCCCAGCCTCCTCTATTTCCTCAGCGGTCTCCTCTTCTACCTGCTTTCCAATGCAAGAGGACCTTGGAGCTGAATGCCTGCATTTCTTCTTTCCTTTGTCTCTACTGTTTCCCTAAAGTGACCTCCTCCACAGCCCTGGTTGTAGACTCAGCTGTGACAGGACACTGCTGCCTTGCACTCACAGCCATTAGTGCCTTTGGAGCTTGGCACCATAAACAAACATAACCTGCTAACATCCACAAACAAAATGAATGAACATACAAAGATACATAGTGACCAGACACAAGCTGAGAGCCCCCAAACATTTATGTCCAATCTAAAACCTTCTGGGTGTAAGGTATGTATGTCCAGCTTTCTCACAGGACATCTGTTCTTGGATGTCTCATAGGAATCTCAAACTCAGTAGGCACAGACTGCATTCTCAAGCTTTCTTCCAGACCTGCTCTCACTGTAGTTTTTCTCATCTCAGCAAATGGGAACATCCTTCAACTAAATAACTCAAGCTGAGGCTCGCTCTCTGAATATTCCCTTCTACTTTGCTCCTCCCCCAACCAATCCATTATGAAGCCATCACACACATCCAGAACGCGGACCTTTTCTCTAGCTCTGGCAAAGCCACAGGAGACTCAGGAACCCACCAGTCCTCTCTGACCTGGACTATGGCAGTAGCTGCTTCCTGGGTCTCTCTGCTTTCACTGGGCCCTGGCCCATGTGCCCATCCTACTAAACCCCTGATAGCTAAAGCTGATTTTCAAGCGGGTCAACCTCATTCTTGATCAGTGGGCAGCCACAGCAGACACTGCAGCTCCTGCACATGGTCCACTAGGCTGTGGCCGGTTTCCTGCCTGGGATCTCTTGCTGGCCCGCGCAGCATGGTCATGCTGGCATCTCCCTCCTGTCCAAGAGCTTTTCAAAGGTATTCTCTCTTCTGTGAGCAATTCTCTTTCATCTTCTCTTTACCTAACACCTAAACTTAAAGAGTACTGCCTTAGAACACCATCTTTGAACCCTCTAAACTAAATTATGTACGTTCTCCTTTGTGCCCTATTTTTTTTCTCACCAGGGCACTTACTGCAACTTGTAATCATAAATGCATTTGTTGTAAATTATTTTGTGTGGAATCTCTCACTAGGACTATGCTCTAGGAACACAGAGACAATGTCTGGTTTTGTCAACCACTGCAGGCCCAGGACCTGGTCCAGGGCATGGTGGATTTTTTTTTCTTAGTGAAAAGAAGGAATAAATACACAACATGAAAATAAAGAAAAGGCCAAAAGACCAAAAACAGGAGTAAAACATCAAGGTATGGAAAAAGGAAAATGTGCTTTTTTTCTGAGTCCAGCTCAGTGAATTTCTCCAGCTTTTTGTCTGAAGACACAACTATTTAGCAAGTTCTGTCCTCTTGCAAAGGACTAACTCTCCACTTTAAAATATTTCTGCAATGAAGGGCAAGAAATAATTTGCATCTCTAAAGGATAAAGATTACATTACTTGGTCAGGTATGGTGGCTCACGCCTGTAGTCCTAGTACTTTGGAAAGCCAAGGCAGGAGGATTGCTTGAGGTTACAAGTTTGAGATCAGCCTGGGCAACAGAGTGAGACCCTGTCTCTAAAAAAAAAAAAAAAAAAAAAAATTAGCTGGGTGTGGTGGCACGTGCCTGTGGTTCCAACTACTTGGGGGCTGAGGTGGAAGGACTGCTTGAGCTCAGGAGGTTGAGGCTGCAATAAGCCATGATTGCTCCACTGCACTCCAGCCTAGGCAACAGAGCAAGACCATGTTTAAAAAACAAACAAACAAACAAAAAGTACTGGTCCCTAGGTTAAATATCTCAAGAAGAAAGGAAGAGAATGTTTTAGAAAGGGAGAAAGAAAGGTGATGTCTGCTGACAATCACCATGGGCTTGGAGTGAGGTAATATGGTCTGGACCTGCACCACCAGGACACAGAGAATCACTAAGGAATCATCACTTTCTCTCTTTGCCTCAGTTTTCGTTATAAATTACCTCGACGGCCAGTGCTCCCTTTCTCTTAAAAAAAAAAAAAAATGCCTATGGCTTTATTAGTCATGCATTAATCTAACGATCATTCAACATGTAGTGGATCTATAAAAAAGGTGTGTTTGGGCTTTGAACAGACTGCCTATTCTGTGGTTAGGGAGTGCCTTCTGCATCAGTTTTTTGTTACCTTTGATTTTAGTGATTTATAAAACTTAAGTTTGCGTTGGTTACTCTGACCTACAACACCTTGAGAAACCTCACAGAAATGTTTTCATTAACAGCTCAAGTTAAAGGAAGTCATCCAGAAGAACAATGGACAGGGGACTCTAACATATTATATTTCTGAAATGTAAAGTCTATTTCTGATAATGTTTCACAGTGCAGAGGACATGAACCTTTTGAGAGAATCTATCTGACCCTGAACAGGACTAGCTGCTTCAAAAAATTTTCTTTTAATTTCAAGGTTGGCACTAATTGAGCTGTCAGCTTTCAGAAGATAAGCTGTTACTGGTATCAGAAAAGTGACACTGCCTGAGAACTGGGAACAGACTGAGATTGACACCTATGATCAAGGTGCAAAGTAAACTTAGACAGAAATTAATTGCAGGGTTTTATCAGCAACCACCTGACTTGGGCTGGGAAGGGGCAACTATTGTGGCAAACAAATCTGCCATAAGATACCTTCGTTTCTTTTCACCCAGGTTTAATTTCTTCTCACACGGTAATTTCTGGACTTCACAGAAAATACACAGTAATCAAGGTTGTCTTTGAGTTTACTAATAGCTTGAAAGATCTCTGGGGTAGAGCAGATAATGACAAGAGCTCAAGAAAAGCCATTCTGAAAAACAAGGAGACCAGACTTAGAGCTGCCTTTAGTTGGAAGGGGTCACTGCTTATGCAATTTTCCTTCTGTGTGTGCTGGGCTGATGAGTCTGTACTAGCTAAGCCCAAGTTTGTCTATCCTGTGGGACCCACAGAGTGTTCCATATGTCATCTCTGATCAGGAAGCTGAAAGCAGGAATCACAGGCAGAAAATCTTCCAGGCTACACATCTGCATCTTCTAATAATGTTCGTGCTACATGTACATGTATAAAAAACTGCCTTAGAATGCATACTGCTGTGTCTTGAAGGCAGATACATTCTCTAAGTTTTTCTTTCTAAATATATTAGCAAACAATTAGTAGTGAATAAAGTACAGTTTTACTTCTATATTAATTTGATATATAAACTAGAGAGCCTGATCATTATCACAGCAAAATAATCTAGAAAATATTAATGATCAGATCTTCTTGTACCCAAAGACATCTCAGCAGCCCTGTCCTCAAACTCAAGGCCAACACTATGGCCCTTAGTTCAAAAGTTCATCTTTGTACACAGTCCAACCAAGTCTCCCCAGGGCAAGGCACCTGCACTTCTGCTGCCCTGGACAACTTGACCCTGGGTCAGCCTTAAGCTAAACACGGCTTGGTTCTAACTCAATTTTCTGCCTTTTCTTTTCGAGACAGAGTCTTGCTCTGTCCCCAGGCTGGAATGCAGTGGCACGATCTCGGCTCACTGCAACCTCCACCTCCTGGGTTCAAGCGATTCTTCTGCCTCAGTCTCCAGAGTAGCTGGGACTACAGGTGCGCACCACCATGGCCGGCTAATTTTTGTATTTTTAGTAGAGACAGGGTTTCACCATGTTGGCCAGGGTGGTCTAGATCTCCCGACCTCGAGATCCGCCTGCCTCGGCCTCCCAAAGTGCTGGAATTACAGGCATGAGCCACTGCGCCCGGCCTCTCCCTTTTCTTTTAAACTCTAACACTCTACAACCATGTCATCTGGGATTCTATATCCCATTGCATTTTTCTTTGTGTCCACCTGTGTCAGCAGTGAGATCCTCCTTGAGGCTCCGTTTCCTCATCTGCAAAGTGGGAATAATATTACCTAGCTTCAATATTGTACAATCTCCGATGTGCTACAGAAAATGCATCACACAGAATGCATATTCATTAACTCTGAATAACTGGATGTTGTTTTCTTGTTTTTGAAGTTCATGCCTGGCCTTCTTTCAATCTACCACCAGCATATTCTCGTTGGATATGTCACCACATGTATTCCAAAGTACAACTCCAAAGCATTCACAATGCCACTCACATTGGTAGAATTTCACCAGATTTTAGCTTCTAGTTTTTCTCTCTTTGCTAAACAAGTAAAACCACCACCACTGGAGGACCTAGAGGGACAGCCTTCATAACGTGCATTGGCTGTGATTAGTCAGAGGAAGCAACCACACCGTCAGTTTCGTCGTTCCTTCTTGTCAGGGTGATTCAGTTCCCCACTGTCTCTGTTTCCTCGTCCCCTTGGAGTGTGTGGTCTGTGTGCTGAAATGAGGAAGCTCTACCAAGTTCCTCATTGCCAAGGTAACTAGTATTCCCTTCTTTAAAACCTAACACTGGATGTGTCATTAAAAAGGCCAAGCAAAACAAAAACACAAAACAAAAACCTATGTCTGATGGGTAGCTGTCTTAGAAAATTCTATATAAATTTACCACAGATTTAGGGCACAGGGTGCAAGACTGGTCTATATTTATAAGCCATGATAAAGACCTTAAAACTGATTTCATGGATTTCACAAACATGCATATTCCAAAAAAGAATCATTTTTTTTTTCTGTAATTCCAAAAGAAACATTCTCCAACTCTAGACCTCAAGGTGACTTTCTGAAATTCATAGTATTTTCAAATAAAGTGCCTCCACTTGAAGATTATTCATAATTCACATAGGAGCGTAGGTATCCTGTTTCTCTCTCTGGCATCAGAAGGCAGTGTTACGACACGATGATTGCTTTGTCTTTATGTTAGAGATGTGGTCTTGCCATCTTGCTTTGTCCAGGGTGGTCTCAAACTCCTGGGCTCAAGTGACCTGCCTGCCTAGGGCTCCTCCCAAAGTGCTGGGATTATAGGTGTTAGCAACCATGCCCGGCCAGGATGATTGTTAATTACTGTTTCTTCAGTATGTGTTTTCTTATTAATAGTTAAACAAAACTGATGAAGTAGCATCTACACTTTTAATTTCTATTCTGTTGGAAATCCATCTTACTTCCTTGAGGGCGATTATCATTGCCAGAGATAACTTCAAAAGGCTATGCCAGGCTGGGCATGGTGGTTCACGCCAGTAATATCAGCACTTTGGGGGGCTGAGGCGGGTGGATCACTTGAGGCCAGGAACTTGAGACCAGCCTGGCCAACGTAGCAAAACCTTGTCTCTACTAAAAATACAAAAATTAGCCAGGCATGGTGGTGCATGCCTGTAATCCCAGCTACTTGGGCACGAGAATCTCTTGAACTCCAGAGGTGGACGTTGCAAAAAGAAAAAAAGACTATGCTGAGGCTCTGATGTAAACAAACAAACCTCTCTGTCAGTCATGCGTCTACAGCTATCTGTAAGAACCAACACCAGGAAGGGCCTAAATCTGAGTAAAGACAACATCACTTCTACTACATTTGTCTGCACTTAACTGCATTGGATGATGCAGACAGACAACATTTACATCATTGCAGAAAGTTCCATTAGGCAGTTCTGATACAGATGGTTTGATACAGTACTCTCTGAAAGCCACAGGTTTACCAATTGCCATTACTTACTCAGGTTTTCAAGACATATAAAACTGGATGTTGCAATGGTCTTTTGAGGTATGACAACCACATGTCTTGGCTTTGCCAGAACAAAACCAATATTTCTTGCATTTGTATGACTTTCAAGAACATGAACCATTAAAGGTAAAAGAAAATGCAGTAAATTTAATTTTTAATAGGACTTTAAAATTAAATAGATAGATAAAATCCTTTATCATACCATGTAGCCCAAATTTTGATGCAAGGAAAAACAAAAACAGTGCACGTATATGGTGAATGCAGCTAAGAACGTGCTCTGGGAAGAGCCTCCACTTTCTAGAGCACTCTGTCTAAGTGACTCTTCACCCCTGCCCCACACCAGCATCTTGGCACTCACCGAGTTCCAGCTGGGTCTGTGTGTCCTGAGCTGGCCCGCTGCTGACCCCTGGTGCTGTCTCTGCTGGGAAGAGAATACACTCTTTGCACCACCACTCGGACCCCAGCTCCTGGCCATGAGGCAGCTCCCTGGCTTTCCACCACGTCCAGGAGAGAATCCCTTAGGGGAGTGCCGGCTGGGATGTGCTGTTTTGCTTCTTTGTGCCCGTGGGTCGAGGTTGTCCCTGTGGTGGCTACACCACTACACACAATCTGGCCGAGATACATAAAGGGAACAGTTTCAAGACTCACAAAGTTTCAGGTTTGGCTAACAACAAGCAACATGCTGCACACCAAATAATGACATCCTTAAGCAGCCCCCCAGTGGATCTGCACTACACTGAAGTGATGATGAAGATGAAAACAAAGGAACTTGTGGTGTGGGGCTCTGGGCCTGCCAGGTGGCTAAGATTGCAAGCTGAAGGCCAGTGAAAGAACAAGGAGCACAGCAGGATGTCTGCTATACCAGGCAGGTCTTTGAAAACACACAGAAAGTTTTGCTAATAAAATTCATGATAATTCAAGAAATTTTTCTCTTTTGAGGTAAGAATTCCAACAGAACAAACCAAAAATGAAGATAAAAGAATGACTAGGGATACTACAAATGCTTCATTTTATTAAGTTCTTGTATGTGCAATCTCCGAGGCTAAGCATTTTACATACTCACATATTCTCCCAACAACCCCTTACATAATATCACCTGTCATAATAAAACACCACCACTTCCAGAGTGCTTCCTATATATTCCAGGCTTTTAAATTTACATATTAAACATGCTTATCCTCACACAACCACCCAAGAAGATAGATAATATCACACCTCCATTTTACAGATAAGAAAACTGAGACACAGAGACCACGGATCTTGCCCGAGATGATCCAGCAGGAAGTGGCTGAGTTAGGATTTGAACCAGGTTATCTGGTTCCAAAGTTCACACGTTTAACCATTATGCTACAAGTAGTTTCATTATCACTGTTATAGGCCAAAAATGTATCTCATGGGATTAATATTACATAGCTGTTTAAAACTATATGTTAAAACAGTAATGTGCTTTGGGCCATATTTTTTATCTGTTATAATTAAATTGATTAGAGAGTCTTCCTTTTTGCATAATCCTCTCCAGATACTTCTTTTGATAGTCAAAGAGAGATTTTGCTTGACTAGCTGGTACAAAACAGGCTGAAAGTTTGTCTGCTTTTCTTTCGTATTCCTCCTCCCTTGATCTGTCAGTCTCAGGAAGCATTCTGCTTAGCGACAACTTATATAACCCAGAGACCTTGAGGCCAGTGCACTGGGAGCCACACGAACATTCAGTGCTTAGGGTGGTCCCAGGGGCGCCCACAGCAAGTGAATTTTAGTAGTTCCCTAAATTCATCTTGGCAAATGATCATGGCTTAGGACAAGTAAAATTGCAAAAAACAACTCCAGCATATAATCTCAAGCTTATGCAGTTCTTTTTATCCCAAGGGATAATAGATATTGTGGAAAAGAAAAATATGATTTTTTAAATAAATAAAGGAGGGTTTTAAAAAATTCTTAGACATTACAAGAATAGAGAAAATGAACGTTGTCAAATACCAGCATGCACTGTATGATGATGTTTCTGTCAACAATGGACAGCATGTTTGACCGTGGTCTCATAAAACTATGATGGAGATGAAAAATTCCTGTTGCCTAGTGATGTATGCACGTTTGTGGTGATGCTGGTGTAAACAAAAGTAGTGTGTTGCCAGTTGCATAAAAGTCTAGCACATCCTGTTATGTATAGTACCTAATATTTGATAATAATAAACAATGTTACCGGCTTATGTATTTACTGTACTATACTTTTAATTGTTATTTTAGAGTGTTCTACATGTTAAAAAACAAGTTATGTGTAAAACATCCTCAGGCAGGTCCTTCAGAAGGTATCTAGAAGAAGGCATTGTTATCCAAGGAGATGACAGCTTCATGCACATTACTGTCCCTCTACATTCCAGTGGGACAAGATGTGGAGGTGGAAGATGGTGATATTGATGGTCCTGACCCTGTGAAGACCTAGGCTACTGTGTGTGTTTGTATTTTAGTTTGCAACAAAGAAGTTTTAAAAGTAAAAAGAAATAAAAAATAAAAACAGAAAAAAGGATATAAAGAAAAAATATTTTTGAATAGCTATTTGTATTTGTGTTGTAAGCTAAGTGCTGCTATAAAGAGTAAAAAAGTTAATGAAAAATTTAAAGTTTATAAAGTTAGAAAGTTACAGTAAATTAAGGTTAAATTATTTATTACTGAAGAAAAAATTTAATTTAGTGTAGTGCAAGTGTTCAGTGTTTATAAAGTCTACAGTAGTGTCTGAGGCCTTCACATGCACTCCGCACTCACTCACTGACTCACCCAGAGCAACTTCCAGTTCTATAGTCTCCATTTATGGTAAATGCCCTATACAGTTGCACCATTTTTTATCTTTTGGACTGTATTTTTACTATCCTTTTTCTATGTTTAGATATGTTTACATACACAAGTACTTACCATTGTGTTACAATTGCCTACAGTGTTCAGTAAAGTAACATGCTGTGCAGGTTTGTGGCCTGGGAGCAATCAGCCATACCATATACCCTAAGTGTGCAGTAGGCTGGAACATCTAGGTTTGTGTAAGTGCACTCTTATGATGGTCACACAATGACAAAATCACCTAATGACAAATTTCTCAGAACATATCCCCGTTAAGTGATGCATGACTCTGTTTTAATAAATTAGAATAAAGATTAAAGATACATAATTAGAAAGATGAAATACTGTAAAAAGAGCACCACTAAATGCTGAACTGAACTATAATATATTCAGGCATAACAATAAGTTCCTGCAGCATATATACTTGTGGTGGGATTTTTGGAGGGACACAAAAGGTAAACATCTTCACTTACACTGAAGCCCTTCCAAATCCAGTCACTAACATATTACAAGCATAAAACCTTTAAGTCAATAGGACTTTACCTGGATTTCAGGTGAATTATTTGTTAGACCCTTAATTACAAACATCTGGGCCAAAGAGATGCTTCTTCTTGGAAGGGGTATGTCCGGATAGTACACATCACAAGTTTTTTTTGAATCTTCTTTGGCAACAACTTTCTCACAAAAGTAAGTATTCAGAATAACAGGGCAACTTCCATTTGGAATAATCAGTTTTTGCCTGGAAAAGAGAAAGACATGCAACAGTTTCTTTGCAATATTGGGGTCCCCTCATGTTCTTGCTAAATCAGGAATGCAAAGAGCAATGACTCGCCTGCTATGGACAGCTAGAGCCAAGCCCACCCACAGAGGCACAGCTATCCTTCATGCTCCAGCATGGCCGCCAGTAGTCTGACTTCACTGTTCTAGTGAAAGCCCTGTGTCAGGAAGGGATGGAAGAAGGCTAAGTCCCTGGGCTTGGACTTCCTTGTGCCCTCCCAGTATAGCCTCAAGACCCCTCAGGGGGAAATACAGAGGATGAACAAAAACTGTCAACAGCCTCAAAAAAGTGCCCAAACAATGAAATAAAATGTACAAATAAAACCTTCAGACATTTTGACAGCTCTAATCTTTCAAAGAACATACCATTAAATGTCAAAGGAGCATCTACCTTTGCTATCAAACTGACTATAGTTGCTGAATACCTCATATTTAAGTATTAATGAAAAGGAGTCAGGAAATAGAGCAGACAAAATTCTCCTGGTTCTTCTCAGTCCTTGGACAAGAGAAAACACTTTAATGCCTATTCCTTAAAACATGGTGCTGCTTAGTATTAAGAGAAATTTGGGACTTCTGATTCTGGGAGGATAGAGTATCACACTTTTCCCTATTCCTCTCATTAAGAACAACTACAATGGCTGACATTATATGTAAAGTAAACATAAGAAGACACCGAGAGGTGGAGAGAAGAGGCAGACAGGCTAAAACCTAGAGACTTTAGGAATGAGGCAGTGGCAAGTTCCTGGGTTTTCTTTCTTTTCTTTCCTTCCTTCCTTTCTTTCTTTTTTTTTTTTTGAGACATGGTCTCACTCTGTTATTCAGGCTGGAATGCAGTGGTGTAGTCTCGGCTCACTGAAATCTCTGCCTTCCATTCAAACGATTCCCGTGCCTCAGCTTCCTGAGTAGCTGGAATAACTGGCATGAACCACCAAGCCTAGTTAATTTTTTAATTTTTTAGTAGAGAGAAGGTTTTGCCATGTTGGCCAGGTTGGTCTCAAACTCCTGACTTCAAGTGATCCATCCGCCCTGGCATCCCAAAGTGCTAGGATTACAGGTGTGAGCCACTGTGCCCAGCTCTGGGTTTTCTTTTTGCCTCGTATATCTCAGGTTTTGAGTTGAAGGAGCCAGCAACCCAGAAACAGCAACAGGTGCTGACAAAAAGCTCTACCAAAGCCTGCTCTCTTTAACCAAGGACCAAGGAACGGGCAGCCTAGAAAGGCAGAAAACTCTTAGATGGTAACTGCTCTACTCTAGGTAAACATCATGGAAAACCTATGACTTGTCCCCATGCATGCTAGCACAGGCCAAGTGAGGACCTGGACTTCCCCCCTCATTGGGCTGTAATGAGAGACCCCAATATCCCAGCTGGGGTATGAGAGAAGGTGGGGCCAAGGAGATGACTTTCTTTTCTTTTTTTTTTTGAGATGGAGTCTTGCTCTGTCGCCCAGCTGGGGGCACGATCTCAGCTCACTGCAACCTCGGCCTCCCGAGTTCAAGCGATTCTCCCACCTCAGCCTCCCAAGTAGCTGGGACTACAGGTGCCCACTATCATGTCCAGCTAATTCTTACATTTTTGTACAGATGGAGTTTCATCATGGTGACCAGGCTGGTCTCAAACTCCTGACCTCAGGTGATTTGCCCACCTCGGCCTCCCAAAGTGCTGGGATTACAGGTGTGAGCTACCGTGCCTGGAGGACTTTCATCCCCGACAGGCCTGCAATGAGTACTCCCCTCATTGTGACAGTGGAGAGACTACCTGGGGGCCTGGACTTCAACTCCTCCTGACAGTAGTAACCAAGCACCACTCCCTATCCCTCTGGGGTGGTGCCAGAGGAAGCGTGGCAAAGAATCAGGATTTTTACCACTGCTCAGTGGTGCTGAGGCCACCCTTCCCTCCTACCCCTCCTACCCCTCAGCAGAAGGCATGTGAGAAACAGCAACAAGGCTTCCCTGGCCTTCCCAGCCAGGGTGGTGTCAGCAGAGGCTTAGCAGGGAGCTGGAACTCATACCCCTGCCCATCAGGAACAAGGAGTCTCTCCCTCTCTCAAGTGTCAACTGAGGAATCTGGACTTCCCTCTCCACCTGGCAGTAACAACCCCACTCCACTCCTCACTTTCTCCTACCAGAGCAGTGTCAGATGAAGCTACCTAAAAGAGGTTTAAATAAGATCCAGAGTCTCAAAACATAATACTCCAAATGTCCATGTTTCTATCAAAAATCACTTGTTATAATAGGAACCATGAAAAATCTCAACTTGAATGAATAAAGACAATTAACAGATGTCAATGTTGACATAACATAAAGGTTAGACTATCTGGCAAAATTCTAAAGCAGCCATTTAAAAATGCTTTAATAAGCATCTCGATGCACTTGAGACAAATAAAAAAAAGTATCTCAGCAAATAAACAGAATAATTATTTCTTAAAAATGGAAGTTTCAGAACTAAAAAAAATAGTGAAAATAAAAGAATAGGTTCAACAGCAGAAGGGAGAAGGAAGAGAAAAGAATCAATAAACTTGAAGACAAAAATAATAAAAATTACCCATTATAAATAATAAAGCGAAAATAGACTTAAAAAAAAAAAATCTGGTTGGGCATGGTGGCTCACGCCTGTAAACCCAGCACTTTGGGAGGCCAAGGCGGGCGGATCACCTGAGGTCGGGAGTTTGAGACCAGCCTGACCAACATGGAGAAACCCCCTCTCTACTAAAAATACAAAATTAGCCGGGTGTGGTGGTGCATGGCTGTAATCCCAGCTACTCGGGAGGCCAAGGCAGGAGAATCGCTTGAACCCGGGAGATGGAGGTTGCGGTAAGCCAAGATCGCACCATTGCACTCCAACCCAGGCAACAAGAGCAAAACTCCGCTTCAAAAAACAAACAAACAAAAAACCCCCAACAGAACCAAGGACCTGTGGGAAGAAAGAAATAGAAATGGAAGGCTACAGATAAAGTAATACAGGTAAATACAAGAGGCTTTCCTACTCCTCTTGAGTTTTCTAAATTTTTATTCTCATAAAAATTATAACACTGTCTGAGGTGGTTCTAAATGCATGCAGAGAAAACATTAAAGACAATCATATTATAAATAGGGAGGGAAAGGGGATATAAAGGGAGGTATGGTTTCTATACTTCACAGAAACTGGTAAAGTGTTGACCTAGTAGACTGTGCTAAGTTACGTGTATGTAATACCTAGAGCAAGCAATAAAATATCTATAAAAAGAGAAACACACCAAAACATTATAAATGAAATCCTAAAAAAAATTAATGTTCAAGTAACCCACATGAAATCAGGAAAAATAAAATAAATAAAAACAGAGAACAAAGAAAACAAAAAGTAAAAAGGTACACTTAAGTCCTAATGTATCAATAATTACATTGAGGATAAATGGTCTAAATAAACCAATTAAAAGACAAAGATTGGCAGGGTAAATTTATGATCCATCTACATGCCGTCTACAAGAAACTCACTTCAAATATAGAGATATAGGTAGGATAAAAGTAAAAAATGGGAAAAGATTCATCATGTAAACATTGATTAAAATATAGTGGGGGTGCTATATTAATATCAGATGAAGTAGATTTCGGAGCACAGAAAACCCCAAATATAGAAAGGCACATTACATAATGAAACAAAGATCAATCCACCTTGAAGACATAGCAATCCTAAATGTATCTACAACAAAGAACATAGATTCAAAATACATGAAGCAAAAACTGATAAAACTCAAAGAATAGACAAATCCTCAATTAGAACTGCAGACATCAATATCCCTCTCTCAACATTTGATGGAACTAGAGAGAATATCAGAAAGAATACAGAAGAGTACACCACCACCATCAATAAACAGGTTCTAGTTGACATCATAAAACACTCCACCAAACAACAGTAGAATACTATTTTTTTCAGGTGCCCACAAAATGCATGTGTCATAAGACACATCTAAACAAATTTAGAAGAACTGAAATCATATAGAGTACATTCTCTAATCACAGTAGAATCAAACTGAAAATCAATAACAGAACGATAACATGAAATTCTCCAAACACTTTGAAACTAAACAACATATTTCTAAGTAATCCAAGGGTCAAAGAGGAAGTCTCAATGAAAACCTAAAAACACTGAACTAAATGAAAATACAAATTTAACCTATCAAAGTTGTGAGAAACAGCTGAAGTGATACTGAGAGGAAATTTTACAGAACTTAAAGCTTACATTAAAAAAGAAAAAAGTCTCAAATCAACAATTTTTCTTACCTCAAAAACCTAGAAAAAAGTAAAGCAAAATAAACTCAGAGCAAGTGAAAAGAAATACTTTTTTTTTTGTGTGTGTGACAGAGTCTTGCTCTGTCACCTAGGCTGGAGTGCAGTGGTGCGATCTCGGCTCACTGCAATCTCTGCTGCCTCAGCCTCCTGAGTAGCTGGGATTACAGGTGCCCACCACCATGCCTGGCTAATTTTTATATTCTTAAAGTAGAGACCAGGTTTCATTCACCATGTTGGCCAGGATGGTCTCAAACTCCTGACCTCAGGTGATCCACCCACCCCAGCCTCTCAAAGTGCTGGGATTACAGGCATGAGTCACCGTACCCAGCCGGAAATAATTAAAGAGCAGAAATAAATAAAATTGAACAGAAAAACAACAGAGAAAAAAAACAATGCAATAGAGTTATTTGAAAAGATCAATATATTGACTAAAAAATGAAAAAAGGGAGAAGATACAAATTACCAATATCAAGAATAAGATGGAGGCTGTCACTACGGGCCCTGTACACATCACAAGGCTAGGTGAAGGACTACTATGGACAAGTCTACATACATACATTCTCAGAACTTAGATGAAATGGACAAATTTCTCAAAAGGAAACAAAAATAACTACCACAATTCATGCAATATGAAACAGATTATTTGAACAGCCTATAAATATTAAGGAAAATAAATATGTAATTTTTTATTTTTTTGAGACGGTGTCATGCTCTGTTGCCCAGGCTGGAGCACAGTGGTGCGATCTCGGTTCACTGCAACCTCTGCCTGCTGGGTTCAAGCAATTCTCTTGCCTCAGCCTCCCGAGTAGCTGGGACTACAGGCATGCACCACCATCCCTGGCTAATTTCTTGCATTTTTAGTAGAGACGGGGTTTCACCATGCTGGCCAGGCTGGTCTCAAACTCCTGACCTCGCGACCCGCTGCCCTTGGCCTCCCAAAGTGCTGGGATTATAGGTGTGAGCCACCATACCCAGCCAAATTTATAATTTTAAAACTCCCAAAAGTGGTATCTCCGGGTCCAGATACTTTCACTGGAGAATTCTAACAAATGGGAAAAGAAGAACTAGCACCAATTCTACACACTGTCTTCCAGAAAACAGAAGAGGAGGAAACTCTTCCAATCCCTTTTATAAAGCATGTATTACTCTGATACTAAAACCAAAGACAGGACAAACAAACAAACAAACAAACAAAAACTATAAACCAATATACCTCAATAACATAGATACAAAATTCTTTAACAATATGTTAGCAAATAGAATTCAGCAATATATAAAAAAAGTTATGCAATATGACCAAGTGGTGTTAATTCCAGGCAAGATGGCCTTGTTTGGTATTTGAAAATCACCTTCACCAAGTTGAAGGCTGAAGGAGAAAAATCAGTTGATTACATTAATCAATGTGGAAAAATCACTTGACATAATTCAACGCCCATCCTTAATAACAATTTTTAAAAACCTCTAAAAATTAGAAAGAGAACTTCCTCAGCTTAATAAACAACATCAACAGAAACCCCAGAGCTAGCATTACAATTAATGATGAAAGAGTAGATGCTTGCCACCTAAGATGGAAAACAAGGCAAAAATTTCCTCTCTCATAACTTTGATTCAACATAGTACCAGAAGTTCCAGCTAGTGCACAGTAAGACAAGATAGGTGGGGAAAGGCATACAGATTAAAAAGAAGAAATGAAAATGTCCTTATTTGCAGGTGACATAATTGCTATAAAGCATATGTCTAGGAATATACAAAATAACTCCTAGAACTATTAAGCAAGGTTGAAGAAACCAACACATACAAAAATTAGGTGTATTTGTACATATTATCAACGAATTCATGGACGCCAATGAAAAATATACCATTTAAAATTGTAAAACTAAAAAAAGAGACCAAAATAACCCATGTCAGTGTGAATCTCACAAAACATGTAATGACAGATAATTGGACAGAAATTAGATACTGACCATTGTTAATTGGTGTTTTTTCTTAATATAGGGAAATCTTAAAGACTGGAAAACTCATGAACATAAAATGACCAGTGGGATGATTGAGAGGAATGTTGTTTTAGATTGATTAATGTCATACAATTCCTATTTTTTCTTTAAAATTTTTATTTTTAGATAATTGTAGATTTACATTCAGTTGTACAAAATAACACAGATCAACTTCCTTCTTTCTCCTTTCCCTACCCCCACCCCTACCCCCACCACACAACCTAAACCCCTGACAACCACTGTCTTATTTTCTGTTGCTTATAACAGAATATCTGAAACTGGGTAACTTACAAAGAAGAGGAAGTTATTTCTTACACTTATGGAGGTCGAGGGGTTGCATCTGGTGAGGGCCTTCTTGCTGGTGGAGACTCTGCAGAATCTTGAGATGGCACCACTATTACATGGCAAGAGAGCGGAGCATGCTAGCTCAGGTCTCTCTACCTCTTATAAAACCACCAATCCCACTCCCATGATAACCCATTAGTCCATTAATTCATGAGTGGATTAATCCATTCATGAGAGCAGAGCCCTCATGACCCAGTCATCTCTTTAAGGCCCCACCTCTCAATACTGCCACATTGGGGATTAAGCTTCAACATAAGTTTTGGAGGGGTACATATTCAAACTATAGCAACCAAAATACGCTCTCCACTTCTTTAGGTATTGGCTTTTTTCACTTAGCATCATTCTCTGGAGATTAATCCAGTCATTGTCTGTTTCAATAGTTTATTTTTATTGAATAGTATTCCATGATATGGATTTAACATTCTGTTTAACCATTCACCCATTGATAGACATTTAGGTTGTTGCCAGTTTGGGACTACTATTAATAAAGCTGCTAACATTCATATGTAGGTCTTCATATGAACATAAGTTTTCATTTCTCTGAGATAAATGCCCAGGAGTACAAATGTTAGGTTGTTTGGTAGTTGTGTGCTTAGTTTTTTGTTTTTTTTCCAAAAGCAAAAAACTTCCAAACTTTTCCAGAGTAGTTATGTAATTTTACATCTCTGTAACCAGTATATGAGGAATGTAGTTTCTCCACATCCTTGCCAGCATTCAATGTTGATATTATGTTTTGTTTTAGCCATTTTGCCTTACTGTGGGGTTTAATGTGCATTTTCTTAATGGCTAATGATGTAGAACATCTTTCCTTGTGCTAATGTGCCATTTATATAACTCTTCAATGAAACGTCTGTTCATGCCTGTTGCTTGTTTCTTAATTGGATTGTTCATTTTTTATACTGTGTGTTTTTCAGAATTCTGTATGTTCTAAATACTAGTCCTTTCTTGGGTGTGAAGTTTGAAATTGAAATTATTTTCCCTATGTCTCTATCTTGTCTTTCCATTCTCTAAACAGGGTCTTTCTCAGAGCAAAAGTTTTCAGTTTTGATAAGTTTTAGTTTATCACGTTTTTTTTTTGTTTGCTTGTTTTTGAGATGGAGTCTCCCTCTGTTGTCTAGGCTGGAGTGCAGTGGCAAGATCTCAGCTCACTGCAACCTCCGCCTCCTGGGTTCAACAATTCTCCTGCCTCAGCCTTCCAAGTAGCTGGAACTATAGGGTGCATGCCACCACACCTGGCTAATTTTTGTATTTTTAGTAGAAACGGGGTTTCACCATGTTGGCCAGGCTGGTCTTGAACTCCCGACCTCAGGTCCAGCCTTGGCCTCTCAAAGTGCTGGGATTACAGGCACGAGCCACTGCGCTCGGCCTCAAGTTCCTTTTAAACAGATCAAATTTTTATCTTAAGTCTAAGTACTCTTTTCCTAGTCCTAGATCCTAAAGATTTTCTCTTTTTTCCCTAACATTTTTCTAATTTTATAGTTTACATTTATATTCATCATCAATTTTGAGTTAAATGATATATAACTTGTGAGAACGAGGTTAAGGCCTATATTTTTCTGCCTATGATTATTCAAAGTCTATCCTTCCTTAATTGAATTGTCTTGGCACTTTTGTCAAAAATCAGTTGGTAGGCTGTGCGCAGTGGCTTATTTTCCCAGCACTTTGGGAGGCCAAGACGAGCAGATTACTTGAGGTCAGGATTTCAAGGCCAGTCTGGCCAACATGGTGAAACCCCATCTCTACCAAAAAAGTACAAAAAAATTAGTGGGGCATGGTGGCGCACCTGCAGTCCCAGCTACCCGGGAAGCTGAGGTGGGAGAATCACTTGAACCTGGGAGGCAGATGGAGGCTGCTGTGAGCGGAGATGTTGCCATTGCACTCCAGCCTGGGCGACAGAGCAAGATCTTGCCTCAAAAAAGAAAAAAAAATCAGCTGGTGCTGAGCATGGTGGTGCACACATCTATGGTCCCATCTACTCAGGAAACTAAAGCAAGAAGATCACCTGATCCCAGGAGTTTGAGGCTGGTCTGGGCAACATAGTGAGACCCTATCTCTAAAACAAAAACAAACAAAATCACACTGTGGAGATCAATTTAAAAAAAAAATCAGCTGGGCATATTTGTGTAGTGTATTTCTGGGTTCTTTATTCTGTTTCATTGATGTATGTGTCTATCCCTTCAATAACACCATATAATATTGATTATTATAGTTATATAATAAATATTTAAATTGGGGAAAGTGATCCCCTTTACTTCATTCTTTTTCAAAATTATTTAAGCTATGTTAGTTCCTCTGCCTTTCCATGCAACTTTTAAAATCAGCACACACATATATATCTGCAAACAAAATCATGCTGGAATTGATGGGAATTTCTTTAAGCCTATAAATCCATTTGGGGAGCTCCTTATGATTTTGGCATCTTTATGGTTTTGAGTTTTTCAATCCATAAATATGTCTCCCATTTGTTAAGATCTTTGATTTATTTTATCAGTGTTTTGTAGCTTCAACATATAAGTCATTACATGTTTTGTGAGATTCACACTGACATGGGTTATTTTGGTCTCTTTTTTTAGTTTTACAATTTTAAATGGTATATTTTTCATTTTGGTGTCCGTGAATTCATTGATACTATGTAAAAATACACCTAATTTTTGTATGTGTTGGTTTCTTCAACCTTGCTTAATAGTTCTAGGAGTTATTTTGTAGATTCCTTGTCATTTCCTGTATAAGCAATTATACAGGGAGAGATACTGTGGCAATCATGCTACAGGCGTACATTTTTTTAACTGACTCATTAATTTGGGGAAGAAAACCCAGCCTTTCACTCAAAAACATGACCCCGCTTATAACTGTGGAATCAAAGAAAGCCCTTAGGTTTAATTCTAGCTTTGCAAACTTACTAATACGTACTTAGGAAAACAATATTTTTCAATTTAGACTATGAGTTAAAATCACTTTGAAAATGAAAATGACTGGGTTTTTCACTAGATTTACGGAAAATAAACTAGGATCTCTGGGTGGGGGCTAGCCAAGAGGGCTTTAAGTTCATAGAGAGACATACACCAGGAAACAACAAAACACAGTAAAGCATTACTGGTGCTGCAACAGAAAGAATATGGCCTTCTACACAAGAGACAGAAGATGGACTTCTTCATGTTAATTAAGTCCCTTCTAGAATGTTGCCTCTGTGAGAGAAGGAACTTTGCCTGGGGGGTTCACCAGTACCTGGAAAATCAATGACTTTGGAATGAATGTCATTCCTTCTTCCAGTGTCCTGGGAAAAGTTGCTCTTTCCTCTGTGCTCCAACAGTGCCTTTCACACTGTCATGTTCAACGGTCTGCCTCTACAACTAAAAACTGAACTTCTAGAATACAACAGCTGTTTCTCTTTTTACCTCTCTTTTTTATTAGGTACTTCCCAGTATCTGACATGTGCAAGGGACTCAATAGATGTTTATTAAATTAATGGATATACACACATTCACATTTACAGGGAATAGAGGAAGGCATGAGAGTATATTTTAAACAGATAAACCAGACCTTGTAACAACTGAGTCCCGTGTATTCTAATGTAGGCATCTAAGAATGGCATAAATTTAAAATAAAGACTTAGAATAAAAACGCTGGGTGGCAAGTGACCAAGCACATGAGAATCTAATGCACAGCACACGATGACATGGGAGGAAGGAGAGGACGTACAGCTTTTAGACCTAAAAACTCTGGAATTAAATCCTGGCTTTCCCACTTACAAGCTGTGTGACTGTGGACAAATTTAACGTCTTTGTGACTTGGTTTTTATAAATTGGGAGTATTCACAGTAGATGTAAGCACTACACAGATTTCTTGTGAAAACGAAATTAATGAATTGATGCAGAGTTCCTAGAAGGGCTTCCCACATGCAAGGGCTCAGTGGGAAGGATGTCGGCACTGCTGCTGTCATTATTGTGAATTATATCTTCAGCAATTTCAAATTAGTTGTTGCCTATTGTTTAGCAAAAACTAGGGTTATTTAGTGTTACTTACTCAAAACCTATTATCTTTATCCTCCTAAATATTAAAAAGAATCACAATCATTGGCAGTGGATATCACTTTTCCATCACCTGCTCATATGCACATTTGCACTGAGCCTTCTTTGCTACCCATACTAGCTGGTTAGAGTCTGATGATGGCTTTACTTTACTTGCTGTGCTCTTAGTCCTCTTCACAACAACCCCACAGGGTAAACATGACTATTCCAATCTTCAGAGGAGGCTAAATAACAACCAATTAATTATATACCACTAGTCCATGACAGGGCTGTAATACAAACCAACTGGCTTCAAAGCCAGTCTGTTCTCTTTCCAAGATACCAGGCCATCTCCCAGGAGGGAGGACAGGACTTCCTACTTGGATACGGGTAAGGAAGATCTTGCTACAATCAACCCTGGAGGAACCAACGTATGAGAAAGGGAAGGGACACAAACTGACGGGGCATTTGGCTAGCCAGGCACACGATTAGATGGGGTTCACATGAAGGCATGAAATTGGGTGGGGGGTGGGGATGGTGGGGTAGAGGAAACTATGCTTCTCTATCTGTTCACAGTTATCAAGTGTTAGGCAGTTTGGCAAGTTGCTGTGGAAAGATTTATATTTACTCTGCAAGGGTCCCTGTGGTGAAAGAACCTTGAAAGCCACCTTCTACATTGTGTTGGCCAGTAAGGTAGCCACTGGGCCATGTAGCTCATCATATTTAAATGAAACAAAGTAAAATGAAATAAAATAATTTAAAAATGCCGTTCCTGGGTTGCATGACCCATATTTCTGGTATTCAGTGTGGCTAGTGACTACCATAGTGGATAGCACAATAAATAGAACATTTCCATCAATGCAGAAAATTCTGGGGGGTTATCAGAATTCTGGTTCTCAAGACAGACAATAAATCACATTCTAGTTACTTCGTAAATTCTTTTCGACTGACTGGATTTGAAAAGGGCTACTACATCTCAGTGACTTTCAGAGCTAACTTCACAGACTTTGACACCACCTCTGTTTCTGACTTTGGACACCTGCGTCAACACACCAGCATGAAATACGACTCGGTGACAAGGCAATGTCAATAGTGCTTGCTACTAATGGATTTGTTAAAATAGCAAAATATTCTGCCCACCATCCCGGCCATTTAGTGACCGGGTACCACTCCTCCTCATCAAAAATCAGATTTACTCTAATAAAACTTTGAAAATACAAGTCTTAGAAAATGACTCTAAACTGAAGTATAAAGATAATTTCAGAAATAAGAAGTTTAAGCCTCATATTCCTTTTATTTTCAGCTTCTTAATTGACAAGACTTTATTCAAATGTGTTTTTCTACCCAAGTCAGACAGTTACATATAACTAAGAAACTGACTATAAAAGACTGGCGTTTATGATTGTGTGTGCTACTTTACAATTCCCCAAGTGTAACTTGTCTAATTCCCTTTTTATCAGAATAAATACAACACTGAGGAACAGACCATATTTTATATGATTTATTCCTGTATGAAAGTGAACAGTATAGTAAATAAACGTACATTTTTTCTAATTTAGATTCATACTAATTATGAAGTAGTATGAATCTAATAGGATCTATCTACAGGGTTTGGTTTATGAGTCTAGCACTCAAAAGTAACACGTTTCAGACACTTGGCTTCATTGAAGCACCTTGTTACTAGGTCAGTGGTAGCACAATGCCATGGCTGAGTATTCCATACATATGATTTCTGGGTAAAGAATTATAGTTGTTCTATTTGAATTTTTTTTTGAGACCTCCCCTCCCTTCCCCTCCTCTCTTCTCTTTTCTCGAGATCGAGTCTTGCTCTGTTGCCCAGGCTGGAGTGCAGTGGTGCGATCTTGGCTCACTGCAACGTTTGCCTCCTGGGTTCAAGCAATTCTCCTGCCTCAGCCTCCAGAGTAGCTGGGATTACAGGTGCCTGCCACTATGCCTGACTAATTTTTTTTTTTTTTGGCATTTTTAGTAGATATAGGGTTTCGCCATGTTGGCTTGGCTGGTCTTGAACTCCTGACCTCAAGTGATCCACCCGCCTCAGCCTCCAAAAGTGCTGAGATTATAGGCGTGAGCCACCACATCCGGCCTGTAAAACATGTTTTTATGGTTGGATGTTTTGATGTCACAAGTTTGTAGAAGCAGAAGTAAAACTGGAGATGGCACAAGATAAGAACAGATTATAGTATTTGAATAATGCAACTGAGAATAAAAAGGGGAAAAAACAAATCAAATGAATTGAAAAATGTGTTTCTAAAATCCACAAAATATCCTAAATTGAACTTCCAGTCAAAAATTTATGTAGGAATTCAGAACAAAAGGATTCACACTGACTGGCAATAAAAGGATTTTTGGAAGACAATGACCACAAGAGAGATGAAACTGACATTACAAACATAAAAGAATCAGTAAAATAAGACTAAGAAATATTGTCCTCAGAAATCACAAAGCCCAACTTTAATTATTACCACATAGAGGCAAGTCCTAAGCTTAGTTTAGCTTCAAACAGAACAAACCTCAGCTAAACTAGATAAATGTGCAAGGCTGGTTAAAAGACAATGCTTTGAATTCTTAAAGCAGTAGGAACATTCTTGGATTAAAAGTGTTTTACAGAGGAAGCATAATTTCTCTTGAATGACGCTGCTTATTTTCACAAACAAAGAAATTAGGGCAACAAGGACAGCAAAAACCTCAGAATGTCACATAGCAACCAAAGCACAGCAGAACTATAGCAGGACATGTATCATACGCTAACATCAAAATAATACCCTAAGGTCAGATTCAACTACCTGCCTATGAGAAACACTACAATAAGCATAGTCAGAAACATATGTATAATTTTTGGCCTTCCAAAAGTGAGACTGTGGCCTGAGAAGGAAAACTGCATCTCTACAGCTATCAGAGGCTGCAGTCCGAAGAGGATAACCCATCAGGGTCGGGAATCAGGCCTCCCAGACTTTGCTTCTCCTCCAACTTACTCCTGTCACCTTCCTCCAGGCTGGTGAGGATGGAACACAGACCTGGCCCTCGTCTCCAACATCCTGTTGCCCTCACAAATGTGGTGGCTCAGCAGAGGGGTGTCTGGCAGGGCCTGAGGGCTGCTGGGCAGCTACTGCACTCATGACAGACCCCTCAATACATTCTGACCCTCCTGCCTTATCACAGAGGCCTACTGAGTGTGCCCTGCCTGAAGGTAAAGTATGTGGCTACAGAGAAGTCAGTACTAGGCCATTATACTTTCAAATCTTCATCCTCCAAGTTTGGTAACACTAACTTGAAACATAAACTTTTAACTAGTTACTTACAGTGCCCACACACACTTCCAAGACTCCCCAGGGGCCCGCTGTGCTAAGCCTGCCGAAAAATAATCAGGACAAACACCAAGTGGACTTTTCACTCGAAACTTCACTGTGTAGACTTTCTGATTTATATTTAGACAACTTATTTTAAATAGAACCTTAAGTACATTTTATACTTTAGGTATATTTGTCTTCAACTTACTACCTGAAAAATTAATGTAAATGGGTTTTTACTTAACAAACCCAAAATGCTGTTTGTTAAAATAAAGACATAGAAAGATTTGTTTTCATCAACGATGTCATTCTCTTGTCTGTAGGACATCTTATTTAGCACTCTTCTTGTCCTGCACTGGGCTTAGGGAGCTTCCTTGGGGACAGGCAGCGGCATCGCCCCTGCTCCATCAGAGATGCTGCGTCAATGTGTGGGAGAGCTCAAGAGGGTGACAGACCCATCCGATGGAAGCTTTTCATCTTTTATTTCTGTCTCAAAAATGTTTCTCAATTGCAAACCACATCTTCAAAGGAAACAATACAGGAATCGTACAAGTTATTTATTTTATTTTATTTTATTTTGAGATGGAGTCTTGCCCTGTCACCAGGATGGAGTGCAGTGGTGCAATCTCGGCTCACTGCAACCTCTGCCTCCTGGGTTCAAGTGATTCTCCTCCCTCAGCTTCCCAAGTAGCTGGGACTACAGGTGCCCACCACCACCATGCCCAGCTAATTTTTGTATTTTTAGTAGAGACGGGGTTTCACCATGTGAGCCAGGATGGTCTCGATCCCTTCACCTTGTGATCCACTCGCCTTGGCCTCCCAAAGTGCCGGGATTACAGTCATCAGCCCTCGCGCCCAGCCCTCCTACAAGTTTTTACACCTTCTTTGACCACTTTATTACTGATAATATCTATCGACTGAATTCTTGGCCTCCTAAAATTTATAGTTAAAGATAGATGTATGTTAAGATTGTAAACTATCACTCTGCTGGGCTATAAATACAATGGTAAGGATTATCTAAGTTACCTTTATCAAAATGAACAGGTTATTGATATTACATTCAAAACAGTCTGTGGTACCCTCTCAGGAAAACAAAATACTATCTAATTTTTCTCTAGTACATTTACTGAGCATTCACTACATACAAGAGATTACTTGGTACACCGATGGATAGAAACGACAATAGAACCAACTTAAAAGTAAGTTTGGTCTATTAGAAGAGGGAAAGCATAATATAATGTTACTATATTTATTTAATACAGCAATTCTCTCATCCACGGTTTTGCTTTTTGTGGTTTCAGTTGTCCTCAGAACACCAAGGTATAAAAATAGGTGAGCACAGTACAATAAGATATTTTAGGAGACCACATTCACATAACTTTTATCACAGTATATTGTTATAATTGTTCTATTTTATTATTGTTGTTGTTAATCTTTACTTTGTCTTCTTTATAAATTAACCTTTATCACAGGTATGTATGTATAGGGAAAAATAGTTTATACACAGTTGGGTACTATGTATCCACTGGAGGTCTTGGAATATATCCTCCTTGAATAAGGGGGTACTAATATAATGTTTAATAATGACAATTATGTTTATTGCTATAATATTGGTATTTTATGTATTAATTAAATTTGCATTTTATAAATTACTTTCTTTAAGTTACCTCATTTGATTCTTGTAACAATTCTGGGAGGGAAGTAGGATATATATAATTCGATTTTTCATTTTATTTCACTATTATTTTATTTCCTCCTTCCCCCGAGGTTTACTGAAATAAAATTGGCAAATAAAAATCAAATATATATAAAGGTGGCACAATGTGATGCTTGAAGTACGTACAGAGTGTGAATGACGGCCACAACATCAACATCTCCATCTCCTCACATGTTCCATGAGTATGCTTACAATACTTAAGATCCATTCTCTCAGCAAATATCAGATATACATTAACTGTAGACACCATGCTGTCCATTAGGTCTCCAGAACTTACTCATCTTATAAATGAAAGTTTGGACCCCTTTAACTAACATCTCTCCATTTCTCCCACCCTTAAGCCCTGGTACACCCTTCTACTCTGTTTCTATGAGTTCAATCTTTTTTTTTTTTTTGAGACAGAGTCTCGCTCTGTTGCCCAGGCTGGATCTCGGCTCACTGCAACCTCCACCTCCTGGGTTCAAGCAATTCTCCTGTCTCAGCTTCCTGAGTAGCTGGGACTGCAGGCACCCGCCACCACACCCAACTAATTTTTGTAGTTTTAGTAGAGACAGGGTTTCACCATATTGGCCAGGCTGGTGTCGAACTCCTGACCTTGTGATCTGCCCACCTCCGCCTTCCAAAGTGCTGGGATTATAGGTTGTGAGCCACCACACCCGGCTAAAACCTTTCATCTTAATCATTACTCTTATTGGCCACTTGTATATCTTCTTTGTAGAAACATCTATTCAGATTCTTTGCCCATTTTAAAAATTAGGTTGCCTTTTTATTACTGAATGGTAAGAATTTTAAATATATTCTCTATGTAACTCACTTATCAAATATATGATCTGCATATACTCCCCCCATTCTGTGGGTTAACTTTTCACTTTCTTTTTATTATTTTTTTGAGACGGAGTCTCGCTGTGTCTCCCAGGCTGGAGTGCAGTGGCGTGATCTCGGCTCACTGCAAGCTCCGCCTCCCGGGTTCACGCCATTCTCCCGCCTCAGCCTCCCAAGTAGCTGAGACTACAGGCGCCCGCCACCACGCCCGGCTAGTTTTTTATATTTTTAGTAGAGACGGGGTTTCACCATGTTAGCCAGTATAGTCTCGATCTCCTGACCTCGTGATCCACCCGCCTCGGCCTCCCAAAGTGCTGGGATTACAGGCTTGAGCCACCGCGCCCGGCCACTTTTCACTTTCTTAATAGTGTCTTTTGAAACACAAAAGTTCTTCATCTTGATGATGTGCAATTTTTTTTTTCCTTTTGTTGTTTATGCTTTTAGTGTCATACCTAAGAATCCATCACCACATTCAAGGTCAGGAAGATTTATTCTTGTGTTTTATTCTAAGAGTTTTATACTTTTGGTTCTTACATTTAGGTCTTTGATTCATTTTGAGTTAATTTTTGTATATGTTTAAGGTAAGGATCTTTATTATTTTGCATGTGGATATCTGGTAGTCCCAGCACCATCTGTGGAAGACCATTATTCTTTTCCCCTTGAATGATCTTGGTACCTTTGTTGAAAATCAACTGACTGTAGACAGAGGGGTTTAGAGGGCTTTCTAATATATTTCATTGGTCTACATGTTTATCTTTATGTCAACACTGTCTTGAATACTGTAGCTCTGTAGTAATTTTTTAAATTGGAAAGGGCGAGTCCTGTAACTTTGTTCTTTTTCAAGACTGCTTTGGCTATTCTGTGTCTCTTGGGTTTACATATGAATTCCCATGATCAGCTTGTTAATTCTACAAAGAAGCCAGATGGGATTCTAATAGGAATCATGTTGAATCTACAGATCAATTTGGTGAGTACTGCCTTCTTAACCCTATTAGTCTCTTTCAACACTGTTTTGTAGTTTTCAGAGTGTATTACACTTGTTTTATTAAATTTATTCCTAAGTACTTTATTCCTTTTGATGCCGCTGTAAATAAAATCGGTTTAATTTCATTTTCAGATTGTTCATTGCATTATACAGAAATACAGCTGACTTATACTGACTTTGTACCCTGCAACCTTGCTAAGCTCATTACTTCTAACAGTTTTTTTTTAGTGAATTCCTTAGGATTTTCTACATTTGAAATCATGTCATCTGTGAATAGAGATAATTTCACTTCTTCCTTTCCAATATGGAAGCTTTTAAATTCCTTTACTTGCCTACTTGTCCTGGGTAGAAACTCCGGTACAATATTTAACAGAAGTGGTAAAAATGGATATCCTTTTCTTATTCTATTGTAACCAGAAAATATACCCTGTAAGGCCTGAATATTTTTGTCAGGCCTCTGAGCCCAAGCTAAGCCATCATATCCCCAGTGATCTGCACTTATACATCCAGATGGCCTGAAGCAATTGAAGAACCACAAAAGTGAAAATAGCCTTAACTGATGACATTCCACCATTGTGATTTGTTTCTGCCCCACCCTAACTGATCAATGTACTTTGTAATCTCCCCTACCCTTAAGAAGGTTCTTTATAATCTCCCCTACCCTTAAGAAGGTTCTTTGTAATTCTCCCCACCCTTGAGAATGTACTTTGTGAGATCCATCCCCTGTCCCCAAAACATTGTTCTTAACTCCACCGCCTATCCCAAAATCTGTAAGAACTAATGATAATCTCACCACCCTTTGCTGACTCTCTTTTCGGACTCAGCCTGCCTGTACCCAGGTGAACTAAACAGCCATGTTGCTCACACAAAGCCTGTTTGAGGGTCTCTTCACACGGACGCGTGAGACAATTTTAACTTATTAAGACTTGTTTGATGGTTTAACAAATAATCTATCCTGGAAAATGTTCCATGTGCACTTGATAAGAATGGGTATTAGGTTGTTGTTAGGTGGAATATTCTGTACATGTCTGTTAGGTCTAATTGCTTTACAGTGTTGTTCAAGTCCAATATTTCCTACTGATCTTCTTTCTAGTTGTTCTAATCCTTATTAAAAGTGGGAGTAGTTAAGTCTCCAATTATTATTTTAGAACTGTCGTTTTTCCCTTTGATTCTGTCAATTTTTACTTCTTATATTTTGGGGCACCTTTGTTAGGTGTATGTATGTTTATATCTGTTATCTCTTCTTGCTGTATTGAACCTTTTAATTAATATATAGAGTGTCCTTTATCTCTTATAACTGCTTTTGAAAGTTTATTTTATCTACAATGATATACCTATCTTGGTTCTCTTTTAGTTAATATTTGCATAGAATATCTTTTTCCATCCTTTAACTTTCAACCCCTTCTGTCCTCATATGTAAATTGTGTCTCTTGTATATAACATATAGATGAATCCTGTTTTTTTAAATGTAATCTTCTAATCTCTATCTTTTCATAGTTGAATTTCATCCATTTATATTTTTTCCATTTTTAATTGTTATCCATTTACATTTAATGTGATTACTGACAAAGAAGGATTTATGCCTGCTCTCCATGTTTGGGCTTTAACAGTTTGACTCTAATATATCTTGGCATTAATCTCATAGTGTTTATCTTGCTTGGAGTACATTGAGCTCGTGGTGGCATATATTCAGGTCTTTCCTTTTGGGGGGGATGTTTTGGCCCATTATTTCTTTAAATATTTTTTCTGCCCCTTTCTCTTTCTCTTCTGATATGTGAAAATCCACTTTGCTCACCCTGGCTCCAGCATGCTGCACCAGGAAGGCTTGTGGACTGACAGCTGGTTGCCATGAGGTTGGGGGTGGAAGATGGTAGCTGCTACAATGTGAAAGCTGAACTTGACCATGATTTTCTGAAATTTACCAGAGACTTTGCCCCTGGATGCTACAAGTGTTCTTCTATACTCAGCGTTCCAAAATAGTTATCTCACACAGTTCCTTACACAGTTAATTCAACTGTTTTGGTGAAGGCACAATTTCCCGGGGCTTTCTACTCTGCCATCTACCCTGATGCCATTCCAATAATAACTAATATTTACTGAGTACTTAGTCTGTGCCAAGTATTGTTCTAAGTGCTTTTCATCTTCCTCTGAGGAAGTGTATTATGAAGATCTCCATTTTACGGATAAACGGAGGCAGATTAATGAGCCTAATCAAAGAGAGGAGCAATGGTTGATCCAGGACACAAACATGGTAGATTCATGCTCGTAACTACCAAACTCTCCATATATTAATATATATTTCTATAAAGTGAGAAAATGCCTTGAAAAATCATCAAGGCATGTTACACATTTTGAAAATAAGAAAATAGGCCAGGAGTGATGTCTCACGCCTGTAATCCCAGAACTTTGGGAGGCTGGCGGGGAGGTCTGCTTGAGCCCAGGAGCTCAAAACCAGTCTGGGCACTCAAAACCAGTCTGAGACCCCATCTCTATATAAAAAAATTTTTTAAATTTCTAGGTGTAGTGGCACATGTCTATGGTCCCAGCTACTTGGGAGGCTGAGGCAGGAGGATGCTTGAGCCCAGGAAGTCAAGGCTGCAGTGAGCTGTGATTACACCTCTGCACTTCAGCCTGGGTGACAAAGAAAAGAAAAGAAGAAAACAAAAGTTCAAGTTAGCGCACCGTCCAAAGGTCACAGATAGAGTCTGTTAATGGCAAAGCACTGATGATAAGTTCGTCTCCTAATTGCCAGCCCCTTCCTATCACACTAACCTCACTTCTCTAAGTAACTGAGCTTTTGAAGTCTGAATGAAAATGTTTTTCTAGTAGCAGGATCTTTGAATGCAATGGCAGAGTCCAGAATTCACATTCTTTAGAAGTATTTTTTATCCTCAGGCTGGGGAGGGTGGCTCCCACCTGTAATCCCAGCACTTTGGAAGGCAGAAGCAGGTTGGTCACCTGAGGTCGGGAGTTTGAGATCTGCCTAACCAACATGGAGAAACCCCGTCTCTACTAAAAATACAAAATTAGCCAGGCGTAGTGGCACATGGCTATAATCCCAGCTACTCGGGAGGCTGAGGCAGGAGAATTGCTTGAACCCGGGAGGCAGAGGCTGCGGTGAACTGAGATCGCACCATTGCACTCCAGCCTGGGCAACAAGAGCGAAACTAAAAAAAAAAAAAAAAAAAACACACACACACACACACACATATATATATATATAGAGAGAGAGAGAGAGAGTTTATCCTCCAAAACCAGTGTAATCCCCATTTTCCTGCCCTCATGAGTTAAATGCAACCAGAAAAAAAGACCCCTCCACCTGTCTCTATTATCTGCACAGAACTCCCTATCTTATACTGCAATTACTTATGTACTTGTATATTTAAAATCTTCCAACCAGAGAACAAATTGTGTTTTCTAGTTATTTATCTGTTTCATATTCCTTAACCTGATGACTTATATATATTAGAGTTTGACCAAATATTTGCTGAATGAATGATAAATAAAACCATGCTTCCCAGAACCACACATTAATTCTACTTAAAATATCACTTCCACAGTGCCACATTTACACTAAGATATCCGTGATGGCTCGTAATAAAGTCCAAAGTTTTTAAGGTGATATTCAAGGCCATCCAATCCCCACAAAAAGCTCATCTGGTCTTTGGGGCTGAAACCCTGATTTGTGTACTTCTCGGCGCCTAATGTTGTGTCCTGCACATAGCAGGTGATCAGTAACTATTGACTGAGTGAAAGGAGCTCACACTATAGTAAATGTGATTTAAGATTGATCTACACATCACTGCACTCTAGCCTGGGCGACAGAGCAAGGCTCCGTCTCAAAAAAATAAAAAAAATAAAAAGTAACAGTACTTCCAGTAGAGTTACGAAATCTCTTTCCCAGGAGAACTTCAAAAATAAAAAAAAGATACTCATGTACCTCAGTGACTGAGTATCCCTACTGTCTGGAGGCAAGAAGCTGGACTTTATAAGTCCTTTCTAGTCCTACAATTCTATGACTACTCACTTAAAACTGCATTATTAGCTTACTGGAAGAAAAGTGAAGTAGATTTGTACCTGTGACTGAATATGGAATTTCAGAGAAATTATTTAAGGTTAGGACGGAACAAATTTCAAGTTTAAGAAAGAAAAAAATGCCAGGCATGGTGGCTCACGCCTGTAATCCTAGCACTTTGGGAGGCTGAGGCGGGCAGATCACCTGAGGTCAGGAGTTCAAGACCAGCCTGACCAACATGGAGAAACCACATCTCTACTAAAAATACAAAATTAGCTGGGCATGGTGGCGCATGCCTGTAGTCCCAGCTACTTGGGAGGCTGAGGCAGGAGAATCACTTGAATCTGGGAGATGGAGGTTATGGTGAGCCGAGATTGTGCCATTGCACTCCAGCCTGGGCAACAAGAGCTGAAACTCCATCTCAAAAAACAACAAACAAACAAACAAACAAATATATATATATCTGAGAATAAATATCACATTCTTATCCATAACTATTAATATATCTGGTATATGGTGGTTATATAGTTTTCAGCTGCACAGAATTTCCCCTTTGCTGTCTTATTTTTTCTTTTTTTAAACCTTTAATACCAAAATCTTGTTAATATAGGTTAAACAATATGGGATTGTTTAAATAATTTATGACAAAGCAAATGAAGAAATATTATGTAAATATTCAAATAGTATATAAGGACTATATAATCATGCATAAATGCTTAATAAAATATCAAGTAAAAAAGCATAATGTAAAATGGCATGGCTAATTTAATTGCAACAATAAAAAAATACAAATGAGTAAAGAGTATAAAATATTTTTAAATATTTGTAGTTGTATTAAATATTATAACAGTGGGATAATTAGGGATATTTTACATTTTTAAAAGGTATAAACTATTTTTTTCTGTATGATATCTATGCTATAAGAATTCCAGAGAAATAAAATTTTAACGGTAATATTTACACTTATTTAAAATGCTTCTAAAAGCCTAGAATGATACAAGGTTCTTTATTTTCACTTTTAAAATGTTAAAAAGAATTTCCTTAGATACACGTTAGAACTCAGTGTAAACATCACTCTGTGCTCTAACTCAATGTTGCTTCTCTTTACTGCCCAATGCATACATGTCCCCCAAACAGGAAATCAGCCTTCTTCAGTTAATTTCTTTCTTTTTTTTTTTTGAGATGGAATTTCACTCTTCTTGCCCAGGATGGAGTGCAATGGAGCAATCTCGGCTCACTGCAACCTCTGCCTCCCAGGTTCAAGCGGTTCTTCTGCCTCCGCCTCCCAAGTAGCTGGGATTACAGGCATGTGCTACCACACCCAGCTAATTCTGTATTTTTAGTAAAGATGGGGTCGCTCCATGTTGGTCAGGCTGGTTTCGAACTCCTGACCTCAGGTGGTCCACCCGCCTGGGCTCTCAAAGTGCTGGGATTACAGGAGTGAGCCACTGCGCCCAGACGTCAATGAATTTCTTTTACACAAAGGCAACAAGCCTAAAATAAAAGAAACCTGTGCGCAATTTTGCTTTATATTTCTTGCAATAGGGAACTGTAAAATAATAAGGTCAAGTTGAACAAGGAAATATTTTTAATAGGTTTATCTGAAAAATGATGAAATGATGTATTATATATATCAAACTATTTTATTTTTAAAACTAGTCTACTTTTAAAGAAAAGCGCAATGTAACAATGAATGATGAAAATTTCTTTAACTACAAATTTTTTTTTTCTCTTTTGGAGACGGAATCTTGCTCTGATGCCCAGAATGGAGTGCAGTGGTGTCATCTCTGCTCACTGCAACCTCTGCCTCCCGAGTTCAAGAGATTCTCCTGCCTCAGCCTCCTGAATAGCCACCATGCTCAGCTAATTTTTGTATTGCTAGTAGAGACGGGATTTCACCATATTGGCCAGGATGGTCTTAATCTCTTAGCTCAGCCTCCCAAAGTGCTGGGATTACAGGCATGAGCCACCACGCCCAGCTTTTTATAGAATTTAGTAGTTAGGCTGGGTGCAGTGGCTCACACCTGTAATCCCAACACTTTGGGAGCCCAAGGCAGCCTGGCTAACATAGTGAAACCCTGTCTTTCCTACCAATTAAAAAATTAGCTGGGCGTGGTGGCACACACCTGTAGTCCCAGCTACTCGGGAGGCTGAGGTAGGAGAATTGCTTGAACCTCGGAGGTGGAGGTTGCAGTGAGCTGAGACCGTGCCACTGCACTCCAGCCTGGTGACAGAGTGAGACTCCGCTTCAAAAATAAGTAAATAGGAAGCAAATATTTAAATACAATTCCCCAAAGGGACTAAATCATGGTTAAGTATAAGGAATTGGATTTAAGTTCTTCTTCACACTTTATAAGTTTTACTACATCAAAAGACATTTAACCTCAGACTGAACATGAAAGTAATCAAGAAGCTGAAAGACTGGTCAGATATTGTGTTAAACAGATGTTTCCTCTCTCTTATTTCCAACAAGAGCAACTAAAAAATTATTCATAGGTATTAATCCCACACAGATGTCCTGTTACTCAAATACCTGACTTAAAAACTTTTGAAAACTTGCCCAGTTTCTCCCAGAATTAGAATAAAATTTAGATCACCTTAGAGACAATGAGTAGTTCCGTCTTTAGGAGTATTCTTACCAAGCTGATAGCATGCCAACGATCTGGACCCTTGCAGATTCTAAATCTTATTTTCTTAACCACTAGCACCCATCCTCGCATGTGACAGTCGACAGGGACACAATGGTGCATGACAACCCAAGGCACAGTGACAAGTGATGTGGCCAAGAGGAGAACATGGGATGTGGAATCCCACAGACTTGGGTTTCAAGAGGGATGAGGTGCCATGGCTCACACCTGTATAATCCCAACATTTTGGGAGGCTGAGGCAGGAGAATAGCTTGAATCCTAGAATTTGAGATCAGCCTGTGCAACATCTCCACAAAAAACAAAAAAGAAAAAAAAAGAAAAATGAGTCAGGTGTCATGGCTCACGCCAGTAATCTCAGCTACTTGGTAAGCCGAGGCAGGAGGATCGCTTGAGCCCTGGAGTTTGAGGCTGCAGTAAGCCATGACGGGGCCACTGCACTTCAGTCTAGGTGACAGAGTATGACCGTGTTTCAAAAAAAAAAAAAAAAAAAGAGGGCCTGTGTGACCTGACCTGCCTCCCTCAGTGGGCTGTAGTGAGAATTTAATGAACAAAACATGTAGTAGTCCTTGATTGAAAAAGATTAGCTTCTTTCTTTCCTTCACTGACCAAAAAAAAAGAGAGAGACAGAGAAAATAGTAAAGTACTGTTTCTAATTAGCCTAATGATTCTAAATACTGGGAAGCATATTTGCCCCAAAAAAAAAAAAATTGTCATACATCAAAACAGAGTTAAGAATTCTTTCTAGCCTTCATTCAGAAACTTTCTCAAGAGAGATAAAGGCTAGACTGAAAGTGCATCCAGGCTGGATGGGTAAGAGAATGCTGGAGAGGTAAGGTTTGGCGGGGATGAAGGGTGGGACAGAGGCACAGGAGTAGGAATAAGTCTCTTCCCTGTTCTCTTCCTTTCTCCCCACATCCTATAACTTTAAACAAATCTATACACATTCACAAATGGGGAAAGCTGAGTCCTTTGCTGCCAAAATGAAACAGTGGCAACCACAAGGGCAGTTGATTCTGGAGTCTTCAGCCTTCCGACACCCAGAAGCAACAGTGTCGGCAAAGGCAGTTACCTCAGGTGACAATGACATCTGTCAGCTTTTCTCCGCTGACTTTGAGGTGGAGCGCCCTGTGTGTTTGGTCCTACCAGTGAACCCTGCCTCCATGGGGGCTGAGGGTGCAGAGGAGAGAGAAATCCTTTCACAAAGACCAGGCAAGCCCTTCAGGCAATGCCCTGTCCAGTGCCCCACAGCATGTCCATTGTTCTCATTTTACCCCTGAAGGAAACCAAGGACTTTGATGTCCTCAGGCTCAAAACTGAAAATTCACAACCTCCATCACTGACCGTTACACAGGTAATATTAAAATCAACAAAAACTATTTAAAATTAGATATCTTTTTAAACCAATGAAATGTTATGACATCAATAAGATGGTCACAAATACCATCCGAGGAATGGGGAAATCTACATTATATAATGCCAAATGGCAAGAGGAAAAGAAAATTACGTCTAGGGCTACAGTTGTTAACTAGGTGAAATTATACTTATTATATGCAGATGTGATCACTCTAAGATACATATATACATGTACAGGAAGCATAAGAGATAAGAGAAATCTTTTTCTGGTTATAAAAGTAATAAGTGAACAATATAAAAAACTTGGAACATCGGAAAAGAAAGGAGGAAAAAAATCACAAGGCAGACAACCGAACACTCGTGTAATTCCCTCACCTCATTCTTTGAACATATTTTGTGGTTTGTAGTCATGCTTTACCAACAAAATTCAGTATTCCATGTCTCAATATTATTTATATTATTATAATTTTTTAATTATTATATTATATTTATTTATATTATTATAATGTGTCAGTTATTGTACATGTTATACAAGGCTATATGTTGACCCATAGTAACCCTTACATATAGGATGGGCATAAGAAGGGCAGCCACTGGGAGAGATGGTGCAAGGGACTCAGGGAAGAGGGCGAGAAAGTTGCCAGAGGGAGATGGGGGAGGATCCCAGCAGGGGCAGGGGTGGGCACTGCAGTTAGACTAGCAAGTCAGAAATGGCAAAGGTACAGAGAAGGCAAAAAGGATGCAAGCTGGAAAAAGCCAATGGATTTAAAAGTTAGTTGGTCAGAGACTGACTGCTGAGCAGCCACTCTCAGCAGAGAAGTTGCAGCTAAAGATCTACCGCAGTGGGCTGAGAACGGTATATGAAATCTGCACACAGTGGAGAGAGGCTGCTGGCAGCTTCTTTTTTTTTTTTTTTTTTTTTTTTTTTTTTGAGACGGAGTCTCGCTCTGTAGCCCAGGCTGGAGTGCAGTAGCCGGATCTCAGCTCACTGCAAGCTCCGCCTCCCGGGTTTACGCCATTCTCCTGCCTCAGCCTCCAGAGTAGCTGGGACTACAGGCACCGCCACCTCGCCCGGCTAGTTTTTTTTTGTATTTTTTAGTAGAGACGGGGTTTCACGGTGTTCGCCAGGATGGTCTCGATCTCCTGACCTCGTGATCCGCCCGTCTCGGCCTCCCAAAGTGCTGGGATTACAGGCTTGAGCCACCGCGCCCGGCCATGCTGGCAGCTTCTTCAAGTGGTTGAGGGAGGTGTCCTGAGGCCTGGCTTAAGGGGACACAGCTCAGAGGGAGAAGCAAATGAGCAAGGTGCTGAACAGGTTTGGGATTAAATGTTAAATCAGTTCTGCTTGGAGGCTCCAGGTGGAAACTCTGAAAGAAATCCAATACTCTAATTGAGAAATACTTCTACCTGCTATGCTGCCACACAGACAGACATGACACTTCATAGACTCTGGCAGTACAGCCTGGGTCTCACTTGAACATATGTGCCATGGGGGAAGTCATTAAAACAACAGTAAAAATTTTAGGCCACTAATGTTCCATGGCAGGCATTGTGCCAGGCATTCTGCTGCTTTATCCAGTGGAGCATCCCAGCGGCTCCATGAAGGAGATGCTATTATTAGCACAAGTTTAAAGTTGAGGAAGCTGACAACCTGGCAAACTGGAATGAAGAAGCTAGGCGTGAACTACCTCTGCCTTAGGTAATCTAACGCTATACCCAGAAAGGGGGCCCTGGGGTCACCGAAGAATGAAACAGTTTCATTGTGCAGCAGAGCACAGAAGGGACCATTCAAAATGAAATGTGTATGTCTTTGGAGGAAAATACGCACAGATGCTAACCCTTAAAGTGGCAAAATGTGGGAGTCTCTATGGACTTAAAATAGCTAGATCACCCTATGATCCATATAAAGGAAGGATAGGAGAACAGCAAGGCAAAAGAAGTATTTTCTGATTATGAAGGTCATAAATGGCCATTATAGATAACTTAGAAAAACAAAAAAAGTAAAAGAAGAAAAAATCATCATCAGCCAGACAGGCACAATGAATATGTAATTCTGTAGGAACATGTAAAAGCAGTTACACTGGGTTTCTGGGACTTTTGTACCTGAGCAAACCCAGGAGATTCTGGTGGACCGCTTCTACAGTCTGAATTTATGAGCAGAAACTGGAAGGCTTTTCAGGGAACTGAGGACTCGAAACAACAGCCAGCTACAAGAGGACAGCTGCAGGCGGGACAAAGGGAAAAGGGCACACCAGGCTACCCAGTGCCCAAAGACACAAGGATAGAGCTGGTGAGGGATTAATTTGGGGCTTCCAGAAAAGATGCTGGGCCTAAGAATCTGTACAGACAGTGGAGAGGAGAAGTCTTCCCTTGGCCTACCAGCACTATATGTGAAAGTGATATTGGAAAAGAGTCAAGATTGTAAAAATATCCCACAAGGTGAAAGAACAGCCATTCCTATCAGAAGAGCTGGGCAAATGCCAAGTTTCACACTGACAGTTGCATCTCATAGTCAAAGAGCTAATACCAGGGAAAATGATGAAATGCTCTTTAATTCAGCCAACAAAATGACCACTTTTGATAAGATGTATGGCTTGTCAATATAAGCACACCTGTCAGGTGTGGCCTATCAACATAAGCAAGGAAATTTTAGGGTATCTATGTCTGTTTTCCCAAAGGGAATACATCTTTCACTTTAAGCATATAACATTATGTTAATGTTATTCTTATCAGCAGGTCGTCTTTCACAAATTACTTAAAAGTGAGACCAGCAATCAGTTTCTGTTTGTATTTGCTAAAGTCAACCTGCTCAGAAAGAGAAAACCTGGATTTGGGTCAGGGAAGATATATGATGCAACCATATAGAGTCTTTCCTACCAATTATTTCATAATGTATTTCACTTCATGTTCTTCAAAAAGGAAGCAAGGAACATGGTACCACATGCGACTGCCCCTTGTTCTCATCTTTAAACCCACTCCAATAGGCACAGGGGACACTTCTGGGTCAAACCATACCTGAGACTCCTGTCTTCTCAACAACATTTGCATTTAAAAAAGGCCCCACGAATTATCAGGATCACCCCTCCTAAGAAGAATGTACAATTGCTTCTTTATGCTGCATGGACACTTGCAGACAGGCAAGGAAAGACCTGGGTAACTGGATGACCATCTCACAGGGGAGGGGGTCAGGAGCTGAGGAAGGAGGACACTTGTGTGTTCCAATCTGGTCAACTGGACTGTGCAAATCTTCTGTTTCCAATGGAACACACATATGTAAGGAAGACAGTAACAGCCAGGCAGGGCATAGCAACTTTAGTCAGAGGGCACATTGGTATATACTTATAGATAGTTAAACGCAACACATTTGTTCAGTACTGAATTGTTATTATTCCAATTGTTAGTATATTACTTTAAAATGTCCACTATTTATGCAAGTGAGTTTTTTAACCTCTGTATGACTAAACTGTTTTTATTTTCCTTTTATATTACACATTGGTTGTTTAAAGGAACACTCCAAAATGAACTAGTGACAAACTAGAGAAATGAAACAAGAGCAAACATTCTTTGAAGACTAAAACCAGCAACCACAAAGGATGTTAAAATCTACAGATAAGGGCCAGATACAGCACAAGACTCATCACTGCCTATTTCACTGGCTCGTTACAAGGTTAATTTGGAATTCAAACTTATGTTTAAAAAACGGTGAAGCTGGGCCAGCACGGTGGCTCACGTCTGTAATCCCAGCACTTTGGGAGGCCAAGGGCGGGGGGATCACAAGGTCAGATCGAGACTCATCCTGGCTAACACAGTGAAATCCTGTCTCTACTAAAAATACAAAAAAATTAGCTGGGTGTGGTGGTGGGCGCCTGTTGTCCCAGCTACTCGGGAGGTTGAGGCGGGAGAATGGTGTGAACCCAGGAGGCAGAGCTTGCAGTGAGCTGAGATCATGCCACTGCACTCCAGCCTGGGCAACAGAGCAAGACTCCTCAAAAAAACAAAGAAACAAACAAACAAAAAAGGTGAAGCTAGTTACTTATCCAGGGTTTGTGAAGACAATCACCATTCACAAATGCTGAGTGTAACCTTAACTTACTCATTATCTACTGGTATCTTGCTGGAACACTGCAGAACCTATCCTCTTTGGGGGGAAATAATTTGTGTTCAATTGTAGCTACAAAAAGACTCAAGATATATGCTTTATATTTATATGATATAAATATTCCATCAGAGCTCAAGAAAAGAGCTCCGTTTAAAAAAATACATTAGATCTACTATATAACAGTGCACCCAGGCTGGCTCTTTTCTTTTTTTAAACAAGTTTTATTTTCTTGTAGATTCAGGGGATACACGTGCAGGTTTGTTAAATGAGCACATTGCATGATGCTGATGTTTGGGCTTCTACTGATGCTGTCACCTCAACAGTGAACGCAGTACCCAATAAGTAGCTTTTCAACCTTGCCCTCCTCCCTCCCTCCCCTCTTGCAGTTTCCATTGTTCATTATTCCTATCTTTATGTACATGTGTACCCAGTATTTAGTTTCCACTAACAAGTGATTATATGTGGTGTTTGGTTGTGTTTCTGCATTAATTCACTTAGGATACTGGCCTCCAGCTGCATCCATGTTCCTGCAAAGGCCACTGATACCAATTTTTATGGCTGCGAAGTATTCCACGGTGTGTATGTACCACATTTTCTTTATCTAGTCCACTGCTACAGGGCACTCAGGCTGACTCCAGGTCTTTGCTATTGTGAATAACAGTATAGCCCATTTCTACACAGAAGCATTAAAGTACAAAACTGGCTTCTTTAAATAAATTAAAGAACACAAAAGTCTTGTGCATATCTCAAAAGGTCTTAATTGTCTTTAGCAATACGCCAAAGGTTCATGAACTAGAAATGAGATGAGTCTACTTATACACAATGTTGGCCAACAACATTATTTAAGTATTTAAGAGATAGCCAGGCATAGTGTGGTCTTCAGGCTGTGTAGGAAGGGTTAAGCCAACACTTGTTTTTGCCCTCCAGGTTATTCACATTTTAATATAGTAACAATGAATAGCCTAGCATGTTTTTTAAAAATAAGAAATATATACACCAAAGATTATATAATCAGTTTCTGACTTGCATCCAGTTTAGGACATACCCAAACAGGTACACAGATTAGCATGAAAGACTTTGCCATATGACGCTCATTATCCCCTCACAACTGCCCTTCTTGTTATCAGTTCAGAACAGAGGCACAGCAACTGGCCTGGATAGGCGCCTTCTCTAAGACGGCATCCAGACTTAGGTTCCTAGGGTTCAGGAATGTTTTTCTAATTTATTCAGATATGCCTGCCCCATTAGTACCTAAAGTTGGTCCCTTTTTTTCCATCTTCACCTTCTCTCCACTTCATGAGGACATTCTACAGCATCTGAACTTGATTCAAAATTATTTTTCTCAGAGAAATAATATTATAAATGTGGCTATGAGGAGCTGAAGTCCCATTATCAGTAAAATGTTATAATGCATTAGTATAAAACAGACTTTTGGGGACTGGCCTGGGAATGCAGCTATGATTTCTACTGCTGTTCTCTGGGAAAATGCAGTCTAAGTTCTAAGCAAAGAACTTTTGGGAAACAACCTGTTCATACTTAAAGGTGTGTCCTTTGAAATCAGAAAGCAAAAAGTAGCAAAGGGGGGGGCATAAAAACACCTTAATTTATATTTACTATGCTGGCTGGGTGTGGTGGTTCACACCTGGAATCTCAGCATTTTGAGAGGGAGAAGTGGGAGGGCTGCTTGAGGCCAGGAGTTCAAGACAAGCCTAGACAACATACCCCTTCTCTATAAAAAATTTAAAAAAATTATCTGGGCATGGTGTCATGCACCTGTAGTCTCAGCTACTCAGGAGGCTGAGGGGGGCTGATCACATCAGCCCAGGAGTCCAAGGCTGCAGTAAACTGTGATTGTGCCACTACACTCCACTCTGTGCAAAACAAAGCAAGACCCCATCGCTATAAAAAACAAAAATGAAATAAGAAAATAAACTTACTAAGTTTTACTCCTCATTCCATGACCTGTGATGACAACTAATCCTAAATATCCACCTACAGACTTAAATTACAACATGTAGTTTAGGCATTATAGGTTGCTGGCTAACCAAAGGATTTCATTTCTCAAGTAATGTGAAGGCCAGAGATGTTACTATGATACATGTATTCCAGAAAACATAAAGCAGTTTTTTTAGCCCAAGTACCTAGGTCTCAGACAATAGTTCTGGCTTGGAAGCAATACTTAATTTGCAGGTAAAGCCCCAGATTAAACCCAGTGTCTCTAGAGTAGAATGAAGCCAATGAATGGAAGGAAGAGGTGAGGTAGACTGAGATTCAGTATGGAACAATCATTAGGGAAGCTAAGCCAGTGAAAAAAAATTGCACATCCAGCCAGCCAGCCCCACTGAGGCCATCTAAGATCAGCCAGCTATCTTCAGATCTCAGTTGTGGTTCTATGCTTGAAGCTGCTAGGCCTATGGGCTAATTCTCATTGTCTGGCTTCTCTTTGGCCTAGCAAGATGGAAAATTGTCCCTGGCTGACAATAGATAATGAATGTAACAGGAGTTGGTATGGCATTCAGGGAGCATTAGAAATTGGGCACCTGTGTAGGGTCATATAAAAACTCATTAACATGCCTATACCGTCTTTAAAATCTTAAGACAACTAAGAGTTTTTGTTTCTGTTATTTTGTTTAGTTCCCAGAACAACCCTGTCAGACAGACAGACTATTGTCAACATTCTGACTTGATGAATGAAAAAGTAAGGCTCTGAGAACTGTCCAAAATTTCTTTGCTGGAACTGACAGTGTGGTATTCTTTCCATGTTACTGTGATTTCTACCAGATGAAGTAAGAACCCACATTCATAGAGTGGCTTGATAGCCATCCCCTTGAGAATGTCTCACTGGCCACTGAGAGGTCATGTATACAGAAAATCACACGTCTTCCTTCCCAAAAAGGCACATCATATAGTGCAACATGCCCCACTCCCAGCCCCAACTATTAGCACCTCCATTAAAATGGAATATACACAGGAAGGAACATGAGTTCCATTATACTTTAGTTGTTAACAGTATAGATTTTTAAAAAATTACTTATTCTATTGCTCAATTTTTGAGGAACCAAATTAAAAGTTACTAGATTATATTATTATACACAAGTATCTATCTCTCAATTCCTTTTGTAGATTGTGTCTATTTCCCCAATGAGATTTTAGTGATGCAAGGGACTGGAGTTGCATCTTCTATTTATTTCATCTCTACAGTACGCAACAAGTGCTAGGCACATCCTAGGCAGGAAGAGATACATACTGGAATGAATGTTTCTCAGTTCTTTCAGAAAGCGATTCTTATCTTGGAATTGTTATTTTACGGCAATAAAGTGGCATGGCTGGATTCATTTCTAACATATTCTAATTGCTTTATTTCTAGGAGTCCATATACAGCTTCTAAAATCTACCCTTTAGGACAAAGAATGATCATTAAGTACAGAGTGGGAGAAAGGCTAGCAAAACAGAGATAGAAGACAGAACGAAAAGGAACAGACTATACCACTTGTTTACTCATAAGTACTCTAGGTTAGATCAAGACTAAGATTTAAGAAAAAAAATTTGCTATTAATTTCTAGACCAAGATCCGGAAGCATAAAAGTCTGGTATTTCCAAATGATCAAAATTACAGGCCACCTGCTTTTGAAAATTTAACTGGGCAACATGTATTTAAACACAAAGAGGAGAGGAGGAACCAAGATGGCTGAATAGGAACAGCTCCAATCTACAGCTCCAAGCGTGAAAAATGCAGAAGACAGGTGATTTCTGCATTTCCAACTGAGTTACTGGGTTCATCTCACTGGGGCTTGTCAGACAGTGGGTGCAGCCCACGAAGTGTGACCTGAAGCAGGGCGGGGCACTGCCTCACCCATGAAGCAGAAGGGGTTGGGGAATTCCCTTTCCTAGGAAGGGTAGCAGTGATAGATGGTACCTGGAAAATCGGGACACTACCACCCTAATATTGCGCTTTTTGAAAAGTCTTAGCAAACAGCATACCAGGAGATTATATCCGTGCCTGGCTCGGAGGGTTCCACGCCCACGGAGCCTAGTTCACTGCCAGCACACCAGTCTGAGATCGAACTGCAAGGCCGCAGCAAGGCTGGGTGAGGGGCGTCCGCCACTCTTGTGGCTTGAGTAGGTAAACAGAGTGCCGGGAAGCTTGAACTGGCTGGAGCCCACCTCAGCTCAATGAGGCCTGCCTGCCTCTGTAGACTCCACCTCTGGGGGCAGGGCACAGCTGAACAAAGGGCAGCAGAAACTTCTGCAGACTTAAACGTCCCTGTCTGACGGCTTTGAAGAGAGTAGTGGTTCTCTCAGCACAGAGTTTCAGATCTGAGAACGGACAGACTGCCTCCTCAGGTAGGTCCCTCACTCTCGAGTAGCCTAACTGGGAGACACCTCCCAGTAGGGGATGACTGACACCACATACAGCTGGGTGCCTCTCTGAGACGAAGCTTCCAGAGGAAGAATCAGGCAGCAACATTTGCTGTTCTGCAATGTATTTGCTGCTCTGCAGCCTCTGCTGGTGATACCCAGGCAAACAGGGTCTGGAGTGGACCTCCAGCAAACTCCAACAGACCTGCAGCTGAGGGTCCTGAGTGTTAGAAGGAAAACTTAACAAACAAAAAGGACATCCACACCAAAATCCCATCAGTATGTCACCATCATCAAATACCAAAGGTAGATAAAACCACAAAGATGGGGAGAAACCAGAGCACAAAAGCAGAAAATTCTAAAAATCAGAGCGCCTCTCCTCCTCCAAAGGAAGACAGCCCCTCGCCAGCAACGGAACAAACCTGGACGGAAAATGACTTTGACGAGTTGAGAGAAGAAGGCTTCAGACAATCGGTAATAAACTTCTCCGAGCTAAAGGAGGATGTTCGAACCCATTGCAAGGAAGCTAAAAACCTTGAAAAAAGATTAGACGAATGGCTAACTATAATAAACTGTGTAGAGAAGACCTCAAATGACCTGATGGAGCTGAAAACCACGGCACAAGAACTATGTGACACATGCAAAAGCTTCAGTAGCCGACTGGATCAAGTGAAAGAAAGGGTATCAGTGATTGAAGACCAAATGAATGAAATGAAGCGAGAAGAGAAGTTTAGAGAAAAAAGAGGAAAAAGAAACAAACAAAGCCTCCAAGAAATATGGGACTATGTGAAAACACCAAATCTACGCCTGACTGGTGTACCAGAAGAGTGATGGGGAGAATGGAACCAAGTTGGAAAACACTCTGCAGGATATTATCCAGGAGAACTTCCCCAACCTAGCAAGGCAGGCCAACATTCAAAATCGGGAAATACAGAGACCACCACAAAGATACTCCTCGAGAAGAGCAACTCGAACACACATAATTATCAGATTCACCAACGTTGAAATGAAGGAAAAAATGTTAAGGGCAGCCAGAGAGAAAGCTCGGGTTACTCACAAAGGGAAGCCCATCAGACTAACAGCGGATCTCTTGGCAGAAACTCTACAAGTCAGAAGAGAGTGGGGGCCAATATTCAACAGGCTTAAAGAAAAGAATTTTCAACCCAGAATTTCATATCCAGCCAAACTAAGTTTCATAAGTGAAGGAGAAATAAAATACTTTACAGAAAAGCAAATGCTGAGAGATTTTGTCACCACCAGGCCTGCCCTACAAGAGCTCCTGAGGGAAGCACTAAACATGGAAAGGAACGACCGGTACCAGCCACTGCAAAAACATGCCGAAATGTAAAGACCATCAATGCTAGGAAGAGACTGCATCAACTAATGAGCAAAATAACCAGCTAACATCATAAGGACAGGATTAAGCTCACACATCACAATGTTAACCTTAAAGGTAAATTGGCTAAATGCTACAATTAAAAGACACAGACTGGCAAACTGGATAAAGAGTCAAGACCCATCAGTTTGCTGTATTCAGGAGACCCATCTCACATGCACAGACACACATAGGCTCAAAATAAAGGGATAGAGGAAGATCTACCAAGCAAATGGAGAACAAAGAAAAGCAGGGTTGCAATCCTAGTCTCTGATAAAACAGACTTTAAACCATCAAAGATCAAAAGACACAAAGAAGGCCATTACATAATGGTAAAGGGATCAATTCATCAGGAAGAGCTAACTATCCTAAATATATATGCACCCAATATAGGAGCACCCAGATTCATAAAGCAAGTCCTTAGAGACTTACAAAGAGACTTAGACTCCCATACAATAATAATGGGAGACTTTAACACCCCACTATCAACATTAGACAGATCAACGAGACAGAAAGTCAAGAGGGATATCCAGGAATTGAACTCAGCTCTGCACCAAGCAGATCTATTAAACATCTACAGAACTCTCCACCACAAATCAACAGAAGATATATTCTTTTCAGCACCACTCGCACTTATTCCAAAATTGACCACATAGTTGGAAGTAAAGCACTCCTCAGCAAACGTAAAAGAAGAGAAAGTATAACAAACTGTCTCTCAGACCACAGGGCAATCAAACTAGAACTTAGGATTAAGAAACTCAATCAAAACCGCTCAACTACATGGAAACTGAACAACCTGCTCCTGAATGACTACTGGGTACATCACGAAATGAAGGCAGAAATTAAGATGTTTTCTGAAACCAATGAGAACAAAGACACAACATACCAGAATCTCTGGGACACATTTAAAACAGTGTATAGAGGGAAATGTATAGCACTAAATGCCCACAACAGAAAGCAGGAAAGATCTAAAATCGACACCCTAACATTACAACTAGAAGAACTAGAGAAGCAAGAGCAAACACATTCAAAAGCTAGCAGAAGGCAAGAAATAACTAAGATTAGAGCAGAACTGAAGGAGATAGCGACAAAAAATACCCTTCAAAAAAATCAATGAATCCAGGAGCTACTTTTTTGAAAAGATCAACAAAATTGATAGACTGCTAGCAAGACTAATGAAGAAGAAAAGAGAGAAGAATCAAATAGACATAATAAAAAATGATAAAGGGGATATCAACACCGATCCCACAGAAATACAAACTACCATCAGAGAATACTATAAACACCTCTACACAAATAAACTAGAAAATCTAGAAGAAACAGATAAATTCCTGCACACATACACCCTCCCAAGACTAAACCAGGAAGAAGTTGAATCCCTGAATAGACCAATAACAGGCTCTGAAATTGAAGCAAGAATTAATAGTCTACCAACCAAAAAAAGTCCAGGACCAGTCAGATTCACAGCCAAATTCTACCAGCAGTACAAAGAGGAGCTGGTACCATTCCTTCTGAAACTATTCCAATCAATAGAAAAAGAGGGAATCCTCCCTAACTCATTTTATGAGGCCAGCATCATCCTGATACCAAAGCCTGGCAAAGACACAACAGAAAAGGAGAATTTTAGATCAATATCTCTCATGAACATCTATGTGAAAATCCTCAATAAAATACTGGCAAACCGAAACCAGCAGCACATCAAAAAGCTTATCCACCATGATCAAGTGGGCTTCATGCCTGGGATGCAAGGCTGGTTCAACATACGCAAATCAATAAATGTAAACCATCACATAAACAGAACCAAAGAAAAAAACCACATGATTAGCTCAATAAATGCAGAAAAGGCCTTCAACAAAATTCAACAGCCCTTCATGCTAAAAACTCTCAATAAGGTAGGTAGTGATGCAAACAATGAGAGCTATTTATGACGAAACCACAGCCAATATCACACTGAATGGGCAAAAGCTGGAAGCCTTCCCTTTGAAAACTGGCACAACACATGGATGCCCTCTCTCACTACTCCTATTCAACATAGTGTTGGAAGTTCTGGCTAGGGCAATCAGGCAAGAGAAAGAAATCAAGGGTATTCAGTTAGGAAAAGAAGAAGTCAAATTGTCCTTGTTTGCAGATGACATGATTGTATATTTAGAAAACCCCATTGTCTCAGCCCAAAATCTCCTTAAGCTGATAAGCAACTTCAGCAAAGTCTCAGGATACACAATCAATGTGGAAAAATCACTAGCATTCTTATACACCAGTAACAGAGAGCCAAATCATGAATGAACTCCCATTCACAACAGCTTCAAAGAGAATAAAATACCTAGGAATCCAACTTACAAGGGATGTAAAGGACCTCTTCAAGGAGAACTACAAACCACTGCTCAGTGAAATAAAAGAGGACACAAAGAAATGGAAAAACATACCATGCTCATGGATAGGAAGAATCAATATCGTGAAAATGGTCATACTGTCCAAGGTAATTTATAGATTCAATGCCATCCCCATGAAGCTACCAATGACTTTCTTCACAGAATTGGAAAAAACTACTTTAAAGTTCATATGGAACCAAAAAAGATCCTGCACGCCAAGACAATCCTAAGCCAAGAGAACAAAGCTGGAGGCATAACGCTATCTGACTTCAAACTATATTACAAGGCTGCAGTAATAAAACAGCATGGTACTGGTACCAAAACAGAGATATAGACCAATGGAACAGAACAGATTCCTCAGAAATAATACCACACATCTACAACCACCTGATCTTTGACAAACCTGAGAGAAACAAGAAATGGGGAAAGAATTCCCTATTTAATAAATGGTGTTGGGAAAACTGGCTAACCATATATGTAGAAAGCTGAAACTGGATCCCTTCCTTACACCTCATACAAAAATTAATTCAAGTGGGATTAGAGACTTAAATGTTAGACCTAAACCCATAAAAACCCTAGAAGAAAACCTAGACAATATCATTCAGGACACTGGCATGGGCAAGGACTTCATGTCTAAAACACCAAAAGCAATGGCAACAAAAGCCAGAATTGACAAATGGGATCTAATTAAAGTAAAGAGCTTCTGCACAGCAAAAGAAACTACCATCAGAGTGAACAGGCAATCTACAGAATGGGAGAAAATTTTTACAATCTACCCTTCAGACAAAGGGCTAATATGCAGAATCTACAAAGAAGTTAAACAAATTTACGAAAAAAAAACAAACAACCCCATCAAAAAGTGGGCAAAGGCCATGAACAGACACTTCTAAAAAGAAGACATTTATGTAGCAACCGACACATTAAAAAATGTTCATCATCACTAGCCATCAGAGAAATGCAAATCAAAACCACAATGAGATACCATCTCACACCAGTTAGAATCGTGATCATTAAAAAGTCAGGAAACAACAGGTGCTGGAGAGGATGTGGAGAAATAGGAACACTTTTACACTGCTGGTCGGACTGTAAACTAGTTCAACCATTGTGGAAGACAGTGTGGCGACTCCTGAAGGATCTAGAACTAGAAATACCATTTGACCCAGCCATCCTGTCACTGGGTATATATCCAAAGGATTATAAATCATGCTGCTATAAAGACACATGCACACGTATGCTTATTGCGGCACCATTCACAATAGTAAAGACTTGGAACCAACCCAAATGTCCATCAATGATAGACTGGATGATGAAAATGTGGCACATATACACCATGGAATACTATGCAGCCATAAAAAAGGATTAGTTCATGTCCTTTGTAGGGACATGGATGAAGCTGGAAACCATCATTTGAACAAACTATCCCAAGGACAGAAAACCAAATATTGCATGTTCTCACTCATAGGTGGGAATTGAACAATGAGAACACTTGGACACAGGGTGGGGAACATCACACGCTGGAGCCTGTCGTGGAGTAGGGGGAGAGGGGAGGGACAGTATTAGTATGTAAATTATGAGTTAATGGGTGCAGCACACCAACATGGCACATGTATACATATGTAACAAACCTGCACGTTGTGCACATGTACCCTAGAACTTAAAGTATAATAAAAAAATAAATAGATGAACAAAAAGAGGAATGAGGATATTCAAACACACAAGAAAGAATATTTCCAGTTGTCTCCTAAAATGATTTTTAATTAGTCCTTTCATCATTCTTACTTTTCCCTTTTGTTCTGTTTTTTGAGATGAAGTTTAGCTCTGTTGCCCAGGTCGGAGTGCAGTGGTGCAATTGCAGCTTACTGCAACTTCTGCCTCCCAGGTTCAAGTGATTCTCTTGCCTCAGCCTCCCGAGTAGCTGGGATTACAGGCACCTGCCACCACGCCCAGCTAATTTTTGTATTTTTAGTAGAGACAGGGTTTTACCATGTTGGCCAGGCTGGTCTCGAACTCCTGACCTCAGGTGATCCACCAGCCTCAGCCTCCCAAAGTGCTGGGATTACAGGTGTGAGTCACCACACTCAGTCTATTTTTACTTTAAAAAGCTTAAAATATCATCTATTTACTTTATTCTATTTTCTTCCCTTGTGTTAATGTGCATAGCAGACTTAATCACTGCATATGTAATTATCAATTCACTTCATCTGTATAATTCATGTACCCCAAGTCCATACTTTATCATATTAATTATTGAGTTTTAATTTAAGGCAAAAGCTACTTTTTCTTATCTTCTAATTAATAATAGAAAAATGACAGAAACATTTCCAAACACTTGGAAACTAAACAACACACTCCAAAATATCTATGGGTCAAACAGGAAGTCTCAGGAAATTAAAAAAAAAAAAAAAAACATTAAACTGAATGAAAATGAAAAGATTACATATCAGAATTGGTGGGAAGTAGCGAGAGCAATGCTGAGAAAGAATTTTATAGGGCTGATGTTGGCCTCATCCTGATACCAAAGCCTGGCAGAGACACAACAAAAAAAGAGAATTTTAAACCAATATCCCTGATGAACATCAATGCAAAAATCCTCAATAAAATACTGGCAAACCAGATCCAGCAGCACATTAAAAAGCTTATCCACCATGATCAAGTGGGCTTCCTCCCTGGGATGCAAGGCTGGTTCAACATTCGCAAATCAATAAACATAATCCAGCATATAAACAGAACCAAAGACAAGAACCACATGATTATCTCAATAGATGCAGAAAAGGCTTTTGACAAAATTCAACAGCCCTTCATGCTAAAAACGCTCAATAAATTCAGTATTGATGGAACGTACCTCAAAATAATAAGAGCTATTTATGACAAACCCACAGCCAATATCATACTAAATGGGCAAACTCTGGAAAAATTCCCTTTGAAAACTGGCACAAGACAGGGATGCCCTCTCTCACCACTCCTATTCAACATAGTGTTGGAAGTTCTGGCTAGGGCAATCAGGCAAGAGAAAGAAATCAAGGGTATTCAGTTAGGAAAAGAAGTCAAATGATACCTGTTTGCAGATGACATGATTGTATATTTAGAAAACCCCATTGTCTCAGCCCAAAATCTCCTTAAGCTGATAAGCAACTTCAGCAAAGTCTCAGGATACAAAATTAATGTGCAAAAATCACAAGCATTCTTATACACCAGTAACAGACAAACAGAGAGCCAAATCATGAATGAACTTCCATTCACAATTGCTTCAAAGAGAATCAAATACCTAGGAATCCAACTTACAAGGGATGTAAAGAACCTCTTCAAGGAGAACTACAAACCACTGCTCAGTGAAATAAAAGAGGACACAAACAAATGGAAGAACATACCATACTCATGGATAGGAAGAATCAATATCGTGAAAATGGCCATACTGCCCAAGGTAATTTATAGATTCAATGCCATCCCCATCAAGCTACCAATGAGTCTCTTCACAGAATTGGAAAAAACTGCTTTAAAGTTCATATGGAACCAAAAAAGAGCCCGCATGGCCAAGACAATCCTAAGTCAAAAGAACAAAGCTGGAGGCATCATGCTACCTGACTTCAAACTATACTACAAGGGTACAGTAACCAAAACAGCATGGTACTGGTACCAAAACAGAGATATAGACCAATGGAACAGAACAGAGGCCTCAGAAATAATACCACACATCTACAGCCATCTGATCTTTGACAAACCTGAGAGAAACAAGAAATGGGGAAAGAATTCCCTATTTAATAAATGGTGCTGGGAAAATTGGCTAGCCATAAGTAGAAAGCTGAAACTGGATCCTTTCCTTACTCCTTATACGAAAATTAATTCAAGATGGATTAGAGACTTAAATGTTAGACCTAATAACATAAAAACCCTAGAAGAAAATCTAGGTAGTACCATTCAGGACATAGGCATGTGCAAAGACTTCATGTCTAAAACACCAAAAGCAACGGCAGCAAAAGCCAAAATTGACAAATGGGATCTAATTAAACTAAAGAGCTTCTGCACAGCAAAAGAAACTACCATCAGAGTGAAGAGGCAACCTACAGAATGGGAGAAAATTTTTGCAATCTACTCATCTGACAAAGGGCTAATATCCAGAACCTATAAAGAACTCAAACAAATTTACAAGAAAAAAACAAACAACCCCATCAAAAAGTGGGCAAAGGATATGAACAGACATTTCTCAAAAGAAGACATTCATACAGCCAACAGACACATGAAAAAATGCTCATCATCACTGGCCATCAGAGAAATGCAAATCAAAACCACAATGAGATACCATCTCACACCAGTTAGAATGGCGATCATTAAAAAGTCAGGAAACAACAGGTGCTGGAGAGGATGTGGAGAAATAGGAACACTTTTACACTGTTGGTGGGATTGTAAACTAGTTCAACCATTATGGAAAACAGTATGGCGATTCCTCAAGGATCTAGAACTAGATGTACCATATGACCTAGCCATCCCATTACTGGGGATATACCCAAAGGATTATAAATCATGCTGCTATAAAGACACATGCACACGTATGTTCATTGCGGCACTATTCACAATAGCAAAGACTTGGAATCAACCCAAATGTCCATCAGTGACAGACTGGATTAAGAAAATGTGGCACATATACACCATGGAATACTGTGCAGCCATAAAAAAGGATGAGTTTGTGTCCTTTGTAGGGACATGGATGCAGCTGGAAACCATCATTCGCAGCAAACTATCACAAGAACAGAAAACCAAACACCGCATGTTCTCACTCATAGGTGGGAACTGAACAATGAGATCACTTGGACTCGGGAAGGGGGACATCACACACCGGGGCCTATCATGGGGAGGTGGGAGGGGGGAGGGATTGCATTGGGAGTTATACCTGATGTAAATGACGAGTTGTTGGGTGCTGACGAGTTGATGGGTGCAGCACAGCAACATGGCACAAGTATACATATGTAACAAACCTGCACGTTATGCACATGTACCCTAGAACTTAAAGTATAATAATAAAAAAAAAAAGAAAAAAAAAAGAATTTTATAGGGCTAAATGCATATATGAGCTCTTTCCGTGCCTAATGCAGCCATGGCTGGTGGTCCCAAGCAGCACCTAAAGCGGGTAGCAACTCCAAAACATTGGATGCTGGCTAAATTGCCCAGTGTGTTTGTTCATCGTCCATCCACCAGTCCCCAGAAGTTGACAGTGTCTCCCCATCATCATTTTCCTAAAGAACAGACTTAAGTATGCCTTGACAGGAGATGAAGTAAAGAAGATTTGTGGCCAGGCATGGCAGCTCATGCTTGTAATCCCAGTACTTTGGGAGGCCGATATGGGCGGATCACGAGGTCAAGAGATCGAGACCATCCTAGCCAACACGTTGAAACTGTGTCTCTACCAAAAATACAAAAATTAGCTGGGTGTGGTGGTGGGCGCCTGTAATCCCAGCTACTCAGGAGGCAGAGGCTGAGCCAGGAGAATTGATTAAAACCAGGAAGCGGAGGTTGCAGTGAGCCAAGATCACGCCATTGCACTCCAGCCTGGCAACAGAGCGAGACTCCATCTCAATAAATAAATAAATAAACAAATAAATAAATAAATATAAAGAAAGAGAGAAGATTTGCATGCAGTGGTTCATTAAGATCAATGGCAATGTTCAAACTGATACAACCCATCCCACTGGATTCACAGACGTCATGGGCATTGACTAGATAGGAGAGAATTTTCGTCTCATCTATGATACCAAGGGTTGCTTTGCTGTACATCGTATTACACCTGAAGAGCCCAAGTACAAATTGTGCAAAGTGAGAAAAATCTTCGTGGGCACAAAAAGAATCCCTCATCTGGTGACTCATGATGCTTGCATCATCTGCTACCCTGATCCCCTTCATCAAGGTGAATGATCCCATTCGGACTGAAATGGAAACTGGCAAGATCACTGATTTCATCAAGTTTGGCACTGGTAACCTGTGGATGGTGAATGGAGGTGCTAACTTGGAAAGAATTGGTGTCATCACCCACAGAGAAAGGCACCCTTGATCTTTTGATGTGGTTCACATAAAAGATGCCAATGGCAACAGCTTTGCCACCCGGCTTTCCAACATTTTTTCTACTGGCAAAGGCAACAAACCATGAATTTCTCTTCTCCGAGGAAAGGTATATGCCTCACCATTGCTGAAGAGAGAGACAAGAGACTGGCAGCCAAACAGAGCAGTGGGTGAAATGGTCTCTGGGTGACAGATTAGATCTTTGTACATAATTAAAAATAATGTGGCATGATTAATAAAAATAAATTTAAAAAATGTGTACATGAGAAAAGGTTCAAATCAATAATCTAGGCTCCTCTCCAGGAACTTAGAGAAATAAGAGCAAAATAAACTCAAAGCAAGCTGAGCAAAGGAAATAATAGATTAGAGCAGAAATCAATGAAGCTGAAAATTTAAAATGAAGAAAATTCATGAAACAAACCTGGTTCACAGATAAGACCAATAAAATTGACAAACGTCTAGCAAGACTGACACAGAAACAAAGAACATGCGAATTACCAATAACTAGAGTAAAAAAGGGAATAGCACTACAGACCATGTAGACATCAAAAGGATAACAAGGGAACATCATGGACAGGTCTGCACAGAAAATTTGACATGTTAGGTAAAATAAACCAATTCCTTGAAAAAAATACAAACTACCACAAGTCAGCCAATACAGAGCTGATTATTTGAATAGCCCTATGACTACTAAGTAAATTGATATTGTGATTTCAAAATTTCCCAAACACATATCTCCAGGTTCAGACACTTTCATTATTGAATTCTACCAAACACTTAGGCAACAATTAGTATCAATTCTCCATAATCTTTTCCAAGAAATAGAATAGAAGGGAATACTTCCCAATCCATTTTATGAACCTAGAATTACCCTGGTATCAAAACAAAAGAGTACAAAAAGAACACTACAGGCCAATATGCTTTATGAATATAGATGTAAAAATCCTTAACAAAATATTAGCAAATAAAATTCAGTAATATGTAAAATATATGTATACATCATAACCTAGACGAGTTTATTCCAGGGATGTAGGGCTAGTTCGACATTTGAAAATCAATCTATGTAATCTACCACATTAAATTATAAAGAAAAAAATCGTATCACATAAATCAATACAGAAAAACCACTTGACAAAAATAAATACCCTCTCACGTTAAAACTTCTCAGAAAACTAGAAATTGAGGGAAATTTCCTCAATTTGAGTTAGAGAACATCTATAAAAAACCTAGAGTTAATATTATATTTATTGGGGAAAGACTGAAAACTTTCCTCTAAGATTAGGAACAAGCCAGAATGTCTATTCTCACTTCTTTTATTCAGTGTAGTACTGGAAGTTCTAGCCAGTGCAATAAGGCAAGAAAAGGAAAGAAAAGGCGTACAGATCAGAGAACAAGAATTAAACTAAGCCTATTTACAGATGGCATGATTGTCTATGTAGAAGTTATGAAAGAATATACAAAAAACTTCTAAAACTAATAAATGAGTCCAGCAAGGCTGCAGGGCACAAAAATCAACACACAAAAATCAATTATATTTCTATATAATAGCGAACCAGAATACGTGGACACCAAAATTTTAAAAAGCAACACTTTTTATGATTTCAGAAAAAGAAAGAAAAAAAGGTCGGGCACAGTGGCTCACACCTGTAATCCTAGCACTTTGGGAGGCCAAAGAATCACTTAGGTCAGGAGTTCAAAACCAGCCTGGCCAATATGGTGAAACCCCATCTCTATTAAAAATACAAAAATTAGCTGGAAATCGCTTGAACTCAGGAGGCAGAGGTTGCAGTAAGCTGAGATCGCACCACTGCACTCCAGCCTGGGCAACACAGTGAGACTCTATCTCGATGACAACAACAACAACAACAACAACAACAACAACAACAAAAGATAAAAAGAAAGACTTTGGTGTAAACTAACAAAACAACTATGAGAGTTGTATGCTAAAGCTACAAAATGCTAAAGAAAGAAATAAAAGAAGAATCAAACAAATGAAGAGTCATACTATGTTCATGAACTGAAAGACTTCATTATGTCATATAATTAGTAGTTCAATTCTTTCCAAAATAATATACATTTAACACAATTCCTATTGAAGTTCCAGAAAATTTTTTTTGTAGAAATAAAATTACTCTAAAATTTATGTGATAAGGCAAAGGAACTAGAACAGCTAAAACAATTTTGAAAGAGAAGAATAAAGTGCGATGAACCTGATTTCAAGACATACAGCTTCTGTAGTCATGAATGTGTGATGTACAAAGAAACATACACAAAGATCAATGGAACAGAACACCCATAAATAGATCTATGTGATTTTTGACAAAGGTGCAAAAGCAATTCATTGAAGGAAAGATGTCCTTTTCAACAAATGGTGGAGAAACTGGACACCCACAGGCAAAAAAACAGAAAAACCAAAACCTTCCACCTAAGTCTCACACCTTATATGAAAAGTAACTCAAAACAGATCATAAATACAAAATGACATAGGAGAAAATCTTGGATTTACAGCTAGGTGAAGACTTCTTAGACTTGACATCAAAAATACAATTCATAAAAGGAAAAACTGGTACTTTGAACTTCATTAAAATTAAAACATTCTGGGAAAGACCTCGTTGAGAAGGTATGAAAAATATAAGCTAGAGATTGCAATTAAGTACTAGTATCTAGAATATATTAAGAACCTTCAAAATTTCACAATAGCAAACAATCCAATTAGAAAATGAGCAAAAATCACGAACACCTATTTCACTGAAGAGGATAAACAAATGGCGAATGAGCACATGAAAAGATGCTTAATGCCATTAGCATGAAAAATAAAAATAAAACCCTAAGCCTCCCAACCAACTGAACAGAACCCTCTTGGCCAAAGGGACCCCAGAGAAACCCTGAAAAACGAAGTCCCGGGCCGTGATAGGATAAGAGGTTGGTTACGCCTCAGTATGCTCCCTCCTTATTAACCTTTAACCAGAATTCTTTCCTAAGGAGTAAGTGGAAACCAACTCTAGAAAACAAGAAACAGATGATTCATTCCTTTATCGCCTTCAGCCAATTATCTGAGGCCAAAACCAGGCTCCCTCTCCCTCTTTGAAGTTTTGATGTGACAGCCCACCAGCTTGACAACGCATCCCTTCCTAAAAACTGACCACCATATCTCTGGACCAGTTCTGACTGACTAGCACAGGATGTACTATGAGGGTTTTCAGGTCCTCTGTTTCACCTTTTGATGCCAGAGGGCCAAAAACTCCATCCCTGCATCATGCTAATGCCATCATTTTTTGAACATGTGACCTATGAAGAGGCATGAAGCTCAGTTGTGCTTTTTTCATAAATCTTCATGACTCCTTCTATAGCTTATTGAATATGTATACTTAGCCAACCCATTGGGCATTAAGTACCTGTGTTAGGCTTTCCTACCTTAAATTGCTTTTTCTCAGCTTTTGCCAAAGGCTACATTTCCCAGCCTTTGGTGTGCCACCCTTTATGAGAAATAAAGCTCTCCTTTCCAATTTTTTGAACCACATGATTCTTCACTTGACAAGCATTAGGGAAATGCACATTAAAATCACAATGAGATATCATTACCTACTTATCAGAATAGAAATTAAAAAATAGTGACAACATCAAATGCTGGTATGGAGAAACTGCATCACTCACACATTACTGGTGGCAATGTAAAATGAAACAGCCACTCTGGAAACCAGCTTGGCAGTTTCTAAAAGAACTAAACATGCAACAACTATAGGACTCAGCAATTGCACTCTTGGATATTTATCCCAGAAAAGTGAAAACTTATCTTCACACAAAAACTTGTAGACAAATATTCATACCAGTACTATTCATAAGTTGGACGTCCTTCCATGGGTGAATAGTTAAATAAACTGATATACCCCCATGCCATGGATGTCCACTCTGCAGTAAAAAGTAACTACTTATACATGCAACAACTGGGATGAATCTCCAGAAAATGATCCCAAGTGAAAAAAGCCAATTTCAAAAGATTACAAACTATGATTCCATTTCCATAGCATTATTGAAATGCAAAATAATAAGAACATAAAATAGACTAGCAATTGCTAGGGGTTCTGGAAGGTGGAAGAAAATAGTATGCCTATAAAGAGTGGCAGGAAGGATCCTTTGGTGTTGAAACTATTATATCTTGACTACACTCATAACAAGATCTGGTTTTTATACAGTTCTGCAAGATATTTCCCTTAGTGGAAACTGGGTAAAGGATACATAGGATCTTTCTGTATTACTTTTCACAACTGCATGTGAATCTACAATTACCTCAAAATAAAAAGTTTAATTAAAAATCTCTGCACTTGGGCCGGGCGCGGTGGCTCAAGCCTGTAATCCCAGCACTTTGGGAGGCCGAGACGGGCGGATCACGAGGTCAGGAGATCGAGACCATTCTGGCTAACACGGTGAAACCCTGTCTCTACTAAAAAATACAAAAAACTGGCCAGGCGAGGTGGCGGGCGCCTGTAGTCCCAGCTACTCGGGAGGCTGAGGCAGGAGAATGGCGTAAACCCGGAAGGCGGAGCTTGCAGTGAGCTGAGATCCGGCCACTGCACTCCAGCCCGGGCTACGGAGCCAGACTCCGTCTCAAAAAATAAAAATCTCTGCACTTGGATTCCTCTCATTAGCTCCAGGTGTATACATTAATTGAAAGATTTTCAAGCAGGGGAAGTGCTTTGATTTACTTTTATTTAAAAAAAAAATCCTTAGCTGCTGTGTGGAATCTGAATTAGAAACCAGTGGGACAGGTATTCCAAGGGAGTGGTAACTCTTCTTTAATGTCAGCTTTCCCCCTTCAGAAATCTCTGCTCTGATTCCTTATCACTCTCCAGTCACTCACAGCAACTCTGGGCACTCACAGGGTCTCCTCGGATTTGCCTCTGGTTACATTCACTACAACCCTCATCCAGGTACCCATAAAATAACAAATGGTTGGCAACCACCCACCCAGCCCAGAATTTTCTCTTTCACAATCTTAGTCATTAGAAAATGAAAGTTAATCCCTCGTGTACATGGGGATATCAGATAGAGATTAAAAAAAAAAAAAAAAGAAAATGACAGTTAAGATGACATTGCTTACAGAAAATTTCTCCCTTAATTAAGAAAACTTTGCTGCAGTTTCTTCTTGAGACTTTGTAGACCTTCATTTGATCAGGAGAGAGAGCAAGTGCATGTGTGTAACTGATTTGACTGGGGTTTCCAGAATGTGCCTGGGGGACAAAATATTTTATTGTCGTTTTGCAATTATGTATTTTTTTGAATGCCTTTCTTGGTAAAATAAGTTTTCAAAAAATATTTTTTAAAAATATCCCTGTAGTAACAGGGATACTTTTAAAACAAAATTCAAAAGTAAATTAAAATAACCAATTTTATTTTCCTTTTCACTTACTTGAATACAAAAAGTTAGCAAATAGTTTTTGGATGACATCAATATTTATTTTCCCCTATGCTTCAGGACGGCCTACCCACTCTCCATCAAAGGAGAAATCGAGAGAACAGTTTTATTGCTTGTTTCATTAGAAGTTTTGGTCCTAAGTTAGCCTTATAACCTTCTCATGATATTATTCAAGAAAGTGTTTAGAATTCAAATTCAAATTCAGCACAGTCCCTCAAACTGTAAACTACACAAGTTCCAAGGGTTTATTTACCTCCTATCAAGCATAATGTGGGGGAATAACACAGTCAACTTGGAACAATAAATTCAGCACAACTGTGCTTCCGTTTTCCTCTTATTTGTTCTCTCTCAGGGCCACAGTATATTTTTACTTCTTTCTTTAAAAGTTGGGTTAGGATAAGAAGGAAGCCGGTCCAATCCCTAATCCATGAACTAGAAAGGCCAGGTCAGCTTCCCACCTTGGAAGGAGAGGAACCCAGCTGCTAGCAGACAGTCCTAAGACTGCAGGTCCCACAATAAGCACTCAAACCACCATCTGATAGCATCCCTTGGGAAAAGGGGATTTTTTAGGAGAAAAGTGAAGGGCCTTAAGATTGTCAGGTATGCACCAAACCCCACTTCCCAAGACTGAATACAGTCCCCTGTTGGACACAAGTCTTGATTTATAAAGCATTTATATAAGTGGATTAGAAAAACGTCAAGTGGGCAAAGGACATGGCCAGAAAAACCACAAAAAAGGACATATGAAACGCTTGAAAAAGTGTTCAATCTCTTTAATTTAAAAAATGCAAATTAAAATGAGATGCCATTTATCTTTTAAAGTGAAATATAATAATCAATAGCACTGAAAAGTCTCAGCACTGCCCTGAGCCCCAGGTAGGATGGGCCCCATGTGGTCCTTGTCTGGCTAAGAGAGGTGGCCTCACTCTGGGCACTGCATACCCACTATCTCTTCTTTGCCTTTTAATAATGTAAGAAAGTACTTACGTATGATGGTGTGCTGGTAAGGAAAAAAATTACCAGTATATAAAATCTTAATATATTTTTAAAAAGGTTAATCTCTGCTAGTGCAGTAATGGATAGTTTCTAGTCTCTTTATCTATCACATCTCTCAGCATTTTTTTTTCAAATATCTCACAATAGGCCGGGTGTGGTGGCTCACGTCTGTAATCCTAGCCCTTTGGGAGGCTGAAGCAGGTAGATCACCTGAGGTCAGGAGTTCGAGAGCAGCCTGGCCAACCTGGTGAAACCCTGTCTCTACTAAAAATACAAAAATTAGCTGGTCGTGGTGGCGGGTGCCTGTAATCCCAGCTACTTGGGAGGCTGGGGCAGGAAAATCACTTGGACCTGGGAGGCAGAGGTTGCAGTAAGCCAAGATCGTGCCACTGAACTGCAGCCTGGGTGACAGAATGAGACTCCGTCTTAAAAAAAAAAAAAAAAAGAAGAAGAAGAAAACAAAACCAAACCAAAACAAATATCCCACAATAATTATTTCTTGCCCTTATTATTGGAAAAAAATAAATCTATTCATAAAGAGAAAAATATGATTCAATTTATATAAATTTCCTTTTGAAGGCTTTGGTTTACTCTCTATTTTATAAAGCAAGACAGACAGCTATATCAAATTTATAGAGGCAAAAACTGAAAACTCAAATATTAAATATAATTACTAGGACCAGAATAAAGAAGCTCAAAACTGAGACTGAAAAACAGCAGTCTTTGACAATGAACATTAACTTACTTAGTTCTTTTTTTTTTGAGGCAGAGTCTCACTCTGTTGTCTAGGCTGGAGTGCAGTGGCGTGATGTCATCTCACTGCAACCTCCACCTTCCAGGTTCAAGCAATTCTCTCGCCTCAGCCTCCCTAGTAGCTGGGACTACAGGCACCTACCACCACACCCTAGCTAATTTTTGTATTTTTAGTGGAGATGGGGTTTCACCATGTTGGCCAGGCCAGTCTTGAACTCCTGACCTCAGCTGACCTATTGCCTTGGTCTTCCGAAGTGCTGGGATTATAGGCGTGAGCCACCATGCCCAGCCTTAATTTACTTTCATAGTATTTTCTCCTTCCAAAGTTAATCTTCTCAGCAACCTCTGGGAACTCCTGTTTTTTCTTTATTCTTTTTTTTTTTTTTTTTTTTGAGACAGAGTCTAGCTCTATTGCCTAGGCTGGAATACAGTGGCACGATCCCAGCTCACTGCAACCTCTGCCTCCCAGGTTCAAGCAATTCTCCTTTCTTAGCCTCCTGAGTAGTTGGGATTATAGGCGCAAGCCACCACGCCTAATTTCTGTATTTTTAGTAGAGATGGGGTTTCACCATGTTTCCAGGTTGGTCTCAAACTCCTGACCTCAAATGATCTGCCTGCCTCAGCCTCCCAAAGTGCTGGGATTATAGGTGTGAGCCACCATGTTCGGCCCTGTTTTTTCATTCTTTAAAAAATACACTAATTTTTAGAGTAGCTTTAGGTTTATGAAGAAATTAAGCAGAAATACTGAGAGTTCCCACATACCCTCTCACCTATCTCAGTTTCCCTATTAACATCTTGCATTAATGTGATATACTTATTACAGCTGGTCAGCCAATATTGACACATTATTGAGCAAAGTTCATAGTTTACATTGGGTTCACTCTTTCTGTTCTACAGGTCTATGGGTTTTGGCAAATGTATAATGGTACATGCCCACCATTACAGTATCATACAGAAGTTTCATTGCTCTAAACATACCCTGTCCACCACCTATTCATCTCTCCCTCCCTCTAAACCCCACGGATCTTTTTAATATTTCCATAGTTTTGCCTTTTCCAGAATGTCATAGTTAGAATTATACCGCATGCAGCCTTTTTAGATTGGTTCCTTTCACTTAGCAATACACATTTAAGGTTCCTCTATATTTTCTCATGGCTTGACAGCTCATTTCATTTTGTCACTGAGTAATATTCTATTGTGTGGATGAATAAGCACCAGTATGTTTATCTATTCACCTACTGGAGACATCTCAGTTACTTCCAAGTTTTGGGAAATTATGAATAAAGCTGCTATAAGCATTTATGTGCAGGTTTGTATAGATATGTTTTCAACAATTATTCGGATAAATATCAAAAAGTGCAATTGCTGGATCATACGGTAATATGTGTATTTTTGTAAGAAAGTGCTGAACTGCCTTCCAAAGTGGCTGTTCCAATTTGCATTTCCATCAGCAATGAATGATAGTTCTATTGCTCCATATCCTTCCCTACATTTGGTATTGTGTGTTTTGGCTGTTAGCCATTCTAATACATGTCTAGTGGTATCTCATTGCTGTTTCAATTTGCAATTCCTAATGACATATGATGTTAAGCATCTTTTAATGTGATTATCTGCCATCTGTACATCTCCTTACTGAGTTGTCTGTTCAGAGCTTTTATTAATTTTTTAATTGGGTTGTCTGTTTTCTTACTGAGTTTTAAAAGTTCTTAGTATATTCTGAGTACAAGTTCTTTACAAGATATGTGTTTGTAAAGACTTTCTCCCAGTCCGTGGCTTGTCTGCATTGTCTTAACAGTATCTTTTACAGAGCAGAATTTAAAAATTTTAACAAAGTTCATCTTGTAAACTTTTTCTCTAACAGATAGTGCCTTTGGTCATTGCCAAACTTAAAGTCATCTAGATTCTCTTCTATCTTATATTCTAGTTTTATAGTTTCACATTTTACATTTAGGTCTACGTTTCATTTTGAGTTGCTTTTTGGTGTAAGACCTGTGTCTAAATTCATTCTTTTTCATGTAGATGATCAGGTGTTCCACCATAGTTTCTTGAAAAGATTATTTTTCCATTAAATTTCCTTTGCTTCTTTGTCAAAGATCAATTAACTATATTTACGTCAATTTCTTGTTCTATATTCTGTTCCATTGACCTATTTGGCTATTGTTTTGCCTGTATCACTGCCTTGCTTACAATAATTCTTGAAGTTGGATAATGTCAGTTCTCCTTGTTCTCTTTCAGTATTGAGTCGGCTATTATAGGTATTTTGCATTTCAACAGAAACTTTAGAATCAGTTTGTTGATAACCATGAAATAACTTAAAGGCATTTTGATTGGAATTACACCGAATCTACAGATCAAGTTGGGAAGAACTGATATCTTAATAACATTGAGTCTTCTTATCTATGAACATGGAATATACTGTTTAGCTCTTCTTTGATTTCTTCATCAGAATTTTGTACATTTCTTCAGGTAGATGTTTTATATGTATATATATTTAGATTTATACCTGTTTGATTTTTTGATGCAAATGTAAATGGCATTGTTTTTATTCTCCAATTGTTCATTGCTAGTATATAAGTAACTATTACATGTTAACATATTCTGCAGCCTTGCTATAATCACTTCCTAGGTCAGAAATTTTTTTGGTGATTCTCTGGGATATCTACATACATAATCATAATCATGTTATCTGCAAATAAGGACAGCTTTATTTCATCCCTCACAATCTGTGAGTGGTGAAAAGGGCATTCTTCCTTGTCTTGCTCCTGTTCTTAGTGGGAAAACATCTAGTTTCTCACCATTAAGTATGATGTCAGCTGCAGGTTTCTTAGAAGAGGTTCTTTAACAAATTGAGGATGTGTCTTCTATTGCTAGTTTGCTGACCTTTTTTTTAAACATCAAAAATGGGTATTGGATTTTGTCGAATCATTTTCTTCCATCTATTCATAAGATATGATTTTTCTTCTTTAGCCTGTTGGTGTGATGTATTACATTAATTGTTTTTTGAATGGTAAACTTGGTCAAGGTAGATAATTCTTTTTATATGTGTTAGATTTGATTTGTCAATATGTTGTTAAATATTTATGTATCTACATTCATGAGAGACACTGGTCCTTAGTTTTCCTTCCTTATAATGTCTTTGCCTGATTTTTAATACTAGCCTCACAGAATTAGTTATTTGTTATCTGCAAATAAGGACAGCTTTATTTCATCCCTCACAATCTGTGAGTGGTGAAAAGGGCATCCCTCCTTGTCTTGCTCCTGCACTTAGTGCTTAAGTGTTTCCTTAAGTTTCTATTTTCTGGGAAGGATTATAGAGTATTCCTTCTGCTTCTATTTTCTGGATGAGACTGTAGAAAATAGGTATAATTTCTGCCCTAAATGTTTGGTAAAATTTACTAGTGAACCCACCTGAGTCTGGTGCTTTCTGTGTGGAAAGGTTATTATAGATTTTCTTTAATAAATGCAGGTCTATTCAGATTATCTGCTTCTCCTTGTACGAGTTTTGGTAGAGTGTGTCTTTCACGTAATCGGTCTATTTCCACTAGGTTAATGAATTTGTGGGCAGAGTTTTCCAAAATATTATTTTATTATCCTTTTAGTATCTATGGGATCAGTAGTAATGGTCACTCTTTCATTTCTGATATTAGTAATTTCTGTCTTTTTTCCTTTTCTCTTAATCTGGCTCCACATTTATCAATTTTATTAATCTTTCAAAGAACCAGCTTTTTTTTTTTTTTTTCCTGTTGATTTTCTCTAATTTCCTGTTTTCAATTTCATTTTAGGTTTGGGAGTACATGTGAAGGTTTGTTACAGAGGTAACATGTGTCATGGGGGTTTGTTGTATGTATTATTTCACCACGCAGGTATTAGGCCCAGTACCCAACAGTTATCTTTTCTGCTCTTCTCCCTCCTCCAACCCTCCCACTTCAAGTAGACCCCAGTGTCTGCTGTTTCCTTCTTTGTGTTCTTAAGTTCTTATCATTTAGCTCCCACTTATAAGTGAGAACATGTGGTATTTGGTTTTCTGTTCCTGTGTTACTTCACTAAGGATAAGAGCCTCCAGCTCCATCCAAGTTCCTGCAAAAGACATGATCTTGTTCATTTTTATGGCTGCAGAGTATTCCATGGTGTATATGTACATTTTCTTTGTCCAGTCTACTGTTGATGGGCATTTAGGTTGATTCCATGTCTTTGCTATTGTGAACAGTGCTGCAATAAACATTCACATGGATGTGTCTTTATGGTATAATGATTTATATTCCTCTGGGTATATACACACTGTATTAGTCTGTTACCATGTTGCTATGAACAAACACCAAACACTGGGAAATTTATGAAGAAAAGAGGTTTAATCGACTCACAGTTCTGCATGGCTGGGATGGCCTCAGGAAACTTACAATCATGGTGGAAGGCATCTCTTCACAGGGCAGCAGGAGAGAGAATGAGTGCCAGCAGGGGAAATACCAGTCACTTACAAAACCATCAGATCTCATGAGAACTCATTCACTATCACTAGAACAGCATAGGAAAAATGGCCCCCATGATTCAATTACCTCCACCTGCTCCCACGCTTGGATGGCCTCAGGAAACTTACAATCATGGTGGGAGGCACCTCTTCACAGGGCAACAGGAGAGAGAATGAGTGCCAGGAGGGGAAATACCAGTCACTTACAAAACCATCAGATCTCATGAGAACTCACTCACTATCACTAGAACAGCACAGGAAAAATGGCCCCCACGACTCAATTACCTCCACCTAGTCCCGCCCTTGACACGCGGGGATTATTGCAATTCAAGGTGAGATTTGGGTGGGGACACAGAGCCAAACTGTTATGACTCAGTAATGGGATCGCTGGATCAAATGGTAGTTCTGCTTTTAGCTCTGAGGAATCACCATACTGCTTTCCACAATGGTTGAACTAATTTACACTCCTATCAACTGTGTATTAGGGTTCCCTTTTCTCTGCAGCCTCGCCAGCATCTGTTATTTTCTGACGTTTTAATAATAGCTATTCTGACTGGTGTGAGATGGTATGTAACTGTGGTTTTGATTTACATTTCTCTAATAGTCAGTGATGTTGAGGGTTTTTTTTCCCCATATGCTTGTTGGCCACATGTATGTCTTGTTTTGAGAAGTGTCTATTCATGTCCTTTACCCACTTTTTAATGGGGTTTTCTCTTGTAAATTTAAGTTCCTTATAGATGCTGGATATTAGACCTTTGTCAGATGCATAGTTTGCAAATATTTTCTCCCACCCTGTAGGTTGTTTACTCCTTTGAGTTTCTTTCGCTGTGCAGAAGCTCTTTAGTTTAGTTAGATCCCACTTGTCAGTTTTTGCTTTTGTTGTGACTGCTTTTGGTATATTTCTCATGAAATCTTTGCCCATTCCTATGTCAAGGATGGTACTACCTAAGTTGTCTTCCAGGGTTTTTACAGTTTGGGATTTTACGTTTAATTCTTTAATCTACTTTGAGTTGAGAATTTTTATTATCTTATTTATTATTGGTAAAAATTATTTTGTTCTATTTAGATTTAATTCACTCTTCTTTTTCTGGTTTCCTAAAGTGGAAGTTTAGATTTACTGATTTAAATATTTTTTCTTTTCTATTGTGTACATTCAATGCTATAAATTTTCTTTACACTGCTTTCACTGAAACTTACAAATTTGATTATGTTGCATTTTCATTTTCACTTTGTTAAAATAGTTTAAAGTTCTCTTGAGATTTCTTGATGTGTGTTAGAAGTGTACTGTTTAACTTCCAAGTATTTTGTTACTGAGTTCCAATTTAATTCCATTATGGTCTGAAACATATTCTGTATGATCTTATCATTTAAATTTGTTAAGGTGTGTTCTATGGTCCAGAATTTGGTCTGCCTTGGTGAATGTTTTGCATGAGCTTGAGAAGAATGTATATTCTGCTGCTGTTGAATCAAGTATTCTATAAATGTAAGTTAGATTCTGTTGATTGTGCTGTTCAGTTCAACAACGACTTTATTGAGTTCTGCCTGCTGGATCTATCAATTACTTACAAAAGAGTGCTGAAGTCTCCAGCTGTAATAGTGGTTTTGTATATTCTTCTTTGCTGTTCTATCAGTTTTTTTGCCTCATGTGTTTTAAATCTGTTGTCACATAAATACACATTAAGGGCTGTTACATCATCTTGGAGAACTGACCTCTTTTTCATTATGTAATGCTCCCTCTTTATCTTTGATAATTTTTCTTGCTCTAAAGTTGGCTTTGTTTGAAATTAATATAGGTACTCCAGCTTTCTTTTGATCAATGTTAGCATCCCTATCTGTGTTTTTATATTTAAAATGAGGTTCTTAATAGTCTTCTTGTAGTTGAGTTTTATTTTTGTTTAAATCCACTCTGGGCCAGGCATGGTAGCTTATGCTCTAATCCCAGCACTTTGGGAGGCCAAGGCAGGTGGATCACCTGAGGTCAGGAGTTCAAAACCAGCCTGATCAACATGGAGAAACCCTCTCTCTATTAAAAATATATAATTAGCCAGGCATGGTGGTACATGCCTGTAACCTCAGCTACTTGGGAGGCTGAGGTAGAAGAATCATTTGAACCTGGGAGACGGAGGTTGCAGTGAGCCGACCCATTGCATTCTAGCCTGGGAAACAAAATAACCAAACTCTGCCTCAAAAAAAAAAAAAAAAAAAAAAAAAAATCCACTCTGACAATCTTTGTCTTTTAATTAGAGTTCAGATCACTGATCTTTAAAGCAATTATTGATATAGCAGGACTAATATCTATTTGTTACTGTCGTCTATTATTTGCCCTTGTTCTTTCTGTTATTGTATTCCACTTTTTCTCCCTACAGTTTTAATTGGCCATTTTATATGATTCCATTTTTTTCTTCTCTTAATGTAATAATTTTAGTTGTATGCCACATAATGGTGGTTCAGTCAATGGCAGACTACATATATGACAGTGGTCCCTTAAGATTATCACGGTGCTGAAAGATTCTTACCGCCTAGTGATGTTGTCCTGAGAAACTGACTAATAAGGCTTTCTTGGAACTGGAACAGGAATGCATACATCAAGAAGAAGTAAGAGAAAAGGAAACTGCAGGAGAAGAAACAGAAGTAGAATCTTGGAACTGGAACAGGAATGCATATATCAAGAAGACGTAAGAGAAAAGGAAACTGCAGGAGAAGAAACAGAAGTAGAATCCCCAAGAAAATTCCCAGTGAAGGGTTTAGCAGAAGCTTTTACAGACCTCAATACGCTCCTTAAAAAGTCTTCTGAAAACATAAACCCCAGTACTAAAAGATTTTCATTAATGTTGAGGAATGTTCACGGTGTGTTCTCTGCTTATAAGCAAATCTATGATGATAAAGCAACAAACCAACTGATCCATCATGGATATATTTCTAAAAGGAATGACATCTCCTGAAGAGGAGCCTCAGGCAGGTCCTTCAGGAAGTTTTCCTGAAGAAAAGAATTGTCATAGGAAATGACAGCTCCATTCACATTATTGCCCATGAAGGCCAGCCAGTGGGGCAAGTTGTAGAGGCAGAAGACAGTGTGACATTGATGATCCTGACCCCGTGTAGGCCTAGGTTAATGTTTGTGTATCTCGGTTTTTAGCAAAAAAGCTTTACAAGTTTTTTAAAAAGGTTGGGCACAGTAATTCATGCCTGTAATCCCTTTGGGAGGCCAAGGTGGGAAGAACACCTGTGCCAGGAATTTGGGACCAACCTGGGCAACACAGCAAAGAACATTTTTAAAAAGTAGCTGGGCGAGGTGGCACATGCCTGGAGTCCTAACTACTTGGAATGCTTAAGTGAGAGGGTCACTTGTGCCCAGGAGTTTGAGGCTGCAGTAAGCCATGACTGCGCCACTGCACTTCAGTCCGGGGGACACACGACCTTGCCTCTTAAAAAAAAAAGTTATAAAAAATTTTGTTTTAATAGAAAAAATTTTTAAAATAAGGATATAAAAATATTTTTGAAATAATTTTGTACAACTGTACTATGTGTGTTATAAGCCAAGTATTACTACAAAAAGATAAAAAAGTTAAGAAAAATTAAGTTTATGAAGTAAAAAAGTTACAGTAAGCTAAGGTTAATTTATTATTAAAGAAATGCTTTTTTATAAATTTAGTGTAGCCTAAGTGTTCAGCGTTTATATAAAGTCTACAGTAGTGCACAGTAATGTTCTATACCTTCACATTCCCTCACCACTCACTGACGGCTCCCGACCCCAGAACAACTTCCAGTCCTGCAAGTTCCATTCCAGGTAAGTGCCCTATAGAGAGGCACCATTGTTAACCTTTATACCATAGTTTTACTGTACTTTTTCTATGTTTAGATATGTTTATTTTTTTTCTGACACCATGGTTCTAAAGGTGTTTTGTTTTGTATTTGACACACAGTCTCGCTGTGTCACCCAGGCTGGAGTGCAGAGGCCCGATCTCAGCTCACTGCAACCTCCACCTCCCAGGTTCAAGTGATTCTTGTGCCTCAGCCTCCTGAGTAGCTGGGAGTACAGGCGAGTGTCACCACACCCAGCTGGAGTTTCACCATTTTGGCCAGGCTGGTCTCGAACTCCTGGCCTCAAGTGATCTGCCTGTCTCAGCCTCCCAAAGTGCTGGGATTAACAGACATGAGCCACTGCATTTAGATATGTTTAGATACACAAATATTTATCATTTTGTTACAGTGTTCTATGGTGTTCAGTATAGTTACATGCCGTACAGGTATGTAGCCTAGGATCAGTAGTCTATACCATACAGCCTCAATGTGTAGTAGGTTATATCACCTAGGTTTGTGTAAGTGCCCTTATGATGTCTGCATAATGATGAAATCACCTAATAATGCATTTCTCAGAACATATCCCCATCATTAAGTGATATATGATTGTACTTCCTTTTTTACTTTTTTATGTGGTTCCTCTTGAGTTTGATATGCATTTAAAAGTAATTTAAGTCCACTTTTAAATAACACTATGCCACTTCCCGGGTAGCACAAGTACTTTACAATAACAAAATATTTCTAATTCCTCCTTGTATCTCTTATAATATTGCTGTCATTCATTTCATTTATACATGAACTATGACCACTGAATGCATTCTAGCTATTATTTTAAACTAACTTATCTGTTAGATCAACTGAGGTTTTATTTTACCTACATTTATTCCTTCACTTATAATCCTCCTTTCTTTATATAGATCTCCATTTCTGACCTATATTATTTTTCTTCCTTTTAAATAATTTCTTTTAACATTTCTTGCAAGGTAGCCTTAGTATTGACAAATTGTCTCAGTTTTTGTCTGGGCTAGTGTTTTATTTTTCTGTCCTTTGAAGGATATTTTTGCTAGATATAGGATTGTAAGTTGGTGAGTTTTCTACTTCAATACTTTACTTTTATTTTTTATTTTATTTATTTATTTTTTGAGATGGAGTCTCGTTCTGTTGCCCAGGCGTGCAGCAGTGCGATCTCGGCTTATAGCAACCTCCACCTCCTGGGCTCAAGTGATTCTCCTGCCTCAGTCTCCCGAGTAGCTGGGATTACAGGCGTGTGCTACCATGCCTGGCGAACTTTTTGTATTTTTAGTAGAGATAGGGTTTCATCATATTAGCCAGGATAGTCTTGATCTCCTGACCTCGTGATCCTCCTGCCTCAGCCTCCCAAAGTGTTAAGATTACAGGCCTGAGCCACTAGGCCCAGCCTCCTTTAATACTTTAAATATTGTGCTACATCTTTTAGTGTGCAAGATTTCTGAAGGGAAGTCTGACGTAATTCTTATCCTTCTTCCGCTATAGGTGGTATGTTTCTGCCAGCTCCCCCTCTGGTGTTTTTTATTCGTCTATAATTTTCTGCAGTTTAAGTATGACATGCCTAAGTGTAGATTTTGTTTTAGATATTGTTTTATTTATCCTGTTGCTGTTTAAGCTTCCTGAATCTATGGTTTGGAACATATCATTAATCTGGAAAAATTCTTTTTTTGACTTCCTGTCTTTCCTCTCCTCTGGTATTCCCATTACATGTATGCTATACCTTTTGCAAATGTCCCACAGTTCTTGAATATTATGTTCTGTTTTTTTCTTTTACTCTTTTTTCTTTTTGTATTTTAGTTTTGGAAGTTTTGGTTGACATTTCTTCAAGCTCACGAATTCTTTCAGTGGCCATGTCCAAGTCTACTGATGAGTCCATTGAAGGCATTCTTCACTTCCGTTATGGTGCCTTTGGTTTCTAGGATTTCCTTTTGATCTTTCCTAGGGTTTCCATCTCTCTCCTTTACCCACCTTTTCTTGCCTGTTTGTCCAATCTTCCCTTTAAAGCCCCCAGCATATTAATCTTAGGAATTAAAAAAATTCTTAGTCTGATTAATTCTAACATCTCTGCAAAATCTGAGTCTGGTTCTAATGCTTGTTCTGTTTCTTCAAACTGTGATTTATTTGTCTTTTAGAATACCTAGTAGTTTTTTGTTGTTGAAAGCCAGACATGACATATTATGTGAGACAGACTGCAGTATAAAGATCTTTAGTGTAAGGTTTTAAAATTTCACTTTTTAAAAAACTTTTATTCCTTTTTCATTTTACATGAGATATGTATTTAAACAAGCAGATGCTGGACTTGAAGGGGAAAGTATCAAGGATTCCTTTACTCACTTTTTTTTTGTAAAGACAGATTGGCCCCATGTGAAAAGCTATATAGAAAAAAGTGATGAAACTGTTCTTGGTTTTACAACGATTTATTTTTAAAAATTACAATTATCCAGTGGAACAACATATGTGAGGTTTGTTATTATCATGTTGTTGCTGTTGATGAAACAGGGAGAGTCCTGGAACAGAAAGATCAGAGCTGGATGAGCAAGCCACTAATGGAGAGTCTTTCCACAGAACCAGTATTTTCCCCATCCACTTCTCCATGAGATGTCAATCAAGACACACCATCTCAAAGTAGATAGTTTTTTAAAAAAGATACACCACTGGTAAAAGTAATTTAGGAAAGCCAGAAAACAATGACAGCAATATGCTTGTGTGCCTTCACCATTTCACGTCCAATAAAAGAATAGTAGCTCTCTGTCCAAAGATGGAAATAGAAAAATAAAACAGTAGCCCACAGGCAACATCTGGTGAACCTAACCAAGACTGGCACCAGTGGGGGCCATCTGGCGAACTATACTGATCCTATGCTGATAGCCAAGACAACACCTACAGAGGCTACATCTGGTTGACCTGGCGACTTTAATGATGGGCTGTCTTTTATTGTTTGCTATAGGGCTTTCCAAAGCTACCATTTTCTCTGGTGTCCATGTTTTTGTCTCTCCTGTTATCTTTGGGTTTCTCTACAGCCTTCTTTTTAAATAAGGTCTGAGGTGCTCAGTTCTTTCCGTTTTGTTCCTCTGTTACTACACAGGAGCCTTGCTGATGTGGTGGTATGGTATCAGGGTATGGGAGGTGTTCCATAGTCCTATGACGAGGTCTAGCTCTTTAGTAAGCCCACTGTGCCTCTGGGCTGTGATCTTGACAGGTGCTTCAGAGCTTTTTTCTCCCCAGAGAAACAGGAAAGCGGGAGGAAATCTGGAGTTGGTGTTGGTGTTTTTCCTTCCCCCCAAGTTAACTGGGCTCTGATAAAACCCCAATTGGTTAGACTCTGGTAAAATAGTTTATCTTGAGGGCTGAATGCTCCATTTACTGTTAAATGGCTACCTTTCCCTTCCCCCGATACAAGCACAACGGGTTGTTCCCTGATCTTCACAGTGAGAAACTAGCAGGGTTCCTAGACATAGAATGTAAAACATAAAACAAAAGTGTGCCCACTCTCCCCAAGACAGGACCCCCTGGAGTGTAACTTGCAAGCTTGTCCACACCAAGCCTCTGGCAATGTGTCAAATAATTGAAGTTTTCTTAGGCTGGTTCTGGGTTCCGCTGGATACTTCTGCTCCAGGTCTTTTGCTCTGGAAAGCTGTGATTCTCTGTTTATTTGCCTGTCGTTTGCTCCAGTTTGGGGGGCAGTTGTTTGTTCTGTGACAATTCTCTGATGAAGCTAAAAAACATTGAGTTTTAGTTTGTTCAGCTTTTTCTTATTGTGAAGATAGGAGTGACAACTTCCACCTGCCTTACATGCCAGACTAGAAACCAGAAGTCAGAACCTCCTGCTTTGGACTGCTTCATTTTTATCTATTTAAACACTGTCTTGTTACAGTTCCTGGATGTTCAGTTGCCACATCCCTGCAGCACCCTGCAGTTAGCTCTGGGAATCTCCTCAACGGTTTCATTTCTGTACATTTGGTTCCTCTAAACACCAGGCAGCTGAATGCACATAAAACAGCCAAGAAGAAGCTGGGTTCATTTTTTTCTTTTTGCTCATGGTCTGCCACTACGTGACAGTTACGTGGTTTTTAAGGCTTCTTAGCCAATAAAGAGTAGATTTTGCTCCCTGTGACCAAAATCCATGCCTTAAATTTTCTGATTTCTCTCTTAGCACCTAGCAAAGTAACAGTAAGGTAGCAGGACTCCACTCTTTGTTAATAGTAAACTCAAAATTTATTGATGTTTAATCTGGCTCTAATCCAATGGACCAGACCAGAATTAAATAACCAAGAACGGTGAGAAATGCACATGTTGTGATGTCAGCAAGGTCACTTGCTGACCCCAGGCATCATTGCAATGTTCCTTATTTCAGTACTGGGTGCACTGCCTCAGTGTGAGGAAGCCAAGCCTGGGAACAGCCCCACAACAGAACATCTTTCCTCTCTGTCCTTTCCACAAATTCAGAGGCTCTAAGTTTAACTCAGGGGAATACAAGATTCCTAAGGACACATAGGCTGATGCCACTATATGCTTCTGGATTCCTTCTGATCCACACTCAAGTTTTGCCAGGTATCTTAATGAGGTGGCTGGAACTACACTGAGAAGACTGCATCACATTTTCTACAACTGCAGGGAAAATGGGTAAGTCCCCGACACTTCCCACAAATCTAGACAGCAAGTACACAACCTGGTGTTCTCTCAGGACAATTCAATAGGCACGGCCAGCTCCAACTAGCCAGCAGTGCTACCACCTTGTGACTTTTTTTTTTTTTTTTTGAGGTAGGGTCTCACTCTGTCACCCAGGCTGGAGTGCATTGGCTCCTGGGCTCAAGTGATTATCCTGCCTCAGCCGCCTCAGTAGTTGGGACTAAAGGTGTACGCCACCACACCTGGCTAATTTTTGTATTTCTGGTAGAGACGGGGTTTCACCATGTTGGCCAGGCTGGTGTTGAACTCCTGACCTCAAGTGATCTGCTCACCCTGGCCTCCCAAAGTGCTGGGATTACAGGCATCAGCCACTGCGCCTGGTGGTGACCTCTTTTTATAAGTTCTTTCTTCATACAGAAAACTTTGGAAACAGGGAGAACATAAAATTTTCTAAATTTTCACCTATGTTTGTTAAAGAAAAAGAAAGTAGACTATTCAGTTAGTAATGCCATAGCTAGAACCATAAAAAGAAAGACACTTTTTTTGTTTGTCTGTTTTCCAGGCTGTCTCCTATTCTGGTAAATGGAATATCAGGATTCTCCACAGAATCCTGTGACGACAAGGCAGCAAGCAGCTGCCCTTTGGTACGGCATGTAAATGAACTCAGTCACCTCCTGGGTTTTCCCCTCTTCTTTCCCTGCTCTTTAGGAGGACACAGAATCATAGGGAGTAACGAGCTGAAGTTTGCTCTGTACTTTAACAGCAGGCAGGAAGCCAAACTGCAAATACAATGACCAGATTCAGTTTTACAAGCAAACACTGGAACTGAATTCACCCTAGTCCGGGAAGAATGCCTCGGATCAGAACTAGCAGGAAATCCAATTCAAAACAGGGTGTGTCATCCCTAATTCACAGTGTGGCCTTTACACCTTTCATGAAGTCCTTTGGAAATAAAAGCTTCCTTCTGTAAAAGGTCTCCCCTAAAAACTACATTTTACTAAATTGTATCAGAAATATTTTGCAGGAGATGTCTGAATTCCCAACACCAGCACCCTTGGTACAAAATGTTAGTTCCACTATTTCTCCTTTGAATATTGATTAAAGTTTTAGAATTTATTAATAATTACTTAATTCTCCCAATTCCCTTCCAACCTCTGAGTGTTCTCTGATATCATGTAGTAGCAACTCCCTTCTTGTTCTCTGGGTCACTTGAATAACTTAATATGAAAATGCTTTGAGACCTTCAGAGAATTAGGCCAGTGGCATATTTTGGCCCAGGCATCCCCAAGATGTGCCAGGAGGTTTACGTGCCTGTCTCTCTGCCTCCAGCTGGCCAGGGTTGTCCCAGGGCTCTGAGGAGGAACACACGCAAATGCTGAGAGTCTGCAGTTCCTCGGAGGTGGTCAGGAGAGGTCAGGACCTGCTGCCCATGGCTGACCCACCAAAATGGTGCTGTGACTATAGGATACCAGAGGGGCTGCAGTTAGGCATGTGAAATAGTGAGCCACATGCCAGATATACACATTTTAATCTGGATATACATGGGAGGAGAGTATATGAGAAATGATGAAGCACAGGCTTCCTAAACTGGTTTAGAAGAGGAGGAGGAGATTTCTCAGCCACACAATGACAGTACTTTTTATGTTAATTCTTAGTTTGCATAATCTAGTTTCAGGTGGAGAGTTGCCTGATTTACCTAATAAAATACAGGATGCCCAGGTAAATGTAAATTGCAGATAAACAAGTAATAATTTTTTTTAGTATACATGTGCCTAGTAGTTTATAAAAAATTCACATTTACCTGGCACCCTTTATTTCATTTGGTAACCCAACTCAGGTGTCAATTCTAAATAATTCATCTCTAAAATAACTTTTAGTGGTATTTTAGAAGCTACCACACCAGGTATCCTTCTGACACTTCAGGACGCTTAATCCGTCATTGTGTTTTTTCATGAGTGTATGGACAAAACTGGCATCTCCTCACCTCATACAGGAAAACAGAGAGGCCTGCAGTTCTGTGGGAAGACTTCAAAACAGCTCTCAAAAACTAAAATTGTATCACCAGAGAAACTGGGTTATGTAATGGTGCATACCACACTTCTGTTTTCCTGAGGAAGTTAGCACTTCTTATTGAGAAGGCTGCGGCCTGATCGTGCTGTTATCACCACTAAAAAACAAAAATCGGTGAGGCCCCCCAGAGGCTGCCCAGCACTATATAACAGAGAAAAGAGGGGCAGGCCTGGGTGCAGGGTGGTCAAATCCGTGATCCAGCCTGACCCCCATCACCAGCCGGCAGGGAGACAGACTCACAATGAAGATAAAACAGAGCTGCTGTACTGGCTGGACTTGAGGTGGTTTATCCAAGTTGGCACTACATCGAAGGACTTCTAAAAAGCTCAAGTGATAGTTACACCTATGTACTCTCCACATTCAGCAGGCCTTTTCCCTTAAAACATGCATAATCTTCAAACGTCCCTGACCAGGTGGAAATGCAACTTTCTTCCAAGCCACCTTCTCAGTCCACACTAGTCCATACTTGGCTACAGAACTGATGTTTGTGGCCACAATCCTACTAGAAACCACCTTTGGGTAATATCCTTATCTTGTTGATCTGGTTAGGGTCAAGTAAAACGAAATAGGTTTTCAATCAAATACTAAGAAGCTCACAAAATGGAATTTAGGTGAAAACACACCAAAGTAGTATTAAAGTTCAAATTCCAAAAGAAATACTTGCATTAAAAAAGAAAAGTCACGCATGGTGGCTCTCTATGCCTGAAGTTCCAACAATTTGAGAGGTGGGAGGATCGCCTGAGCCTGGGAGGTCGAGGCTGTAGTGAGCCGAGATTGTGCCCCTGTACTCCAGCCTGGGGGACAGGGTGAAACCCTGGCTCAAACAAATAAAAATAATAATAATAACAAAAATAAAGAAGAAAGAAGGAAAGAAGGAAAGAAAGAAAGAGAAAGAAAGAAAGAAAGAAAGAAGAAAACCACACACACACACACACACACACACACACAGATCACTTTAAATCTTTAAACTATTCCTTTTAAAACAATGTGACAGAAACATCATCAGGTTACTAGGGATTTCACAAATGATGCATAATATAGAGCTTTCTCAGAAACAGACTACCACCTAAAGAAAAAATAAAACCCATCCAAAACCAAGAATCCTAGGTAAATAAAATGCTTTTAGCATTAAAAACTAATAATAAAGATAGGTTTAAAAACCATGTTTTTAAAAATTCCAACAAATACTTCTTACTTTTAACTGTCTTTTTTAAGAGAGCAAAGCAATGGAATATTGTGCATCCCACACAGTGACAATGTGTGATTTTGGGTAGGAACACATTTGAACCCTAACCAACCTTGGCAGGAGGAGAGGGTGGGGGAGTCATTCGACCTGGGGTCACGCCAGTAACCAGGACATAGAGACTTCCTCTTTCCCTAAGAGCTCACAGGCCCTTCCCATTCCCACGCTGGCTCAGATCCTTCAGCAGCCTTTCCTGCTGCTGACAACCAAATGGAGAAAATAAATGAACTTTAAAACAGCTATTTTCTTCACAGATTTAGGGAAAGACACCATGCGAGGGAAAACACATGTGGGTAGATACAAAATACAGTCACATATTTATTGCGGATGCTGCAGAAACCCTGGAGTCAAAGCACATGCTCCACTGGTAAGAGTGGAACACAGCAGGAGAGGCCGACCCCTTCAGTATCACAGTTCTTTTTCTCCTGCTCATTTATATATTTCTTTTCTTCTTTTTTCTTTTTGTTTTGAGATAGACTCTCGCTCTTGTCGCCCAAGCTGCCAGGCTGGAGTACAGTGGCACGATCTCAGCTCACTGCAATCTCTGCCTCTCAGGTTCAAGTGATTCTCCTGCCTCAGCCTCCCCAGTAGCTGGGATTATAGGCACCCGCCACCATGCCTGGCTAATTTTGGTATTTTTAGTAGAGACGGGGTTTCACCATGTTGGCCAGGCTGGTCTCGAACTCCTGACCTCACGTGATCCGCCCGCCTCCGACTCCCCAAGTGCTGGGATTACAGGCATGAGCCATCGTGCCCAGCCTCATTCATATATTTCTAAGAACTAGGAACATACTTCATTAACACAAAATACTCCCCAATCTTGCTGATTAGATTTCAAAACTAACTGGAAGAATTCCAAATGCAAAACGGATTTCTCTTCTAAGCTGTCTTGAGTAGAGGAAAATAAAAAATAAGGAGTGGCTGGGCGCGGTGGCTCACGCCTGTAATCCCAGCACTTTGGGAGGCTGAGGTGGGCGGATCACGAGGTCAGGAGTTTGAGACCAGCTTGGCCAACATAGTGAAACCCTGTCTCTACTAAAAATACAAAAATTAGCTGGGCATGGTGGGGCATGCCTGTAATCCTAGCTACTCCAGAGGCTGAGGCGGGAGAATTGCTTGAATGGGGACCCGGGAGGTGGAGGTTGCAGTGAGCCGAGATGGCGCCACTATACTCCAGCCTGGGCGACAGAGCAAGACTCCGGCTCAAAAAAAAAAAAAGAGAAAAAAAAGAATCACAACAAAACGACTGGGTATTGTTTCTGTTATCTTCCATGTAGGCTCTGTAATTTCTTCATTTATAGCCACACGCATCCCATAATACCCAAGACAGAAATTTCTGGTATTAATTATTTGCTCTTAAGGAGAAAGCAGTAAAGAAAGGAAGAAATGTGAAACATGGTTATTACTAGTTGATTAGCCAAAGCATGTCCAATTAAATCTCTAGTAAAACTGAATGAAGTTGACCTAAATTTTCCCTTGGAACAGCCCGCTAGAAACCAGGAAGGGTTCAGAGGCATACATGGATCCCGTCCAATCTTTGTGATATATCACCCCATTCTTCAGAGCCTCTTGATTGTCAGACGTCTTGGATCCAACATTCATTCTCAAAATGGTACACATGCATTTTCCTCTAAAGAAGTGAAGCCTTTTTACTTCTCTTCAGAGCAAGGCCATGTCTATACTTACATTGACGCCATATGCAGCAGCAGGAGGAGGTCATGCTGAACACGCAAAGGGAAGGTCACAGTTCTGGAGTCATATCCCTGGAAAAGTCTTTGAGCCTCATCCAGTTTGTTAAGATTTTCTCAGGGCCATCAGCAAACCCTACTTTCATCTACAGATTATAGGATGACAAGATGGGGTTCTTTTGGGAAGTCATGCCTAGTGTCACACAGCTTTGTGATCCACTGGTGGTGGGAATTCAGCAAGTTATTTAACCTCAATGACTTCAGGTTCACCATCTGCAAATTTACAATAATGCCTCCCTTCCGTTTGTGTTAAGGATGAAAAGAAATAGCCTACACAAAGCATTAAATATAGTTGGCTTCTTTTTTGAAAGGAGTAAGTTAAGAATTTTCATGCCATTCCAGCACATGGTCTTGTGCTGCCAAAGATTAGACTGAAAGGGGTGGGAATTGGCTCTGGGGCTGAGAGAGAAAAATATTCATGCTACAAAGATACTGAAGGCTAGATTTTTAAATGAACAAACAACTCTTTAGCCAGACTTCTGGGAGCTTGCCTGACACAAGCATAAAATTAAACAATTCAAGTTTTGTTCAGTTCATATCAGACACTCGACATATACCAGTTTCAAAAGGAAGAAAAAAGCTGAATGGAACAGGTCCCTGCCATCCATGGGGCTTTACACATGTTCAACGGATCATTAACAAGCTGGGGGATCATTTAACGAGCCGGCTGATCGATACAGGAATGTGTACAGAGCTTATAAAATATTTGCCTCTCCGTGTTACAAGAGGTGTGTCACTAAAATTCCTGTTTATAATTTTTCAGAAAAACTAAAGATAACTAAGTGGGAATCAAATAATAGATACTCCATATTCAAATATAACTATATTATCTATAGTTAAGTTCAGGCTATAAGATTCTTGGTAGCTAACCCCTTTTCCTCCCATAGGATTCGGGATGAATTTGTGCTACACCAATTGGTATAAGGGCTTAATATAATGACGAGAGGTAGAATTTTAAAATCTGTCATACTCTATGCTCATTGACTAATTCAGTTGTCTTTGATCATATACCTTGTTTAAAAATCTTTAAAGATGTCTCCAATCAAGCATATGCATTTATAAATTAATCTTTTTTTATTTTGCAAACTTGCTATCACATATAATCAAAGTATCTTTTTTTGTTTGTTTTTTTGAGGCAGGGTCTTGCTCTGTTACTTAGGCTAGAGTGCAGTGGTGCCATCATAGCTCAGTGCAGCCTTGACCTCCTGGACTAAAACAATCCTGCCACCTCAGCCTCCTAAGTAGCAGGGACTACAGGCCTATGCCACCATGCCTGGCTAATTATAAATTTTTTACTACAGACAGGATCTCGCCATATTGCCCAGACTAGTTCTGAACTCCTGGTCTCAAGTGATCTTCCCTCCGTACTTTTGGACTCCCAAAAGTGCTGGGATTACAGGCATGAGCCACTGCACTCGACCAAAGCATCTTTTTAAAAACTTTGTTATGGGGTTTAAAAGAACACATAGTGGCCAGGCACAGTGGCTCACTTCTGTAATCCCTGCATTTTGGGAGACCGAGGTAGGTGTGTCACTTGAGGTCAGGAGTTTGAGACCAGCCTGGCTAACATCGATGAAACCCTGCCTCTACTAAAAAGACAAAAATTAGCTGGGCATGATGGCATGCGCCTGTAATCCCAGCTACTCAGGAGGCTGATGCAGGAGAATTGCTTGAACCCAGGAGGCAGAGGTTACAGTGAGCTGAGATGGAGCCACTGCATTGCAGCCTGGGCAACAAGAGCAAAACTCTGTCTCCAAAACAACAAAACAACACCACCACCACCACCACCACCACCACCACACATAGCCAGGTCAGAGAACTGTCCACTCTATCATTTTCTTGATCATATGTACTTGGCATTATTAAATTATTTCCAACGTATAGTTCTTTACAGGAATCTTAGAGCTTGAGTTTCAAAGGTTTCACCAATTATTCACATTTCTTCATTTTGCTAACATAAGACATTAAAAGTAGCATAAGACTTGAGGCTGGGCACAATGGCTCACGCCTGTAATCCCAGCACTCCGGGAGGCCGAGGTGGGTGGATCACGAGATCAGGAGACTGAGACCATCCTGGCTAACACGGTGAAACCCTGTCTTTACTAAAAATACAAAAATTAGCCGGGCGTGGTGGCAGGCGCCTGTAGTTCCAGCTACTTGGGAGGCTGAGGCAGGAGACTGGTGTGAACTCGGGAGGCGGAGCTTGCAGTGAGCCGAGATCGCGCCACTGCATTCCAGTCTGGGCAACAGAGCGAGACCCCATCTCAAAAAAAAAAAAAGTAGCATAAGACTTCAGTGATATAACAACATGCCCTACCACCCCAGTTCTAGCAAGTGGCTGTCACCAGATGTAAGGCTCTGGTGTGAGTGTGCTCCTGTTTCCCAATGCCTTCAGCACAGCGTCTAGACACATAATGGGACCACCATAACATTTCTTGGTCAAATAAAGAGAAAAGCATCATAAATCAAATAAAAATATTTGTTTCAAATACTTCAAAAAGGAAATGCTATAAACATTTCTACTCTTCTTTTTTTTTTTTTGAGACGGAGTCTCGCTCTGTCGCCCAGGCTGGAGTGCAGTGGCGCGATCTCGGCTCACTGCAAGCTCCGCCTCCCGGGTTCACGCCATTCTCCTGCCTCAGCCTCCCGAGTAGCTGGGACTACAGGCGCCCACAACCGCACCCGGCTAATTTTTTGTATTTTTAGTAGAGACAGGGTTTCACCGTGGTCTCGATCTCCTGACCTTGTGATCCGCCCGCCTCGGCCTCCCAAAGTGCTGGGATTACAGGCGTGAGCCACCGCGCCCGGCCACATTTCTACTCTTCTAACAGAGATAATTAGGTGACCCCCAAGGCAAAATAGTTACCATTGCAAGAATGTTGTAGCCAATTAAATGGAGCAGCAGTTTCTATAATTTAATTTCTGTTAATAAGTTTCTGAATATTATAATAAGCACATCACAAGAATATACCTGAACTTTTAGGATGCTTGCATGTCTAGCATGAGGTGAAACTGGAACTAACAAAGTGCCTGGCTGCTGTACCAGACCAATGTATCTATGAATTGCCACCCATGCACTTTTTCATGTGGAGAATATCTGTGAATGCTCACTGGATAGCCTACAATTACTTCAAAATATTTTTTAAAAGTATTAACAACCTTAGAATTTAAAGTAAAAACTCCAACTACAGAATGTAGATTAGTTTAGTGAAAGACATTAGAATGAGAAAGAAAAGCTATAACACAATGAAATAGAATATAGAGTCAAGAACTCTTACGATGTATAGGAATATAACATACGATAGGAGAAGCATTTAAAATCAGTGAGGGAAAATTATTCAGAAAGTAGTGCTGATAAAATTGTTTGAAAAGTAATTAGAATTAATCTCTACCCTCAAATGATACATCAAAATAAATTTCAGATGAATTAAAGTTAAATACGAATAATGAAACCATGAAAATTAGCAAATTTTTCATTGATTTCATGATTACAAGATGTTCTCACTGTGAATAATTTCACAAACTTCTTTTCAAATTATTTAATGCCTACATATTATTGATAGCTTTAGGTTAAAAGTATGTTTTCTGAGAAAACTACAATCAGGATAGGTGAACATAATCATTTTGGATACTTAATGAATTTGATACAAATATATCAACAGAATATTGTGTAGACAGACCAGCTAATGAGGGAGGAGGCCACTCGTTTCTGAGCCCTCAGGGATCAGCAGCCTCAGGGACATCTGTGGTCATGGATATGCACCTCATATCAAGCAACCAGTGTCTGCGGGCACAGGGAGGGCTGGTATTAAGAGTATAAAGGATTGATGAGGAACTCTCTGTATCTTAGTAGCAGACTTCTATTTCTTTTCTTTTTTTTTTTTTTGAGACAGAGTCTCGCTCTGTTGCCCAGGCTGGAGTGCAGTGGCCAGATCTCGGCTCACTGCAAGCTCCGCCTCCCGGGTTTATGCCATTCTCCTGCCTCAGCCTCCCGAGTAGCTGGGACTACAGGCGCCCGACACCTCGCCTGGCTAGTTTTTTTGTGTTTTTTAGTAGAGACGGGGTTTCACTGTGTTAGCCAGGATGGTCTCGATCTCCTGACCTTGTGATCCACCTGTCTCGGCCTCCCAAAGTGCTGGGATTACAGGCTTGCGCCACAGCACCCGGCCGCAGACTTCTATTTTGCAAGTAATAGTAATAGTTACTTTTTTAAGTGGGGGTATTTCATAATTTAAAGGTGTATCTGCCAGGCACAGTGGCTCACACCTGTCATCCCAGAACTTTGGGAGGCCTAGACGGGTTGATCACTTGAGGTCAGAAGTTCAAGACTAGCGTGGCCAACTTGGTGAAATTCTGTCTCTATTAAAAACACAAAAAATTAGCTGGGCATGGTGGTAGGTGCCTGTAATCCCATCTACTTGGGAGGCTGAGGCAGGAGAATTGCTTGAACCTGGGAGGCAGAGGTTGCAGTGAGCCAAGATTGTGCCACTGCACTCCAGCCTGGGTGACAAGTCATTAGGGAAATGCAAATCAAAACCACAATTAAATACCACTTCACACCCATTAGAATGGCAATTATCAAAAAAAGAAAATAACAAGTGTTGGTGAGAACATGGAGAAACCGAAACTCCCATGCATTGATGGTAGGAATATAAAATGATGCAACCTCTGTGGAAAACAATATGGCAGTTCCTTAAGAAGTCAAACCATAAAATCCATCAATTCCACTCCTAGATCTATAGCCGAAAAAAAATTGAGAGCAGAAACTAAACAGATACTTGTATACTTATGTTCACAGAAGCATTATTCACAGAGTAGTCAAGAGGTGAAAACAAATCAAATATTTCACAGGATGAACACATGAATGGATAAAAAAAATATGGCATATACATACAAGGAAATATTATTCAGCCTTAAAAAAGGAAGGAAATTCTGACACATAATGTGGATGAAACTTTGAAAACATTATGCTAACTAAAATAAGCCAGACACAAAATAACAAATATTGTATGATTCTACTTAAGAGTTACCTAGAATAGGCACCTTTATACAGGTAGAAAGCAGAATACAGGTTACTAGGGACTTATGGGGAGAAGAAGGAGTTAGTGTTTAATGGGTACCAGAGTTCATGTCGGGGATGATGAAGAAGTTTTGGAAATGAAGAGCGGTGTTGGTTGCGCCACATTATGATTGTAGTTAATACCACTGAAAATACATCTAAGAATGGTTAAAATGATAATTTTTATGTTATGCATATTTTACCACAATTTTTTTAAAAAGCATTTCATGAAGCTGGGTATGATGGTTCATGCCTGTAAACCCAGCACTTTGGGAGGCCGAGCCAAAGAACTAACTACTTGAGCCCAGAAGTTCAAGACCAGCCTGGGCAACAAAGGAAGACTTTGTCTCTTAAAAAACAGACATTGGCCGGGCACAGCGGCTCATGCCTGTAATCCCAGCACTCTGGGAGGCCGACGTGGGCAGATCACGAGGTCAGGAGATCAAGACCATCCTGGCTAATATGGGGAAACCCTGTCTCTACTAAAAATACACAAAATTAGCTGACATGGTGGTGCGCGCCTGTAGTCCCAGCTACTCAGGAGTCTGAGGCAGGAGAATCACTTGAACCCGGGAGTGGAGGTTGCAGTGAGCGGAGATCGCACCACTGCACTCCAGCCTGTGCGACAGAGCGAGACTCCGTCTTAAAAGAAAAAAAAGGCATTTCATGGACTGTATGTGTATACACAAAAAAGCTTACAGAGGAAATGTATTTCTGCCTCAAAGAAGAGCAATTTCATTTATTCAGTCAACAAATGTATTACGCTTATGAGATCTGCATAGAAAACAGTTCAGACAATTTAGACCTAGAATTTCGTACAGTATTGGGAATGAGACAAAATATAATAAAGTCCTGTAAGTGCTATTATACAGCCATATATGTCACTATTCCAGTCCTAAGATTTGTAGATTAGCCTCCCAAGGGGATTGGGACACTTCCCAAGGATCCCTGGGAACAGTGGCAGGCCCTAATTATACCCCGTCTTCATCATTTTCAGTCTTTTCTATACCAGAGGACATCAAAGCTAAGGACAACAACATAACAGTATTCAGTTGGTTCTCAGACAGAATATTAGGTAGATGTTCACAAGGTTCTTCTTTGCTAAGTGTTCGGAGAACATACACTTAAAAAAGCAGAGAACAATCCTTCATATTTTGAACTATGAGCTTAATTCTGTTAGTAATTCCTCATAAGCACCAAAATAGGTCACTGGTTTCTTTAGCAGAAGATCTTTTAGCTGAAGAAACTGGCAGATAGAAAGTTTAAGTAATGGACTATTGTCAGAAAGCACACTAGAATCAGCTGAAGGCTAGTGGGGGTCAGATGTGCAGGTTAAGCCTCCATAGCACAGTGTGGCCCAGCCCCCCATTTCCATCCCCTACCCTGCACTGGGACTTCTGTTCAAAAGGAGGACATGTGCTCTTCCTTTTGTTGAACTTTAAAGAAAACAGGAAATCGTGTTTAAAATAATTTCTATGGTTTTGTGAATCTTCATGATTAACAAATAGTCATTCAAATTCTTCAGGAATGATGAAAAATATAAACCCAGAAACATAAGGGTAGAATGTTTTTGAAAAGCATAGCCTTTTACAGCCTTTAAAAGCAGTCAGAGGTGCTTGTGAAACCATGTGTGCTGTTTTGAGTGTTAGCCTCAAAGCATATACAAATACAATTTGTAGTATACTGTTTATTTGTTTTTACTTTTCATATGTCTGAATATCAGTCACCTACATACTTATATCTCCCTTATCTCCCTCATCATATTCTGGTTTCTATTTTTTATGTCTCTCCTAACATTGCCTATTCAAATTACTTTCAATCAGTAACTTGTGACAGCCTCAGAATCACATCCAAAAAACCAGTTCCACAGACTTTAGCACAGATTTGAGTATACCCCTCTTTTATGCCTCACTGTTTTCTTAGATTTCTACCGTAGTAACTGAAAAGTAACACTATACATATTTCTGTAGACACATCCTCTGCAGTGGCCTCCCAGCGCCTCCCTCCCCTCAAACAGGTAACAAGGAGCACACCTTCCTCTTCTCCATGTCGTCAGCGCCAACACAGAGCAGTGAGTGCACGCTTGTAGAATTGATAGATAAGTGCATTTGGGATATATTAACTTTATGAGCCCAGGGATGAGTTTAGGTGGTGAGTTTTTGTTTTAGAAATCCCTGTTCCAAACCCAATCTAGCAGTCATTTCTATACCAAATGAATGAAAAAAAACTCAATCAGTAACTTCAGAGTCAGACAATTTAATGAACGTAAAATATACAGGACAAAAGCAGGCATATTAAAGGCAACAAATCCTAGTTTTCCTCTGCACTCCTGTCAGCTAATACTTAAATTGTTATTATTAGATTCAGGGACTTTTGATCACAGACACAAAAGGTGCAATGCCATGGACCTTTTTCTGCAGCACTCTCCTGAATGCAAGCACTATGTTACTTTCACATTATAGAGCCCATGGTGAGTCACCAGCCACAGCCCAAGAAGGCACATGGTTCACCTGTGGGCAAGAGGCAGAGAGAACAACAGTAGGGTGACTATAGCAAAAACAACCTGTTTTTCAAATTCTAATAATAGACGGTAGGAAAACACACATTTAGACACACATCTAACCCTAGAACTTGTAGCCATTTTAAAGTTATTAACATAGATCCCATGCCAAGCAACAGTCTCTCCTCCACCCTCACCCTTATATCTAAAAATAAAATGAAACATTACAGCTACATATTTTGCTTGCCTCAGCCAATAGCTCAAAAAACCCCCTCAAGTCCTACTGTTGCTGGATCAGTCCACTGTATACTATGAGTCAGCACTTCTCCACATTTCTGGAAATTCCTCACCAGCAACATGACCTACAAGAGGAAGCCAACTTTCCATTTCAATGTATAACAGGAAGTATTCAAACAGATTTCACCTAAACTGGAGAACTGTTGTTAATGTAACTGCTGTTACATCAGAATGAGTGCAAATCTACTGAAAGACATCAAGTTGTTTTTTTTTTTAAAGTATAATATTTTATTTTAAAATATAGACGTATAGATTGTTAATTAGCTAAACCAGTATACTGATTTTGAACAGAGGTATTTTAGTGGCTGGAAGGCAAGAAAAACACAAACTTTAAATTTAACTCAATTACTGTCCATTTTTCTATTGCATATATTATTGCAGAGTTGTAAGACTTGGGCAAAACCTGTTTGTTAAGAATCTGTTTTGTTTTGAATATATGGTTTGAGCAGTAATGTACAGAAATAACATTGGAAGTGTAAATATTTTGAGAAAAGACATTCTGCAGCAGATGCTAAAATAGAGTTTAACTCTCTCAATGATTGGCTTAAATTTGTTTGAACAGAACAAGCTATGTTAATAGATTACAGAGATTTTATACTTCAGAAGTGGTCTTTCAGAATATTAACAGATCTTAAAACGGCCTGTAGATTAACTAGAGGGTTATTTCATCAGGGTCCTTGCTTTTACACTCAGAAAGCTGCTTTCATAGTTAAAATATCAACTACAAGAAGTCGTTTTTCCATAATTCTTACAGAGTTTCAAGACTCAAGTTCAGTAAAAAGCCAAATAGCTTAGTTATTACAGTCATTAATAAATTTATTTAACATTCGTGCAGCATCGGAATGCAAGACATCTGGTTCTAATTTCAATTTTGGCTTAGAATAAAAGTGCCTCCCCCACAATACTTTGATTATAAACTATCCTTTTCCTCCTCTCTTTTTTTCTTCTTTGGAAGCTGTTGTCCTTCATTCTTGCTGGAAGCCACCTGACCACTGCCAGGAAGAAGAATGCAAAACATTCCCAGGAGCGGCCGTGACGTCAGCGCCACATTCCACCTCTCCGTGGTCAGGGCTGTCGGGAAGCTCCAGCCTCCAGCAAAACCACTGGGAGCGATAGTAGCTGAGGCCTGCACTAAATCATATTATACTAAAACCTCCTTCATGTTATGCTTTAAAAATGCACAATGTCTTCCCCCCAAAACAGAGAGAGAGAGAGGAAACAGAGCTGGCTTTATAAGCCATATTTACTGTTTATCTTCATATTTACTTTTTATCTCCAAAAACACTTTGGGTTTGGGGAAGAGAAAAACAAGTAAAAAGTGATTAACAATAATCCTCAGCAGACCAATCACCATAGGCAGCAGTGTGTGGACAGGGTGAGATGAACAACAGAAGAGTTTGGGTTTCAGCTAGCACATCCCCCTCTATTAAACCATCCTCAACAACCCAGTCACTAAGCTCCCTCTCAGGAGAAAGACAAAAGTCCCATTCAAGGATGCTTTAGAAAAGCTAAGAAAGTAGTGAACGCAGGGAGGTGCATGGGAGAAGATGGCAGTGGAGCAATAGGAGGAGCTGAGGGAGTTCGTGGTGGTGACAGGCACTGAGGAGGACCAGGCCTGCTTCTTCCTCGAGTCGGCTAACCTGGGACTTGCAGATTGCGCTAGCGAGCTTTTATGAGGACAGAGGGGACGAAGACATCATAACCATTTCAAAGGCAACCCCCAGTTCAGTGTCCAGAGGCACAGCCCCCAGTAATAACAGAGTGACAGCCTTCAGAGACCTCATTCATGACCAAGATGAGGATGAGGAAGAGGAGAGGAAGGCCAGAGGTTTTATACTGGGGCCTCAGAGAGAGGTAGACAGCAGACTGTCGGCCCTCCCAGAAAGAAAAGTCCCAATGAGCTGGTGGATGATCTCTTTAAAGGTGCCAAAGAGCATGGAGCTGTAGCTGTGGAGGGAGTTTCCGAGAGACCAGTACACCAAGACCATTTGCAGGAGGTGGCTATGGCCTTGGGGCAGCACCAAAGGAAGAGTCTGCTTATGTGGCAGGATAAAAGAGACAGCATTCCCACCAAGATGTTCATGTAGTACTGAAACTCTACAAGAGTGGATTCAGCCTGGATAATGGAGAACTCAGAAGCTACCAAGACCCATCCGATGCCCAGTTTCTGGAGTCTATCCACAGAGGAGAGGTGCCAGCAGAGCTGTGGAGGCTAGCTCACAGTGGACAGGCGAACTTGGATATGGAGGACCATCGGGATGAGGACTTTATGAAGTCCAAAGGAGCCTTCACTGGTGAGGGTCAGAAACCGAGCAGCACTGCCCCCCAGGTGTTGAGTACCATCTCTCCAGTCCAACTGGCAGAAAATGAAGCCAAAGCCAGCTCTTCCATCTTAATCGTCAAATCAGAGACTACCACAAACATCCAAATTTGGCTTGCAGATGGTGAGAGGCTGGTACAGAAATTTAACTACAGCCACAGATCAGCAACATCCAACTCTTTATTGTGGATGCCTGGCCAGCCATGGCTGCCACCAGCTTTATCCTCACGACTACTTTCCCAAACAAAGAGCTGGTTGACGAGAGCTGGACCCTGAAGGAAGCCAACCTGCTCAATGCTGCCATCATGCAGCGGTGAACCTAACTGCCCAGCCAGCTGCCTGGCCTCTCTCCTCTGTTTCCCACGACCAGTGGCCATGCCCCATGGGGATCGTCCCTCCTGCCCCCTTATGCACACCAGTAGTCCAGTGTGACCTCTTCTCCATAGCTCTGGGTTCTTAAGTCTTGGTTGAACATTTGTTTTCTTCTTAGTTGCATTTCCTGGGTTTTTGTGACGATCAATGGACTTTAAGGAAAAAAAAAAACAAAACCAAAAACGAGTAGTGGATGTATTTTCACTAAAAATAAATATTATATAGACATAGAAACTGAAGACTGTAATTATTGCAAAAAATTCCAAACATACACATAATTCTTACACAATTTTTCATTTGTAACTTCCTAGACTCTATCAACAATTCAACAAGTGTATCTGTTAACTATATGTGCAACTACATTATACACATTTTGGTTTTTTTGCAAATACTATACTGAATATTTCCCCATTCTATTTAATATGATCTTTCACACTTTATGAAACTCTAAAACTAAAATGATTTTTGGGAGGGAGAGAAGAGTTCTATTGCAAAAAAATGCTTATGCACATAATTTTTTTATGCTAAACAATTTCCTTGGAATAAACTCGCAGGCATGGACATTTAGATTAAGTATGCAATTTCTTTTGACACTTGCTACATATTGCTATGCTGATTTCCAAAAGAACTGTACTCAGTAAGACAATTACACATTTCAGCATACCCACTGTAACTTTGTCAGCATTTGTGTGTGCACACATAATTACACATAGAGTTGACATAGACATTTTGCCAAGATACTTTACATTTCTTTGATTAATAATGAGACTGAAGATTCCTTTATCAGTTGGGTTTTGGGCAACTTCTGAGGTGAGAATTTTTAGAAAAAAACCCCGACATTGCAAGTAATGATTATAGCTGAAATCAAAATGCAGATTTTACCTTCATCCAAACAAAAGAAATTGTTGTATTTGAGTTTCTTAATAATATATGCTGTTTTTAGAAGCATCAACATTTGACATGACACAAATTGTAGTTTCTGGATAGGCAGTGTGTGTGGTGTATAGATGTGTGTTAAGTGTGTGTCGTGTGTGTGTGTGGTATGTGCATAAGTGGTATGTGATGTGTGGTGTGTGTGTCACATATGTGTGAGTGCACCATACTATATGCATGCACACATCCACATGCCACTACAGTATTTGTGTTGTAACAAAAGAGAACAAGAAGTCAAGAGATGTATGTTGTAGACCTAGTTCTGCCCCAGAAAAGTTAATTACCTTTTCTGAATTTCTTTCCTCATCTGTAAGAATCTAGTTTTACGAATACCATACAGTTATCTAAAGAGGAAGTAAGAAAATAAATGTGAAAGTAGGCTGAAAAGTTATTTGACTTGCTTTTTTGTCTGTTAGATTTTGTAATGTGTTACTAGAGAAAGATATCCAAGGTATAAAACTGGGAGTTCATCATAGTTGCCAAAATGCCAGTCTATAAGTGGCACTCTCCTGGGCCCTAAAACCAAGTACCTTAAAACTTCTACCTTCTGCATAGTATAACAGCCCCCTGGAATAGAAACCAGAATACCTAGATGCCAGGAACGTCTTGATAAAATACAGATGTAGAAATACAGACTTAGGGGGATCTACTATGTCTCCTGCTTACCCACCTTGTAACTACACTCTCAGGAGGCCACGGACAGGAATTTCGGCCTGCATTGCAGATGCTGCCTCAAGGGCTTCTGGATTTCTACAAGAACAGGAATGGCTGAGGCAGCAGAGCTAAGTGTCCAGAGGCAAGAGGGTCTGGCTAACATAACAAGCTGAAGGGCCAAAGTGTGTGTAAGCTAGCCAGGTATTTGGGAGTGGACAATTAATGAGAGGGTTTGTAGGGCCAGAATAGTGAGAAAGCCTCAGACACTCTGATCTGATCTGTAGGCAGGTGACAGAGGCCTGGAGGGACATCCTCAACAGTCGCTGGTTTGATCGACATCCTCAATAGCCGCTCTTCTCGCGTCTGACAGCCTCTCACTGCAGGAGTGGTTGGTCCTTTAAGGAAGAACACTTCCATAATATGGTAATCATGTAACAAGTCTTTCTTCTACCCATTCCCAAAGGATGTGCAGCTGCTTTTGAGGAGAAAAAGAAATAACTGGACTTCTCAGCACTTATTGGACACTGTCCCCGAGGACTCAACACCTCTGTGTCCTGATGGTGGGGTGGAAGCTGCATGGGAGTCAGACACAAATGGAGGCTGTGGTATTATTACCTGACCAGAATCTGGGTTTACAGATGGGATCTACACTCACACACAGGGAGAATTTCCACAGTTGTGTCTTGACCTATGCAGTGAGCATTGTTAGAATTCAACGGGCTCAAGAAAAGCTTCTGAGCTTCTCTTCCCTGCCACAATAGCAACCGAAAGCAATATGGCATCTTTTAGAGGAATCGCCAAAATTAATGCCACTGTCAGAGACTTGAAAGGTTCAGGGTGGTGATTCCTACCACATCTCTTTTTTTGTGTGCAGGCCTGTGCAGAAGACACACAGGTCTTTTGAGAATAACAGTTGATTATAACAAACTCTATCAAGGAGAAACTCCAGTTGATCAAACCTGGTAGATCAAATCAATGCATTCCCTTATCTGGTGTGCAGCTACTGATATGACAAAAGTGGTGTGTGTTTGCGTGTGCATGTTTTCCTATCCCAATAGCAGGAAAACAGAAAGCTACTTGCTTTCACCATCTTGCCTGAGCACTATGTCAATTCTGGTTCTGTGCCATAACTCAGTCTATAGGAACCTCAATCATTTTACCAGCCCACAAGACATCATAGCATCACGCTGATAGGATTTGTTAGTGAGAAGTAACAATACCTGAGGATAGCCTGGTAAGGCAAGTATATGCAGGAGGGCAGAGAACACATACTCCAAAAATCCAGCTGGCTCCCAGGGTAGCCTTTTGAGTACTACCTTGATTTATTTACTGAGTAACCCATAAAGCTTCCAGTATTGAGCGGGACAAGAAAAAGTCCTCCATATGGGTTAGGATGGAAGAAGGCAAGCAACTTTGCCCTTGCCCCTGTGGCCAATGAACTGGAATACTCGAAGTCAAAACAGAATAGTGGAAAGTCCCAAGGTTTTGGGGTCACGCAACACTCCATATTGCAAATAACTATTTTCCTTTTGATACACACAGATTGACTTAATACTGGCTCCTAGTGGAGAATGAACAGGGGACATTTCACATTAGTTCACTGTGCAACTGTGGCTATGGAACCCACATGAACTGGGTGTTGAGGCTACAGAGAAGGACATGTCAAGGATACTGTGTCCTCAGGTAAAAGTCATATAGATAGCATATTTAGGTGTGAACAGCATCTGAACCTAAGTTCCGTCAACAGGAAGCTTATATTACTGATGTGCCTACTCTTGTATCCTGCCATCCTTCCCTCAGCCCCCACCAGGGCTCATGGGAAAGTCTGCATGACTAGTTGTCTGAGGAGCTGGTATCCAGATGGAGCAACACAATATGAGCAGCTGAAGTCGGCTGTTACAGCTTTGCAGCTTCCTTCACAGAAGGCCCTGACAGAGGAGCAGAGCTTCCCATAGCATGTCTTGGGTCCAGTCTGCCCAGAAGAGATGGCACGATCACACTGATTCATAGGCAGCAGCAACTACTAAGCTAAACCATTGGGAACATGCTTTAGGGGCACATACTATGGACCATCTGACTCAAGCTAAAGACAGCTTGCAGGCCAAGCCTCTACTCACAAAGAAATCAGAACACAGACGAAGGAGCAAGAAGACTGAGGAGCTGGCAGCAGGTGGCTGGGAAGAGGCATATGGGTGGATTTCCTGAACCAGGAGTAAGACAGAATACGGTGTTCATCTGAATGCTTACTGCAGAGGAGGCTCTCAGAAACCAGGTGGACATGAAAAATCACCCTATGAATGCTTGTCTCACTCTCTCCACAGTAGCCCAGAGGTTGCTCAGTGGGCTCATCAGCAAAGTGACCACAGTGGTAAAAGTACAACATGGGCAGCCTCCCTGCACAGAGCTCAGCTATTTCCTAACACAGTGGAGTGTCAACTTGCCAGGAACAACAATCGGTCTGGAGGGACCGCCTGATACATAACATCCGGTTAATTACACTCAATCACGACAGGATACCATTTTATCCTCACTCGAATATATACCTACTCGGGGTTGGTTTTGTCTTCACTGTCTGCCAGTAACACTGCATATGTCCTTCAACCCACTAGGTGATACATTTGGATATTTTAGGGCATGCAGACCATGAAATGGGTAGTAACCACTTGTAGAAATGAGAAGTCTAATAATTATGCATACTTCTTCCTTTCTCGGTGTGGCAAGTATATGTTTACGCATGTTAACTCATTTTCTTCCTCCATTTCCCCAGTTTTAGATAGGGTGTATTGGTGATACTAGCCTTGCAATTCATTCCATAGGTTACAGGATCCCAGAATTCTAAGACAGAACACTGCCTAAATTAGAGAAAGAAAGAAAGATCACCCTGAGAACCTGCACTGGTGGAGCTGACTGCAGAAACAAAGGAGATTTTGGGACTGCCCTCTAGGTAGAGCAAGATCCTCATTATTTCTACAGGGGAGAGCTGTATGATGGTGTAAATAAGTTGTTGCTGCTGTTGTTTGAAAATGTAAGGGGGTTGATACAGAACAGCCAAACATGCAGCTGCAATAGCAGCATGTGTGCTGAACTGTCTAGTAGCTTCCCTCCTCCCTGTGTTACTTCCAGGTGGGTGGGCAGCAGCCAAACATGTTCTGCTTAGAAAGCCTCATCTGCATTCTATCATGTGTAACTGAGCTCTCAACTCTTGTAGCATTACTGTAAGAAACAAAGGAGGTACTACATTTGCAGAAATGGTTTGAGAAAGTACAGAAACATCCACAGAAGGCATAATTTTCCATTTTGTAGTTTAAGATTGAGAAAATGATGAGTCAAAAGATACATTCAATGTGCCAGGAGGGCAATATTCAAAAATAATAGAATTACACAGACTGAAATTATGCATAAGATATAGGCTAAGTATACATATGGTTGAGAAGTGATGGCAAAAAATTCACAAAAGGTAAAAGTTCGGAGAGAGTGAACACTAACATCCGTAGTAGGGAAGCCTGGGTGGCACTGCTAGTTTTGTCACTAGATGACCACAGATCAGTGCATTTGAAATGCTGCCGTATCATTTGATGGTCTCTATTTCTGAACGTCATGGTGCTCAATTGTCCACAAGTAGTTCAAATGTTTTAATGAAGCCAAAGTGGTTCTAGAGCTATTCCGAGGATTCAAGTCTGCTTGACAGGAGAGACAGAGAGAAAACCTAGAGTGGAACTATATTTCAGAGGCAACCCCAAAGCTCTAAGTAACTTTCTGAGCCAACACTAATGCAAACAAACATCCATCATTTGGATGATACCAGTCTATATTCTAAAAGTCTGACAGTCATAGATTTTGCATGAACTTCTGTCCTTAGTTACATACCAATGTAGTACAGCCAAGAATCATGCATCAAGTAATGTGTTATGTACTCTTCATATTTTCTCTGCTTAGTATTACCAAAGCAATTTTCCATCAGTCAACAGGCATGTATTGAACGCCTCCAGGGCAGATAGCAATAAATGCTCACTGATCCACATAAATGGTTTTTACGGTTTCTTTCGCTAAACAGTTAGAATTTCTGATACTGAAAGGTAACTGAAGGAAAATAGAGGTGTTTGCTTCTAGATGGTAATGAAAAACCCAGTGGTAGCAATTACAAATATTTTTTTAAATGAGCAAAATAGGTACATATCGCGACACTGTTTATTCAGTACGTCATCAAAAAGCTAAATGAAGAAACACTGAATTTGGGATCCAAATGAACCAGCTAGGTAAAGGCACGGCAATTACTCAATATAGATATAACATATTCTTAACATTATGCCTTTCTTTTATGGCAAAGACAATGGAGTATATCATATACTATGGACTGGTTGAACATAAATGCAAACATGTTAGGTCTAAGTTGGTATGGCAAACATACAAGTCTTGACCTGATAGATGTGACATTCTCTCCCTTAGGCAGCAAAGGAAAAGCCCAGAAAATAGCACAGAGTATCTAGCATATACCAGCAGTAACAGTCAAAAAAACTTGGTCCTATTTTTATAGTCAGAATACAGACAGTCTTCCTAGAGACTATCTGGATATGTTACAAACACTGAAAGTATTCATTGTAACCCATAACTTAACCATTGTTTTGTATTACTGCTTTATTTTAAAACAAAAAAGCTATTTTTCAATAACGTTCTGGGTTGCTTTTAAAAATGGTGATTTGTATATTATAGTGTGTTAGATCATAGAAGAGCATATTTAACCTGGGTTGCTTTGATAAAGAAATTGCTGACCCAGTTATTCAAGATGGAACGTTTGCCAATGAGTGCCTTTGTTGCTCATTACCAGAATGATGCAAAGGAACTTTTAGATCAACTGGCCAACAATGTGCTTCCCTTTGGCCTATCACTGCCAAAACAAGGGAGAGACAGAGAGGGAAAGGCGTCATCCGTCCTCTAGTCTTATAAGAAAACACACATCGGTCTTTTTCTTTGTTTCAACATTGAAAGCTATAGTTAATTCTTGACATTCTGTTTGTATTGATGTCATAGTCAATTCAGAAAAGAAAGCAGTGCTTACCTTGCTTATTTGCTCCTCTTTGGGTACCTCTAAATCACTCTGCTGTGCAAATGCATGCCTTCTTTCAGCAACGAAGCACTGCCACAATTCCCTTTATTAAACTAACATAATGAACAGGCTCTCCACATGAAGACTCTGCCTTAGGTAGTTTCCTTGCTAGCCTGTCTTTAGAGTGATGCCTGACAACAGCTGTCTAAAGAGCAGATGGACTGTAGACAGATACTCCAACCCCTATAAAACACTGTATTTACATGCAATGTCAATTTAAACTAAACCCTTTACTCTTGTAGAACTAATACTTCCATCAAGTCTTACCAAAAAAAATCAAGCAAAATTAAAAGCTACGGTTATGCTAAATGAAAAGTTGTAAAAAGTTTACTCTTTATAAGTGCGCACAGACATTCTCTCCAACAGACCAGGCTCAGTAAATTCAAATGACTGAAGTCATACAAGGTATCTTATTTGACCACAGTGAAATGAAATTTGAAATCAGTAGCACTATGAAATTTGGAAAATTCACAAAGATGTGGAACTTAAATGGCACACTCCTAAATAACCAATGGGCCAATGAAGAAATCACAGGGACATTAGAAAATACTTTGAGATTAACAAAAAGGAAAATACAACAAAGCACAACTTATGACATCAAGCTAAAGCAGTGCTTAGAAGAGTATTTATAGTTGTGAATGCCTATATTAAAAAAGACAGACCTCAAATCAACCAAAACTTTCATCTTAAGAAACCAGAAAAATAAGAAAACAAAACCTAAAGCACACAGACGAAGAAAATGACAAAGATTAGGCAGAAATACATGAAATAGAGAATAGAAAACAATAAAGGAAACCAATGAAACCAAAAGATGGTTGCTTGAAAACACCAACAAAATTAACAAACTATTAGCTAGGCTGACCTAGAAAAAATGAGAGAAGGCTCAAATTGTGAAAATCAGAATGGAAAGAGGGGAAGCACTACCAAGCTTACAGAAAGCAAAGGGATTCTATAGCACATTAAAAGGAAATAAACTAAGCAACCGTATGCCAACAAATCAGAAAATGGAAATAAAATGGACAAACTTCTAGAAAGGCACAAACTCCCAAAACTGACAGGTAGAAATTAAAAATCTGAATAAATCTATTATGAATAAAGAAATTCAGTCAGTAACTTAAAACTTCTGACAAACAAACAAACAAACAAACAAACAAAATTAGGCCCAGACAGCTTCAGTGGTGAATTCTACCAAATGTTTAAAGATAAATTAATAACAATCTTTTACAAACTCAAAAAAAAAAAAAAAAAAAGAGTAGGGAACTCCTTCTATGAGGTCAGTATCACTCTCATAATAAAATAAAGGACATCACAAGAAAATTACAGACCTGTATCTCTTACGAATATATATGCAAAAACTCTGACAAAATGTAAGTAAACCAAATCCAGCAACACATAAAAGGGATTATATACCACAACTAAATGAGATTTATACCAGGAATGCTAGGTTGCTTTACCACTTGAAACTCAATTAACGTAATGGAATCATCTCACTAAGGAACAAAAGTCACAGAATCATCTAAATAGACACAGAAAAAGCATTTGACAAAATTTAATACGTTTTCATTTACAAAAATACTGTCACTGAAATAAGAGTTGGTTAAATAAGAGTTGGTTACAACTCAAAAGATTCACTGGGGTGGCCCTGTCTTATCAATGGAGAACATTACAACAGTCACCTGTAGCCCCATACCACTTCCCCTTCCCTGGGGTAAAAACATAAATAAATCATGCAAATGAACACCCTACTAAAAGATGCAGCATAAATTTGTCATAGATGGATTGAAAAATAAGAAGTATCTCACTTCACTCCTAAGAACTAGCAGGGCAAGCTGAGTGACAGTGAAAGAAATCCTTAGAAATGGGAAGTCTCCCTTGCTTTGAAGAGGGGAGGAGGAAGGTCTCAATCTCACATCCTAATAGCCATAGTAAAAGCCATACAAAGTGACATGCCACTTACTAGAAACACCTGTACTTCACAGTTTGTGAAAGACTTTCAGATATATAATCTCATTTGATCCTCACAAAAGCCTTGTGAAATCTAGTATCCTAAGCCCTTTCGTTTCAAATTATCAAATCAGAGACTAAATTGTGATTTATAAATCCCATAAATTCAATCAATATGAAGTTTGACAGTATAAACAGCTCCAAAGAGCAGTGAGATCTGCCCTCAAAGTGTTGATATGTATAAAGCCCTTAAAAGACAAGGGAGCGCTCATCAAAAGTTACTATTTTCATTGCTATGATTCCTTCTATTGGGTTCCTGACTTTGGTGAAGAAAACTACAACTGCAACTTCCCTTCACTCATTCCACACTTTATTAAGTGACTTCTTTGGGTCAGGTCACGTGTCAAGCACTCGGTCTATCTTCCCTTGTGGAGAATACTCCTATAACCCCAGCTATGGAAATCTGAAAACCCGTTCAATCAAATTACTCTGGAAATAGACAATCACAGAAATAGTTTGCTAACTTGATAAAGACGCATCGACATTTTTTTTTTTTTTTTAACATGAAGCTGTACTTGATAATTTTCCAGGTTTCAAGTTGGGTATCAAAATTTGAGAGCCTTCTCTAGTAAAACTTGAACTCCACCCCATCCTCTCTCATACTCGCTTCTAAGAACGCACAGGAGTCACTTGACTGAAGTAGCTAGAATCCAGTGACACATACCACAGAGGTGACCAAGGTTTTCAGATCACAACCATAATGAACCTCAAAGTCTATACAGCTGGGACTGCTGATTTTACTCTGGGCCACAGATCCCTGTGACAATCAAATATAAAGGGATCCTCTTCCTAGAAAAAAGAGCATACACTAACCTTCACAGAATCCCTATCCCAGAGTTAAGACAATGACACTGTTCATCAATTCCTTTGTCTTATCTTTGGAGTTCAGCTTCTTAGTCACCTCCCTCAGAGATAATCTGTGCAACTACCTATCCTAAATGGGCCATCCATTCCTCTACACTAACTACTTTTGGGATGACACTCACCTCAAAGGGGCAGCAGAGGGAAATGATTTGGTGCTACAGGGAGTATCTCTTCAGGGCTTATTAGAACCAAGAAAGGCATTTAGCCTGCCCTGTTTGGGGTGTGGACAGACTGCATATCTTACCTCTTGGGCTGCCATTTTCTACTAACTCTTGTTGACTGGCAGGAAATAAAAAAGTTGATATAAGCTGGATGACATAGCCTGTAAAGATTTTTAACAGACAAAAACAAACAAGGCTTACTTTAAAATAAGTAAATATGCCAAGATACAAGAATAAAATAAAGTTTTAAAAAGACAACCCCAAGCATAAAAGACACACACACACACACACACAAAGTCAAGTGGCTATGACTCCCTGAATGGGAAAGAGCAGGGTCTCTATAGCTGGGTCAGCAAGAATAGGGAAGCCCAGACCTGTCCCCTGACTCTGTGCACCACCCACTGTGGAGGGGCGGAGGGGCCTTTCCTTGGGGAGGGGGCAGCCAGCAAGTGGGAATTTTACAGGTCAGGATTGAGTAAGGAAAGGAGCAGAAACGCTTCTTAAAAACACAGCTGCCGAGATCACGCCACTGCACTCCAGCCTGGGCGACAGTGTGAGACTCCATCTCAAAAAAACAAAACAAAACAAAACACAGCTGCCCATGAGGACTCAGCTGGGGAGGGGTATCAAATCCACAATACGAAGGTCAGAGGAATCAGGAGCTGCGCCCTCCTCCCTCATACCTTGCCAACTTCTCTTTATTTTTCAGGAAGCATCTCTCAAGTCTATGCCTGGGCTCAGTGCGTAGATAGGAGCCCTATAGAAACCTCTCTCCAAACACTTTTCACCTGTAGTTGCCTTGCTTGTCATTTCTCCCCTTCACTAGGTGGTAGAATGAGGAAAAGATCTGTGCCCCGGCACCTACAGCCTCAGAGAACATTTGCTCCATCCGTGTCTGCTGGCCCTGCACATGAGAATGCAAGCAAAGGCACCAGCTAGAGATGGTCTCATCTAGAAGACGAAGTCATGAGACTTTTTTTTTTTTTGAGACAGGGTCTCGCTCTGTAGCCCAGGCTGGAATGCAGTGGCACATCTCAGCTCACTGAAACCTCCAGCTCCCGGGTTCAAGTGATCCTCCCACCTCAGCCTCCTGAGTAGCTGGGACTATAGGCACACGCCACCATGCTCGGCTCAGCCTCCCAAAGTGCTGGGATTAGGCCAGAAATGGAAAGATGTATACGAGTTTGAGGAGTCCCAAAGGGTACAAAAAATTAAAATGAATAAGCGTTTGAGAGATTTCAAAGCAGAGGTAAACACTGAGGGTGGAACTGCTCATGACAATATCAGCAACAGAAGGGAAGTAGGTACTTCAGGTACAAATACCTGCTGACCACGCTTAACATGTGCTGTACATAACCTGTAAACTGAGTCCTCACATGAAAACTGACAGATGCTAAGACATGAAGAACCATGCCAAAATATTTATTATTTACTCTGAGTAGAACAATATATGAAAAATATTGGCTTTGGTCTACATTAAAAGTGATATTATCATCTATTTGCAATTGAAGGCAGATCACTATCTTACCTAAAATGTAGCTGAATATTTTAAGGAAAAAAAGCAGAGACTAAGAACTCTACTACCTCCAGAGAGTTCCTCTTCAACAACTTCAAGTAGTCCTTTCTAGTCTTTTTTAAAACTCAATTATGTAGAGTCAACTTTGTCAATAATATAATCAGCCTGGTCACTCACATGGGCTGATCTCCCACAATTGTTTTCCTACCTCCAAGTTTTTTTTGTTTCTTTGTATTCATTCTGTCCATAGTCATTAAATACACATTGAAAACAAACACTGAGGAGGCCAGAAATACAGTGGTAAGCAAAACAGGTGCGCCCTGATGGAGCCTCCCAGGTTCAGGCGATTCTCCTGCCTCAGACTCCAGAGCAGCTGGGATTACAGGCATGTGCCACCATGCCTTACTAATTTTTCTATCTTTTTATAGTAGAGATGGAGTTTCTCCATGTTGGCCAGGCTGGTCTCGAACTCCTGGCCTCAAATGGTCTGCCCACCTTGGCCTCCCAAAGTGCTGGGATTACAGGCATGAGCCAATGCGTCTGGCCAACCATTAGTCTTGGAACCTAGAGCTGCATTACAATTCTTAGTTTTTCACTTACCGTTATACATACAAATGTCCAATTATATCCCTGTTTTCCCAGATCTTTCTCATATAATACGAAACCTAAATGAAATGTAACGACCAGAATAGACCATTACACCTTATAGCAGTCATAACATTGTGATAGTGACCAAGAAGTCAGTCAGAAGACAGCAGCACCTCACATATACTCAACAGTAATATCACAAAGATAGCATTAGAGTGGTGATTTCTGTGCTGTCTTTCAAGAAAGAGCCTTCACCTTTTCTGCCATTACCACCATCACTATTCAACAGTATCATGATGGCAGCTGGCTTTGCCAATTATGTTGAATTAACTTTTCAATATCCCTTTTTGCTTTCATAACAAAGAGTGGTTGCTTTTATCAATAAGGTCCAGCAAGGTTAGTAAAATTACTATTAAAGCCTCTGAAGTTTGCACAATGACAAATCAAATCCATTCCCAATGAAGGGTTTAATCATTACAAAGGAATGAAGAAACCTCTCATAGAGCCTCAGGAATAGATGCTGAGACCCTTCTTGCTGACTTGGCTCATCTGGAGAGGAAGGAGAAGATGCTGTGCCTTTTCCAGACTCTCAGCTGTGCCTCATATAAACTCTGAAATCCAAGTCAGGCCACATTGGGAGCACACAGACTGCGCTGATCCCTGAGAACAGCGAGAACACTTGATCCCAGATTGTACACTTTGAGTTTATATGAACGAAGCTGTTCACCATGCTGACATTTGACGTCATCCATCAACTACCCACTAACACTATCTATTAGTGCAGAATGCTTGGAATTTCCTCGTTTTTGAAGAGCTGGAAAGTTTCAAGTACGGGCCTTACATTTTAACAAAATAGTACATGCTATTACTTTTAGGGATTTAGGACCTTTCCTCCTGGATTACTCAATTAGGACATACTCATCTAATCAAATACTTAACCCACACACTAAGAGACAAACATGTTTGTTTCTAAGATATAGCTTTTAAACAATTCCATGAACACTGTAGGGTAACATTTTAAATCAGGTTAACTGCTTTCCTCCCAATCTTTTACTTTAGACACTAAATCCATCTTGTCTTTTCCTTATATTCACCTCTAAATCTTCAGTGCCCAGCAGCACAGTATTCAACTGTGGCCAGGCTGGTCTCGAACTCAGGCAGGCTCTCATGAGTATTGGATGGATACATTTTCCTTCATTAGGTAGATTTTAAACAGGAAAATACTGGTAAAATAGGGGAAGAAGTTCTCCAAGATATTATATTACTTTTTCTTTCACCCTGAGCCTCAAATAAGATGAATTCACCTTTTTTGGCTGGTGGTCCAATCTTTTTACTGTGATTCATTTAAAGCTCAACACTGAAGAAACTATTGTAGTTCTCACAACACTATTGGACTCGAACTGTTAGTGTTCCTAGCTGCTGTTCAGTTCTTGAGCACAAGCTATTCTGCTTTGTAAAACTGGTAAGCCTTACTTCCCCAAACTTACAGTTCTATTAGTCTACAAGAACTTTCCACTAGAATGTGTAGCAAAGTCCTTTCTGACAAGTTGCCCTGGGCCCCTCCCTTCCTGGTCTGAAAAGAGCAGGCTGGCTTCAGGCCACTCCCCAGCCCCTGCTCATGGCTGCTTTACCACTTGAAGGAGAACCTCAGCCACAGGATCAGGCACAGCTCTCCCTGCATTTCCCCCGACTGCCCCACTTCACTTGGGGAGTGGAATTCAGCTGTGGGCTATGCTGCTATGTTTATAACCTTGAGACAGAAGTTGCACCCGCTATGGGAGTCAGAGCAGGGGAAACCTTCTCTTATAATATACTTCCCAGCAAAGTAAGACAGAATGTGCTCCACATCCCTTTTCTTTCTTTCTTTTTATTTAGACAGAGAGTCTCACTCTGTTGCCCAGGTTGCAGTGCACTGGCGCAATCTCGGCTCACTCCATCCTCCGCCTCCCAGGTTCAAGTGATTCTCCTGCTTCAGCCTCCTGACTAGCTGGGATTACAGGTGCCCACCACCACCCGAGCTAATTTTCTGTATTTTTAGTAAAGACAGGGTTTTACCATGTTGGCCAGGCTGATCAGGAATTCCTGGCCCCAAGTGAACTGCCTGCCTCAGTCTCTCAGTGTTGGAATTACAGGCGTGAGTCACCGCACCCCGCCCCACATCCCTTTCTTTAAATTTTTTTTTTCACTGACTTTATACCACTTTTGGATGAGATGAGTATCTTCCTAACCAAAACAAAGAACAAATGGAAAAAAACGACTCAAAAGCAAATCATGTATTATTACCACAAGCTAAGAATGGCCTGGATGAGTAAGCACCTTTGCTAATTAAACACGGCTTCCAATTAATTCCTCAGAAATCAAAGTTATGTTCTGTGGTGAACATTTCCCTATATTCAACAGGTTTAGAGCTATAATCGTAGGTAAAGCATTCAGTTACACATTTTATAGCCAGTTTAAGAAGGTCCACCTGATGTCTCACTGCAATTACACTTTATGAACATTTTACTGGGATCTCCTTTTTGATCAACAGATGAGTATCTGTGAACACTGAGAAATGCTGCTACTTGATGGAGGAGAACCTTGAAGACTTAAACCACAGTGACCATGTGTTCATATGAACCCAAACTGTCCTTGCTAGGATGAATGTGGCTCTGCAGCATGGGCTCCCCAGTGCTTTGTTCCAGCACATGCTGCTCTTAGGCTCCTCACTTTCTGCAACCTCAGCTGACTTTTAAAGCAGTTAGTTCATCTACACTCAACCAAGAAATGAAACATAACCGAGGTCTGTCCTTCCTGCTTCTTCCATCTCTGTGAAGGTGCCACCATCTCCCAGTCAAGGCAGCCTAAAACTTCCAAGATGAAACTGTCACGCACAACCCCAATCCTCATCCTTGGCACTCTCAGAAGCCTGTCCCTTCTTGTGGCTGGTCAATGCTCCCCACCACGCTGTCACCACCCCACTAGTTGCTCCTCCTCTCACTGCCTTTTGCCTCCTCAGAGGCAAACCTCCTCAGAGGTGTGTTTGTCGCCAAGGCTGGAAGCCCAGCCCACCCTCAATTCATTCTTCACATTATTTCTGTTGGTTTTCTAAAACACAGACCTGATGCACGTCCTCTGGTACTCCTTGTGCTTTCCATACTGCATCTTTTCCTCACATGAAGTGTCAGCCCTTCATGCCCTGGGTGCTTCTAGCACTCTAGCTTCAACCTTCAACTCTAGCTTCAACCATACCACTTCCCCTTCAAATGTTCCACTTGGGTGAGTTATCCCACCCCTTGCTGCCCCTAATCCTGCAGCCAGCCCCTACAATTCCTCCTTCCCAGCTAAGCACAGCTGTCTTTCCTGGGGGCGCCTCCCCTAGGGCTCTGCCTCCCCATGCTCCCCTCTGAGCCCTGACAGGCTCCCCCTGCACCCTGCGTGGCAACTATCTACTTACAGGACTGTCATTTCCACCAAGACCCTGAAATGGCTGCATCCTCAGCACTCTACACTAAAGATATTTACTGCATGAAACAAAGGATGAAAGTATGCCAGCAGTATAACTTTAAACTCACTGCCACTTTAATACTTACTGAGGGACAATCTGCAAGAAGCCATCATTTATTGAGCAGCAGCTTAAAAGTTTGGCTCTTTTATTCCCTCCTCTAGATAGCTTAAGGAATATTCCAGGACTAAATTTCTAAAATTACTTCTACTACATAAAATATTACAAATTACTATGAACAATAAAATAGCTAAAATTAATTGAGCATTGGCCAGGCGCGGTGGCTTACGCCTGTAATCCCAGCACTTTGGGAGGCTGAAGCAGGCAGATCGCTTAAGGCCAGGAGTTCGAGACTAGCCTGGGCAACATGGTGAAACTCCGTCTCTACTAAAAATACAAAAATTAGCTTGGCACGGTCACCAAGCACCTGTAATCCCAACTACTCGGGGGGCTGAGGAAGGAGAATTGCTTGGACCCTGGAGGCAGAGGTTGCAGTGAGCTGAGACAGCACCACTGCACTCCAGCCTGGGCAACAGAGTGAGACTCTGTCTCCAAAAAAAAAAAAAAAAGAAAAAATTATTGAGCATCTTCTATATACAGACTCTGGTACCAGACACTATGCTTCATTAAGTTTTTCGTAGCCCCTGAAGTGTTTTTAATCTCCATTTTACTCATTAGGAAACTATGTTCAGAGATGCTTAAAACTTTCCCATGATAAGAGGGCCAATAAATACTACAGAATCTACAATCTCACTGAGCTGTTATTCTGGCAGCTTGTACCAACAGATATTAACAGAAATCATCCTAATTAAACAGGATATTATATTTGTCCTCCTGTATTATTTTATTTCTGTATTACAGCTTCCTCCTTATAAGGAAATTTTTCTGAGGTGTCACTACCAGATATTGCTGTGCTTTTCTTGTTAACAGATCTGTTTCCGGGCAGAGTCCTGAGCCTTGGTGTTGACCGAGTCTCCTACTTTAACACAGCTTGCTGCTTCTCTTGCATACAGATTTGTGCACTCTGTGAATCCTGGTATTTTTCTAAGCCAATTAAAATCAATTTTTAAACAAGATAGGATGCAAAATAAACAAGCAAATAAATGAGAACTGGTGACCTAGATACAACCTTGGTTCAGCAAAGAATCAGAAGGACCAGGTTGGGGTGGTCTGGGCAGGGGTGGAGGGAGTCTCGGAGGCGGTGAGGTGAGAAAGGGGCAAGGTGTGTCTCAGGAGGAACAGAAGGCTACCTGTGGGGAACTGTGTGACTCACAACGGCACGACTGTGTCTTGCAACTTAACTGAATCAATCTGGACTATCATTTATTGAACTGCTGCTGTTTATTGGCCGCATGCTGGGTGCTTTCACATGGCATTTTCATATCTCCTAATCGCCCTAATGAAGTAGCTGTAAACGCTGTGTCACAGCTGCGGAAAAGGGAATTTGTGGCTCATTGCCTGTCCAATCTCAATCACAAACTCAAGTGCTATCACTTAAGTGCTATGCCTTTTATTAAAATGAAATCAGTAACTTAAAAAATAGACTTTTCTTTTTCCAGTTATAATATTGTATCAAACCTCCCACAACTCTTCCACTGCTAAATTTGACTGGCTTTACAAAAAGGGGAGAGTGGCGGGGCGGAGGGGGGGAAATAGTGTATTGGTTTAGATAAAGAAATCTTAACCATTTACTTCTTATCTTTTGGGTCCATTTTATGTGTGTCTTCTTGGCTCTGGTACCAATATACTTATTATTTCCTCTCCTCTTCATAGTTAAAACTGAATGTAAAGTCAGCACCGCATTCTCTGAGTGATACAAAAGGCGAGAAACACGTAGCCTTTTATTATAATTCTTTCACAGAAAAGAGTTACATTCAAATCCTTAGGTACATACAAGGCTACCAATTACCTAAAGATTATCAAAGTGATATTTTACTTGCAGTTTTAATTGTAATAAAAATTATTCTTCAAATTAGTGCATGGCTTTAAAGATCACTGCATGATCTTCGGATTATTTTAATTACAAAATAATGGTCTGACACACAACTATTCCTCAATATCTGTTTCTTTACATGAAAGGTAGGAAAGAAATTAAAAATAAAGTAAGTTTGAGACCAGACATCTTTGCTATCTTTCATGACTACACTCTAATCCGAGCATGCTCTGGGCCCAGCAGGGGCCCAGAGCATGCCCTGGGAGAACAGTGAATTGAGGGCAGGGTGTGCTACCAGCCTGTTTTCCTAGCAGATCTGCTAATCCAGGAGAGAAGGGACCAGTGCAGGTATACGAACTCAGCTACATTTATCTTCTGAGCTGCATGTGAGGACAATATTGCTGTTTCAAGTGGTACAAATAAAAAGCTTCCTTTCCCAACACACACTCTTTTTTTTTGGAGACAGAGTCTCGCTCTGTCACCCAGGTTGGAGTGCAGTGGTGTGATCTCGGCTCACTGCAAGCTTTTCCTCCCGGGTTCACGCCATTCTCCTGCCTCAGCCTCCGGAGTAGGTGGGACGACAGGAGCCTGCCATCACGCCCGACTAATTTTTTGTATTTTTAGTAGACACGGGGTTTCACAGTGTTAGCCAGGACGGTTTTCGATCTCCTGACCTCGTGATCTGCCCGCCTCGGCCTCCCAAAGTGCTGGTATTACAGGCGTGAGCCACCGCACCCAGCCTCCCAACAGACTCTCTTATTTGTCCCCTGTCATCTTAGTAGGTGAAGAAAACCTATGAAACACTTCCAGAACATCAAGCTGCTTTACCAGAGGTCTAAAGGAGCTTAAAGCAACATAAGAGAATTGGCTTTCCATAACTTTGTTTTTTTGAAACTACTGGGAAAAATGACAATAGATAAAACCCAAGCTGACCTAAAAGCCAAAGAATTAAATGTTAATTATGGCTTAGCCACAGATGTAACTACTTTCAGCAAATCAACTACAGTTAAAAACTCTGTACTCTTATCTGTAACATGAAAATAACAAATTCTACTGACATTCTACAAAAGAGGGCAGGTAATAAATTCTCTGTTGGACTGAATTCTCATTTCTTAAATCAATTCTTTAAAAAAGCTTAGGATTCTAGATGTTGGAATAAAATCAAACAGGTGTTTCATCTTGTTGACACCGAAAAATCTCTGAAGCCAACTTTGAAAAGGGAAGAAATTGAGAACTCCATTTTCATATTACTGACTTGTCTGAAGGAGAAAATGTGCCAGACGGCAGCTTGATAAGTTCACAGATCTCCTAAAGGCAAAGAGCTGCCACCAGAAAGAGAACCAACACTCAGAACTACTCCTGAGAGTGCGATGTTGTGACTGGGGCTAGAATAATAGGCACTGGCATTCCCACATTCTTACCCTTTGCATTATTCTCACAAGATTGTATCTCTCAAAGAGCTAAAGATGGCATACTTATAGAGAAAAATTATTAGGTAAGCCCAAAATAAACAAGACATTCATTTTCAAAATACTACTTCTGAATTTTCAGAATACACATGGGTATTCTACACAGAATTAAAAGACCTATTTTATGAGAACTATACTCCATAATATGCTGAGGATTCATGGTCAAATATATAGAAAGAAGGACCTCCACTTAGCAATCATTCATCAGACAGGTTTGATATTTTTCCTTTTGGTCAGTTTTTTTTCACTCAATAAGGAATGCTGAAGGGATTCTAGATAGCATGACCACACAGGTTGGAAAGAGAACTCACCCACGTGAGAACAACTGGAAGCCCAGCGATCATGCCTGCTCGTGTTCTCCTTGTCTGCTTGGCACTAATTTAGCAAGAGAGCACTACTGTTGAGTGAACACCACCCACCTCTCCTACTGTAAGCCCTCTGGCCTATAAGTTGTGGATGAGAATAAAAACTTTCCAACCATTTGTGTCTTAGCTGGGGTAGGAAGATCCACTGAACCATGTATTTTCATAGGTGCAAATACTAGCATACGAATTCCCATTCTCCTCCGGGTTTCTCACAAATCAGTTGGGATCTAATTTATAGATCCTGTGAGAAAATATGAAGACTATACGGCTACACTGGTCTTGCAAAGCCAAAATTTCCACTTAAGCCACAAATCATACTTGCCTCACTCCAGAAGCTCATAGTGTAGAAAAAAGGCAGACATGCAACCACAGATCCTATTGAATGTGCTAAAATAGATGCGTGTGGAAGGCCCATGGTGCCACGCAGAACAGAGGGACCAAGTATGTCCAGCGTTGGGAAAACGATGGCAGTGAAGGTACAAAGAAAAGGAGCAGAAGAATTATGAGCTTTTCAGGCAGACCAGTGGTGGGAACGGCTACTCCAGGAAGAATTAACAGAGCCCACAAAGCAAGGAGACACGATGGGAACCCTAGGTGGTCATAATAAGCCCTTATCATTTTGAGAACAAGCCAAGTCAAAGGCCACCTCTATCCTAATCCTTTGCCTTTAGCTTATAGATTATGTTGAAAAAAGAAAATAAGCTAGAAAAAGTAAGGAAAACCTTCATTCTAGCTGGGACATGTGTGGGTGTAGCGTATTATGCTTCTACGCTGTGAACTCACGGAAGACAGAGAATATGCTTGCTTCCAAGACCTTGTAAGATAGAATAAATCTGTATTAAATTATAAAATATTTTGTTCATATATATAATTAACCTGATGGGTGTGTTATGTGTCCAAAAGCACGAGTGTGCTAAGTGGTGTGTTCTTCCAGATGGCAGCCCTGGAGAGAGTGCAGGGGCTGGCACAGCCTGGCCATCCAGGCAATCGCAGGTTGTACTGAGGCCAGTAACTCAGGGGTGTGCTGGTTAACACCCAACCCCCAGAAGACCACCGCCAGAAAGGAAAGATTTTCTTAAGCAGTGAAACTGTTTGCTTTTCCAGTCTTTACCTTTGTGATAAAGAATACAAATGGACCCACTGAGAGGCTGCATTAGATATGAAGCATTCCATTCATTCAATAATGTTTAATATTTAACCATAAGTTTATTGCTCTAACTGTAAAGTTCTTACTAGGGCTTCAAAGCTGTATCAAAACTATCTTATACCTCTGACAAGTAATTACTTGGGTTGTTGCATCAAAATTACTTATTTTGAGGTCAGTGATGTCTAGATTCTCTAAAGTAAATAAACTGTGCTCTAGGAGAAAAAGTACAGTATCCTCTCAATAACTCACATTCTTTCAGAAACAAAATAGCACATTTCACCTCTACGACTTCACTTAGTTTACACTGCATGTGTGATATCAGCAGTGTTTTACTTGATCCTTGAACACCTGCAATACTCTGCAAAATTATGTTACAATAATCTGAAGAATTTCTCCTGGGCCCCACTGGCCCCTGAACCCAGAACACTCTCCTGGAATGTTGGTCATCTCTCAACAGAGTGTCCACCCTTCAGGTCAATCAGACACAAGCTCTCCACCAAGCCTTCTTGAGTTACATGATCAGACCTTGCAGGGAGACAGTCATCATCCCAATCTCTCCTAGGACAGAATGTGAAGGAGGGGTTAGCCCCAGAGCAGCAGACTTGTACACGGATGTCTGCAACAAGCTGCAGCTTTGTTCAATACGGCAAGGCCTTGACTGCAGCCTTCCTGTGCAGCATTTACTACTTTCAGGGAGACTATATAGAAAATGGGGGAAGATACGGAATAACTCTGAGGGTTGCTGCAAGGTTAAAGGAGATTCAGGAATTGGGCACTGTACTGGCATACAGTGAACATGAATGTAAAAGTTTGCAATCACCACTCTTATACTATTTATAAGTCTAATAATTAATCAGTTGGAGCATAACTGGCATTTTGGAACCTTGTGCACTCACAGACATTACAATAAAGGAATTATTGCCCTTAATTCAATATACCCATTCCTAATATGAGAACTAAGTTTTACTAAATATTTTATTGTAAACTATTTAGTTTTACTAAATATTTTATTGTAAATGTACTACACAAGTATGAATTTGGGTTACAAAACTAATTTATGAACTGAAACAAACACCAGAGAAGAAGTAGCCAATAATAACTTTTAATTGCTCCCTTCTCTTTTTATATCCATTTTTATTGTCATAAAACATATCATCATTTTGACCATTTTAAGTGGACTATTCTGAGGCATTAAGTATATACATGATATTATATATAACCTTCAACATTATCTATTTCCAGAACACTTTCATTTCCTGAACTGTTTTCCTTAGTAATTGTGCCTTCTTATATTTCCAGCAGAAGTGCAAAAGCATTCCAATTTCTCTGCATCTTTGCCAACAATTTTTATTCTCAGTGGTCTTTGATCAAAAAGTGGTATCTCATTGTGGCTTTGATTTGCATTACCCTAATGACTAACGATGTGGAGTGTTTTTCATGTGTTTACTGGCAATTAGTGTATCTTTTTTGGATAAATGTCCATTATAATCCTTTGCTTGTTTTTGAACTGGGCTTTTTTTTTTTTTTTTTTTTTTTGACATTGAACTATCAGAGTTCCCTATATATTCTGGATAGTAATCCATTAGCAGATACACAATTTGAAAATCTTTTCACACTGTATGGGTTGACTTTTCACTCTTCTGAGAGTGTTTTTTGATGCAGGAAACTTTCAAATTTTGATAAAGTTCAACTTATCTATTTTTCTCCTTTGTTGCCTGTGCTTTTGGTGTCATATCCAACAAATCACTGCCAAATCCAGTGTCATCAAGACATTCCCCTATATTTTCATCTAATTGTTTTATAGTTTTGGCTCTTAAGAGTTTCAGTCTTTAACCTATTTTAAGTTGATTTTTGTATATGGTGTAAAACAAGGGTTCAATGTCATTAATTTGCACAGGGATTTCCAACTTTCCCATTTGTTGAAAAAGACTGTTCTTCATATTGAATGATCATAGTGCCCTTGTCAAAACTCACTTCATGGTCAGGCGTGGTAGCTCGGAACTGACCAGCAGTTTGGGAGGCTGAGGTGAACAGATTACCTGAGGTCAGGAGTTCGAGCCTGGGCAACATGGTAAAACCCTGTCTCTATAAAAATACAAAAATTAGCCAGGCGTGGTGGTGGGTGCCTGTAATCCCAGCTACTTGGGAGGCTGAGGCAGGAAAACTGCTTAAATCTGGGAGGCAGAGGTTGCAGTGAGCTGAGATTGTGTCTCTGCACTCCAGCTTGGACGGCAGAGCAAGATTCCATCTAAAAACAAAAAACAAAAAACAAAAACAAAAGCAAGAAACAAAAATGAAACTCACTTCACCATATATGTAAGAGTTCTTATTTGTGGGCCGTCTAATTCTATGCCATTGATCTCTATCTCTCTCCTTATACTATTACCCTAGTGTTCCGTTGTTGTTGTTGAGACAGAGTCTTGCTCTGTCACCCAGGCTGGAGTGCAGTGGCACCATCTCAGCTCACTGCAAGCTCTGCCTCCCAGGTTCACACCATTCTCCTGCCTCAGTCTCCCGAGTAGCTGGGACTACAGGCGACCGCCACCACACCTGGCAAAATATTTTTTTGTATTTTTAGTAGAGATGGGGTTTCACCGTCTTAGCCAGGATGGTCTCGATCTCCTGACCTCATGATCCGCCCATCTCGGCCTCCCAAAGTGCTGGGATTACAGGCGTGAGCCACTGTGCCTGGCAAGCACCCTAGTGTTTTAATTGCTGTAGATTTATATTAAGATTTGAAATCAGGAATTGTGAGTCCTACATATTTGTTCTTCATTTTCAAAATTATTTTGGCTACTTGAGGTCTGCTGATAGTCCATAGGAATATTCGAATAGATTTTCTACAAAAATGCTGTTGGAATTTTGATAGGGATTGCATTGAACCTGTAGATTGCTTGCTAGGATACTGGCACCTTAACAATATTAAAGCCTGAAATTCATGAACATGGGATGCCCTTATATTTATTTATGTCTTCCTTAATTTCTTTCAGCAATGTTTTGTAGTTTTCTTCTTTACCTTTTAAGTTCAGGGGTACATGTACAGGTTTGTTTTATAGGTAACATATAATAGAAATTTGTTGTACAGATTATTTCATCACCCAGGTATTAAGCCTACTACTCATTAGTTATTTTTCCTGATCCTCTTCCTCCTTCCACCCACCCTCTGGTAGGCCACCATGTCTGTTGTTCCTCTCTATGTGTCAAGGTGTTCTTATAATTTAGTGCCCACTTATAAGTGAGAACATGTGGTATTTGGTTTCCTGTTCACGCATTAGTTTGCTTAGGATAATAGTCTCTAGCTCCATCCATGTTTCTGTAAAATCATGACCTAATTTTTTTTTTTAATGGTTGCATGGTATTCTGTAGTATATACATAGCACATTTTCTTTGTTCAGTCTACCGTTGATGGGCATTTAGGTTGATCCCATTTTTTCGCTATTGTCAACAGTGCTACAACAAACATGCTTGCCTGTGTCTTTATGGTAGAATGATTTATATTCCTTTGGGTATATATACCCAGTAATGGGATTTCTGAGTCAAATTAGAGTTCTGATTTTAGCTCTTTGAGGAATGGCAATGCTGCTTTCCACAGGAATGGCAATATTGTTTTCCACAATGGTTGAAGGAATTTACACTTCCACCAACAGTGTACAAATGTTCCTTTTTCTCCACAACCTTGCCAGCATTTGTTATTTTTTGACTTTTTAATAATAGCCACTCTAACTGGTGTAAGACGGTATCTCATTGTGGTTCTGACGTGCATTTCTCTAATTATAAGTGATGTTTAGCTTTTTGTCATATGCTTGTTGGCCATATGAATGTCTTCTTTTGAAAAGTGTCTGTTCATGTCATTTGCTTACTTTTTAAAAGAGGCTTTTTTTTTCCTTGCAAATATGTTTAAGTTCCTTATAAATGATGGATATTAGACCTTTGTCAGATGTGTAGTCTGCAAAATTTTTCTCCCTTTCTGTAGGCTGTTGATAGTTGTCTCTGTTGATAGTTTCTTTTGCCGTGCAGAAGCTCTTTCATTTAATTAGATCCCATATGTCAATTTTTTCCTTTTGTTGCAATTGTTACTGGTGTCTTCAGAATGAAATCTTTGCCTAAATCTTATGTCTAGAGCGGTGCTGCCTGGGTTGTCTTGCAGGGTTTTTATAATTTTAAGTTTTACATTTAAGTTTTTGATCCATTTTGAGTTGATTTTTATATATGGTGTAAGGAAAGGGTCCAAGGCTCAATCTTCCACATGTGGTTAGCCAGCTATCCCAACACCATTTATTGAATGGAGTCCTTTTCCCATTGCCTGTTTTTGTCAGCACTGTCAAGGATTAGATGATTGTGGGTGTGCGGCCTTATTTTTGGGTTGTTTATTCTGTTCCACTGGTCTGTGTGTCTGCTTTTGTACCAGTACTATGCTGTTTTTGTTACTGCAGCCCTTTTGTATAGATTGAAGTCAGGTAGCATGATACCTCCAGCTTTGTTCTTTTTGCACAGGACTGCCTTGGCTATTTGGGCTCATTTCTGGATACATGTGAATTTGAAAATAGTTTTTATTAGTTAAGTGAAAAATGTCATTGGTAGTTTGATAGGAATAGCATTGAAATCTGTAAATTACTTTTGGCAGTATGGTCATGTTAATGCTATTGATTCTTCCTATTCATGAGCATGGAATATTTTTCCATTTATTTGTGTCATCTCTGATTTCTTTGAGCAGTGTTTTGTAGTACTCATCTAGAGATCTTTCACCTACTTGGTCAGTTCTATTCCTAGGTATTTTATTCTTTTTGTGGTAAGTGTGATTGGGATTTGCATTCCTGATTTGGCTCTCAGCTTGATGGTTGTTGGTGTACAGAAATGCTAGTGAATTTGCACACTGATTTTGCATCCTGAGACTTTGCTGAAGCTGTTTATCAGCTTAAGGAGCTTTTCGGCCAAGACTATGGGGTTTTCTAGATAGAGGATCATGTCTTCTGCAAACAGGAATAATTTGATTTCCTCTATTCCTATTTGGATGTCTTTTATTTATTTCTCTTGCCTGATTGCCCTGGCCAGGGCTTCCAATACTATGTTGAATAGGAGTGGTGAGAGAGGGCATCCTTGTCTTGGGCTGGTTTTCAAGGGGAATGCTTCCCACTTTTGCCCATTCAGTATGATGTTGGCTGTGGGGTTTTTACAGATGGTTCTTCTTACTTTGAGGTATGTTCCTTCAATGTGTAATTCAGAGTTTTAACATGAAAAGGTTTTGAATTTTATCAAGAGCGTTTTCTGCATCTATTGAGATAATCATGTGGTTTTTTTGTCTTTAGTTCTGTTTATGTGATGGATCACATTTATTGATTTGCATATGTTGAACCAATCTCGCATCCCAGGAATAAAGCCAACTTGATCATGGTGGATAAGCTTTTTGATATACTGCTGGATTCAGTTTGGTAGTATTTTGTTTAGGATTTTTGCATCGATGTTCATCAAAAATATCGGCCTGAAGTTTTCTTTTTTGTTGTGTCTGTGCCAGGTTTTGATATTAGCATGATGCTGGCCTCACAGAATGAGATGGGGATGAATCTCTCCTCCTCAATTTTTTGGAATAGTTTCAGTAGGAATGATACCAGCTCTTCTTTGTACATCTGGTAGAACTCAACTGCAAATCTGTCTGGTCCTGGGCTTTTTTTGGTTGGCAGGGTATTTATTACTGACTCGATTTTGGAGCTCACTACTGGTCTGTTCAAGAATTCAATTTCTTCCTAGTTCAGTCCTGGGAGGGAGTATGCATCCAGGAATTTATCCATTTCCTCTACATTTTCTAGTTTCTTTGCATAGAAATGTTCATAATATTCTCTGATGGTTATTTGTATTTCTGTGGGGTCAGTGGTGACATCACTTTTGTGATTTCTAATTGTATTAATTTGGATCCTCTCTTTTCTTCTATTTAGTCTAGCTAGCAGTCTATTATATTAATTTTTTTTTCAAAAAAATCAACTCCAAGATTCACTGATGTTTCGGTTTTTCATGTCTTGATCACCTTCAGTTCAGGTCTGATTTTGGTTATTTCTTATCTTCTGCTAGGTTTTGAGTTGGTTTGCTTTTGGTTTTCTAGTTCTTTTAGTTGTGATGTCAGGTTGTTAAATTGAACTTTTTCTTTTTTTTTTTTTTGGTATTTTTCGTAGAGATGGGGTTTCGCCATGTTAACTAGGCTGGTCTTGAACTCCTGACCTCAAATGATCTGCCTGCCTTGGCCTCCCAAAGTGCTGGGATTACAGGCGTGAGCCACTGAACCTAGTCAATCTTTCTAACTTTTTGATGTGAGTGTTTAGTGCTACAAATTTCCCTCTTAACACTGCTTTAGCTGTGTCCCAGAGATTCTGGTATGCTGTATCCTTGTTCTCACTAGTTTCAAAGAACTTCTTGATTTCAGCTCTAATTTTGTTATTTACCCAGAAATCATTCAGGAGCAGATTATTCAATTTACGTGTAATTGTATGGTTTTGATCAAATCTCTTAGCCTTGATTTCTAATTTGATTGTGCTGTGGTCTGAGAGAATGGCTGTTATGATTTCATTTCTTTTGCATTTAGAGAGGAGTGTTTTATGTCTGATTATGTGGTCAATCTTAGAGTATGTGCTATGTAATAATGAGAAGAATGTATATTTGGTAGCTTCTGGGTGGAGAGTTCTGTATCTCTATCAGGTCCATCTGACCCAGGGCTGAGTTTAGGTCCTGAACATCTTTGTTAATTTTCTGCCTCGATGATCTGTTTGATATTGTCAGTGGGGTGTTGAAATCTCCCACTACTATTGTGTGGGAGTTTAAGTCTCTTTGAAGGTTTCCAAGAACTTGCTTTATGGATCTGGGTGCTCCTGTGTTGGGTGTATATATATTTAGGGTAGTTAGGTCTTCTTGTTGAATTGAACCCTTTACCATTATGTAATGTGATTCTTTATCTTTTTTGATCTTTGTTGGTTTAGTCATTTTGTCTGAAATGAGGATTGCAACTCCTGCCCTTTTTGTTTTCCATTTGCTTGGTAGATTTTTCTTCATCCCTTTATGTTGGGCCTATGGGTGTCACTGCATGTGAGATGGGTCTCTTGAAGACAGCATACTACTGGGTGTTTTTTTTTTTTTTTTTGACGGAGTCTTGCTCTGTTGCCCAGGCAGGAGTGCAGTGGTGCGATCCTGGCTCACTGCAACCTCCATCTCCCAGGTTCAAGAGATTCTCCTGCCTCAGTCTCCCTCAGTAGCTGGGATTACAGACATATGTCACCACACCCAGCTAATTGTTTTGTATTTTTAGTAGAGATGGGGTTTCACCATGTTGGCCAGGCTGGTCTCAAACTCCTGATCTCAAATGATCCGCCAGCCTTGATCTCCCAAAGTGTTGGGATTACAGTGAGCCACTGGTGCCCAGCCGTCTATTAGGCCTTGAATCTTTATCCAGCTTGCCACTCTGTGCCTTTTAATTTGGGCACTTAGTCTGTTTCCATTCAAGGTTTGTAGTGATATGTGTGGATTTGATCCTGTCATCACGAAGGTAGTTGGTTATTTTGTAGACCTGTCTGGTTGCTTTATAATGTCACTGCTCTGTACTTAAATATCTTATGGTAGTGGCTGATAATGGTCTTTCCTTTAGATATTTAGTGCTTGCCTCAGAAGCTCGTGTAAGTCAGGTCAGGTAGTAACAAATTCCCTCAGCATTTGCTTGTCTGAAAAGGATCCTACTTGCCTTCACTTATGAGGCTTAGTCTGACTGGATACGACATTCTTGGTTGGAATTTCTTTCTTTAAGAATGTTGAGTGGTCAGGCCCAGTGGCTCATGCCCATAATCCTAACACTTTGGGAGAACAAGGCAGGCGGATCACCTGAGGTCAGGAGTTCAAGACCAGCTTGGCTGACATGGTGAAATTTCATTTCTACTAAAAATAGAAAAATTAGCCAGGCGTGGTGGTGCATGCCTCTAGTCCCAGCTATTTGGGAGGCTGAGGCAGGAGAATCACTTGAACCCAGGAGGCTGAGGTTGCAGTGAGGCGAAACTTTGCCAAGACACTCCTGCCTGGGTGAGAGAGAGAGAGAGCAACAGAGCAAGATTCCTTCTCAAAATAGAAAAAATAAAAGAAAAAAAAGCAAAGGAAAAAAGAGGCAAGGTGGGGCAGGGCGGGGCGAGGTGAGGCGAGGACAAAAGGGGTCTTTGCCTCCTGGGATTCCAGAGGCTTATGGTGAGAGCAGGTTGCTGCCTGTCAGTCCAACTCAGCCATTCCCCCAGAATCACTGGGGGCTAGGAAGGAGTCCCAGTATGCAGTAGCCCTGTGCCGGGTTCCCAGCTTCCTATCCCTTCAGCCCAGCTTCTGTTTCTTCCTTCCATCCACTGTGAGTACCTTCCCTCTCAAGATCTGTTAGGAATACACCAGGTCTTCCCGGTTCCTTGGTGACAGCTGTTCTACCTTAGCTGCATCTAGTTGGCCATCTTGCCCAAATCTGTTTTGTAGTTTTTACTGTAAAAGTCTGGCATCTACTTGGTTAAATTTATTTTCCTAAGTTGTTTTAAAAATACGCTACTGTAGTTGATACTGTTTACTTAAATTCATTTTTTAGATTACCCACTGCTATTGATAAAAATCCAACTAATTTTTGTGTATTAATCTGCATTGTGCAACTTTCCTCAATTTACTAACTTGCTCTCTCTCTCTCTCTCTCTGTGTGTGTGTGTGTGTGTGTATAATCTTTAGGGTTTTCTACATATAGGGTCATGCCATCTCTGAATAGAGATAATTTTATGTCTTTCTTTCCAATCTAGATTCTTTTCTTTTTCTTGCCTAAGTGCTTTGGCCAGAACTTCTGATACTATCTTAAATGGAAATGGTGAAAGCAACCATCTTTGTTTTGTTTCTGATTTTAGAGGGAAAGCTTCTAAGTTGTCATCATTTGGTATGTTAGCTATGGGTTTTTCATAACTGCTCTATGTTAGGTTGAGGAAGTAATCTTATGCTCCCAGTTTGTTGAGTGTTTTTATCATAAAGTGTTGGATTCTGTCAAATGCTTTTTCTGCATCAATTAAAACAATTGTATGGTTTTTCTCCTTCATTCCATTAATAGGGTATATTACATGGATTGCTTTTTGTGAACTATCCTTGTATTCTGGGAAATCCCATTTGGACATGGGGTATAACTCTTTTAATATGCTGCTCGATACAATCTGCTAGAATGTTGAGGATTTTTTTCAATATTCATCAGGGATATTGGTCTCCAGTTTTCTTGTAAAATTTTTGTCTAGTTTGTTACCAGGGTAATACTAGCCTCAGGGAATGAGTTAGGAAGTGGTCCTTTTCTTTCAATTTTTGGGAGGAATTTGAGAACAACTGGTGGTAATTCTTCTTTAAATGTTTGGTGGAATTTACTCATGAATCCATCTGATACTGAGTCTTTCTTCATTGGAAGATTTTTTTTTTTTTTTGAGACGGAGTCTTGCTCTGTTGCCCAGGCTGGGGTGCAGTGGCCGGATCTCAGCTCACTGCAAGCTCCACCTCCCGGGTTTACGCCATTCTCCTGCCTCAGCCTCCTGAGTAGCTGGGACTACAGGCGCCCGCCACCTCGCCCGGCTAGTTTTTTGTATTTTTTAGTAGAGATGGGGTTTCACCGTGTTAGCCAGGATGGTCTTGATCTCCTGACCTCGTGATCTGCCCACCCTGGCCTCCCAAAGTGCTGGGATGACAGGCGCGAGCCACCACGCCCAGCCACTGGAATGTTTTTTATTACCGATTTAATATCCTTACCAGTTATAGGTCTATTCAGATGTTTAATTTCTTCATGCGTCAGTTCTTGCAGACTGTTTTTGTAGAAAACTGTTCATTTCATCTAGGTTACCCAATTTGTTGGTGTTCAGTTATTCATAGGATTCTCATATAATCCTTTTCATTTCTGTAAAATCAGTAACAGTCTCTTCTTCAGTTTGATTCTATTAATTTGACCAGTTTTCTTCCTGGTCAATCTAGCTAAAGTTTGGTCTATTTTGCTGACTCCTGCAAAGATGTGATGTTTTTAGAAATGTTCTCTGATTTTCTCTTATGTTTGTGCTCTTTCATCTCCACTCTAATCTTTATTATTTCCATCCTTCTGCTAGCATTGCATTTAGTTTGCCTTCATTTTTTCTAGTACCTTAACATGTACAGATAAGTTACTGATTTACTATCTTTCTCTTCTTCAATATATGTATTTACATCCATAAATTTCCAACTTCATACTGCTTTCATGTCATTGTGTAAGTTTTGGTACATTATGTTTTTGTTTTCATTCATCTCCATAATTTCTTCTTGGAGATTTTGGGGGAAAATGATGGACAGCAGGCAGGACTAGATTGCAGCCCTTACTCGGACAGACAGGGCAGCTCACAGAGACTCACATCATGAACTTTTGCTCCAGAACTACTGCAGGAATATACCAGGAAAGCCAAGAGAATCCACAGACCCTCTGAAGGAAGCAGATTGCTTCTTCAGGACCCAAGAGACACCCTAAATACTGTGTTGGTATCATTGGCAGAGAGACCTCAAGACAGTTCACATTATAGGACTCTGCAGACAACTCTCAGTAGCAGTCGAGGGTTTGGCAGCCCTGCTGAATGGCTAGATCCAGAAGAGAAATAATAATCACTACAGCTTGGCTCTCAGGAAGCCACATCCCTAGGAAAAGGCAGAGAGCACTACATCAAGGGAACATCCTATGGGACAAAAGAATCTGAACAGCACCCTTGAGTGCCAGATCTTCCCTCTGACACAGCCTACACAAATAACAAAAAAATCAGAAAAACAATTCTGGTAATACGACAAAACAAGGTGCTTTAACACTCCCCAAAAATCATACCAGCTCACCAGGAAGGGATCCAAACCAAGAAGAAATCTCTGATTTACCTAAAATAGAATTCAGAATACCAATTATTAAGCTAATCAAGGAGGCACCAGAGAAAGATAAAGTCCAATTTAAGGAAATTTAAAAAATGATACAAGAAATGAGGGGAGAAATCTTCAGTGAAATAGATAGCATAAGTTTAAAAAAAAAATCACAACTTCAGGAAATAAAACAGAGAAACGCAAAATGTTCTGGGAAGTCTCAGCAATAAAACTGAACAAGTAGAAGAATCTCAGAGCTTCAAGACAAGGTTTTTGAATTAACCCAGTACATCAAAGAGAAAGAAAAAAGAATAAAACAAAAAAACAAAAAAACAAAAACAAAAAAACAAACAGGCCGGGCACAGTGGCTCACGCCTGTAATCCCAGCACTTTGGGAGGCCAAGGTGGGCAGATCATGAGGTCAAGAAATTGAGACCATCCTGGTAAACATGGTGAAACCCCATCTCTACTAGAAATACAAAAATTAGCTGGACGTGGTGGCACGTGCCTGTAGTCCCAGATACCTGGGAGGCTGAGGCAGGAGAATAGCTTGAATCCGGGAGTGAGCCGAGATTGTGCCACTGTACTCTAGCCTGATGACCGAGTGAGACTCCATCTAAAGCAAAGAACAAGGCCTCCAAGAAGTTTGGGATTCTGTTAAATGACCAAACCTAAGAATAACTGGTGTTCCCGAGGAAGAAGAAAAATCTAAAAATTTAGAAAACATATTTGGGGGAAAATCAAGAAAAACTTCCCTGTCCTTGCTAGATATCTAGACGTCTAAATACAAGAAAGAACATCTGGGAAATTCATCACAAAAGATCATCGTCGAGGCATACTGTCACCAGGTTATCTAAATCAAAATGAAGAACCTTAAGAGCTGTGAGGCAAAAGTACCAGATAACCTAAAAAGAAAAACTGATCAGATTAACAGCAGATTTCTCAGCAGAAACCCTACAAGATAGAAGGGATTGGGGCCCTATCTTCAGACTCCTTAAACAAAACAATTATCAGCCAAGAATTTTGTATTGAGTGAAATTAAGCTTCATAAATGAAGGAAAGATACAGTCTTTTTCAGAAAAACAAATGCTGAGAGAATTCGCCACTACCAAGCTAGCACTAAAAGAACTGCCAAATGGAGGTCTAAATCTTGAAACAAACCCTAGAAACACATTAAAGCAGAACCTCTTTAAAGCATAAGTCTTAGAGGACCTATAAAACAAAAATACAATAATTTAAAAAGGCACCAAGGTATACAGCCAACAAACAGCATGATGAATGAAATAGTACCTCACATCTCAATACTAATGTTGAGTGCAAATGGTTTAAATGTTCCACTTAAAAGAAACAGACTAGCAGAATGGATAAGAGTTCACCAATCAAGTATCTGCTCCTTTCAAGAGACTTAGCTAGCACATGAGGACTCACATAAACTTAAGGTAAAGGGGTGGAAAAAGACATTCCATGCAAATGAACACCAAAAGTGAGCAGGAGTAGCTATTTTTATAACAGATAAAACAAACTTTAAAGCAACAGCAGTTAAAAAGGACAGAAAAACTGGAAGCACACCCAAGATGGCCAAATAGGAAGAGTTCCAGCCTCCAGCTCCCAGCGTGAGTGACACAGAAGACGGGTAATTTCTGCATTTTCAACTGAGGTACCGAGTTCATCTCACTGGGTCGTGTCGCACGGTTGGCGCTGGTCCACGGGTGCAGCCCAATTAGTGAGAGCTGAAGCAGGGCAAGGCATCGCCTCACGTGGGAAGCGCAAGGGGGAAGGGAATTCCTTTTCCTAGCCAAAGGAAATTGAGACACGCAACGCCTGGAAAATCAGGTAACTCCCACCCTAATACTGCGCTTTATCAAGAGTCTTAACAAACGGCACACCAGGAGATTATATCCCACACCTGGCCCAGAGGGTCCCACACCCACGGAGCCTCCCTCATTCCTAGCACAGCAGTCTGAGATCTAACTGCAAGGCGGCAGCGAGGCTGGGAGAGGGGTGCTGGCCATTGCTGAGGCTTAAGTAGGTAAACAAAGTCGCTGGGAAGCTCAAATTGGGCGGAGCCCAACACAGCTCAAGTAGGCCGGCCTGCCTCTGTAGACGACTCCTCTGGGGACAAGTCATAGCTAAACAAAAAGCAGCAGAAACTTCAGCAGAGGTAAATGCCCCCATCTGACAGCTTTGAAGAGAGCAGTGGATCTCTCAGCACGGAGGCTGAGATCTGAGAATGGATAGACTGCCTGCTCAAGTGGGTCCCTGATCCCTGAGTAGCCTAACTGGAAGATATCCACCACTAGGTGCAGACCTACACCTCACACCTCACATGGTGGGGTACACCCCTGTTACGAAGCATCGAGAGCAAGAATCAGACAGCAACACTCACTGTTCAGCAATATTCTATTTTCTGCAGCCTCTGCTGCTGATACCCAGGCAAACAGGGTCTGGAGTGGACCTCAAGCAAACCCCAACAGACCTACAGCTGAGGGTCCTGATTGTCAGAAGGAAAACTAACAAACAGGAAGGACACCCAACCAAAACCCCATCAGTACGTCACCATCATCAAAGACCAAAGGCAGATAAAACCACAAAGATGGGGAAAAAGCAGGACAGAAAAGCTGAAAATTCAAAAAATCAGAGTGCATCTCCCCCTCCAAAGGAACGCAGCTCATCGCCAGCGACAGAACAAAGCTGGATGGAGAATGACTTTGACGAGTTGAGAGAAGAAGGCTTCAGTTGATCAAACTTCTCAGAGCTAAAGGAGAAACTACGTAACCAGTGCAAAGAAACTAAAAACCTTGAAAAAATATGGGACGAATGGCTAACTAGAATAATCAATGTAGAGAAGTCCTTAAAAGAACTGATAGAGATGAAAACCCTAACACGAGAACTACGTGACAAATGCACAAGCTTCAGTAACTGACTCGATCATCTGGAAGAAAGTATCAGCGATTGAAGATCAAATGAATGAAACGAAGCGAGAAGAGAAGTGTAGAGAAAAAAGAGTAAAAAGAAATGAACAAAGCCTCCAAGAAATATGGGATTATGTGAAAAGACCAAATCTATGTCTGATTGGGGTGCCTGAAAGTGACGGAAAACGGAACCAAGTTGGAAAACACTTTGCAGGATATCATCCAGGAGAACTTCCGCAACCTAGTAAGGCAGGCCAACATTCAAATTCAGGAAATACAGAGAACGCCACAAAGATACTCCTCAAGAAGAGCAACTCCAAGACACATAATTGTCAGATTCACCAAAGTTGAAATGAAGAAAAAACCTGTTAAGGGCAGCCAGAGAGAAAGGTCGGGTTACCCACAAGGGAAGCCCATCAGACTAAGAGCAGATCTCTCGGAAGAAACTCTCCAAGCCAGAAGAGAGTGGGGGCCAACAGTCAACATTCTTAAAGAAAAGAATTTTCAACCCAGAATTTCATATCCAGCCAAACAAAGTTTCACAAGTGAAGGAGAAATAAAATCCTTAACAGACAAGCAAATGCTTAGGATTTTGTCACCACCAGGCCTGCCCTACAAGAGATCCCAAAGGAAGCACTAAACATGGAAAGGAACAACAGGTACCAGCCATTGCAAAAACATGCCAAAATGTAAAGTCCATCGATGCTAAGAAGAAACTGCATCAACTAGCGAGCAAAATAACCAGCTAATATCATAATGACAGGATCAAGTTCACACCTAACAATATTAACCTTAAACGTAAATGGACTAAATGGTCCAATTAAAAGACACAGACTCGCAAATTGGATAAAGAGTCAAGACCCATCAGTTTGCTGTATTCAGAAGACCCATCTCACATGCAGAGACTCACATAGGCTCAAAATAAAGGGATGGAAGAAGATCTACCAAGCAAATGGAAAACAAAAAAAAGCAGAGGTTGCAATCCTAGTCTCTGATAAAACAGACTTTAAACCATCAAAGATCAAGAGACAAGGCCATTACATAATGGTAAAGGGATCAATTCATCAGGAAGAGCTAACTATCCTAAATATATATGCACCCAATACAGGAGCACCCAGATTCATAAAGCAAGTCGTTAGAGATTTACAAAGGGACTTAGACTCCCATACAATAATAATGGGAGACTTTAACACCCCACTGTCAACATTAGACAGATCAACGAGACAGAAAGTCAACAAGGATATCCAGGAATTGACTCAACTCTGCACCACACAGACCTAATAGACATCTACTGAACTCTCCACCCCAAATCAACAGAATATATAAAAATCATTCTTCTCAGCACCACATCACACGTATTCCAAATTTGACCACATAGCTGGAAGTAAAGCACTCCTCAGCAAATGTAAAAGAATAGAAATTATAACGAACTGTCTCTCAGACTACAGTGCAATCAAATTAGAACTCAGGACTAAGAAACTCAATCAAAACCGCTCAACTACATGGAAACTGAACAACCTGCTCCTGAATGACTACTGGGTACATCACGAAATGAAGGCAGAAATAAAGATGTTCTTTGAAACCAATGAGAACAAAGATACAACATACCAGAATCTCTGGGACACATTGAAACAGTGTGTAGAGGGAAATTTATAGCACTAAATGCCCACAAGAGAAAGCAGGAAAGATCTAAAATTGACACCCTAGCATCACAATTAAAAGAAATAGAGAAGCAAGAGCAAACACATTCAAAAGCTAGTAGAAGGCAAGAAATAACTAAGATTAGAGCAGAACTGAAGGAGATAGAGACATTAAAAACCCTCCAAAAAAATCAATGAATCCAGGAGCTGGTTTTTTGAAAAGATCAACAAAATTGATAGACCGCTAGCAAGACTAATAAAGAAGAAAAGAGAGAAGAATCAAATAGATGCAATAAAAAATGATAAAGGGGATATCACCACCGACCCCACAGAAATACAAACTACCATCAGAGAATACTATAAACACCTCTACACAAATAAACTAGAAAACCTAGAAGAAATGGATAATTTCCTGGACACTTACACTCTTCCAAGACTAAACCAGGAAGAAGTTGAATCCCTGACTAGACCAATAGCAGACTCTGAAATTGAGGCAATAATTAATAGCCTACCAACCAAAAAAAGTCCAGGACCAGACGCATTCACAGCCGAATTCTACCAGAGGTATAAGGAGGAGGTGGTACCATTCCTTCTGAAACTATTCCAATCAATAGAAAAAGAGGGAATCCTCCCTAACTCATTTTACGAGGCCAACATCATCCTGATACCAAAGCCTGGCAGAGACACAACAAAAAAAGAGAATTTTAGACCAATATCCCTGATGAACATCGATGCAAAAATCCTCAATAAAATACTGGCAAACCGAATCCAGCAGCACATCAAAAAGCTTATCCACCATGATCAAGTGGGCTTCATCCCTGGGATGCAAGGCTGGTTCAACATACGCAAATCAATAAATGTAATCCAGCATATAAACAGAACCAAAGACAAAAACCACATGATTATCTCAATAGATGCAGAAAAGGCCTTTGACAAAATTCAACAGCCCTTCATGCTAAAAACGCTCAATAAATTCGGTATTGATGGAACGTATCTCAAAATAATAAGAGCTATTTATGACAAACCCACAGCCAATATCATATGAATGGGCAAAAACTGGAAGCATTCCCTTTGAAAACTGGTACAAGACAGGAATGCCCTCTCTCACCACTCCTATTCAACACAGTGTTGGAAGTTCTGGCTAGGGCAATGAGGCAAGAGAAAGAAATCAAGGGTATTCAGTTAGGAAAAGAAGAAGTCAAACTGTCCCTGTTTGCAGATGACATGATTGTATATTTAGAAAACCCCATTGTCTCAGCCCAAAATCTCCTTAAGCTGATAAGAAACTTCAGCAAAGTCTCAGGATACAAAATTAACGTGCAAAAATCACAAGCATTCTTATACACCAGTAACAGACAAACAGAGAGCCAAATCATGAATGAACTCCCATTCACAATAGCTTCAAAGACAATCAAATACCTAGGAATCCAACTTACAAGGGATGTAAAGGACCGCTTCAAGGAGAACTACAAACCACTGCTCAGTGAAATAAAAGAGGACACAAACGAATGGAAGAACATACCATGCTTATGGATAGGAAGAGTCAATATTGTGAAAATGGCCCAAGGTAATTTATAGATTCAATGCCATCCCCATTAAGCTACCAATGACTTTCTTCACAGAATTGGAAAAAATTGCTTTAAAGTTCATATGGAACCAAAAAAGACCTCGCACTGCCAAGACAATCCTAAGCCAAAAGAATAAAGCTGGAGGCATCATGCTACCTGACTTCAAATTATACTACAAGGCTACAGTAACCAAAACAGCATGGTACTGGTACCAAAACAGAGATACAGACCAATGGAACAGAACAGAGGCCTCAGAAATAATGTCACACATCTACAGCCATCTGATCTTTGACAAACCTAAGAAAAACAAGAAATGGGGAAAGGATTCCCTATTTAATAAATGGTGCTGGGAAAATTGGCTAGCCATAAGTAGAAAGCTGAAACTGGATCCTTTCATTACTCCTTATATGAAAATTAATTCAAGATGGATTAGAGACTTAAATGTTAGACCTAATACCATAAAAACCCTAGAAGAAAACCTAGGCAATACCATTCAGGACATAGGCATGGGCAAGGACTTCATGTCTAAAACACCAAAAGCAACGGCAACAAAAGCCAAAATTGACAAATGGGATCTAATTAAACTAAAGAGCTTCTGCACAGCAAAAGAAACTACCATCAGAGTGAACAGGCAACCTACAGAATGGGAGAAAATATTTGCAATCTACTCATCTGACAAAGGGCTTCCAGAACCTACAAAGAACTCGAAGAAATTTACAAGAAAAAAAAACCCCATCAAAAGTGGGCAAAGGATATGAACAGACATTTCTCAAAAGAAGACATTATACAGCCAACAGACACATGAAAAAATGCTCATCATCACTCGCCATCAGAGAAATGCAAATCAAAACCACAATGAGATACCATTTCACACCAGTTAGAATGGCAATCATTAAAAAATCAGGAAACAACAGGTGCTGGAGAGGATGTGGAGAAATAGGAACACTTTTACACTGTTAGTAGGACTGTAAACTACTGCAACCATTGTGGAAAACAGTGTGGCGATTCCTCAAGGATCTAGAACTAGAAATACCATTTGACGCAGCCATCCCATTAGTGGGGATATACCCAAAGGATTATAAGTCATGCTGCTATAAAGACACATGCACACGTATGTTTATTGTGGCACTATTCACAATAGGAAAGACTTGGAATCAACCCAAATGTCCATCAGTGACAGACTGGATTAAGAAAATGTGGCATATATACACCATGGAATACTATGCAGCCATAAAAAAGGGTGAGTTCGTGTCCTTTGTGGGGACATGGATGCAGCTGGAAACCATCATTCTCATCAAACTATCGCAAGAACAGAAAACCAAATACCGCCTGTTCTCACTCATAGGTGGGAACTGAATAATGAGATCACTTGGACACAGGAAGAGGAACATCACACACCGGGTCCTATTGTGGGGAGGGGGTAGGGGGGAGGCATAGCATTAGGAGATATAGCTAATGTAAATGACGAGTTAATGGGTGCAGCACACCAACATGGCACATGTATACATATGTAACAAACCTGCATGTTGTGCACATGTACCCTAGAACTTAAAGTATTAAAAAAAAATAAAAACTAGACAAACACTGGCAAAATGACTGAAAATAAATACTGAATGTATACAACCTAAATGAAAGCAAATATGGAAGTTGACATGTCAGAATAGAAAATAAATGTCATATCCCCTGCCAAAAAAAAAAAAAGGGACAGAAAAAAACAGCAAAAACCACAATTACTTTTGCACCAAACTAATATAAAAGGCCTTGTCCAACAGGAAAATATCACAATTCTAAATATATATGCACCTAACACTGGAACTGCTGAATTTATAAAACAATTACTACTAGATGTAAGTAATGAGATAGACAGCAACTAAATAATAGTGGAGGACTTCAATACTCTTACTGACTGCACTAGACAGGTCATCAAGACAGAAAGTCAACAAAGAAACAATGGATTTAAATTATGCCCCGTTACAAATGGACTTAACATATCTACAAAATATTCTACCCAACAACCACAGAATATGCATTCTATTCATCAGCGCATGGAACTTCCTCCAAGACAGACCATATGATAGGCCAGAAAACAAGTCTCAATAAAGTTAAGAAAATTGAAATTATATAAAGTACTCTTTCAGATCACAGTGGAATAAAAATGGAAATCAATTCCAAAAGGAATCTTCAAAACCAAGCAAATACATGAAAATTAAATAACCTGCTTCTGAATGATTATTGGGTCAACAATGAAATCAAGATGGAAATTAGAAAATTATTCAAACTGAATGATAATAGTGACACAACCTATCAAAACCCCTGGAAGACAGCAAAGGTGATGCTAAGAGAAAAATTCATAGCCTTAAAGGCCCACATAAAAAAGTAAAAGAATACAAACAGCCAATCTAAGGAACTAGAGAAACACCTCAAGGAACTAGAGAAACAAGAACAAACCAAATCCAAACCAGCAGAAAAAAGGAAATAACCAAGATCAAAACAGAACTAAATGAAATTGAAACAAAAAAATACAAATGATAGATGAAAACAAAAAGCTGGTTCTTTGAAAAGATAAATGGACAGATCATTAGCAAGATTAACCAAGAAAAGGAAAGAGAAGATCCAAATAAGCTCAATTAGAAATGAAATGGGAGATATCACGACTGACACCACAGAAATACAAAAGATTATCTAAGGCTACTTACTAAAAACACCTTTATGCACATAAACTAGAAAACCTAGAGGATGCTGAATTCCTGGAAAGATACAGGAAGCTTCAATCAGGAAGAATTAGAAACCCTGAACAGATCAATAAAAAGCAGCGAGATTGAAACAGCAATAAAAAAATTACCAGAAAAAAAATTCCAGGACCAGACAGATTCACAGTTGAATTCTACTAGACCTTCAAAGAAGAATTGGTACCAATCCTATTGACACTATTAGACAAGATAGAGAAAGACGGAATCCTCCCTAAATCATTCTACGAAGCCAGTATTACCCTAATAACAAAACCAGGAAAGCACATAAGACATGCAAAAAAACTAGACCAATAACCTTGATGAAAATAGATGCAAAAACTCTTAACAAAATACTAGCTAACCACATCCAACTATCAAAAAGACAATCCACCATGATCAAGTGTGTTTCATACCAGGGATGCAGGGACAGTTTAACATACGCAAATCAATAAATGTGATATACCACATAAAAAGAAGTAAAAACAAAAATCACATGACCACCTCAAGAGACATGGATAAAGCCTTTCACAAAAGCCAGCATCCCTCAAAATCTGGCATCCCTTTTTGATTAAAATCCTCAGGAAAATCAGCATACAAGGACATATCTCAGTGTAATAAAAGCCATCTATGATAAACCCACAGCCAACATAACACTGAATGGGGAAAAGTTGAAAGCATTCCCTCTTAGAACTGGAATAAGACAAGGATGTGCACTTGCACCATTTCTATTCAACATACTACTAGAAGTCCTAGCCAGAGCAATCAGACAAGAGAAACAAATAAAAGGCATCCAGATCAGTAAAGAGGAAGTCAGACTGTCACTGTTTGCTGATGATTTGATTGCATGCCTAGAAAACCCTAAAGACTCCTCCAAAAAGCTCCTAGAATGGATAAACAGATTCAGCAAAGTTTCAGGATACAAAATCAACGTACACAAATCAGTAGCTCTGCTATATACCATCAGTGACCAAGCTGAGAATCAAATCAAGAACTCAACCCCTTTTATAATAGTTGAAAAATAAAATAAAATAAAATACTTAGGAATATGCCTAACCAAGGAGATGAAAGGCCTCTACAAGGAAAACCAAAAAACACTGCTGAAAGAAATCAGAGATGACACAAACAAATGTAAACACATCCCATGCTCATGGATGGGTAGAATTAATATTGTGAAAATGACCATATGGCCAAAAGCAATCTACAAATACAATACAATTCCCATCAAAATACCACCATCATTCTTCACCGAACTAGAAAAAACAATGCAAAAATTTATATGGAACCAAAGAGCCCACATAGCCAAAGCAAGACTAAGCCAAAAGAAGTAATCTGGAGGCATGACATTATCTGATTGCAAACTATACTATAAGGCCATAGCCACCAAAACAGCATGGTGCTGGTACAAAAATAGGCACACAGACCAACGGAACAGAATAGAGAACCCAGAAATAAATCTAAATACTTACAGCCAACTGATCTTTGACAAAGCAAACAAAAACATCAAGTGTGGAAAGGACACCCTATTCAACAAATGGTGCTGGGGAAACTGGCAAGCCACATGTAGAATAATGAGAAACTGGATCCTCAGCTCTCACCTTATACAAAAATCAACTCAAGATGGATCAAGAACTTAAATCTAAGACCTGAAACTGTAACATTTCCAGAAGATAACATTGGAAAAACCCTTGTAGACACTGGCTTAGACAAAGATTTCATGACCAAGAATCCAAAAGCAAATGCAAGAAAAACAAAGATAAAGAGGTGGAACTTAACTAAAGAGCTTTTGCATGGCCAAAGGAATAGTCAGCAAAGTAACAGACAACTCACAGAGTGGGAGAAAATCTTCACAATCTATACATCTGACAAAATACTAATATCCAGAATCTAAAAGGAACTCAAACAAATTAGCAAGAAAAAAAATCCAAACAAAAAGTGGGATAAGGATATGAATAGACAATTCTCAAAAGAATATATACATATGGCCAATAAACATACGAAAAAGTGCTCAACATCACTAATGATACAGAAATGGAAGTCAATACCACAATGCGATACTACCTTACTCCCTGCAAGAACGGCCATAATTAAAACGTCAAAAAATAATAGATGTTGATGTGGATGTGGTGAAAAGGGAACACTTCTACACTGCTGGTGGGAATGTAAACGAGTACAACCACTATGGAAAACAGTGTGGAGATTCCTTAAAGAACTAAAAGTAGAACTACCATTTGATCTAGCAATCCCACTACTGGGTACTGACCCAGAGGAAAAGAAATTGTTATAGGAAAAAAATACTTGTACATGCATGTTTATAGCGGTACAATTTGCAATTGCAAAAATGTGGAACCAGTCCAAATGCCCATCAATCAACGAGTCGATAAAGAAACTGTGGTGTATATATATATATACTATGGAATACTACTCAGCCATAAAAAGGAATGAATTAATGGCATTCACAGCAACTTAGATGGGATTAGAGATTTTTAGTCTAAGTGAAGTAACGCAGGTATGGAAAAACAAACATCATATGTTCTCATTCATAAGTGGGAGCTAAGTTATGAGGATGCAAAGGCATGATACAGTGGACTTCGGGGGTGGGGGAAGGGTGAGAAGTAGGTGAGGAAAAGACTGCAAATTGGGTTCAGTGTATACTGCTTGGGTGATGGGTGCACCAAAGTCTCACAAATTACCACTAAAGAACTTACTCATGTAACCAAATACCACCTGTTTCCCAAAAACCTATGGAAATACATTAATTTAAAAAAAAGAAAATAAAATCTTGGACCAAATGGTTATATAAGGCTGTGTTGTTTAATTTCGACATATTTATTAATTTTACAGTTTTCCTTCTGTTAGTGTTTTCTAGGTTCATTCCACTGTGAACAGAAAAGATACTTGGTAATTTGAAAGTTTTGAAATGTATTAGTTTGCTAGAGCTATCCTAACAAAATACCAGTCCGAGTGACTTAGCCAAAATTTATTGTCTCACATTTCTGGATGCTGGAGGTACAAGATCAAGATGTAAGTAGGCTTGGTTTCTCCTGAGGCCTCTGTCCTTGGCTTGTCTCTCTCACTGTGTCCCCACATGGCCCTTCCTCTATGTGCACACATCTCCTTCTTGTTATAAGCGCACCAGTCATATTAAATTAGGACCCACTCTAACCTTAATTACCTTTTTAAAGGCTCTATCTCCACATAGCCACATTCTGAGGTGTAACGCGAGTTAGGATTGTACATTTTAAATTTCAGGGAACCACAATTCAATTCATAACAATTTGTTTTGTGGCTTAACATATGGTCTAACCTAAAGAATGTTACGTGTGCACTCAAGAATGGGTATTATATTTTTGAATGGAATGTTTTACACATGTTTATTGGGTCTAATTGGTTTATACAGCTGTTGAATCCTTTATTTCCTCATGGCTCTCCTGTATGTTTGTTCTGTCCATTATTGAAAGTGGGTATTGAAGTCTTCAACAATTATTATAGATCTATTTCTCCCTTCAAGTCTGTCCATTTCTACTTCATATATTTTGGGGCTCCTTTGTTAAGTGTGTATATATTTAGAATTATTTTATGTTTTTGCTGTGTTAAACTTATTATCAATTTATAATGTCCTTTGCATCTCTTGTAAACTTTTTTAGACTTAACAAGTCAATTTTGTCTGATAATAATATAGTCACCCCTGTTCTTTTTTAGCATTTTCATTTTTTTGCTATCAACCATTTTGTATCCTTATATTTAACTTGATTCTCTTGTAGATGGCTTATAGATGGATTCTTGTTTTGTTTAATCTTTTCTACCAATTGCTACCTTTTAACAGTTGCGTTTCATTCATTTATATGATTACCAATAAAGAAGAAATTCACTTTTTCCTTATGCCTTATACACCTTTTTCTTATGCCTTATATACTTTTTTGCTTTTCAATTACTTCATTACTAGATATTTTTCTATTTTATGTGTGTGTGTGTGTTTCACTTTAATTCCCTTCTTTTCTCCCATTCTCTATATTAGTTATTTTCTTAATAATTTTCTGGGAAATTACAATCAATATCTTAAATAACAACATCCTTTGAATAATACCAACTAAGTTTCAATAGTCTACAAGCACTCTGCTCCTCTATATCTCTACTCCCTCCCTTTTTCTTATTGTCACAGACTATATCTTTATACGTATTATTAAATGCATTTGCCCATAAAATTATATAGGAAAAAGAGAAATAACAATACCAAAAGCACAGTAACATTGGCTTTTACATTTACCTATGTAACTACCTTGACCAATAGTCTTTATTTTTTTCTTTTGGCTTCAAATTGCTGTTTTAGTATTTCCTCCTTTCAGCCTGAAGGACTTGCCGTAGCATTTCTTGTCTATCAGTAATGAACTACTTTGGCTTTTATAATATTTGGAAATGTGTTAATTTCTCCTTTATTCTTATTTATTATTATTTTTGAGACAGCAGTTTGCTGTGTTGCCCAGGCTGGAGGGAATGCAGTGGCTGTTCACACACATGCTCATAACACACTGCAGCCTCAAGTTCTTGGGTTTCAGCAATCTTCCTTCCTCAGTCTCCCAAGTCATTGAGGTTATAGATGCATGCCACCAGGCCCAGCTTCATCTACTTTATTCTTAAAGATATTGTTGTCAGATATACAATCCTGACTGACAGTTTCTTTCAGGTCTTTAAATACATCATCCCACTGCTTTCTGGCCCCCATAGTTTCTTTTTGCTTTTTTTTTTTTTTTTGCTTCTTTTTTTGATTGATTGATTTTGGACCTCATAGTTTCTGATGAGAAATAAGCTGTTAATATTATTGAGGATCCCTTATACATAACAAGTTCCCTCCCTCTTGCTGCTTTCAATACACCATCTTTGTCTTTGGGTTTCATCAGTTTCACTACAATGTGCCTTGGTGTACACCTCTTTGATTTTATTATGCTTGAAGTACACTGGCCTTCTTGGGTATGTACAGTAAAGATGTTCATCACATTTGAGGAGTTATATTATTCTTCAATAATTTCAAATTAACATTTCAAATGGTAGCAATTACCATGCCACATTCCCTAGCTCCACAATCCTGGTTCAGATTGCTGGGACCAGGGTGGATTACGTGTTTTGATTGCTAATTGCTGGTTTTGATCACTGAGGGGCTGGCACAGAAGCTGGCAGACATTGTTCCTCAGCCATTATTCTTCAAATATTTTTTCTGGTGTTTACTTCCTCTCCTCTCTTCTCCTTCTGGTACTCCTATAATACACAGGGTTCTACGCTTGATAGTGTCCCACAGGTCCTTCGGGCTCTGTTCATTTATTTCATTCTGCTCCTCAGACAGAAAGAGTTCAATTTTCTTTCTTCAAGTTCAATAAGCCTGTGTTCTGCCTCCTCAAATCTGCTGTGGAATCTTTCTAGTGTGTGTGTTTTTTTTTTTTTTTTTTTTTTTTTTGTGGCAGGGTTTCACTCTGTCACCTAGGCTGAAGTGCAGTGGCATGATCTCAACTCACTGCAACCTGCGCATCCCAGCTTCAAACCATTCTTGTGCCTCAGCTTCCCAAGTAGCTGGACTGCAGGAGTGCACCACCATATCCAGCTAATTTTTGCATATTTTATAGAGATGGGGTTTCTTCATGGTGCTCAGGCTGGTCTTGAACTCCTAGACTCAAGCAATCCACCCAGCTCAGCCTCCCAAAGTGCTGGGATTATAGGCGTTAAGTCACCACACCCAATCTCTAGTGTGTTTTTGAAATTTAAATTATTGTACTTTCAGCTCCAGAATTTCTCTTTGTTTTTTAAATAATTTCAATATCTTTGTTGATATTTTCATTCTGTTTTGATATCATTTTCCTGATTTCCCTTAGTTATTTATCTATGGGTTCCTTTAACTTATTGAACATATTTAAGACAACTGATTTCACATTTTTGACTAATAAGTACAATACCTGAATTTCCTCAGGGATGGCTACATAAAATTATGTTTTTCCTGTATTGGGCCATATTTTCCTGTTTCTTTGTTTGTTTTGTAATTTTTTGTTGAGAATTGGACATTTCAGTAGTATTTTATAAAAACTCTGGGAATCTATCCCACTCCTCAGGGATCGCAGAATCTTACTTGCTGAAGACTGGAATTGTCCATCTGTGATTTTTCCAAATTATACTTTAATACTTGCTGTAAGTGTTCAACTGTACTGTAGAGTTCCTCAACAGGCACTTCATATGGTTCCTTCCAGGTTGGTAGTTATTTAGATAGAGGGATGGATTTCTGGAACTTCCTACTCTACACCATTTTCATGACATTACTCCTCTCAGTTGCTCTCTTTACTTAGTATCTTACATTAGGAAGAGCATGGTAATTTGTTTGGTAATATTTAGTTCAAATGTTGCCATTTCTGCTTCCCTCTACTGGAAATAACAATATACATATGAATATGAGAGACTCTGAGCAGTCCTACAATATAACAACTGGTACACATTTGAGGAGCCGTTTCCAAACTTATTTGAGCACAAAACACTTTAATCATATTTCTATGAACACCCTGCTATAGTCTGAATATGTTTCCCGAAGTTCAAGCATTAGAAACTTAATTTCCAATGCAACAGTACTGGGAGGTGGGACCTAATAAATTATGAGGGTGCTACCTTTCTGAATGGATTTATGTCATTGCCATGGGAGTGGGCTAGCTATCACAAGAATGGCCTTGTTATAAAAGCACGTTTGGCTCCCTCTTGCTTTTGTGCTCTCTTGCCCTTTCACCTTCTGCCATGGGGAGATGAAAAATGAAGGCCCTCAACAAATAGTGGTGCTATGCTCTTGGACTTCCCAGCTTCTAGAACCATAAGACAAATACATGTTTTTCTTTCTTTGAGACAGTGTCTCACTCTGTCACCCAAGCTGAAGTGCAGTAGTGTGATCATGGCTCAATGCAGCCTTGATCTCCCTGGGCTCAGGTGATTCTCCCACCTCAGCCTCCCAAGGAGCTGGGACTACAAGCATGCACCATCGTGCCTAGCTACTTTTTGTATTTTCTGTAGAGATGGGGTTTGCCCAGGCTGCTCACAAACTCCTGAAGTCAAGCAATCCACTGCCCACCTCAGCCTCCCAAAATGTTGGCATTATAGACAAGATCCACTGCACCAGGCTGACAAATTTCTATTGCTTATAAATTATGCAGTCTGAGATTTTCTGTTATAGCATCACAAAACAGACTAAGATATACCCCATTGAAGAGTGTCATTTAATTTCACTTCCTCCTCATGCAGAATAAATGACTACCTTCCTTCCAGTTTTTCAGATTATCCAGATTATCCTCACAGTCTTTATCTTTTCCCTTTTCATACTGCATTAATTTTCTTTCCTACTTATTTCTTCTCAAGACACCCTGTAATTTTGTATGAAAAAGACTGAATTCCTCGTTGTCCCAACAGGAAGATAATCTCACCCAGTAAACAAATCTTCCATCTTTAGTACTGCTTTGGTCTCAGCAATAGGAGCCAGCAATTTATTTATTTCAAAGAATCTCACGTGGCAAATATAAAACAGGAACCAAAGCAGTTATGAATAGGCCAATGGGCTCTACCTCTGTCTGCTGCCAATTACCACACATGGGTTATACTAAAAACCCAGACAAGCCGACAGAGTTTCTCTTTTGGAATCACCACCTCTCTTGTGTTTACTCTAGGCTCTAATTACTGCTGGCACCAAAAAACTACCATTGACTGGGCCCCACAAATCGTCCCAAGTCTCCCATTTCAGTACATGGCATGATCATTCACTTGTTTGTGCAAGCCAAAAACTTAGTTGTCTTCCTTGTTTCCTATCTTTCCTTAAATACCACATCAAACCCATCAGCAAACCCTGTTGCCTGTAACTCCAAAATATATTCCAAATCCACTATTCCCCATCATAGTCCAAAGCACCACCTTCTTCCACACTTGGGCTACTCCCACAGCCTCCGAGATGCATTTATTCTGCCCTTCTACCTCCAGTCATCCTCCACAGACTTTAAAGGGTGAATCAGATCATCATGCCTCTCCTGTAAATCTCAGCTTGTTAACACTACACATGGGGAGGTTCTCCAGATTCATTTTCTGCTGCTACTGCCTTGGAATTTCCACTTTGTACACAAAGCACTATATACACCCCTGCATATGTCTTACACTAGGCCATTCTGACTTTTTGGTCTTTACTCATGTGGTCTCCTCTACTCCAAATGCCCTCATAGTCCCTCCCCTGCTTCTTTCTAACATAGCCCTTTTAGCTCAGATAGGACATCACCAACTTCAGGAAGCTACCCCTGATACCACATCTCTCAGTCTGTACTCTCCCCAGCACACACACACATAAACACAGGTACACACACACACACTCTCACACATACACTCACATACATAACCACCCAGCCTTATTGATCTACCTACTGGTTGTGCTTATCTCCTCAATCCTCTTGCAACCTCTGTACAGATACCTATTACTACGCCTACAATGGTCTTTTATAACTTGTTTGTATTACTTTTCTCTTCCACCACACTGTGAGCTCCTTAAGGGCAGAAACAATTTGACATTCATGTTGAATGTTGTATTCCCAGGAATTCTAGTACAAGGCTTTTTAAAGAGTAAGTTAAGTAAACATTCAGTAAATCATTTTAAATGAATGTACAAATCAACAAAGTCTCATTCAATTAGGGAGGATAAACAAGGCTGACAACATCTTCATGATGATTTAATACAATATTAATCATATAGTTACTGAGCGCCTACTACGTTTCAACCATTATTCTAGGCATTGGGAATACAGTAGTAAAAAAAATTTTGATTTGAATGTTTTAGCCAAAGCAGTAAGACATTAATCAGATAAAGAAGCATTAGTATTGGGAAGGAAATAACAAAATTATTATTCTAAGTGATACAACTATAAAAAGAAAAGCTGTCACCAGTAAATAAATATAAGAAAAAGTACAGGCATATCTTGGAGATACTGTAAGTATAGCTACAGACCACTCCAATAAAGTTATTAGTAAAGCAAGTCACATGAATTTTTGTTTCCCATTGCATATAAAAGTTATGTTTACACTATATTATAGCCTGTAAGGTATGCAACAGCATTATATCTTAAAAAAAGTGCATACCTTAATCAAAAACACTTTATTGATAAAAAATGCAGCCTTCAGTAAGTCATAATCTTTTTGCTGAGAGAGGGTCTTGCCTTGATGTTGATTGCTACTGACTGATTGGGGTGGTGGTGTGCAAAGGCCGGAGTGGTTGTGGCAATTTCTTAAAGAGAACAATGAAGTTTGCTGCATCAATTGACTCTTCCTTTCTAGAAAGAGTTCTCTGTAACATGAGATACTGTTTGATGGTATTACTGGAACTTCTTTCAGAATTGCAGTAAAACCTCTCAAACTTGCTGCTGTTTTATCAATTAAGTTTATGGAATACTCTAAATTACTTGTTGTCCTCTCAACAATGTTCACAGCTCTTCACCAGTAATATATTCATCTAAAGAAATCAGTTTCTGGCCAGGCGCGGTGGCTCGCACCTGTAGTACCAGCACTTTGGGAAGCCGAGGCGGTCAGATTACCTGAGGTCAGGAGTTCGAGACCAGCCTGGCCAACACAGTGAAACCCCATCTCCACTAAAAATACAAAAATTAGCCAGGCGTGGTGGCACATGCTTGTAATCCCAGCTATTAGGGAGGCTGAGGCAGAAGAATTGCTTGAGCCCGGGAGGCGGAGGTTGCAGTGAGCCAAGATTGTGCCACTGAACTTCAGCCTGGCTGATAGAGCAAGACTCTTGTCTCAAAACAAACAAACAAACAAAAACAAGAACAAACAAAACCAGTTTCTTTGCTCATTCATAAGAACCAACTCCTCATCCGTTAAAGTTAGGAGACTTCAGCAATTCAGTCCCATCTTCAGGCTTTACTTCTGAGTTCTCTTGCTTTTTCCACCACATCTGCAGTTACTTCCTCCACTGAAGTCTTAAACCCCTGAAGTCACTAATAAGGGTTGGAATCAACTTCTTCCATACTCCTGATAATGTTGATATTCTGACCTCCTCCCATGAGTCATGAATGTTCTTAATGGGAGGTAGAATGGTGAATCCTTTCAGGAAGGTTTTCAATTTACTTTGCTCAGACCCTTGAAAGGTGGCCGGGCACGGTGACTCACGCCTGTAATCCCAGCACTTTGGGAGGCTGAACTGGGTGGATCATGAGGTCAGGAGTTCGAGACCAGCCTGACCAACATGGTGAAACTCCGTCTCTACTAAAAATACGAAAATTAGCTGGGCATGGTGGCACACGCCTGTAATCCCAACTACTCAGGAGGCTGAGGCAGGAGAATCACTTGAACCTGGGAGGCGGAGGTTGCAGTGAGCTGAGATCGCACCACTGCACTCCAGCCTGGGCAACAGAGCGAGACTCCATCTCAAACAAACAAACAAAAAAAGGAATCATTATCTATGGCAGCAAGACTTGAAAGTCAAAGTTACCCCTTGATCCACAGGCTGCAGAATGGATGTTGTGTTAGCAGGCATGAAAACAACGTTCATCTCCTTGTACATCTAGAGCTCTCGGCTGACTAGGTGCATTGTCAATGAGGGGTAGTATTTTAAAAGAAATTTTTTTTCTTTCTTTTTGTTTTTCCTGAGTAGTAGATCTCAACAGTTTGGCTTAAAGTATTCAGTAAACCATTCTGTAAACAGATGCACTGTCATCCAGGTTTTATTGTCCCATTTATAGAGCACAAGCAGAATAGATTTAGCATAATTCTTAAAGACCCTAGAATTTTCAAAATGGTAAATAAACACAGGCTTCAATTTAAAGTCACCAGCTGTATTAGACCTTAATAAAACAGTCAGCCTGTCCTTGGAAGCTTTGAAGCCAGGCATTGCCTTTTCCTCTCCAGCTATGAAAGTCCTAGGTGGTATGTTCTTCGAATATAAGGCTGTTTCATCTACACTGAAAATCTGCTGTTTAGTGTAGCCACCTTCATCAATGATCTTAGCTATATCTTCTGGATAATTTGCTGCAGTTTCTCTGTCAGCACTTGCTACTTCATCTTGTACTTTTATATTATGGGGGAGTTTCTTAAATCTCATGAATCAACTTCTCATGAATCATGATCATGATTCTCACGAATCAGCTTCGAATTTTTCTTCCGAAGCTTCCTTACCTCTCTCAGCCTTCAAAGAACTGTAGAGGGTTACAGTCTTGCTCTGGAGTAGGCTTTGGTTTAAGAGAATGTTATGGTTTGTTTGACCTTCTATCCAGACAACTCAAACTTTCTCCATATTAGCAATAAGGCTTTCTCAATATTTGTATGCTCACTGGAATAGCACTTTTAGTTTCCTTCAAGAGCTTTTCCTTTTAATTCAAAACTTGCCTAACTGGCACAAGAGGCCTAGCTTTTAGCCTACCTTGCCGTTTGACATGCTTTCCTCACTAAGCTTAATCACTTCTAGCTTTTGGTTTAAAGTAAAAGATGTGCAATTCTTCCTTTCATGTGACCACTTAGAGGGCATATTAGGGTTATTAACTGGTCAGATTTCAATATTGTTGTGTCTCATGGAATAGGGAGGTCTGAGGATAGAAAGTGAGATGGGGGAACACCTGGTTGATGGAGCAGTTAGAGCACACACGGTATTTATCAATTAAGTTTGCCATCCTATATAGCCATGGTTCATGGCACCTCAAAATAATTACAATAGCAATATCAAAGATCACACATCACGGATCACCATAACAGATAATAATTATGAGAAACTCTGAAATATTGGGATAATTATTCAAATGTGATATAGAGACACGAGGTGAGCACATGCTGTTAGAAAAATAGCACTGAGAGACTTGTTGGATTCAGGGTTGACAAACCTTCAATCTGTAAAAAGTGAAACATGGGTGAAGTGCTATAAAAGCAAAAAAGCACAGTAAAATGAAGTGGGCTATATTCAATGCGACCAGCTGCAGGCACTCTGCTATGAGGTTTACAGATGACTTAACAATATCAAGGAGTCAAAGCAGCAACAGCAAAAACAAAACACATACCCTTTACTATACTAAAACAGTTCCTAAAACCTACTTTGAAACAGTATCTGAAGTACATACCAAACTACATATATAACAATATCTACCACATAGCTGTTTATGATAGTAAAAGAACCAATATGTACCACATCCTGAGAATATGGAAAGTGTTTTAAAAATTATATCACATGTGTCTGTTGGCTGTATGAATGTCTTCTTTTGAGAAATGTCTGTTCATATCCTTTGCCCACTTTTTGATGGGGTTGTTTGTTTTTTTCTTGTAAATTTGTTTGAGTTCTTTGTAGGTTCTGGATATTAGCCCTTTGTCAGATGAGTAGATTGCAAAAATGTTCTCCCATTCTGTAGGTTGCCTGTTCACTCTGGTGCAGCACAGCAACATGGCACAAGTATACATATGTAACAAACCTGCATGTTATGCACATGTACCCTAGAACTTAAAGTATAATAATAATAAAAAAAAAAGAAAAGAAATAAAAATGGTCCATGCATGAACTAAAAAAAAAAAAATTATATCACACTGTGCAGCCATAAAAAATGTTGAGTGTGGTGTGATGAGAAACTGGCAGCAGCTGAGACAGCTTCAATCTTTACAGGTTACTAGGGAAATCATATATCAAAAGCCTCAAAACCCACTGGTACTCTATGGCCAAGAATTTCTACTTCTAGAAATAGTCTAAGAACCAAATCAGAAGGCAGGTATAATGATAAATATTTCACCCAAGCAGTGTTTAAAACAGCTAAAAATAGAAAGCAACCTTAACAATCCTAAATAAGAGGATGTTTAAATTACCACATATTCATATAGTGGAATACTAAGTAGTGACTAAAAAGATGACGATATGAATGGACCGATGGAAGGGTATACTCATGACAATAGGGAAAGTCAGACTTCACTCTTCCAGCATACTGGGATGTGTATTCTGAGGAGAAGCAAAGTATTGGTATCAGGGGATACCAATAAATACTTCTGAATGAATGAGAGGTGTCCTGGTTGTCCCTGGATACACTCTCACACACTTAACCTCTCACCCACCCTCATTCTGGCATTAGATTTCATGGCAGGATGTAATCAGGCAGATGGTTTCTACCTTCCTCTCTCCCCAATATCATTATAGTAAATTCCTTCATTTGTTTTTTCTACTATATCTGTGTTCAAGTGGTGAGATGTTTCTTTGGAATCATTATAAAGCTTTCAATTTGCTTGAGTAGTAAAAGCTGTTTATTCATTAGTTAATAAATGTTGAAACTATGGGACATGGGATTCATTTTACTATTTTATTTTTATATGTCTGAAATTACATAGATTAATGCTTTTTTTAATAAGTTGGTTACTGTTATACAATTCTATGACTATTTCATAATGCAATTAATTAGAGGCAAGACATTTTACTTCTATCTTTATTTTCAGATTGCCAGAGGCAAAGCTGCATTACATCTCATTGGAATCCAATGAGAATTTATCAAGTAATGTCTACAGAGGGCTCTTGAGCACCTCGGGGTAAGCAGCCATTATACCTAAACTCACATTTATTACTCCAGGACCAATATGAGCATCTCAAGTCTACTGATTCTTTTAAAAAACTGTGCCCATGTTAAAAAACAGTTTAAATGAACACAGAAGGGTGCTAGTGGGAAAAGGACAGCCAGCCCACAAGGAAAAATATATTTACTATTATTTCTCAAGTTTCCATAAAAAAAAAAAAAGACTAGTCCTTTAAAAATTAGTTTGGTTTTCTTTCATTAAGTATGAGGTGTTTTTTTTTGTTGTGCTGTTTTTTTTTTTTTTTTTTGTAGACAGGGTCTTGCTCTGTCACCCAGGCTGGAATGCAGTGGTGCAATCTTGGCTACCTGCAACCTCCATCTCCTGGGCTCAAGTGATTCTCTCACCTTATCCTCCCAAGTAGCTGGGACCACAGGCACACGCCACCCACACTCAGCTACTTTCTGTGTTTTTAGTAGAGACGGGGTTTCACCGTGTTGGCCAGGCTGGTCTCGAACTCCTGACCTCAAATGATCCGCCTGCCTTGGCCTCCTAAACTGCTGGGATTATAGGCGTGAGCTAACGCGCCTGGCCTCTTCTATTTTCTTAAGTATTATATGTTGAATACAGGCAAATAATCACTTGACAGCCCACAGGCATTCCTGCGGAGAGTAACACCCAGGGGTTGTTTGGTAAGATCCAGACCAACAAACATTCCAAACTCTAATGATAATAACTCATTTACTTGTAAAGTCTAAGGAGTCACTGGGATTTAGAAATTCTTGGTCATATAAATCTTTGTAGATAAGCTTGATCTAATTTTATTTCTCATAAGCCCAAGAAAATGTCCTACATTTAAAGCCTCTAAAACATCTTCCCTGAAGGAAAATAATCATATTTAGGTATTTAAAAAACAAGGTCATTTAATAAATGCATTTTAAAACATATAAAGGTGTGCCGAAAAAATTAGAAGTTGAGAAGGGACCAGGCCTGGTGGCTCAGGACTATAATCCCAGAACTTTGGGAGGCCAATGTGGGAGGACTGCTTGAGGCCAGGAGTTTGAGACCAGCCTAGGCAATATAACAAGACTCTGTCTCTACAAAAAATAGAAAAAGAAAAAAAGAATTTAAAAAGCTGAGGAGGGAGGAGATTTTTTAAAAATAATAACAATAAAAGGCTCTGCCACCACAAATGAACTTAGACACTAATGAAAGAGCTAAATTCTACAAGGGAGTAAAACCAAGGGGTGAACAAAGAAGATCCGAATGAGGACTGATTTCTGAAGGAAGGAAGACAGGTTCAAGGTAAGAGAGATGCTGACAGAAGTCCTGTGCTGCTGTGCACTCCATGAACACGGAGAGGGGAGCATCACGTCAGAACCCTGGCCAGACACTACCTTTAAAGCCCTACTCCGTGAATGCAGAGATTAACCTACCCTAAAAAACCTATCAATTTGTTTTTAATCCAGTAAGTTAAACCTAAAGTTATTATAGAAAAATAGGCAGGATTACATAACTTACATATAGATTACGTATAGTCACTGGGATGTGTTAAACACATAATTGAATATTTAAGAATTAAAAAAAATGTTGGAAGATTATACTCCAAATTGTTAACAGCAGTCATCTACAATGAGTGTGATTAATTGAAGAGGTGGGGGTAAGAGGATTCACTTTCTAAGTTATATATTTCTGAATTAACTTTTACAATGCATATTTGAAAATAAATGTTAAAGGCAAATATTTAAAGCAAAAAAGGAAGGAAGCAATTATTAGGAGGAAAGTTCTAAAAATTAAGCTTAATGAGATGTGAGTAGTCCCAGCGGTTATTAAAACACCATATAAAACTATAGTAATTGAAATAGTATAATACTAGCATGTGCAAATACAGTTACATTAAAAGAGCAAATAGCCCAAAATATATGTAGGTATTTAGTACACGATAAAGGCAGCATTAAAATCATATGAAGAAAAAACAGAATGTTCAATAAATAATGTTGGGACTCCTGGTGGCCATTTGGAAAAAAATAAAATTGCATTCATTACCTCACATATTACACATAAATTCCAGGGGTGTCAAAAGACTTAAATGTAAATTTTTTTAAAATCCATAAAAGTCTTAGAATAAAACAGAGAATAACTTTTATACCTCATAGTAAGGAAAACCTTTCTATCAATGACACAAAACCCACAGAAGAAAAGATGGGTAAAATCAACCACAGAAAAACAGAAAATTTCTGCTCATCAAAAACAAAGCAACAAAACAAACCCCTGCCCCCTAAAAACGTCAAAAGTCAAATGACAAATGGGGAATGAACTAACTGCAATGTGTATGACTGACAAGGCGCTACTTTTTTTTTTTTAATCATTTATAAAAAGTTGGTAGAAATCACTAGGACCGAGAGTCTAAGAGAAGAAAGGTCAAAAGTTATCAATGGACATAAAATGAAATACAAATGATTCTTAAACATGGAGAAATATGCCTAAGCCCATTTTATGTAAGAGAAATACAAATTAAAATGATAAACATCCTATTTCCAATTTTTAACTTGGTCTAGATCAATACAGTAGGTTTGTAAAGGAGAAGAAAAAGGCACTTCAGGCATTGCTAGTGGGAACATAAAATGGTGCCATTTGACAAAGTCTGCTAAAATTAAAGAGGCACATATCCTCTGATCTAGCAATAATACTTATAAAAATTTATCCTATAGCCCTTCCTCATACACAATGAAAACTTATAAAAAATTACCAGCAAATTAATAACTAGCTCTTAAAACAAGGGTGCTCAAACTTTTCCTCAGAAGTAGTATGTTTTTCTTCTATTCATGCTAAAAATCAATATCCCACTGCAAAAGAGAGCAAACGTAGTATCCTTTAAAATACTTTCTGATCCAATAATGACCACTTTTGCTCCTGCAATTCAAACACTAGTATATCTTAATTCATGCTTTTTATTCTCCCCTCTCAAGTGACTAAGAAATATGTAATTAATGTGTTATCCTATTGTCACATAATGCCTGTTAACAAAATTATTTTTCTAAGAAACATAAAAACAAAAACAGCCAGATCTTATAACACATCCTTGGGCAAGAATCTTAATACAGTTGTTTCCTCAACCCTCTCACCCCAAATTATCAGAAATTTGCTGACAGAAGTGGAAACGAGCCATCAGAGACAATCCAGTGCTTCTCTGACAGAAAACCCATGTCCAATCCTGGCTCTCTTCCTCTGGCATTGCTCTATGATAAAGTGACAAAAATGTTCCTGATAAAAATGTCTTTTCTTATGAGGCTAACTCACAGTTGGTGACTGCTGGATTCAGTTCTACGCACTCACCAGGGAGGGAAGATCCGGACAGTGTCCTGGGGACGGCTCCTGAGGTAGCCTGCAGTCTCCTTGGTGAAGAGAACTTTTAGGCCAGCTCCAGGCCTGGGTGTCACGCTTCGGGAGGGGCTGGTGGCTGGTGGCCCCAATAACTGCTCACACATGGCAACTTGCATGGCACATTCCTCATGCAGCTCTAAAATTTTCACAGTTAATACACCGGATTTTCTACCTAGAAGTTGAAGAAAAGAACAAAGCAAAAATGAAATCAAAAGACAGATGATTCAAGCGTGAATAAAGTGTCATGAAAAAAAGATCCACATGCAGATAGCACTCTTCACCTGGAGAAAATGGTCTCCACATTTTGCAAAGTAAAACAGAGACACTACCATGCTCACTATAACACTTTTCTTTAATCAAAATAGGCTTGCATGTTGCATTTAATAAACAGATTTTAAGCAACATAAAATAAACAGTCTTCTGTCATGAAGAAATAGGCCTGTATAAATAGAAACCTTAGACCCATCATTTTAAGGAGCACGCTTTTTACTCCAAGTCTCAAATCCTTTGATGACCACAAGGAGAATATGGCCACTGTGGATTCTTCTTCTTCTTCTTAAGGATGGACCCTCCTCTTTATTATGTTTTGATTCTCTGCTTTGAAATCATGTATGTTACTAGCTGGCTGCAACTATTCCAATCATCAGAAGGGCTAACAGTTGAAGAGTTATGTGGACTGCTGGGTATTAGAGCTCTAGATTGAAATGGGTGGAATTTGATCTGGATTCAAGTACTGGTTTCCTTATTAAGTTGGCCAAGTTCCATGGCATTCAACACTTCAATTCTCTTATGTGTAAAATGGAGATCCTGCCACCTGCCCCAGGAAACATTTGTTCGGATTAAATGAGATAACTGAAGTTGAGAGTGTGCATAGCCTACACCCCAGAATTCTTAGGTAGGTACCCAGAAACTGTCAGATGCACCAGTATACCTAAACAAGGATACACATCTCAGCGTTGTTTATAAGAGTAGAAAACTGCACCCAGCATAAATCAGTAAGATGGGTAAACTATGGTGTGTTCATACAACAGAACACTGTACGGCACTTAAAATGAGGTGAACTAGATGTGTAAGAATCAGATGAAGAGGTCTCAAGAAATGAAAGGGGATAAACAGGATATACAGAGTATGACACCTACAATGTAATTTTAAAAAACACAGAAATCAATATAATATTGTTTATGAATACAAGATAAATATAAAAATATAAATAGAAGGATTCACAGAAAAGTCATGAAAGCCACTGTCTCTAAGGAGACAGAGAGAGGAGTATGACTCAGGAGGGGAACCCGGAGGGTTTCAAATTTATGTGTCATATTGTTTCTGTTACAAAAGTATGGGAAACAAACAAAAAAAAAGACAAAGGATTGACATGTGTTACTAATTCTAGGCAGTGAGTCTGCTTATGTGTTTCTATTACTCTCTGTGCTTTTTAACTAAAAAAAAATACATAAATTGAGAACAACAAAAATGAAGGGTACAACATACTGCCTTGTTAATAACAGATATTCACTAATGTGAGTTTCTCTACCACTTCAGCCAACTGGTTAATAGTGAATAATAAAAATTAATATTTAGACAGTGCTAAGATTTTAATTGTACAGTTTGAGTTTCTATTTCTTTCTCCCTCTCACTTTTTCTTCATTCATTTCACATTCAACCCCAAATTTTTCATCTCTTTCTTTATCTAGGTGTCCATGGCACATGCCCATATACTGGGCCCTGGGTCACCTTGCCTCCCCTGAGCACTGTCTTGGACAACTATTTCTTAAGGCAAGAAAACAGAATGGGGGAAGGATATGAATAAGCACAATGTACAAGCAGCATATAACGAGTTTCTGCTAGTCACTCTAGGGAGGGAACAGAGGAATGAAACCAACTTGTAAAGAAAGGCACTAAGAAGTGAACACACAGATGCTTCACCACAACAGGCATTCTGTGAATGAAAAGTAGCTCATCTTCAATTGGTAAACTGGAAAAGAAATCAGGATAATGTGGAGGTCACTTCAGTCCACAAAATTTTTTTCCTCAGCAGGGCAGCCAGAGCAGTCTGTGCAGAATTAGAGTCTTCAGAAGCAAAGGGAAAAGCCCTAGATTTAGGAGCTACAGTGGCCACAGGAGCATTCTGAGACATAATTTAAGAATTTTTAAAACTTGTACCTATACTCAACTCAGGGTTCATTCCCAGCACTGCACAGGCCTCAAGCCTCCCCTGTCCCCCACTGACAGCAGCAGCTGTCAGGGCTCCAGGGCCACTTCTGCTCTCAAGCACCAACGGTCTGCTCAAGTTCAAGTGTGCCAGCTGAGTACAGGCTCTTGGTTATGGGCACTGTGGCAGCCCCCAGCCATGCTCAGCTGCCTGCCCAAGCAGCACAAGTTCTCTTCAGAAACTAATTCTTGTCTTGGGCAGCTCAAGTCCCCATAGACCCTGACAGATTTTATAAATGCAGGCTATTATAGAAATACATAAATAGTATTACAGAAGAAATACTTATGTATCTAAGATGCATCATACTGCCTGACTACAGTTTCTTCGAAGATTTCTATGATAAATCTTGACAATATTCTAGTAACTATGAATTTTGATCAAGATCTATAGCACCAAATAACTTGTAGAATAACACTTTATGATGTTGGCTACCACTGCAGTGCTGCACACAGCAGCTCATGTGGTGACTAAATAGCCCTTGGAAGCAATACTGAGCAGCGCTCCCATGGCTGTGACACTAAGTCAGGGACAGGGCTATCCTTTCCACCAAGCATTCTAAAGCTCTTTCTACAAAACACCCTCCATGGCCTTCCTTCCCAGGAGAAAATAAAGCAGGGTAAGCTCCTCCTTGTCTGAGAGAGAAAAAAGCAAGGGGCAACTTATACCAAAAATGTGCTTGAAGGAAGCTTTTATTTTATTTTTAGAGACAGGGTCTTGCTCTGTCGCCCAGGCTGGAGTACAGTGGTGTGACCTTGGTTTACTGCAGCCTCAATAACCTGGGCTCAAGGGATCCTCCCACCTCAGCCTCTCAAGTAGCTGGGATGACAGGCTTACACCACCATAACATCCAGCTAATTTTCTTATGTTTTTGGAGAGACAGGGTCTCACTTTGTTGCCTAGGCTAGTCTTGAAGTCCTGGGCTCAAGTGATCTTCCTGCCTCAGCCTCTCAAAGTGCTGGAATTACAGGCTTGAGCCACCATGCCTGGCAGAAGTAAGCTTTTAATCCAAGCAGGGGATATACTCATTTTACAAACAAAGAACAATGCTTTGCAATTAGATGTTGAGTACATAAAAGGCCATTTTAGTGCTACCAGGCAACATTTTCCATAACTGCTACAAGACAGCCAAAATATCGCCTTGTCCAGGAAGTGTTTTCTGAATCCCAGCCAGAAGCAACTATTCCTTCCCTTGAAAATCCCCAAATACTTTATCTGTCTCATAAGAGTGTCCTCAGTTTTAAATGGACACAGTAGTGGCTAACCCAAGAGCACTACAATCACAGGTGCAAACACAGCAAATGTACCACGAAGTGCCTGGCCATGCAAGGATGGCAGCCACTGTCACTGCCATCAGTTCTTCAAGGCATTTTCAAGGCCATTCTCTTATTTGATCCACAACAACCCTATGAAATAGGTAAGGAACATATTAATCTCACTTTTCGCCACATAAGAAAACTGAAAAATAAAGCTAGTTGCTCAAGTGACTTTCTTAAGAACAGAGAGGATGACTGGCAGGTCTAATATCAGTAATCAAGTATCCTTACAAGTCAAGGACCAAAATGTCTCTCAGATAAATGCCAGTTAAGCATAGGAAATTGTGAGTGATGGGGTTTTTCCCCCCTACTTCATTATGCTATGACATAGGGCTTGTTTAAAATGTAAAGACAGACAATGCTTCAGGTTGAGAAATGGACTCTGAGGCCTATTGCTGTGGCTGGACACACTGAGGGTTTCAACAGAACTTGCACTGAAAAAGAGGATAACTTGCCAAGTGCTCATCATCAAAGAGAAAGTACCATAAAGATCAAATGGTGACCACAAATACTAATATACAATAGCAAAGATGTTAAACAATTAAGAAACAGGAACAGAAAGATTCAATGAAGATACACCAAGATATCTAGTAATTTCTATCCATGCATATGCCTAGCAGATGAAACAGAATTCTTAGTTAAAAATGGACAGTATTTAACTTAAAGAATAACATTTGCTGAACAACTGCATGAATTCGTTATTTAATCAGCTAACTGCTCTTTGAAAAGTCTTTCGTTTTAAACAACCAAGAGGCCACCCACACACACACAAATCTGAGCAAATGACTCAGCATGGTGGCTCACACCTGTAACTCCGGCACTTTGGGAGGCCAGGGCGGGAGGACAGCTTGAGGCCAGGAGTTCGAGACCAGCCTGAGCAGCACAGTGAGACCTCCCAGCTTTACAAAAATAAAAATATAAAAATTAGCCAGGCACATTGGAGTATACTGTAGTTTCAGCTACCTGAGAGGCTGAGGCAGGAGGATCTCTTGAGTCCAGGAATTTGAGGTTATAGTAAGCTATGATGACACCACTGTACTAACTGGCCTCCCTAGTCAAGTACCTGACTCACAGAGTGAGATCCTGTCTCTCAAAAAAGAAAAAAATAAAAATGAAAAAAAAGAAACACAAAACAATAAATTGAGCAAATGATAGAATAATAAAATATGTCTGACTACTGATAAATGCCTTTTTTGTTGTTGTTGAAATATACAGGTAGTCAGGGTCCAATTATACTCATGTCAACTCAAGTCTTCCTAAGTAGGTTATATTGAATTAATATATGAGTGTAACAAATAACTATACAAGAAAGGACAAAGTGAAACAAGTTAGTATGAGGGGAGAGATACTGAAATTATTCTCCAATAGAGGGCAGGAACATCTGTAAGTCTTTCTAACAGAAACACTTTTCGTAACATAATTGCTGCCACTAATGTTAAGTTGTCTATTTTCCAAACACTGACCATATGGTAATTTGGAATTTTCCTCCTACATTACTGCTCTGTCTCTCTTTATCTTCAGAGATATCCTGAAAGGCTAGCCTACCCAGTTATCTTGCTCTAAAACATATGTTCTAGTATTCCCTGAAATTGGTACTTTTGTCTTCTTCTGGTCAATTCATCAACAAGTGTCCACTGTTCCTTTTCCCTCTCACGTTCACCCAGCATGCATGTGAGTGTGCAGATGCACACACATACACACACAGAGAATCATGAGCAAGTACCAGGGGTCAAGGATGGACATCAGGGGGTTTTAAAGTCAATCTGCTTCCCATATGGACAGGACCTCTATCTTTAACACTCTGACACTGGTTACCACCAGCTGTGATAATTATTTATCTTGCTGCAGTCACTCCAAACTACCATGCTATATAATCAGTGTACATTTTACTATTTTTGAAATATTTTATAGCTTTCCCCCCAAAATAATACATGTATCCATTACTAAAATGGTTTTATTTGGTGTGTTTCTGTTAGTTACTTGTGAAGTTTAATATCTTTAACAAACTCTATGCCCTATTTTACTGACTTCTCACAGCATTTTGAGGCTCCTAGCATTGTAAAATGAAGAAGGGCGTATACCTTGCTCTATGTTTTTCCTCCCCAACATGCTACACAGTTTTAATTCCACATAATTCCACTTTCATTGTCAAGGTTAATGTTCATAGTATATCCTATAACCTATGCCAAATCTCTGTGCTCCAGCCATGTCTGACTCCAAGAGTTAACAAATAACAAATTTACATTAGCACAATTATATAAACAAAATTCAATATCTGACCAGGGTCTTAGGATTGCATTTAAATAAGAATATCTCAGACTTAGGTCAAATGATCTGACTGTAATAATTCTTATGATCATTTAGGCCTTCCAAATGCCAAAAGAAAAAGGACTATAATTCTGGTGGCCCCAGCATACCCATTCGTAGTCTTAGCTTTCCCCAAAAGTTCACCACAGCTTTTTAGAGAACAGCCCATTCATGTTCTGCCTGGGACTAAATGTGGTCGGCTGGAGCCTGGGCAGGGAAAAAGAAGATCAAGTCAGTTCAGAATTATGAAGCAGGGAAGAAACAGGTCTTCTATCTTCAGATGTGTGAACCAGGGTGTTTCCTCTGGGTGTGATGGGAAGCCAGCAGGGAAGTCACATGATGAGCTGTGTTGAGACCAGACTGAAGAGGACAAGAGATTAAGTGGGGAAGCTAGTTAGGAGGGTCTGCAGCAAATCAGGACGGATGATGGTGTCTGGGATTTAGGGAGTGACAGAAGAGGTAAGAAATGGTCAGATTCTAGATATTCTTTGAAGGTAGAGTCAATAAGGACTTGTTAATGGACTAGGAGTGAATATGAGACAGAGTACAAGAATGACCCCAGTGTTTCTGGCCTGAGTAAGAATAAGAACAGAATTAACATTTACTGAGACAGTAAAGATTTCTAGGCAAATGTGTTTCTTTTCTGGGAGGTGCAGGTATTATGAGAATACTGGTACCAAGACATAAGTTTTTAATATATTAAAATTGAGATGCCTCTTATTTATTACAATAGTCTGGCACTAACTTACCTCCCCAATCTAATACCTGATTCTTCCAACCTGCTCTTCATAAGGCCCACCTGAATGGCATTCTTAAATGTAGATGTAATGATAGCTGCCCTGTACTTGAACCTTTCCATGGCTATCCACTGGATTAAATCCAAACTACTTGCCATTGTATGGAAAGTCCTTTGTTACCTGTTACTTCTTACTGCTCTAGCCTCAAATTCCATAGCTTCGTTCAAGCAATTTAAAATTATTTCTACGACAAGGTGAAAAATAAGCAATTGTGCATTAAGACAGTTCTATCACTGTCTCCCTGGTGAGCTTCTCCCTGGGCATGATTCTCCTTTCCACTCTGCAGTTTATCATTTCTCTTTATGTTATCACTGTACATCTTGTTTATACCTCTGATTTTAAAAAGTAAACAATTCCATCTATTAAACCATGAACTCTGTGTTGCACCTGGATCAGTACCAATACATATGTAAGAAATGAATGAATCCTAATACACACTGATGTAAGGCATGTGGGGGACTCTGTTTCCAGTCTTGATTTCACTGCTAACCATGATGCTCCTGACCCGGCTCCCCTTCACCTCAACTGCACTTTGCATGTACCCAGAGAATGCAAATTAAACTATGACTCGAATGATGCTCCAAAGAGAAATACAAATAATACATTCCGAAATCAAATCCAAATGACATTTTATCTATTCACCGTATTATACCATTTTTTCATTAACATGCACTAAAAACTCAATTGTATTTACTTGTTTATATTGTTTTTTCTTTTGAGAAGTTACAACTACACCTAATTTTACCAATGATTCTCAAACACACAGCACTGATATGCTCCCGTAAGTATTCAGTAAGTGAATACCTGTTAAATTATTGATTGTGTTATTAATGATTGGTAAACCAAAATTGTAATTTCTGAGTAAATCTTATAAGATGCCATTAGGTTCATTTCACAGATAACTTCAGGATAAAATTCATAAAGCTGTAAGCAGAAGATCCTGATTATAATACCTAAAAATACGAATTCTGGAGAAATTCACACATTTATCCTATAAACAGCACAATTCATTTTTGTTTAAAATGTATGCTCCCCCATAAAATTTTAAGTCATCTGGAAATGATGAATAGACACATTTCTTTACCACAACTGCTTACTAAACTGTAAACAATTGTGCTTTCACTTCTTGATTCCACATTTTTTGCCTTTTCACCCAGTTTAAAACATTCTTCTCCAAAAGCCACAATTATTCTAAGCATGAAACAGAAATCTGAAACCCAACTCTTAAAAAAAACCCAAAAACAAAAAAGTAGACAAGACTGACCAGGCGATCAGAATGTTTTCACAATCCCCAGTGATGAGAGCAGTCAAAGCCTAGTTGAGTACCTCTGCCTCCAGGGTCACAGTGTCACAGTGACCCCACCTCCCACTGGGCATGTCGCTGTGACTCATTCTGTAGGAATAGCCTGTTCTGTTCTGTAGAGGGTGAGTGGGCAATGAAATGTCCAATTTTAAAAGAAATTCCAAGTAAGAATAAAGCATATAAAGGCTCTAGAAAAGCAACAGATCCCTTAAGTGAAGATAAGCCAGACAACAGGGGTGTGTTATGGATTGAATGTTGGTGTACCCTCAAAATTCCTATGTTGAATCCCTAACCTTCAGTCTGGTTGTATTTGGAGACGGGAGCTCCAAGGAAGTAACTGAGGTTAAATGAGGTCATAAGGGTAGCCTGATCTGACAGGCTTAGTCTCCTCATAAGAGACAGCACCGGAGGACTTCTTCTTTCCATGCACACACACGGGAAAGGCTCTGTGAGCACACAGCAAGAAGGCGGCTGCCTAAAACCAGTACGAGGGCTCTCACTAGGACCCCACCACGCTGCGCCCTGGCTACCAGCCTCTGGCACTGTGAGAAAGAACTGTCTGCTCTTTACGTCACAGTCTATGGGATTTTGTGATCAACTAGCCTGAGCTGAGACGGGACAATGCAATACATACAGGACCGCCCAATACACACACTGACACTGATGACCAGCCATGCCTTCCACTGAGTACCCAGAATACAAGTTCTTCTTTCTTGAAAACTTCTTCATTTAAAACACCTTATTTCATACAACTATAGATGATAATTTTGGCTCAGAAAATAGGATTCAAATGGAGTCCAGTAATCACAATGAAAACGTTTAAAAGGTCATATAGCTAATGACAAAGTACAGAAATAGATATTTAAGTATTTCTATTTTTATGAATGTGGCATCAACTGAGAAACAAATGTGTTGGGAAAAACTGCAATAATCCAATATTAAAATAGCAAGTTACTAATTATGGGTGGACACTATAATCCTCCTAAACCTACCTTTAAACCATCCCGGGGAATGCCAGGAGCACGTGGGCATCCGGCCTCCCTACCACGAGGCCAACACACTGAATCTCTGTAGCACAGAGAGTTCAAAATATGTTTACTGAGTCTAGGGCGTCCCCACTGTCACTTTATCCTTGATTCTTAAACTCCAACATCAATCCAGCCCCTGCCATAATGACTATCAATAAAGGACATTCTAACGAACAACTTTTAATTTATCCTAAGTTGGGTGGAAACAGGCAAAACCTGTGATGAGCCAGAACAAGGCATGTCCAAATGGAGCATGGCAAATTCCTAACTCCTAGACACAAGGAGGTGTTTGTGTCTTGCTGCCATCTTCCCATGGCATTTCAACAAATGGGTAGGGAAGAGAAGAAAAAGGAGAAGAGAAATTAGCTTAAGGATTAAAATAGATAATGTAGTAACAAAAACATAGAGTGACCACTACCGTGAAGTGCCTCTCCTGAAAGGTGTGCAGAAGACCAGAGAGCACCAGTGCTGGGAAGGCTCATGGGCATCAGACACAAAAGACACAAAAGTTAAAAGACACAAAGTAAAAAGCACTCTGAGAGAGAATTTCACATGGGAATAACAGACAAGGCAGGGGAAAACAGCAATACCAAATTTAAAAAGTGGAAATAACCCAAGGTTTAACAAAGTCACCCTTTCTGAATAAAAAAACTGCAGCACAGATGAAGTAACCCACATAGGCCTTCAGCCCTGGCCAAGTGGACCAGAACCAACGCTGCCTGATGAGGGCCATTTCTGCACGCTGATGCCATGTTGTAACATTTTTAAATTACTGGGCATGGCTTAGGGATGCCCTGTGTATCTTTGTAGCTCTTTGTGCAGTTCTTATTTGTTTATATTTTGGGGAATTAACTGTATTAACTACAGGATGCTGGAAGTATAGTTACAAACAAATCATTAAGAGATAAAAGTGTACGTCTTAGGCCTGGTGCCCAACTTATCCCACGAAAGCCACGGCTTTGACCCATGGAGATATTGCATGCTGTGCACACGGAGGTGGGGGGTCACCGAAAGGGGGCAGAGAGAAATGAGTCCAAGGCAGCTGGGCTGAGTGTGTAAACAAAGAATGTCATGTAAAAGAGTTTACAGGAAATGAAGCTTTGTCCCATGGACACCGGACAGTCAATGAAAACGTCTTAAAATAGGAGGGTAATAGTATCAGTTTTGCCTCTCAGGATGATAATCCTGATAGGGTGAACATAAGGGAAGGTTGGTGGCAGGGAGACCAGGTGGAGCCTGATAGGGCAATCCTGGCACAGGAGAATAGAGGCCTGAGCACAGGTGGTAGCAAATGGGGTAAATGAGGGGATCTGCTCGAGAGATGACTCTGAAGTGGAATCATCATCTGAACCTGGGGAGCAGATGGATTGAAAACATGTCTGAGAGTCCATGTGCGATGGCTCATGCCTGTAATCCTTGCACTTTGGGAGGCTGAGGCAGGTGAATCACCTGAGGTCAGGAGTTTGAGACCAGCCTGGCTGGTATTTTTTGTAAAAATACAAAAAAATTAGCTGGCTATGGTGGCGAGTATCTGTAACCCGGGCTACTCAGGAGGCTGAGATGGAAGAATTCCTTGAACCCGGGAAGCACCGGTTGTAGTGAGCAGAGATTGCGCCACTGCACTCTAGCCTGGGTGACAGAGCAAGACTCCATCTCAAAAACAAAAACAAAAACAAAAAACAGAAAACATGTTAGAGAAAGCCCAAAGACTGCTGAGTTAACAGGCAAGGCAAGGCAAGGCAAGGGGCATACTGGGTCTGAGGTGTGCAGGACACTCAAGTGCAGGTGGACTGGGGCAGGGCCACAAGATCCAGCAGAACAGAGGCTGGGTGGAAGCAGCCATGAAGGTCACCGAGTACCAAGGAAGGGCACATGGAACAAGAACTAAAGAGGCATAGGCAGAAGCCTGAGGAGCCCATGTTGAAGTAGCACACAGCCAAGAGTATGCAAAGAATACAGGGAAACGAGCACAGAAGGCAGAAAACCAAGGAGTGCTGTCCTTGAAGCTGAGGAAGACAGGTAACAGGCCATGCATGTGCTGCAAGGAGGCAGCACTCAGAAAGATAACGATTTCCGCACACTGGTGGAAATGAGGCTGTGCAGTACTATAACAGAAGAAGAGTGAATGCGGGCCACAGGCTACTCTTTCAAATCATTCTCACAACACAAAAGTTTCCATTTTTTTTCAACTTCATAAGGAATTTTACTAACCCAAGAACTTGTTTATTCCATCTGCCAGCCAAGAACTTGTTTATTCCATCCCTATATTATAATGGAAAAAAAAATTTACCATCTAGTCAGAAAAATAACAAGTACTGAATGATAAGTAGCGATCCATTCTAGGATCACCTTCCCAGCATTCTAGGATCACCTTCCCAGAAGATCTTCACCAGGGGCTGCGCAGAGCATGGATGCCTGCCTTGTGACCCGCACCCTCTGTAGCAAGCTGCAAGAAAGAGAAGGAGAAATCCAGTCTGGGTTTGTGCATTCCAACAGGCTTCTCAAGGCAAGAGGTTCCCAATGGAAAACCTAGAACCCTTTTGAAAATAAAAGTGAGCTGAAGAAGTTTGGAAAACCAGATTAGTGAAAGGTTAAGATGGCATACACAAAATTTCACAGCATGGAAAAATGCTAGCATGATTCCAAACCAGGCTAGAGACTCAAAATGACAACTTGTTGAGCAAGCAAAAGAAAATGCTCCCTTGCCAGTATCAATACTTTTTCTAAGGCCAAAAACAGCGTTTTCAATGTATAGATAATCTTCATCATAAACAATGTCCCAATTTAACCCTATGAATGAATTTTTATTTATCAAGCCACATACGGAAATCAACAAGTTTCAACAGGAAACATGTTTCACCCACTATATATTTAGAGTAGACTAACTTTGCAGTCTTATTTTTGGATCACTTACAACACAGCAGAAAGAAAGAATCTCTTAAACTTCAGGTCTATGAGAAACCAATTTTAAAACTGTAGAACTACATTTTTCTTTTCATGGAAAAAGAAATGGAGAAAGTACAGATGAAATAAATCCAACGGGAATCCAAATGCATCATTTAATTCTGTGGTATTACTGAATCTCACTTCATAGTTCTTTAGGTATGAAAATTCACAAGAAATAATGTATTTCTAGGAACAAAGGTACAAATGGGAGACAGCTAAAGAGTGGCAGATACGTTAGCTGCGGAACTGAGTATGGTATTAAGTACCCCTTCCTCTATTTCTTAGGTCCCACCATTATTTTTAGTAAGATTATCAAATAACTTGGCATTATTAAATTCTAATAAGAACTCTTTACTGTTCTGTTAATACACACTTAAAACGATCACTGGAAATTATGATATTTTCTGACATGGAATCACACCTCTAACAGTAGACAAACTAGTATCACAGTTTGTTTCCTGACTTGAACAGTTCAGCCTCGGTATTCACACAAAATCTTCTGGCCCATGACTACAAAGAACAATACTAAATATCACTGCTGCACTGAAACGTGGGTAAGGATATAACAGAGGGAAAAATAAAGCTTGAGCACTAGTTGGCTTTGTGGTTTTATTGGTCAGAGGGAAGCTGGAGATAACCCAGAGTCAGCTCCCCTGACCCCAGAGGAAAGGGGATATAAGAAAAGGAACGGAAGCAAAACCTCTCTGGCCAAATCAGAGCTGACCCATGCTGAGTGGGCACTGGCAGTATCCCTTCAACTGAAACACAGGGAGGGAGAAGACAATGTAGCAAAGAAGTTTAAGGACAAATTTTAAATGACTTTTTAAAAGATGCTGACCTACAAAATTAACAACCCTTCTTTAAACCATGTTATTCACATTTCTTAAATCTAAAAAAACAAATTGTTTTTAATAATGTTTCATATTACATAAAAAAATCCCCAGAGAAACTAAAGATTTTAAAGGCATAAAATATTGCCAAGAATTGGCTAAATAAGCAGCTCATCATACACCTACCTTTTCTGGGTTTAAATATTTAATACTAGGAGACTTAGATTAAATCATATGTATTTTCTAACACTTATTTTTTAATTAAATAAAGGGATCTTATTTTACCAACTGAGTTGCTTTGGTAGGAATGACCAATCTACCATTTTTTACCCCAAGTTAGGCTTTAATTATTGGAAAATACTGCATCAAGGAAATTAGTGAAATCTTGTAGACATCCACGTATCTACACAGGATTCTTTGTGCATTCTCCTGCTAACATCAGTTTCTGTATAGAAATTGCTGATCCCAGGCCGGGCATGGTGGTTCGTGCCTATAATCCCAGTACTTTGGGAGGCCAAGGCAGATAGGTCATTCGAGATCAGGAGTTCGAGACCAGCCTGGCCAACATGGTGAAACACCTTCTTTTTTTTTTTTTTGAGACGGAGTCTCACTCTGTCGCCCAGGCTGGAGTGCAGTGGCCGGATTTCAGCTCACTGCAAGCTCCGCCTCCAGGGTTTACGCCATTCTCCTGCCTCAGCCTCCCGAGTAGCTGGGACTACAGGCGCTCACCACCTCGCCTGGTTAGTTTTTTGTATTTTTTTAGTAGAGACGGGATTTCACCGTGTTAGCCAGGATGGTCTCGATCTCCTGACCTCGTGATCCGCCCGTCTCAGCCTCCCAAGGTGAAACACCATTTCTACAAAAAAACATAAGTTGGGCGTGGTGGCGCATGTCTGTAATCCCAACTACTAAGGAGGCTGAGATGGGAGAATCACTTGAACCCGGGAGGCAGAGGTTACAGTGAGCTGAGATTGTGCCACTGCATTCCAGCCTGGGGTGACAGAGTGAGACCGTGTCTCAAAACAAAAAGCATAAAGAAAATTGCTGACCCCAACTTTCCTTCTTCCTCTCCCAGCCACTCAAGTGGTGACTCTGGACCACAACCCCATCTCAGGGGCCCCCAGCCTCAGAGGAGTTCCTGGTAGCAGTAAGAAACAGGTGGGGGACCAGATTTCTGGCTACACACTTGCGACAAGACCGAGGAAACCCCACTCTGTGGGCTACACTGTGGGGCACCACATCCACTGCTCCTGAGGTAGCCTGAGGGTCAGGGCCGCCCCAGCCTCCCCGTTCCCCTGCATCTGGTGCACAGAGACACTCATGTAACGTTCACACAGGTAACAAGGAGGGTGCAGAAGTACTGGAGATTACAAACCAAGCCTGTCAGGCTGGTGACAGATAATCTTGTCCAAGGAAAAAGGATCACTACACTCTTCATTCTGGAAAACGACTGCACTACAAAAACCAGTCTTGTTACTGAATTTTTCACTTCTTGACGAAGTATAACTTTTTAGTACTTCATAAGTAAAATTCAGGGTGGAGTTTACTATCACTCCACATCTATCTCCCTATAATGGTAAGAACAATATTTGATTCTGACAAATTTCTTCTTTCGTAAAGGCATATTAAAAAAAAAACCCTGTCCCAACCCTTTTCCAATGGTAATCCTTGTTAACTGCTTCTGACATTTTATATTTATAGTATTTATAAAGTATTTATAATATTTACGAATATTTCCAAACCATTATATAATGTGAAGAAAGTCTAAAAGCATTAGAAGTGTCCAGGAGTGTTATCCTGAGTATTAATTTTAATCATCAGAATATGGAAATAGTATATGATTTCAGTTTCTCTTGAAATTGTATAAATACAACATTATTCAATGAGTAAGTCATCACAGTTTTTCTCCTTTACAAATCCTAAGAGATAATACTTTATCTCTTAGGCTTTGTTTCTTTCTTTCTTCTGATTCTTCAAAACATACTTCAATAAATGGAAAGTTACAGATGTCCTTGCCATGGTCTGAATGTGTCCCCCAAAGTTCATGTGTTGGAAGCTTAATCTCCAAAGCAACAGTGTTGAAAGGTGATCTTTAAGAGGTGATAAGACCCTGAGGCTCTGCCCTCATGGATTAATGCCATTACATGGAAGTTGGTTCCTCATTAAAGGATGAGTTCTACCACCTTCCCCTCCCTCTCTCACACTTGTTTTCCCTTCCGGTGAGTTGGGTATCAGGCTTCCCAGCCTCTAGCCATGTGAGAAACAAATTTATCAATTATTCAGTCTGTGGTGTTCTATTATGGCAACACAAAACAGACTAAGACAGTTATTAAAACATCTTCAAGTATAAAATATGGTTTTGTTTCCTTCTAAAGAATGAAAGTTTAATATCTTAAAAAAGGAAGCAAGGAAAAATGAATTATAATGTAATGATGGAATGAGACAGTTCTGTCAGTGATGATAATCTACTTGTTGCTTAATAAATACTGAACGAAAGTAGTGAGGAACAAAGTAAAAAAAAAAAAAAAAGATTAGCCAAAATATTATAGCCATTTGGCAAGAAAAAATAAAAAGGCACAATGCATCAATTTACAATATTGCTGTAGTAAGTTAAAAAATACTGAACAGAAAACCATCTATTTCTATTCTATTATTATTCTTTTTTTTGAGACCAGGTCTTGCCCTGTCGCCCAGGCTGTAGTACAATGGTATGATCTCAGCTCACTGCAAACTCCACTTCCCGGGTTCAAGTGATTCTCCTGCCTCAGCCTCCCAAGTAGCTGGGATTACAGGCGTGTGCACCACCATGCCTGGTTAATTTTTTTTTTTTTTTATCATAGTAGAGACGGTGTTTCACCATGTTGGCCAGGCTGGTCTTGAACTCCTGACCTCGTGATCTGCCTGCCTCAGCCTCCCAAAATGCTGGGATTACAGGCGTGAGCCACCACGCCCAGCCCATTTCTATTCTTTAAGTACTGGTAGTAATACGGGCACTTTCTATATAACACTTGTTAAGCTGTATATCTGTGTTTTCTGTAGTTTCTTATATTTCAATACAAAAAGGTAATTCAATAAAAGCAAATATTCACATGGCAAAGGTACTCCTAAACTGAAATTTTGTCCCACCCTCAATTTTCCAAAGGTTTAAGTTGTACTCACTTTTTACTGTGTGAATATAATGTATACTAAATAAAGTGCTTCTTACTGAACTTCAATAATAACCTAAAGAAATCTTTCAAATATAATAATCTTATACAATAAAAAAATTTAAAATATGGAATATTTAAAATCTGTTACATAAAATATAATTTTTCTAGCAAGAACAAATAAATAAGAAAACTTCCACCATCCCAAAACTGTTTAGCCACCTCATACTGATATTCTGGCTCATAAACTAGACAGAGGTTATAGTTACCCACTGTAAATATGAAGCTCACTTTCATAGCCTGTTCTGCACAGCTCCCACCACAATCATGCAGACCCTCCACTTTACCAACCTGTCCTGATTTTCTCTCTCTCTGCTTGTCATCCATCTAGTCCACTAAAGAGAAGGTCTAAGGGTGCAGTGACCAGATCTTGCTTATTCAGTGTGTCTTTAGAGCCCAGCAAGGAGTCTGGCACACTGGAGGCCCCTGCTGAGCAACTGCTGAGTAAATGAATGAGACCTGCCAGCTTGGTATCTGTAACCCTCACTTCCCACTATCCCATCTCCACCACCAGATATAGGGACCAGTAAAGCATTTACTTCATACAACAATAAACACAGAAATATGAGCATATACAAAATTTTCCTCTGTATGACTGAAAAACACTGAGAATATTACTTGGTTGCTTACCCTCTATAATACAATTTAAATAAAAATCATTGTTTTTGCAAAAATTTTCTCCCATTCTGTAGGCTGCCTGTTCACTCTGATGGTAGTTTCTTTTGCTGTGCAGAAGCTCTTTAGTTTAATTAGATCCCATTTGTCAATTTTGGCTTTTGCTGCTGTTGCTTTTGGTGTTTTAGACATGAAGTCTTTGCCCATGCCTATGTCCTGAATGGTACTACCTAGGTTTTCCTCTAGGGTTTTTATGGTATTAGGTCTAACATTTAAGTCTCTAATCCATCTTGAATTAATTTTCATATAAGGAGTAAGGAAAGGATCCAGTTTCAGCTTTCTACTTATGGCTAGCCAATTTTCCCAGCACCATTTATTAAATAGGGAATCCTTTCCCCATTTCTTGTTTCTCTCAGGTTTGTCAAAGATCAGATGGGTGTAGATGTGTGGTATTATTTCTGAGGCCTCTGTTCTGTTCCATTGGTCTATATCTCTGTTTTGGTACCAGTACCATGCTGTTTTGGTTACTGTACCCTTGTAGTATAGTTTGAAGTCAGGTAGCGTGATGCCTCCAGCTTTGTTCTTTTGACTTAGGATTGTCTTGGAGATGCGGGCTCTTTTTTGGTTCCATATGAACTTTAAAGCAGTTTTTTTCCAATTCTGTGAAGAAACTCATTGGTAGCTTGATGGGGATGGCATTGAATCTATAAATAACCTTGGGCAGTATGGCCATTTTCACGATATTGATTCTTCCTATCCATGAGCATGGTATGTTCTTCCATTTGTTTGTGTCCTCTTTTATTTCACTGAGCAGTGGTTTGTAGTTCTCCTTGAAGAGGTTCTTTACATCCCTTGTAAGTTGGATTCCTAGGTATTTGATTCTCTTTGAAGCAATTGTGAATGGAAGTTCATTCATGATTTGGCTCTCTGTTTGTCTGTTACTGGTGTATAAGAATGCTTATGACTTTTGCACATTAATTTTGTATCCTGAGACTTTGCTGAAATTGCTTATCAGCTTAAGGAGATTTTGGGCTGAGACAATGGGGTTTTCTAAATATACAATCATGTCATCTGCAAAGAGGGACAATTTGACTTCTTTTCCTAACTGAATACCCTTGATTTCTTTCTCTTGCCTGATTGCCCTAGCCAGAACTTCCAACACTATGTTGAATAGGAGTGGTGAGAGAGGGCATCCCTGTCTTCTGCCAGTTTTCAAAGGGATTTTTTCCAGTTTTTGCCCATTCAGTATGATATTGGCTGTGGATCTGTCATAAATAGCTCTTATTATTTTGAGGTACGTTCCTTTTGCAATCTACTCATCTGACAAAGGGCTAATATCCAGAACCTACAAAGAACTCAAACAAATTTACAAGAAAAAAACAAACAGCCCCATCAAAAAGTGGGCAAAGGATATGAACAGACATTTCTCAAAAGAGGACATTCATACAGCCAACAGACACATGAAAAAATGCTCATCATCACTGGCCATCAGAGAAATGCAAATCAAAACCACAATGAGATACCATCTCACACCAGTTAGAATGGCGATCATTAAAAAGTCAGGAAACAACAGGTGCTGGAGAGGATGTGGAGAAATAGGAACACTTTTACACTGTTGGTGGGATTGTAAACTAGTTCAACCATTATGGAAAGCAGTATGGCGATTCCTCAAGGATCTAGAACTAGATGTACCATATGACCCAGCCATCCCATTACTGGGGATATACCCAAAGGATTATAAATCATGCTGTTATAAAGACACATGCACACGTATGTTCACTGCGGCACTATTCACAATAGCAAAGACTTGGAATCAACCCAAATGTCCATCAGTGACAGACTGGATTAAGAAAATGTGGCACATATACACCATCGAATACTATGCAGCCATCAAAAAGGATGAGTTTGTGTCCTTTGTAGGGACATGGATGCAGCTGGAAACCATCATTCGCAGCAAACTATCACAAGAACAGAAAACCAAACACCGCATGTTCTCACTCATAGGTGGGAACTGAACAATGAGATCACTTGGACTCGGGAAGGGGAACATCACACACCGGGGCCTATCATGGGGAGGGGGGAGCAGGGAGGGATTGCATTGGGAGTTATACCTGATGTAAATGACGAGTTGATGGGTGCTGACGAGTTGATGGGTGCAGCACAGCAAAATGGCACAAGTATACATACGTAACAAACCTGCACGTTATGCACATGTACCCTAGAACTTAAACTATAATAAAAAAAAAAAAAAAGAATCATTGTTTTTAAATTAGCTAGTGGACATGATCTTAAATTTCAAAAACAAAGTATCTTGCTTAAGAATAGGCAGCTAAAGGCTGGGCAAGGTGGTTAATGCCTGTAATTCTAGCACTTTGGGAGGCTGAGGCAGGCTCTACTAAAAATACAAAAATTAGCCAGGTATGGTGGCGGGCGCCTGTAATCCCAGCTACTCAGGAGGCTGAGGCACGAGAACTGTCTGAACCCAGGAGGCGGAGGTTACAGTGAGCCAATGCTGCGCCACTGCACGCCAGTCAGGACAACAGAGCAAGACTTTTCCCTTTCCCCCCAAAAATTTCATCATGAAAAATAATTTATCTGAAGTCCATCAATTTCTTTGTTACCACTTGTTCTTTTTTCCTTACTCTCTTCCTGTAAAACACAGCAAGTTTTTTTGCATTTAAGAACATATAAGGGTCCAGGTGCAGTGGCTAATGCCAGTAATTTCCAATGCATTGGGAGACTGAGAAGGGAGGTTACCTTGAGGCGAAGAGTTTGAGACCAGCCTGGAAAACATAGCAAGACTCCATTTCTATAGAGAAAAACAATTTATTTTTTATTTTTTTTATTTTTTGAGACGGAGTCTCACCCTGCCACCCAGGCTGGAGGTGCAGTGGTGCAGTCTCGGCTCACTGCAAGCTCCGCCTCCTGGGTTCATGCCATTCTCCTACCTCAGCCTCCCGAGTAGCTGGGACTACAGGCGCCTGCCACCACACCTGGCTAATTCTCTGTATTTTTTTTAGTAGAGACGGGGTTTCACCATGTTAGCCAGAATGGTCTCGATCTCCTGACCTCGTGATCTGCCTGCCTCGGCCTCCCAAAGTGCTGGGATTACAGGCGTGAGCCACTGTGCCCAGCCAAAAATTTTTTTTTTAAAAACAGCTGGGTGTGGTGGCATGTGCCTGTAGTCCCAGCCACTCTGGAGGTTGAGGTAGGAGGAGCCCTTGAGCCCAGGAGCTTAAGGCTGCAGTGGGGAATTGTGATGGTACCACTGTACTGCCTGGGCAACAGAGGGAGACCCTACTCAAAAAGATAAAAGAACATTTGTAACTACTTTTAGTTTTAAAAACTATGATATCAAACATATTGTGAAAATATTTGTCATACTGTTACTAAACAGAGATCGAACAAGGGAGCCAGGGTGCAACCACTGCTGCACTCACATCTCCTGAACTCAGTACCACCCAGACCTGCCCCCAAAACAACTGGGCTATGAACATGGGCCACCAAGGTAGGCTGCCCAGTGTAAATCCGGCTCTGCTGCCCACTGGCAGGCACGCAGGGCTGTACCCATCCATATTCTCCTGTGTCTGCATTGTCCTCATCTCTAAAGTAAGGAGAGCAAGACCTAACTGGAAGGGTAATTGTGGTTAATGTACATGCACAATGCTTTGAGTATCATTTAGTAATCACTGCTCACCATCATGCAGATAATGAGCAAAGCAATGTTGGGAAACTGTTTCCTCTTTTAAAAAAAGGAAAATACAATGATTCCTGAAGATAAACAGAACATATTTTCCCCTTGCCTCTATAGCTGTCCATTCTCTATGCCACAGCTGCATTCTAAAGTGCAGGTTTCCAAGGCATCACCTTGGAAGTGAAATCCAGCCAAGGCCTTTGGAAGTGAAACCCAGCTCTGTATGATCTCGGCTCCCCTGCCTATCCCATGCTATGTCATCAAACCGTTCTCTGCAAGGCCTCTGTGTGCAACACCTATGCTTTTTGTTGCTCTTTTTTTTTTTTTTTTTTTTTTTCAGACAGGGTCTTGCTCTGTTGCCCAGCGAGGAGTGCAGAGGCGCGATCTTAGCTCACAGCAACTTCTGCCTCCCAGGTTCAAGTGATTCTCATGCCTCAGTTTCCAGAGTAGCTGGGATTGTAGGCGTGCACCACCACACCTAGCTAGTTTTTTTTTGTAGTTTTAATACTTTTTCGCCATTTGGCCAGACTGGTCTCAAACTCCTGGTCTCAAGTGATCAGCCTGCCTCAGCCTCCCAAAGTGCTGGGATTACAGACATGAGCCACTGTACCTGGCTCTTGCTGCTCTTTTTTTTTTTTTTTGAGACAGAGTCTCGCTGTGTTGGCCAGTCTGGAGTGCAGTGGTACAATCTCGGCTCACTGCAACCTCCACCTCCCGGTTCAATCTCCTGCACAGCCTCCTGAGTAGATGGGATTACAGGCGCCCACAACACACCCAGCTAATTTTTGTATTTTTAGTAGAAACGGGGTTTCACCATGTTGGCCAGACTGGTCTTGAACTCCTGACCTTGTGATCCACCCACCTCGGCTTCCCAAAGTGCTGGGATTACAAGCATAAGCCACCATGCCCGGCCTTTGGCTGCTCTTTTAAAGCCAAGCTCAATACCTTCTCAGTGTATCACAAAGAATCTTGAGATGTATGTCTTTTATACTGAAATGTACTAGAAGGGACCAACAAGCAAGAAAACATCGATTGTTATTAAAAGTTACAAGTAGGAGTTATAAAACAGCCCAGCAAAGTCAGCTATCCAGGAAGGAAGAAAGGAAAAATTGACATCCACATACCAAAGATGTTAAAAATAAAATTTCTTAAGCCTAGAAAGATGTGTTAGAATTCACTGAAATATTTGGTATTCATATGCATTTTTTAACATAAGAAAACAACATGCCCTTACCCTAACACCTGACAATTATACTCTTGATCATTTATCCCAAAAAAATAAAAACACGTTCACTCAAAAACTGGTACACAAATGTTCACAGCACCTTTTATTTGTAATGACTCAAATGTGGAAACAACCCAAAGGCCCTTTAGTCAACAAATAGTTCAACAAACTGTGGCACATTCATACCATGGAATACTACTCAGCAATATGGAGTGGGTTACTGACATACACAACAACCTGGATAAATCTCCAGGGAATTATACTGAGTGAAAAAAGCCAATCCCAAAAGGTTATAAACTATATTATTCCATTTCTGTAATTTATTTTATTTTTTGAGACAGAGTCTTCCTCTGTCGCCCAGGCTGGAGTGCAGTGGTACGATCTCAGCTCACTGCAACCTCTGCCTCCTGGGTTCAAGTAATTCTCTGCCTCAGCCTCCTTCGTAGCTGGGATTACAGGTACCTGCCACCACACCTGGCTAATTTTTGTATTTTTAGTAGAGGCAGGGTTTCACCATGTTGGCCAGGCTGGTCTCGAACTCCTGACCTTGTGAGCTGCCCGCCTTTGTGGGCATTACAGGCGTGAGCATTTCTTAGATGACAAACTATGTGCTGGGATTACAGGCATGAGCATTTCTTAGATGACAAAGTATGGAAATGTTAAACAGATTAGTGGCTGCAAAGCATCAGGGAGGAGAATGGGAAAGAGGTGACTGTGGCTATAAAGGGTGGCTCGATAATCCTTGTGGTGATGGACCCTTCTGTGTCTGGACTATGTGACAGTCATATGAATCTACACAAGTATCTTAGCCCATCTTGGCTGCTATAACAAAAAACCAGAGCTGTGTGGCTTCGAAGCAACAGAAATTTGTTTCTCACAGTTCTGCAGACTGGGAAGTCCAAGATCAACACTCTTGCAGATTCTGTGTCTAGTGAGGACTTCCATTCTCACAGATGGATTCTTCTTGCTGTATCCTCACATGGATACAGGATACAGGATACATTAGAAGGGTCTCTTCTAATTCCCTTCATGAGGGCTCCACCTCATGACCTAATCACTTTCCAAAAGCCTTACTTACCTCCTAATACCATCAAATTGGTGATTAGGTTTCAACATACGAATTTTGGGAGGATACAAAAATTCAGACCACAGTAACAGGTGATAAGATTACATAAAACAAAAAAATAGACACACAAGTAAATACATGTAAAATTGGTGAAATCTGAACAGGGTCAATGGACTGTATCGGAGATCACCATCCTGGCTGTCCTGTCATTCCACAGTTATAAACGATGTCATTACTGGGGGCATGGTACAAGGGATCCCTCAGTATTATTTCTAACTGCCTGTGAATCTACAATTATTTTTAAATACAAAGTGTGTTAAAAGGGCAGAAGAGGCTGGGCACGGTGGTTCACGCCTGTAATCCCAGCACTCTGGGAGGCTGAGGCAGGTGGATCATGAGGTCAGGAGATTGAGACCATCCTGGCTAACATGGTGAAACCCCTTCTCTACTAAAAATACAAAAAAATTAGCTGGGTGTGGTGGCGGGCGCCTGTAGTCCCAGCTACTCGGGAGGCTGAGGTAGGAGAATGGCGTGAACCCGGGAGGCGGAGCTTGCAGTGAGCCGAGATCGCGCCACTGCACTCCAGCCTCAGTGACAGAGACTTTGTCTCAAAAAAAAAAGGGCAGAATAATGTGTTAGAGACATTCAAACATTTTAAATCATTTGATCATTTATCCCAGAAAAATAAAAACATATGTTCATTCAAAAACTGGTATACAAATGTTCACAGCACGTTTTATTTGTAATGATTCAAATATGGAAACGAACCAAAGGCCCTTCAGTCAACGAACAGTTCAACAAACTGCGGCACATTCGTACCATGGAATACTACCCAGCAATATAAGGGAGTGGGATACTGACATACACAATAACTTGGATAAATATACAGACAAAAACATACCTCTCAACCATGGGTAATTAAATAATGCTCCCCAAATGGAAGACACATGGAAAGAAAGATCTCAAGCTAAATCATTATAATCTACAGATCAATTCTGTAAACCATAATTTCTCATCTCTGGAGATAAATAAGGAGAATCTTAGTTTGACACGCTATACTTAATATCTAGAACAAAATTTAAGAAGTGATATTGTAAGGAACATTCCAAATAAGCTGTTTTGGTTATGAGACAAACAAAAAAATCACCTTTTTCTCCCTTCATTCTGGACCACCAGTCACACATGTTTAACTTGGTACTTTTCTATCCAGACAAGCAGAAGACACTCTGTCAACTACATATTTGACAATTTGATCAATTCACTATAGTGAGTAACCAGGATGACAATGTCTAGTGATTTCTATATATATTAATATCAATAATTAAGAATACAATCTGTCACTTCCCATCAAAATCATAAGACTTTAGGACATCCTATACAGTTCCACAATTTACACAGTCTCTGCAACCTTCAAACCTATGTCCTATGCTTCGCCAATTAGTGCTGTCCCAAGAATGTGATACAGACTTACATTCTGAAAGATTTTTTCCAAAGAAAAACATTTGTATTAATATTTCTAATTTTGCTAATTCCTTAATCCCTTGTCTTCTTAAACCTAACTTTCTCCAGCCCAAACAGATTAACTAATGAAGGTCTGTAGAGATTAGCAAATAAGAACTTGGACTTGACAGTTCAAATCTGGGCTTAGTCATCTATAGCATATACTCAACCTACAGTTTTTTCATCTGGAAAATAAGGAAAGCAAACTCCTTTAGAAGATTACTTTGCATACTAAATGATTTAATACGTAGTAAGCCTTCAGCATTGTACCCACCAACATCAAACCTCCAAATTTGATACAACAATAAGGATCATGTTGAAGGGGGAAAGAGGACAGATAGAATCCAAACTATTTAAGAATTTATGAACCAATTCAAAGTTTGCCCATGTTTTGCTCCTACTTGGAAGATATTTACAATTTGTCAAGACTATAATAACATCAGCAAAATTCAAGACAGCTACCTTAACCAAACACACAAAGTCCAATTTGGACTATTTGGTTATTCCCCACTAGTAATATCAAGAGGAAACTGGGAGAGGAGTAAAATGATTATTTTCATATGGCAGAAGAGCGGCAGGGTTTGAAAGAGCATGGCCCTGGGAACCAGGAGGCCTACTTTTGGCCCTGTCTCTTCTTTGGCTAGATAATCAGAGCAAGTCACCTCCCTACCCTAGGCAATCCGCCAAAGAGGGGCTCAGACTGGAAGGTCTCTAAGAGTCCTCACAGAATTAGCATTCCATCTCCTCACGTGGAAAAACGAAACAAAAGTGCTGCATGAATGCCAATGCAGCAGCAAATGATGTCTTCAGGTCTGGCCTTTTAGGCCTCTAGTAGCCAGAGTCCTGTGTGCCACGCTCCTCTTTTCCATCTGATAGCTCACCATCCACCATAACCCAACACAAAACTAATGTTAAAACTAAGAACTGAAAGTGGCCTTCCTGAAACCCAGTAATGCAAATATTTATATACAGTTGAAAGAAATTCAAGCTTACCATTCTCTCATATCATTACTTCAAAAGAAGGGAAGCAAAAGAAGGAGGAGCCATTTGAGAATTTAAGTGTCAAGGAAATATTTTTCTGGTTCAAGTAGAACAAAAGAAGTTTATAATGCATAGAACCCCAAACTAAATTGAAAGCAATGAGTGACACACAGAAACTATTTACAGATGGAGGGAGGTAGATTATAAGACACAGTGGTCACTCCCGTTCAAGGTCATTCACATTTGAGAGGTTAAATATACACATGCAAATACTGATAAAAATAGGAGAACATGAAGAATCACTGAAAAACTAAAATGAGATAACATACTGTAGAATTGCAAATAGTTCCTGCTGATTTTTATTAAATAACTCCAGAAATAAAATAATCAGGAGTTAAGGATATGGCTGGTAGTGTGTTACTGACTGTAGCCCATGTTGGGCAGAGTGATTAGGATGATTTCAAGCAGGGACTCCTGTCTCTACCAGATCAATGAAAGTCATTTTGGGCATTTCTGGTAAAATATTGGAAAGAAAGCATTTTTTTTATTGGACTTGAAGCAGAGAATTACCACATAGAGAACGACTGCCAGCCTTTTCAAAACCAATATGCCTGAAGCATGGTCCCTGTGGAATTCAATTACAAGTACCATTAAATTATTTTTTGTGCTTAAGCCAATGTGCTATTAAGACTTCCCTAAATAATAAGACCAGGAAACCTTTATGTTTGCCTGGCCTTCAGGGTGGTCAAATGAGTTGTAAAGATTATTATTAAATGTCGTAATCATTAACATAAAAAAAACCCCAAGAAACAAAGTCATAAGTGTAACAATGGACTGACTCACAGATATGTATAGAAGAAAAAGTGACTGGGCGCAATGGCTCACACCTGTAATCCCAGCACTTTGGGAGGCTGAGGTGGGTGGGTCACCTGAGGTCAGGAGTTCGAGATCAGCTTGGCCAACATGGCGAAACACCGTCTCAACTAAAAATACAAAAATTAGCCAGGCGTGATGGCAGGCACCTGTAATCCCAGCTACTCGTGGGGCTGAGGAGAAGAATCACTTGAACTCAGGATGCGGAGGTTGCAGTGAGCCAGGATCGCGCCACTACACTCCAGCCTGGGTGATAGAGCGAGACTCTGTCTCAAAAAAATAAATAAATAAAATAAAATAAGAAAAGAAAAAGTATTCTTGGGTCATACGTATTAGGTCATCCTGATACATATATATGTACTTCATATTACAGTACTTTAATACAAGAATGTGAGAGAAGGCAATTGCTAAGTGACAGCTGGGAAAGGATTTTTTTGTATTTTTTAAGAGACAGGGTCTTGCTGTGTCACACGGGCTGGTGTGCAGAGGTGCGATCATAGCTTACTGTAACCTAGAACTCCTAGGCTCAAGCGATTCTCCCATCTCAGCCTCCCGAGTAGTTAGGACGTTTGTAACGTGTGCCACCCTGTACAGCTAATTTTTACATTTTTGCAGAGAACAGGTTTCACTACATTGCCCAGGCTGGTCTTGAACTCTTGGCCTCAAGTGATCCTCCTGACTTGGCCTCCCAAAGCATGGAGATTACAGGCATGAACCACCACACCTGGCCTCAGAAAGGATTTTAAAAGGAATAAATGAGATAAGAATTGAAAAGTCTTCTAAAGAAATGTGTAATAGAATAGTTGAGAACATAACAGTTGAGTGATCTATTTAGTAGAATATATTATTGGGAATGGGGGGATCAACTCTAAGAATAATGTTTCTTATATTCTAGCATGTGCAAAACTCACCTGGGAGCCTATTAAAATGTATATCCCAATGATCCCCCAGGAAAGACTAATAATAGTTGGTTTGGAATTCATGACTGTGCCCATACCTACCCATCCCCCAACTCCAGATGGAGGGAACACACAGGAAAAAACCACCAAATCAGCACTGTTTAGGAGGAGAGGAGGCTTTTCTAGACATGTGGGATCTTTTCAATATCAAGCAATTTGTTGAAAAACAAGAGTTTTCAGTCATTAGACCTTGCAAGAATAAACTCATCTCTTGGAATAATTTCTGAAACCTGTAAGACACCTGAAAAAAAGAGTCAGTTTTCAGAGTACAAGTCCTTGACATCCATGATTAAGTTTATTCCTAAGTATTTTATTATTTTTTTTTTTGAGACGGAGTCTCACTCTGTCACCAGGCTGGCGTACAGTGGCACGATCTTGGCACACTGAAGACTCTGCCTCCTGGGTTCAAGCGATTCTCTTGCCTCAGCCTCCCAAGTAGCTGGGACTACAGGCGTGCAGCACCACGCCCAGCTAATTTTTATATTTTTAGTAGGGATGGGGTTTTACCATGTTGGCTAGGATGGTCTCAATCTCTTGACTTCATGATCCACCTGCCTCGGCCTCCCAAAGTGCTGGGATTACAGGCGTGAGCCACCACGCCTAGTCCCGAATTTCGTTCTTTTTGATGTTATTGTAAATGAGACTGTTTTTTCAATTTCCAATAGAAAAGAAAACTCATTATTAACATACAGAAATTTCATTGGAAATGCAATTGATTTTTGTATGTTGATTTTTTTTTTTTTTTTGGCAGGGGCTGGGGGTCTTATAGGGTTTTCTAGATATAAGATCATGTCATCTGCAAACAGAGATAACTTTACCTCTTGCTTTCCAACTTAGATATCTTTTATCTCTCTTTCTTGACTAAGTGCTCTGGCTACAGAAGCAGAGACTGCAATGGTGGCTGCCAATAGGGAGGTACTCATCAAAGGGTACAAAGTTTTGATTATGTAAGATAAATCAGTTCTAGAGATCTACAGTACAGTATCGTGTCTATAGTTAACATACTGTATTGTATTCTTAAAATTTTGCTAAGAGGAGCTGGGCATGGTGGCATAAGCCTGTGGTCTTAGCCAGTCAGGAGGCTGAAGTGAGAGGATTTGCTTGAGCCCACGAGTTTGAGGCTACAGTACACTATGATTATGTCACTACACTCCAACCTGGGCAACAGTGAGACCGTGTCTCTAAATAATGAAATAAAATAAAATAAATTTTGCTAAGAGGGTAGAGTGCTCTTAATGATAAGAATAGAACAAAACTTTTGGAGGTCAAGGGTATAGATTTATAGCACAGATTGTGGTGATGGTTTCATAAGAGTATACTTATTTTTAAACTCATCAAGTTATATATATTAATTATATATAGTTTTTGTATGTCAAAATTAAAATGTTGGAAAAACAAAATTTTTAAAAAGTCATGAAAATATTAATAATCAACTTCATGTATTTTAATGTAAGAATTCTTTTAACTAAAATATTTATTTACACATTGTCTCAGGTACCCACACAGCCTTACCTGAAAGTGTCTTTTGGTAAGAAATACATTGATGTCTCCACAAAGAAATAGCAGATCTCTCTCGATTCTGCAGTCCATTCAGTCTTTCTGCTAGTCCACCTCTGTTTAATAAATTATAATGTACTAAATTTAGTTAAAAGGAAAACTTCAGAATATTTGGAACATTTATATTGTATAACCCCCAACCAGAGACAAACAGATAAAACATGCAAAATACCACATTCTCTTCCTAGAGGCCATATCCTCATAAGTCAGTTTTTTGTTTTCTTAGAACCTTGGTGTTCTGATTCCTAGAAATATGGGCTAATACTATGTCCTAAAAATATCATATTCTTGGAAATATGATAGCTAGGTATCAGTTTACCTCTTTTTCTATTCTTTCTTAGTTCACTTATTCAATCCTAAAACAAGTACTGCTTACTTACCACCTGCTATATGCCGGCACCTAGCACTTCGTTAGGTACCAGGGACACAAGGACAGCTATGAGTGCTGCCATGGAGGTGGGAAAGCTCCCAATGAGCTCAGCAGATGGGAGCAAACAAAGAATTGTAAAGTGGGCTCAGAGTTCCAGTCAAGAATAATCTTGCCAACTGTTGACAGAACACTCAAATAAGAGCACTTAGGTATGGGTCCCTGATTTGGACTCCAGAGATAATTTGAGTATCAATCACAAACACACAGCAAGGATACCAATGTTATAAAAAAGAAAACTTCCATGTGCAGCAGAAAGACAATTTATAACGATAGATATGCAGGCACTGCAGAAGAGCATTAACCTATCAATGAACACATATACTCACTGAGATATATTTATGCTTATAAATATATAGGTGAATGTAAATTACAAATATAAGTAAATACATATATATGTAGAGAGAAAGAGAAGTTATCAACTCCTAACATAACTATAATATCAACAAAAATCAAGATCAGTTGTTAATTACCACTATAGCTACATGCTATATAGGTTATCAATGTATTATCTCATAAGTTTATTATCTTATTACCAATTAATTAATCATTTCACATTATCTTTATTCAAATAATATCCCTTTGAGGCAGAAAGAAGAGATATCAATACCCACTGCACAGATGATAAAACCAGAATTGAGAGAGAGATTAAGAAACTTCTCCAACATTACATAACTAGCCAGATGAGGAACAAGCTGTTAAAACCAGAATGGACTTAGCACACCATGTGGCATTTAGTAAAACTTTCAAAAAATGCCCACAATTGGTGTAACTGTTTTTGTTATGTTTTTTACTTGCAGCCTATATATAGCTCTTTCAATTATGATGGAAATATTTTAATATATAATATTGCTAGTATTAATACCCATAGAAAAACCTAGTATGTTTTCCTATAGGTTATTATTTCTGAATGACCTTGTGTGTAGCACATGTAACAGAAAAAAAGTTAAAACCTCTTATACTCAGAAATATGCCATAGCACCTCTACATGTCAACCTCTACTTCCTATTAAGCCCTTCTTCATATCATTCTGTTTACATTAAGTAACTCGTTTATGCTTCCCCTTTATACAATACTCTGAAGTAGGTACTATTATTATTCCATTTTATAGATGACAAACTGAGGCACCAAGATGTTAAACATCTGTTCAAGGTTAAATGTCTAATGAGTGGTGTAGCTGGATGCACGCCTAGGCAGTCTGGCTCCAGAGTCCAAACTCTTAGTCTTGAAAATATACTTAGAACCTCTTAAACAGTATTATTTAAAATGATATGCATAATAAATACAAGAAGCAAATGCTGTATTCTTTGGCCAATTATCTAGATAATTATTTGCCAAATGTTGCTTTTCAATGCTGTGACCTTACAGGAAAAAAAAAGGCAAAATGAACTCTGAAAATAGTATCTGGTTAAAGTCAAGCCTAGAACCTCGTAAGAAAACTGTGGGGATTACAGGACAAAAGGTAAAAGCAACAGTAAACATATGCACAGGAGCTCTCTACACATAGCGGTATCTGGAGCCCTCAGATAAAATCTGCATCTCCCGCTGAGTTTGGCCATTAGGGACTGTCCTGCAGGGAGTTCGGATCAGATGCACTTGAACTTAAGATAAGAAACACCATGTCCTCCAATGAACAATTCTATTTCTAGTAAAAAACCTATCTCATGTTAAAAAAATTAAGTCATACCAAAAGTTCAGGAAGGCCCTACCATCTATATCCAAATTAATTCTTTTGAACGTAGCCAGACAAGTTATTTATAAAGGCCAAACTCCAACAGAATAAAGATACGACGAATGCACTGAGCAATTTAAGATATCCTAATTATCTTTTCTATAAAATTAACAGATTGGAAACCTATCTCAAAAGATTACTGGTATCAATTTGACATTGGTAAACATTTCTACAAAATCAATATGGAGAAGTAAAGAAGGATAAAGATTCAAAAATATTCCAACTCATTTCTAGTCAAGATATTTTTAATAAGCTCTACAACCAGGTAAACAATAAACAATTAGAATGACTGTAAATACAGTATTTTCAAGTTTTGCTTTTATTTTTATTTATTTTTATTATACTTTAAGTTCTAGGGTACATGTGCACAATGTGCAGGTTTATTACATATGGATACATGTGCCATGTTGGTGTGCTGCACCCATTAACTCGTCATTTACATTACGTATTTCTCCTAATGCTATCCCTCCCCAATTCCCCCACCCCATGACAGGCCAAGGTGTGTGATGTTCCCCACCCTGTGTCCAAGTGTTCTCATTGTTCAACTCCCACCTATGAGTGAGAACATGCGGTGTCTGGTTCTCCGTCTCTGTGATAGTTTCCTCAGAATGATGGTTTCCAGCTTCATCCCATGTCCCTACAAAGGACAGGAACTCATCCTTTCTTATGGCCACATAGCACTCCATGGTTTATATGTGCCACGTTTTCTTAATCCAGTCTTATCACTGATGGACATTTGGGTTGGTTCCAAAACTTTGCTATTGTGAACAGTGCCGCAATAAACCTACATGTGCATGTGTCTTCATAGCAGTATGATTTAGAATTCTTTGGGTAAATGCCCAGTAACGGGATGGCTGGGTCAAATGGGATTTCTACTTCTAGATCCTTGAGGAATTGCCACACTGTCTTCCACAATGGTTGAACCAGTTGACAGTTCCACCAACAGTGTAAAAGCATTCCGATCTCTCCACATTGCTCCAGCACCTGTTGTTTCCTGACTTTTTAATGATCACCATTCTAACTGGTGTGAGATAGTATCTCATTGTGGTTTTGATTTGCATTTCTCTGATGGCCAGTGATGATGAGCACTTTTTTGTATAAGGAGTAAGGAAGAGATCCAGTTTCAGCTTTCTACATATGGCTAGCCAGTTTTCCCAACACCATTTATGAAATAGGGAATCCTTTCCGCATTTCTTGTTTCTGTCAGGTTTGTCAAAGATCAGATGGTTGTAGATGTGTAGTATCATTTCTTTCTTTTTTTTTTATACTTTAAGTTCTATGGTACATGTGCACAACGTGCAGGTTTGTTACATATGTATACATGTGCCATGTTGGTGTGCTGCACCCATTAACTCGTCATTTACATTAGATATATCTCTTAATGCTATCCCTCCCTTTCCCCACAATAGAACCCGGTGTGTGATGCTCCCCTTCCTGTGTCCAAGTGATCTCATTGTTCAATTCCCATTTATGAGTGAGAACATGCGGTATTTAGTTTTCTGTTCTTGCGATAGTTTGCTGAGAATGATGGTTTTCAGCTGCATCCATGTCCCTACAAAGGACATGAACTCATCCTTTTTTATGGCTGCATAGTGTTCCATGGTGTATATGTACCACATTTTCTTAATCCAGTCTGTCACTGATGGACATTTGGGTTGATTCCAAGTCTTTGCTATTGTGAATAGTGCCGCAGTAAACATACGTATGCATGTGTCTTTATAACAGCATGATTTATAATCCTTTGGGTATATCCCCAGTAATGGGATGGCTGGGTCAAATGGTATATCTAGTTCTAGATCCTTGAGGAATCGCCATACTGTTTTCCACAATGGTTGAACTAGTTTACAGTCCCACTAAAAGTGTAAAAGTGTTCCTATTTCTCCACATCCTCTCCAGCACCTGTTGTTTCCTGACTTTTTAATGATCGCCATTCTAACTGGTGTGAGATGGTATCTCATTGTGGTTTTGATTTGCATTTCTCTGATGGCCAGTGATGATGAGCATTTTTTTCATGTGTCTGTTGGCTGTATGAATGTCTTCTTTTGAGAAATGTCTGTTCATATCCTTTGCCCACTTTTTGATGGGGTTGTTTGTTTTTTTCTTGTAAATTCGTTTGAGTTCTTTATAGGTTCTGGATACTAGCCCTTTGTCAGATGAGTTGATTGCAAAAATGTTCTCCCATTCTGTAGGTTGCCTGTTCACTCTGATGGTAGTTTCTTTTGCTGTGCAGAAGCTCTTTAGTTTAATTAGATCCCATTTGTCAATTTTGGCTTTTGTTGCTGTTGCTTTTGGTGTTTTAGACATGAAGTCCTTGCCCATGCCTATGTCCTGAATGGTATTCCCTAGGTTTTCTTCTAGGGTTTTTATGGTATTAGGTCTAACATTTAAGTCTCTAATCCATCTTGAATTAATTTTTGTATAAGGAGTAAGGAAAGGATCCAGTTTCAGCTTTCTACTTATGGCTAGCCAATTTTCCCAGCACCATTTATTAAATAGGGAATCCTTTCCCCATTTCTTGTTTCTCTCAGGTTTGTCAAAGATCAGATGGCTGTAGATGTGTGGTATTATTTCTGAGGGCTCTGTTCTGTTCCATTGGTCTATATCTCTGTTTTGGTACCAGTACCGTGCTGCTTTGCTTACTGTAGCTTTGTAGTATAGTTTGAAGTCAGGTACTGTGATGCCTCCAGCTTTGTTCTTTTGGCTTAGGATTGTCTTGGCAATGCGGGGTCTTTCTGGTTCCATATGAACTTTAGTTTTTTCCAATTCTGTGAAGAAAGTCATTGGTAGCTTAATGGAGATGGCATTGCATCTATAAATTACCTTGGGCAGTATGGCCATTTTCACAATATTGATTCTTCCTATCCATGAGCATGGAATGTTCTTACATTTGTTTGTGTCCTCTTTTATTTCACTGAGCAGTGGTTTGTAGTTCTCCTTGAAGAAGTCCTTCACTTCCCTTATAAATTGGATTCCTAGGCATTTTACTGTCTTTGAAGCAATTGTGAATGGGAGTTCACTTACGATTTAGCTCTCTGTTTGTCTGTTATTGGTGTATAGGAATGCTTGTGATTTTTGCACGTTGGTTTTGTATCCTGAGACTTTGCTGAAGTTTCTTATCAGTTTAAGGAGATTCTGGGCTGAGATGATAGGGTTTTCTAAATATACAATCATGTCATCTGCAAACAGGGACAATTTGACTTCCTCTTTTCCTAATTGAATACCCTTTATTTCTTTCTCTTGCCTGATTGTTCTGGCCAGAACTTCCAACACTATGTTGAGTAAGAGTGCAGAGAGAGGGCATCCCTGTCTTGTGCCAGTTTTCAAAGGAAATGCTTCCAGTTTTTGCCCATTCAGTATGATATTGGCTGTGGGTTTGTCATACATAGCTTTATTATTTTGAGATACGTCCCATCAATACCTAGTTTATTGAGAGTTTTTAGCATGAAGGGCTGTTGAATTTTGTCAAAGGCCTTTTCTGCATCTATTGAGATAATCATGTGGTTTTTTGTCTTTGGTTCTGTTTATATGCTGGATTATGTTTACTGATTTGCACATGTTGAACCAGCCTTGCATCCCAGGGATGAAGCCCACTTGATCATGGTGGATAAGCTTTTTGATGTGCTGCTGGATCTGGTTTGCCAGTATTTTATTGAGGATTTTTGCATCGATGTTCCTCAGGGATATTGGTCTAAAATTCTCTTTCTTTGTTGTGTCTCTGCCAGGCTTTGGTATCAGGATGATGTTGGCCTCATAAAATGAGTTAGGGAGGATTCCCTCTTTTTCTATTGATTGGAATAGTTTCAGAAGGAATGGTACCAAGTCCTCCTTGTACCTCTGGTAGAATTCAGCTGTGAATCCATCTGGTCCTGGACGTTTTTTGGTTGGTGGACTATTAATTATTGCCTCAATTTCAGAGCCTGCTATTGGTCTATTCAGGGATTCAGATTCCTACTGGTTTAGTCTTGGGAGAGGGTAAGTGTCCAGGAAATTATCCATTTCTTCTAGATTTTCTAGTTTATTTGCGTAGAGGTGTTTATAGTATTCTCTGATGGTAGTTTGTATTTCTGTGGCGTCGGTGGTGATATCCTCTTTTATCATTTTTTATTGCGTCTATTTGATTCTTCTCTCTTTTCTTCTTTGTTAGTCTTGCTAGCGGTCTATCAATTTTGTTGATCTTTTCAAAAAACCAGCTCCTGGATTCAGTGATTTTTTGGAGGGTTTTTAATGTCTCTATCTCCTTCAGTTCTGCTCTGATCTTAGTTATTTCTTGCCTCCTGCTAGCTTCTGAATGTGTTGGCTCTTGCTTCTCTAGTTGTTTTAATTCTGATGTTAGAATGTCAATTTTAGACCTTTCCTGCTTTCTCTTGTGGGCATTTAGTGCTATAAATTTCCCTCTACACACTGCTTTAAATGTGTCCCAGAGATTCTGGTACTGGGACATGAGTACCACTTGATTTCACTGTGGTCAGAGAGACAGTTTGTAATAATTTCTGTTCTTGTACATTTGCTGAGGAGTGCTTTAATTCCAACTATATGGTTAATTTTGGAATAAGTGCAATGTGGTGCTGAGAAGAATGTATATTCTGTTGATTTGGGGTGGAGAGTTCTGTAGATGTCTATTAGGTCTGCTTGCTGCAGAGATGAGTTCAGTTCCTGGATATCCTTGTTAACTTTCTGTCTCCTTGATCTGCCTAATGTTGACAGTGGGGTGTTAAAGTTTCCCATTATTATTGTGTGGGAGTCTAAGTCTCTTTGTAGGTCTCTAAGGACTTGCTTTATGAATCTGGGTGCTCCTGTATTGGGTGCATATATATTTAGGATAGTTAGTTCTTTTGCTGAATTGATCCCTTTACCATTATGTAATGGCCTTGTCTCTTTTCATCTTTTGGTTTAAAGTCTGTTTTATCAGAGAGTAGGACTGCAACCCCTGCTTTGTTTTTGTTTTCCATTTGCTTGGTAGATCTTCCTCCATCCCTTTATTTTGAGCCTATGTGTGTCTCTGCACATGAGATGGGTCTCCTGAATACAGCACACTGATAGGTCTTGACTCTTTATCCAAATTGCTAGTCTGTGTCTTTTACTTGGAGCTTTTAGCTCATTTACATTTAAGTTTAATATTGTTATGTGTGAATTTGATCCTATCATTATGATGTTAGCTGGTTATTTTGCTCGTTAGTTGATGCAGTTTCTTCCTAGCATCAACTGTCTTTACAATGTGGCATGCTTTTGCAGTGGCTGGTACTAGTTGTTCTTTTCCATGTTTAGTGCTTCCTTCAGGAGCTCTTGTAAGGAGACCTGGTGGTGACAAACCTCTCAGCATTTGTTTGTCTGAAAGGATTTTATTTCTCCTTCACTTATGAAGCTTAGTTTGGCTGGATATGAAATTCTGGGTTGAAAATTCTTTTCTTTAAGAATGTTGAATATTGGCCCCCACTCTCTTCTGGCTTGTAGAGTTTCTGCTGAGAGATCCCCTGTTAGTCTGATGGACTTCCCTTTGTGGGTAACTCGACCTTTCTCTCTGGCTGCCATTAACATTTTTTCCTTCATTTCAACTTTGGTGAATGTGACAATTACGTGTCTTGGAGTTAATCTTCTCGAGGAGTATCTTTGTGGCGTTCTGTGTATTTCCTGTATTTGAATGTTGCCCTGCCTCGCAAGGTTGGGTAAGTTCTCCTGGATAATATCCTGAGGAGTGTTTTGCAACTTGGTTCCATTCTCCCCATCACTTTCAGGTACACCAATCAGATGTAGATTTTGTCTTTTCATGATATAACAAACACTGTGAAAAACAACTTGAGCATCAAAATAGGGAGATAGATATAGCTATATTATTCCCAACACACTTAAATATCTAACAATTTTGCATTGGTGTTTTTTATGCTTCAAATAGTTCCATGAATAAAAAAAAAAAAGACAAGACAAGACAAGAAAAAGAAAGCCAAAAGAGACTGAGTGACATTTCCCACAGGGCAAACCGGAGAGAGAAGGGCCAGTGTGCTCCAGGCTTCAAATGCCAACTACCTCTCTCAATCCTTGCTACCTGGCCTTTATCAGGTAAAAAAAAGTTTTTAATCACCACAAACCACCATCCCTTCACCAAAGGCAGTCAAAGCAGTCACAGGCCTTTCTAGACAGCTCAGTGAAACAGGAACTCTTCAGTTTGAAGGCCTGAGACTAACAACCCTAAGCACACCAATCTAATTTTTAGTATTTAAGCATAGTAACTTCAAAACAGACATCTTCATTTAGTTATTCCTAGAAATCACAACAAGAAAATGATCAATCGCATGTTGTTTGAGCAGCTTCAGCCACTTCTATGAATGTCCCCTCCACCTTCTATTGAGGACTCCCTGACAGTGACCTTAAACAGCACTGTGTTCTCTCCCCTACCCTCTCACCGGGCCTGAAAAGCCACGAAGGGACGGCCTTGCTCTTCACTGCAGCTTCCAGACCATCTGGCACCCTCCGTTACACTCCAGCTCCAACCCAGCCTGCCCAGTGCCAGGGCAGGCATGTCAGTGCCCGCCCAGCTCCAAGACAGTGTCCTCTACCCGCGTCAGCTACTCTAATCTTGAAGTCCCGAACTACCTCCCTCCAGCGGCTCAACTCTGGGGGCCCGTCATCCTTACTGCCCCAGCTCATCACTTACAGTAGCCTGACTCCGTAAGTGTTTGACCAACCTTTCACCAGTCCTCAATCAGTGAGTTCTACCCCAACTCACCATGATCCACATCCTGCATGTTCTCATTCCCACCTTACCCAGCTTAGGTTTCACAGGTCATTACTATAGTTACTCTCGGAACTCCTGTCAACCCCTTTTAGTGCGCCCCCGGACCATCCTTGTGCTCTGCCCATATGTGCAGCCCAAGGGTCGAATCCACACTGGCTGATCGGTCTCAAACTCAGTCCGTGACCACAACTTCCCAACAGGGCCTGATCATGTCAGACAGCCCTGGAGCCCTTCTCCAGTTCATTTGTCCTCACTATATGCCCATTTCACAGATTCTCTCTCCTCAGACCTCCACAGCTCCCTCCTCATCCTCCCTGTCAGCTAATGAAGGACTGCCCCGTTTTACTGGAATAGAATTATCAGAAAGAACTAGTTCCCAAGTCAGATACACGTGCCTGAAACGGCAGGGACTTCGCCTTCCCAGCTATCCGTGGATGGCCTGTCTGCTCCTCACCAGGTCCATTCCGGCACCTGCATGGGCTCTGGCTGCCCCGGCCATGGGTGCACGCTCTGAGCTCCTGACAAAGTCACCCCTGTTTGTGCCTCCCTTCACCATGGCAGAGACAACTCCATCAGTTGTCCCCTCCCTCCCCTGCCTCAGCAGTTTCCCCTTTTCTCTTGGACTTTCCTATCAACATACAAACATGATGAAATTTCTACCACCTTGAAAATAAGAAACCTTGACCCTCACATTCACTTTCAACTAATGCACTATTGATCTGTTCCCCTTAAAGCAAAACTTCTTCAGAGTTCCATCGTGCTGTCTTTAGTTTCTCTCTTTCCATTCTCTCGAGTCCATGGCAGTCTGCTTTGCCTGGTCAGGCCACTGAGATGGCTGCACACCCTGCCCTTCACCGTGGAATCACAGAGGTCAGCCCTGGCAGCGTCTGTCACAGTGGGTCACCCTCTCTCCTCACTTGCCTCAACACACCATGCTCCCTTTGTTTTGGCTCCTCCCTCAGCAGTCTCTCCCCCCACACCCCAACTTCTGCAGAGCACCCAGGACTCAGGCCTTGGACAGGTTCTCCTCTCGCCTAGCAGTGGATCTCCTGTGACCTGACCTAGCTCATGCTTCAAAAGATCTGGACACTGAAGTCTACACATTCACATCTCCAACACCAAGCCTGCCCGTGGACTGCAGACTCAAAGTCCCACTAAGATGTATAATGTCTAACTGAAAATGGCCAAAAGCCTCATGATTGTCAATCAAAGATACAAAAACAAAAGCACCTGCTCCACTGCACACTCTATTCTTCCAGCTGCTCAATGAGACACCTCCTCAGGGATTCCCTGAGCCTGTTTCAAACTGAAATGTCCTCCCCCACCTCTGGACCCTTCTCTGTCCCCCTTTTTCTGCCTTTTCTCCATAAAATTTCTCTCTCTGACTTGACATCTATTTTACTTCTTGGCTCCGTATTACCCTTCCCCCGACACAGGCCGGGCTCCATTCACCTTTGCTCTCTGTTATGAGCAACCATTCCACTTTGCTTGCTCCTGTGCATGAACAGTGCTTGGCAAGTGGTAGGCCCTCAGCAGGGCTGGGGACATGACTTTCTGTAATTGCATGGCATCACCTTCACCAACAAAGACATGCTAATTCCTCTAATGGGCTTCCTTTCCTTTCTTCCCAAAGACTATTACAAACCACCTTCTATTACAAATTACATTCTATTACTATTACAAATTACATTCTTTTTTGAGGCCACAACTTCTTTACTTTGGGTATAAGGCCTTCTGTCTCATGGTGAGTGGGCATGAATGGATCTCTGTGCCCTGGCCATACCACTAGACTTGGCCACATCCTCATGCTCTTTCCTCCACTGGTGTACTCAAGCTGGGTCTCTCCTCTCCACCTTCCTTCCCTACCTCCTCTTCAGGATGCTGATTGAGCTACGGTGCAAACTCTGTTTATTCGGAACCCCACTGTTTTCAAAATCTGTCTCTCCTATTCCCTGAACCTTCTCTAGAGGCTGGATCTTTTCCAGGTGACTGGCAATCCCGAAGAGAGGAATCAAAGCCCTCCTGCCTGGTCCCCAACTCCCACATAAGAGCCATGACCCTGTCTTCACTCCTTGAACCGTGTTCTACTTCAGCCACAGACCCTGGGCTCCCCTCAGTGCACACCAGGCTTGTCTTCTCATGATGTTACAATATCATCTGTGGATCCAACACCTACACTCTTCATGATCACATTCACTCTTTCTACTGAAACTCCTTTGCCTTGAAATGCTCTACTACTTTTGCTTTTGTGGCCATGCTTCATACAGGTTCTCTTTCTTACTTTCTTTTTTTGTTGTTGTTTTTTGAGACAGAGTCTCGCCCTGTCGCCCAGGCTGGAGTGCAATGGCACGATCTCAGCTCATTGCAACCTCCACCTCCCAGGTTCAAGCAATTCTCCTGCCTCAGCCTCCCGTGTAGCTGGGATTACAGGTGCGTGCCTCCATGCGCAGCTAATTTTTGTATTTTCAGCAGAGACGGGGTTTCACCATGTTGGCCAGGCTGGTCTCGAACTCCCGACCTCGTGATCCACCCGCCTCGGCCTCCCAAAGTGCTGGGATTACAGGCGTGAGCCACCCCCTGGCCTCTCTTTTTTTTACTTTCATTGAGTCTTTGCTTGGCATTGTTTGGTTCAACAACAAAGAGAACCTTGTATTACACAGGATTGGGGAAGGTCCCTACAGGCTCCTTCATGTTATCTTTCCTGCTTTGCTCATCATGGCCACAGCCTAGCCCCAGACTGACACTGTAGTTCATGGCACACCAGACACGTCTTGTCTGTGGGTTCTGCTCTCTCATACTTTTTTTGCACTTGCAAGTGTTGCCCTGGCAGATCTCTCTCATAAAAGTAATCTGACACGATCTATACATATTTCCATTTCCCTTTTTAGATTGTAAGTTACTCAAGAACAGAACAATTATATACTTGTCTCCACAGCACCTAGAACACTGACTCTCAATAACATTTGATAACTCAAATAAATCTCCATTAAGAAAGGCAGTCACATCCGCTGGGCATGACTGAAGCTATCACCCTCAACTTGGACGAACATTCTATTAATCGGCTCCAGAACTTAGGACTTCATATAGAAGTATTTTAAAATTAACATTTTAGATATTTGGGTTTTTAAAGAAAGAGAAAAATTAAAAAAGAGTATTTAAAAGGGTATAATTTAACCTTAAAAGCTTCTTCTTCGCTGACTTTTCTGGAGTCCTGGGAAACTTAGCTGTGGGTTTCTGAGGTGTATGCAAAATGGTCTCTGTTGATTTTGTCTTTGGGTCTATCAGTCTCTCCACAATCTGTCTTGCATCTGATTCAAACTCCACGTGGTATTTGTGAGGGGATTCCGAATCAATGAGTAGGACATTTTCCAAGTCATCTTCTTTTTCACTATCTGATGAATACTCTAAAATTTCTATAGAACTTGGCTGAAAAAAATTAAAAGGCATATTTTTAAATACAAAGCATACTTGATTCAAGTTCATATTTATATACATCTATCATTCCATTTCCTTACAGTTATATTTCTTGAAGGACCTTTTTGAACACAGTATCTGCAGCTTAAACTTCTGTTCTGACAAAATCCAAAAGTAACCAAGACCAAGAAGAGGTTAAATCAACTGTAAGCCAGACTTTACCTCACAGAATCCACAAAAATAAGTATAAATACTCCAATCTTCTTTCAGAAAACTACAAGACAGTACCACACATACAGGCAATCTCCAAAACTGAACTAATAACACTCATCTGAAAAGCTGATGATCATCAATACAATCTGACAGCTACTGAAAAGAAAGTATTTCTTGGATTTTGAAATTTAACATGAAGCTAAATTGTCTCTTCAGGTATAAATCATTTAATTTGCCAAAAGAAGTCCCCAAGGGTAAAGATCAAGACTTGACTCTCTCCATACAATTATATAATTATTTCCAGAGACAAGTTTGAAATTGCAAATATCAACAGGAACTATTTAAGAATATGAGTCACTGTCTCCTTTTCCTAACATTTCCTAAAATGTTTCTTTCTCCAACTCAGATTTCTAAACTTTCAAAATAATAATTTTTTGAAAGCTGATAATAAAACAAGAATTCATATCGTATGGCCAATTAAAAAAAAAAAAAACCATATGGCCAATTCTGGAGGGAAGAATCAAAACCTTCTCTGATGTTTTCTGTCTTTGCCAAGACACACGCCAAATTTAAAGCACAATAGGATTTTATTTTCCTATTACTTCATTGTATAGGTCAATTCCATATTATTCTGTGTCAGCAACAACTCATCCTTCAATATCCTAGTTTCCAGTGCACTAGAAGTCCCATCTAATTCACTACCTAAATATTGGGGGTGGCACTAGAATTTACATCATTAGCTACATAAAACAAAGAGCTTTTTTTCTGAGGATTATATGGTTAAATTCTTTTTTCTTTTTTCTTTGAGACGGAGTCTCACTCTGCCACCCAGGCTGGAGTGCAGTGGCATGATCTTGGCTCACGGCTACCTCTGCTTCTCGGGTTCAAGTGATTCTCCTGCCTGAGCCTCCCAAGTAGCTCGGACTATAGGTGCCCAGCATGATGCCTGGCTAATTTTTGTATATTTAGTAGAGACGCGGTTTCACCAAGAAAAAATCACCCGCAGTTAAGAACCATTATCCTAGAAATAAGTCAACAAATAACCAACCACAGGAGGCTTGGGCTGGGGACTCACATGCAACCATGAAGAGGATTCATGCTGCTTGTGAGGATGGGGGAGACCAGCCCAGATAGTTATAAAACACTGGTAGGGAGGGGCAGAGCAAGATGGCCGAATAGGAACAGCTCCAGTCTCCCAACTCCCAGCGCGAGCGACACAGAAGACAGGTGATTTCTGCATCTTCAACTGAGGTACTGGGTTCATCTCACTAGGGAGTGCGGGACAGTCGGTGTTAGTCAGCTGCTGCAGCCCGACCAGCCAGAGCTGAAGCAGGCAGAGGCATCGCATCACCTGGGAAGCGCAAGGGGGAAGGGAATCCCTTTTCCTAGCCAGGGGAACTGAGACACACAGCACCTGGAAAATCGGGTAACTCCCACCCCAATGCTGTGCTCTACCAAGGATCTCAGCAAACGGGCACACTAGGAGATTATATTCCACACCTGGCCGGGAGGATCCCAAGCCCACGAAGCCTCCCTCATTGCTAGCACAGCAGTCTTCGATCTAAGGGCAAGGCAGGAGCCAGGCTGGGGGAGGGGCACCCGCCATTGCTGAGGCTTAAGTAGATAAAGCGGCTGGGAAACTCGAACTGGGTGGAGCTCACAGCAGCTCAAGGAAACCTGCCTGTCTCTGTAGACTCCACCTCTGGGGACAGGGCAATAACAAACACAGCAGAAACCTCTGCAGATGCAAACGACTCTGTCTGACAGCTTTGAAGAGAGCAGTGGATCTCCCAACATGGAGGTTGAAATCTGAGAAGGGACAGACTCCCTGCTCAAGTGGGTCCCTGACCCCTGAACAGCCTAACTGGGAGACATCCCCCACTAGGGGCAGTCTGACACCCCACACCTCACAGGGTGGAGTACACCCCTGAGAGGAAGCTTCCAAAGCAAGAATCAGACAGGTACACTCGCTGTTCAGAAATATTCTATCTTCTGCAGCCTCTGCTGCTGATACCCAGGCAAACAGGGTCTGGAGTGGACCTCAAGCAATCTCCAACAGACCTACAGCTGAGGGTCCTGACTGTTAGAAGGAAAACTATCAAACAAGAAGGACACCTACACCAAAACCCCATCAGTACATCACCATCATCAAAGACCAGAGGCAGATAAAACCACAAGGAAGGGGGAAAAAGCAGGGCAGAGAAGCTGGAAATTCAAAAAATAAGAGCGCATCTCCCCAGGCAAAGGAGCGCAGCTCATCGCCAGCAACGGATCAAAGCTGGACGGAGAATGACTTTGACGAGATGAGAGAAGAACGCTTCAGTCCATCAAATTTCTCAGAGCTAAAGGAGGAATTACGTACCCAGCGCAAAGAAACTAAAAATCTTGAAAAAACAGTGGAAGAATTGATGGCTAGAGTAATTAATACAGAGAAGGTCATAAACGAAATGAAAGAGATGAAAACCATGACACGAGAAATAAGTGACAAATGCACAAGCTTCAGTAACCGACTCGATCAACTGGAAGAAAGAGTTTCTGCGATTGAGGATCAAATGAATGAAATGAAGCGAGAAGAGAAACCAAAAGAAAAAAGAAGAAAAAGAAATGAACAAAGCCTGCAAGAAGTATGGGATTATGTAAAAAGACCAAATCTACGTCTGATTGGGGTGCCTGAAAGTGAGGAGGAAAATGGAACCAAGTTGAAAAACACTCTTCAGGATATCATCCAGGAGAACTTCCCCAACCTAGTAGGGCAGGCCAACATTCAAATCCAGGAAATACAGAGAACGCCACAAAGATACTCCTCGAGAAGAGCAACTCCAAGACACATGATTGCCAGATTCACCAAAGTTGAAATGAAGGAAAAAATGTTAAGGGCAGCCAGAGAGAAAGGTCGGGTTACCCACAAAGGGAAGCCCATCAGACTAACAGCAGATCTCTCGGCAGAAACTCTCCAAGCCAGAAGAGAGTGGGGGCCAATATTCAACATTCTTAAAGAAAAGAATTTTCAACCCAGAATTTCATATCCAGCCAAACTAAGTTTCATAAGTGAAGGAGAAATAAAATCCTTTACAGATAAGCAAATGCTTACAGATTTTATCACCACTAGGCCTGCCTTACAAGAGACTCTGAAGGAAGCACTCAACATGGAAAGGAACAACCGGTACCAGCCATTGCAAAAACATGCCAAAATGTAAAGACCATCGAGGCTAGGAAGAAACTGCATCAACTAACGAGCAAAATGACCAGTTAATATCATAATGGCAGGATCAAGTTCACACATAACAATCTTAACCTTAAATGTAAATGGACTAAATGCTCCAATTAAAAGACACAGACTGGCAAACTGGATAAAGAGTCAAGACCCATCAGTCTGCTGTATTCAGGAGACCCATCTCACACGCAGAGACATACATAGGCTCAAAATAAAGGGATGGAGGAAGATTTACCAAGCAAATGGAGAACAAAAAAAAGCGGGGGTTGCAATACTAGTCTCTGCTAAAAGAGACTTTAAACCATCAAAGATCAAAAGAGACAAAGAAGGCCATTACATAATGGTAAAGGGATCAATTCAACAGGAAGAGCTAACTATCCTAAATATATATGCACCCAATACAGGAGCACCCAGATTCATAAAGCAAGTCCTTAGAGACTTACAAAGAGACTTAGACTCCCATACAATAATAATGGGAGACTTCAACACTCCACTGTCAACATTAGACAGATCAACGAGACAGAAAGTTAACAAGGATATCCAGGAATTGAACTCATCTCTGCAGCAAGCAGACCTAATAGACATCTATAGAACTCTCCACCCCAAATCAACAGAATATACATTCTTCTCAGCACCACATCGTACTTACTCCAAAACCGACCACGTAATTGTAAGTAAAGCACTCCTCAGCAAATGTACAAGAACAGAAATTATAACAAACTGTCTCTCAGACCATAGTGCAATCAAACTAGAACTCAGGACTAAGAAACTCAATCAAAACTGCTCAACTACATGGAAACTGAACAACCTGCTCCTGAATGACTACTGGGTACATCACGAAATGAAGGCAGAAATACAGATGTTCTTTGAAACCAATGAGAACAAAGATACAACATACCAGAATCTCTGGGAAACATTTAAAGCAGTGTGTAGAGGGAAATTTATAGCACTAAATGCCCACAAGAGAAAGCAGGAAAGATCTAAAATCGACACTCTAACATCACAATTAAAAGAACTAGAGAAGCAAGAGCAAACACATTCGAAAGCTAGCAGAAGGCTAGAAATAACTAAGATCAGAGCAGAACTGAAGGAGATACAGACACAAAAAACTCTCCAAAAAATCAACGAATCCAGGAGTTGGTTTTTTGAAAAGATCAACAAAATTGACAGACCACTAGCAAGACTAATAAAGAAGAAAAGAGAGAAGAATCAAATAGACGCAATAAAAAATGATAAAGAGGATATCACCACCGACGCCACAGAAATACAAACTACCATCAGAGAATACTATAAACACCTCTACGCAAATAAACTGGAAAATCTAGAAGAAATGGATAATTTCCTGGACACTTACACTCTTCCAAGACTAAACCCTGAATAGACCAATAGCAGGCTCTGAAATTGAGGCAATAATTAATAGCCTACCAACCAAAAAAAGTCCAGGACCAGATGGATTCACAGCTGAATTCTACCAAAGGTACAAGGAGGAGTTGGTACCATTCCTTCTGAAACTATTCCAATCAATAGAAAAAGAGGGAATCCTCCCTAACTCATTTTATGAGGCCAACATCATCCTGATACCAAAGCCTGGCAGAGACACAACAAAAAAAGAGAATTTTAGACCAATATCTCTGATGAACATCGATGCAAAAATCCTCAATAAAATACTGGCAAACTGGATTCAGCAACACATCAAAAAGCTTATCCACCATGATCAAGTGGGCTTCATCCCTGGGATGCAAGGCTGGTTCAACATTCGCAAATCAATAAACATAATCCAGCATATAAACAGAACCAAAGACAAGAACCACATGATTATCTCAATAGATGCAGAAAAGGCTTTTGACAAAATTCAACAGCCCTTCATGCTAAAAACGCTCAATAAATTCGGTATTGATGGAACGTACCTCAAAATAATAACAGCTATTTATGACAAACCCACAGCCAATATCATACTGAATGGGCAAAAACTGGAAAAATTCCCTTTGAAAACTGGCACAAGACAGGGATGCCCTCTCTCACCACTCCTATTCAACATAGTGTTGGAAGTTCTGGCTAGGGCAATTAGGCAAGAGAAAGAAATCAAGGGTATTCAGTTAGGAAAAGAAGAAGTCAAACTGTCCCTGTTTGCAGATGACATGATTGTATATTTAGAAAACCCCATTGTCTCAGCCCAAAATCTCCTTAAGCTGATAAGAAACTTCAGCAAAGTCTCAGGATACAAAATTAATGTGCAAAAATCACAAGCATTCTTATACACCAGTAACAGACAAACAGAGAGCCAAATCAGGAATGAACTTCCATTCACAATTGCTTCAAAGAGAATCAAATACCTAGGAATCCAACTTACAAGGGATGTGAAGGACCTCTTCAAGGAGAACTACAAACCATTGCTCAGTGAAATACAAGAGGACACAAACAAATGGAAGAACATACCATGCTCATGGATAGGAAGAATCAATATCGTGAAAATGGCCATACTGCCCAAGGTAATTTATAGATTCAATGCCATCCCCATCAAGGTACCAATGAGTTTCTTCACAGAATTGGAAAAAACTGCTTTAAAGTTCATATGGAACCAAAAAAGAGCCCACATCTCCAAGACAATCCTAAGTCAAAAGAACAAAGCTGGAGGCATCACGCTACCTGACTTCAAACTATACTACAAGGCTACAGTAACCGAAACAGCATGGTACTGGTACCAAAACAGAGATATAGACCAATGGAACAGAACAGAGGCCTCAGAAATAATACCACACATCTACAGCCATCTGATCTTTGACAAACCTGAGAGAAACAAGAAATGGGGAAAGGATTCCCTATTTAATAAATGGTGCTGGGAAAATTGGCTAGCCATAAGTAGAAAGCTGAAACTGGATCCTTTCCTTACTCCTTATACAAAAATTAATTCAAGATGGATTAGAGACTTAAATGTTAGACCTAATACCATAAAAATCCTAGAGGAAAACCTAGGTAGTACCATTCAGGACATAGGCATGGGCAAAGACTTCATGTCTAAAACATCAAAAGCAACGGCAGCAAAAGCCAAAATTGACAAATGGGATCTCATTAAATTAAAGAGCTTCTGCACAGCAAAAGAAACTACCATCAGAGTGAACAGGCAACCTACAGAATGGGAGAAAATTTTTGCAATCTACTCATCTGACAAAGGGCTAATATCCAGAACCTACAAAGAACTCAAACAAATTTACAAGAAAAAAACAAACCACCCCATCAAAAAGTGGGCAAAGGATATGAACAGACATTTCTCAAAAGAAGACATTCATACAGCCAACAGACACATGAAAAAATGCTCATCATCACTGGCCATCAGAGAAATGCAAATCAAAACCACAATGAGATACCATCTCACACCAGTTAGAATGGCGATCATTAAAAAGTCAGGAAACAACAGGTGCTGGAGAGGATGTGGAGAAATAGGAACACTTTTACACTGTTGGTGGGATTGTAAACTAGTTCAACCATTATGGAAAACAGTATGGCGATTCCTCAAGGATCTAGAACTAGATGTACCATATGACCCAGCCATCCCATTACTGGGTATATACCCAAAGGATTATAAATTATGCTGCTATAAAGACACATGCACACGTATATTTATTGCAGCACTATTCACAATAGCAAAGACTTGGAATCAACCCAAAGGTCCATCAGTGACAGACTGGATTAAGAAAATGTGGCACATATACACCATCGAATACTATGCAGCCATCAAAAAGGATGAGTTTGCGTCCTTTGTAGGGACATGGATGCAGCTGGAAACCATCATTCTTAGCAAACTATCACAAGAACAGAAAACCAAACACCGCATGTTCTCACTCATAGGTGGGAACTGAACAATGAGATCACTTGGACTCAGGAAGGGGAATATCACACACAGGGGCCTATCATGGGGAGGGGGGAGGGGGGAGGGATTGCATTGGGAGTTATACCTGATGTAAATGATGAGTCGATGGGTGCAGCACACCAACATGGCACAAGTATACATATGTAACAAACCTGCACGTTATGCACATGTACCCTACAACTTAAAGTATAATAATAATAAATAAATAAATTAATTAATTAAAAAAAATTAATTCAAGATGGATTAGAGACTTAAATGTTAAACCTAATACCATAAAAACCCTAGAAGAAAACCTAGGGAATACCGTTCAGGACATAGGCATGGGCAAGGACTTCATGTCTAAAACACCAAAAGCAACAGCAACAAAAGCCAAAATTGACAAATGGGATCTAATTAAACTAAAGAGCTCTGCACAGCAAAAGAAACTACCATCAGAGTGAACAGGCAACCTACAGAATGGGAGAAAATTTTTGCAATCTACTCATCTGACAAAGGGCTAATATCCAGAACCTACAAAGAACTCAAACAAATTTACAAGAAAAAAACAAACCACCCCATCAAAAAGTGGGCAAAGGATACGAACACACAGTTCTCAAAAGAAGACATTCATACAGCCAACAGACACATGAAAAAATGCTCATCATCACTGGCCATCAGAGAAATGCAAATCAAAACCACAATGAGATACCATCTCACACCAGTTAGAATGGCAATCATTAAAAAGTCAGGAAACAACAGGTGCTGGAGAGGATGTGGAGAAATAGGAACACTTTTACACTGTTGGTGGGATTGTAAACTAGTTCAACTATTATGGAAAACAGTATGGCGATTCCTCAAGGATCTAGAACTAGAAGTACCATATGACCCAGCCATCCCATTACTGGGTATATACCCAAAGGATTATAAATCATGCTGCTCTAAAGACACATGCACACGTATGTTTACTGCGGCACTATTCACAATAGCAAAGACTTGGAATCAACCCAAATGTCCATCAGTGACAGACTGGATTAAGAAAATGTGGCACATATACACCATCGAATACTATGCAGCCATCAAAAAGGATGAGTTTGTGTCCTTTGTAGGGACATGGATGCAGCTGGAAACCATCATTCGCAGCAAACTATCACAAGAACAGAAAACCAAACACCGCATGTTGTCACTCATAGTTGGGAACTGAACAATGAGATCACTTGGACTCGGGAAGGGGAACATCATACACCGGGGCCTATCATGGGGAGGGGGGAGGGGGGAGAGATTGCATTAGGAGTTTTACCTGATGTAAAAGACGAGTTGATGGGTGCAGCACACCAACATGGCACAAGTATACATATGTAACAAACCTGCACGTTATGCACATGTACCCTAGAACTTAAAGTGTAATAATAAAAATAAATAAATAAATAAAACACTGGTAGGAATGCTGCCATGGAGATACTGCTTGGGCTCCAAGGAGAACACATAAGAAAGGCGACAAAGCCAGGAGAGGCACAGGGAGAGAGAAGAGTTAAGTGTCAGAAAAGGTCTGTTTCTGGTTGGGTGGGTGTAATCCCAGCACTTTGGAAGGCTAAGGCGGGCAGATCACTTGAGGCCAGGAGTTTGAAAGCAGCCTGGCCAACATGGCAAAACCCTGTCTCTACTAAAAATACAAAAATTAGCCGGGTGTGGTGGTGCACACCTGTAATCCCAGCTATCGGGGAAGCTGAGACAGGAGAATGGCTTGAGACCCTGGGAGGCGGAGGTTGCAGTGAGCTGAGATCATGCCACTGCACTCCACCCTGGGTGACAGAGTGGGAAGGAAGGAGGTTCAGGGAGGGAGGGAGGCAGGGAGGGGAAAAGAAAAGAAAAGAAAAGAAAAGAAAAGAAAAGAAAAGAAAAGAAAAGAAAAGAAAAGAAAAGAAAAGGAAAGGAAGAGAGAAAGAGAGAGAAAAGAAAAGAAGGAAAGAAAGGAAAGACAAGACAGACAAAAGAAAGAAAGAAAGAAAGAAAGAAAGAAAGAAAGAAAGAAAGAAAGAAAGAAAGAAAGAAAGAAAGAAAAGAAAGAAAGGGAGAGAAAGAGAGAGAGAGAAAAGAAAAGAAGGAAAGAAAGGAAAGGAAAGACAGACAGAAAAAAAGAAAAAGTAAAAGAGCGCTGCTTCCCAGAATCTGGCACCTGAAGTTCAATGCTAAGTGTGGATTAATTAGACAGAGAGAAGAGGGAAGGACATTCCAGGGAGAAGAAAGAGTAGGACCAATATTCTGAGGCAGGAGAGAGCCACTGGCAGCTTGATACAGGAGCTAACAACCTCAGATGGTAATGTGGAATTGACCATTCGAACATTTGAATGGTGATACAGAGAGGGAGGAAATCACACTGGCTGGGGAAGGGCAGCTAGCTAAAACGCTCTTCCATAGTCAGAGCAAGACATTGAGAGGATCTGAGTGGTAGTGGGAATAAAGAGGTGGACTGAAAAGAATACGAGGAAAAGGATGCAATAACACTTGAGGACCAAATTCAATATAGCAGGAAATACATTCGGGCAGGAGTTGCTAATACTCAAGCTGGTTTTGATGTGTGAATGTTGTGGTGCCTATAGGATACCTGGGGAAAAACTGGTCAACAGGCAGTGGCTCTGCAGGTCTGGAATTCTAAGAGTGATGTGGGATGGGAACACAACTTCAGAAATCATGAGAATCAGGATGTGAAGGCACGAGGGCTGGAAAAGACTATCTATGGAAAAGTATGTGAAAGAAGAAGAGAAGGTCCAGATTGGAACCTTGGAAACATCAAGAACATTCATGCTGTCTTCAGGTGACAAGAGACTGAACAGTGTTCTGCATTTGACAAAAGAGAAATTGTACAGATACAAGAAATCCATGGGACCTTGGTAAGAATGTGCCTTAAAGAATAAATGGAAGATAAAATGAAAACAGCAGATGTGACAATTTGTTTTAGAAAGTTTGGATAGGCATATTTTATTTTCCTTCCCAGAAAGGATGGCATAAAAAGGTACATTTGCTCAGCTGTGAACAACCTGGCAAGACGATGCTTAAGTTAAAATCATGAAAACCATGAAATCCAAATGAATTTCCTCAGTGAAGAATTTAACATCAGTAAAACTGGTAAGACTTAGCAGCTCAGGTAGTACTTCAAAATTCTCAGCATCAATCCATGATAACAAATTTTAGGTATTTTAAGCTATTGCTTCCTCAGTGAGAACTAGCTAATATCTAAGAATGCACTGAATGCCAACTACCCACATGCTATGTTAGCTGCTACAGTAGTATAAAGAAATTTTCAAGTCCATCCTTGCTCTTGCATCCTTATACCCAATTTAAAAACTGAAGGAAAAACTAAACTAAAAATACAAAACAATTTATGGACAATTCCAAACGTACCCTGCATACAGCAGATGTAGAAATGGAGAAGACTGCTTGGAGCGGTAGCAGCCTAGAAGGTCTTTCCCAATAAAAGTGGTGTCTGACTCGAACACTGTTGTGGTCTCAGCCCTACTCCCTACTAGTGGGCTACCTTAGGGAATTTATTTAACTTCCCTAAGGTAGTGTCCTTGATGAGGTTATTTCCTCATCTTCAAATTGGAGATGCAGTAATAAATGCTAACGTATAAACATTTAGCAAATGTTAGCTATTCTTTTTAGCCCCTATAGTTTACATGTTGTTTGGTTTTAAATTTAATATTTTAAAATTTGTATTTATTTTCTGTTAAAACTTTTTTCTCGGTTTCTAAGAGGATTTCTATACAAAAGACAATGAGGAACACCAAGAATGTCTTCTGTAGACAACCAAAAAGACAAACACTGTCTTAAACCCACAGAGCAAATCCTGGATTCTTTGTGTAGTCGTTTTTTAATTAATTATTTACTTTGTTTGTTTTTTGTTTTTTTAAAAACAGGATCTTACTCTCTTGTCCAAGCTGAAGTGTGGTGGCATGAACACAGCTCACTGCAGCCTTGACTCTCCTGGGATTGAGTGATTGTCCCACCGCAGCCTCTCAAGTAGCTGAGGCTACAGATGTGTGCCCCCATGCCTGGCTATTTTTAAAACTTTTTTTTGTAGAGACAAGGTCTCACTTTGTTGCCCAGGATGGTATCAAATTCCTGAGCTCAAGCCATCCTCCCACCTCAGCCTCCCAAAGGGCTGAGATTACAGGTGTGAGCTGCTGCACCTGGCCCACGTAGTCATTTCTAACAGGAACCAAGGCAGAAGGAACACCTTTAGGAAAGGATAACTAGAAGCCACCATTTTAGCATATTATATTTTAGAACATTCCCCATGCCCGTAACCCCAGATGAACATGGAGGAATGCTCACGCCACAGACAGAGAGGGCCTACTGGCTCACCAGACACCAGCTCTCTTGGCCTGAGCCTGACTGTGAGGAACACGTAATCTTTCAGAAAGAATGATATGTACACGTATGCATGTGTGCACAGATAAGTGTGTGCCAGGGACCGGGTGGAAGAGAGAGGGAATAGTCAGAGATAGGTCAAAGGCGACTGCAGGTTCATAGGTTCAAGCTTGTATTCCCTCTCTACATTGTAGAATCAGATTAATGAGAAAGGAGGGTCATGAGTTTTGGAACAAGACAGACTTGTTTTTGATCACAGCTCAACTATTTAACTACTTTGTTACTTTGAACAAGTTGACTCCCCCATTCCCAGCTTAATCATCCAAAAATGGAAAAATTCTTTGAGAAATATTTTAAGATACAGATAATGACTATTTATTATGAAATATTTAAGGGCACAGAAAGGTAGGGAAAAAAAATAACAAGTAGATGTACCCATCACCTTCTGTCAAATTTTAATACAATGCAAATTTTTCTTTAGATTTTTTTTAATGGTATGGGTGAAATGTCCTGTATTTCTCTTCCTGTGCCTGTTCTCCTTAGAGGCAACTCTCTCCTGAATTTGGCATTTCATTATTATCTGTTTTGATTTTTTTTAATAGCACACATACAAACGAACTATTTTGCAAGGACACGGCAGCTGTAGATCACTAATTTTCATTGCTATATTCTGACTATACCACTTTTTACTTACCTATTTCACTGTTGGTAGACACTTAAAGAGTTTTGTAAATTTTCACATTACAATAAAACTGTAACATGTAGTACTATACTTGTTTCACTGGGCACATACATGCTAGCTTCTCAGTGGTATACACTAGCCCAGTGGATTCTTGGACAGTCCATTGTCAACTACACTGGCAATTGTGAGATGGTTCTATAGAGACCCTGTGCTGACAGAAATGCTCATCAGCAGTGTTTGAAAGCTGTGGCACACTATCAGCATCACTGAGTAATTTTAAACTTTTAAATTTATAACTATCTGATGGGTGTGAAATGTTATCTCTCTCCTATTTAAGTGTGCACATCCCTGATCATTCACAGGGTTCAGCATCTTTGCACTCGTTGATCGGCTCTTCACATTTCTTCCTGTGTGTTCATATCCTTTAACCGTTTCTCCAGTAGGAGAGAAAATTAATTTTTCAATCATCTGGATCTATGGAACACATAGATGTTCAGAAAATTGTTATTAAAATTTTAAAGTAACAGAAGGACCTGGTATACACCACTGACATCTTTCCCAGTACCTTAAAAACATCAACCACTTTTCTTAACCATAGTTATTCCTGATAGGTTGCCTACTGCTGCCACACACTGACCCAATGTACTTGGGCAAAATTTGTGTTCCACGGAAACTTTTTTTTTTTTTTGAGATGGACTCTCGCTCTGTCGCCCAGGCTGGAGTACAGTGGCATTATCTCAGCTCACTGCCAGCTCTGCCTTCCGGGTTCACGCTATTCTCCTGCCTCAGGCTCCCAAGTAGCTGAGACTACAGGTGCCCACCACCACGCCTGGCTAATTTTTTGTATTTTTAGTATAGACGGGGTTTCACTGTGTTAGCCAGGATGGTCTTGATCTCCTGACCTCATGATCCGCCTGCCATGGCCTCCCAAAGTGCTGGGGCGTGAGCCACCATGCCCAGCCAGAAACTTTTATCCTTTACCAAATCATCCTTACAAAAAAAAATTACTTTGCATAAATGATGAATTTCAAGAACAAAGATTTAAATTTGTTTTTCTTTTAAAACACTTACATTTTACATATTTTTCCTATTTTTGCAAAGTTAACCAACTGATGCCCTCTTGAAACTTTCACAGATTACTTCCTTCAGAAATATAGCCCAGTTATAGAAATAATATGGATGAGTAAATAAGGAACTTTTACAGCAGTAAAACATCTGCAATGGTCAAATGCACAGAGCAAAGAATGACTCTGTAGCTATTATCATAATCTGCTAATGTTTAAATACAATAAAATTATCATCAGGACTTTTTTTCTTCCTTGATGTAAGGAAGTTTGGAAGGAGGAGTCTTCTGATTTAGTGATTAAATATCACAAACAAGACTGGCATGAGGCAAGGAATAGTTTTTATGAAGCCAGTCAACAAAGACAGTAGTCTGGTCCTATTTCCATTGCAATATACTAACAGGACCTTGGTTAAAGCCATCTGCAATTTCTCAAAACCATAAAGTATTCAATACTGACTCTGTTTCCAAAGTTAGCAATACTGCTGTAGTACACATCTGTTGCAATTTATTTCTGACTCCTCTTTTCAGAGAACAAATGTCTCTGTCCACAGAAGGAAACCCTTCAACCTCTGGCAGTCATAAGGTTACGGACATCTCACATCTCAGTAGCCATGTGTCTAGGATAAGACTTCTGTCAGAGGTCAGAGCTGATTGGCCTCAAGTAGACAAGTGACCAATGCTAAGCCAGTCAGATTCTTTTCCTCCAGATTTTGAATTGACAGAGTCTGGGAAGGGGAAGTTAAGCTACACTAATGACAAACCTCTAGATGAAAAGTCCATGAGCTCCTGCTGGTGAGGTTCCCAGGGCTGCCCCAAGGCTCACTTCATCCTTCAACTTTATCTTAAGTTACTCAAGATTTGCAGTAGTGTTCTAGTGAATTTCCTCTTCTTTTAAAACCAGCTACATTTGGTTCCTGCTACTTGCAACCAAAAGGATAACTTACCTGAAAAAATCTCCAAATAGAGAAAATATTAAATAAATATTTATTCAGTACACACCACGCATAAGGTATTATGGAAGAGAGAAAATATGATGAGACACACTTCCATAAAGAGCTTGAAATAAAATAAAGCAGATATAAGCATGGCTCACACTAGTGCTCCAAATGGACAAAAAATGGAGCCCTTATTTCTGGATGATCTAAAACCAGCAGGCATAGTGGAAGAGGTAAAACCTATACTGAGTCTCAGAGGATTGGAAAATTCTCAACCGATAAAGATGCAAAAAGAGAGACGAAAGCACATAAGGCAGGAAAGTAAAATGACTTTCATGATCTATAGACGAGTCTAGGCAACTGAGAGTTTAGAGTTCATACTGGGAGGCAAGAGACAGTAATGTGAAAAACATAATCCTATGGATTGGGTGAGGAGCAAACTGTGGAGGATCTTGAATGTCAGGTTTAACAGTTCAGATATCACTGAAGAAAGCAGAAAGCTTTTGAAGATTTCCAAGTATGCAAGGAGGATGAATTTGGAAGACACGTTGAGAAGACTGTTGTGGAGACTGCGTATGGGATTATTTGAAGAAGGGAAATGCTCATGCAGGAAGTTACTGTAAATATCCCAGCCAACCTCTCTCCATTTCAGAACTGCCCATCTTCTCTTAAAGGGTTTAATTCACATATTCACAAATATCTCAATACAACAAGTTCAAAATCAAACTCCTATATGTTCCTCAAAACCAGCTGTTTACCCCAGTATCACCTGATCAATACCATGTGCCACCCATGTGCAAGTCAGAAATCCCCTGATATTCAATTCATGACTAAGTTTTACCTCCAAAACTAACCAGGATGTGCCCCTTTCTCTCCACCCACTCCCACCTGGCACCACAATGGCTGTGACTCAGAGCTGGTCTCTTGCTCCACTCCTGCCCTCCTGCCAGGGTCTGCCCCACACACCACAATCAGAACAACCTAAGTCAGAGCATTCCATGCTCTTCCTTAAGATCCTATAAACAACTTCCCAGTACACCTAAGATACCATTCAATGCCCCCCACCTGCCCTGTGGTCTCTAAGGCCTCAGGTGGCCCCTGCTCCCACCAGGCCTCTACTCATAGCTGTCTGTCTCCTGGCTGCTCCCTAGCCTTTCTGATGTGCTTTCAGGTTTCCACACCATGTTCTTCCCTGCCTGTGGACGCCACAGCCCTTTCTGCCCTAGAATACGCTTCCTCATTCCCACCCCAAATCTTTCCCTAAGTCTTTCTCATGTTTCAAGGTTTCAGCCTAAAAATCCCCTCATCACACAGGTCTGCCTTCAGTACCCTAGCAGAAACTGGTGAGTGCTGGGGCTGGGGCAACAGCAGTAAATTCAATCTATATCTGTATCTATATCTATATCTATATCTGTCTCTCTCTCTCCCCCCCCCCTTGCCCCCCCCACTTCCTCCTTATTTTCTGGAACATGAGAAAATTAGGCTCCTTTCAACTAAAGTAAAACAGAAAAAATAACCACAACACTATCATCATCATCATCATCATCAACATCATCAAAGTTCTTATACTAGGCTCTACCAGTTTTGAAATATTTATAAATGTATTGACTCATTTATTCCTCACAACGGTTGAATGAAAAATAGTGATGGAAAACTACTCATTATATCTAAATATCAGTAACTATGCTGGCACAGGCTGTCCTATACATGGGAACCCATGAGGGACACTTCAGTGACTTGCTTGAGCCCCCACAGCAATCTAGTAACACAGGCAGGAAGCACCCCACTTCCTACCACTCCTGGCTCCACTCTTCCAAAACGTTGTCCCACCTCTCCAGGCCTACACACCTGACTTCCTCAGTGAACTTCAAAGCAACAGTTAATAACTAGGAGCCTCAGTGAAACCAAAAAAATTTTTAAAATACATAATAAAGTATATGAATACTTATGTCAAGTAGAATTACTCCATTAAATTTAAAGAATTTCCCTCAAGTTTTTTTTTCATTTAAGCAAGGAAAATTCTAAAAAAGAAAATAAATTAAGGGCAACTACAAATAATACATCATAGTGTAGAACTATAGTTATTAAAAGCTTGGTACTAACACAGGAATAGACCACCCAATGATTGATATTTCTGAAGTATACCCAAATTAATATTCCTGAAGTATACCCAAATAGAAATAAGATTGCATATAAAAATAATAAAAATAAGAGTGCAAATCACTAAGCAAAAGAAACTCACTTGGGAACAACTGACTACCTATCCAGAGAGGGAAAAAAAGCTGGATCCCTCTCTATTTACACCAAAATAAATTTCCAAAAGATCAAAAAATCAAAATAATTTTATAAAGAACTAAAAATACGGATACATTTTAAAAATAATTGTAAACTGGAGAAAGGTTTTTCTAGTATGACACAAAGTCCACAAAAGAAATGACTGACCACATAAAAATTTAAAACTCTGTCCAAAAATTTCCCGAAGTAGAAACATTTAAAAGACAGCAAACTGGTAAAACAACAACAACAAAAGAGGACAAAAAAGAAAAAAATCTGCCACAATTAACAAGCAGTTTGTTTTCTTTGATGTACAAAAAACCCCCATGAATCAATAAGAAATGGGAAGCCAACCCAATGGAAAAAATGAGCAAAATATGCAAACAGGCATTCCAAGGAAACGTGATACAAACTACCAATACAAGATGATCAGTCTCACTGGGAACCACATGCTGGCAGAAGCTCTTGGCCACTGAGACAAAGAGTGAATTCGTGTGACTGTGCTGGGAGACTAAAAGCAAGATATGTTAAAACTTAATATGTAAAGACTTTTAACCTATCAATTCTCTTACTGGGTCTATTCATTCAACTGTCCAGACACATATGTACATGAAGGCATAGTGTAGCATAGTTTATAGGTAAAGAACACCCAAAACCAAAAAACTGGAATCATCCATTAATCAAGTGCTGGTTATGGCATTTATACAAGAAAATATCATGCAGCCATTAGAAACAATGTGATAGATCCATAAGTCTTGATAAGAATACAGAAAATTACAAAACTAATGCATATATAGGAAGAGCTTATGGGTGGAAAAACCAAAAACAGAAGAACATATACAAATATTCTTATATACAGAACAGTTTTTGAAGACTACACAAGAAACAACAATGATTAATTCTGGGAGCTGAGTTTATTATTCTTTGCTTTAACTACTGTTCTAATTGAAATATTTTCCGTAAGTATGTATTCTTTATTTAAAAATATTTAAAATTTAGTAAATTAAAAGTAGAGAGTATAAAAGCCACCTAGAGGATCCAGACACTCAGGTGCCAAAAGAGGAAACAAAACAAAACAAAACAAAACAAAATGGAGGGAGAAGGAACAAAAGAGAGAGACTGGCAAGAAGAGATCTCATGGGTAGGAGAGGACACATCATTTCAGTTAAGTAACTAGGGATGTCTGTTCTCCCTTCTTAAAATGAGCAGAACAAGAAATACAGAAATATTTCTTAGGCCATCTAGATAAACAAACAAAAATATATCAGTGGCCACTAACTTGAGTTGCCAATGGAATTTTTTAGCAGAGGGTCTGAGCTCATGGCCTCCAGCCCCAGAGGGTGAGAGGGAGGAGGAGGAGAGGATGGCAGGGGTGTGAGGGAAGCCCCACATCTGTCTAAACTGGCAGCTGCTGCTCAGAGCAAACTGACTCCCGCAACGTGGGCAATCTGCCCAATAACTAGCAGAGTTTCTTCAAGGGAAGATAAAGAAATCTGAAACCTAAGTGAATTTTCCTAATTTTAAAACGTTTGCCACTAACTGAAAAAAAAAAAAAAGTTTTTAAACATGGTATAAGGGTACTGCCTGCGGATACCAGTTTCTATTCAAATTATACTGAAGTACTAAAAATAAAAGTGATTTCTAATAATATTTCCAACTTTCCTTCAATGCTAGATTTGTTTCATTAGTCTTATGTAACACAAAAGCTTTATTTTAGCATTTTGAAAGTAAATAGAAAACCAGAAGTATCAGTAAAGCTATGCTTTTTCAAAGGCTAACAAAAACATATATATACAACTATATAAGAACAAAGATTTCAAAGTAGTTTCACCAGAAACACTGATGTTTTGCTTTACTGAGGGGGACTGGGTGGGCTTAAAAAATGAGTGGTAAACTCTCATTCACTAATTAATTCAACAAACCAATACATGCTAATGTAGCCATAAGAATTCAGTAGGGAAAAATGGAATCCTTGATAAACTGCTGTCATTTTTGTTCAGGTAATTCTCTTTCCAGTTTTAGAGTTTCATGAATGCCCTACCAAAACAGTAAGTTGCGAGAATTAAATACTATATATCAAAACATGAACATTTTATACTAATAATACCTGGTGGCATTCAGGTCTACCAAGTTCACTGAAACACTACACTGCAAAAGATGAAGAGACTACCTGGAATTTCTGTCCTTCAGTCAGAAAGAAAAAGCAAATAATCAGAATGGCAAGCCCAAGCCTCCTTTCTATTAATTATAAAGATTTTAATTAAAAAACACAAATATACAGTTTTACTTATAAAAATAATTTTCTAAAGCATAATTAAATACAAGCGTGTGCCTGCAGGTGGATGTATAGAAAGAGAGCACATAGGTCCTCTTGCACAAAGACAAATAAATCAACAGAACCATCAGTAGTGGGGACAACACTCAAAGTATTTTCGTAGAATGATGATGAACTTGGGCAAAATCACCCACATCTATTAAACAGGGCTTTGAGACAGTGGGGTCTGGGGGTCAGTGGTAAAGTCTGTGCATTCTGACTTGTCTCCATCTCCAACTCCACTGACGAAATGCTCTGGCAAATTAAGTTAATATAGCATTTTAATGTAGTAATTCAGCACACTGGCAAGTGCTGATTCATTTCTGGCCCATTACTTTAATAACTATTATTCTAAAACAGTTCAGTAACCAAATAGTGTTTTCATTAGAAAACACTCTCAGAGAGACAGAAAACAAATAGTACTAATGAAAACTCTCTCAGAGAGAGAGAGAGTCAGTTGGTTCAAGTGATGTATTAGAAGAGGCCAAAGTTCATGCTAGCCAGGATAATGGTATTAATTGAATCAGATAAAATATTAGGGATCAAATAAAGAAGAAATAAAATACTATTTGGAGTTTTAAATGCTCACAGGACCAGCACAAAGACACAGAGCACCTGGCAGAGGGCTGGAAAAGCAGCTGTTTGGCAAAGAGACCACGGAGAAGAAAAGATCCCAGTGAGATGTGCCTGTAGTGGGTAGGGTGAGGATGCAGCAGCGCCCTAACTCCTGGCCTCCCAAAAGTTCCGGGGCATTTCTACAGCTTCCCCTCACCACAGCCAGCCTCCCACAGACTGTATACTAGGAGTTAAAATGACTCCACAATTCCATTCCTTTTGAGGATTCTTTATTTTGACAATCTATAATGCTGGGCAGTCAAAACGATAAGATAAAGACCTATTGTTTCTCTAACTTGAAATCTGCCAGTTTTTTGGTAATGTATGCAATGGTGGGGGGAAGGGGTGCGTAAAAGGGGAAATGCGGGCATATACTTACAGGAGCTGACCAGAAAAAACAATTTTAAAATCCTACAGTTCTCTAAAGAGGTGGATATTCAACAATATCACTCTTAAAAAAAAAATTAATAATAATAATAATAATAACAATAACAAACTTTAGGTTGGGCATGGTGGCTCATGCCTGTAAATCCAGCACTTTCGGAGGCCGAGGCGGGCGGATCACGAAGTCAAGAGATCAAGACCATCCTGGCCAACAAGGTTAATCCACGTCTCTACTAAAAATACAAAAACTGGCTGGGTGTGGTGGTGCACACCTGTAGTCCTAGCTACTCCATACGCTGAGGGCAGGAGAATCGCTTGAACCCAGGGAGGCAGAGGTTGCAGTGAGCCGAGATCGTACCACTGCACTCCAGCCTGGCAACAGCGTGAGATTCCATCTCAAAAAAAGAGAAAAAACTTTGAATTTAAAAATTAATTAGTACAATGCTTTATATAGTTCAATTGCTACTCTTTAAGCTAATGTTACTTCCTGTAATCCTACCTACACATTTCTTTATGAAATGTTCAGAAAAGCTTCTTGTGATTGCCCTGAATACCTGAAGTGCTACCCCTGGACTGCAGTGTCCCAGTTCCTATCAACCAAATCTTAACCTAAGTCCGTGTATGACAGTCTACATGTGTAGGGTCCTCCTAGATGAAAAACTGTGTCTCTATCAAGTCAGGAATACATTAAAGTCTAATTTCAAGATGAAGCAGTGCCTCTGTGGTATGAAACAAATTAGCCAGATGAAACACCATTCTTTAATGTTCAGAAATTAAAGCTCTTAATTCTAAAATTTATAGAAAGGTCACACCAAGAGCAATAATGGAATATCACTAATAAATGATCACCTCCTTATTTTAAAATTACACCTTTGTAGCTAAATGCTACCCAGCTGGTAGAACAAAGGGAGGATGGTAACTAAGCTAATATCATTCTTTGAGAGAACCAATCGTAAGACAGAAAACTTCTCACTTGACTCATATTTCATGCAAAAACAGAAGTCTCAAGTCTTTGGTCTCGGTCAACATGCAAAGGTGTGCCACAGGGCGGCTCTGTGAGGACACCTTGTGCGCCTGGTGCCATGTGGGGCAGGTCCAGCTGAGCCCAGACTCGCAGGCCAGGTGAGCTCCCCATGCCACTTCCTGCCAGTCACCGGTTTCTGTTCTCTGAGGCCTCCCACCCAATTACTGACCAGGCCCAGACCTGCCCGAGTAGGATCTTCTGAGAACACCCAGAGCAGTGTTATGCCAAGTTCACCCTTCCTATCCTGAGTTCAGCCTCTCTTTCTTAAAGTCACACTACAAACGAGCACAGTCAGTAGCACCATAAGGAAAGAACAAGAGAGTCAGAAGGCCCTGGCTGCCTAGAAGCTTTTAAATCCCATACAAACCACTGTTTTAAGGAGGTTGGATGGTAAGAGCAACAACAAAAATGCTACAGAAGATACATCATGGCAAGTAAAAATCATCAAAACCAAGACTGCTCTTCACAGTGAGGGGAATGAAAGAGTACTGGTGACTGATAGGTCAATAGATTTGGTTATCATATGCCTGCATTTCCACTCCCACTTCTAAAATGAAATTTATTCATGTAACACATTAAATGAGTGCCTAGTGTGTATCAGGAATCATTCTGGGTACAATGCGTACGGAGGGAGGGAGGGACCCAAAGTCTTTATCCACAGGTCTATCACCCCAATGCAGTCAGTGCACACATACACCATTAATTCATGTGGAATGCTCTCTGTTTATGCAATATGAACTTCACTGATTGTGTGGAAAAGAACAGCAAAACAACACAAAATAAACAGTATACTGAACTCCCAGTTGCTAACTACATTTTATTTTCTATTGAATTAAAACCAATATAACAACAATTCCAGACAATAAAAAGGCTTAAGCTACCAATAAGAGATCTACTTTCACTGTTTACATGGTGTGCTTTTTGCGACTGAAACTTTATCCGTGAAAACTAGCCAGCTAGTGAGAGGCAAAACAAAAGCTACAGGTCTTCTCACACATTCAAGGAAAAAAATCTTTTCTTAGGTGAACAGGTTTAACAAGTTACACCCATAGTTATACCTCTGAAAACCACCTGGCTTGCCTTCCTCAAACCAAACACGTGTTTCCGACCTCAGCTGCAGCCCAGTGAGAAGGAGAGAACTTAACTCAAACCTATGGACTGGCTTACAGAAGCCCTCTCCACCTATTGTCAGCCCAGCACCTGCTCTGAGGAGCCCAAGGAGAAATGAGAGACAGCAGGGCAAGAGGGGAGGGGAATCACGAGGCTCAAGAAAGGCAACTGGCGGGTCAAAGTTCACCAAGCAGTAGCAGGGGGTGCAGAAAGCAGCAGTGACCAAGGCCAGGGGGCTCCACAGCAAACAGCAGGCCCGGCCCAGCAACAGGGTCCTCCGAGGTCCTCATGCATCTTATCTGCAGTGATCACAGATGAAAAGTACCCCCTTCTCCAAAAAACAAAACAAAACAAAACAAAAAAAATAGCGTACACCTGGGGAATTCTGACACAAACTGTGATACGACCTGTCTGGCCATTCTGCGTGTTTTAAAACCCGCTCAGTGAGTGTGAATCCTGAGCTGCTGCAAGGGTGCCTTCTGCCAGTCCCAGGCAGGGGCAGCACGTGTTGCCATGGTGCAGGCTGAGAGGTCATCCACTCAGACCTACTACTCAAAACCTAGGCCTCAAAATTAGTAGAAACAAACATGATGGCATGTTTTAAAAATAAATCTGTTCACTTATGCCCCTGGACCCAAGGCAAGACAGGTTGCTTCTGGTTATGAGCCAAACTTTATTTTTATTCAAGGCAAATAATTAAAATGCTACACAATGGAGGGGGAAAATGGAAAAAATTGAAATAGAATTCCTAAGAAGGTGGAAGATTTCAGAGGAATCAAGCCAGGAGAGTGTTCTAGGATAACAAAAGCAATAAAGAAAAGCAAAAGCAGTAACTAGTGAGTGGACAGCCCTGAGCTGTGGGCCCAGGGGGTGGTCCTCACCCGGGAGCTCCACAAGGAGCAAAGGCAACAGGGATCAAGGGGACACGGAGCTCCGCAGGCACATGGGCTTGAATATACTCAGGTGAATAAAGTTAAACATGCCTTGTCACAGGCCTCAGAAACCTTGAATATGCTTGCATGCCCTGTGCCCTCTACGAGGAGTCTGCAATAAGCAGTCTTTCCTAAACTCCTTTAGCCACAATTTAACCAGTGTTTCACTGCACCTCATGGAGCTGAATTTTCTAAAACCTTATATTTTAATCATTTTAATGAAAAGATCTTGCAAGTGAAGTTTTCCATAATTTCTTCTTTCACCCAATTCATCCAGGTTGGAGTGCAGTGGTGCTATCTTGGCTCACTACAACCTCCACCTCCCAGGTGTATCTCAATCCCGAGTAGCTGGAACTGCAGGCGTGCACCACCACACCCGGCTAATTTTTGTATTTTTTGTAGAGATGGGGTTTCATCTTGTTGCCCAGGCTGGTCCCAAACTCCTGGACTCAAGCCATCCGCCCACTCCCAAAGTGCTAGGAGTGCAAGCGTGAGCCACCAAGCCCAGCCTCTTCTAACTTCTTATTATATGTTGAATATAAGCGAATAATCTCATAACACCCACAGGCATTCCTGTGGAGAGCCATTATTTTGGACTCTGAGGTACTGCAGTTCTGCTTGCCAGCTGGGCTTCCTTCCCTCTGGTTACAAGCTGCTCTGCTCGCTGGCCCCACTCGTAGGGTGCCGGAGACTGCCCTAACAGCCTTTTCTGACTAACGCCAAAGCCACGAGCCCCTTCCAGTTTGCCTTGGGTTTAGGGGCCAGATAACAGCAAGACTCAATGTGGACACCAAGAGGACTATAAAGATGAATAAAATATAGGTTCTGCTCTTTAGAGATTTACTTCTGGTTACTTGATCACAATTAAGTTGAGCCACTGAGAGCTCAAAACACTCAACTGTAAAGCAAATCTACTAGCAATTATTTCAGAGTCCCAGGGCCCCCTTCAAGATCCAAGGTTAGCCCCAAAGGCACCGGCTGGACTTTTGGCAAGTACCATCTTGCCATCTTAGGTGTACCTAATGATCCTTCTTTGAAATAATCAAACTTGAGCAAAATAATCCTCATGAGATTACTCTGGGGTGAAAGAAGACAAATGAGGTAAACTGACACCAGATTAAATGAATTAGATGCAGTTGTTCACAGTCACACAAGAGAAAAATCTCAGGAATGACCACTATCCACACAGCATCTTACACACAATGTACCAGGCTCCATCTAGAAAATAATGGAAGCCAGAAGAATAAGAGAGGAAAATCTATATGTATGTAGATACATTTAACTTGGATAGCTGCAATTATGAAGAAAGGCAAAATGAATTCTCTTTAAAGAACAAATTTGTCCTTCGTATTTTTCCATAACCATGATATTCAACAAGCATGATTTCCCAAGGACTTTAGTATTAAGGAATTTGAAAGGTGTCATGTTTCATAATGCTTGTTTCATAATTATTTCAAGAGTGAAAAGATAATCTTTAATATACTGTTGGGAATTTTATTGGCCACAATGAGCTAAAACAATATTATGGACGTAAGTCATCTCTGAAAATAATTGCCCCTTGATATTCATGCAAGAACATGAACTATGGGAAAAAGTGCCACGTACTCTCAGTCCCTAAGAAAAAGTAGAAATGTAAAAGGTAGTGCTGGAAACCCCACTCTTGGGAAGACACTTGGTTTAAGTTATGAATTCAAACAAAACAATGTTTATCTTGGTGTAACTGTACCCATAACTTTAAGTACTATAAAGTTATCCTGTGCTTGATTTATAAAGTCATATAAGTGTTTCTTAAATGAAGATAAGATACTACTGAATAAAAATAATTAAGGCACTAAAAGGACATTTTGTAATATAATTATAACTAGTGAAACATGTTGTGTTTCTGAAACATATGCTACTAGAGATTCTTATTATGGAGAGTTTGGGAATGAATTAACTCAGCAGGTTGAGCTGCTCCAACCTGCTCAGGTGACTGGCCCTTGACCTGGCCACTTGGGAACTGAGTTCTTGGAATAGTCTGATAGAAATGTTTGCATGCTTCAAACCTTGACCACACTGTACCACTCTGTCTACATAGTCTGTGCAAACAACATAATTTATGGTGAAACCTGCTGTTTCCTCCTGAGGGACTACAGTTTCAGTAGCTGTGGTCAGTCACACAGGCACTGTGAATCTACAAAACTGAATCAGAATAAAAATCCTGAACTGTTAGGACCAAGTGACAATATCTGCACATAAAGAACTGCCAAAATTCAATGCTAGAGGAACTAAGTGTATCCTGTACAACTCCCATGGAACAGGACACTTGGAGGCTTCTGCTTGGTCTCCTCTAGACTGCTCCCAACACACCTTTTCCACTTGCTTCCTTTGCTGTAATAAACTGCAGTCATGAGTATACCTACTTCTAAGTCCTAGGGCTCCTTCTAGCAAATCATTGAACTTGGAGATAATCTTAGGGACCCCAAACACACACATATGGGATTTTATTAATTTTATCACATTTCCTATCATTTCAATACAGTGAGATGTAAAAACCAGTCTATATAACCCTAATAATCAGGTATAGCTAAATACGTTAAAAATAATAACTTAAGGCCGGGCGCGGTGGCTCAAGCCTGTAATCCCAGCACTTTGGGAGGCCGAGACGGGCGGATCACGAGGTCAGGAGATCGAGACCATCCTGGCTAACACGGTGAAACCCCGTCTCTACTAAAAAATACAAAAAACTAGCCGGGTGCGGTGGCGGGCACCTGTAGTCCCAACTACTCGGGAGGCTGAGGCAGGAGAATGGCGTGAACCCGGGAGGCGGAGCTTGCAGTGAGCTGAGATCCGGCCACTGCACTCCAGCCTGGGCGGCAGAGCGAGACTCCGTCTCAAAAAAAAAAAAATAGTAATAATAACTTAAAGGACTTAAAGAAATATCAGTCCCCAGAGATGGAAGCCATTTAGGGTTAAATGAATGTGGCTGTGACTGGAAAGCACATCACCATCCAGAACAGGGGTCAGCAAACTACTCTATAAAGGACTATACGGTAAATACTTTAGGCTTTGTGGGCCATGAGTGTCTGTCACAATAAACCTTGCCATTGTAGTGCAACGGCAGCTAGAGATAACACATGAACTAGTGAGTGTGGTTGTGATCCAATAAAACTTTATTTATGGAGACAGGTAATGGGCCAGATTTGGCCCGTAAGCTACAGTTTGCCAACCCCAATCCAGAACAAATGAGCTTCAATAAAAATGATGTTTCTCAATTTCTTTTCTAGCTTAAAAAAATTTTTTTTAAAGGAAAATCCCAAGATGTTTTTCCTCATCACTCAATGTACCTTGACATGCTACAAAACTCTATAATTCAAATTACCTACACTGCAAGTATAGTGATTTTGAAAATTCAACTTACTATTTATTGGAACCTACCATGACCTTAGTACAACATCAGATGTTCTGAAGAGACATGGATGTATGAGATCCTGCCACTGGCACTGCGATATTCCAGACTGGTTAACGTTGCCCTGTATGGGTTTTCTAATGCTTCACACAAATTACCACAAACTTAGCAACTTAAAACACCACCCATTTATTAGCTCACAGCTCTGTTCAAACTTCTATCTGGGTAAACAGAAGGCTGGGCATGACATGACCGGGTTCTATACAAAGGGCTTCCCAAGGCCAAAATCAAAGTCCTGGCTGAGCTCCCTTGTCATCTGGAACTCAGGATCCTCTTCCAATCACACCTGCTTGGGATGTAATTCAGTTCCTTCCACACTGGGGTCCCTGTTTCCTTGCAAGCAATTGAGGCTGCTCCCAACTTCAAAAGGCTGCTCACATTACTTGGCACGTGGTCTCCTGCATGTTTAAAGCCAGCCAAAAATAATCTTTTTGTGCTTCAATTCCTGCTCAGTTCCTGTAACTGGCTCTTACAACAAAAAAGTTTAATTTACCCAGATTCAGTGTTGCTCAGAGACCTCAAAGTGTGTCTAACCCAATCAAAGTCCCTAAAAAGGCACAGTGAGAAATGATCTTCAAATGATTTTTTTCTTAGAAATCATTCTATCTTAAGGTCATGTAAAATGATGGATTTCCTGGGATTAATAACAAACTTCCTGGGAACACTGTCTCAGTATTAACATAATCTTAAGCATTCAGGTAATGTACAACTTTGAATTAAGTCAAACTTAAAAAGCTTTTCTATTGTGCTACATTCTTAATGCTTATAAGAGTCGAAATGTATTCAAATTCCTTTCTTCATCACCTACAACTTACTGATTTAATGGCAACTATCTTAAAAGAAACTGAACAAAACAAGAAATTTCTGGGCACAATGGTGCGTACCTGTAGTCTCAGCTACTCAGGGAGATCCCTTGAGCCCAGGAATTCGAGGCCAGCCTATGCAACACAGCCAGACACTATCTCTTTAAAAAAACTTTTCTAGTAGCTTGAGAATATGGAACAATTAAACCTATTTCTTTGAAGGCTGTGGTTTAGAAAACAATTGTTATTTTTGTTTTCTTAACAGCTATTCACGGCCAGCGTGGTGGCTCACGCCTGTAATGCCAGCACTTTAGGAGGTCAAGGCAGGCAGATCATGAGGTCTGGAGTTCGAGACCAGCCTGGCCAATACAGTGAAACCCTGTCTCTACTAAAAATATAAAAATTAGCTGGGCATGATGGTGCGCGCCTGTAGTCCCAGCTACACGGGAGGCTGAGGCAGAAGAATTGCTTGAAGCTGGGAGGCGGAGATTGTGGTGAGCCAAGATCACACCACTGCTCTCCAGCCTGGGCACGAGAGTACGACTCCGGCTCAGTAATTGGGCGCCAAGATGGTCAAATACAAACAGCTCCAGCCTCTAGCTCCCAGCATGAGTGACACAGAAGAGGGGTGATTTCTGCATTTCCAACTGAGGTACCAGGTTCCTCTCAGTGGGGCGTGTCAGACAGTGAGCGCAGGACAATGGGTGCAGCCCAACGAGCGAGAGCCAAAGCAGGTCAAGGCATCGCCTCACCCAGAAAGCGCAAGGGGGAAGGGAATTCCTTGTCCTAGCCAAAGAAAACCATGACACACAACACCTGGAAAATTGGGTCACTCCCCCTCTAATACTGCACTTTACCAAGGGTCTTAGCAAATGGCACACCAGGAGATTATATCCTGCTCCTGGCTCGGAGGGTCCCATGCACACGGAGCCTCCCTCATTGCTAGCACAGCAGTCTGAGATCGAACTGCAAGGCAGCAGTGAAGCTGGGGGAAGGGTGCCCGCCATTACAGAGGCTTAAGTAGGTAAACAAAGCCGCTGGGAAGCTCGAATTGGGTGGAGCCCACCACAGCTCAAGGAGGCCTGCCTGCCTCTGTAGACTCCACCTCTGGGGAGAGGGCATAGCTAAACAAACACCAGCAGAAACCTCTGCAGATGTAAATGTCCCTGTCTGACAGATTTGAAGAGAGTAGTGAAACACCCAGCATGGAGGTTGAGATCTGGGAACAGACAGACTGCCTGCTCAAGTGGGTCCCTGACCCCCGAGTAGCCTAACTGGGAGACATCTCCAACTGGGGACACACTAACACCTCACACTTCACACAGCTGGGTACACCTCTGAGACAAAGCTTCCAGAGCAAGAATCAGACAGCAACACTTGCTGTTCAGCAATATTCTCTCTTCTGCAGCCTCTGTTGCTGATACCTAGGCAAACCAGGGTCTGGAGTGGACCTCAAGCAAACTCCAACAGACCTGCAGCTGAGGGTCCTGATTGTTAGAAGGAAAACTAACAAACAAAAAGGACATCCACACCAAAACCCCATCTGTACGTCACCACCATCAAACACCAAAGGTGGATAAAACCACAAAGACAGGGAAACAGCAGTTCAGAAAAGCTGAAAATTCAAAAAATCAGAGCACCTCTCCCCCTCCAAAGGAACACAACTCCTCGCCAGCAACAGAACAAAGCTGGATGGAGAATGACTTTGACGAGTTGAGAGAAGAAGGCTTCAGTCGATCAAATGTCTCAGAGCTAAAGGAGGAACCCAGCGCAAAGAAACTAAAAACCTTGAAAAAAGATTTGACCAATGGATAACTAGAATAACCAATGCAGAGAAGTCCATGAACGGCCTGATAGAGATGAAAACCACAACACAGGAACTACGTGACAAATGCACAAGCTTCAGTAACTGACTCGATCAACCGGAAGAAAGAGTATTAGTGATTAAAGATCAAATGAACTAAATGAAGCGAGACGTTTAGCGAAAAAGAGTAAAAAGAAATGAACAAAGCCTCCAAGAAATATGGGATTCTGTGAAAAGACCAAATCTACGTCAGATTGGTGTACCTCAAAATGATGGGGAGAATGGAACCAAGCTGGAAAACACTCTGTCGGATATTATCCAGGAGAATGTCCCCAACCTAGCAAGGCAGGCCAACATTCAAATTCAGGAAATACAGAAAAGGCCACAAAGATACTCCTCGAGAAGAGCAACTAAAAGACACGTAATTATCAGATTCACCAAAGTTGAAATGAAGGAAAAAATGTTAAGGGCAGCCAGAGAGAAACGTCAGGTTACCCACAAAGGGAAGCCCATCAGACTAACAGCGGATCTTTCGGCAGAAACTCCACAAGCCAGAAGAGAGTGGGGACCAATATTCAACATTCTTAAAGAAAAGAATTTTCAACCCAGAATTTCATATCCAGCCAAACTAAGTTTCCTAAGTGAAGGAGAAATAAAATCCTTTACAGACAAGCAAATGTGGACAGATTTTGTCACCACCAAGCCTGCCTTAAAATCCTTTACAGACAAGCAAATGCTTAGAGATTTTGTCACCACCAGGCCTCCCTTACAAGAGACCCTGAAGGAAGCACTAAACATGGAGAAGAACAACTGGTACCAGCCATTGCAAAAACATGCCAAAATGTAAAGACCATCGATGCTAAGAAGAAATTGCATCAACTAACGAACAAAATAACCAGCTAACATCATCACAGGATCAGGTTCACACATAACAATATTAACCTTAAATGTAAATGGACGAAATGGTCCAATTAAAAGACACAGACTGGCAAATTGGATGAAGAGTCAAGACCCATCAGTTTGCTGTATTCAGGAGACCCATCTCACATGCAGACACACACATAGACTCAAAATAAAGGGATAGAGGAAGATGTACCAAGCAAATGGAAAAAAAAAAAAAAAGGCAGGGGTTGCAATCCTAGTCTCTGATAAAACAGACTTTAAACCAACAAAGATCACATGAGACAAAGAAGGCCAGTACATAATGGTAAAGGGATCAATTCAACAAGAAGAGCTAACTATCCTAAATATATATGCACCCAATAGAGGAGCACCCAGATTTATAAAGCATATCCTTAGAGACTTCCAAAGAGACTTGGACTCCTACACAATAATAATGGGAGACTTTAACACCCCACTGTCAACATTAGACAGATCAACGAGACAGAAAGTTAACAAGGATATCCAGGAATTGAACTCAACTCTGCACCAAGCAGATCTAATAGACATCTACAGAACTCTTCACCCCAAATCAACAGAAGATACAATTCTTCTCAGCACCACATCACACTTATTCCAAAATTGACCACATAGCTGGAAGTAAAGCACTCCTCAGCAAATGTAAAAGAATAGAAATTACAACAAACTGTCTCTCAGACCACAGTGCAATCAAACTAGAACTCAGGACTAAGAAACTCAATCAAAACAGCTCAACCACATGGAAACTGAACAATCCGCTCCTGAATGACTACTGGGTACATAACGAAATGAAGGCAGAAACAAAGATGTTCTTTGAAACCAATGAGAACAAAGATACAACATACCAGAATCTCTGGGAAACATTTAAAGCAATGTGTAGAGGGAAATTTATAGCACTAAATGCCCACAAGAGAAAGAAGGAAAGATCTAAAATTGACGCCCTAATATCACAATTAAAAGAACTAGAGAAGCAAGAGCAAACACATTCAAAAGCTAGCAGAAGGCAAGAAATAACTAAGATCAGAGCAGAACTGAAGGAGATAGAGACACAAAAAACCCTCCAAAAGATCAATGAATCCAGGAGCTGGTTTTTTGTAAAGATCAACAAAATTGATAGACCGCTAGCAAGACTACTAAAGAAGAAAAGAGAGAAGAATCAAATAGATGCTTAAAATGATAAAGGAGATATCACCATCGACCCCACAGAAATACAAACTACCATCAGAGAATACTATAAACACCTCTATGCAAATAAACTAGAAAACCTAGAAGAAATGGATAAATTCCTGGACACATACACTCTCCCAAGACTAAACCAGGAAGAAGTTATATCCCTGAATAGATGAATAGCAGGCTCTGAAATTGAGGCAATAATTAGTAGCCCACCAACCAAAAAAAGTACAGGACCAGACAGATTCAGAGTTGAATTCTACCAGAGGTACAAGGAGGAGCTGGTACCATTCCTTCTGAAATTACTCCAATCAACAGAAAAAGAGGGAATCCTCCCTAACTCATTTTATGAGCTCAACATCATCCTGATAGAAACACAACAAAAAAAGATAATTTTAGACCAATATCCCTGATGAATATCGATGCAAAAATCCTCAATAAAATACTGACAAACTGAAACCAGCAGCACATCAAAAAGCCTGTCCACCATGATCAAGTGTGCTTCATCCCTGGGATGCAAGGCTGGTTCAACATACGCAAATCAATAAACATAATCCAGCATATAAACAGAACCAAAGACAAAAACCACATGATTATCTCAATAGATGCAGAAAAGGCCTTTGACAAAATTCAACAGCCCTTCATGCTAAAAACTCTCAATAAATTCGGTATTGATGGAACGTATCTCAAAATAATAAGAGCTATTTATGACAAACCCACAGCCAAAATCATACTGAATGGGCAAAAACTAGAAGCATTCCCCTTAAAAACTGGCACAAGACAGGGATGCCCTCTCTCACCACTCCTATTCAACATAGTGTTGGAAGTTCTGGTCAGGGCAATCAGGCAAGAGAAAGAAAGAAACGGTATTCAATTAGGAAAGGAAGAAGTCAAATTGTCCCTGTTTGCAGATGACATGATTGTATATTTAGAAAACCCCATCATCTCAGCCCAAAATCTCCTTAAGCTGATAAGCAACTTCAGCAAAGTCTCAAGATACAAAATCAATGTGCAAAAATCACAAGCATTCTTATACACCAATAACAGACAAACAGAGAGCCAAATCATGAGTGAACTCCCATTCACAATTGCTTCAAAGAGAATAAAATACCTAGAAATCCAACTTAGAAGGGATGTGAAGGACCTCTTCAAGGAGAGCTACAAACCACTGCTCAATGAAATAAAAGAGGACACATACAATGAAAGAACATTCCATGCTCATGGATAGGAAGAATCAATATTGTGAAAATGGCCATACTGCCCAAGGTAATTTATAGATGCAATGCCATTCCCATTAAGCTACCAATGACTTTCTTCACAGAACTGGAAAAAACTACTTTAAAGTTCAAAAGCCTATTAACTCTGAACTCAATCTATTCCCCACTGCCCCTCAAAAGAATAAAACTTTTAAACTAGTCATAGCAAAATAAGAAGATCATATGCCTTGAAAACTGTCCATCAACCATGGCTACACATCTCTCTGGCCTTGTCTGTTATAATTAAATGTTTCATTTTTTGGGGGGAGGAGATGGACCAAGTCTTGCTCTGTTGCCCAGGCTGGAGTGCAGTGGTGCGATCTCAGCCCACTGCAAACTCCACCTCCCAGGTTCAAGTGATTCTCCTGCCTCAGCCTCCTGAGTAGCTGGGACTACAGGCCTCTGCCACACCTGGCTAATTTTTCATTTTTAGTAGAAAACTTCTCAAACTTCCTAACTTCTAGTGATCTGCCCATCTTGGTCTCTCAAAGTGATGGGATTACAGGCATGAGCCACAATGCCCCGCCTAAATGTGTGTTTTTAAATCACATTCTTGAAACAGACGGCTTTGTCTCCTTGATTAAATTAGGTATAACTGAAAGTCAAGCTGTCTATAACAAATTAGAAGATTAAAACTTAGCTAAAAATGAAGAAAGCATCTAAAACTAAATTCATGAAGAGACCTGGGGTGGAGACAAACAGGAAGATATTCTCTTCTGACAGACATGAAAAAGAAGTAAACCAAAAGTCCACCTAACTGGATATTTAGACTTAAACCTACATATGCAAGACAAAATAATTCAGTTCAAATTATTTGAAAATATAACCAAAATGGGACAATTTATATTTCTAGGCAACAAAGTTTAATTACTTTTTAATAGATACAGTCTTTATTTTACAAGTTTAAATGAGTAATTCAGGACATAAAGCAGATAAGAATTTCTTTTTCCCTAAGAGACAGGGTCTCAATATGTTGCCCAGGCTGGTCTCGAACTCCTGGGCTCAGGTGATCTTTCTATCTTGGTCTCCCAAAATGTTAGGATTACAGGTGTGAGCCACCATGCCTGGCCAGCAAATAAGGTTTTAATGGAACTACTTTCTATTATCCTGTTTTAACTTCTAGAGAAATGTCAGGTTTATCTATTTATTTTCTTCTAAAACCCCTTTTGATAGACTTTCTCCAAATCTGTCCCTAATCCTAGTTTTTAAATTTTCCAGATGAACAAGAAAAAAAAAAGATGGCTCAGTAGAAACCATCACCACACCCAGAATGAATAAAACAAATGAACCTAAAACAGCATACACCAACAGATCAAAAACAGCTCAACTTTCATTATAAGAGCAAATAAAACAGAAACACATACCTACCAGGGCTAACTGTATGTAGCACTTTATAAAGTAAACCTCAGGGGAAAGTACTTACCACAACTTATTTCTCCTAGGCCTGTGCCCCTGTATATTTATTAATAACTGAAAATCATTACCTTTCACATTTGATTTATCTTTTTAATTTGGAATTTTAAAAAATTGATTTTAAGCCAGAAAACTGCATTTCAACACAATCTAATATTAATGTGAGTTCTATAGAAGTTTTAAATAATAGCAGTTTGGGCCTACCACTAACACCCTCCTTGATTTGCAAAGACGGTGGATGACTTATTTTGAATCTACTGGAAATCACTGAAGCAATATGGCTAGAGCATATACTTCACACCCACATAATGAAAAGCATTGACTTTTATACCTATGTAACGAAATTGCACGTTCTGCACATGTAGCCCAGAACTTAAAGTATAATAAAAATAAAAATTAAAAAAAAAAATCCCATCTAGACTACTGCCACATTTTAAACCTTGAAATGTCAAATGCTTTGAATGCACATCTCCCCCAAATTGCCAAATACCACACAAAGCACTAGTGTGTACCAACCATATGCCCAATTTTCTCCACACTATAAGTAAAACTTTGCTTGGATCAGAAATGTTCAACATACCCTAAATAAGAGTGACACAATGACAGTCTCTACTTCTTTTGAAATAAAAATTGGCAAGTTAGGAAATTAGTCTCTGCAATTTTCAACAAATGTGATTTTTTTAAATTGATGCTTTTCAATTAAGAGATAGGAGACTCCTATCTGAAATATTACTTCTCTGGTGAACTGAAGATTTTTAATAATTTTATACTATCATTCCAGGAATACATTCCACAGTAGTGCACTGAATATTTTCAGGTGTATCTCCAATTTCTACAGTTAGATCACAAGGCTGATAATTAAGAAATAAATTCTTGGAGATCCTAATCCTCCTAGCCCTATCACCTCTTCCTTTTCATTTCCCTCGTGACTAGCACAGTACCTAACCATTAAGAATTTCAGGCACAGTGTTCTGTTAGCAGTGTAACCTGGTTTTGCAAAGTCTCTATGCCTTACTGTCTCCAACTTCAGAGAAAGAATAATAAATACCTATCAGGTACAATGTTCAGTATTTGGGTACTGGGTACACAAAAGCCCAATCACCACGAGTATGCAATATACCCATGTAACAAATATGTACACGTACCCTATGCATCTAAAATTTAAAAAGTTGTAAAAGAATAATAATGCCTATTCCACAAAGTCATCATGAGGATTAAATGAAAAACACTATAAAATTATTATATTATTATCATTTTTGAGACGGATTTTCACTCTGTCAGCCAGGCTGGAGTGCAGTGGCACGATCGCGGATCACTGCATCCTCCTCCTCCCAGGTTCAAGCGATTCTCCTGCCTCGGCTTCCCAAGTAGCTGGGATTACAGGCATGCACCACCACACCTGGCTAATTTTTTGTATTTTTAGTAGAGATTGGGTTTCACCATATTGGTCAGGCTGGTCTCAAACTCCTCACCTCAGGTGATCCACCCACCTTGGACTCCCAAAGTCAAAATTCTTAAGGACAGGGATAGTACCTTGTCTCCCTAATGCCCAGCACCGGCTATGCCAAGGTAAGCTTTACTATCATTATTCACTCATCAAACACTAATTACATGTTTACTATGGGCCTGACAATGTCCTAGGCTGGGGACAAAAGATAAATAAAACATTTTTTTCTTGACTTCAGAAACTCAAAGTATAGAAGAAGGATCAGAAAGGCAAATACATCAAAAACATCAGAGTTACAGGTGCTGTAATATATCAGGGACATGGGCAGACTTGGGTTTCCAGGCATGGAGGTTAATGGGGAAGTCTTCCCAGAAGAGGTGACTTGAAAATGAGTAAATGTTTCACAGGCTGGGGCCAAGACTGGGAAGAGGAGGGTGCTGCTGCAAAGCAATAGCAGGAGAACAGAGATGGAGGAATGAACACTTGAATAGTCCACCATGTTTGGAGAGTCACCGTGTAGTCAATACAGCAGAACCTGGGGACAAACAATATGAGCAGTTAGGCTGAAAGGAGATTAACACATCCCAGAAAGCTCCAAGCAGAGGATTTCTGTCTTACCTGGTGGAATCTAGCCAGTTACTTCCTACTAATTTTTTGAAGCAATGCACTATGTGACAGAGGCTTTATTTCATGACCTCTTGATCCTTACTACAGCACTATGAGATAGAAATTATTATACCCATTTTACAGAGAAGTAAACCATTACACTGAATGTGTCTCCCCCAAGATTCGTATGTTGAAATCTAATCCACAACATGGAGGTGAGGACTTTGGGAGGTGAGCAGGTCATGAGGGCAGACCCTTATAAGCAGATTACAAAGAGCTAGCTTGTTCTCTTTCTGCCATGTGAGCATACGAGAAGTCGGCAGACTGCAACCTGGAAAACGGCCTTCACCAGAACCAGACCATGCTGGCACCCTGAGCTCTTACTTCCAGCCCCTAAAACTGGGAAATTTCTGTTGTTTATAAGCCACCTAAGAAGCTGAGACTCAAAAAGGTTAAGTAATTTGCTCTAGGCATAGTTACTGAACAGTGGGCTCCAATCTGGCTATCTGAGCCCAGGTTGTCCATGCTCTTAATCCCTGTGATCTAAATAAGGGTTTTCAATTTTTTTTCAAACTTCTTTGGACCACAACACACATTTCACCTGGAAAGACAGACATGTCTGTAATTGAAACAACAGTTTCATGCAGTGGCATCTATACTTTAACGGTTTTCTTTTTTCTTCCTTTAAAAAAAAAAAAAAATCCCTGCTTGTGGTATCCAAGGAGGCGAAAGTGATCAACAGTCCCAGTGCTGCTTGTTTGTAAGCAATTTAGGCTGGATAGTCTGCCTTTGGATTCTACCTTGTATAGGTCCTTGGTGACCAGCACAGTGGAGGTCAGAGGCAGAAGCTGGACTGCAGTCAGCATGGGGGGATGGGAGAAGAGACACTAGAGACAGCAAACCTAGACAACTATCTCAAAGGGGCTTTGCTTTAAGCAGGAGCAAGAAATGTGGCAGGGGCTGCAGGGAACTGTGGTTGAGAAAGGTGAGGGTTTTCTTTTTAACTTAAATTTTTTTTTTCATATTCACTGGCCAGTTACAAGATTTTTTAGTATATACATATGAAAAAAAACTCTATCATTTACAAGCATAAATAAAAAGCAAACAGTCTGGCATTCAGGACCCTTATGATCTTAATTGTCTAATCTCATTTCCTGCTGCTCTTCCACAAAAAATACCTAACTCAGCTACACCAAATTACTGAAGTTTCCCCCAGAAAGTTAGATATTTTTTCCCCCTCCGTATTTTTAACATACTGTTTCTTTTACCTGGAATGCCCTTCCTCTTTCCTCTTCACCTGGCAAACTCTTACTCAGTGCAGAAGACTTTATTGAAACATCCTTCATTTGTAAAACCTTTCTCCCACCCCAACAGTCTATGATGAGTGAATCTGACAGCATCCACCTAGGTTCTTTTCTTTTCAGACACTCTCGCTCTGTCACACAGGCTGGAGTGCAGTGGTGCAATCTCGGCTCACTGCAACTCCACCTGCTGCCTCAGCATCCCAAGTAACTGGGATTACAGACACATGCCACCACACCTGGCTAATTTTTAATATTTTTAGTAGACATCCACGTAGGTTCTACCATTCATCTTACCCTATACCTGCTTTAGCATCATCTACTACAGGGTCTTTCTGAAGCCACAGAGGGCTGGTCACCACCACATATTATACTGTTTCTATTACTTAATTTCTGTGTACTACAATAACTTATATATACATCTGTCCCTTCTTTGAGACTGTGAGCTTTAAACCCTGGCTTGGTTTTTATAGGCCTGGCTCCAAGAATATAGACGGTCATAGAAAAATCCACTATGCAAGAGAATATAAAATAAATAAATCTTGGCCAGGCACGGTGGCTCACGCCTGTAATCACAGCACTTTGGGAGGCCAAGGTGGGTGGATCCCGAGGTCAGGAGTTTTGAGACCAGCCTGGCCAACATGGTGAAACCCTGTCTCTACTAAAGATAAAAAAATTAGCCGGGCGTGATGGCACGCGCCTGTAATACCCGATACTTGGGAGGCTTAGGCAGGAGAATCACTTGAACCCGGGAGGCAGAGGTTGCAATGAGCCCAGATCGCGCCACTGCACTCCAGCCTGGGCAACAGCGCAAAACTCCGTCTCAAAAAAAAAAAAACCTTGACCACTTCACTTACTGAAAGCATCTGCTTATCTGATCTCTAAATAACAATAGCAGAAATTTTTTTGTGTGTGATAATACTGTTTCTTTATGGTTAGCAGCCCTAGAGGCAATTGCCTTATATGAATAGCAACACAGAGAAAATCAACATTGAGCCTCCTATGCAGTTGATACAGAAGGCAACTAAAGAGGTCCCTTCTGCCTTCTGAGGAGAGGGACAGATTTCTTTCTCCATAAGATGTTATACACAGGAAAAGACACTCCAGAGTCCACGACCACATTTATAATCACCGCTCACTTCATAGGTTAATTACTGCTGACCTATTGTTGTGCCTACAAAACCATCTTTTTAGGAGACAATCATGAAGCCAGGTCCTGAAAAGAAAGATGAAACCAACAGAAGACACTTGCAGTGCAGAAAATAAAGAGAATGGAAGAAGGAAAAAAAAAAAAAGATTTCTTTACATTGTGTTAAAGACTCTCCCTTAAAATGGGGGGTAGGGACCCCTTAAAAAATAAAAAAAAAAAAAAAAACCAGACAAACCAAGAAAGTCCCCATTGGAAATTAATGAATTCAATATGACTATAAGAGAAAACGGCACTGGATCATAAGATCTTTTTTAGACTGTGGTTAAAGTATTTCCTTTCCGCATGCATTTTGTTCTCCAATGATCAGGCTCTTAAATATATCTCTAGAAAAGAAATCCTTTCTATAAAGTATCCTCTTCACAACTGCCATTCAGAACACCAACTGCCTATTATGACACAGCAACCAAGAAACATTTGGGCTTGTATTGGGGACAATCGACTTGTGACTTCCTGCTAGACTTTCTCAATTCACATGATGATGAAATGGCTAGTGTTGCAATGCACTTATGGCTTTAGATAAAAACATAGGCACCCAAGACAGAAGTGGCCAAAGAGGGCAGCGCCCAGCAGGAAGTTGTTCCTACAAAGGAAATTGCAGTTTCTAAGATGAAGAGGAAGTCAAGAGGGAGAATTAAGTGTCTTAAGGGCTTGAGAAAATATTGAAGAAACTACTTGTGGTCTCAAATACAGTTAAAACACTAAGTAGTCCAGGCTATCATTAATTCTAAATTCAAAAATTTAACAATGCAATTTGGGGTAAAGCTAGTTCAAAAAAGGTAAATCATGTCTGTGTAACCTTTGTTGTTAGAAGCTGCCTCTCTTACTCCTTGCAGAAAGCTTTTCTTAAAAAATACCTGACAATGATACCAACTGAAAGGGACATAGGGGAAGAACACTGTCACTCACCTGCTCCTGCACAATGTGAGAATCTTAGTCACATTTCTCTGCATTTTATGATATCCTGCAATGTCCTCTTCATATACAAACCCACTCCCCAATAAGATTCTAGTTAATGTATAATAAATGGCACCTTCTAAAGTTTGTTTGTTCTCACGTGCCTATGAAATATATACTGGACACAGAGACACATTACCAGTCATTTATCTGGTATCACAGCAGTTTACTTTACTACAACTTTCATAAGTTCTAACAAACCTCTGATAGAAGCTGTTTCCAGCCCTTTCATCTCTAGACATTTCAACCATATGGGGACTTCATATCTCACTTACTTATTTCCCTTTTTGGTTTTTAAAAATCATGCCCAGACTTCTTTGATGCTGATAAACATTCACAGAACAGACCTTTTCAATCATTAAACAGGAAACTATATATTGCATGTATGTTTTACAGTCAATAGGCTATATAAAGTTATTAGTGATATTAACAAGGAGACTATTGATTTTTCATAAAAGATCACACATGACCTTCTTTTCCATAGGTTAGTCACATGTTAACCACTTCTGCACAGAAAAGACATGTGCATTGAAGGCAAGTATGAAGAACATGCCGACACATGGCAATTTTCTTGTCTCATCAAGACCACAGCATGCTTACCAAGATGGCTGGCAAGATGACACGAGGATTCAAGGATCTGCTTTTTAATTCTAATTACTGAAATCTTGTCTTAATTTTCAGTACTACACTCAGCAGTGGGATCTCTCTCTAGCAAAATCCCCCCCCCCTTTTTTTTTTTTTTGACTTCTTCTGACTCTGTTAACAACCACTGACTGACATATGCTATGGACTGAATGTTGTGTCCTCCCCAAAACTTGTACATTGAAACTAATTGCCAGTGTGGTGGTATCAGAAGGTGGGACTTTTGGGAGGTAATTAGGTTAAGGGGGTAGAACTCTCATGAATGGGATTAGTGCCCTTATAAAAAAGGTCCCAGAGAGCTGCCTTGTCCCTTCCACCATATGAGGTTACAGCAAAAAGATGGCTACCTATGAACCAGGAAGCTGCCCTCACCAGACACCAAATCTGCTGATGCCTTGACCTTGGACTTCACAGCCTCCAGAACTGTGAGAAATGCATTTCCATCGTTTATACGCCACTTAATCTGCGGTACTTTGTTACAACAGCCCCAATGGACTAGGAAAACAAGCATCATCCTACAATTTCTAACTTGGCTTTGATCACTGTGTTCTTATACTCTCCAGGTTCCCTTCTTTCCTCCAGCTGCTTATTTTCTCCAACTAGCATTTCACAATTCCTTCCTACATTCATTCACTTAATACATTCAGGCGGAAAAACCAAGTATCTGCTACATGCTGCTGCTACAACACTGACCAAGACTTGGATGGGTTATGGACACACTCCACTAAGTGCTATGAAAGGAGTGGAGTGGGCTGGCCAGGGGAAGGGTGGCAACGGGGGCTAAGTAGTAGAATTTCTTGACAACCATTTAACTTCTTTCTATTCCCATATTCCCACTGTCTTAAATGTGTGAGTTTATATAATGGTCCATACTACCTGCAACTTTCAACTGTTGTTCAAAAACTTTGTTAGTTTCCTATTGCTGTGTAACAAATTACCACAAACTTAGTGGCTTAAAGCAACACTCATTTATTAGCTCCCAGCTTCAGAAGTCAGAAGTTTGGCCATGTTTTAACTGGGTCCCCCGCTCAGAGTGTCATAAAGATGAAATCAAGGTGTTGGTGGAGCTTAGTTCTCCTCTGGGAGCTCTGGAGAAAAATCCAATTCCAAGCTCATTCTTTGTACTAGCAGAATTCAGCTCCTGTGGTGGTAGGACTGAGGTCCCTGTTTCCTTGTTGGCTATCAACTGAGGTTTGCTCTGGGCTCCTGGATACTGCTACATTCCTTGCCAGGTGGTCCTCTCCATCTCCAAGCCAGCAACAGCATATAAACCCATCTCCTGCTTCGAATTTCTTAACTCCTCAGCTTCTGACCTCTAAATACAGGTTTAAAGGGCTCTGGCAAGTGGATCAAACCCACTGACAATAAATTCCCTTCCCAAAGTCAACTGTGCCATATATTAAACCTAATCACAGGAGTATAACCCACCCTAGTGGGTTATACAGTCCCATGGATTATGCAGTGTATACTGGGAATGGGCATATTGGAGGTCATTTAGAATTCTACCTACCACAATTTATAAGGAAAAAATAAAAACTTGGCATCAATAAAGAATTTTATGGCACTAATTAGAAACATGGTACTGAGATTCTTTAGTTTTCAATCCTGAGAGCAGAATAACCAAAAGAAATCATAGGTAACTCCCGAATCTGTTTCTCCAACCCTTTTAGCCTTAATCTATACATCTTTGCAAATACCCAAGAGGCACTTAAATTTAATTATTTCATTCAACCTTACCTGATAAAACTGACCTAATAACCTCCCCCTTTCTCAGATTTCTATTATACCACCAGGCTGCCAGCACGCCAAGATCTCCACCTTCGAGGGATTATCATTTACTCTACATTCTCTTTAACATCAAACTGAAACTAATTCAACAATCAATCTTAACAACTTGCCCTTCCTCTCCACTCTCAAACACACTTTGTATCTAGAGCAGAATCATTAGAAATGCTGATATCCTATACTGACCTCCCTTTCCTTTCCTGTTCTTTCTATCTGTGCACAGCCTTGCCCTATCCTACACAGATCTCCCAAGGAAGTCCCTAACACTGTGTTCCATGCTCTCCTCTCCAGGAACCACAGCCCCTCAATCTAATCACAGCAATCCAAGCTCCTCATCCCAGCACTTAAGGCCAACAGTGTGCCCTGGACTCCAGAGTCACACTCCAAACCCCGTCATCCAATGCCACACCACACCCTCAGTCCCTGGGACACCTCACATTCTGACCCCACCATCAGCCTCTGCTCAGCTGCTCTCTCAGGCAGACACGCCCTAGCAGGGGAAGGGTCAGCTCCAAAAAGATGTCTCATCACTCTCATCTGCAACTTACTTGCTGTCTTCTGACCTATACCACCTGGTTTTATCTTTATGTTGCTTTGGCTTTATGTCATTTTTTAATAGGTGCATTTTACCTTTCCCACTATATCAGGAACTCTGTGTGTGCGTGCACGCACGCTTGTGCATGTATGTGTAAACATACATATTCTTTTTCTTATCCCATAGCATTTTATGCAGCACACACATGAAATTAAACAAATTTTGCTTTTCTTTTTTCTCACAATCCAATCTGCATTTCCTGTCCTGACCTTTCACCTATTTTTATGATCTCCTTATCTTTACTTGCCTGGAAGAACAGTCTTTAGAATAGAGGTTAATAAAATAGGTCTTCCACCCTTGCCTCTGTATGAATGAAGTAACAGCATAAATAATAGTCCAGAGGCATAGAAAAGTACATTTATTTCATGTTTCAATTAAATAAAATTCAAAACTCTTAAAACAGGAATAAACAAAAAATTCTAGGAAAAAGGTCAAAAAGCTTTAAAGCAGGAAAAGGAACAGAACTTGGAAAATGTGCATTTTCACATGCAAAAGATGGGAAACAATCTGAAAGTCCACCTAGAAAGGACAGCTAAACAGATGAGGGTACTGCCACGCAATGCAAGGCTGCACACCATGGGGGTAAAAAAAAGAAACCTGCCCATGTTGCTCGGAAAGAGCCGAGGCATGCTAAAGTGTGCATGGGTCTCCTGAGCAGTTGTGGAACATGCTGCCAGGTGTTTGTAAAGGGCGGGCAACAGATCTTCAAAAACATTTATTTAAGTCTCTGGAAGAACTCAATAATGGTGTTTGCCGATAGGGAACGGCGACTCTAGGTAAATGGGCACAGGTGCGAAGAGGCTTCCATCCTTTCTCATGCCAGTTGGACTGTGTGAATGTGGAAGAAGGCCAGGCAGACACTCTCTGCAAGTGCAGGAACAGGGCAGATTCACCCACAGATTATCATAAAGTTCAATGTCCAGGAAGGAGCTTGATGCCTCCAAAGGAAAAATACATGTATGTCTTTGCCTGTTCTAGGTTCTCTGGCAGAAGAAAACAAGCCATGCAGGTCTTACTCTCCAAAATACTTGCAGACTCCTTTTGCTACAGATGCTGTGCCGTACATGCACAGAGAAGCACAAGCTGTACAGGCAGCAGGCTTGCTGTGGGGAAGACGGAGGGCAGCAGCAGGGCTCTGCTGGGGCTCCTGCACATGACGGGGCATAAAGGCCCATCCAACTGCTACCTGCCTCCATGCATGCAGGGAAAGTCAGGAAAATCACCTGAGACTCCACAGGATTTACAGATTCAAGATGAGGTCTGATTACAAACTCAGAAAAAAGGTAATGATTATAGGCAAATCTGCTTTTTAACAGACTTCTTTTTGGATTATGAGGCCGGCATTATCAGAAAATGCCACTGAAAAGACTTCCTGAAAAACATGGTATTTAAAAAACTCAAATCATAGTAAGATTTGCTGCAACTGAAAGAAACCAAATGAACATTGGATATATTCCAAATGAGAATTCTATTTGTGAACTGAAGAAAAACTGGGGCCTGCCAAACCGATAATTAAACAACTGAGTACCCCGAACCAACTAGTGGAATGACTCCCTCTTCCTGGGGTAGGTTCGTCACACCATACATATTGAAAAACAAAACTTGCATTGAAGCTCTACATCAAAAACACTTTTTGGAACAAGAGCCAGGGTTCTTTTGATTACTTTTGACCCAAATTAGGCCAACATGATGGCAGTAACTCTCCAGGTGAACTCTTCAGCTGGGAGCTACCAGGAGGCTCCAGCTGCAGAATACAGGTCAAGGACACAGAAGGTACCAAAGGAATGTCTACTCATAGTAACCCTGGCTTGCTGTCCAAGAAGGCAGAAGCCCTGTGAGAGTTTGGAAGAGGCTGAGGTCAGTTTCAAGCCTATACAGGATTAAATGTCACCAGTTACTGTTCTAGGCAAAATGTACAAAATACTTTCATCAAGAACCAAATGCTTTATTTCCTATTTAGCTGAAGAATAACAGTTTTACAGAAGCAATAACTCAGCACAAACAGCTTATTTTCCCCTTCTCCATGTTCTCTCCTGAAATAATGATCCAAGTGTATTTAGAAGATCACTACCTTCAAATGAGTGTAGACCCTCTAAAGGGACATCCACCACCTTCCTTCATGTCCCCAAAATAGCTCATAGACCTTGCTAGAAGAGAGTGATTTTCCTTACCCACCACCAAAATGAAAGAGAGAGAGAAAGAGAAACCGACAAAACAGAAAAACCACCTAGATACCACTCTGGTAGCTGGCCACCACACCCTACTAACTAGAATGTGAGCTCAGGGATCCCCAAATTGAACTGTAGCATAGAGCATAGTTCAGTTCCATGGACGGCAAAATCAGAAAGGGAGTATTTTTTTAAAATATCATTTAGGTAACATAAATAACTGTTCACTATGGCCCCAAATATAAGCATTGTGAAAAGTAGCCATCCAACAAGCTTCCTCCCCAGAGATCACTGCCAGAGCCTGGGGAGGAAAGAAGGGAAACCAGGAGAGTGAAGAGTCTAAAATACTCTTTGACCTAATTTTTTTTTTAGGTCAAAAAGGCTGGGCGTGGTGGCTCATGCCTGTAATCCCAGGCCAAGGCGGGCGGATCTAGAGGTCAGGAGATTGAGACCATCCTGGCTAACATGGTGAAACCCCGTCTCTACTAAAAATACAAAAAAATTAGCCAGGAGTGGTGGCAGGCGCCTGTAGTCCCAGCTACTTGGGAGGCTGAGGCAGAAGAATGGTGTGAACCCGGGAGGCACAGTGTGCAGTGAGCTGAGACTGCACCACTGCACTCCAGCCTGGCCAACAGAGCGAGACTCCGTCTCAAAAAAGAAAACAACTTTAATTTCTACACCTTTTAATTCCCTCAGAGATGCTTTTGCTACATGAACTTGTCTAGGGGACTCTGTGGAGCTTACTGTAATGTGAGCCCTGAGAAACTCACTGCCCTGTCAATTTACTAGGTAGAGACGACACATCTGGGCTGACCACCTGCAGGCAGAATAGGATTTGGTGAGAACAGGTATGTTGTCTAATGGGCGATGTTGGCCAGAAAAAAGAACTCTGGCTGGGCGTGGTAGCGCACGCCTGTAATCCCAGCACTTTGAGAAGCCAAGGTGGGTCACTTGAGGTTAGGAGTTCAAGACCAGCCTGGCCAACATGGTGAAATCCTGTTCTAATAAAAATACAAAAAAAAAATTAGCCGGGCATGGTGGGGCACACAACTGTAGTCCCAACTACTAGGGAGGCTGGAGCAGGAGAATCACTTGAACCCGGGAGGTGGAGGTTGCAGTGAGATTGTGCCACTGCACTCCAGCCTGGGCGACAGACTCTGTCTCAAAAAAGAAAACAAATAAACAAACAAAAAACACCATATATGAGTGTTCATTCCTTCTCTTTATATTTTTTTGGTTTTTCTCTTTACACTTTTGTGTGCCTGATCTATTTCATTTAAAACGAAGAAGACGATGCAATCAATATACATTCTAAAACTGGCAGAGATCTGGCATGCCAGTATGTAGTGATGTGTGGTCAAAGAGCAAGGGGAGGAAATGCTGGAGATGAGGCTGAGTCAGGGGCCTTCATACCAGGGGAGATGCGTTCAAGGCAGCCTTCCAGGCCACAGGACGCATAGGAGGACTCATCAGTCCTGACTCCCAGTAGTAAGCAATAGCACTTAGGGAGTTTTCAACTCTGCGGCTAATCACAATCATTACAGGTCTTTAAAAGTGATACAATGGATTCTGTCAACACTATAAACGGCAGTCACACTCTCAGCAGAATCTCTCAGGCTGCGGCACCATAGGCCATGTCTAGGACAGCACAGCTGGCCTCCACTGAGCTGACCTCAAATGAGTGTGCTACACTTGCATGCAAATACACAGGTGGCACACCCACTGCTGCAGCACGCAGTTCCACACCTGCCAGGCTTCGGCACCTGTGATCACACTTCTGGCCACCAATAAGCTGTGCTGGGCCCACTCTGGATACTTCTCAAGGTCTACCTCTGACTATCAAGGGCTGAAAAAAATGTGTAGCACATGGAGCCTCTGTTCTGGACAGCTATGCCAAACGGCAGTCCGGGAGCACGTGTGCTGTCCCTCATAACTAAGGGTCCCTGCATCCCTGACTTTCATCATGAAGGGCCTGTTCTCTCAAACCATATGGAGCCAACTAAAATAAAGCCTGGCCTCAGGCTGGTGCTCCTGCCCTTGCCTGCCCTCTTCTGTCTTACATTCCTCATCTCCCCTAAACTGTAATCCTCCCACCTACAAGCCTGCTGTTCAGCATGGCCCTCTAAGATCTCAGTGACTCTCAAACCAGAGAACCACCATTAGAGCTGTTAAAACAAGGAGGGTGGAGCCCCACCCCAGAGTTTGATTCAGAGGTGGCTGGAGGGTCTGAGAATGTGCATTGCTGAGAAGTTTCCAGCTGCTGTAGTCAGTGGCTGGAGGAGCATCCTTTGAGAAACACAGATCTAACTAGCACTCACGTGTGAATATTTGGTTTTGGTTCCTACCTGCCTAACCCAGCCTCATCCAACCCAAGCTTATTAGCTCTGGGACTGTGGACTGCCCAATTCACAAGTGGGATGCCCATCCCCACCCAGGCCCCTCCTTGGAGCCACAGTGTGCCACAGATCCACAAACCAGCAGCACTGAGTGCTCATCCTGTCTCCTCCTAGGATGGATGGAAGGCTGAACTGAATTCTTATAAAAATTAATGATTTATTCCCATGATAAATTCATGTAGTGCCTTGTGGCTGACAATGCACCTTTCCTCCTCCTGTTGCTCCATATGAACATCACCACAAGTTCTAGAAGTAGATATTACCATTCCCAATTTGCAGATGATAAAACTGAGGTCAGAAGTACCTGAGATCACAGCACTGGGACTTTTGCTACCTTCTTTTAAGTAACTGTGGTCATGTTACACTTTTATCAGCATCACTTGTTTATTTTTAATATTAAAAAATCCATCAGCATTTTTTTAAAGTGTGAAATAATATGTGAATGCTCACCACATACTCCAGAAGTATTGGTTGAATCAAATTCTTATCCTACCATGAACACAAACGGCACCAAAGCAATGTTTGTGGTCCAGCATGTCCAAGAAGGCTGAAAACACCACTAGATACCTTCAAGCACTGGACACAAACTGGTGACCAGTAGACAAATTTTTGCCCCACAGACTTTTTCACTTCTGTTTTTTTGTTTTGTTTTCCATTTGAACTAGCTGCCAACATGCAGAAAGTGGGAGATTTCACATACTTATCTGGACAGCCAGCTCTCTTAAAACTGAGAAGACCTGACAACGCTGGAAGCACATCCTTTCAAGGCACACACAGCTGGCTGGAGTTTACCAACAGCCCCGGTGCTCAGTCATGGCAGCCTCTCCAGTCAAACAGAGCCCTATGGGCCTATGGGTTTTCACCACCTGCCTGGTCCACAGGCATTCATAGGCTCCTGCCCTGGAGCTTATTCTACAATATAGTTAAAATAGATCAATGACAAACAAGTTGTGCAAAATTAATTTCTCCTGGCTCACCAAATTAAAACTGAAGAATGATACAGTTTGGCTACTTAGGGACTACTGAGAAATAACAGACAAATCACTAACCACGCAGCAAGTAGACGAAGAACCTGATTCTTGTTGCCTCTCTCCAGGGAAAGCTAGTCCCTCTATTTCAATGATAAATTGTTCCAGGCTCTTTCAAACACTTTGACATACATGCATACATATGTACAATATAGCATGGAAGCCAATACTTATCACAGTATCATAGCTTGTTCTTATGGAGGATCACGTTTTTTTAAAGAAGGGGGCTGGCAGCACATTCCAAAATGAAAACCAGTAATTATGAGTTAAAGAACATACAGAAACAAGGACTATACTTTCTTCAGAGACAAGATGCTCTCTACCCACTATAGAATAATCACAAACTCTATAGGGCACAATCCTGAGCGATCAAAATCTCATTTAACATCTACCTGTAGTAGTAGATTTTCTAGAAATACGGGAAAAAAGAATTTAAACAAATTCATTCTCTACCCATGCATGTCACTACAGAAAAGGTGAGTCATAAAATCACTACCTTGCATTCATCGACTCTTTTTTCCTTTTTGCCCCCTTTGAGGACAGCCCAGAAGAAAGGCTGTTCCAGGTTCCTTTACATGCTCTGACACACAAAGGGGACCCAGGACTCCTAAACAAACAGGGCCCTTGACCCATGGTGCTTTCCAAAAAAAGAGAAGTTCAAAGTTTGAAACTTTCACTGAATGTGCCAGGGTGGATATTATAAAACAGAACTATACAAAATTTGTTTAAAAAACCTTTTTTTAAAACAATTTTTTTAACTGGTGGGAGGGAATCAGATCTCTGTGCTCAATCCTATAAACAGATGTCTTTGAAATCCTAGTCATGCTAGAGTTAGTGTCTTAACATGAAAACAAACTGTACAAAAATGTTAACTCCAATTGCCTCCACCTAGAGACTACCAGAAATTTTTGCGATCACAGGTTAATAGAGAGAAAAATCAATGAGATTTATTTGTGCTGGAATGGGTGGCAGGGAGGAGATACCTGTATATATGTATCCTACGTCCTAACTTCCTAAATGTAAATACCAATGGGCAGAACTAAAGCCCATAAAAGCAGAAAATGGACATAAAGTGTTTAAAATTCTGCTACTGAAGTAATATAGGGATCAGATAATGCAATTGAACTGCAAAATAAATTCTAATGAGACAATCCAAGCCAATGCCATGCCATGTTTAGAAATAGCAACAGGGAGAAATGACATGGCTTGATTTCATCATTTCTTCTTCACGAGATTGTTGTGGGAAGGCTGTAGAGAGATTTTAGCCTCAAACCTTAATCTTAAAATCTAGTATTAGATCCTGTCTTCTGACACCTCAGGAAAACAGGCCAAACTCAGGAGTGAGCATATGTTGTAAATTTATCATTTCTAACATAAGGTATTTGAGAAAAAATAAGATAATCTCTTAATATTTATTTCTTTAAAAATTAAAAAAAAAAAAAAAAAAAAAAGACCAGGCAAGGAGGCTCACATCTGTGATCCTAGCAACTCAGTAGGCTGAGGCAGTAGAATCACTTGTGCCCAGGAGTTTGAGACCAGCTGGGGCAACACAGTGAGACTCTATCTCTATAAAAATTTTTATAAAAATTAGCCACTGTGGTGTGCCATGTCTGTAGTACCAGCTACTCAGAAGGCTGAGGCTAGAGGATTCCTTGAGCCCAGGAGGAGTTCAAGGCTGCAGTGAGCCATGATCACACCTGTGAACAGCCACTGCACTCCACTGTGGGCAACAGAGCGAGACCTAAAACAAAAACACACGCAAACAAGAATAAAAAATAAAATGGTGTGCCAAACAGTCATTTACTGATTAACAGGTCTAGAAAACAGGGTTGCTAATTCTCACCAGGTTGGAGAGGAAAGACTGCCAGAGTGAATGTAAACCACACATATTTCCGTGACTACATACAAGCCTGCTGAAATCACAGGTGAGTACTTCTTGTTTAATGCTCTCCAGTATCATTTACTGACCTTCATGTGGCCTTAATCACTAGATGATCAACATGTATGAGATCTCCTTTCCTTTCTCCTTATTTCCTCTCCATTTCCTTCCCTATTTTTTTTCACAACTCCAAATTCCACACTTCAAATTTCTTTCTTAAAAGTGAAAAACAAAACAAAAGCACATATTTATGGAAATGAGTATTATGCTCATTGTGCTTGCCTTCTTAGAAGTTCAATTCAATTAAAACAAAAGAACCAAAAATTATATGGTGCGGAAAATAAATGCTATCTTGCTCCATCATACCACAGAAAGAATGTAACCCATGGCCAGAATAAAACAATGGACGAAAGATAAGATAAATAAACAAGTTTGATTTGAGCGAATTTCTTTCTTCTCTTGGCCATCTAAGCCCCTCCACTCCATCTTTTCTTCGGGCAGATATCCTAGAGCTAAGCCTGGTGGATGTCTCAAGTAACCACCAGACATACACTGAGCAGGGCAGAGTGCTGCCATCTCCCACGCAGGACAGATAAGCACAGCGAGTTCTGACAGGTAGCTATGGCGTGGGTGTTGGGCCATGGGAACCAGGTAGAATGATTTTCCTTTCTTCATAACAAATACCAAAGTGTGCCAAGGTCCAGAAATCTGGATGCCAGACTCTTAGTAAAAGATGAACAAGAAGCAGGCTAGCATAGAAAGTTTAACTGCTCTCTTATAAGCCTAGCTGATAAATTCACACTCTTTCCCCTAATTTCCTACCTATTTAAGAAAATATGTTACACAAGCACTCAACTTAAACTGACTAGTAGAATACAAGGGGATTCTTCTCTTAATGATCTAATTCAAAGATTCCCTTGGTTGTCCTCATTCTGCCCCTTCTTGGCAAGTAATGCTAGGCAAGCTTTTAATTTATTTGAGACACAGCCAAGTTATCTCACATGCAAAATAAACCCTATTTCAACAGGGTAATTGAGGGAACTGAGTGAGAAAGTATGTGTAAAATAGATTCTGCAGCATCCCACATAGTAGGTAGGTGCCCACAAAACAGCAGCTGTCATTTACGGTACGCATTTTAAAAACCAAAGCTCAGCAATCAAATTTTTCTAGGACTGTATGTTCATACTGGTCTTACTTTAGGTAACAGATGCAAACCACCCCCTATCCTCTGCTATCGCCCACTACAAATGTGCTGTCTGTGCTATCATGTTTTCCACCAAAATTTCTTCTGGAAATGTAAGTTATACAATCACAGCCACATAGTCAACCCATGGGACACTTCAGCTTTGTTAATGAGCAGTCTACTTAAAATTTAACTGTCGTATATAATCCTGGTAATAGCTTTTCAAATGACCAAGCCATGTGATCATTAGACACTCCTTTCTTTAACTATTTTTCCTAATTAAGTGCAGAATCTTTCTCCACTTAATTCTTCTCATGGTTGAAAATTTTGATTATATCAGGAGACATATTTTGTTAAATATTCTCAGCTCCCATAGGAATGCGTCGATATTGATGAATACTCTGAGGGAGCCTTCACTGAATGACTAATTATGCTCCCATGACAGCGACTCTGATCTCTTAACTTTATCCCATCACCTTCACTTCAGGAGTAAAACTGTTTGAGAAAAGTAGAGAAATTTAAGGGAATAAGTATAAATCAAAAAGTATAATATCACCAATTCTATTTTCATGAAGACTTAATGTTTAAACAGTTGTATCTATTATGCTGTTATCATAGATACAGGTATTTCGATCATTAGCTCATGAGCATAGAAGTCTTTGCCACCAGCTTTAGCTCCTGCCACTACTTGTCCACATGGGTTGTATCTGCTACATTCATTCATTCACTCACTCATTCATGATGATCCTGGCCCTCAAGGAACCTGCAGCCTATCTGGGGAGAGAGGTAAATAGGGCAATGATTACCAAGAGCTATGCCAAGGCTCTTGGCACTATTGTGATATGATACCCAAGCTGAGCTCTCAACTAACAACTGCAACAGAGCCACCACAGGGGAAGTGGGAGGAAGCAGTAAACTCCTTCCAGAATTTAACAGGAAAAGGTTTTCTGAGAAATCTATGCACGTCCAATCTACATTTAAAAAATATTTAATAGTGTTTAGAGGTCCCTGGAAGAACAATGAATAAATATCTTTGTCAAAGGAAGATTTAATCGGAAAATACGTAACTTCCATTCGAACTTCACTGGACTCTGATTTTAAGTAGCCCAGCCAATGTAACCCATGCAGAAAAATATCCCAAAGGAATGGTTATAATATAGCTTTCTGATAATATGTTTGGTTTTAAATACTTATTCTATGTCTGTAAAAACATATACTTGTGATTTACTTGCTTTATTTATTTTTTATGTATGTGTGATATCAAATAGGTTCCCGGACATAAACGCTCCATTACTGCAAATCTGAGCCATGGTTGTTACCCATTCACTGTTCAGGTTTTGAGTACCTGATGAGCAACTATGAGCCAGGCATTCTATCAGATTCTAGAAAGGCATTAATGAACAAGGACATAATGATTAATCACAAAAATGCTAATTACCAGACATTAGTAAAAAAAAAAAAAAAAAAAAAAAAAAAAAAAAAAAAAATCACATATTACAACAGACATTAAGGCAGTTTTTTTTTTTTTTTTTTTTTTTTAAACAAAAAACCTTCATCGGCCAGGCACAGTGGCTCATGCCTATAAGCCCAGCACTTTGAGAGGCCAAGGTGGGTGGATAACCTGAGGCCAGGAGTTCAGTGACCAGCTGGCCAATGTGGTGAAACCCCGTCTCTACTTTAAATACAAAAATTATTTAGGCACAGTGTTGCATGCCTGTAATCCCAGCTACTTAAGAGGCTGAGGCAGGAGAATCACTTGAACCGGAGAAGCAGAGGTTTCAGTGAGCCGAGATCACTTCACTGCACTCCAGCCTGGGTGACAAAAGTGAAACTCCATCTCAAGAAAACAAAAACAAAAAACCTTCATCAGGGCTCAGTGTGGTAGCTCATGCCTGTAATCCCAACACTCTGGGAGGCCGAGGCAGGAGTATCATTTGAGTCCAGGAGTTTGAGACCAGCCTGGGCAACACATCTTCATCATGTCTTCATCATCTCTACAAAAAAATTTCAAAATTAGCCAGGCATGGTGGTACGCACCTATGGTCCTACCTACTCAAGAGGCTGAGACAGGAGGATCACCTGAGCCCAGGAATTCAAGACTGCAGTGAGCTATAATTGCACCACTGCACTTCGGCCTGGGCAACAGAGCAAGACCCTGTTTCTAAAAAAAAAAAAAAAAAAATTTACAATAAATAAGTAACAACAGTCATCAGTATCGACATAAATTTATTACCTTGGTTAAATACTACAATGAATAGAAAAAACATTAGTGTCTGAATGTCTTGTGAGCTAGTTTTAAGGCAGAATATGTTTGTTCACTCAGAAATCAAATATTTTCTTTAAAAAATTATTTAAATATGTGTAATTTTCAGGCAAAACTACTAAGTGCTAAATGAGTAATCAATAAGCTATAATCCTTAGCTTTTTGTACACTGGTTGCATTTTTAATGCAAACAAGTCAATGCACCTCTGTGGCTGAAAAAAAAAAGGATGGCAAATGAAATAAAGAAAAGAAACTGAGGAAGAACTATCAGTGAAGGAATTAATAAAATACATAAACATGAATATATCTTCATAGGTATATACACCTTATCAAACACCATGTATTTGTAGCTTCTAAGTCACGTTTCACAATTTTTAGATTCACATATATGATTGAGAAAAGCACTTCGTGAATATATTTTCTTTAAAGGTATAAAATACTACCTTAAAATGATACAGCAGAGTCAATATGTTATACGGTAGATTCTAATCTGGTATGGTTAGGACAGCTGTTATTTCACCAAATCAGGCACAGAAAATCAGTAAATAGAGAAGAATGTGATACTAGTATCAAAGCATTGTCTGTATATGAAGCCTTAAAAGCAAAAAAAACCCGATAACCCTGAAAAAACAAGTGTTAATAAGCTTGTTTTAAAACAACTAATTTCCCAGACCCACCTAACATGCAAAGACAAGAGGAACATTCCTCACTCAGTCAGAATCTACACTGAAACTTATGTGAATGAACTTGACCGGGGCTGGCAGCAAGCCAGCAATCTTCGTCACCGAATGACTTAACAGAACACTGTGTTCTTGGCAAAAGCACAAAAAAAGTGTTGAAATCCACATTAAAAAAAAAAAATTCAGTATAGATTTAAATCAATTTTAAAATACAATGATAAAAGATACTAAAATATAATAAGGGATTTTCAGTGTTTGGTACATGTTTAATTCAGGTAACATTTTTATCCTCACACCATTTTGGTCATGTTCAATGCTTCCCTTGAACAACTGCTCCAACCCTTTCCCCACACTAAACCTACGCTCTGGCCTCCTCCTGTGTTACAACTTCTCCAACACTGTACCTGGAAAATTCCAAAGCACCCTAAGCTTGCATATTAGGGAGGGACAGCAAGTAAAGCCAGAAACAATGTGTTGACTCACTTCCGTGGAAAGCCCTAGAGAAAAATCTAGGCCACAGTTCAGCCCTCTCACGCGATGCAGCTGGAGCAGGTAAGAGGTGGTGAAGTTATGTCATTCCCACACAGGTCCTGCTAACTCAGCCACAAAGACAAGATGCAAATGAGAAGGCAAGTAAAACACCATCTTGCATATATATAAGTAGGCAGGCAGTCTATACACTTTCAGAAAAAACACGATTATAATTATTTTGACTCCCCCCATGTTTTATGTTATTTAGAACTTAACTGTTTGAACAAAAATTTAACAAAATTAAGTTGAACAATATTGTATCATAATTTTGAAAGAATAACTTTTTTTGAGACAGAGTCTCGCTCTGTCGCCAGGCAGGAGTGCAGTGGTGTGATCTCGGCTCACTGAAACCTTTGCCTCCTGGGTTCAAGCAATTCTCCTGCCTCAGTCTCCCAAGTAGCTGGGACTACAGGCGCATGCCACCATGCCCAGCTAATTTTTGTATTTTTAGTAGAGATGGGGTTTCACCATGTTGGCCAGGATGGTCTCGATCTCTCAACCTCGCTGCCTTGGCCTCCCAAAGTGCTGGGATTACAGGCATGAGCCACTGCGCCCGACAGAAAGAGTAACTTTTCAAGTTACTTTACTAACTTAGTTTTTGCCATCCTCCTTTTCCCCTAAATTTTGGGTCTCCCAAAATGCCATCCTTGTTATATAACATTATGATAGCTCATTCTCACCATTAGCAAAAGCAGTTCACAACCACCTCATACTCTGGGGAAAACCTACACAAGGCCTAAAGCGTTCAGAGTGAACAAGATCCAAACCACAAACATTTCGCAGTCTACACTGGCAGAATCCACCGCAATGAAAAATGTTTAGTCCTTCCTTTCACCCCTCAGCATTGGAGTTTTCAGTCTTACTTTTTCACCACATTTACTGCTAGTGGCTAAAATAAATCAGATCTCTCATCCTATAGCAATACATATCCAATGTCTAGAGTAAGACAAACAGACATAAAAAGCCTTTAACTGTAATGTTTATATTTTATAGCCTAGACCCCAGATGAAAACAAGAAGTACATGGTCAAATTCTTTTCTTTTCTTTTCTTTTTTTTTTTTTTTGAGATGGAGTCTGGCTCTGTCTCCATGCTGGAGTGCAGTAGTGCGATCTTGGCTCACTGCAACCTCCGCCTCCCGGGTTCAAGTGATTCTCCTGTCTCAGCGTCCTGAGTAGCTGGGGTTACAGGTGCCCACCAACATGCCCAGCTAATTTTTGTATTTTTAGTAGAGATGGGGTTTCACCAAGTTGGCCAGGATGGTCTCGATCTCTTGACCTCGTGATCCACCCGTCTCAGCCTCCCAAAGTGCTGGGATTACAGACATGAGCCACTGCACTCAGCCCAAATTATTTCTAACACAGTAAAATGTTTAAAGGATTCTGAATATCTGCTCTTTCAAAATAATAATATACAGTCATCCCTCAGTACACATGGGGGGCTGGTTCTAGGACCTGCTCACTCCGATGACAAGAAAATCCAAGGATGCTCAAGTTCCTGATCTAAAAATGATGTAGTATTTGCATATAAGATTATGTACATCCTCCTGTATACTTTAACTCATCTCTAGATTAGTTATAATACCTAACACAATGCCTACGTATCACTTCATTCAGTGTAGTACTCAGTGTGGCAAAATCAAGTTCTGTTTTTTGGAACTTTGTAGAATTTGTCTTTCTGAATATTTTTGATCCATGGTTGGTTGACTCCACATATTCCATGGATATGGAGGGCCAACTGTACTTTAAAAGTTATGCTTTCAAAATTATGACATCATTTTGTTCAACTTGTGTTCAAAAAGTTAAGTTCTAGGTAACATCAAACATGGAGAGAGGGGTCAAAGAAAAAGAATTAAAACATAATATATATGGTTTACCCTCAATACGAGCTTCTTTTTTTCCTAAGCAGATTTACTTTTCCAAATATAGTTTACTTATATGAATGTTAAAAACTAATCAAAATATCTTGATATCAACTGATGCCTATGGGATATATGGACCAAAATTGTGTTTAGAAGTCAGCTTGGGCTTAAAATTTTTCTGTAATTAAAAAGTCATCTCTCACGCCTGTAATCCCAGCATTCTGAGAGGCTGAGGTGGGTGGTTCACGAGGTCAGGAGACCGAGACTATCCTGGCTAACACAGTAAAACCCTGTCTCTACTAAAAATACAAAAAATTTAGCCAGGCGTGGTGGCAGGTGCCTGTAGTCCCAGCTACCTGGGAGACTGAGGCAGGAGAATGCCATGAACCTGGAAGGTGGAGCTTGTAGTGAGCCAAGATCGCGCCACTGTACTCCAGCCTGGGTAACAGAGCGAGACTCTGTCTCAAAAAAAAAAAAAAAAAGCCATCTCTACTACGTATTTATATGCTATAACCATGTATCCAACAAATAAAAACACCCTGTGCACTATGTTAGTTGATTTTTTAATACAAAACCATCATTTATATTATGTATTTGCTAGGATGTCCTCTCATGTTGCATTTCACAGTATTAAACAAAAGCACTTCAACAATTCAGGGAGTCTTGGCACTAGAATTGTGCCAAGGTTCAAAGAACATCTGCATCATCCTTATAGAAACTATTCCACCTACACAGAGTGATAAAGAAATGAGACTACCTACTTTTGTACATACCCTCATCTGTGCATATAAGAAGGTAGTGCTCATTTAATATACATGAGAATTAGGGGACTGGCAACCTCAATGAAGGGAAGAATGTTTTAACTTTTTGTTCTAGTAATATTTTAGACATACAGAAGAGTTACGAAGATAGTAAAAACAATTTCTACATGGTCTTCATCTACCTTCAGAGATGTTAATGTTAACATCTTATATAACAATGGCATAATTAGGAAAACTAACAAATTAACATCAATACAACACTACTAATTAAATTAAAGGCTTCAATCAGTAGACATCAGCTTTTCTGTTTCAGGATTCAACCCAGGTTTCTATGTGGCAGTTAGCTGGCATGCCTTGAGTCTCCTCTCACCTGTGACAGTTCTTCTGTTTATCCTTGTCTTTCAGGAAATTGGCACATTAGAGAGTATCGTTCAGGTATTTTGTGGAATGTCCCACCATTTTTGGGTTTGTTTAATACTTTCTCATGATTAAATTGTGGGTAAAGAATTTTGTGGTCGTGTGTCCTCACTTCATATCAGAGAGTACACAGTATCAATACGTAATCATTTCTAATATTCATCACTTGGTGAAGAGGATGTCAGCTAGGATTCAATATATAAAGTTACTATTGTTCCCTGTGTAGTTAAGAAATATTTGGGGCTGGGCATGGTGGCTCATGCCTGTAATCCCAGTATTTTGGGAGGCCGAGGTGGGAGGATCATTTGAGACCAGGAATTCAAGACCAGCTTGGGCAACATAGTAAGACCCCTTCTCCACAAAAAACCTCCGCTTCCCGAGTTCAAGCGATTCTCCTGCCTCAGCCTCCCAAGTAGCTGGGACTACAGGCAAGGACCACCACACCAAGCTAATTTTTGTATGTTTACTAGAGACGGGGTTTCACCACGTTGGCCAGGATGGTGTTGATCTCTTGACCGTGTGATCCGCCTGCCTTGGCCTCCCAAAGTGCTAGAATTACAGGAGTAAGCCACCGTCCCCAACCCTTCATTTTTATTTCATTTATTTTATTTTTTAGACATAGAGTCTTGTGGTGTCACCCAGGCTGAAGTGTAGCAGCGCAATCTTGGCTCACTGCAACCTCTGCCTCCAGGGTTCAAGAGATTCTCCTGCCTCAGCCTCCCAAGTAGCTGGGATTACAGGCATGTGCCAACACATCTGGCTAGTGTTTTGTATTTTTAGTAGAGACGGGGTTTCACCATGTTGGCCAGGCTGGTATCAAACTCCTGACTTCAAGTGATCTGCCGGCCTCAACCTCCCAAAGTACTTGGATTACAGGCCTAAGCCACCATGCTCAGCCAATCCTTTTATATTTTTAAACTTAAAATTCTCCTGAAAAGCTGCTCTTTCTCTATTATGTATTTACTATCTATATAAGTATGAACTTGTATTTATTTGATTATTTGAGCTATAATCTAATGTTCTTTATCTTACCGCTCAAGTTGTTTCAGCTTTGGCCATGTGTAACATTCAGATTGGATGTGTCCTTTGGACATTCCCCTACCTGCTTTGTTCAGAACACTTCCTTATTTTCTGACCACACATGATCCTCCAGATTCATCCTGTATTTTCTCTGCCTTGGTCATAGAGTCAGCCATTTTTCTAAGGGGCCCTGGTTCCTCTTACAGGAGAATGGTACTACAAACCAAGATGGAGGTGCTAGGTATGGTTGTTTCTCACTGCTTTTAGGACCTATCGGTGGACAGAGAAGGGAAATGGTACACACAGATTTGTTGCTACATTTATTCCTTGAATTTGTGCGTGTGTGTGTGTGTGTGTGTGTGTGTGTTTCAAAGAAAACACCTAAATTCCCATTGACAGATTAGCTCCAATCCAGCACAAGGTTCATTCCAGCATTCCTACGGCTTATTTGCAACTTCCTCCCCTCCTAGTTTTAAATATCTACAATGTGAAATGTATTTACTTATTCAATTATAGTATACATATACAGTAGCTTCAAAATTGCTAAGTCATACAGCTGTGAAAAATGAATTTATCAACTCAAGTACAATGTTTGTGTATAACTCTTTTTGTCTTTAGTGTTACAAAATACAAACACTGTATTTCAAAGTTACTTGGGTCAGTTCCCTTTTCCTCACCTCCTTCATAAGGTTGTATCACTGGTCTACATTTCATCTTGGGTTCCCTTGACAACCTGGTTGATTTATTTCAATGTGCATAGAATAAAATTCACTCTTTGGCATTTACAAATATACAGGTTGTGTATCCAATGCCATAGTACGAGAAGGATTGTTTCCTCATCCCCAACTCCCCACCCCCTCCATTCCACAGCAAAGCGATTGCCCTTCGGTAATCAATCCTTTACCCCAACCTCTTTAACCACGGATCTGTCTTCCATCATGAGATAATTGTAGTATACTTGATTATGCCTTCTTTCACTTAGCAAAATGCATTTAAGATTCATCCACATTTTGCATGGATTAGGTCTGTTGCTTCTTATTGCTGACAGTAACCTACTGTGTGGACGCATCCATTCATCTACTTAAGGACATCTGGGTTTTCAGTTTTGGGTGACAATGAACAAAGCTGCTATCAACTTTCATATTCAGCTTTTTGTGAGAATGTAATTTTTAGTTCACCCAGATAAATATCTAAAATTGGGATTGTTGGGTTGTATGGTAAATTTATTATTAACTTCATAAGAAAGTACTAAAATGTTTTCAAAGCAATGTATGACAGTTCCAGTTAATCCCTATTCTTATAGCACTCAATGTTGTCAAATTTTTTGGGTTTCATTGTTTTGTTTAGCCGATCTGATAGGTGTGCAGTAGCAGGTATACTTAGTAAATCAGAAGATCACATATATAAAACCAAATTCCTGACTTCTAACGGAGAATGAGAAGTTTAGATAACATGGTACCAGTATTCTTATACAGCAACAAGTGGCTAGAATACTACTATGGTTCCATGAGCACATTTTCTCCATTTTCCTGCAGCCCCTACCCATTTCAATTGTCTAGCATCAGCCTGCTTCACACATTCAAATCACCTGCCTGATTTATATGGCCACCTGAGTTTGTGACCCAATTACTTGGTGGCCTAGTGTGGCTATACCTAGTCCTATCCTCTAAGACTTAAATCCACTCCTAACATCTCTTCACAATCTTGCCCCAAGCCACCTTTATAATTTAATCTCTCATCATCTTCCTCACCCTAGGGTCCCATACTCCAGCCTGCAATGACAATTAAACACACGTTTCATCCCAGCTCTTTACCACGTTTTCTACTTCAAACGTGGTAAATCCCACTCGGTCTTCAAAACCCAACTCAGTTGACTTTCTGAACTCACCTACCTTCTTCACACTGCTTTTAAAACGTGAGACCTCAAAATAATAATCAGTTCTCAGAGGATATGTTTCAAGACCCCCAGTGGATGCCTGAAAACATGGATAGTACCAAATGCTATATTCACCATAGTTTTTCCCATGAATACCTACCTATAATAAAGTTTAATTTATACATCATACACAGTAAGAAATTAACAACATAATAATAGAACGATTATAACAACATGCCAGCATTACTATTCGTGCACTTTGGGGCCACTATGAAGTAAAAAAAGTGATGTGAACACGGCACTGAGATGCTGTGATAGTCAATCTGATAACAGAGTGGCTACTAAGTTACTAACAGGCAGGAGCACCTACAGCATGGATAGGTGGGACAAAACGGGATTCATGTCCCAGATGAGACAGAATGGGGTGGCAAGAGATTTCATCATGCTGTTGAGAATGGTGTGTGTGTGCTTTAAAATTAATCACTCCTAGAATTTTCCATTTAATACTTTCAGATTGAGGCTGATCATGAGTAACTAAGGCCTCAGAAAACCAAACTGTGGATAAACGAGGAACTACTGTGTATCACACAAAAGCTGTTTCTTAAATGGTATAGTACTGCTTTCAAATTTAAACTTTCATTTAAGCCAGCCATTCATGACCATAATATGATATGGGCTGTGGTCAACAGCTAGGAAAATATGTTAGATATGGTCATAAAATAATAAAGTACTAACGTTTACATTTACTCCTTTAAGAAACCAGGCCGGGCACAGTGGCTCACGCCTGAAACCCCAGCACTTTGGGAGGCTGAGGCAGGCAGATCACTTAAAGTCAGGAGTTCAAGATCAACCTGGCCAACATGGTGAAACCCCGTCTCTACTAAAAATACAAAAGTTAGCCAGGCATGGTGGCACAAGCCTATAATCCCAGCTACGTGGGAGGCTGAAGCAGGAGAATCACTTAAACCCAGGAGGTAGCGGTTGCAGTGGGCTGAGACACGCCACTGCACTCCAGCCTGGGCGACAGAGTAAGACTTTATCTTTAAAAAAGACAAAACAAAACAAAAGAAAAAAAAAATTAGAGCAGATTCCCATCACACTTACTCATTTGCCTTCCATTAGGCTTTCTTTTAGTAAAAAAGGCAGACATGATATTATTAGCTAGTGCCAGAAATGCATATATCTGAGAACATGACACATAAATTGTAACAAATGTCATCTTTCACGTGTCAAGGAAAAAAAGGTTTAAAACCACTAACCTTACCAATCATACTCAGAGCTGCTCAGAGAACTTTCTTGGGAATCTGCAAATTTTCTTTGTCATAACTTACATAATTCAATTCCTACAAATTTCATTAAAACGGGGATTACAATAACAGCAAATTTGTTGGATTATTAAGAAAAACCCAATCATTCCAAGATGGCCGAATAGGAACAGCTCCAGTCTCCCAGCATGATCAATGCAGAAGACGGGTGATTTCTGCATTTCCAACTGAGGTACTGGGTTCATCTCATTGGGACTGGTTAGACAGTGGGTACAGCCCACGGAGTGTGAGCTGAAACAGGGCGGGGCATCACCTCACCCAGAAAGCGCAAGTGGTCATAGAATTCCCTTTCCTAGCCAAGGGAAGCCATCACAGACGGTACCTGGAAAATCGGGACACTCCCGCCCTAATACTGCGTTTTTCCAATATTCTTAGCAAACGGCACACCAGGAGATATTATCCCACACCTGGCTCGGTGGGTCCCACACCCACGGAGCCTTGCTCACTGCCAGAAAAGTAGTCTGAGATCAAACTGGGAGGCAGCAGCGAGGCTGGGGGAGGGGCGTCCACCATTGATGAGGCTTGAGTAGGTAAACAAACTGGCCAGGAAGCTTGAACTGGCTGGAGCCAACCACAGCTCAACAAGGCCTGCCTGCCTCTGTAGAATCCACCTCTGGGGGCAGGGCATAGCTGAGCAAAAGGCAGCAGAAACTTCTGCAGACTTAAAAGTCCTTCCTGTCTGACAGCTTTGAAGAGAGCAGTGGTTCTCCCAGCACAGAGTTTGAAATCTGAGAACAGACGACGTGCCTCCTCAAGTGGGTCCCTGAATCCCAAGTAGCCTAACTGGGAGACACCTCCCAGTAGGGGCTGACTGACACCTCATACAACCGGGTGACACTCTGAGACAAACCTTCCAGAGGAAGGATCAGGCAGCAACATTTACTGTTCTGCAATATTTGCTGTTCTGCAGCCTCCGCTGATGATACCCAGGAAAAGAGGGTCTGGAGTGGACCTCCAGCAAATTCCAACAGACCTGCAGCTAAGGGTCCTGACGGTTACAAGGAAAACTAAAAAATAGAAAGGAATAGCATCAATATCAACAAAAAGGACATCCACACCAAAACCCCATCTATAGGTCACCATCATAAAAGGCCAAAGGTAGATAAAACCACAAAGATGGGGAGAAACCAGAGCAGAAAAGCTGAAAATTCTAAAAACCAGAGCACCTCTTCTCCTCCAAAGGATCGCAGCTCCTCTTCAGCAATAGAACAAAGCTGGATGGAGAATGACTTTGACGAGTTGACAGAAGTAGACTTCAGAAGATCAGTAATAACAAACTTCTCAAAGCTAAAGGAGGATCCTCAAACCCATATTGAGGAAGCCAAAAACCTTGAAAAAAGATTAGACGAATAGGTAACTAGAATAAATAGTGTGGAGAAGACCTTAAATGAACTGATGGAGCTGAAAACCGTAGCATGAGAACTACATGATGCATGCACAAGCTTCAGCAGCTGATTCGATCAAGTGGAAGAAAGGTGATTGAAGATCAAATGAATGAAACGAAGTGAAAAGAGAAGTTTACAGAAAAAAGAGTAAAAAGAAACGAACAAACCCTCCAAGAAATATGGGACTATGCGAAAACACCAAATCTACGTTTGATTGGTGTACCTGGAAGTGACGGGGAGAATGGAACCAAGATGGAAAACACTTCAGGATATTAACCAGATTTCCCCCAACCTAGCAAGGCAAGCCAACATTCAAATTCAGGAAATACAGGAAACGCCACAAAGATACTCCTCGAGAAGAGCAACCCCAAGACACATAATTGTCAGATTTACCAAAGTTGAAATGAAGGAAAAAATGTTAAGGGCAGCCAGAGAGAAAGTTCGGGTTACCCACAAAGGGAAGACCATCAGACTAACAGAGGATCTCATGGCAGAAACTCTACAAGCCAGAAGAGACTGGTGGCCAATATTAAACATTCTTAAAGAAAGGAATTTTCAACCCAGAATGTCACATCCAGCCAAACTAAGCTTCGTAAGTGAAGGAGAAATAAAATCCTTTATGGACAAGCAAATGCTGAGAGATTTTGTCACCACCAGGCCTCCCTTACAATAGCTCCTGCAGGAAGCACTAAACATGGAAAGGAACAACTGGTACCAGCCACTGCAGAAACATGCAAAATTGTAAAGACCACTGATGCTAGGAAGAAACTGCATCAACTAACGAGCAAAATAACCAGCTAACATTGTAACGACAGGATCAAATTCACACATAACAATATTAAACTTAAATGTAAATGGGCTAAATGCCCCAATTAAAAGACACAGACTAGCAAATTGGATAGAGTCAAGACCCATCAGTGTGCTGTATTCAGGAGACCCATCTCACGAGCAGAGACACACATAGGCCCAAAACAAAGGGATGGTGGAATATCTACCAAGCAAATGGAAAACAAAACAAAACAAAACAAAAAGCAGGGGTTGCAATTCTAGTCTCTGATAAAACAGACTTTAAACCAACAAAGATCGAAAGAGACAAAGAAGGCTATTACATAATGGTAAAGAGATCAATTCAACAAGAAGAGGTAACTATCCTAAATATCTATGCACCCAATACAGGAGCACCCAGATTCCTAAGGCAATTCCTTACAGACCTACAAAGAGACTTAGACTCCCACACAATAATAATGGGAGACTTTAACACCCCACTGTCAACATTAGACAGATCAACGTGACATAAAATTAACAAGGATATCCAGGACTTGAACTCAACTCTGCACCAAGTGGACCTAATAGACATCTACAGAACTTTCCACTCTAACTCAACAGAATGTACATTCTTCTTAGCACCACATCACACTTATTCCCAAATAGACCACATTGTTGGAAGTAAAGCACTCCTCAGCACATGTAAAAGAACAGAAATCATAACAAACTGTCTCTCAGACCACAGTGCAATCAAGTTAGAACTCAGGATTGAGAAACTCACTCAAAACCGCTCAACGACATGGAAACTGAACAACCTGCTCCTGAACGACTAATAGGTACATAACAAAATGAAGGCAAAAATAAAGATGTTCTTTGAAAACAATGAGAACAAAGACACAACATACCAGAATCTCTGGGACACATTTAAAGCAGTGTGTAGAGGGAAATTTTTAGCACTAAATGCCCACTACAGCAAGCAGGAGAAATCTAAAATCGACACCCTAACATCACAACTAAAAGAACTAGAGAAGCAAGAGCCAACACATTGAAAAGCTAGCAGAAAGCAGGAAATAATTAAAATCAGAGCAGAACTGAAGGAGATAAAGACACAAAAAAATCCTTCGAAAAATCAGTGAACCCAGGAGCTGGTTTTTGAAAAGATCAACAAAATAGATAGACCAATAGCAAGACTAATAAAGAAGAAAAGAGAGAAGCAGCAAATAGACGCAATAAAAAATGATAAAGGGGATATCATCACCGACCCCACAGAAATACAAACTACCATCAGAGAATACTATAAACACCTCTACACAAATAAACTACAAAATCTAGAAGAAATTAATCAATTCCTGCACACACGCACCCTCCCAAGACTAAACCAGGGAGAAGTCGAATCCCTGAAGAGACCAATAACAGGCTCTGAAATTGAGGTAGTAATAGCCTACCAACTAAGAAAGTCCAGGAGCAGACGGATTCACAGCCAAATTCTACCAGAGGTACAAAGAGGAGCTGGTACCATTCCTTCTGAAAAACTATTCCAATCGATAGAAAAAGAGGGAATCCTCCTTAACTCATTTTATGAGGCCAGCATCATCCTGATACTAAGGCTGGCAGAGACACAACAAAAAAAAAAAGACAATTTTAGACCAATATCCCTGATGCACATTGATGCAAAAATCCTCAATAAAATACTGGGAAACCGAATCCAGTGGCACATGAAAAAGCTTATTCACCACGATCAAGTTGGCTTCATCCCTGGGATGCAAGGTTGGTTCAACATATGCAAATCAATAAATTTAATCCATCACATAAACAGAACCAAAGACAAAAACCACATGATCATCTCAATAGATGGAGAAAAGGCCTTTGGCAAAATTCAACAGCACTTCATACTAAAAATTCTCAATAAACCAGGTATTGATGGAACGTATCTCAAAATAATAAAAGCTATTTATGACAAACCCACAGCCAGTATCATACTGAATGGGCAAAAACTAGAAGCATTCGCTTTGAAAACTGGCACAAGACAAGGGATGCCCTCTCTCACCACTCCTATTCAACACAGTGTTGGAAGTTCTGGTCAGGGCAATCAGGCAAGAGAAAGAAATAAAGGGTATTCAATTAGGAAATGAGGAAGTCAAATTGTACCTGTTTGCAGATGACATGATTGTATACTTAGAAAACCCCATCATCTCAGTCCAAAATCTCGTTAAACTGCTAAGTAACTTCAGCAAAGTCTCAGGATACAAAATCAATGTGCAAAAAAATATCAAGCATTCCTATACACCAATAACAGACAGACAGACAGCCAAATCATGAGTGAACTCCCATTCACAATTGCTTCAAAGAGAATAAAATACCTAGGAACCCAACTTACAAGGGATGTGAAGGACCTCTTCAAGGAGAATTACAAACCACTGCTCAACAAAATAAAAGAGGACACAAACAAATGGAAGAACATTCCATACTCACGGATAGGAAGAATCAACATCGTAAAAATGGCCATACTGCCCAAGGTAATTTATAGATTCAATGCCATCCCCATCAAGCTACCAATGACTTTCTCCACAGAATTGGAAAAAACTACTTTAAAGTTCATATGGAACCAAAAAAGAGCCCACATTGCCAAGATGATCCTAAGTCAAAAGAACAAAGCTGGAGGCATCACGCTACCTGACTTCAAACTATACTACAAAGCCACAGTAACAAAAACACCATGGTACTGATACCAAAACAGAGATATAGACCAATGGAACAGAACAGAGTCCTCAGAAATAATACCACACATCTACAACCATGTGATCTTTGACAAACCTGACAGAAACAAGAAATGCGGAAAGGATTCCCTATTTCATAAATGGTGTTAGGAAAACTGGCAAGCCGTATTTAGAAAGCTGAAACTGCATCCCTTCCTTACTCCTTATACAAAAATTAATTCAAGATGGATTAAAGACTTAAATGTTAAACCTAAAACCACAAAAACCTAGAAGAAAATCTAGGCAATACCATTCAGGACATAGGCATGGGCAAGGACTTCATGTCTAAAACACCAAAAGCAATGGCAACAAAAGCCAAAATTGACAACTTTGATCTAATTAAACTAAAGAGCTTCTGCACAGCAAAAGAAACTACCATCAGAGTGAACAGGCAACCTACAGAATGGGAGAAAAATTTTGCAATCTACCCATCTGACAAAGGGCTAATATCCAGAATCTACAAAGAACTTAAACAAATTTACATGAAAAAATCAAACCACCCCATCAAAAAGTAGGCAATGGATATGAACAGACACTTCTCAGAAGATTTATGCAGCCAACAGGCACATGAAAAAATGCTCATCATAACTCGCCGTCAGAGAAATGCAAAACAAAACCACAATGAGATATCATCTCACACAAGTTAGAATGGCGATCATTAAAAAGTCAGGAAACAACAGGTGTTGGAAGGATGTAGAGAGATAGGAACGCTTTTACACTGTTGGTGGGACTGTCTACTCGTTCAAGCATTGTGGAAGACAGTGTGGCGATTCCTCAAGGATCTAGAACTAGAAATCCCATTACTGGGCATATACCCAAAGGATTATAAATCATGCTGCTATAAAGACACATTCACATGTATGTTTATTGTGGCACTGTTCACAATAGCAAAGACTTGGAACCAACCCAAATGTCCAATAACGATAGACTGGATGAAGAAAATGTGGCACATATACACCATGGAATACTATGCAGCTATAAAAAAGGATGAGTTCATGTCCTTTGTGGGGACATGGATGAAGCTAGAAACCATCATTTTGAGCAAACTATCACAAGGACAGAAAACCAAACACTGCATGTTCTCACTCATAGGTGAGAACTGAACAATGAGAACACTTGGACACAGGATGGGGAGCATCACACACCCGGGCATGTCATGGGGTGTGGGGATGGGGGAGGGATAGCATGGAGAAATACCTAATGTAAATGACGAGTTAATGGGTGCAGCACACTAACATGGCACATGTATACATATGAAACAAACCTGCACGTTGTGCACATGTACCCTAGAACTTAAAGTATAATAATAATAAAAAAAGAAAAAGCCAATAAAATACATAAAATGGCCCAGTAGAGTCTTTGCCACAGAAGATTAAATGCATAAGAATGTCCTACAAGCATTATCTTTTTCCCCCATGAAGGACAATTCTCCAGGTGGCGTTGGATGGACCCAGTTCTCCCTGCTCCTCCTAGTATTCTTAAGAATTAACCGTAGAACGTTCTGGGAATGAAACATCCTGAAAAAGGGAAGGACTGGCAGGAGAAGCCCAGGTTCTGTTTCAATACCTGCCCGAAACAGGATGTCCTTCCACACTTTAGTCTAACAGTTCTGTGGCCTGTGGAGTATAAAACCCATGTCAGGCTGCTTTCTGAGGTCCTGCAGCTATGTTAGAAGTGGAGCACACAGAGATGAGACTCCACCCACCCCAGGCAGCTTTCCTCAGCCTTGAGAGACTGGCACACAAGAAATCCTTAGGCTTCTTCTGGCCCTCACTGCCTGTCTGTAAGTAATAAACCAGCTTCATGTAAGTTGTGTCTCACTGAACTTGGACAAGTTGGTAACCAGTGCACAGTGACCCTGTTTCACACCCTCCACTTCATTAGTTGATTGATTCAGTAAACATTTAGTGAGTATCTAGCACATGCCAACCTCTATGCTAAGTACTGGGAATGAGAAATCCTAACCTAAAGAAGAGACTCAAGTGTCTCCCTGAACACAAAAGTCCAATTTTCAGATACCTGATTTCAAAAATGGTACAGATAAAGGGAATCTTTTCCTATTTTGCATCTTAATTTTAATCCTGTCAATCAGATTTTTATATTCCAAATAATTTTTTTATATTAAAGGCACTCTGTATTCTCAAACACTAGAATTTGTATTAGGTATTTAAAAGAGAAAAAAATCATCAATAAACAAAACAAGGCTAGAATCTTCAAAACTTCTCCTAAGAGTTAACATGGATGATATAACATCCACCTAAACATAATATTAATTTACTAGTATAATAAAGTTAGAACAGCTAGATAATGAGCTTGGAGAGTGTATGCCTTAACAATTTCCAATCAAACAGAACCCTAGATGCAACTGGGAGATTTGTTTTTATAAATTATGTACATATTCTGAAATATCTGCTCATAAATATGACTAGTCTGGTTTTAAGAACATGCTGGGAAAATGCTCACAATTACTTTATAAATACAGTACAGCCTAAAGTCAGAAAGAAAGGGTAGCCAGGAGAGGTATCTGCACTAAAGGTATGTAAATATTTAAACACCAGCGTGCATAAAAAAGGTAATAATAAGAGAATCTACAATGTGTACTAAAAGGTACCTTTAAAAATATAAAAATAAGACATTTCAGGCCGGGCGCAGCTGCTCATATTTGAAATCCCAGTACTTTGGGAGGACGAGGCACGTGCATTACCTGAGGTCAGGAGTTCGAGACCAACCTGGCCAACGTGGTGAAACTCCATCTCCACGAAAAATATAAAAATTAGCCGGGTGTGGTGGCATGCACTTCTAATCCTAGCTACTTGGGAGCCTGAGGCAAGAGAATTGCTTGAACCCAGAAGACGGAGGCTGCAGCGAGCCAAGACCGTACCACTACACTCCAGCCTGGGCGACAGAGCAAGACTCTATCTCAACAACAACAACAACAACAACAACAACAACAACAAAGACATTACGAAGTACAAGAGAAGATAGGTCAGAAACATGAGGAAGAGAATCTGCGTTGTGTTACCATGACAACTAAATAGGTAGGGCAGCACAGGGGGTAGCCCATGCAGGAGGTCAGGCCTGCCCTAGGCTGCTTTCCTAGCTCTAAAATTCAGACAATTCCATATGACAATAAACAAATGAAAATGTCTCCTAAACTAGACAAAATCCTTCTCCCATTCTAAATCTTAATACAAATATTTAGACTTTTTTCAACAGTTTCCTTAAATACACAATTTCACATAAAATATCCTTTTCGAGATCACTAGAGATAGTAATAAAAGGTGAAGAATGGAAAAAAGCCCGACAGAAGGCAACAAATACATTGGTGATATTCTCCATGCACAACTCCGAGAAACATGTCTTGTGTGGTTTTGGCAGGGACTTCGGAGGGGAAGATTCTGTAGGAGTTGCTGAGAAGGCCGAGTCAGACAGTGCTGCTGCTTTCTATGTACTGTGATGAGAAGTTATCATAGATGGCAATAAAGCTTTAGCAAAGAAATCTGAAAAATGCTCCTGGATGCACACAGGAATATTCCCATACGTTGTTCCACCATGAGGGACAAATGTTACTAGTGGCTCTGGAAACCGAAACTTAGGGAGTGGGTATCGACGATGTAAAACTTCAGACTCTTAACAGTAAACACAGGGGTGGAGATCCAGTATAGGAAAAAAAAAAGTTCTGTTTTGCATAAGCATTATCTGCAACAAAGTAAAACATTAAACAGAAAAAAAATTTGAAAATGGAACAGAAAATGGAATTTAGTATTTACTAACCTATTATTACGAATTATATCTCCCCTTGGGAACTCGTAGCCATACAGGACAAAATGCCCCTAAAAGCACACATTTATTGATAAAGCCCATAACCTCTTTTGTGTGAGAAACTTTATCTACTTTTGGAAGGTGAAGAAAGAAGGCATAATATAAAGTTATAACAGCCACTAAAAATAATAAGCATGAAAAACAGGAAAAGCCCCACAAAATTATACCACATCTAGAATACATTTATGGAAAGACTACGTTTACAATCATGGATACAAATGAAAGCAGCAATAGAAGAATGTAAACAGGCCAGGTGCGGTGGCTCACGCCTGTAATCACAGCACTTTGGGAGGCCAAGGTGGGTGGATCACGAGGTCATGAGTTCCAGACCAGCCTGGCCAACATAGTGAAACCCCGTCACTACTAAAAATACAAAAAATTAGGCAGCTGTGGTGGTGGATGCCTATAATCCCAGCTACTCGGGAGGCTGAGGGAGAAGAATTGCTTGAACCTGAGAGGCGAAGGTTGCAGTGAGCCAAGATTGCACTATTGCACTCCAGCCTGGGTGACAGTGCAAGACTCCATCTCAAAAAAAAAAAAGAATGTAAACAATTATGTTATGCTCAACATGTATTCAGCTTAAAGTTTGTTTTAAATAAAAAAGTGAGTTTTCCTTTTCACTCTAAACAAGTCCTCAAAATGCAAAGCTTATCCTTGTCTTGTGGGTGGTTTAAATAAACACCCATTTTCACAAGCCCCAGTACTTAGTTCATTGTCATCTACTGATCTTCTTCAGGTAAGCGAGAAAAACACGGAAATTAAGATATAGGTTAATTACATAAAAAGAATGGTAAATAAATTTTCACCTTCAAATATTTTTCTCTGGCTACAACCACACAAACATGGCGAATTAGTTTTTAATACGGGCATGTTAGGTTAGTTCTCCATAGAAAAATAGTAGGATCATAGTAAATTCGTTCTCACTAGAAACACAGTAAGTTAAACAGAAGGGGCCATCCTTTCAAAGCACAACGTAGAACACTTTCAGTTTCTTTTTTATAATAAAGGCACAAAATCTCTAAACTTCCAACAATCTAATCCCATGATTCCGTGTTAAATCTTAATTCTTGAATGGTGACTCATTTCTTAAAGATAATAATTAAAATGGAAATGTTAAATATTAAATATTTAAAAACCCCTGAGCAGTTGTACTAAGACAAATTCAAAGATCTAGTTAAGGAAATTCTTTACTTTCTCATAGTGACCTCTCGCTCATGAAGATTCACTCTAAGTAGTACTTTTATCCAAACTAGAACAATGCAAGCTCAATTAATTTTACTCATTTTTTCCTTTACTTTTAAAAGCAATTCCCTATTCCCACCTATGTTAAGCCATTTAGGCTGAAAGACGTCAAGGCTGACCACCCAACAACAGGTGGGATGGTATCTACTAACGTAAACTTGAGCAGGACTACCCTTAGGATACATAGAAGCCCCCCAAAAAAATAATTTTTTTGTGAGGCCTCTTTATGTATATATAATTTTTCAAGTATATTACAAAATCATGGGCCCATGGACACGAGTGATTTTTCAATTAAGTTTTAGAACATAGATAGAAAATAGATACTCTTAAGTATTTATTTATTGTTCACATGCACATGAACTTTCTTCAAAGTGTCCAGGCACCATCTCTAAGTTCTTCATTGTTATATCTGCTTTCCTGGCTAATCTCCTAACTTTCACCCAAGAAAAAGGCAATAACGCTAGTATTACTCACAATGCCATGATTCCTATTGAGAGATGGCAACGTGCTAGCAGCCCTTGCTCTCGGCACCTCCTCAGCATCCGCGACCACTCTGGCAATGCCTGAGGAGCCCTTCAGCCCCCCACGGCGCTGTGGGAGCCCCTCTCTGGGCTGGCCAAGGCTGGAGCCACCTCCTTCTGCTTGCAGGGAGGTGTGGAGGGAGAGGCACGGGCAGGAACCGGGGCTGCACACGCTCACGGGCCAGCTGCGAGTTCCAGCGGGCGCCCTGCACTCTGAGCGGCCAGCTGGCACTGCGGGCCAATGGCAGTGAGGGGCTTAGCACCCGGACCCACAGCTGCGGAGGTTGCGCTGGGTCCGCCAGCAGTGCCAGGCTGTGCTCAAATTCTCACGGGGCCTCACCTGCCTCCCCACTGGGCAGGGCTCAAGACCTGCAGCCTGCCATGCCCAATCACCCTTCTCTGCCATGGGCTCCTGCACAGCCCAAGCTTCCCGGATGGACACTGCCCCCTGCTCTGTGGCACCCAGTCCCATCAACTGCCCAAGGGCTGAGGAGTGCAGGCACGGCTCGGGACTGGCGGGTAGCTCAACCTGCAGCCCCTGGGCAGGATCCACTGGGTGAGGACAGCTAGGCTCCTTAGTCTGGTGGGGACTTGGGGAACTTTTATGTCTAGCTAAGGGATTATAAACATACCAATCAGCACTCTGTGTCTAGCTCAGGGTTTATAAATACACCAATCAATACTCTGTATCTAGCTAACCTAGTGGGGCCTTGGAGAACTTTTATGTCTAGCTAGAGGATTGTAAATGCACCAATCAGCACTCTGTCAAAACAGACCAATCGGCAGGATGTGGGTGGGGCCAGATAAGGGACTAAAAGCAGGCTGCCCAAGCCAGCCAGCGGCAACCTGATCAGGTCCCCTTCCACACTGTGGAAGCTTTGTTCTTTTGCTCTTTGCAATAAGTCTTGCTGCTGCTCACTCTTTGGGTCCACGCCGCCTTTAAGAGCTGTAACACTCCTCACGAAGGTCTGCAGCTTCACTCCTGAAGCCAGCGAGACCACGAACCCACCAGTAGGAAGAAGCTCCAGACAGATCTGAACGTCTGAAGGAACAAACTCCGGACACACCATCTTTAAGAACTGTAACACTGCAAGGGTCCGCGGCTTCATTTTTGAAGTCAGTGAGACCACAAACCCACCAATTCTGGACACACTATGACATGTTAGTACTGAAACAACATATATCTGCTGCAGTTCATTAATGCCATTTATTTAATCCTGATTCAATCCTTACTAATGATGCTGCATCTTCCACTGTAATATATATGAATACAAACTTCCAATGACTCTCTCAAAGGTAGTTACTGTGTTTCATTTGACAATCTCAAAATTTCTGGTCATGTTAAATTTATATGGGGAATTTCATACCATAAAAGTAGAACAACGTATCTTTTAACCATGTCCCATCTTGAAATCTTCAGGCCAAGTTTACCACCAGATCACTACAAGAATGCAATCTCTTTCCATTTGGAATACACCTCTGGCCTCCCACACACAACCACCAGGAAAGGGACAGGCAAGAGACCTACAGGCTGGGGATAAGAGCACAGAAATGGAAATGCTTACTCTAAACTTCATATAGAAATACAGAAGAATCAGAAGAGCCAAAACAACCTTGAAAAAGAAATCAAAGTTATAGGGCTCTCACTTTCCAATTTTAAAACCTACTATAAAATTACATTAATTAAGGTAAGGTGGAACTGACATGAGGATAGACATATAGACCAATGGAACTGAATAGAAAATCCAGAAATAAATCGATACACCTACAGTAAACTAAGTTTTCACAAGGGTGCCATGACCTTTAAATAGTAAAAGAACAGTCTTCTTAAAACATGGTGCTACAACAGCTGAATATTTACATGTAAAGTAATAAATCTGGACACCTACCTAATACACCACCAAAAAAGTTAATTCAAAACGGACCATACATCTAAATCGAAAAGCTGAAACTAGAAAGGTCTTAGAAGAAAACACAGGTAAAAATCTTCATGACTTTTTTTTTTTTTAAAGGTTTCTTACATGTGACACAAAAAGCAGCAGCAACCAAAAACATACTAAAAACAAAAACTTTTATGGAAAAAAAGATATTTCAGAGGTGAAAATAAAACTCAATGATGGGAAAAAAATATTTACAAATCATACATTTGGAAAAAAAAAGACGTGTACACCGAAAACATACAGAACTCTTACAAGTTAATAATAAAAACACAGATAAGGGCCAGGTGTGGTGGCTCATGCTTATAATCCCAGCATTTTGGGAGGCCAAGGCAGGAGGATCACTTGAGCCCAGGAGTTCAAGCCAAGCCTGGGCAACATGGTACAACCTTGTCTCTATGAAAAAATTAAACAAGTAGCCAGAGGTGGCGGTAGGCCCCTCTGTAGTCCCAGTTACTTGGGAGGCAGAGCTGGAAGGGCAGGTTGAACCCAGGAGGTCAAGGCTGTGGTAAGTTATGATCAGGCCACTGCACTCCAGCCTGGGTGACAGAGCAAGACTCTGTCTCAAAAAAGAAGCAAAACCAAACAAAACACACACACACAATTAAGCCAATTGAAAAATGGGCAAATAATTTAAACAGACGTTTCTCCAAAGAACATACACAAACGGCCAATAAGCACATGAAAATATCATTAGCCATTAGAGAAATGCAAATCAAAACAAAAAAGATACCATTCCACACCCACTTAGAATGCTATAATGAAAAAGGAGATGAAGGGCTGTGTTGATAAGAATATGGAGAAACTGGAAACCCTCAAACATTTCTAGTGGGAATGCAGAACAGTGCAGCCACTTCAGAGAAAAATGTCAGTTCCTTAAAAAGTAAAATACAAAGATAACATGATCTAACAATTCGACTTCTAGGTATATACAAGAGAACTGCACACATACTGAAACCAACTCAACAGTCCCACAGATAGTTTTTTAATATAAACAAAGAAATTCTTTAAGCTTAAAACTTACCTTTATCTGAGTTCCTTCTTCAGGAAATAACCTTCTACTCTGAGTTCCTTCAGCAGGAAAGGACCTTCTGCTCTCAGAAAGTATCAAAGAACTGAAATTCACCAGATCACCACATCCAAACAATGAAATGCTGAACCCCTCATCATGATTGCTTCCTTGCCCCTCCCTAGCTCTTGTTTTGTTTCACATTGTTACATTTTCCCCTGCTACCTAAACCCCTAATTTTAGTTGGTCAGGGAGAGGGATTTGAGACTGAGCTCCCATCTCCCCAGCTATAGCACCCAATTAAAGCCTTCTTCTTTGGCAATACTCTTTGTCTCAGTCACTGGCTTTCTGTGCGGCAAGCAAGAGGACCTAGACCAAACCCCTGGTGTTTCAGTAACAGTATGTTCACAGAAAAACTTGCATATCAATTTCAGAGCAACAGTATTCATAATAGCCAAAAAGTGTAAAAACACCAAACACAAATCAACTGGTGAACAGCTTTTTAAAATGTGCTACATCTACACAATGGACTACTACTAACCTCCAAAACTGAAAAGCAAACAGGGAAAAGACTAAAAAAATAGAATATCTAAGAAGTGTGGGAAAACTATAAAAGATGTAACATACACTTAATGGGAATACCAGAAGTAGAAAAAAGAGAAAAATGGACATTAGAAATATTTGAAACAACAATGACTGAGAATCTCCCCAAACTACTGTCACACACCAAACCACACACAGATCTGAGAAACTAAGGAAAGCAAGCTAGATAAATGCAGGAGAAAAAAAAAAAAAAAGCAAAAACTTAGGCATCTATCATTTTTAAACTGCACAAAAAATTTAACAAAAACAAATTTCTGAAGGAAGTTGAAGGGGGTGAAAATACCTTATTTATAGAGAAGCAAAGATAACAACTTCTCAGAAACAATGCAAGCAAGAGAGTAGAGTGAAATGGTTAAACTGTTGAAAGAGGTCTGGGCATGGTGGCTCACGACTGTAATCCCAGCACTTTGGGAGGCTGATGTGAGTGGATCACTTGAGGCCAGGAGTTCAAGACCAGCCTGGCCACCATGGCAAAACCCTGTCTCTACTAAAAATACAAAAATTAGCCAGATGTGGTGGCACACGCCTGTAATCCCAGCTACTCGGAAGGCTGAGGCCAGAGAATCACTTGAACCTAGGAGGTGGAGGTTGCAGTAAGCTGAGATCGTGCCACTGTACTCCAGCCTGGGCAACAGAACGAGACTCCATCTCAAAAAATAAAAATTTAAATTTAAATTTAAAAAAAAAATGAACTGTTGAGAGAAAAAAATTACCAATCTAGAATTCTGTTGTAGTGAGTAAAATTATGCCTCAAAAGTGAAGGAAAAATATTTTGTCAGATGAACAAAAATTGAGTGACTCTATTGCCAGTAAAACTGCCTTGCAAGAAGTATTGAAGTTCTACAGAAGAAGGAATTATAGGTCAGAAATTCAGTTCTACATAAAGAAAGGAAGAGCTGATGAAGGAATAAAGACAGTAAAATTTTATTTTTATTTTTTTATTCTTAACTGACCTAACAGATAATGGTTGTTCAAAATAGTTACAGCAACATGTATTCAATTACGTATGCTCTTATATGTATTTACGTATGCTTACATATAAGTAAAATGAATGCCAGGAACAGAAAGAGAAATTAGGATAATTTTGCTATTATACTCCACATTATCTGTAAATGTGTAACAGTGTTATTGGAAAGTTGGCTTAGATTAGTTGTAAAAGTATACTGCAAACTCTAAGGCAACCATTTTAAAAGCTAAGAAAGAAGTGTAAGGGTTATACTAAGAAGATAAGAAAAAAAGAGAATCACATAAAATGCTCAAAGAGTGGAAAATAAAAATAAGAACAGAGAACAAGAACAACAAATAGAAACCAGTAACAAATATGGTAGATATTAACCCAATTATACCAATGATCATTTTAAAGGTCAACACACTAATTAAAAGACAAGTTGTCAAAGTGTAATAAAAAACAAGAGCCAACTGCATGTTGTCTACAAGAAACCCACTTCATATGTAAAGATACATATAAACTAAACATAAATGGATTGAAGAAAGATATATCAGGCTAACATTAACGAAAGAAAAGGAGGAGTAGCCTATTAATTTCAGGCAGAATAGACTTAAAGCAAGGAAAGTTATCAAGGATAGAGAAGGGCATTACACAATGATAAAGGATTCAACTATCCAAGAAGACACAACAATCCTTAACATGTATATACCTATCAACAGAGTGTTAAAATATATAAAACAAAAACAAACTGCAAAGTGAAATAAATTAGTCCACTATCATAATCTGAGACTTCAAGATCTCTCACAGAAATGGGCAGATTTAGCAGGCAGAAAATCCATAAAGATATATTTGAACTCAATAACACCACCTATCAACTGGATATAATTGACATTTACAGACCACTTCATCCAACAATAGCAGAATACATATTCTCAAGATTACATGGAAAATTCATCAAAACAGATCACATTCTAGGCCATAAAACACATGCTAACAAATTTTTAAAAACAAATTATGTAACATCTTCTCTTAGACCAAAATGAAATTAAACTAAAAATCAATTAACAGAAAGATACATGGAACATCCCAAAATATATGAAAATGAAATACTTCTAAATACACATGGGTCAAACAAGAAATCTGATGAGAAATTTTTAAATGTTTTCAACTATATGAAAGTAACACACAACTTATCAAAATTTGTGGGATGTAGTGAAAGCAATGGTTAGAGGAGAAATTTATAGCACTAAATGCATATACAGTCATGTGCCACATAATGATAATGATATTTTTGTCAATGAACACACCTCATATACAACGCTGGTCTTGTAAGATTACAATGGAGCTGAAATTCCTATTACCTAATGATGTCATGGCAGTTGTAACTTTATAGTGCAATGCATTTTTCGTATGTTCATGGTGATGCTGTTGTAAACAGACCTACTGTGTGCTGCCAGCTGTATAAAACTATAGCACATATAATTATGTACAATACATGTTTGATAATGACCATAGTATTAAGCTATGTATTTACTATACTATACTTTTTATCATTATTTTGAAGTATACTCCATGGCCAGGCGTGGTGGCTCATGCCTGTAATCCCAGAACTCTGGGAGGCTGAGGTGGGGATCGCCTGAGGTCAGGAGTTCGAGACCAGCCTGACCAACATGGTGAAACCCTGTCTCTACTAAAAACACAAAAAAACTAGCCAGGCGTAGTGGTGCGTGCCTGTAATCCCAGCTACTCGGGAGGCTGAGACAGGAGAACTGCTTGAACCCAGGAGGCTGAGGTTGCAGTGAGCCAAGATCACACCACTGCACTCCAGCCTGGGCGACAGAGCAAGACTCCATCTCAAATAATAATAATAATAATAATAACAGTAATAATAAAGTATGCTCCTTTCACTTATTATTTTTCAGTTAACTGTAAAACATCCTCAAGATCCTCAAGCAGATCCCTTCAGGAGGTATTCCAGAAGAAGGCATTGATATCATACAAGATGACAGCTCCATGAGTGTTACTGCCCCTGAAGACCTTTCAGTGGAACAAGATACAGAGGTGGAAGACAGTGATATTGATGATCCTGACCCTGTGTAGGCCTAGGCTAATGTGTGTGTCTGTGTCTTAGTTTTTAACAAAAAAGTTTAAAGAATTTTTTTAAATAGAAAAAAGCTGACAGAATAAGGATATATGAGCTGAGATCACGCCACTGCACACCAGCGTGGGCAACAGACTGAGACTCCCTCTCAAAAAAACATTTTTTTGTACAGCTGAACAATATGTTTGTGTTTTAAGCTAAGTGTTATTACAAAAGAGTTATTACAAAGTGGTATTACTAAAGAGTCAAAAAGTGAAAAAAACGAAGTTTAAGAAGTGAAAAATTACAGTAAGCTAAGATTAATTTATTATTGAAGAAAGAAAAATTTTAAAAATAAATTTAGTGTAGTCTAAGTGTACCATGTTTATAAAGTTGATAGTAGTGTACGTTAATGTCCTAGGCCTTCATATTCACTCAACACTCACTCACTGACTCACCCAGAGCACCTTTCAGTCCTACGAGCTCCATTCATGGTAAGTACCCTATATATGTGTACCATTGTTTATGTTTTATACCATATTATAATGTACCTTTTCTATGCTTAGATACAAAAATAATTACCATTGTGTTCCAATTGTCTACAGTATCCAGTACAGTAAGATCCTACACAGGTTTGCAGTCTAGATATAGGCTATACCATATAGTGTAGGTGTGTAGTAGGCTAAACCACCTAGGTTTGAGTAAGAGCACTCTATGATGTTTGCACAAGGACAAAATCACCTAATGATGACACATTTCTCAGGATGTATTCTGATCACTAAATGACATATGACTGCATTAAAAAAGAAAAATGATCTAAAATCAATAATCTAAGCTTCTACCTTAGAAATTAAAAATTGGCCCAAAGCCTTAACCGATATCTCACCAAAGAAGACACAGATACAGATGGCAAATAAGTACAAGAAAAGATGCTCCACATCATATATTACCAGAGAAATGCAAATTTAAACCACAATGAGACATCAGGACATACTTACTAGAATGGCTAAAATTCAGAACACTGACACCACCAAATGCTGACAAGAAAATGGAGCAAAAGGAACTCTTGCTGGTGGGAATGCAAAATGTTACAGCCACTTTGGAAGACAGTTTGGCAGTTTCTTATAAAACTAAAAATACTCTTACCCAATACAATCCAACAATTGCTCTGCTTGGCACCTACTCAAAGGAGTTGAAAATTTATCTCCACATGAAAACGTGCACATGTATGGTTATAGCACCTTTAATCATAATTGCCAAAACCTAGAAGCAACCTTCTAGATATCTTTCAGTAGACGAATGGATAAATAAAATTTATATCCAGACAATGGAACATAATTCAGTGCTGAAAAGAAATAAGTTATTAAGGTATGAAAAGACATGGAGGAAAGTTAAATACATATTACTAAGTGAAAGAAAGTACTCAAAAAAAGTTACATACTATATGATTCTAACTGTATGACATTCTGGATAAGGCAAAACTATGGAGACAGTAAAAAGATCAGTGGTTGCCAGGGATTAGGGTGGAGGGAATGATTACTAGGCAGAGCATAGAGGATTTTTAGTGCAGTGTCGCTACTCTGTATGACTGTATGACATTATAATGGTAGACAGGTATCTTTATACATTTGTTCAAACTCACAGAATGTACAACGCCAAGAATTAACCCTGATAGAAATCAGTGACTTTGTGTAAGAAAGATGTGTATACACAGGTTCATCAACTGTAACAAATACACCATTCTGGTGGGGGATGTTGATAAAAGGAAGGCTATGCATATGTGGGGGAAGGAATTATGGGATATCTCTGTATCTTCCTTTCAATTTTTCTGTAAAACTAAAGCTGCTCTAAAAAAAAAAAAATCTTAAGAAAAGCACCACCAACAACAAAATGAAGGCATGATAAATACATTTCTAGATAAACAAAAACTGATTATTGCTTGCAGACTCACCTGATAAAATATAAACAGAATTTCTTAAGGCTGAAGGCAAGTGACCTAAGAATCCACACAAGCCCACATGAAAAATTTGGGTGTCAGCAAAAGTAATTATCTAATTAAAACTCAGCATATGTGCGTATTTGTTCTCTTAGCTGATTTTTAAAAACTGCATAAAATATGTATATAATTGTACTGCTTGTACCTATAACATATAGAAATGTCATACATCTGTGAGTAACAGAAGAGTGGTGCGTGGGAACAAAGCTTTATCAAACTAAGGAAACACCACCACATGGTAACATGATTCCATAGGAACCAATGAAGAGAACACAAAATGGTAAATAAGAAGGGTCATCTAACACTATAAATGCTTGCTCTCCTTTCTTTTCCCTTCTAATACAAAATTATATTAACAATTATAGCAGATACAATATGTATAACAATAATAGCATAAAGAGGAGGAAGAGAAAGTAGAGCCATACAGTGGTAATGTTTCTATGCCTCACTGGAATAAAACTAGCAACAAATCTGAGGGAGATTTGGTTGAGATGTACATGATAAGCACTAAAGTAACCCATAAAATCTCCCTCAAAAACATACTGTAGGCTGAGTACAGTGCCTCATGCCTGTAATACAGCACGTTGTGAGGCCAAGGCGGACAGACCACTTGAGACTAGGAGTTAGAGACCAGCCTGGCCAACATGGTGAAACTCTGTCTCTACTAAAAACACAAAAATTGAGCTGGGCGCGGTGGCTCACGCCTGTAATCCCAGCACTCTGGGAGGCTGAGGCAGGCAGATCATGAGGTCAGGAGATGGAGACCATCCTGGCTAACATGGTGAAACTCCATCTCTACTAAAAATACAAAAAAATTAGCTGGGCGTGGTGGCGGACACCTGTAGTCCCAGCTACTCAGGAGGCTGAGGCAGGAGAATGGCGTGAACCCAGGAGGCGGAGGTTGTAGTGAGCTGAGATTGCGCCACTGCACTCCAGCCTGGGTGACAGAGCGAGACTCCATCTCAAAAAAAAAAAATTAGGCTTGGTGGCACATGCCTGTAATCCCAGCTACTTAGGAGACTGAGGCACGAGAACTACTTGAACCCAGGAGGTGGAGTTTGCCATGAGCCAACATTCTGCCACTGCATTCCAGCCTGCGCAACAGAGCAAGATGCTGTCTCCAAAAAAAAAAAAAAAATTGTGAAAATGACATTAGAACTAAATGTTACCAAAGAAAATATTGCTTTCAAGTAAAAGAAATGAGGAGCGACCCAAGAAAAAAACGCTGAAACATTTAGGAAATGAAAAAGTAAACTGGTGTACATAAATGCAACTATATCAATAATAACATCAAATGCACATAAATTAACCCAGCCAAAGGTACTGCAATGTGGGATAAAAAAGTGAACATTTCCACTGTATGTTCTGTATGAGAGATGCAATACACTGAACAAGGGTGTCACAACCTGCCCGTAAGGAATAATCTTTTCAACAAATGGTGCTGGGACAACCGGATTTCCATATTCAAACAAATGAAGTTGGTGCCCAGCATGGTGGCTCACGCATGTTATCCCAACACTTTGGGAGGCTGAGGCAGGAGGATCACTTGAAGCCAGGAGTTTGAGAACAACCTAGGTAACATAGCAAGACCCCATTTCTTAAAAAAAAAAAACAAAAATTAGCCAGCCTTGGTGAAGTCTTAGCTATTTGAGAGGCTGAGGTGGGTGGATCACTTGGGCCCAGAGGTTCAAAGCTGCAGTAAGCTATGTTCATGCCACTGCACTCCAGCCTGAGTGACAGAGCAGGACTTTATCTCTTTATCTCTTTAAAAAAAAATGTAGTTGGACCCCTGCCTCACACCATACACAAAAATTAACTCAAAATAGATCAATGGCCTAAATATAAGAGCTAAAACTATAAAAGCCTAAGAAAACAGATAATAAATCTTCATGATCGTGGATTTGGCAATTGTTTCTTCGATATGACATCAAGATTATGAGCAACAGAAGAAAAAATAGATAAATGAACTTTTTCAAAACTAAAAACTACTGTGCATCCAAGAATATTGTCAAGAAAGTGGGGGGAAAAAAAAAAAAACCATGGCCAGGTGTCGTGGCTCATGCCTGTAATCCTAGCACTTTGGAAGGCCAAAGTGGGTGGATCGCTTGAGCTCAGGGGTTCAAGACAAGCTTGAGCAACACGGTGAAACGCTCTCTCTACAAAAAAATACAAAAATCAGGCCAGGTGTGGGGGCTTATGCCTATAATCCCAGCACTTTGGGAGGCCAAGGCAAGTGGATCACCTGTGGTCAGGAGTTAGAGATCAGCCTGGCCAATATGGTGAAACCCCGCATCTACTAAAAATACAAAAATTAGCCAGGCATGGTGGTGTGTGCCTATAATCCCAGCTACTCGGGAGGCTGCGACAGGAGAATCACTTGAACACAGGAGGCAGAGGTTGCAGTGAGCCGAGATCACACCACTGCACTCCAACCCGGGCAACAGAGCAGCACTCTGTCTCGGTGGGGAAAAAAATTAGCCAAGTGTGCTGGTGCATGCCTATAGTCCCAGCTACTCGAGAGGCTGAGGTGGGAGAATTATCTGAGCCTGGGGAAGCTGAGGCTGCAGTGCTACATTGAGCCATGATTGTACCCCTGCACTCTAGCCTGGGCAACAGAATTAAAACCCTATCTCAAAAAAAAAAGTGAAAAAAACACCTACTGAATATGAGAAAACATTTGCCAGTCATATATTTGACAAGGGTCTAGTATCCAGAATACATAGATCATTCTCTTATAACAAGAAAAAAAAACAACAAAAAACTTGAATAGATATTTTTTCCAAGAAGATATTCAGATCACCAACCAGCACATAAAACAGTGCTCATTATCAGTAGCCATTAGAGAATTGCAAATCAAAACCTTGATAAGGTATCACTTCACACCCACTAGGATTTTTTTTTAAGTGGGTAGAAGAAACCATAATGTAAGTGCTGGCAAGAGATGTGGAAAAACTGAAACCTTTGTGCACTGCTGACAGGAATGTAAAATGGTTCAGTCACTGCAGAAAACAGGTAGTTTTTCAAAATGTTACATAAAATCACCACATAGTCCAGCAATTATGCTCCTTCATATATATCAAAGAGAACTGAAAACAGGTACTCGGATATGTGTACACCAGGCTTCTAGCAGCTCTATTCACAATAGCCAAAGGGAGGAAATAAATACACATTAGTGAATGAATGGCTAAACAATGTGTGGCATATACATACAATGGAACATTATGCAGCTATAAAAAGGAATGAAGTACTGATACATGCTACAATGTGGAGGAAGCTCAAAAACATTTTGTTAAGAAGCCAGACACAAAAGTTCACATGCTGTATGATTTCCATTTATGTGAAATAACAGAACAGGTAAAACCATAGAGACAGAAAGCAGATTGGTGTTACCAAGGACTGAGAAGAGGTGGGGAATATGGAATGGATGCTTAATAGTGTAGTATCTCCTTCTAGGGTGATGAAATGTTTTAGAATGAGATAGAGGTGTTAGCTGCAAAACATTGTGAATCCACCAAGTGCCAAAGAATTATTCACTTTTGAATGTTAATTTGATGCTATGTGAATTTCACCTCAATAAAATAAAATTTTTAAAAACTAAACTGAGAGACCTGGTAACAAACTGGATGTTGCTAAAGATGTGTATGTACGTGGCAAGGCTGAAAGCAAACATTCTGTAAAGAAAAGAGCTGTACTTTCCATAATTACATAAAAGAAATTACGTGTGGTGGCTCATGCCTGAAATCCCAGCACTTTGGGAGGCTGAGACAGGCAGATGGCTTGAGCTCAAGAATTTGAGACCAGTCTGGGCAACATGGCAAAACCTTGTCTCTCCAAAAAAAGAAATAAGTAAGTAAAAATAAATAAATACAGAAACCAGTAGGGCATGGTGGCATGCACCACTAGTCTCAGCCACTTGGGAGGCTGAGCTGGGAGGATCACCTGAGACTGGGGAGGTGGAGGCTACAGTGAGCTGTGAGATCACACCACTGTAGTCCATTGTGAGAAACAAAGCCAGACCCTGTCTTAAAAAAAAAAAAAAGTGTGGACGTAAGCTTATTTTGTAAAAAGATACAGAGATGGTCAAAAGAAAGGACAATCAAGTTGCCATTATCTTCTATCAACTTTAGGTGTGCTGGAAGCCTTTCTTCCACTTAGATCCCCTAAAATAGTGCTTAGGGCCAGGAAAATTTCAACAACCTAGACTTCGCAGAGATATTTGGGGAAAACAGAAAGAGGAGGCAATGATCCCACCTCAGGAAATCAGGCACCCATGCCCAGAAAAGTCCTCCACTTTCAAAGGAAAGAGCACAAATCTCACATAACTCTATCTCGAATGTTGAAGCTACAGCTGCCAGAGACAGAAAAAGGGGTAGATTGTCTGGAGCACCATAAAATGTCTCCATGGCTTTGGAACTCAAGAAGTTGGTTGGATCAGTAACTTGTTTTAAGTAAATCCCTTCCAAAATATTTACAATCTGAAAAACATTTTCATTACAATTGATGTATTAAAATTTCTGGCATTTAATAAAAGGAAAATAAACTGACCAACTGAAATAAAGTCCATGAGAAACAAATCTCGTTCTTCAAATGTCTCTTGTGGGCTCCTTTCTTCATACTTTCTAAGAATTTTTACGATTACTTACACTATTTTTTCCTCTTGTCCCAGAAATGTGGAGAAAAATCAATTTCCTTATGTTGCTCTAATTCTAATATACTACCTCTAAGCAAATGCTTTCCAAATCAAGCAACCAACCTTGTGTTCTCTTCCAAATCCCAAGTGACAACATCAACTATCTAGTATATATTCCCAATTTAACATTCTAAAAGCAAACTTATTTTTTTCTTAAAAAATAAAATCTCCATCTTCATTTTTGAACTTCTCTTTATAGCACTATTATAGGCTAAATTGTGTCCTCCCAAATTCATACGTTTAAGTCTCAGGTCCTCAGAATGTAATGTTCTTGGAGATAATAAGGTCTTTAAATAGGTGATTGTTAAAATGCTGTCGTTAGGGTGGGCCCTAATCCAATCTGACTGACATCCTTATAAGAAGGGGGAGGGTCACACAGAGAAGAGGCCATGTCAAGACCCAGCCACCTTGCAAGCCACAGAGAGAGGTCTCAGGAGAAATCAACCCTGCCAGCACCTGGACTTGTCCCAGAGGATCTTCCAGCCTCAAGGACTGTGAGAAAATAAAGTTCTGTTGTTGAAGCCATCCAGTATGTAGTACTTTATCAACGCAACACTAGCAAACTAATTTAAGTACCACTTTCTCAGATATTCTAACTCAAAGCAATATAATCAACCTAGACTTCCTCTTTCAAATAATTGGTGAACTGGCCAAAAAGCCCCTTTAAGGGAAGCATCTCATGTGTAGATTTCAGAACCATTTAACCATTACCAAAGCGTGCATACTACTGGAAATATTATTAGTAATATAGACGTTAATTGCTCTAACTTGTGATTTAAGGACTTTTTAAAAAGATAAAACATAAGGTTTTGCTGTTGAAATCAAAAGAGATCTAATTTCACTTCACAGAACAGATAACAACATACTTGCCAATTTGTCTTGAGTATGGGAGCAGCAGGATTAAAGATCCTGTTTGTTTAAATGTAGACAGCTGGCCTATTTGCATATAAGAAGAAAGAGCTAGTAGAGAATGACAACACACACATACATGGAAATGGGGGATAAGGGAAAGAAGGAAAGGCCATTCGGCAAAATGGCTAAGATAGCCAGGTAAAGAATCACACAGAGTTGTGTTCAAATGACAACTTTCTACTTTCTAGCTGTGTGATTTCAGACAAGATACTCAATACATATAAATGACATAAAAATGTATTTTATTAATAGGATGGTAAGAATTAAATGAGATATCTATAAAGAATTTCATAAGATATATTTTTATATTATGATTCACAGAATAAGGTCTCTAGAAAAGAACACGTATTTCAGTTAATGTCAACAGAGAACACAGTTGGATTATAACTTTTTAGCAACGTAAAAGTTATACTATTAACTAAGACCAATAAACTAAAATTCAAGAAAAAAATTTTTAGCTTAAACAAATTACAGTATTATTTCTTATAAATGTTTAATAGTTTCCAATCAAGATGCAACCAGGCCCTAGAGACCAGAAACACAGCATTTAGTGACTAAAGGTGGGTGTCCATGGGTTCTGTAGTCACTCAGACTTCAAAGGAGATCTGAAGAAGTAAAAGACTAATTCTACTTCTAAATCTATTATAAGCCCTAGGAATGTCTACCTGCATCCTAAAGGAATCTGGCATTGCTTGAATGTCTTCTATGTTCAGCTGTGTGCTGTGCCATGACTCACCAATCTTCACAGCAACTATGTGAAGAATATGTTATTGAAGTCATTTGACAAACCAATTGGATCTAAAAAAAAAAAGTTAAATACCTGCTTAAGGCCAAGTATTGAGTGAGAGGTAGAATGGAGATCTGAGCCTAGGATGATTGACACAACACCAATGCTCAGGGCCTTTTTCTGTCTCTCAAAAAGTAAAAGCTAGAGCACTATACATTCCATGTCTAGGACAAAAATATCAAAAAAATTTCATTATCAATTATACTGTTTTACAACAACCGGAAATAAACTCAGGTGGTAGTGAGACACTGTACACCCACATTGGAAATTTCAGATTCTCTAAGATCAAAGAATTACATGACAACTACTTACATAAATACAAAAACACAATTCTACGTTCCCTGAGAAGATTTTTCACATATATTATGCAAATTTAGACCAGAAAGTTTTTAGAGATACTATAGTAAAAACCAATACATGCATCACCAAGACTTTACAATTGTTATTATTTAGCTATGACCAGTTTATCATATTTCTCCATCCATTAATCCATCTTACTTTTCGACGCATTTCAAAGTTGCAGATGACAGTACACATCATCCCATTATACCTCAGCATGAACATCAATAACAAGAATTCAACGCATATTTCTTTTAAAATGTATTTACTTTTTTCAGGTTTTATATACAATAAAAGACATACCATTTAATAAGTTTTAACATATACGTATAGCATTGAACTCAAACTCCAAACAAAAAATAAAATATTTCCTATCAACCAGCAAGTTCCTCTAAGACTTTTCACAATTAATCCTCACCCCACTATCGAAAACACTGCTTTTTCTTCCATTACGTATCAATTTGGCCTGTTCTAGAACTTGATGTAAATAGAACACAGAATGTACTCTGTTGTGTAAGCTTTCTTTCACCTATCATGTATTTGAAATTCATTATGTTGCTGACATACCAAGACAGTGTTCTTTATCATTGCTAAGTTGTATTCCATTTATGACTATACTTATTTGTTGATCCAGTCTCCAGCTGGTGAAAAGAAAGGGATTATGCCTTATCTGTGTCCAGTTTCAGCCTATTATAAGCACTTTTGAACAAATCCTGGAAATGTGCTTTCATTTTCTATTAAATAAATGACTAGGAGTAGAATTGCTAAGTCATGGGTTAGAGCATAAAAACTCTGAATTTTATAAGAGTTTTCATCGCTCTACATGTGGTGTATTACTCTTTAAGCTAATGGGACAAGTAAAGTAGCATCTCCTTGCAGTTTAACTTTGTATTTCCTTAATAATTGATGATGTTTGGTAACATTTTCATGTGTTCACTGGCCATTCAATATAGCATCATTCATCAAGCATCTGTACTGATCCTTCTCCAATTAATCAAGCTGTATTTTCATTGTTCAGTTGTAGAATTTCTTTATATAGTCTTAATACAAGTCCTTTACAGATACAGGTTTTGCTATTATTTTCTTCATGTCTCTTGACCAGCAGAAATTTTTTATTTTGAAGAAGTTTATAGAGTGTTAGGTGTTTTCTTTAAAACAGTTGCTGTTTTCTGTATCCTATCAAGGAAACCTTTGCCTATTCTTTACTTGTTTATTCTAAAAGCTTTATACTTTTAGCTTCAACATTTAGATCTATGATCCATCTTGATTTATCTTTTGGGTACCATGTGAGGTAGGGAGTCAAGGCGAACTTTTATCCATACAGATGTCTAGTTGTTCCAGCATTTTTTATTTAAAAGCCTTTCTTTTCCCTCATTGGATACTTTCTTTGTTAAAAATGATGTATCAGTTCTCTGTTCTGCTCCATTTATATGACTATATATCCTTATGCTGATATCACAGTCTTGATTACTGTATAATTAGAGTAAATCTTGAAATAAGGAAATTTAAGTCTTCCACCTTGTAAATCATCAAGATTGCTTTGTATAACATAGGTCCTTTCTATCTTCCTATAAATGTTATAATCAGCTTTTCAATGTCTACCAAAAGAGAAAAGTCCTGCTAAGATAATGATTTGAACCACATTAAATTCATAGATCGACTAGGGATAACCATGTTGTTTTACTTCCAAATATTCAGATTTTTCCTGAATATCTTATTGCTATTGATTTCTACTTTAAATTCTACTGCAGTTACACTATATACTCCTTAGGATTACAATCTTTTGAAATGTACTGAGACATGTTTTAGGACCCATATATTATTTATCTCAGTATGCATATCATGTGTACTTGAATAGAATGTACACTCTATTTTAGTTGCCCATGATATTCTACAAATGCCAGTTAGGTCAAGGTGGTTGAAGTATTTTACAGATCTTCTATATTCTGATTTTTGTCTAGGTTTTCTGTAAGTTACAGAGTAGTCTTAAAATTTCCATTTATGACTGTAGATCTTATTAGGTGCATACAAATTTATGATTACTATGTATTTCTAATGAGTTTTATCACTATGAAATGCCCTTGTTTATCTCCAATACTGTCCTGAAATCTATTTTATCTAATATTAATATAACAACCCCATCTTATACTTACTATTTGCATGCTACACCTTTTCTCATACATTTAGTTTCAATCTATCTGTGTCATTATTTTTAAAATGCATCTCTGGTAGACAAAATACAGAAAGGTCTTACTTTCTATCCAAAGTGTGAATCTCTACCTTTAAATAAAACACTTAATCTATTTTCAATTAAGGTAATTATTGATAGACTCGACCTAGGTTTGTAGTTTAGCTATTTGTTTTCTTTACATCCTGATATGGTTTGGCTGTGTCTCCACCCAAATCTCATCTTGAATTGTAGTTCCCATAATCCTCACATGTCGTGAGAGGGACCTGGTGGGAGGTAACTGAATCATGGAGCAGTCACCCTCATGCTATTCTCGTAATAATGAGTGAGTTCTAAGGAGATCTGATGGATTCATAAGGGGCTTTTCCCCTGACTTTGCTCTCATTCTGCTCCTTGCTGCCACCCTGTGAAGGACATGTTTGCTTCCCCTTCCTCCATGATTGTAAGTTTCCTGAGGCCTCCCCGGCCATGCTGAACTGAGTCAATTAAACCTCTTTCCTTTATAAATTACTCAGTTTTGAGTATGTCTTTATTAGCAGTATGAGAACAGACTGATACACATCTCATTTGTTTTATATTCTGCTGTTCCTTTACACCTTTTTTCAAACTCTCTAAATACATTTTAGAATTCCATCTTGACTTCTCGTTTTTTAGCTATCACCTCTTTGCATCTTTTTCTTTTTTAGTGTTTGTTCTAGGAATTATAATGTATATTTTTAACTTTGCACAGTGGACTAATTCTACCCCTTCATAAAATAAAGACCACAGTAAGCACGTAACTCCACCTACCTAGACTCATCCTTTATGCCTAGCAGTCATATATAAATGCCATATCGTAACATTATAATTTCTGCTTTAAACAGTCAGAATTATGTATTTCTTAATGGAGTGGGGAAGACTTACGTTTTTCCAATTGCAGTGCTCTTCATTTCTGAAGATCTGAGTTTCAACTGGTATCACTTTCCTTCAGCTTGAAGTATCTCCTTAAACATTTCTTGTAGTATAAAGATTTTCTTAGCTAGAAAGTATGTTTTCTTATTTGGCCATAGAATTCTGAGTTGATGTTTACTTTACCTGTACTTTAAAGGTGTTTATAGCCTGCTGGCCTGCACTACTTCTGATAAGAAGTCAGCTACCATTCATTAGCATTTCTCAGGGTGCTTTCAAGATTTTTTTCTTTTTGTAGAGATGAAGTCTCACTTCATTTCCCAGGCTGGTTTCAAACTCCTTAGCTCAAGCAACACTCCCTCTTTGGCCTCCCCAAGGGCTGGTATTACAGGAATAAGCCACTGCATCTAGGCAAGATTTTTTGTCTATTAGTTTCAACAGCTTCACTATAATGTACTTAAGTGTTATTTTGTTGTAGTTATCTTGTTTGGAGTTCACTGAACTTCTTCAACATGTAAATTCATGTTTTTTTTTTTACCAATTTAGGGAAATTTCCAGCCATAATTTCTCCAGAATATTTTGACCCAATTTCCCCTGGCCTCTATTTCTAGGACGCCAAGTGTTAGACCTTTTGATATTGTCCTACCAGCCACTGACGCTAGCTAGCTTCACTTTTTGAAATCTCTTTTTCACTTTTTAAGAAAGAATAACTTCTATGAATCTAGCAACTTCAATGACTCCTTTTTTTCCTAACATTCTGTAATCTCTAATCAGTTTTCATTTGAAATATTGCATTATTTATCTATAGAATTTTCATTTAGTCCTTTTATCTAGTTTCCATTTTTCAGCTGAAGTTTCTTATCTGTGTATTCATGGTGTACATATTTTCTTTATATATCCGTAAGAAGAGTTATAACAGCTGCTAATTCTAACATAGGAGTCATATCAAGGCCAGTCTCAATTAATTGGCTTTTCACTTAAGTATAGGTCACATTTTTCTGTTTGTGTATGTGTGTGTCTACTGAATATGGACTGTATTCTGGACACTGTGCATGGTACAGTTTTAGAAACACTGGATTTGATTATGTTCTTCTGAAGAGTTTTTTTTTCTTTTTTCTTAATAGGTAGGTAAGTTGGCTATACCACTCTCTAAACTCTTTCTTGCGAAAATGAAATATCTTTAGTTATTTTAGCCTAAGACTTTTATGCAGAATTTGGGACACCCTTCTCTATGAAAGACTACTTTATACTCATCAACTTTCTAGCTGCTAGAGTCACTCCCAACTCTGTCTTGTGGTTTCTATTCAAACTTCCATCACCTGCACAACCAATGACTGAGTCCTGTCCTACGGGAAACATCCACAAAAAATGAAAGGCTCATCTTACGCCATTCTATCTTCCAAATGTCAACATCCCTCAGTTTCTTCCTACTTTCTGTCCTCCTACTGTGCTTTCACATACTTTTTTTTTTTTAATTTTGTCCAAAAGTTGTCATTGTTATTTTCAGGAAAGGTACTGCAACATGTGCAGCTCTGTCATTATTAAAAGTATAACTCAGAGGAGGGCGGAGCAAGATGGCTGAATAGGAACAGCTCCAGTATCCAGCTACCAGCACCAGCGACACAGAAGACAGGTGATTTCTGCATTTTCAACTGAGGTACTGGGTTCATCTCACTAGGGAGTGCCGGACAATCGGTGCTGGTCAGCGCCTGCAGCCCGACCAGGATAGCTGAAGCAGGGTGAGGCATCGCCTCACCTGGGAAGCACAAGGGGGAAGGGAATCCCTTTTCCTACCCAGGGGAACTGAGACACACAACACCTGGAAAATCGAGTAACTCCCACCCAAATACTGCGCTTTACCAAGGGTCTTAGCAATCGGGCACACCAGGAGATTATATCCCACACCTGGCCGGGAGGGTCCCACACCCACACAGCCTCCCTCATTGCTAGCACAGCAGTCTGCGATCTAATGGCAAGGCAGCAGCCAGGCTGGGGGAGGGGCACCCGCCATTGCTGAGGCTTAAGTAAACAAAGGCAAGCTGCTGGGAAGCTCGAACTGGGTGGAGCTCACAGCAGCTCAAGGAGGCCTGCCTGTCTCTGTAGACTCCACCTCTGGGGACAGGGCACAGCTAAACAACAACAACAACAACAACAAAAGCAGCAGAAACCTCTGCAGACGCAAACAACTCTGTCTGACAGCTTTGAAGAGAGCAGTGGATCTCCCAACACGGAGGTTGAGATCTGAGAACAGACAGACTGCCTGCTCAAGCGGGTCCCTGACCCCTGAGTAGCCTAACTGGGAGACATCCCCCACTCGGGGCAGACCGACACCCCACACCTCACACGGTGGAGTAAACCCCTGAGAGGAAGCTTCCAAAGCAAGAATCAGACAGGTACACTCGCTGTTCAGCAATATTCTATCTTCTGCAGCCTCTGCTGCTGATACCCAGGCAAACAGGGTCTGGAGTGGACCTCAAGCAATCTCCAACAGACCTACAGCTGAGGGTCCTGACTGTTACAAGGAAAACTAACAAACAGGAAGGACACCCACACCAAAACCCCATCAGTACGTCACCATCATCAAAGACCAGAGGCAGATAAAACCACAAAGATGGGGAAAAAGCAGGGCAGAACAGCTGAAAATTCAAAAAATAAGAGTGCATCTACCCGTGCAAAGGAACGCAGCTCATTGCCAGCAATGGATCAAAGCTGGACGGAGAATGACTTTGACGAGATGAGAGAAGAAGGCTTCAGTCCATCAAACTTCTCAGAGCTAAAGGAGGACTTACGTACCCAGCACAAAGAAACTAAAAATCTTGAAAAAAGAGTGGAAGAATTGATAACTAGAATAATTAATGCAGAGAAGGCCCTAAACGAACTGACAGAGATGAAAACCATGACACGAGAAATACGTGACAAATGCACAAGCTTCAGTAACCGACTCGATCAACTGGAAGAAAGAGTATCAGCGATTGAGGATCAAATGAATGAAATGAAGTGAGAAGAGAAATCTAAAGAGAAAAGAAGAAAAAGAAATGAACAAAGCCTGTAAGAAGTATGGGATTATGTAAAAAGACCAAATCTATGTCTGATTGGGGTGCCTGAAAGTGAGGGGGAAAATGGAACCAAGTTGAAAAACACTCTTCAGGATATCATCCAGGAGAACTTCCCCAACCTAGTAGGGCAGGCCAACATTCAAATTCAGGAAATACAGAGAACGCCACAAAGATATTCCTCGAGAAGAGCAACTCCAAGACACATAATTGCCAGATTCACCAAAGTTGAAATGAAGGAAAAAATCTTAAGGGCAGCCAGAGAGAAAGGTCGGGTCAACCACAAAGGGAAGCCCATCAGACTAACAGCAGATCTCTCGGCAGAAACTCTCCAAGCCAGAAGAGAGTGGGGGCCAATATTCAACATACTTAAAGAAAAGAATTTTAAACCCAGAATTTCCTATCCAGCCAAACTAAGTATCATAAGTGAAGGAGAAATAAAATCCTTTACAGATAAGCAAATGCTTAGAGATTTTGTCACCACTAGGCCTGCCTTACAAGAGACCATGAAGGAAGCACTAAACATGGAAAAGAACAATCGGTACCAGCCATTGCAAAAACATGCCAAAATGTAAAGACCATCAAGGCTAGGAAGAAATTGCATCAAAAACGAGCAAAATAACCAGTTAATACCATAATGGCAGGATCACGTTCACACATAACAATATTAACCTTAAATGTAAAGGGACGAAATGGTCCAATTAAAAGACACAGACTGGCAAACTGGATAAAGAGTCAAGACCCATCAGTTTGCTGTATTCAGGAGACCCATCTCACATGCAGAGACACACATAGGCTCAAAATAAAGGGATGGAGGAAGATCTACCAAGCAAATGGAAAACAAAAAAAAGCAGGGGTTGCAATCCTAGTCTCTGATAAAACAGACTTTAAACCATCAAAGATCAAAAGAGACAAAGAAGGCCATTACATAATGGTAAAGGGATCAATTCAACAGGAAGAGCTAACGATCCTAAATATATATGCACCCAATACAGGAGCACCCAGATTCATAAAGCAAGTCCTTAGAGACTTACAAAGAGACTCCCATACAATAACAATGGGAGACTTCAACACCCCATTGTCAACATTAGACAGATCAACGAGACAGAAAGTTAAGAAGAATATCCAGGAATTGAACTCATCTCTGCAGCAAGCAGACCTAATAGACATCTACAGAACTCTCCACCCCAAATCAACAGAATATACATTCTTCTCAGCACCACATCACACTTATTCCAAAATTGACCTCATAATTGGAAGTAAAGCACTCCTCAGCAAATGTACAAGAACAGAAATTATAACAAACTGTCTCTCAGACCACAGTGCAATCAAACTAGAACTCAGGACTAAGAAACTCAATCAAAACTGCTCAACTACATGGAAACTGAATAACCTGCTCCTGAATGACTACTGGGTACATAACGAAATGAAGGCAGAAATAAAGATGTTCTTTGAAACCAATGAGAACAAAGATACAACATGCCAGAATCTCTGGGACACATTTAAAGCAGTGTGTAGAGGGAAATTTATAGCACTAAATGCCCACAAGAGAAAGCTGGAAAGATCTAAAATTGACACTCTAACACCACAATTAAAAGAACCAGAGAAGCAAGAGTAAACACATTCAAAAGCTAGCAGAAGGCAAGAAATAACTAAGATCAGAGCAGAACTGAAGGAGATAAGAGACACAAAAAACCCTTCAAAAAAATCAATGAATCCAGGAGTTGGTTTTTTTGAAAAGATCAACACAATTGAGAGACCGCAAGCAAAACTAATAAAGAAGAAAAGAGAGAAGAATCAAATAGATGCAATAAAAAATGATAAAGGGGATATCACCACCGACCCCACAGAAATACAAACTACCATCAGAGAATACTATAAACACCTCTATGCAAATAAACTAGAAAATCTAGAAGAAATTGATAATTTCCTGGACACTTACACTCTCCCAAGACTAAACCAGGAAGAAGCTGAATCCCTGACTAGACCAATAGCAGGCTCTGAAATTGAGGCAATAATTAATAGTCTACCAACCAAAAAAAGTCCAGGACCAGATGGATTCACAGCTGAATTCTACCAGAGGTACAAGGAGGAGTTGGTACCATTCCTTCTGAAACTATTCCAATAAATAGAAAAAGAGGAAATCCTCCCTAACTCATTTTATGAGGCCATCATCCTGATACCAAAGTCTGGCAGAGACACAACAAAAAAGGAGAATTTTAGACCAATATCCCTGATGAACATCGATGCAAAAATCCTCAATAAAATGCTGGCAAACCGGATCCAGCAGCACATCAAAAGCTTATCCACCATGATCAAGTGTGCTTCATCCCTGGGATGCAAGGCTGGTTCAACATACGCAAATCAATAAACATAATCCAGCATATAAACAGAACCAAAGACAAAAACCACATGATTATCTCAATAGATGCAGAAAAGGCTTTTGACAAAATTCAACAGCCCTTCATGCTAAAAACGCTCAATAAATTCGGTATTGATGGAACGTATCTCAAAATAGTAAGAGCTATTTATGAAAAACCCACAGCCAATATCATACTGAATGGGCAAAAACTGGAAAAATTCCCTTTGAAAACTGGCACAAGACAGGGATGCCCTCTCTCACCACTCCTATTCAACATAGTGTTGGAAGTTCTGGCTAGGGCAATCAGGCAAGAGAAAGAAATCAAGGGTATTCAGTTAGGAAAAGAAGAAGTCAAATTGTCTCTGTTGGCAGATGACATGATTGTATATTTAGAAAACCCCATTGTCTCAGCCCAAAATCTCCTTAAGCTGATAAGCAACTTCAGCAAAGTCTCAGGATACAAAATTAATGTGCAAAAATCACAAGCATTCTTATACACCAGTAACAGACAAACAGAGAGCCAAATCATGGATGAACTCCCATTCACAACTGCTTTAAAGAGAATCAAATACCTAGGAATCCAACTTACAAGGGATGTGAAGGACCTCTTCAAGGAGAACTACAAACCACTGCTCAGTGAAATAAAAGAGGACACAAACAAATGGAAGAACATACCATGCTCATGGATAGGAAGAATCAATATCGTGAAAATAGCCATACTGCCCAAGGTTCTTATAGATTCAATGCCATCCCCATCAAGCTACCAATGAGTTTCTTCACAGAATTGGAAAAAACTGCTTTAAAGTTCATATGGAACCAAAAAAGAGCCCGCATGGCCAAGACAATCCTAAGTCAAAAGAACAAAGCTGGAGGCATCATGCTACCTGACTTCAAACTATACTACAAGGCTACAGTAAGCAAAACAGCATGGTACTGGCACCAAAACAGAGATACAGACCAATGGAACAGAACAGAGGCCTCAGAAATAATACCACACATCTACAGCCATCTGAGGTTTGTACACATCTACAAACCTGAGAAAAACAAGAAATGGGGAAAGGATTCCCTATTTAATAAATGGTGCTGGGAAAATTGGCTAGCCATAAGTAGAAAGCTGAAACTGGATCCTTTCCTTACTCCTTATACGAAAATTAATTCAAGATGGATTAGAGACTTAAATGTTAGACCTAATACCATAAAAACCCTAGAAGAAAACCTAGGGAATACCATTCAGGACATAGGCATGGGCAAGGACTTCATGTCCAAAACACCAAAAGCAACGACAACAAAAGCCAAAATTGACAAATGGGATCTCATTAAATTAAAGAGCTTCTGCACAGCCAAAGAAACTACCATCAGAGTGAACAGGCAACCTACAGAATGGGAGAAAATGTTTGCAATCTACTCATCTGACAAAGGGCTTCCAGAACCTACAAAGAACTCAAACAAATTTACAAGAAAAAAACAAACCACCCCATCAAAAGTGGGCAAAGGATATGAACAGACATTTCTCAAAAGAAGACATTCATACAGCCAACGGACACATGAAAAAATGCTCATCATCACTGGCCATCAGAGAAATGCAAATCAAAACCACAATGAGATACCATCTCACACCAGTTAGAATGGCAATCATTAAAAAGTCAGGAAACAACAGGTGCTGGAGAGGATGTGGGGAAACAGGAACACTTTTACACTGTTGGTGGGATTGTAAACTAGTTCAACCATTATGGAAAACAGTATGGCGATTCCTCAAGGATCTAGAACTAGAACTACCATATGACCCAGCCATCCCATTACTGTGTATATACCCAAAGGATTATAAATCATGCTGCTATAAAGACACATGTACACGTATGTTTATTGCGGCACTATTCACAATAGCAAAGACTTGGAATCAACCCAAATGTCCATCAGTGACAGACTGGATTAAGAAAATGTGGCACATGTACACCATGGAATACTATGCAGCCATAAAAAAGGATGAGCTTGTGTCCTCTGTAGGGACATGGATGCAGCTGGAAACCATCATTCTCAGCAAACTATCGCAAGAACAGAAAACCAAGCACCGCATGTTCTCATTCATGGGTGGGAACTGAATAATGAGATCACTTGGACTTGGGAAGGGGAACATCACACACTGGGGCCTATCATGGAGGGGGGGAGGGACTGCATTGGGAGTTATACCTGATGTAAATGATGAGTTGATGGGTGCTGACGAGTTGATGGGTGCAGCACACCAACATGGCACAAGTATACATATGTAACAAACCTGCACGTTATGCACATGTAGCCTAGAACTTAAAGTATAATAATAATAATAATAAAAATAAATATATAGAAGGACAACTGAAAAGAATTGTTTATAATACTCAAAGACTGTGAAAGTCACATCCATAGTGACTTATTACTTTCCTTTATTTTTTTTTTTGAGACGGAGTCTCATTCTGTCCCCCAGGCTGGAGAGCAATGGTGCGATCTCGGCTCACTGCAACCTCTGCCTTCTGGGTTGACGCCATTCTCCTGCCTCAGCCTGTAGCTGGGACTACAGGCCCCCACCACCATGCCTGGGTAATTTTTTGTATTTTTAGTAGAGACAGGGTTTCACCGCGTTAGCTGGAATGGTCTCAATCTCCTGAACTTGTGATCTTCCTGCCTTGGCCTCCCAAAGTCCTGGGATCACAGGCGTGAGCCACTGCGCTGGACGACTTATTTATTTATTTATTTATTTATTTATTTATTTATTTATTTATTTTGAGAGAGAGTCTGTCACCCAAGCTGGAGTGCAGTGGTGTTTTTTGTTTTATTTATTTATTTTTTTTGAGACAGTCTGACACCTAGGCTGGAGTGTAGTGGTGGGATCTCGACTCACTGCAAGCTCTGCCACCTGGGTTCACGCCATTCTCCTGCCTCAGTCTCCTGAGTAGCTGGGACTACAGGCGCCTGTCACCACGCCCGGCTAATTTTTTTTTTTTTTTTTTTTGTATTTTTTAGTAGAGACGGGGTTTCACCTTGTTAGCCAGAATGGTCTCGATCGCCTGACCTCGTGATCCACCCACCTCGGCCTCCCAAAGTACTGGGATTACAGGCGTGAGCCACCGTGCCTGCCTGACTTACTACTTTTTAATATTACATAGTTTTAACACTATTTCCTAAAGCAATCCTTTTCTATTATAGTCCTTCCTGTATCAGAAAACAGAGGTATTTGAGAAATGAAAAGATGGAGAAGAAAGGGGAATGAAGGGAAATGAGATGACCCAGTGATAGTAGTGAAAGGGGAAGAAAGTTCACGCAAAGAAAAGGAACAATCTGACAAACTCCTTGTCCTGGCATCTTTTAAGCTAAAGTTCAGCTATACAAGAAGGGAGATGATGAAAAGATAAAATATAATTTCTGGCACAGATGCAACAATCGATATTGGTACATAAAGTTACTCACTTTCATAAAGAGAATAAAAGCCCGAAAATGCCATACTAAGATAACGAACAGATACAATATATAATACATGAGTTATAATATAAAATAACAGTAAAAAAATAGACTCCTCAATACAATCTCCAACCTTTTTTTCAGCATTAGAACACACTGGAATATAGACTTCAGTAAAATGTTTCTAAATTAAATCTTTAAAATATAATCATGCAAAAAACATGACTAAGAACTCTAGAATTCCCTTTACAAGCACTAAATTTTATCAGTTTTTATATAAACATAATCATATGAGAGACTTCTAAAATGTATGATGATCAGAATTAAACTCAACTGTATGTAAATTACACACAGAGGATTCTGAGAAGATGGTGGAGTAGGAAGCACCACGAATGTGTTGCTCCACCTAGAAGATCATTGCACTGGCAGAATCTCTTCTATTTAAATATTTTGAAATTCTGGAATCTACCGAAGGCTTGTAACGTCCAGAGGAATGCCTGAACATAATTTTAATCCCTTGCAGGTATTAGCACAGTAGCAGCTATCCATTAGCCACCCTCAACCCTATGGCAGGCAGTTGAGCATGCATTCGTAGCAGCAGCTTGTGTGCAGCTTACAGGAACCAAGGACAGGCAAAAAGAACCCTCTCTTGCAAATATAGGGGATATGTGCCCTGATCACTGAATGCTACTTCTGATCACAGAAATGGGACAAAGAGGTGGACACACATTGTTGCTTCATCGCCACTCACTGTTACAAGCCCTCTTCTACCCCCAGCCCCACCCACTAAGTAACTGCTGGGGATTTAAAGGATTTAGTTTTTCTCTTTTTCCCTTTTGGGAGTCAGATGTTAAAGACTAGGGCATTTGAAAGCAACTGTCTATAAAGGAAAAACAGAAACTTCCTACACATTCCTGGAGAAAAACTCAGGCTTAGAAAAGACTCAGAAAATCTTAAGTTTACACCTCAGGCTGATCCTTCACATAGAGACAGCCTACAACAATAAAAATAAACAAAAACAATAACTTTAAAAAACAAAAAAACAGCAGGCCAGGCGTTGTAGCTCATGCCTGTAATCTCAGCACTTTGGGAGGCTGAGGTGGGCAGATCACCTGAGGTCAGGAGTTTGAGTCCAGCCTGGGCAACATGGTGAAACCTCATGTCTACTAAAAAGCACAAAAATTAGCTGGGCATGGTGGCATACACCTGTAATCCCAGCTACTCGGGAGGCTGAGGCAGGAGAATCAGTTGAACCCAGGAGGTGGAGGTTGCAGTGAGCCGAGATCACACCACTGCACTCCAGCCTGGGCAACACAGTGAGATTCTGCCTAAAAAACAAAACAAAACAAAACAAAACAGCAAATGCTGGGGAAGAGGGAGAATTTAATTTCCACACTTACCACATCATTATATTCAAATGCCCTGTTTTCAACAAAAAATAAGATAAACAGTAAAGTATTGAGAGGTGACAATGTGCTAGCAGCCCTCACTCTCAGCGCCTCCTCAGCCTCGGCGCCCACTCTGGCGGTGCTTTAGGAGCCCTTCAGCCTGCCATGGCACCATGGGAGCCCCTCTCTGGGCTGGCTGACGCTGGAGCCGCCTCCCTCTGCTTGCGTGGAGGTGTGGAGGGAGAGGTGCCGGCCGGAACCGGGGCGAGCCAGTGCAAGTTCTGGTGCAGGCTCGGCAGGCCCTGCACATGGAGCACCTGGCTGGTTGCTGGCCTGGGGCAGTGAGGGGCTTAGCACCCGGGCCAGCAGGTGCAGAGGGTACCCTGGGTCCCCCAGCAGTGCAGGCCCACTGGCACTGTGCTCGAATTCTCACTGAGCCTCAGCCGCCTCCCCACGGGGCAGGACTTGGGACCTGCAGCCCACCATGTCCGAGCTCCCCCACTCTGCGGTGGGCTCCAGCATGGCCTGAGCCTCCCCGACAGGCGCTGCTCCCCTGCTCTGTGGCACCTGGTCCCATCGACAGCCCAAGGGCTGAGGAGTGCAGGCGCAGTTTGGGACTGGCGGGCAGCTCCACCTGCAGCCCTGGTGCAGGATTCACTAGGTGAAGCCAGCTGGGCTCCTGAACCGGATGGGGACTTGCAGAACTTTTATATCTAACTAGAGGATTGTATGTACACCAATCAGCACTCTGTATCTAGCTAATCTGGTGGGGACTTTGAGAACTTTTATGTCTAGCTAGAGGATCGTAAATACACAAATCAGCACTCTGTGTCTAGTTCAAGGTTTGTAAATACACCAATCAGTACTCTGTATCTAGCTAAATCTGTATCTAGCTAACCTAGTGGGGACTTAAGAGAACTTTTCTGTCTAGCACTCTGTGTCTAGCTCAAGGATTGTAAACGCACCAATCAGCACTCTGTCAAAATGGTCCAATCAGCTCTCTGTAAAGGGGACCAATCAGCGCTCCATAAAATGGACCAATCAGCAGTATGTGGGTGGGGCCAGATAAGGGAATAAAAGCACGCTGCCCAGACAGCCAGCGGCAACCCACTGAGGTCTCCTTCTGCACTGTGGAAACTTTGTTCTTTCACTCTTTGCGGTAAATCTTGCTGCTACTCACTCTTTGGGTCCACACTGCCTTTATGAGCTGTAACACTTACTGTGAAGGTCTGCAGCTTCACTCCTGAAGCCGAGACCACGAACCCACCGGGAAGAATGAACAACTCCAGACACGCTGCCTGTAAGAGCTATAACGCTCACCAGGAAGGTCTGCAGCTTCACTCTTGACAGCGAGACCACGAACCCACCAGAAGGAAGAAGCTCCAGACACATCTGAATGTCTGAAGGAACAAACTCCAGACACACCATCTTTAAGAACTGTAACACTCACCGTGAGGGTCTGTGGCTTCATTCTTGAAGTCAGCAAGACCAAGAACCCACCAATTCCAGACACAGTATGACACATTCAAAAGAAAAAAAAAATAAGCACAACTGTCCTTGAAAAAGACTTGATGGCAGATCTTCCAGAGAAAGATTTTATGACAACTGTTTTAAATTTGTTCAAAGTACTAGGCCGGGCGCAGTGGCTCATGCCTGTAATCCCAGCACTCTGGAAGGCCAAGGTGGGTGGATCACCTGAGGTCGGCAGTTTGAGACCAGCCTGGCCAACATGGTAAAACCCCGTCTCTACTAAAAATACAAAAATTAGCCAGGCATGGTGGCACATGCCTGTAATCTCAGCTACTAGGGAGGCTGAGGCACGAGAATTGCTTGAACCCGGGAGGCGGAGGTTGCAGTGAGTTGAGATTGCGCCATTGCACTCCAGCCTGGGTGACACAGTGAGACTCTGTCTCAAAAAAGAAAAAAAAGAAAAATGAGAGAAGAGGCTGGGTGCAGTGGCTCACGCCTGTAATCCCAGCACTCTTGGAGGCTGAGGTGGGTGGATCACCTGAGGTCAGGAGTTCGAGTCCAGCCAGGCCAACATGGTGAAACCCCATCTCTACTAAAAATACAAAAATTCACCAGGCGTGGTGGCACATGCCTGTAATCCCAGCTACTCAGGAGGCTGAGGCAGGAGAACTGCTTGAACCCAGGAGGCAGAGGTTGCAGTGAGCCAAGATTACGCCACTGCACTCCAGCCTGAATGATAGAGACTCCATTAAAAAAAAAAAAAAAAAGAAATGAGACACGAATTTAAACATTTCATTAAAAAAATCAAGTAAACACAAAAGAAGACAGTAATGCAGGAAATGAGGGCCCCCACAAAAAGCAGTAAGTTATATAAACAACAAACAACAAAATGACAGAAATCTTTCTGTACAAATAATCTAAATTCAAATGGATTAAACTCTCCAATCAAAAGACAAGAGATTGACAGAATAGAGAAACAGGATTCAACCATATGTTGCCTATACTAGACTTACTTTAGATCCACAGACACAGTTTGAAAATTAAAAGATAGAAAAAGATATTCCATGCAAATAGTAACCAGAACAGAGTAGAGGTGTCTATACTAATATCAGAGAAAACAGACTAAATCAAAAAAGGTTACAAGAGACAAAGGATATTATATATGAATACATTATTTGATACAGTAAGCAGCAAGAAGACAAAAATTATAAACATTTATGCACCAATTAAAAGATTTCAAAAATATATGAAGCAAAAACGAACAGAATTGAAGGGAGAAAAAGACCTTTCTAAATAACAGATGATTAAATCAATACCCTGCTCTCAATAGTGGATAGAATAGCCAGATTGAAGATAAGTAAGGAAACAGAGGACCTCAGACACTAACCAACTAGATCTGACAGACACATACACAACACTGTACCCAACAATAGCATACATATTCTTCTCAAGTGAATATAGAACATTTTCCAGGATAGACCATATGTTAGGTCACAAATTAAGTAAAAATGTGGTATAAACATACAATGGAATACTATTCAGTCTTTAATAAGAAGGAAATCCTAGCCGGGCTCAGTGGCTCATGCCTGTAATCCCAGCACTTTGGGAGGCTGAGGTGGGCAGATCACTTGAGGTCAGGAGTTCAAGACCAGCCTGGCCAACATAGTGAAACCCCGTCTCTACTAAAAATACAAAAGTTAGCTGGGCGTGGTGCCATGTGCCTATAATCCCAGCTACTAGGAGGCCAAGGCACGACAATCACTTGAACCCAGGAGGCGGAGGTTGCAGTGAGCCAAGATCGCACCACTGCACTGCAGCCTGGGCAACAGAGTGAGACTCCATCTCAAAAAATAAAAATAAAATATTCTAACAACACGGATTAACCTTAAGGATATTATGCTAAGTGAAATAAACCAGTCACAGAAAGACATATACTATATGATTCTATTCATATGAAGTAATTACAGTAGTCAAAATCATACACAAAGTAGAACAGTGGTTGCCAGAAGCTGGGGGAAAGACAGAAGGAGGAGTTACTGTTTAATGAGTATAGAGTTTCAATTTCACAAGATCAAAAGAGTTCTGGAGATAGATGGTGGTGATGGTAGTTGACACAACATTATGAAAATATTCAATACCACTGAACTGCACATTTAAAAATGGTCAAAATAGCAAATTTTACGTTGAGTGTATTTTACAATGTAAAACATTGGGAAAAAAGATGAAAACAATGGGCAGTTCTTAGGCATTAACAATTAGTACACATCTAGTCATATCATTTTATTCTAATTCACTATTAAAACGGATTAAAAGCAAAACTGATTTTCAAAAATTTATATAAGTAAAAATAAAGAAAATTATATATATGCACATTAAATTTAGAAATATTTTTAAAGGTTTGTCAGATCACTTTCTGCAAGGTTATAATACACTCCCATGTGATACAAAATTTTGTTTATTCTTGTTTTATTTTTAAACTTTTCCATAATTCCACCTTCTATGAGTTACTGAATCATTTTTCCTACCCTTACTGGTAAGAACACAAACAAAATAGCTGCTTCATAAAAATGAATCCATTATTTCAAATTTGAAAGCCACATTTACTTTTCCTTTAAAACTACACGAACTACTTTCAGATCTTTTATCTGTGCCAACCAGCTTCTGTTGCTTACCTTCTCACAAAAGTTCCTGAGTCTCACATTACTTTACATTCATTATGTCTATTAGCCTGTATTTGCATAGAAGTCACTACATAAAGTATATGAGAATTACATAACAAAGTTCACCTAAACCCAATTTCCTTCACACTTCCTGAAAAATTAGGTTATGAGAATTCACTGCTATGTCTCTGCTGCCCTCTGTAGGTATGGTGTCTTAGTCCATTTTGCTTTGCTATGACAGAATACCATAAGGTAGGTAATTTACAGAGAAAAGAAGTTTATTTCTTTCAGTTATGGAGAGTGAAATTCCAATATTAAGGTGCTGGCTCCTGGTAAGGACCTTTGTCCTACACCTTCCCATGGCAGAAAGCAGAAAGACAAGTGAGGGTGAGAGCAAGGGACAGAAAATTTTTATAACAACACGTCCTTGTGGTAACAAACCCACTACTGTAATAATGATATTAATCTATTCATGAGGGCAAGGCCCTCATGGCCTAATCCTAATACAGGAACCATTAAAAGGTTCTTTTAACATAGACCATTCTTTTAATATATACCATTCTTACATTGGTATAAAGATATGCCTGAGACTGGGTAATTTATAAAAGACGAGGTTTAACTGTCTCAGTTCTGCAGGCTGTACAGGAAGCATGGTAGCATATGCTTCTGGGGACGCCTCAGGGAGCTTTCACTCATGGTGGAAGGCAAAGTGGGTGCAGGCACTTCACATGGTGAAAGCAGTGAGAGGAGGGAGCATACACTTCACACGGTGAAAGCAAGAGAGCAAAGCGGGCAGTGCTACACACTTTTATGTATTTATGTATTTATTTTTTTAATAGAGACAGGGTCTTGCTATGTTGGCCAGGTCAGTCTCAAACTCCTGGGCTCAACTGATCCTCCCATCTTGGCCTCCCAAAGTGCTGGGATTATAGGCAGGAATCACGGTGCCAGGCTGCTACACACTTTTAAATTATCAGCTCTCACAAGAACTCACTCACTATTGTGAGGACAGTACCAAGGGGGATGGTGCTAAACCATTCATGAGAAACGCACTTCCATGATCCAGTCAACTTCCACCAGGCCCCATTTCCAACAATGGAAATTACAATTCAACATGAGATTTGGTTCGGGACACAGACCCAAACTGTATTAGTCCCATATTTTAATATTGTCACCATGATAATTAAATTTCAACAAGAGTTTTGGAGGGGATATTCAAACCACAGCAAATGGTTCTTGAAGACACCAATAAAATAAATTATAAAACCCCAGCCAATAATATCAAAGTACTATCAAGTTAATATGGAAAGTCATATCAGTAATCAAATACATCTGTTAAATGTCCTAAAAGAAAATACTGCAGGCCAGGCGCGGTGGCTCACACCTGTAATCTCAGCACTTTGGGAGGCCAAACTCTTGTACACTGTTGGTGGGAATGTAAATGAACACAGCTATTATGGAGAATAGCATGAAGGTCTCTCAAAAAACGAAAAAATAGAACTACCATATAATCTAGTAATCCCACTTCTGGGCCAAAGGATTGAAATCAGTATGCTAAAAAAAAATCTGCATTCCCATGTTAATTGCAGTGCTATTCACAATAGCTAAGATTTGGAAACAATCTAGGTGTCTAGATGAATGCATAAAGAAAATGTAGTATATCTACACAATGGAATACTATCCAGTCTTAATAAAGAAGGAAATTCTATCATTTGCGACATGAATGAACCTGGAGGACATTACGTTAACTCAGATAAGCCAGGCACACAAAGACAAATACAGCATGATCTTACTTACATGGGGAATCTAAAAAAGTAGAACTTACAGAATCGGGGTAGAATGTTGGTTACCAGAGGCTGGGAGAGAAAAGTGGATGGAGAAAGGGAAGATGCCGATTAAAGGATACAAAATTTCATTTAGACAGAAGGAATATGCTTTAGTAATCTAATACACAGAATGATGACTATAATAACAGTGCATTGCATTTTACAATTTTTTAAAATGTATAGGCATGCAAAAAAGCAGAAGAATACAACCCATAAGGAGGCGAAATAGACACAGAAATGACACAGATAGATTTACCAAAATAGCCATTAAAAAGTTATTATAAATATACTCTATGTTCAAAATATAGAATGTATGACATGTTAAGGAAAGGCATGGACAATATAAAAAGACTCATATCAAACTTCTAGAAATGAAAACTACAATGTCAGAGATGACCAACACACTTATAGTATTACCTGCAGAATATACTGAAGAATTTAAAAAAAGTTATTAAAAAAAAGAATTTAAAAAAAACTTGAAGATGTAGCAACAGAAACCACCCAAAATGAAATGAAGGGGACAAAACAATGACAGCAAAGATGAGACATGACACATTAGGCAGCCTAATTAATATACATGTAATTGGAGTCACAGGAGGAAATGAAAAGGGGAGTCAGAAAAAAAATTTATTGAGAAGTAAAAGCCAAAAACTTACCAAATGTGATGAAAACTACAAACTCACATATATGCAGAAAAGAGTTAACATAGTTGGCCTGAAGTAGCTATCCTTAGAAAACCCTGCTTGCAAAGCTGGTCCTTGCCTAGCTTCTGAAAACAGATTTCAGGAGAATCTTCATCATTCCATAAATGATAAATAATGGTGGGTCACTGTGCCTAAACTGTGCAAACAATATGGTTTATACTGAATACCCATTTTCTTTCTGAAGTCTGGAATTTGGGTAGATTCTAGGGAGAGGGTGCCTATGTTACCAGTCCCTAATAAAAACCCTGAGTCTCTAATGAGTTCCCTAGTACATAACACTTCACACATGTCATCTAAACATTTTGCTGAAAGAATTAAGCATATACTGTGTGACTCCACTGGGAGAGGACTCGTGGAAGACTGCTGATTTAAATTTGCATTCTTTTGGCCAGGCATGGTGGCTGACACGTGCAATTCCAGCACTTTGGGAGACCAAGGTGGACGGATCCCTTGAACACAAGGGTTCGAGACCAGCCTGGGGAAGATGGCAAACCACATTATACAAAAAACACAAAAATCAGCCAGACGTGGTGGCACATGCCTGTAGGACCAGCTACTCTGGAGGCTGAGGTGAGAGGATCACTTGAGCCCAGGAGATCAAGGCTGCAGTGAGCTATGAGCGCACCATTGCACTCTAGCCTGGGTGACACAGCAAGACCCTTTTTTATACCCTTTTTTTCACCCTATTTTTGTATCCTTTCAGCGTAATAAATGATGGCCATGAGTATGACTATATGCTAAGTCCTGTGTATCCTCCTAGTCAACTGCTGAACCTGGAGGTGGTCTTGGGGAACCCCCAAAACACCATAGATTCAAAAGGCTTGACAAACACCAACTGAAAAATCATACCAAGGCATATCACAATCAAACTGCTTAAAACCAGTAATGAAGAGAAAAATCTTAAAAGGTCAAGAATGAGAATAGCTTCAAGGTTATGGACAGCAACTTGAGCTAAGATAATGAAGCAATGCCTTCAAAACTTCGAAGGAAAATTATTTCCAACCTAAAAATTCTATACAAATTTTCAATCACACATCAAAATATGACAAAAGCATCTTCTGACATACCAAATAATTCCTCAGGAAGTTACGGTAAGATGTGTTCAACCAAAACAGGGTGAAAACCAAGAAAGAGGAAAACATGAAATCCTGGATAAAGGAGCACAATACAGGACAGAGGTCAATAAATTCCCAGAATGATAGCAAAGTCCGGGTGACAATGTTCGCGAAAGGAGAGAGGACGCTGAGTTCAAACTGGAGCAGCTAGGAGGTTGTGGGAAAGAGTTCTCCAAAAAAATGAAACTCACAGAATGCCTGCTGTCTGAAAATCTTAACAAGAGAGCTAGGCAATGATGAAAAAGTATTTTTTTCCATCAGTAAGTAAAACTAGATGAACAAAAACCAAAATAATTATTAAGTCTAGGGAAAGCAAATAGTTGCAAAGGATAATAATATTTCCCTTGGCTATCAATATTATTTATTCACAATTGTGTAAAATGCTGAATATAATCTAACCAAACTTTGATATATCTGCACTGGGAGAACAGTAGGATAAAAAAAGTTCAGCGTGCAGTGAGGGTGGGAAGTGAGCGAGAAGAGAGATCAATATTTATCCACGTTGAGAAGTACAGCACAAGCATGTTATTTAGAGATAAGCGAGTAAAGAAGAAAAGAATCCCCTAAGAGTCAAAAGTGGTTGTTCTTGAGGAAGGACAGGAAAACACACACACACACACACACACACACACACACACACACACACACACACACAACAACTATGATTAGCAGATGTTATACAGAGACTAAAAGTTTTGAAATAATTCATTCTTACCTTGGGAAGCTCCGATAGCTTCTCATCACTTGTCAAAGACTGATTACTTGCACAAGAAGCACAGTCTGAGATTTCCACAGCACCCTCATCATCTTCAAATTCATTACAGTCACTAGCCTCTGCCCTGTCACTGTCGATCTCCCAGTCAATAAACTGTAATTCACCTAAAAAATACAATTTTTAACTTGCTTAATTATCTCCTTAATCTTTCACTTTTAAATCTCCTTTATTCTTAGTAGTTATCCATGTCACTTAGTAATTTTAAAAAACATATCTAGGGCCAGGCACAAGGCTCATGCCTATAATCCTAGAGCTCTGGGAGGCCAGGGTGGGCAGAATGCCAAAACTCAGGAGTTCAAGACCAGCCTGGTCAACAAGATGAAATGCTGTCTCTATTAAAAATACAAAAAATTAGCTGGACATGGCAGCGCACATCTATAGTCCCAGCTACTCAGGTGGCTGAGGCACCAGAATCGCCTGAACCCGGGAAGTGGAGGTTGCAGTGAGCCGAGATCGTGCCACTCAACTCCAGCCGGGGCAACAGAACGAGACTCTGTCTCAAAAAAAAAAAAATTTAGACAGTGAAAAGTATATTTCTACTCTCATCTCAAATCACTGTTTCTCCCAAATCTTACTCCAACTCCAATTTTAAGTTAACTACTTTTATTGTTTCTGTATCCTTGTAGAGTTTCTCCAGCATGTTTAAGCAAATAAACTATGTATTATTTTTTCCTCCTTTCTTACATGGCTAGACTTTTTCACTAAATATAATTAAGAGGATACAGTAGGATTGCTTGAGCCCAGGAGTTTGAAGTTACAGTGAGCTATGATCCACTGCACTCCAGCCTCGGTGACAGAGCAAGACCTCATCTCTTAAAAAAAACAGCCACTATAATGATTTTAACAGACTGAAGGTCCAGCCACCACTGAGAGAAGCAGATGCATAATGGCAACTGCTTCCCACATAAACATCAAATTCAGTCATGGAAGCCAGGCAGGGGAACACATTAGAGATTTTCCAGGCTGCTGAACCTTCCCAACAGGAAGCCAGGGACAGACAAGGGAAAAACACAAATGCCCTCAGAGCTGCCGCCAGTATCACACATCTTTGCAGCACTCGTTCATTCATTCACTCCTTCATTCATTAGACAAAGCAAGTGCCTAAAAAGAGCCCATCACACCATTCAAGATACTCACAATACGAAATAAATACAAGAGAGAAAACAGCACCATTCCTAGCCTGAAGTAGCCCACAAATTAATACATATTGCAATGTGATGCATGCTATGAAATAACTGGCGCTTTCATCACAAAACTTTTGTGGTCACAAAACTTTTAAAAAACAGGAAGACTGCTACTATTACACTTAAATTTGCATTTCACAGATGAGGAAATTGGATCTCCAATAATTTAAGAGATTTTCCGAAAGTTATAAAAACTTTTAGACAATTGCTAAAAACCAAATGGAAGGGAGGCTGGGCACGATGGCTCACATGTGTAATCCCAGCACTTTGGGAGGCACAAACCATACTATTTACCCATAAAAAGCATAAACTTTGTATTCTGAAATGTATGAAGACAAACCAAGAGTTATGTAACAATAAATTTAATTTACTATGGTCGAATTGCTATCAGCTTATATATAATCCTAAAATACCACTTCACCTGGTAACTACTAAAATGTCAATGGAATTAATAGTTACCAAAATGACATACAAAGTGGTCAAAAGAATTTAACTACCCTCCCGAGAAGCTGTCTCTGTACAAACCTAACCCTAGGTAACTAACATGAACTGTCAAGAGTTAAAAGTCACAAGCTTATTTTGAAAACATTAAGACATTTAAATATTCTACAGATTATTTGTATATTTTAAAAATTCTAAAAGGACATGATTTCCATAATTCTACATCTGTGGTTATCAACTAGGGGTAATTTTTGTCCTTCAGGGGACCCTTGACAACATCTGGAGACATCTCTGGTTATCATCACTGTGGTTGGGATCCTACCGTGACCCAGCAGGTAAAGGCAAGGGACACGGCAGAATATCCTATAGGCAGAGGAAGGTGCTACTCCCCATAACAAAGAATCATCTGGCCCAAAATGTCAAGAGTGTCAAGGATAAGAAACTCTGCTTTCAATTGTTTAAAACATGACACAATATAAAACGCCATCTGAATAGAAATTTGTCAGTACGTTACACCTCTACCACACACTGGTTGTCACAGTATTTACCCAACAGGTTGGGAAGAAGGCAGTGTGGGCGTGGCACTGTGTAGAAGGTGAAAGAACTGGCTATGGGCCGGGCGCGGTGGCTCACGCCTGTAATCCCAGCACTTTGGGAGGCCGAGGCGGGCGGATCACAAGGTCAGGAGATCGAGACCACGGTGAAACCCCGTCTCTACTAAAAATACAAAAAATTAGCCGGGCGCGGTTGTGGGCGCCTGTAGTCCCAGCTGCTCGGGAGGCTGAGGCAGGAGAATGGCGTGAACCCGGGAGGCGGAGCTTGCAGTGAGCCGAGATCGCGCCACTGCACTCCAGCCTGGGCTGGGCGACAGAGCGAGACCCGGTCTCAAAAAAAAAAAAAAAAAAAAAAAAAAAAAAAAAGAACTGGCTATGGAGCAGAGAGACCTAAAATGGAATGCCAATCCATTCCATCAGTCCAAGCTTAAGTTGTTAACTATAAAAATAATATCTGTAATACCTATCTCCTAGAGTTGTTTTGAGAAATATTAAACAAGAAAATGTTTCTGAAGTGTTTAGCATAGAGGGTGGAACTCAGTAAAATCCTAACTATTAGAAAGGAATTTAATTTTCATTCTCTGGGACAAATGCCTAAAGGTGCAGTTGCTGGGCTATATGGTAATTGCATGCTTAGTCTTTAAGAAACTGCCAGACTCTTTTCCAGAGTGGTTGTACCATTTTACTGTACACCTGCAATGTACTGGTGATCCAGTTTCTCCACAACCTCACCAGCATTTGGTATTGTCACTATTTTTTATTGTAGCCATTCTGATAGGTGGAATGTTAATGATAAATACTAGAAAGGAATGTAAGTTTCTTCCAATATTAAATCCAATATTTAACAGAAACTGGATTTCTAACAAAATTATCAATTTACCTTCACTAGTCCCATCTTCTGGACACACAATGTTCCTGTTACAAAATCTGTCTATTCTAGAGCAATGTCCATTATCTCTCTGTAATTGAGAAAGTGTCTTATCTTCATCCGAAAAATCACTTCCACTGGAACTCCATGTTATATCTGTAAGCCCACTGGTGCTTTTAAATGTGGTAGTTTCTGTTGAAGAAAAAGAAAGCACATAAATATCATCTCCTTATATGGTCATTTATCAGAATACAATTTTATGTGTGTAATTTTGCCAAAGTCACGAATACACAAAACTCTGTGATAGGAAAAGCAATGTCTACGTCAAATCTTTCTACCTGAAGTTCTATGCACAATCTCACTAACATTCTCTTGAGTTCGAAGCCAAGTTCCAAGAAGAAAAAGAAGTAGAACTGGTTAAGTTATACAAAAAAAGGAAAGTGACTAGAGCACAAAAGAACACCAGAAAAATAAGACCTGAAATAACATTTTATAAAAGTATAACTTCCTGGGGTATTTGATGAAAACAAAAAATTTTTTAAAATGCAAAACACAAAGTCAAAACTTATGAGTAACAGGAATGCTTCTGTGTGCTTCCTTTGCCGTGCTAAGAGCTCTGGGAGCAGGGTGCTTAAAACACTTAAGACCAAACATTGTATTTAATTACACTTTTTATTTTGAGATAATATTAGATTTATATACAGTTGTAAGAAACAACAGAGAAAACTCTTGTATCCATCACCCAGTCCCTCCAATGGTAACATCTTGCAAAACTGTAGTACAACACAACCAGGATACTGACACTCATCCAGTCAAGATACAGATCACTTCTATCACCACAGGATGCCTTGCATTACCTTTTTATAGCTACACCATCTCCTGGCCCCATACCAATCCCTGAACTCCGTCAACCACTACTCATTTTTGCATTTCTGTAATTCTGTCATTATAAAAATGTTATATAATCAAGACCAGCCTGGCCAACATGGCGAAACCCCATCTCTACTAAAAACACAAAAAAATTAGCCGGGCGTGGTTGCAGGTACCTGTAATCTCAGCTACTTGGGGAGGCTGAGGCAGGAGAATTGCTTGAACCCAGGAGGCAGAGGTTGCAGTGAGCCAAGATTGAGCCACTGCACTCCAGCCTGGGCAACAAGAGCGAAACTCCATCTCTCTCTGTCTCCGTCTCTCTCCCTTTCTCTCTCCTCTCTCTCTCTCTCTCTCTCTCTCCTCTCTCTCTCTCTCACACACACACACACACACACACACACACACACACACACACACAGGTTATATAAATAAAATCACTATGTAACCTTTTAGGATTGACTTTTTTCACTCAGAATAATTTCTTAGATATTCATCTAAGTTATCAACATTTATTTTCTTTTTATTACTGAATAGTACACCATGATACTATGCACCATAGTTTGTTTAATCATTCACCTACTGAAGGACATCTGTGTTGTTTCTAGTTTGGGGCTATTATGAACAAAGCTGCTTATAAACATCTGTGTACAAGATGCTATGTAAATTTAATTTTCATTCTCTGGGACAAATGCCTAAGCATGCAGTTGCTGGGTTATATGGTAATTGCATGTTTAGTCTTTAAGAAATCACCAGACTGCTCTCCAGAGTGGTTGTACCATTTTACTGTACACCTGCAATGTACTGGTGATCCAGTCTCTCCACAACCTCACCAGCATTTGGTATTGCCACTATTTTTTATTATAGCCATTCAAATAGGTGGAAAACGTAGCCAGAATGGGGCTATTTCATCTTGGTAGAATCAAAAGTCAACAACAAACTTTTCTGATATTGGTCAGAAAAGGAATATATACCTAATAAAACTCAATTATTCTGTTTATATTCATAATTATAAATATAATGCTAAAATATATATATGTACATATATACATACATATCTTATCCTACGTGGTATATTTGATATATTTCAAAGCGCATTTCAATACACTATGAAATGAAGAGATTAGATATTTATAAAATTCATGTTTTACAAAAAATAAACCTAGGCTTCATCAGATACATATTTACAGAACCCCTCTGATACAGTAAACCATGAGGAAACAAAAAAAACTCCAGCCTAGGCAACACAGTGAGACCCAATCTCTACAAAAAATTAAAAAATTAGCTGAGCATAGTGGTGCATGCCTGTAGTCCCAGCTACTTGGAAGTCTGAAGCAGGAGGACGAGTTTAAGAGCAAATGTTTGAGGCTGCAGTGAGCTATGACTGCACCACGGCACTCCATCCTGAGTGACAGAGTAAGATCCCATCTCTAAAAAAGAAAAGAAAAGAAAAGAAAAGAGAAAAGAAAAGAAAACTCTTTCCCACAAGGAACATGTGTGGTCTGGAAGGAAACACTAATCATGAAAAAAACTAACACTATACCAGACGTATGTCATGGAATAGTGGTGGCACAAAAAAACTGAATGTTCCACTTTGCATTGATCAGGAAAAGAGGATTCACTAACACGATGTCTGAAAAAACAGTATTTACAAAGGCAAAAAACATGGAATAGTCAACATTTACTGAACACTTACTACTTTGTGCCACAAACATCTAGAATTACTGAAGTGGCCTATTGTTCATGTTATAAAAGGAAAAATAAACTATTCAGAACATCCTAAGAATCTATATCTATCTAAAAAGCTAATAAACTGGGTACTTCCAAGAGACATTATCGATCTCTCTCATTATTGTGCATTTGAAAAGTAAGTCAAGAAGCAAGTTATCGACCGGGAGCGGTGGCTCACGCTTGTAATCCCAGACTTCGGGAAGCCGAGGTGGGTGGATCACGAGGTCAGAAGCTCAACACCAGGCTGGCCAAGATGGTGAAACCCCATCTCTACTAAAAATACAAAAAATTAGCCAGGCGTGGTTGTGGGGGCCTGTAATCCCAGCTACTCCAGAGACTGAGGCAGACAACTGCTTGAACCCAGGAGGTGGAGGTCGCAGTGAGCAGAGATCGCGCCACTGCACTCTAGCCTGGGTGACAGAGTGAGACATCATCTCAAAAAAAAAAAGAAAAGAAAAGGAAGTTATCACTATTTGCAAATTATAAAATGAATTCATGGAAAAGTCAAGAAACCAACTGAAAAATTACTACCATTAATAAGAAAGTCCAATAAAGGTGGCAAGGTACAAACTATGATACGAAATCAAATTTAAAGCAGTAGAAAAAACAATAAAATACCTACAAGAAACTTAAGTGTCGCGGGAAGTCAGGGACCCCAAATGGAGGGACCAGCTGGAACCATGGCAGAGGAACATAAATTGTGAAGTATCATTTTAATATGGACATATATCAGTTCCCAAAATTAATACTTTTACAATTTCTGTACTTCAATCTCTGAACATAAATTGTGAAGATTTCATTCTAATATAGACATTTATCACTTCCCAAATAATACTTTTATAATTTCTTATGCCTGTCTTTAATCTCTCAATCCTGTTATCTTCATAAGGTGAGAATGTACCTCATCTCAGGACCACTATTGTGTTAAACTGTACAAATTGATTGTAAAACACATGTGTTTGAACAATATGAAATCAGTGCACCTTGAAAAAAAAGAGAACAGCAATTTTCAGGGAACAAGGGAAGACAACCATAAGGTCTGATGGCCTGTGGGGTTGGGCAGAATAGAGCCATATTTTTCTTCTTGCAGAGAGCCTATAAACGGACATGCAAGTAGGGAAGATACCACTAAATTCTTTTCCCAGCAAGGAATATTAATAATTAAAACCCTGGGGAATTGAATGCATTCCTGGGGGGAGGTCTATAAATGGCCTCTCTGGGAGTCTCTCTCCTATGTGGTTGAGATAAGGACTGGTCTCCTGCAGTACCCTCAGGCATAATAGGGTGGGGGAAAAAACCCACCCTGGTGAATTTGAGGTCAGACAGGTTTCTCTTCTCAAACCCTGTTTTCTGTTGTTTAAGATGTTTATCAAGACAATACGTGCACAGCTGAATATAGACCCTTCTCAGGAGTTTTTGATTTCGCCCTTTGCCTTGTGATCTTTGCTTTGCCCTTTGCCTTGTGATCTTTATTGTCCTCAGAAGCATGTGATCTTTGTTCTTCTTTTTGCCCTTTGAAGCATGTGATCTTTGTGACCTACTCCCTGTTCGTATACCCACTCCCCTTTTGAAGTCCTTAATAAAAACCTGCTAGTTTTGCTGTTCAGGTGGGCATCATGGTCCTACCGATATGTGATGTCACCCCTGGAGGCCCAGTAGTAAAATTCCTCTCTTTGTACTCTTTATTTCTCAGCTGGCCAACACTTAGCTAAAATAGAAAGAACCTATGTTGAAATACTGGGGGTGGGTTCCCCTGATACTTAAGAGACATGTAAAACCAAAGTACATGTTTTTAGACTTCAAAAGAACATAAAAGAACAAACAGAAAGACATATACTAAGATTTTGGATGATCTGATCAGAAAAAACTGACCTCACTGCCTTGAGGCTGAGCATCTTTTCATACATTTGAAAATCATTTATATTTCCTTTTTTGAAAGCAGTCCCTCCATAACCATTATTTTTGCAACAGTTATCTTTTTTCCCCTAGATTAAGTTCTGACGGTTCTTTATGAGAAAGATCAGCCTTGGTCTGTGACATGAGTCACAATATTTTCCCTGGTTTTTCTGAATTTTAAATTTTGTTTATGTATGTGTAATTTTTTGTAAGAGATGTGGTCTTGCTATGTCGCCCAGGATGGACTGCAGCAGCTGTACACAGGCCTGACCACAGCACACTGCAGCCTCAAACTCCTGGGCTCAAGTGATCTTCCTGCCCTATACAATACCAGACTTATATATGTAATTTTGGCCATGCTATTTTTCCCTTTAGGTTTAGGTGAATTTACAGCTTTATTCGTACAGTTCCTATGTTATGAATCATTCATTGAAAAGCACTTCCCAAATGTAATGCCTTTTTTCGGCCAGCAGCTGTGGTGCCTGAGAGGCACATCCAGGCAGTTTAGCTTCTGAGTCCATGTTCTTAACCATTATGCGTGGCTCCCAAGTCAGAGAGACCTGCAGTTGTTTTCACGATTAGTGTGAGTATCTAAGAAAATAAGTCTGATGCTTATGTACCATCTAATTTAAAAGACAGGATAATCATTAGTTATGTCATTCAAAACCTCAGAGACCAGGACTCTAGATTTATAAATCCATGAATTATAGGCACCTGACTGCACAACTAGATAGTTAAAACCACTACCATCTCAAAAAAAAAAAAAAAAAACCACTACCAGGAATTGATTAGCAACTCATTTTACTTGCTGAAAAGAGGGTGTCCTTGATATCAAGGCTCATTCCAATGGAACCGTAGGATAAATATTAGCCAGACTGAACATTTCTGGGTGCCCACTGTGGGCTAGGCACTGTCCTAGCACCCGGTGTTATGAGCTGAACTGTGTTCCCGCCCCGCCCCCCAAAATTCATATGTTGAAGTCCTAACCTTCTGTACCTCAGAATGTAACTTTATTTGGAGACAGGGTCTTCATAGAGGTAATCAAATTCAAGTAAGGTAATTAGGGTGGGCCCTAATCCAAGATGACTGAAATCCTTATAAGGGGAAATCTGGACACAAAGACAGACATGCACAGAGAAAACAATGTGAAGAGACCTGGGGAAGAGACAGAGGAAGAACGCAGTATCTACAAGCCAAGGAGAGAGGTCTAGAACAGATTCTTCCCCCACAGCCCTCAGAATGAACCAACCCTGCCAACAGCTTCATTTTGGAGACTGGCCTACAGAACTGTGAGACAGTCAGTTTCTGCTGATTAAAGCCACCCAGTTTGTGGTACTTCCAAAGGCCATAATACAGCCTTTGGAAACTAGTTCAGCAGTGATATAAAGATGAGCAACAGATGGGGTCTGCCCTTAAGAAGCCAGTGGTCTAGTGGGGAAACAGGCAGGTCAAGAAATAATAATTATTAGTAATTTTTTATTAGCCGGATAATTTTAGTTTTTTCCTCTTCTCATTAGTGTCAATTGCTATAATATTCAAAGATCAAGTTAATTTTGGTTTCTAAACTTTTATAATATGTCGGGGGGAAAAGTATTTTTCTTTAGCAGATATGGCTTGAATCTTCTCTGGAGATTTTAAACATGTATAAGTAAATTCAACTTTGAAAAAGAAACATTAAATAAGTTGTTACCTTGTATTTCATAACAAAAATACATTTTTGGATGATTTTCCCATGCCACTACTTATTTGACCCATACTCTGGTGTACTTTCTACTCTATAGAATGATCAATATATTCTGAAAGGTTAGAAGAGCTTGTATGAATGTACAGTTACTTTATTTATAACATACGCAGCTTGCTAAGGCAAAAAATCATTATTAATAACTTAATAAAGGCTCGCTATTTGTAGTGGAGACTGATAGAAAAAGAGACTCGAGGAATTTCGTAGAACTGGTTCATTTTTAACAGGTTCATTTAAACTAATACTGAAGTATTAGTTTAAGACATCCTATTAACAAAAATTCCAGGATAAAAATTCTATACTACATTTTGGGTGAGGAGGCAGTATTTTTATGACAGCTGGGAAGCAGAGTTGGGGAACATGCTTTTGTAATGTGTGCCTAAGGTCAGAGGCTTGTCTCCGCCAACAGCTTCTGCAATTCCATCAGAAGATTATAGTATTTAAAAGATGTGTACACTTTATTTCATAATACAACATTTTATAAATTTTAAAGAAACATTTTTGGTAAATTTTCTTTTTCATTTGTATAGAAAAGAATGCATGTCACTGAAATAATAACATGGTTTAGAATGTCACAGAAAGTTATGCCACTGACATATGAGCAACTGCTGTCATCAATCAAGCACCTACTGAAGCACCTCTAGGCATTTAATCTACTATTTTTAGCTCACTTAATATTCATAATAACCCAATGATTATACCCATTCTCCAGATACAAAACTGAGACTGCGAATGTTTAGCTTAGTTTTCAAAGATTATAGAGCTAGGATGCAGCAAGATCCCGGAAGTCACAAGCCCTCACTCTTCCTACACACCCACAGCGGGGCTGACTGCCTGTGGCGGCAGAACCAGCGGCCTACCTAATATCCACCCACCCCCTCTTCATTACTAATAACCCCAGTTTTCTTTAGCAGCAACATACCTATCTAAAAATCCTTAATTTCACTAAAGTATCTTTAGTGGAGGTGACCCTTTGTAACAGGTTCTAGTCAAAGGTAGACTAGACTGGGAAGGGCATTCCTTCCCAAAAGAAAGGCAAAGCTGACTTGGCAAAAATCCTCAGCACCTACACTATTCCAAGAATTCAGCCTGGAGAATTCAGCCACCACCTACCGACCGTAAGAACCAATCCCACACTCAGGCTACAGAATTCAGAAAGAATTTAGCCCTCTGGATGTCCTGCTGCAGGAGACAAATTCAACCTCATTTATCCAAATACTCTAGTGTTTGAACAGTTTTCTACTACTTATTTAAAGTTCCCTAATTCATCAAGAAAGAATTTCAGAGCCTGAAGCAGTATAGTTCTTTTGGCATAGGTCACGTTTCCTTCCCAAATCTGATTTAAAAAAAAAAAAAACCACACAAAACCCTGGAGCTATGAGCATGAGCTAAACCTACTGGGCTCTGTGATAAAAATGAACTCAGGGGCCAAGCACGGTGGCTCACGCCTGTAATCCAGCAATTTGGGAGGCCAAGGCAGGCAGATCATGAGGTCAGGAGATGAAGACCACCCTGGCTAACACGGTGAAACTCCATCTCTACTAAAAACACACAAAAAAATTAGTTGGGCACGGTGGCGGGCACCTGTAGTCCCAACTACTCGGGAGCCTGGGGCAGGAGAATGGCGTGAACCTGGGAGGTGGAGCTTGCAGTGAGCCGAGGTCACACCACTGCACTCCAGCCTGGGCGACAGAGCGAGACTCTGTCTCAAAAAAAAAAAAAAAAGAACTCAGCAAGGACACACAAAAAAATGTTAGTTAGGCGGGCAGGAGAAATAGGGTAGATGGTGACAGCGATGACAGAGTTCTCAAAAATACCTTTTTACCTTGTCTTGATGTTTTTTAACTATGAATATAGTCTCCCCAAACCATGTAACTTTTTTAAAAAAACAAATTTTTAAAATAATCACAGAAGGATTTATTAGTCTTATATCTTCTCTGTCAAGAAATCAACAAAATAGTTACCTTGCTTGGGTCTAGGGGATAATTCAAGGTGTTTTTCTGTAATCGTCTTCTCTTCAGCTGTTAATGACTGCAGGCAAAATAATAATCATGGAATTTATGTGACAAATGCAAAAAAAAACTTTTATAAAATATTCAAAATCTTAAACTATACTCTCCTTAACATATTCTTCTCTGATTTCCTTTACCAATTCACCAATTTCAGTATTCCCAAAGCATGTACTCCTTATATATTTATAAATTTGTTGTATTTTTCCAGAATCTAAAGAGATCTGACTGACCAAAACGTTTCATATTAACATTCAATGTAATATCTGCTCACTCATATGACTCTGACTGCCTATGAGGTACTCATTACTACTCATAACCAAATATCTTGAGTTTGTAATAGCATTCCTCCGTAAGTACACAAACACACAAAAATTATCCAGAACATCTCATTGCCAAAAGATTCTGAATATACAGGCATACCTTGTTTTATTGTGCTTCACAGATAAAGCATTTTTTACAAATTGAAAATTTCTGGCAATCCTGTGTCAACCAATTCTGTGTGCCATTTTTCCAACAGCATCTGCTCACCTATAAACTTGTGTCTCTGTGTCATATTTTGATAATTATCCCAAGATTTCAAACTTTATCATTATTATTAAATCTGCTATGATGGTCTGTGATCAGTGATCTCTGGTATTACTACTGTAACTGATTTGGGGTGCCATGGTCAAAACCAATATAAGAGAGCAAAATTAATAAATGCTGTGTGTGTTCTGACTGCTCCACCAACCAGCTGCTCCTCCATCTCTTGCCTTCTCCTTAGGCCTCCTATTCTCTGCAACACAACAATATTAACATTAAGTCAATTAACAACCTTACAGTGGCCTCAAAGTGCTCAAACAAAGGAAGAACTGAATGTTTCACACCTTAAATCAAAAGTTGGAAATGGCCGGGCGCAGTGGCTCACACCCGTAATCCCAGCACTTTGGGAGGCCAAAGTGAGTAAATCACCTAAGGTGAGGAATTCGAGACCAGCCTGACCAACATGATGAAACCCCGTGGCTACTAAAAATACAAAAATTAGCTGGGCGTGGTGGCAGGCGCCTGTAATCCCAGCTACTCGGGAGGCTGAGGCAGGAGAATTACTTGAACCTGGGAGGCGGAGGTTGCAGTGAGCCAAGATTGCACCACCCCAAGTGACAGAGACTCCATCTCAAAAAAAAAAAAAAAAGTAAAGAAAAGCTGGAAATGATAAAGCTTAGGTAGGAAGGCATGGCAAAAACTAAGATAGGCTAAAATTTAGACCTCTTGTACCAAATTGTTAAGCCAGTTGTGAATGCAAAGGAAAGTTCTTGAATGAAACTGACAGTGCTACTCCAGTGAATACACAAATGATAAGAAAGTAAAACAGCACTATTGCTAATACAGAGTTTTAGCAATCTGGATAGAAAATTGAACCGCTATAACATTCCTTTAAGCCAGAGCAGAATTCAGAGCAAGGTCCTAACTCTCTTCAATTCTACGAAGGCTGAGAGAGGTGAAGCTGGAGAAGAAAAGTCTGCAACTAGCAGAGGGTGGTTCATGAACAAATCATCTCCATAACATAAAAGTACAAGGTAATGCAGCAAGTGATCTAGAAGATCTAGTTAACATCACTGATGAAGGTAGCTATGCTAAATAATAGATTTTCAATAGAGATGGAAGAGCCTTATATTAGAAGATGATGCCATTTAAGACTTTCGTAGCTAGAGAGAAGTCAATGCTTGGCAATAAAGCTTCAAAGAACAGACTGATACTCATATTAGGGGCTAATGCAGCTGGTAACATTAAGTTGAAGCCAATGCTCATGTATCATTCTGAAAATTCTAGCGCCCATATGATAAATCTGCTCTGCCTGTGCTCTATAAATGTAACAACAAAGCCTGGATGACAGCACATCTCTTTACAGCATTCTTTACTGTAATACTTTAAGTCCACTGTTGAGACCTGCTCAGAAAAAAAAAGATTTCTTTCAAACTATTACTGCTGACTGACAATGCACCTGGTCACCCAAGAGCTCTGATTGAGAAGCACAAGGAGATTAACGTTATTTTCATGCCTGCTAACACCACTTCCATTCTGCAACCTATGGATCAAGGGGTGATTCTGACTTTCAAGTCTTATTATTTCAGATATACATGTCACATGGCTGTAGCTGCCATAGATAGTGACTCCTCTGATGGACCTGGGCAAAGTAAATTGAAAACTTTCAGGAAAATATTCACCATTCTATGTGCCATTAAGAACATTCATGATTAATGACAGAAGGTCAAAATATCAGCATTAACAGGAGTTTGGAAGAAGTTGATTCCAACCCTTATGTATGACTGAGGAGTTCAAGACTTCAGCAGAAAAACTGATGTGATAGAAACAGCAAGAGAACTAGAATTAGAAGTGCAACCTGAACATATGACTGAATTGCTGTAATCTTCTAAGAGTTGAATGGATGAAGAGTTACTTCTTACGGATGAACAAATAAAGTAGTTTCTGGAGATAAAATCTACTCCTGGTGAAAATGCTGTGAACATTGTTGAAGTGATAACAAGGAATTTAGAATATCCTATAAACTTAGTTGATAAAGCAGTGTCAGGCTTTGGAAGGATTGAGTCCAATTTTGAAAGAAGTTCTATTACAGGTCAAATATTATCAGCATCACATGCTACTCAGTAATCTTTCATGAAAGGAATAGTAAATAGATGTGGTAAACTTCACTTTTACCCTATTTTAGGACACTGCCACAGCCACCCCAACCTTCAACCACCAACCTGATCAGTCAGCAGCCATCAGCATCAAAGCAAGACTCTCTCCCAGCAAAAAGATTACACCTTGGTGAAGGCTCCTATGATTGTTAGCATTTTTTTTTAGCAATAAAATATTGTTAAATTAAGGTATATACATTGCTTTTTTAGACATAATACTATTGCACACTTAACAGACTACAGTATAATATAAATATAACTTTTACATATACCGAGAAATCAAAGAATTCATGTGATCACTTTATTGCGATATTCACTTTATTGTGTTGGTCCTGAACTAAACCTGCAATATCTCCAGAGTATGCCTCCAGAGTAGACGTGCATTTCTTGTGAAGAGTGGTATGCTAAATGGTTTCATCTTCTGAGAACATTCTTAGTAAACATCCTTCATTTACAAACAAAGAAGTAGAAAGGTTCTGCATGGATTAAAGAGGTACAGGTGTGAGCTGGGCATGGGGGCTCACACCTGTAATCCCAACTCTCTGGGAGGCGGAGGCAGGAGGATGACTTGCAGCCAGGGGTTAGAGACCAGCCTAGGCAACACAGCAAGACCCTGTCTCTACAGAAAGTTTTTTAAAAATTAGCCAGGTGGCCAGGCACACTGGCTTACGCCTGTAATCCCGGCACTCTGGAGGCCAAGGCAGGTGGATTACCTGAGGTCAGGAGTTCCAAACCAGCCTGGCCAACATGGTGAAACCCGGTCTCTACTAAAACTACAAAAATGAGCCGCGTATGGTGGCACGCACCTGTAATCCCAGCTACTAGAGAGGCTGAGGCAAGAGAATTGCTTGAACCTGGGAGGCGGAGGTTGCTGTGAGCCAACATAGCCCCACCGCACTCCAGCCTGGGTGACAAAGTGAGACTCTGTCTCAAAAAAAAAAAAAAAAAATTAGCCAGGCATGGTCCCAGCTATTTGACAGGCTGAGGCAAGATAGCCTGAGCCCAGGAGTTCAAGGGTTCAAGGATGCCCTGAGCTATGACTGCGCCAGCCTGGGCAACAAAGTGAGACTTTGTCTCCAAAAAAAAAAAAAAAAAAGGTGAATACTAACTTGCCACGATTATTAAAGGAATGAAAGGGAAGAAAAGGAGTGTACCAATTACAGTGTCCTGAAAGAATAAGAAAGGGAATTACAATGAAATGTAATTACAATGTTCTGAACACTCAGGATTTCCTCTTTGGCATTCAGGGAAAACAATTCTACAGATACTTTACCGGAGTCCCAGAAGCGTCCTGAAACCCTTCTCCACACCTGAGCCATGCTTCAGAGAGAGAGGCAGCTGCCCCTGCTGTCCTGAGACCTGCTCTTCTGACCTGCAGTGGTCTTTCTCCTGGAAAGGATGGGCATTCTATATCCCAACTCCTTTTTCTCTGTGGAGATGATTAACAGAAAAATCAAAACAAAAAAACACTATCAACTTCATTAAATAGACATTAAGTTAACAATTTACAATCTGAAAACCCAGAAGTGTCATTAGTAAAGGCATAGTTTTCGAATGTCTCTAAATCTTCACATAAACAGCAACTGGACAGCAAAGCCAAAAACATAGAAACACAATTAATCAGCAAACTCCAAAACACAAGTGGGTAAAGACAAACCACCAACCCTCCAAAGTCCAGCATGGTATCAGTGTCTGAGAGGACAGAAGCCAAAGTAAGAGAGCCAAGGAGGCCCTGAGAACCTAGACATCAGTGCTCACCAGGAAGCAGAGCAGGTGACAGATCTGAGAACAGCACCTGAAACTAGGTGAGAGCAGGGGCTCTACGGTAAGAAGATGTGAAGAGATGGGAGCAGCTGGGCCACCCAAAACTGGTCACCCTGGACTCCCTTCTGGGCCCCTCACTGAGAAAGTGCTGGGAGTGGAATCTACTCAGCAGCACAGGGGTGGCAGAGACACAGAAAACGTCCAGATGAGCAGAGTCAGGGAGAATCTACAAGACCAAATACACAAGTGGCCATATTTTTACAAGCCATATGAAAACAACACAAGGTATAAAAGCTATGCTGAGCCAGGTGCCATGGATCACACCTGTAATCCCAACACTTTGGGAGGCCAAGGCAGGAGGATTCCATGAGCCCAGGGGTTCAAGACCAGCCTGGGCAACACAGCTAGACCCCATTTCTAAAAAAACAAAACAAAACAAAACAAACTTTTTAGTGAGCTGGGCATGGTGGCACACGACTGTAGTTCCAGCTACTCAGGAGGCTGAACCAGGAGGATCACTTGAGCCCAGGAGTTTGAGGCTGCAGTGAGCTATGATTGCACCACTGCACTTCAACTCGGGCAACCCAGTGAGAGTCCACGTCCTTAAAAAAAGAAAAGAAAAGAAAAGCTATCCTGAATCCTGCCTCCTATCATTTCAGAAGACAGAGACATAAAAATAAGCAACAGGAAGGTATAAAAGCTAAATCCCATAAAATTATTATTAGGGAAAAACTAACGAGAATAACATCCCAACATACCAAAAAAAAAAAAAAGTACATCAAAGACACACAAAACAGATAAAATGGTAAACTACAATTTTAAAACAAGATAAAACATTCAGAATAAAAACTCAGAAATGAGGTGACAAAACTTAAGAAGTAGAATAAAATTTAAAAAGGACTAAACCAGAAGGAATCCAAGAACAAATCGGTATTACAGATATCTTAAATCTTCAGTGTAAAAGTAGTAAAAATTTAAACATAACACTATCTTACAAACTAGCCGTTTTACTCCTATTTACGCAAAGAAATAAAACTGTCTACACAGATTTTTACATACATTTTTAAAAGCATTTTTATTTGTAATAGCCAAAACCTAAAAACCACCCAAAGTCCATTGCAGTAGCTTTAAAATATGACAACAAATTCTTTAACATTGCTCCCCTCAAAACCAGCCTTTGAAAGAAAAAAACTAATTCTTTACTCTTTGAGTGAGGGCTGGATGTTGTGACTTATTTCTAGCAAATAATATCATGAGGAAAGTGACAATGTGTGACTTCTGAGAGCAGGTCATAATAGGAATTGAGGCTTCCAGCAGGCGCAGTGGCTTATGCCTGTAATTCCAACACTTTGGGAGACCAGGGCGGCCAGATCACTTGAGGCCTGGAGTTAGAGGCCAGACTGGTCAACAGGCCAAAATCTCATCTCTACTAAAAATACAAAAATCAGCTGGGTGTGGTGGTGCACACCTGTAATCTCAGCTACTCAGGAGGCTGAAGCACGAGAATCACTTCAACTCGGAAGACAGAAGTTGCAGTGAGTCGAGATCACGCCACTGCACTCCAGCCTGGACAACACAGCAAGACTCTGTCTCAAAAAAAAAAAAAAAAAAAGGCATTGCAACTTTCTCTTTGTCCATGCTGCTCTTGGATCACTTGTTTTAGTGGTTACCAGATTCCATAAGAACATGGTTGGGCATGGTGGCTCATACCTGTAATCCTAGCACTTCGGGAGGCTGAGGCGGGCAGATCACTTGAGGTCAGGAGTTTGAAACCAGCTTGGCCAACATGTTAAAACCCCATCTCTACTACAAATACAAAAATTAGCCGGGGGTGGTGGTAGAAGCCTATAATCCCAGCTACTCGGGAGGCTGAGCCAGGAGAATCGCTTGAACCCGGGAGGCAAAAATTACAGTGAGCCAAGACAGCACCACTGCACTCCAATCTGGGCAGCACAGTGAGACACCATGTCAAAAAAAAAAAGACTCAAGCATCCCTGCAAAGAGGATCCTTGGTCAGAAGATCAGAGGCTGAAGCCCACAGCCATAGAAGTTAACTATCTTTGAATTGGTATGTCAGCGAAGCCTTCAAATGACTTCAAAGCATCCAGCATCTTGACAGCAATCTCATGAAAAACCCTACGCCAGTCACCCAAATAAGCCACTCCCAAATCCCTGGCCAAAAAACTGTTAGATAATAAATGCATATTGTTTCATGCCACTAAGTTTTTGGATAATCTGTTATACCGCAATAGATAGCTAATATACCCATCAACAAATGGATGGATTTTAAAACTTGTGATATATCCATACAATACAATCGTAGTGAGCAATAAAAAAGGAATAATGGCTGGCACGGTGGCTCACGCCATAATCCCAGCACTTTGGGAGGCCGAGGTGAGTGGACTGCCAGAGGTCAGGAGTTCAAGACCAACCCTGTCTCTACTAAAAATACAAAAAAAAAAAAAAAAAATTAGCTGGGCGTGGTGGCAGGCACCTGTAATCCCAGCTACTGAGGCAGGAGAATCGCTTGAACCCAGGAGGCAGAGGTTGTAGTGAGCCAAGATCATGCCACTGCACTCCAGCCTGGGCAATAAGAGTGAAACTCCGTCTCGAAAAAAAAAAAAAAGAATGAAGTACTGAAACATGCAATAACATAATTGGATTTCAAAATAACACTAAACAAAAGAAACTAGACCATAAAAATCCATTTACATACAATTCTAGAAAACGCAAACAAATCAATAATAATAGAAAGCAGGTACACGATAGGCTAGGAATGCAAGGAAAAGAGAGGAATTACAAAGTGGCAAAGAAAAACTTTGGGACATGATTGTTATATTCGCTAAACTATTTGTAGTGATAGTTTCATGGAGATGTGTGGATCTCAAAAGTTATCAAACTGTATGCTGTAACTATAAAGTTTATATCAATTATTTACTTAATAATGCTGTTAAAAAATCAGTATAATTCAACAAAGAGAGAAACAGGTGAAAAATGATTTTTTTTGTAAATTTTATTCCTCATGCAAACTTGTCTAAGAAAAAAAAAAGGAAATTTAAAGGTTCCACAATCCAGCTCCAGTGAAGAAAGAGAAAAAGTATTCAAGAGAAATAGTATGCTTAAGTCTCTTTTGGGATCCAACATAAAGGTAACAGGAATTCCTGAAGAAGCAAATCAAAGGAATGGGACAGACAGTAAAAACCACAATTCCAGAAAACTTTACTGAATTTTAAAAAAGAACATAAGCCAAGGAGTTTGTATTTGCTAGGCTGGAAATTGTAGTGATAACACTAATCTATTCTCTAGGCTTTTTTTGCCCGTTTTTCCTTTTTTAAAACAAATGTCTGCAACAGACATATCTTCATTTCATAATATTTTTAATTTGCATTTTAAGAAAAATTTTAGGTTTGTGTTGGGAATTAAATTGAGGTTAACAATTATAACTTGATCACCTAATCAGAAATACGTCTCCACATCAATATCATTGTAGTTTAAGCAATAAGAATAAATTAAAATTAAAATACACCATTAAAACTTCCTTAACTAGTGCTATGGTCTGAACCCTGCTGTCTCCTAAAATTCATATGTTGACATCCTAATCCCCAATGCAATGCTATTAAGAGATGAGGCCTGGCCAGGAACAATGGCTCACGCCTGTAATCACAACACTTTGGGAGAGAGAGGCGGGCGGATCATGAGGTTCAGAGATCGAGACCATCCTGGCTAACATGGTGAAACCCCATCTCCACTAAAAATACAAAAATTAGCTGGGTGTGGTGGCATGCACCTGTAGTCCTAGCTACTCAGGAGGGTGAGGCAGGAGAATTGCTTGAACCCAGGAGGCAGAGGTTGCAATGAGCCGAGATCCTGCCACTGCACTCCAGCAGCCTGGCGACAGAGCAAGATCTGTCTCAAAAAAAAAAAAAAAAAAAAGAGAGAGAGATGAGGCCTTTGGAGGTGACTAGAACAGGAACCAGAGCCCCCACAAATAGGATTACCGTCCTTATGAAAAATTAGTCAGCAGCCTAAGCAACATCGTGAGACCCCATATCTACAGAATTTTTTTTTTTTTTAAAGAATTAGTGAGGCATGGTGGTACATGCCTGCAGTTCCAGCTACTTGGGAGGCTGTGGTAGGAGGATTGCTTGAGCCCAGGAAGTCAAGGCTGCAGTGAGCCATGACTGCACCACCGCATTCCAGCCTGGGTGACAGAGCAAGATCCTGTCTTTGAAAAAAATAAATAAATAAATAGCTGGATGTGGTGGCGTGTGCCTATAGTCCCAGCTATTCAAGAGGCTGGGGTGGGAGGATCACTTGAGCCTGGGAGGTCAAGGCTGCATCACTGATTACGCCACTGCATTCCAGCCTCGGTGGCAGAGTGAGATCCTATCTCCAAAAACAAAAAGCAAAAAACTACAATGATAAGCCACTTCACACTCATGAGAACAGCTACTATTTAAAAAAAGAAAAAAAAGAAAAGAAAAGAAAGAAAACAATAAGCATTGCCAAGGATGTGTAGCAATTTTAACTTTTAAGTAAAATGTTGCAGTTAAAAATTATTTGGTAGAGCCTCAAAAGTTAAACACAGCTGAGTAAGGTGGCTCATGCCTGTAATCACAGCACTTTGGGAGGCCAAGGCGGGCGAATCACGAGGTCAGGAGTTCAAGCCCAGCCTGACCAACATGGTGAAAACTCATCTCTACTAAAAATACAAAAAATTAGCCGGGCGTGGTGGCATGCACCTGTAGTCCCAGCTACTCGGGAGGCTGAGGCAGGAAAATTGCTTGAACTCAGGAGGCAGAGGTTGCAGCGAGTCAAGTTCGAGCCACTTGCACTCCAGCCTGGGTGACAGGGTGAGACTCTGTCTCAAAAAAAAAAAAAAAAAGTTAAACACAGGGTAGGGCACAACGGCTCACACCTGTAATCCCAGCACTTTAGGAGACCAAGGCAGGAGGACTACTTGGGCCCATGAGTTCAAGACCAGCCTGGGAAACATAGCGAGTCCCTACAAAAAATAAATTAGCAGGGGTGGGAATGTTCATCTGTGGTCCCAGCTACTCAGGAGGGTGAAGCGGGACAACTGCTTGAGCCCAGGAGTTTGAGGCTGCAGTAAGCTATAATCAGGCCACAGCTCTGAAGCCTGGGCAACAGAACAAGACTGTGTCTCTAAAATAAAATAAAACAAAATAGTTAAACAACCATGATCTAGCAATGCCACTGCTCAGTATATACCCAAAACTCAAACAGGGCCGGGTGTGGGGGCTCACGCCTGTAATCCCAGCACTTTGGGAGGCCGAGACGGGCAGATCACGAGGTCAGGAGATCAAGACCATCCTGGCTAACATGGTAAAACCCCTTCTCTACTAAAAATACAAAAAATTAGCCTGGCGTGTTGGCGGGTGCCTGCAGTCCCAGCTACTTGGGAGACTGAGGCAGGAGAATGTCATGAACCCGGGGGATAGGGCTTGCACTGAGATCGTGCCACTGCACTCCAGCCTGGGTGACATAGCGAGACTCCGTCTCAAAAGAAAAACAAACAAACAAACAAAAAAACCTCAGATACTTGTATACGAATGTTCATAGCAGCAATATTCACAATAGCCAAAAGGTGGAAAGAACAAATGTCCATCAATGAATGACTACATGAACAAAATGTGGAACACATAAAAAATGAAATATTAATTCAGCCTTAAAAAGGAATGAATTTCTGATACATGTTACAACATTGTTGAATCTTGAAAACATTCACAGTAAAAATAAGCCAGACACAAAAGGGCAAAGATTATATGAGGGCAATTAGAATTGACCCATATTATGAGACAAATTCACAAAGACAGAAAGTAGAACGGTTGCTAGGGGATGGGGAGGGAAGAATGAGGAGTCATAGTTTAATGAGTACAGAATTTCCATTCTGATGATTGAAAACATTCTGAAGATGGATGGTGGCGATGGCTGAAAAACAATGCTATCTTAGTTTGTTCTGGGAGCTATAACAAAATACCATAAACAGAGTGGCACAGAAACAAAAGAAATTTCTCATAGTTCTAGAGGCTGTAAAAGTTCAAGATTAAGGCACCAGCAGATTCAGCGTCTGGTGAGAGTCTGCTTCCTGGTTCATAGATGGTTTCCTGATTCTTCTCACTACATCCCCATGGGACAGAAGGAAGAAGAGTCCCTGGGAACTTTTTTTTAAGGGCACTAATCTCATTCACAAGGGTACCCTCATGACCTAATCTCTTCCCAAAGGCCCCAACTCTAAATATCATCACATAGGGAAGTAGGTTTCAACATCTGAATACCAGAGAGAGAGAAACATTCAACCTACAGCAAATGTGAATGTATTTAATACCATAGGACTACACACCTAAAAATGGTTAAAACAGTACATTTCACAGCACGTGTGCGTGTGTGTGTATATATATATTTATTTATTTACATATATGTGTGTGTGTATATATACATATCTCTCTCACAATTTTTAAAAAAAATGCAATCCAGGGAACAGGTACATCAGAATCAGGGATGCATTTACAGATACCTAGGTACCCAAATCACAAGTTAGAATTTTGAGAGAGGTAAGGCTCAGGAATCTGCATTTTGACAACCATCTCTGCTGATTCTTATTCCATAAATGTTTGAGACCACTGTTAAACATGTTGGATTAGAATTCAATCTGTAGGCCAGACACAGTGGCTCACGCCTGTAATTCCAACACTTTGGGAGGCTGAGGCAGGCGGATCACGAGGTCAGGAGATCGAGACCATCCTGGCTAACATGGTGAAACTCTGTCTCTACTAAAAATACAAAAAAAAAAAAAAATTTAGCCAGATGTGGTGGCGGGCACCTGTAGTCCCAAACACTTGGGAGGCTGAGGCAGAAGAATGGCAGGAACCCAGAAGGCAGGGCTTGCACTGAGCTGAGATCGTACCACTGCACTCCAGCCTGGGCAACAGAGCGAGACTCCGTCTCCAAAAAAAAAAAAAAAAAAAATCAATCTGTAACAGGTAAATTAAACACAAAATTTAGATCCTCAGGATCTAATTCAAACCCACGAGCTTCTCTGTGCACGCTTGAAATTTCTTTATTGGAGTATATAATGTTTGGTAAAACAGTAAAAATATCACAAACTTTGGTAAGTTTAAAAAAAGAAAAAAAAAGCCTGGCCAGGCACTGTAATCTCAGCACTCTGGGAGGCTGAGTCAGGCGGATCACCTGAGGTCGGGAGTTCAAGACCAGCTTGACCAACATAGAGAAACCTCGTCTCTACTAAAAATACAAAATTAGCCAGGTGTGGTGGAGCACGCCTGTAATCCCAGCTACTTGGGAGGCTGAGACAAGAGAATCGCTTCAACCTGAGAGGTGGAGGCTGCGGTGAGCCAAGACTGTGCCATTGCTCTCCAGCCTAGGAAACAAGAGTGAAACTCTGTCTTGAGAAAAAAAAAAAAAGGCTAAGGAAGAAACTCGTAATGCCTTACATTCCAGTGGTTTGAAGTATAAAAAGGAAATCCTGAACAGAAGAACCGGGTGCTGATCATGAGACACAGCAATCAGGATTCCAATCCCCTCCACTTTAACCAGTTCCATCACTAAGTCCACCATTCAATCATGTTCAAGCCTCTAACACTAAACACCATAAAAATCTCTCCCTCACCTTGACACCATCTAGCTTGCTCACTCCCTTCTCTAGCAGGCTTATATATAGAGTTATCCACTTGAATATTTTATTTTTCTAACCATTGCAAATTCTTTACTAGCCTTCCCATCAAAATCGTTTCCTCTTTGGTTATTTTTTTCTTTCGTTTTTTTTATTCTGTTTCCCCTTGGTTACTGTATTTCTCTACATTATAGATGTACAAGTATATTTGTTACCTACATTTCATTAATGTGTAAATGACAAAGAACTGAACATGAAATTCAATAAACTGGTTTGAAATAAGGAAGGTCTTACAGAGTAATGTACAAAGAGAAATACTTTCAAGATCTTGGTAAAAGTACATACAAAACTCAGGCACAAAGTAGGTTTCGCTTTTTTCCATAAATAAACTAGCATTTGGACAGACGATATTGTATACTGCTTTTCCTTGGTCATAGCATTTAACAAGTACAGAATATAATCTAGAGCTATACAAACTGGACAGGTAACTTTCAAAGAAATTATTCATATGTGTCTAAATATTTACAGAAATTACACCTTCTATATTTATTCTCTTAACATTATAACAGGAAAGGCATGGTGGCTCATGCCTGTAACCCCAGCACTTTGGGAGGCCAAGGCAGGCAGATCACTTGAGCCCCACAGTTTGAGACCAGCCTGGGGAACATGGCAAAAGTCCATCTGCCCAAAAAAGAAATACAAAAATTAGCCAGGCATGGTGGCATGTTCCTGTAGTTTCAGCTACTCAGGGGGCTGAGGCAGAAGGACTGCTTGAGCACAGGAGACCCAGGCTGCAGTGAGCTGTGATCATGCCACCGTACTCCAGCCAGGGCAACAGAAACAAGTTCCAGTCTCAAACAACAACAACAACAACAAAACACACACACAGAAAATTTTAAAAAATAAATAAATAGAAAAAAGTCATCAAGGTCTCACTATTTGTTCACATTCCAAAAATATTTACTAAATACAAAATTACGTACGGGGCACCCAGCTACCAACCTGACATAACTATTTTAATGTTTTCCTACCCTATTTGAGTCTTCTGATTAGACATTATCTTCCAGTTATAACTGTAAAATAGTGTTGTATAACTGTAAAATAGTGTTGTATTCTGCTCCTTTTATTTAAAATAATAAAATATTTTCTTTATACAGAAGTTCTACTCATTGTAAAAAAGGAAACTAAAACAAAAATATATGCAAAGCCAATGGAAATCTTATTTACACATAAGAATGCATGCTCTGCTTTTGATTTTATCAGAATGGAAAATATTATTCTTACCTATTTTTCAAACAACACATCCATGTAAAACTAATGACACTAAATTTTAAAATAATAATGTACAAATTTTTAAATATATATTAAGCATTTGTATAAAAACATGTGCAGGAAACAGATCCAAATGCTTATATTATCAAAATGTTTATGTTTTGCTGATTATAGGTTTTACAGGTTTATGGGGGATATTTTATTTTTTCTTTCTTTTTTTTTTTTTGAGACTGAGTCTCGCTCTGTCACCCAGGCCAGAGTGTAGCGGCACAATCCAGGCTCACTGCAAGCTCCCCCTCCCGGTTTCACACCATTCTCCTGCCTCAGCCTCCTGAGTACCTGGGACTACAGGTGCCCACCACCACGCCCGGCTAACTTTTTGTATTTTTAGTAGAGATGGGGTTTCACCGTGTTAGCCAGGATGGTCTCGATCTCCTGACCTTGTGATCCACTAGCCTGGGTCTCCCCAAGTGCTGGGATTACAGGCGTGAGCCACTGTGCCCGGCCTATGGGGGATATTTTCTATTGTAGTCTTTATTTTCTAGCAACTCCACAATCCCTGTGTATTATTTCTATGATTAGTAATGAGAACAATTGTTTAAAACTGTTCTAGGATGGGCGCGGTGGCTCACGCCCGTAATCCCAGCACTTTGGGAGGCCAAGGTGGGCGGATCACGAGGTCAGGAGATCGAGACCACTCTGGCTAACACGGTGAAACCCCATCTCTACTAAAAATACAAAAAGTTAGCCGGGCATAGCGGCGGGCGCCTTGTAGTCCCAGCTACTAAAGAGGCTGAGGCAGGAGAATGGCGTGAACCCGGGAGGCGGGGCTTGCAGTGGGCCGAGACAGCCCCACTGCACTCCACCCTGGGCGAAAGAGGGAGACTCCGTCTCAAAGGAAAAAAAAAACTGTTCTAAATTGGCACATACTGAAATCTATTTCTCTGGCTTGCGTCCCTGTTCCAAAAGAACATGAGTACGTGCTCCCCCTGCTGGTTACATGAAAACATTAAACACCTATAATGGAGAGTTGCTAGCTAGTTTCCAAAAAGTATGAGCAGTAGTTAGAAGCAAATGAGCATTTTAAATGAAATCACGTGAAAAGGCAATGATACTTAACTATAAATTTAAGAGTAAATGAAGACATCTGAAAACAACCTAACTACTCGATATGCTTTCTTCCCTAACTTTCTCTACATCCTATTTCTTCCACACATCCATACTTTTTTCTCCCTCCACCTCAACCTATGACACTGTCTGATCATTATCCATATGATGCAACAGGATTTTTATGTAACAGTATTGAAATAAGTTTTAACTTACTTTTCCCAAATACATCTGTGGGCCTTGAATATCCCCAGCTCCAATCCCATCCCCACTTATATTTTAATTAAGTTGGGTCATTTAAAACAAAATGGATGTTAGAAGACAGCAGAGCAAGGCCTTAAAATTCTGAGGCGGCCCAGTGCAGTGGCTCACGCCTGCAATCCCAGCACTTTGGGAGGCTGAGGTAGGTGGATCACAGGGTCAGGAGTTCAAGGCCAGCCTGGCCAAGGTGGTGAAACTCCATCTCTACTAAAAATACAAAAATTAGCCAGGTGTGGTGGCGGCACCTGTAATCCCACAGGAGGCTGAGACAGAAAATTGCTTGAACCCAGGAGGCGGAGGTTGCAGTGAGCCAAGATCGCGCAACTGGACTCCAGCCTGGGTGACAGAGCGAGATGCCATCCCAGCACTTTGGGAGGCCAAGGTGGGCAGATCACCTGAGGTCAGGAGTTTGAGACCAGCCTGACCCACATGGTGAAACCCCATCTCTACTACAAATACAAAAATTAGCCGGGCATGGTGGCGGGCGCCTGTAATCCAGCTACTTGGGAGGCTGAGACAGGAGAATTGCTTGAACCCGGGAGGCAGAGGTTGCAGTGAACTGAGATCGTGCCACTGTACTCCGGCCTGGGAAACAGAGAGAGACTCCATCTCAAAAAAAAAAAAAAGGCGGGGGGGTGGGGCCAGGTGCGGTGGCTCACATTTGTAACCCCAGCACTTTGGGAGGCCGAGACGGGCGGATCACAAGGCCAGGAGATCGAGATCATTCTGGCTAACACAGTGAAACCCCGTCTGTACTGAAAATACAAAAAATTAGCCGGGCGTGGTGGCCGGCACTTGTAGTCCCAGCTACTTGGGAGGCTGAGGCAGGAGAATGGCGTGAACCTGGGAGGCGGAGCTTGCAGAGAGCCGAGGTTGCACCACTGCACTCCAGCCTGGGCGACAGAGCAAGACTCTGTCTCAAAAAAAAAGGAATAGGTCAGGCACAGTGGCTCATACCTATTATCCCAGAATGTTGGGAGGCTGAGGCTGGCAGATTGCTTGAACCCAGGAATTCAAGACCAGCCTGGGCAACATGGCAGAACCCCCCCTCTACAAAAATTACAAAAATCAGCCAGGTGTGGTAGCATGTGCCTCTGGTCCCAACTACTTAGGAGGCTAAGGTGGGAGGATTGCTTCAGCCCAGGAGGTCAAGTCTGCAGTGAGCTGTGACTATGCCTCTGAACTCCAGCCTGGGTAATAGAGAGAGACAGTGTCTCAAAAAAAAAAAAGGAGTAACAATGGAATCCTGGCAAGGTGCAGTGGCTCACGCCTGTTAATTCCAGTACTTTGGGAGGCCGAGGCAGGTGGATCACAAGGTCAGGAGATCGAAACCATCCTGGCTAACACGGTGAAACCCCATCTCTACTAAAAATACAAAAAATTAGCCAGATGTGGTGGCGGGCGCCTGTAGTCCCAGCTACTCGGGAGGCTGCGGCAGGAGAATGGCGTGAACTCGGGAGGTGGAGCTTGCAGTGAGCCAAGGTTGTGCCACTGCACTCCAGCCTGGGCGACAGTGCGAGACTGTGTCCAAAAAAAAAAAAACAGATGGAACCCTGAACTTGTTTAAGTAACCCCAAGAAGGCAAAAAAGAAACAAGACAGAGCTCAGAGGTGTAAAAATAAGATGGCTGACTTGAGCACTAACGATATCAGTAATTATCTTAAACAGGCTAGGCGAGGTAGCTCATGCCTGTAATCCCAGCACTTTGGGAGGCTGAGGTGGGCGAATCACTTCAGCTCACAAGTTCAAGACCAGCCTCAGCAACATGGCGAAACCTCGTCTCTACCAAAAGTACAAAAAGTATCTGGGTATTGTGGTGTGCACCTGTGGTCCCAGCTACTCGGGAAACTGAAGTGGGAGGACAGTTTGAGCCTGGGAGGCAGAGGTGGCAGTGAGCCAAGATCATAAACCAATCATATGCTGTTCCGAAGAAGCTAACTTCAAATTCGACATTATAGGGAGGCTGAAAGTAAAAGAATGGAAAAAATTATACCAGGCAAACATTGATCAAAGAAGCAGGAATAACTGTATTAACATCTAATAAAGTAGACTTGAGAGCAAAGGTAATTACTACAAAGAGAGAGAATGCATAATGATAAGAGGATCAATTCGCTAGGAAAACATAGTACTAATTATGATAGAGACAGGAGACAGCCAAATGCCACCCATGTCATTGTGCACCGGGGCTTGCCTAAACATGCCCATGGTGAAAAATTCCATCCCTTAACACATGCACAGTAAGGGAAATAAATCAATGTGGAGGGGCTCAGACTAAGGCCCAACCTGCAAACTGGGAGAATGGGGTAGAGCCAAAGGGAATTCACGTCTTATGGCAACGGGTGGGGGCAGGGAGGAGCCTGGCCTCTCCAGCTTATGTGGGGTGGCCTGGTATTCAATCTGTGAGGTGGGAGCCTGTTGGCAGGACCCCCTTTCTTCCACTGAGAGCTTTCTTTTCATAAATACTGCTCTCCTCACCTTTCAATGTGGCCCTGTGCGTAATTTTTCCTGATCATGAGACAAGAATCCAGATTTTAGCTGAACTAAGGAGCAAAAAACCCTGCATCACTATGCGCATGCCCAAGAAAAAACTGAAAAGGCCCTAACCTCTGAACTCTGGATCATCTCAAGGCTCTGCACAAGGAGGAAATGAAGGTTAAACTGGCATTACAAACTGCCAAAGCATATGTCTCAACAGAGTCCCTCCATAAAAGATGACAGACTTACTGGCTCAAAGCATTTAAGGTAATCTCTATCCAATAATCCACAGACAACTAAACGAAACACAAAACATCTTCATTAGCTACACACAACAGGCAATACGAACTTTACAAAATTCATCTAGTAAAATCATTAAACAAAATTGTAGCACCAATAACAAACAGAAACCCTGGGGAGGGGATGGGAGAATTTAATATCCAGGGTCGTCACATCACACTATTTAAAACGTCCAGTTTTCAAGCAAAAATTATAGGCCAGGCAAGGTGGCTCATGCCTATAATCCCAGCCCTTTCGGAGGCTGGCAAGGCGGGTGTTATCATTCGAGACCAAGAGTTCGAGACCAGCCTGGCCAACATGGTGAAAGTCCGTCTCTATTAAAAATACAAAAATCAGCCAGGTGTGGTGGCACACGCCTACAATCCCAGCTACTCAGGAATCTGAGGCAGGAGAATCGCTTAAACCCAGGAGGCGGAAGTTGCAGTGAACTGAGATCGCGCCATGGCACTCCAGCCTGAACAACAGAGCAAGACTCCATCTCAAAAAAGAAAAGAAAAGAAAAAAAATACAAAAATTAGCCCAGCGTGGTAGTGCAGGCCTGTAATCCCAGTTACTCAGGAGGCTGAGGCAGGAGAATCGCTTGAGCCCGGGAGGCGGAGGTTGCAGTGAACTGAGATCACGTCACTGCACTCCAGCCTGGGCATCATGGCGAGACCGTCTCAAAAAAAAAAAAAAAAATTATAACACACATGAAGAAACAGGAAAGCATGAAAAGGAAAAAAATGCAGTCAAGAGAAAATGTCCCTGAGAGGAGCCAGAAGTTGGACTCACTAGACAATGACTTTAAATCACTTACTATAAACATATTCAAAGACATAAACTATATCCAAAAAGTGAAGAAAATTATAAAAATGCCTCACCAAATAGAGAATATCCATAAAGACACAGAAATTATAAAAAGACAGAACCAAATACAAATTCAGAAGTTGAAAACTATAGTAACTGAAATGAAAAATTCACCTGAAATCAAAATTTGGCCTGGCAAAAAAAAAAAAAGGAATTCACAAACTTAAAGACAAATGAGTTTATCCAAGCTGAGAAACAAGAAAAAAAGAACATAAAGAAAAACGAACAGAGCCTCAGAGACCTGTGGGACACCATCAGACACACAAATATATGCATAATAAGAGTCTCGGAAGGAAGGGGAGAGAGAGGTAGAAAGAATATTTGAGGAAACAAAGCCCAAAATGCTTCCTCAATTTGATGAAACGTTATGCAACCAAGAAGCTTAAAAACTCCAAACTGCATAAGATCTAAAGAGATCCACCCTAAACATACCACATCAACTGGTGAAAAACAGAAAAAACTACGAAAGTAGTTAAAGAAAATGACTCATCATATACAAAGGATCCTCAATAATCGTAACAACTGCATTCTTGACAGAAACCATGAAGACAACCCCCTACCCCAAGGAACAGCAGAATACACATTCTTCTAATGTAAACATGAAACATTCTCCACGACAGACCATATGTTAGGCCGTAACTCAAGCTTCGATAAATTTAAAAGGAGTGAAATCACAGTAATACTATAGTAATACCGTTCTTAGACAATAATAGAACGAAATTTAAACCTTACAATAAAAATAAAACGAAAATTCAGAAGTATGCGAACATTAAACACACTCCTAAACAGCCAAGAGATCAAAAAAAGATATCATGAGAAAATTAGAAGATAACTTTAAAAGGAATGACAACAAAATACACCAAAACCTATAGATGCAGCTAAAGCAGTACTTACTGAGAAATCTGTAGCTGTAAATGACTATATTTAAAAAGAAGAAAGATCTTTAGTCAAGATCTTTAATCAAGAACTTAAACTTCCATCTGGCAGAAATAAATGACATAGAGAATAGAAAAACAACAAAGAATATAACAACAACAACAACAAAAACTAAAAGTTGGCTCCTCGAAAAGATCAACAAAATTGACAAGCTAGGCTGACGAAGGAGGTTTAGGGGCGGGGAAGAGAAGATTCAAACTACAAAACTCAGGAATAAAAGAAAGTGAGGAAGCACTACCAATTTTGGAGAAACTCAAAAGATTAGAGAGAGCATTATAAGGAAATAATATGAACTACATACCAACAAATTAAATAACTAAAATAAAATGAACAAATTCCTAGAAAGACAAACTAGCAAAACTGACTCAGAAATAAAAAACTGATCAGAGCGCTATAACAAATAAAGAGACTGAGTCAGTAACTTTAAAACTTCCTACAAAGAAAAGCCGAAGCTCAGAGGGCTATAATGGTGATTTATAACATTTTAAGAAACAGTATCTATCCTTCAGAAACTCTTCCAAAATACAGAAGAGGGAATACTTCCTAATTCACACCATGAAACCAGTATTACCCTGATAAAACCAAAACATAACAAGGAAGCACAGAGCAAAACTGTTTATGAATATAGATGCAAAAATCCTGAATAAAATACTAGCAAACTGAATCTAGCAACATATACAAAGAGTTATACACTATAACCAATAGACATTTTTCCCAGGAATAAAAAGTTGATGTAATATTCAAAATTCAATCAATGTCATACGTTATATTAACAAAATAAAGGATAAAAACCACAGGATTGCCTCAATTAGATGTAGGAAAAGCAACTGACAAAGGCCAACAACTATTCCACGGTAAAAACTCTCAACAAACTAGCAATACAAGGTTATTTCCTCAACCTGATAAAAACGTACAAAGAACCCACAGCTAACATTAAACAGAATAGTCAAATATTGGATGCTTTATCCCTAAAAGAAAGAACAAGAAATAATGTCAACTCTTCCCATTTACATTCAATATTTGACTGGAGGTTCTAGCCATGGCAAGGAGAAGAAATAAAAGATGTCTAAATTGGAAGTAGTAAAATAACGTCTACTGACAGACAGCATGGTGTTTTGTTTGTTTTCTTTCTTTTTTTTTTTTTTTTTTAAGAGACATGGTTGGCCAGGTGCGGTGGCTCACACCTGTAATCCCAGAACTTTGGGAGGCCGAGGTGGGTGGATCACAAGGTCAGGAGTTTGACACCAGCCCGGCCAACATGGTGAAAGCCCGTCTCTACTAAAAATACAAAAATTAACCAAGCATGGTGGCACATGCCTCTAACCCAACTACTCAGGAGGCTGAGGCAGAAGAATCACTTGAACCCAGGAAGCAGAGGTTGCAGTGAGCTGAGATGGTGCCACTGCACTCCAGCCTGGGTAACAGAGCAAGATTCCATTTTGAGGGGGGCGGGGGAAGAGAGAGTCTCACTCTGTTGCCCAGGCTGGAGTGCAGTAGCACGATCATGGCTCACTGAAGCTTCTACCTCCTCGGCTCAAGCAATCCTCTTCCCTCAGCCTCCCAAGTAGCTGGGACCACAGGCATGAGCTACCACACCCTGCTAATTTTTGTGGTTTTTGTAGAGACTAAGTTTCACCATGTTGCCCAGGTTGGTCTCAAACTCCTACGCTCAAGTGATCCACCTGCCTCAGCCTCCCAAAGTGCTGGGATTACTGGTGTGAGCCACCATGCCTAGCTGCATGATCCTGTACATAGGAAATCCTAAGGAATCCACACCCCAGAAAACCCAAACAACTATTAGAACCAATAAATGAGTTCAGCAAAGTTGCACGATACAATCTCAATATTTTAAAAAACCAGTTGAGCTGGGTGCGGTTGGCTCATGCCTATAATCCCAGAGCTTTGCGAGGCCAAAACAGGGGCATATCTTGAGCCCAGGAATTTGAGACCAGCCTGGGCAACACAGTGAGACTCCATCTCTACCAAAAAATTAACAAAAAATATTAGCCAGGCGCAGTAGCATGTGCCAGAAGAATTGCATTCAAAATAGCATCAAAAAGAATAAAACTCGGACTAAATGCTCCAATTAAAAGACACAGACTGGCAAACTGGATAAAGAGTCACGACCCATCAGTCTGCTGTATTCAGGAGACCCATCTCACACGCAGAGACATACATAGGCTCAAAATAAAGGGATGGAGGAAGATTCACCAAGCAAATGGAGAACAAAAAAAAGCAGGGGTTGCAATCCTAGTCTCTGATAAAACAGACTTTAAACCATCAAAGATCAAAAGAGACAAGGCAATTACATAATGGTAAAGGGATCAATTACATAATGGTAAAGGGATCAATTCCCTTTGTAAGGGAGACTTACAAAGAGACTTAGACTCCCATACAATAATAATGGGAGACTTCAACACCCCACTGTCAACATCAGACAGATCAACGACAAAGAAAATTAACAAGGATATCCAGGAATTGAACTCATCTCTGCAGCAAGCAGACCTAATAGACATCTACAGAACTCTCCACCCCAAATCAACAGAATATACATTCTTCTCAGCACCACATCGCACTTACTCCAAAATTGACCACATAATTGGAAGTAAATCACTCTTCAGCAAATGTACAAGAACAGAAATTATATCAAACTGTCTCTCAGACCACAGTGCAATCAAACTAGAACTCAGGACTAAGAAACTCAATCAAAACCGCTCAACTACATGGAAACTGAATAACCTGCTCCTGAATGACTACTGGGTACATAACGAAATGAAGGCAGAAATACAGATGTTCTTTGAAACCAATGAGAACAAAGATACAACATACCAGAATCTCTGGGACACATTTAAAGCACTGTGTAGAGGGAAATTTATAGCACTAAATGCCCACAAGAGAAAGCTGGAAAGATCTAAAATTGACACTCTAACATCACAATTAAAAGAACTAGAGAAGCAAGAGCAAACACATTCGAAAGCTAGCAGAAGGCAAGAAATAACTAAGATCAGAGCAGAACTGAAGGAGATAGAGATACAAAAAACCCTCCAAAAAATCAATGAATCTAGGAGTTGGTTTTTTGAAACGATCAACAAAATTGACAGACCGCTAGCAAGACTAATAAAGAAGAAAAGAGAGAAGAATCAAATAGATGCAATAAAAAATGATAAAGGGGATATCACCACCGACCCCACAGAAATACAAACTACCATCAGAGAATACCATAAACACCTCTATGCAAATAAACTAGAAAATATGGAAGAAATGGATAATTTCCTGGACACTTACACTCTTCCAAGACTAAACCAGGAAGAAGTTGAATCCCTGAATAGACCAATAGCAGGCTCTGAAATTGAGGCAATAATTAACAGCCTACCAACCAAAAAAAGTCCAGGACCAGATGGATTCACAGCTGAATTCTACCAGAGGTACAAGGAGGAGCTGGTACCATTCCTTCTGAAACTATTCCAATCAATAGAAAAAGAGCGAATCCTCCCTAACTCATTTTATGAGGCCAACATCACCCTGATACCAAAGCCTGGCAGAGACACAACAAAAAAAGAGAATTTTAGACCAATATCCCTGATGAATATCGATGCAAAAATCCTCAATAAAATACTGGCAAACCGGATTCAGCAACACATCAAAAAGCTTATCCACCATGATCAAGTGGGCTTCATCCCTGGGATGCAACGCTGGTTCAACATTCGCAAATCAATAAACATAATCCAGCATATAAACAGAACTAAAGACAAGAACCACATGATTATCTCAATAGATGCAGAAAAGGCTTTTGACAAAATTCAACAGCCCTTCATGCTAAAAACGCTCAATAAATTCGGTATTGATGGAACGTACCTCAAAATAATAAGAGCTATTTATGAAAAACCCACAGCCAATATCATACTGAATGGGCAAAAACTGGAAAAATTCCCTTTGAAAACTGGCACAAGACAGGATGCCCTCTCTCACCACTCCTATTCAACATAGTGTTGGAAGTTCTGGCTAGGGCAATCAGGCAAGAGAAAGAAATCAAGGGTATTCAGTTAGGAAAAGAAGAAGTCAAATTGTCCCTGTTTGCAGATGACATGATTGTATATTTAGAAAACCCCATTGTCTTAGCCCAAAATCTCCTTAAGCTGATAAGAAACTTCAGCAAAGTCTCAGGATACAAAATTAATGTGCAAAAATCACAAGCATTCTTATACACCAGTAACAGACAAACAGAGAGCCAAATCAGGAATGAACTTCCATTCACAATTGCTTCAAAGAGAATCAAATACCTAGGAATCCAACTTACAAGGGATGTAAAGGACCTCTTCAAGGAGAACTACAAACCACTGCTCAGTGAAATACAAGAGGACACAAACAAATGGAAGAACATACCATGCTCATGGATAGGAAGAATCAGTATCGTGAAAATGGCCATACTGCCCAAGGTAATTTATAGATTCAATGCCATCCCCATCAAGCTACCAATGAGTTTCTTCACAGAATTGGAAAAAACTGCTTTAAAGTTCATATGGAACCAAAAAAGAGCCCGCATCTCCAAGACAATCCTAAGTCAAAAGAACAAAGCTGGAGGCATCACACTACCTGACTTCAAACTATACTACAAGGCTACAGTAACCGAAACAGCATGGTACTGGTACCAAAACAGAGATATAGACCAATGGAACAGAACAGAGGCCTCAGAAATAATACCACACATCTACAGCCATCTGATCTTTGACAAACCTGAGAGAAACAAGAAATGGGGAAAGGATTCCCTATTTAATAAATGGTGCTGGGAAAATTGGCTAGCCATAAGTAGAAAGCTGAAACTGGATCCTTTCCTTACTCCTTATACGAAAATTAATTCAAGATGGATTAGAGACTTAAATGTTAGACCTAATACCATAAAAACCTTAGAGGAAAACCTAGGTAGTACCATTCAGGACATAGGCATGGGCAAAGACTTCATGTCTAAAACACCAAAAGCAACGGCAGCAAAAGCCAAAATTGACAAATGGGATCTCATTAAATTAAAGAGCTTCTGCACAGCAAAAGAAACTACCATCAGAGTGAACAGGCAACCTACAGAATGGGAGAAAATTTTTGCAATCTACTCATCTGACAAAGGGCTAATATCCAGAACCTACAAAGAACTCAAACAAATTTACAAGAAAAAAACAAACCACCCCATCAAAAAGTGGGCAAAGGATATGAACAGACATTTCTCAAAAGAAGACATTCATACAGCCAACAGACACATGAAAAAATGCTCATCATCACTGGCCATCAGAGAAATGCAAATCAAAACCACAATGAGATACCATCTCACACCAGTTAGAATGGCGATCATTAAAAAGTCAGGGAACAACAGGTGCTGGAGAGGATGTGGAGAAACAGGAACACTTTTACACTGTTGGTGGGATTGTAAACTAGTTTAACCATTTGGAAAACAGTATGGCGATTCCTCTAGGATCTAGAACTAGATGTACCATATGACCTAGCCATCCCATTACTGGGGATATACCCAAAGGATTATAAATCATGCTGCTATAAAGACACATGGACACGTATGTTTATTGCGGCACTATTCACAATAGCAAAGACTTGGAATCAACCCAAATGTCCATCAGTGACAAACTGGATTAAGAAAATGTGGCACATATTCACCATGGAATACTATGCAGCCATAAAAAAGGATGAGTTTGTGTCCTTTGTAGGGACATGGATGCAGCTGGAAACCATCATTCGCAGCAAACTATCACAAGAACAGAAAACCAAACACCGCATGCTGTCACTCATAGGTGGGAACTGAACAATGAGATCACTTGGACTCAGGAAGGGGAACATCACATACCGGGGCCTATCATGGGGAGGGGGGAGGGGGGAGGGGGGAGGGATTGCATTGGGAGTTATACCTGATGTAAATGATGAGTTGATGGGTGCTGACGAGTTGATGGGTGCAGCACAGCAACATGGCACAAGTATACATATGTAACAAACCTGCACGTTATGCACATGTACCCTAGAACTTAAAGTATAATAATAAAAAAAAAAGAATAAAACTCCTAGGAATAAATTTAACCAAAGAAGTACAGGACTTTTTCACTGAAAACTGTAAAACATAGCTAGAAATTAAAGAAGATCTAAATAAATGAAAAAGACAACCCATGCTCACAGGAAATAATATTAAGATGATAATATTCTCTAATTTGTCTATATATTCAACCCAATCAAAATCCCAGATGGCTTTCTGCAGAAATTGACAAGCTGCTATTATTCATATGGGAATGCAACAAACCCAAAACAGTTTAAAAAATCTCAAAACAGAAAACAAGTCAGAAACTCACACGTCTAATTTCGACACTGCCAAGTTACAGTAATTAAAACAAGATATTACTAAAATAAAGGGAGACATGAGATCAGTGGAATAGAATTCATAGGCCAGAAACAAATCTTTACTTTTATGGTCAACTGATTTTCAATTAAAACAAAAAAGTGCCAAGACAATTCAAGGACAAAGAACAATTTTTTTCAACAAAGAGTGTTGAGACAACTGAGTATCCACATCCACAAGAATGAAGTTGTATCCCTATCTCACTGTGTAGAAAAATTAACTCTGAATGAATCACAGACCTAAATGTAAGAGCTAAAACTATAACCCTTGGAAGAAAACAGAGGAATAAATCTTTGTGACCTTGGTTTAGGCAATGATTTATTAGACATGACACCAAAAAGCACAAGCAACAAAAGAAAAAACAAATTGGACCTCATCAAAATTATTTAAAACATTTGTACTTCAATAAGAGAATGAAAAGGAAACCCAAAGAATGGGAGAAAATATCTGCAAATCATACATCTTATAGGGGAACAGTATACAGAATTTTAAAGAACTCATGATTAAACAATAAAATGGCAAATAACCCAATGAAAATGCAGCCAAATATGCTGAATAAACACTTCAAGATACAGAAATGCCCAATAAGTACATGAAAAGATGTTCAACCTCATTAGAGAACTGTAAACCAAACCACAGTGAGGTGACACTTCATAACCTCTAGGATGACTAAAATCAAACGACAGGCAATGGCAAGTGTTAGCAAGAATGTGGCAAAATTAGAATATTCATTCCTTGCTGGTGAGACCGTAAAAGGTGCAACCACTTTGGAAAATTTTAAGTTATCCAAAATGTAAACATACAGTTATTATGTGACCCAAAAATTCCACTGCTAGAGAAAAAAAACTCAGGTCTACATAAAAACACATACACAAACGTTCAACGCAGGCCAGGCATGGTGGCTCACGGCTGTAATCCCAACACCTTGGGAAGCTGAGATGGGAGGATCTCTTGAGCCCAGGAGTTTGAGACCAGCCTGGGCAATATAGTGAGACCTCATCTAAATTTTAAAAAAAAATATGTTCAAAGCAACATTATTCTTAACAGCCCAAAAGAGGAAATAATCCAAATGTCTATCAACTAACAAATGGATTTTTAAAATGCAGTATGTCCATGCAATGAAAAATGTATTCAAAATAAATAGGAATGAAGTACTGATACATGCAACAACATGTATAAACCTGGAAAACATTATGCTTAATCAAAGAAGCCAGTCACAAAATGACCACACTTTATGTGAAATGTCCAGAATAGGCAAATCCATACACACAGAAAGTAGCTTAGTGGTTGCCAATGGATGAGGGAAGAGAGAATGGGGAGTGACTAGTAATAGCTAGGGGGTTTCTTTTTGGGGTCATGAAAATATTCTACAATTAGGAACGTTTGTACAACTCTGTAAATATACTAGAAACCACTGGATTTTCCACTTTAAAAAGGTGGATTTTATTATCTATAAAACTGAGTAACAACATTGCCAATGAGACTGTAAAATTATACAGATACAACCACTTTCAAAAAGTTTGTCACTTTCTTACAGAGTTAAACATCAAATTACCATAGGTTCTGGTAATTACACACTTAGGCATTTATCTCAGAGAAATGAAAACTTATGTTCACACAAAAACTTGTACACAAATGTTTATAGCAGTTTTATTTGCAATAACCAAAATCTGAAAGCAGCCTAGAGGTCCTTCAATAATAAATGTTAATCCAAACTCTGGTATGTCCATTATATGGAACACTACTCAGCAATTAAAACAAAGAAACTACTGGCTGGGCGCGGTGGCTCATGCCTGTAATCCTAGCACTTTGGGAGGCCAAGGAGGGCAGATTGCCTGAGCTCAGGAGTTCAAGACCAGCTTGGGCAACAAGGTGAAACCCTGTCTCTACTAAAATACAAAAAATTAGCCGGGCATGGCAGCGGGCGCCTGTAGTATCAGCTACTCGGGAGGCTGAGGCAGCAGAATCACTTGAACTGGGGAGGCAGAAAGTTGCAGCGAGCTGAGATTGCGCTATTGCACTCCAGCCTGGGCAAGACAGTGAGACTCCAACTCAAAAAAACAAATAAAAACAAAACAAAACAAAAAGAAACTACTGATATTCAAAACAACTTGGATAAATCATGAGAGTTTGATGTTGTATTTAAAAAAAAAAACCTCAGACTAGGCACTGTGGCTCATGTCTGTAATCCCAGCACTTTGGGATGCCGAGGCGGGCGGATCACCTGAGGTCAGGAGTTCGAGACCAGCCTGACCAACATGGTGAAACCCCATCTCTACTAAAAATACAAAATCAGCCAGGTGTGGCAATGCATGCCTATAATCCCAGCTACTCGGGAGACTGAGGCAGGAGAATCACTTGACCCCAGGGAGCAGAGGTTACAGTGAGCCGAGATCATGCCACTGCACTCCAGCCTGGGCAACAAGAGTAAAACTCCATCTCAGAAAAAGAAAAACAACAACAACAACCTCAAAAGGTTACATACTACGTGATTCCATTTATGTAACATGCTTGAAATGACAAATTTTTTTCTAGTAATTAGGGGAGCTGGAGTTACTGGAAGTGAGTGACTGTGATTATAAAAGAGATACTTGTGCTGATGGACAGTAACTTGACTGTGGTGGTGGATACACAAACCTACAGAATCTACATGTGATAGAACTGCACAGAATTGCTATGGCCTGACGTTTATGCCTCCTCAAAATATATTTGTTGAAATCCTAACCCCTGAGGTGATGGTATTAGGAGGTGGGGCCTTTGGTAGGTGATTAGAAGTTACGGGATTGATGCCCTTATAAAAGAGATCTTGGAGAGCTCCTTTACCTCTTCCACCATATAAAGACATGGTGAGAATATGGCTGTCTATTAACCAGAAAGCAGGCCCTCACCAGACATGAAATCTGTCAACACTTTGATCTAGCAAGGTCCAGCCTCCAGAATTAGTTTATAAACAATTATTCTCTATGTTACTCACAATTGTCTGTGAATTTACAATCATCTCAATTAAAATAAATGGAATGAGATGTGCAAGGGACTGCTGGGTTTTACAATAAACTTTTTGTAGTATTTTACCTTACCTATAAACATGTATTATTTTGACTAAAAAGAAAACACGTTTTCCCTTAAGTAAGGTACTCTATGCAAAGTGCTTAACATACAGAAAGTTTTCAATATAAAGCTCTCCTTCCCTTTGGTTTGAGGAATAAGACAACCTCTAGGCCAGGCACAGTGGTTCACGCTGTAATCCTAGCCTTTGGGAGGCCAAGGAGAAAGAATGCTTGAGGCCAGGAATTGAAAACCAGTCTCAGTAACACAGCAAGACCCTATCTCTACAAAAGAAACTTAAATATTAGCCAGGCACAGTGGCATGGCCTGTGGTCCCAGCTACTCGGGAGGCCAAAATGGGAGGATCCCTTCAGCCCAGGAGCTCAAGACTGCAGTGAGTCATGATCACGTCCCTGTGCCCCTGCGCCCCACAGCCTGGGTGACAGAGGAAGACCGTCTCCCAAAAAAAACAACAAGACAACTGAGATGTCTATACTAAGTAGTCTAATTCTGAGATGTAGAGCCAGCAGTAAATCATTCAATGAGATTATCAAGGCCCTAAACTGGAACCATGAGGTACTCCTACCAAGATAACTATGAGAATTTCCTGCCATCACTGAAAAACTTGAAAATGAGCCTTTTTTTCTTGTTCAACAAGCTGAAAGACAGCAATTCCAGGGAAATCTAGAGACAAAGTAGTAGAGGATGTACACCATCTTTGTCCTCATATGATTTAATTATCATGGTGTTTCATTATTAATTGCTTTCATTATCACCAACATTTATTGAGTGCTTATATGCTCAGTATATCATCCCATGCATTCTCATTACTTAATCCTCACATCAACCCAGCAACATAGGTATTAACCCCATTTTATAAAGAAAAGATAACTCAATGTTAGGTATATTGCCCTATTCAGAGAGCTAGGAAGCAATGTGTCAAGATTTTCTCCCATGTATGTCTATGTCCAAAACTAAAGATTCTAGCCACTTGTTCTCCATTATCTCACGTTAATAAAAGTGTCTATCAACAACTATACAATCACTTCCCACACATAGGCACCACAAGTGAGTTTCTGACTGGGCTCTAAGTATCGGAAAATTCACTGGGACTTTTCAGTCCTACTCACATTAGCAGAGTCACTCCCTCCCAATCATGATGTCTCCCATGCCATTCTGCACTCTATAGCCTACTTCTTCAGTGCTGCCTTTCAAGCACTAAGACCCCTACCCTTTGACCAACCCATGGGGTTACCAATCACCAACCCATGGCGCCACTGGAAAAAAGTCCAAAAATGATAGCAGCTCCCTCCAGTTATTCTTATTACATGTCCTTGACCACTGTTGAACACTTATTCCCTAGTCCTCCATTCATTCACACACACACACACCCCCCTACACAGAATCTCACACATACATGTGAGTTCCATACCCACACTTCTCGACATCTCCGTATCAGCCCCATAGCTCATGTTGTCACATCTTCCCCAGGAAAAAAAAATTAGCCATCGTAAAAATCAGCTAACTTCCCATCTACTGAGCTCTCCTTCTTCCCTACAGTCTCCGGGGGAAATGTTACTATTCTCTGAAACTAACTCTGCTCTGTAATGGAATCCAATCCTTCTAAGATACTAAAAGGTCCTGACTCTCCCCATTGGCTTCTTCCTTCCTACTTCAAAGAGGCAAAATGTTGCCCTTTCTTGACAAAGAAAACACTTTTCAAACTGCAGCCTTGAGTACTCTTCAAACTCATGTGCACATTGTATTTAATCAATACCTACCATCTGCTTGCCCTAGTGCAAGAAGCACCAGAAATAAAATAAATTGGCTGAGTGCCGTGGCTCATGCCTATAATCCCAGCATTTTGGAAGGCTAAGGCACGGAGGATTGCTTGAGGCCAGGAGTTCAAGACTAATCTGGATAATATGGCAAGACACCATCTCCACAAAAAAATTTAAAAACAAGCTGGGTGTTGTGGTGCACCCCTGTAGTTTCAGCTACTGGGGAGGCTGAGGTGGGAGGATCGCTTAAGCCTGAGAGGTCGAGGGTGCAAAGAGCCACATCGCACCACTGCACTCCAGCTTAGGGTGACAGAGTGAGACCCTGTTTCAAAACATAAAAAATAAAAATAAAAGAAAGAAAAGAAGTTTCAGTGATGAGAGGGACCCAAACGGTTAGAGAAAGAAGGTGTCATCAGCAAGATGTACTCTTCCTTTATTTCTCTCTTTCATGATCTTGCCGAGATAGTTTTTCTTTCAGTGGAAGAGTGAGCAGAAGGCGGGGCGAGGAGCTAGAAGCTATAACTCAGCCTAACGAGGTGAAAGGAGCTGTGAGAGTATTACAGCTGGGGAGGAACAGAAAATCTCAAAAGGCACCGGGCGCAGTGGCTCACACCTGTAATCCTAGCACTGCGGGAGGCTGAGGCGGGTGGATCACCTGAAGTCAAGAGTTCAAGACCAGCCTGATCAACATGGTGAAACTCCGTCTCTTCTAAAGTACAAAAAAAGTTAGCCGGGCATGATGGCAAGTGCCTATAATTCCAGCTACTCAGGAGGCTGAGACAGGAGAATGACTTAAACCCAGGAGACGGTGGGTGCAGTGAGCTGAGATCGGGCCACTGCACTCCAGCCTGGGTGGCTGAGCAAGACTCTGTCTCAAAAAAAAAAAAAAAAAAAGAAAAAGAAAAAAGGAAAATCTCAAAAGGCAAGCTGCTGCCCAAGAACAGGAGTATATGTGGTCGTCCTTGGCTACTTCATAAGGTAAGGGAGAACACAAGGCATAAAGGGAAGAATCACAGCATGTTAAGGGATAGTGAGGGGCTAAAGCAGGAGAAACCCATGGAGGGAAGTGAGGAAAGAACTAAGATACCTCAGTCTTTGAGCAACTGACTGCCTTAATCTCCTTGAGTCTTAAATTCCACATATCTATATATCCTAATATCAGTTAAGGGGCAAATGACTTTCCCACTTCTCACAGGTTCAACTTCCTGAATCATCATGGGTTCCTTCCTCTTCCTCTTTCAATTGCAGTTGCCTAAATCTCACCTTCCATTTGTAGTCTATCAACTCAGTCCTTTCCATTCTATTCCTAATTCCACTACTTTAGTCCATGACCACATCACTTTTCATCTTAAGAGTCCTGATACATCTGTGTGGCTTGTCCAAAATTGCAAAATCATTCAACTGTATTGCTGAGGCTGATACCCAAGTCTTCAGACTAGGGTATTTCCTCATGTTTCTTCACACCTAGAATACTTGCAAATCTTCTAAACTAGTTCCCCTTTCATAAATTAATCACATGTTTATTAGGTATCTAGTATGTACAAGGGATATGACAGGTACTCTGGGGAATATAGGCTGAAGAAATAGTCCCTAATCTTAAATGTCTAGACTGTAAGCCATTAAAGGTGTAGACACAAATAAACCTAATGTAAGACACGGAGTAGTAAGAGTTACCTACATAAAATTCCACAGACTACAGAAGAAAGTTCATTTACAGCTGGGATAATTTGGGGGAAGGTGGGATTTGGAGTAGGCCTCAATGGATGATAAAGATTCCATGGCTGGAAGCGGTGGCTGACACCTGTAATCCCAGCACTTTGGGAGGCTGAGGCAGGTAGATCACGACGTCAGGTGACTGAGACCATCCAGGCTAACACGGTGAAACCCCGTCTCTAACAAAAATTTTTAAAAATTAGCTGGGTGTGGTGGCGGGTGCCTGTAGTCCCAGCGACCCGGGAGGGAGGCTAAGGCAGAAGAATGGCATGAACCTGGGAGGTGGAGCTTGCAGTGAGCCGAGATTGCGCCACTGCATTCCAGCCTGGGCAACACAGCAAGACTGCGTCCCCCGCCACCGCCCCCCAAAAAAAAATTATCAATCAGCAGAAATGGGAGAACTGGCATTATTCCAAACCAAGAACATATGCAATTACCACTAAGGGGCAAGAAAGTACAGTGACAGCAATAGTTTTTACCTATAAGATAAATAATGAACAAAGCTGTAAAGTTAAGAAATAAGACACAGATACATTATGGAGGCTGTGAAAAGCAGGCTGAGAGCCTGAACAAAAGCAAGGTCTGGGGCAGACTAGCTGAATATAAATCCTAGCTTCTTCCCTTAACTGCTCTGTGACCTAAGGCAAATCAGCCTCTCTGCTGAGCCACAGTTACCTCATCCATAAAACAAGACTAATGGTATCTACCTCACAGGACTGTTAAAATAAATTAGTTAATACATATAAAGCACTAAACACAGGGTAAGTCTGCAATAAATTATGATGTAGCCAATAAGTAAAACGAGATTTAGGTAGAGGACTAACAATATAATCAAAGTAGTGCCTAAGGGAAAGTCACCTCTGAAGATGGAATGGGAGCATGCTAGCTGGCACCACACAGCAACACTCCAACCATTAAAGTCCTTTGAGACTGACCAAGGGAGACAAAAACAAAAAATAAATTCCTGGGAAATACTGTGGAAGCCAGCCTCCAAGGTGGGCCCTGTGATCCCCAGCTCCTGGGGATCCTCTATAGTCTCCTCATACATTGTACCGGGTTGGTCCATGCAATGAATAGACAGCAGATGGGATGTCACTTCTGAGATTAGGCTATGAAAGACACGGGGGCGAATATCTCGTTGCTCTCTCTCTTGCTCTTGGGAAAGCCAGGACCCTGTTTTAAGCTGCCCTATGGAGCTATCAAGAAACAACCATGTGAGTGAGCTTGGAACTGTATTCTCCAGCTCCAATGACCTTTATTTGACTGCAGCCTTGTGGGAGATCCTGAACTACAACCACATAGTTGAGCCGTTCTCAGATTCCTGACTCTCAGAAACTCTATGATATAATAAATATTTGTTATGAACTTCTTCAGTTTTCAGCAACGTATTACACAATAGACAACTGTACGACTACTAAAAAAATTTGATAAGAGTCTTGAAAAACGACAAGATGAAGAGACCAGAAATGAACGTCAATTCAAAAATACTAAGATTTCTGAGTCAAGAGAAACTGTTAGGGCCTGGAGGACTAAGGGTGAGATGATGATTTTGTGATGCACCAAGTTTGAGCTCTAGGGAAAGATCTAATATAGATCTGAAAGTCATCTATACAGCAATGACAATTAACTTCAATGTATGATAATTGCCCAAAGCAAATGTGGAAAATGAGAAGCAGCACAAGGTCAAAAATTAGAACATGGCACGAACACAGTAAAGAGAAGAAAATAAGCTGTTGCAAGACAGGAAGACAATCAGGGTAGCAACATCAGGGATGTTCCAAAAGAAATAAAAGCAGGTGGTCAATGTGTCAAATGCTCCAATGACCAAGTAAATAACTTACACTGGATTTAGCAAATTGATGTATTTCCTTGATTTCTTTTCATACATTAATACTTCTGAAATCAGGCTGTATCTTATAATCAACAGAGGTGCCTGAAATGAATTTCTTTATTCCCTAAAGCCAGTCGCAAAATTGATGGTGTGGGCTGATAATAAATGGTATTTGAGAAGCAAGAAAGCATGGTAGTGGTAAAGAAGTTGAACCAGTATATGTGGACTATTTTTTTCAGAAGTTTTCGAGTAAAGGGAAGAGTCAAGAAAGGAGGTCCTGTGTTTGCTTTTTAAAAACTATTTTACTATGAGACAAACGTATTTGAAAGCAAGGAAGTTAGAAGGAACTTTAAAACGATAAAGGACACATGCCACAACAAGCACAATTAGCAGAACAAAAAAAGGACGCACTGGCGGATACAGGTGCAATTAAACACCATTCACCCAACGATTCCTAGGCACCCGCGCTCGTTCTGGACCCCGAGGCAGCGCGGTGTCCAAGAACTGGGCGGTCAGACGCACAGTCCCCTCCCAGTGTTGCAGGAAGAAAGGCAGAGTTGACAGGGGATTATCCGAGGAGACTGGCAAAGCCATGCCAGGATTACCTGCTGTTTGGTGCAGTACACCAGAATCAAAAACAGACAAAAGTAAAGCCAAGTATCCCCGAGGCGGACACACGCTCCCGCCCGCGGCGTCCCTCGGCGGCCCCACCCCTTGCCTTCCGTACTGCGGCTGAGGGCCCGGCCCACACGCCAGGACCAGACCCGGACCTGGGGGCGGCACCCCGCTGCGCTGGCTGGCTCCACGCGAGCAGACGGGACCCACCACCACCTAGCCCTCCACTCCCAACGCCCACCCTCTCTCACCCCAGCAGCCCTGGGCCGGCCCCGCGCCGGCCCGCCGCTTGCCCGCAACGCGGGAAACGGCGCGGCACCCACTCCCAACCCAGAGCCTACCTTCGAAACTCCAGCGCGCCAGCCGCGGGGCATCTCCAGAAGCGAAGCCTGAGCGTACCGCCCCCTCAGCGCGCCGCCGTCCCACCTCGGCGCGCCGCACCGCGCGCTGCCATTGGCGGGCGCTCGGGCGCAGGGCGGGGCTTCGGCGGGGGGCAGGGCTTCTCCCGGCCCCAGAGCCCCAGGGCCTCCGGGACTGCCTGGTTGGGCCCAGAGCCCGGAAGGAGTGCAGCGCGGAGGGGAGAGCTTCCGCCCCCGGGGCTGGTGGGGTCTGCGGGGTGCGCTCTGGGCTGTGGCGTTGCTCGCCCGCGAGCTCCTGGGGGGTTCGGGAGAGCTGCTGGGCTGGCGCCTGGAGTGGGGGCCGCCTCCAAGTGTTGTCTTTCGAATTCAGTTACTTTCGTTTGTGTTGTCAGGCAACAACTGACCTTAAATAAAAATGAAAACCAGAAAAGTAGGCTACACATGCAATAATGGATACTTAAGGAATGGGAGTGGCTGCTGGTGACTGGAGCAGAGAGGGTGTGGTTTCCCCATGTTTGGGGGCCTGGGGTAAGGACTAAAGTCTAAGTGTCCAGAGCCCGAACTGCATGTTGGTCATCACATCAACAGGAGAACTCGTGGAGCCTGCGGAAAGGCTACGGGGTGCCAGAATCTGAGGGGGCGGGAGATTGCGTTCCTGCCACGTTTCGCCGGGGCGCACAGGGGCCCCGCGGGGCCCGCCGCTCCTCAGGGCGTGAGAGAAGTGGGTCTGAGACCGTGCGGCGCCGACCACAGCAGAAGCCGGGGAAGGCCACGAGTCTGACTGGGTCCGAGGACTGTGAGGAAGGCGCCTCCCATGGAGAAAGCTACCAGGTAGTTTAACAAGGTGAAAAAGCGTCGGCCTGCGGAGGAGGAAAGGATGCTCAGAAAGTTGCCTCAAAAGGACGCAGAAGTGGAGGTGAATCTTCTGCTTCAGAGGCACTTTTTTGTGCCTCTGTGAAAATGCATTGCTTTCTGGTTGATCCATCTTCAGGTTTTCTCTCCGTCCTAGTCCCTGTTCTGCCAACATCCCGTGTTTGAATCTGGTACCTAAAGCCGCAGATACTTGGTTCATAGTAGATGTCCACTCTGCAGTGGCTGAAAACACAGAAGAAAAACCATCTTCGCCTGGGAAGCACATTATTGCTAGTGCCATTACTGTCAACAGTTGTAACAAGATAAACGGCATGCCCAATCTAGTTGAGAATTTTGGACACCGGGCCTCCCACTGGGACTGCACCAAGAAACCAGGTCTGCCATTGCCGCCTCCGCCGGGCCTCACTGTCTTACCACAGCAAGTGCACCCAACCGCGCCAGGAGTCCCCATTTCACTCCCACAACCAGGCCTGTGGTGAGGCTCCCGCTTGTTATCTCCACGAGGAGGTGCTGTCCTGCCGAAATGTTGGGATTTTTCTCCAAACTTCCTCCTGTTCAGAATTCACCATCTCAGTAGTGGCGTGGACATCCACCTGGCCATAGCTCACCCAGAAACCTAGGAATTTTTGTGAACAGGTCTGTATCCCTTACCAATCTGTCAACTTTCCACTGCCACCACTGTTTCCCAGGCCGCTAGTGTGTTTTGCCCAGACTGCTGGTAGCTCCTAACCCATGTCCCCTAATCCACTGTTGCCCCTCACACACCACACACATACAATCCATTCTCCACACAGACACCACGGTGATGTTGATGCTGTCTATATTGGCCTTCCTTTTGGTGGTCAAACGTGTCTAGCTCCTACAGCCTTGGGGTCTAATAAGCATTTGCTCTTCCTTTTGCCTAAAAGGCTCTGGCCTCCCTCTGCCATGCCATTTCCTATGCACCTGTCAAACCTGAACCTGGTGGCCAGCTTCCCTAAGCTAGCAAGCCTGAACCTCCCTATTCTTCATGTCCACAGGACCCCTACTCTGTTGAAGATGTTGTGACAATCACAATCTAAATAATTACGATAGTTATTTGTTATACCATGTGGCTCCACCTCCATGCTGTAAGGTAATACCATTTCTATCTTCACCGTTTTTGTATCTCCATCAATTAGCACAGTGTCTTCCGTATACAAAGTACTCAATTATTTACTATGGATGAACTACTCATTGTGAAACAGAAATGACTTGCCAGAGGCTGCAAAGCTAGTAAGTGTTCAGGATTAGAACTCATATGTGATACCAAGATCCACGCATTCTCCACTACACCAATCAGATCATAGTAGAATCATGAGGAATTTTTCACTTGAACGTATGAACTCAGCAAAAGGGAACTGTTGATGAGAAAGATGAGCCCCTGCCGAAAGGGACTTATGAGGCCTCTCCAGTCTTGTCTTATTTCCTCCTCAACAAACACTCGATGGCAAACATCAAGACAAACCAGAAAGTCCTTCTTTTAACTTTTTTCTCATCAAACTTTTTGGCCTAGTTGTTGTTCTGCAGATATCTGTGGTCTTCACTCTGCTTACAACCATCCTAAGGATTCCATGGAGATCCATGGAGTCTGGGGAGGTTGCGACTCACAAGAGCATCTCTGCTGCACCTTCAGGGCAGCTCTCCTTCCATCTGTCTTATATATGGGGCAAGATTGTATTTAAAGAAAGATCTAATATGGGGAGAAATGTTTAGAATCTACTCATCAATATTCTTTTTTAGTCTGGTAGATGATAGTGCTCTAGGCTACAAATGAATCCAAGATTTAAACGTGAAAAAAATGTCAAGGTATTAGAATAAAACATGACCAGATTCCTTTATAATCTTAGAGTGGGAGAAAGGTTTTCCAACTATGACTCAAAATGCCCTAGTTGTAATAGGAAAGATTGATCAATTCAACTACATAAAAACCCTAAATTATGCATGGCAAAAAAAAAAAAGGCAAAATCAAAGAATAGTTCATATTGATATCATATAGAAACAACCCCCTAAAGTATAAATTACTCTTGGAGGAGTAACCAAGAGTATTCCTTGGGGGAAATAACCAAAAACCCAGTAGAAAATGGGCAAAGGACAAGGGCAGTTCACAGAGAAAGGAACAAAAATGGCTTTTATACAATGAAAAATATACTGTCTCACTCATGACAAGAAAAATGCAAACTTAAACTGCACACCTATCATATTGGCTAAAATCCAAGTCCTCAACAACACATATTGGGGTAAGAGTCCTCTCGTGTATTGCTAACAAAAGTACAAAATTAGGCAACTCCTATCAGTGGGACTGTGAAAATATGTTTCAAAATTATAAGTGTATTTACTCTTTAAGCTAGCAATCATACTTCTGGGAATTAATCCTACACATACACCTGCACACATATTGTCTTAGTCTGTTTTGTGCTGCTATAACAGAATATCTGATACTGGGTAGTTTACAAAGAACAGACGTTTACTTTCTCACTCTGAGAAATCTGAGATCAAGGAGCTGGCATTTGGTGTCTGGTGTGGGCCTTATTGCTGCATGAAGGCCACGAAAAGAAGAAGGCAGAAGGCCACGAAAGCAGGCTAGCCAAATGCTGCATGAAGCCTCTTTTATAAGAGCCTTAATCCCATTAATGATGGAGGAGCCTTCATGGCCTATTTGGCAACACCTGAATTTTAGAGGAGACACATATGAAATGATAACACATGTGAAATGATATGTATGTAAGGGTATTTATTGCAGCATAGATTGCAATAGCAAAAGACTAGAAACAATTGTTATATTTGTTTACTTGGAGAGTAAGGAGACTATTAAATATGCCGTGCTAATACCTTCATAATGATCTCCAGCTTTACTAAATGAAAAAAACAATTGACAGAATATGATTCATAGTGTGCTGCCTCTCTAGTGCAAGAAAACAGGAAAACATATTGCTTATATCTGCATGAAGAAATGCAACATCAAAATAGATATATAGAAAATAAATAAAAGGGGTTACCTAGTAGAGGGGAGGAACCAAGTGATTGGGATGAGGGAAGACTTCTCCATTTCTACTTTTTATTTATTTATTTTTTTATTATTATTATTCTACTTTAAGTTCTAGGGTACATGTGCATAACGTGCAGGTTTGTTACATATGTATACTTGTGCCATGTTGCTGTGCTGCACCCATCAACTCGTCAGCACCCGTCAACTCGTCATTTACATCAGGTATAACTCCCAATGCAATCCCTCCCTCCTCCCCCCTCCCCGAGATAAGCCCCAGTGTGTGATGTTCCCCTTCCCGAGTCCAAGTGATCTCATTGTTCAGTTCCCACCTATAAGTGAGAACATGCGGTGTTTGGTTTTCTCTTCTTGCCATAGTTTGCTAAGAATGACGGTTTCCAGCTGCATCCATATCCCTACAAAGGACACAAACTCATCCTTTTTTATGGCTGCATAGTATTCCATGGTGTATATGTGCCACATTTTCTTAATCCAGTCTGTCACTGATGGACATTTGGGTTGATTCCAAGTCTTTGCTATTGTGAATAGTGCCGCAATAAACATACGTGTGCATGTGTCTTTATAGCACCATGATTTACAATCCTTTGGGTATATCCCCAGTAATGGGATGGCTGGGTCATATGGTACATCTAGTTCTAGATCCTAGAGGAATCGCCATACTGTTTTCCATAATGGTTGAACTAGTTTACAATCCCACCAACAGTGTAAAAGTGTTCCTATTTCTCCACATCCTCTCCAGCACCTGTTGTTTCCTGACTTTTTAATGATTGCTATTCTAACTGGTGTGAGATGGTATCTCATTGTGGTTTTGATTTGCATTTCTCTGATGGCCAGTGATGATGAGCATTTTTTCATGTGTCTGTTGGCTGAATGAATGTCTTCTTTTGAGAAATGTCTGTTCATATCCTTTGCCCACTTTTTGATGGGGTGATTTGTTTTTTTCTTGTAAATTTGTTTGAGTTCTTTGTAGGTTCTGGATATTAGCCCTTTGTCAGATGAGTAGATTGCAAACATTTTCTCCCATTCTGTAGGTTGCCTGTTCACTCTGATGGTAGTTTCCTTTGCTGTGCAGAAGCTCTTTAGTTTAATGAGATCCCATTTGTCAATTTTGGCTTTTATTGCTGTTTGCTTTTAGACATGAAGTCCTTGCCCATGCCTATGTCCTGAATGGTATTACCTAGGTTTTCCTCTAAGGTTTTTATGGTATTAGGTCTAACATTCAAGTCTCTAATCCATCTTGAATTAATTTTCATATAAGGAGTAAGGAAAGGATCCAGTTTCAGCTTTCTACTTATGGCTAGCCATTTTTCCCAATACCATTTATTAAATAGGGAATCCTTTCCCCATTTCTTGCTTTTCTGAGGTTTGTCAAAGATCAGATGGCTGTAGATGTGTGGTATTATTTCTGAGGCCTCTGTTCTGTTCCATTGGTCTATATCTCTGTTTTGGTACCAGTACCATGCTGTTTTGGTTACTGTAGCCTTGTAGTATAGTTTGAAGTCAGGTAGCATGATGCCTCCAGCTTTGTTCTTTTGACTTAGGATTGTCTTGGAGATGCGGGCTCTTTTTTGGTTCCATATGAACTTTAAAGCAGTTTTTACCAATTCTGTGAAGAAACTCATTGGTAGCTTGATGGGGATGGCATTGAATCTACAAATTACCTTGGGCAGTATGGCCATTTTCACGATATTGATTCTTCCTATCCATGAGCATGGTATGTTCTTCCATTTGTTTGTGTCCTCTTGTATTTCACTGAGCAGTGGTTTGTAGTTCTCCTTGAAGAGGTCCTTTACATCCCTTGTAAGTTGGATTCCTAGGTATTTGATTCTCTTTGAAGCAATTGTGAATGGAAGTTCATTCATGATTTGGCTCTCTGTTTGTCTGCTACTGGTGTATAAGAATGCTTGTGATTTTTGCACATTAATTTTGTATCTTGAGACTTTGCTGAAATTGCTTATCAGCTTAAGGAGATTTTGGGCTAAGACAATGGGGTTTTCTAAATATACAATCATGTCATCTGCAAACAGGGACAATTTGACTTCTTTTCCTAACTGAATACCCTTGATTTCTTTCTCTTGCCTGATTGCCCTAGCCAGAACTTCCAACACTATGTTGAATAGGAGTGGTGAGAGAGGGCATCCCTGTCTTGTGCCAGTTTTCAAAGGGAATTTTTCCAGTTTTTGCCCATTCAGTATGATATTGGCTGTGGGTTTGTCATATAGCTCTTATTATTTTGAGATACATTCCATCAATACCGATTTTATTGAGCGTTTTTAGCATGAAGGGCTGTTGAATTTTGTCAAAGGCCTTTTCTGCATCTATTGAGATAATCATGTGGTTCTTGTCTTTGGTTCTGTTTATATGCTGGATTATGTTTATTGATTTGCGTATGTTGAACCAGCCTTGCATCCCAGGGATGAAGCCCACTTGATCATGGTGGATAAGCTTTTTGATGTGCTGCTGGATCCGGTTTGCCAGTATTTTATTGAGGATTTTTGCATTGATGTTCATCAGGGATATTGGTCTAAAATTCTCTTTTTTTGTTGTGTCTCTGCCAGGCTTTGGTATCAGGATGATGTTGACCTCATAAAATGAGTTAGGGAGGATTCCCTCTTTTTCTATTGATTGGAATAGTTTCAGAAGGAATGGTACCAGCTCCTCTTTGTACCTCTGGTAGATTTCAGCTGTGAATCCATCTGGTCCTGGACTTTTTTTGGTTGGTAGACTATTAATTATTGCCTCAATTTCAGAGCCTGCTATTGGTCTATTCAGGGATTCAACTTCTTCCTGGTTTAGTCTTGGGAGAGTGTAAGTGTCCAGGAAATTATCCATTTCTTCTAGATTTTCTAGTTTATTTGCGTAGAGGTGTTTATAGTATTCTCTGATGGTAGTTTGTATTTCTGTGGGGTCGGTGGTGATATCCCCTTTATCATTTTTTATTGCGTCTATTTGATTCTTCTCTCTTTTCTTCTTTATTAGTCTTGATAGTGGTCTATCAATTTTGTTGATCTTTTCAAAAAACCAATTCCTGGATTCATTGATTTTTTTGGAGGGTTTTTTTTGTGTCTCTATCTCTTTCAGTTCTGCTCTGATCTTAGTTATTTCTTGCCTTCTGCTAGCTTTCGAATGTGTTTGCTCTTGCTTCTCTAGTTCTTTTAATTGTGATGTTAGAGTGTCAATTTTAGATCTTTCCAGCTTTGTCTTGTGGGCATTTAGTGCTATAATTTCCCTCTACACATTGCTTTAAATGTGTCCCAGAGATTCTGGTATGTTGTATCTTTGTTCTCATTGGTTTCAAAGAACATCTTTATTTCTGCCTTCATTTCGTTTGTACCTAGTAGTCATTCAGGAGCAGGTTATTCAGTTTCCATGGAGTTGAGTGGTTTTGATTGAGTTTCTTAGTCCAGAGTTCTAGTTTGATTGCACTGTGGTCTGAGAGACAGTTTGTTATAATTTCTGTTCTTATACATTTGCTGAGGAGTGCTTTACTTCCAATTATGAGGTCAATTTTGGAATAAGTGTGATGTGGTGCTGAGAAGAATGTATATTCTGTTGATTTGGGGTGGAGAGTTCTGTAGATGTCTATTAGGTCTGCTTGCTGCAGAGATGAGTTCAATTCCTGGATATCCTTGTTAACTTTCTGTCTCAATGATCTGTCTGATGTTGACAGTGGGGTGTTGAAGTCTCTCATTCTTATTGTATGGGAGTCAAAGTCTCTTTGTAAGTCTCTAAGGACTTTATGAATCTGGGTGCTCCTGTATTGGGTGCATATATATTTAGGATCATTAGCTCTTCCTGTTGAATTGATCCCTTTACCATTATGTAATGGCCTTCTTTGTCTCTTTTGATCTTTGATGGTTTAAAGTCTGTTTTATCAGAGACTAGGATTGCAACCCCTACTTTTTTTTGTTCTCCATTTGCTTGGTAGATCTTCCTCCATCCCTTTATGTTGAGCAGATGTATGTCTCTGCATGTGAGATGGGTCTCCTGAATACAGCAAACTGATGGGTCTTGACTCTTTATCCAGTTTGCCAGTCTGTGTCTTTTAATTGGACCATTTAGTCCATTTACATTTAAGGTTAATATTGTTATGTGTGACCTTGATCCTGCCATTATGATATTAACTGGTTATTTTGCTCGTTAGTTGATGCAGTTTCTTCCTAGCCTCGATGGTCTTTACATTTTGGCATGTTTTTGCAATGGCTGGTACCGGTTGTTCCTTTCCATGTTTAGTGCTTCCTTCATGGTCTCTTGTAAGGCAGGCCTGGTGGTGACAAAATCTGTAAGCATTTGCTTATCTGTAAAGGATTTTATTTCTCCTTCACTTATGAAAGTTAGTTTGGCTGCATATGAAATTCTGGGTTTAAAATTCTTTTAAGAATGTTGAATATTGACCCCCACTCTCTTCTGGCTTGTAGAGTTTCTGCTGAGAGATCTGCTGTTAGTCTGATGGGCTTCCCTTTGTGGTTGACCCGACCTTTCTCTCTGGCTGCCCTTAAGATTTTTTCCTTCATTTCCACTTTGGTGAATCTGGCAATTATGTGTCTTGGAGTTGCTCTTCTCGAGGAGTATCTTTGTGGCGTTCTCTGTATTTCCTGGATTTGAATGTTGGCCTGCCCTACTAGGTTGGGGAAGTTCTCCTGGATGATATCCTGAAGAGTGTTTTCCAACTTGGTTCCATTTTCCCCCTCACTTTCAGGCACCCCAATCAGACGTAGATTTGGTCTTTTTACATAATCCCATACTTCTTGCAGGCTTTGTTCATTTCTTTTTCTTCTTTTCTCTTTAGATTTCTCTTCTCGCTTCATTTCATTCATTTGATCCTCAATCGTTGATACTCTTTCTTCCAGTTGATCGAGTCGGTTACTGAAGCTTGTGCATTTGTCACGTATTTCTCGTGTCATGGTTTTCATCTCTGTCAGTTCGTTTAGGGCCTTCTCTGTATTAATTATTCTAGTTATCAATTCTTCCACTCTTTTTTCAAGATTTTTAGTTTCTTTGCGCTGGGTATGTAATTCCTCCTTTAGCTCTGAGAAGTTTGATGGACTGAAGCCTTCTTCTCTCATCTCGTCAAAGTCATTCTCCGTCCAGCTTTGATCCATTGCTGGCAATGAGCTGCATTCCTTTGCAGGGGGAGATGCGCTCTTATTTTTTGAATTTCCAGCTGTTCTGCCCTGCTTTTTCCCCATCTTTGTGGTTTTATCTGCCTCTGGTCTTTGATGATGGTGACGTACTGATGGGGTTTTGGTGTGGGTGTCCTTCCTGTTTGTTAGTTTTCCTTCTAACAGTCAGGACCCTCAGCTGTAGGTCTGTTGGAGATTGCTTGAGGTCCACTCCAGACCCTGTTTGCCTGGGTATCAGCAGCAGAGGCTGCAGAAGATAGAATATTGCTGAACAGCGAGTGTACCTGTCTGATTCTTGCTTTGGAAGCTTCCTCTCAGGGGTTTACTCCACCGTGTGAGGTATGGGGTGTCGGTCTGCCCCGAGTGGGGGATGTCTCCCAGTTAGGCTACTCAGGGGTCAGGGACCCACTTGAGCAGGCAGTCTGTCTGTTCTCAGATCTCAACCTCCGTGTTGGGAGATCCACTGCTCTCTTCAAAGCTGTCAGACAGAGTTGTTTGCATCTGCAGAGGTTTTTGCTGCCTTGTTGTTGTTGTTGTTGTTTAGCTGTGCCCTGTCCCCAGAGGTGGCGTCTACAGAGACAGGCAGGCCTCATTGAGCTGCTGTGAGCTCCACCCAGTTCGAGCTTCCCAGGCGCTTTGTTTATCTACTTAAGCCTCAGCAATGGCGGGTGCCCCTCCCCCAGCCTTGCTGCTGCCTCGCGGTTAGGTCACAGACTGCTGTGCTAGCAATGAGGGAGGTCCATGGGTGTGGGACCCTCCCGGCCAGGTGTGGGATATAATCTCCTGTTGTGCCCGATTGCTAAGACCCTTGGTAAAGCGCAGTATTGGGGTGGGAGTTACCCGATTTTCCAGGTGTTGTGTGTCTCAGTTCCCCTGGCTAGGAAAAGGGATTCCCTTCCCCCTTGCGCTTCCCAGGTGAGGCGATGCCTCGCCCTGCTTCAGCTCTCACTGGTCGGGCTGCAGCAGCTCACCAGCACTGATTGTCTGGCACTCCCTAGTGAGATGATCCCAGTACCTCAGTTGAAAATGCAGAAATCACCTGTCTTCTGTGTCGCTGGCACTGGGAGTTGGAGACTGGAGCTGTTCCTATTCAGCCATCTTGCTCCGCCCCCCTCCTATCTCTACTTTTTAATGTAGTTTTGTATACCTATTTTTAAAACAGATTGAAAAATTAAGAAAAATGTGTACTTTGTTCTAGAATGATGATGGTTGTACAACTGTGAATATTGTAACAAATCACTGAATGGTACACTTTAAATAATTATTTTATGGTATATGAATTATATTTCAATAAAATAATTATTTTTAAAATGTTTGGTTAGGGGCTGGTAGCATCAGCAGCATCTGAGAAATTGTCAGAAATGCAAATTCTTGGACTCCGTACTAGACCAATTGAATCAGAAACCTGGTGGACAAGACCTGGTAATCTGTTTTGAGAAGCCCTTCAACTGACTCTGATGCATGCTCACCTGTGAGAAGCACTGGACTGGATGCAGTTGCACGGAGTAACAGGCTGTCACACAGTGGTCGCCCACAAAACATCCATCTAGGAGATCTGTGCACTCAGGGTGGGAAGAAAAGGCCTTGTCAGCCTCTTCTTTCATTATTGACTACAATAATGTTAATAATAATAATAATATGATATTTATATGTGCAGGCAATGTTAATCCCTTTTTGTGAAATGAAAATAGTGCCTCACCTGATGAGTTAGAACACAGCAGATACATAGTAAGTGCCCAGGAAGTGTTAGCAATTATTATTATCACTTATCTCAGAAAATCTCTATGACAATTGTGTGAAGTATATTATGATTACATATGAGATAATTGCATCACAGACATGTTACATAACTTGCAAAAAGCCACAAACCCAATAAGTGGTAAAGCACAGAGGTTTTCAACTTTGGTGAATCTCACTTTATCTCTTTTTCCTGATCACACTTTGAGAACCATGGATCTAGGTTCTCAAAGGTATACAAATGGTTTTTATACACGTAAAAAGTAGGAGTGGAAAATAGAGTCAAATGCAAATTATTCAAGGAATGTGCACTCATTCATTCAACAAACAAATATTGAAGTTTACTATGTGCCAGCCCTATGTTAGGCCTTAGGCCTTAGCTGGTTTTCTTAGTCTATTTGGGTTACTATAACAACTCATCAACTAACAACCCATAACTGCATAGCTTAAAAAGAATAGAAATTTAGGCTGAGCACAGTGGCTCATGCCTGTAATCCCAGCACTTTGGGAGGCCAAGGTGGGTGGATCACGAGGTCAGGAGTTCAAGAGCAGCCTGGCCAACATAGTGAATCCCTGTCTCTACTAAAAACACAAAAAAGTTAGCCAGGCGTGGTGGCGGGGCACCTGTAATCCTAGTTACTTGGGAGGCTGAGGCAGGAGAATTGCTTGAACCCAGGAGACGGAGGTTGCAGTGAGCCGCGATTGCACAACTGCACACCAGCCTGGGCGACAGTGCGAGACTCCGTCTCAAAAAAGGAGAAAAAAAAAAAAAGAATAGAAATTTATTTCTCAAAGTTCTCGAGGCTAAGAAGTCCAAGATCAAGGCACTGGCAGATACAATGTCTGATGAGGGTCCATTCCTCATAGATGGCACCTTCTAGTGTGTTCTCACTCACATAGTGGAAGGGGCTAGTTATCCCTTTGGGGTCTCTTTAAAGGTGTTCACCCTATTCATGAGGGATCTGCCCTCATTACCTACTCACTGCCAAAAGTCCCACTTTCTTTTTTTTAACTTATCTTTTAATTGACAAAAATTATATATATTTATGGTATACAACATGTTTTGAAATATGTGTACATTGTGGAATGACTAAATCAAGCTAATTAAAACATGCATTACCTCACATAAGTTTTTTGTGGTTGAAAACACTTAAAATCTACTCTTAGCAATTTCCAAGTATATGATACATTTTGTTTGTTTGAGAAAGGGTCTCACTGTGTTGCCCAGGCTGGAGTGCAATGATGCAGTCACGGCTCACTGCGTCCTCAACCTCCTGGGCTCAAGAGACCCTCTGCCTTAGTCTTCCAAGTAGCTGGAACCACAGGTGCTTACCAACACATTTGACTATTTTTTTTTTTTTTAATTTTTTTAGAGACAGGGTTTCACCATGTTGCCCAGGCTGGTCTCAAACTCCTGGCCTCAAGCGATCCTGCTGCCTCAGCCTCCTAAAGTGTTGGAATTACAGGCATGAGTCAGTGTGCCCACCCAATACATTGTTATTAACTATAGTCACCATGTTGTACAATAAATAGATCTCCTGAACTTATTTCTCCATCTAACTGAAATTTGGCCAGTCCTACCCATCTCTCACCCCAGCCCCTGATAACCATCATTCTACTCTCTGCTTCTATGAATTTAACTTTTTTAGACTCCACATATGAGATCAGCAGTATCTGTGTTTATGTGTCTGGCTTATTTCACTTAACATAGTGTCCACTGGGTTCATACATGTGCAAATGACAGGATTTCCTTTTTTTTAAAGACTGAATAGTATTCCATTGTGTATATATACCACACTTTCCTTATCTTTTCACATGTTGATGGACACAGGTTGATTCCATATCTTGGCTATTATGAATAATGCTGCATTGAACATGGCAGTGCAGATGTCTCTTTGACACACAGATTTCAGTTCCTTTGGGTATGTACTCAGCAGTGAGATTGCAGGATCACATAGTAGTTTTATTTTTTAGTTTTCTTAGCAATGTCCATACTGTTTTTCCTTAATGGCTATATTAATTTACATTTCTTTTTAATGGCTGTATGATATTCCATTGGGTGGATTACCATTTTGTTTATCCATTAATCAGTTGATGGACCTTTGTGTTGTTGCCACATTTTGTCTATTATGAATAATGCTGCCCTGAACATTTGTGTAAAAGTTTTGTTTGAACACGTTTTCTTTTTTTATTATTATTATTATTATTATACTTTATGTTCTAGGGTATGTGTGCACAACGTGCAGGTTTGTCACATATGTATACATGTGCCATGTTGGTGTGCTGTACCCATTAAGTCGTTATTTACATTAGGTATAGCTCCTAATGCTATCCCTCCCCCCTTCTCCCACTCCCAACAGGCCCCGGTGTGTGATGTTCCCCTTCCTGTGAACGCATGTTTTCACTTGGGGGTATATACGTAGGAGGGGAATGACTGGATTATGTTTACAATTTTATGTTTAACTTTCTGAGGAACCAGAAAACTCTTTTCCACAGAAGTTGCACCATTTTATATTACCTACAGCCATGTTAGAGGGCATCCTTGCCGATACTTATAATTTTCCACTTTTAAAAATATTTTAACCATGCTAGTGGCTATGAAATGGTATCTTATTGACTTTGGCTTGTATTTCTATAAAGATTAATGATGTTAAGCATCTTTTCATGTGCTTTTTGGCCATTTCTCTATCTTCTTTGTAGAAATATCTATTCAAATCAGTTGCCCATTTTTAAAATGGGTTGCCTTTGTTTTGGTTGGGGGAGTGTAAGAGTTTTTATTGTTTTGCCTGGAGTCCTTACTGGCTAACACATATCTGGGGTGTACCAAACTTGCTTTATTGAGGCGAAGTTGTACAATAAAAATTTTTTTTTTAATTTCTAAAATGATCTTTTAAATGAAAATCACTCACCACAACTTTACAGCACATTATCATTTGCTTTAGTGACACAATATTAGGCTTAAATTGCTGGGAATTTACAAATGCACTTAAGAGATCCTATTAACAAGAAGTCTTAACGAAGAAAAATTGAGGACCAGGTGGCTTCACTGGTAAAGTCTACCAAACATTTAAGAAGAATTAACACCCTGTAATCCCAGGACTTTGAGAAACTGAGGCAGGAGGATTACTTGAGCCCAGGAGTTTGAGACCAGCCTGGGCAACATAGCGAGACCCTGTGTCAACAGTTTTTTTTTTTTTTTTTTTTTTTTTGAGACAGAGTCTTGCTCTGTCCCCAGTCTGGAGTGCAGTGGCGTGACCTTGGCTCACTGCAACCTCCACCTCCTGGGACCTCCACCTCCTGGGTCCAAGCAGTTCTCCTGCCTCAGCCTCCCGAGTAGCTGGGACTACAGGTGCGTGTCACCATGCCAGCTATTTTTTTTGTATTTTTAGTAGAGATGGGGTTTCACCATGTTGGCGAGGATGGTCTTGATCTCTTGACCTCGTGATCCACCCGCCTTGGCCTCCCAAAGTGCTGGGATTACAGGCATGAGTCACCGCACCTGTCCCACAAAAAAATTAAAAAAAAAAATTAGCCAGACATAGTGGCACATGCCTGTAGTCCCAGCTACTTGGGAGGGCTAAGGTGGGAGGATTGCTTGAGGTGAAGGGTTTGAGGTTGCAGTGAGCCATGATTGCACCACTGCACTCCAGCCTGGGTAACAGAGTGACAGAGTGAGACCCTGTCTAAAAACAAACAAAAAAAAGAAAGTAAAAAGGAGAATTAACACCAGTTATTCTCAATCTCCTTTAAAAAATAAAATATGAAGGGACACTTCCTAGTTCATTGTATGAGGCCGGTATTACCCTGATACCAAAGGCAGGCAAAGATATCATACAAAAAGAAAAATAGAAAGTAATTCTTGGATGTTACAAGATGGCTGACTGACTGGAAGCTCCTAGGTTCATCCTCAACTCCAACAAAAAATCAAAATACAGTGAAGAAGCAACTATATTTCAATCAAAATAACTAAAGGAGAGCTCTGGAGAACAATAAAGAAGCAGCAGAAATTCTGTAGAGTATGGAAACCCGGGATGGCTGCACAGGGAAGGAAAGGATACACCTCATCTTTGCCACTCTATCCACTCAGGATCAGCTTGGAACCAGGAGAGACCTCTTCCTGCAGGGAAAAGGTGAGCAGGGGGACCCCGGCAACCCCCATCACCACCATGGACACATGCAATCTTCATTACCAGAGGCTCCCACAGTCCTCACAAGCTCTGAGCCCAACTGAAGGAGCTCCCCAGAGTTCACATGCTGAGCTATCCAAGAGAAAGAGCTGATACTGTGCCCTCCCCCATGGTCTGTGCTGCTACTGTACTGCACCATCTTGGAACCAGAGCCACTGCTAGAGTGCGTTGTGCTCTGGGAGCGTGCAGCTATGTACCCCTTCATCCCTGTGGCTTTGCCAATACTAAAACCATCTTACCCAGTAACACATCATCCCCAAAACAGGCTGTTCCAAGCTCTGTCCCCTAGGGCCAAGCTCCATCACCCCCATGTGAGACACTGGCGAACCCTCCACTTATGGCTGAGCTGAAGTAACTCCCTACCTCCCAGGGACCTCAGGCATCCTACAAACCATAGCAGACACAATCCTGGTGCCACGGCAGAGGCATGCCCTGCTCCCCAGGGGCCTTATGTCTTTGGCACTCCAGAGCCACCACAGGTGAGGCAGCACTTTGCCCCGGGGCTCTGAGCCTCTGGCACATTGGAGCAGTTGCACCTACCAGTGCCACAGCTGATATAGAACCATGTCCTAGGGATCTGAGCCTCCACTGACCCATGTAGCCATGCTTTCTGGGTTCTTAGCTGCACCTTATACCCCAGGGAATCAGGATTTTGCCTGAGCTGGGTCATGTCAACCTCCAGACTAAACATCCACAGTGCCCCACCTATCCGGAACTGGAATAGCCCCTCAAAGTCTGAGCTGCTGAGGTGCTCTACCTCTCTGGAGAGTGGAGTCATTGCTATGCTGCTCTATTCCCCCCAGGTCCCAAGCACAGGGGCATCTTGCCATGTCCAAGTCCTTGCTGTTGCTGCCCCTAGACTCACAGAGCCTTGGCTACTGCCATGTCCCACCATCCCAGGGTCCAAAGTGACCACTGTTTGGTACGTCATCTCCCAGAGCCTAAGCTGTTTTTGTACCCTCTTGGTTCTGTGTCCCAAATTGCAGCTGTGTCCTGCTCCCCAGGACCTGAGCCTCCAGAGCACCTCTTTACTCCATAGCTGTGTCAGGGCTTCACCCTGCCCTCAGGGTCAGAACTATAGCTACATCCCAGCCCCCTTGGCCTGAACTGCTGGAGTGTGCCTCAGCAAAAGACCCTATCTTAGCAAGAGAACTACATCTACTTGTGCCTTGGAAATTGAACGAGTGCCTCAAATCCTGAGCCCAGGAACCCAGCTTCACAACTGCTCTGAACACCTATGGACCTATGCCCTGAATCCCAGTGCCATTGTGGCTGCCAGTGGGTTGTGTCAGACTCTACACCAAGAGAGATCCCTTTAGTGAAGACTCTCCACTGTGGGTAAGATAGGAATAGATGGATCCCAAAAGCCCTTGCCCTAATAACCTACATAGCCATTGTCACTTCCACAAACTTCTACAACCTAGACCACCCAGGCACCACAGTCGTTGCTGACATTTGTCACAACTGATGAAACTGCATGCAGTCTACACCAATGCACTGACACAGAAACAGAGCCACTGCACCCTGCTTAACCAACACCCTCAGGCCCATATATAGGAGAAAGTCTTCCCCTACGAAAGCCAATCTGAAAGGTTTAGAAGAGGTAACTGCACCACCAGATGCACACACATTAACACAGGGACACAAGAACATGAAAAAGCAAAGAAACAGGACACCACCAAAGGAACACAATAGTTCTTTAGTAATTGACCCCAAAGAATAGAAATTTACAAATTGCCTGAAAGGGAATTCAAAATAATGATCTTAAGGAAACTTTAGGCTGGGTGTGGTGACTTACACCTGTAATCCCAGCACTTTGGAAGGCTGAGGTAGGAGGATCACTTGAGGCCAGGAGTTCAAGACATGCCTGGGCAACATAGTGAGATTCTGTCCATACAAAAAAAAGAAAAGAAACTCCAAGAGATGCAAGACAATACAAATAGACAAGTCAATGAAATTAGAAAAACGTTTTATGAGTTAAATGATAAATTCAACAAAGAGATAGGTAACATTAAAAAGAATCAGAAATCCTAGAGCCGAAGAAGCTAAAATATTTATTACAGAACTTAAATAGCAGATTAGATCAAGCAGAAGAGGGAATCTCTGAACTTGAGGACAGGTTTTTTGAAATGACTCAGAAAAAGGGGGAAAAAAATGAATAAAAGTGAAGACAGCCTATAGGGCTTGTGGGACACCGTTAGGATTTTAAAGAGAGCATTGTGGATTTTAAAGAAAGAAACAAGACTGAGAAAGGAACAGAAAGGTTATTTAATGAAATAATTCCTGAAAACTTCTCAAGCCTTGGGAGAGATAGGAGCATCAACATCCGTGAACCTCAAAGGATCCCCAACACAGATAAAACACAAAGAAGGATTAATATGGTTAATTTTAACAATATTACTACCATTCTACCAAAAGCAATATACAAATTCAATGCGATGCCTATCAAAATCTCAATGGCATTCTTTACAGAAAAAAAAAACAACTTTGAATTCATAGGTAAACATAAAAGACCTCAACTAGCCAAAACAATTCTGAGAAAGAAAAACTAAATTGGAGGCATCGCATTTCCTGATTTAGAATTACATTACAAAGCTATAGTAATAAAAACTGCAGGCCAGGTGCAGTGGCTCAGGCCTGTAATCCTAGCACTTTGGGAGGCCAAGGAGGGCAGATTGCCTGAGCTCAGGAGTTCGAGACCAGCTTGGGCAACATGGTGAAACCCTGTCTCTACTAAAATACAAAAAATTAGCCGGGCATGGTGGTGTGCGTCTGTAGTCCCAGCTACTCAGGAGGCTGAGGCAGGAGAATTGCGTGAACCCAGGAGGCAGAGACTGCAGTGAGCCGGGATTGCACTGCTGCACTCTAGCCTGGGCAACAGAGCAAGACTCCATCTCAAAAAAAACAAAAACAAAACAAAAAACAAAACTGCATATTACTGGCATTAAAACAGACATACAGATCAGTGGAACAGAATTGAGAGCCCAGAAATAAATCAATCATATGCGGTCAACTAATTTTTGATGAGCACCGAGAGGACACAATGGAGAAAGGATAGTCTCTTCAATAAATGGTGCATGGAAAAATGGATTTCCACATGTGAAAGAATGAAATTGGACGTATGTCTTACATTACACACAAAATTCAACTCAAATGGATAAAGACCTAAATGTAAGATCAGAAGCTATAAAACCCCATTACATGCTGAAAGCTCCTGGAGATTGGCCTTGACAATGATTTTTTTGGATATCACACAAAAGCTCAGCTCATAAAAGCTAAAATAAATAAGTGGAACTACATCAAATGAAAAGCTACTGCACAACAAAGGACACAACAAAGTGGCAGTGAATTGGGAAAAAGTATTTGCAAACCATGCATTTAATGAGGGGTTAATATTCAGGCAACTCATACAACTCAACAGTAGAAAAGCAAATAATCCAATTAAAAATGGACAAAAGACCTGAATAGACATTTCTCTGAAGAAGACGTAAAAGTGGCCAACAGGTATATAAACAGGTGATCAACATCATTAATCATCAGAGAAATGCAAATAAAAACCACTGTGAGATACCACCTTATATCCATTAGGATGGCTATTATAAGAAAATCAAAAGATAACAAGTGTTAGTGAGGGTGTGTGGAGAAAAAAGAACTCTTGTACACTGTTGCAAGCATGTAGATTGATACAGCCTTTATGGAAACAGTATGGAGGTTTCCAAATAAATTAAAAAGAGAGCTACAATATGACCCAGCAATCCCTCTCCTGGGCATCTACCCAAGAGAAATATACCCTTGTAAAAATATCTTCACTCTCATATTCATTGCACCATTATTCACAATAGCCAAGATACGGAAACAACTTAAGTGTCTGTCAATGAATGAATGGATAAAGAAACTGCAGTATGTTTAAAGCTAAACTATTATTCAGCTTTAAAAAAGAATGAGAACTTGCCATATGCCACAACATGCATGAGCCTGGAGGACATTACGCTAAGTGAAATAAGTCAGACACAGGAAAAAATATATTGCATGATCTTATATTATATATATATATATATATTTTTTTTTTTTTTTTTTTGAGATGGAGTGTCGCTCTGTGGCCCAGGCTGGAGTGCAGTGGCCGGATCTCAGCTCACTGCAACCTCCGCCTCCCAGGAGAATGAACCATTCTCCTGCCTCAGCCTCCCGAGTAGCTGGGACTACAGGCGCCCGCCACCTCGCCTGGCTAGTTTTTTGTATTTTTTAGTAGAGACGGGGTTTCACCATGTTAGTCAGGATGGTCTCGATCTCCAGACCTTGTGATCCACCCATTTCGGCCTCCCAAAGTGCTGGGATTACAGGTTTGAGCCACCGCGCCCGGCTATAAAATATTTTTTTTTTAAAAATCAAATATACAGAGCTAGAGAACAAAACAGTGCTTACCAGGAGGAGGCAGGGAGGAAATGGGGAGATATGAGAAGATACAAAGTAGCAGATATGTAGGATGAACAAGTCTAAAAATCTAACGTACAACATGAGGACTACAGGTAATAAAGTTGTATTGTATTTGGTATTCATGCTAAGTGAGATTTTAGCTGCTCTTGTTACAAACACACACACAAATGGGTAACTGTGATATCATGGATGTGTTAATTTGCTTCATTATAGTTACCTTTTTATTATCTATATGTGTCCCATAACGTCATGTTATATACCTTAAATATACATAATAAAATTCCTTTGAAAAAGAAAAACTGGCCAGGCGTGGTGGCTCATGCCTGTAATCCCAACACTTTGGGAGGCTGAGGTGAGTGGATCATCCGAGGTCAGGAGTTCATGACCAGCCTGGCCAACATGACGAAACCCCGTGTCTACTAAAAATACAAAAAAATTAGCCGGGCGTGGTGGTGGGCTCCTGTTATCCCAGCTACTCGGGAGGCTGAGGCAGGAGAATCACTTAAACCCAGGAGGTGGAGGTTGCAGTGAGCCAAGATCACACCATTACACTGCAGCCAAAAAAAAAGAGAAAAACTACAGATTAATATCCCTTGTAAATATAGATGCAAAGGCCCTCAATAAAATACTAACAATCTCAGTGTAGCAACATATTAAGAGGACTACATGCCCAACCAAATGGGATTTTATCACAGAAATGCAAGGATGGTTCAAATATGAAAATCAATCAGTGTTTAAACCATATTAATGGAATGAAGGAGAAAAACCACATGATCAGTTCGATTGATGCAGAGAAAGAATTTAACAAAATCTAGCACCCTTTTATGAGAAACAAAACAAAACATGCAACAAACTAGAAGGAAACTTCTTCAGCTGGACATAGGAGTTATGAAAAACCCAAAGCTAATAGCATACTTAGTGATGAAATACTAAGAACTTTCCCTCAGAAACTGGGAACAAGACAAGGATGCCTGCTTTTTCCATTTCTATTAGATGTAATACTAGAAGTTCTAGTCAGGGCAGTTGGAGAAGAAAAAGAAATAAATAACAAATAAATAGAGTAAAACTATCTCCATTCACCAATAACATTATTTTATAAATAGAAAATCCTAAAAATCCACAAAGAAACCTGTTAGCACTAATAAACAAATTCAGAAAGTTGTAAGATACAAGATCAACATACAAAAGTCATTTATACTTCTATACAACCTAGAAAGAAGATTAAGAGAATAATTTATTTATAATAGCACCTAAAAGAATAAAATTGAGGACTGGGTGTGGTGGCTTGTGTGTGTAATTCCTGCACTTTGGGAGGCTGAGGTGAGCAGATCACCTGTGGTTGGGAGTTTGAGACCAGTCTGGCCAACGTGGTGAAACCCTGTCTCTACTAAAAATACAAAAAATTAGCCGGGCATGGTGGTGCACACCTGTAATCCCAGCTACTCGGGAGACTGAAGCATAAGAATCACTTGAACCTGGGAGGCCAAGGTTGCAGTGAGCCAAGATAGCACCACTGCACTCCAGCCTGGGCAACAGAGTGAGACTCTGTCTCAAAAAAAGAAAAAGAAAAACAAGAAAAAAATTGGAATAAATTTAACCAAGGAAGTGGAAAGTTTGCACAATGAAAACACCAAAATATTGCTGAAATAAATTAAATAAATTGGAACCAAATAAATGGAAAAACATCCTATGTTCATATTTTGGAGAACTGAATGTTGTTGGGATATTAATATACGAAATGATCTACAGATTCTATGCAATCCCTGTTAAAATTCAAATGGCTGGTTTTCCAGAAGTGGAAAAGTCAGTTCTGCAATTCAGAAGGAGCTGCAAGGATCCCAAAAAGTCCAGACAATCGAAAAAGAAGCACAAACTTGGTACGACTCACACTTCCTGATTTTAAAACTTATTTCAGATGGATTAAGCCATTCTACAACGTATACATTTTTCAAAACAACATGTACACATTTATTATATTTGTATCTATTCTTGCAATGTATTATTTGCAATTTTTTGTCAATTAAAATAATAACAAAAAATGTATTACAAAGCTATACTAATCAAAACAGTGTCGTACTCACATAAAGCTAGACATATAGACCAATAGAACAGGATTGAGAATCCAGAAATAAACCCATATATTTATGAGTAATTGATTTTCAACAAGGGAACCAAGATTGTTCAACATAGAAAACACAGTCTCTTCAACAAATGATACTGGACAACCAGATATCCACATGAAAAGGAATGGAGTTGGATCCCTACTTCCCACCATTTACAAAAAAGTAACTCAAAATGGATCAACAACCTAAATAAAAAATCTAAAACTATAAAACCCTTAGAAGAAAACATACAGTTATGTCTTTCTGACTTTGGATTTGGCAATGGATTCTTAGCTATGCCACCAAAGCAGGAGGAACAAAAGAAATGATAGGTCAAATGGATTTAATGACAACGAAACACTTTTGTGTAACCAAGAACATCATCAAGAAAGTGAAAAGACAATGTACAGAATGAGAGAAAATGTTTTTAAATAATATATCTGATAAAGGTCTCATAGCCAGAATATATAAAGAACTCTTAACAACCTAACTTTTAAAACCCAATGACCTAATTTTTAAAATGACAAAGGACATGAATAGACATTTCTCTGAAGAAGATATATAGGCATGTGAAAAGGTGCTTAATATTATTCATCATGAGGATAATGTGAACCCAAACCACAAGGAGATATCACTTTACAACCACTCAATGTGTATTTAAAAAAAAAAAAAAAAGACTCAGTAATTTCATTTCCAGGTATATTGTCAAAACAATTGAAAACAGGTACTCAAACAAATATTTGTACACAAATATTCATAATATTGACAATAGCCAAAAGGCAGAAATAACACAAATGTCCACCAGTGCATGAATGGATGAACAAAATATGGTTTATACATATGATGAAATTCACCATCAAATAAAATTAAGTACTCACACACGTTACAACGTGGATGAACCTTGAAAACAAAGAAACTAATCGCACATCTGTAATCCCTAGTGACTTAAGTGGACGCAAATTTTTAATGTTACATTATACTTCTGTAGCTTTTGTAAGTCTGGTACAGACCTCACTGGCCTGAAATTCCTTGCTGAAGGCTCTAAAGGAGAATCTATTTCTTTACCTTTTAACTTTCTAGAGACTGCTGCATTCCTTGGCTTATGGTCTTTCCCTCCATCCTCAAAGCCAGTGATGCTGCATTTCTGTGGCCTTCCTTTCCTAGTCACATCTCCCTTTATAACTATAGCCAGGAGAGGTCCCCTGCCTTTAAGGACTTGTGTGATTAGACTCGGCCCACCTGGATAATCCAAGGTAATGTCCCCATAATAATATCTGAACTTACCCTCACCCAAGCCTGACCTGTAGCCTCATTCTGACCCTGATCTTCACTATCATCTTGGCCCTGACCATAACCCTTAACTTCATTGTATTCCTGACCACCACAGATCCTAACCCTGAACCTCACTCTACTGTTGACCACGGCAATAAACCTTATTGACTTTCCATCTCCTTTTCACATGACCCTGACTCTGACCCTCACTGTGAGAGTCTGAACCTGACATTGACTTGGATACTGATCCTTGAAAGGCCTTTTCACCCTGATGCTGGCCATGACCTGAATATGCCTAACACTGAGTCTGATCATGACACAGATCCTCAGATGACCCACCTCACACTGCTCCTTACTGTGGCATTGCTCTGACCTTAACCACCCTGTGAGCTAGCACCTAACCCTCATATTGACCCTGACTCTAATACTATCCTCACTCAGACCCTAACTCTAAACTTGGCACCCACCTTTATGCTGACCTGGATCTCTCTGTGTCCCTCATCATGACATTGGTCATGACCATCACCCTCCCCTTCATCTGTTAATCTGAACCTGCAGTTCACCCTGCCCTTGACCTTGACCTAACCCCTCATCTTTACCTTGACACTACCCTAAGGCTGGCCATGAAACCTGACCTTAACTCGACTCGACTGTATCTGACCTTGACTCTGCACTGGGTTGAATAGTGACCCCAACAAGGTACGTCCATGTCTTAACTCTTGATGTCTATGAATGTGATTTGGTGATTGAGTCTTTGCAGAAGTAATAAGGAACCTTGAAATGGGAGTGTGGAACACTGCTTCGTAGTGGATTGAATGTGTACATTTGTTTAGGAATATATGTTGAAACACAGGGAAGGAGGAGACTGACTTCGAGGAGATGCACAGGAAGGTGGCCATGTGGAGACAGAGGCAGACATTGGAGTGGTGCTCACAAGAAAAGGCACTCTAGGAGCCTGCAAAAGCCTCAGAGGTAAGGAAGGATCCTCCCCTGGAGCTTTCGGAGGGTGTGGTCCTGCCCGCACCTGGATTTTAGACTTCTGATCAGCACAACCACGAGACAATAATTTCCGTTGTCTTAATTCATTCTGTTTGTGTCAATTTGTTACTCAACCCTAGGAAATGAATAGACACCCTGACCTTCACTATGACAGGGCATCTGACATTTCCCATGGCCTTAGCCTGACACTGACCCTCCTCCTGGCCCCAGCTCTTACACGGCCACTTACCTAGAGCTGGACTTTATCCTGGCCCTCACCATGACACTGAGCCTGACCCTCACCATTATCTTGAATGTTCTGTGTCCCTCACCCTGAGCCTCTTCTACCGTGTGCCCACACATTCACTTAGAGCTAGACCTTGACTACCCCCTGCCCTGCAATCACCCTGATATTGAATATAACCTTCTTCATAACTTTGACCCTGACTCTGACCTTGACCCTCATCTTAATATGAACCCTGACATGAATTCTTTCATTTATTTTCATCATGAAGATCCCATGACCTTGAATCATGCTGAATACTGTCCTAACCCTGATCCTTACCCTGAGACAACCTCACCATGACCCTGAACCTGTCCTGACCCTGACCTGTACCTTGTGCCTCAGTCTGACCCTGACCTTTTTAATGATATATGTGAAATAGCGTGTTTAATAGTGTTAGGTTAGCATGCTACCCTGTATTGAGATGTGTGTTAGAAACACTACATTTAAGCCAAGTGTGGAATGATGGACAGGAGACTTCAAGTGGGAGTGAGAGTGGGGTGGATGATGGGAAGTTGCTTGCTGGGTGCAATGTGTATTACTCCAGTGATGGATAGGCTGACTTCACCACAATGCACTGTAGCAACATAGCAAAACTGCATTTGTACCCCCTGAATATACACAAAACAAACAAAAACATTGGGTTAACACGTGTGTATATTACTTTGTTAAATAATATGCCATAATATATTTAAGAGTGGTGGGTAAGTGTATTATTATGTATGTTTGAAGCATCCTGTTTAGCAGTGTGCAGTACACGTGCTGTTATCCCTGACATATATTGAAACACTGTTTACAGAGCCCGATGTTACTGAGTATAATGATACATATGAGAAACAGTTGAATTTACACTGTGTGAGGCACTTAGGACTTTGTGTTTAACAAAGATAATGTTGGCTGGGCGCCGTGGCTCACGCCTGTAATCCCAACACTTTGGGAGGCCAAGGCGGGTGGATCACGAGGTCAGGAGTTTAAGACCAGTCTGGCCAACGTAGTGAAACCCCATCTCTACTAAAAATACAAAAATTAGCCAGGTGTGGTGGCATGTACCTGTAATCCCAGTTACTCGGGAGGCTGAGGCAGGAGAATTGCTTGAACCAGGGAGTCAGAGGTTGCAGTGAGCCGAGATCACACCACTGCACTCCAGCCTGGAAACAGAGTGAGACTCCGTCTCAAAAAACAAAAACAAAAACAAAAACAAAAAAGAAACCCCACAAAGTTAGTGTTATGTGTTCCTGTATGTAGTGATATACGTGTGAAACATTGTGCTAGCAGTGTGAGGTGCATGTACTATCTTGTTTAATGACATTTTGAAACTGCATTTGGGGAGGTGCATATGTTGCCTGAGAATAGTGATATAAGGGATATATGAAATATGGGATAAGTTAGTAGCACCTACTAAATGTGTTACTTTTTTAAAAAGAGAGATGTGTGTGGTGCAGGTACTGCTTTGTTTTGGGGAATGTTGGAACACTGTGCTTACAGGACTAGGTGCATACCATCTTGAGGACTGGATATACACAGGAAACACTGCGCTTAGCAGTGTGGAGTGCATATACTACTTTACTTAAAGATTTATGCTGAAAAACTGTATTTATCTTAGCTAAGTGCCTCTTTAATTGAGTAGGGTGATATGTGTGAAATGTGTGTAGAAGTGTGTTATGCGTATACATGTGGTTTAGTGACGTGTGTTGAAGCTGTGTTTAACAGAGTTCTGTATGTGTGTTAATGAGTTTAGTGTGTGTAACCAACATTGTGATATATGTGTGGGACATTGGGTGTAACATGTGGGGTGCATGTTCTACTTGGTTTAATGATATACGTTGGAACTTGTTTAATACAGGTGGTTCATATGATACAGAAAATAGTAATATATTTGTGAAAGAGTATGTTAACTATATGGATGCACATCCTTCACACTTTAGTGATATATACTGAACCTCTGTGTTTAGTGATATATACAAACCACCGCTAAGTTAGGGGTGTGTGTGTGTGTGTGTTTGTGGGATAAAAAATGTGGGCCGGGTGCAGTGGCTCACACCTGTAATCCCAGCATTTTGGGAGGCCAAGGCGGGTGGATCACCTGAGGTCAGGAGCTTGAGACCAGACTGACCAACATCAGGAAACCCTGTCTCTACTAAAACTACAAAAATTAGCCGGGCGTGGTGGTGCACGCCTGTAATTCCAGCTACTCGGGAGGTGGAGACAGGAGAATTGCCTGAACCTGGGAGGTGGAGGTTGCAGTGAGCCAAGATCGTGCCACTGCACTCCAGCCTGGGCAACAGAGCAAGACTCTGTCTCCAAAAAAAAAAAGTGTGCTTAGCAGTGTTTGCGTGCTCACTCTGTGAGTTTATGTGGTTTTACTATTTTGATTGGGAAAATATTTTAAAACACAGCTATGTGTATGCATTACCAGGTGTAGTGATATGTGTGTGAAATACTATTAACAGTGTGTAGTGCATGTATTACTTTGTTTAGTGATTTCGTTTCTGCTTTTTTTTTTTCTAATAGACCTCAGTTTTTAGAACAGTTTTAGGTTCACAGCAAAGTTGAGTGAAGGTACAGAGATTTCCCATGTACCTTCTGCCCACACATGCATAGCCTCACCGTTATCAACATCCCCACCAGAATAATACCTTTGATTGTCACAATTGATGCACCTATATTAATGTACCCTTATCACCCAGAGTCCATAGTTACATTAGGGCTCACTCTTAGTGTTATGTATTCTATTGATTTTAACAAACGTGTAATGACATTTATCCACCATTATAGTATCACGGAGTAGTTTCAGTTCCCCCAGATCCCCTGTGCTGCACCTACTCATCCCTCCCTCTTCCTTAACCACAGGCAACCACTGATCTTTTTACTGTTTCTTTGGTTTTGCCTTTTCCAGAATTTCATATAGTTGAATTCATATAGTATATAGACCTTTTCAGATTGCGTTCTTTCACTTTGTATTATGCGTTTTTTTTTCCCCATGTCTTTTCATGACTTCGTACCCACTTCCTTTTGGTGCTGAAAATACTCCATTTTCTGGATGAACCACACTTTATTTATCCATTCTCCTACTGAAGGACATGTTGGTTGCTTTCAGGTTTTGGCAAAAGCTGCTATAAACATCTGTATGCAAGTTTTGTGTGAACATAAGTTTTCAGTTCCTCTGGGTAAATGCCAAGGAGCACAGTTCCTGGATCATATGGTACAAGTATATTTAATTTTGTAAGAAACTACCAAGCTATCTTCCAAAGTGGCTGCAAAATTTTGCATCCCCACCAGCAGTGAATGAGAGTTCCTGTTGCTCCACATCCTCACCAGCATTTGGTGCTGTCAGTGTTCTGATCTGGGTCATTCTAATTCACATGTGGTGATATCTTATTTTTGTTTAAATTTGCATTTTCTTGATGACATATGATGTGGAACATCTTTCATATACCTATCTGCCATCTGTATATCTTCTTTGATGAGGTGTCTGTTAAGGTTTTCTGACTAATTTTAAATGGGCTAATTTTCCTATTGTTGAATTGTAACACTTCCTTGTATATTTTCAATAACAGTTCTTTAACAGATATGTCTTCTGGAAATATTTTCTCCCAGTCTGTGACTTTTTAATATCTTGATAGTGTCTTTCACAAAGCAGATATTTCTAATTTTAATATGACCCAGTTATTAATTATTATTTTATGGATCATAGCTTTGGTGTTCTATCTAAAAGGTCATCACCAAACCCAAAGTCATCTAAGTTTTCCCCTACATTATATTCTAGGAGTCTTATACTTCTGAGTTTTAGATTTAGGTCCGTCATCCATTTTAAGTTAATTCTCATAAATGAATAAGGTCTATATCTACATTCATTTCTCTTTTGCAGATGGATGTCCAGTTGTCTCAGCAGCATTTGTCAAAAAGACCAACTTTGCTACGTTGTATTGCCTTTGCTTCTTTGTGAAAGATCAGTTGACTATATATAGATGAATCTATTTCTGAGCTTGCTTTCTGTTCCATTAATCTATTTGTTTATTCTTTTGCCACTAACACACTGTCTTGATTATTGAAGGATTATAGTAAGACTCAGAGTCTGGTAATGTCAGTCCCCCAACATTTTTCTCATCAATATTGTATTGACTATTCTGGGTCTTTTGACTCTCAGTATAAACTATTGAGTCAGTTTGTCAATATTGACAAAGTAACTTGTTAAGATTTTCATTGGGATTTTATTGAATCTGAGTGGTACAATCATGGCTCCGCAGCCTCACCCTCCCAGGCTCAAGTGATCCTCTTACCTCAGCCTCAGAGTAGCTGGGACTGCAAGTACATGCCACCAGATCTATCTAATTTTTGTATGTTTTTGAAGAGACGGGGTTTTGCCATGTTGATCCAAATGGTCTTGAACTCCTGGGTTCAAGTGATTCCCCTACCTCAGCTTCCCAAAGTGCTGAGATTGCAGGTGTGAACCATCATGCCTGGCCAGTATTGTGTTTTTAGTTTCAAATTCAACTTGTTCATTGCTGGCATGTATGAAAGTAATTGGATTTTGTATATTAACCTTGTATCCTGCAGCCATGTTATAAGTGCTTATTATTCCACTAGTGTTTTTGTCATTTTTTGGATGTTCTACCTAGATGACGATGTTATCTGTGAACAAAGTTTTATTTTTTTCTTCCTAATCAGTGTACCTTTTATTTCCTTTCCCCTTATCTTATTGCATTAGCTAGGACTGCCAGTATGTGGTTGAAAAGGAATGGTGAGAGGGGACATCCTTGCCATGTTCCTGATCTTAGTAGGAAGGTTTCTAGTTTCTTGTCATTAAGTACAATGTTAGCTGTAGATTTTTGTTGTTGTTTTTGTTATTCTTTATCAGGTTAAGGAAGTTGCTACTTATTCTTAGTTTCTGGGAGCTTTGATCATGAATGAGTGCTGAATTTTGTCAAATGCTATTTCTGCATCTATTGATATGATCATATTATTTTTCTTCTTTAATTTGTTGATGTGATGGATCATGTTAATTGATTTTCAAATGTTGAGCCAGCCTTGCAAACCTTGGATAAATCCCACTTGATTGTGGTATATAATTCTTTTTCTACATAGTTGGATTTGATTTGCTAAGTTTTGTCAAGGTTTTACATCTATGTTCATGAGAGATATTAGTCTTTAGTTCTTTTTTCTTGTAAGTTCCTTTTCTTGTCTTGGCATTAAGATAATATCAGCCTCATAGAATGAGTTAGGAAGTATTCCCTCTACTTCTATCTTCTGAAAGAGGTTGTAGATAATTTTTATAATTTCTTCTTTAAATATTTGATAGATATCATCTATGAACACATCTGGGATTGGTTCTTTCTGTGTTGGAAAGTTTAAATATTGATCTGATTTTCTTAATAGATATAGGCCTATTCAAATTGTGTATTTCTTCTTGGGTGACTTGTGGCACATTGTGTCTTTCAAGGAATTGGTCCATTTCCACTAGGTTATCAAATTAGTGGGCATAGAGATATTGGTAGTATTCCTTTACTATCCTTTCTTTTTTCTTTTTTTTGTTGAGATGGAGTCTTGCTCTGTCACTTAGGTTGGGGTGCATGATGCAATCTTGACTCACTGCAACCTCTGCCTCCCAGGTTCAAGCAATTCTCCTGCCTCAGCCCCCAAGTAGCTGGGATTACAGGTGTGTGTCACCACGCCCAGCTAATTTTTGTATTTTTAGTAGAGATGGGGTTTCACCATATTGGTCAGGCTGGTCTTGCACTCCTGACCTCATGATCTGTCCACCTTGGCCTCCCAAAGTGCTGGGATTACAGGCATGAGCCACCGCGCCCATCCTATTACCCTTTTGATGTCCATGGGATCTATGTAATGTCCCCTCCTTCCTTCCTTCCTTCCTTCCTTCCTTCCTTCCTTCCTTCCTTCCTTCCTTCCTTCCTTCCTTCCTTCCTTCCTTCCTTCCTTCTTTCCTCTCTTCCTTCCTTCCTCTCTTTCTTTCTTTCTTTTTTTTTTTTTGAGTCTTGTTCTGCCACCCAGACTGGAGTGCAGCAGCATGATCTCGGCTCACTGCAACCTCTGCCTCCCAGGTTCAAGCGATTCTTGTGTCTCAGCCTCTCGAGTAGCTGGGATTACAGGCACACACCACCATGTGTGGCTAATTTTTGTATATTTACTAGAGCAGGGATTTGCCATGTTGGCCAGGCTGGTCTCGAATTCTTGACCTCAGGTGATCAGCCTGCCTCAGCCTCCCAAAGTGCTGGGATTGCACCCATAAGCCACTGCACCCAGCCCCGTTTCATTTCTGTTATTAATAATTAGTGTCTTCTCTCTTTTTTTCTTAGTTAGCCTGACTAGAGGCTTATCAACGTATTGATCTTTTTTTTTTCAAAGAACCAGCTTTTAGTTTTGTTGATTTTCTCTATTTTCTGTTTTCAATTTCATTTATTTCTGCTTAGTAAGACCTTTACTTATTAATATTTTTATTATTAATATCTAATTTTTTTCTTAGGTGTAGTGGGTCATGCCTGTAATTCCTGTAATTCTTAGGTGTAGTGGGTCATGCCTGTAATTCCAGCCTTTGGGAGACCAAGGTGAGAGGATGCCTTGAGTCCAGGAGTTTGAGACCAGCTTGGGCAACAGAGAGACCTTGTCTCTCATGAATGCTACTAATAATTTTCTTCTCCTTCTCCTTCTCAACTTCTTCTTATTCTCTTTTTGTGACGGATTCTCGCTCTGTTGCCTTGGCTGGAGTGCAATGGCGCGATCTTGGGACACTGCAACCTCTGCCTTCCAGGTTCAAGTGATTCTCCTGCCTTAGCCTCCTGAGTAGCTAGGATTACAGGCATGTGACACCATGCCTTGGCTAATTTTTGTATTTTTAGTAGAGATGGGGTTTTGTCATGTTGGCCAGGCTGGTCTCAAACTCCTGACCTCAGGCGATTCACCTGCCTTGGCCCGCCAAAGTGCTGGGATTATAGGCATGAGCCACCGAGCCTGTCCTATTTTCTTCTTTTATATTTGGATTTAATTTGGTTTTCTTTTCCCAGGTTTTTAAGGTGGAAGCTTATATTGTTAATATCAGATCTTTCTTATTTTCTGGTATATGCATTTAGTGCTATAAATTTTCCTCTAGGTCAGCTTTCACTGCATCTCACAAATTTTGTTAAGTTGTGTTTTGTTTTCATTCAGTTCACCACATTTTCTTTTTCTTTTTTCTTTTTTTTTTTTTTTTGATGGAGCCTCACTGTGTCACCCAGGCTGGAGTGCAGTGGTACAGTATTGGCTCACTGCAGCCTCCATCTCCTGGGTTCAAAAGATTATTCTGCCTCAGCCTCCTGAGTAGCTGGGATTACAGGTGTGTGCCACCACTCCTGGATAATTTTTGTATTTTTAGTAGAGACGGTGTTTCACCATGTTGTCCAGGCTGGTCTCAAACTCCTGACCTCAAACAATCTGCCTGCCTTGGCCTCCCAAAGTGCTGGGATTACAGGTATGAACCACTGCATCTCACCCAGTTCAAAATGTTTTCTAATTTATCTTGGGATTTATTCTTTGAAATCTTTCTTCTTTTCTTCTTTGTGTTATTTAGAACTGTCTTGTGTAATCTTCAAAAATTTTGAGATTTTCCGCTGGGCATGGTGGCTCATACCTGTAATCCCAGCACTTTGGAAGTCTGATGCTGGCAGATCACTTGAGGCCAGGAGTTTGAGACCAGCCTGGCCAACATGGTGAAACCCATCTCTACTAAAAATACAAGAATTAGCTGGACATGGTGGCACGTGCCTGTAGTCCCAGCTACTCAGGAGGCTGAGGCAGGACAATTGCTCGAATCTGGGAGGCAGAGTTTGCAGGGAGCCAAGATCACACTGCCACACTCCAGTCTGGGCGACAGCGTGAGACTCCATCTCAAAAAAAAAAAAAAAAAAAAATTTTGAGATTTTCCATCTATCTTTCTATTATCTACTTTTAGTCTAATTTCACTGTGGTCTGAGAGCAGATGTTGTATGATTTCTATTATTTTAAATGTGTTAAGGTATGTTTTATGACCCAGAATGTGAGCTATCTTGGCAAATGTCCCATATGAGCTTGAGAAGAATATGCAAGAAAAATCTTTAAATCCACCTATACCCTGTAAGCCCCCCACTTCAAGATATCTCACCTTTTCAGATTGAACCAATGGTCACTTTCCATATTTTGATTTATGATGTTACCTACAAGTCCTGTCACCCTAAAATGTATAAACCCAAGCTATAACCCAACTGCCTTGGGCACATTTTCTCAGGATCTCTTGAGACTATACCCTGGGCCATGGTCACTCACATTGGTTCAAGATAAACCCCTTTAAAGTATTTACAGTTTGTTTTTTCCATTAACAGGGGTGAAGAGCCCATCTCCATCTGATCATTTCAATCTTTCATTTCTTTATCTCTACCCATTAAGAAGCAAAGAAAAAATCCTACATCATGGCATCTGTAATTTAGTGTATACTTTAAAAGGTGGTAATTTATGTGGAATAAATGTCCTATAAAGCTACATATCAACATGACAAAAGTGGTGAGAGAAGTGGGGCTTATTGGAAAAATGTTATTTCATTTAATTATCTAAATATTCTTATATTTTTAAAATAAACCAGCGCTTTGCGAGGCTCAGGTGGGTTGATCATGAGGTCAAGAGATCAAGACCATCCTGGCCAACATGGTGAAACCCTGTCTCCACTAAAAATACAAAAATTATCTGGGTGTGGTGGCGCGTGCCTGTAGTCCCAGCTACTCAGGAGGCTGAGGCAAGAGAATCATTTGAACCCGGGAGGTGAAGGTTGCAGCGAACCGAGATTGCACCACTGCACTCGAACCTGGCGACAGAGCGAGACTCTATCTCAAAAAAAAACAAAACGAAACAAACAAACATGCAAAAAATGAAGATGTATATTTCTTATAGTAACCACAAAATGAAATGCTTGGGGGGAAAATCCAATGCAAAGTAAATAAACACATGAAAGTTTTCAGGGCCCCCACAGACTAAATGATCCTCATGAGAGTGACATGAAAGCCCCATTCTTCTGTGTCTATCTGTTAGCTGAGTTCCAAGTCTAAGAGCAAAATATGAAAGATGTGGGGACATGGGAGGGCCTTAGAGTGTGAGGAAGGACCTTGACCTCTGTTCCATAACTTCCTCCCCAACTTGCCCTGTCCCCAGCAAACCAAGAGAGTGGTTTCTGTGCAGCACCATCACCATCCCAGCATCATCAAAATAACCAACACCCAGGGCCACCACCTGCTGACCCACCCTGAGCACCCCTCTGCTCAGGCTGCTGGGGCCAGGCTTTCCAGGCCACACAGTCTTTGGACAGCTTGAGTGGTGCAAAAGTAATGCCAAGGAGGATGCTGTGTCCCTTCTGACAGGTGAGAAAAAGGCTTCAGAAAGTTGAATGGCAAGAAAAGTCAGCCCCAGTCCCGAGGCAGCTGGAAGGTGTTGGCAGCTCTTGCTGCGTCCAGGTCCTGGAGACAGAAAGCCCCGCAGCTCCAGGCATCTGAGTGCAAAGAGTCCACAGAGGCCCCTGCAGAAGTAGGTGCCTGTACACCTCCCCCAGGGACTCCCACATTCTGTCCTCTTTTAATCTTCTCAAGTGAGCATCAATATGTCAGTTTGAACAATCAAAGCAGGGAGAGACAGAATGAGAGCCCCTCTATTGAGAGAATCAGAAAATGGCTCAGCTTGGGGTTCTGACTTTCCTTTGCAGCTTTTGCTTTTTGTTTTTACTTTTGTTTGTTTGTTTGTTTATTTATTTATTTATTTATTTCCACACGGACCAGGATACTAGGCATTATTTCAAGGCTTGCAAAGTTTGGAAAAGTAGAGGGTGGAACAGGTCTCAGCTCGGACCTACTTAGGGTCGTCCACCCCTAGCCTCATGAAGACCCTGGCCTGGGGCTTTGAGCTGACACCCTGACATCTTAGAACTCACAGTAAAACAGGAGTTCAGCAGGACTGGTTTCACCAGACACAGGTCACAAAGACCTTGCTGATAAAACAGGTAAAGAAACTGGCCAAAATCTGCCAAAACCAAGATGGCAATGGAAGTGACCTCTGGCTGTCCTCACTGCTCATTATATACTAATTATGATACATTAGCCTGCTAAGAGACACTCCCACTAGCACCATGACAGTTTACAAATGCCGTGGCAATGCCCAGAAGCTACCCCATATGGTCTGGAAGTAGGAGGAACTCTCAGTTCTGGGAATTCCCCACCCTTGGAATTTCTTAGGAATTCCAGGAAAATTAATGAATAATCCACCCCTTATTTACCATATGATCAAGAAATAACCATAAAAATAGCCGACTATCAGCCCTTGAGGCTGCTCTGCCTATGGAGTAGCCACCTTGTTATTCCTTTACTTTCTTAATAAAGCCTGCTTTCATTTTACTCCGTCAGCTCACTTTTGAATTCCTTCCTGTGTGAAGCCAAGAACCCATGTGACCTCTGAGGCTGCACCTCAAATTTGGGATTCACCCTGTGATATCTTTTCCGGTGATAATTAAGGGATGATGGAGACCTCTCTCTGGACCACAAATTAAGACTGATCAGCACCATTTGGACCTGAAAGGTGGGTGGGTCTCCTCTGTCCAGATTCAATTCCCTACCTTTTTTCTCCCTCAATTTTGGCTGCTCTGTTCTTTCATATGCTGTTTATTTAAAGTTGGAGAAGTGGCCATGAGACCTCTGCTGTGGCAGCCTGACTGCAGTCTCCCATTGTCTGGTGCCCTGGACAGGAGCCTGCCTGGCTGGCCATGTCTTTTGTAACCCACCTGGTTGCCTCTTCTCTTGTCCCCTCCTTCTGTAAAGATTGGCTGTTTTACTTTTCTGCTTTTAGTGCTGAAATGCATGTGCATGTTTATTCCATTGTTACATTTGTAGTCTCTGGTTTTGCCATTTGGGCAGTTGTCTCTACTCTATGTGAGGCAGGGCACTTTCCTTGATTGTTTGAATTTTTTTCTTTTGTTATTTTGAGAGATCCCCCATTGTGCTGACCCTGGGATGCCAGGGTCACTTTATTCTGTGGTCCCAAATGTGTTTGGTCTCCTGTGTTCCCCACATCCCAGCCTTTTTGCAGCCCCCCCCCTTTTTTTTTTTAACTCTGGCCCTAAACATTTGTGTAGTTTGCTTAACCTAACCACATCTCATTCTATTTGTCTTTCCTGTGTACCCTCAGTTCATTAATCAACAATACTGATTATTAATGATCTCGATAGACTGTAACCATTAAAGTTGTTTTCTCCATAAAGGGATATATTTGAACTATTCATCATTCAGGAAAAATCCTTCTGTGTGAAGTGAGCTTTTTTATGATACAGGAAGACTAATGAGACTATAAAACAATTATTTTCCCACTTTGTTTTTTAGAGATGTGTTAAGTTTTGCAGCCTGTCTGGAAATGGACTTAAATATCATTAAACTGCCTTGCTGCTGGTCATGTAGGCCATCTCAGGTTCTGAAAGGGAGAAGGCAAAGGTGTTGAGGTTCACTGATAACCACCCTCTGGATGCTCTGGGGTTTTTCAACATTTTGGATGGGCACCCTTATTGGCTGATACCTGGGTACTCAGTTTTTTTTTTTTAGCATTTGGTACTGTTAGCCACCCCCGGATGCTCTGGGGTGTTGGGCATTGGCATTCCTTCTAGGATTGTGGATTAGAGTCCTTTCCTGGGGGAATCTTGGTCTTGCATTTTGTATTCTACCCTAAAGTTATCATTTTCTCTAAAGTGTTTTCTTTGCTTAATGTCATGTTAACACTTTGGTAGAGGAGATGAGAATTTGCAGGGGAAAATAACTGGGCTCTTGCTACACTGAGAAAAACTTTTGTGTTTAGTAGAGATCCTTGTTAGACAACGGCACATCTTTGTTTATGTGTGTGTATACATGCCTAGATGTGTTTATGTGTATGTACATTTCTTATGTTATATATTGTGTGTATGGAGTACCCAATTGGCTTGTAAACAAAATAACAATCATAAGTTCAATAAATAAGTCTAAGTATTTTTCAAGTTAATGTGACTTAAGTTCAATAAAATGTAGGGTTACTGAAAATTCATATGTAATTCTGTGTATAAAATGTGCCAAAGAAGATATCCGCTTATTAAAAAAAAATTAGACCAATTCAAACGTTATTTAAAGTGGGGGTTTTTAATGTGGACTTAGGAAGATAATAGAAAGAAAGTAGAAAAAAAGAAAAAAAAACAGTAAGTAGGGGAGAGAGATGTGAAGAGAGTTATGAATATGAAGATGTCTTTTTGGTAAGGAAGGCAATAAAGAAAAGAAATTTTATATGAGAAAGAGTCTTACATGGCATGTTCTTGTCCCAAAGTAGAATGATTGATTATTTAGGAAAGAGGGAAATATAGGACAAATCACAAAGTCCAAGCTTGTCATAGATGGTCTGTGTAAGTTACGATAAGGTTCATAAAAGGGAATTTATCAACAATTTTATAATTAAATTAGCCATAACTGAAAGAAAATATATTTATCTAAATTTTGGTTCCCTATATTTAAAGAGTTGTTTCTTGTAAGTATTGGTTTGCTTTCAGTAAAATTGCAAGAAATATTGACTTAATTATAAAATCTGTTTCCTTTTAAGGCTTCTCATATTTATATCTGTTCCTTTTCCCTTGAAAGGTTACATCTTTTGCAAGCTCAAAAATGACTACTCTAGATTTCTACTGGGAAAACAAATATGGCGCTCACCTTATGCTGTAACTGAGTATCTAAGGCTTTGATCTTCCATGGTGGTGGCTGGGGTTCAATTCCTGGCTTAGGGAATGAGTTATTTCTGGTTTGATACTTGTGGGACTTTTGCCATTTATTTATTCTTTTTCCTCCCATGGCCAACTTACTGCAAGGGCATTCCCCCAAGGATGGTGGGTAACCCAAAGCCAATTAGCCTAATTAACCAAGTCTGGTTTCCTGACTTCAATTTTCTTTGAGCTGCTTTAGGAGTGATTCTAGATACTGTAAAAATCACTCACCAGCGCTTTGTAGGCAACTCATGTGTCCATGGTTATGTTGTAACCATAGTTAGGGCTTATTGGTTTCACCTGGGGAAATACCGTTGCAGGAAAAAAAAGGTTCAAAAGCCAGAGGTTTCAGCTCTTTGTCCTGGATAGAGTCTGGTATTAAGAGATTTAACATAATGTTTTTTAAAAAGAGCTCTATGGTTAAAAATCAGCTTAATTAAAAATGAAGATCCAAGCTATATATATTTAAAAGGCTATATGCTTTTTCCATTTTTGGATTTTGGGTTTTTTGGAGAACAAGTGGATTTCTTTTGGTTTTTCTTCTAAGTTGACTATATTATTTCTCCAATCTCTCTTCTTGCCACCCTAATGTCTGTATGAAAGGACCTTATGTAATTTCTGAGAGTTGGGCTGGGCATGGTGGCTTACACCTGTAATCCTAGCACTTTGGGAGGCTGAGGCGGGTGGATCACAAGGTCAGGATATAGAGACCATCCTGGCTAACATGGTGAAACCCATCTCTACTAAAAATACAAAAAATTAGCCGGGCGTGGTGGTGGGTGCCTATAGTCCCAGCTACTTGGGAGGCTGAGGTGGGAGAATGGCGTGAACCTGGGAGGCGGAGCTTGCAGTGAGTCGAGATCATGCCACTGCACTCCAGCCTGGGTGACAGAGTGAGACTCCATCTAAAAAAAAAAAAAAGAAAGAAAAAAAGAAATTTCTGAGTCTGGGACTCTTTGAGAAAAATAGAGGAGGCACCACAGAGCCTACTTGGAGAAAAACCTCTGTTTTCCTCATGGAAACCCAGAAATTGTAAGCAGGTAGATCCTTCTCAAAATCTAAGTCTTTGATCTATTTTGCATTGTGTTACATGACCTTTTGACTTTTGGGGGCATCACAAATTGCTTATGAAAAAACTTTTAGACTTAGTATATAATTGAGAGCTGGAAAATACACCTTTGGGGATGGCTAGCAGCAGTTATGAGGGTGAAATACTCTGCTCTTTGCATGTTTGTATAAGAAAAGCATGCTTTTGGCCACTTGGAAGATACAGAAGCATTCCCAATCCCACTGAGAGGTGAGACTCCCATGGGAGGTGGGCTAATTATTGACTGGACTAATTGGTTTTGAGTTGCCCACCAGCCTTGGGGAAATGCCTTTGCAAAAAAATGCACAGTGAAAGCATTGCACTGTCTCATCCATGGTGTTTCCTTTTTTGGGAGGACCCAGGATAAGGTCTAAAAATGGGATTTTTTTACCTGTGGAGATCTGTTTTGCCTTCCAGCTGTGCCCACCTATTAGGCCCTAAAAACTGCATGTTTTCTTGGCTTTGTTCCTGAAAATGCTTTACCCTAAAGTCAATAACCAATTAAGAAATTTACATCTTTTTTTTGAGACGGAGTCTCGCTCTGTCACCCAGGCTGGAGTGCAGTGGCGCGATCTTGGCTCACTGCAAGCTCCACCTCCTGGGTTCACACCATTGTCCTGCCTCAGCCTCCTGAGTAGCTGGGACTACAGGTGCCTGCCACCACACCCGGCTAATTTTTTGTATTTTTTTTTTTTAGTAGAGACGGGATTTCACTGTGTTAGCCAGGATGGTCTTGATCTCCTGACTTCATGATCTGCCCGTCTTGGCCTCCAAAAGTGCTGGGACTACAGGCGTGAGCCACTGTGCCTGGCCAAGAAATTTACATCTTTAAAAAAATCTCCACATGTAAGTATGTCTGCTTTTCCTGCCCATCTTGACTAAACTTTCACTGACACCATTTTTTCGCCAAAAATTATTCCTTTAAAAATGTAAATTTGGAACTGCCTGGGTGACAATTGTTTAGGGCAAGGGAACACATAATCAAGAGACTGTTTGTTTAAAATTAAAAAGGAAAACTTAAAAACAGGCAAATAGAAAGCCTTATCACCCTACTAGATCTATATCCATCTGTCTATATGTGTTGTGTGTGTTTCACTATCAAAATATATAAAAGAGCTATAATTAATTGGCTTTTAAAAAGCACTTAACTATTTTGCCAGAAAAATTTTTTAAATGCCTTTTAGTTCACATGACTCATAAGCTTTTTTAAAGAAAAGACATTTTAAAATTGCTGGTAAAACATTCTTCAAAATTTGGATATTTGATCAAAATTAGGCAGATCACATATTAGGTTTGCTAAATGCTTTAAGGTCAGAAACTGCTTTTAGGACTTTTTTTTTTGAGATGAAGTTTTGCTCTTGTCGCCCAGGCTGGAGTACAATGGTATGATCTCTGTGCACTGCAACCTCTGCCGGCTGGGCTCAAGTAATTCCTCTGCCTCAGCCTCCCTAGTAGCTGGAATTACAGGCACCCACCACCACACCCGGTTAATTTTTGTATTGTTAGTAGAGAGAGGGTTTCATCGTGTTGGCCAGGCTGATCCTGAACTCCTGATCGCAGGTTATCCACCCGCCTCGGCCTCCCAAAGTGCTGAGATTACAGGTGTAAGCCACCACACCTAGCCTTATATAACTTCTGATAGTTGTTCCACTGGCCTGCTTTAGAGCCATTAGATTCTAGACAAGGCCTAGGGATGTGTGGAATTAGCCATGCCCCGTGGCTATGCTGGAAAGCATCAGGCTATCTGCAGTTCTTTGCTTTATCCTAGGCTTTTCACTTGGTATGTAATTACAATTGCTCACACTAAAAAAATAAAAATTATATGTTCTTGGTAAAAAGGCATCAGGATGTGGTTTTAAAAATAAAGTAGATCCAGCATGGTGGCTCATGCCTGTAATCCCAGCACTTCGGGAGGCTGAGGCAGGTGGATCATGAGATCAGGAGATCGAGACCATCCTGGCCAACATGGTGAAACCCCATCTCTATTAAAAATACAAAAATTAGCTGGGTGTGGTGGTACGAGCCTATAATCCCAGCTACTTGGGAGGCTGAGGCAGGAGAATCACTTGAATCCAGGAGGCGGAGATTGAAGTGACCCAAGATCGGCCACTGCACTCTAGCCTGGTGACAGAGCGATACTCCATCTCAAAAAAATAAAATAAAATAAAGGAATTTTGTCTAATTTAGATGGTTTAATAATTGTTTTAAGTTAAACAAATAGGAAGAACTGAAGGTTTAAGCAAGTTGTAGAAGGTTTTTGAAAAATTAACCTTGTAAAGAATTCTGTGTGTCAGCAAGTTGACTAAAAATAAAAGAGTATTATATAGTTTTTTCATAAATTGGATATTAAAATAAAAGCACACTGATTCAAGGCCAGAATCTGAGCCCATATGTCAGAATAACAGTGTTTTTTTTGTTTTTTTTTGTTTTTTTTTTTTGCACATTAATCTGATTTTTAACATAAAATTATAATGAGTTATAAGTTTATGGAAATCTTATATCATCAAACCAATTAAAATCAAACAAGTTTGTTTATAAGATTTTATTTAAAATTAGTTTTAGCATTAATGAGGTGGAATTTGGTTTTCTCTTTTGAACAAGATTACTGTATAATATTGAGAGACAGCCAGGTGTGGTGGCTCATGCCTATAATCCCAGCACTTTGGGAGGCTGAGGCAGGGGGATCACCTGAGGTCAGGAGGTCAAGACCAGCCTGGTCAACATGGTGAGACCCTGTCTGTACTAAATATACAAAAGAATCAGCTGGGCATGGTGGTGGGCATCTTTAATCTTAGCTACTCAGGAGGCTGAGACAGGAGAATTGCTTGAACCCGGGTGGTGGAAGTTGCAGTGAGCCAAGATCGTGCCACTCCACTCCAGCCTGGGTAACAGAGTGAGACTCCATCTCAAAAAAAAAATATTGGGAGACAATAAAAATTATTTTGCCTTTTAAATGAACTAAAACAAAAATGGAGTGAAACAGGACAGATTCGGATAGGCTTGTGCTATCTTTATTGTGTTTTGTGGATTGGAAAACTGAGTCTTCCCTCTATCATTAAGTAAAGGTTTTTACTTTTTTGAAATCTTTGCATTATCATTTTGGCTAGATAAATGACTTATAGTGACCTAGGATTTTATTTTATAATATCAAATGTTTTAAACAATTGATATTTGCCAAAGTTTTCAAAATCAAATTCTAAATTATGTTTTTTTGACCTGATTAATCCCTTTTGATATTAGGTTCTCCAATTTCCAAAAAAAGACATATTCAGCTTATTTCATATATTAAAATTATGCATGAAGCATTGTCAAATATAAAATGGTATTTAACTTTCTTTGAGTTATGTTCATATAAGTATGTTTTAGTATCTTACAAAATTACATAAAATTTCTATAATTCTGATATGTCTCAGTATATACTAGCAGTAATAATTATAATTCTTAAGTTAAATTGTTGTGTAGCACAAAAATCACCAAACTCCCTTGTCAATTGAGTCTTTAACTGTGGCTGTCCTGAGACTTGTTTTCCACAGGAAGTCATTGTCTTGTTGTAATCCTTTTCAAAAGGTTGTTTAGAATCAGCTACAGGACCCTGATGGGTATTGTTAAATGCAGATATCTGATAGCTTTAAAATTATGCCATTGAGCCAGGCGTGGTGGCTGATGCCTGTATTCTCAGCACTTTGAGAGGCCAAGGCAGGCAGATAGCTTGAGCTTAGGAATTCCAAATCAGCCTTGGCAACATGGTGAAACACTGTCTCTACAAAAAATGCAAAAATTAGCCAGGTGTGGTGGCACATGCCCGTAGTCCTAGCTAGTCATGAGGCTGAGGTGGGAGGACCGTTTGAGCCTGGAATGCAGAAGTTGCAGTGAGATGAGATCGTGGCATTGCACTTAAGCCTGGGCAACATGAGTGAGACCCTGTTTCCAATAAAAAAGAAAAATAAAGAAAAAATAAAATAAAATTTAAAAATGGTGCCATTGAAACAGAAGTAAAAACTTCTAGGGCTGTTGTAGAAAGCTAATATATTCATAAGGACTGCTGGCTCAATATCCGTGCTATGAAGAGTTAATAGCATAGACTAAACCAGTGAAAACATGTAATCTTTTGTCACGTTTTCTGCTTTGAATGTTTCTGATTCCTTCTGTTGTTTTTAGAGTCAAGAAAACTTCTTTTTCTTTGGAGCTATTTACAGCTTTTAACAATTGAATAAATTATAGTCCTGTGAGCAAAATTTGGAGCATATTTCTTTGTGTCTACCTGATTTATCTAGAATTTGAAAACAATTTGTGAGTACTCTTAAATTATAGCAATATAGTTATTTGCATAAGTGCAATATAAATCTATTTTCTTTTGTAATAGCACAGTAGTTATTTTACCAAGGCTTTGACTGGAATGGCATGCTTTTGATTATAAACAGACTGCTTTATGGAATCAAAGTTGACATATAAGGCCAATAAAAGCCCTTTAGAAAACTAGCCACATACCTTATCTATGCAGTACCTGTACAGTGTTCCTGACCTGTGGTGAACAAAGAATGTCACTTTCTGACAGGCCCAGGCGCCTCCAGTTATCTTGGGACCTCAAGAGGAGAGAAATTCACCTGACTCATAGAGATACTTGCAAGCACAGATAAATCTGAGGCTTCTTCAGGACAGGCCTTCATACTGTCACAGAGGAGCTACAAAGAGGAAAACTTGCCAAAATCACTAGATCAGGTAGCAAGAGATATATATGCCTCTGTGTGGCTGAGCTCAAGGAAAAAAGTAAAATACATTTAAAGAGGTTAATGTCAAAATACATTTAAAGAGGTTAATTCTGAGCCAATATGAGTGACTGCACCCTGGGGTTACACAGTCTCACCAGGTCCTGAGAAAGCATGCCTATGGTGGTGAGGTTACAGTTTGCTTTATACATTTCAGGGAGACAGGAATTGCATGTGGAGTCATAAATAAATACATGGAAGGTATGCATTGGTTCATTTAAAAAAGGCAGAATATCTCCTACTGGTGGAGAGGGGCAGTGCTTTCAAGTCATAGGTGGGTTTTGAGGATACTTTAGTGGACAGTTGGTTGAGAGAGTTAAGCTATTATCTAAAGACTTGAAGTTACTAGAAAGGAATACCTGAGTTAAGATTAGCGGGTTATGGAGCCAAGGTTCTTGTTATACAGATGAAGCCTCATAGGTGGCATCCCTCAGAGAGGATAAATGGTGACTGTCTCCTTTCAGACCTTAAAATATGTTGGGCTCTCTCCTAGATCCAGGAAAGGCCTAGAAAGGGAAGGCCTGGCTGCATGAATGGAGATTCTCGAAAGACGCAAATTTCCCACAAAAACAGTTTGCAGGGCCATTTCAAAATATAGAAAAGTATATTTTGGGGTTATATATTTTTATTTCCTTCAGGGTCTGCTATCTGTCATGTGATGCTATACCAGAGTCAGGTTGGAAAGCAAGTCACATTGTACCAGATTAATACAAATCTGCCTAACTAGATGTTATAGTTTGTAGGTCCGTTAGATAGGAATTTGGGCAAGAAAAAAAAGAGTTTAGTCCTGTCCATGAAAAGAGTCAAGCCCTGTAAAGTACTTAAAGAGTTCATTCTGAGCCAAAGATGGGTGACCAATGACCTGTGACACAGCCCCAGGAGATCCTGAGAACAAGCGCCCAAGGTAGTTAGGACGCAGTGTGGTATTTTATTTTATTTTATCTTATTTTATTTTATTTTACTTTTTGAGACGGAGTTTCACTCTTGTCGCCCAGGCTAGAGCACAATGGCGTCATCTCAGCTCACTGCAACCTCTGCCTCCTGGGTTCAAGCAATTCTCCTATCTCAGCCTCCTGAGTAGCTGGGATTACAGGCACCCACCACGCCCAGCTAAGTTTTGTATTTTTAGTAGAGACGGGGTTTCACTGTTTTGGCCAGGCTGATCTCGAATTCCTGACCTCAGGTGATCCACCTGCCTTGGCCTCCCAAAGTGCTGAGATTACAGGTGTGAGCCACTGCGCCCAGCCTACAGTGTGGTTTTATACACTTTAGGGAAACATGAGACATCAATAAGTACATGTAAGGTGTACATTGGTTCTATCTGGAAAGGTGGGACAACTGGAAAGGTGGGGAGTGACTTCCAGGTCATAGGCGAATTTGAGGATTTTCTGACTGGCCATTGGTTAAGTCATTATTTAAAGACCTGGAATCAAAATAAAGGAATGTCTAGGTTAAGAGTTTTGGAGACCAAGCTTTTATGCAGATGAAGCCTGCAGGTAACTGATTTCAGACAGAATGGATTGTAAATGTTTCTCATCAGACTTAAAGAGTCTGTTCTATCAGTCTTAAGGTCTCTGTGTTAGTGTTCATGCTCGTCAGCTGTGCCTGAATTCCAAAAGGGAGGAAGGCATAATAAGCCATGTTCGACTCCAGCTTCCCATCATGGCCTGAACTCATTTTTCTGGTTAACTTTGGAATGCCCTTGGCCAAGAGGAGGGTCCATCAGTCAATTGGAAGGCTTAAAGTTTTACTTTATAGTTATCAGGCTGTAAATGGAACCACCTAGGATGTGGATCTCTGAGTCCTTTAATAAACTAATTTGTTCTGGACTATAGGAAGGTTGTGTGGAGGGAAGACCTAATGGTGTGAGGGGATTAATCCCCTGTGCTTCTCCTTGAGCTCTGGGAACTGGTGAGGAAGCAGCTGAGGATTGGGCGTTGATTTGTCAGAGATGTTGGAACAAGAGTGACTCTATCTTGAATAGGGGGTGGGTAAAATGAGACTGAGACCTGCTGGGGTGCATTCTCAAGGGGTTAGGCATTCTTAGTCACAAGATGTTTGTAGTTAAGGGAACAGATTAATAATACTTACTAAACAGATGCAGGACTCAACAGACTCAGAAAATGTCCTGATGTCCCGGTATCTTAAGAACAAGAGCCCTCTTAGTTCTTAGTTTAAGAATATTTTGCTTTAAAGTAAAAATATAGATTCTTGTAGAAGACAGTAGTTACACAAGATGAACACTGTTTTGTCATGAGCCCTTGTAGTGGAGCACATCTCCCCCATGATTTTTTCGCTTTGTTCTCTTGTACATAAACAGGCATTGCACCTAAGGTGGGCATGTTCCTCCTCTTGCTTTTGGAAATGCCCTGCTCTGCCTATGGAGTAGCCATTCTTTCATTCCTTTACTTTCTTAATAAACTTGCTTTCACGTTACTCTGTGAACTCTTCCTGAATTCTTTCTTGTGCAAGATCCAAGAACCCTCTCTTGGTGTCTGGATCAGGACCCCTTACTGATGGGTGGACACATAGTGTCTGCCATGCAGCCATTGCTGAGCCAGGCTCAGGGAGAAGGGGCAGAATCCCACAGTGGACTTCAACCGACTCAGTCTGATGGAATATTCACAGCCACACAGGGGGCACTAGAGGGGGCTCAGTGTGACAGCAGAAGTGAGAGGTGTGTTGGCAAAGGAGCAGTTCATTGAGACTTCAGTGGATCCAGTATAGAAGAGGAGCAACTGGCCACGTGGTTGGGGCAGAGGGCACTTTGAGAGAGGGCGGGGTGAGGGAAGAGTTTCCAGAGATGAGGCCTGCAGGGGAAGTGCAAGACCTCCCAGGGAATTAGCAAGTGGCCTGGTGTGTCTCACGGGGTGGGATTCTAGTCCTCAGGATGGGGACAGCTGCCCTGGAGCAGCTCAGGGAGAGAGCTCAGGAAGGAAGCTCACCTGAGAGCAGCTGTGACTTCTGGAGCTGCACAGTTGATTCTTCCCAAGTGAGACACACAGGAGTTTTATTTTCATTGCCTTTTTCTCAGATTCTTGACTTTGTTAACCTGGAGTAAGGGATGTGAGAGAAAGCAAGAACCCCCTTTTTAAGGGGCCTGCAGACCCCAAACACAGAAATAAAGGAAAATCCTGAGTTCCTCTGAGGGCAATTCCAGGCACTTCGCAATCTCCAACAAGTAAATAAGTGACTTGTTAAACAAGAAGGCAACAGTAGGCTAAAACAATAGCTAAAGAAGTTAGAGTCCCAGAGATATTTGTTTTCCCTACAGAAACCAATGATAATCTCTTAGCATATGTCCCTAAGTTGTCTTTCAGAGGCTTGGACCCTCACTGAGGACCCCACAGAAAGGATCCATTGACATATTTCCCCAGATAAAGGAGAAGTGAAGACTAAACTTTAACTACCATTTTTGGTTCTAAGTTTCTTCCCGAGGGGTTTAGGGAAAGGCACTCCTCACAACCAGTTAACATTCTTCTACTGACCCCAAGTGTTTAAACAAAGCTTCTCTATTTTAGTCAACTGCAAATTAGAAGATCTTTGAATCTACCTATGACCTGTAAGCCCCTGCTTCAAGATATCCCACCCTTTGGGGCCAAAAACAATGTGTAACTTCTGTGTATTGATTTGTGGTTTTGCCTGTAGCTTTTGCTTTCCTGAAATGTACTCCTAGTTTTAAAAAGCCTTATATACAAGCCATCAGGGAGTTTACGTTTTAAGCAGGAGTCCACCAGATTCTCCTTGCTTGGTGCTCTGCAATAAATGCCTTCCTTTCTATTCACTGCAAAACTCTCAGTGTAGGTATCTGGTTTTACTGCACTGGGCGAGCAGACCCCAGTTCGATTCTATAACAAGCCTTGGGCGTTCTCAGGCAGTCAGGGGAGGAGGTAGTTACTGATCCTTCCCCAGTCTCTGGGGAGCATCAGTCCTGCAGAAGGTGCTTCCAGGCAGAAGCCTGAGCAGCAGCAGCACCTCCTTACTGATTCCCATAGGGTCAGCCTCAGGACCTCCCAGTCCAGAGACCAGCCCACAGGTCACATTCCTTTCTCTTTCAGTGGAGTATGTGTGCATGTGCATGCATGTGCAAGTGTGTGTGTGTGTGCATGTGTGTGCATGTATGTGCATGTCTTCACAAATTCATTTTGGACTGCCACTGCTTCTCTCCATCACTGTTGCCCATCTCCAGGCCGTGGCCTGTATTGCATGAGGAGGGCAGCCGTGAAATTTAGTGGGGGAGGATCCCTTCTCCTCCCCACCCTCTCAAATCCAGTCAGAACAGGTATTTCAGGGAGAGCCTTAGAATCCACAAGTCCAATGTTTTAAAAGTCAGCCTCAGAAAGGGAGGGGGAAAATTCCATTCCTCTTGGGTGTGGCAGCTGAAAATACCTGGAAGTAGATGTGCTTAGAGTCCTGAGAAGACAGGGTGGGGCCTGGAGCCCCAGACACTGAGGGGTCCTGGATCAGTGTTCCAGGCTAGAGGTGCTGGCCTCACGATGCCCTCACCTGCAACTCAGTGAGGAGAAGGGTTGCACACACACGCCCCCAAATTGCTTCCTCTCCTTTCCCTCAGTCTACAGCCTTGAGAACTAAGAGCTCACCTAAGCTTTCATCAGTCACTGCTGTGTGTGTGCACTTGTCTCTGTGTGTGATAGTGTTTGTAGATTTTCCCACCACACTTGGACGCTTGTATCTATTTCACAGAAAACAAAATATAGTCACTATCTGAAATACAAGACAATGAAAAGTACATAAAGTCAGCTCCTTGTCATTCATTCACTGAATATTTATTGAGCACTAGGCTTTCCCAGATACTGGTACCAGGAGTATTGGTGTGAATACAGCAGCCACAGTGCTTGCCCTTAAGAAGCTGACATTCTAGTGAGGGAGACAGACACAAAACAAGTTAATGTGAAATTACCAAGCATAGCACATGCCTATAAAGAAAAGAATAAGGTTCTGGAAGAGGGAGCACCTCAGGGCATCTCCTAAATCCTTATCCAAAACATGATTAAAATCAATCATGTTTTCCAATGGCTTATTTCAGTGATTTATACATCTTGGCTCAACAGCAGAACCATCTGAAGAACTTTTATTTTCTGTACTACAGAAATCTGTGCTGTACCTGACCTCCTGAATCAGAAGTTTCACCCAAGGATCTATACATTTATGAAGCTCCACAGATTATATTGAAACACGCAAGGTTGAGGACCATTGGCCCATCTAGGAGGTTGTGCGCACATGACTCCTGTTTCTGTGGTGAAAACAGAGGTGAGCTCAGCATTCCTGTGTGTCTTTCAGATGGTTCCATAGTACCACCTCCTGAGCCTGAGCCTGAGCCTGTTCAGCATTGGCCTGTGGGGTTTTTTTTTTTTTTTTTTTTTTTGAGACAGTATCACTCTGTCACCTAGGCTAGAGTGCAGTGGTGCAATCTTGGCTCACTGCAACCTCCTCCTCCTGAATTCAAGCGATTCTCCTGCCTCAGCCTCCCAAGTAGCTGGGATTACAGGCACCCGCCACCATGCCTGGCTAATTGTTTTCTTTTTATTAAAATTAGAGACAGGGTTTCACCATGTTGGCCAGGCTGGTTTCCAACTCCTGACCTCGGATGATCCGCCTGCCTCAGCCTCCCAAAGTGCTGGGATTACAGGCATGAGCCACTGCGCCTGGCTGGCCTGTGGGTTCTTGTAAGCATGGCCATGGCCTCTGCACCCAACAGTGCTTTGGTGGACTGAGAGGAAGAAGCAAAGGGGCTTTTCCACTGACCCTGTTGTGCTGTGGGAGGAAGGCCTGACTGGACACATGCAGGACATTGCTCTGTTTTGGAATCATGTGAGGACATATGTGTGAGTGTGCATCTATGTATGTGTGCTTGTGTGACTCCACATGTGTGCACATGTGTATGTGTGATGGTGCATGTCTGTCTATATGTGTGTGTACGTGCCTGTGTGCCTGGGCTTGTGTGTGTGTGTGTGTGTGTGCGCATGTATCCGTGTATATGTGCATGTCGTCTCTGTGTGTGTATATGTGTATGTGTGACTGTGTGTGTCTGTGTGTGTGCACATTAATGGATTTATTATGTTTTTTAAAGAAAACCCTCTTTCAAAGCAAAATTCAACTGAATTTGACTCTGCAAATATTGTCAAAAAAGATCATTTGATTTCATGGTAATTTTTATAATTGATGGAAAAGCGAACACTCAATCTTTTTAATTAATAGTCTATTTTTAGAGAAGTTTTAAGCTTACAGAAATTCAGCAGAGAGCACACAAAGTTTCTAAGCATTCTCAGACTGTGGTCACCCAGTTTCTCTTATTTTAACATCTTGCATTGGTGTGGTATGTTTGTTATAATTCACAAATAATAATTATTATAATTGACAAATATAATTGACAAATAATCATTATTATTATAATTGACAAATAATAGTTATTAACTAAAATCTATAACCTACATTAGGCTTCAGCTTTGCATTATGCACTCTAAGAGTTCTGAGAAACGCTTAGTGTCTCATATCCACCATTATGTGTCCTACAGAATAGTTCTACCATAAAAATCCTGTGTGCCACCAATTTATCCCTTCTCTCCAACACTCATTTTAAGAAAGGAAACTCCGTTGATGGAGGAACTGCTGAGGGATTCACTGCATCAGGGTTTTAAGCTGCTCCATGATATTCACACTAACTTGTTCACACACAGTGCCATTTCTATTTCCGGTTATGTGGTGCGTGTTTTCCTAGTTTGCTGTTTTTGATGTTGGGATAAATCCCATAATGTAATGGTAAATTTATTCTCTTTCTCTTCAAAATCTGCAGTTCTGTTGGAGGTCCTCCTTACCACTGATGGCTTCTTAGTGGGTGAGAGAGTCTGCCCCCAGCCTGGCAGTGCTGCTCCGTGCACAGGTCCCCTCAGCCCTGGGCCCCACACTGAGGTTCCTGAAGACAACGCCCCGGACTGAGTCAGACCCTGCCTTGGGACGTGGTTAGAGAGCCCACCCCAGAGAGAGCTCTGTGGATTCCCAGTGGGCCCTCTGCTGGACGAAGGAGGCCCTGCTACTCACTCCCAAAGAAAGCAGCAATCATTTCATTGCGGAGGGAAGAAAATGCTCCCCAGGTCAGGGGAAGGGACTCTCTGCATCCCTGGAGGGACCGAAAAAAGCAGGGTCCAGGTTACCCTTATCCCCATGACCATAACTCTGTGTCTCTTGTTGGTTTTAGGGGTGGATTCTTAGTCTGTGGTGACCCAGGAGCCATCACTCTTAGGGCCTCCTGGAGGGATGGTCACACTCACCTGTGCCCTGAGCTCTGGCTCAGTCTCTACCAGTCACTACCCCAGCTGGTACCAGCAGACCCCAGGCCAGGTTCCACATATACTCATCTGCAGCCCAAACACCTGCCCTTCTGGGGTCCCTGGGCGCTTCTCTGGCTCCATCCTTGGGAACAAAGCTGCCCTCACCGTCCCGGGAACTCAGTAGATGATGACTCTGATCATTACTATGTGCCATACATGGGTAGTGGCAATTTAAAGCGGTTTTAGTTGTACCTCCTTATGGGTTTAAACCACAGTGATTTAAACCCATAAGGAGGTACAACTAAAACCGCTTTACATACTCAGAACGATTCAGCCCTTAGAGGCAGGAGAGAAGGTAAGAGGGTGGGAATGTCAACACCATGAGCAGGGAGCCTCCTTGCCCCAGTGTCCTGTGCAAGGGTTCACTGCCAGGTGCCTTATCCAGTCTCTCCCAGGGTGTGTCCATCTCCCCAGTGTGATGCTTCCGTGAATACATAAACTCACAGTGAGTCACAAAGACGCCCGTGCTCCAGAAAGACTCTTCTTACTCAGAGAGAGTCAACAGACATATGCTCATTCATTAATTTGTCCATGGAGACCAATTTGTATTTTATTTATCACTGAAGTAAGGGCCTTGCCGAGTGCCTTGTTAAAAATGCAATTTGCCAATCTAGACCTACTGAATCAGAAACTTGTGTTGGTGCCTAATAATTTGTATTTAACAAGATGTACATGAGACTTTTGTTAGCATTAATATTTGGGAAGAGCCTACTTTTATTATTATGAAATTATTCCTGGGAGTCTCTGTTTAAAATGATCTCAGGTAATATTCCATGACTCCACTCTCCTAAATTCCCATTCAAAACCTCCAGAATGCTCAGAAACAGACTTAAAATCTCAAGCCATGGCCAAATTTATAACTTTATTTCTGCAGACAGAGATGGGAGGAATTTCCAAAACCATACATTCTTAGGTGCCAGGTGTGGTGACTCATGCCTATAATACCTAATACTTTGGGAGGCTAAGGCATGAGGATTTCTTGAGGCCAGGAGTTTGAGACCACCCTCCTCCACATAGTGAGTGAGATTCCATCACTACAGAAAAAAAAAAAAAAAAAAAAAAGGACATAAGCCCCTTTAGGAATTTCCAAAACCGTAAGTTTTCTTAGGGTATATTTAGTAGCTCATATGAATATTTCTGTTATTGAAGACCATCCCCTGTAGGATTGGCTCCAGAATCTCTTCTCCCTCTCACTGAGCTGGCCTACCTGCAGCTCTAGTTCTTAGGATCTTTGTAAGACATAGGGATCAGCCCTCCCCATCCTCTACCTCTTATCATAGATTATCCCAGAAGATCCCCTCAGAGCATATATGTACTTGTCCTGAACAGTGTCTCTTAACATGACACTGGCAAGATGAGGAGGACTGAGCGGTGACAAAGCCTTGGAGCCACCTGGGGATGACCTGTGACTGCACGGCCGAGCTTTGCTGAGCCGACCCCAGGCTCCCTTCCTGCTCCCCTCCCCTGGATCTATCTCTTGGCCACCCTAGATCCAGGAGCTGCCTCCACTTGACCTGAGTTCTGTGGTCACCTCAGAGACCCCCTCAGTGAGATAAAGGAGGTGCTGTGGGGGATCTGACACACGTGAGGGCAAATTTCAAGACTGTCCTGCACAGGAAGCCCTGTGAAAAGAAACAAACCAGCCCTACCTGTGTGTGACACCTGAGTTTTTAGTTCTGACTCCCTGGTCTCATGGCTATGTTGAGATTGCAGATGTGCGGTTTATTATCCAGGTCAGTTTATGAGGACAAAGAAGACAACTACCCTATGTACTTATCACACAATTAAGACACTCGCCTACTTTGGGAGGCTGAGGTGGGTGAATCACCTGAGATCAGGAGTTCAAGACCAGCTTGGCCAATGTGATGAAACTCCATCTCTACTAAAAATACAAAAAATTAGCCAGGCATTGTGGCGGGTTCCTGTAATCCCAGCTACTTGGGAGGCTGAGGCAGGAGAATCGCTTGAACCCGGGAGGCAGAGGTTGCAGTGAGCCGAGATTGTGCCACTGCACTCCAGCCTGGGCAACAAGAGTGAAAGTCTGTCTCAAAAAAAAAAGAAAAAAAAGAAGACACTGGCCTTTGATTTGTCAGTGCCCTGGAAGAATTCTGGAACGAGAGGGTCAAGGTTACTTAGAAGATGTTGGAGCTTAAGCATGAGGATCAGTGGAGAAAACACCTCATGGTGACCCAGAGAGATAAAGATGGGATCAGTTGAGAGGGTGGGAGATGTGGATTTCTTAAGGTCATTTTGTTGGCTTCTTTCTCATTCCATAAGATTCAAATCGAAATACACACATGATTTTCCTAATAAATGCTTATGAGGCTTCCCCTTAAGTTTAATTATCTTTCTTGCCTTAATGAAAATAAAATAGAAAGTAAGAAATAAAATATACTTCTATGATTTCTTCCAGATTGTGTATTTTTAGACTAGAAGAAATCATTACTTCTAAAGGAAAACTACCAGGATTGTTTGCATTTTAATCTGGGATCCTGCATGATGGCTACAGATACAGCTACTGTGCAAGATTTTAACCTGGAATTTCTGCCAATTCAGTAATAGAGGCAATAAAAATGGATACAAATATAAATATGGAATTCATTTATTTTAAAAGTTTTGAATGCTATGAATATCTATCAAGAATAAAATACATTGTACAAAAAATTTATTAGAATGAATTTTAAAATTGCCAAATTTGCAACTAATGAAATAAAATATATTATAAAGAGTTCAAAATCCTTATTTTTTGATCTCAGTATACAAAAATAAACATTGAATATATCTATTAGAAAATAACTAGCAAATTTAGTAAATGATATAAAAGAAAATATGAACAAATGGTACAACAGGCCAGGTGCGGTGGCTCACGCCTGTGAATCCCAGCACTTTGGGAGGCTGAGGCGGGCAGATCACCTGAGGTCAGTAGTTTGAGACCAGCCTGTCCAGCCTGGTGAAACCCCATCTCTACTAAAAATACAAAAATTAGCTGGGTGTGATGGTTAGTGCCTGTAATCCCAGCTACTTGGGAGGCTGAGGCAGGAGAATCACTTGAACCTGGGAGGCAGAGTTTGCAGTGAGCTGAGATTATGCCACTGCACTCCAGCATGGGCAAAACAGCAAGATTCTTCTAAAAAAAAATTGGTAAAACATTTCCTTATCTGCAGACATCAAATAAAAAAAATTCAGGCCAGATGCAGTGGCTCACACCTGTAATCCCAATTACTTTGGGAGGTCTAGGTGGTAGGATCTCTTGATCCCAGGAGTTCAATACCACCCAGGGCAACATAGTGAGACCTAATCTCTAGTGAAAATTATTAAATTAAATTGAAATTTAACTAAAATTATTTAAGTAAAAATAATTAAAATTAGCCAGGCATGGTGGCCTGTGCCTGTAGTCTCAGCTACTAAGGAGGCTGAGATTAGAGGATTGCTCAAGACTGGAAGGTTGAGGCTTCCTGCTGTGAGCTGGGATCCTGCCACTGCACCACAGCATGGGCAACAGAGTGAGACCCTGTCTCAAAAAACAAAACAAAACAAAAATTCAACAGCAAGTAGATTGGTGATGTAAACGCTTTGTTATTATTTTTATCATTGTTTGCTTGTGTAGGTTTTACTCTGAGAAGGAGGACGGAGGGTGTTAGCGGAGGAGATAGCGCAGTCCCCTTAGATGTCAGAAACAGGGATCTATGGTAAATGGAAAATGCCAGTCACTTGTCACCATGCAGGGGCGGCTGTGCCCTCCCTGTGTCAGGCTCTGTGCCAGCAGTGATGGGCCCCATGTGCCTCTTTCAGGGTCCAGAATGCCATCTGTGCTACCCTCCGAACTCCCCAGGGCTGGGCATTGGTGCCTGTGTTGCTGATGAGGACTCAGCACTGTGTCTTCCCTGAGAGGGGCAGAGTCTGTAGAGGGTTCTAGTATCTGCGTCCTGTCTGACCCTCCCATGGGACAATCTCTGCATCTCACCCACCAGCCTCCTGTGTCTAAAAAATAAACGCCAGACTGCAGCTGTCTTCTCAGGTGGAACAGAGATCACCAGGAGGAGAGCACACTTGTATAAACAGCTCCTCCTCTATCAGAGCAATGAAGATAAAAAGAGGCCTGAACCAGCAGCCTTCACTACAGGCAAGAGTAGTGTGTCCACTGTGACCTGGACAACTCTCTTCTTCATGCTCCACCATTATTGCACAGGTGAGGACAAAATTTGGGTGTCCAGGGTGAGCTCCTTAGCTTGTCAGCCCCTCTGGCTCAGCCCCCCAAGGGACTTCACCCTGGCCCTGGCCCTGCCCCAGCCCCCATGTGAGTCTGCGTCTGCAGTTCTCTCTCCCAGCCTGTACTGACTCAGCGCCCTCCCTCGCTGCATTGCCTGGAGCATCAGCCACACTCACCTGCACCCTGAGCAGTGGCTTCAGTGTTAGTGACTGCAATGTACTGCTTCCAGCAGAGGCCAGGGAGTCCTCCCAGGTTTTTCCTGAGATACTCCTCAAACTCTAGTAAGCAGCAGGGCTCTGGGGTCCCAGCTGCTTCTCTGCCTCCAGAGATGCCTCAGCCAATGCAGGGATTCTGCACATCCTTGGGCTGCAGCCTGAGGACAAGGCTTACTATTATTGTTGTAGCAGCTTGCAGGCTTACACAGTGCCCCAGACTCATGGGGAAGTGAGGCGCTAACCTACTCTCTTCTCCCCTTGCCTGGTGCAGTCACCCCACTAGTGGTTCTGACCAAGTCCAGCTCAGGGGGTGACTTAGGTTGTCAGATCTTTAAATAGCAACTGATTTTCCCAAATGGATCTGACAATGTGGTATCATTTTCTTCAGTTTAACTTTAGATCAGTTCACTTCTCATTTCTTCTCACTCTGTTCATGTTTATTCAGGCAGAAATGTTTTGCTTAAAGCTAAAAATCTCCCAGTGGAGACTTTGGAGGAGGCCCAAAGAGGCTGGTTCAGGCCATGCCCAGTTCAGGGTCCAGGGGTGATACAGAGATGCTTCTGCTCAGAGGGCGTCAGTCTGGGCCCTGGATACAGCACCAGCGTGCAGGAGAGAGCACTATTTTCTATACTAGTGATGAACCATCACTCATTTTAAAATAATCTTCCTGGAGGAACAGAAAACCATGGTGTGAGGCTGCTCTAAGAGTCACAGAAATAAACTCGGCTGGAGGGCAGAGAGGGGAGCCAGACGCCAGTGAACCCAGTCCTTAGTGCTGCTCATGACCTTGAGCCCCTGACCATGTAAGATTGCCAAGGTGTGGGCAAATCTAAGACATTTTAGGAGGGAAAATAATACAACCATCCTCATTTCTTCATGACTCAGTGAAGGCACCAGCCTTGGCTCTGTGAGTTTCCTGGAAGATGCTGGAAATGGGGGAGTATGTCATGTCGCCTAGCAGGTGTTGGGACTCAAACATGAAGATTAGTGATAAAAATAAATTAACAGAGGCAAAATAATAAAATTTAATGTTTATAATAAGTTAAGAATAATATAATACCTTTATAATAAAGATAGGATAAGTCATAAGGGTGGAAACAGTGGATTTATCTCAAGGCCTTTTTTTCTGTTTTTTTGTTTGTTTGTTTGTTTGTTTTTTTGAGATGGAGTTTTACTCTGTCACTCAGGCTGGAGTACAGCAGTATGATCTTGGCTCATGGCAACCTCCGCCTCCTGGGTTCAAGTGATTCTCCTGCCTCAGCCTCCCAAGTAGCTGGGATTACAGGCACCCACCACCACACCTGGCTAATTTTTGTATTTTAATAGAGATGGGGTTTCACCCTGTTGGCCAGGCTGGTCTTGAACTCCTGACCTCAGATAGTCTGCCCACTTCAGCTTCCCAAAGTGTTGGGATTACAGGTGTGAGCCACTGCACCTGGTCACATCAAGGCCTTTTTATTAACCCTTTCCCGTTGCAATTTTTTCCTTTTTACAGTTGGGATCTCGCTTCATTGCTTAGGCTGGAGAGCCGTAGGGGGACGGGGTCACTGAAGCATTGACCTCAACTGCAAAATATTCAAATAGAAAAACATTTAATAAGCATTTCAATCAGTGCTCAAGAAACTTCCTATTAATTTCAGTCACTGTCTTCATAAAAATAAACATAAAATTAATGAAATAGATTATACTTCCCTAGTGTCTTAATGACATTGCATCTTTAACCTAGATGGGGTGCCCCACTCCTGGATCAGCCTCCTGGGTCAGCCCCACCCAGCCAGGCCCTGCACTCTGTCCCCTGCCTTATACCTTCATCTACACGCATGTGGGCCACTGGAAAGGAGGAGTCCAGTAGCCTTTTTTTTTTTTTTTTTCTGCAGTGCTGCTCCAATGGGGGTAAGGAGGCATCCAGAACCATGAGCCATTTAAAAAAAATAAGGAATAGAAAAAAGCATTAGTCCTCAAGGTGAGATACTAGGACTGTTTCTATGTTAATTTAGAACCACCCATGATGGCTGCTGATGGAGCTATTAAGAGCAAATTTAACCTGGAATACTGTCAAATCACAGTAGAAATAACAAAAAGAATAAGGAAATGAAGATTCATTTGTTTAATTTAAGAATGTCACATATTCTACCTAGAAGATAAGAGATTTTACTACAAATTCATTAGAAGTTTCCTTCATGGCATGGACCACTGATGTCCCTGCACCTAACCTCTGCCTTCTTGGGTGGTGTGATGTTACAGGTTGGGGCAGTATCCCTGGCCAACACTCCTTGGGGTGGAAGGGGGGAGCAGAGGTGGGAGCCTGAGCCTGGGGACTTGGCTGGGCCAAGGATGACCTTACCAAGGCTTCCTGCTTGTCAGCCATCCTCACATGCAGGTAGTCTGGCAGTGACACTGTGAAACCCAGTCACTGGAGTTCCCCCGGCATGGCCCAGTGGTGACTGTGGTGGCCATTGGCATCTGGGGCAGATAAAGCCATGTGAGCTGGCAGACTGTGGCCACCATTCCAATGATGGTTTCCACCCCTCACAGGTGGAAGGTGGCCAAAACCACCCAGTAGGAGTTCTAGCAGCAGTAGTACCATTAAGGGGAGCTCCTGGAGAAGAACTTCAAGCAGCTGCTCTGTAGCTATAGTGAACTTATTGAACCACATCATGTTCACAGCAAAAATGTCAGCCATATTGTGGGAGTTGAGGTTCGCCTAGAGATGAGAGACTATGAGGAAGAGGTTCTCTCAGGGGCAGATGCTGTCATAGCTGCAGGAGGTGATGGTACAATGCTTCTGCTGTGAGTAAAGTCTTGGACAAACTTAAATCAGTTATGAGGTAAACCCTGATCCAGAACTATCTGAGAGTCACTTATGTTGACATGTTCAATATACACATTCCTTCCCAGAAGCCTTACCAAAGGTATATAGTAGTGAGTTCAGTATGGAGACAGCAAATCAATTTATACCCTAAATGGATTGGAATAAACCCCAGTCCTGAGGGACTTTATGAACAGCAACTAAATTTGAATTAACAGAGTAGAGCACTTGACATAGAAGAATTCATGGCGAAAGAACTGAGGCTTCAGGACTCTGGCATTTGCCAGTGAGAGCACTACCTGAAGTCTTATTGGGAAACATCCATCCAGAATGTCCTATACTGGGACTGTGGCAATGGAAAACTTAAGAAATAGACCCACTCTAAAGGATTGGCTTCCCACTATCAGATTTCAGCTTATGATGATCCATGGAAAAAATAGAAGAGTTGAGGGCTCAATTTGTAAACTGGAACAGGAGCAAAGGCTGGCCATTCAATATTAACAGGGTTGAAGGTCTGGCTTTGGAGCATGTTTAAAATATTGCAAAATGACAAGGACATTGGAGTTTTGCATTGAACTGAGAATTGATAGAAAAAATAGCAAATAGATATAACAAATCACTGCTCTACAGTCCAAAAACCCAAAAATACTTTCCTGTATTCAAGAACCAAAAGAGTTTTCTCAAGCACCTATGAGCATTGTTTCTCCTGAGAGATTTGTGTTTATTCTCATTGTTGGGACACCTGTATGGTGAATGGGGGAACATCTTTTGAGCCAAATGTTGGAGCCATTGCTTCAGTGATGATTAATAAAGATGATCTTGGAACTATGCTTCCAGAACAGTAACGATGTCTTCAGATGGCAAATTTTGATTAGTGGAAAAAAAGTTTTACTGCAGAAACAGACTACCAGTGCCAGGTGTGATGGCTCACGCCTATAATCTGAGCACTTTGGGAGGCCAAGGTGGGAGGATAGCTTGAGCCCAGGAGTTTGAGACCAACCTGGGGAACATGGTGAGACCTCATCTTAACCAGATATGGTGGTATGTGCCTGTGGTCCCAGCTACTTGGGAAGCTGAGGTGTGAGGATCAGTTGAATTCAGGGAGTTGAGACCTTGGTAAGCCAAAGTCATACCACTAAAATCCCACCTGGGTGACAGAGTAAAACTCTGCCTCAAATAAAATAAAATAAAATAAAATAAAATAAAAACAGATCAGTCATTTACTACATTTTTTGGTTATCGTTGAGACAGGTTGCCTCTGGGCTCGAAGGTGACAGGGAAAGTGAGATTTACATTATCCTTCCATGGGAACCTGACAAAAAAAAAAAGATGTTCACTGTATAAGAAAATTAATGAACTCAACTGATTAAAATCGATACCTGTAGCTGGGTGTGGTGGCTCCCAGCACTTTGGGAGGCCGAGGTGGGTGGATCACGAGGTTAGGAGATCAAGACCTTCCTGGCTAACATGGTGAATCCTCATCTCTGCTAAAAATACAAAAAATTAGCAGGGCGTGGTGGCATGTGCTTGTGATCTCAGCTACTTGGGAGGCTGAGGCAGGAGAATTGCTTGAACCTGGGAGGCAGAGGGTCAAGATTATGCTATTGCACTCCAATCTGGTGACAGAGTGAGACTCTGTCTCAAAAAAAGAGTAAAAATTGATACTTGTGAAATTTCTATATTGTATAGAATTGGTAACTGAAAGTGCTGATACATTTTTAATTTAGAGAGGCAGTCTTAAATAAATGATGAATTGTTTAGGACTTCAAATTTAACTGTAAAAGTGCTTTTTCCTTCCCTTTACTCCTAACTTTGTGGAATTGTCAGACAAAACACATCATTTCATTAGTGCATTTTTTTAAGTACCTAAAAATGGAGATTTTGAAATATGTTGATGATGATGGAGAATGTTGTAAATCTTGATATTGCCCTAATTGAAATAGGTACGTTTTATTTTTATCGCCCTCCCCCCCCGGAGATGGAGTCTTGCTCTGTCGCCCAGGCTGGAGTGCAGTGGCACGATCTCGGCTCACTGCAAGCTCTGCCTCCCGGGTTCACACCATTCTCCTGCCTCAGCCTCTAGAGTAGCTGGGACTACAGGCGCCTGCCACCATGCCCGGTTAATTTTTCTTTTTTTTTTTTTTTGTATTTTTAGTAGAGACGGGGTTTCACCGTGTTAGCCAGGGTGGTCTCGATCTTACGACCTCATGATCTGCCCACCTCTGCCTCCCAAAGTGCTGGGAGTACAGGTGTGAGCCACCGCGCCCAGCTGAAATAGGTAAGTTTTATATGTGCTAAGAAGTCTCTAATTTAAGAACACAATAATGTTTTATGCCTTTTTTCATTTCAAAATGTTAATCATTTAAAAATTATAGATGAATGTTTTCATTAGACTTTAGTTCTGGTTAATTTCAACAATGCTATGTGAAATACATATATCTGAAAACAATCAATGCTGTTCCAAATGTATTAATTATGTAATAGCTGTTTTAAGTCAGACAATTTTTAAAAATGACTTGAATCTAATAGGTTTCTTCTATTTCTAAAACTCTCTAACATAGATTCAAGGATAAAAATGATAAATTGATTAGACATTTTATATTATGAGTTCAGTAACTTTGTTAAAAAGTATATTCATCTAAGGTTAGGAGTATTGTCAGAAAGAGAATGCGTTCTGTAGTAAATTTGTGAAACAATAGTTTTGGAATTGCCTTACTTAGCGTTCCGGTGGTTTAAAATTAGTTTATATTGTAAATATCACTTACTAGGCTTGTAGAACAAAGTGTCACTGTTTTTCTTTTTTTCCCATAATGCAAATTTATTTATTTTTGGAGGAAATTACTTTTGTTGCACTCTTCACCTACTTACGATAAGTAATCCTAGAATGTTTGCAAAAAGCTCCTTTTGTTGTGTAATGAAACAGTTGCTATTCTGGTTCCATTTATTTAAGGTCACTTTTTTTTGACTTGCTGGAGAAAATATTTATTCAATTATTGACAAATATTTATTGAATACCTGCTCTGTGCCATGTATTCCTGTGTCAGGTGTTGGCTATATGTTGGTGAATAAAACAGACTTTCTCCTTATAGAAATTGTGTCTAGTGAGCACACGAGTAAATTCTGTGAGCGTTATGATGGAGAGTCAAACTGAGCACTTTTAGATTTGCCAACATGTAACATATTGTTCTTACCAATTTCTTTTATTAAAATAAATGTTAGTGTACAAAGGTAATCTAGGTTTTAAAGTATATTCATAAATATCTATTTTTATGAGTTAAGAGTATCTGCACAGACACAGCAAATAATTTATAGTAAGCATCAGATATAAATAGTATAAAAGTAAATGAAATGTTTTCCAGAGCTTGATCTAGTTTCTGATTTGGTATTTTAATAACATAGGTAAAATATCACGTTATAAAGAAGAATTGTTCCACACTATAGAAACTTCCCTAACAGCTTTAAAATAAAAATACCAACACCATCTTTAATCTGAGGGAAATCTGATTGTCCAAATACATCTGTTAAGATGTAACATATGAATAGGTAACACTGTGTAAGATTACTTATAAGACATATTTTAAAGATTTTAAAAATACTTAATGTGCTCACTTTGTGCTATACCTTCTAAAATTTCTGCTGTGTGGTGTTTGACTTACTTTAAGAAATGAGAGGTGGCAGGGCGCAGGTGCAGACTGTGGTTGGGTGGGTCAGTTGACCCCAGGGTCCTTTGAACTGATTTAGGCCACTCACCTTGGTCTCAGAATCACCACTGTCGTGGCCAGTCAGTTGCAAGGGATCCAGCAGCTAATGCAGGTTGAGAAGCAGGCCGTTAAGAAGGTGTCAGAGGCCTGCAGCCAAAAGAACCAGAGGCTGAAGCAGGCCAAAGTGGCAGTTCGGGCTGAAATTGAATAGTGCCACCTGCAGAGGGAGAAAGAGTTCAAGGCCAAGGAAGCTGTGGCACTGGGATCCCAAGGCAGCTGCAGCACAGAAGTGGAGGAGACCCAGGATAAAACGACCATCCTCCAGACCTACTTTCAGCAGAACAGGGAAGAGGGCATGGATAACTTCTTGGCCTTTGTCTGCGACAACCAGCCAGAAATCCATGAAAACTACGGCATAAATAGATAGGAGGACAAACGCCTGTTCTGTGGACTGGCATTTTAGCTGCCCTCATGGAATAAGAAACTTTAGCAAAGCCCTAGTTCTATTCTAACAAGAAGGCATTTAATTATTTCTGTATGTTGTATAGTTGGTCCCTTCACTTTATGGAGAGCAGCAAATCCAGTTTCTTGTGCAGACATAGAACTAAATGTGTCATCCTTTTACTTCATGTTTCTTAGGAATTTAATGGTTATGTGCTGTCTGTTTTCCTATGCCTTTTGGCTCAAGTAACATATAGCAATGTTGAGTTTTTCTTTTTTAGATCTAGTAAAACAACAACAAAAAAACAACCTTTGAAGAAAGGAAGGGATTAAATAGTTTTCCTCTAATGCTTTCTTGAAGGTCAATGAAAAAGTGGTAAATAGTTATTTGTAACCTGTGTGAAGCAGCAGCCAGCCCTAAGGAGTCCATTCCTTCCAAGGCTTAGAACAGTGACTACTGCTGTAATTGCCTGGGCTGCTGTAAGTTTCTCTTAATCAAAATTGCTTTTTGATGGAATTCATGTTATTACTTGTTGTACTAAAAATAATTTGAAAGTAAAGACTCTTTGTTGCGCAAGAAAGGAAGAAATGAGAGGCAAAGAATGTTAAAATAGAAAAAATGTTTTTATGAGAGAGTTAACCTTTTAATGGCAACTGTATGTCAATTAAATTAAGCCATCACTTAAAATATTCATTAGAATGAATAATAAAATAACCCAGTTCATAATTAATAAAATATAATATATATATATTTAAAATTCATATTAGAATTTCTGTCAGTGTTTGAACATTAATATTTATAGTTTGTACATTTTCACCTTCCAAGGTTTAAAATGAGAACCACACTACATCACAAAAGGTAACTAATAAACATTTCACAATTGTGTGAATATCCACTCACTCTCACTCTCTTACCACTGTTAATTTTTTCCTCGCTGTAATTTACAATGAAGTGTGCCCCACTCATATCTCAGCAAAGTTTCAGTCATTATGGATTCATCACATGTATATTCTTTGAAAATATTCTTCTGTCAAAAGACTTGATAACCATTATGTACATTACAAAAACAAATTTTACATAAATTATATGGCATACTTTTATCTTTGTAATTGAAATGACACAAACTAATTTACACCAAAATTGGCAATAAGACCCAGTTTGAATATTTATTTCCTTTAAACTCTTTACCCTTTTTCTACCATGAGTCCTTAATGTAAATGTTATATACTCCAAACTATTTAACATTAGTAAGCACCCTATACAAGTAAGAATTCTGTTCAAAAGTAAAACATAGCTGTAGTAATGTGTTTCGGGAAGTCAGGGATCCCGAATGGAGGGACTGGCTGAAGCCACGGCAGAGGAATGTAAATTGTGAAGATTTCATGGACATTTATTAGCTCCCCAAATTAATACTTTTATAATTTCTTGTACCTCTCTTTAGTGCAATCTCTGAACATAAATTGTGAAGATTTCATGGACACTTATCACTTCCCCAATCAATACCCTTGTGATTTTCTATGCCTGTCTTTAATCTCTTAATCACATCATCTTCTTTGTAAGCTGAGGAGGATATATGTCGCCTCAGGACCCTGTGATGATTGTGTTAACTGCACAAATTGTTTGTAGAGCATGTGTGTTTGAACAATATGAAATCTGGGCATCTTGAAAAAAGAACAGGATAACAGCGATGTTCAGGGAACAAGGGAGATGGCCTGGGAGTCTGACCGCTGGTGAGCCGGATGGAACAGAGCCATATTTCTCTTCTTTCAAAGGCAAATAGGAGAAATATCACTGAATTCTTTCTCTCAGCAAGGAATATCCCTGAGAAAGAGGGATGCACCCTGAGGGTAGGTCTATAGACGGCCCCCTTAAGGTAGTCTCCTGTAGCGCTCCCAGGCTTATTAGGACAAGAAAGTTCCCGCCTGATAAATTTTGGTCAGACAGGTTGTCTGCTCTCAAACTCTGTCTCCTGATAAGATGTTATCAATGACAATGCACACCCGAAGCTTCATTAGCAATTTTAATTTTGCCCCATCCGGTGGTCCTGTGATCTCGCCCTGCCTCCATTTGCTTTGTGATATTTTATTACCTTGTGAAGTATGTGATCTCTGTGACCCACACCCTATTCGTGCACTCCCTCCCCTTTCGAAAATCGTTAATAAAAACTTGCTGGTTTTACGGCTGGGGGAGCATCATGGAACCTGCTGACATATGATGTCTCCCCTGGACACCCAGCTTTAAATTTCTCTCTCTTGTGCTCTTTCCCTTTATTTCTCAAACCAGCTGAGATGCCTAGGAAATAGAAAAGAACCTATGACAAATATTGGGAGTGGGGTTCCCCCCAATAGTAATGTTTCCAATAGAAATAAAATTCCTGCATTTCTGTGGTTATAAATTGGTATGACAGACACTGTAGAGGGAAACATTCTTATGATACAAAATTTAAAGTATCAGAAAGAATTTTTTAAATTAAAACATCCACATGAACAAATAAGACATTCAAAATGAAACTACTGAAAGAGAGAGAGAAATTCTAATTACCTGCCAGCCCCCAAGTTCTCCTTTTGCCAATGTGACTATTGGAGAAAGTTGTACACTGTGCAGAAATCAGGGGACCACACAGGCTCTGGCACAATACAAGCTGGGCTCAGAAAAGGAGTGAGGGCATGCCAGGAGCCAGAAGGAAATTGACTTCAGAATTTTGCATCCTGTCTCCTTGACACAAGATATAAGTTTTCTGAGCAGAGCCGGGTGTTAAGTAGGCAGACAATGTGGGTGACAGAGAGGCATCAAGATAGCTACAGGGGGGCTGCCAGTGTCCCCGGCAGAGTCACACACACAGCCAGCAGCCACAAGTGGCTTCCAGTCAATATTTTAGAGTTTCATGGTGAGTATCAGGGTCTGAGGTCACTACGCTGCAGGTATCCCTGGGGGCCCATTGCCCTTGCATTAAGATTTCCCACATAATTTAAGAGAGAGTAACAGGAGCTGCTAGTCGTGAGCGCCTCATAGTAGCTTAGGCTTCTGTCCTGCAGGGACCCTGCCCTTTCCTCTGACTTCTTGTCTGTAACAAGATGCTTGTGTTGATTTGGAATGGGAGCCAGACACTGGGTGCTTCCCTGACATTTGCTGGTCTCTGGCTAAGAGGTTGAGGGAGCCCACACCTTAAAGCAAAAGAAGAGCAGTACAGAAGCAACTTTTAAAAAAATATGCCCAGTTGAGAGATCTGCCTCCGCCTACATCCTTCAGTGGGGTGTATGCCATCCTCCTGCTTTTCCATGTCACACTGAAAAAGTGCTATTAATGGAGAGGATGGAGACAATGATGATTTATTTAGGAAGTGTGCATCCCAACACTGACACACTGAGGAGAATCCTTCTGGAGCTTGTATCTCACAGAATGCCTGCCTCTGCATCACAATGCAAACTCACCATTTACTTTCAAAGAAAATGGAAACAGATCCAGAAAGCCCCAATGAGCTGTTCCATTTAAGAAGAGAGGGAGTTTAAATCACAGTAACTCAAAACATCATTTCTGGGTTTATTGTGGGCCCAGGAATAACAGAACAGGTTTTTCTACCTGTACCAGGGCCACAGTCTCCAAAAGATTTGCAATCCACTCTTAAATTTTGGGGTGCTGGGGGACAGGTCATGTGTGTGTTGGTTGTGAGAGGGGCACAATACTGCATGCTTTTTAGAGTATACTCTCATGGCCCATCCAAGGCTTACCACTAGGCATGTTACCCAATTCTTTAACATCCACGATGATGAACAGATGTTAGCTCTACACTCTGAGGTTTCAATGTCCATCATGATGATCCATGAGAAGGAACTTATTTCCTCTGCAGCACAAATTGAGGTGTCTGGATGACAACCAATGATATTAAGAGATGCTGTGGACATGATGCCAGTCTGGCCTTTCCTGGGCCCATTGAAAGGATTAGGCAGATGTTTAGGGCCAGCCCTCACCCAGCACAAAGCCACAAAAGATCCTTATGCTTCTTCTGGCCTGACTAGGTCAGAGCCTACTAAGGGTTACAGACATTGAGGAGAAGCAAAACAAGCAATAAAAACAAATCACAGTACAGTACACTGAGAAATCACACATGTGTTCATATGCACAGCCACTCGAGAATCGCAAACACCTACACTGAGAGAAGACACCGGGATTAACGTGCTTTGCTCATATCTGTTCATCAAACAAAAAACGTTATCATGCATAACATAATTGGAAATTAGGCCGGGCGCGCGGTGGCTCAACGCCTGTAATCCCAGCACTTTGGGAGGCCGAGGTGGGCGGATCACAAGGTCAGGAGATGGAGACCATCCTGGCTAACACGGTGAAACCCCGACTCTACTAAAAATACAAAAAAATTAGCCGGTCGTGGCAGCCTGCGCCTGTAGTCCCAGCTAAGTAGGAGGCTGAGGCAGGAGAATGGAGTGAACCCGGGAAGGAGAGCTTGCAGTGAGCCGAGGTCGCGCCACTGCACTCCAGCCTGGGACACAGAGCGAGACTCCGTCTCAAAATAAATAAATAAATAAATAAAAATAAAGTTAACAGTAACATTTCAGGTCAGGGGCTGGGGGAGGGATAGCATTGGGAGAAATACCTAATGTAAAGGACGAGTTGATGGGTGCGGCAAACCAACATGGTACATGTATACCTATGTAACAAACCTGCACGTTGTGCACATGTACCCTAGAACTTAAAGTATAATAATAATACAAAAAAATAAAAAGAAAAAAAGAAAAAAAAACCTGTAACATTTCATACTACCACAGGGTTGTGATATGCAAATTTAAAATATTTAAACAGAAAGCTTTACAAAATAATCCTATTACATAAGCATTATTCACATAGAATTATACAAGTAAATTACACAATATATACATTTTTTATTTTATTATTTTCTTTTTTGAGAGGGAGTCTTGCTCTGTCACCCAGGCTGGAGTGCAGTGGCGCAGTCTTGGCTCACTGCAAGCTCCGCCTCCCGGGTTCACGCCATTCTCTCGCCTCAGCCTCCGGAGCAGCTGCGATTACAGGCGCCCGGCTAATTTTTTGAAATTATACAATATTTAAGCAGCAGCAACATATGCTGAAATTTAAATCAAAGTGAAGCTTGGTTGTGGCACAGAGATCAATGCACAAATAAGGAGAGGCCCCACTGCAGCCTCCATACTCTGGGGCAGGAGTGGAGAAGCCCTAGATCATACTGCTTTACATCCTTCCTTCCTATATTACACATATATTACACCTCTTAAATATTTGTGGAAATGTTTAACAAAATAATACAATCAGTTACAGCAACAATGTACTGCTATACTGGCTCAAGGTATCTTTACCGTAACTACAAGCAGTTCTCTCCAAGCAGTTCTGGAAAGATGTGGGGGCAGGGGTTTCCGATCTTTGACCTCTTTAGTTTAGATTTTTTTTTTTTTTTTTTTTGAGATGGAGTTTCGCTTTTGTTGCCCAGGCTGGAGTGCAATGGCACAATCTCAGCTCACTGCAACCTCCCCCTCCCAGGTTCAAGCGATTCTCCTGCCTCAGCCTCCCAAGTAGCTGGGATTAGAGGCGCTCGCCATCGTGCTTGGCTAACTTGGTATTTTTAGTAGAGACGGGGTTTCACTATTTTGCCCAGGCTGGTCTCGAACTCCTGACGTCAGGCGAACCACCTGCCTCGGCCTCCAAAGGAGCTGGGATTACAGATATGAGCCACCGCGCCCGCCCTGCTTTACATTTTAATCACCCTCAGTTGGAGCTGCTTCCCTGGGGCCTCTCCTCGCACTCCACATCCTGCAGCTGTATGACTTCTATCTTCAAATCCATCCTCTCACCCTGGACCTGGAAAGGCACGTGAGGACCCACGAACAACCCGTGGTCAGTCCCAGAGTAGCCCTCTTGGCCTGTGCAGAGCCCCGCTTAGGGGTCCTGCGTGGGCCCGGGGACAGGCGGAGGGTGCACAGCGACAGTCACAGAAGCGGATGCCATCACAGTGGTGATGGAGGACGCTGCAGGCCTCAGGCGGCTCGGCTCTGGTCGGGGTTGCCAGACTGCTGCTGCGGCAGCTGCGTCCGGGGTCAGACCCTGCGCCTTCCACTGCCACACTGCGCGGGTCCCAAGGTCTCTGAGCGAGGGCGAGAGCCGGCACCCAGCAAGCTTGTCCTGAGCTTTCCCTGCGGCTCCAGCTTTCCCTACCCGACCTCCGCCCCGCGCCGCGGCCCCTCAAGCGCAGAAAGAGCCAGCACATCCCTGCGGTCCCGCCGGCGGCGTGGGCTCCCTCGGCCCCTCCCGGTCTAGGGCACCCGCGGAGCCGCCGCTGCGGGGTACGAGGGGGCCCGGCGGGTCCCTGTGCTGCCGCTGCTCCTGAGGTGGCAGCTCCCAGCGGTGGTGGCTCCAGAAGATGGAGGTTCCCGGCGGTGATGGCTCCCGGCGGCCGTAGCGGCTCCTGGAGGTGGCGGCTCCCAGGAGATGGAGGCTTCCGGCGGTGGCGGCTCCCGGCTGTGGCAGCTCCCAGCGGTGGCGGGTCCTGGAAATGGAGGCTCCCGGCAGTGGCGGCTTCCGGGGGTGGCGACTCCCAGAGCTGCTGCTGGGTCCGCTGGGTTTGGGCTGCTGGGTCCGGGGTGCTGTGTGGCCCGGCCTCCGCTTTCCTGTGCTCCTCCACAACCCACGGAACCATCCGGTCTCCGAGCGGCGCTGCTCTGGCTCCTGGACCTTGGGACTCTGCTCTGTGTGTGCAGCGGGCAGCGGGCAGCGGGCGGCGGGTAGCGGGCGGCGGGCAGCGGGCAGCGGCTGCAGCGGCTCCATGATTGAGTAGATGAGATGGAAGAAGAAAAAAAGAACTCCCTCCATTTGGAGAAAGAAGGAGGAGGAGGGGAAGGGGAGACAGCAAGCGAAAGAGGAAAAGGCTGTATTTTTTTTAAATGTAATTCTTTAAAACTTCAGAATGTTTGTTATTCTACTTTCATTAAAATGATGAACTTCCAATGTATCTAAAAGAAAACAACCACAAAACTCAGCAAATAATACAGGAGGTAATTTGAACAAATGGTGAAGTTATTTTCTAACCTGAGGAAAGTAATAAAAATTTTAACGACGGGTAGATAGGTTCTACCGGCCCATTTCATTATTTTATTATTGTGTGTTTTTATGTGTTTTCCCTTGACACGGTGCGCAGGTGGGTGTCAGCAGACGAGACAGCACAGGACCCTCAGATGCCAGAAGCAGGGATTGGTAAATGTGAAACACCAGTCACTGTCGCCATGCAGGGGTGGCTGTGCCCTCCCTGTGTCAGGCTCTGTGCTGGCAGCGGTGGCCCTGGTGCCCTTTTAGGGTCCTGCCCGCACTCTGCACTCCACTGAGTCAGCCCCATCTTCTAGAACTGAGGGTCACCTCCTTCTGCACTGGAGCAAGCAGCAGAGTCCTGTGGACACTGTGGCCTGGGCCGCCAGCTCCTAGGAGAAGCCCCATACAGTGAGGCCTGCTGTTTCCCACAGCGTGCAGGGGTCTCTGTGGGAGCTCTTGTTCGGGGTCTGGCCTGGCGGCCTCCCTTACTACTCTGGGCTACCGTCTGAGGCTGAGGGTGAGCACTCCCATTCAGGAGATGGACAGAGCCCAGTGCAGCCCAGGGTCCCTACCCCCCAGGGAAATGAGGCCCAAGCTTCCTGTCTGATCCCCTCTAGGACCCCTAGACCCACTCTCCCCTCTTGTCACTAAGGCCAGAATAACAGAAAACTTCTGCAGGCACTTCTCCTTCCTGGACCAAGGATCTGAGACCTTCGCTGAATTGGTAGCCTTTATCCCTCCAATATTTATGCTTAACTATTAAGATAAATCATCTCAGCCCGGTCATTGCCACACAGGCAGGAAGCTCAGGTGGAAAATATTCTGGTCATCCCATGTGTCTGGGCATGTGACCTTGATGTGTGTTTGTGTTCGTGTCTCAGGGTAAGTTGTGGGTTAGGGGAGTAGTCAGCATGTGACCCAGGGAAAAGGCGCTGAGGTTTGTGGAGTCAAAGAGGAAACTCATGTACATTAGTGCTCTTTATCTATACCCAAAGCAGCCTGTGAAGTCTGCAGGTTCTGAGACCGTCTTCAAGTGGATCAGTAACGTTCCCCAGGATGGACGACTGGGACACCACAAAGGAAAAGACAGGAGGAACTTGCAGACTTTAGCACAGGCCACACAGTGAAAGTACACCTGCCCATGCCCCAGGATGCTGAAAGCACTACGAGTGTCATTCAGTGTCCTCAGGGCTGAGTGGAAAGAGCACAGACCACCTTTGCTCTGCTGGCATCACAACAATCAGCACAGAAGGCTTCCATGACCAAATGTGTGGGGATTTTTCCTTCCCACAAAATAAGCCGTCAATTTTATAGAGGACCTCACCTGGGTGTCCTCTAACTCAACTCAGTTCTGATACTATCTACATGAAGATGGGGTCAGATCTTACAGCTTGAGGGCTCTTTTACCAAGACTGTGCCCCAGTTCTTATGCCAATCACAAGTACAGTTTGCTTCATCTGTGCTTCTGACCAAAGACCTATAAATTGAAGATCCCGCAACCCCTCCTTGGCTTCAATTAATTTGCTAGAACGGCTTGTGGAACTCAGGAGAATACTTACTTAAATTCACAGGTTTATTATAAAGGATATAACCAAGGACACAGATGAAAAGGTGTGTAGGGCGAGGTATGGGAAGAGGTGCACCACCATCCAGTAACCTTCATGTGTTCAGAAGCTCTCCCAATCCAACACCCTTTGAGTTTTTATGGAGGCCTCATCACACAAGCTTGATGGAGTAAACTACTGGCCACTGGTGATTAACCTGCAGCCTCTCTTCCCTCCATGGAGGTTGGGAGACAAGGCTGAAAGTCCCAATCCTCTAACCCTGCCTTGGTCTTTCTGGTGACCAGCCCCTGTCCAGAAGCTACCTAGGGACTGCCCGCCATCAGTCATCTTGGTGGCATACAAAAAGGCATCACTTTGGTGATTCTAAATGTTTTAGGAGTTATGTGATGGGAAATGGGGTCAAAGACCAAATTCATGATTTATAATATCACAGGGATGGAAAAGGAACAGGAGACTGAGAATTTCTAGGCCACACTAATCCCTGTTACGACAGATGTGGAATCCCAGTCCACAGGAGGCAGGAGGCTGAGAGGTGAGACAAAACCTGTGAAAATCAGAGATGGGGGCAGGTCTCAGTTTCTTGTGACTGAAGTGATAGAGCTCTGCCAGGCTGTCACTTGGATTGACAAACTAAATAAAAATACACGCCCTTAAAACAAAGAACACATCTGAGTATACATCCAAAAGAATGGAAATTAGGATCTTGCAGAAATATTGACACACTCTTATTCAATGCAGTATTAATCACAGTTTCAAAGACAAGGAGACACCGTAAGGTCCACTGATCAATGAATGTTTACAGAAAATGTGGTGTATAGATGCAATGGGATACTATTCAAATTCACAGAGAATTAAATCTTGCCATATACTACAACATGGATAACATGGGAGGACATTATGCTGAGTGAAATAAGTCAATCACAGGAGGAGAAATGCTGCCTGGCTCCATTTGTGTGAGGTCTCTATCATAGTCAGCCTAACAGCAGTGGAGTAGAATGCCAGGGGCAGGGGGAGAAGGAAATGGGGAGCTGCTGTTCAAGGGCTATGAAGCTTCAGTTATACAAGATAAGTAAGTTCTAGAGATGTGCTGTACAACACTGTGCTTGCAGTTTACAATGCTGTATAATGTACTTAAAATTTTGTTAAAAGGGTAGATCTCATGTTAAGAGATCTCATGTTAAGTGTTCTTATTAAAATGGAAAAAAAAGGCCAGGCGCAGTGGCTCACGCCTGTAATCCCAGCACTTTTGAGAGGCCGTGGCAGTGGATCACGAGGCCAAGAGATCGAGACCATCCTGGCCAACATGGTGAAACCCCATCTCTACTAAAAATACAAAAAATTAGCTGGGCGTGGTGGCGGGCGCCTGTAGTCCCAGCTACTCAGGAGGCTGAGGCAGGAGAATCATTTGAACTGGTAGGCGGAGGTTACAGTGAGCCAAGATTGCGCCACTGCACTCCAGCCTGGCGACAGAGCGAGACTCTGACCCAAAAAAAAGAAAAAAAAAAAAAAAAAAAGGAAAAAAAAAAACCTTAAAAATAACAGGATGGAAAAAACATACCATGAAACCACTTACAGAAAGTTGCTGTGGCTATATTAGTGGTACTAGGAAGTGCAGAAATCCTCAGCCCTTTGTTTGTATTGGGAAAAAGATTTCAGCCAAGAGACAAGTTAACCAAAAAAATAGGGAATTTATTGAAGGAAGATAGGGAGCAGAAAGTCTATGTGGCAGGACAGTACTTTGAAAGGTGCAGTTAATGAATGCACACTGCTTTTTCTTGATACTGGGGCAGGTAAAGAAAGACCCTTTCCTGCATCTGTGTTGTGAGTAGCTCATTTTCCACCCTGTAGAGCCATGAAGGTCAGGGCCATTTGCGAGCACAGAACCTACATTTTCTTTGTATGGTGATTCCACATGCACATATGAGTCACTGCTGGTCACTGAGTGAGGCAGCATCCTTCCTCTCAGTGACCTTGTTAGTAAGCTTTCCTGGGATTTCACAGTCAGTAATAGGTGCACGTGTAGGCATATGGATGTATGTATGTGTATGTGTGTGTCTGTGTGTGTATATATATATATAGAGAGAGAGAGAGAGAGCGCGCACATGAGTGCTGGGGGAGGGGAGGAGGCTTCACAGAGGTCTTGAAGCATAAGTAGTAGTTTGGCAGGAGACGAGATAAAGAACATTCTAGACAGATGGAAAAGGAGGAACAAAGGCATGGAATGGGGACTAGACAGTTTGGAGAGGGCAGAAGGGAAATGGCTGGAGGGGTCATGAAAAGCCTGGAATGCCACTCTCCAGAGACTGAGTTCCACCTTGCAGTACAGAGGATGACCTGAGGGTTTTATTTCGTAGTCGTCTTCATTTCATTGATAGTGTGCTAATTTCAGAGCATGTGTTAAGAAGGATTCTGAGGTGGGGCCCGGCGTGGTGGCTCATGCCTGTAATCCCAGCAGTTTGGGACCAAGGCGGGTGGATGACGAGGTCAGGAGATCGAAATTCATCCTGGCTAACATGGTGAAACCTCATCTCTATTAAAAATCAAAAAAAAAAAAAAAAAATTAGCCGGGCATGGTGGCGGGTGCCTGTAGTCCCAGTTACTTGGGAGACTGAGGAAGGAGAATGGCATGAACCAGGGAGGCAGAGCTTGCAGTGAGCTGAGATTGCGCCACTGCACTCCATCCTGGGCAACAAAGCGAGACTCCATCTCAAAGAAAAAAAAAAAAAAAGAAGGATTCTGAGATGGCATCAGGGCAAAAAGTGACAGGATCAGTTAGCAATGTCACCTGTACTGCAGAGGTGGAGCAGGGTAGCCTGGGCACTGGAGATTTGCCACCCCTGCTGTAGGACAGTGAGAGCCACTGAAGGATGGGAGAGTGTTGGGGTGGAGGAGCAGGGGCTCGGTACGTGTGTTGTAGAGGATCAACTGGAAGCTCTGGGAGCACGAATCATAGGGAGGCAAGGCTAAGGTCATGTTGCCAATGAGCCGGCACTGAGTTAAAAAATATCTGAGGAACAAATGAACCGCTAAGTGTCTGCAAGGCAAAGAGTGGACATTTGCCATGTGGAACACAAACACCAGTATATTTTATGTGCATAAATGTGAAAAGGAAGAGACAGAAGGACCAACGGAGACATAGAGCAGACAATGGGTGCACAAACCGTCTGTCCTTCTCAAGAGCTGCCCAGTTGGGAGTCAGCCCCACCCACCTCAAGGCCCTTTAGCAGAGGAGGGTACTGCAGCTCCTCCAGGTCTAGGGTGGCTTCAGGGTGGAAGGCACTCTCCCTGCCATAGCTCCTCTAAGGGCTGGGCCTCTCACCTGTCTCAATCCCAGGGTGATGCCTGCACAGCCCAGAGCTTCCTAAATGCAGGCTCCCAGGAACTGACCCACTTAGCAGCTGCCTCCCCAGGGGACCCATGCAGAGCAAGGGACCAGGACAAAAGGGCTTCATGGGCACTCCCTAGGTACTATTGCTCTGAATAAGCATAGGCCATTGGAAGTCACTGGCATCAAAAGGGAGACAGGGCACATGGGACAGAATGCCTAGTAGGCATCAGAAATGGTTCAACCACGCAGGGCAGCACATTGCAATCTGTAACTCAGAGATGCTGCCATGTCCAGTGGAGAGAGGCCTGGTAAACCAGAGGTTCATGAACAGCCAGTGGACACTCCCCACCAGCACCCCTACTTCTTGGCAGGGCTAGGATTACTCCAAACTTTGAATCCCTGGGCACTAAGGGATCGGGGTCCTGATACTCAAAAAAGCAAGTTGAAGTCTAGGCTATCCCTGGTGAGATCTGAATCTGCAGATCTTGTGGTCAGGCCAGGGGTTGCTGACTCCCTTTGCTGGAGGCTTGGTGCCCTGTGAGGGGCAATGGAAGCAATGAGACACCTCAATGGAGAGGAAACACAGTGCTGGATGTTGCCAGGCACACAGGTGTACTCCAGGACCTCCTGCATTTGGGAACTTTTAGGACCCAGAGAGAAAATGGTGCCAGGAATGCCCACAAGGTAACATCTGGAGTGGCAGGGCCTGGTGAGCTATCCAAGGGTTTGCTCTGGCTGAGAATTATGAAGCATCAGCAAGCTGGTCAATGGATTCAGTTGTGAGAGTGTGAAGGTGAGTAGTGTGATCTAGGGGCCCACATGGAAGGACTGGAGGGGTGCTGGGGTACTGGAGACTGAGACAACATGGAGCTGGGGAGAGAACCAAGGAACCAATTGCCCAGAGAACAGGGAAGTCAGACAATATTCTCTTTCCGGAATCTTTTCCACCTACAGATAAAAAGCAATGTATCCCCACTGGAAGCCTGATTCCCTGTCAGCCCCCAAAATCCTGGATTTGGGGACACAATAAAATCAAAAGGAGGGCTGGTCACTTCAGAATGTAGTTAATCCCTGGATTTGAGGAGCCTGCCCAGGAGACAGTCTGGGAAATACCCTTCATTCTACCCTGGACAGAGCTAACTACGGAAAGATCCTGCCAAAGGCACAGTCTGCAGACTTCTTTCCAGACCTAGGGGACCATTGCTGCCCACCCCACTACACCCTGCCCCAGCCTCTACCCTGGGTTTTGCTATCTGCACAGTCTGAGTGGGGCAGCCAGCAGGGAAGAGGACATTCTCTATATAGGTGCTATTACCACTTTTTAATGATCCATAAAGGGGGAAAGCTAATTTCTACCTGAGAGTCCTAGTGTGGCTATGAAGAAACCATGTACCATGGGACAAGCCACTTTCTAATGGACCCTTCCCTTTGGGGAGTGGGGGCTGATCAGAAAGGAGGCTGGAGTGAGGACTTCACCTGTCCATTGCCAGCAATGGACCTGTCACAGGAGAAAGGGGGATGGGAGAACCAAGATGACAAAGTCCATGAGTGTGGCAGGGTTAATTACTGTTATGAAGTAAGCTCAAAGGGTCAGCCTCACTGGCAGAGGCTTGGGGAGAGGGGCAGCTGGGGCTATGGCAGAACCAGAACTGATTCCCTCCCACAAAGATTGCTCCAAAGAGCATTCCACAGCTGAAAGATCATCCTCTCTTACCTCCTCTCATTCTCCATGGGTCTTGAATGCTGAATACCTGGCTCCTTCATTCTGTAGAAAGCTGGATTGCTCAGCCATCTTGAAAATAAACCATTCAGGGCATAGAAGACCTAGAACTCTGCCTTTTCCCCACGAACTTACTTTCTCTAGGTTTCCACTGTGGATGCACAGGGCCCATCTCAGCCTGACTGTGCACCGGAAGGCATCATTCATTCTCAGCTGGGCCACTTCGAGGAGGAAGCACTGCCTCAGCCCACTAGACTGAGGGTTGGGGAGGCATAACTCAGAAACTCCCCGGGCATCAGGCCAGAGGGAACAGTGTGGAGAAGGCTGCAAGGGGGTGGGGATGGGGGTGTTTCAGGGCTTGGTCTCGGGCAGCTGCTGTGCTGGCTAGGGAGTTGGGGTGGGGCAGGCATGGTGACCAACATGGATAAAGGGCCACTCATGGTAAAGGCCTTGAAAACAAGAGAGAAAAGGGGAAATGCCACCAAACACATGGGGATTGGAATCTCCAAAACCCAAGGTTGGTGGGAATCCAGTACCATGGGGCCCCCAGAAAGCCAAGGGAGCAGTACAGGGCCCTGCCGGAGGGGAGAGGAGCCAAGGGAAGGTCTCCCAGCCCCTGCAGACCAGCGTTGCTGCCAAGCAGCCTCCCAACTGCCCAGTGTCTCCTAGGCTGCAGCTCAGCAGGCCCCCGGAGGTATTGGTTGCAAGCGCGCACCTAAATATGGCCTAATGGAACCAGCCAAAGACCAACTAAATCCAGATGGGAGGGAGGGAGTTGAGGCACTGCCTCCCACCTGCATCCCATTCTCAACGTCCCTTAGCCAGGACAGGGCCTTCTACTTCCAAAGTCAACCACATTGTTCACTGCTGCTCAGCCACAGGCCTCCCGCCGCCAGCCTCTGCGCTGGGCCGAGATCCACGCACCCTTCCCAGTGTCGCTCTGCTGCCTCGACACCCCACCCCCAAAACCTGATCACGGCCCCCCAAGACTGGCCCATCACAGAGGGTAGGGGCCTGTGTGTGCAAGTGGACGTTATTGTAGCTGCTTCTGTAATGATGACGTGCAGGAGAAATAATTTCTGTGGAAAACACTGTCAGCCTTCCTCTTCCTTTTAGCGGTAATTTCAAGGTTAAAAACCAAAGTTGGGGCCATTGCCTGGGCTGATGGAGACCCTGAGGTGGAATCAGCCTGCACTGCGCAATGTGATCGGCAGGGATCGCCAAACCGCCTTTTTGTCCCCCTTGTGGTATGCGTGCGTGTTGTCTCCGCACATGCAGCGTGGTGTGTGTAATGTCCGTGGTGTGCGTGGTGTCAGTGGTGTGATGTGCCGCGTGGCGTCCTTACTGTGGAGGAGAAGTAGAGCTCCAGTTCTCTCTCCGGCACTGCAGCAGGTTCAGGACGACTTGTGGCTGTGCCCTGGGGAAGAAACAGCTCCTGTTCCTGGCTGACTGCTGAAGACCGAGCTTCGGTGTGGTTTCTTTGTGGTGTGGTTTCTCCAGAACCTTTTTTCCTTCATGGTGAGTACAGAAGCTTTTGTTTTCTAGAATGTTCTGTCTCTTTCTGTTAGGTTCTCCTTTTCATCTTAATCTAGTAGTATTTTAGTATTTATTTTACAGTAGTTCTCATTCCCTGAGGGCTTTGGAAGGTGGCAGCATAGGAGGCTGTGATACTTTAGGGCGTTAGGACTCCTTCTGAGGGAAACTCCCCCCTGCAGACAGAGAGAGGAAAGCACCGGCCTTGGGAGGAAGGGGAAGCCGGGCTGGGGTTGGGGTTTGACTGCGCTGGGTCCAAGCCTCAGACGGAAGAAAAAGGATCGCAGCCACCGCCAGGGTTTGCTGAATTTTTTATCTGAGTTCCCGCCTTTGGGGCACAAGGGCCACTTTTCTCCACCCCCGGCAGCGCGTGTCCCCTCCTGTCCCTCCCGTCACCGCCACTTGATGCGGGGAGTTCATGGGGTTTGCGGTGCAGCAGCTTTTCAGTTTACTGTAGCCCTGCATGCCGATTTTTGGTTTTGTTGCTTGTGATTTTGGTGCCCAGTTTTAGAATGAGATCTTAACCTGTTTTACTTTCTCTTCTCTTCTCTGCCCTCCTCTGTCTCTCTCCTCTCCTCTCTCTCTCTCTCTCTCTCTCCTTTCCAACCTGTGAGCCTGGATTCAAGTTGTCCTGGAAGTAAGCTCCCCGCTGTGGTTTCTTATAGTTTTATGATGATTCATGGTTTCAGGTATTCTGTGGAGGGTTTTTTTTTTTTTTTTTTTTTTTGACTGAGTCTTGCTCTGTTGGCCAGGCTGGAATGCAGTGGCACAATCTCAGCTCACTGCAATCTCCGCCTCCCAAGTTCAAGTGATTCTGCTGCCTCAGCCTCCGGTGTAGCTGGGACTACAGGCGCCGCACCACCACATCCCGCTAATTTTTATAGTTTTAGTAGAGACCGGGTTTCACCATATTGACCTGGCTGGTCTAGAATTCCTGTCCTCTTGATCCGCCTGCCTCGGCCTCCCAAAGTGCTGGGATTACAGGCGTGAGTCACCGTGTCCAGCCGTGTTGAGGTTTTAAGTCCATTTTGAGTTGATATTTGTGTTGTGTAACAAAAGGGTCCTATTTCATTCTGTTGCATATGGATATTGGTTTCCTTAAAACCGTGAATGAAGAAAACCTCTTATTCCCATGTGTCTTTCTGAAAAGGCACCTGGGACAGAGGAGCCACCTGCAGGCTCCACCAGCCCCACTTGAGGGAGGCGTGGTGAGAAAGGGACTCCGTGTTCTGCAGCTTACCATTATCTCTGTGGCCCACCCATGGAATCTGTGAAGAAGTGTGGTGTTCCTGTGTCTCCATTTTCTGCTTACATGGAAAATCTGTGGTGTGACGTCTTCAAACTCCAGAGGATGAATGAGGGTGGGGGAGAGGAGAGGAGAAAAGAAAAGAGAGAGAAAGGGGAGAGAGACAGAGGAGAGAGGAGAGGAGAGTAATGACAAGAGACAAATATGAGTGAGAAACAGAAAGAATGGACAAGATGATTGAAGGCTGAAAGAAGGAGAGAGCAATCTAAGATGAGAAAATACTGCACATAGAAAACATTCTGAAGGAGAGAGAAGGAGAGGCAGATCAGTTAGGGGAAACAACGAGGGGGTGGAGAGAGGTTGAGAGGGTGTGAGTCACCTCTGGAGGGCTGGGTTTTGTTTTTACTGGGAAGAAAAAAATATGTTCTTTGTTATCAAAAGCCTTGAGTGACACCAGCGGGTCCTCCCCGCCCCACTCATGAACCAGCGCCCAGATTGGTGAGTGCAAACACACATGCATTCATGTGCACACATGCTCACTCATGTGCCCAAACAGATACATGCTCACATACTCAAGATATACATATATTCACATGCACACATATACACAAATGCACACACGTACACGCATACATGCTCACATGCACACTGGTGTTCTCATATGTACTCACATGTACATGCACAGGCACACACACACTCATATGAACATACTGACATACACACATTAACATTTTCTGTTTGCCCCTGGTGAAATTGAGTGCCAGAAAATTTTGCCCAACCATTGTTATGTCTTCGGTAGGCAAACTGTGGGAAATTTCGTCACAGCCATGGTGCTAAGTTTTGAAGAGGTTTTTCCTAGTGTGGATGTCTTAGCATGAGCTAGGTCTTCCCTGAGGGTGGCATCTGGCCCCAGCTCCATGCGGCCCTCACCAAGTCCTGTTGCCTATACATCCTAGGTTCCATCTCCCAAAGCTGGCTTTGTCAGTGGTCTGTGAAGTGGGCTGCAGAACCACTGAAGTGTGGAAATAGAGATCAAAACTTTATGTATATCTATACTTTATCTCACATTTAAAAATTTCCTTTTCCTTGTATGTGTGTAATAATGTCTCTATTAGTGGAGTTGAACATTTAATTGATCATTAAATAAAAATGCAATATGGCTGCATGCTAAGAAAGATTTTGCTATTAGTGGTATGTTATTAGGAAAGCTTCGAGTTGCTGGGACTGCCTTTTGGTCACTTTTCTCTGCATCTTTTCTTGGACAATCTTTTTGTCCATTCTCCAGTTTAGTTCAATATGATTGTTTAACAATTCTCACCTCTCTTCCATCTATCCCCATGCTTAAAAGCCTTTAGTAGCCTCACAATGTTTTTAAATAAAGTTAAGAATTTAAGTGTTTTTTTTTTTTTTTTTTGAGATGGAGTCTCTGTTGCCCAGGCTGGAGTGCAATGCTGCGATGGTGCGATCTCTGCTCACTGCAACCTCTGCCTCCCAGGTTCAAGTGATTCTCTTGCCTCAGCCTCCCAAGTAGCTGGGATTACAGGTGCATGCCATTGTTCCCAGCTAATTTTTTTTTTTTTTGAGACGGAGTTTTGCTCAGTTGCCCAGGCTGTAGTGCAGTGGCACGATCTCGGCTCACTGCAAGCTCCACCTCCCGGGTTCACACCATTCTCCTGTCTCAGCCTCCTGGGTAGCTGGGACTACAGGCACCTGCCACCACGCCTGGTTAATTTTTTGTGTATATTTAATAGAGATGGGGTTTCACCATGTTAGCCAGGATGGTCTCGATCTCCTGACCTCGTGATCCACCCGCCTTGGCCTCCCAAAGTGCTGGGATTACAGGCATGAGCCACCCGTCCGGCCATGCCCAGCTAATTTTTGTATCTTTAGTAGAGACGGGGTTTCACCGTGTTGGCCAGGCTTGTCCCAAACTCCTGACCTCAAGTGATCCACCCACCTCAGCCTCCCAAAGTGCTGAGCCACCACGCCCGGCCAAGTGTGTTTTGCTATAGTGAGTATTAATTTTTTTTTTTTTTTTTTGCCTGAGTTCTTTCTACCCCATAACTAGCACCCTGGGCTTCTTTGAATTTCTTGGATAAATCTCAATCCTGCAAGCTACTTTCCCCTTGCTTGGCAAAACTTCTTCTCTGTCCTCATTGCCCACCTGTCTAACCTTGACTCATTCCTCAGGACTCTGCTTAAGTAACATTTTCTCTGGTAGGTCTTTTCTGATCCCATAGACTTACTACCTAGTCCCATAGTATCTTGTATTTTTGGTGACTACAAGAGAGTGGGGAACTTGTCTGGGTTCTCTAGATCCAGTGGTGTGCTGGTAAATGCCTAACATCTGACTCTCTGAAAAACACAAAAACATGGCTGGCAGTATTTGCACATTTCTGTGTTGGTAATAGGATTGTCATGGTCAGATTCAAGCTACCAAGCTGATGTCACTGAATGATGAGTTGGGATGAGATGCATGGTAGCACACCATCATATGCTATTTCCGCCATATAGATGCAATAGATGCATCATGAGCATAGATAATAAAATATAGTAAAATAATTAGAATATGAGGAGTTGTAGGTATTACTATTGTTTTAATATAATTTAGTTGGAAGTTTATATAATGCATTTTAATAATGACTTTATGTAACAACTAACTCTCAAAAATTCCTGAAAATTTAATAACCTGGTCTCTTTCAGTGATATGAGCCAGGACTAGAGATCCCTTGCGTCAAGCACAGACAGGTCACATTGTTTTGCATTGATTGCCGACACTGGAATAAGTCAACATGTATATGTGCTGCCATTTCTTGGAATTTACTGTGTCTTTGAATTATTGACTTACTTGCTTATAACTGGGATGTTTTGGATTATACTAGCTTACTATATTATACTACTATACTATATAAGAATACGTATGTATACAAAAGGGAAACATACACAGGTGCAACTAGATATTCAAGGGCACTCCAGTAGTGCAGCTGATTCACTGAGGCATTAACATTGATCCGATAAAGTTTAATGACAGGTGATTGACTCAGATGAATGAATTATTATAAACATTAATCTTGATTTGTTGGGTATTCAAGGTAGAAAGGAAAACGGTGAACATGTGATTGCTTTTCACCTCATTTTGCCTTTTATTTTCTTATTTACCAATCATTGCGAAGTGAATTATTAAAAAAAGAAAACACTTTAGTAGTATTTGTCTGCAGCTACTACATTGCTAGTTTTGACTGAATTAGTCAGTTAACCTAAGTTCCTAAATTGACTAAGCATTTGACTGAAAAGATTCTTTGGAAGAAAATATAGACTATTTCACAAGATTATAGTGACATATCGTGTGAAAATGTGGATTAAGGGCACTCAACACATTTCCGTTAATCCAAATATATATTTCTAGATGGATATAAGAGTAAACGCCATTCGGCCGGGCGTGGTGGCTCACATCTGTAATCCCAGCACTTTGGGAGGCTGAGGTGGGTGCATCACGAGGTCAGGAGATCAAGACCATCCTGGCTAACACGGTGAAACCCTGTCTCTACTAAAAATACAAAAAATTAGCTGGGTATGGTGGTGGGCACCTGTAGTCCCAGCTACTCGGGAGGCTGAGGCAGGAGAATGGTGTGAACCCAGGAGGCGGAGCTTGCAGTGAGCTCCACTGCAGTCCAGCCTGGGCAACTCTGTCAAAAAAAAAAAAAAAAAAAAGTAAATGCCATCAGGGTTACAAAAGTTGGTGCAAAATTTAGACATTTTAATAGTCATGTAGTAGGGGATTTCAAATATTATTTTCTAAAGGTTAACCGTTAACAATTAGGTCCTATAAAGAAAAAGTTTTTAAATGTCCTATAATATAGTCTTTATTTTATAAGCAATGTTTCTAGACAAAAGGGACCTGCTAAACTTTATTTCTAAAAATCAAAAGTTGTTAGATTCAGAAAGGTTTTTAAGATTGAATCTAAGCTTTTTTTGTTGTTGTTATGAATGAGGAAACTGGAGCCACACATGAATATGAACGGCCCTGTTATGTTTGAATCTCAGTTTTGGAATGCGTGGTTTACCATTTGAATGAAGACCTGAGCAGGTAAGAGCTTATCATTGTTCCAAATGGTGTTAAGGCATACACTCTATTCTATGCTGCCCCATCATCCTGGATGACTCTCTCCTTTTTATGTTGAATTAATGCATGGTCATATTTGCAGAGAAAGGTAAGCAGGCATATTAAAAATCCATAGTAATGTAGATAAATTTTGTAAAATCAAATAATATTGATCACCTATTTCTACTTAATTCAGAGCAAAGGACGGGAATTTTTTTGTTTTATCACACCTTGCTTTCCATAATGAAAGTAACATTCTGCTTTGAATCATTTCCAGTGAAATGATTTTCAAAATTATTGTCTGTGACATTTTGACGGTTAAAATGCATTTCTTAAGCCTACTGGAAATGCTGCAGTGTTTTTTCTTGTTTTTATCCCCCGCAACCACAGTGGTCCTATCTGTGCTTGTTGCCTAGGAAACTACAATGTTGAATATTTTCATGCTTGTTGGCTTTCTATGTCTTCTTTTGAGAAGTGTCTGTTTACATCTTTTGCCAACTTTTTTCTCTCTCTCTCTTTTTTTTTTTTTGGAGACAGAGCCTTGCTCTGTTGCCCAGGCTGGAATGCAGTGGCACAATCTCAGCTTACTGCAACCTCCGCCTCCTGGCTTGAAGCGATTCTCCTCCCTCAGCCTCCTGAGTAGCTGGGATTACAGGCGCCTGCCACCACATCCAGCTAATTTTTGTGTTTTTGGTAGAGACATGTTTCACCATGTTGGCTGGTCTTGAACTCCCAACCTCAGGTGATCTGCCTGCCTCGGTCTCCCAAAGTCCTGGGATTACAGGCGTGAGCCACTGTGCCTGGCCTTTTGCCCACTTTTTAATGGGATTATTTATATTTTGCATATTGATTTAAGTTTCCTATAGATGCTAGATATTAGACTTTTGTGAATATTTTCTTCCATTTTGTAGGCTTTCTGTTTACTCTGTTGATAGTTACTTTTGTTGTGAAGTTCTTTAGTTTAATTAGGTCTCACTTGTCAATTTTTGTTTTTGTTGCAACTGCTATTGAGAACCTAGTCATACATTCTTTTTTTTTTTTTTAATTTGAGACAGAGTCTCACTCTATTGACCAGGCTGGAGTGTAGTGGTGTAGTCTTGGCTCACTACAACTTCCATCTCCTGGGTTCAAGCAATTCTTGTGCCTCAGCCTCCCAAGAAGCTGGGATTACAGGCACACACCCCCATGCCAGGGTAATTTTTTTTTTTAATTTATTTTTTATTTTTTTTAAAATTTATTTATTATTATTATACTTTAAGTTGTAGGGTACATGTGCATAACGTGCTGATTTGTTACATATGTATACTTGTGCCATGTTGCTGTGCTGCACCCATCAACTTGTCATTTACATCAGGTATAACTCCCAATGCAATCCCTCCCCCCTCCTCCCTCCCCACGATAGGCCCCGGTGTGTGATGTTCCCCTTCCTGAGTCCAAGTGATCTCATTGTTCAGTTCCCACCTATGAGTGAGAACATGCGGTGTTTGGTTTTCTGTTCTTGTGATAGTTTGCTAAGAATGATGGTTTCCAGCTGCATCCATGTCCCTACAAAGGACACAAACTCATCCTTTTTGATGGCTGCATAGTATTCCATGGTGTATATGTGCCACATTTTCTTAATCCAGTCTGTCACTGATGGACATTTGGGTTGATTCCAAGTCTTTGCTATTGTGAATAGTGCTGCAATAAACATACATGTGCATGTGTCTTTATAGCAGCATAATTTATAATCCTTTGGGTATATCCCCAGTAATGGGATGGCTGGGTCATATGGTACATCTAGTTCTAGATCCTTGAGGAATCGCCATACTGTTTTCTTCTTTCTTTTCTTCTTTATTAGTCTTGCTAGTGGTCTATCAATTTTGCTGATCTTTTCAAAAAACCAGCTCCTGGATTCATTGATTTTTTGGAGGGTTTTTTGTATCTCTATCTCCTTCAGTTCTGCTCTGATCTTATTTATTTCTTGCCTTCTGCTAGCTTTTGAATGTGTTTGCTCTTGCTTCTCTAGTCCTTTTAATTGTGATGTTAGAGTGTCAATTTTAGATCTTTCCTGCTTTCTCTTGTGGGCATTTAGTGCTATAAATTTCCCTCTACACACTGCTTTAAATGTGTCCCAGAGATTCTGATATGTTGTATCTTTGTTCTCATTGGCTTCAAAGAACATCTTTATTTCTGCCTTCATTTCGTTGTGTACCCAGTAGTCATTCAGGAGCAGGCTGTTCAATTTCCATGTAGTTGAGCAGTGTTGATTGAGTTTCTTAGTCCTGAGTTCTAGTTTGATTGCACTGTGGTCTGAGAGACAGTTTGTTATAATTTCTATTCTTGTACATTTGCTGAGGAGTGCTTTACTTCCAATTATGTGGTCGATTTTGGAATCAGTGCGATGTGGTGCTGAGAAGAATGTATATTCTGTTGATTTGGGGTGGAGAGTTCTGTAGATGTCTTTTAGGTCTACTTGGTGCAGAGTTGAGTTCAATTCCTAGATATCCTTGTAAACTTGCTGTCTCGGCGATCTGTCTAATGTGACAGTGGGGTGTTAAAGTCTCCCATTATTATTGTGTGGGAATCTAAGTCTCTTTGTAAGTCTCTAGGGACATGCTTTATGAATCTGGGTGCTCCTGTGTTGGGTGCATATATATTTAGGATTGTTAGCTCTTCCTGGTGAATTGATCCCTTTACCATTATGTAGTGGCCTTCTTTGTCTCTTTTGATCTTTGATGGTTTAAAGTCTGTTTTATCAGAGACTAGGATTGCAACCCCTGCTTTTTTTTGTTTTCCATTTGCTTGGTAGATCTTCCTCCATCCCTTTATTTTGAGCCTATGTGTGTCTCTGCGTGTGAGATGGGTCTCCTGAATACAGCAAACTGATGGGTCTTGACTCTTTATCCAGTTTGCCAGTCTGTGTCTTTTTTTTTTTTTTTTATTTGAGACGGAGTCTCGCTCTGTCGCCCAGGCTGGAGTGCAGTGGCTGGATCTCAGCTCACTGCAAGCTCCGCCTCCCGGGTTTACACCATTCTCCTGTCTCAGCCTCCCGAGTAGCTGGGATTACAGGTGCCCACCACCTCGCCTGGCTAGTTTTTTGTATTTTTAGTAGAGATGGGGTTTCACTGTGTTAGCCAGGATCGTCTCGATCTCCTGACCTTGTGATCCACCCGTCTCGGACTCTCAAAGTGCTGGTATTACAGGCTTGAACCACCATGCCCAGTTAAGTCTGTGTCTTTTAATTGGACCATTTAGTCCATTTACATTTAAGGTTAATATTGTTATGTGTGAACTTGATCCTGCCATTATGATATTAGTTGGTTATTTTGCTCATTAGTTGATGCAGTTTCTTCCCAGCATCGATGGACTTTACATGTTGGCATGTTTTTGCAATGGCTGGTACCTGTTGTTCCTTTCCATGTTTATTGCTTCCTTCAGGATCTCTTGTAGGGCAGGCCTTGTGGTGACAAAATCTCTAAGCATTTGCTTGTCTGTAAAGGATTTTATTTCTGCTTCACTTACAAAACTTAGTTTGGCTGCATAGGAAATTCTGGATTGAAAATTCTTTTCTTAAAAATGTTGAATATTGGCCCCCACTCTCTTCTGGCTTGGAGAGTTTCTACCGAGAGGTCTGCTGTTAGTCTGATGGGCTTCCCCTTTTGGGTAACCTGACCTTTCTCTCTGGCTGTCCTTAAAATTTTTTCCTTCATTTCAATTTTGGTGAATCTGACAATTATGTGTCTTGGACGTGCTCTTCTTGAGGAGTATCTTTGTGATGTTCTCTGTATTTCCTGAATTTGAATGTTGGCCTGCCTTAGTAGGTTGGGGATGTTCTCCTGGATGATATCCTGCAGAGTGTTTTCTAACTTGGTTCCATTTTGCCTGTCACTTTCAGGCACACCAATCAGATGTAGATTTGGTCTTTTCACATAATCCCATATTTCCTGGAGGCTTTGTTCATTTCTTTTTACTCTTTTTTATCTACACTTCTCTTCTCGCTTCATTTCATCCATTTGATCTTCAATCTCTGATACTCTTTCTTCCAGTTGATTGAGTCGGTTACTGACGCTTGTGCATTTCCCACGTAGTTCTCATGTTATGGTTTTCATCTCTATCAGTTCTTTTAAGGACTTCTCTACATTGGTTATTCTAGTTAGCCATTCATGAAATCTTTTTGCAAGGTTTTTAGTTTCTTCGCACTGATTACATAGTTTCTCCTTTAGCTCTGAGAAGTTTGATTGACTGAAGCCTTCTCTCAACTCGTCAAAGTCATTCTCCATCCAGCTTTGTTCCGTTGCTGGCAATGAGCTGCGTTCCTTTGGAGGGGGAGATACACTCTGATTTTTTGAATTTCCAGCTTTTCTGCACTGCTTTTCCCCCATCTTTGTGGTTTTATCTGCCTTTGGTCTTTGATGATGGTTATGTACTGATGGGGTTTTGGTGTGGGTGTCCTTCCTGTTTGTTAGCTTTCCTTCTAACAGTCCGAACCCTCAGCTGCAGATCTTTTGGAGTTTGCTTGAGGTCCACTCCAGACCCTGTTTGCCTGGGTATCAGCAGTGGAGGCTGCAGAAGATAGAATATTGCTGAACAGCAAGTGTTGCTGTCTGATTCTTGCTCTGGAAGCCTCGTCTCAGGGGTGTACCCAGCCCTGTGAGGTGTGAGGTCTTGGTCTGCACCTAGTGGTGGATGTCTCCCAGTTAGGGTACTCAGGGGTCAGTGACCCACTTGAGTAGGCAGTCTGTCCATTGTCAGATCTCAACCTCCGTGCTGGGAGATCCATTGCTCTCTTCAAAGCTGTCAGACAGGGACATTTACCTCTGCCGAGGTTTCTGCTGCTTTTTGTTTAGCTATGCCCTGTCCCCAGATGTGGAATCTACAGAGGCAGGCAGGCCTCCTTGAGCTGTGGTGGGCTCCACCCAATTCGAGCTTACCAGTGGCTTTGTTTACCTACTTAAGCCTCAGCAATGGCAGGCGCCCCTCCCCCAGCCTCGCTGCCGCCTTGCAGTTAGATCTCAGACTGCTGTGCTAGAAATGAGGGAGGCTCTGTGGGCATGGGACCCCCAGGCCAGGTTTGGGATATAATCTCCTGGTGTGCTGTTTGCTAAGACCCTTGGTAGAGTGCAGTATTAGGGTGGGAGTTACCTGATTTTCCAGGTGTTGTGTGTCTCACTTTCCTTTGGCTAGGAAAAGGAATTCCCTTCCCCCTTGCACTTCCCAGGTGAGGTCATGCCTCGCCCTGCTTCAGCTCCCGCTGGTTGGGCTGCACCCACGGACCAGCAGCAACTGTCTGACATGCCCCAGTGAGATCAACCTGGTACCTCAGTTGAAAATGCAGAAATCACCCATCTTCTGTGTTGCTCATGCTGGGAACTGGATGCTGGAGCTGTTCTTATTTGGCCATCTTGGGTGCGCCCCCTGGTATATTTATTTCTATCACGTAATACAAGTAATGTGTTTTTCCTTTTGCCTTGACTGTCAGAAAGCTTGATCTACATCTATTTCTTTGTAATGATATTATTACCATATTTTGTCTCCCTTAATGTTACTCTTTCTGTTTATAGTTTAATTCCCCTTGTGGAAAATAATTATATTTATATTACCTGTTAAAAATGACCTGAACACTTAACAAAAAGAAGGAATAACTTATAAATGCATTGATTTTATATAATAAAAATAATAGTTTTGGACATTCTTTGTATTTTATGTGTTTGCTATTTGTCTAAAAGGAATTGTTTTTTTTTTCAGGCCTGAAAATAAATTTAATGAAAATAACAAGGTATTGTAAAATTAAATTATCTAAAACATTACTGTTAAGAAAAAAACACATTATAAAAGGTACAGTGAGAATCTTTTGTTACAAAGACATTTAGTTAGAAAGAAAGGACTTGGACGGGCATGATGTTTCACGCCTGTAATCCCAGCACTTTGGGAGACCCAGGCAGGCGGATCACAAGGTCAGGAGTTTGAGACCAGCCTGGACAACATGGTGAAATCCTGTCTTTACTAAAAATACAAAAATTAACCGGCCGTGGTGGCATATGCTTGTAATCCCAGCTACTTGGGAGACTGAGGGAGGAGAATTGCTTGAACTTGGGAAGTGGAGGTTGTAGTGAGCTGAGATGGCACTATTGCACTCCAGCTTGGGTAACAGAGCGAGACTCTGTCTCAAAGAAAAAAAAAAGGAAAAGAAAAGGGCTTAGGGAAAGAAAAAGGGGCTTAAGAAAGAGTCGCCATTTATAACGGAACCCTTTTAATAAAAATCTGTTGTTTTAAGAAGTGCCTGTGGTTTTGTTCATATAAAAAGATGAATAAATACCACTTTTGTACATCTACTATATTCTGTAAATATTTTGAGGGCATTTGAAGCAGTATTATTTATCTTACAGGTCAAAAGCGAAATACATTCAGTGGATGACCTGGATGACAAAATGTGGCCATCTGAAATAGCCTCAGAAGATTATGATTTGCTTTACCCTAATTATGAGACTTTTATGTTGCTCGCTGAACAACTCAAAATGGATTTTAATGGTAGGACCATTGCATAAGTAGAATGAGTTTTTATGTATCCTACAGTAATATTCACACACATTGCTTAGCATTGCACTATAGAACACTGATGTGTCATAGTGTTGCTTATCTCAGAAATATGTTTAAAGTTAAAATAGACTGAGAAATAATGTATATTGTATACTAAAGAGCTATGATAACTCCACTGTACCTTTCTCAGTATGAAGGGCAGTACCAGCCTTTTTGTTAACTCTGCTTCTCTCGTATGCCTTCTTCCCAGATCAGGTTACCATTCTCTCCCACTCGGAATACTGCAATAACCTTAGAACTGTTTTTCCCACTACCCCACTTCCTGAGACCATGGTCTACTCTGAAACTATAATTATTAATTTTTAAAAATTCAGATCTGTTGTTGTCTCTTGCTTATAACTCAGCTTACCACTTGCCATTGCTATCAGGTTAAGATTTGAATACTCGAGCTTTCTCCTGCATCATTTAATACACTTTTTTCCTCTGTGTCCTAGCCATTGTCTTAGATGTTTATTCCTGCAATTGATAGCTTTAGTGAGGTATAACTGATACATGATAGACTGCACATATATAAGATGTACAATTTGATAAGTTTTGGCATATGTATGCACATGCGAAGCCATCACCATAATCAAGAGCGATAACATACCCATCATCTATAAAAGTGTCTTCCTATCTCTTTGTATTCCTGTATTGAGAAACTACTAAATGTTTAAGTATTTGTGCTATTTTCCATTCCCATCAGCAGTATATGACAATTCTCATTGTTCCATATCATCACGAGCTCTTAGTATTGCTGTTTATTAGTTTTTAGTTTTTAGCTATTCCAATGGGTGCGTGTTGTGCGTGTCACTATGGTGTGAATGTGCATTACCCTAAGGACTAAGAATGTTGAACATCTTCCCGAGTGCTTTATTTGCCACCTGTATATCTTCTTTAGTGAAATGTCTTTTCCAATCTGGAGAGCTTATAAAGAATTAAAAATTAGTTTTTACTCTTATTTCTTGAGTTTTAAGAGTTTTTTTTAAAAAAATAGATTCTAGATATCATTCCTTTATTATGCTTTTTGGAAGGATTTTTTCCCAGTTTGTGGCTTGGCCTTTTGTTTTCTTAATATATTTTAAAGAGAAGGAGTTTTTCATTTTGATGAAGTCTGATATATTTGTTCATTTAATTATGGATTTTGCTTTTTGTCTCATATCTAAAAAAAGTCTTTGTCTAGTACAAGGTCCCATAGATTTTCTTCTCTGCTTTCTTGAATAATTTTTATAGTTTTAGGTCTTACATTTGTATCTGTGATCCACATTGTGTACATTTTTGCTTATGGAGTGAGGTGTGGATGCAAGTTCATTTTATGGATGTGGATATCGAATTGTTCCAGGCACATATGTTGAAAAGGCTGTCCTTTCTCCACTACATTGCTATCGTGCATTTGTGAAAAATAAGTTGGCTATATGTGGGTCTATTTCTGGACTATTTGTTGTGTTCCATTGATCTACATATTCTTCTAGAGTTACACTGATAAACCAATCATAAGTTGAAAATCCATTTAATACCCCAATAGGCCATGCATGGTGGCTCATGCCTGTAATCCCAGCACTTTGGGAGGTTGAGACGGGCAGATCACGAGGTCAGGAGACTCAGACCATCCTGTCTAACACAGTGAAACCCTGTCTCTACTAAAAATACAAAAAAATTAGCCAGGCGTGGTGGCGGGTGCCTGTAGTCCCAGCTACTTGGGAGGCTGAGGCAGGAGAATGGTGTGAACCCTGGAGATGGAGCTTGCAGTGAGATGAGATAGCACCCCTGCACTCCAGCCTGGGTGACAGAGTGAGACTCTGTCTCAAAAAAAAAAAAAAAATACCCCAATAAACCCATCGTATAGTTGAAAAATTCTAAGTAGAACCATCTTAAATTAGGGACTGTCTGTATCTGGCTTTCTTTATGTAGCATCCCTAATCCAAAATCCAAAATCTAAAATCAGAAATGCTCCAAAATCCAAAACTTTTTGAGTGCCAACATGATGCAACAAGTAGAAAATTTCACACTAGACCTCAGGTACACAAACTTTCATTTGCAAATTTACTGAAAGTATTTCATAAAATAACCTTTAAGCTCTGTGTATAAGGTGTATGTGACATAAGTGTATTTGTGTTTAGACTTGGGTTCCATCCTCGAGATATCTCATTATATATGTGCAAATATTCCAAAACCCAAAACACTTTTGGTACCACACACTTTGAGAGATATTCCACCTGTAATAGTAACACACTATTTTCATTACTATATATTTATACTAAATCTTAACATCAGTCCTTCGGTTTTCTTTGGTTTTAAGGGTTATTTTTGACTATGCTGGATCTTTTGCATTTCCACATGAGTTTTGGAATCAGATTGTTAATTTTTTTTTTAAAAGTCTGCTGTCGGCCAGGTGCAGTGGCTCACACCTGTAATCCCAGCACTTTGGGAGCCCAAGGCGGGCGGATCACCTGAGGTCAGGAGTTTGGGACCAGCCTGACCAAAATGGAGAAACCTCGTCTCTACTAAAAACACAAAATTAGCCAGGTGTGGTGGCACATGCCTGTAATCCCAGCTACTCGGGAGGCTGAGGCAGGAGAGAATCACTTGAACCGAGGAGGTGGAGCTTGCAGTGAGCCGAGATCGTGCCATTGAACTCCAGCCTGGGCAACAAGAGTGAAACTCCATCTCAAAAAAACAAAAAACAAAAAACAAAAAGCCTGCTGTCCTTCTGGGAATTACACTGAGTTTGTGTTGAATCTATACATTAATTGGGGGAGGATTGACATTTTAATGATAATGCATTTTTCCACGCCTGTGAAATTGTTTGTATTTATATAGGTCAAATTAAATTTTCTCAGTAATATTTTATAGTTTTTTAAATACGTGTTTCCTTTTTTTTTTTTTTTTTTGAGACAGAGAGTCACTGTTGCCCAGGCTAGAGTGCAGAGGTGCAATCTTGGCTCACTGCAACCTCTGCCTCCTGGTTTCAAATTATTCTTCTGCTTCAGCCTCCTGAGTAGCTGGGAATATAGGCATGAGACACCGTACCCAGCTAACTTTTTTATTTTTAGTAGAGATGGCGTTTCATTATGTTGGCCAGACTGGTCTTGAACTGACCTCAAGTGATCCTCCCAGCTTACCTTCCCAAAGTGCTGGGATTATAGGTGTGAGCCACTACACCCAGGCTTGATCTTTCCATATTTTATCTGATTCATCTGTATCTCATTTTTTTAATGAAGTTATAAATGATATTTTTTAAAATTTCAAGTTGTTTATTGCTAGTATATAGGAATACAGCTGATTTTTGTATGTTGATTTTTGTATCCTCCAGCCTTGCTAAACTTACTTATTATTAGTTCTAGTAGCTTTTTTGGTATATTTGATCAGATTTTATACATACGACGATTATCAAATCTTTTCATTCTCGAACTACTGTTTTACTGAAGACAGGAAATCTTTTAGACTTGTGGCAAAACAGTCTCTGTTGCAGCTAATCAACTCTGCCATTGTAGTATGAGAGCAGCTAGGGAGAATACATATATTAATGAACACAGCTGTGTTCCAATAAAACTTTAGTTACAGAAACAAGAAGCTGACCCACAGGTTGTAGTTTATCTGCCCCTATTATGTGATCATGGGTGTGAATAAAGGTAGTTTTACTTCTTTTTTCCAATCTGGATACATTTTATTTTTTTTTCTTGTCTGACAAAGCATTCAGTGTGTCATTGTGATACACATTAGCTGTAGGTTTATCATAGATGCTTTGTGTCATGCTGACGAAGTTCATTTGTGTTCTTTGGTTGCTGAGAGGGTTTTTTTTTTTTTTTTTTTTTAAATCAAGAATGAAGTTGAATTTTATCAAATGCCTTTATCTACTGAGATAATCATAAGGTTCTTCTGTTTTAGCTTTTTAATGAGTTGAATAACTAATATTTTAATGTTAAACCAACCTTGCATTTTAGAATAAACCCCATTTGCTTAGGATGTAGGCTTTTTAAAAATAATAAATCACTGGCACCAGACACGGTGGCTCATGCCTGTAGTTTCAGCACTTTGGGAGGTCAGAGCAGGAGGATTGCTTGAGGCTAGAGTTCGAGACCAACCTGGGCAACAAAGTGAGACCCTATATTTATTTGTATTCAGTTTGCCAAAATTTTGTTTAGAAATTTTTAAAATACTATTTTAATGTAGTTTTAGGTTCACAGCAACATTGAGAGGTACAGAGATTGTCTGTGTACTTCCTGTCCCCAGACATGCATAGCTTTTCCCATTATCAGTATTCTTCACTAGAGTGGTACAGTTGATATGATTGATGAACCAAAATGGCACGTCATAATCATCCAAAGTTCATAGTTTATATTAGTGTGCACTCTTGGTGTTGTACAATATGTGGGTTTGGAAAGGGCATATATTCATCATTATAGTATTGTACACATTATTTTTACTGCTTTAAAATTCCTTTGTGTTTCACCTATCTGCCCTTTCCTGCCCTCCTCAAACCCAGGCAACCACTGATCTTTTTACTGTATCCATAGTTTTGCCTTCTCTAGAATGTCATATGGTTGAAATCATACAGTGCATACCCTTTGGACTGGCGTCTTTCACTTAGTAATATGCATTTATGTTTCTACCATGTCTTTTTATGACCTGATAGCTTATTTTTGTTTAGCATTGAATAATAGTTCATTGTATGACTGTACTAGAGGTTGTTCACTCACCTGTTGGAGTATATCTTGATTGCTTCAGAAATTTGTTAAATTTTTTGTGAACGTTCATGAGGGAGTTTTCTTTTTTGTAATATCACTATTTGGTTCAGGGTAATGCTAGCACTATAGAATGAGTTGTGTTGTATTTTTCCTCTTTATTTTTGGGGGGAGAGGTTGTGTAAAATTATATTATGTCTTCCTAAAATGTTTGATAGAATTCACCAGCATAGCTGTCTGGGCTTGGAGTTTTCTCAACTTTATTTTCTTTTTTAGATATAGGGTGATTTGAGTTATCTATTTCTTCTTGATTGAGCTTTGGTAATTTTTATTTTTCAAGGAATGTGTCCATTTAATCTAAGTTGTCATGGTTAGTTACATAAAGCTCACATTATTATCTTGCCATTCTTTTAATATCTCTAGAATGTATAAAAATGTCACATTGGGCCAGGCACAGTGGCTCATGTCTGTAATTCCAGTACTTTGGGAGGCCGAGGGGGGTGTATCATCTGAGGTCAGGAGTTCAAAACCAGCCTGGCCAATATGGTGAGACCCCCTCATCTCTACTAAAAATGCAAACGTTAACTGGGCTTGGTGGTAGGCACCTGTGATCCCAGCTACACAGGAGGCTGAGGCAGGATAATCTCTTGAACCTGGGGGGTGGAGGTTGCAGTGAGCTGAGATTGTGCCACTGCACTCTAGCCTGGGCAACAGAACGAGACTGTATCTCCAAAAAAAAAAAAAAAAAAAAAAAAAAGTCACTTTACTTATTTCTGAAATTAGTAATTTGTTCCTTTTTTATTATCAGCCTGGCTAGATCGAGGTTTATCACTTTCATTGACCTCCTCAAAGTGTTTGGTTTTATTGATTTTCCCTATTCTGTTTTATTGGTTTTATCTTCGATGTCATCGTCTGTTTGGCCTGCTATCACCCATAGACTGGATAGCTTATAAACAACAGAAACTGATATCTTATATTCCTGGAGGATGTAAAGTCCAAGATCAAGGTGCCAGAAAATTGAATGTCTGGTGAAGGATTAATTCCTGGTTCCTAGGTTCCCGTTTTTCCCCTGTGTGCTTCATATGACAGAAGGGGTCAGTGGGCTCTCTATGGTCTCAGATAAGGGCACTAATCCCATTCATGAGGGCTTGTAATCCATGAGCTAATTGCCTCCACAAAGCTGCAGTTCCTAATAACATCACTTCTGTGATTAAGTTTCAGCATATGAGTTTTGGGAGGACACAAATGTTCAGACCATCGCAGATGTTTGTTATATTATTTCCTCTGCTTCTTTTGGGTTTAATTTGCTCTCTCTCTCTCTCTCTCTTTTTTTTTTTTTTTTTTCTGTAGTTTGTTCTGTTTTACTTTCTTAAGATAGAAGTCAAGGCCATTGATTTGAGAGTCTTTCCAGTATGGACATTCAGCGCCAACTTTTTAAGTACATTGTAGCTATAGTCCACAAATTCTGATATGTACTATTTTCATTTTTATTCACTTCAAAATATTTTCTAGTTTCTCTTTGCATTATGTCTTTGACCTAGGGTTATTTAGATGTATGTTACTTTGTTTCTAAATTTTTGAGTATTTTGATGAGATATTTTGTTAGTGATTTTAATTTGATTCCTTTATGGTCAGGGATCATACTTTCTATGACTTAAATCCTTTGACTTAATTCTTTTATGAAGATTTATTGTATAGCCTAGAATATGGTCTGTTTTACTAAGTGTTCCAAGGGTAGTTGAGAAGCATTGTGTTCTTCAAGTCTACTCTCATCTTGCTGATTTTCTGCCTCCTTGTTCTATCACATATTGAGTAAGCGATATTGAAATCTCAGACTATTCCTGTGAATTTGTCAATTTGTTCTACCAGTTTTTTCCTCATGTATTTCAAAGCTGTTATGTTACTAGGTACATAAACATTTAGGGTTATATGTTCTTGATTAATTGAACATTTATCATGAAATGATGTTGTTTATAGCTAGTAATATTTTTTTGCTGTGAAACCTACTTTGGAATTAATGTAATCATTCCTGCTTAGCTTTCTTTTGTCAACTGTGTGGTCTATATTTTTCATCCTTTTAATTTGCATCTTTACAGTTAAAGTGTGTTTCTTATAGGTAGCATGGAGTAGGATCTTGCTTTTTATACAATTTGACAATCTGTCTTTTAGGTTTTTAGGCCAGTTTTATTTATAATGTGATTATTGATATATTAATAGTTAAGTTTATCTGTCATGCTGTTTGATTTTCATTAGTTCCAGCTGTTTTTTGTTCCCTTCTTTTCCTGCTTTCTTTTCAATTAGTTATGTAATTTTTATGATATAGTTTTATCTCTCTTTTTGGCTCATTGGCCATAACTCTTCTTTTGCTGTGGTAGTGGTTGCATTACAATTTGTACTGTATGATTTTAACTTATCACAGTTCACCTTCAAGCAGTATTATTTAATATCATATATGGCATAAGAAAATTAGAGTAGTATACTTTCATTTTCTCTCTCCCAGCCAGATTCTTCCTGGATTTGTGGGATTATAGTTTTTATTAAGTTTAGAAAGTTTCTGGCCACTTTATGTTTTTGTTTTTCTCTCTTCCTCCCTCTTTGGGGACTTTTATATTATTGCTTAAAATTTTCTCATGGTTCTTTGATGTCTCAAATTTATGAATCTTCTTTTTTGTGATATCTAGTCTGTATTTACTTCCACCCAGTGTTGTTTTCAGTCCTAACTTTTTCTTTTTTTTTTTTTTGAGACCAAGTCTTGCTGTGTCACCCACGCTGGAAGTGCAGTGGCTTGATCACCACTCATGACAACCTTCACCTCCCGGGTTCAAGCCATTCTCTTGCCTCAGCCTCCTGAGTAGCTGGGATTATAGGTGCCTGTTACGATGCCCGCCTAATTTCTTTGCATTTTTCGTAGAGATGGGGTTTCACCATGTTGGCCAGGCTGGTCTCGAACTCCTGATCTTAAATGATCTGCCTGCCTCGGCCTCCCAAAGTGCTGGGATTACAGGCATGAGTCACTGTACCTGGCCCAGTCCTAACATTTTAATTTTAATTTCAACTAGTACAATTTGCTTTCAAAAAATACCTTCCATACCTCTACTTGAGATTTATTTGAGGACACAGTTGACTTACTTATAAACAACTTGATCTTTCTGGTCTTGCTTTATGATTTTTTCTAACTTTCCACTCTTGAGGCAAGGTGTTTTTGGTAACTCTATTCTTTGCCCTGTGAAGTTTTTCCAGTGTCAGTCATAGGAATGAACACTCTTCCTGGTATATTATGTGAGCAACAGGCACTGTTTCTTTTAATTTTTTAAGGATTTTTTTCTCCCTGGTCTCGAGTAGTTTCCTAGCACACATGTACTGTTCATTACTCTGTTAAATAAATACCCTAGAGGATATTTTTGCAGATCTTCTTTGTTCTTCTCCTGTACTGCTCTCTTCTTTCCCGTGTTTTGTTTTGTGATTTCTGTCTGCCTTGGTGTTTTTTTGAGACTCTCGGCTTCATTGTTCCAACTCAGGGAATCTGGTGGACTCTACCTCAGTTTAATTTTCTCCTGTTGTCATGGCCTGGAAACTGTCAAGTCAGTTTGCTGGGGTGTTTGTAAATCTTACTTCATTTGTTTCCTGTCTTCCAGGGATCATCATCTTCATTACCTGCAGTCCATGTTATTGAAAATCATTGTATTATGTATTTGGTCTTTTTTGTTTTTGTTTTAGGCAAGAAGGTAAATCAGTATCTGCCACTCCATCGTGGCCAGAAGCAGACTGCAGCAGAGCTTCAGCACATGCCGTAGACTAGCGAGAATGCTTTTCTACTCCCTTTACTTAACTGCTTCCTTCTCACCCTTCATTACTCAGTGTAGCCATCTCTTCCCCAGGGAAATCTTCCTCAGCCCAGTATAGATCAAATTCTATGTTATCATAGAACTGTTTTCTTGTAGCATCTATCTGAATTTGCAATTTCACTTTTATAGTGTTTGTTCTTCACTACACCTAAAGCTAAACAAGAACAGAGTTACTGTTTGTTTTATCTGCAGAGCTCAGTAGAATGTCTTCCACATGGTGTGAACTCAGTGCATGTTTGTTTGGTGTATGGATGGGTGAATGTTAAAATGCACAGGACTTTATATCCAAAAAGTACTCGTATATTTTACTTCCACCTTGTTTCCCCCGATGCAGGTTCTACTAGCCTATCAAAAATCCAGGATGCAGTTCTTTCAGATGAACATTTATTAGAACTTAAAAATAATCAACATGAACAACTTACAGTAGAAATTGAAAAAATGGAAAATATGATTCATGTACTACAAAAGAAGCTGTCTGAAACAAAAGAAACACAATTACAGCTAGAGCATGAAAAAGATGAATGGGAGCAAGAACTCTCCGCTTTGAGGTATGACATTCTAGTTTTAAAGAATATTTTAACTATTTAAGCTAAAGATGCATGTGAGAATTATTGTGATTGCTGACTTTCTGGGATTTAATGGGAGAAAACGTCTTGGTCTTGTGGAGTATGAAAATCTTAGAAATAATATAACAAATTCTTAACTGTGATTCTTATAATTAATTGCGTATTCTTTTAAATCGTCATTTCAATGGCTATATAGAAGTCTGCCATATAGAAATCTCTTCATTGAACAAATTGAATTTGGGGTTTTAAATTCTTTTGTATTAGAATTAATGCTGCAAGGAACATCTTTCAGTATTACTATTATTGTTATCATTAGACACTTATTAGACACTATTATTAGACATTATTACTAGACAGGGTTTTGCTCCATCACTGAGGCTAGAGTGCAGTAGTGCAATCATAGCTCATTGCAGCTTTGAACTTTTGAGCTCAACAGATCCTCTCGCCTCAATTTCCTAAGTAGCTAGGACTATAGGCACATACCCCCCATGCCTGGCTAACTTCTTAAATTTTTCATTGAGACAAGGTCTCACTATTTTCCCAGAATGACCTCCAACTACTGACCTCCAACAATCCTTCTGCCTGAGCCTCCCAAAGCACTGGAATTACAGGTGTGAGCCATCACACACAGCCCAGAACATCTTTTATATAAATAATTTTCTACATTTCTAATTATTTACTTTGAATAAATCTTTAATATAATATAGAATATTTTGGTTAAAATACAGAAAGTTTAAAAAAAGGCCTTGGATCAATATTTCTAAATTGTCCTCAAGAATATTTGTATTTAAGGCATGCTGGGCTTAATACCTAGGTGATGGGTTGGTAGGTGCAGCAAACTACCATGGCACATGTTTACCTATGAAACAAATCTGCATATTCTGCACATGTACTCTGGAAATTAAAATTTAAAAAAGAATATTTGTATTAATTTACAGTTCAACTAACAGAGCATGAAGTGGCCATTTGTCTCAACCAGAATACTTCTTTAAAACTTTATACAGTTTTATTCTTTTTTTCTCCCGGTTTAAATTTATTTATTTATATTTCAGTAGCTGTAGGGGTACAAGTGGTATTTGGTTACATGGATGAGTTGTATAGTGGTGAAGTCTGGATTTTAGTGTACCCGTCACCAATAGGTAGTTTTTATTGCTCATCTTTCTTCTACCGTTTCTTCTTCTGAGTCTCCAATGTCATTATATCACTCTGTCTACCTTTACATACCCATAGCACAGCTCCCATTTATAAATGAGAAAGAACGTGTGGTATTTGTTGTTCTATTCCTGAGTTACTTCACTGAGAATAATGGCCTCTAGCTCCATCCAGTTTGCTGCAAAAAACATTATTTCATTCTTCTTTATGGCTGAGTAGTATTGTAGTATTCTGTGGTATGTTTGTGTATATGTGTGTATACACACACACACACACACACACATACACATGACATTTTCTTTATTCCACTCACCAGTTAATGGACACTGGTTGATTACATATCTTTGCATATTGTGAATTGTGCTGCAGTAAACATATGTATGCAGGTGTCTTTTTGATTTAATGATCTCTTTTGGGATACCCAGAAATGAGAATGCTGGATAGAATGGTAGAATCTACTTTTAGTTCTTTGAGAAATCGCCATAGTGTTTTCCATATATTTTGTACTAATTTGCATTCCTACCAGCAGTGTATAACTCTTCTATTTTTGCCACATCCACACCACTATCTATTGTTTTTTGATTTTTAATAATGGCCATTCTGGCTATAGTGAGATGATATCTTATTATTGTTTTATTTTACATTTCCCTGATAAGTGATATTTAGCATCTTTTTATATGCTTGTTCACTATTCGTACATCTTTTTTTTATTATTATTATACTTTAAGTTCTAGGGTACATGTGCATAACGTGCAGGTTTGTTACATATGTATACTTGTGCCATGTTGGTGTGCTGCACCCATCAACTCGTCAGCACCCAACAACTCGTCATTTACATCAGGTATAGCTCCCAATGCAATCCCTCCCCCCTCCTCCCTCCCCATGATAGGCCCCGGTGTGTGATGTCTCCCTTCCCGAGTCCAAGTGATCTCATTGTTCAGTTCTCACCTATGAGTGAGAACATGCGGTGTTTGGTTTTCTGTTCTTGTGATAGTTTGCTGAGAATGATGGTTTCCAGCTGCATCCATGTCCATACAAAGGACACAAACTCATCCTTTTTGATGGCTGCATAGTATTCCATGGTGTATATGTGCCACATTTTCTTAATCCAATCTGCACTGATGGACATTTGGGTTGATTCCAAGTCTTTGCTATTGTGAATAGTGCCGCAATGAACATACGTGTGCATGTGTCTTTATAGCAGCATGATTTATAATCCTTTGGGCATATACCCAGTAATAGGATGGCTGGGTCATATGGTACATCTAGTTCTAGATCCTTGAGGAATCACCATACTGTTTTCCATAATGGTTGAACTAGTTTACAGTCCCACCAACAGTGTAAAAGTGTTCCTATTTCTCCACATCCTCTCCAGCACCTGTTGTTTCCTGACTTTTTAATGATTGCCGTTCTAACTGGTGTGAGATGGTATCTCATTGTGGTTTTGATTTGCATTTCTCTGATGGCCAGTGATGATGAGCATTTTTTCATGTGTCTGTTGGCTGTATGAATGTCTTCTTTTGAGAAATGTCTGTTCATATCCTTTGCCCACTTTTTGATGGGGTTGTTTGTTTTTTTCTTGTAAATTTGTTTGAGTTCTTTGTAGGTTCTGGATATTAGCCCTTTGTCAGATGAGTAGATTGCAAACATTTTCTCCCATTCTGTAGGTTGCCTGTTCACTCTGATGGTAGTTTCTTTTGCTGTGCAGAAGCTTTTTAGTTTAATGAGATCCCATTTGTCAATTTTGGCTTTTGCTGCCATTGCTTTTGGTGTTTTAGACATGAAGTCTTTGCCCATGCCTATGTCCTGAATGGTACTACCTAGGTTTTCCTCTAGGGTTTTTTATGGTATTAGGTCTATCATTTAAGTCTCTAATCCATCTTGAATTAATTTTCGTATAAGGAGTAAGGAAAGAATCCAGTTTCAGCTTTCTACTTATGGCTAGCCAATTTTCCCAGCACCATTTATTAAATAGGGAATCCTTTCCCCATTTCTTGTTTCTCTCAGGTTTGTCAAAGATCAGATGGCTGTAGATGTGTGGTATTATTTCTGAGGACTCTGTTCTGTTCCATTGGTCTATATCTCTGTTTTGGTACCAGTACCATGCTGTTTTGGTTACTGTAGCCTTGTAGTATAGTTTGAAGTCAGGTAGCGTGATGCCTCCAGCTTTGTTCTTTTGACTTAGGATTGTCTTGGAGATGCGGGCTCTTTTTTGGTTCCATATGAACTTTAAAGCAGTTTTTTCCAATTCTGTGAAGAAACTCATTGGTAGCTTGATGGGGATGGCATTGAATCTATAAATTACCTTGGGCAGTATGGCCATTTTCACGATATTGATTCTTCCTATCCATGAGCATGGTATGTTCTTCCATTTGTTTGTGTCCTCTTTTATTTCACTGAGCAGTGGTTTGTAGTTCTCCTTGAAGAGGTCCTTTACATCCCTTGTAAGTTGGATTCCTAGGTATTTGATTCTCTTTGAAGCAACTGTGAATGGAAGTTCATTCATGATTTGGCTCTCTGTTTGTCTGTTACTGGTGTATAAGAATGCTTGTGATTTTTGCACATTAATTTTGTATCCTGAGACTTTGCTGAAGTTTCTTATCAGCTTAAGGAGATTTTGGGCTGAGACAATGGGGTTTTCTAAATATACAATCATGTCATCTGCAAACAGGGACCATTTGACTTCTTCTTTTCCTAACTGAATACCCTTGATTTCTTTCTCTTGCCTGATTGCCCTAGCCAGAACTTCCAACACTATGTTGAATAGGAGTGGTGAGAGAGGGCATCCCTGTCTTGTGCCAGTTTTCAAAGGGAATTTTTCCAGTTTTTGCCCATTCAATATGATATTGGCTGTGGGTTTGTCATAAATAGCTCTTATTATTTTGAGATACAATCCATCAATACTGAATTTATTGAGCGTTTTTAGCATGAAGGGCTGTTGAATTTTGTCAAAAGCCTTTTCTGCATCTATTGAGATAATCATGTGGTTCTTGTCTTTGGTTCTGTTTATATGCTGGATTATGTTTATTGATTTGCGAATGTTGAACCAGCCTTGCATCCCAGGGAGGAAGCCCACTTGATCATGGTGGATAAGCTTTTTGATGTGCTGCTGAATCCGGTTTGCCAGTATTTTATTGAGGATTTTTGCATCGATATTCATCAGGGATATTGGTCTAAAATTCTCTTTTTTTGTTGTGTCTCTGCTGGGCTTTGGTATCAGGATGATGTTGGCCTCATAAAATGAGTTAGGGAGGATTCGCTCTTTTTCTATTGATTGGAATAGTTTCAGAAGGAATGGTACCAGCTCCTCCTTGTAGCTCTGGTAGAATTCAGCTGTGAATCTATCTGGCCCTGGACTTTTTTTGGTTGGTAGGCTATTAATTATTGCCTCAATTTCAGAGCCTGCTATTGGTCTATTCAGGGATTCAACTTCTTCCTGGTTTAGTCTTGGAAGAGTGTAAGTGTCCAGGAAATTATCCATTTCTTCTAGATTTTCTAGTTTATTTGCGTAGAGGTGTTTATAGTATTCTCTGATGGTAGTTTGTATTTCTGTGGGGTCGGTGGTGATATCTCCTTTATCATTTTTTATTGCGTCTATTTGATTCTTCTCTCTTTTCTTCTTTATTAGTCTTGCTAGCAGTCTGTCAATTTTGTTGATCTTTTCAAAAAACCAACTCCTGGATTCATTGATTTTTTGGAGGGTTTTTTGTATCTCTATCTCCTTCAGTTCTGCTCTGATCTTAGTTATTTCTTGCCTTCTGCTAGCTTTTGAATGTGTTTGCTCTTGCTTCTCTAGTTCTTTTAATTGTGATGTTAGAGTGTCAATTTTAGATCTTTCCTGCTTTCTCTTGTGGGCATTTAGTGCTATAAATTTCCCTCTACACACTGCTTTAAATGTGTCCCAGAGATTCTGGTATGTTGTATCTTTGTTCTCATTGGTTTCAAAGAACATCTTTATTTCTGCCTTCATTTCGTTATGTACCCAGTAGTCATTCAGGAGCAGGTTGTTCAGTTTCCATGTAGTTGAGTGGTTTTGATTTGAGTTTCTTAGTCCTGAGTTCTAGTTTGATTGCACTGTGGTCTGAGAGACAGTTTGTTATAATTTCTGTTCTTGTACATTTGCTGAGGAGTGCTTTACTTCCAATTATGTGGTCAATTTTGGAATAAGTGCGATGTGGTGCTGAGAAGAATGTATATTCTGTTGATTTGGGGTGGAGAGTTCTATAGATGTCTATTAGGTCTGCTTGCTGCAGAGATGAGTTCAATTCCTGGATATCCTTGTTAACTTTCTGTCTCGTTGATCTGTCTAATGTTGACAGTGGAGTGTTGAAGTCTCCCATTATTATTGTATGGGAGTCTAAGTCTCTTTGTAAGTCTCTAAGGACTTGCTTTATGAATCTGGGTGCTCCTGTATTGGGTGCATATATATTTGGGATAGTTAGCTCTTCCTGTTGAATTGATCCCTTTACCATTATGTAATGGCCTTCTTTGTCTCTTTTGATCTTTGATGGTTTAAAGTCTGTTTTATCAGAGACTAGGATTGCAACCCCTGCTTTCTTTTGTTCTCCATTTGCTTGGTAAATCTTCCTCCATCCCTTTATTTTGAGCGTATGTATGTCTCTGCATGTGAGATGGGTCTCCTGAATACAGCAGACTGATGGGTCTTGACTCTTTATCCAGTTTGCCAGTCTATGTCTTTTAATTGGAGCATTTAGTCCATTTACATTGAAGTTTAATATTGTTATGTGTGAACTTGATCCTGCCATTATGATATTAACTGGTTATTTTGCTCGTTAGTTGATGCAGTTTCTTCGTAGCCTCGATGGTCTTTACATTTTGGCATGTTTTTGCAATGGCTGGTACCGGTTGTTCCTTTCCATGTTGAGTGCTTCCTTCAGGGTCTCTTGTAAGGCAGGCCTGGTGGTGACAAAATCTCTAAGCATTTGCTTATCTGTAAAGGATTTTATTTCTACTTCACTTATGAAACTTAGTTTGGCTGGATATGAAATTCTGAGTTTAAAATTCTTTTCTTTAAGAATGTTGAATATTGGCCCCCACTCTCTTCTGGCTTGTAGAGTTTCTGCCGAGAGATCTGCTGTTAGTCTGATGGGCTTCCCTTTGTGGGAACCCGACCTTTCTCTCTGGCTGTCCTTAAGATTTTTTCCTTCATTTCAACTTTGGTGAATCTGGCAATTATATGTCTTGGAGTTGCTCTTCTCGAGGAGTATCTTTGTGGCATTCTCTGTATTTCCTGGATTTGAATGTTGGCCTGCCCTACTAGGTTGGGGAAGTTCTCCTGGATGATATCCTGAAGAGTGTTTTTCAACTTGGTTCCATTTTCCTCCTCACTTTCAGGCACCCCAATCAGACGTAGATTTGGTCTTCTACATAATCCCATACTTCTTGAAGGCTTTGTTCATTTCTTTTTCCTCTTTTTTCTTTTGGTTTCTCTTCTCGCTTCATTTCGTTCATTTGATCCTCAATCGCTGATACTCTTTCTTCCAGTTGATCGAGTCGGTTACTGAAGATTGTGCATTTGTCACGTATTTCTCGTGTCATGGTTTTCATCTCTTTCATTTCGTTTATGACCTTCTCTGCATTAATTACTCTAGCCATCAATTCTTCCACTTTTTTTTTCAAGATTTTTAGTTTCTTTGTGCTGGGTACGTAATTCCTCCTTTAGCTCTCAGAAGTTTGTTGGACTGAAGCCTTCTTCTCTCATCTCTTCAAAGTCATTCTCCGTCAAGCTTTGATCCGTTGCTGGCGATGAGCTGCACTCCTTTGCCGGGGGAGATGCGCTCTTATTTTTTGAATTTCCAGCTTTTCTGCACTGCTTTTTCCCCATCTTTGTGGTTTTATCTGCCTCTGGTCTTTGATGATGGTGACGTACTGATTGGGTTTTGGTGTAGGTGTCCTTCCTGTTTGATAGTTTTCCTTCTAACAGTCAGGACCCTCAGCTGTAGGTCTGTTGGAGATTGCTTGAGGTCCACTCCAGACCCTGTTTGCCTGGGTGTCAGCAGCAGAGGCTCAGTTGAAAATGCAGAAATCACTGGTCTTCTGTGTCTTTCGCGCTGGGAGTTGGAGACTGGAGCTGTTCCTATTCGGTCATCTTGCTCCGCCCCCTCGTACATCTTTTGAGAAATGTCTATTCATGTCATGTGCGCACTTTTTATTGGAATTATTTGTATTTTTCCTGTTGATTTGTTCGAATTTCTTGTAGATTATGGATATTTGTCCTTTGTTAGATTCATAATTTGCAAATATTTTTCCTGTTCTGTAGGTTGTTGGTTTACTCTGATGGATTATTTCTTTTGCTGTGCTGAAGCTTTTTTGTTTAATTAGGCCGTATTTATTTATTTATTTATTTTAATTTTTGTTGCATTTGCTTTTAGGTTCTTCATCATAAATTCTTTGCCTAGGCCAGTGTTTTCAGGTCTTAAGTTTAGGCCTTTAATCCATCTTGAATTAATTTTTGTATATGGTTAGAGATAGAGATCTAGTTTCATTCTTCTACATGTGGCTATCTTTTTCTCCCAGCACCATTTATTAAATAATGTGTACTTTCTCCAGTGTATGTTGTTGTATCCTGTCTCAAAGATCATTTGTTTGTAAGTGGCTTTATTTCTGGCTTGTCTATTCTGTTCCATTGATCTATATATCTACTTTTATACTAGTACTATGCTGTTTTTGTTACTGCAGCCTTAGAGTATAATTTGAAGTAAGGTAATGTGATGCCAACATATTTGTTCCTTTTGCTTGATATGTCTATTGCTATTCAGGCTCTTTTGTGGTTCTACATAAATGTCAGCATTTTTTAATAATTCTATGAAGAATGACATTGGTATTTTCATAGGAATTGTATCAAACCTGTAGACTGTTTTGGGCACTATGGTCACTTTCACAATATCAATTCTTTCAATCCATGAGCATAGGATGTATTTTCATTTGTGTCACCTATTATTTTCTTCAGTGGTGTTTTCCAGTTATCTTTATATAGATCACTCACCTCCTTCATTAAGTGTATTCCTAGGTATTTTACAGTTTTTCAGCCATTGTAAAAGGGTTTGGGTTATTCATATGACTCTCAGCTTTGTTGTAGTTGGTGTATAGTGGTGATACTGATTGGTATTCATTTATTTTGTAGCCTCTGAGACTTTACTGAATTCATTTATCAAATCTAGGAGTGTTTTGTAGGAGTCTTTAGAGTTTCCTAGGTATAAGAGCATCATTGGCGAAGAGATAGTTTGACTTTCTCTTTTCCAGTTTGGATGCCCTTTATTTCTCTTGTCCAGTTTCTCTGCCTAAGACTTCTCAGTTTTGTTCTTATTATTCATGAAATGAAAAGTAAAATGGAAAGTGATTAGTTTGTTTCACATCTATCATACACAGATAAAATTAATTAAAAGTTCTATGTTAAAAACACATGTTTAAATACTAGTATTAAATACTAGTTTAAACACATGTTTAAATACTTCATTGTTTAAATACTAGACCATGCCTTGTTCCAAAAGGAATTTCTAAGTTGTCGATAAAACACATAGGAATCAAGAATATAAGTGGAAAGTGTCTCCAGAAAATAAACATAAAAAGTATGGGTTAACACGGGTTCCCAATCCCCAGGACAAGGACCAATACCAGTCCCTGGCCTGTTAGGAATTGGACCACCCAGCAGAAGGTTAGTGGCAGGTGAGCAAGTGAAACTTTATCTGTGTTTTCAGCCACTCCCCATCACTTGCGTTACTGCCTGAGCTCTCCTCCTGTCAGATCAGCGGTGGCAATAGATTGTCAAGAAGTGTGACCTGAACCCTGTAGTAAGCTGCTCATGCAGGGGATCTAGGTTGTGCACTCCTTATGAGAATCTAATGCCTGATGATCTGTCACTGTCTCCTGTCACTCCCAGATGGGACCATGTAGTTGCAGGAAAAGAAGCTCAGGGCTCCCATTGATTCTACATTATGGTGAGTTATATGATTATTTCATTATATATTACAATGAGTAATAATAGAAATAAAGTGCACAATAAATGTAACATGCTTGAATCATCCTGGAACCATCCCCCCACCTCAGGTCCGAGGAAAAATTATCTTCCTCAGAGCCAGTCCCCGGTGCCAACATGGTTGGGGACAGCTGAATTAACAGATGTGAGACCCCTTTGCCTTGTCTTGGATTAATCAGCAGATATACATTCTGTGAATGACATCTGATGGTACCATCTTGCCCTGTAAATAATTTTAGGGACACCTGCAGTATTTCATGAAAATAAAATTTCTTCTAGTGAACTTATAAACTTGTTTAAGTAGTATGTTCTTTATAATTAGTTAGTTTGAAATGATCTGTCATAATTGAGATGTTCCTATGGCTGTGTGAAAAAGAGATAATTTTCATCTTGTAAATTAACTCAATAATTTCTAATATCATTTTTCATAATATTTATTGGTGTTACTAGTAACAGAAACTGACCAATTAGCAAGATGTTCTTTCCTCACTACCTTTCAAGTATTTGTCCCTTGGAAGAGATTGAAGGAAGAAATTAAAATAATGAGAACTGGAAAGAAAAAATAGTCAAGAACACATAAATTTTATTTGTATAATAAATCTATGCAGGAAGAGCCACATCACAAAATAAACTTTCTTATTTTCTAACAAGACAAATTTGAATGTAACTATATTTAACTGTATAGATTGACCTTAAAATGAGAAGAAGAAAAGAGAAAGGATGCTGATATGTTGTATAAAAAAGGTAGTGAAGAGTTAGAAAGAAAAGAAGAGGAATATAGGAAAGATGTTGAAATGAACCAACAACTGAAACGGACTCTGAAAAATACGAGCCATGGAATTGGGGACAGTAAGAAAGAATTTGGATCAGGTAAATTTCTGATGAAAACTTTATATTTCATCAATATTACTTATATTGCTTTGATTTAATGTAGTATGCTCTTTAGGTGTAAACACACCAAAGCTGTTAACTAATTTTTAAAATGAACTATGGCATTTATAGTTACAATTATTTTATTGTAAACCTTGGCATCTCAGTCTGTGTTTTCAGAATAAAAAAATGGAGGATAAGTTGAGTTTAATCACTTAGTTTAATCACTAACATAAATGCTCATTTATGGATTTTTATGTTAAGATACAGGCTAAATAACTTTGAAACTAAAATGTGTTAAATGTTTTGAAGGAAATTTTATTACACAATACTGTGTCTTTATATAGGTAAGAACAGTTTTTCCTCTTAGAGAAATTTAGGTCTCACGTATGCAATTAAAATTTGAAAGATTCTTGAGGGTTAAAAATTTTTGTGTTTTAATAGGCTACTTTCTTTTAACAGTTTTATAACAGAGTTTCTGCTCTTTTAGACTTTTTCAGTCCTATTAAACCAAAAATGTACTGTATCTCTAGGTTGTGCAGGACTGAAATGATACCCAGAAGCAACTTTCCGAAGAACAGAATGCTACAATATTACTAAACAAGATTCTGTTTAACAAACCAAAGCAGACAGAAGTAGCTGAAAAAAAAAATGAATTCTGAGATATTTTCTTAGCCATTTTCAAATGTTTTTATATGTGTATATATTTGAAAAACCAACTCTGTGTATTTTGGAAAGTATAAAGGATTTTTAAATCTATATATATACACACATGCATATGTATGTGTATATATACACACATGTATATGTATATATACACACATGTATATGTATATATATATATTCTGTGTGTGTATATATATTCTATATATTCTTTATCATTTACCTATACATGTATATATAAGATAAAGCTATGTTCTTAATTCAACTCCATTTGCCTGCAGCAGTTGAATAGTGACATTTACAATGGCCTCAATCCAAAGGAGAAGCATTTGATATTTTCCATAAGAATTGATTATCTTTATAATTTCAAAAATAAGTTTTACTACTAACAACAGATTTTTTAGTTTTTGGACATTAGTTCGTCTTCTTAACATATTAATGGAGAGGTCAGTTTATTCATAAAAGGAAAGTTTTTTCAGAAAAAGTTTATATAGAAAGTTTATTCAGAAAAAGTTTATTCAGAAAGTTTATTCAGAAAAGTCAGTTTATTCAGAAAAAGGAAATTAAAGAACTTTGAGAAATTGCTTCTATCCAAATATATGCATAGCTAAGGCTCTTACAGTGGTGTAGTTTATAGATTATAGGTGGCTATCAAGAGTATACAACCAATTTTTAAAATATAGTCAAATGTATTAATCTTATATTTTATGCCTCTGGGTTTGTTGTAATTCAGAGAAAGGCTTTTCCAATTCTGAGATTCTTAAAAATCCTCTGGTGATTTATTTTTCATGGTCTTTAAATAGATTAACTTTTGGGAATTTACACTCTCTTAGGTTTGAAGTTTTGTCCAATTTTTTCCAGTTAAATATTCACCATGGGAATTATTTCATTATACAGATATACAGGTTACTCTTTAATTTCTGAAGAAATTATAACGTGTCATTCTATTGAGCACTAACTAAAAGTTTCCTTTGTTTACTTAGATTTCTCTTAGCCATAAGAAAGAAAAAGATCTTTTGCATGAAAATAGCATGTTGCAGAAAGAAATTGCCATGCTAAGACTGGAATTGGATACAGTAAAACATCAGAATCAGCTAAAGGAAAAGAAGTATTTTGAGGACATTGAAAGTGTGAAAGAAGAGCATGATAACCTTCTAAAGACTATAAAATTGAATGAGGAAGCAAGAACAGTATTTCAGTACAATGGACAGCTTAGCATCTTGACAACTGAGAATAAAATGCTCAGTTCTGAGCTGAAGAATGTAAAACCCAACAAGGAATGACTGGACACAGAAATTCAATCATTTCATGGTAGACTGGTTGCTGCTCTACATGATTGTGACCAAAGTCCGATAGCAGAAAGAGACCTCTTTCCAGGGAACAAGACATGAATGGGTTTATTTATAGGAGACAGTGAATTTTCATATGTCTAACCTAAAAGATATCAGTGAGATTCTTTCTGAACAGCCCTCTAATGCTGACAGTAAAATTAACAGCCTGAAAATTAAGCTCTATCACACAAGATAAACTCTGAGAGAAAAGATGGGGCAGGCTGCCATCTTTCCTGTTTGGGCAACTTAGCCATTCCAGCCTGCTGGCTTTGGAGAGTGCAAACTGACCAGGGGCAGAAGAGATCTCGCAGCACAGCACAGCTGCTTTACCAAATCATGGCCAGACTGCTTCTGTAAGCAGGCCTCTGATGCTCTTCGTCCTCACTGGACAGGACCTTCCAACTGGGTCCTCCAGCTACCCCCACCAGTATTCCCCAGCCAACAGAGATTTGAAACCCCCCTGGGACAGAGTTCCCAGAGGAGAGGGGCAGCCACTACCTTTGATGTTTGGGGGACTAGCTGTTCCGGTCTGTGGACTTCGGAGAGCCCAAGCTGACTGGGTGCAAGTGGTACCCCAGCACAGCACAGCCACCCTACAAAAACATGGCCACACTCTTTTTTAAGTCAGTCCCTGCCCATGTTTCTCATCACTGGGTGGAACCTTTAAACCAGGGCCTGCTACCTTCACTGCTATTCTCTGGCCTTCAGAGGTTTCAGGCCCCCTGGGTCAGAGCTTCCAGGGGGAGGACCAGTCTGTCATCTTTGCTGTTTGGGTGACTTAGCCATTTCAGCCTTAGGGCTTCAGAGTGTCTGAGGCGACCAGGGGCTGAAGTGAACCCCAGCACAGCACAGCTGCTCTGCAAAAATGTGGCCAAACGTCTTTTTTTTTTTTGAGAAGGAGTCTCGCTCTGTTGCCCAGGCTGGAGTGCAGTGACTGGATCTTGGCTCACTGCAAGCTCCACCTGCCGGGTTTACGCCATTCTCCTGCCTCAGCCTGCCGAGTAGCTGGGACTACAGGCACCCGCCACCTCGCCTGGCTAGTTTTTTTTTGTATTTTTTAGTAGAGACGGGGTTTCACCGTGTTAGCCAGGATGATCTCGATCTCCTGACCTTGTGATCCACCCATCTCGGCCTTCCAAAGTGCTGGGATTACAGGCTTGAGCCACCATGCCCGGCCGCCAAACGTCTCTTTTAAGTAAGTTCCTGTTCTTGTTCCTCCTGTCTAGGCAAGACTTCTCAACTTGCCTCCAGCCACCTCCTACAGGTGTGTTCATACCTCAATGGTACAGAGCTCCCAGAGGAAGGGGCAGGCTGTCATCTTTCCTTTTTCACAGGCTTCACTGGTGATACCTTCAGGCACTGGAAAATCTGAGGCAACTGGGGGCTGGAGTGAACTCCCAGTGTACTACAGCGGCTCTAAGGAAAAGTGGCCAGACAGTTGTGTGGGTGCCAGTTTCCATATCTCCTTGATGGGCAGGTCCTCCTGGCCTGGGTCTCTAGCCAATCCCCCACTGAAGCTATCAAGCTGGTAGCAACTTGGCAGTTCTCTGGACAGAGCTTCCAGGAGCAACTGAAATCCTCTCTGCCACTGCCTCTGAAGTGGAACTGTCCTTGCTACTCTCAGAATATCAAGGAGCAAAGACTTTAAGTGCTGTATTGACACCTCCAACAAGCTGCAGTTGGCTCAAGGAGCATGCCAGCCCATCTCCCATGTGTCCCACACACCCTCCACTGCTCATCACCAGACAGGGAACCCTGACTTGGCCCACAGCACAGACGCTCCATCCTGGCTGATTGTACTTAGTGATTGCTAACTCACATCTCTGGGGTGGAGCCCCCAGGAGACAAGCAAAGTGGTGGAGCAGAAAGACAGCTCATGTGGAGCCCAGAGGGCAGGGACAGCTATCTAAGCTCCACTTGCTCTTGTGAGACACTTTACCTCAGCACTTTAGGAGTGCTGAGGTCAGACCAACCACATCTCATGTGCAAGATTGCCCAGCAGAGATCAGGTCTGAGAGTTCCCTTCTTAAAAAAGGGGACTTGCTTAGAAAAGAAGTAGAATAGCTTTGCTGTGCTGGGTCTTTACTTTTGAGAGAGTTCTCCTCTCAGACCTGATCTCTGCTGGGCAATCTTGCACATGAGATGGGACTGGTCTGACCTCAGCACTCCTTAGTCTGCTTGCCTCTCCCAGGGCCCCAGCCTGGCCACACTTGCTTACAGGACACTCTCGGGTGCTCACACCGTAGCTTCTGTGCCAGTGGACTGTGCTTGACCAGTGGAGAGCTGCAGCAATGTGGCCCCTACAGCCATGCACCAGCCTGCACATTGCCTCTCCATACTGCAGCTCTTTATATGGAAACTTCCTACATCACTTTGCTGGTGTGTGTCTACACAGGTGGGTTTTGCTGTACTTGCCCTACCAGCACATGGGAGTGCAGCCACACACCCCAAATGCACACCAACTGCCATTGAAGATGGAGCTATGGTGGGCACAGAGCCAAAAATCCCCACCTCCACCAGCACCTTGCCCTTGAGCTAATACTGCACAGAGAAAAAGGGACCCTCTTATACCCTGAGCGACCACTGTTGCTTGGGGGGCACAGAGAAGGCACCTAGACCTGCGCTTGCCAGCACCCCACCCCAAACCAATACCTCCTCCAGTGCAACAGCACACACTGTCAGCAGGGGCCCCTTGGCCCCCACCCCAGCTGTCTTGCCTCCACCACTAGGTGAATGCCCGCAGGGAGGCAGGCACTTTTGCATCTGCTAGCACTCTGCTGCAGCTGCTGCACTTTGGTCCTCCAGTACAGTGGACTCCAAACCTGGAGGAGCTCAATGCAAGTTCCCCATAGTTAAAGCACATAGTCCAGGAATTGGGAGCTGAACGTTGGCCACCTAAAATCCTCCAGAAACAAAGCCAATTGGCTGAATCCACCTTACACCATAAACTCTCAAAGTCATCAAATACGATTAAAAAAAAAGTACCCTGTCCAAATGTCAACAACCTCAAAGGTTGAAGGTGGGGTAAGCCCATAAAGATGAGAAAGAATCCATGCAAGAACACTGAAAACTCAAAAAGTCAGCATGCCTTCTTTCCTCCAAATGACTGCATCAACTCTCCGGCAAGTGTTCAGAACTGGGCTGAGGCTGAGATGTCTGAAATGATACAAGTAGAATTCAGAATATGGGTAGGAACAAAGTTCACTGAGTGAAAGAAGTATGTTGTAATCCAATGCAAGGAAGCTAAAAATCATTGTAAAACATTGCAGGAGCTAACAGACAAAATAGCCAGTATAAAGAAGAACATAACTGACCTGATAGAGTTGAAAAGCACACTACAAAAATTTTCATAATGCAGTCACATGGTGATTGTGTGTGATTGCATTATGAAAATTCTTGTAGCTTGTGTATGGGCACCCAAGAGTGCCCTGTAAGAAGGTGTGACCAGGCTGGGGCCCTGGGAGAGGCAAGCAGACTAAGGAGTGCTGAGGTCAGACCAGCCCCATATCATGTGCAAGACCAACTAGCAGAATAGACCAAGCAGAGAAAAGAATCTCAGAGCTTGAAAACTGGCTTTCTGAAATAAAACATGCAGGCAAGTATGGGGGAAAAAAGAATGAAAAGGAATGAATGAATGAAACCTTTGAGAAATATGGGATTATGTAAAGAGACCAAATCTATTACTGATTAATACACCTGAAAGATGAGAATGGAACCAACTTGGAAAAATATTTCAGAATATCATTCATGAGAATATTCCCAACCCAGCCAGACAGACCAACATTAAAATTCAGGAAATCCAGAGAACCCCAGTAAGACATGCCATGAGAAGATCATCCCCAAGACACTTAATCATCAGATTCTCCAGGTTCGAAATGAAAGAATAAATATTAAAAGCAACTAGGGAGAAAGGTGAGGTCACCTACAAAGGGAATCCCAACAGGCTAACATCAGACTTATCAGCTCAAACCTTACAAGCCAGAAGAGATTGTGGGGCCCAATATTGAACTTCTTAAAAGAAATTTCAACCCAGAATTTCATGTCCAGCCAAACTAAGCTTCATAAATGAAGAAATAAGATCCTTTTCAGAGAAGTAAATGCTGAGGGAATTCATTGCCACCAGACCTGCCTTAAAAGAGCTCCTGAAGGAAGCACTAACTACGGAAAGATCACCACCAGCCACTACAAAAATGCACTGAAGTACACAGATCAGTGATGCTAAAAACCATCCACATACACAAGTCTGCAAAATAACCAGCCAACAACATGATGACAGGATGAAATCCACACATGTCATTCCTAATCTTAAATTTAAATGGGCTAAATGCTCCAAATGAAAGACCCAGAGGGGCAAGCTGGATAAAGACCCATTTGAGTATTCTGTCTTCAAGAGACTCATCACAGATGCGATGCCACACATAGGCCCAAAATAAAGGAATGGAGAAAAATCTTTCAAGCAAGTGGAAAACAAAAAAGCAGGCGTTGCAATCCTAACCTGACAAAACAGACTGTATACAAATAAAGATTAAAAAAAGGCAGAGAAGTACATTACAAAGATGGCCCTGACCTTTGATAAATCTCTTATTTTTGCTTGATACCATCTGGGCTATCTTTATTTCTCACACCAATAGGATAATTGGTGGAGCTTGGGGAGCTTCTCCCCTCCAGAGAGTCCTTGATCTCCCCAAATTTGGTTGATATTTAAAGTTATTTTGCTGTGCAACTCCTTTTCTGAAGTTTTACTCATTTCCAACAAGGAAGGCAAGTTTTCCTGCTTCCATGATGATGGAGAGCAGGCACCTTCTTTCTTGAATTTCAACTTGCTTCTGACAGAGAAGGTGAGTGTGAGTTTTTTCCTGCCTCTCTAAGATGGTAGGGAGTGATCATCAACCTGAGCGTTATTTCCAGGTAAGTAGCTGAATTAGAGTTTTGTCTTAAAAGTGTTCCTTAATGACTAAAAGTTAAGATTACCAACCAGCTGGTTTTAATTTCTCCTTACTGTTAGAACACTCGGCAATCATATGAATTTGTTTGTTTTGCTTAACTGTTTTTGTTTATGTTTGGGGTTTTGTTGTTGTTGTTTCACATTTCTCCCATGAAGTATGACCATCTTTTCCTGACTTGGTCAAATCCAAAGGGATGTTCCAAATTGTGGGGAACAAGGCATCTGAATCGGCTAAAACTCCTGTAGCTGCAAAAAGAAAAAACAAAAAATCCTGTTAGCAGAAAGGACTTTTTAAAACTTTTTTTTTTTAAAACCTAAGAGGCTTCGTCTACATAACAAGGCTGTCTTTTGCTAGCCAAGGCCAAACTGAAGGAGCAGTGGTGGCCACTCAATGTTAAGGTTGTGCCCTGTTCACCACAGCAACCTGAGTTTGGTTCCTAAGTCTGGTTCTTTCTGGTTTGGTATTTGTATTACTTTAAAAATACCAGCAGTTTGTCCTAGCTATGATGTAGTAGTAAGATATTTCAAAGGAATTTTTTAATAGCTCCATGAATAAAAGTCAGCTTAATTAAAAGTAAATTTCTAATAAATATAATTATATTTAAACATAATTACATATATGTTATAAATATATAAATACATATATTTATGTATAAACAAATACACGTATGTATGTTAAAAATATGTGTTTATATGTTATTTTCTATTATATATATGCATATGTTTGTGTGTGTGTATCTGACTTTTCTGTGGATCTTGTTTTCTGAAAAATATTTGTTTTTCTTCTCATTCAACTGAATTATATCTCTCCATTTTACTTATGTCTGTCCCTTTTTTCTCTTGCCACCCTTGATGCCCACATAAAAGATCTAAAATAATTTCTGATAGCCTGATTGCTTACAACAGAAAAGGCACCAGACTCCTTTTTGGGAGGAACCACTATTTTTCTAAACAAATCCCAAGAGTTGTAAACAGACAAGTTTTTTGCAGATCTTAAACTGCTCACTTTTTAAATTGCATTACTGGATCTTTTTTTTTTTTTTTTTTTTCTGAGACAGAGTCTTGCTCTGTCGCCCAGGCTGGGGTGCAGTGGCCGGATCTCAGCTCACTGCAAGCTCCGCCTCCCGGGTTTAGACCATTCTCCTGCCTCAGCCTCCCGAGTAGCTGGGACTACAGGCGCCCGCCACCTCGCCTGGCTAGTTTTTTGTATTTTTTAGTAGAGACGGGGTTTCACCGTGTTAGTCAGGATGGTCTCGATCTCCTGACCTCGTGATCCGCCTGTCTCGGCCTCCCAAAGTGCTGGGATTACAGGCTTGAGCCACCGCGCCCGGCCGCATTGCTGGATATTAATGGCTTTTGAGGGTGTCAAAAATCACTTTGCACAATGAGAAAGTTTTTGATTTTGGTGTGTGTAATAGCTAGGTAAGAGATATATTTTTAGGGCTGGTTATTGGACGAGATAGTATGCCTTTGGCCACCTGGAAGGAATGGAAACATTCCAACCCCCTACTGAATAGTGAGACTGCCATGGGATATGAGCTGGTTATTGAATGGACTAATTGGCTTTTGTTGGCCACCAGCCTCAGGGGAAAGGTACTTGTAGTGAAATGCATGGTAAAAACATGGCATTGTCTCATCTCATAATGTTTTCATCTTTTGAGGTCCTGAGGATTTTCTGTAAAAATGAAATTCTTGATTTTTAGATATCTGTTCTGCTTTACAGCTCTGCCTGCATGTTAGGCTCTAGAAGCTGCATGCTTCCTTGGCTCTGTTTCTTAAAAGGCTCCATCCTAAAGCCAGGAAGCCAACTTTTATTTTATTTTTATTTTTTTTTAATTTATTTATTATTATTATACTTTAAGTTGTAGGGTACATGTGCATAATGTGCAGGTTTGTTACATATGTATTCTTGTGCCATGTTGGTGTGCTGCACCCATCAACTCGTCATTTACATCAGGTATAACTCCCAATGCAATCCCTCCCCCTTCCCCCCTCCCCACGATAGGCCCCGGTGTGTGATGTTCCCCTTCCTGAGTCCAAGTGATCTCATTGTTCAGTTCCCACCTATGAGTGAGAACATGCGGTGTTTGGTTTTCTGTTCTTGTGATAGTTTGCTGAGAATGATGGTTTCCAGCTGCATCCATGTCCCTACAAAGGACACAAACTCATCCTTTTTTATGGCTGCATAGTATTCCATGGTGTATATGCGCCACATTTTCTTAATCCAGTCTGTCACTGATGGACATTTGGGTTGATTCCAAGTCTTTGCTATTGTGAATAGTGCCTCAATAAACATACGTGTGCATGTGTCTTTATAGCAGCATGATTTAGAATCCTTTGGGTATATACCCAGTAATGGGATGGCTGGGTCATATGGTACATCTAGTTCTAGATCCTTGAGGAATCGCCATACTGTTTTCCATAATGGTTGAACTAGTTTACAATCCCACCAACAGTGTAAAAGTGTTCCTATTTCTCCACATCCTCTCCAGCACCTGTTGTTTCCTGACTTTTTAATGATCGCCATTCTAACTGGTGTGAGATGGTATCTCATTGTGGTTTTGATTTGCATTTCTCTGATGGCCAGTGATGATGAGCATTTTTTCATGTGTCTGTTGGCTGTATGAATGTCTTCTTTTGAGAAATGTCTGTTCATATCCTTTGCCCACTTTTTGATGGGGTGGTTTGTTTTTTTCTTGTAAATTTGTTTGAGTTCTTTGTAGGTTCTGGATATTAGCCCTTTGTCAGATGAGTAGATTGCAAACATTTTCTCCCATTCTGTAGGTTGCCTGTTCACTCTGATGGTAGTTTCTTTTGCTGTGCAGAAGCTCTTTAGTTTAATGAGATCCCATTTGTCAATTTTGGCTTTTGCTGCCGTTGCTTTTGGTGTTTTAGACATGAAGTCTTTGCCCATGCCTATGTCCTGAATGGTACTACCTAGGTTTTCCTCTAGGGTTTTTATGGTATTAGGTCTAACATTTAAGTCTCTAATCCATCTTGAATTAATTTTCGTATAAGGAGTAAGGAAAGGATCCAGTTTCAGCTTTCTACTTATGGCTAGCCAATTTTCCCAGCACCATTTATTAAATAGGGAATCCTTTCCCCATTTCTTGTTTCTCTCAGGTTTGTCAAAGATCAGATGGCTGTAGATGTGTGGTATTATTTCTGAGGACTCTGTTCTGTTCCATTGGTCTATATCTCTGTTTTGGTACCAGTACCATGCTGTTTTGGTTACTGTAGCCTTGTAGTATAGTTTGAAGTCAGGTAGTGTGATGCCTCCAGCTTTGTTCTTTTGACTTAGGATTGTCTTGGAGACACGGGCTCTTTTTTGGTTCCATATGAACTTTAAAGCAGTTTTTACCAATTCTGTGAAGAAACTCATTGGTAGCTTGATGGGATGGCATTGAATCTATAAATTACCTTGGGCAGTATGGCCATTTTCACGATATTGATTCTTCCTATCCATGAGCATGGTATGTTCTTCCATTTGTTTGTGTCCTATTTTATTTCACTGAGCAGTGGTTTGTAGTTCTCCTTGAAGAGGTCCTTTACATCCCTTGTAAGTTGGATTCCTAGGTATTTGATTCTCTTTGAAGCAATTGTGAATGGAAGTTCATTCATGATTTGGCTCTCTGTTTATCTGTTACTGGTGTATAAGAATGCTTGTGATTTTTGCACATTAATTTTGTATCCTGAGACTTTGCTGAAGTTTCTTATCAGCTTAAGGAGATTTTGGGCTGAGACAATGGGGTTTTCTAAATATACAATCATGTCATCTGCAAACCGGGACAGTTTGACTTCTTCTTTTCCTAACTGAATACCCTTGATTTCTTTCTCTTCCCTGATTGCCCTAGCCAGAACTTCCAATACTATGTTGAATAGGAGTGGTGAGAGAGGGCATCCCTGTCTTGTGCCAGTTTTCAAAGGGAAGTCTTCCAGTTTTTGCCCATTCAGTATGATATTGGCTGTGGGTTTGTCATAAATAGCTCTTATTATTTTGAGGTACGATCCATCAATACCAAATTTATTGAGCGTTTTTAGCATGAAGGACTGTTGAATTTTGTCAAAAGCCTTTTCTGCATCTATTGAGATAATCATGTGGTTCTTGTCTTTGGTTCTGTTTATATGCTGGATTATGTTTATTGATTTGCGAATGTTGAACCAGCCTTGCATCCCAGGGATGAAGCCCACTTGATCATGGTGGATAAGCTTTTTGATGTGCTGCTGAATCCGGTTTGCCAGTATTTTATTGAGGATTTTTGCATCGATGTTCATCAGGGATATTGGTCTAAAATTCTCTTTTTTTGTTGTGTCTCTGCCAGGCTTTGGTATCAGGATGATGTTGGCCTCATAAAATGAGTTAGGAAGGATTCCCTCTTTTTCTATTGATTGGAATAGTTTCAGAAGGAATCTTTAAGGAAGTCACATTTAAGGGTGTCTGCTTTCCCTGGCCATCTTAACTAAACTTTTACAGCATTTTTTTTTTTTTTTGGCTTGAGTAAAATATAAATCCTCCATTTGTTTCACTTAAGAGTCATACCTTTAAAAATGCACATTTGGAGTTGCCTAACTGATACTTGTTTACAGCAGGGAACAGGTAATCAAAAGACTAATGGTCTAAAGTGGAGAAGAAAAACTGGCAAATGAAAAATCTTATGAATCCCTAAGATCTAATTCTGTGTGTCTATATGTCTAAATGTTTATATGACATATGTATATAATGTTTGAGTATCAAAAGTATATAAAAGGGCCCTAATTGACTTTTTAAAATGTTCTTAAATATTTTATCAGAAAATTAGAAACTTATTCCCAAATGCTTTTCAAGTTCATGTGACTTAAGTAGATTTTTAACAAAATGAGTTGGCTTTAAATTGATTGTTAAAAAGAAAATTCAAAATGTCTTCATAATTGTCAGCATACATTATTGTTTAGATGTATTGGTCAAGTGGTTTATTCTTTTTTAAAATTTTCTGGTCACGTGGTTTTATATTCATCTCTGCTAGCTACTATAAGATGTCAAAATTTGGCACAAAGGTTATAAATTATAAACCCAGCATAAAACAATGAATTTTGTTTATGTAATTTTTGATAAATAAGACATTTAATATTGTTGATTTAATGGAAACAGCTTAATCCAGAGTTATCAGTAAGAAAAACCTATTAATAATAAATTAGGTAATATGTAATAGAATAAAAGCTTATAAATGAACTTATCATATAAGTTGAATCTTAATGTTGTACCAAATAATAGATATTAAATGCCTGGGTCATTATCAATTTTTAAATTACATTATTAGAAACATTTTCCAAATAAGTATAAGGTGGTTCTCACCGGCAAGGCATGGTAGCTCACACCTCTAATTCCAGCACTTTGGGAGGCAGATCACAAGGTCGGGAGTTTGAGACCAGCCTGACCAACATGGTGAAACTTCATCTCTACTAAAAATACAAAAATTAGCTGGGCGTGGTGGTGCATGCCTGTAATCCCAGCTACTCAGGAGGCTGAGGCAGGAGAATTGCTTGAACCCAGGAGGCAGAGGTTGCAGTGAACCGAGATCGTTCTATTGCACCCCTGCCGGGGGACAGAGCAAACCTCCGTCTCAAAAAAAAAAAAAAAAAGATGATTCACACCTATAAAATGCTGATGTGACAATTAAAGATGTCCAGCTTCCTAGGTTTTCACAAAAAATTATTATAAAAAATCAAAATTTTAATTAATATGTGATTTTACGAATAAAATGTGCCAAAATAATTATTCCAATGAAAAAAGAAAAACTGTAAGAAAAAAATGAATTGAAGAAATGATAAGAAATAAAATGAAAATAATTGTCCAATTCAGTTTATTAAAATATTTCTTATATAACAAGATAAAGGAAACCCTCCAGTAAGAGAGAGATCTAAAGAAAGTTAAGTTATAAAGAGGTATTTTTGGTAACAAAGATTAAAAGGAAAATAATTTTGTATAAAAAAGAATCTCGTATGATAGCTTTTTATCCTAAAATGAAATGACTGGTTATTTAAGAAAGAGTATGTTTAGGATGAAACAGAAAGTCCAAGCGTGTTATAATTGGTCTGTGTAATAAGCTTCATTAAAAAGAGAATTTATTTTAAAATTTTGTATGATATTCTGTTGGCTAGAATGGAAAGGAAATTATTCATAATAGCCTTTCTAAAAAATTGGACTTTGATTTTTTTCTTTTGTTATGCTTTAACTTCTGGGATACATGTGCAGAACCTGCAGGTTTGTTACATAGGTATACAAGTGCCATGGTGGTTTGCTGGACCCATCAACCTGTCATCTACATTAGGTATTTCTCCTAATGCTGTCTCTCCCTTAACCCCCCATCCCACGAGATGCCCCAGTTTGTGATGTTCCCCTCCCTATGTCCATGTGTTCTCATTGTTGAACTCTCACTTATGAGTGAGAACATGCAGTGTTTGGTTTTCTGTTCCTGTATTAATTTGCTGAGAATGATGGTTTCCAGCTTCATCAATGTCACTACAAAGGACACGAACTCATCCTTTTTTTATGACTGCATAGTATTCCATGGTGTATATGTGCCACATTTTCTTTATTTAGTCTATCATTGATGGGCATTTGGGTTGGTTCCAAGTCTTTGCTATTGTGAACAGTGCTGCAATAAACATACGTGTACTTGTGTGTTTATAGTAGAATGATTTATAATTTTTTGGGTATGTACCCAGTAATGGGATTGCTGGGTCAAATGGTATTTCTGGTTCTAGATCCTTGAGGAATTGCCACACTGTCTTCCACAATGGGTGAACTAATTTACACTCTCACCAACAGTATAAAAGCATTTCTATTTCTCCACATCCTCTCCAGCATCTGTTGTTTTCTCACTTTTTAATGATCACCATTCTAACTGGTGTGAGATGGTGTCTCATTGTGGTTTTGATTTTGCATTTCTCTAATGACAAGTGATGATGAGCTTTTTTTCATGTGTTTGTTGGCTGCATAAATGTCTTCTTTTGAGAAGTGTCTGTTCATATCCTTCACCCACTTATTGATGTTCCTTTTTTATTGTAAATTTGTTTAAGTTCTTTGTAGATTCTGCATATTAGCCCTTTGTCAGATGGATAAATTGCAAAACTTTTCTCCCATTCTGTAGGTTGCCTGTTCACTCTGATAGTTTCTTTTGCTTTGCAGAAGCTTTTTAGTTGAGTTAGATCTCATTTGTAAATTTTGGCTTTTGTTACCATTGCTTTTGGTGTTTTAGTCATGAAGTCTTTGCCCATGCCTGTGTCCCGAATGGTATTGCCTAGGTTTTCTTCTAGAGTTTTTATGGTTTTAGGTCTTATTAAGTCTTTAATCCATCTTGAGTTAAGTTTTGTATGAGGTGTAAGGAAGGGGTCCAGTTTCAGTTTTCTGCATATGGCTAGCCAGTTTCCCCAGCACCATTTACTAAATAGGAAATCCTTTCCCCGTTGCCTGTTTTTGTCAGATTTTTCAACGATCTGATGATTTGTAGGTGTTTGGCGTTATTTCTGAGGCCTCTGTTCTCTTCCATTGGTCTATATATCTATTTTGGTGCCAGTACCATGGTGTTTTTGTTACTGTAACCTTGTAGTATAGTTTGAAGTCAGGTAGCATGATGTCTCCAGCTTTGTTCTTTTTGCTTAGGATTCTCCTGGCTATACCAGCTATTTTTTGGTTTCGTATGAAATTTAAAGTGGTTTTTGTAATTCTGTGAAGAAAATCAATGGTAGCTTGTTGGGGATAGCATTGAATCTATAAATTACTTTGGGCAGTATTGTCGTTTTCATGATATTGATTCTTTACATCCATGAACATGAAATGTTTTTCTGTTCGTTTGTGTCCTCTTTTATTTCCTTGAGCAGTGGGTTGTAGTTCTCCTTGAAGAAGTCCTTCCCATTATTTTTAAGTTGTAATCCTAGGTATTTTATTCTCTTTATAGCAGTTGTGAATGGGAGTTCACTCATGATTTGGCTCTCTGTCTATTATTGGTATATAGGAATGCTTGTGATTTTCGCACATTGATTTTGTATCCTGAGGCTTTGTTGAAGTTGCTTATCAGCTTAAGGAGATGTTGGGCTGAGATGATGGGGTTTTCTAAATATACAATCATGTCATCTGCAAACAGAGACAATTTTACATCGTCTCTTCATATTTGAATACCCTTTATTTCTTTCTCTTGACTGATTGCCCTAGCCAGGACTTCCAATACTATGTTGAATAGGAGTGGTGAGAGAGGACATCCTTCTCTTGTGTTGGTTTTCAAAAGGAGTGCTTCTAGCTTTTGCCCATTCAGTATGATACTGGCTGTGAGTTTGTTATAAATAGCTCTTATTATTTTGAGATAGATTTCATCAATACCTAGTTTATTGAGTATTTAGCATGACGGGATGTTGAATTTTATTGAAGGATTTTCTGCATCTATTGAGAAAATTTTGTGGTTTTTGTCATTAGTTCTGTTTATGAGATGGATTACATTTGTTGATTTATGTATGTTGAACTAGCTTTGCATATCAGGGATGAAGCCAACTTGATCATGATGGATAAACTTTTTGATGTGTTGCTGGATTCGGTTTGCCAGTATTTTATTGAGGATTTTCACATTGATGTTCATCAGGGATATTGGCCTGAGATTATTTTTTTGTTGTGTCTCTGCCAGGTTTTGGTATCAGGATAATGCTGGCCTCATACAATGAGTTAGGAGTATCTCTTTTTCTATTGTTTGGAATAATTTCAGAAGGAATGATACCAGCTCCTCTTTGTACCTCTGGCAGAATTCAACTGTGAATCTGTCTGGTCCTGGGCTTTTTTGGTTAGAGGTTATTAATTACCACCTCAATTTTAGAACTTGTTATTGGTCTATTCAGGGATTCAACATCTTCCTGGTTTAGTCTTGGGAGGCTGTATGTGTGCAGCTTTTGGTGTTGCTTTTCTGCAACTGCCATTTGCCATTGATGATAATTCTTCACTTCCTCTGGGAGTGTAAGAGGGAGAGGATGCAGTCAGAATTTAAAAAAAAAAAAAAATAAGTAGGAGGGCGGAGCAAGATGGCCGAATAAGAATAGCTCGTCTCCAGCTCCCAGCGTAAATGACACAGAAGACAGGTGATTTCTGCATTTTCAACTGAGGTACTGGGTTCATCTCACTAGGGAGTGTCAGACAATTGGTGCTGGTCAGCTGCTGCAGCCCAACCAGCGAGAGCTGAAGCAGGGCAAGGCATCGCCTCACCTGGGAAGCGCAAGGGGGAAGGGAATCCCTTTTCCTAGCCAGAGGAACTGATACACATAACACCTGGAAAATCAGGTAACTCCCACCGCAATACTGCGCTTTACCAAGGGTCTTAGCAAGGGGCACACCGGAGATTATATCCCACACCTGGCCGGGAGGGTCCCATGCCCACAGAGCCTCCCTTATTGCTAGCACAGCAGTCTGCGATCTAACTGCAAGGCAGCAGTGGGGCTGGGCGAGGGGTACCTGCCATTGCTGAGGGTTAAATAGGTAAGCAAAGGCGCTGGGAAGCTTGAACTGGGTGGAGCCAACAGCAGGTCAAGGAGGCCTGCCTGTCTCTGTAGATTCCACCTCTGGGGACAGGGCAAAGCTAAACAAAAGGCAGCAGAAACCTCTGCAGATGCAAACGACCCTGTCTGACAGCTTTGAAGAGAGCAGTGGATCTCCCAACATGGAGGTTGAGATCTGAGAATGGACAGACTGCCTACTCAAGTGGGTCGCTGACCCCTGAGTAGCCTAACTGGGAGACATCTCTCACTAGGTGCAGACCAACACCCCATACCTCACATGGCAGGGTGCACCCCTGAGAGGAAGCTTCCAGAGCAAGAATCAGACAGGTACACTCACTGTTCGGCAGTATTCTATCTTCTGCAGCCTCTGCTGCTGATACCCAGGCAAACAGGATCTGGAGTGGACCTCAAGCAATCGCCAGCAGACCTACAGCTGAGGGTCCTGTTAGAAGGAAAACTAACAAACAGGAAGGACACCCACACCAAAACCCCATCAGTACGTCACCATCACCAAGATCAAAGGCAGATAAAACCACAAAGATAGGGAAAAAGCAGTGCAGAAAAGCTGGAAATTCAAAAAAATAAGAGCGCATCTCCCCCTCCAAAGGAATGCAGCTCATGGCCAGCAATGGATCAAAGCTGCTTGGAGAATGACTTTGATGAGTTGAGAGAAAAAGGCTTCAGTCCACCAAACTTCTCAGAGCTAAAGGAGGAATTACGTGCCCAGTGCAAAGAAACTAAAAATCTTGAAAAAAGAATGGAAGAATGGATAGCTAGAATAATAAATGCAGAGAAGGCCATAGACGAACTGACAGAGATAAAAACCGTGACATGAGAAATACACGACAAATGCATAAGCTTCAGTAACCGACTCAATCAACTGGAAGAAAGAGTATCAACGATTGAGGATCAAATGAATGAAATGAAGTGAGAAGAGAAGTCTAAAGAAAAAAGAGGAAAAAGAAACAAACAAAGTCTTCAAGAAGTATGGGATTATGTGAAAAGAACAAATCTACGTCTGATTGGGGTGCCTGAAAGTGAGGGGGAAAATAGAACCAAGTTGGAAAACACTCTTCAGGATATCATCCAGGAGAATTTCCCCAACCTAGTAAGGCAGGCCAACATTCAAATTCAGGAAATACAGAGAACGCCACAAAGATACTCCTTGAGAAGAGCAAGTCCAAGACACATAATTGTCAGATTCACCAAAGTTGAAATGAAGGAAAAACTGTTATGGGCAGCCAGAGAGAAAGGTCAGGTTACCCACAACGGGAGGCCCATCAGACTAACAGCAGATCTCTTGGCAGAAACTCTACAAGCCAGAAGAGAGTGGGGGCCAATATTCACCTTTCTTAAAGAAAAGAATTTTCAACCCAGAATTTCATATCCAGCCAAACTAAGTTTCATAAGTGAAGTAGAAATAAAATCCTTTACAGATAAGCAAATGCTTAGAGATTTTGTCACCACTAGGCCTGCCTTACAAGAGACCCTGAAGGAAGCACTCAACATGGAAAGGAAAAACCGGTACCAGCCATTGCAAAAACATGCCAAAATGTAAAGACCATCGAGGCTAGGAAGAAACTGCATCAACTAACGAGCAAAATAACCAGTTAATATCATAATGGCAGGATCAAGTTCACACATAACAATATTAACCTTAAATGTAAATGGACTAAATGGTCCAATTAAAAGATACAAACTGGTAAACTGGATAAAGAGTCAAGACCCATCAGTTTGCTGTATTCAGGAGACCCATCTCACATGCAGAGACATACATACGCTCAAAATAAAGGGATGGAGGAAGATCTACCAAGCAAATGGAGAACAAGAAAAAGCAGGGGTTGCAGTACTAGTGTCTGATAAAACAGACTTTGAATCATCAAAGATCAAAAGAGACAAGGCAATTACATAATGGTAAAGGGATCAATTCACCAGGAAGAGCTAACTATCCTAAATACATATGCACCCAATACAGGAGCACCCAGATTCATAAAGCAAGTCCTTAGAGACTTACAAAGAGACTTCGACTCCCATACAATAATAATGGGAGACTTCAACATCCCACTGTCAACATTAGACAGATCAACAAGACAGATAGTTAACAAGGATATCCAGGAATTGAACTCAACTCTGCACGAAGTGGACCTAATAGACATCTACAGAACTCTCCACCCCAAATCAACAGAATATACATTCTTCTCAGCACCACATCGCAGTTATTCCAAAATTGACCATATAATTGGAAGTAAAGCACTCCTCAGCAAATGTACAAGAACAGAAATTATAACAAACTGTGTCTCAGACCACAGTGCAATCAAACTAGAACTCAGGACTAAGAAACTCAAATCAAAACCACTCAACTACATGGAAACTGAACAACCTGCTCCTGAATGACTACTGGGTACATAACGAAATGAAGGCAGAAATAAAGATGTTCTTTGAAACCAATGAGTACAAAGATACAAATTACCAGAATCTCTGGGACACATTTAAAGCAGTGTGTAGAGGGAAATTTATAGCACTAAATGCCCACAAGAGAAAGCAGGAAAGATCTAAAATTGACACTCTAACATCACAATTAAAAGAACTAGAGAAGCAAGAGCAAATACATTCAAAAGCTGACAGAAGGCAAGAAATAACTAAGATCAGAGCAGAACTGAAGGAGATAGAGACACAAAAAACACTCCAAAAAAATCAAATATCCAGGAGTTGGTTTTTTGAAAAGATCAACAAAATTGATAGACTGCTAGCAAGACTAATAAAGAAGAAAAGAGAGCAGAATCAAATAGATGCAATAAAAAATGATAAAGGGGATATCACCACCAACCCCACAGAAATACAAACTACCATCAGAGAATACTATAAACACCTCTACGCAAATAAACTAGAAAATCTAGAAGAAACAGATAATTTCCTGGACACTTACACTCTCCCAAGACTAAACCAGGAAGAAGTTGAATTCCTGAATAGACCAATAGCAGGTTCTGAAATTGAGGCAATAATTAATAGCCTACCAACCAAAAAATGTCCAGGACAAGATGGGTTCACAGCTGAATTCTACCAGAGCTACAAGGAGGAGCTGGTTCCATTCCTTCTGAAACTATTCCAATCAATAGAAAAAGTTATTTTATGAGGCCAACATAATCCTGATACCAAAGCCTGGCAGAGACACAACAGAAAAAGAGAATTTTAGACCAATATCCCTGATGAACATCAATGCAAATATCCTCAATAAAATACTGGGGAACCGAATCCAGCAGTACATCAAAAAGCTTATCCACCATGATCAAGTGGGCTTCCTCCCTGGGATGCAAGACTGGTGCAACATACGCAAATCAATAAACGTAATCCAGCATATAAACAGAACCAAAGACAAAAACCACATGATTATCTCAATAGATGCAGCAAAGGCCTTCAACAAAACTCAACAGCCCTTGATGCTAAAAACTCTCAATAAACTAGGTATTGATGGAATGTATCTCAAAATAATAAGAGCTATTTATGACAAACCCACAGCCAATATCATACTGAATGGGCAAAAACTGGAAGACTTCCCTTTGAAAACTGGCACAAGACAGGGATGCCCTCTCTCACCACTCCTATTCAACATAGTATTGGAAGTTCTGGCTAGGGCAATCAGGGAAGAGAAAGAAATCAAGGGTATTCAGTTAGGAAAAGAAGAAGTCAAACTGTCCCGGTTTGCAGATGACATGATTGTATATTTAGAAAACCCCATTGTCTCAGCCCAAAATCTCCTTAAGCTGATTAGCAACTTCAGCAAAGTCTCAGGATACAAAATTAATGTGCAAAAATCACAAGCATTCTTATACACCAGTAACAGATAAACAGAGAGCCAAATCATGAATGAACTTCCATTCACAATTGCTTCAAAGAGAATCAAATACCTAGGAATCCAACTTACAAGGGATGTAAAGGACCTCTTCAAGGAGAACTACAAACCATTGCTCAGTGAAATAAAGGAGGACACAAACAAATGGAAGAACATACCATGCTTATGGATAGGAAGAATCAATATCGTGAAAATGGCCATACTGCCCATGGTAATTTATAGATTCAATGCCATCCCCATCAAGCTACCAATGAGTTTCTTCACAGAATTGGTAAAAACTGCTTTAAAGTTCATATGGAACCAAAAAAGAGCCCACGTCTCCAAGACAATCCTAAGTCAAAAGAACAAAGCTGGAGGCATCACGCTACCTGTCTTCAAACTATACTACAAGGCTACAGTAACCAAAACAGCATGGTACTGGTACCAAAACAGAGATATAGACCAATGGAACAGAACAGAGTCCTCAGAAATAATACCACACATCTACAGCCATCTGATCTTTGACAAACCTGACAAAAAGAAGAAATGGAGAACGGATTCCCTATGTAATAAATGGTGCTGGGAAAATTGGCTAGCCATAAGTAGAAAGCTGAAACTGGATTCTTTCCTTACTCCTTATACGAAAATTAATTCAAGATGGATTAGAGACTTAAATTTTAGACCTAATACCATAAGAACCCTAGAGGAAAACCTAGGTAGTACCATTCAGGACATAGGCATGGGCAAAGACTTCATGTCTAAAACACCAAAAGCAACGGCAGCAAAAGCCAAAATTGACAAATGGGATCTCATTAAACTAAAAAGCTTCTGCACAGCAAAAGAAACTACCATCAGAGTGAACAGGCAACCTACAGAATGGGAGAAAATGTTTGCAATCTACTCATCTGACAAAGGGCTAATATCCAGAACCTACAAAGAACTCAAACAAATTTACAAGAAAAAAACAACTCCATCAAAAAGTGGGCAAAGGATATGAACAGACATTTCTCAAAAGAAGACATGTATACAGCCAACAGACACATGAAAAAATGCTCATCATCACTGGCCATCAGAGAAATGCAAATCAAAACCACAATGAGATACCATCTCACAGCAGTTAGAATGGCGATCATTAAAAAGTCAGGAAACAATAGGTGCTGGAGAGGATGTGGAGAAATAGGAACACTTTTACACTGTTGGTGGGATTGTAAACCAGTTTAACCATTATGGAAAACAGTATGGCGATTCCTCAAGGATCTAGAACTAGATGTACCATATGACCCAGCCATCCCATTACTGGGTATATACCCAAAGGATTATAAATCATGCTGCTATAAAGACACATGTACATATATGTTTATTGCGGCACTATTCACAATAGCAAAGACTTGGAATCACCCCAGATGTCCATCAGTGACAGACTGGATTAAGAAAATGTGGCACATATACACCATGGAAACTATGCAGCCATAAAAAAGGATGAGTTTGTGTCCTTTGTAGGGACATGGATGCAGCTGGAAACCGTCATTCTCAGCAAACTATCGCAAGAACAGAAAAACAAACTCCACATATTCTCACTCATAGGTGGGAACTGAACAATGAGATCACTTGGGCTCGGGAAGGGGAACATCACACACTGGTGCCTATTATGAGGAGGTGGGGGGGGGAGGGATTGCATTGGGAGTTATACCTGATGTAAATGACGAGTTGATGGGTGCTGACGAGTTGATGGGTGCAGCACAGCAACATGGCACAAGTATACATATGTAACAAACCTGCACATTGTGGACATGTACCCTAGAACTTAAAGTAGAATAATAAAATAAAAAATAGAAAAAAGAATAAAAAAAAATAAGTAAACTAGGCTGGGCATGGGGGGTTCACACCTGTAATTTCAGCACTTTGGGAGGCCAAAGACAAGTGGATCACCTGAGCTCAGGAGTTCAAAATCAGCCTGTGGGCAATATGGCAATACCCCATCTCTACAAAAAGTTCAGATTAGCTTGGTTTGTTGGCATGTACCTGTAGTTCCAGGTACTTGGGGGACCAAGGCAGTAGGATTGTTTTAGCCCAGGAGTTCGAGGCTGCAGTCAGCGGAGATGGTGTCACTGCACTCCAGCCTGGGTGACAAAGTGAGACCCTGTCTCAAAACAAAAAACAAAAATGCTCTCATGTGATTCTGGGCTAGCCCTGTGTACAAAGACATAAATACTAAATTATTTTTTCTCTATTTTAATATAATTTGTTCTATTCCTTAATACTAGATAATTTAAATGTTTAACTACCTGTGAGTTCTTTTTCTGTCATTGTCAGAGCTACGCAGGGCTTATGTCCTTTGTGTTTAAACATTTTTAATTCTGGGCCAAGCACGGTGGCTCACATCTGTAACCCCAGCTTTGGGAGGCCAAGACAGATAGACTACTTGAGGCTAGGAGTTCGAGACCAGCCTGGCCAATCTGAGAGAAACCCTGTCTCTACTAAAAGTACAAAATTTAGCTGGGTGTAGTGGCATGCTGCTATAGTCCTAGCTTTTGGGAGGAGAGGTAAGAGGATTACTTGAACCCAGGAGACAGAAGTTCCAGGGAGCTGAGATCATCCCACTTCACTCCAGCCTGGGTGACAGTGAAACTGTCAAAAAAAAAAAAAAAAAAAATCAGTTCTATATAGAGCTTATAAATTTGGGTAAAACAACAAAAATTACCTTTCTCTATGTGGTATCTCCACAATTTAAAACTATTTAAATCCCACTAGGCCCAATCCATTTTTATTGCTGATGTCCCACTGCTAAAACTATATAAACACCTTTTCTCATAGGTGCAAGTACTCTTGTAGAAAAGTTGAGCAGATGGGACTGTAAGAACCAGTTTTGAGGGATGAAAGTAGTTTAGCTTCTTCAAATAAAGACAGGCACCCGTACCTAAACAGCTGACAAAATGAGAAACTGCCTCCTGGGTTCTTTCCATCTGTCCCAACTATAAAGCATTTTCTACTCTCCATAAAATTGAAAGAAAATTACTGAGAGGAGGACACTAAGATACTTAGTGACAAAGCCTCATGGGTAGAGTGCTCCAAGTTATGAAACTTATACAGATAAATATAGAAAGCTCTTTTAAAATCAGCCATCTTAGTATAAATTACTAAAAAGACCACACAAAAACCTTTGTGGCATAACAAAAGTCTCTAAATTCCTAAGCTTAAATGGTTTTAATAAGATGATTGTGTTTCACATAGCTAATTACTACCGTCTGTAACTACAACCAAAATTATGCTAGCTTATCACATAGAAATTAAAAGAAAAACTTCAGCCGAATTAAACTTAAAAAGTTTACTTGAGCAATGAATGATTTGTGAATTGGTCTGCCTCCTGAGCCAGCATAGACTCAGAGACTCAGTGCAGCCACATGGTTGAATGTTTATGGACAGAAAAAGGAAAGTGATATTCAGAAAATTGAAGTGAGGTACAGAAACAGCTGGATTGGTTACAGCTCAATGTTTACCTTATTTGAACATGATTTGAACAGCTGTCTACATTTGATTGGCCTAATCTCAGTGATTGGCACAAATGTAGGGTGCAGTCTGTTTATACGTTTACTTGTTATAGTTCAAGTACAGGGAAACCTTTGGCCTTAACCTTTAGGCCAAACTTAACATTTGTAAGGAGGAAGCTTTAGGCTAAACTTTAGCAATTTCCCTCCTTTGGTCACCGTCTCAATTTTGAGAGATGGCCATACTTTAGTCATTGATGTTCCTATTACTATTGTATGTGTACTTATTTGGTCTTGAAACCCACTGGGAAGTAGCAGAACAGTGGGTTTTGTAAGATGGGAACAAGGACTTTAGATTATTTAATTTTTTTGTAAGGATTAGAGTAGAGGATCCTCCTTATGCTGGAACATCCTTTTTATAGGAGGGGGAAAAAAAAAGTCTGTTCTAGGATCTGTGTTTTTCCTTAAAGTTTTAGTTTGATTATGTCACATTTAGCATGAGTGACTCAATTTTGGTTTGGTTTGATCTGGTCTGTTGGGGCCTAATGTATGAACTCAGTCCAAAAACAAGGGCCTCTCATTATTTTGTTTAAAAATTCCCCCATTTTGGTCAGGTTCTCACTTAGGTGATTGACACTGTGACCAAAACTTAGGGTCTTAGTGCCACTCTTAGTTACCATCACTTTGGGTTTCTGGTCTCAGTATGTCACTTATAGGTTACAGTGTCCTCATGGTCACACATTTTTTTCAGCTCTTGTCATTCCAGTTGTAGAGAGACCATTTGACATTCCAGAGATGGCTGCATGGAAACATTTAAAATTTTAAGGAGAATACAGTGTACCAGGAAAACTATAGTGTATCAGGAAGATAATAACAAGAGTTTGGAGTAGTTACTTAGGGTCCTCATAAACCAAACCACCTACAATCAAAAGAATGAGCTAGAGTTTTCTCACTTAAGTAAGCAGTCTCTTCATTAATGTCCTGCATCTGAATATAATACCTGATGTGATGTATTTCTTCATAGGCCACATATGCCAGCAGCTGCACAGTTACTTCTCTGTTTAGCCAGTAAGTAATCTAGAGCAATTCTATTATTTAGCATAACTTTCCCAAGAGAATTTAAAGTCTGTTTTGTAACTTTAGCCTTTACAGTAGAATTTGCTATAGAACCTATCATGAGGGATACATTTGAAATCATTGCCTCTTTTACTTTAAACCATGGGAAAAATATGACCTAACAAATGATGCCCTCCTAGAAGAGTGAAGGCTTCCTGGCAATGTTCTCTTTAACCCATGATGTAGGTTAAGAGGAGTGAACAAATGTCTGTTTCCAACTGATTATGATGCAACATATGTACCATTAAAATTTCTCACATTTGGCTTTCATCTTGCATCTATCAAGGTGTAAGGTTATCCAGATGTGAGGGCGATATGGCTCTGACATCTCTTACCTCATTGATCTCCAGGTTTGATTTGGCTGATCTGGCTGGCTAGGCAGGTGTCCCCTTCCTCTCTCACTACTCCAAGTGCATCCCTTTTGAAGCTGCATAGGAGGACCATTTTTTGGTCAAGGGTATACGAGTAGCTGCACTCCCCTGCTAGAACCTCCAAACAAGCTCCCCAGGTTTAAGGTTTTATATATGTATATAACTGGCTACAAAATCTTTCACAGATAAAAGTATACCCCATGAGTGTGCACAATAGAACTGCCTTTTCACATCTATTATATATAGAGATATAAGCAAGGGAAAAAATATTCAGAGTCTCATGATAGAGAAGTCTTGATCTGTGATCTTGGGAAAAGGTGTTCACATCAAGTATGCCATCTTCTGGGAGAAACTTCTCTAATTAGCTTTAAGGGTTCCAGTGGGTGTACAGTTCCAAGACTGTGGAGGGAAGCTTCTTTGTGGTGAGATTATGAACCCAAGGTTCAAGGTTCCAAAGCTTTGCTACAGTGTGGATATTAAGGGCAGTCTTTCTCTGATGTTCTCAGAAGATCCAATCTTCAGGCTCCAGATTGTGAAGGGTGTTGATTGTTCTCAGTCAGTGAATCATAAAAAGCTTTTTTTACATGGTGAAAATACACTGTGGCATAATAATCTACTGTTATAACATCAGGTCTTTTGCATAGGAAAGCTTTTATACAACCAGAAACCATGCATTGAAAATGACAATTCAGTAAAATCCCTTTATAAATGTTGAAATGGCCTATTAAGTAGTGGAATGTATTTGAAACTTTGACTGTCTTTCCAGGAATATGAATTTGACAAACTAAACATTGGTCGTAAACTATTTTAGCAATTTAGAATTCACCACATCAATATATATTTAACTTGGATTATTTTATCTTTTCTGTGATGAGTCATGCAATGCAGAAATTTTAATAATGAAAGCTTTAAGGATGGACTCAGGAAGGACAAGGCAGCTGTCCTCCATGAGTCCATGCTTAACATTGAACTCATGCCCTCTTGAATACCAGTTATTTCTCTAATTTAGTTTCATAGCACTAAAAACTGATGGGTTTTCATAGGTAATTTGACTTAGAACATGGAGTTCATTCAATTGTATATCTAAACAATTTCAGTATTGGCTTATTTAGCATGAAGGTTTGACAAAGTGTTTTCTTGTTATTCAATTAATTTTTGTTCTACATGAGTAGAAGTTTTAAAAACAAGTAAGTCTTTTCATTAGAGTTACAGGAATTCTTTTCTTTTCTTTTTTATTTTTTTGAGATGGAGTCTTGCTCTGTTGCCCAGGCTGGAGTGCAGTGGCACAGTCTCAGCTCACTGCAACCTCCACCTCCCAGGTTCAAGTGATTCTACTGCCTCAGCCTCTGGAGTAGCTGGGATTACAGGTGCCTGCCACCACGCCGGCTAATTTTTTCTTTTCTTTTTTGTATTTTTAGTAGAGACAGAGTTTTACCACTTGGCCAGGCTGGTCTCAAACTTCTGACCTCGTGATCCACCTGCCTTGGCCTCCCAAAGGGCTGGGATTACAGGTGTGAACCACCACATTTGGCCAAGTTTCAGAAGTTCTTACACATCCAAATGATACAATTCTAAAGTTTCCAGAAACTTGTATTCAAGAGGTCTTTCCGTGGTCCTTCCATCCTTTCAGGAACCTAAAATACACCATATTCTAGGATATTTTGTGCTTGTGAAGTTTTCAGAAACTGCATCAGTATTAAGCAGTTAACTGTGGAAATGATGTTAAATAGTCATAGTTACACAATTGACAAGTAAATTTGGTTATTTCTGTGGTCTGCAATTTATTGTAACTGTAATTATGATTGATAGCATGTGTTTAGACATATTAGAATTTTAGAAATCCCACACAATGTTGTAACATATATTAACATTCATTAGAATATAACCTGAAGAAGGTTAAACATTTCTTATTTTGACAGTGGTTCCCATGTAACTTAACATGTCAGATAATCCTGTTTACCCCTCTTTTGGATGCTTCAGGGGCCTCTGTAGCATCCCAAAGTTAGAAGTCAAAAAAGACTTAATTTTGAAGCTGAAATTTGATTTTGGGAAGGCTATCAAATATATTAAAGGTTTAAAACACTTGGTATTATAAAATGGAATTCCAGGTCACAATAAGTCATTTAGCCAAAATAATTCAAAAAATTTTTAAAGGCAAAAAAGTTGACTCATTGATAGAAGACGTAGCTTTTCAAACAGTCTGTGTCTTTCTTTCTTTTTTTTCCTGTAGTTTATTTGGAGGGGAAACAAGTCTTTTATTATCCTTTAATATTACATGAAAATCTTATTCAAGAGAGAATGCCAAATTTCATCTTTGCATTAATGTACTATTAATGTCAACCCCAATTTTTAATAAAACCTTATAGACAAATTCAGTCTTTATCTGTCTGACCATAAGGTGAGAGTCTCATAAACTTTTGATAACCTTTTATAAATTTGTATTAAAAAGCAGTTCAGTGCTCTACTAAAACCCTGTTGTACTTTTATTCCAATGTTCAATTTATGGAAATACTGAATAATGCTACTTTAAATTTAGCCAATATGTTCACACACAGTTTCTTTTACAAGGTTAATTTTTCAGAAACCTTCCACAACTTGTTCAAACCTTTAGCTTTATCCTTTCTAAATTAAAACAATCCTTTAACCCTCTAAACTAGGCAAAAATTTACATTCCAATGCCTTCTTATAATCTTTTACTAAAAGCACATTTCACTTTGCTCACACAGCTTCCATGTAAAACTTTTCGGTGCTCTCAATTACGTGTTACAGTGTTAACTCTTAGCAATTTTTAGTTTTGGTGAAAAATCTGGCAAGTAACTGATTTTAATTATGTACTAGGTGTGGAGCCTAGGACATCAGAAGTGCAGATAAAGTCTGACTCTTTCAAGCATAGTCAGGGGGCATGGCTAATGCCACATGTCCCGAGGCCTTTCCTAGTGGCTCCAAGGCAGTTAAATTGAACAAATTTTAGAAGTCAAAGAAGCAGTTTATTTAAAGCATTTTATAAATCTAATATCTGACCTGCCTAATTTAGACCAAATGCCTTTATTTTACCAATAAACTTTAAAACTGTCTTTATTTCCCAAAGCTTACTAAAGTCACATGAACTAAAAGGCATTACAGTTTTTATTTTTCTGAAAAAAATATTTGATTTAAGCACTCATTGATTTTTAAGCCAATTAGAGCTTTTTCATTTATAAACATAACACACAACATATAGAAATACAGACAGAAGTAGATCCAGTAATTGTAACAGTTTTTCATTTGCCAGTTTTTGTCAGTTTTGTCTTAATTGGATTACTGACTTCAGGATGAAGTTGTTTGTGGAAGAGAGCTAGGAAAATATGCAGTTTTTAGGACCTAATAAACAGGCACAGCTGAAAGGCAAAAGAGATCCCCCAAAATTTAGGGTCCCAGTTTGTACTGGATCCCCAAAAGAGAAATGTTATGGAACAAGACCGTGCAATGATCCTTACCATGCATTTGTTGCAGAGCAATCCAAAACCAATTAGTTCATTTTGTGATCAGCCCATCCCTTATGGGAGCCTTATTTCTCAGTGGGGGGTGGGGACATTTCCATACTTTCTAGGTGACTAAGAACATGTTTCTCTGATTGAAACGTGCAAAGAGCCAAGTATACCCCCCATAACTGTCATTTGCCATCCCCCAAAATATTGCCTTAGATTTTGCGAGGAATTTATCTGCTTTCAAATCCTGGGGTTTCTGCAGTGCCTCCTATGTTTTTCCCAAGGAGTTCCAGGCTGTTAGAAGTTATCTTAGGTTCCCTCGTGCATGCATCAAGAATGGCAAGAAGACAAAATGAAGAAAAACGATTGAGTTGACTGAAAACAAAAACACCTTTTTAAAAAAATTTTTCTTCTTTTTTTTTTATAAGAAAAATATGATCCAAGAAGAGAAAAAATCAAAAAGGACTTTAAAATATACCTATATCTTGGATATTCTATTTTAATTAAGCTGGCTTTTACCTATAGTGCTCTTAAAAAAAAAAAGCCATTTTAAACTCCTATTAACCTGACTTAAGCTAGGCCAAACAGCCAATATTTCTGGCTTTTGAACTATTACAGAAGTAATCTCCCAGGTGAAACCAATAAGCCTTAACTAAGGTTATGACTTAACCATGAGTGTATGAGGTATTTTCAAAGAGGTAGTAAGCACTTTTTAAAAAATCTAGACTCTCCAAAGGTAGCCCAGAGAAGGAAAAATTCAAGATGGATGTCAGAAGTTGTTCATGGAGGGAGAGAGAATCAATAAATGGCAAAGGTCACACAGATGGCAAACCAGAAAGGACTCATTCTCTGAGCCAAGAATTGAAACCAGCCTGCCATTGTAAAAAGGCAAAGTCTTAGCCACTAAGCTATGGCATTGGGTAGTTTCCATTGCTCTTCACAGAAGAAGCCTAGAGCAGCCAGTTTCGAACTTGCAAAGGCTTTTAACTGCTCAAGATAATTTTTAGAACTAACTATGACACGAACCCCACAATTCCTGTCCTGCAGATGGTGGAGAACAAGAGAAAGTACTAACATGTGGTAGTAGGACAAGGACATAAAACTAGATGAGAGGGAATCTCCATCCATTTTTTTTTTTAATGTTTCAGACACTGCAGCAAAGTTTGTAACTGACCAGACTGGCTTTAACAGTGAGCTTATGGAGTCCTAGGCCTGCATTCTATCCTGTAGTATCCCTTTTTAAGGCAAAATGACACCAATTCATAGCACAAAGTACACCAGATTTGCTACATTTAAGACTAGTCTCACAAATCCTTTTTTTCATTAATGAAAACTTTGCAGAGGAGACTGTGATTTTTTCCATTTCTACAGCTAGTTTGCAAAAAGAGAGGCCAGAAGTGTGAGGGTACGCTTTTGGAAGCATGTCAGGCTTCTGGGTTCCCTTTCCCTTAGTGATCCTAGCAACCCTGCTTGCCACCCCATAGCCTTGGCCAAGCCACATTACAAAGGAAAATTACCTTTTTCTATTTCTTAAAACCTATTTCTGTTTCTTAAAACCATAGGCAAAGCCTCTCAAATTTGCAAGATGCTTACAAGAGGTTACATGGGGTAACCAAATTAACATTTTCTATTCTGGCCAATGCAAAATACATGTGACAAAACTCTGCTTAGTGCCCAATATTGAACTGGCAAGGGTCAGACTTGCCTCAGGTTGGGCCCTGTCATCCACTCAAAGTGAGATGGAATGAGCTTCCAACCAGGAATTTCAATATATGGACTCTGGGCAAGATGAAAGAGCAGACAGTTGCCCTGAGTAACAGAAAAGTTAGAAAAGGGAAAAGAGAAAAATATTGCCTGTGGCAGGGTAGGGAAGGCAAGGAGCTCAGGGAGGCCAGAAAAGGACCTACCCGTTGCAGTAACACTGAATTACAGTTCAGGTGGCTGCTTATCAGTCGTGAAGGGATCTTTTTTAAAAGTACCATCAGCGCGTTTCCCTTTTTGAGGAGAAAAACAGTTCCCCATGTCCCATGATCCTTTACATGCCAAATCCTGTCATCCACAGCCATCAGCAGAGTGCAAGGCAGATTTAATTTTTTAAATTAGTCTCTTAAGCTGTTTGTTTTTTGTGAAGTCTTTAAAATACTGAAATATTTTTAGAAACTTTTGCATACCAATAGGCATCCTTCAATGAGACTGATGTAAGAGTCTTCATTTTCAAATCACTTCAGTTCTGTGTTGTCCATTTAAAATGTTGCACTGTAAATTATCTTTAGTAAGATTTTGCCATTTCTGTAAGACTTTGCTGCTTCTGGGGCTTAATACTTATGCGTGTGTAAGGCAGAACTCAATTCTTCAGAAATTAAGATGCCATTTTTACCACAAATATTGGCTTTGCTGTCAGGTTCCCTTGATCAACTTAGCCAATGAATTTTTTCCTACTTAAGTCACAAGAAAAATCAAAGGGATAGAACACAAAAATCCCTGCAAATTTCCAAAAGCCAAATTTTACGCCCCCTGTGATATTGCCATTTACTTGGGTTCTTTTTGACCCCATCAGATGTAAGAGGCCTCTAACTGGATCCAAGTCAGTTAATTACCAGATTCTATCCTGGACTCAGTCTAGTTTTGGTCACGACTTCCAAACCCAGTTTGGATCAGAAATTTGCTCAAAGAAACTTGGACAGCTCAAAACACAAATCCGTGGAACTTCAAAATCTGAGAGAACATACCACTATCCCCAGTTGCTGCGAGAAAGCAACAGGCACAGTGGGCCCAGCAGGTACCTTGTTTGGTCACTGAGCACTCCTGGGAGTCATTAGAAGTTCTACTTCAGATCCCACTTCTGATGACATCTGTTAAAAGAAAAACTTTAGCCAAATTAAATTTAAAAGAGTTTAATTGAGCAATAAACGATTCAGGAGTCAAGCAACCTCCTGAGCCAGAGTAAGCTCAGAGACTCCAGTGCCGTCAACATGGTGGAAGAAGATTTATGAACATAAAAAGGAAAGTGACATACAAAATACAGTAGTGAGGAATAGAAACAGCTAGATTGGTTACAGCTAGGAATTTGCCTTATTTGAACAGAGTTTGAAAGGTTGGCTGTATTCGGCCAATAGTCTGTCACTGGCACAAGTGTAGGCTGTGGTCTGTTTACATGTCCACTTGTTATACAGAGAAACCTTCAGGCTGAACTTAAAATATGTAAGGAGGCAGCTTTAGGCTAAACCTGATTTAACAAAGTTATACAAGTCAATTTTATCATCTTTGGCTTTTGGTTTTTGGCTTTTATGTTGCTTTAAAATTTTTAAGAGTTGATGAATACCTGCTAACTCCTATTCCTGTCTGGCCTAGAATATGTCGAAGAAAAGAGTCAAACTTTGTAAAATATTTGAAGAGATTTATTCTGAGCCAAATTTGAATGACCTTGGCCCATGATGCAGCCCGCAGAAGGCCCTGAGAACTTATGCCCAAGGTGGTTGGAGTGCAGCTTGGTTTTATACATTTTAGAGAGGCATGAAACATCAAATACATTTAAGAAATACATTGGTTTTGTCCAGAGAAGCAGGGCAACTCAAAGTCGGGGGGCTTCCAGGCTATAGGTGAATTAAAAATTTTCTGGTTGATAATTGGTTGAGTTTGTTTAAGGATCTGGGATTCATAGAAAGAGAATGTTCTGGTTAAGGTAAAATTTGTGGAGATCCAAGTTCTTTTGAAGTGTTATAGTGGCTCCCCTTAGAGATAGTAGATGACAAATGTTTCCAATTCAGATTTTAGTTATATCTCTTTAGGATTGGGAGGGTCTTGAAGAAAAATTTCCAGATGTGAAATATGTGAGATTCTTTACAGATGCAAATTCTCCCCCACAAATAGCAGCTTTGCAGGGCTATTTCAAGATATGGCAATGAAACATGTTTTGGGGTAACATATTTTGATTTTCTTCCTTGTCTCATAATGTTATGCCAGAGTCAGGTTGGAAAATAAGTCATGATATATAGGATTAAATAAAACCCTCCTGATGAGAATTTAGCATATGTAGGGCATGGCTCTCCAGACCCCTTAGATAGGAATGTGTGCAAGATAAAAAAAAAAAAAATCAGAGTTTAGTCCTCAAATATATAAATTGGCTATAAGTCTTTTGGCTTTAAGTCTGTTGGCCATAGGGGCCCCATCAAGGAACAGAATGAATCCAGGGCAGGTAGCTTCACCACCCTGGCAACAGGGAAAAAATTAAAGTTTGACTTTTTTTTTTTTGTGGAAATAGAGTCTTGCTCTGTTGCTTAGGCTGGAGTGCAGTGGCATGATCTCAGATCACTGCAAACTCTGCCTCCTGGGTTCAAACGATTCTTTTGCCTCAGCCTCCCAAGTAGCTGGGATTACAGGCATGCACCACCACACTTGGCTAATTTTTGCATTTTTTTATAGAAATGGAGTTTAGCCATGTTGGCCAGGCTGGTTTTGAACTTCTGGCCTCAAGTGATCTGCCCACCTTGGTCTCCTGAAGTGCTGGGATTACTAGCATGAGTCACCAAGCCCAGCCAAAGTTTGACTATTGATGTTGCCTTGCAAACGTTTGCCAGAAAGAGCAGGATGTAAAGAACAAATAAAATTGTAAGTCCCCCAACTAAGTAGATTTCTTAATCAAGGAGGACCAAACCAACCTGAAAAACTAGTTCAGGCCATGATGGTAAATCGAGTCAGACATGTCTCATTGTACCCTTCTATCCTTGGAGTTGAGGTACAAGTGAACAGCATTAACATTATAACTGACAAAACAGCCTCTTTGTAACAAGAAGACCAACTCCAACCTGACTGTGGCATAACTTCACATGACAAATAACAGGCCCTAAAAGAAAATCGAAGTACTTTACCCCAAAATATATTTTTTGATATATTTTGAAATGGCCCTGCAAATCTGTCTCTTGATAAAATTTGCATTCTGTAAAGAATCTCCCTCCCTTTCTAGGCCTCTCCAGGTAGTCTGACACCTATGATAAGAACATTCACATATATTCTTTCTGAAACTTGCTATCTAGAGGCTTCATCTACATAACAAGAACCTTGGCTTCTGCAACCTTCCCCCTTAACTGAAGCTGATTCCAGCTAGGTTGTACTAATTTACATTGTATATGCATTCACTTTTTTCTTTTATTTACTTTTTAGTAGTAGCCATTCTGACTGGTGTGAGATGGTATCTCACTGCAGCTTAAATTTGCACTTGTCTGATGATTAGTGATGAGCATCTTTTCGTAAGCTTGCTGGCCCCTTGTATGTTTTCTTTTGATAAATATCTTATTACATCCTTTGCTTGCTTTTTAGTGTTTTTTGTTGTTGAGTTGCTTGAGTTCCTTATAGATTTTGGATATGACTACTTTGTCAAATGCATAATTTGCAAGTATCTCCTCCCATTCTTTAGGTGGTCTATTTGCTCTGTTGATTATTTCTTTTGCTGTGCAGAAGCTCTTTGGTTTAATATAATCTTAGTTGTGTATTTTTTGCTTTTGTTGCATTGACTTAGTTATAAATTCTTTGCAAAGACCAGTATCCAGAAGAGGTTTTTTTTTAGCTTTTCTTCTAGAATTTTTATAGTTTCCAGTCTTACATTTAAGTCTTTAATCCATTTTCTGTTAATTTTTGTATATGGTGAGTGATAAGGGTCTTGTTTTATTCTTCTACACGTGGCTGTTTGATTTTTTTTAGGACAATTAATTGAATAGGTGGTTCTTTCCTCATTGTGTATTTTTGTTGACCATATTGAAGATGACTTGGTTGTAGGTATAAGGACCCTGTTCAGTTCCATTAGCTAGTTGGTATAATTCTGTACCGTCATCATGCTGTTTTGGTTACTACAGTCTTATAGTATAATATGAAGTCAGGTAATATGATGCTTCCATCTGTGTTATTTTTGCTTAGAATTCCTTTGGTTGTTTGGGCTTTTTTTGTTCTGTGTGAATCTTAGAATTGTTTTACTAATTCCTTGTAAAATGATGGTAATAGTTTGACCAGAATGCATTGAATTTGTTTTATTTCCTTGGGCAGTATGGTCATTTTAATGACATTGATTCTTCCAAATATCTGGTTATAGGTTTTTTTTTATACATTTGTTTCATCTGTGATTTTTTTTTTTTTTTTTTTTTTTTTTTTGAGACGGAGTCTCGCTCTGTCACCCAGGCTGGAGTGCAGTGGCGCTATCTCGGCTCACTGCAAGCTCCGCCTCCCGGGTTTACGCCATTCTCCTGCCTCAGCCTCCCGAGTAGCTGGGACTACAGGCGCCCGCCACCTCGCCCGGCTAATTTTTTTGTATTTTTAGTAGAGACGGGGTTTCATTGTGTTAGCCAGGATGGTCTCGATCTCCTGACCTCGTGATCCGCCCGTCTCGGCCTCCCAAAGTGCTGGGATTGCAGGCTTGAGCCACCGCGCCCAGCCTCATCTGTGATTTCTTTCATCAGTATTTTGTCTTTACTTGGAGTGTAGTTCTAACAGAGATCTTCCACCTCCTTGACTAAAATGAACATCTAGGTATTTCATGTTTGTGTGACTATTGTAAATAGGATTGAGTTCTTGATTGAGTTTTCATCTTGAACGTTATTGGTGTTTAGAAATGGTACTGCTTTTTGCACTTTGATTTTGTATCCTGAAACATTACTGAAGTGATTTATAAAGTCTAGAAGTTTCTCATACGAGTCTTACGGTTTACCAGGTATAAGATCAATAAGCAAACAGAGATTATCTGACTTTTTTTTTCCAATTTAGATGACTTTCATTTCTTTCTCTTGCTTACTTGCTCAGTCTAGGACCTCAAGTAGTATCTTGAATAGAGGTGGTAAAATTGGGTATCCATGTTGTGTTCCAGTTCTTAGGGAGAACACTTTCAACTTTTGCCCATTCTGTATGATGTAGGCTGTGGGTTTAGCATACATGACTTTTTTCATTTTGAGAAATGTTCCTTCAATGCCTCATTTGTTGAGGAATTTTTTTATCATGAAGGGATATTGAATTTTATCCAATACTTTTTCTGCATCTATTGAGATAATCATATAGTTTTTCTTCATAGTTCTCTTTGTGTGTTGAATTACATTTATTGATTTCCTTATGTTGAACCATCCTTGCATCCTTTGAATAAAACCCACTTGTATGTGATGTATTGCCTTTTTGATGTGCTGTTTTACTTATGTCTGGTAACATTCAACTGTGCATATGTATGGCCCTGGGCTCTTTCTAGTTGGGAGATTTTCTAAATTACTGAGTCAAATTAATTACCTTTTATTTGTCTGCTCAGGAATTTTATTGTTTCCTGTTTCAGTCTTATGAGGTATGTATCCAGGAGTTTGTGTTTCCTAGATTTTCTAGTTTTTGAGCATATGCTCATAGTAGTCTCTAATAATCTTTTGTATTTTTTTGGTATTGTTACAGGAGTTATTAAATTATTTTAGGCAGCTAAGAAGAGTAAAAGAGTCCTCAGTAAGGCTTTATCTTTTAATAAAAAAGCAGCCCCCAAAACATTTCTTTTTTTAAAAAAAGTAGTCTGAAAAACCATACCTGCAAGCATTGATATGCAAGCTACACGTTTGCATATGTAAATGCAGGTAGCTAAGAACCAGGTCCACCCAATATGGTGGTTCCCACTACTTTTTCTTTGTTGCCACGTGTACGGACATCATGGTGGGGAGTCAGGTAGAGGCCACCTGTACAGGTGTCACGGCGACCAGCTAGGTAGCTGAGTTTGCATAATAAAAGGCCAGTTTTATTGCAGGCTATACGAATGACACACCTGGTCAAACCAATCCCCTGGACCCTATACAAATCAGACATCACCTCCTTGAACCTCCCAATATAAGCAACTGCTTTCCCTCCCTCTGTACAGGGGAGCTGCTCTCTTCTTTTTTGCCTATTAAACTTTCTGCTCCTTAATCCACTCCACATGTGTCCATGTCACTAATTTTCTTTGTTCAAGACCAAGGACCCTGGGTGTGTCCCCAAACAACAGAGCCATATCAGTATCAGTTGGAATGTCACCTTTACTCTTTTTGATTGTGCTTATTTGAGTGTTCTTGCTTTTTTTTGTTGTTTGTTTAACCTAGCTACCAGTTTGTTAATTTTGTTTGTTCAAACAGCCAGCTTTTCATTTTGTCAATCCTTTCTATCTTTTTTCATTTCAATCTCTTTTCATTGGGCTCTGATGTTTGCGTTTTTTGTTGTTATGCTGGCCTTGGGTTGTTTTGTTTTTATTTCTCTAGTTCCTTGAGGTGTGACATTGGGTTGTTATTTTGAGCTATTTCTGTCATTTTGACTTAATTAATGCTGTAAACATTCCTGTTAGCATTCCTTTTGTTGTATCCCAGAGGTTTGGGTATTTTTTTTATCTCTATTTTTATTCTTTTCAAAAAATTTTTTGATTTCTGCATTAGTTTTTTTGTTTACCCAAAGATCATTCAAGAACAGTGTTTAGTTTCCATGTATTTGTGTAGTTTTGAGATTTCCTCTTGGTATTGATTTCTAATTTTATTCAAAATTACAATAGGATTACTGTGGTCTGAGAAGATACTTGATATGATTTTTATCTTTTTACATTTATTGAGACTTTCATATGGTAAAACATATGGAGTATTTTTGAGAATGTTCCATGTGCAGATGAGAAAAATATATAATTTGTGGTTGTTGAGTAGAATGTTCTGTCAATGTCTATTTGATCCATTTGGTGTATAGTTCATTTTAAGTTCAGGGTTTCACTGTGGATTTTTATCCTTGATGATTTGTCTACTGCCATCAGTGGGGTGTTGAAGCGCCCTGCTATTACTATATTGCTCTCTGTGTCTTTCCTTCAGTCTACTCATATTTGGTTAATGAGCCTGGGTTTCCCGTTTGGAGTATATGCATTTTAAGAATAGTTATATCTGCTTGTTTAATTGACTTCTTTATCATTATATAATAACCTCTTTTTTATTGTTGTTGTTAATTTAATGTCTGTATTATCTGATAAAAGTACAACTGCTCCTGCTCATTTTTGTTTTCTGTTCACTTAACTTTGAGTCTGAGTGTGTTGATTCATTAGGTGGGTTTCTTCTTGGCAGCAAATGGCTGAATCTTCTCTTAAATTCAATTTGCCATTCTCTATCTTTTAAGTGGAGCACTTAGGCCATGTACATTCAAGGTTTATATTGATAGGTAATATTTTATTCCTGTCATAATATTGTTATCTAGTTTCTTTGGTGTCTCAATTGCAATTGCTCCATAAGATCTGTGAGATTTGTATTTGTATTTTTTTTTTTTTAACTTTAATGATTATTTATTTATTTTGGGACAGGGTCTTCCTCTGTCACCCAGGCTGGTGTGCAGTGGTGTGATCTCAGCTCACTACAACCTCTACCTTCCGGGTTCAAGTGATTCTCCTGTCTCAACCTCCTGAGTAGCTGGGATTACAGGCACATGCCGTCACACCCACCTTATTTTTTTCTATTTTTAGTAGGGAGGGAATTTCACCATGTTGGCCAGGCTGGTCTCAAACTCCTGACCTCAAGTGTTCCACTCACCTCGGCCTTGCAAATTGCTGGAATTACAGGCGTGAGTCACTATGCCCGGCTAACAATTATTTTTGATGCAGAGGTACGTGAGATTGATTGTTGCAAGGGTACATTGCAACCAGTTAGTAAGAATATTACCCAGTAGGTAGATTGTCAACCCATACCTCCCTTTCTACCTCCCCAGTCTAGTAGTTTACAGTGTCTGTTGTTCCCATGTTTATTTCTTAGTGTGCTGAATATTTAGCTCCCACTCGTAAGTGAGAACATGTAGTATTTTCCGTTGCTGGGTTAATTTGGTTAGGATCATAGCCTCCAGTTTATGCATGTTGCTTAAAAGAACAAGATTTTATTCTTCTTTTGGCTGTGTAGTATTCCATGGTGTGTATGTACCACATTTTCTTTGTCCAATCTACTGTTGAGGGATATCTGGGTTGACTTTCCATGCCTTTGCTATTGTGAAAAGCACAGTAATAAACATACAAGTGCATGTGTCTTTTGGCATATTGATTTATTTTCTTTTGAGCATATTCCCGGTAATCGGATTGCTGGGTCTAATGGTTGCTCTGTTTTAAGTTCCTTGAGATATCTCAAAACTGCTTTCCCCACCAACAGTGCATAAATATTTCCTTTTCTCCACAGCCTCACCAGCATCTGGTTTTTTTTTTTTTTTGATTTTTTGATAATAGCCATTCTGACTGTGTGATAGTTTCTTATTTGGTTTTGATTTGGATTTCTCTTATGATTACAGATGCTGAGCAGTTTTTTTTATTTATTTCTTGGCCACGTGCATGTGTTTTTATAATGGTACGATTCTTTTGTTTTCATGTTTAGAACTTCCTTGAGCATTTCTTGTAGGGCTGGTCTAGTGGTGACAAATTTCCTTAGCATTTGCTTGTCTTTGAAAGACTTTCTCTCTGTTTCATTTGGCAGGATATAAAATTTGGGGCTGGTATTTTTGTTTTAAAAAGGCGTAAATAGGTCTTTAATCTCCTGGTCTGTAAGATTTCTGCTGAGAAATCTGCTGTTAGTCTGATGGCATTTACTTTATGATGATTTGATGCTTTTCTTTAGATGCTCTTATGATTTTTTCTTCATGTTGACTTTGGACAGGCTGATGACTACATGCCTTGGTGATATTCACCTTGTAAAGTGTCTTCTAGTTGTTCCCTGAGCTTCTTGCATTTGCATATCTACATGTCTATCAAGACCATGAAAAATTTCCTAAAGCGTTTCATCAAATGTTTTCCAAGACTTTAACTTTTTTCTCCCTGAGGTATGCCTATAACTGGTGGGTTTGCTCACTTTTCATAATCCCATATTTTTCAAAGTCTTTGTTCATCTTTTTTGTTGTTGAGATGGAGTTTCACTCTTGTTGCCCAGGCTAGAGTTTAATGGCGTGATCTCGGCTCACTGCAAACTCTGCCTCCTGGGTTCAAGTGATTCTCCTGCTTCAGCCTACCGAGTAGCTGGGGTTACAGGCATGCGCCACCACGCCTGGCTAATTTTGTGTTTTTAGTAGAGATGGGGTTTCTCCATGTTGGTCAGGCTGGTCTTGAACTCCTGACCTCAGGTGATCTGCCTGCCTCAGCTTCCCAAAGTGCTGGGATTACAGGTGTGAACCACTGCACCTGGCCCAAAGGCTTTGTTCATTTTTAAAAATACTTAAAAATTTTTTTTTTGTGTGTGTGTGGGTGAATTTGAAAGATTAGTCTTTATGTTCTAAAATTCTTCTGCTTGGTCTAGGATATTGTGAAAACTTTTGACTCTAACTTTGCATTTTCAGAAGTTCTGTTTTTTAAAATCTGTCTTTGCTTTCACATTTTAAATTGTTTTTGGTGTTTTGTTGTGTTTAATTTTTAACTTTTATTTTAAATTCAGGGGTACACGTGCAGGAAGTTCAGATCTGTTACAAAGCTCAACATATACCATGTTGATTTGTTGCACAGATCATCTCATCACCCAGGTATTAAGCCTAGTACCCATTAGCTATTCTTCCTGATCCTCTCCCTTTTCCCACCCCCTTCCCTCCTACAGGTTCTAGTGTGCTGGATATTAGTACTGGGAGCACTATCCAGTGCTGGATATTAGACCCTTTGTCAGATGGGTAGATTGCAAAAGGTTTTTCCCATTTTGTAGGTTTTCTGTTTGCTCTGTTGATAGTTTCTTTTGCTGTGCAGAAACTCTTTAATTTAATTAGATCTTATTCATCCGTTTTTGCTTTTGTTGCAATTGGTCTTCATCATGAAATCTTTGCCTATGCCTGTGTCCTGAATGGTATTGCCTAGGGTTTCTTCCAGAGTTTTTACCTTTTGGGGTTTTACATTTAAGGAAGGTTTCCAGTTTCAATTTTCTGCATATGGCTAGCCAGTTCTCCTAGCACCATTTGTTAAATAGGGAATCTTTTCCCCATTGCTCATTCTTGTTAAGTGTGTCAAAGATCAGATGGTGGTAGTTGTATGGTCTTATTTCCGAGTTCTCTATTCTGTTCTACTGGTCTGTGTGTCTGTTCTTGTACCAGTACCATGCTATTTTGGTTACTGTAGCCCTGTAGTATAGTTTAAAGTCAACTAGTGTGATGCCTCCAGCTTTTATTTGTCTTTTTGCTTGGGATTGCCTTGGCTATTTGGGATCTTTTTGGTTTCATATGAATTTTAAAATAGTTTTTCTCTAATTCTGTGAAGAATGTCATGGTAATTTAATGGGAATAGCATTGAATTGATTAATTGCTTTGGGCGACATGTTATTCTGTTTACACACTTCTATAAAGAACTACCTGAGACTGAGTAATTTATAAATAAAAGAGGATTAATTGACTTACAATTATGCATGACTTGGGAGGCCTCAGGAGACCTACAATTATGGCAGAAGGTGAAGGGGAAGCAAGGCACATCTTACCTGGTAGTAGGAGATAGAGAGTAAGGGGGGAACTGCCACACACTTTTAAACCATTAGACCTCATTACAACTCACTTACCATGAGAATAGCATGGGGAAAACCACCTTCATGATCCAGTTGTGTCCCACTAGGTCTCTTTCTTGACATGTGGAAATTACAATTCGAAATGAGATTTGGGTGGGGACACAGAGCAAAACCTTATTCCACTCCTGGATTCTCCCAAATCTCATGTCCTCCTCACATCTGAAACCAATAACACCTTCCCAACAGTCCCCCAAACTCTTAATTCATTCCAGCATTAACTCAGACATCCAACTCCAAAGTCTCATGTGAGACTAGGCAAGTTCCTTTCACCTATGAGCCTGCAAAGTAAAAAATAAGTTAGTTATTTCTTAGATGCAGTGGAAGTACAGGCATTGGGTAAATGCTCCCATTCCAAATGCGAGAAATTGGCCAAAACAAAGAGGTTACAGGCCCCATGCAAGTGCAGAACCCAGCAGGGTAGTCGTTAAATCTTAAAGCTCCAAAATAATCTCCTTGGACTCCATGCCACACTGATACAAGGCGTGGCCTCCCAATACCTTGGGCAGCTCCACCCCAGTGGCTCTGCAGGATACAGCCCCTATTGCTGCTTACTGGGACTAGCACTGAGTGCCTTTGGCTTTTCCAAGTGCATGGTGCAAACTGTCAGTGGATCTACCATTCTGGGGTCTGGAATATGGTGGCCCTCTTCTCACAGCTCCACTAGGCAGTGCTCCAGTGGGGACTCTCTGTGGGGTCTCCAACCCCACATTTCCCTTCTGTACTGCCCTAGTAGAGCTTCTCCATGAGTGCTTTGTCCCTGCAGCAGACTTCTGCCTGGACATCCAGGCATCTCCATACATCCTCTGAAATCTAGGTATAGGCTCCTAAACTGTTGCCTTCTGTGCACCCACAGGCTTAACAGCATGTAGAAGCCACCAAGGCTTGGGACTTGCACCCTCTGAAGCCAGTGTCTGAGCTCTACCTTGGCCTCTTTTAGCCACAGCTGGAGCTGGAGCAGCTGGGACACAGGGCTCCATGTCCCAAAGCTGCACAAAGTAGTGAGCTCCTGGGTACAGTCAACAAAACTATTTTTTTCTCTTAGGCCTTCAGACCTTTGATGGGAGGAGATGCCATGAAGATCTTTGAAATGCCCTGAAGACATTTTTTCCTGTTGTCTTGGTTATTAACATTCACCTCTTATGCAAATTTCTACAGCCAGTAGCTTGAATATCTCCCCAGAAAATGCATTTTACTTCCTAACACATGATCAGGCTGCAAGTTTTCCAAACTTTTATGCTTTTTTTTTTTTTTTTTTTTAAACATAAGTTCCAATTTCAGACCATCTCTTTGTGAAGACACATGACTGTACACGTTAAGAAACAGTCAGGTCATGGCTGAGCACAGTGGCTCACGCCTGTAATCTCAGCAGTTTCAAAGGCTGAGGCGGGTGGATCACGAAGTCAGGTGTTCAAGACCAGCCTGGCCAACATGGTGAAACCCCGTCTCTACTGAAGACACAAAAATTAACCAGGTGTGGTGGCGTGTGCCTGTAATCCCAACTACTCAGGAGGCTGAGGCAGGAGAATCGTTTGAACCCGTGAGGCGCAGTTTGCAGTGAGCCAAGATGATGCCACTGCACTCCCGTTTGGGCGACAGAGCTATACACAGTCTCAAAAATAAATCAATAAACAGCCAGGTTATATCTTGAATGATTTGCTGCTTAGAAAGTTCTTCTGGGATGGGCACCGTGGCTCCTGCCTATAATTCCACGGTTTTGGAGGCTGAGGTGGTTGGATCACTTAAGGTCAGGAGTTTGAGACCAGCCTGGCCAACATGGGGAAATGGTATCTCTACAAAACATACAAAAATTAGCTGGGTATGGTGGCATATGCCTATATTTCTCAGCGGGAGGCTGAGACATGAGAATTGCTTGAATCCAGAAAGTGGAGATTGCAGTGAGGTGAGATCACACCACTGCACTCTAACTTGGGTGACAGAGCAAAACTCTCTCAGAAAAAAAAAAAAAAAAAAAAAAAAAAATTCTTCTGCAAAGATACCCCAAATCATCTCTCTGAAGTTCCAAGTCCCATAGTTCTCCAGTTTAGGGGAAAATGCTGCCAGTCTCTTCTAAAGCATAGCAAAAGTGATTTTATTTTTGTGGCAGTTGTGAATGAGATTTAATTTATGATTTGGCTCTTGGCTTGCCTGTTGGTGTATGGGAGTGGTGGTGATTTTTACAGATTGCTTTTATGTTCTGAGACTTTGCTGAAGTTGCTTATGAGCTTTTTCTTTTTCTTTTTTTTTTTTTTTGAGACGGAGTCTAGCTCTGTTGCCCAGGCTGGAGTGCAATGGCCGGATCTCAGCTCACTGCAAGCCCCGCCTCCCGGGTTCACGCCATTCTCCTGCCTCAGCCTCCCGAGTAGCTGGGAGTACAGGCGCCCGCCACCTCGCCCGGCTAATTTTTTTTTGTATTTTAGTAGAGACGGGGTTTCACCGTGTTAGCCAGGATGGTCTCGATCTCCTGAACTCGTGATCCGCCCGTCTCGGCCTCCCAAAGTGCTGGGATTACAGGCTTGAGCCACCGCGCCCGGCCACTTATGAGCTTTTTCTATGAATCTGTTGGGCTGGGATGATGAGGTTCTGTTGAAATAGAGTCATGTCATCTGCAAACAAAGATAGTTTGACTTCTCTTTATATTTGAATACCCTTCATTTCTTTCTCTTGCCTGATTGCCCCGTCCAGAACTTCCAATACTATGTTGAATAGGACTGGTGAGAGAAGGCAACTTTCTCTTGTGCCAGTTTTCAAGGGGAATGCTTCTATCTTTTGCCTATTTACTATAATATTGGCTGTGGGTTTGTCATATATAGCTTTTATTTTGAAGTATGTTCTTTCAATACCTGGTTTATTGAGAGTTTTTAACATGAAAGGATGTTGAATTTTATCAAAGGCATTTTCTGCATCTGTTCAGATAATCATGTGGTTTTTATATCTAGTTCTGTTTATGTGATGAATTACATTTGATTTGTGTGTGTTAAACCAGCTTTGCATCCTGGGAATGAAGTCAGCTTGATTGTGGTGGATAAGCTTTTTGCTGTGGTGGATAAGCTTTTTTGCAGTGCTAGTGGATTCAGTTTGTCGGTATTTTGTTGAGGATTTTTGCATCGATCTTCTTCAAGAATATTGGACTGAAGTTTTCTTTTGTTATATCTCTGCCAGGTTTTGGTGTACTGGCCTCATAGATTGAGTTAGGGAGGAGTCCCTCCTTTTTAGATTTTTGGAATAGTTTCAGATGGTACCAGCTTTTCTTTGTACCTTTGTACCTCTGGTAGTATTCAGCTGTGAATTCATCTGGTCCTGGGCTTTTTTTGTTTTTTTGGTTTGTAGGCATTTATTACTGCCTCAAGTTCAGAACTCATTATTGGTATATTCAGGGATTCAATTTCTTCCTGGTTCAGTCTTGGGAGGTTGTATGTGTCCAGGATTTTATCTGTTTCTTCTAGATTTTCTAGTTTATGTGCCTAGAGGTGTTTGAGTATTTCCTGATAGTTGTTTGTATTTTTGTGGGGTCAATGGTGATATCCTTATTATTATTTCTGGTTTTGTCTATTTGAATCTTCTCTCTTTTCTTCTTCATTAGTCTAGCTAGTGGTCTATTTTAATAATTTTTTCAAAAAACCAGCTCCTGGATATGTTGATTTTTTTTTTTTTTGTTTTTTTTGAGGCAGAGTCTCGCTCTGTCGCCCAGGCTGGAGTGCAGTGGCTTGATATCAGCTCACTGCAAGCTCCGCCTCCCGGGTTTATGCCATTCTCCTGCCTCAGCCTCCCGAGTAGCTGGGACTACAGGCGCCTGCCACCACACCCGGCTAGTTTTTTGTATTTTTAGTAGAGACAGGGTTTCACCATGTTAGCCAGGATTGTCTCAATCTCCTGACCTTGTGATCCGCCTGTCTCAGCCTCCCAAAGTGCTGCGATTACAGGCTTGAGCCACCGGCCGGATATGTTGATTTTTAAAAGGGTTTTTTGTGTCTCTATCTTTTTTAGTTCAGCCCTGATCTTGATTATTTCTTGCCGTCTTCCAGCTTTGAGGTTTGTTTGCTCTTGGTTCTCTAGTTCTTTTAGTTGTTATTTAGGTTGTTGACTTGAGATCTTTCTAGCTTTTTGATGTAGGCATTTAGTGCTGTAAATTTCCCACTTAACACTCCTTTAGCTGTGTCCCAGAGATTCCCAGGTGTGTTGTATATTTGTTCTCATTAGTTTGAAAGAACTTCTTGATTTCTTCTTTAAGTTCATTATTTACCCTTTCAGAAGCAGGTAGTTCAACTTCCATGTAGTAATATGGTTTGGAGTGAAATTCTTACTCTTGAGTTCTAATTTGATTGTGCTGTTGTCCGAGAGACGGTTTATTGTTATTTCAGTTCTTTTGGATTTGCTGAGGAGTGTTTTACTTCCAATAATGTGGTCGATTTTATAATAAGTGCCATGTGGTGATGAGAAGGATGTATATTCTGTTATTTTGGGGTGGAGAGTTCTGTACATATCTATTAGGTTCACTTGGTTTAGAGCTGAGTTCAGTTCCTGAATATCTTTGTTAATTTTCTGTCTCAATGATCTAATATTTTCAGTGGTGTGTTAAAGTCTCCCACTATTATTGTGTGGGAGTCTAAGTCTTTCTAGGTCTCTAAGAACTTGTTTTATGAATCTGGGTGCTCCTGTGTTGGGTTCATACATATTTTGGATAGTTAGCTCTTGTTGAATTGTGCCCTTTGCCATTATGTAATGCCCCTTTTTTGTCTTTTTTGGTTTTAAGTCTGTTTTTTCAAGAAAGTAGTATTGCAACCCCTGCTTTTTCCAGCTTTTTATTTGCTTTGTAAATTTTCCTCCATCCCTTTATTTTGAGCTATTTGTGTCTTTGCACATGAGATGGGTCTCTTAAAGACTGCATACCAATGGGTCTTGATTTTTTTATCCAGCCTGCCAATGTGTATCTTTTAATTGGGGAATTTAGCCCATTTACATTTAAGGTTAAAATCATTATGTGTAGGCTGGGCGTGGTGGCTCACACCTGTAATTCCAGCACTTTGGGAGGCCGAGGCAGGTGGATCATGAGGTCAGGCATTCGAGACCAGCCTGGCCAACATCGTGAAACCCCGTCTCTACTAAAAATACAAAAATTAGCTATGCATGGTGGTGCGTGCCTGTAATCTCAGCTACTTGGAGGCTGAGGCAGGATAACCACTTGAACCAGGGATTTGGAGGTTTCAGTGAGCCAAGATCGTGCCACTGCACTCCAGCCTGGCAACAGAGCAAGACTGTCTCAAAAAAAAAAAAAAATTATTAGGTGTAAATTTGATCCTGTCATCATGACACTGCCTGGTTATTTTGTAGACTTGTTTATGTGGCTGCTTCATAGTGACACCGATCTGTGTACTTCAGTGTGTTTTTGTAGTGGTTGGTAATAGTTTTGTGCTTCCATATTCAGTGCTTTCTTCAGGAACTCTTGCAAGTCAGGTCTGGTGCTAATGAATTCCCATAGCATTTGCTTGTCTGAAAAGGATCTTATATCTTCTTTGCTTATGAAGGTTAGTTTGGCCATGTATGAAATTCTGGATTTGAATTTCTTTTCTTTAAGAAAGCTGAACATTGGCCTTCAATCTATTCTGGCTTGTAGGGTTTCTGCTGAGAGGTCCACTATTCATCTGATGGGCTTCCCTCTGTAGATGATGTGTCCTTTCTCTCTGGCTGCCCTTAATATTTTTCCTTCATTTGGACGTTGGAGAATCTGATGATTATGTGTCTTGGGGATGATCTTCTGTGGATTATCTTACTGGAGTTCTCTGCATTTCCTGAATTTGAATGTTAACCTGTCTAGGTAGATTGGGGAAGTTCTCCTGGGTGATATCCTGAAATATGTTTTCCAAGTTGGTTTTATTCTCCATGTCTGTTTCATGTACTCCAGTTAGTCATAGATTCAGTCTCTATATAATCCCATATTTCTGTGAGGTTTTGTTCATTCCTTTTTATTCTTTGTTATCTCTTCTTGCCTGCCTATTTCAGAATGCCAGTCTTCAAGCTCTGAGATTCTTTCCTTTGCTTGGTGTATTCTGCTACTAATACTTGTGATTGCATTGTGAATTTCTTGTAGTGTGTTTTTCAGCTCTATCAGGTCAGTTATGTTCCTCTTTATACTGGCTGTTTTGACTGTCAGCTCCTGCATTGTTTTATCATGATTCTTAGCTTCCTTACAATGGATTATAACTTGCTTTTTTAGCTCAGTGATGTTCGTTTTTATCCACATTGTGAAGCCTACTTGTGTCATTTTAGCTATCTGAGTCTCAGCCAAGTTCTGAATCCTTGCTGGAGAGGTGTTGTCATTTTGGAGGAGAGGGGCACTCTGGCTTTTTGAGCTTTTATTATTTTTGCACTGATTCTTTCTCATCTTTTTGGACTTACCTACCTCCAATCTTTGAGGTTCCTGATCTTTGGGGTTTTTGTGTTTTTGTTGTTGTTTATCTGGTTGTCTGTTTTTCTTTTAACAGGCTGGCCACTGTTTGGTAGGGCTGCTGCAGTTTGCTGGGGTTCTATTCTAGACCCTTGTTGCCTCAGTTTTTCTGGTACCTGAAGGTATCACCAGTGAAGCCTGTGAAATAGCAAAGATGGCATCCTGTTCCTTCCTCTGGTAGCTTCATCCCAGGGGGTTACTGATCTTTTTCCACCTTGAAAGCACCTGTAGGAGGTGGCTGGAGACCTGGGTTGGAACATCTCACCCAGTCAGAAGGAAAGGGATCAGCGACCAACTTAAAGAAGCAATCTGGCTACGTTTTGTAGAGGAGCTGTGCTGCATTGGGGATCCCTTCAGCCTCCCAGTTGGTTTGGACTCTTTAAGGCCCACAGGTTGGACCAGCTGAGATACCCAAAGAGCAAAGGTGGTGGCCTGCTTCACTCCTCAGGCACTCCATCGGAGGGAGAAATTAGAACTTTGTTTGCCATAGAACACGAATGGTGGTGGCCAGAGGCTTTGGCTGGGAGAGCCAGCAAGGAGGAATGGATGTGTCCTGTTTAAAGAAGCAGTCTGGCCGTGCCTCAACAAAACAGCCATACCATACTGGGGAATTGCTTTTGGCCTGGTCTGCTTAGACTCTCCAAAGCCCATAGGCTTGAATGGCCAAGTCACCCAAACAGCAAAGATGATGACCCACTCCTCCCCACAAGCATTTTGTTTCAGAGAGCTATCAGAATGCTGTCTGTAGTATACAGGTGGGTGTGACTGGAGGCCCTGGCTGGAGGACCCACCTTGTAAGGAGGAGTGGATCAGGGACCCATTTAAAGAAGCAGTTTGGCCACGCCTCAAGAAAACAATAATGCCAGGCTGCAAAACCACCTCTGCCCCTTTGGGCTTTGACTCTCCATAGGTCTATGGCTGGAATGGCTGAGTTGTCCAAACAACCAAAGTGGCAGCCCATCCCAAGAAGAGATCAGAACTCTGTCTATAGAATATGTGTGGGAGGGGGTGGCTGGAGGCTGGGGGTGGCTGAAGGTTCCAGTTGGGAAGTCCCACCCAGTGAGGAGGAATGGATTGGAGTCCCTCTTAAGGAAGCAGTCTGACCATGTTGTGGCAAAGCAGCTATGCTGCACTAAGGGTACTTTTTCTTATCTGGACTGTTGGTACTCTCCACAGCCTGCAGGCTGGAACAGCTGAGTTGATCAAACAGCAAAGATGATAGTGCGCCCCTCCATTGGGGGCTCCATCCCATCTCAGGCAGGCTCCACACTATTTTTCGTGGCTGACTGGAATTCCAAGCCAATGTGTCTTATCTTGTGAGGTGCCATGGAAGTGGGGCCTGCAGACTGATGCTGCTCAGCCCCTTTGATTCAGTCCTCTTCCTAGGGGTATGTATGGACCTTTGACCTTGCCTGAGTTGCAGTCACCTTTGTCAGGGATCTTGGGCTCAGAGTCTATAAAACCCCTGGGTCTCAGTGCATGCCTCAGCAGCTGCTCTGCTGAGACTCTACGCAGCTCTGTGTGTTGGACCCAAGGCCCCTGTGGTGTGGGCTTACAAGGTGATCTCCTGATTGGAGGGTTGTAGAGATCCAGGGGAGAAGTGTGGTTTCCCTGGGGTCGCACACTGACTCACTGCTTTTCTTGGCTGGGGGTGGGGACTCCCTTTCCAAATTCTTTATCCGATTTCTTTGTGGTGGTTTTCAACTCTCTTGGATCTCATTAAGCTTCCTTACAAGCCATAGTTTGTGTTCTTTATTTGTCATTTCAGAATTTTTATTTTGTTTAGGACCCATTTCTAGACCACTAGTGTGATCCTTATGGGTGTCACAACACTCTGTTTTTCATGCTGCTAGAGTTCTCATTCTGATTTTGTTTTTAATCTGGAGAAGCTGTCATTTGTCATTTTTGAATTCACTTTTGTTCAGATGGGATTTTTACCCTCCCAAGGCCGTGACTATTTCATATGTCAAGTAGCCAGTTTTTTGGCTTTGCTTCTTTGTGCTATTAGGGGGCTAAGCTTTGTATGAATTCCTTGGTTATAGATATCCTTTGTGTAGTGGTGTTCTCAAATGCTGGTTTTTTTGTAGTATGTAGTAGCAGTGTTCTGTGCATGTGAGTAGGCTTACTGTCTTTTGCAGAGATGGGGAGGAGGCTCATAGTTTTTCACACCAGTGTGCACTCTGTCAGCAGGAATTATTTTGAATTTTACCGTCCATCCTATATACCAGTAGATGGCAGTGGTAAGAGCTAGCTGAATGCTAGGCAGTCATGTCAGCATAAGTTATAATGGATATGCAGATTGGCATCAAAGTCAGTAGGCTGTACTTGCCAGAAAGAGGCAGCTTCAGTGGTGGCAGTGAGATTTTTACCTGGCCTTTTAAAACCAAGAGAAGTGCCAGGGTATCTTAGTGATGGGCAGGCTGTGGAGCTCCTGGGGGTCCCTCTCCAGTTTTCTGCTGCCAAGGTGACTAGAGTGGGCAATGCTAGCCATGTCTGGGTTGGTATATCAGTGAGCAGGCTTTTCAAGGCAGGCATAAGTACCAACTATTGCAGCAGTCTAGGTACAGCTCCCAGGCTGCTGGTGCAACCCTTCAGGGAGGAATAGAGGTGTCTCTCCACCACAGAGCCCACTGAGAAGAAGACAGTGACCCAGAGTGTTCAGCATAGCAGGTGGCAGTAGGATCCACCCAACTCCCACACCCCTGACCTGGTAGGTCTCCCTCCAGAGTCCACCTGCTGCCAGCAGGCCAGAATGTTTAAGCTGGTCCCAAACAGTCTACATTCAGATTGTTGAACAGTTCCAGAAATTGTGGCTATGAGACCACACCCTTTTAGGTCTAGTCTCATGACCAAAGTGGGGGCCCAGGTACTATGGCACAGCATACATTCACACCATAGTCTTCTCTGTGTTCTGACAGCGGGAATTCCTCCTCTGCTGGAGGTCACATCACAGATCTCATCTCCATGCCCCTGGGTGATTGTGTTGAGTCCTGGGGAACTAGGATAAGGCCAGTAGTTTTGTCCTGTGGCCACTCAGGCTTTAGCACCTGCTGTGATCAGAAGGTGTAAATTGTTTCCAGGCCACCAACAGAACACTCAGGTAGGGCAACTGCAACTGTGCCACATGTCTCAACTGCCTGTGAGAATGGTCAGGCAGGCAGTCTTGGGAGGAACTGGAAAACCTGTGTGTGGCTTGAATGTACCTCAGTCCCACAGCAATGGTGGTGGAACCTGTTTAGGGAGCAATGGAGTGCCTTGGGCCCCACTCATTCCTTGGCCTGACAGGCAACAGCATCAAGGTATGTTGCAAAGCCTTCAAGGATGGGCAACAATATTATGCTTTGCTGCAGCTGCCCAGGACATGGAAGTCTTTCACTTTTTATTTAAATGCATACATTTATAAACATTGTCAGCAGGGGTTTGAGGGATAGAGGGGGTGTACTTATATACATCAACATGTTTTGTTTTTCTTTTTATCATGCTAGGAGTTGATTTGGTTCAGGCAAATATTCTTAAAGTTTAAAATGTACAGACCTCACCATACAGAAAACACCTGTTTAATGTCTGACCTGCTCAGATTTCATTTACTTGTATTGAGAATGCTTTTTTGTTTTATTTATTCATGACCTTTTACATATTTATGAGGTACATGTGATTATTTGTTACATGCGTAGAATGTAGAATAAAGTTGGGAGTATTTGAGGTATCAATCAGCTTGAGTATTTATAATTTTTTTGTGTTGGTAACATTTCAAGCCCTCTCTTCTAGCTACTTTGAAATATACTGTGCTATCTGTAGTCACCCTACTCTGCTATCAAACATTATAATTTATTTCTCCATTAACCAACCTCTCTTCATCCCCACTTCCACCCTCACACCTTCCCAGCCTCTGGTAGTTATAATTCTATTCTCTATCTTCATGAGATCAACTTTTTTAGCTCCCACAAATGAGTCAGGACATACAATATTTATCTTTCTCAGCCTGGCATGTTTTACTTAGCATAATAACCTCCAGATCCATCCATGTTGTTGTAAATGACATTTAATTTTTCAACAACTGAAAACATTCCACTGTGCATATATACATTTTCTTTATGTTTTATTGACACTTTGGTTGATTTCATAGCTTTGCTATTGTGAAGAGTGCTATAAACATGTGAGTGCTGGTATCTCTTTGATATACTGATTTCTTCTCTTTTGGATAAATACCCAATAGTGGGATTGCTGGATTGTATAATAGTTTTACTTACAGTTTTTAAAGAAATGTTTGGCCAAGCATGGTCTCATGCCTGTAATCCCAGCACTTTGGGAAGTTGAGGCGGGCGGATCACAAGGTCAAGAGATAAAGACCATCCTGGACAACATGGTGAAACCCCGTCTCTACTAAAAATACAAAAATTGGGGCTGGGTGCGGTGGCTCACGCCTGTAATCCCAGCACTTTGGGAGGCAGAGACGGGCAGATCACGAGGTCAGGAGATCAAGACCATCCTGGCTAACACAGTGAAACCCCATCTCTACTAAAAATACAAAAAATAAGCCGGGTGAAGTGGCGGGCACCTGTAGTCCCAGCTGCTCGGGAGGCTGAGGCCGAATGTCGTGAACCTGGGAGGTGGAGCTTGCAGTGAGCCGAGATCGCACTATTGTACTGCAGCCTGGCAACAGAGTGAGACTCTGTCTCAAAAAAAAAAAATGTTTATAATGTTTTTCGTAGTGGTTGTACTAGTTTACATTCCCACCAACAGTGTATAAACATTCCCTTTTTCCACATCCTTGCCAGTAGCTGTTTTTGTTTGTTGTTGTTCTTGTTTGTTTTGTCTTTCTAATCATTTTAGCTGGGGTAAGATGATATCTCATTGTGGTTTCAATTTGCATTTCCCTGATGATTAGTGATGTTGAGCACTTTTAATATAACTATTAGTTATTAGTATGTTTTCTTTTGAGAATTATTAATGTCCTTAGCCAACTTTTTAACAGGATTTAAAAAAAATTGTTGGATTCCTTGTGTATTCTGGACATTAGTCCCTTGTTTGATGAATACTTTTTAAATATTTTCTTCCATTCAACAGCCTGTCTTTTCTCTCTGTTGATTGTTTCTTTTGCTATGCAGAAACCATGGAGTTGAATATAGCTCAATTTGTCTGTTTTTGTTATAATTGTCTTTGCCCTCAAGGTCTTAGCCATGAAATATTTGCCTAGACCAATGTCCTGAGGTGTCTTATCTATGTTTTCCTCTAGTAGTTTTATAGTTTTGGATCTTACACTTAAGTCATTAATTTATCTTGGTTGAATTTTGTATATGGTGAGAGATTGGGAGTCTAGTTTCATTCTTTCTACATATGGTTATTCAGTTTTGCCAGCACCTTTTATTGACTTAGGGTGACCTTTCTCCAGTGTGTGATCTTGACAGTGTTGATTTGTTGGCTGTAAATATGTGGATTTATTTCTGTATTCTGTTTGCCCTATTCTGTTCTATTGAATTATGTTCCCGTTTTTATACCAATACCATGTTGTTTTGGTTACTATTGCTTTGAAATATAGTTTGAAGTGAGGTCCTGTTAAGTTTTGTTCTTTTTATCAGAATTGCTTTGCTATTTGGGATCTTTTTTGGTTCCATATGAATTTTAGGATTTTTTTTTTCTAATTCTGTGGAAAATGATGTTGGTAGTTTGATAGAAATTGCCTTGCATCTGTATTTTGCTTCCAGCAGTATGGTCATTTTAGCAGTATTGATTCTTCCTTTCAGAGCACTTAGGCATTGGAAAAAAATAAAGATACTGATTCTTTCAATCCATGAACATGGGATGTTTTTCCATTTGTTTGTATTATCTATATAGTTCATCAATGTTTTATAGTTTTTGCTTTTTTTTTTTTTTTTTTTTGAGATGGAGTCTCACTCTATCGCCCAGGCTGGAGTGCAGTGGCATGATCTCGACTCACTGCAAGCTCCGCCTCCCTGATTCATGCCATTCTCCTGCCTCAGCCTCCCGAGTAGCTGGGACTACAGGTGCCTGCCACCACACCTGGCTAACTTTTTGTATTTTTAGTAGAGATGGGGTTTCACCATGTTAGGATGTCAAGATGGTCTCGATCTCCTGACCTCGTGATCCACCCTCCTTGGCCTCCCAAAGTGCTGGGATTACAGGTATGAGCCACTGTGCTCAGCCTGTAGTTTTTTCTTATAGAGATCTTTCACCTCCTTGGTTAAACATATTCCTTGGTATTTTCTGTTTTGTTTCTGATGTAAAGAGGATTGAGTTATTGACTTTGTTTCAGCTTGACCATTATAGGTGTATAGAAATGCTACTGATTTTTGAATTTTGTTACGTTAATTTTGTATCCTGTGACTTTACTAAATTTGCTATCAGCTCTAACAGGGTTTTTTGATGAAGTCTTTTGTTTTTTCTAAATATTACTTTATGTCATCTGAAAGAGGGATGAGAAAGGTTAAATTGGAAAAGCCCATTCCCATCGTGGGAACTTACAGAGCCTGTTAAGGTGGTCTCTTTGCAGGTGTGACATGTTAGCTACAACTCTCTTTGGAAAATGGGAAAGGCTTTTCTGACCCATAAGGGTTATCTCATACATGAAGATAAAAACCTAATGTTTGGTTGCTTTGTTGTATTTTTGTTCTGTTGATAATTTTAGGGAATTTATTAAGATCCATAAATATTTATTTATTTATTTATTTAGAGATGGAGTCTTGCTCTGTCACCCAGGCTGGAGTACAGTGGTGCGATCTTGGCTCACTGCAAGCTCTGCCTCCCAGGTTCACACCATTCTCCTGCCTTAGCCTCCGGAGTAGCTGGGACTACAGGCGCCCGCCACCACGCCTGGCTAATTTTTTGTATTTTTAGTAGAGACAGGGTTTCACCGTGTTAGCCAGAATGGTCTGGATCTCCTGACCTCATGATTTGCCTGCCTCGACCTCCCAAAGTGCTGGGATTACAGGTGTGAGCCACCGTGCCTGGCCAAGACCCATAATTTATGGGATAGAGGCTCGTAGGCTAGGGGTGATGCCACTATGAGATTCAGACTCACTTAAATGTAAGGAGGCTGAAGGTATGTTTAGAAAGAATGTCATAATTATAGCCACCTTTTGACTTCTGGATACAAGGGGAGGAAGTGTGACTTTTTCTTGACATACAGTTGCCAAGTAGGCAGTTATTTGGCTGTATAAATAATTGTAATTTTATAGAAAAAATTTGGAGATTGAAAATAGAAATTAAAATTATCATTTCATCACTCAAAGACAATTGTTATTACCATGTTTGTATAATTTGCGTTAGAGTGTATAATTTTCAGATATATATATTTTAAATTTATAATATAGATTAAATAAAGACGAGCTTTTGCCACATTGCCCAGGCTGGTCTTGAACTCCTGGGCTCAAGCTATTCTCCCGCTTCAGCCTCCCAGAGTGCTGGGATTACAGGCATGATCTATTGTGCCTGGACTCATGTATATTATAAAAACTGTTGAGATTATTTTATATGAGAGATTTATATTTGTTTAAGGTTTGAAGGCTTCAGGGGTTATGTAGAAAGTTACAGATAATGTTTCTGCTCATGTATCAAAAGAAAAATAATACTCAGAGACTGAAGTTTTTGTAGGGAAATACCACAGGGGTTAATGTCCTTAGAAGTTAGCAGTGGCCTATATAGTGCAGTGTGATTGTGGTGATTGTTTTTTGTTTTGTTTTCTCTATTCTCTCTTGTTCTTTGGCAAACAGCTTTCAGCCTTAGACAGTGCACTGTGTGACATCGATGAGTCTCTTAATTTATGGCCCTCTTTCCCACAGGTTTTTATGCAGCCAGTGTTATAGCTGCTGGTCTTAAGCTAAAGGTGGGCAGGTTATGGCACCCAGTGTGGGCTGGATTTAGAATATGAATTGCTACAGTTTTATTTTGAAGAATATGGAGCATCAGCAGATGATGGGCATGTAGGGCCTCCATAAAGAGTGCAGCTGAGGGAAAGATTCACTTACAAGTACAGGAGCATCATGATTGGGAGGGGTCAAGGTAATTATTGATCACAACTTTTACAATCTGCTTTGTCAACCAGGGTTGCAGGCCAGGAATTTAGTGCAACTAAATTTTATGTATAAACTAAAGAACTAGTGTGTAAGTGAACTTTACGTTATGTGTGCAGATGTAGGTTGGCATTCACTTTTTGCACTATTTTAGGCTGAATTCAGGGTCTAAAGATGGGCTAATTCATGGATATACATGGCTTTGACACAGGCTTTTAAAAGCCAGTCCCCACATTGTAGTTTTAAGTTGGCCATGGATTTGTTAATCAAAATAAACTGTGATCTCGGTATTAGACCATTTTGAGACCTAAAATGCACCCTTGCCCACAGAAGCGTAGTACATTTTTATTAACAAATGTGCAAAAAGACATGAGACTTATTATTAAAAAAGGTCCCTTTTTGGATTGACATAGAAAAACACCTCAAGGAAGCTATTATGACACCAAAGTCTAGAAAGCCTGTGTTTTGAGGACTGCGTCTCAAGAATCAGCTTTGCTCAGGAAGCCATGGGCTTAAGAGTATGCTTCAACCTTACTATAAGAATAAGTGCATCAGAATAACAAGAATAAAGAAATTTAGGCATATTTAACTGAAGGAAACAAAGGATTTCCTTATGAGAAAGGTTGCAGTTTTATTGGTTTGGATCAATAGATGTAAAGGGGAAAGAAGACCTGTAAGGAGAGACAGATGTAGATGGTCTACCTGTTCTCAGAAGGTTTCAGAAAAGGGTTGTGCTTTCATTGTTGCTATATCAAAAAGAGTAACTGAAGCCTGATAAAATTTAGAGAGGAAGCAAGGCAGGATCTCAGTAGACTAGAGTAATTTCTGAGAGGGTGTGTCCAAATGCTGCAAACTGGCTCATAAGTGTAAGCAGAAACCAACTCTCCAAGCAAATATTGAGACAACTGTATGACTTGGTTACAAAATATTAGAACAAATTTGAGGGTAAATGTGGGGAAGAGCAGCGCAGAAAACCAAAAAAACGAGGTGACTTAAGGTGATGATGTATTACACACTGTTCCCTGAGGAAACATCCCCAAGCAATTTTTGGTTAGGACTCAAAGTAAGGCACAGAAAAGATCATTTATATTGGAGGGGTGTGGACAGAAGAACTATAATATGTACTGAGCCCATTATAGATATTGGGCTATGGAGGGGTATCTTCTGGGATGGATAATCTTCCCAGGAAGCTTGAATGTAGACAAAATATGCTTAAACAGCAGATATGTTTGACAGACCCAGAACCTGCTATTTTCGTATATCTCACCATGGAAAACTCTATAAAACACAATCTAGCAGAATATAGTAGTAAAATATCTGGGCCCGAGAGCAATGGAAAGGTAAAAAGAAAGAATTCAGATCCTGCCAACATCATGATCCTACTTGGTAGAAGAAAAGAAACTTCTCAGGTAGGTTAATCAGCTAAGTCTTCCTGAAACTACTAGTGGAGAAAATGAAAACATTTGAGATATATAGCATAAAAGACATGACAGACAAAAATGTTCAGAGCCTGTAGCATCCTAAACCAGAGGAAATGTCATCTCTTGGGGAGTAATCATGAGGGATTTTTTTTTCTGTGAGGCTGCAAGGAATGCAGTTCACCAGAAGCAGCTTTGTTTAAGGAACTTGCTTAAGGTGGTTCTCCAGCTGGAACAGTTCTGGGGACTGAGGGGCAGGAGAATCTTCACTGGGAGCCAGGTTTCACGGTTCTAAGCAATTCTGTAGTGAGTGACAGCAGCCATTGTGTCTCAGGACCAAAACTGTAGTTCCTAGGATACAGTGTTGGCTACATGGCCAGGTCCACACTTACTACAGCATTAGAATGGCACTCAGTAGGAAAGTTGAGACTAAAAGGCTGAGAAAATACTGAATTGGAAGAACTTCTTAGTTAGGACCTGATGCCCAGTGGGTGAGGTGGGGGATGCTTCCACTGCAAATTTTAGAGATTAAAAGGCCAGGAATATCTCAGATGGCAATAACTCGGAAAGAAGATAAGTAAATCTCAGCCTTTAACCCACTCTGGTCCCATAGTTAAGATGAATCCCATAGAGTCAAATTTAATCTCTTATGAGAGGTTTCTCTCAATTTATTTTTAATTGTGATATAATCTATATAACATAAAATCCGGTGTTTAAAAGCATATAATTCAGTGATTTTTAGTATATTAACTATGTAGTGTGACCATCACTTTCTTTCTGCCACCCCAAAAAGAAACCCTGTACTGATTAGCAGTGAGTCCCAATTCTTCCCTTCTCTCATATCCTGACAACCAGAAATCTAGTTTTTGTCTACACAAATTTACACAGTCTGAATAGTTCATGTCAGTGGAATCAAGCCATATTGTTGCCTTTTGTGACTGGCTTCTTTCCATTAGCACAGTGTTTTCAAGATTCATCTATATTATATCATATAGCAATACTCATTCCTTTTTATATCTGAACATGTTTTGGAAATATACCACATTTTGTTCATTAATTTATCAGTTGATGGGCATTAAATTGCTTCAGGTTTTTAGCAATATGCATAATGCTGCTATGAACATTTCTATACCACTCTAATAGATTTTTAGGGTAATTCTCATGTACCCCAGACAAGTATCTCCTATAGAGATCTTTTACCTCCTTGGGCAGATGTATTCCTAGGTTTTTGTTTGTTTTCTTTTTGTTTTCGCTGTAAGTGAGATTGCATTCTTGATTTGGTTCTCAGTTTGAATGTTGATCGTGTATGGAAATAATGCTGATATTTATATGTCGATTTTGTATCCCAAAACGTGACCACATCATTTATCAAATCTAGGAGTCTTTTGGACTTTGGGTTTTCTAGGTATAGAATTATATTTTCAGTGAAGAGAGATAATGTGGCTTCTTTTTCTATTTGGATGCCTTTTATTTCTTTCTCTTGGCTGATTGCTGTGGTTAGGATTTCCAGCACTATGTTGAATAGGAGTGGTGTAAGTGGACATCCTTGTCTTATTCCAGTACCAAGAGGGAAGGTTTCTAAATTTTCCCCTTCAGTATGATGTTAGCTGCAGGTCTGTCACAGATGGCTCTTAATATTTTGAGGTATGTTTCTCTGATGCCTACTTTAAGGGTTTTTATCGTGCAGGGATGGGTTGATCAGCAATTTAGTAAAGTTGAAACTAGTATTTCTTTTTCAGATACTTTTGAGTTTCTATAATGACCTTTGACAACAGTATGTACTGGGTTCTAGAACATAATTATGTTTAGGATAACTGTACTAGCAAATGGGGATTGCTTTATTTTCTAAAACGTGTGGGTTTGGAAAACCATGGTGTGCACTTTTGTATTCTCTATTAATGCTTTGGATCCTTAAAAGTGAGACTCCTGAGTTGACTTGTGAGCAAATAAACAAATTTCTGAGGCCCTGAAGGAACTGTACCCATTCCCGAGAAAGAGTCAGGCTGTAGCTGCTGAAAGAAATGCAGATATAGAGAATTCATCTAACTGAAACTGAACAGAATGAGAAGTTGGAGAGAATAAGTTTGGAATTTAAATTGGGATTTGAGGCTTTACTTTCTTTGAATTCACACTGCTCAACAAAGACAGCAGGAATTTTTCAGACTTTAGCTTTTATGGACTTTAAGGTAAGAATTTAGATTTTTTTTGAAGATTTTAATCTTTGAATTTAATTATATTTCTTGGGAAATTCTTAATGAGAGGGAAATTATATTTAATTGTGGAGTATCAATATATGTTGGCATATGATTATTGGAATATTTTATCGCCATCATTTAATCTCATTGCAGAAGATTTGAGAGGCTATATTAGGCAATATGGCTAGATACCATTTAAGATAGGAAACAGAACAGAAGTGAAATTTCAGCTTTAAATTCAGAATGGTCATTAAGATCTTTCAATTAACATACCATTCTGTTTCATTTCAGGGCCAAGAGCAAACCTAAATTCTTTCAGTAGAAAGAAGTATCCCAGAAAATCCCAGGAAGATCCACAAAAGAGTATGGAAGGGCAGTTATTTTCTTATAAGAAACATTTCTTTATTATGGTGAATGTATATGTGATAGTTCTGTTCTAATGATGCCTCATGGAGTGATCTTAGAGGACATTTAAATAACTACAGAACCACACTTAGACTAAAATTTTTAAAAATGTAACAAAAAGTTTTTTTTTATTCAAAGGTAATGGCAGAAGTACAGAAAGTGATCATTATATTAGCACTTAGTCTTCCATCTGAAACATGGAAAGTTTATTTTGCTCTAGGTTTTTTAAGCAGATTGATCCTACAAACATTGAAATGTAAAAGAAAAAAAGTTTCTGATTTTTCTCTTTTAGCTGAATCTTTGCTGCTTCCATTGCCAGGTATGAAAAAGTAGTGATCAGATTTTGGCCCTTTGGTGTTTTCTTGTTAGATCCAAGTAAAGACTTAGTTTGGCAGCTCTTCAAGCATAGGCCCTGGGAAAGAGGCTGGAAATCAAGTATGCTTTTTATGCCCTCCGAACTGTCTGTACTGAGGCTTTCCAGAATTTCCCTCACTTGCTGCTACTTTGCATACTTGTCTCTGGAAAATGAATAACTCGTACATTGCAGAGATTTTATTTTAATTTGGGGCAAGGTTTGTGGCATAAGGTTGGACCTGTTTGTAGCCTCAATGTGGAAGACATGCTTTTCTTTCTTTTTTTTTTTTTTTTTTTTTTTTTTTTTTTTTTTTTTACTTTTTAGATTGCATAACTCAAAGGGAAAAGAAGTTTCAAGAATCTGCAATTACCTGGCCATTTTGTTCTGTAGTATTCTAGTCTTTTAGAATGTTTCAGCTTCTCCTTTAAAAATGTCTAGCATGTTTATTTGGTCAATGAATTGGCACCATGGTAGGTACTGAAAAAGAATGCCATGTATGTTAAAAGTTATCTCTAGATATTTAGTTGCAGGAAAAAAATCTGAAAAAACCTCATCTAGGTATCAAATTTTAGTAATGGTAGGGAAACTGCATATTTTTTTCTTTTTTCAAAGAGGATTAAATGAATTGTTACATAATCACATAATCAGCACTTAACATTCCACCAGGCATATGATGAGTATCCAACAAATGTTGGCTTTTATTGTTACTACTCTTATTCTGCTCAGCAAACTGTAACCTAAGGCACATGATTTCACCTTGTGCTTGTGTAATGAATGCCTCTTGGTCTTTGTCTTTCACTTGCTCTCCTCCCACCTCACTCTCATTCTTCATCTCTCTCTTTCCACTTGCTGTGGCCAACTCCATAGTCATACCCCAAGTCCTATAACATTTTTGTTTTTATCTTTTCTGCCAATAACTGCCAAACAAGTAGTACAAATTTGTATGTTTATTTTTATTTTTACAAAGTAGGAATTTTTTAAATTAAATATTGAGGCATGTTATTAACTTAAAAATTACTATGTTAGTTTAGACTGAAAGTATAAATGCAAGTCACACAAACATTGTTTTGAAGGAAATTCATCTAATTTTCATGAGCTCATCTTCCCATGGACTTACCAGATTGTATATTGCAGAGAAAAGCCTGCTTCTTTTTTTCTATGACACAATTTTGTATTCATAGAAATAATGCATATGAATGACTTCTTGGCATTTTCCTCCAATCTGGTCCTATTTGCTTTTTAATGTAGAATTCTACAAAATTTGAGGCATTTTGGATGACATTTTGGCTCATATTCATCTGGGTGGTTTTTTTTTAATCCAATAATTTCTGGGAAGATGTTTCACATCTCTTCTTAAAGCACTGTATTTTTTGGAAGTCAGTCTGTACTTTCACGGACTCCTGAAAGTCAGGTTACTGGGGGCAGAGCAAGATGGCCGAATAGGAACAGCTCCAGTCTCCAACTCCCAGCGCGAGCGACACAGAAGACCGGTGATTTCTGCATTTTCAACTGAGGTACTGGGTTCATCTCACTGGGGAGTGCCGGACGATCAGTGCTGGTCAGCTGCTGCAGCCCAACCAGCGAGAGCTGAAGCAGGGCGAGGCATCGCCTCACCTGGGAAGCGCAAGGGGGAAGGGAATCCCTTTTCCTAGCCAGGGGAACTGAGACACACAACACCTGGAAAATTGGGTAACTCCCACCCCAATACTGCGCTTTAAGCAAACAGGCACACCAGGAGATCATATCCCACACCTGGCCAGGAGGGTCCCACGCCCACGGAGCCTCCCTCATTGCTAGCACAGCAGTCTGTGATCTACCGGCAAGGCAGCAGCGAGGCTGGGGGAGGGGTGCCCACCATTGCTGAGGCTTAAGTAGGTAAACAAAGCTGCTGGGAAGCTCCAACTGGGTGGAGCTCACAGCAGCTCAAGGAAACCTGCCTGTCTCTGTAGACTCCACCTCTGGGGACAGGGCACAGTAAACAATAACAAAAGCAGCAGAAACCCCTGCAGATGCAAACGATTTTGTCTGACAGCTTTGAAGAGAGCAGTGGATCTCCCAACACGGAGGTTGAGATCTGAGAAGGGACAGACTGCCTGCTCAAGTGGGTCCCTGACCCCTGAGTAGCCTAACTGGGAGACATCCCCCACTAGGGGCAGTCTGACACCCCACATCTCACAGGGTGGAGTACACCCCTGAGAGGAAGCTTCCAAAGCAAGAATCAGACAGGTACACTCGCTGTTCAGAAATATTCTACCTTCTGCAGCCTCTGCTGCTGATACCCAGGCAAACAGGGTCTGGAGTGGACCTCAAGCAATCTCCAACAGACCTACAGCTGAGGGTCCTGACTGTTAGAAGGAAAACTATCAAACAGGAAGGACACCTACACCAAAAGCCCATCAGTACATCACCATCATCAAAGACCAGAGGCAGAGAAAACCACAAAGATGGGGAAAAAGCAGGGCAGAAAAGCTGGAAATTCAAAAAATAAGAGCGCAACTCCCCCGGCAAAGGAGTGCAGCTCATCGCCAGCAACGGATCAAAGCTGGACGGAGAATGACTTTGATGAGATGAGAGAAGAAGGCTTCAGTCCATCAAATTTCTCAGAGCTAAAGGAGGAATTACGTACCCAGCGCAAAGAAACTAAAAATCTTGAAAAAAAAGTGGAAGAATTGATGGCTAGAGTAATTAATGCAGAGAAGGTCATAAACGAAATGAAAGAGATGAAAACCATGACACGAGAAATACGTGACAAATGCACAAGCTTCAGTAACCGACTCGATCAACTGGAAGAAAGAGTATCAGCAATAGAGGATCAAATGAATGAAATGAAGCGAGAAGAGAAACCAAAAGAAAAAAGAAGAAAAAGAAATGAACAAAGCATGCAAGAAGTATGGGATTATGTAAAAAGACCAAATCTACGTCTGATTGGGGTGCCTGAAAGTGAGGGGGAAAATGGAACCAAGTTGGAAAACACTCTTCAGGATATCATCCAGGAGAACTTCCCCAACCTAGTAGGGCAGGCCAACATTCAAATCCAGGAAATACAGAGAACGCCACAAAGACACTCCTCGAGAAGAGCAACTCCAAGACACATAATTGCCAGATTCACCAAAGTTGAAATGAAGGAAAAAATCTTAAGGGCAGCCAGAGAGAAAGGTTGGGTTACCCACAAAGGGAAGCCCATCAGACTAACAGCAGATCTCTCGGCAGGAACTCTACAAGCCAGAAGAGAGTGGGGGCCAATATTCAACATTCTTAAAGAAAAGAATTTTCAACCCAGAATTTCATATCCAGCCAAACTAAGTTTCATAAGTGAAGGAGAAATAAAATCCTTTACAGATAAGCAAATGCTTAGAGATTTTGTCACCACTAGGCCTGCCTTACAAGAGACCCTGAAGGAAGCACTCAACATGGAAAGGAACAACCGGTACCAGCCATTGTAAAAACATGCCAAAATGTAAAGACCATCGGGGCTAGGAAGAAACTGCATCAACTAACGAGCAAAATAACCAGTTAATATCATAATGGCAGGATCAAGTTCACACATAACAATATTAACCTTAAATGTAAATGGACTAAATGCTCCAATTAAAAGACACAGACTGGCAAACTGGATAAAGAGTCAAGACCCATCAGTTTGCTGTATTCAGGAGACCCATCTCACATGCAGAGACATACATAGGCTCAAAATAAAGGGATGGAGGAAGATTTACCAAGCAAATGGAGAACAAAAAAAAGCAGGGGTTGCAATACTAGTCTCTGCTAAAAGAGACTTTAAACCATCAAAGATCAAAAGAGACAAAGAAGGCCATTACATAATGGTAAAGGGATCGATTCAACAGGAAGAGCTAACTATCCTAAATATATATGCACCCAATACAGGAGCACCCAGATTCATAAAGCAAGTCCTTAGAGACTTACAAAGAGACTTAGACTCCCATACAATAATAATGGGAGACTTCAACACTCCACTGTCAACATTAGACAGATCAACGAGACAGAAAGTTAACAAGGATATCCAGGAATTGAACTCATCTCTGCAGCAAGCAGACCTAATAGACATCTATAGAACTCTCCACCCCAAATCAACAGAATATACATTCTTCTCAGCACCACATCGTACTTACTCCAAAATTGACCATGTAATTGGAAGTAAAGCGCTCCTCAGTAAATGTACAAGAACAGAAATTATAACAAACTGTCTCTCAGACCACAGTGCAATCAAACTAGAACTCAGGACTAAGAAACTCAATCAAAACCGCTCAACTACATGGAAACTGAACAACCTGCTCCTGAATGACTACTGGGTACATAACGAAATGAAGGCAGAAATAAAGATGTTCTTTGAAACCAATGAGAACAAAGATACAACATACCAGAATCTCTGGGACACATTTAAAGCAGTGTGTAGAGGGAAATTTATAGCACTAAATGCCCACATGAGAAAGCAGGAAAGATCTAAAATTGACACTCTAACATCGCAATTAAAAGAACTAGAGAAGCAAGAGCAAACACATTTGAAAGCTAGCAGAAGTCAAGAAATAACTAAGATCAGAGCAGAACTGAAGGAGATAGAGACACAAAAAACCCTCCAAAAAATCAATGAATCCAGGAGTTGGTTTTTTGAAAAGATCAACAAAATTGACAGACCACTAGCAAGACTAATAAAGAAGAAAAGAGAGAAGAATCAAATCGACGCAATTAAAAATGATAAAGGGGATATCACCACTGACCCCACAGAAATACAAACTACCATCAGAGAATACTATAAACACCTCTATGCAAATAAACTGGAAAATCTAGAAGAAATGGATAATTTCCTGGACACTTACACTCTTCCAAGACTAAACCAGGAAGAAGTTGAATCCCTGAATAGACCAATAGTAGGCTCTGAAATTGAGGCAATAATTAATAGCCTACCAACCAAAAAAAGTCCAGGACCAGATGGATTCACAGCTGAATTCTACCAGAGGTACAAGGAGGAGTTGGTACCATTCCTTCTGAAACTATTCCAATCAATAGAAAAAGAGGGAATCCTCCCTAACTCATTTTATGAGGCCAACATCATCCTGATACCAAAGCCTGGCAGAGACACAACAAAAAAAGAGAATTTTAGACCAATATCCCTGATGAACATCGATGCAAAAATCCTCAATAAAATACTGGCAAACCGGATGCAGCAACACATCAAAAAGCTTATCCACCATGATCAAGTGGGCTTCATCCCTGGGATGCAAGGCTGGTTCAACATTCGCAAATCAATAAACATAATCCAGCATATAAACAGAACCAAAGACAAGAACCACATGATTATCTCAATAGATGCAGAAAAGGCTTTTGACAAAATTCAACAGCCCTTCATGCTAAAAACGCTCAATAAATTTGGTATTGATGGAACGTACCTCCAAATAATAAGAGCTATTTATGACAAACCCACAGCCAATATCATACTGAATGGGCAAAAACTGGAAAAATTTCCTTTGAAAACTGGCACAAGACAGGGATGCCCTCTCTCACCACTCCTATTCAACATAGTGTTGGAAGTTCTGGCTAGGGCAATCAGGCAAGAGAAAGAAATCAAGGGTATTCAGTTAGGAAAAGAAGAAGTCAAATTGTCCCTGTTTGCAGATGACATGATTGTATATTTAGAAAACCCCATTGTCTCAGCCCAAAATCTCCTTAAGCTGATAAGCAACTTCAGCAAAGTCTCAGGATACAAAATTAATGTGCAAAAATCACAAGCATTCTTATACACCAGTAACAGACAAACACAGAGCCACATCATAAATGAACTTCCATTCACAATTGCTTCAAAGAGAATCAAATACCTAGGAATCCAACTTACAAGGGATGTAAAGGACCTCTTCAAGGAGAACTACAAACCACTGCTCAGTGAAATAAAAGAGGACACAAACAAATGGAAGAACATACCATGCTCATGGATAGGAAGAATCAATATCGTGAAAATGGCCGTACTGCCCACGGTAATTTATAGATTCAATGCCATCCCCATCAAGCTACCAATGAGTTTCTTCACAGAATTGGAAAAAACTGCTTTAAAGTTCATATGGAATCAAAAAAGAGCCCGCATCTCCAAGACAATCCTAAGTCAAAAGAACAAAGCTGGAGGCATCACGCTACCTGACTTCAAACTATACTACAAGGCTACAGTAACCAAAACAGCATGGTACTGGTACCAAAACAGAGATATAGACCAATGGAACAGAACAGAGTCCTCAGAAATAATACCACACATCTACAGCCATCTGATCTTTGACAAACCTGAGAGAAACAAGAAATGGGGAAAGGATTCCCTATTTAATAAATGGTGCTGGGAAAATTGGCTAGCCATAAGTAGAAAGCTGAAACTGGATCCTTTCCTTACTCCTTATACGAAAATTAATTCAAGATGGATTAGAGACTTAAATGTTAGACCTAATACCATAAAAATCCTAGAGGAAAACCTAGGTAGTACCATTCAGGACATAGGCATGGGCAAAGACTTCATGTCTAAAACACCAAAAGCAACGGCAGCAAAAGCCAAAATTGACAAATGGGATCTCATTAAACTAAAGAGCTTCTGCACAGCCAAAGAAACTACCATCAGAGTGAACAGGCAACCTACAGAATGGGAGAAAATGTTTGCAATCTACTCATCTGACAAAGGGCTAATATCCAGAACCTACAAAGAACTCAAACAAATTTACAAGAAAAAAACAAACCACCCCATCAAAAAGTGGGCAAAGGATATGAACAGACATTTCTCAAAAGAAGACATTCATACAGCCAACAGACACATGAAAAAATGCTCATCATCACTGGCCATCAGAGAAATGCAAATCAAAACCACAATGAGATACCATCTCACAGCAGTTAGAATGGCAATCATTAAAAAGTCAGGAAACAACAGGTGCTGGAGAGGATGTGGAGAAATAGGAACACTTTTACACTGTTGGTGGGATTGTAAACTAGTTCAACCATTATGGAAAACAGTATGGCAATTCCTGAAGGATCTAGAACTAGATGTACCATATGACCCAGCCATCCCATTACTGGGTATATACCCAAAGGATTATAAATTATGCTGCTATAAAGACACATGCACACGTATGTTTATTGCGGCACTATTCACAATAGCAAAGACTTGGAATCAATCCAAATGTCCATCAGTGACAGACTGGATTAAGAAAATGTGGCACATATACACCATGGAATACTATGCAGCCATAAAAAAGGATGAGTTTGTGTCCTTTGTAGGGACATGGATGCAGCTGGAAACCATCATTCTTAGCAAACTATCACAAGAACAGAAAACCAAACACCGCATGTTCTCACTCATAGGTGGGAACTGAACAATGAGATCACTTGGACTCAGGAAGGGGAACATCACACACTGGGGCCTATCATGGGGAGGGGGAGGGGGGAGGGATTGCATTGGGAGTTATATCTGATGTAAATGACGAGTTGATGGGTGCTGACGAATTGATGGGTGCAGCACACCAACATGGCACAAGTATACATATGTAACAAACCTGCACGTTATGCACATGTACCCTAGAACTTAAAGTATAATAATAATAAAAAAAAAAAAAAAGAAAGTCAGGTTACTGCTGTTTCCAATATTTGGGCCATCTCTCAAAGACATTTGCTGATTACCATGTTAATGCTTAAAAACCAAAGCTTTTTCATGATTATACCACATTAATATTCAGAATTAAGTCCTGACTTTGATCCAATAACCAAAGTATAATAATGAATGTGATTTTTTCAAGAAATTGGAATTTCCTGGCTGAAATAGCATAGAGCCTAACTGTCAAGGGAAGGAGTTTACACTTTAACAACATTCTGAAGGAGGAATAAAGAGGGTTTACTTGATGATTTCAGAACACCAAAGGAAATAAAGTGGGCCTGTTTTAGTCAATGATTCTTTAACATATGAAGAAGGAGAGATAAAGGTTTTACTTTCACGTCTTCAAAATACAAGATGACACTAATTTCCCATTTTAAAACTTTAACACATTGTGCTTTTACTTTATTTTTTTCAAGATTTTAAACTGTTAGGGGAGGTATGGTTACAACCTTTCCTCAAATATGGACTCATACAATATAAAACTAGTATGACTACACTAAACAAGAATCTACAGGAGGAATAAGATTTCTAATTTTCATTGCTTATATCAGGGCTGTAATGATTATAAGGTAGAATGTTTAGTAATTTTGCTCACAATGCAGATTGCATCTAATTACTAGTTTTCTATTATATTAGAAATGGAATGTGCATTTCCCAAAATGCCCACAAAATAGAATTTGGCTAAACATTGTATGATCACATTTTCCATGATGTTGGTTTTAAAGTGACTTGAGATTGTGAAATCCTTCTGTGTTGGTTTTATAGCTCTGAGGCTCTAACCTCTCGTAAATTTTGAATAGTACCTGGAAATGATGCAATGGCATCAGATTAAACATGTCTGTTAGAGTTATTATTATTATTTTTTCTATATTAGTCTACAAGTGTTAGAATGTCTGTACCAAAGGGAGGCAAAGATGACATTTATTTTCCTATTCAACTCAAAATGTCCACTGATAGCCTAGCTTCTTATAAAGCTGGATTCCGGACTGAAACAGAGGGTCCCCTCACCTCCCCGCACCCCTTCCTTTCTTTCTTCTTTCTTTTCTCTGCTTCTCCTCTCTGCCTCCCACTGCATTGGCTTCATATGAAAGTTCTCCATATAACTTATAAAATTCCTAGGCTCTCTTTGCTTGATGAGAAGATGACTGTAGCAGTTTTAGGCTCAGATGAGTCCAAGAGTGAAGTCTAGTGGGAAACAGTGAGCCCTTTTACTTGCAGGGGAATCACTCTGTGTCCACAAGCACCACGGCCAGGGGAATATAATATGCTTACTGGCTTGCATGTGACACATGTTGTGCACCTTTAGAGCAGGGGTAGAGCTCACCCAGAACACATACACTAGATTGAAGGAGGAATAATCTCCAAGTTAAAATTGAGTGAGGGGAGTTATATGAGAATTGATGGGGCAAAAGGACCTTACTCTAGAAAACTTTTATGTATTCCTGAGCCTAAGCATGAGGAGTACTGGGTTCACAGGGGCTCTTTCTACTTCTTACCACATTATTTTTTGAATGACTATTTAAAAAACTTTGGACAGAGGATTAAGATGGTGTACGGGAGGCAGCACTAGCTTGCAGCTCTCACTTGGACAGAGCAGCATGTGGAGACCCACATCATAAACTTTTGCTTCAAGATCTACCACAGCAACATAGCAGGAAAGCTGAGAGAATTCACAGACCCTTTGAAAAAACTGGATCGCCACTACAGGCTCCCTGAGATGGTGGAAAACCATGAGTCTGTTTACTTTCTCAGTGCGGTGACTGGTGGTCTAGGGCAAGTTCTCACCCTGCTCACTAGCTGTGGAGGGCTTTGTGGGAGTCATACTGGTCTTATGGGCTGTGTGGGAATGGTATGAGACCTGTGACTGCTGGCATTCCTGGTGGTCTTTCTCTACCCACCCTGGTATTCAAAGACAAAGTTCATAATCTCTTGGGAGTTCTATGGCCCTGCCCACCACCTGAAAAACCTGAATAGTTAAGTTTTGCCCAGGCAACCCTAGGGCAAGTTTACTTTCTCCTTATAGTGCTGCAGCTGATGCACTCATGAAAATGCCACCTCCTAGCTGGAGGCCAACCAACACAAAACCCCCACACTAAAAAACACAACCAACGACCCTCACAGAGTCCACTTAACTTTTCCTGCTACCTCCACTGGAGCAGATGCTCCAGCTGAGAGACCTGAAGATGAATCACATCATAGAACTCTTTGTGGATACTCTCCAGTACCAGCCCAGTAGCTCCACTGGGTGGCTAACCCCAGAAGAGCAAAAGCAATCACTGTGGTTTGGCTCTCAGGAAGCCCCATCCCTAGGGGAAGGGGGAGAACAGCACATCAAGGGAGCACCCCATGGGACAAAATAATCTGAACAGCAGCCTTTGAGTTCCCAGGTCTTCCCTCTGACATGGTCTACCCAAATGAGAACAACACTTTTGGTAACTGGACAAAACAGGGTTCTTTAACACCCCCAAAATATCTCATCAGCTCACTAGCAATGGATCCAAACCAAGATGAAATCTCTGAATTGCCGGAAAAAGAATTCAGAAGGTTGATTATTAAGCTAATAAAGGAGGCACCAGAGAAAGATGAACTCTAACCTAAAGAAATTAAAAACATGATACAGGATATGAAAGGAAAAATCTTCAGTGAAATAGCACAAATAAAAAATGATTGCAACTTCTTGAAATCAAGGACACACTTAGAGAAATGCAAAATGCCCTGGGAAATCTCAGCAATAGAATCAGACAAGCAAAGGAAAGAACTTTAGACCTCAAAGACAAGACTTTTGAATTAATCCATCCAAGACAAAAAAAGAATTTTAAAAACTGAACAAAACCTCCAAGAAGTTTGGGACTATGTTAAGGATCCAAACCTAAGAATAATTGGTGTTCCCAGGGAAGAAGAGAAATCTAAAAGTCTGGAAAGAATATTTGAGGGAGTAATTGATGAAAACTTCCCCAGCCTTGCTGAAGATCTAGACATACATATACAAAAAGCTCAAAGAACACCTAGGAAATTCATCGCAATAAGATCATCACCTAGGCACACTGTCATCAGGTTATTTGAAGTCAAGATGGTGGAAAGAATCTTGAGTTGTGAGGCAAAAATCATGAGGTAACCTATAAAGGAAAACCTATCAGAGTAACAGCAGATTTCTCAGCAGAAACCCTACACACTAGAAGGAATTGGGGTCCTATCTTTAGCCTCTTTTTTTTGTTGTTGTTTTTTTGAGATGGAGTCTCGCTCTGTCGCCCAAACTGGAGTGCAGTGATCGGATCTCAGCTCACTGCAAGGTCTGCCTTTCAGGTTCATGCCATTCTCCTGCCTCAGCCTCCAGAGTAGCTGGGACTACAGGTGCCCGCCACCTTGCCCGGCTAGTTTTTTGTATTTTTTAATAGAGACGGGGTTTCACCAGGTTAGCCAGGATGGTCTCGATCTCCTGACCTTGTGATCCGCCCGTCTTGGCCTCCCAAAGTGCTGGGATTACAGGCTTGAGCCACCGCGCCCGGCCTATCTTTAGCCTCTTTAAACAAAACAATTATCAGCCAAGAAATTTGTATCCAGCAAAACTAAGCTTCATGAATGAAGGAAAGACACTGTCTATTTCAGACAAACAAATGTGAGAGGATTCACCACTACCAAGTGATTACTACAAGAACTGCTAAACGGAGCTCTAAATCTTGAAACAAATCCTCAAAATAGAATCTCCTTAAAGCATAAATCTCACAGGTCCTATATAACAATAACACAATGAGAAAACAAACCAAGGTATTCAGGCATCAAGTATCACGATGAATAGAATAGTACTTCATATCTCATTACTAATGTTGAATGTAAATGGCCTAAATGCTCCACTTAAAAGATACAGAATGGCAGAATGGATAAGAATTCACCAACCTATATCTCAGTAGATATTGGAAAAAATGAATAAAGAAGTAACAAAGATTTGAAACTTAAGGTAGATGGTACCAGCAATCTGCTTTTCAGAACCTGTAAACATTTGCCTATTCTGACAAAGGATTTCTAACCAACCTGCCTAATCATAGCTTTTAAAATATTGTACACATGGTGGTTCATTCCAATATTATAGCCCTTATGGGAAAGCTACTACTGAAAGTATTGGTTTGATATCAGATTGTATCTCCTTATCTGTCTCATGTTAAGCCTTTTAAAAAATTCTTCCATTCATTTCATAGAGATAGTTGGGAACAACATTAGCTGTTCACTACACGTTCAAAAATAATCTGGCAGAGAACAGTATGTGTTCATCTATGAGTTTTCCTTCTTTTTTTTTTTTTTCAGATGGAATTTAGCTCTTTCACCCAGGTTGGAATGCAATGGCGTGATCTCAGCTCACTGCAACCTCTTCCTTCCAGTTTCAAGTGATTCTCCTGCCTCAGCCTCCTGAGTAGCTGGGATTACAGGCACCCGCCACCATGCCCAGCTAATTTTTGTAGTTTTAGTAGAGACGGGATTTCACCATGTTGGCCAGGCTGGTCTCCAACTCCCGATCTCGTGATCTGCCCGCCTCGGCCTCCCAAAGTGCTGGGATTACAGGCTTGAGCCACCGTGCCCAGCCTGAGTTTTCTTTTCTCTGGATTAGAGTATAAACTAATAGCTTGTGCCAGGTAAAGCGAAGGCTGCATATGTGAAATGTTATTTACTGGGAATACTATACGATGTGGATGTGTAAAGGTCCGTGTTTCATAGAGTGGAGAGCTGCTCAAGTGAAGTAGTAGTTCTAAAGTAAGTATGATTGGGTTAATGAGAATGTGTGTAGATCAATTTAGATAATGTCTGATTGAGGATAAGAAATATCAAATATTACCTATAATTTTTTCCAAAGGCTTAGAGAGGAGACATGTTGCCTAAATGTGTATAAGGGTCATCATCATTCCTTTATTATACATTCCTTAGCTTGCAAAGTTTTGCGTTTTTTTGGTATTTTTGTTTGTTTATTTGTTTTGTTTTTGAAAGAGGGTCTCACTCCTGTCCCCCAGGCTGGAGTGCAGTTGTGGGATGTCTGCTTACTGCAGCCTCCATCTCCAAGGCTCAAGCATGCCCAAGGTAGAAACAAAAATATAGAAGACAATTCCACCGACTTCTCAGCTGTGGTGTGATTCTGTGAACATATTCTGGTTTGGCAAACCGTCTTGGGCCTTCAGATGATGAATGAAGGGAACGAGTGGGGAACCAGCTGACTCCTGTCATAAATGCTGTTTTCTAATCACAGCCATGAGAGCTTCCTCTGCTCACTCTCTCTTTGTCACCTACTTTCCTCCTCTGTATTAGCAAACCAACATGAGGAAAAGGGAATTTATTAACTTATAAAATTTAAAATTTTCAGGTTGGAATGGCTTCAATCACATATAGTTGCTCCACTCTTTCCTCTGCTTTTCCCTGTTGTCTTCATTCCACTCTCCACGACCCCCAGCCACCATCTGTCGATGTGGTGAAAAGTCATCAGTCTTTTCTAATATTCCCGTAAAGGACCTTAATTGATTGGTCTGGATTACATGCCCACTTGACTGAAAGCTCCTTAAGAATCACATGGCCCACATGAAGTGTGCTTGTCAAAAGAAAATGTCTTTGGGCATATTTAAAATGTAACCTTTGCCCATTACATCTTCCTAGAAAGTATCTGGACTGCAGCATTGCTTCAGGCCAATGTTGTAACTGCAGTAAGAACTCCCCTACTCAGTGCAGTGAAAGTGTACCACAAAATAATTATAGATAAGGACTAGATCTACAGTCTACAGATCTTCAACTTAAGTCTTATTGGGCTAATTGCATGCCTGACCTGTTGTTCCCATCTGTATTTCATTTCATTTATACTCCTATGGCTAAGCTTTAGGGTGGGCAGTTTGACCTCAGAAGGATCTCTCTCTCTCTCTCTCTCTCTCTCTCTCTCTCTCTCTGTCTCTCTCTCTCCCTGTCTGCCCCTCCTTCCCTCTCTCCCCCCGCCCCACCTCTCCTTTCTCTCCTCTTCCTCCCTTCTCTCTCTCCAAATATGACTGGGATTTCTGTTTACTTATTGCATATATTAGTTGCTCGAAAGCCTGAAATGAAGGCATTCAACAGAAATCTTGGGACTAAAATTACTGTGCTCACAGTTGGGCCTGAGGATGCTTGCTCATAATACTAATATGTGGTTATATAATTTTGCTGATAGTGAAATCTCTAGATGTAGCTATATTTTTGACTTTCATTAATTTCCTTCTTGCCAAGTATACTGAGTCTTCTATAGCGAGCACCTGGGAAGATGTGGAGAAGAATATAAGAAGAAAGGAGTTCTGGGTAAAAAAATCTTGATGTCAAGTAATGAAAACTATTATAGAGCCAGTTCAACAGTGTACTGTGAAGTTTACTTATATGCATGTATTTTAGAATTTCCAGTTGAACTTTCTTTAAAGATCAAGGCCATTATATTGATTGACACAGTGAGCGTACTTTTCTTTGGTCTTGGGAAATAGACTAGTGATGTGTTTCTCTCCTGCTATGAAAATTGTATTACCTTTACTTTTGAGGGAATCAAATTTGGTTTGTTATAGCCTTACATTGATACTTCTTACCCAAGTTTTGGACAGCATTCTCAAGCATATTTAACATTTACTTTGATAGCAAGGCTGGGGTTCTATCTGATTAAGTAAATATGCATCAAATACCAAGTAAGTATTTCATACTCACCTGGTAGATAAATACCTGGCTTTTAGGCATAATTTCTATGCTGTTAATTCTCTTTTGGGGAAGTAGGTTAAACAGTAATCCATTCCTAGTGGGATAAGGAGGAGAGATAGCTGAGAAGTTTGAAATATTAGAAAATTAAATTTCCATCTCATACTATTAGAAAATAGTACAGACTATTACAAAACAACTAAGGATGTCAGAAAAATATACCTGAAGATTCCTTGGCTAAAATCTTCTGTAAATCAGACATGTAATCTTCACATTATTTGAAGTTTCAACAACTGAATATTGGTAAAATTAATGATGCCAGCCCCTCAGATCCTGAACTTCCTTACACAAAGTGTCCTTCACTTCACCTTGGGAGTCACTCTCAGGATTGCACCTTGCATCTTGCCATTATCCACAACTTCACCTCCAAAGTCACCAAAATTAGCATTCTGCCTACTGACTACAACCTCCCATCATTCCAGATCACGTGGTTATCACTTCCCACCATTCTCAAGCCCACTGGTGCTGATGGACAACTCATACTTTATTTCCTTCCAGTGCATCTGGCCTCTCCCCTTTTAGCATTTCCACCTGAGATTTCTCTTTTTCTCAATAATCAATCCCTCCACTAGTATTTTGGATCCCATTTTCCTCTTCCTTCTCTAGTACCTTATATTATTAATAATCCCTTCTCAATGTTGTAATTTTTATTTCTGACTGCATTCTTCTTTTATATTTTAAACATGTTAAAGATGCTTTCATCAAAAATAACTGTACTTTGGTTCTCACATACCACTCCAGTTACCCTTCTGTATTTTCTCCACACTTTGTGAAAAATTATTTGAGCTCATAGCACCATTTCCTCACCTCCCACTTACTGCTTAATCCATTCCCATTTATCATCTGCCTATTCTCAATACCTTTCATTGAAGTCACTAGTTACTTCTGAGTGTCTCTGCCTGTGTCTCTGCCTCAATTCAGTGTCTCTGCCTCATTCTTCTCAAGCTCTTACCATCATTCAGTGTGGTAGGCCACTTACTCCCCTCTGAGCCATTCTCTGTGTCCTTATCCCCTATCACTGGGCCTCGCTAAGCTGAGATTCAATTATTCCAGGAGATGCTTCAATGATCTCTAAGGAGACTGTTGAAATTTTGCCATGAAACATATTTTCTTTCATTTGGAAAAAGATGAGATTGACAAGCCATCAATGTTAGTCCTGAAGCATGGCATGGCAAGGCTCTGTGAGTTTAAAGTGATACAGTCAATCAGTCTTTCACTCGTGGTTTCTGCTTTCCTTTTATCGGTATTTAGAAAATCAGTTTCATTGCAAGGTTATACAAATATCTATGTTTACTTTTGTATTTCTATAGCTTGCTTTTAAAATGTAATCTTTAATCTTGTGAAATTTGTTTTGTAATAAGTATTTTGAAATATATTTAATTACTAGCAGATTGCTCCAATATTTTCATTGATATTCTAGATGTAGCTATATTTTCCTGTTGTAGCTATGTTGATGTAGCTAGGTTTTCCTGTTGATTGCAAATGCCAACTATTATAATATTTCATTCCCATCTTAATAAATACAACTAGTGAAGATCCTTGCTCTCTTTATATCATGATTACTTCCCTCTTACATGCTGCATAGAATGTAAAGTCAAAAGAAATCTAGACACCACCTACTTCCACGGCTGTGGAAACCAAAAGAGACATTGGTCTTTCCATTAGTAATATCACAGGTATTCAGTTCTTCATCCTATACTTGTATTCTTTTTTATGTATAATGTGTCAAGCTCCAGTGTTAACTTGGGCTTGTACCTGACATATTTTTTTTTCACTGTTCTCTTGCAGACCAACTTTTATGTACTGTTAGTGTTATAGACTATTTTAGTTTAATTGGTGGATTAAAACAACTCTAATTTATTACCTTCCCTTTCTGAAATTTAGAAGTCTGAAATGGGTCTCCACTGGCTAAAATCAAGGTTGTGGCAGGATGGCATTTCTTCTGGACACTCTTGAGGAGAATCTGTTTCTCTGCCTTTTTGAACTCCTGTATTCCTTGGCTCTTGGCCTTACTCTTCAATCTTCAAAAGAGGCAACATCAAGTAGTCTTCCTCATGCTGCCATCTCTGTGATTCTCCATCTTCTGCTTCCCTCTTCCACCTGAAGAGGTTGGTGATTGCATTGGATTCATCTTGATAATCTAGGATTCTCCTTCTATTTTAAGGTGAGCGGATCAAAAACTTTAATTCTGTCTGCAACCTTAATTGCCCTAAGTCATGTAACATAATATATTCACAGGTTCCAGGAGTAAGTGTGTGGACCTCTTTGGGGGACCATTTTTCTGCCTATCACAAATACCCTTGTTGTCTTCATTTTTCCATTTTACTACTTTGACTTTAGGTTTATTCGAAGTTTTATACATTCAATAAATATTTGAGTGCTTTTATAGAAATACAAACAGGACATGGTCCCTGAACTTGAGGAGCTGATAATTTAGTAATGTCTTATAAAACGTTATAATTTATAACATTCAATTTTATGCAGTCACCTGAGACTGTAGATAATTGTTCTAGATATTCTGTTTTATTCTGTTCTTGATATTCCAGGTCTGTGTTTTGTGTGTTTTCATTTTATAGATTGGTAACTAGAAGTTTATTGAGGTAAAGACACTCTAACCTTGATGCACAATTAGAAAGATATAGAGGTGATATGCAAATTTCAGTATTCTTACTTGTCCAGTGTTCTTTCCTCTATAATAGTGGATATATTCTAAGAAGTGCTTACTTTGTGTATAATGAATTAAAAATCTTGCATTTATTTTCCAATAATTCAAAGATATGTAAAACAAAATAGGAGTGAGGCTTACCCTGTTTTCACAGAAATTCAAATGAAACTAGAAAACTGAGGACAGTGAATGAGAGAAGCCTTGTTTTATCCATGAGGTTTAGTGACAGTCACCTCCAACAGTCTAAAAGAATAAGGTCAGAGATTTATTGAAGTATTATTTGAAGGGAATGCAAAGCATAGTGAATGCTGTGGCTTTTCCTTTCTTCACCTCTTGGTGCCTTCTCACCTTTACCCAGAATACAAATGAGTGGAAGCTATCTTCTCCTCCCTGCAAAATAAAGCAGTCACAGAGACTATGAAGATCTTCAAGTGAAAAGCCTGTTACCTCACTCCCTACCTGAATGCTGGCCAAGATGTGGAAACTTGGTGAGTGAGCCCCATGCTGCTAGAGCTGAGAGAGAGAAGATTCTTGAAGGAATGTGCCACATGTTAACCAGAGGAGATAATTGTATGAGTATTACCTTAAGAATTCTGACAACAGGGCTTTGGTGGGACTTATCCACTAGCAAGGCAAGGAGTAAGGGGCACAGAATTTTATGTGGAAGGTAATGAGGGGATCACATGGATCAAGTAGATATTTCAGAGAAGACCTAGGCTTGAATGAACTGGACAGTTTCCTCTCCGCAGGGCAAAAAAACCTCAAAAAGGAGGCTATGTAGACTGAGCCACAGAAGGAGCCTTATAAGAAGTCAGCCAGACAGTGGCGATGTCAGCAAGATGGCAGAATAGAAGGTTCTTATCCTGGTTTTCTCACTGAAACACCAATTTAACAATATCTATGAAAGAGAGCACCTTTGTAAGAGTTCCAGAACCCAGGGATTGAGCACCCCAGTAATGCACAAAAGCCCAGGAAAACTACATTAAAAAGCATAATTTAAAAATTTCTGTTTTATCCATATCTCTGGTGCCAAGAAAGATATCCTCACTCTGATTTCTCCAGTGAGCTAAAGAAAGACCAAGGTGGGTGCTCAACTCACCCAGCATTTGGGGCCCTTCCCAAGAGGCCCACTTCTGTCTCACCTCAAACAGAGCACCGAGGAAATGAGCATGGCTAGGCCATCTGGGAACAGCTAGGAACAAAGAAAGATGGTGGTGTCTTTCAGTGGCCAGGGTGCATGGATCTTGGCAGTAGTCCACAGCCAGAGTCATCAACCTGGCCTGACTGAAGCCCCTCTCTCTGGCCTCACCTGTTCATGAACCAAGCCAGCTGGCCCACACTACTGCAAAGCAGAAGCAGCAAGCTTCTTCTGACCACAGACTCTGGAGACACTGACAGAAGGCGTATCCATTCACAGATGCAACCATCTGGCTTGCCAACATCTCAGGAGAGGCTGACTGGTGAAGGGTTTTCCCCTGGAAAAGCCAGCTTGTAAAGACTAGAAGGAGGTGGCTCCTCCTTCAAATGAACCACCAATGTAAGAATACAAAGATTACAAACTACAAAAGAAAACTAACAGAGCTCCAAAAACTGACCCTAAATAAATAGACATTTATAAACCACTTGAGATATAACTGAAAACAGTCATCTTAGATAAGTTCAGTGAACTACTAGAGAACATAGATAAGCTCAGTGTACTACTAGAGAATAGATAAATAAGGAAACTATATGAATAAGAAAAGTTCACAAGGGGAGGCAGAGCAAGATGGTGAAATGGAATGCTCCACTGACTGTCCTTCTGCAAGGACACCAATTTTAAAACTACATGAAAAAATACCGTGGCCAAAAATTAGGTGAGCACTTATAGTACCTGGTTTTACTTTATATCACTGAAAGAGGCACTGAAAAGACAGATAAAAAACAGTCCTGAGTTATTAACATCACTCCTCTCTTGCCCCCAGCAGCAGCATCATGGTGTGGAGATTGTCTCTGAGCACTAGGGGAGGGAGAACACAGCAATTGTTAGGCATTGAACTCAGTGCTTTTCTGTTAGAATAGAAAGGAAAACCAGACCAGACTCAGCGGATGCCTGCCCACAGAGGGAGCATTTAAACCAGCCCTAGCCAGAGGGCATTTGCTGATCTCAGTGGTCAGAACTTGTGTTCTCGCAAACCTCACTACTGAGGGCTACAACACTCTGTCTCCCAGTAAACTTGAAAGGCAGTCTAGACCATAAGGACTACAATGCCTAGGCAAGAACTGGGCCCAGAGACAGTGGACTACAGTGGACTGGTTGGGGGCAGGGTGGGGAAACATGACCTACTGAGACACAAGGGAGTACTGACGTCACTCTGATACAGGAACTGAAAAGATATTATTTAGGCAGATAGGGTAAAAGTCCTCAGTAAGGTTTTCCTTTCAATAAAAAGCAACCCCCAAATCATTTTTTTTTTCTAAAAAATGCAGCCTGAAAAATCAAGCTGCACACATAGACAACTTGCATAGATAAATGCTGGCAGCTGTGCCAATAGAAAGGGATACTTGGAAGTCAGGTATAGTCAACATGGAAGTTCCCTTTTTCCGTTTTTTTGTCACCACATGAGCAGTAAAAAGCAGGCAACATGGTGCCAGCCTGTTAGAGACCGAATTTGCATAATAAAAGATCAGGGTGGGGTGGTCAGCCTCTTTGTGCACTATGTAAATGGCACACCTGGTTTAACCAATCCTCTGTGCCCTTTGTAAATCAGACACCACTTCCTCAAGCTCATCTATAAACCACTGCATCTCACTGTGAACCCAAAAACCATTTGGGACCTCTTTGCACAAGAAAGCTCTCTTCTTTCTTTTGCCTATCAAACTTCTGCTATTAAACCCACTCCTTGTGTGTGTGTCTGTGTCCTTGATTTCCTTAGCATGAGGCAATGAACCTTGGGTACTACCCCAGATAAATGACACAGCTTCATTGTGGGGGCTTGTCTGGGATTATCAAAAGGGTGAGTATATAGGAGTGGACCTCAACTCTGTCCTTTCATTTCAAGGCTCTCCGCCTCCATTTTATTTATTTATTTTTATTTATTTTTGAGACAGAATCTCACTATATCACTCAGGTTGGAGTGCAGTGTCATGATCTTGGTTCACTGCAACATCCATCTCCCAGGTTCAAGTGATTCTCGTTGCTCAACCTCCTATGTAGCTAGAATTACAGATATGTGCCACCACACCCGGCTAATTTTTGTATTCTTTAGTAAAGATGAGGTTTTACCATACTGGTCAGGCTGGCCTCGAACTCCTGGCCTTAAGAGAGCTGCCCACCTCAGTCTCCCATAGTGCTGGAATTATGTGTGAGCCACCACACCTGGCCCTTGGCCTCCATTTTAAAATCAAATCAGACCGTATATTGTGTGTCTGATGGCCATCTGGATGCCTGTAGGGTGAGCTGTGGTTCTCAAGTCTTATGACAGGCTTTTTGGAGAGAACATGATGAATACCCCAGTGTCCTCAGATTGCTGGACATGTTGGCTATGTTTCAAACTGGTTTCCCTTCATGGAAGACCTAGCCATCTCATGGGGCTGGAAGAGGTCCTGGAGCAACTGAGGATTTCTGGCCAGGGCTACACCCTGGTGTTATTCAAAGGCTTCTGGACTGACCCAGCCTCCAACTGCCCAATCAGATTGGCAACAGGATCTCCAGTTTTTTAAATTGCAAATGTTCTCCTTTGCTGTCCATGACCATCATGTCTTCTATCTTCTCTCTCTCTCTGTCTCTCTACGCGATGCTTGTGAAGGCAGCAGCTTTCTCCTCAAACCCAAAGGATGGGAAGCTTTCCAGGAGAGGCCTAGCAGATAGACTTCACCCACATGCCAAAGGTGAAGGGCATTCAACACCACCTGGCATGGGTAGATACTTTCACACTTTCACTAACTGCATAAAAACCTCTCCATCCCATACAGAAAACACCTGTGAGGTAATAAAGCTGTTTTTCTGTTTTGTTGTTGTTGTTGTTGTTGTTGTTTTGTTTGTTTGTTTTTTAAGATGTAGTTTCACTCTCATTGCCCAGGCTGGAGTGCAATTGTGCGATCTCGACTCACCGCATCCTCCACCTCCCAGTTTCAAGCGATTCTTCCTCAGCCTCCCAAATAGCTGAGATTACAGGTATGTGCCACCATGTCCGGCTAATTTTGTATTTTTAGTAGAGATGGGGTTTCTCCATGTTAGTCAAGCTGGCCTTTAACTCCCAACTCCAAACTCTGGAGATTTGGAATCATGAAGGCTCTCCCTTCTCTCTCTTTGTCCCTGAACCCAAGCTGGGAAGGGCGGGAAGGGCCCTACACTGTTCTTTCAACCTCCTCAGTGGTAAAAGTTACAGGTATCAACTCCTGAGTTTATCACACTGGAGTCAAAGCCTGGAAAGCTGTGGGAGCAACCCTTGACAGCCCAGAGGAACACCCTGAATATCAATGTGAAGAAATAAGATATCTGAAGCTACAAATCATAAAAGATAAGTGAGAGCTACTCATCTTAGTCCCACCTTTACCTCAGCAAATACTTTCAGTCATTTCTATTTTCCGCTTCAGATTTGCCACCAGATATTACAACTTCCTTTTAATGCATTTTTGCAGAAAAATTTCAGTTATCCTTGGGATTACATTTGTAACTTCATAGACCCCCAAAGAGAAATTCTATGTTTTGGCAAGTAAAACTTTTTGATGGAAATTATTTACTATACCACCCTTGCAGAATTGTATACTCACTCTACTATTTGCAGGATTATATACTGTAGCACCCCCAGAGGCTCTTTATTGGATAAAGAGCCTCAACTACTATAATATTTTGTGGAATTATTATCCTTATAGCAGGGATAATAGTTACCAACAGGAAATAAACATGAAAATTTTACTATCACTAAGTTTGCTAAGACTTCTTATTGGGTTTGGTAAACGTCACATCCTAGCTATTCAATTAAGGTTATAAAGGAAAGTTATTTTGGCTGGGTTCAGTGGCTCACGCCTGTAATTTCAGCACTTTGGGAGGCCAAGGTGGCTGGATCACGAGGTCAGGAGTTCAAGACCAGCCTGGCCAAGATGGTTTCGAGTAGCTGGGATTATAGGCATGTGCCACCATGCCCAGCTAATTTTGTATTTTTAGTAGAGACGGGGTTCTCCATGTTGATCAAGCTGGCCTCCAATTCCTGACCTCAGGTGATCTGCCCACCTTGGCCTCCCAAAGTGCTGGATAAGATGGTGAAACCCCATCTCTTTATGAAAAATACAAAAATTATCCAGGTGTGGTGGTGGGCACCTGTAATCCCAGCTACTCAAGAGGCTGAGGCAGAGAATTGCTTGAACCTGGGAGACTGAGTTTGCAGTTACCCGAGATTGTGCCACTGTACCCCAGCCTGGGTGACACAGCGAGACTCTATATCAAAAAAAAAAAAAAAAAAAAAAAAAAAAGATTTCATATAAGAAAGGATCTTGGATGGTAAATTCTTGTCCTAAAAGGAAATAGCTGGTTGTTTAAAAAAGGGGTGTTTAGGACTAGCCAGAAAGTTTAAGCATGTCATTGCCATTTATCCTAAAAAGAATGTTGCTTTATTTTTTTTTTAGATGGAGTCTTGCTTTGTTGCTCAGGCTGGAGTGAAATGATGCAATCTTGGCTTACTCCCCGATTCAAGCGAGTCTCCTGCCTCAGCCTCCTGAGTAGCTGGGATTACAGGCACCCACCATCATGCCTGGCTAATTTTTGTATTTTTGTAGAAATGGGGTTTCAGCATGTTGGCCAGGCTGGTCTTGAACTACTGACCTCAGGTGGTCCGCCTGCCTCGGCCTCCCAAAGTGCTGGGATTACAGGCATAAGCCACTGTGTCTGGGTAAAGAATGTTATTTTTATCTTAACATTTCTGGTAAAGACAGCAACATTTGGTGGAGGCAAACAAGTATTATAATCCATTAGAATAGCTAACAGGTATCAAACTCTACTATCATGGTTATGGCCTATAGTACCCCCACTAATAATGGTAATCTTACTACTTATATTCAAACCCTATATTCTAAACCTTCTTGTAATATTTATCTTTTCATCTAGAAGCAAACTAACCAATTGGTGCTGCAGACAGAAGCACCTACGGACACACCTTTCTTCTGAGGAACTGTAGATCGACCCCAGGAGGAGCCCTAAGTGCTGTTCCCAACACGACACTTCTTTTCAGCGGGAAGTAGCCAGAAAGAGTCATCTTTTAACACCCCCTAATGGCAGTTAGGGATACCACTCTTGAGGAATGTGTCACTAGTAGACATAATTATAAAGACTTGCTAAAGGAAGTTTTTAATAGACAATTGCCATTTGAGTTTTATATGTCATACTTGATACTTGAAACAAAAATTATTAACAGCACTTGATATTCAAAGCAATGATGTTTACAAGTATAAAAAATAAAAGGACTTAAATGGGAGTAATATTTCCATACTTCAAAGTGATAAAATGTTTGTATCAGTGGAATGAGATATATTGTAATATCCACAGCAACTACTATGAAAACTACGTACTTAAAGTGTGTATCTCTCTAAAACACCATAAATAAATGAAGATGAAAAAAATTTTTAAAATGTTTAACCTACAGGATGGCAAAAAAACAACAACAACAACAACAGTAAAGAAACAGGAACAAAACCAGAGGAAACAAACAGAAAATAATAAAATAGCATACTTAAGTTCTAAGGTATCAAGAATTGCCTTAAGTGTAAATAATATACATACACTAATCAAAAGATAGAGATTGACAGTGTGTTAAGTAGTAGTAGTGAGGAGAAACAAAGATTATTTTCGAAAATGACCTAACTAAATTCTGTCTACAAAAACTCACTTCAAATTCAATGACAGGTAGGTCGAAAGTAAAAGAGTGAAAAATGTATATTATGCAAACAATAATCAAAAGAAAGCAGGCGTGGGTGTATTAAAAATGGAAAAGGTGGCCAGGTGTGGTGGTTTATACCTATAATCCCAGCACTTTGGGAGGTTGAGGTGGGTGGATTGCCTGAGCTTAGGAGTTCACAACCAGCTTAGGCAACACGGTGAAACCCTATCTCTACTAAAAGACAAAAAATTAGCTGGGAGTGGTGGTGTGCACCTGTAGTCCCAGTTACTCAGGAGGCTGAGGCAGGAGAATTGCTTAAACCTGGGAGGCAGACGTTGCAGTGAGCTGAGATCGTGGTACTGCACTCCATTCTGGGCAACAGATTGAGACTTGTCTCAAAAAAACCACAAAAAAACAAAACAAAACAAAAAAACTGGAAAAGATAGACTTATAAAGCAAATAAAATTACAGAAAGGAACATTAATTATAGCAATCTGGGGCTTCCTGAGAGCGATTAGCATATGTGCTTAAGAATAAAAAGGCTACTTTAAGCTAAGAGCAGAGAAAGATATCCCTTCACAAAGCAGTAACTCCAGCACTTTATCTCTTGGTAAGAACATGTTCCAGGCTCAAGACACATTATTTGGCAAAGCAGAGGTCCAAAGACTGCCTGCACAAAAGTGCCTTTCCCAATGATATCTATATACAAAAACATGAACCAAACCAAAACAATTTAGAGCTGACCTCACACATGACACAACATACATGCCAATGAATCAAAGGGCTGTTGAAATCAAAATAAAGATGTAGAGATGAATCTCTAAATTTAATGTTAAGAAAGAATTGCAATTTGAGGCATACATGCAGATTGGGTGGTCTTTGGTATATCCAAAAAACAGAAGGTTGGGAGTTTTATGTTAATAAAAAAGAGGAATGTGACATGTATTCCAGAGAGAAAATGTACTGTTTTTGGTGAAGCTTTGATTTGACTCTCCTACCTGGGTCTAGGACTTAGGTGATTTGGCTGTCTTACCTGGGTGCAATGGTGCAGAGCCTAGGTTATTTGACTCTACCTGGGCCTGGCTGACAGGTCAGATTATGACATATACAGGGGCCCAGCACCTGGGTGACTCCTACCTTGGCCATGCCCACAGGTGAGATTGTGACATACACCTGGGCCTGGCATCTAGGTGATTTTACCCTCATGCATTGGCACAGCCCACAGTGGGGTGTGGTGACTCATTTCTGAACTCAGCTCACTGGCCATATGATGACTCTAAAACCTGGACCCAGCTAGTAGGAGAGATTTTGATTCTCATACCTGGACTAGGAACACAGGTAAGATCATGAGTCTCATAGCTATATGAAAGTATCAGAGAACATTGTGATTCATTTACCTACTGTATAAAGCCCTCAAGTGGTACAGAGTGTCATAATAGGGCCCACCTCATAGGTGAGAGTGTAACTGTTCTATGCACACCAAGCCAACAGCTAGGATTGTCACCCTCACATATGGACACAGCCTGCTGCTGAGGTTTTCAATCTCACATCCAGATGCAGTCAAAAGGTGGAATTGTGACTCATACATGGATCTGGTCCACAGGTGGAATGGTGACTCATTTCTGTACTAAGGCCACAGAGAGAATTGTGACTCCCATGCCTACTGTATAAAGCCCTTGGATGGTACAGAGTGTCATAACAGGACCCAGCACACAGGTGAGATTGTGGCTCTGATGTGCACATCCAACCAACACTTAGGATTGTCACCCTCACACAAGGACACAGCCTAATCAGGTGAGATTCTGAATCTCACACCCAAACACAATGGAAAGGCTGATTTGACTCATTGGGGCTGGAGGACATGGAAATAACTTTTACCTCATTTGCATTTGTGACTTTTTCACATAGAAATATTTACAAATGGACATTATAGACATTCATATAATAATGTATGTGTATATGTGTATGTGTTTACATACCTTCGTACCTATATATATCTACCAAAAAAGCCAAGCAGAAAAAACCTAGGTCGGAAGTCATTTTTCTGTCAATCCCCTTGAGCCCAGGTGAATCAATTCAGCCAGTTAGTTCAGTTAAAGTAAATCAAACCAGAGCCACGCATGACTTCCCAATTTTCTTGCACCTGTGAAAATGTCCGCCTAACCTGGTACCCAAGTGTTTTAAAATCAGGAGCTGATCAGATTAGCTCAGTGGGGTACTAGCCATCCAGCTAAGACTGGGCAGAGCTGGCTGACACCAGTGGGTGTAGCATTCAACACAATGATTCTTTGACCTGGCAGACACGTGTCACTTTTGGTACTTCAGTGACTGATGATTCTGGCCTGGTTGTCTTTTGCTTGGGTACCACATTCCCTGACATTTATGTTCAGTACCCAAGCCTACTTTCAGAGAACAGACTTAGGCTTTTCTTCTCCTATATGAAAGGACACTTCTCAAGCCACCAAAACTGAAAAAAGTGTACTCCTGTGTCACCTGTTCATAGAAAAAAGAAAGTGCTCCTGTCTTGATGGGAGCCCTAATGAAAATGAGTCAGCACTCTCAAATCTGTGTGAGAGCCTTTGTGCTGGGGCTGGTTTATCTCTGCCTTGTGTTCACCAGAATGGAAGGCGTCAACATTGACCTGCTAATGAGTGACTCTCATGGCCTTAGTGCATTTTCTGCTCACAGAAGTGAGCAACAAGGGCCAGTGGTTCCTTAGTGTACATTGACTGCAGCAGGATGTATGCCACAGTGGATCTCCATTTGTTTATTTGTAGGTGTAGGTGATAGGGCAGATAATCCTTTACCATGTATGGAAGTTTCTTTTTATATTACTATCAGTACCAATATCAATACATCTACCCTTTCTATTTAGACTCTATCTAAATATTGATTGGTTGATGTAGAGATAAGTAGATAAAAACACACATACAGGATTATATAAGTATGTCTCTGTAAATATTCATGTATACATACAATGTTCACCAACATACATTTTGAATAATTCTGCCTATCATAAGCATGCAGAACTAGACTTTTGTCATATGTGGCTCTATACCATCTCAGAATAGAACACGGCCATGGAATGTTGTATGTATGAACATAAACAAAGCTTCACCTTTAGGGGCAATGCCTGGCAAGTAAGCTGGCAGTATTGCCATGTAAGGCATGCCCAGCTTAGCACAGTGGGCCCTGTTCTCCTTGGTGGATTCCTGCACTGCTCATTTCCACTGCTGAGATCCTGCTTGATCCTTCAGTACTGCCAATTCGACTAATGAGCTGATTGGATTCACCTATGCTGAGCTAATTGGCTGAATAGATTTAGCTGGGCTGAGCAGATTGAATGATTACATGTACCTGGGTTGGAGAGGATGGAAACAGAAATGGCCTTTTACCTAGGTTTTATTTGGGCTGCTTTTACATAGCCATACTCACAAGTGGACATTACATAGTCATATAACCCTGTATATGTGTGATTGTTTATGTATCTATTCATGTCTATATCTAAAACAAAAAGCCCCCAAAGAAACTAGGTCATAGATCACTTCCACTTCGAGCCCCTCCATCCCAGAAGAACCCAATCAGCCAATTACCTCAGACCAAATAAATCTAGTCTGAGCCACACATCACTTCCCATTCTTGTATCTGTGGAAAAAGTCATTGTTATCTGACACTTGTGTTTTTAATTCAGGTGCTCATCAGATCACCCAGTAGGGTTCTTATTACCCAGGTAGGACTGGCCAGAGCTGGCTGACACCAGAGGGTGGGTGTAGCCTTCAGAAAAAGGAATCATTGGCCTGGTCTTTCAGAGCCTCTTTTGGCAGTACAGCACACGTTGACTCTGGCCTGGTTGTCTTTTGCCTGAGTACCACATTCCCTGACATCTGTTTTTAGTACCACAGTCTACCTTCAGGGCACAAACCTATACTTTCTTTGCCCTACCCCAAAAGACCCTTCTCCAATCACCAAAACCAAAAGACAAGACTGTACTCCTATGTTCCATGTTCATAGAAAAAAAGAAGAGCTCCTGTCTTGATGGGAGCCCTAATAAGGAGTCATTATTTGTGAATTTGTGTTAGGGCCATAAGCTGGGGCTGGTTCATTTCTGACCTGGTGTTCATAAGAAAGGAAAAGGTCAACATTGACCTAGCAGTGAGTGGCTCTCATGGCCTTAGTGCATTTCTGCTGACAGAAAAGAGCAACAAGGACAAATGGCTCCTTAGCATACATTAAGTGCAGCAGGATGTATGTCACAGTGTACCTCCATTTGTTTACTATTATAGATACAGTTTATAGGGCAGACAGGCCTCTTCATGGATGGACGTTTGATATTACTGTCAGGATCTAAAAATATCAGTACTTCTACCTTCTATATCTGCATCTTGTATGAATATAGATACATAAAGATATAGATATGTATATACACACACACACACAGAAATATATGTGTATTTCTATGTAAATATGCATGTATACCTTGATACTTGCCAACAAACATTTTCGGTAATCCTGACTTTCCTAAGGGTGCAGACTTAGTCTTTCTTCCTTCCTATAGGGCTCAATACCATCCTAGAATGAAAAACAGCCATAGAACATTGTATGTATTAACATAAAGTTTCATTTTTAGGAGCAAGGCCTGGCAGGTAACCTGGCAGTACTGCTACTGCCACTTAAGGTTTTTATTTTTGTTTTTTCCTGAGATGGAGTTTTGCTCTGCCCAGGCTGGAGTGCAGTGGCACAATCTCTGCTCACTGCAACCTCAGCCTCCTGGGTTCAAGTGATTCTTCTGCCTCAGTTTTCCAGGTAGCTGGGATTACAGGTGCCTGCCACCATGCCCGACTAATTTTTGTATTTTTAGTAGAGGTGGGGTTTTATCATGCTGGACAATCTGGTCTCCTACTCTTGACCTCAGATGATCCACCTGCCTTGGCCTCGCAAAGTGCTGGGATTACAGCCATGAGCCACTGCGCCTGGCCTCCACTTAAGGTTTTTTGTCCACCTTAACAGTTCAGGGCCCTGATTCCCTTCTGGATGTAGGCCTGCATTCCTAATATCCGCCATTGTGGGCCTGCCTTGATTGTTAAGCAGTTCCAATTCAGCTAATATGCTGATTGGATTTACCTAGGCTGAGCTAATTGAACAGATTCACCTGGGCTGGGCAAATTGGCTGATTAGACTCACCTGAACTGGAGGGATGCAACTGGAAGAAGCCTTTGACCTAGTTTTCATCTGGGTTTTACAGACATACTCACAAAATTGACATTACATAGACATACTCATATAATCCTGTGTGTGTGTTTATGGGTCTTTCTATTTATACAAATATCTACAAAGAAAAGCTCCAAGAGAAACCTAGGTCAGATGTCTTTTTTGTTTCCAGCCCCTCCATCCCAGATGTTTCTAATCAGTCAATTAGCTCAGTCTAAGTGAATTCAATTTGAGCCACACACCACTTCCCGTTCTTCTACCTATAAAAAAGCCTTTGTTATTTGGCACCTGAGGTTTTCTTTAATTCAAGAGCTCCTCAAACCTGCCCAGTGGTGTTATGGCCATCCAGCTAGGACCGTTAAGCTGTATGGCCATACAGCCACACCAGTAGGTGTAGTCTTTGATGCACAGAGCCAATAGGGCCACCTTTGGCACTTGGGCACATGTTCACTCTAATCTAGTTGACTTTTGCCAAGGAACCATGTTTCCTCACATTTGCTTTCAGTGCTGCAGTTTATCTTCAGGAAACAGACTTAGAGTTTTTTTCTTTACCCAAATAGACCCTTCTCCAGCAACCAACCCTGAACAACAAGAGTGTACTTGTCAGGCCGGGTGCAGTGGCACATGCCTGTAATCTCAGCACTTTGGGAGGCCAAGGCAGGTGGATCACCTGAGGTCAGGAGTTCGAGACCAGCCTGGCCAACATGATGAAACCCTGTATCTACTAAAAATACAAAAAATTAGCCGGGTGTGGTGGTGCATACCTGTAATCTCAGCTACTTGGGAGGCTGAGGCAAGAGAATAACTTAAGTCTGGGAGGCAGAAGTTGCAGTGAGCTGAGATCATGCCACTGTACTCCAGCCTGGGTGACAGAATGAGACTCCATCTCAAAAAACGAACAAACAAAATTGGGTGAAGGCCTTTGGAACTAGGTCTGGTTCATCTCTGGCCTGGTGTCTACTGGAAAGAAAAGGGTCATGACTGACCTGGCAGTGAATGACTCCCATGGCCTTAGTGAATTTACTGCTGAAAGAAGTGAGGAGAAAAGATCAATCATTCCTTAGTATACATTGAATGCATCAGGATGTATTTAGAGTATATGTTCATTTGTGTACTATTGTAGATATCATTTATAGAGCACATAGGTCTTTACATGTATGGAAGCTTTTTTTATATTATTATTTTAATATCTAGCAATACTTTTACCTTGTATCTCTTTTACTCTGTATGAATATTGATAGATATACACATATATGGATATAGATATAGACAGATAAACACAGGCATAGAGTATTATATGAGATGCTTATGGAAATATTCAGTATACATTGAATATTTCCCAACAGATGTTTTCAATACTCCAGCTTATCCTAAGGGCACAGATCTTGTCTTTTTTCTCTCCTATACGGTTCAATACCATCCCAGGATGGAACACAACCACAGAATGTTGTCCATATAAAGATAAAGCTTCACCTTCAGACAAAAGGTCCAGGAAGTGAGCAAGCTGTGCTGCCATATAAGGCGCCATGTCCTGCTCAGCACCTCAGGGCCCTGCGCTCCTTCTTGAGGGATGTCTGTGTTCTTTGCATCCATTCTTGTTGGCCTGGCTTGATGCTTCAGCAGTCCCAAGTCACCTCATTGGCTGACTGGACTCACCTGGCCTGAGCTAATTGGCTGATTTGACTCATCTGGGCTGCAGGGGCTGGAACTTGAAATGACCTTTAACAGATTTTATTTGGGGCTTTTTTACACAGACATACTTACAAGTGAGCATTACATAGACATATAATGCTGTATGTGTGTGTTTACTTATGTGCCTATCTATATACAAACGAAAGCCCCATAAAAAACTAGGTCAGTGGTCATCGCTGCTGCTCCAGCCCAAGTGAATCCAATTGGCCAATTAGCTCACTACAAGTGAATCTAATCCAAGCCACACACCATACTCCATTCTCCTACCTGTGACAAAGTCTGTGTTACCTGGCACCCAGGTGTTTTTAATTCAAGGGCTCAGGAAACCAGCCCAGTGGGGTTCTGTTCATCCAGCTAGGACTGGGAAGAGCTGGCTAACATCGGTGGGTAAAGCCTTTGACAAAAAGAACAATTGGCCTGACTGAAACAGCCAGTTTTGGCCCTAGAGTGCATTTTGACCCCAGCCTGTTGTCTTTTGCCCAGGTACCGTGCACCCTAACATTTACTCTCAGTACAACAGTCTATTTTCAGGGAATAGATCTAGGCTTTTCTTCCCATAACAAAAAAGACCTTTCTCCAGCCAGCAAAAATTAATGACAGGAGTGTATTCCTACATCACACATTTATAGAAAAAATAATAAAGCTCCTGTCCTGATGAAAAGCCTGAAGAGAAGTCGTCAGCATTCTCAGATTTGGGTGAGGGTCTTTGGACTGGGGCTGGTTCATCTCTGGCCTGGTGCTCACCAGAGGAGGAAGGATTAACATCAATGTGGCAATGAATGATGCTTTGGCCTTAATATGTTTTCTACTCACAGAAGAGCAACAAAAATGAATGGTTTTCTAGTATATATGAAATGCAGCAGGATGTATGTCAGAGTATACCTTTATTTGTGTATTATTGTGGATATAACTTATAGGGCACATATGTCTTCACATGTATGGAAGTTTCTTTTTATATTATTTTCACTGCCTCCACCTATCAATACTTCTATTTTCTATAGTATTACTCTGTATGAATATAGACAGATATAGATAGGTAAATAAACACACACACATACATGATGATACGAGCGTGTCTTTGGAAATATTCATGTGTAAATACAATGTTCCCCAGCAGAGGTTTTCAGTACCCCAGCCTATTGTAAGGGCACAGACCTATATTTCTTCCCTTCTATATTACTGAGTATTATTCCAGAATGGAACAAAATCATAGAACGCTGTATGTATAAACATAAAACATCAGCTTTAGAGGCGGTGCCTGGGAAGTAAGTGTGAAGTAGTGGCATGTAATGTCCACTTCTAAGTGTGTACTTGAGAGAACTAAAAACACATTTACATTTACATAAACACCTGTATATCACTGTTCATAGCAGCAGTATTCATAGCCAAGAGAGGGAAAAACCCAAGTTGGTCTGTCCATCCAGTGGGGTATCATTGAGCCATAAAGGAAATGCAGTGCGGATGCGTGCATGCCACAGAACAGAAATGCCTTGAGAACACGGTGCTAACTGAACACAGCCAGGCACAGAGGGCCACACACCGCTTGATGCCATTCCTAGGAAAGGCCAGAATAGCCAGATCCATAGGGACAAAATATGGATTGGTGGTTTTTCTTGTCTGGGGGTGGAGTGGCTGCTTAATGGACATGGAGTGTCTTCTGGAGATGATGAAAATCTTTCTGAATTAGGTAGCATTGATGTTTGGAGAGCATTGTGAATATACTAAATATCTCTGCCTTGTATACTTTAAGATGGTTAAAATGATGAGTTTTATTTTATGCGAATATTATCTCAATAAAATAATATTCAGCAAATGATTTAGAAAGGTTAGTTAATGCCTGAGAACCACGTGAAGCTCATGGGAAGATGCTCTCCCACTGGAGTCTCATTTTCTCTGCTGTCAGTCAGGCAGCCTGGGCGATGCCTTGGCATGGAGCAGGGCAGCAGGCTCCCTGACTGCTTTGAGGATGGAATGGGAGTTTGTTGGTGGTGCTAGCTTGGCTGCTGTGAGTGCGATGAAGATGGCTGCAGAGTGCCCTTGTCTACTCATGAACAGGTTCCTTCCACTTCCTCCTCCACATCCCAGGATGGCTCCAGCAGCTTGGTGTTATCTGGGGCCCAACAGTCAGAAGTTGAAGGAGCAGATGTTTAAAGGTGGGAGGTCAATTCCGAGGGTCTTCCTCTAGGGAAGTTACCAAGTTGGTGATAGATCACTCGTCAAGTGGTGCAGTGCACAGCAGTAGGGTCCACAACAATGGCTCAGGAACTGGGTTTTCTGGGTGAACCGTGGCGCAGCATGGTGTGCACGACCCTGTCTGAAGCTCATACTTCCTATGCACCACCTACTTGCTTCTCCTCCCTGTCTCCCTTTCTGCAGCTCCCAGTAGGTGAAGGTCATGGCCCTCTGTCCTCTTGGCCTCGTGCTGCCTGTGGCTGTCTCTGAGGTGGGTCAGGGCCAGAACTTGTGGACAGACTCCTGCTTTCCTCCATGGACTTTTAGAAAATAACTATTTGCAGTCACAGCAGACCTTTATTTTTCTATTCTCTATTCAGAAACTCCTACAATTTTTTCTGAATTTTTTAGATGAGAATCTTTCAAATGTTGTTCAACAATCACAACTGCACCCTCCCCTTGCCAGGTACTATTTGAACACCTTTGGGTGTCCTGTGGCAACACCTTTTGTTAATTTATAGTGCATGTGGAAAATCAGATCTTAATGAGAGTTTGCCCAGTCTCTAAAGCTGGCGATAGCTTGGCCTGGCCACCCTACCCTGAGCTCCACCTCTGAGGCCTTCTGCCCTTACCCCTCTCCCAGAGGCCACGGTCCTTTGGCCGGTTGTCCACACCAGTGCAGGTGCTACATGGCTGCATGTTGCATGGCAGGCTTCACTCCCCAGCCATAGGTGGATCCTGAGGCAGGCTGCCACATCTGGGTTTGCTCTATGTGGAAACCTGCTGTGTGTCCCGTTACCTCTTCTTGAACCCCATGTAGTTCTGCTCAGGGCTGTGGACATCCCACTGCAGCTGGAGGCCAGCTCCCCGGGCTCCCCAGGTGGTTCTGTCTCCCTGGCTTCAGAGGCAGTATCCACTCTTGGCCCTTGACTGGGCCTACCTTGTCTATGACTTTGAGTAATGCCTCTTCCAGAGAGCCATTCCCACCCCACTCATGAACAGACCTTGCCTCCTCAGGACACTGCTTTTCCCATCTGACCTTTTTTCTTGCTTCTTGGGGCCAGAGCCTTATTTGTCACTAAATAAACTGCAGAGTCCCATGCAGCAGAGGTGTCCTGTTTTCACTCTGTGGCCACCTGGAGCACACAGCAGCTGGTTCACAAGAAGGGCCCAGCAGACACTCAGAAAGTGATCAACACAAGTGACTTGAAGATTGGAAGAGGAGCTTCTGCAAAATGTACGGTAATAGATTAGTTTCTCCACAAAATACTTTCTCAGGAGAGTTTTGAAAAGCAAATGTCAGTCTTCTTGGTTCACAGTTCTACTGCCAGTCAGTGGCAGAGGCCGGGTTTGAACCCAGGTCTGTCCAAGTCTTGCTGATGTACATTGCTGCCTCCTCTTCCATCTCAGCCACAGGAAATATGACGTGGTTGCTCATCTTGGTATATTTGGAGTCTCCTGACAGCCTGCTCCCCACTGGCCTCCACCCCCAGACCCACATTGGAGTCTTTTCTGCTGATTCACCTGTCCAGGGGCTGCTTCCCCTCCAACTGACAGCCACAGCCCAAGCTTTGGGGCATTCACCCAGCACCTCCTCTTGTTGTGTAAGCAGAGAAGTGCTTCAGAAATCCCAGAAAGCATTAACCCTGCCTTTTTAAGGTCATTTCTGCCTTGGTCAGCTCTTAAAGTGCAAGAGGAAATAAGCAACCCAAACCTGACATTTCTCAAGTCGAGAGTCAGTTCTTCAAGCCCCCAGTCCCAGCGAGGGAGTGAGCTGCCAAGTTAACATAATGGTGCCTTCTTCTACCTATCAGAGGCAACGTTGGGGAGGCCAGACTGCAGCTTTAGAGCTTACTCCCTGGGCCGTTCCTTTGATTGGTAATTATTTTCGCCTTCGCTTTTCTCATTCTCTGGTTTTGTATCTGTTTGGATTTTTTTTTTTTTTTTTAAAGAGAACGGTGTAATGACACTTGGAGGTATTTAAGATTGGAGGTAGAAGGCGTAAAGACTGCTGTGCATCATGCTGAGTCAGGTGACCCGGGCTGACAGGGTTGGGAGAGTGAACTAATCCCTCTCTCGGGCCCTGCTCCTGCCCCTTCTGAGCCTGCAGCTACGCACAGAGTGGGCAGGAGCCAAGGAGGAGTGACTGTACCCTCTCTCACCTCCTAGTGTCCACCTGTGCTGCTGGAGCTCACATGCTCATCACAGAGGTGGGGCTGGGGCTGGCCCTGCAGGAAGCACCTGCGAGGTAGACAGGGCTCGGGTTTAAATGGAGACCTCAGCAGGGCTTGTGACCTGCTGAGCTGTTCCCTCATCTGGAACCTGGGGACCTAGTGGTGGCACTGCTTTTGTGTTAGATTACTGTGGAGATTAAGTACAATCATGTGTGCAGGAGCACCCTTTAGACTGGAAAGCTCTGCCTGGATGTGAGGCCAGCGTAACTACTCAAGAGATGAATTGTTGAGTTCAGACTCTTACGAGGACCCTGGCTGCGGACCTCTTTTGCTTTCTTCTTTAGTCCCATATAGATTTAGGAAAAGAAATCATAAACTGAATTTCATCTGGCTCTCCATCATGGAGGGCTCTTCAAGCTCTACCTTGGCTTCTCTGCACACCTAGACTCAGAGGGTGGATGCTGCTCTTTCAGGCCAGACATGGGAGGAAGCTGAGACTTCCTGCACATTCACTCATGTGCTTTGCACTTGGCATGCGTCTTATTACATTCTCCACAGCCCCATTAAATAATGGAGATATTGATGATGGTCTTATTTTCATCAAGAGAGGGTGGAAGGTCACAGGTGCATCCTGTGCTCAGACCCACTCCACAGTCAGCTGCAGCTGGGGATTTGTACGTGGGTTGATTGAATCCCCTCAACCCCATGGATCCCCAGGTTTCCTTGTTCTCTCCAGAAGCAGCTGTTGATTTTCCCTCTCAGGAGGATCTCGAGGCTCTCTGTGAGCCTGCAGCAGCCATGCCAGCCTCCGGGGTGTGACTGGGGGCTCCAGTGGCAGAGATGGCTTCGCTTATGGTCAGAGTGGGCCTGCTCCCTGATGTTCTTTCTTGGCACCGAGCTGACATAGACACCTGAAAATGTACAGCTTTGCTTCTGCTCCATCTGGGAGCCTTGGCCTTCTGGAAGAATATTCCTGAAACCAGTCTGTGCTCTGTCCAAAATTTTACCACCACATCGTGGGGCTGCCTCGTGGCTCTCTGCCAGGCCCCTGTAAACATAGCTCTGTGCATTTCCCATGACTCGGGAGCGTGTGCATACGGCTTGGGAGGTTGTCCTCGCAGATGGTATTCTTTCAGAATCCGCGGGTTCTTCCAGAGTGGAGCAGGGCAGGCTCTCCTCAGCAGGGCTCCAAGCGGCCTACAGGCGATGGAGGCTTCCTCAGCTCCCTCCAGCCTCCCAGGCCCGCTCCCACCCTCTGCTTCCAGCTTCCAAAAGCCCCATCCAGTGTGTGTCTGCTTTTCTCTAGTACATGGGTCTCGAACCTCCCAACACCTAGCTCGGCCCCTGTCGTCCTTCCTACCCTCTCCTTAAGGCCCAGGCGTCCTGTCCCCTCTCTCTGTGGTGTGTGCAGGAGCAGCTGAGAGTGAGCACTCCAGGGCCACCTCCAGGCCTCGCTTCTTACATGGGGCTGGCCACTCAGGAGCGACACAACAGGGACTGCTTAGGGCCTCGTGGGGAAGCATGCCGGGAGAGGGGTTACTGGGGCAGATGCCCCTCTGCCTTCCTGGAATACAGGAGGGGAGCTGATGGACACAGGGTCACAGAGTTGTCACAGAGTTGTGGTGCGAGGGGGACGTGAGGGCCAGCAGGAAGAGCAAGGCTGGGTTTAGCCTGGGGCAGTGAGGGACAACGGGTCTGATGATGCGGAAGAAGCTCTCTGGGTCAGATGCTTGGCACTCTTGAAGGCAGAGGAGGCAAGAGCACGGCTGTCTGCGGGATGAGGAGGAGCAGGGCGTGGGGGACTGGGTGGGGTAGGGGCGGGGCAGGCGGGAGGCAGGCTGAGGAGGCCTCCTTTGAGCGCAGCGGGAGGCCCAGGCGGAGGGACAGTGTGGGTGGGATGAGTCTGCAGATGGAGCTGACTTCAGGGAAGAGATGGGCTTGTGTTTGTCCCGTAGAGAGGTGAGTGTGCTGGACAGCGGAGCAGCAGGGAGGTGGCAGAGACTGTGGCAGTTGCTCATGGGAGACAGTGGCTCGGCCTTGGACCGGGTCCCCGGGGTAGGGCAGATAGCCTGAAGCCTGGGCTCTGTGGTTGTCCTGGAGGCCTTGCTGAGGGGCTGCATGTGGTGGGAACAGAGGCGTCAGGGAGGAGCCACTCCCTGGCTCAGGGAGTGGGGGGTGGGGGGTGGTGGTGCTTTTCCCAGAGCAGGGGAAGGACCCAGGCCTCCCTTGGCAGCCTGTGGCTGGGGTGCTCCCTGCCTAGAGCCTTGGACCCCTGGTCTGACCTCTTCTTTTGCCTCCTTTCCGAGCTCGTTTGGCTTCTTCTGGCTCCCGTAGTCCCAGGTGCTGACCTGGGTTGGTTTTCACTGTCTCTGGGTCCCCACTCAGGTTTGGATCCTCAACTGCCGGTATTCCCAACACCTCCCTCCAAAGGTGCCTCCAAAGGTACCTGGAGGGCAGGCTCTGCCCTTCCTGGTCTGTGGCCCATGGGACCCTGGCTTCCCTCCCATTAGATTTCTGCAAATATGCCCTGTGGAGAGCAGAAGCCCAGGGCACAAGGAGCATTCCACACCACAGGATCATGGTGTGAGTTGCCCTCTCTGCCCTGGAGGACCAGAGTATGGCAGAGCTGGTGAAGGGTGGGCAGGGCCTCCCATGCCTACTGATGGCGCCACCTGCGCCTGGCCAGGCGGGCCTCTTGTGGGCTTCATCCCACATCTCTCCGTGTGCTTCTCTACACTCAGTGGTGCCCCTTTTCATTTTTGTTGAACAATATTTTGGAAACTGAAGCCTCGCTTGGTGACAGCTGGTGAAACAGGAGCCAACCTGTGGCTGGAAGGCTCCGCTGCACGGGCAGGAGGGAGCCCACATGGGCCTTGCTGCTTCCTGTCCAGCTGAGGGATTGGTGAGTGCACCCTGGCTGGGGTGTGGTGGCTCTTCCTGTGCTCTTCTGGACAGCCACCGTCTGCTCATGATAGGTCCTTCAAGCCGTGCCTGCTGGAAATGAGGCATCCCCGTCCCGTCCTGTGGGTGGCAAGCCCGCTGTTCACAGAACCTCATCAGCTCGGGCTTGTGCCCAGCCCCAGTGCGTGTGATTCGCCTTCTGGGCCAGGAGCAGAGCCTGGTGCCCACTGCAGTGCCTGTCCATCTAGTGGAAACTGCAGGCCCCTGCCCCGTGGTCTATGTCAGGGACTTTCTCTGCACCCGTTCTGTCTGTGGCCCTTCGCAGCTCGCTCTCTCGTGCACTTGACAAGCAGACACGTAGAACCTTCCTTCAGCTTCTGCAGACTCCCTGATGAGGTATGAGGGGGTGAAGATGGGTCCACTTCCTCCTGCCCCTGGGGGCTGCAGGACGTGCTCTGTGCAGGCCTGGGGCTGTTGGGGAGGCTGAGTGTGCTCCGTGGTGGGAGTCCGGCTGCGTCCTTGTGCTTCTCTTCCTGGCAGACTTGTAGTGAGCCAGTTGTTTGGCGGTGGCTGGGCTTAGGTGACTCCTGACTGAGGTGTCTGCCCTCTAGCGCTGTGGGAGTGCTCTGTGGGTCAAGCATGACTGTGTCCTAGGGGACACGGCAGCCTCCCGTACATGACTCGGTTACTTGAGGTGGGACTTTATCCATCTGTAAAGTGGAGAAGTTAAAAAATCATGTGTAGGGGTGGGTTTTGATCTATGTTCCTCAGATCTCCAAGAATAAAGGTGCTTTTAGAGATTTTGCAAAAGTTCAAATAAAATTGTGTGAATATTTTCCTGGTTTTATGTCAAACTGTCCTTATTAAAGAACACTGTGCACGTGCAGCTGTACTGATGTCTTCACCCACCAGAAGCTGCCAGCGAGCTAAGGAACACTGTGGGTTAGAACGGGGCAGTCATAGAAATGGAGCCTTCGGATAATCCTCTGCCCAAGTGTGAACATCGTGTCCTCATGTTACTGACTAGAAGGCTATCTTCATTTGGGCTCTTATAACAAAAATATCATAGACTGGGGATCTGGACAAACATTCATTTCTCACAGTTCTGGAACTGAGAAGTCCCAGATGGCAGCAGCGGCAGGTTTGAGCTCTGATGAGGGCTCTCCTGGTTTGCAGATGACTGGCTCCTGTCCTCCCAGGGCACAGAGGGAGAGAGGAAGCAGCACTCTCATGCCCCTTCCAAGGATGCTCAGCCCACCAGGAGGGCTCCACCTCCATGACCTGATTACCTCCCACAGGCCCTGCCCTCAAAGAGCATCGCTTTGGGATGAGGGTTTCAATGCACGAATCCGGGGGCACAAGCACTCACTTCACAGCAAAAGTTGTGCTTAACTTAGAATTTTTCTGATTTTGCCTCTGGGCCTGGTCATAGCTGTTAAGGCGGATGTATACCCTGTGTATTTACACACCAGGCCTGATTCTGGCATTGTGACTGTAGTGCAAGGCCCCTCCAAACACCATCCCAAGCATTGAGTCAGGGTCCAGAGAGGGTAAAAGTTTCTCCTCAGATGCACAGCACCAGTCTGTCGGGCCTTTCTCAGAGCCAGTCTGTCATGGCAGCCTCACCGTGGGCTTCTGCAGTCCAGGGCCCCATGGTTTCCAGGGAGTCTTGGGATGGCTGTGTTTATTGTTCTTCCCGTGCCTTGGTGAGTGCTCAGGGTGGGTTGGGCATTGGGAGAAGGTAGACAAAAAGCATGTGGTATTCATGGGTCATGCATGGGAAGGGCCATATAAACAATGCCTTGAAGGAACTCACTGAAGTGTTTCCTGCTTCTTAGGAATGTACTGTCTCCTTTCATTGTTCCTTGAGAGCGGATTCTTAGGCTGAGGGTTTTCTGATGGAGATCGAAGTGGCCTGCAGTGGCTGGTCTGAGTGGAGAGGTGGAATTGCAAAAGCTGAGTTCTGGTTTCTTTCAGTAGATGCTGGCTCAAAAAGACAGTGATCGATAAACACACCCGACTTCTGCTTTAAGAACTGAGACTATACTCTAAACTCCCAAGGTTCACAGCAATGCCAGTGAACCTCAGAGTTCAACCTAAGCATGGAACTAGAGGCTTCACATCATTTTTTTTTTTTTTTTTTTTTTTTGAGATGGAGTCTCGCTCTGCCGCCCAGGCTAGAGATGCAGTGGCGCGATCTCAGCTCTCTGCAAGCTCTGCCTCCCGGGTTCACGCCATTCTCCTGCCTCAGCCTCCTGAGTAGCTGGGACTACAGGCGCCCACCACCTTGCCCGGCTAATATTTTGTACTGTTTTAGTAGAGATGGGGTTTCACCATGTTAGCCAGGATAGTCTCGATCTCCTGGCCTCGTGATCCTCCCACCTCGGCCTCCCAAAGTGCTGGGATTACAGATGTGAGCCACTGCGCCCAGCCTAGAGGCTTCATTTTTATGGGTTTTCTCTTCTTTACTTCAGAAGAAAGGCTGAGGTTGGATGGAGAGAACATTCCCAACAGAGAAAAGCCACCAGAGTGGGATGCTGATGTTAGGGATCAGTGCTCTGGGATTTGGCTTCTCAAATGCTTCTAAACTGCAGAGAGATCCCTGCTGGGGTCTGGGGAGTGGGTAGTCAAGCCTTTTCTGACCCAAGGGTATGTGCTGTCACCCATTTGCACACTAGGATAGGAAGGGTCATTTGTTGGCCATGGTTTGAGAATCTAGTTTGGGGGCCTCTGGTCTGGATTCTGGAAGCATCTGAAGACTGCATGCAGGCTGGGAAAGGTCGACTGCTTCTGGGGCAGTGCATTCCAGCCCTTCTTTCCACTCAAGGACTTTGTTGTTAACTGTCCCTGCTGTCCTGTATCCTCAGGACTCTGCCTCCGGTACTAGACAGCCCTTGAGCACACAAGCACAGACAGCTCCTTGACTTCCTGTCCACTCCAGCTTAGCCCCGTTCTCTACTCTCTTTTGCAGCTGAGAAAACATCCTGAGAGGCTGTGCATGCTTTCTGTCTTCCCTCCTCTCCTGATCTCCAGCCCTTTACGTAGGCTCTACCTGGTTTGCTTGTCCTCTTCTGACTTTGCTCTTTGCCTCTGGTGGGCAAGCCTTATGCCTCCTTGCTGGCCAGAAGCACACAAGGCTGCTTCCACTGTCTGCCCATAGCTGGCGCCAGGAACACTCCCGAGGTCTGAATGCATCCATCCATCTCAGCCCACCCAGCAGCCCCTCACTCCAGCTCCTCCCTGCCTGCAGTTTCCTTCTCCCACAGCTCATCGTGTAAGGAAGCATCTGCTCTCTTGTTTGCTTATGGTCTGTCTTCTGCCTCAGTCAGTTATGAAGTTGTCGCCTCTCAACTCCACACTCTTTTCTGTGCTCAGCTTTGCAGTGCTGAGACCTGAAGACCATGTTCCTGCTTTGACAGCTGGTGCCTTTCTCCATCCCTGCCACAGGGGACACTAGAGAGAGCTCCGTGGTGAGATTGCAGGTGCGGCCTGGCTCTGCCCTTGTAGGTAGCTACACTGAAGTGTCACGGCCTCCCACCCTCCAGCAGCTGATTCCAGCTTACAGTTTCTGCAGCTCTCAAAACTGCCTGCTCTGGCAGACTGGTGCCCTGTCCTGGTGAGTCCAGGCTTTCCAGGGTCTCCCTCCCAGCTCAGACACCAGCAGAGCCTCCCTCAAAGGTCTCAGTTTCCATTCTGTGGGGGCCCTCCTCTAAGTTTCTAAATTCTAATGACTTCAACATCTTCCTTTTGTTCCCACAGCTCAAGGCATGGGAGTTGCTTCCTGAGTTGCTGCCTCCTTGAGGCCTTGAGGTTCCCTTTTTTTCCCCTCTGTTACCTGAGTACCCACACTTGATACTAAATTCTCTCTGTTCCTGTACATGTGTGGCATCTTTGCCTGAAATTCCTACCCCAGCAGAGCGAGGGCCTGGTGAGATGAGGCTGGCTGTGGTGTCTGATCTCTGCTCTCTGGTACCTTGGACGATGTGCAGCTGGCCTTCAGTCCGTGTTCCGCCTGTTGAGTGGATTGAGCGAAGGAGTCCATGAGTCAGGTCTGAGTGGTGAATGGGCCTGAGCAAGGCTCTGCAGAGAGTATTCCAGAGGATTAGCTTCTGTTATATTTCAAGGTGGAGTCTTAAACTTTAGTTCTGTCCTTTAGGAAAATTGGGCACTAAACATCGGGCCTTGGGAACATGGCCCCGAAGATGCAGGCCGGGCTGCCTGCCACACTTTCCTGCCTGCAGCCTGAGGGTCCTTGGGTACACAGGTCTTGGCTGCCCACTGTGCTGTCCTGCCTGCTGTGGGGGTCTCTGTTATGAACCTGTGTTCCTCTGGCTTTATTTCTTCCCATTCTCGCTTAATGACATGGATTTCACTACAGGGAGATGAAAGGGTTTTTTTTTTTTTTTTTTTTTGATGGGGGATGCGATTTGATTTTCATTTGTTATCAAAATGATTATAGCAATACAAACTGAAATGGCAAAGGATGCAAAATTACACATAATTGGATAACCCAAATAACCACATAAAGTACTTATTCCTCCATATCTCTGTCCAGCCTTTGTCCTTTTGTGTATGGATGAAATTACTAGTACTATTTTGAACTCTTTATGTTTTTTAACCTAAATATCCAAAGGACTTTCTGTCTTAGCATATACTCTGCATTGGCACAGTAGTGCACAAGACAAACTGGGATCTAGCTAGGTGATCAATGTAAAACACTGAAACAGAATATTGAAATAAAGGCCAGGTGTGGAGGCACATGCCTGTAATCCCAGCACTTTGGGAGGCCGAGGCATGTGGATTGCTTGAGCTCAGGAGTTTGAGAATAACCTGAGCAACATGGTGAAAGCTCATCTGTACAAAAAGTAAAAAAAAATAAATAAAAAAATTCAGTGGTCAGGGTGGTGGTGCACATCTGTAGTCCCAGCTGAGGCTGAGGTGAGTGGACTGCTTGAGCCTGGGAGGTGAAGGCTGCAGTGAGCTCTTACCATGCCACTGCACTTCAGCCTCAGCAACAGAGTGAAACCATGTTTTAAAAAAAGAAAAAATTCTGGGCACAGTGCTTCACACCTGTAATCCCAACACTTTGGAGGCCAAGGTGGGCCGATCATGAGGTCAGGAATTTGAGACCAGCCTGGCCAACATGGTGAAACCCCGTCTCTGCTAAAAATACAAAAATCAGCCAGGCGCAGTGGGATGTGGCTGTAATCCCAGCTACTCAGGAGGCTGAGGCAGAAGAATCGCTCGAACCTGGGAGGTAGAGTTTGCAGTGAGCCAAGATCACACCACTGCACTCCAGCCTGGGCAACAGAGCAAGACTCCATCTCAAAAAAAAAAAAAAAGAAAAGAAATAAAAACATTGAACAATGAGATAAAAAGTTAAGAAACAGAATACCTTTTGTGTAAGCAACTAAATTAACATGTGATGGTTCTTGGCAAAATCCCTCCCATGTTAGCTTTCCTGTTGAGCAATGTTTTCTTGAGGCTGGAACTCCTTGGATACAGTGTAATGACAATTCCTTCCATTAAAAGGCCCCTTCAGGCTGGGCACAGTGTCTCATGCTTCTAATCCCAGAACTTTGGGAAGCCAAGGCAGGTGGATCACTTGAGCCTAGGAGTTCAAGATCAACCTGAGTAACATAGCAAGACCCTGTCCCTATAAAATATTTCAAAATTAGCTGGGCATGGTGGTGCCCATGTAGCTACTTTGGAGGCTAGGGTGGGAGAATTGCTTGAGCCAGGGGGTTGAAGCTGCAATGAGGTATGATCACACTGCTCCACTCCAGTCTGGGTGACAGACTCCATCTCAAAAACAACAACAACAAACACAAAAAGGTCCCATTGTCAGTTCTAGATCTCAGAGCTTTCCTACCAGAAGGTGACATAAACCCACTTCTTTTCAAGTAATCCATCACACCAGGGCAAAGTATAACCATATGTATGTGTCAATGTACCACAGGCTGGGGGTCTTCAGGCAACAGAAATTTACTCTCTCACAGCTCTGGAGGCCAGAAGCGTGGAATCGAGGTATTGGCAGGGTGGGTTTATTCTGGAGGCACTGAGGAAGAATCTCTCAGGCCCCCTCCAGCCTCTGGGACTTTGCCCACTATCCTTGACTTCCCATGGCTCATAGACCACTCCAGTCTCTGCCTTGTGATCATGTGGCTTCCTGTCTGTCTCAGCTTCTTCTTTTCTTATAGGGACACTACTCATTGGGTTTAGGACCCATCCTAAACCCAGGACAATCTCATCCCAATCCTAATGCAATGACATCTGCAAAGACCCCATTTTCAAGTAAGGTCCCATTCACAGGCACTGTGGTTAGGACTTATCTTTTGGGGGGACACTATTAAGCCCCTCCAGAGGGGAAGGTAGTATGTTTCTGTGGTGGACCTTGAAGCTGAAAGGGTGAGTCGCAGGCACAGGGATGAGGTGTCATCCCAGACACTGACCCTCAGTTGAGCTGCTCAAGATCTGTGGGAAAAGTGATTCTGCCCATGTTTCCTGCAGCCTGTGGAGGTGTAGAAACATCCTCAGTGCAGAAGCCTCTCCTCCCACTGCTGGATTCACATGGACACAACAAAGCAATGGATCTGGATTCTGGAAACGGGGCAGCCGCCAGTGCAGCTGTCCCATCCCTGCCCTTGCCAGCCTGCTTTCCGCACCTCGTGTCCAGTTGGTGGTGCGGCCTTCAAGGTGTCTCCATCTGATCTCTGCTCTTCTGCACCCACACATGCTGGGTGCCTTGTTGGAATGGGGAGTGGAGCTCCAGGATAATGGTTTAGGCTGCAGAGTTGGAGCAGGCCCCAGAGGTGCACAGAATCTGCAGGCTTTGGTGACATTGCTGCCCAGGGAGAGCCAAGGCAGAATTCTTCAAATGCCCCTGCAGGGCCTTTTGGGAGCTGCCCACACAGCCTGAGAGCCTCTCAGGCAGGACTCTCAATCCCTTGAGATGACTCCTGGGCCAGCTACCTGGTATCATCTCCAGCTCTGCCACTGGGGAGCAAGTGGCTTCCCTTTGCTCAGATGGGGTGTGGGGTGATGGTGATCGTGCCTCCTTTGTGGAACTGTGACAATAATTGAAGGACCACACCCACAGAGAGCACCTGGGACATGGGAGTTTCCACAGACACCTGCTGCTGTTGTCAGTGAACACACCCAGGACCCCTGCCTTACCCTGGAGGCCAGATTTTGCTTTTATGTTCCTTTTTCTGGGAAGAGATGGTATAACTTTTAGAAGACTCTAACTTGCAAAAAAGTGAAGAATCCTTTATTTCTTCATATTTGAGGAAACCGAGGCCTATAAAGGCCTTCCAACTTGGAGGTCAACTTGTTATGTGAGGGACATTTACAGCATCACTTTAAAGCACTCAGGAGACACTGGTTTGACCCTCCCACCTTAATAACACTCCGCTACAGTGTTGGGGGCATGGGAGTTGCTTTGCTCTGAGCTTCTTTTGTACCCATCTTACCTCCCAGCCAGAACACAGGAGGCCTAGGAGCAGGGATTGGCAGCGCAGCTCACCAGCACTCGCTGGTCTTATGCTAGACCAGTGAGGGGCCCCAGGGTACAACCTCTGGGGTACGTCATCCCCTACTCTTGGGGCCCAGGTGGGGCTGACCAGATAGAGCCAGATGGAGCCTCCAGGTGTTTCAGTGGAGGTGGCTGCTGGTGCTGAAGTAGCACTGACAGGACCCGGCTGCTGAGGACTGGGAGCTTAGCTCTGAGGGAGCTCTGGGAGTGTCCTGCACCCTCCAGAGCACCATGTTGTGTTCTGTGTGGGGCTGGGGCATTTTCATAGGATGCTGGGTGAACTCAGGGGCCTCTTAGGAGACTGTAGAAGAGATGGAGCCCTTCTTCTCTAAGTGGAATTGGCCAGATTTAGTGAAGATTGGGGGATGCTTGGGTGGAGGTTGGTCTCCAGTGCGGTTGAGTGTCCAAGAATGAGAGTCATGGGTGACAAAGCCATGCTGCACCTGGGGTGGTGGAGAGCAGGCAGCCCTCAGCACCCTGCCCTGCAGGCCCTGCTCACTCCCAGGCAGGAGCAGTGTCTGCTCCTCTTCAGGCAGAGGTGGCTGCGGGTCTGACCACCCTACTGCCCTCAGCCTATGGCACAGTCTTCCTGTCTTCCTGCCTTAACATAACAAATACTCTGGAAGCTATTTCTGAGTCTCAAACCCAGTGACATGAGCCAAGGTCTTCAGTGGAAACTCTCCTAGCCTAAATGCCTCTGCTCAATGAGCCCTCCTTCCTTCCACTGCACCCAGCCTCCTTCTCTTTCTACTCCTCTGCACTTAGCATCTTGTGGGTCATTCCCGCCCCTCTCTATCATCAACAGCCCTGCACCTCCCGCTCCTCCCCTGAAGGCAGCTTCTCTGGCTTCCTCTCTTTATCACCTCTCAGCTCACAAATCTTCACTGCAAAGAGGCTGTCTTTGACCAACCAACAGAAATTAGGCCGATCTGTCTATTTGATTAAAATAACTCAGTACAAGCAGCAAATATTTATTTTCTTCCAATTGTTTCCTTGTGTATTACATACCTCCCTCTCTAAAATATAAACTTGACCAATATAGCCATCGTAACTACCTTATTTACCTATTTGTTTCCGGCATATAGTAACATGTTTGGGGGAGATGTGTGCACAATAAATATTTTTGAGATACTTAGATAGATGTTCTCCCATCAATCAAACTGAATGAAATGTCTGAGGCTCTTTTGATAGGTCTAAGATGTAAGTAATTCAATTATATCATTCTAGCATGGTTTGTTAAAAGGCAACTCATGGGCTATAAAGGCAGAGACAAAGTAAATATGGAAGTTTATATTATTAGTTTGGTAAATAATATTATGAAAAAACATTTAAGCTTTCCCTTAATTTATTCAGTATTGAAGAATAGATTAAAATATCAATGTTTCTCTAGCATGGGTGATCTCAATACAATGGGAGAAAGTTTGAAGTTACTTAATATTTGGCTAACTGAACTTGCTAGTCTGCATATATAACAACCCCGCAAGTCTTGACACACTGGTCTTTTTAAATATGGACTAAAGAAAATTGGACTGACTGGAACTTTTATTCTTATTCCTCTGAATATACAGCATATTCTGAGTATAAAGATGGTGACATTTTAATCCCCCCCAAAATAAATATTCCTGGAAAATTGCATTCTATCAGTTTTCTTTGTTACCTATTTTATGTTAATTTTGGCTATGTTATATGTTTCAGAAATACCAAAATTTTCTCACTTAAACAGTAACAAGTTAATTTCAGTTAAGATTGTTTATTTGGGAAAGCTGTTTAACTGCAGCTATGAGAGGCACTGTGGGGAGGGAGTCTCCAAACTGTTAAGACAGAAAAAAATTCTCATGGAAGAGTGAATGTGAGGCATTGTTTGCTAGAAAAAGAATAAACAAGAATAATCTGGTGAGAAAGAACACAAAAAATTACAAATGTGAAAGGAAGCCTCTCTCCCTAGGAATAACAATTGTCTTCCCATCAATAGTAAAATTAGGAAAGTAAGGAGAGAGAGTAGATATTGACTTTGTAATATTAGATGAGAGGAACTGAATTTAAATTTTAGTGTTCTGGCTTTACAAATTACAAATTGGATAACCTTGTGTTGACATCCTAATTTTTTGTTTTGAAATTTTGCTGAACTATGAAATCCAAAAATACTAGAAACCAATTGATACTAAAAAAGATAGAAGTGACACACAAATAAAAACAGATGCAGAAGTAACAGTGAGATATATCATTAGAAACTGTCAGATGACATGGCAGCAGAAGACGGATTCTCTGTTTAATCTCCTCAAGTGTCATGACAGACTAGTAAGACTGAGTTTGACACCTTGGTAGAAACTCTTTTGCCAAGTTGGTTTGTCATCCATTAAATTAATATTAAATTACAAGAGTTGACCAGATTAATGTTACTCCAGAAAGAAGATGAGTATTATTTTTAGATATTCAAGCAATTTTTAGAAGGTAGATATTCCAAACCACAGATACTCTATAAACTAATAGCTAGGAAATGTCACATAAAGTTGAAATAACATAGATACAGCACTGTTTAAATGGTGATATTTTACAGTTATTCAAGGATTTTTATGACAGATTCATGAATTTATGTTTTTTAATAAAAATTATTTATTAAATGTTGCTTATAGTTTGACCTAATTGATATTCATAGATCAAATGAGAAAGTAGCAAAATAGGTTCATATTGTGTTCTTAAGAGCTTAAGAATTCATTTTCTTAAATAATACATTTTAGCAAAAAAAAAAAAAAAAAAAGAGTTTTAAAAAAAATTACTTGGAAACTAGAATGTTTAAGGCCTGACTTCCCAAATCAGCCATGTTTAGATAACTTGGTCAAAATACCACTTAAATAAATTGATCATTTAAAATGGCTTGTTATGTAAACAGAGAGATCTGAGCAAACTTCTTAGATTTATTAATAAAGGAAAGAAGAAAGGGAAAGAAAGAAAGGAAACAGGAAAACAAAAGGAGGGAGAAGAGATTGAAGAAAGAAAGTTGCTGAGGACAGCACAGTATAGAACAACAGTAAATTAATTTTTGAAACAATGAAGTATTTGTTTAGGTGGCTGAAGGTGTGTGTCTGGCATCCATTTGTTTGCTAAAGGGAATAATATATGTTTGCTAAAACTTGAAAGTGTTTGACATCATGCTTAAAAATTTCTTATTTTTAAGAAATAAATAACCTATTTCTTATTAATTATGTTAATAATTATTAAAAGTGAAAAGAGTATTTTATTGTAAAACCATTTGTGTAAACTTACTCACTTGTAGAAATATTGTATTTTCATTTGGTCCTGACAGTTATGAACCCATTGCTAATTTTTCAGCTAAGTGATGTAAACAATGTGTGTATTAATAAGTTTGCAAACTAGGCATTGTCAGGGCTGTGGTGTGGTAGGTGGAACTGTTAGACAGTCTCTTCATACACATAAGCCCTGAAATTTAGAGATCTGATGTCATAGAAAAATGAGTTGATTGTATGTGAAGTTATAATAAAAACTAATAGAGGCCAGGCATGGTGGCTCACACCTGTAATCCCAGCACTTTGGGAGGCTGAGGCAGGTGGATCACCTGAGGTCAGGAGTTTGAAACCAACCTGGCCAACATAATGAAACCCCATTTCTACTAAAAATACACACACACGCACGCACACACACACACACACACAAATTAGCCTGATGTGGTGGTGCACGCCTGTATTCCCACCTACTTGGGAGGCTGAGACTGGAGAATTGCTTGAATCTGGGAGGTGGAGGTTACAGTGAGCTGAGATCACACCACTGCATTCCAGCCTGGGTGACAGAGTGAGACTCTGTCTCAAAAACAACCAATCAACCAACCAACCAACCAACCAAAAAACAAACAAAAATACCTAATAGAACAGGCAGATGATTTTGCAGAATAAATGATGAATGCTAAAATGTAGAAAAATATATAAAAGACAGGATTGGAATTGAGAGCAGAAGACATAGATGTGAGTCCCAGAGGTGATTTGAAGCTGTGCAAATCAACAAGATCCTGAGATGAAGAACAAAGAAAAGGAAGAACAGGGTGACCACCAAATTCCGAGTAGGGCGCGCATTCAGGTGGCAAAGAGAAGAGAAGATGCAAACCAATATTGAGGCAAGAGAATAAACAGAGTAAAGCCCCACAGAGACCAAGACCAAACTGTAAGTGCGATGAACTGCCTTTGGCTGGTAGAAAATATAGGCTGCAGGATTAGATCTAGCCTTAATCCTTTGTCTAACTTCAGCTATTCTCTCTAACTAGACTTTCTGATCAGGAATGAAACTGAAATGGGCCATCATTGATTTATTTTATTTTATTTTATTCTATTTTTGAGATGGACTCTTGCTCTGTCACCCAGGCTGGAGTGCAGTGCTGCAATCTTGGCTCACTGCAACCTCCGCCTCCTGGGTTCAAGTGATTCTCCTGCCTCAACCTCCTGAGTAGCTGGGACTACAGGCACATGCCACCATGCCTGGCTACTTTTTTGTATTTTTAGTAGAGACAGGGTTTCACCGTGTTAGCTGGGATTGTCTCGATCTCCTGACCTCGTGATCCGCCTGCCTCGGCCACCCAAAGTGCTGGGATTACAGGTGTGAGCCACTGCACCTGGCCCATTGATTTATTTTCTAATGCTTTATGAGGACCATTCATTATACCAGGTATTGCAATCATCATTTTCTGAGTAAAAATAAGGCCCACAAGTTTTTAAATTCTATGTAAACTAAGCAATTGTGATTTTGCATGTAAATGTAAGTACTGGTGTAGACCAATGGTCTGAAAAGAGCAGAGACGGTAGTCAATGGGTGCAGACCAAGAGAGGGCAATATCCATGGAAAATAAAGATGAAAAAATCCAACTGGCCAGCAGAATCTGGCAGCACGTTGAGCCTCTGCAAGAGAACGTTCTGCACTGAGTGCCCTGGGAACTACTTCCCCTCTGGTGGTCTGTCTTGGCACAGAGAGCTCAAGAACAGCCCTTTAACTTACCTTTTTTCTCCATGAACAGAATCCTGAGGGTCAAATTGGTTCCCATTGCCGTCTGCTCCTTGGATGAATACCAGTGCAGCCATTCACTGCAGGTGGTTATCAGTCAACACTTGCAAACATGGTGCAGATCAGTTTTCCAGCAGAAATGCATCATGAAAGGCAATTCATAAAATATATTTCAAAAGACTAAGAGATGGCCGGATGTGGTGGCTCACTGTGTAAACCCAGCACTTTGGGAGGCGGAGGTGGGTGGATCGCCTGAGGTCTGGAGTTTGAGACCAGCCTGGCCAACATGGCAAAACCCCGTCTCTACTGAAAATGCAAAAAATTAGCTGGGCATGGTGGTGGGTGCCTGTAATTCCAGCTACTTGGGAGGCTGAGGCAGGGAGAATCAGTTGAACCTGGGAGGTGGAGGTTGTAGTTCGCTGAGATCACTCCATTGCACTCCAGCCTGGGCAACAGAGTGAGACTCCATCTCAAAAAAATAAAAATGAAAATAAAATAAAAGACTCAGAGATGTCAATAATGTCTCAAAAGAACTCTGAAAGGGTTTTAAAAGATAGATAAATCTTTACAGTTCAATTTTTTTCAGTTATCTTGAATCATTTCAACAGTTTCCTCTTTTCCTCCTCAAGAAAAGCATTTAGAAAGAATGCTTTTTTTTTTTTTTGCATTTTTTTTTCATCAACACACTCTGAGTACATATATACTCCAGGGGCAGACCCTGTTTTGGACTTAGAAGACACAGCAATGCGTAGGACAGACACAGTTTCTCCTTTGTGCAGTTTACATTCTAGTGAAGCAAGAAAATAAAACATAAATAGACAAAATGGTTAGATACAGTGTTAGACACAGGGAGTGATGCTGAGGAGTGAGGACTGGTGAAGGAACTAGCATCTGAACTGAAAGGTAAGCAATGGAACTGACCCAGCTGTCTAAGCATGTGAGAGGACACCCTCAGTCATAGAAAGAGCAAGTGAAAACCCTGAGATGACCTAGAGCAACAGCAACAGTGACAATAGTCTGACTGGCTCAAAGTGGGCAATGTCAGCGGTGGCAAAAATGATACAGAGCAAGCAGGCAGGTGTGGAGTCATTTATAGGCCTATCGGCCATGTGGAAAAATCTGGAGTTTGCTCTATGGGCAAAGGAAAGTCATTAAAGTGTCCTTAACAAAGAAATGGCATAAGTTGATTGACATGTTGAACCTACCCAGTTTTTACATGGCAGATTCATTGCAGGAGAGCAGAACTCTGCTATGCTTTCCCTGTATGACTGCAAGAAATGGTGGTGCTGCTTTCTTTGAAAACAACAAGGGGTGAAAAATACTTCTGTGTTCAATAGGTGAAAGTAGCTCCATCTAGAACACAGCTTTTCACTAAAAAGTATCATGAATTTTCACTAGGCTCCTGATGAGGTCTTTGTTAAGCGAAACATATTTCCTCAATTTTTATACGTGAGCATATCTCCTCTTCCTATTATTTTAGCTGGAAGCAATGACAAATGTCCTAAGATGTGGAGTTTTAGCAGGAGTAATAGTGCACATATTCTCAAGTAGAGCCTTTTGGAATGATTCAGAAACCACAGCAAATTCTATAGCAAGGAGAAATGAATGTGACAGCCTTTTATAAATTATAATGCATAAGGCAAGTAAACATTACTAGGAGTGGAATACTAGTTGTGCATAAACTAGGGAAAGCACCTGTGCTAAACTTCTGCTTTTCATTTCTTGGCCCATGAAATCTCTATTTGTAAGCAAATATCAGAAAAAGATGTTTACCGTTGCAGTGATGACCAATCTATCAAAGTTGGAAGCTTTGAACTCTGAATTACTTCCTAAAATACAGACCACAAACTGGAGAGAGCTTGTATTCACCAAGGGCATTTCTGTAAGAATAAATTAAATATTATATAAAGAGACAAAGGACATAATTACTATCAAGATTGGTATATTCTTTTCTCTTGACTTTCAGAAGGAGGCACTTGAGCAAAAATGCACTTTCACCTTGTTTATATTTCTTTCACTGAAATTTATTTAACAAGCCCTTTGACGTAAATATCAGATCAGCCAATTGATGTTTAGCACAGTAGCACAAGATCATTTCATTGAAGGGAGGAAAAATTAAAGCTATATAAGAGTAACTCTGGAATGAGCCTTTAGGGTTATTAGTTAAATTAAAACATCATTTTCAATGACTATGCAAAAAATTCAAAAAGCATTTTTTTTCCACTTGAAATTATCAGACTAATGCCAAAGTAGAAACATCATTTTCCCCTCAGCTCTGATTAGTATGGTGTGTAGAAAATGTATGGATAGTTTTTCAAGGTTATCAGGGCTGAAAGATGTATTGACTCCATTGTGCTACAGGGGCTCAGATCCTGAGATCTGAAGAGATGGTGCAGAGGCCCCTTGTGGTGGTTAATACAGAGTGTCAACTTGATTGGATTGAAGGATGTGAAGTATTGATCCTAGGTGTGTCTGTGAGGGTGTGGCAAAAATGATTAACATTTTAGTCAGTGGGCTGGGAAAGGCAGACTCACCCTTAATCCGGGTGAGCACCATCTAATCAGCAGCTAGTGTGGCTAGAATATAAAGCAGGCAGAAAAACATAAAAAAGACTAGATTGGCCTAGCCTCCCAGCCTACATCTTTCTCCTGTGCTGGACCCTTCTTGCCCTTGAACACCAAACTCCAAGTTCTTTAGGTTTGGGGCTCAGACTGGCTCTCTTTGCTCCTCAGCTTGCAGACAACTTATTGCAGGAGCTTGTCATCATGCGAGTTAATACTTAATAAACTCCCCTTTATATATATCACACACACACACATATAATAGGAGATATATAGGATATATATATAATATATATAAAATATCCTATTACATATAGGATATATAATAAATAATATATATCCTATATGTAATAGGATAATATATATCCTATATATAATATCCTATATAGATCATATATCCTATATATATAATATATCATATGATACATATATGTGATCTATATAGGATATATATGTGATCTATATAGGATCTATATAGAATATATACATCCTATTAGTTCTGTCCCTCTAGAGAACCCTGACTGATACACCCTTCAGCTAGAGGAATGCGTGGCTCAGGTTTTTGTTTGCTAGCTGAGTACACAGATCCAAAAGGCGGCATGTCTTCATGGAGCCAAAATTAGACTTTGTTTCTCATTCCGACAACAAGTCAAACTTTATGATAACAAATATTCTATGATCTAAGTGTACCAGATCCAGAAGTTCACATTCTTCCAGATTTGTCAAGTTGGGTATGTCTTTGTTGTTACTCAAAACTAGAGTAGAACTAACTTTGAAAAGATAAAAATTACTTGTTCTGTATGACACCCAAGTAGTACTATTAATAGCTTTGTAAGTTCCCCATATGAAATGCTTAAATGAAATGTCAGTTGAAACTTCTATAATTAATAAAGCAGTTTTCCCTACTGTAGTACACAAAATTATGAATTGACCTTGAAAGATAAAGATTGAAATGGGATCTGGTCAACGTATGTATGTGCAAACAGTTAATAACATCAGAGAAATATTACTAAATTATAAAATAAGTATAATATCAAGGTATTCCTGAAAGCTTAAATGTGATGATTTTAAAAGAAAATGTTTATTTTTTAGTTTACAATATATGGGATAAACATCAACAATCACTTACTTATGTAGCACTAGGTGTTTAAAAACATTGAAATTTGATAACCAAATTTTCATCCTGGCTCTCTTACTTTCTGTACATCCATCAGGATAGGACACAGTGGGTCTGCTCTTCTCCAAATGCCTCTTTCTATGACATTTAGCCACTTGAGTTTCAGGTAACCTGTATAAATGTGGAGTGAATTTGACACAGCTGCCAATTAGTACAGCATAAGCAGTTAACATCAGGGTTCCGCTGTTGGATTGTCTGGGTAGAGTCCCGGATCTGGCTCTCACTTACTGTGTGACATTTGGTAAATTATTTGAAGTCTCTGTTTTGGTTTCCTCAACTTTATAATAGAAATGTTAACATGACCTACCTTTAAGGATAGGTAGGATGGTTGAAAGACATTATACTGTATACATAAAATGCTTGAAACAGTGGCTAGTACACACTACTGCTAAAAAGATGTTTAGTGGTGGTGGCGATAGGCTTGGGGTGCTGACAGTGGTGGTGGTGGAGGTGAGAGAATTTATTGTCAATCATTGGATACATATCTAAGAAATGACATGTTATTTCAAACTTGGAAATACTCAGGCTGATATCTTCTCTGATATTATGTAACCTCCATGTTAGGTACTACATTAATAAAAATGCACACATACATTTAATATCTCTGGAGGAGACAGATCAACCATTCGTATTTCTGTCTTTTAGAAGAGAATGTTGAAATGGAAGATAATATGATAGTTTGTCAAATCAAGTAATTTTGTGATTCCTTACCTCCTACTTCTTAGAAAAAAATAGCATTAGAATGGAACCCCATCTGATGTCCTGTCATGAAATATAAAGTCTTGCCTGGATGTGCAGCTTCCCTTTCACCTTCCATCATTGTTCATCTGAAGTGTTTCCTCTCATGCCTGCAGTTCCAGCACTGTGGGAAGTGGAGGTAGGTGGATCACTTGAGGCCAGGAGTTTGAGACCAGCTTGGCTCATATGATGAGACCCCATCTCTACTAAAACTACAAAAAACTTAGCAGGGTGTGGTGTTGCACCTGTAGTCCCAGGCACTTGGGAGGCTGAAGCAGATGAATCACTTGAACCCAGGAGGTGGAGATTGCAGTGAGCTGAGTTTGCACCACTGCGCTCCAGCCTGGGAGACAGAGTGAGACTCCATCTCAAAAAAAAACGGAAGTGTTTCTTTTTGCATGATTAATCCCTCTTTCTTGACTCTGGTTCCTGTCTCTGCCTCTTCCTGCCTTCTCAGCTTATTCCATTTATATAATATTGATCACATCTACTGTATTTTCACACACTCTCCACAGGCTCCTTCCTATCATTGTTTAAATTTTAAAAATCAACAAAGAAGCCAAAAAAAGTATGAGCTCCGTGCATCTAGTTATTACTCTGGCTCTCCCCTCACTTTCAAGAATAAGCTTATTTAATCAGATTATCTGCATGTCCTGGCTACCTGGTGTCACCTCCAACTAAAAAGTCCTCACCACATTGCAACTGGGCTTTTAGTCCAATCATCTTCCACAAGTGACCTTGCAAATGACAAATAACCTTCATATGCTAAACCCTCTTAACATATTTTATATCATTCAGTGCTTGATTTCTCAGGATTATTTTTTACTGTTCAGTACTCTTAACCTTCAGAATATTCTTTTTTTTCCCCATGATATAATTTCTATGATTTTCTTCCTTTACCTTCTGCCAGTCCTTTTCAATGTCTTCATTAGGGTATGTTTGCATTGTTTTATAATTAGATCTTTATTTATCTTCCCTTTCTGGTTTGCTCTCAGTCCCTTGCTTGTATGAAACATGTCTTGTTCTTCTTTATATCTCCAGAGACATTACAATGTTAAATTGATGATGAAGCAATAAACAAATGAATGACTGAATGGTTTTCCTAGAAAGTTTATGCATTCAAGGGTGGCTACAAATATATCATCATGATAAATATTTTAAAAGGTATGGATTAACTTTAAACGTCATTTCCTGTAATAAAGTTTGTCTTGTTCCATTTTGTGTTGCTGTTAACAGAATACCTGGGACTGGGTAAGTATAAATAAAAGAGGTTTATTTGGCTTACGATTCTGGAGGTGGGGAGGTCCGAGGAGCATGGTGCTGGCATTTGGTCAGCTTCTGGTAAGGGCTTCATGCTGTGTTGCAACATGGTGGAGAAGTGCAAGTGAACACAGAAACAGGTATGCAAAAGGAGCAAGACACCAGAGGCAACCTTGCTCAATAACAACCTGCTCTCTTAGAAATGGATTCATTCCCACAGGAACTCATCTAGTCTTTAAGAGTGAGAACTCACTCACTATAATTACCATGGCTCTAAGCCACCCATGAAGGTGGAATCCCCATGACCCAACACCACACATCTCCCTTAGGTCCCACCTTTTGAACTTTCCACTTTGCAGCATTGCTGCACTGGGAATTAAGGTTTTGACATGAATTTTGGCAAGGACCCTCAAACCATACCTAGAGGATGAAGTGATGAGAGTAAAACTAGCTAATTTCATAGGTAAAATACTGTGTTGCATATTAATTTAATAAATATAAGAATATAACATAATGGAAATGAGTAAGTTAATCAACTCACAGTTCATGTTTATCCCTTTGTTTCCATTTGCTTCATGCGCCCTTAACCGGTAAAACCTGCCATTCCCATCCCACCTTCATTTTACTTAGAAGGAAACATTTAGCTCTTATCATAATTTGCAAACTAAAGCTGCTAGTAATAAGCCCAAGGAACACCATTCAATGAACACTTGTTAAAACTGTGAAGTCCTGAGTCAGATGCTATGAAGAAAAAGAACGATAAAATATCAATCTTGTCTTTGTTTTTAGAGCATCATACAATCAAGATATGAGGGGACTTCAAAAAGTTCATGGAAAAATTAAATTAAAAAATGATGAAATAAAAAAATATAAACTTTATCAACATAAGCTCCATGAAGTTCAAGACACTTTTGAGAGCAATGCTATCAGCCATTTATTCCATCCCTAAAGATCTGAGGGTCCTTGGAATTTAATCATGTCAAAGGTAACTGGGAAATAAAAATGTTCTCCAACAAAGAGTGCTAAAATAAATACATATCCATATAGAAAAAAATAAAAGTAAAACTTAACCCCATTTTACACTATGCTCAAAAATTAGTTTGAAATAAGCCGGGAGTGGTGGCTCACATCTGTAATCCTAACACTTTGGGATCCCCATTTGAGCCCAGGAGTTCAAGACCAGCCTGGGCAACATAGCGAAACCTCATCTCTACAAAAAATACAAAATTTAGCTGGGCATGGTGGCACTTACCTGTAGTCACAACTGCTTGGGATGCCGATGTGGGAGGATCGCTTGAGCCTGGGAAGTAGAGGTTGCAGTGAACTGTGATTGAGCCACTGCACTCCAGCCTGGGCAACAGAGTGACACTGTATCTCAAAAGAATGTTCATTGATACAAATAAATGTAGAAACTAAAACAATACAGCTTTCAGAAGAGAAAAGAGAAATAAGCTTTTGTTCCTGTGGCAAAGACTTTTTATGGTATAGAAAGAAATAACCAGGACATTTGATAGAGTCCATTAAAATAAACAACTTCTGTTAATTAAAAATCTACCCTATTGAACAAAATCTAAAGTAAAAGACTTGGAGTAAATATTTACAAAGCAATCTATAACAAAAGGCTGACATCTTTATAAATCCAATATTTATTAAGAATTTCTATAACTAATAATACAAGCACAAATTACCTCATATGAAAGATTTTAGCAGTCATTTCAAAGAAAGAGTATAAATGGACAGTATCTACATAAAATGTGCTCAATATCACTTGTATTCATGGAAATGTAAATTAAAGCCTCCAGCAGATATAGAAGAAATGGAAAAAACCAATAACGCTGAACATGGGCAAGACTGTAGAGCAATCGAAACACTCATATATTGTTGGTTGAAGTGAAAAATAATATAACTACTTTGCAAAATAAGTTATATTAAACAGCTAAAATTATACTTACCTTAAGACCCCACAATTCCAATTTTAGGTATTTCTTTAAGACAAATAAAAGCATGTTTACAAATATCTACATAAGAATATTCATAATTGCCAAATTTTTCAGTTAGTCCTTTGTGGCAGATACTATTATTTGATTGAGCTCATATCTACAATTGTTTGGTGAGCAAAATAAAAAATTATATTATGACTAAATAGTATTTTCTGTTACTATGTAATACATCACAAGTAACTAAATCTTGAAAATATAAAATTTCAGTAATTTATGTTATTATTTATTTATTTTATATCAAGAAATACATAAGCTGTTTCCCACTGTTTTCCTGATGTCACCAAAACTTCAAGTAGAGATTTTTGGTTTAACAAATATATAAATTAAACTTTATATTAAAATCTAAAGTTATTTTAACGACCACCCCATCCCATCCCACCCCATTAGAAGTGGTTATTTATATTATCATGGAAGAAAAGAAAAAAGCAAACAACAAGACATAGAAATCCATAGAACTTCTAAAACTGAGACTATTTTATGTATTTCTATGGGATATAACAGCAGTGCTATCCATATTTAATTTTATTTTTTGTTGTCTGTCTGCTGATCCTATAGAAAGTCAGTGAGCAATCTTCAATGTGTATTAAATAAGGTAGGGTGTATAATATGGTTATAAAACTGTAACATTGAATTATTACTTAAATACTCACACAACTTCCTACTTAAAAATTTACTTATTTTTCTTATGTTTCTATTGAAAGTAAACTAATAATTAACAAGTCTCTTGTTTTCTGATTTTTTTCATTAGAGGCTTCATTAGTTTCTATTAATTAAATTAGATGGCCTCCTATACTGCTGGGATTGAAAAATTCATTTGTAAGTACAAAGTAGAAATCTGATAAAGTGAACATTGATTTGTTTTTTTCAGTATCATGTGTATTGATCATCCAGTTGGATTTAGCTTTTCCTGATTATGTGATGTTTTGTTGCAAAATGGCTAGTGAGTGATGCCAGCTAGTAAGAGCAGCTGCTGTGAAAGGGTAGTTTGATTTGTGTTGCCACAATAACAAAACAAATTTGAAAAGGCTGAAGTGCAGCCACTGCAACCAGAAAGGGCTTAGAGAAGTCATGTCCATTCACCGACATTCTTGTTTTGTCCTTCAGAATAGAGAGAAAATAATTTGACTGTCATTCCGTTTCTGAGTATTTTTAAATAAGCGGCAAGGTATCTTCATGATTTTAATGTGTTGCCAGATGAATATTTAAAACACAATTATCTGAATCTCTTCATTCATAAATATCCTGGAAATACATTTTCTCTGTGTCAGGCAGAATATAAGTAATTGGCAATTTGTCTTGGCATAGGAGAGTTCTGCATCTTCTGTGCAGTTGTTCATCTTGGATGTGCACTTCCTCCTGGCCACTAAGTGACCACATACTTCCTCCAATGCCATCTTTCCCTTCAGGCATTGAGCTGACTTACATAATCTAGGACTGACTACTAGGATTTTCTAAGTTCATACATCATCTTATGGAATGTTCAGCACATTTAAATGAATGTTTATTGTATACATTTTAATAGAAAAAGATTTGGTCAAATGAATACACTTCTTTTTTTGTTTTTTTCCTTTATTTCCTTTTTTTTTCCCCAAGATGGAGACTCGCTCTGTCACCCAGGCTGGAGTGCAATGGCACGATCTCGGCTCACTGTAATCTCTGCCTCCCAGGTTCAAGTGATTCTCCTGCCTCAGCCTCAACCTCCTGAGTAGCTGAGACTACAGGCGTGTGTCACCATGCCCAGCTAGTTTTTGTGTTTTTAGTAGAGATGGGGTTTCACCACGTTGGTCAGTATGGTCTCGAACTCCTGACCTCAGGTGATTCACCAGCCTCAGCCTCCCAAAGTGCTGGGATTACAGGCGTGAGCCACCGCACTTGGCCATGAATACACTTCTAAGTATAGAATCTTAGACATCAGTGTCTGTTTTCCATCTATATGGGGAGGGAATTAGTGGAAATGATACTTCTTTAAACCTCCGAATTTTCATAGCTTGCAAACCCAGCAACTCTGTAGTTCATTGAAAGAAAGATAAAATGTTGCATCACATAAAATGAGAACATTCCTTTCAAATATTTAGATGATAAAATGTTTTGTTTTAATTTTATAATTTCTCTTGGTAGCAGATAATTAGGTAGATATCAAAGGTTTCCCCCACTTTGGGGACATTATATCAATTTAAATAATCTTTCATGTAATTTTAAAATGTACATGTTTTTCTAAATCTAATTAATGGAGATATCAATAGCATAAGATTTTTATATTAATATACATTTTCAACTGGATGTATTGGAAAAACTATTCCGGTGCTTCATTAAGTCAATAACATCTTCTAATTCTCTAATTCTGGAAGGTGTTAGAAAATAGAAAAAGAGAGATTTAAAAATTTTTTATAATAGTTTGGAGAAAGCAGGGCATTGTGGCTCACGCCTGTAATCCCAGCACTTTGGGACGCTGAGGTGGCAGATTACCTGAGATCAGAAGTTCAAGACCAGTCTGGCCAACATGGTGAAACCCCATCTCTACTAAAAATAAGCTGTGATGAGGCCAACTGACAATTAATGTTCTGATTGCTTTATTCATAGAGCTTGTCAAAGGGGTCAATGAAAAGAAGATAAATAGAAACTGGTTACGGCACAAATCAAGTGTGTAAATAAACATCATAATCTCATTTTGACATCCAGGGTTTGTAGGCAGTTCAGCAACCCTCAATCATGCCCCAAGCAGGTGACCATCTTGCACTGGTGGACGACCCAGCAGATGCCTGGTCGATGGACGCTCCCATCATGCCTCTTCCAAGCCCTGAGAACTACACCTCTCTCAGATCAAATTCAAAAGTCTCTGGCCTGGCATGCCAGGTTCTTAGTATTCTCATTCTGCTTTTCTCTCCAGCTTGCTGAAATGATTCTATCTATATCTCTACCTCTATCTATCTATCTATCTATCTATCTATCTATCTATCTATCTATCTATCTTTCTATCCTATTCTATACTTCCTCTATTCTAAATGCCATTTCCATATTTTCCTATGCTTGCCCCCCCTTTTTTTAACCACTGAAGATCCATCCTTTCTGCCCTGTGGGACAGGGCAGATCTGTGGGACACAGTGAACTGTTTTTCCAGCCATCTCACAATAAAAACTAAACTGCACCAACTTTTTTAAAGGACATACTAGAAAAATTTATGGAATAGCCTGCCAGCTTAGTTCCAGGGAAGAGTATCGAGTGAAATATTATGTGAAGACAGAATGTCTATTACAGTTTTCAACACCATGATGGTGGGGATAAGTTCTAAATTAGAGATGAGATTATAGCCCCACACACCCCCTATCAATTCCCTAGCTGGCTTCTTGCCTTGGGTGTCTAATTTGGTCATGCTAATTTAGTCTCTAAAAATATTCTATTTTTCTTGTTAATATTTTCAATTCTAGAAGTTGTTTTTGTTGTCTTTAATTTTTGTATATTTAAAATAAAAGATCAAAACTATCATTTTAAAATATACAAGTCTTGCTTCTACTCCAAAATCATCTAACCTGTTGTTACCCATGATTTTCATTAGTTCCTAGTTGATATCCAGGTATATGTCTAGTGTTTGGGTATATTCCAATTTATTCTTTTTTTACACAATATATACAACATCCTGTACCCCTTGCTTTGATCACTTACAAATATATCCTGGTGACTTTTTATTCTATCATTCTTTCTTTCTTTCTTTCTTTCTTTCTTTCTTTCTTTCTTTCTTTCTTTCTTTCTTTCTTTCTTTCTTTCTTTCTTTTTCTTTCTCTCTCTCTCTCTCTGTGTGTGTGTGTGTGTGTGTGTTTTTAGTTGAAAAATATTCTACTTGGGGATGTGTTGTAGGTTGATGGGCATTAATTGTATTCCTGGGTCTTTTTTTTTTTCTCAATGATGGCACACTGAATAAACTTGTGCATTATTTTCCCTATTTGTGGAGGAATAATACTTCTAAAAATTTTCTAACGATACAGAAAGTTAATAAGCATTATAGAAGAAATAATGTTCTCATTTTATAGTTTTAGAAATGTTCTATTATTTACAAATGGCTCTTTCATGCCCTCAATTTGCAGAACACTTTAAAAATACCAATAGCGGGCATTACAATATTGGTTCATTTGCCGTCCAGGGAGAGAGCTGAATCTTTCTGTGTATTCTCTAAAGAGAAAATGTATAAAGTGAACCTTAAATTTCATTAGGAAATGAAGAACCCCCCATTTGTACTCTAATACTGCAAACAATATGGTTGGGTATGCTGCATTGCAGTCAGACTGTTTCAATTTATATTTATAAATGTTTTCTCTGTATAAATAAAATAACTTTGAGATTCTCTTCTAAATTTGTTGTCAATCTCCTAAGATTTGACATTGAGGATATTATTTATTGCAATTAACCAAGGAGTAAAAAAAAAAAAAAATATATATATATATATATGTATTATTTTCATGAAACAATAGGGGATTTTCTAAATAATCTGATATTTTACTTAGCTATTATAATTCAATTTATGTAGCTTTTCTGCTCATTCTTTGAAGGCATTTTTATCATCCATGAAAATCTGAACTATCAAGGGAAAATATTTCAATATTCTTTTGTCCCTGCAGAGATCCTTGTGCTGCTCCACTGCAAATAACTATGTAGAACAGGCCTTTCAATGTTTTCAGTGCCAGAAAGCAAGTTCCAACTTTTTTATATCATTATTTTTTATTGCTGATAAAACAAATGAAAAAAACTGAATTACTTATTATTATCACTAATATTAATTATCCAATTATCCAACAACAAAATAAAGGTAGTTAAAAACTCCTTTTTATTATATTATGCCATGCTAGAAAATAAAGTATCATTAATAATATGTTTGTGTGTAAGAGTCTACTATTTTCTAGATTGTATTTAAAGCAACAGTACTTGGTTATCAAATTATTTTATTTCTTAGTCATGCAGCTTCATTCTCACTATTTTTATAACTTTTTTCTAAAGAGAACCAAGACTACATAAAAATGTAGTGTCATGTTCATCATTGGCTTTCTAATGAAGACAGCATATGAATAGCAATAAATTTGCATGACACTTAAAGTAATAAGTGCATTTATTTGCTACAAATCCTCTAATGTATACACTGGTCATGTTCCAGTGATGCTTTAGCTCATAGATAAACCCAACACATTTTTATTACAACATAACTAAACTTTTGTGTTTCAATCTAAAAGTAAAATACATCCTGAGAAAAAAGTTTTGAAATAGGCATGTGGTGCCCAATAGCTTAATTATTTGCAATAGGTAAAAACGTGGGGAGAAAAGCTATGTGGATGAGATGAAAATGTTATTTCCAATGATCATATGCAAATGTGTGCATTTTCCAAAGATCTAGAGAGAGGCCTGATGATAGAACATCCAGGTTTAGCTGTTACAGTCCATGTTCTTTTCTAGATCTCCATTCTCTAGGCTGGGTGTCTTGATGATGCACAAGCCAGTGTTCAGGACATGGAGAACCTAAGTGTCTTCCTCCTGCTTCCAGCATTTAATAAATATGCAGGCTCTGGAAACTATGCATTTCTCCAAACCCCATCTAGGCTTTCGTGATTCCAATCTGCTATGGGGCTAGAAATAAACACTGTCCTTTAAAATACAGAGCCAGGCTGGGTGCAGCGGCTCATGCATGTATTCCCAGCACTTTGGGAGGCTGAAGCAGGAGGATCCTTTGAGTCCAATAGTTGAAGACCAGCCTGGGGAACATAGGGAGACCCCATTTCTACAAAATAAAAATTTCAAACTTAGCCAGGTGTGGTGGCACCAACTGTAGTCCCAGTTACTCTGGAGGCGAGGTGGGAAGATCACTTGAGCCTGGGAGGTGGAGGCTACGGTAAGGCAGGATTGCACCACTGCATTCTAGCCTGGGTGACAGAGTGAGGGCCTGTCTCCACAAAAAATTTAAAATTAGCCAGACACAGTGGCATGCACTTGTAGTCCTAGCTACTTAAAAGGCTAAGGAGGGAGGATCGCTGGAGCCCAGGAGGCTGAGACTGCAGTGGGCTGTGATTGCCACACTACACTCCAGCTTGGGCCACAGAGCAAGACCTTGTCTCAAGAAAAAAATTACAGACCCCAAAATATTCCTCCATCCACTTTTCAATTTCCTTTACACTTTAGTTAATGTTATCTTTTGACTCCAGTCCCTATCCCTTGTTTTCTACACATAATTTTGGAGACAAGCAGACAAGTCTCCATTCTTGGAATATACAAGGCACTTTTATGCCTGCTTGCTTTGATTTTAATTGCTTCTGCTTAAATCCCCCCTTCCACCTGCTGCCTCTCATCGCATCTGCATCTGGCCATGTAGTCAGTTCCAGCCAATATGATTAGTTAAGAATGATTAGGAGTGTCCCACCCAGATTTCAAGAAGTGGTTGTGCTTCCTCCACTCTCTTTAGTCTTCTGGTAGGTGGATGCAGAGGTTGAGGAGGCCCTAGGAAGCAGCAAAGTACGGGAAGGAAGAAACTCAGGTTCCAGAATCACTGGGTATGATAACTGCACACCCATTTGCACAGCTACATGAGGCTGTCACACATGCAGTAACAAAGCTCTGTTAGTAAGCCCCTGGTATTTTGGAGTTGATTTGTTCAGCAATTTAAAACACAGAATATCAGTCCACGCGTGGTGGCTCACTCCTGTAATCCCAGCACTTTGGGAGGCCAAGGTGGGTGGATCACCTGAGATCAGGAGTTCGAGACCAGCCTGGCCAACATGGTGAAACCTCTTCACTATTAAAAATACAAAAATTAGCTGGGTGTAGTGGCGAGTGCCTGTAATCCCAACTACTGGGGAGCCTGAGGCAGGAGAGTAACTTGAACCTGGGAGGCAGAGGTTGTAGTGAGCTGTGATCACGCCACTGCACTCCAGCTTGGGCGACAGAGCAAGATTCTGTCTCCAGAAATAAATAAATGAATAAATAAGTAAATAAATAAATAAATAAATAAATAAAAACACTGAATATTGCAGATCCTAGGAGAGGAGGAGGATTCCACAATTTAAACTTGGTCACTTGGTTCTCATGGGTCAGGGTTACATGGCAGCAACTGTGCAAAGTGAGAGCCTCAGAGATGCTGCTGCTGTCAGGACAGCCTGAGACCTAAGCTGACACTGGGGGCTGTCCGCGGGCCCCACACTCTCTCAAGGAGTTGGAAAAGTCCCATTGTATCAGAGTAAGATAGATGGTAGCTTTGATTGTGATTGTGGTGAGCTGGAGCCACCTGATCACTGACAGAAGACATCTTCTGTTAACCAACAGCCACCAGGGCTTCCTGTTGAAATATATAGCAACAAAGAAAGAAAAGAAGCAAAACGGAAATAGTGCTTGCCAGTACCTTAGAACAATGCTGCTCAGGACTAGTCCAACACTGAATGTATCTGTACTGTGAGGAGAATGTTCATAGAAGCCTGTTGTGTGCATATTTATTCACATGTTTGTTAAATGTTATATCATTTAGCACAGTAATCTGAGTGCATAATAGGTCATTTCTTTCCATTTGAGTTTCTTGAGTGTTTTCTTTAAATGTCTGCAGAGTTGCTGCCCCTTTCTTGAACTTTGAGTACTGCAATATTTTTAATTGTTGATATGAGTAGAGCTTTTTGAGCTTTAAGTCTAAGGGGAACTCAACAGGCCTGTTTGGCATATGTAGCGAACATCAAGAAACCATCTTGCTGTGGAACCATAATTATTTTCTTCTCCCTTTTTGAAAGATCTTTCCTTCTGATGCCAAGTTTCTTCCTTGTTTACACAAGTTCAACCAGTTGAAAGGAAAAGGCAATAGTAAGGGTTTCAAAATGGCAGAGAAATTTGAAAGTCTCATGAACATTCATGGTTTTGATCTGGGTTCTCGGTGTATGGACTTAAAACCATTGGGTTGTGGAGGCAATGGCTTGGTTTTTTTCTGCTGTAGACAATGATGGTGACAAAAGAGTGGTCATCAAGAAAATGGTCCTTATCAATTCCCAGAATGTCAAACATGCTGTACGTAAAATCAAAATTATTAGAAGACTTGACCATGATAACACTGTGAAAGTGTTTGAAATTCTTGGTCCCAGCGGAAGCCAATTAACAGATGATGTGGGGTCTCTTACAGAGCTGAACAGTGTTTAAATTGCTCAGGAGTACATGGAGACAGACTTGGCTAATGTGCTGGAGCAGGGCCCTTTACTGCAAGAGCATGCCAGGCTGTTCATGTATCAGCTGCTACTGGGGCTCAAGTATATTCCCTCTGCAAACGTACTGCACAGAGATCTCAAACCAGCTATTCTTTTCATTAATACTGAAAACCTGGTGCTGAAGATAGGTGACTTTGGTCTTGCACGGATCATGGATACTCATAATTCCCATAAGGGTCATCTTTCTGAAGGATTGGTTACTAAATGGTACAGATCTCCACATCTTTTACATTCTCCTAATAATTATGCTAAAGCCATTGACACGTGGGCTGCAGGCTGCATCTTTGCTGAAATGCTGACTGGTAAAACCCTTTTTGCAGGTGCACATGAATTTGAACAGATGCAGCTGATTTTATAATCGATTCCTGTTGCACATGAGGAAGATCGTCAGGAGCTTCTCAGAGTAATTCCAGTTTACATTAGAAATGACATGACTGAGCCACACAAACCTTTAACTCTGCTGTTTCCAGGAATTAGTCAAGAAGCACTGGATTTCCTGGAACAAATTTTTACATTTAGCCCCATGGATTGGTTAACAGCAGAAGAAGCACTCTCCCATTCTTACATGAGCATATACTCTTCTCCAATGGGTGAGCCAATTTCAAGCCATCCTTTTCACATTGAAGATAAAGTTGATAATATTTTGCTTATGGATGAAACTCACAGTCACATTTATAATTGGGAAAGGTACCATGATTGTCAATTTTCAGAGTATGATTGGCCTATACATAACAACTTTGATATTGATGAAGTTCAGCTTGATCCAAGAGCTCTGTCTGGTGTTACTGATGAAAAAGAAGTACAAGTTGATCCCTGAAAATATTTGGATGGAGATCAGGAAAAGTATCTGGAGGACCCTGCTTTTGATACCAATTATTTTACTGAGCCTTGTTGGCAGTACCCAGATCATCATGAAAACAAATACTGTGATCTGAAGTGTAGTCATACTTGTAACCACAAAACAAGGTCATCATCATATTTAGATAACTTAGTTTGGAGAGAGAGTGAAGTTAACCATTACTATGAACCCAGGCTTATTATAGATCTTTCCAGTTGGAAAGAACAAAGCAAAGAAAAATCTGATAAGAAAGGCAAATCAAAATGTGAAAGGTATGGATTGGTTACAGCCCAGATAGCACTAGAGGAAGCATCACAGCAACTGGCTGGAAAAGAAAGAGAAAAGAATCAGGGGTTTGACTTTGATTATTTTATTGCAGGAACTATTCAACTTAGTTCCCAACATGAGCCTACTGATGTTGTTGATAAATGACTTGAATAGCTCAGTGTCCCAACTAGAACTGAAAAGGTTGATATCAAAGTCAGTAAGCTAAGACAAACAGGAAATGACAAACAAAAAGGAATGGCAAATCTGGCTCAATTAGAAGCCCTGTACCAATCTTCTTGGGACAGCCAGCTTGTGAGTGGTGAGGAGGACTGTTTTCTCGTAAATCAGTTTTCTGAGGTAAGGAAGGATGAACAAGTTGAGAAGGAAAACACTTACACCAGTTACTTGGACAAGTTCTTTAGCAGGAAAGAAGATCATGAAATGCTAGAAACTGAGCCAGTAGAGGATGGGAAACTTGGAGAGAGAGGACATGAGGCAGGATTTCTGAATAACAGTGGGGAGTTCCTCTCTAACAAGCAGCTCGAGTCCATAGACATCCCGCAGTTTCACAGTCCAGTTGGGTCACCACTTAAGTCAATACAGTCCACAGGAACACATTCTGCTATGAAACCTTCCCCTCAAATTCCGCATAAAACATACAGCAGCATTCTGAAACATCTGAGCTAAAATATTCAGCAGACATTTATCTTTGAATTATTCAAGAAATGTGTTTTGTCCTTTTTTATTACTAGTGTTTAAGTCATTTTTTACTTGAAGCAGGTGGTGTCATTTAATAAGGATTTTATTAGTTCTTGGTTTTTAAAATCCAGACTTTCTTTTTCTACAGGTGAGATAGTTTTCGTTTTAACTGGCATGCCATTTGCACACAAAAATAAAGAATAGAGCAAAATAATGCAATGTAGAAGGAGACAAAAGGAATGCACTAAGACAAGTAAAGAACATTCTCTCATAGAACAGTGATCTGTTTTACAGGAAACAAATCTTGCCTTAAAATTTACACAGTGAGACTATACATAATTGCATGAAAATATCCTTTTTTTCCTAAGACATTTTTCATTCATGAGTATTTTCAAATTTTTCATATTGTACACATTTCTTAAAACACATAATACCAGCAGCAACTGAAAATGAATGTCGAATTTGGTACATATGTGTTATCTACCTCAAGGTAGCAAGAGTATGTGGCAACACATATACCACCCACAGTGCTTCACAATATGCACTTCTATTTAGCCAGCGTTTATTGTAGTAAACTATTCTTAATAAGACTCATTTGTTGTTTATAAAAGTTCTGTGTTATTGTGAAGTGTTAATACATCACATCTTATTTATTTTAGCAAATCAGTGTATTTCTGTATTTAATTATAAAAATTAACTTAGTTTTAAAAATTTATTTGCAAATACACTTTTTCCATTTGGTTCTATGGTTCATTGCCTACCTAGCTGAATATATAATGTCAGCTTATCCTAAAGCTGTTGAAGTACTTAATTTACCTAGGTGTTCATTTTAAGTAATGTGCTCACTGTGTATAGGAATTTGTATTTTGGAGGTGCTTGATCTATCTACAAAGAAAAATTAATTAGGAATTACTTTATTATAAAATGCTCCTAGAAGTCTTAATTGTGTTTATTAAAAAAACAGAATGTTAGACTTGTGTGCATGGAAGTATTTAAGGTACATCATTGTTGTAGTTTAAAAGTTGCACATGATAAGACATTTTATTTTTACTGTATGTTTTTACTGAATGATCTATTCCCCATCCCAAGGCAAGCATGAATACAATTAGGTTAAATATAGGAAAATAAAATAAAATAAACTTGGCCACTTGTCCTTCATGTTGTATCTGTTTGTGTTAAGAGAAAAAAATATTTATTAAACACCTTATTTTCATTAGAAAACAATGTTAGATTCTCTTGGGAATGTGACTATGATCAAAGTGTGGTCTTTATTCTTGAGAAACTTAAAATTTAATATCATCATAGTTTTCACTAAGCTACAAAGGGATCTTCCTTGTTTACCTATTGTCTTGGAAAACGTGTTCATTAAACAGCAACTCTAGGTGAGGTTTCTAACTCTGTATTTTGTGCAAATGAAAAAGAAATCTCCATCAAATGTTATCTAAGAAATCTTTTTTTTTTTTTTTTGAGACAGAGTCTTGCTCTGTCACCCAGGTTGGAGTGCAGTGGCACAATCTCGGCTCACTGCAAGCTCTACCTCCTGGGTTCACGCCATTCTCCTGCCTCAGCCTCCTGAGTTGCTGGGACTATAGGCACCCACCACCACTCCTGACTAATTTTTTGTATTTTTAGTAGAGGTGGGGTTTCACCATGTTAGCCAGGATGATCTCGATCTCCTGACCTCGTCATCTGCCCGTCTCGGCCTCCCAAAGTGCTGGGATTACAGGCATGAGCCACCACGCCAGGTCAATATTTTTATAAAATGTGTAAGGATCTTACTCTGTGTAATGTTCTGCACAAGTCACCATAGAAACTTTTGAAGGACACAGTCCCTGAAATAGATGAGTTTAAAATATCATGACAAGCAGAAGTGTTAGACCATTTTCTTCTCCCATTTTGGAGGAATGTCTTGTTTATATAAAATTAGCTTTTTATCTGTTTCAAATAGTTTTAAACTAATAGAGAAATCAATTAGATAAAAACAAAAATAAGATAATTGAAACTCTATAACAAGATCCTGTCTTTATGAGGAAAGCAAAGCTTCTTAGAAACTAAAATAATTCTTTTTTTAAGAGGAAAAAATAGAGTATAAAAATCTCAATTAGAAAAGCAACTTACTTTCAGTGCCAGTATTCTCCCAGAACAATATGACATTAATAAACAATTCACAAGGCTCTACTTGAAATTTTCATTTGTTTTACACTCTTTGGGCCAGCAGCTTACTCAATCCTGACTCTGTCCCATGTTATCTAAATGTACTACAGTGCAAGTGAAATCCCTTCAAATAAAGGAGATGCCTTAGAGACAATCATCGGATACTCCAGATTGCCCCAGGAAAGTACCCGCACATGCTTTGATAAGACAGTAAATGCCTTCCTGATTTTCAAAGTAATTCTATCAAGCAAATCACCTATATGCTGTTATGTAACAGCAATAATTTTTTGTTTTCACTTAAGTGGCCATTCTGAATGAAATGCCTGTTTTAGAATAATGAAAAGAGTAGAACTGGAATGTTTCTAACACACAAAATAATGATAAATATTTGAGGTGATAGAAACCCCAATTACCCTGATTTGATCATTACACATTGTACGCTTGTATAAAAACATGACATGGATCCCATAATACATATGGATACACCTTTTATGTTCCCAAGATAACTTTAAATAAATTTTTTTTAAAGAAGGTAAACCTATGCAAGCTTCCTAAAAAATTTGGCTCAATTTTGAGTTATTAAATAAAAAACTAAAGTTCTTAGAAACAATGTTGTATCCTAGTTTAAGGATATATTCTGGTTTTGGTTGTAGACGAGCCCCATCAAATTCAAATATGTCAGCCCCAGCTCATTCTGCCTGCACTTCCAATGCTGCAGACAAATAGACAATGCCTCTCACAGCATGAAGAGTTCCACCACTAAATGACTTCCCCTGTTACATCCATGTAAAGTTCATCAAGGCAACAATCTCACTTTTTCCTTGTTAATAGTTTACTATTACATGCATGCATTTTTTTTTGTTTTTGCTTGTGCAAAATATTTCTAACTATTGACCTTAATTCTCTCTTGCATTCGTACTAAGATTAAGATTGCTATTATAGACACATGCAAACTTTAACAATACATAAGCATACCTAGAATACATATACACACACAAACACAAAAAGAGTAACTGTAGACAAAATTATTTGCTTTCCTACTTTTATTAATAGTTTTAAAACCATACAAAATTTAAATATTTACTATCTATACCAAAGATAGCTGGTTAAGATACTATGATTAGAAAAACAATTAATTAATAAAACAGTCAAGGATTAAATATTTTATTACTGTTCTAAATCTTAATATTTTTCAAAATTTTGCTCTAATGGATCTGTTTTAAAATATAATATTCAAGAATGATGGACTGAAGCCTTCTTCTCTCCATCATTCTTGAATATTATATTTTAAAACAGATCCATTAGAGCAAAATTTTGAAAAATATTAAGAACAGAAAACCAAACACCGCATGTTCTCACTCATAGGTGGGAACTGAACAATGAGATCACTCGGACTCAGGAAGGGGAACATCACACACCGGGGCCTATCATGGGGAGGGGGGAGGGGGGAGGGATTGCATTGGGAGTTATACCTGATGTAAATGACGAGTTGATGGGTGCAGCACAGCAACATGGCACAAGTATACATATGTAACAAACCTGCACGTTATGCACATGTACCCTACAACTTAAAGTATAATAATAATAAATAAATTAAAAAAAATATATAATATTCAATATGAAATGTAAATTATTCCTTAACTAACTTTATTAAGTAAAATCATGCTTTTGGTAACGCATACTGTGTTAGTTCATTTTGTGTTTCTGTAAAGGAATACCTAAGGCTGGGTAATTTATAAAGAATAGAGGATTATTTGGCTCACAGTTCTGCATGCTGAGCAAGCATGGTGCCAGCCTCTGCTTCTGGTGAGACCTCAGGATACATAACTGTAGCAGAAGGTAAAGGGCAAGCAGGTGTGTTATATGGTGAGAGAATGAGAAAGAGGGAAAGGAGGAGGTGCCAGGCTCTTTTTAACAATCAGAGCTCATGTGACTAATAGAGCAGGAACTCACTCATTAGCTCAGGGATTGCGCCAAGCCATTCATGAAAGATCCACCCCCCTGACACAAACGCCACCTGTGAGTGTCCGTCTCCAACACTGGGGATCACATTTTGACATGAGATTTGGAGGGGATGAACATCCAAACCATATCACATATTCATCTGTCTCTTGACAGTTAAAAATCCAACTTTATAACCAAATAGTACTTTACCAAGTGATAAGATATTCTAGAAAATAACCCTAGAAAGGAATAGACCTCTATTTTATTATCAATAATTGTTTATTGAGCTGATTCATATGGCAATATGTATTTGATATTTGCTATATGTAAATTTGCATTATTGGATATTAGTGTGATTCGGCAACACATACTTCTTCCTCTATAAGTTGACAATGAAGCAATTCCTAGAGGATAATATTGGTAATATTTCTTTGTATTCAGAACATCTCAATATTAAATTCTCTATATTGTGGTTGGCTTTTTCTTAGACCTTTATACTACCTCAGTCACCCAGGTATTGCAGAGCTACATGCAATGAAAATAGAGAAAAGTTTCTTTCAAATCTATCTCCATTCTCTCCCTTACTGCATTTATATACATTCTCGTAATTCATTTGATAATAGCAATTCTGTCAGAGACTGTAGTTGTTCACCAAAATGTATGCTGCTGTTCTTACTGAGCACACATACAGACTACATTCTCCATGCTTCGTGAAAGTTGGGTGAGGCAAAGTGAGTAATTTAGGCAGCAGAATGTGAATGGCGCTGGTATGTACCACTTGAGGGTGGGTCTTCCAGATAGCAGCATGCTTTCTCCATATTCAATTCCCTGTTTCTCTTAGCCAGGAAGGAAATGAGCAGAGTGATCTTGGAAGTGACCTCAAAAGTCATGTGCTAAGGATTGCAGAGTTGCCAGGCCTGGGTACCACAACAACCATCTGAGGCCAACTTCCTGTTTACTTGAACCAGTCTGATTGGTACATGACAGCGGGGGCGTTGGCGGGGGAGACTTTTAATTGCTTGACTCACTAAATTATTGTTAGTTTTGTTATGGAGGCATGGTTACTCTAACTAATATAAACTGCCAAAGTCAGGTGTTACCATAATAAAAATGTGTGACATTTTTTAACAGTTGGGAAATAGATGGTAAAAACAAATTTATAATATTTTAACCTTTTTTATGACATCAAATATTTTGATAAACTGGTTATGTGGGCTAAATTAGAAATGACCCTATTTGCCTCTTATTATCGTGTAAATGTCTGAAGGGCTTCTAGTGATAACCTCTGTTTCCTTTTGATATTAGTAATTTGTTTCTTCTTTTTTCTTTGTAATCACTGCAAGAGGTTTGACAACATTATTGATCTTTACAAAGAACCAACTTTTGGTTCATCGATTTTCTTTATAGTGTTTTGTTGTTTTCAATTTCGTTGATTGAAGTTATTATCTTTATGATTTCTTTTTTCCTTCTGGTTTTGGTTGTATTTTGCTCTTTTTTTCCAGTTTGTTGAGTTGGGAGCTTAGATTATTGATTTGAGGCCACTCCCTTTTCTGATATAAACATGTAGTGCTATAACTTCCTCTTTCAGCAATGCTTAAGCAGTTTCCCATAAATGTTAAGTTGTGTTTTCATTTTTAGTTAGTTCAATGTATTTTTATTTTTGTTTGTTTGCTTAAGTTTTAGAAAATTTCAACTTTTAATACAGATTGAAGGGTAAATATGCAAGTTGGTTAGATGGACACATTGCATGATGCAGAAGTTTAAGGTATAAATGCTCCCATCACCCAGGTAGTAAGCATAGTACCTAGTAGGCAGTTTTGCAGCACACATTGCCCTCCCTCTCTTGCAATACTTAGTAGGCCCCAGTGTCTGTTGTTTCCATCATTGCGTGTATGTGTATTCAATGTTTAGCTCCCACTCATAAGTAAGAACATTCAGTATTTGCTTTTCTGTACTTGCATTAATTTGCTTAGAATAATGGCCTCCAGCTGCATCAGTGTTGACGCAAAGGACATGATTTTGTTGTTTTATGGCTGTATAGTATTCCATGGTGTATAGATACCACATTTTCTTTCTTTAATCCACAGTTGATGGGTGCCTAGGTGATTCCATGTCTTTGCTATTGTGAATAGTGCTGTGATGAACATAAAGGTACAAATGTCTTTTTGGTAGAACAATGTATTTTTCTTTGTGTATATACCCAGTAATGGGATTACTGTGTCAAATGGTATTTCTGTTTTAAGTACTTTCCTGCTTTGAGTAACTGAATTAGCTTCTTGAAGAAATTCTTAGAAAGAGGCAAAACCCCATAGGCAAGGTGTTTGGATCAGCAGACAAAGGCACAAATCATTCACTACCAGTACCACCATCTGATGTGATAAATGCACAAGAAGGTACTATGAAAACTTTAAAGCTCCATGCAAATATTAACTCAGTGAGACTGGCCAGAAACCTGGAATCAGTAGTCAGAGCCTACATCTGGATTTGATGGCCAGAAATGAAGACATATGCTATATACATATTTGATTATTAATGTCTGTCTAGCTCAGAATAAAAAAATACCCTTTTGAAATTATCAAATCCCAGGGAAATATGTTTTATCTCCCTGAACCAATGGCAGTTCATTCTCTCGAGTTCAAATGGTTTGGGACCAAGTCTGTTTCACACATAAATGAATACTCCAGAAAATGTACCCAGGAAAACTTAAGATATATATGACTCTCCACAAAGCCTCTAACACAGCATGGGTGACAGGCATAACAGTCTGACTTTCAGGTTTGCAAAATTAGCAGAAACATCCACAAGAGTTCCAGAGTATGAGATTGTCCAGTGAGAGAAACTGCCTGTCAAGATTCTGGAATGATCTCTTTTCTCTCTCGGTCAAAGAGTATGTAATGGAATTAAAAGTCATATACACTTTTACTCAGGCAAGGAAAAGGTAGCATCTCATTTTTTATAACTAACTGGCTCTCTCACCACCCTCCACCATGATGGGATACCAGGGGGAGCTAGAATGAAACCCTTTCAATTTTCCATTTAATATTGTCTCATTCTCTTACAGTTCAAAGAGTCTCTTAGCAACTGGCTCTGTCTCTTCAGGTAAATATTCAGCCTTTCGGGTATCCATGGTGGTGGCCCAGGCAGTGGGCATATGTAATGGAAGAAAGGGGTTTTGGGTCTGCATGAGTTCTTTGAGTCTTCACTAATTTCTGCTCTAGAGCCACCAACTGACTATGTTTCCTGGTGCCTGGTGGATTCTGCTAAGGTGTGCCTGGTGAGGTTGTATTTACTCTCTTTTCTGGGTCAGTGCCTAGTGGGGCTGTGGGCCCGTTCCCCACAACCCCAACCCCAAGTCTCTTCCATGGCCATGTCTGTTTCCTGGAGGGCTATTTGTGCTATGGCCTTTGCAGCAAGTTCACACCCATTTACCATAGTGGCCCCTGGAAGCAGGTGTCAGCTCCCAGCAGAGCTGGTGATCATGAACCTCCTCTGTGGCCTTCAGGGCCCTAGTATGCTAATCAGACTCCCTCTGCCCTGCCATAGCATGTCTTGCTCTGTGATCACAGCCCCATCCGACCAAAGTTCAAAACAGTGAACAGGGGAACATGCCCTCTGCCTTTGACTTTCCCCTCAGCCCTAACTCCTCTGAGAGATTTCAGCCTGGAGTGGGAGCCACAATACCCCTGCACGGTCTACCTGCCACTCTCTCCCACACCCTGCTGCACTAGTCAGACATCTTTTTAAAATAGTTTTATTGAGATATAGTTTAAATACAATTCGCTCATTTAAAGTGTACAATTTAATGGTTTTAGCATATTCACAAAATTGTGCAACTATCACCATGATCAATTTTAGAACATTTTCACCAACACAAAAAGGAACCCCATACCCATTAGCAGTCACCATCCCTTTTCATTCTAACCCCCACCCTTAGGGTACTATGAATCTACTTTCTGTCTCCATCAATTTTTCCAACAATTTGCCTATTCTAGGCTAGGCATGGTGGCTGTCACCTCTAATCCCACTACTTCAGGAAGTCAAGATGGGATCACTTGAGGCCAGGAGTTTATGACCATCCTGGACAATGTAGTGAGACTCTGTTTCTACAAAAAAAAAAAAAAAATCAGCAGAGCATGGTGGTGTGTACCTATAGTCCTAGCTACACAAGCAACTGAGGTGAGAGGATCCCTTGAGCCCAGGAGTCTGAGACTGCAGTGAGCTGTGATTGTGCCACTGCACTCCAGCCTGGGCTACAGAGTCACAATCTGTCTCAAAAAAAAAAAAAAAAAAAAAAAAAAAAAAAAAAGTAGAATTTCAGAAGGAAATAATTTAAAATATTAGTACTTTCAGGTCAGTTTGTTAACGGAGTAATGATTCTGTATTAAGAAGATTATCCCAGTGAGTCCTGACAAAACATCCTGTTCTAGAGATGAGAAGACAGAGGCTTACCCGGGTGAGAGGGGGCAGTGCACTGCATAGGAGGATGCTCACTGTGGTGCTGGGAAAATGGCCACAGAAGAGACCCCATCGAGGTCCCACAGCAGAGAAAGGCTGAATTGCTGTGCTGATCGGCCTCCCTTCCAGCTGTGTAGGACACTGAGGCCCCGGGTCCCAATCTGCTTGGCTATGGGCGCGTCTTCCTCAAGACAGCATGGTAGGGAAATGTGCCCAAGAGCATAATTCCCTGTCCTTTTGGGGTAAACGGCGCTACTACTCATGCTGGTGTGTGAGACTTGGAGATGGTGTGGAATCACAGGCAGGCCACCTGTTACCAGGATACCTGGGACAGAAGTCAAAACACGGTAAAATAGTGAAATACAAAAATAATTATGGCCTGAAGTGAAATAGTATAAAATAGTGTATTTTTTGATATTCCTATGAATATGTGGAACAGAGACTTTGCACTTGGTCAAGAACATGGCTGGGCAGTGAGGTGGCATTGAGGAGTGTAGTGTGATGAGTTCCTCACTGGGTTACTTAAGGGCATTATGTCCACTGCTCAAAACTTGTATGCTGGTCAGTGAGCCAAGGTCACTGTGCCTAGCCAAGAAGCAGGTGTTCCTGAGAACCCGAACATCCCAGAGAGTATCTGAGAGCACAGCAAAGCAAAAAAAACGTACTGCTCAAACACAGTATGCAGAGCCAGAACATCAGCCTAAAAGCAGTTTAGAGGTGGGAGGCAGCACAGGTCTCTAGAGCTGTCCTGCCGCTATCCAGGGATGCCCTGCGTGTAAGTCCCAATGAACTCATCTAATGCTCAAGCTGAGCTTGTCTGAGTCAGTCTTTGGGCTAACAGCACCTTCTCAGTTTGTGGGGGCACATTACAGTCCCAAGATTTTCTTGTAATAGGGAGGACATGGGGCCCAGATGCTTGTGGGAGAAGAAGCGCAACTCCCTCCAGCAGCAAAGCCCTGGGACGGAGGAGGTTAGGGAGGCATCTGGGTCCCAGGGCCCTCTCTGGCTGTCTCCCCAGAGTGTGGAGTCCTCTCTGCACCCACACTCACCAGCAGCCTGCATGGTCCTTGTTGGCAGTGAGGGGCCTCTGCCCTCATGGAGGGGAATATAGTAGAGGACCTCACTGAGCAGCTCCTGCTGTTCTCCTGCATGGAGATCTGTAGCAACAGTTCCTGCAGCAGAGTAGGACACAGAGAGCCCTGCCTGCCATTGTCCAGGCTGTTTATGCACACAGATCCTTGTATACAAGGACTTCTACCTAAGAAGGAAGGAAATGACCACCTGAGGGTCAGGGATTCACTTTGGAGAAGATAAGAGCAGCCCAGCACTCATCTTCCCACCCTGCCAGCCAGGATCTGGGGTGTTAGCATGACATGACCTTGAGGATGACCCCTCTCACCCACCTGATCCTGCCCAGGGCAGACCTCCCCTCACATCCCCTTTCCCCTGCCTCAGGCAGAGGGGTGTGGGCTGCCCAGGCATGCTCACAGTGATGGCTTATCCTGGACTGGCCTGCCCTGGCTGCCTGTGTTTCCTTTGGGGATCTCCTGGAAAATGGCCTGTGGTGAGGGCTGAACCCACATCTGTAGCATCAGGAAAGGCTCTCATGCCAGGGTTTCCTGAGGCTATAGCCTGGATAAGTCAGGCTACAGCAGGATGTTTTCTTGAACATCTCTGGCCAAGTGAGCTGGGGAGGGAGCTGTTTCTAAATTATGGGTGCCTGATCACTGGATTCCAAGTTCTATTGGGACCTATTGCCAAGGAAGTGAGGTCATTTCCTGAGTTTACCTTACCTGGCCCTTCCTTTGATAAGACCCCAGGTGCTCCTCTTGGCTGACTTCTCACCTCCTACCCTGGTACCTCTCCACATCTGTGCACAATTACAAGAAGATCACTTCTCTACAGCTACTGTGGAAGGCCTGGGTATAGCCAGGGTCCCAGCTTTGAGGGACAGGCCTGGGTTTAGACCCAGCTTCTCCTTACTACTTATGTGACCCTGGATAACCCACTGTGCCTCTGAGGGTCTCCCCAGGTTTGCCCCTGCACAATGAGGATCATTCTAGCACCTGCTTCCTGGGGCTGTCCTCAGGCATGTGTGAGATGATGCTATGAAGCCTGTGGTTTGCACTACTGGGTATGTGCCAGAGGAAATGAAGTCATTATACAAAAAGATACTTGCACATGCATGTTTATAGCAGCACAATTCCCAGTTGCAAAAATGTGGAGCCAACCCAAACACCCATCAATCAATGAGTAGATAGAGAAACTATATATTCCATTTGATGAAACACTACTCAGCCATAAAAAGGAATGAATTGATGGAATTTGCAGCAACCTGGATGGGATTGGAGACTATTATTCTAAGTGAAGTAACTCAGGAATGGAAAACCAAACGTCGTATGTTCTCACTCATAAGTGGGAGCTAAACTATAAGGATGTAAATGCATAAGAGTGACATAATAGACTTTGGGGACTCAGGGGGAAAGGGTGGGAAGGGGGTGAGGGATAAAAGACTAAAAATCAGGTTCAGTGTATATTGCTCGGGTGCACCAAAATCTCACGAATCACCACTAAAGAACTTACTCATATAACAAAACACCACCTGTTCCCTGAAAATCTATAGAAATAAAAAATAATTAAAAAAGAAACCCTAAGCTGGCATCAAGTGTAGCCAATGCACAAAATTAGAGAAAAAATAGAGCAAGAGGGTGACGTAGCCTGGAATGCTTTCCAGGAACTGAAAGCGTACCTGAGTTCCTGCTGTGTAATCTTGGAAATGTCACTTGCTCTCTTGGCCTCATTTTCCTGCCTGCACATTCTCCTGTCATGCTCCATAAAAATCTTGCAGTGGCTTCCCATTATGTTTAGATTCAGATCCACATGCTTCATCTCAGCTTCCTTAGTGGCTGCCACGACTCCCACCTCCTAGTTCATGCATCATGTATAATTCCTTCCCCATGAGTGTAGACTGGACTTAATGGCTCACTTCTAACAGTAGAATATGGCAAAAGCCATGAATGTCTCTTCCAGGATTTAGTTATGAAATGACTGTAGTTAATGTTGCACTCTCCCTCCTCTTCTCTCCATATTTATCTGTTTTTTTCTGTCTCTCTCATGTGTTTTAAGACCTAAAGAGGGCAACAGATGGAGAGGCACTCAGGGCCTCTGTGCAAACTGAATTCTTCCAGTGAGCATCCCATGAGCTTGGAAGTGCATCCTGCTGCAGGTGAGCCTCTGCCGAGACAGCAGCCCCAGCCTTGTGAGATACCTTGTGGCGGAAGCTCCCAGCTGAGCCCTGCTGGGTTCCTGAGCTACAGAAACTGTGAGATGATGAATGTTTGTTGCTGTAAGCCCCTGTGTTTGGAATAATGTTTTCATATAGTAATAGATCCCTAATACAGTCTACCTGCTTCAGAATCTGCTCCTGCCCTTCTGCCTCTCTTCTCTTCTCTCCCTGCAAGTTCCCTGCAATCACACTGGCTGCCTTTCTCACTTTCTCCCTGGCCAAACTCACTTCTGCCTTGGAATCTCTGCGCAGTTGAAGCTTCCCCCCAGCATGCCATTCCCAGACTTTTGCAGGGCTGATTTCCACTTGTCATTCTGCTTCCAGGGCAAATGTCACCTCACTGATGCCCTTTCAGATCCCCCATGAAGAGGTCTCCAGCTCTCCCTTACAGCAGTCTGATTTATTTCTACATAGCACTTGATCTTTTTTTCCCCACTTTTACAGTCACGAGCTGTATAAGGACATTTTGGTCAATGATAGACCACATATGTGATGGTGGCTTCATAATATTATAGTGGAGCTGAAAAATTCCTATTCTTTAGTGAGGCCATTGCCATAGTAATTTCATAACCCAAGGTATGACTCACGTGTTTGTGGTGATGTTGGTGTAAATAAACCTACTGTGCTGCAAGTCATATGAAAGAATAGCCCAGGCCGATTGCAGTGGCTCACGCCTGTAATCCCAGCACTTTGGGAGGCTGGGGTCAGGAGATTAAGACTATCCAGTCTCACAAGGTGAAACCCCATCGCTACTAAAAATACAAAAAATTAGCTGGGAGTGGTGGCGGGCGCCTGTAGTCCCAGCTACTCCGGAGGCTGAGGCAGGAGAATGGCGTGAACCCGGGAGGCGGAGCTTGCAGTGAGCCTAGATCGTACCACTACACTCCAGCCTGGGCGACAGAGCAAGACTCTGTCTCAAAAAAAAAAAATAAAAAAAAAGCCCATACAATTATATACAGTACACAAAGCTTGATAATGGTTATTCACTACTATTTTACTGGTTTGTGTATTTACTATACTATACTTTTTATCATTATTTTAGAGTGTACTCATTCTTCTTATGAAAAGATTTAGCTGTAATACAGCCTCAGGTGGGTCCTTCAGGAGGTTTTCCAGAATTAGGCATTGTTATCACAGGAGAGGATATTTTGAGCTCAGCTCCATGCATGCTATTGTGCCTGAAGGGTTGCCAGGGAGACAAGATGTGGAGGTGGAAGTCAGGGGGATTGATGATCCTGACCCTGTGTTGACCTACTCTAATGAGTGTGTTTGTGTCTTAATTTCTTTTTTAAATTATATTTATTTTTTGTAGAGGTGATGTCTCACTGTGTTGCCCAGGCTGGTATTAAACTCCTGGGCTCAAGCAATCCTCCCAAAGTGCTTGGCCTCCCAAAGTGCTGGGATTGCAGATATGAGCCACCACACCTGGCAGTGCATCTTAATTTTTAACAAAAACACATGGAGTTCACACGCAAGCAAGCAAGCATTCACAATAAATTATTAAAGGCAATAATTAGGGGGTAACAAACCACAGTGGATGCTCAGAAGGCCAGCCCACTGATGGATGAACTCCAGTGAGTTTGGAAGTCCCTCTGGGGTGCCCATCGGTGGGGGGTAAATCTGCTGCTCTCCAGGCAATCATTCTTGGCTGCAGCTGCCCAAGTGTGGAGGAGGCTTTCAGAATCCTCAGGGGCTGAGATTCCAAGAGCGCCTCAGACGTTGCCAGTCCCTTGCTGCCTTTATGATTCTCCAGAGGGGGCTCACCACCATGATCTCAGCCACAGGGTCTCACCTGGCACCCAGCCACAGCAGGTGTTATCTCATCACCTTAGTCTAGCACACATATATTTATCACTTTAAAGAAAAACAATCTTACTGTGACTTCAATGCTCACATATGCTTATCATTTTAAAGAAGACTAATTTTGCTGTGGGCTTAATGCCACCTAATATGAGTGAATCCATTTTGAGACACTAGAAATCACAAATTATTAATATATATCAGTTGGAGACCTGTCTCAAGATGATAGCAATTGAGATTCACTTTTAGAAATAAACAAGACTGGTTGTGGAAAAAGATGACAGTGGGAACTATAGAAGCATGTAATTTATGCATAATATATATTAAGGAAAACTGTGCATACATTAAAATCATATTTTCCAAAGCATTAAATGACATAGATGAGTGCTCATATTAAGGGCAAAATTAATTGGAAATAAAAGATGATTTCAGTTTTAGGAAAACTCTGTATCTAAACAAATAAGAGCATATAGATATGACTTTGGGAGGCCAAAGCGGGCAGATAACTTGAGGCCAGGAGTTCGAGACCAGCCTGGCCAACATGTTGAAACCCCATCTCTACTAAAAATACAAAAATTAGTGGCCATGGTGGGGGGCACCTGTGATCCCAGCTACTTGGCAGGCTGAGGCAGGATAATTGCTTGAATCCAGGAGGTGGAAGTTGCAGTGAGCTGAGATTGCAGCACTACACTCCAGCCTGGGCAATAGAGCAAGACCCTTTCACCAAACCAAAAATAATAAAATAAAAAGTACACAGATATGTGGGGTGATTGTTTTTAAATTTTCTAAACTGTGCTTTTTTATGTATAATCAGAAGGATTTCATAAATGTGCTTTGGTTTGAAATGGTATTTGATTGAAGCCATTCATACCTAGCTGTGACCTGGACCAGTTCTGCTCACTGCATCCCCTCTCCACACCCTGAGGGTCCTGAGGTCAGTAGCCCTTGACTCTACGTTCTGCCCTGAATCCAGGGCAGAACAGGGGCTCAAATACTCACTAAACCATTTAACTTGGCAAGGGGCCTATTTTTTCGTGGTGTAAAATGACAAAACAAGGCCTCCTACCAGTGAACACTCCAAAAACATTGACTCTTACAGAATTTGGATTCGATCTAACAGCAAGCAGGTGAAGATGTCTAAGTGTGAATGCCTGGAGCCAGGCAACGTTCATGCCATTTCCCATGTGGCCATCAGAGGGCAGTGGGTGACAGATTAGGACAAGGACATTACCCCTCCCTCATAAGTTTTAAAAGGGAGCCTTCCTCAGCACATATTTTCTAACCTTAGGGAGCTTCATTATAAAATGACTATTTGCTTTTATTCTGCAATATCAGTTGGGAGCTAAATGCAAATTCACTACAAGGAACAAATGTAAGGTAATCCTCTAACTGGAAGATTGAGCTGGTGCTACATACAGACAGAGAAAAGTATGTGTCCAGCCTCACAATCTGTGCCCAGATGTGTCCCTTTCTCTACATCCATCTATCTATAAATATGTCTATGTTTTGTGTTTTGTGTTTTAGTGTGTGTGGGTTATTTTTTAAAATTAATGTTTTTTTTTTTTTTTTTTTTTTTTTTTTTTTTTTTTTTACAGGTTCTCACTCCTGTCACCCAGGCTGTACTGCAGTGGTGAGATCGCTGCTCACTACTGCCTCAACTTCCTGGGTTCAGGTGATTCTCCCACCTCAGCCCCCAGAGTAGCTGAGACTACAGGTGTGCACCACCTGTATTTTTAGCAGAGACGGGGTTTCACCGTGTTGCCCCAGGCTGGTATAAACATGTCTATGCAATACCTTTTGAGAATTAGATATAATATAGACATTTGCCAATCACGTTGCTGCTTTTTGATTATGTTGTAGGACAGGGAAAATGGAACTGAAACTTTGAGAGATATAATGAAGAACATTGGCAGGATGTCTCAGTAGAAGTTTACCAAAGTGGGAAATTTTGTGGTTAGCATAGACAAGATCTAATACCCATTGCCTGCTATTCTCAAAGCACTGAGTCTTCTTTTCCCCAGGGGATGTGCTAAAATCTTTTATACCCTAAAATAGCATCAGGTCAGAATAATGAAAAGTGGCTACAGCAGTGTTGAGGTGGAGATGAAGTTATGATGTGGTTGACCTGGCATCCAATCTACAACAGTTCATCACTCTGTATTATAATCCTCAGCCTCCCTCACCAGTCAGCAACCTGAGAACAGAGTCCACACCTTGGTTCTGACTGTAGCATAGGCCCCAGCCCAGCAGCGGGCATAGAACAGGTGCCAAATACAACTGAATTAATAAAACAGAGACTCATATCTAACAAACTGGATAACACACTTGAAATTGGGACTCTCCCAGGACAGCCCAGATAGGAGGTCACCAAAAACCTGTTGCTTGACATCCTGCCTAGGTCTTGGACCAGATTGCCTTCCCACAGCATCCCCCAGCCAGGAAATGTGCAGAATCTCTGCCTGCTTTGACTCCGGTTTACTTTGGCTCCCGTGATTGTCCTACAGTGTGGTTCTCCACTGTGAGTTGCAGGGGACACCTGTGACGGCAGGGAAAGCCCGTTGGCTCTCTCTTCTCCAGCCCCCTGCCATTGCCTTGCTCTCGGTTCTGTGTACAGCCTGGTCGCGGATTCGCCTGCAATTCCCTTTGAGAGATACCCCACATTAGCCAGGACAGGCCCCACCGCCCCATTGCTTCCAGCATCCGCAGCAGAGATCCAGGATCAGATGTCTACAAATGAATAGGAAGAAAAGCGATCTCATCCCATCTTAACTGAAAACAAACCCCAGTTCAGACAAGTTAGTAGAAAATTGGGGTTTATTTGTCCTACTTGATGGAATAAGAATAGGATGGCAATAAATAAAATAAATTAAATTGCAAAATGCTGAACAAGCGACAAAGAGTAATGTCTCCACAGAGATGCCTTGTCCCCCGCAGAGATGCCTTTCTTTTCTGTTGATAGCCCCGACAGCCTTCTGGCATGGCTACATGAGTTAGTTCAGCTCTCGGAGGCGGGGACAGCAGCACACCACTGGGCCACAGGGCCCGATCCACCGCTCCAGGGCGGGACGCCGGCTCCCACACTCCCTTTTCCTCCGGGTTGGTTGTGACCATGGAAGTTCAGGGCTTCTGGCCATGGCTTTTCAGGAAATCACTCCTTCAGGAAAAGCTGCCCGCTTTTTAGAAGGGAAGCGTCCGGCCGCAGCCCTGGCTGTGGGGCCGGGCCTGAGGCCACCATGCAGGACCCCCAGGTCCAAAGCCGCGAGCGTCCACCACTCCTGTTCCTTCGCGACTCACCGGGGTCGAGAACAGACTGAAATAGAATGGGAGACTCCCTGACATCACCGGGTCTCACAGGCCAATCCCATCCCCCCGAGCCAGCCGCTCTCACCCTCCTCCTGCAGACACTTCGCAGCCTCCCTGCACCGCAGTCGCTGGCCCTTCCCCTGCGCCCGGAAAGGCAGCGGCTCTGCAGCCCTGCGCCGGCGATCACCCCAGGGTCCCGGGCGGCGACGCGCCTTAACGACAAAGACGGCCGCCTCCAGAGAGGCCTGCGTGCACCAGGACCCCGCGGGTGCTCTGGGGGACCCCCTCAGCTGCCGCGCTGCCAGTGCCAGCCAACCACCACCCCGTGAGTCCTCTGTTCTGGTTTCCATCTCCCGCTGCCTAGTCACCAATCGCATTCATCCTTCAGCAGCACTTGACAAAGTTCTTTCCACCCCGAATCTCATCAGGGGTGGTGTGAGGACAGTCTGAGACTTCAGTCACCATTGATCTGTTAATTCCAGGCGTCAGCTTGACGGGCTATGTGCTACCCAGTGGTTTGGGCAAACATTCTTTTGGGCAGGTCTCCGTGAGTGTTTTTGGATGAGATGAATATTTGAATCGTAGATTAACCACAGAAGAGAGCCCTCTCTAATTTGGGTGGGTCCCATCCAATCAGCTGAAGGCCTGAACAGAACACAAAACTCATTAAGACAGAACTCCTTCTGTCTGACTGCCTTTGAGCTGGGACATGAGCTTTTTGCTGTCTTCACACTCCTTCTGAAACACCAGTTCTTCCTGGGTTTCAAGCTGCCAGCATTTGGACTGGAACCTGCTGGGTCTCTTGATGACTACAGACCTTAGGACTTGTCAGCCCCCACAATACCCATTATATATAATTATGTCATATATCTAATTAATATAAATTACATAGTTATATAAATTGATATGAATATATAATACATGTAAACATATAATGTATATCATATATAAGTGTTTCCCTAGGGAACACTGACTGATAGGGCCATCCAGCACACAGCTGGTTCTGGCTGTACTGCCAGTGTTCTTTGCTCCATACTGAATGTATCTAAGTCAGGTCTTGTTGCTAATTACGCAAGAGTGGCGGAAACCCCTAACACCAAGAAAGCATTCAAATAAAACATTATTTTTCCATTTTATCTCTCTTTTGCAAGAGAGTAAGATCTCGTCAATACTTACCCTAGATCAGTATCAAGAGAAGAGAGTTCAGCAAAGATAACACAGGGAAGAGAAATTGAAAGGTATCAATGGCCCTCATGTGCCATCTATAAAATACATAAAATTCTACCTTATTTAATTCACATGTCAATTTGATTTGGATCAGTCTCAGACATGAAGAAAGCAGTACTCTGAGAGATAAAGTTGCCCATCCACAGTTCATAACCAGGGAGTGGTGGAGCTGAGAGGAAAGCCTCCTGCTCCATACGCTGCACAAGTGGATGCCTGATCCCCTCTCGTAGTTAACCATGGGACATCATGACAAATCCACCCCTCCTGGAGCCCACACTCACCCCAAGCCCTGCTATGCTCACCTTGAGCCTCACCCACTTCCCAGTTCTCCCCTCATCCTCCTACAGCATGGACCTGGGCAGACATCCTGTGAACTGCTTGAGTGCAGTCAGGAACTCAGGCCCCCCAGAGTGCCAAGGAGTCAGGTTTCACCTGACCCCACAGTCCAGAGACAAGGACTGACTTCAGACACATCTAGCAACAGCCTCAAGCAGAACACTGAGCTGCGCCTGCTGGATACAGGGCTATTACTCAACCCCGTGGGGCCTCAGCTTTCTCCTGTCCTCTGTGAAATGGCAAATAAATAATGGCCCCTAATCTGCCCTGGGCTCAGATCTGCCTTTGCCCCTAATAGCTGTGTACTGTGGCCCTTCCCCTCTTGTAGCCCTGCCTTCTCACCTGCCCCCCAATACTCTTCTTTTACATCCTCTCAACTTGAACTCTGCTGCAAGTAAGAAGACGTAAAAGAAGAGTATTGTGAAGTCACATCTCACTGTGTGCTCTGACCATGCCCCTGTCTGTCATGATGTTTGACACAACCCAGCCCCGTGGTTAAAGCATGTGATTCCAGAGCCTGAGTCCCTGGGTTGGTCTTAGCTCTGCTGTGGTTCCTAGGAGTGTGACCTTGACAGTGATTGTAAACTCTGCTCACTGGGTTCCTCACATGTAATGTGAGGAATATTGCGAGGGCTAAGGGAGTAGGTACTCAGGAGAAGCACAACAGCATGCCTGGGGAAAGTCATCAACACTGGTGGGAATCACAGAGTGATGCCCTGGGCACAGAAGGGAGGTGCTCTCAGGGAGTGATAGGTGGAGAGCATGAGGGTGGTGTCCAGATCCTGGGAAATCTGATTTGATGCAGCACTGGTTTCTTGGTGTAGTCAGTGATTAATGAATCATCATGCTGTGTGCTGATGATGTTTACATTTTCTGTCTGTGTATTACACTTTTAAAGTCAACATTTTAAAAATAATTCCTGGAAATTTAATAATAATTCCTGGGAGGTGATCAGACCTCTCAAAGCTATGGAGGTGGTGAGGTCCAAGCATATCTCTAAGGAAGAAAAGAAAATTTAATGAATATCTGGGGTAAAGTTGAGCTAAAGAGGAAATTGCATTAAGGGAGATGATATGTAGATAAGAAAGATAGGTATAAGATAGACATAGATTAATTGGTGATAGGTGATAGATAATAGATTGGTTGATTGATTAATAAATGATAGATAGATGAATATATGACAGATGATAGATAGTTGACAGATGACAGATGGATGATATAGATTAATAGGCACCAGACAGATGATGATAGACTGAAACAGTGATTGTGATAGACAGTTGATAGATAATTGATTAATAAGTGATAGATGATAGATAATTGATAGATTGATAGATCAATAGGTGATAGATAATAGACAGATAGATGATACATGACAGATCACTGATAGGTAGATGATGAGTAGGTGGATGGGTGAATAGATAGATAGATGATGAGTAGAGGGATGGGTGAATAGATAGATAGATGATAGAAAGAACAGTTATGGGTTACAAGTAGGAAGGACCAGAGAAGAGAGGGGAAAATAATGGGGGCCTTGGGGTCACTTCCTCCTTTGTCCCCTCCCTAAGCTCAAGACCCCTTTTTGATGTGGGTCAGGAACTCTGGTCTAGAGAGCACATTCTCTGCTCAGTTGCCCAGGGAAGCCACAAGATACAGATGCTGGAGAATTTGGGCTGGTTTCTTCTGCATTTTAACAATCCCTGGGGCTTTCTTTGGTTCTTTCTTTATTTGAGTGATGTTGATATCATCTTTCTATCATGTCTTTGCATTAAGTGATGTGCACATTTATCCATGTTTGAAAAGACACAGACACCAATCTGGTAAGGAATCCCAACGGCTGCCCACATTAGAGGTTAACTTCTGTTTTCCTATTCCTATTTTCTCTTTTCAAAATCTATCCTTGGGATGGAGAGACCTCAAGAATGGGAACTCCCAGGGGACATTAGAATAGCATCTGTCTAAGAGAACAGGTTGGGCAGCACAGGAGGTAGGTGGGGACAAAGGCTTTTATCCAAAAGTTACAGACCATTTGCCCAGCTGTGATAAAATCACAAATACCATGGAACTCAGGCCCACCTATTGGTTACTTAAATATTTCAGGACACCAGAGGGCAACAGGCTCTCAAGAGTTGTTCACCAGCAGCCTTCCCATCACAGTAGGCTCTGGGTCATGACTCTCCCAAGAGTTAGGGCTGAGCTGGAGAGCAGTGTTGACCTATGAGAGGCTTTGGCCGCTTTCTGCTCCTTCATCCGTCCTCAGGAGGCAGAATCCTAGAGAATGAAGCAGAAGTTGCCAAAGGTCTGCAAATCTGTGCTCCTCAGTAGAGGACCTTCCAGGAGTCCCAGGACTGCTGTCTGAAATATCCATTTAGAAGCACATATGAAAAACAATTCTTTATTTGAAATTGACAGAGAAGGAGTCAAACAAAACATGATCCATTTTAAAAGTGAGTAACATGAAAGCAATATAGATCTCAATTAAATCAACATAGGAAGTCACGTAATTAATTAAGAAAAGTTCACCTTTTTTTTTTTTTTTAAGACAAGGTCTTACTCTGTCTCCTGGGATGGAGGCTGGAGTCCAATGGCACAATTGCAGCTCACTGCAGCCTCAAACTCCTGGGCTCAAGGGGGCCTACCATCTCATCCTCCCGGGTAGCTGGGACTACAGGCGTGCGCCATCATATCTGGCTAATGTTTTGTATTTTTTTTGTAGATACGGGGTTTCTCCATGTTGGCCAATGTGGTCTTGAACTCCTAGGTTCAAGCAATTCTCGTGCCTCAGCCTCCTAAAATGTTGGGATTACACGTGTGAGCCACTGTGCCCAGCCTGCTGCTTTTTTAGAAAGAGGAGAGAAGGACGGTCTAAAACTCCCATTTTTTCTTGTCATTCACCTGGCAACCCAGAGTCAGGAGGAAGATGGGAGCTTTGAGGTAAGGTTCTGCTGCCCCACCTTGAGTTCCTCAGGGGTCACCTTCATCTCACCCTTCCCATTAGTCCCAGGTCCCCAGACTGAAGACAGCAGTTCCTGGAGTCAGTTCTCAAAAGAGTAAGTTCTCAAGGGAGAGGCTCAAGAAAAGGGAATAAGGACCTGGAACACTTCTCCCCATCCCTATTCTGCCCCTCATAGGAATTAAACAAGATGGAGCTGGGCAATGGTTCTTATCCACTGGTGATAATATAAGATTCCACAAAGAAATATTGGGGTTTTTTGGAGGCAAAATTTGTTGCATCTTCACTTTGTAAAAGTTGGTGGCATCCCTATTTTCAGACTGTTCTTGGAGGTAGTGCTAGGCTTGTTTGCCTCATACAGTTGTGATGGTCACCTGGGGCTGAGCGAGAAGCGCTTGCCTTCAGCTCTTCATGAAAGCCAGTTTTGACTTCTTGAAGCTGAAGGGTCAGGCAGAGCTACGTAGTGGTATTGCACACATCACCATCTTCAGATTCCTAAACTCTATCTTTACAAAAAAAGAGAGTTCAGCAGGGGCTCAACATGTAATAGAGTCCACTAAAGAACAGTCTGAGGCTTGCATTTTTCAGCCTTCTCCTTTTCCCCCCCATTCTACCTACCAGCCATGGGCTATAGTGCTTGGGGTTCTACAGGTGCCATAGGGTAAAAACCTTCCCACTCAGGTTCCAGGAAAAAAAAAGTGACAAGAAACTTTACAAGTCCCAAATGCGGAACTAGAGTTTGGCAGTCTAAGTTCAGAAGGGTAAGAAGCCATCTCCATGGCCCTGAGTATTTTGGAAGGAAATAGATTTCTACTTTCCCCAAATCCCCTTTTATTCCCAGTGTGAGTGAGGGAGGAGCACTGCTCTCAATTCTTAGCTTAGCCTTCCGGAACATGAATAAGTCAGTTGCCAGCTGCCCTTTCCCTCCCCAGAGCAGCAAGGAGTCCAGGACTCCAGCTCTGTTTCTACAGGCAGGGACAGGAGGCCAAAGGGCAGGCAGAGCAGGGGCAAGGTCTCAGCACACCCAGGGGTGGATGGAGAACAAACATATCATTAGGCTGAGAAAGGAAGAAAAGATCTCAACTCATGTTCAAGCAGTACTCAGCTCATTGTTTATCCACAGGAAGAACTGGATTCCAAGCCAGGGACATAAAAATTAACTCATGACCTGGATCACTTTGCCCCCCACATGCCACTCATACCAAGGCAGCCCAGCTCTGAAAGCATTGAAAGATGACACATTTTGCAGGAAACAGTGACTCTCTGGAAGTTAAAAAATCTAGCCACTGCCCAGTGGACACAGCCTCAGGGAGCCTTAAGAAGGCTGATGTTTGGGGGTACTGCCAAGGAGGATCATCGAGTGGGCATGATGAGCCCAAGAGACAAGGTGACTGCTTCTTAAGGATATTCCACGTCTGTGGGGTCCACCCATCTTGGGACAAGTCTTGAACTCAAAAAGAATTCTCCCTCCTGAGTGGGGACATTAGGAAAGTTAAGGCCCTCCCCACGGAGACTCTGCATGAGGCCTGGCTTGGTGACATAATTGTGGGGCAAAGGTATCACAAGCTTTCACCGATGGGTTAATGGGGCAGCCACACAGCACCAGGAGAATGAGTCAGTGGGGAAAAATGTGAAAGTTGAGGGTGTGGGAAACAAGAAAAATCAATTAAGAGGGCAAAGGATGACCCATTTTGTGGGAAGGAATGAATTGTTTCCATTGTTGCTAATCATGACATCCCCTCATCAAATACACACACACACACACACACACTCACTGCCTGACACAGGCTGCTCCTGCTTGTGAATAAGGAGGTCTCTCTGGCATAAAAGGGTGCTATAGGTACAGGGAGAAGCATATTTTTGAATACAAAGAATGTTTGCATGGAGGTCTTCATGCCTGGCACCTGCTTTCTTGGGCAAGTGATTCTGTTGCACTCCTTCCTGACATTCTTTATGACAACACTAAGGATCTTGTCCTGAGTTGGTCTATGATGGTTGGGGTGATCCTTTGATGCTCACAGACAGGCGTGGCACAGCTATGGGAGGTCTCTTTCAGAAACACCCACAGCTTGTGCACCAGTGGGGGGTTCTGCAACGTGTAATAAGATGCAGTGTCTGGGGTTCAATTTGGACCTGTCCTGAGCCCATGGAAGTCAGTTTAAGCCAAGCTGCCTGGGGTACACCCAGCCACCTCCACAGCCATGCCCTCAAAGCTGTGGAGCATTGAGTGGAGAAGCTGGGGAAAAAAGCCACAAAGCAGTGTGTTCATCAGAAAAGGAGGTATGAGTGGCCTGAACCCATGAACTAAGGAGAGAGAAGAACCTCTGGAGCCACCTGATGTGCTCTTTACACTAAAGGGAGAGGGGCTAGCGACCATCTTGGTCTCATTAGCGTCAGGCCTGGGAACGCCCACCCGAGTGCCCAGATCCAGGTCTAGACAAGAACCTTTGTCTCCTGTAGAGAGGTTTACACTTAGAGAGATTAATCGCTGCTCTTCGCTACATATTTAATAACACTGCACATTCAGCCTTTTGTTGAATTTTCCCAACTTGACGTTCAGGGAGGCTGAAGGCTGACTCATCCAGTAGTGGACAATTCAGAACTGGAGAGCTCAGAGGTGGTAGCTCGCAGGTGGTGGTGGGAGGGAGGAGGTACCATGTGACTGGCTGTGGGTCACATACCAACCACAGCAGCTCCCATATCTGTACTGCTCCCTAGAGACACACCAGGTGAGGCCCTCAGACAGGATGTGCACACACAGTGAAGTGATGTGGCCACAACTAGGTGAGGGTGCACTACAAAGGATCCCTCACTGTAGATCTGCTTCCAGTCATGGTTGCCTCCCTTTCCCCTGATGCCTGCACATGCAGGAAAACAACATGGGCCCCAAACAGAGGGAAGCTGCTTGGAAGAATGTACTATGGGAGATGAGAACCTACAGCACAAGAACAGTTTCCAGCACTGTTCCCTCCCTCAAGATCTTCAGTATTGCCCAGTACTGGGGGCATTATGAACACTGCAGAGCTCTGTTTAAGGGGGAGCCATACAAATCCCTGAACTTGTCCATTACCAAACGCTTCAGCCCGCACCAAAGCCGGGAAAACCAAATGCATGGAGGGATGGCCCCTCTGTGTGGCACAGGGTCTCCAGAGGGCAGTGGCTAATGTCGAAAATGTTTCTATGTAGCCAGCTGCTGTGTAAAGGGCTCAGATTTCTGGAGGCAGCAACCATACTGGAATTAATACTAAATCCAAATGTTCAGGTTTAGAACATGGGCCAATCAAGGCTTGGAGAGGGCTCTACCTATTGGTAACTTTCATCCAGGATTTCCATCAGCCCTGTGTGCCAGCATCCACATTACCCTGCCTGAGTCTCAAGAATAGGTTTGGGTTCAGTTAGAGAGGTCACTGATAGCGTTGAGACTTTGGCAGCTGCCTCCCCTCAGCCTTAGTCCCTTTGAGATCCAGGGTCTGCTCTTTCTTCTGCCAGGGCCCTTGCTACAAGGGAGATGGTTGTCAGTTGCGTTTAGGGGATGGGGTTGATGTGAGAGGGAGTTTGAGATGACCGTGGCAGTGGTGGTTAATTTCCATCTTGGGAGATGTTTGCTCTGCCTGCTTACCACTGGTTAAGGGATTTATATTTTGGGAAGATAATTTGCCAGGTTATTAATTTTGGGGGATACTATCTGTCTGAGTAGACTCCCTGAAGGAGAATGAACTTTGCCCTCCTCTCTCTCACAAATTTCTTGGCTTGTGGTCTAAGGTTTTGTTAATGGTTTTTGTGTTTGCTCGCCCAGGTTACTGCGTGGAAGAGAGATTTAGCATTTAGCTCCATGTCCTTAGAGTGGATAGGTAGTGTCTCAGGTGGGGTTGTTTCTGCTGGGTTAAAAGAGGTAAAGAGTAAGCTCGGCTCAGTGGCTTACACCTGTAAACCCAGTAGACTGGGAGGCTGAAGCAGGAGGATTGCTTGAGACTTGGAGTTCAAGACCAGTCTGGGCAACATAGCAAGACCCTGCCTCTACCAAAAATATATATTTTTAAAAAAAGATGTAAAGTTGCCCAGGGTAGCACTTTTTCCAGGGTACTAAGCAAAGAGATATGGCAATGTGTCTTGTAAGCATCACAATGTCAAGTGGAAGTTCCCTGGGATATTACAGAAATTGTGATGGAGTGAGCAGATTTGACTGCTAAGGGGCTAAACCCCAAGCACCATGAACCTGGGCCCTGCAGAAAAGATATGAATGCCTCCCTCACCTTTGAATGACCGTACCACCACACTCTGCATTTGCAGGGGCAACCATGACAGACCAAGGATCAGAGGCTCTTCCCTAAGTATTTCTCATGACATGCCCTTTGCTAAAGAGAGAAAGAGCTACCACTGACTGATTATTTTTTACCCTCCCACTCCTCAATAAATGTGGGATTCAATTTTGTTTGAACAACTAAATAATTTTGTTTCTTGCACAAATGAGTGTAGTTCTATCCCAATGGTCATGGGAGTTTAAATTTTATATCATTTTTATGCATCATGAAATACACCTTTTAGTTTTTAATCATTAAACAATGTAAATGTAATTTATTTGATAAAAATACAGTTGAACAATATAAATATTCCTCCTATCTTGAGAGAAGTTATAAAAACAGGCAAGATTCAATCTGTATGAGGTCCCCTGACTTGCATCATTCTTTCTGTGGTCACCTTTCTCATCCTTAGCACAGTTAAGGATATCCCTTCAAATATCCTCCACCTCACCACACCTCCACCCCAGCTGCCAACAGTCTCCACTGATAGACTGGATCCAACCCCACAAAGAAAGTGAAAACCATCTGCTCAAAACTTTTCTTCACGAAATCTTAAGAAACAAAAACAAGGAGGGCAGAGCAAGGTGGCCGAATAGGAACAGCTCCAGTCTCCAGCTCCCAGCGCGAGCGACACAGAAGACGGGTGATTTCTGCATTTTCAACTGAGGTACCAGGTTCATCTCACTAGGGAGTGCCAGACAATGGGTGCTGGTCTGCTGCTGAAGCCCGACCAGTGAAAGCTGAAGCAGGGCAAGGCATCCTCTCACCTGGGAAGTGCAAGGGGGAAGGGAATCCCTTTTCCTAGCCAGGGGAACTGAGACACACAACACCTGGAAAATCGGGTAACTCCCACCCCAATACTGCGCTATACCAAGGATCTTAGCAAATGGCACACCAGGAGATTATATCCCACACCTGGCTGGGGGGGGGTCCCACGCCCACAGAGCCTCCCTCATTGCTAGCACAGCAGTCTGCGATCTAACCGCAAGGCAGCAGCGAGGCTGGGGGAGGGGCGCCCACCATTGCTGAGGCTTAAGTAAGTAAACAAAGCTGCTGGGAAGCTCAAACTGGGTGGAGCCCACAGCAGCTCAAGGAGGCCTGCCTGTCTCTGTAGACTCCACCTATGGGGACAGGGCACAGCTAAACAAACAAACAAAAAAAGCAGCAGAAGGCCGGGTGCGGTGGCTCAAGCCTGTAATCCCAGCACTTTGGGAGGCCGAGACAGGCGGATCACGAGGTCAGGAGATCGAAACCATCCTGGCTAACACGGTGAAACCCCGTCTCTATTAAGAAATACAAAAAACTAGCCAGGCGAGGTGGCGGGCGCCTGTAGTCCCAGCTACTCGGGAGGCTGAGGCTGGAGAATGGCGTGAACCCGGGAGGCGGAGCTTGCAGTGAGCTGAGATCCGGCCACTGCACTCCAGCCTGGGCGACAGAGCGAGACTCCGTCTCAAAAAAAAAAAAAAAAAAAAAAAAAGCAGCAGAAACCTTTGCAGATGTAAACTATCCTGTCTGACAGCTTTGAAGAGAGCAGTGGATCTCCCAGCAGGGAGGTTGAAATCTGAGAACGGATGGACTGCCTGCTCAAGTGGGTCCCTGACTCCTGAGTAGCCTAACTGGGAGACATCCCCCACTAGGGGCAGACCGACACCCCACACCTCACACGTCAGGGTATACCCCAGAGATGAAGCTTCCAAAGCAAGAATCAGACAGGTACACTCACTGTTTAGCAATATTTTATCTTCTGCAGCCTCTGCTGCTGATACCCAGGCAAACAGGGTCTGGAGTGGACCTCAAGCAATCTCCAACAGACCTACAGCTGAGGGTCCTGACTGTTAGAAGGAAAACTAACAAACAGGAAGGACACCCACACCAAAAACCCATCAGTACGTCACCATCATCAAAGACCAAAGGCAGATAAAACCACAAAGATGGGGAAAAAGCAGTGCAGAAAAGCTGGTAATTCAAAAAATCAGAGTGCATCTCCCCCTCCAAAGGAACGCAGCTCATCGCCAGCAATGGATCAAAGCTGGATGGAGAATGACTTTGATGAGTTGAGAGAAGAAAGCTTCAGTCCATTAAACTTCTCAGAGCTAAAGGAGGAATTACGTACTCAGCGCAAAGAAACTAAAAATCTTGAAAAAAGAACGGAAGAATGGATAACTAGAATAATCAATGCAGAGAAGGCCATGAAAGAACTGACAGAGATAAAAACCATGACACAAGAAATACGTGACAAATGCACAAGCTTCAGTAACTGACTCGATCAACTGGAAGAAAGGGTGTCAGCGATTGAGGATCAAATGAATGAAATGAAGCGAGAAGAAAAGTCTAAAGAAAAAAGAGGAAAAAGAAATGAAAAAAGCCTGCCAGAAGTAAGGGATTATGGGAAAAGACCAAATCTACATCTGATTGGGGTGCCTGAAAGTGAGGGGGAAAATGGAACCAAGTTGGAAAACACTCTTCAGGATATCAACCAGGAGAACTTCCCCAACCTAGTAAGGCAGGCCAACGTTCAAATTCAGGAAATACAGAGAATGCCACAAAGATGCTCCTCGAGAAGAGCAACTCCAAGACACCTAATTGTCAGATTCACCAAAGTTGAAATTAAGGAAAAAATGTTAAGGGCAGCCAGAGAGAAAGGTCGGGTTACCCACAAAGGGAAGCCCATCAGACTAACAGCAGATCTCTCAGCACAAACTCTCCAAGCCAGAAGAGAGTGGGGGCCAAAATTCAACATTCTTAAAGAAAAGAATTTTCAACCCAGAATTTCATATCCAGCCAGACTAAGTTTCATAAGTGAAGGAGAAATAAAATCCTTTACAGATAAGCAAATGCTTAGAATTTTGTCACCACCACTCCTGCCTTACAAGAGACCCTGAAGGAAGCACTAAACATGGAAAGGAACAACCAGTACCAGCCATTGCAAAAACATGCTAAAATGTAAAGACCATCGATACTAGGAAGAAACTGCATCAACTAACGAGCAAAATAACCAGTTAATATCATAATGACCGGATCAAATTCACACATAACAATCTTAACCTTAAATGTAAATGGACTAAATGCTCCAATTAAAAGACACAGACTGGCATACTGGATAAAGAGTCAAGACCCATCAGTTTGCTGTATTCAGGAGATCCATCTCACATGCAGACACACACATAGGTTCAAAATAAAGGGATGGAGGAAGATCTACTAAGGAAATGGAGAACAAAAAAAAGGAGGGGTTGCAATCCTAGTCTCTGATAAAACAGACTTTAAACCATCAAAGATCAAAAGAGACAAAGAAGGCCATTATATAATGGTAAAGGGATCAATTCAACAGGAAGAACTAACTATCCTAAATATATATGCACCCAATACAGGAGCACCCAGATTCATAAAGCAAGTCCTTAAAAAACTTACAAAGAGACTTTGACTCCCATACAATAATAATGGGAGACTTCAACACTCCACTGTCAACATTAGACAGATCAACAAGACAGAAAGTTAACAAGGATATCCAGGAATTGAACTCATCTCTGCAGCAAGCAGACCTAATAGACATGTACTGAACTCTCCACCCCAAATCAACAGAATATACATTCTTCTCAGCACCACATTGCACTTATTCCAAAATTGACCTCATAATTGGAAGTAAAGCACTCCTCAGCAAATGTACAAGAACAGAAATTATAACAAACTGTCTCTCAGACCACAGTGCAATCAAACTAGAACTCAGGACTAAGAAACTCAATCAAAACTGCTCAACTACATGGAAACTGAACCACCTGCTCCTGAATGACTACTGGGTACATAACGAAATGAAGGCAGAAATAAAGATGTTCTTTGAAATCAATGAGAACAAAGATACAACATACCAGAATCTCTGGGACACATTTAAAGCAGTGTGTACAGGGAAATTTATAGCACTAAATGCCCACAAGAGAAAGCTAGAAAGATCTAAAATTGACACTCTAACATGACAATTAAAAGAACTAGAGAAGCAAGAGCAAACACATTCAAAAGCTGACAGAAGGCAAGAAATAACTAAGATCAGAGCAGAACTGAAGGAGATAGAGACACAAAAAACAGTCCAAATAAATCAATGAATCCAGGAGTTGGTTTTTTGAAAAGATCAACAAAATTGATAGACTGCTAGCAAGACTAATAAAGAAGAAAAGAGAGAAGAATCAAATAGATGCAATAAAAAGTGATAAAGGGGATATCACCACCGACCCCACAGAAATACAAACTATCATCAGAGAATACTATAAACACCTCTACGTGAATAAACTAGAAAATCTAGAAGAAATAGATAATTTCCTGGACACTTACACTCTCCCAAGACTAAACCAGGAAGAAGTTGAATCCCTGAATAGACCAATAGCAGGTTCTGAAATTGAGGCAATAATTAATAGCCTACCAACCAAAAAAAGTTCAAGACCAGGTGGATTCACAACTCAATTCTACCGGAGGTACAAGGAGGAGTTGGTACCATTCTTTCTGAAACTATTCCAATCAATAGAAAAAGAGGGAATCCTCCCTAACTCATTTTATGAGGCCAACATCATCCTGATACCAAAGCCTGGCAGAGACACAACAAAAAAAGAGAATTTTAGACCAATATCCCTGATGAACATTGGTGCAAATATCCTCAATAAACTACTGGCAAACCGCATCCAGCAGCACATCAAAAAGCTTATCCACCATGATCAAGTGGGCTTCATCCCTGGGATGCAAGACTGATGCAACATACACAAATCAATAAATGTAATCCAGCATATAAATATAACCAAAGACAAAAACCACATGATTATCTCAATAGATGCAGAAAAGGCCTTCAACAAAATTCAACAGCCCTTCATGCTAAAAACTCTCAATAAATTCGGTATTGATGGAACGTATCTCAAAATAATAAGAGCTATTATGACAAACCCACAGCCAATATCATACTGAATGGGCAAAAACTGGAAAAATTCCCTTTGAAAACTGGCACAAGACAGGGATGCCCTCTCTCACCACTCCTATTCAACATAGTGTTGGAAGTTCTGGCTAGGGCAATCAGGCAAGAGAAAGAAATCAAGGGTATTCAGTTAGGAAAAGAAGAAGTCAAATTGTCCCTGTTTGCAGATGACATGATTGTATATTTAGAAAACCCCATCATCTCATCCCAAAATCTCCTAAAGCTGATAAGAAACTTCAGCAAAGTCTCAGGATACAAAATTAATGTGCAAAAATCACAAGCATTCTTATACACCAGTAACAGACAAACACAGAGTCAAATCATGAAGGAACTTCCATTCACAATAGTTTCAAGGAGAATAAAACACCTAGGAATCCAACTTACAAGGGATGTAAAGGACCTCTTCAAGGAGAACTACAAACCACTGCTCAGTGAAATAAAAGAGGACACAAACAAATGGAAGAACATACCATGCTCATGGATAGGAAGAATCAATATCGTGAAAATGGCCATACTGCCCAAGGTAATTTATAGATTAAATGCCATCGCTGTTAGGCTACCAATGACTTTCCTCACAGAATTGGAAAAAACTGCTTTAAGGTTCATATGGAACCAAAAAAGACCCCGCATCTCCAAGACAATCCTAAGACAAAAGAACAAAGCTGGAGGCATCACGCTACCTGACTTCAAACTATACTACAAGGCTACAGTAACCAAAACAGCATGATACTGGTACCAAAACAGAGATATAGACCAATGGAACAGAACAGAGCCCTCAGAAATAATACCACACATCTACAGCCATCTGATCTTTGACAAACTTGAGAAAAACAAGAAATGGGGAAAGGATTCCCTATTTAATAAATGGTGCTGGGAAAATTGGCTAGCCATAAGTAGAAAGCTGAAACTGGATCCTTTCCTTACTCCTTATACGAAAATTAATTCAAGATGGATTAGAGACTTAAATGTTAGACCTAAAACCATAAAAACCCAAGAAGAAAACCTAGGTAATACTATTCAGGACATAGGCATGGGCAAGTACTTCATGTCTAAAACACCAAAAGCAACGGCAACAAAAGCCAAAATTGACAAATGGGATCTAATTAAACTAAAGAGCTTCTGTACAGCAAAAGAAACTACTATCAGAGTGAACAGGCAACCTACAGAATGGGAGGAAATTTTTGTAATCTACTCATCTGACAAAGGGCTAATATCCAGAACCTACAAAGAACTCAAACAAATTTACAAGAAAAAAACAAACAACCCCATCAAAAAGTGGGCAAAGGATATGAACAGACATTTCTCAAAAGAAGACATTCATACAGCCAACAGACACATGAAAGAATGCTCATCATCACTGGCCATCAGAGAAATGCAAATCAAAACCACAATGAGATACTATCTCACAGCAGTTAGAATGGCAGTCATTAAAAAAATCAGGTAACAACAGGTGCTGGAGAGGATGTGGAGAAACAGGAACACTTTTACACTGTTGGTGGAATTGTAAACTAGTTCAACCATTATGGAAAACAGTATGGCGATTCTTCAAGGATCTAGAACTAGAACTACCATATGACCCAGCCATCCCATTACTGGGTATATACCCAAAGGATTATAAATCATGCTGCTATAAAGACACATGCACACGTATGTTCATTGCGGCACTATTCACAATAGCAAAGACTTGGAATCAAACCAAATGTCCATCAGTGACAGACTGGATTAAGAAAATGTGGCACATATACACCATGGAATACTATGCAGCCATAAAAAAGGATGAGTTTGTGTCCTTTGTACGGACATGGATGCAGCTGGAAACCATCATTCTCAGCAAACTATCGCAAGAACAGAAAACCAAACTCTGCATATTCTCACTCATAGGTGGGAACTGAACAATGAGATCACTTGGTCTTTGGAAGGGTAACATCACACACCAGAGCCTATTATGGGGAGGGGGGAGGGGGGAAGGATTGCTTTGGGAGTTATACCTGATGTAAATGACGAGTTGATGGGCGCTGATGAGTTGATGGGTGCAGCACACCAACATGGCACAAGTATACATATGTAACAAACCTGAACGTTATGCACATGTACCCTAGAACTTAAAGTATAAGAAAACAAAACCAAAAACCCAAAAACTTACAGCCCAACTCTCTTTATTCCATCTTTTCTGTTTCAGTTTTTAGAAAGGTGTCACTCAGCAGTCCTTCCTTGATCTTTCCAAGGTAGGAATGTTTACTTCTTCAAACACACTTCTTACTCTGCATTTTGCCTTTTGGTTTAATATTTCACCTTAGGGTAAGCTCTTCTCATACCTGGAATCTTTTCTATTTCTTTGGCTTCCAGGCAGATAAAGTTTCTTTTCAAAAATGTAAAATATACAAAACATAAAATTTATCATCGTAACTGTTTTAAACCTACAGTCCAATGGAAGTAAATACACTGTTGTTACCTCCCTCCCTTCCTTCCTTCCTTCTCTCCTCCTCCTCCTCCTTCTTTTCTTCTGCTTCCTTTCTCTCTCTCTCTCTCTCTTTCTTTTCTTTCTTTCTTTTTTTCAGTCTTGCTCTGTTGCCCAGGCTAGAGTGCAGTGCTGGGATTATAGGCACCTGCCACCATGGCTGGCTAATCTTTTTGTATTTTTTGTTTGTTTGTTTGTTTTTGGAGACCGAGTCTTGCTCTTTCACCCAGGTTGGAGTGTAATAGCACAATCTCAGCTCACTGCAACTTCTGCCTTCTGGGTTCAAGCAATTCTCCTGCCTCAGCCTCCCAAGTAGCTGGGATTACAGGTGCATGCCTCCATGCCCGGCTAATATTTTGTATTTTAGTAGTGACGGGGTTTCACCGTGTTGCCCAGGCTGGTCTCGAATTGCTGAGCTCAGGCAATCCACCTGCCTCAGCCTCCCAAAGTGCTAGGATTACAGACATGAGCCTGGCCTGTATTTTTAGTAGAGATGGGGTTTCACCATGTTTGCTGGGCTGGTCTCCAACTCCTGATCTCAGGTGATCCACCCATCTTGGCCTCCCAAAGTGCTGGGATTACAGGCATGAGCCACGGCACCCAGCCTGAACTGTACTTTCTTAAAGAAGCTTACAGATTATTTTTATGTACAATTTAAACCTAATTGCTTAATTTCTGCTCTTTTCCCTCACATTGCACTTTTCAGTTTTTTCATACAGCTGAAAGAAATTCCACCCAAAAATTCTGTATTAAAAAAAAAAGAAATGGCCATGTGCAATTTGCCTCTGTCCAAACATTTCAGCCACATGTGTGCAGCTGTCCATCATCCTTTTACATGGGATTGTCCTGGACTCCCCTCCTGTATGGGCTTGTGCATGGGATCAAATATTTCTGTCCTATTATGATTCTAAAATTTGACTTAAATGGCAAGTGACCCTTCCTTCAGGTGTGTCAATAAAAGTACAGTTTTTACCTGTGGAGGGAAAAACAGGTTTGAGAACCACAATTTTTAGATTGGCAAACATAAGGGGTTGCTACCTACATGTCAATACAGCGAGCATAGGCAGGGGTCAGTGAGAAGTGGGGAGTGGCCACACTCATGGGCCATGTTGTGCTGTTGGCTACAGCTGGCATTTTCCTGATGCACCCAACAAGTCCCATGGAAAATAAGCATTGTCCACGATGTGGTTGAAGCCCATTCACCTCTTCTTTTACTCATTTGTCTATTGGTTAATTCATAAAAGTGCATTAAGTGTAGAGTCAAAGACATATCTCACTGTGTGAGTGTTAGGGAGGGGAAGGTCCTAGGCCCAGTTAGAAGAGCTAAGATGAAAACACAGTCCCTCTCCTGTAGGAATTCACACTGTAGGAACATTTGTAAACTAAATGCACTATGATCTACCTCAAAGAGAAACTCACTCTGTCTGGGTGAGTCCCAGTCACGCACAAACATTAACTCAAAGGAGAAGTGGGTGTTTCCCCAGTGGAAAGAGGGAAGGGGTGAGGGAACCCTAGCCTCTGACATTATTCAGTGACTTGAACATGTTTATATGCACACAAGTATGGATGTGTATGAGCTTGTCTATGACTGTGTGTGTGTAGCCGAATGTTGATGTGGCTGGGTGTCCCCTGCATATACATGTCTAAGTACATGGTCATATATTTGCCTTTTTGTTATGTGTGTCTGTTTATACCTAACAGTAGCTGATGGTGGGCATTGACTGTGTCAGGCATCATTCTGACTGCTGTAAGGACATCTCATTTAATCCCCACAAGAGCCCTATGAGGCAGAATCTATGACTATTTGACACATCATGAAACTCACATGGGGAGTTTAAATAACTTGCTGGAGGTCCCACAGCTTGTAGGTGGAGCTGCATTTTAACACAGGCAGTCTGGCTTCAGAGTCCACCTCTTTGTGACCATGCTTGTCTGTGTGTGCTGTACATACTATACATTAATAGACAAATATATATGTATGGGAAAATATTAAAAGAACTATATTTTTAACACTTTATTTAAAATACAGAACATATTCTGAAGTGTTCATATCAACACATCACAATTGAATGTTTTCATAAAGGTAAGTTTTACTCTTTGTGTGTGTTTCTCAAAAGCACTTCTGAAAATGCTTCACCACCTCATACATGGAGCCCTTCAATTCATCGCATCTGTAGTTCCTACCCTCCAAACTCCTAACCTGGATGGTTGCTGCATTTCTTCGTTAAAGAACCACTTCTCTTTAGAGAAATATCCTCTTGGCCTGGAGGGCTGGGGAGAGCCCCTTAAACATGTGTCTCTTTGGAAGTAATCAATGCCCTGCTGCTCGTGGCCTGACAGCTCTGGTTTACTTGATGGGAAAAAGTTACTCCCCAGTTGCAAAATCCTTTAAAACATTTTTTTTTCAGCATCATTAACTCTGCTTTATATGATCACAGAAAATCCTAACTTCAGAACTGAATTGTGAATTTGTTAATTGACAACTAGATGTTGAGAGCTTTAAAATCTTTCTCATTTGAAGTGATAAAGCCCTTTTTACTTCCATTTATTTCCCCTAATAATTTTCTCTTCTCTTGGTCTTCATTTTTCTTTCAGTTAGTGAAAAGGCTTTTAAATATTCAATCACTTCAGGGAACAGTAATGACTGCCCATCTACTGTGAACAGTAGGGAAAATCTTCCACTAGGATAAGCCAAAAAGTGGTATTTAAGTGAAACACAATATATGCTCCGAAGATGAAGAAATAAGAGATGGTCTGTTTCATGTTCCCAAAAGAAATGCAGCTGTCTAGTGTCTGCACACTGTCCATGTCCCCCAAGCCCATAGCCTGGTGACCATGGTCTTCAACTCAAACTTGGTGCTGTTGATGCTGTCAATGTGGAATTGAAGACAGAGAAGCAGAGATTTTTAAGCCAGAAGCAAACTTCAGAAGTTTTAGTTTGTAACTATTGTTTATTTCTGGAAATCATTTGGAAGATATATTTTTACTTTTTGTCTCTCCCAATTCCAAAATGTTTTTGTTATAATTTTCTTTAAACAGGAAAATAAAATCATAATTTAAAAAAAGTGAATCTTGTGTTTAAGAGGTGTCAAGTTTGTGCCCTTACCTTACCTCTGCACCAGGATAGTGAATCCACAGCAACCTCTCCTGCTGCACCCACGACCGATAGCACCAAGCCTTCTCAGCCAACTTCCCTCTTGGATGCTGTCAGGCATTTTCTCAGTAAGCATTCCAGGAAGCCATGACTCACTTATCAGCATCAGTGCTTCCACCAATTAGCTAAGATAATATTGCTACTCAAGAAACTACCCCAAAACTCAGTAGGAGAAGTCAGGACTTCTGAATGACAGAATAGAGTTTGGCAGTCCCTTTGCCCAGCAAAACAGTGTAACTGGTGAAAATTATTTAAAACAAACAAAACGGACAAAAACACAAGCATTCAACATCTCTGGAAATTATCCTAGGGACCTAGAGGAAATGGAGAAAATGCATTTAAGAAAATCCACGAACCTTGGTGTACAGTGAGAGTCTGTGGCACTTGAGCTGAGGCCCTATCCACACTGTAATCCCAACTTATGGAACCTCTGCTCTGGGCATGTGCAGTTCAGAAAATGAGGGCTCTTTCTCGCCAGCCTACAGTCTAGGACTACAGTTTTACACTGGAAGGGGAGGCTACAGGAGTTTCTCATTCCCCTAGCTCTGTGTTGCAGAAATTGCATTCCAGGTAGGTATGGGAGAGAGTGTGTCCGGAATTGGTGGGTTCTTGGTCTCACTGACTTCAAGAATGAAGCTGCGGACCCTCACGGTGAGTGTTACAGTTCTTAAAGATGGTGTGACCGGAGTTTGTTCCTTCAGACGTTCAGATGTGTCTGGAGCTTCTTCCTTCTGGTAGGTTCATGGTCTCGCCATCAGGAATGAAGCTGCAGACCTTCGTGGTGAGTGTTACAGCTTTTAAAGGCAGTGTGTCTGGAGTTGCTTGTTTTTCCTGGTGGGTTTGTGGTCTTGCTGGCTTCAGCAGTGAAGCTGCAGACCTTCACGGTGAGTGTTACAGCTCATAAAGGCAGCCTGGACCCAAAGAGTGAGCAGCAGCAAGATTTATTGCAAAGAGCGAAAGAACAAAGCTTCCACGGTGTGGAAGGGGACCCCGGTGGGTTGCCAGGGGTGGCTTGGGCAGCTTGCTTTTAGTCCCTTATCTGACCCCATCCACATCCTGCTGATTGGTCCATTTTGACAGAGTGCTGATTGGTGCGTTTACAATCCTTGAGCTAGACACAGAGTGCTAGACAGAAAAGTTCTCCAAGTCCCCACTAGGTTAGCTAAACACAGAGTTAGCTGGATACCGAGTACCAATTGGTGTATTTACAAACCTTGAGCCAGACACAGAGTACTGATTGGTGTATTTATAAACCCTGAGCTAAACACAGAGTGCTGATTGGTGTATTTGCGATCCTCTAGCTAGATATAAAAGTTCTCCAAGTTCCTACCAGATTAGCTAGGTACAGAGTGCTGATTGGTGCACATACAATCCTCCAGCTAGATATAAAAGTTCTCCAAGTCTCCATCCGGCTCAGGAGCCCAGTTGGCTTCACATAGTGGATCCTGCACCCGGCCTGCAGGCAGAGCTGCCCACCAGTCCCAAGCTGCGCCTGCACTCCTCAGCCCTTGGGCTGTCAATGGGACCCGGCGCCACGGAACAGGGGGCAGTGCCCGTGGGGGAGGCTCGGGCAGTGCTGGAGCCCACCGCAGAGGGGAGCTCAGACGTGGCGGGCTGCAGATCTGGAGCCCTGCCCTGCGGGAAGGCAGCTAAGGCCCGGTGAGAATTTGAGTGCAGCACTGGCGGGCCAGCACTGCTGGGGGACCCAGCAACCTCCGCAGCTGCTGGCCCGGGTGCTAAGCCCCTCACTGCCCTGGTGCTGGCCGGCCGCTCTGTGTCTGGGGCCCGTGGAGCTCGCTCCCGCACCTGCCAGAACTCACACTGGCCCGCCAGGGCCCCCCGCAGCCCGGGTTCCCGCCCACGCCTCTCCCTCCACACCTCCCCGCAAGCAGATGGAGGCGGCTCTGGCCTCAGCCAGCCCAGAGAGGGGCTCCCATGGTGCCACGGTGAGCTGAAGGGCTCCTCAAGCGCCGCCAGAGTGGACCTGAGGCCAAGGAGGCGCTGAGAGTGAGGGCTGCTAGCACACTGTCACCTCTCAAGAGGACTGGTCCTCTTTTCCCCAAATCTGCCCCCACTCTCAGTCAGGAACTCTATCCCAGTCATGGCAGTCTGGGAGTACTAGGTTTCTACTGGCCTCACCTAAGCTCACTCATACGATGGAAATTCCATACCAGTAAGAGCACATTGAGAAGACCAGGGGCTGCCAATCACTCCAATAGCACCCGCTCATAGAGCAAGGGTGTCAATCCAAGAAAGCCATTTCTCCACCACCAACTCCAGTGCAAGGATGCAGGGGATCTGGCCAGGGAGAAAGGCAGTACATGAGGATGAAAAGCTCAGCAGCTGTTCCTGAGGGGACTGAAAGTGAAGGGCTCAATGCCTTAGGGCACTAGAACAGGCAATGGTGCCCCTGGGGAAAGCAATGATAAGGCTGGGAGCTTTGATGCAAGTGTAACAGAAGCCAGATTTTTAACAGAGAACTAGGAAAAGAGACGGATAAGAAGAGCCCTCCTGAGACAACAGTGAATTCTGGGGTTTGAATGCTATGTGCATGGTCTAGGTAGCACCAACACAGGAGTGATCACAGAAGGATGCATTAGAAGCGTGAAAGTACTCCCCATGCTGCACACAGACCCATCAACACACTGGGAAAGCCACCCAGCACAACCTCTGGCTAAACATGAAGTGAACAGAAAGCCACATTAAAAATAACTTCTCAGTGCCCCCCTAGAAGTCTGGAAGACAGTGAACAGGTTCAAGGCTTTGCCTCTTAGGGGCAATTAGAGAAAGAATCTCCAAGTTTCTAGTCACTGGGGAAAAAAATGGAGCAAAAAATAAACTACCTGTATTGTAATTAGAGTTTCTAAGCCACACATACACATCTAGCAATAAAAGGTAAGCATGTCACTAAGTGGACCTAAGCACAACATTTGACCTATAAGTGGCTTCTATTAACCCAGAACTGGCCTTTAGAAACCCAGGTTAAAAGATAAAAATAAAACCCTGTTGCTCAAACAGATGGGCCCTGAGCTCACCAGGGCCCTACGTACTTCCTGTAGCTCTCTGACATGAATGGACCACTCAAAGGAGAGGACTTGCATCTTTTCTCTCTCTCTCTCTCTCTCTCTCTCTCTCTCTCTCTCTCTCTCAGAAAGATCAAATGCTACACACTGCAGGGGGAACAGACCTCTCAGAATTGGTTCAGCCAGATCTCCAGGCAAATGAGCAAGCAATGAAGCAAAAACAATTCCATACCCTTGGGAGATGTAGACTCCATATTCAGAGTTGCTATACTATATTACCTAAAATGTCCAATTTTGAACAGTAAAACATAAGAGACATGTCAAGAAAAAAGAAAGTGTGACTTATGCACATGAAAATAAGCAAGTGATAGAAATTGCCTTTAAAGGACTCAGATGGTGAACTTAAAGGAAAGAGACTTCAAAGCAATTAGCTATCTATATTGTTTCAAAGAAATAAAGAAAATCATACTTAAAAATTAAAGAAAGGATGATGCATGGTGGCTCACACCTGTAATACCAGCACTTTGGGAGGCTGAGGAAGGAACTCGGGGCTGCTTTGGCCTCATGGAGCCTGGGAGCATGGCCGGCTGACTTCACAGTCAGCTTGGAACCATGGGTTCAGGGGGATTATTATTATCGAGTAAGGTCTCTGGAGGACATGTTTTAATGTCTAGTTAAGACTGAGTGGTTTTTTTTTTTAATTTATTTATTATTATTATTATACTTTAAGTTCTAGGGTACATGTGCATAAGGTGCAGATTTGTTACATATGTATACTTGTGCCATGTTGCTGTACTGCAAACATCAACTCATCAGCACCCATCAACTCGTCATTTACATCAGGTATAACTCCCAATGCAATCCCTCCCCCCTCCCCCCTCCCCATGATAGGCCCTGGTGTGTGATGTTCCCCTTCCCGAGTCCAAGTGATCTCATTGTTCAGTTCCCACCTATGAGTGAGAACATGCGGTGTTTGGTTTTCTGTTCTTGTGATAGTTTGCTAAGAATGATGGTTTCCAGCTGCATCCATGTCCCTACAAAGGACACAAACTCATCCTTTTTTATAGCTGCATAGTATTCCATGGTGTATATGTGCCACATTTTCTTAATCCAGTCTGTCACTGATGGACATTTGGGTTGATTCCAAGTCTTTGCTATTGTGAATAGTGCCGCAATAAACATACGTGTGCATGTGTCTTTATAGCAGCATAATTTATAATCCTTTGGGTATATACCCAGTAATGGGATGGCTGGGTCATATGGTACATCTAGTTCTAGATCCTTGAGGAATCGCCATACTGTTTTCCATAATGGTTGAACTAGTTTACAATTCCACCAACAGTGTAAAAGTGTTCCTATTTCTCCACATCCTCTCCAGCACCTGTTGTTTCCTGACTTTTTAATGATTGCCATTCTAACTGGTGTGAGATGGTATCTCATTGTGGTTTTGATTTGCATTTCTCTGATGGCCAGTGATGATGAGCATTCTTTCATGTGTCTGTTGGCTGTATGAATGTCTTCTTTTGAGAAATGTCTGTTCATATCCTTTGCCCACTTTTTGATGGGGTTGTTTGTTTTTTTCTTGTAAATTTGTTTGAGTTCTTTGTAGGTTCTGGATATTAGCCCTTTGTGAGATGAGTAGATTGCAAACATTTTCTCCCATTCTGTAGGTTGCCTGTTCACTCTGATGGTAGTTTCTTTTGCTGTGCAGAAGCTCTTTAGTTTAATGAGATCCCATTTGTCAATTTTGGCTTTTGTTGCCGTTGCTTTTGGTGTTTTAGACATGAAGTCTTTGCCCATGCCTATGTCCTGAATGGTACTACCTAGGTTTTCATCTAGGGTTTTTATGGTATTAGGTCTAACATTTAAGTCTCTAATCCATCTGCAACGTACCTCAAAATAATAAGAGCTATTTATGACAAACCCACAGCCAATATCATACTGAATGGGCAAAAACTGGAAAAATTCCCTTTGAAAACTGGCACAAGACAGGGATGCCCTCTCTCACCACTCCTATTCAACATAGTGTTGGAAGTTCTGGCTAGGGCAATCAGGCAAGAGAAAGAAATCAAGGGTATTCAGTTAGGAAAAGAAGAAGTCAAATTGTCCCTCTTTGCAGATGACATGATTGTATATTTAGAAAACCCCATTGTCTCAGCCCAAAATCTCCTAAAGCTGATAAGAAACTTCAGCAAAGTCTGAGAATACAAAATTAATGTGCAAAAATCACAAGCATTCTTATACACCAGTAACAGACAAACAGAGAGCCAAATCATGAATGAACTTCCATTCACAATTGCTTCAAAGAGAATCAAATACCTAGGAATCCAACTTACAAGGGATGTAAAGGACCTCTTCAAGGAGAACTACAAACCACTGCTCAGTGAAATAAAAGAGGACACAAACAAATGGAAGAACATACCATGCTCATGGATAGGAAGAATCAATATCGTGAAAATGGCCATACTGCCCAAGATTATTTATAGATTCAATGCCATCCCCATCAAGCTACCAATGAGTTTCTTCACAGAATTGGAAAAAACTGCTTTAAAGTTCATATGGAACCAAAAAAGAGCCCGCATCTCCAAGACAATCCTAAGTCAAAAGAACAAAGCTGGAGGCATCACACTACCTGACTTCAAACTATACTACAAGGCTACAGTAACCAAAACAGCATGATACTGGTACCAAAACAGAGATATAGACCAATGGAACAGAACAGAGTCCTCAGAAATAATACCACACATCTACAGCCATCTGATCTTTGACAAACCTGAGAGAAACAAGAAATGAGGAAAGGATTCCCTATGTAATAAATGGTGCTGGGAAAATTGGCTAGCCATAAGTAGAAAGCTGAAACTGGATCCTTTCCTTACTCCTTATACGACTGAGTGGTTTTTAATAGTGTAAAACTATATGCCTAAGGAGCTTAATATATTTGTTCTTTTGAACAGTTCAAGCATTTTTACTACATCTAATTTATTCTCTTAATTTGCTTAGCAAATCTTTTTAAAACACATAATGAAAAGATAAAGATAGACTTTGAAAGAATACAAGTTCTAAATGAAGAGAATCTGCACATTAGAGATTGTGTCTGCTTGTTTTATCTGCAGTTAAGTTGTGTGCATGAGTGTGGCGTGGTCAGTAGGGAGCCACGGACTGGTGGAAGCTGATGGGATCCTAGGACAGCTTCTGGGCCTTCAGAGAAGCCCACATAGCTGTGCCTTCCATGGACTTAAAATTACAGTGGGTTCCCTCATTAGGTTGTGAGGAGGGAACACAACAAGGCTCACAACTTCTGCTTGGAGGTGAGCGGCAGGCCTGGTCTGTCTCATGGGGCACAGGAGCGAGCTGGGGCTGATCCCCCACAGAGGCTGTAGGAAGATAGAGGAACAGGGAAATCTTTACTGCTTTCATGGGGTAGGCTTGATGCGTTTTATTTCCAGGAGGAGAAAATATTAATGGTTGTAAGCGATTTTCTAGGTTTAGGGATCTTTTTTTCATAGAGTAAATCACAAAGTGTGGCAGGAGTTCAACCATGTGTCTTAGTCCAGTCAGGCTGCTGTACAGATTAATATAGGTTATGTGGCTTATAAATGATAAGCATTGATTTCTCCCTCAGTTCTGAAGCCTGGAAGCCCAAGATCGGGGCACCAGGGGTGCCTGGTGAAGCCTTTCTTCCTCATTCTTAGATGGTGCCTCCACTGTGTCTGTGTGGTAGGAAGGGCAAGGGTCTTGGAGCCTCTTTTATAAAGGCACCAATCCCATTTTTGAGGGCTCTTTCTTTATGACCTCATGAGCCCCACTTCCTAATATCATCACTTTTGGGGTGAGGGTTTCAAGATACGAATTTTAGGAAGATACAAACATTCAGATTCTAGAGACCCTCACCCATATCTATATTAAAGAGTGTGACATCTTTCAGAGAAGAAGCAGGGGGCTGTGCACACCCTCATCTGGGGGAGAGCTGGGCTTGGCCTTGGTCAGACAGCAAGGCTTTCAGGAGAGCACCCTGTGTTTGTGGGGTCGCAACTTCAATATGGCAGGGTTCTGTGGTCAGTTCTGCATTCACAGGTTATGCAGACCCCTCTTGGCTGTCTATGTGGCACCTCAGAACCTCTCACTAAATACTCACCTTACACAGTGGTTATAAGAATGGAATGCATAATAGATGTTATCACTACACCAGTCCCTGACACAGGATGAAAACTCAATCTATGGGGATAACCACATATTGTTTTTAATTTTCCTCACAGCTCTTACAGTCTACTCAGGAATGCCAGAATTTTAATTAACAAGAAGAAGTGCTTATGGTTTAAGAGCAAGTCACAAGGCAGCATTTGAATCATTTGTAAAGTCGTCCTCATATTTCTTGCCCCTGGAGAATTATGTTTGTAATATAATAATTTACTCATGTACAGTAGAGATCCCTCAGCCCGAGCAGGGTTGGGATAAATGCTGCGAAGGAAAGTTACAGCTGGGACTTGTTGAACCTGAGCAGTAGGTGCTTATTTAGGGTCCTTCCTCCACTTTAAGGTATTATTTGAGGCTGAATTACCTGGGCTCTGAGGAAACTCATCATTAAAGCGGAGGGTGCTGGTCTCATTTGGATTCTTGATCTGTATGAGCAGATGTATTCAACTCAAAAAATATACCACATTTTACCCATATGCATACATTTTCATGTATGTATTTAATGCTTAAAAGGTTGAAAAAATTATTTTGTTTTTTAATCTGGAAAGAACAATGTGAGGACAGAACCCCTGCTACTGTGTGTGTCTCTCATCCTGATGTTGACCTATGTAAAAGAAAAAATCTGCTCCGGACACTTGTGAAAACCAGCAAGACAGATGTTATTGGAACTCCTGCAGTAGGCGACGACTCTCAGTACAGAGGTGAGCTCAGCTCTGGAGGCAGCACGGAGAGTGAGTGGAGTGTTTATGGACAATGAACAGAGGGTCGGCCAATGGACAGTCACTAAGAGGAACTTGATGAGGTATCAAGGTAATGGGGGTTCTTATTAAACTGGGCTACAAAGTGTCTTTCTAAAAACAAGCCAAGGAGCCAGATTATCAAGGTTGGGAAGGGGGCTTCCTCACTAAACTGATTTAGCAGGAACCTACAGAAGGCCAAGTTCAGGCTTAGCCAAGAATAGGGATTAGAGGAACTGGACTACAGTTGGTCAACGAGGGACTCCTTGGTGCTGGTGCCACTGGCTCTAAGTCCTGCTGAGCTCCAGGAGCAACCTCTGCATGGAATCTCTCCTTGGGAAGGGTCAGTTACAGGGATAGGAAATGGGGCCAAGGCTGTGGGTCTTGGTCTGTGGTGAGGCCTGAGGGATGAGAATCTGAGGGGGCAAAACATACTTAAGACCCTCTCAAAGGTGGGGTGAAGCCAACTTTCACCCTAAGGAGCAGGTGCAAGGGCAGCCATGGGAGCATGGGGCCAGGCCAGGCCTGTGGGCTCTGGGAGCAGTCAAGCTGAAGGGCTGTTATCCAGCAGAGCAGGGCAAGGCTCCCACCCTGGGGCCACACTACCTGGTGCCAATCTCTTTTCATCACCCATTATCTGTGAGGCTCTGGAGAGGTCCTTCCCCTCACATAGCCTCAGGCTCCCTCACCTGTGAAGGTGCAGACAGGGATAAAAGGCAGGATCAATGTGGGTGTCAACAAGCTGAGGCCACAGAAGCCTTCAGGCCATGTAGAGGCAGCACTAGGAGGTCCACGGTAGAAAGGAATATCGTTCAGTGCTGCCTGCTGTGTCCTGACTTCAGCTGAATTGGCTCCTGGGGAATGGTGGCCTGCAGGAAAGTGTGGGTGAGTTGGCTGGTCCTGGGGCTGCAGGGGTAGTCTTTCCAGAACGAGGGCTATCACAGCCAGGGGCTGCGGAGTTAGGGAGCATCCAGGGGGACTCTTCCTGGAACAAGTTGGGGAGAGCTGAGGGACACTCAGGCAACACTCACATGCCCATTGTAAGTGACAATGAGTCAGGCATCCCAGTGAAAAACCGAGGCTCAAAGTGACAAGGGACCTACAGTGCGAGAGAAGAGGGCCATGTCCCGTATGTGGCTGACCTGACACAAGATATCTCCAGGGCCCTCACCCAGTGCCCTTTTGCCAGGTACCATCGGTGAGCAGGCACTCTCTTAAGATACAGGAAACCAAGGACCACACGTAGACATGCCCTGGTCAGAGAAGTTGCTGCCCTTGTAACACCTGGGGCTCTGGGCCTCTCTGTGCTGCTCCAGAAGACTTCCCCTCTTGTCCTGTGAGCAGATGGAAGGCAGATCCCGGTGGGCACCCTACTGGGGAGATGGCACAGTTGACGTAGTGGGACCTTAGCTGTGGAATGTAGCAGTGAAGGAAGGCTCAAGCATCAGCAGGTGGGAAGGAGGTGGTGAGGGCAGTGTGCAGCCAGGCCCCAGGGCCTGCTGTGGAGGAATCAGAATCCCACAGCTATGGGGCTTGTGCTGAGTGAGTGGTAAGAGGCAGAACTTGACACAGAATGGGAGGCCAGGCCAGGCCCAGCCCAGCCAGAGGGAGCTGCCTCCGTTGGGAGTGAGGCTGGGAGAAGGGAGGGGCTCTGATATGTCTCAGCATCTCTCTGTGGGTGACACAAAAAGCCCTCACAGAACATCTTGGTTGCAGGAGGTAGTGATTTCCTTAGTATTTTATCCTAAAGCTCCAATAAATTAAAGACCCTAATATCTGAAGGTGAAGACCCCATTACAATGATAAATGGCCTCTACTGCTCTCATTAGTTTATAACCCAGATAGAAGAGGCATGTGTGGCCATCTCCAAGGAGCAAAACTCCAGGCGAGAAAAATAGCCCCAGAGATGGACATTTGGAGACATGAATCTGGGTCCAGGGGACTGAGAGAGGCCAGGGCTGGCAGCACCACAGGAAAGACTGATGGAGCGCACAGCAAAAGGACAGGCCTGGGTTTTAGAAGTGCCCAGCCTCTCCCCAGCCATTCACTCAGCAGCTGAGATCCCTGCAGAGCTGTGGGCCTGGCTCTGTTCCATATTTGGCTGGTGACTCTCTACTGGCCACCCCCTTTCTATGAGCTTTATTTTCTTTAATTTGTAGGATGCTATCCTTCTCAGAGGGGCTACACAAGTATTAATCCTTCCAAAGTCATAAAGGGCCTCACACCATAAGGTGTTATAAGTGTCAGTCCTAGGCTTGGCTGATTGAAGATTAATCCAGGTGGATCCAGGTGTATGGAAAATGGTGAGGGAGGGGGCATAGCCTTGGGAGCAGTGGCCAGAAGACAGGGGCTGTGTGCTTGGCTCCACTTGGTCTTGGAGTCACTGGGTCTGTAATGCAGGTGTGCTGCTCCTGTTCCTGCCTCAGTGGGCCCCGCATAGAGGCCCCGGCCCTGTACTGCCCCTACCACACAGGGAGAGTCTCGTCCTGGCTTGGGGTATCCCAGGCAAATATCAGAGATGGTGCCTCTGTAGCCCTGCCCTCCCTGGGAAACAAAGCACTTGTCCCTTTAGGCACTCTCTTATTTAGAACCACAGGAAGCGCTCATCAGCCTCCACAATGTGGTCTGTGCATATGTGGCATTTTGCTTTCCAGTGTGGCATGGTACTGGTACTGGACTAACCCTGCAGCATCAATCAGCAGTGGACATAGGGAAGAGACACACATGGTGAGTCCACCATCACCCCAATATCACCATGGCTTTCTGCCTCCTGGCCACAGCAAAGGGTGGTGGGGAGCAGAGCAGCAGGAAGAGCCACAGCCTCGCTGAGCCCTGGAGCCCAGTTCAGAGCAGAGTTGCAGCTGCAGAGGCAGGCAGGAGGCACCTGCGGGCACATGGTAGGCGAGGGCAGACATCCACATGGGTTGTCCATGTCCATGCCCTTGTTTCAGGGCTGGCTGGGCATGTGAAGGCTCAAACTCCACGTCCTCATAGAGAGGGCATCCGTAGCTGAGAGCTGAACAGAGGCAGGGTGGGGAGATGTGGGAATCCTGCCCAGTGGGATTCAGAGAACTCACCAAGCACTGCAGGCCCTTCCATCAGACCCAGATAAGCCACGCCTTACAGATGAGAAACATGGCCTGCAGGAAGGCTTCACCTCAGAGTAAATTACAAACAGAAAACAGACATAGACACACCATAGAAGGAACCAAAACCATGCCTGATAGATGCAAAGATCTGTGACTTACCTGTCTCTATAACAGAACTTAATGTAATGGCTGTCTTCTCTCTGTCTCTCCTTAGGGGGTTTATCAGCTGTACATCCATCTCCTAGCAGCTTCTGTGTCTTTTCTCCCTGGAATGTTCTCCTGTGCCCTCCTTTTCCCTCCCTCAATGAGATATAAACAAACTGCTTCATGTCTGTCTTGTCTTGTTGGAAGCCTGGGGCTTGACATCAGACACTTATCATCTCAGGATGTGTGCACCACACAGTTCTCTATCTCAAAACTCTTTTTCTTACTTTGTTAAACAATGTGATTTTCAGGCATTGCTGAAAATAATTTAGTTTTTTTTTTTTTTTTTTTGAGACAGAGTCTCTCTTTGTCGCCCAGGCTGGAGTGCAGTGGTGTGATCTCAGCTCACTGCAAGCTCTGCCTTCCGGGTTCATGGCCATTCTCCTGCCTCAGCCTCTGAGTAGCTGGGACTACGGGTGCGCGCCACAACGCCTGGCTATTTTTTTTTTTTGTATTTTTAGTAGAGACAGGGTTTCACCATGTTAGCCAGGATGGTCTCGATCTCCTGACCTCGTGATCCGCCCGCCTCGGCCTCCCAAAGTGCTGGAATTACAGGCATGAACCACCGCGCCTGGCAATAATTTACTTTTTAAAAAATATTGACTCAGCTTAAGATCTGGATTTTGCAATGCATTTATTACTTTATGTGTCTCCTTATTCTCATCTGAAATTGTATTCCAGGTACTAATTAATCCTGCCAAGGCTTTCTTCCCTTTCTAGATAACTTGCAGTGTTTGGGGCGCTAACTGCATGGTGTCCTTACTGTTTTATCAAACATCAGGCCCTTTATTGTCTCTGGTCCATCAAACAAGTCCATGGTCCTTTATTTATTTTCCAAGACTGGTTTTCCTGTGGGGATGAGCAATGACCTTGATGGTCCCTCTAAGGTTGCACGTGTGGTTGTGAAGAACTGTAGTGGAGCAAGTGCCAGTCAGAGGCAATGTAGCCAAGCCCAGATCCCCACCGGCCCAGTCTACAGCCTCTCTGTCTCAACTCCTCACTGAAGCAAAGGGCAGAATGCCTCAAAGGTCAAGACAAAGCTGGGGCATATTAGAGCTCCTGGGACCATGACAGAGTGGACAGCAACCCCAGAAATCTGCTAACACTGAGTGAGGCAGGTAGTGGACTCTGTTTATCCAATTTGTTAGGTCTTATCTTCAGATTCATCAGAACTGAGTAGGAGACCAGGTGAGAGACTGCACCGAGACTGTCCCACACAGGTGGGATTGCACCTGAAGGTAATTGATCTTGCTGTTGATACAGGTGAATAACTCCATTTGGTTGGCCAAAAAGGACATCTAAATACACATGACAATGGTGGACCAGGTAGAGAGTCAAGAAAGGTTGGGCCCAAAGTAAAGAAGCAAAAGTTTCTCTGACACACAGATTGGGTGGAATTTGGGAGTCCAGGCAGCTGAGCCCCACGGAAGTCTCTTCACATGGAGCAAAAGCCCAGTCAGCCTAGAATTGAGGGCTTATTCTCAGGAAGGGCTGGTAATACCTAGGCAGTGCTTTGGACTCAGGAGAGACTTGGAGTACTAAGGCATCCACTAAAGCACGACCCAGTGTAGAAATATAGTCCTAAGGATTAAACCCAGGGTGGGGCTTGGGCTCAGAAATCACACCATTGGACTCTGGGCACTAGGTCAGATTTGGGCCAGTAATAAGTATTCTTAACATCAAGTCCCTGAGTGTGTGGCCATAGCTGTTGAAGTACCAAAGGGCCTCTGCTAGAAGGGCTGACACTTTCTGTGGACAGGGATCAAGTGGCCTTGCTGTGTTGAGGAGGCTGTGTGTAGAGGCTGGAAACTAGGCTGACCCTGGCAGATTGGAAGGTTGTTCATGGACCAAGCACATGGGCTTCAGTCCACGTGAGCCACTTGGCATCATTACACAGCTAATGAGTGCTGTTTGTGAATGCTCCTTGAATGCGCATTGTAGTTGAATGAAAAAATTCATTCATGTGAATTAATGAGAGAGGGAGTTGGAATACTAAGAGGCTGGCACAAGCAGACCCTCATCAAACTGCAGAATGAATGAATGATTAATACAAAAAGGATCGCCAGCTGGAAAAAAAATCACTCCACGCACTCTAGTGAGAGGAAAGAATCATGAGGCTGTGGCACATGGCAGGGTTTGTTGGTGGGTCAGTGACAGGTTTCAGTTTGGAGGATGACTTGGGTACATTGGAGACAAAATAAATCAGTACAACTCTCAACTTTTTTGTGACAACTTGTCACATTGCATACCTATTTTACCTTCAAGACGACCTCATGAACTGGGCATTATTATCTATATTGTAGAGGCCAAGAAGCTGAGCCTCAGAGATGGGTTGACTGACAAAGGTCCCTCAGCTCTTGGACACCTAGAACTGTGCAGTTTGAAACAAGCCATGGTGAGAAGTATTCCCTAAGGCAGGGAGAAGAGGCTGGCTCCACAGAAACAAGCCCTCAGCAAGGCAGGGTTCAGGAAGTCAATGTAGGTGGCTCCAAAGGCAAGGCTAGTGCATTCTGATTTTTGACAGAAGGTGGCTTTTCCTCTGCAGGATGTGGGCAAGCTCATCCCCAGGTGTGCATGACTTTGGGAAGAGGGTCACCTGGCTTATGTTTGAGGCAGGAAGAGACATGCAAGGATTACATTTATACCAAGTTTGCTACAAAGTAACAGATCGTGAAATCTCACAGCTCCAAGTGAGGTAAGCAATGTTCACTGATGCTCATGAAGAGTGACAATACATTTATTATCTCATCTGTGCAACTTTCAGAAGTGAATGTTTGCATATTTAACAATTATCCTAGACCTCAGACATAGCCGAGGAGTGTCTACAGCAAGCCGAGACCAATGGCACCATGGATCTGGGGACTAGGTCTCCACAGCAGGCTGGGCACAGTCTCAAGACTCCAGGATGAAGAATCCAATGGCAGAAGCCAGATAAGGGCAATGCACAGCACACACTATGGGCCCACACTGACCTCTCTCTGCAGGGATCATCCCCACTAGACCTTGGAACACTGTGAGGGGATAACTAAAAGGAAAGCACTGAACTCAATGTACATAAGAAAAGCTGCCTCAAATGGTTTTGTGACTTAGGCAAGTCAAATGATCTGTTTTGGGTCTCATGTTCACCATCTGTAAAATAGGAATAAATAATTTCTTGCCTGTCTCCTATGAGATTGTTCTGATGTTTGAGTGGAACAATACCTGTAAAGGTGCATTTTGAAGGGGCAGTGTGATGCACACGGAAGAGCACAGCTCACTCATTTCCACCACTGTAGCCACATGAGGGAGTGGGAGTGATATTTTATATCCTTCAGTGAGACTGTGAGCTCAGGGATAACATGAAAGAATCTGATACCCAGGTGGAGAATTTTGGGGAAAAAGTTCAGGGAGGGGAGGGCTAGCACAGGTGCTCTCAGGGTGATGTGTGGTCCTGGAGAGCCTGGTTGGAGCAAGGGCACTGCAGGAGCCATATTTGGGTATGTGGACGCCCTGGGTCTTAGGATTTTATACTTGAAGTATAAGTATACTTTATATTATACTTATAATATGTGTTATTATAAGTACTTGTTTATTAACACATGTTTCAGGAACACTCTCTTCCTAAACTAGAGAGGACCCATGGGAGGTGCACTTTCTTCCTTTGGATTTTACAAGGACACACTAGAAAGACCGATGGAAAACTTTCTAATCTGCAGCACAGCCAGAATGTTCAGAGGTGAGGAACAAGTGGCCAAGTCAGAACAGGGTCTGATCCAGAAGTCATACCTGTCATTTTATCTAAATGAGAGTGAATGAGATGGGAAAGACCTTGTGTGTACTTTGCTTCTAGAAGTAAAGGCAATGAGGATGCCAGCAATACATCCTGAGCATTTACATTTACTGACAGAAACCATACTTGTTTGTTATGCAAAAGTTCTGTAAAAGCTTAGATATGCAGTAGAAATTATTTAGGTTGAGACAAGTGGTAACAATTGTGGCTATTGCTAGAGGTCATTTCACTTAAACACCAAATGCTCTCCTGCCCGGGGCATCACGTTCCTTCTGTGTTAAGCATAGAGTGGACTATTGGTGTGTTGATGAAGTAGAATTTATGCAGTTTTCCCTCTTCCAAGGTGCTATCATCCATTGAAAGACTTTCTCAGTCAACCCTGTATGGAAGGAAAGTTGGAGAAATCTTGAAGAATAAAGACTTGCACAGAGTTGAGCAGCAGGTTCTTAGAGAAGGCAGTATGTATTACTGCTGTGTAACACATCGCCACAAATTTAGCATCTTAACATCACACATTTGTCTCGCAGTTTCTGTGGGTCAGGAATCCAGGCCCAGCTGGGCTGAGTCCTCTGATTCTGGCCCTGGAATAAGCCTGCAAACAAGGTGTAAGCCAGGCCTGTTGTCTCACCTTGCAATGGACAATTTTGTGTGTCAACCTGACTGGATTAAGGGACACCAGATAGCTAGTAAAGCATTCGGGTGAGTCTCTGAGGATGTTTCTAGAAGAGATTAGCAATTGAACCAATAGACAGTGTATTTATTGGAATTTTCTAGAAAAAACCGATAGTATATCAATATCTAGCTACAGACAGATATACATGAGAAGAGACTTATTAGGGGAACTGGATCACATGATTATGAAGTCTGTAAAGTCCCACAATAAGCTGCGTGCAAGCTGGAGACCCAGGGAAGCCCATATGTAACTCTCAGTCCCAGGCTTAATGTCTGGGAATCCAGTGAAGTGGTGGGGGCTGGGGGATGGTTCTTGTGTGAGTCCTGGAGTCCACAGGCCAGAGAGCTTGGAGTTCTGATGTCCAAGGGCAGAAAGGTGTCGTAACTCCAGGAGAGAGAGCGGGATAATCACCTTTCATCTGCCTTTTTCTTTAGAATTATCTCCAGCTGATTGGACAGTGCCTACCCACATCCAGGGCATCTTCCCCACTCAGCCTTACATACACTCAGCAATAATGCTTTATTGGTGCTCTAGATATTTCTTAATCTAGTCAAGATGACACACAAAATTAACCATCACACAGAGTAAAAAAGAATTGTCCTCACTGATGTGGGCTGGCATCATGAACAAAACAGAACAGAAGCCTGGGGAAGAGCGGACCTGCTAAGCTAAGGCATGCAACTACTCCTGCCCTCCAACATAGGGTCTCCTGGTTCTCAGGCCACTGGATGCTGTTTGAACTACACCATGGGCTTTCCTGGGTCTCCAGCTTGCAGAGGACAGGTCATGGGGCTGACTCCTCAGCCTCTGTAATCACAATTTCCATAATAAATTCCCTTTCATAAATCCACATATATATGCTATCAATTGTCCTTCTCTGAAGAACCCTGGCTAATCCACACCTGAGATCTTGACTGGGACAGGGCTGTTCCTTCCTCACATGGTATTGGCAGGACTCGGTTCTCTGTGGGTTATTATGTTGACTCCTTTGGTTTCCTGCTGGCTGTGGCTGCAGGACACCCTCAGTTCCTGGCCACATGGGCAGCTCATGGTGTAGCAGTTAGCATCACACAAGCTGGCAAGGGTGTGTCTGCTGTCAACAAGGATGTTATAATCTCATGTGAGTCAATCATATCTGTCACAGAAGTGGCATCCCTTCGACCCTGAGAGATCCTAACATCACAGCAAGTTACTCAAGAAGAGGGAATTGCACTAGGCTGTGAATACCAGCAAGCAGGGGCCACTGGGGTCATCTAGAGGCCACCTACTGCAACCAGCCTGCTGGTCGCTGGTGATGCCACCCCCTAGCATCCAGGTCCTCATGTCACCTATTCCCCTAAGTGTGGGCAGGACTTGTGGAAAATTCAACAGTCCACGAAATGTCAATCCTCCAAAGACCACATGAGCTTGGAAGTGGATCTCTCCCCAGTCACATTTTGAGATGAGACCTCCAACTCTGGTCAACATCTTGGCTGAAGGCTCATAAGACCTCTTAAGGAAAAGAACCCAGGGGAGCCCAGATTTCTGCCCCTCCAGAAACTGCAAGATGATGACTGCAAGGAGTTTAAAGTTGGTATGTTTGTGGAAATGTGTCACACAGCAATAGACCACTAATGCATCATCTGCAATAATTCCTCCAAAAGGTTTGTGATGCTGGGAGGATTTCTGGTACCAAGAGATTCAGATGCTGTGCAACTAAACTTCCAGGAGAGACTTAGTATAGAGATAAACCCTGGAGTAAATGAAAAGAGGGCACTGTAGCAAGTCTGTGCATAGAGCACTGGCCTATGTGATATGGTGATTAACAAGTCCACCATGTATTATGTGATATTATAGAATACCCCGCTTTTCTGTGGCTCTTGTTAAGTTTTGTACCTCTGAATGGTGAACTATGCACTTGGCAAAAAGTTTCTGGCATGCGAATATAAATGTCGAAGGCATGGGTCTGGCCTTTCCTTTCCTTGAAGTTTTCACTATTTATCAGCAGACATCAACTATCTGTTTGAGTTTGGCACTGGAGATGCTGACCTGAGCTGACCTCCTGGCATAGTTTTTTCACTGGGGGAAGCTTTCACCCTAAAAATGGCATCCCTCTAGCAAGGAGTCATGTGTCTTGACTCTTACTTTTGGCTCAAATCCTGGCATGGGGGTGCTATTGGCTGAGGAAAAGTCCTCCTTTCACTGCCTTTGAGACGTTTGTAAAGCCCCACGATCCTCCAGCCTGGCCTGTTTCCCCTGGGGGGCCTCCCCCTGGGCAGGACATGCCATCCATGTGCTTCTCATGCCTGTTCAGGCTGCTCATGCAGGCCCAGGTGAAGTGATGGGTGATGGAGCCTGGGAGGGATGGTGTGGGTCCTTATGCTTCTTGCCCTGGTGCTCAACAATTCTCCTGGGGACCCAAGTGGCCCCAGATGTTGGCATGCATCAGGAAGGGTCCCAGAACAACTGGGCTGGCCCCATCGTCTACCTCATGGGTTTCAGGGCAGTGAGAGCTGGCCAGTCACAGTCCAATGGCAGCCCAGCAAGGCACAGCAGAGGGGTGGGTGGTGGGATGGCAGGGCTTGCAGGGCAGAGCATTCTGATGGGCCAGGGCCTAGTTTGAGCAGGGTTGCTCTGTGGGTCTATATCCACAGGCATTGATGTGACTTTGGCCAGTACCTCTAGGCTCCCTGAACATCAGGCAGCCTCTCCTCCTTTAGGGATGATGGACAGTTACCTCTGAGCAGGGCCATGTGGGGCAAAGCACAGTGGTGGTTGTGAAGATTTTTCAGAAACAAGATGCTGTAATCACAACACGTGTGGATTTCCACTGCAGGAATACCCAGTGCCATGTTAAAAGACATGTGAATTGGGAGTTTATGTGGGTGTGGTATTGGCCTAATGGTTTCTCCCCATCTTTTTTGTCTACTTTTCTCTTTGTCCTCCTGCTTGCCATGAGCCTGAAGGCAGGGCCTGAATCCAGCAGCACCAGAACCCAGGAGGCCTGGCTCTCCAAGAAATGGAAAAGAAAGCTGGGTGGAAATATGGAGGACAATGGTAAAGGCCTGGATTACAACTGAGTGTATACAGATGTGAAGTGGCCAGCGTCCAGGTGCTGAACTTGTAATAGTCCATGCTATGTGGCTCAGTGATTCCAGCCATCAGCCATTCCTAGTCCCTGCTCTGCCCGCCTGCAGACCCCAGGCTCCCTGCAAGGCACTTTCCCACTGCCCTTGATCTCAGGGCATTCATGTCTCCCTGCTCTATTCGAAAACTATCCTGCACAGACCACAGCTAAGCACACTCCTACTATAAGAGTCCAGCTGCATTTCTCTCCAGCCCCAACTCTGGCCCTCACTCCTCATTCTGGTTTCCTGTCTTTAACATCTTAGCCTCTGCACTTACTGTTCCTCTTGCCGAGCACACCCTTCCTCTCCATTCCACATAGTACAGTCTTACTCATGCATCGAGCCTGAGCATAGGCGGATGGCCCTGACAACTCTGTGAGTTCCCACTCCTCTTAATTTCTATGTTATTAGATGACCAGCCCTCTTATTTTGTCCTCAAATGTAGTTGGACATGATTGATTTAAGCAACAGAGGCATTTGTCTGGCTTTGTCTCTGAGACTGCCATCTCCCTGTAGACAGAGAGCAAATGTTGTGCATCTTCCATGTGTCCCCACAGCTTGCATGGTGTTGGCAAGTAACCGAGCCTGGCATGTGCAGTGAGGTGGATGGGTGAGCAGGCCAAACACCGTTCCCAGGAAGATGGAGAAGATAGGCAGGAAGGCGGCAAGGATGCAAGACAGAGAAAAGCTCAGGGTGAAAAAATCCTATCTAGGTGCAGGTGCTGGGGCTGCAGACCCTAGAGCTTCTCAAAGGCAACTCGATGTTTTACAGTCCCATCCAGTCTCCAGCATCATTGTGCGGCCTCAGCATCTGTGGTGTCCAAGCTACTTTATCCCTGGGGGAATATGGGCATCTCCCTGGGAGGGTGTCCACAGGAGGATATCAGGGCTCTGTGGGTGGCCTGGCATTTGGGGTCTGGGGGTCGTGCTTGGAAGGAATCAGATAATGCCTGGAATCCGGAGCTTGCCTCCTCTTTGTCTCTTAAGAGCTCCTTGGGACTTGGGCTCCCATTAAGTGGTTTTGAACCCCAGTTTTCCTGATTCTCAGATTCATCTGGCATGGAGGCTGGGTAGCTTTCCTGCATTCTGAAGCTTTCTTCCCACTGGCAGTGAGTTTATGGGAGTGCTTCTGTGCTGTTCTATTTTTTACAGGAAAGGATGAGTGACACTTGGAGGACAGGGCACACAGAGTGCCTTTGGGCCAGTTCCCAGGCAACAGAAGGTCACAGCTGGCTTTGGAGTTGGGAAGAGCTGGATTTCATTTTCATGCGACCCTGAGTCTGTTTCCTTATCCAGAAAACAGAGAGAACAACAGAATCCAGCTAACAGGGCTGGAGTGGGGAGGGATGGCTTATAGCAGAGCCTACCTGGAGACAGGCATGGCTGTGCTGGAGTGGCTGAGGCCACCTCATTTCTCTGAGCCTCAGCTCTCATCTGTAGAATGCCGCATCCTTAGGTCTGTCCCAGCTCCATTCCAGTCAGTCATGGTGTGCTGATGGGCACCTCCCTGGTCAGGCAACCATCCATGGCTCAGCAGCCCAGCATGGGAATAGGTGTGTCTGAGAGCTTGGTGGGGCAGAGCCCATGTGCTCCCCCTTCACCTGCTTCCCCATCCCCAAAGGTCTCTGCACAGAGGCAGGTAGCATATTTGGGAACAGAATAAAAGAGAAACCAAGGATTCTTCTGAGATCTGTGAATGAGGGTAGTAACAGTTATTACGCTCCTACTGCGAGCCAGAGAATTCTAGGAGATGCTCCATGTGTGACAAATAACAGGCCTCACAAGAGCCCCATGAAGGGCTGCGGTTGCCTGCATTCTATAGAAGTGGAAATTGAGATTTAGAAGAATTAGCTGATCTGTCCGTGACACACAGCTAGCAGGCAGAAGCGGAACCTGAGCCGACACCACCTGTGCAGACCCCAGGTCCTCTCACCTGCCCTCCCTAACCCAGAGGGATCTTCTTTTTTTCAACAGAGCCAGCGCATGGCACATGTGGATGGTGGGTCTCGCCCCACATCCTCTGGGACATCGGCAAGAGACAGGAGTGACTTGGTGGGTGAGGGGCTGGCATGAACACCTAGCACAGTGTGGGGCGGGCAGGTGGGGCACCCCAGTACCCTGTGATGGGCAGCAGGGGCACAGCTTCCTCAGTGTCCCGTCCATTCATTTATCACCCAGCCATCTTCCGAGTGTTTGCTGACAACGTGTCATCTTCTGGGCACCGTCTGATCCTCCTGGGTCTGACTGCAGACAGACTGTGCTGCCCTGGGAGCACGTGTCCCAAAGTAAGCCCATGGGAGAGGAGGGATGACACCAATTCTTGCCCCACCCAGCCTGTTCCTCTTTCCCCTGAGCCCTGACCTGTCCCTCTCCCGGGGAGCCCCTGGCCTCCAGTCCCCTTCACCCAGACAACTCAGCAGCTCATTCTCCTTTCCAGGGCCCTCTGAGGATAAGCAACACCAGGCTGTGTGTACTGAGATGAGAACTTCTGACCCTTTCTCCTCCTTTCCCTGGAGATCTAATTTAAAAGGTCTGGGGCAGGAGCTTGGAGGTCAGTGCATGGATTTCTGAAGGGCAGTGAAGAAGCCCTCTGAGCTTCTCCAGCAACCTGCCTGGCCTCCTGTGCCTCTCCCCTCCTCCCCTCCCCTGTAACTGTCCAGCCCTGAGAGGAGACAGAGCTCCCTCCCTGAGGCCACAGCCTCCTGTGCATGGGCTGGCATCCCCAGCCCTGAAGAACAGGATGTCCTGATGAGCAGAAATCCTCTCTGGGTCTGGGATGAGTGTGGCAGCCACAGGAGTGGGCCCTTGAGTGGGATGGGTCCTGGGAGGGGCTGTTCCCACCCATCCCTGCTGGTGAGGGGCAGGGGAGTGTGAGGCCATCAGGAATGGTCATGGGGGTCAAGAATGAAACCATACTGGACAGGGTGAATGCATGCTACTGCCCCATCAAAACAGGAGAGAAACATGTGGCCTATATAGGGAGTGGGGCTGTGTAGGCAAGGAGGGTGGCATGGAGGAGCCAGATGCTTAAGGACCCCTCTTATCTAAGCGTCCTGTGGTGCCCCCTAAACAGCTCAGTGTGGAATGTTCAATGCTTTTGACATTTCCTGGGCAGGGCTGGAACCGGAAAGGCTCTCGAGTTTTCTACATCCTGCATCCTTCCCTTGTCACCAAGCAAGGAAAACCTTGGCCACGTCAGGACTGGTGGAGTCATCAGACTGGGCAGATTCTCCTGCCTCAGCCTCCTGAGGAGCTGGGATTACAGGCATGTCCCACTGTGCACAGCTAATTTTTGTATTTTTAGTAGAGATGGGGTCTCACGATGTTGGCCAGGCTGATCTCAAACTCCTGACCTCAAGTGATCTGCCCGCCTTGGTCTCTCAACTTGCTGTGATTACAGGCCTGAGCCATTGGGCCTCACCCCTTCTTTCCGGAGACTTTCTGGCATGCCCTTCCTTCTCCATCTCATTCTCCCTTCTCTTCTCTCCTTTCCCCCCTCCCTCCTTCTCCACAACTTCTTCTCCGGAAAAGGACCCAGAGGGGACAGTGGCACCCTCCTCCCCTTTCCTCCTCTTCCAGCCTCTCCCTTCTGGCATTTTGTGCTGTCCTCCACCCTCCTGATCTCCTCCCCAGGGCAGGCCATACTGGCTGATCTCAAAGTAAGCCACGTGGGTCCAGCTGGGCTTCCTCTCTCCCGTGGGAAGGAACCTAGGGCCAGTGCAAACTCCGGAAGGTTCCCTGGAGGTGGAGGCTGTGGCTGGGTGAGCTCCAGGAGCAGAGGCACAGCCAGAGCCTGGGAGGCAGTGATGGCCCCTGGTGCAGCAGTGGCTGGAGCCTACCTTAGGTCCCGCTGCTGTGAATCCGGTGGGGAAGAAGTCACAGAGCGGACATGGCAGCGTATATCAAATCACCATGGTTTCCAATGTGCATTCTGTGCAGTTCCTGCAGGCAAGAAAACGAGAGCAAACTTTAATCTGTGTCTAGGCAATTTAACACACACGAAAACAGTTAAAAGCCACTCGCCAGGCCCTGGGTTCCCAGGCTCCTTTCATCGCATTATTGAAACTAGACGTATCTGACATGGCAGTGCTCCTTCCTCCATACCGCCGCATCTCGCCCTATCAGCTCCCTAGAGCTGCCATAACAATGACCACACGCTGAATGGCTGAAGCAGCACACATATATTATCCTACAGCTCTGGAGGTCAGCGTCTAAAGGGTCTAAAATCCAGGCGCGCGCACGGCTGGTTCCTGCAGAGGCTCTGGGGCAGCCTGGCTTCCTGCCTTCCTCTACCCTTCGGGTCCTGGCTCCTCCCTTGTCTCAAAGCCTGTGGCCCAGCGTCCTCCGATCTCCTCCCATCACGGCTCCGTCCTGGCTCTGAAGGACCAGCGCCAAGGCTCTGCGCTGGCCTGGGTGGTCCAGGGCCATCTCCTGCCTGGAGGTCCTGGCACCGCCCCTCTGCCAGTCCCTTCCGACCTGGGGATGACCCCCCCCCGGGGCCGTGAACCCACCTCGCCCTCCAGCCTGTGGGCTCCTTGCAAGGCGAGGGGTCCCCTGGGCCGGCAGCTTGCGGGGCAGGGTCCACCGTGGCAGGGCCGGCTGTGTGGCTGTTTTCCTATGACTTTCCCGCCGTGCTCTCCCCAGGCCTGGGTTCACACTCGGCCACAGCCCAGCTGTTTATGGCACTTTTATTATTTCGCTGCTATTCCTGGGGTGGGGCTGGGTGAGGATCAGGCCCACCTCTAGATGATAGGAAGCCACTACCGGTCTCGTGGGACGAACTCCAACCACGGCGGAAACCACGGCCGTGGCTTCCTGCTCCCCGCGCCTGGCGCGCCCCCTGCTGCCCCGCAGCGCTGCACACCGGCTTCAGACCCGTGGCTTCCCCGTGGGAATCGCGCCTCGAGGGTTCCTGCATCTGGCCTGGAATACATTCAGGAGTCAGTACTGAATTGTTGAGGGCAAAAGCCCTAGAATTGTAACCGTCAGTGGGTTCACCTTGTCCGGTGCTTAGACAGAGTCATTTATCAAGACGGGGAATGGCGGTAGAGAAAGGCTAATTCACACAGAACGGGCTGTGCAGGAGACTGGAGTTTTTTTTTTTTTTTTTTTTTTGAGACGGAGTCTCGCTGTGTCTCCCAGGCTGGAGTGCAGTGGCGTGATCTCGGCTCACTGCAAGCTCCGCCTCCCGGGTTCACGCCATTCTCCCGCGTCAGCCTCCCAAGTAGCTTATTATTACTCAAATCAGTCTCCCTGAGATTTTGGAGATCAGAGTTTTTAAGGATAATTTGGGGGGTAGGGGGGTGCCAGTGAATCAGGATTTCTGATTGGTCAGGAAAGGAAATCCTAGGGAGTTTAGGTTGTCCTCTTGTGCTGGGTCAGTTCCTGGGAAGGGGAACTGATCAATGACCCAAGACCAGATGAACCTGTTTATCCATCTGGGTGGTGCCTGCTGATCCATCAAGCTCAGGGTCTGCAAAATATCTCAGGCACCGATCTTACATTTTACAACAGTGATGTGATCCCCAGAAGCAATTTGGGGAGTTTTAGAATCTTGCAGTCCCCAGCTGCATGACTACTAAACCATAATTTCTAATCTTTTGGCTAATATGTTAGTCCTACAAAAGTAGTTTATTCTTCAGGAAAGAAGGGGGTTTGTTTTGGGAAAGGACTGTTATTATCGTTGTTTCAAACCATAAACAATAAACTAAGTTCCACCCAAAGTTAGTTCAGTTTACGCCCAGGAATGAACAAGGACTGCTTGGAGGTTAGAAGCAAGATGGAGTTGGTTGGGTCAGATGCCATGCTCAGTTGTAATTTTGCAGTGGTGCTTTCAGAATTACTGAGCCCTAAGTCAGTCCTGCACCCAGCTAGTAGTGACAGTGAAGGCGGTGTTGGATGTGTGTGTGGTGGACAGGCCACATTTCTCTGGAGATGCACAAACTGTCAGTGGAAGAGCCCCAGTTCCCATCAGAAAATCCAGACACACCAGAATCTTCCCCAGCCTCCCAACAACCTCACTTGGTGTTGGGGTGTAGGGGGCCTCACTCCTCTCTAAGACTGATTTCAGCCCTTGCTTGGGCACCCTCTTTGCAGACTTACTGCAGCCACACCCTGTAAAACAAAAGTTCCACTGGATTCTGCATCTCTTTTCAATTGTTGCCCTGTCTTCCTCTCCCCTTCATAGAAAGGCTTTCCAAAGCAGCTCTGGGGCTGCCTTCCCTCGCCACATGGTTCAGTCTTCGCCCCAGGCTGCTCTGGGGAAGCGACCACCTCGTCTATGCCCATGCAGGCATCCCTCACATTTCAGCCCTGGATCTAGGGGTCTCAGCCACAGCCAAGGCTCCTCCCAGAATCTTCCAACCTGGGCTTGGGGCCCCACGCCCTGGCCCTGCTGGCCTCCCGGCCGCTTTGCTGCTTCTTAGTCTCTGTGGTTGACACACCTTTTCCTGCAGACCTCAGCAGGCCCGAGTTCCCCCAAGTCAGTCCTGGCCACACTTTCCCTTCTCACACCTTCCTCCTGGATGGCTGCCCGCTTCTTGCCTCCCCAGGCTTCGCAGACCCTGCCAGCTGTGTCCCCTACTTTTGTATCCCAAGCTCTTCCCTCCAGTTGGCCTCCACGCTCTGCTGGCCCAGGTCCAAACACACCCCCATCACACCGCACCCTCCCCCAGAAACCTGTTTCTCCCACACAACACTGCACCGTCCCCGCATAATGTACCCTTCCCAACAATGCACTCCCCACCCCACAAAGCACCCCACACACACCACAATGCACCTTTCACCAACACACTGCACTCTCCTTCCGCCAAAATGTACTCTCCCTCCTCACAGCACACCCCACCCATCATAATGCATCCCCCAACACACTGCAGCCTCCATCACCACAATGCACCCCCTTGCCACGATGCACCGATGCACTCCTTCACCTCACAACCCCACAATGCACCCTCTCCTCCCCCAAGTCTTCCCCATTTAAGATAAATTATACCCATAACTACCTATTGCTCAAGTTTGCAGTCTGGAAGTCACCCATGCTTCTTCTCTCTCCTGAGCTCTGTCATGAAGTCCTGTTATTTATAATTAAAATATGTCCTGAAACTATTCAGGGTCTTCGCCCATTTTGCCACCAGTCAGATCCAAGCCTCCTTGTGTCTTGCATGTACTCTGGCAGAAGGACCCAATGCCTGCCTTCCCTTCCTGTCCCAAGCCCTGCCCAGCCTGCTGAGCACTGGCTTCCAGCTTGCCCTACTCTCTGCTTCCCTTACACTTAGGACTCTCCTGGTCTACAAGGACCTGCCCAGTCTAGCTTCTCCCCGCCTCTGTGCCTCTCCACAGTGGCCACCCTACCTGCCTTCTCCTCAACCCACAGCTCTTCCACCAGGGCCTTACCTGCAATGCTCTTTCCCTGCACTTTGAGGGCGTTGTTTCCTTCTCAGCCTTTGGGGTATGTCTTGAATGATACGCCCTTGGGATGGGCTTCTTCTGAACAAGATCTGCTCTCAGCCTTACTTCTTAGGGCCACAGCTCCCTGGTTCCTCCCCTGGATTTGAGGACTGTGCTGTGCCTGCCTGTGCACTTAGTGATTGCCCCCACCCCCTCCCATGCAATGAAGCCATGCCAGGAACTGTGCCTCTCCTGCTCCCGCTGCATCTCTGGCAGCTGACATTGTTCCTAGAATAAAGCAAGTGGCCCGCACATTTCACTGACTAAACAAATTAATTTATTAAGTTCACATTGTATCCATGGCCCTTAGCAAACATTTTATACATTTGTCTCATACATACTCAATGAAGAAACTGAAGGCCAGGGTCATTTCATTTTACACACTCACAGAGCTCAGAAGAGGCAGCACTTGGGCTTGAAGTTAGGTCTGAACTTGGTTCCAGGTGCTGAGTGCAGAGCAAGAGCTGCCTATCACTCGAAAGGATGGCACACCACTGCAACTTCAACTCAGAGGAGCGCAGCTCCCCTGAGGCTACACTGGGAGAAGGAGTCAGGAGGGTTATTAGTGAGGCCAGCCTGAAGCTCAATGCTAGCTGGAGACAGTCCTGGACCTCAAGGTGAAGCAAAGAGGAGTGAGGGAAACAGGGGTGCTGAGGGGAGGATGGGGCTCTTGTGAACTGAGCAGGGAGAATGGGGAGGGGCCTCCTGGGGCTGCATGATCTCAAATGCCCTTGTGGTCCCTGACATGCACACGTCACCAATCTTATCTTCCTCTTTAGTCCTCTGTCATTTTCTACCTTCTGGGTAACAAAGATGTAATAAAGCAAGTCCAGGACTTCTCAGCTGAGTTGAATGAGACATCCTTTGAGATAAATACCCCATCCCCCGCCATTTCTTCCATGTTGTGTTAAATGACCTTTTAATCAGGCTATTGAGTTGGACTCAGCTCCTATACTGGTCCAACAGACCAAACCAATATGGAACCATTCACGCTAAGTGAAACTGAGCTTTGTCCTCATATGCAGGAGGGCTGAGCTTGAGGCATCCACTATGGCCAGTGAGTTCAAGCAAGGCTGGAACCTATGAGGCCCCACACCGCAATTCCGGTCTCTGCCCTGGATGCTGCCTGACCATGCTTCTGGCCAGAGTTCTTTGAACCTGTTCTGGTCCTGAGGGCTGCCTGATTCTACAATCTTGAACAAAAGCCAATTAAGATCTTTAAGCTCAACTTGTTATAGTGCTATCTTTTGACAGTTGCTGCCACTGAGGTCGCACGTGTCTTGGGAACGTGTCTTCCATTTTCACCTTGCTGGGATGTCTGTTGTGGCTCCCACGAGAAACCACTGTGGTGGGTACTCCTCCACTTCCACCTGCTTCCCCCACAGCCAAGGCTGAGAGAGCAAACACAGGGACTGACCCTCACCTGCCATCACACGTGGCTCTGCGGTTAATGAAATTGTCACTAGTGATGGGCTGTCCGGACAAATGCTTACACTTCTTGAGCAAAGAGAAAAGTGGTCGCTGGCCCACATGGAAAACTGCTCATGCTGGGGCAAGTATGGTGTTGAGAACTTCTGGAGAGAGGAGCCACCTGGGCACTGCTCCTGCCCTGAAGGAGCTTACAGCCCAGTAGGAGACAGGCCTCCAGCTGACTCCTCACATCATGCTAATCAACAGTGGTCCTCAACACAGAGCACACAGCCTCAGGGGGACATGCACAGGCGGCATGAAGACAGGGACCCTGCCCATCAGGGGATCAGCAAATGGCTCCCTGGTGCCAAAGACCAGAGCAACCGGGCTCACTCACGAGCCTCTCCAATCGCTGTGGCAGAGAAGAGAGGCCAGGATGTTAGAGGAGTCAGGCACTGTGAGAGATTCAGGATGAGGAGCAGGCACACTGGGGACTGATGCTCAGATGAGAGGAAGTGCCGAGCAGGAAGTCTACAGTCCAGGGGAGGGGGATTGTGGGAAACGTGAGTTATCAGGAGGGCACCTTATTCCCATGAGAAGGCACCCCCTGCAGCTGTTTTTGGGAGAGTGGGTGGCCGGTTTGCCTGCATATCTGGAGGTAACGTGCATGCTAGTTAGAGGTATGGACCCCGGAGCTCCGAGGTCTGGGGTGGGGGCCCCCTCACTACTGGCCCAGTCACTGGGCCTCAGGTTTCCATCTGTAACCTGGGCACTGACACATGCCCCAGGATCTCAGCCCAAGAGATGAGAAGGTGCTCGGCTGAGGTGGCCCCACAGCATGTGACCCTCAGTGGCAGGGGTGTGTGACCCTGCACCCCATGTGAGCTCCCAGCCTGTGCCCCTGTATGCTGCATGTGCTCTGAGGAGGGAGGGCAGGGCCACCTTGCAGAGAGTCACATAGGCTCATAGATCAGCTGTGAGCCCATCAGCAGAGAACTGCAGTCACCAACACAGAAGCATAGGAAGAGCTGCAAACTGGAGAACACGGTCTCTGTGAACACAGAGATGCTTGTGAACACGCCTGCACCTGCTGCCTCTCTCTCTTGTTCATTCTCTCCTTAACTTATTTGCCACTACATTAGAGAAACAAAGGCCATCTCAACTTTTCTGAAAACCTCAGATCAGCCCAACAGGGTCCCTTACCATCCTGGTGGAGCCTTTGTCAGACAAATTGAATCACTCCTTCATTAATAATGACAGTTCTCACAGGGAGAGTTCCTTGTGGAAGGCCAGCTGGAGAGGAGCCCACAAGATCACAAAAACAAGAGCTAGTAAGGCAGAAAGAAGTAGAAAATGCTCCAGACTGCCCAGCACTGCCTGATCCCGGCACTGCTCATGTGTCCGGAGCGCTCTGATTCCACCACCTAAGGCAACCAAAGCTGTCGGCCATGCACCGGCACTGCAGGAGGCAGAGGTCCTCCTGATCCTGCACTGTGTGGTTTTAACCGAGTCTCCTGGTGCAGGCCTCTCTCCTTCCCTGGTTGCTAACACATGCTTGAACTGGCAACCAGGCAGCTGGCTCTGTCTTAAATTCCATAACCCCTGTATCCCAACACACACAATTGCATAATTATAGTGCCTCTGAGGCTTGCTCCTCATGCAGATGAATTCACCCCCACGGTAGGTTTTAACGGGATTAGCTTGTCAGTGCTTGGCTTTCCCTCAAGAACCACTGCCTGGAGGTTCCAGAGCCTCCTCTGTCAGCATACTACCTCCTAGGAGGTAGCAGAGGTGCCTGAAACTCTAAGGCCAAGAGGTGGCCAGGCAGGGAGCACTTGGTCAGCACTCAGCAACCCATTACTACTGGGATTATTTCCACTCTCCATGGCAACCTCAGGCTTGGAGGTGGGCATGCAGATTCTGCCTCTCTGAGGCGCAGTTTCCTTCTTTCTAAAATGTGTTAAGAAACATCGTTTGGGGCAGGCCTCAGGGCAGCCTTGTTGAGACTCTCATGGGGTCCAGCCACAGCTCAACTGTAGGTAAGAGGTGCTGGACACCAAGTGAGAGAGGAAGGCTTCATATGCCACTTGTACATTTTCAGAATGTGTCCATACGCTTGTCAGGACACCTGGATAAAAACTGTCTTCTTCCCTGGTGTTGGGCAACTGCAGGCAATGTCACCAGCACTGGTGACACCAGCTGGAGCAGCCACGCTGGAGTTTCTCCTTCCTGATGAGAGACCTCTTTCGCCTTTTTAGGGTAGTGAGTCATGAGCACACACAGGCTGCCTCTGTGGTTGGAGGTGGCCAGGCTGGGACTGGCAGTTGAGACTCCCTGAGAATAGGAGGTGTCCCCAAACCCTAGCTCTGTCACACACTGCAATGCGAGCCAGGAAATTGCCTTAGCCTCCCTTGGCCCTAGTTTTCTCATCTATAAAATAGGAATAAAACATGTTAGTGAGTAAATTTAAAAAAATGCATGGAAAGATAGTTTTATGGTACAAAGGGTTGGTATATGTGTAAGCTTTCTTTCATATACACACTTTGGAGTAAAAGTGTTGGCCATAGATTAAGTCAAGCTTGTCTAACTCGTAGGCCACATGCAGCCAGGATAGCTTTGAATATGACCCAACGCAAATTTGTAAATTTTCTTAAAGCACTGAGTTTTTTTGTGTGTGTTTTTTAGCTCATCAGCTATTGTTAGTGTTGGCGTATTTTATGCACGGCCCAAGACAATCTTTCTCCTTCCAGTGTGGCCCAGGGAAGCCAAAAAGTTGGACGCTCCTAGGTTAAGTAACTTCAGCATAAGTATTGCCCATTTGCTCCTTAAGGTGGCTGTACCCTTTTGTACTCCAATTAGCAGTATATGAGAATTCAACTTAAATGTCCAGTAACCTTAAATAATAGACCGTGGCAGATTCTTCAGTGGAAAATTTTAAGACAGTGAGAAATAATGGGCCTGTGAGGCTCTCCTGAGAGCAGCTGAACGGGGGCCAAAACTGAGAGGCAGAAGACACCCCAAGTCACCCAGAACACTGTTTTTCTTTCACAGATGAAGATACTGAGGACAGTGATCCCTGGGCTGCAGGTGGGACCATCAGGGGGATGGAACATGACTCTGTGGAATGCAGACTCCAGCCAGTGAGGCCTGCTCCAACTTCTCTAACCAGCTTCACTACCTGCAAGGGAAAGTGTGGGCTTTTCAGCTGTGCTCTCCAGATCTCCAGGCTATCTGTCCCTAGCCTGCTTTCTAGATCCGTCTCCTGGCTGCTCCCTAATGCCCTGCACACCCCTCTTGCTGGTGCCCTAAGGCTGGCAGTGTGTTCCACCTGCTTTCTTCACAGTATTCTCTCTTGGCCTGTGTATCATCTCTGCTGAACTTCATCTGCTGGCTCTCAGGACTATCTTGGTCATGCCCTCTTCAATTTCATTTTCCTGATACCTCTGTGGATTTTGTAATAACAGTCCTTTATTTTTTCAGCCTTTAGACGTAGTGTTTGTTTGCTCCTCTGAGCCTCCTTCTGAGGCAAGTTTCTTCATCCACACTTTATGGATGAGGGCACAGCACAGCAAGCTAAAGGCCCATCCTGAGGCTGTGCAGTGAGCCGGTGGCTGAGGCTGTTCTTCTGACTCCAGTTCTACACATACTGCTTGTCTCCAAAATTGTCCCAAGCTTCCATTTTAGTATGTGCCATATCACCTTGCTTGTCAATTACCTGTGCATTTATCTTCCAGTTCTTTTTAAAAGCCTTGTGGGGAGTGTATTAGTCCTTTCTCATGCTGCTAATAAAGACTGGGGAGGCCTCAGGAAACTTATAGTCATGGCAGAAGGGGAAGCAAACATGTCCTTCACTTGGCGGTAGCAAGAAGTGCAGAGAGAATGGGGGAAAAGTCCCTTATAAAACCATTAGACCTCATGAGAACTCACTCACTAACATGAAAATAGCGTGGAGGTAACCGCTATTATTATTAAATTATGTCCCTCCTATGACACTTGGGGATTATGGAAACTACAATTCAAGATGAGAATTGGGTGGGGCACAGCCAAACTATATCGGGCAGGAATCATTTTTTTACTCAACTTTGCATTCCTCCAGCTCTTCTCAGCGTTTGGTTTACAGTTCATGTTTACTGTTAAATGTTTGTTCACTTCCTAAATGGGATCGGTGCTCAGTATGTGTGTGTTTATGTGCACACTTAGGTATGTGTGCTCATGTATGTATTTGTGTGCACATGTGCATGCATAAGTATGTATATGTATGTATGTGTATATGTGGGTGTGTGTATATGCATATGGATGCACACATTTGTGTGTTTATGTATGTGTGCCCGTGTGTGTATGTTGTATATGTGTGTGTGTCAGTGTTATTTGGTGGAAAGGGGAATTAGGAATGACAAGGCAGAGTAAATATCTCCAAGATCCACGGCATGTGTTTGCATATAAACAGACACTGATATTTGGAAGCACTGAGGCTGGTCTTTCTTACTCCCACTCTCTCCTCTCCTGCCTTGATTCTCACATAAAGACAGCCACATTTGCAACACAGGCCTGCCTCCATCCCTCTGGCTGTTCCTTAACCCATTCTAAGAGGACCAAGCTCTTGATAGCATAAAAGAATCTCCATTGTCCATGGTGACAAGGATGTTTCTTGAGCAACAACCAATGATTGTCATGAAGCATACTTGAAAGAAGAGAATAGGAGAGAGATAAGAAGTGAGACCTGCAGACAGAATGCATGCACATCCTCCTACTTGGTAACCTTCTTCTTTCTTCAAAGAGCAGCAGATACCCACTGCTTGGCTAGACCCTTTTATCAGCATCAGAGAGGTGGGTCCCAGCTGACAAAGTAGCTTCTAGACAATTCAACAGCATCTTTTTAATTCTACAGCTGCTCCTTTTGATAAAGAAGGAAACAGAGAGTTATAGGACAATGTATTATACCACCCGTGTTACTTCAGCCTATAGAGTCCTGTGACAAGCGTATGTAAGGTAGGAGTTTGGCAAATAGAAACACCTTTCATCAGAGCCTTTGGGATGGAGAAGCACGGGGCTGGGCTGAGGTTGTGGTGTTCCTCTTCACTTCCTCCTGGGAGCCACTGTTTTGTCCCCAAAGACAGGGACCAGGTCCTGAAGGCAAGGATGGGCATTACTCTATTTTTACGTCTTATGGGGCACTGTGGTGATGGCTTTATATGCATTTCCTCATTAATTCTTAGAACATTATTCATAAAATTGGTATAATTAAACTATTTCTAAAGTTAAGGAAACAGATTTAGAGTGACAGTGATTTTATTGGGTGATCTAGCTAATAAACTGCAGAGAGAGAACTCAAACCCAAGTCTGCAGGGTTCAATAATGTGTGCTCCAGACATGCATTGCTGTGGACAACAATTACAGACTTCCCAGTTCAACTAAGAGACAAAGCTGAGCATGCAGCCTATAGGACACAGTGCTCATGACCAAGAGTTGGGAGAACAGAATCTTGTGTTGGCTCCAAGTAAATATCATATATATCTGTTGACTCATGGGACATGTGGCACCAGGAGTCCATGCAGAGGAGGCGTGCCTTCTTTATTTACAGGGTCCTGGAAGGAACACTTGCTTCAGTAGCAGGAGGAGTCCCTGAGCAAACCCAGACATTGCCAAGTGTCTGCCCAGGGGAGAATTGGTGCAGAGGGCCCCAGTTGTGCATCAAGCCTCCTCACAGCACTGAGGGCAATGTCTGAAGACAGAGATTTAGGTGAGCAAGAGAGAACAAGTCAGAAAGTGAGCAAACCTCTTTCTCCCACGTCGATCCTTTTCCATTACAGTCTGGGATTCTTTCTAAACTAGAGCAAGAATGTGGCCTCTCTGTGAAGCTGAATGGTGGCTCCTTGTCTGCAAGTGCCCTGATGAGAGTCAGAGGACCCAGGCTGAGCCTGGGCTGTGCAGGAGCATGATAGATGCCTGAGAGAGGCACAGGGTGTTTCACCTGGCAGAAGCTGGCTTTGGTTTTTTTACCTTAGACTCTCTTCTGTGAGGTTAAATCTTCAGCACTGCTGAAAAAGATTGATTGCCAGACAAATCCCATTCTCAGGCCATGAGCCAGTGGAGGCTCTGGAGGCTTAGATAAATCTATGATCCAGGGATCTGGGGTGTGGGGCTTGAGATATGTGTGCAAGAGCAGGCCAGGATCTGCAAAGACAAGAGAGACTTAGCATTATTCACCAGCAGCGAAATGGGCTACACATGTGAGGGGGCAGGAGCTTCATTATCTCCATCAGACAAGGTTCAAAATCCTCTATGAAAATCACCAGTATTTCCCTCACTGTCTTCCTGCTTCCCAAAGGCCGACAGTCCAAAAATGCAGTTACTTGGACCTGATCCTGAGTTTTTTTCAGGCCTGGAGCTTCCTAAGATCACCAGGTAGGTCCTGCCTCTGGCCAGACCCAGACCCCAGGCTGGAGGGGACAGGAGAATGTAGTTCAAGAAGTAGAGAAGCCCGGAGCTATGAGATAAGGTCACTCTAAAGCCTGAAAACCAGGCAATTTCACCCTCATGGAATAAGAACCAGTGTTAGGATCACAGAATCATGAACGTCGGAAGTGGAAGGAACCCAGGTTCAGCTCCCTGTGGATCTGGAGTCCGAAGATCCAATTTCAAGTCTGATTTCTGCCTCTCACCAGTGGGTGACTTTGGCTGCATCCTCAGCCTCTCTGAGCCTCTTTGTCTCCACCTATAAAGTGAGGATGTGGTGCCCCCTTGCAGGCCCACTGTGAGCATAGGGCAAGTGCAAGTGTGGGTCAGCCAGAACCCCTGGCAGGGCCCAGAGGTGTCAGAGGGGTCTGGAGACAGAGAACCAGTGAAGGGGAGGATGCCCCAAAGCAAAGGGATGGAGACTTGGTGGGAACATTTGGGGGACTTGGGTTGAATGGAGAGAGGGATACAGAGAGGAAGGCATGATTGTATTTTAGCTTTAAGCAGCAGAAGAGCTGCTTACTGGGATGACCATTTTAAACATTTGTCTGGGTAAGTCTTGGACAAAGCTCTGGAATTATCAGTTCCTGAAGCCATGAAAGCCCAATGTGAGTAGCTGAGTCAGGTCCTTCAGTCAGTGCGTTGTGCAATGCCTTGTCAGAGAGGAAGAGGAAGAAAGTTACAGCTCTGGAATTCATCTGCAGTGTCTTCCTAAGGACGCAGATGCATTTTTAAATTAGCTTTTAGGCAGATAACCATAAGGGATGAAGCAATGAGGGGAAATAAACCTTATGAAATTGGCAGTGGCTCTCCGGCAGTGCAGCCCCTGGGACCTCAACATCTCTGGGAGTGCTGGGATGAGCCGCAGTATCTTCCACTCGCTGCCAGTGACCGCCCCAGGCAATGCCAGGACCTAGAATAGCACTGCAGGAAACACCAGGAGAGTCACTCTTTCACAAGCCAGAGAAAGACTGGAACATCATATTTTGCAGTCTGGAGATTTTTTTTTTTTTTTTTTTTTTTTTTTAGGTAAACATAAGTGTTTATTTCAATTGGGTAAAATAAAATCTCCTGTAGGAGTTGTATGGCTAGGCGATATGCCAAGAGCATGTCTATGTTCATAAGAAAGTGCTGCACTACTTTTTTTTTAATTTTTTTATTTTTTTAATTTTTTATTATTATACTTTAAGTTCTAGGGTACATGTGCATAATGTGCAGGTTTGTTACATATGTATACTTGTGCCATGTTGCTGTGCTGCACCCATCAACTCGTCAGCACCCATCAACTTGTCATTTACATCAGGTATAACTCCCAATGCAATCCCTCCCCCCTCCCCCCTCCCCATGATAGGCCCCGGCGTGTGATGTTCCCCTTCCCGAGTCCAAGTGATCTCATTGTTCAGTTCCCACCTATGAGTGAGAACATGCGGTGTTTGGTTTTCTGTTCTTGTGATAGTTTGCTAAGAATGATGGTTTCCAGCTGCATCCATGTCCCTACAAAGGACACAAACTCATCCTTTTTTATGGCTGCATAGTATTCCATGGTGTATATGTGCCACATTTTCTTAATCCAGTCTGTCACTGATGGACATTTGGGTTGATTCCAAGTCAAAACCACAATGAGATACCATCTCACACCAGTTAGAATGGCAATCATTAAAAAGTCAGGAAACAACAGGTGCTGGAGAGGATGTGGAGAAATAGGAACACTTTTACACTGTTGGTGGGATTGTAAACTAGTTCAGCCATTATGGAAAACAGTATGGCGATTCCTCAAGGATCTAGAACTAGATGTACCATATGACCCAGCTATCCCATTACTGGGTATATACCCAAAGGATTATAAATCATGCTCCTATAAAGACACATGCACACGTATGTTTATTGCGGCACTATTCACAATAGTCTGGAGATTTTTTAAGTAGAATTTCATCTTAGCTTTCCCATACAGAGGAGTATTCACTCTGTCTTTTAAAGTTTTTGTAAAGAGAAACCAGACAATCTTCTGTCTGCAGTACCACATCCTTATAGTTAGATAGTTGTTGTGTTTGTTTGTATTGACTTCCTTTGGCTGTTGTCTATTAAAAACAGAGTGCAGATAAAAGATCATTCTTGGAGCCAAAATTTACTGGTTGCATGACCCACTTAAGTTTTCACTGGACTTTCTGAACCTCAGTTTTCTCATCTGTAAAATTAGAGCACTGGCTTGTTTTATAGTGTTGGAGACCCATAAGAAATTTGTAAACACAAATGAGATAGACTTGTGTGCACAAGAATAATTAGACAACCTGACTAACAGATGGCAGATGCCCAATGCCAAAGACTCACCCTGACTATAGGCAGTGAGAAGATGCAGACCAAGAATGGGTGCCTGGGTGGAGCTTCGTGGAACAGGCAAAACTTGTACTGGTTGGAGAGCAGTTTGGATAGAGAATGATGCCAAATTAGCTTCGGCAAAGGAGGTGCATGAGCAGGGTCTCTGAACCTGAGCTCACAAAGTTTAGGTAATATCTACCTCTTGGTGAGAACCTGGGTGACACAGTGGCCTCTGTATCCTGAAGGGACTTATGTGAGAGCATTCATGAAAATAAATACAGTAACAATTCTTCAGAGAATTGTGCATGTTACATGACATGATATTTGTGAAGCAAATGGCACATGACAGAAACCCAATACACAGATGCTTCTCTCCTCTTACCAGATTGTAAGATGAGGCTGCCCTGATTCTTTTCTTTTTCCCTGTTCTTAATGCGAGAGAGATTAGCAAACACTGCTCTAAGTTGAGGCAAGAGGCAGGGAGACGGATCCCAGCAGTGGTTGTCTCATCTCCCCAGAGCAGGGACACTGTCCCTGGCCACAGGGCAGCAGTTTGAAAATTGGGGACCTGATATTTCCAGGTCTCTTTCCGGCATCTGGTCCAGGTATCTCTTGGAGACATTTCCACATCACCCCTGCAAGCGGCTGTGGAGCTGCGAAGACACTTTCTGGGTGCCTTCTGAAGCAGCATTTTGGACATGGTTTCTCTGTGCTGGAGAGCCTTCATTTCAGACCATGCGGAGGTGAAACAGGAAGGTGCTGGGTGGCTTCTGAGACATGTTCCCACAAGGAACTGCCCTGGGCCTAACAGCAGCTCCAAATCTGTGAGTCTATTCCATTCTCGGATTGACTTCACCAGACCCTGAATAAACGGCTTTGTCCACCCTCCTCCCTCTTTTCTCCTCCTCCTTTCCTTGCTCTATCACCACCCCTCTACTCGCTCTTATCCTTCCCTTTCTTCCTTCTCTACCTTTCTTTCATTTAGCCTCCACTCCACTTAGATGCTTTCCCCCCCAGTGTCTATCCCTTCCCTTCTACCTCTATCTTTGTCTCTTTCTCTAGTTTTCTCTCTACTTCTCTTTTCCTCTTCCCTCTGTCCCCAGTGGAATGGTTCGATGCAACTCAGCAGATACTTAGATAGCACACAGTACATGCCAGTCACTGTGTAAGTGCTGTAGAGAAGATAACAAATGAGATGTGACCTTGGCCCTCAGAGAACTTACCATGACTTTTCTTGTTTCCTGCCTTTGAATCTTCCTCTGTCTCTCCATGTGTTTCTGTCCCTCCCTCTCTTTCCCTCTCTACCTTCCTTCCTTCTCTCCTCTACCCCATTCTGTCTTATCTTTCTTTTCTCTCTCCCTCCTTCTTTTCTTCTTGTCTCCTTCTACTTTTCTTTCTGCTTCTTTTTTGTCCTTCTCTGTCTTTCTTCTGAAATGATGTCACCAGAGTCCCATAATAAAACTAATCTTATAGGTTACAAGGTTGCATTATGCTAATCACATTGCTACAAATAAATATAATGCAAGCAAATGAATTTGCTACAAATGAATATAATGCAAGCAAAAAGTGTTTAACTGAATAAATTACAAAATAATGCAGCACAGATTCTGTTTGATCGCTTATTTATAATCAGTATAAAATCTGTGGCAGTATAAGGCATTTCTTCTTTGATTATATGTGTGATTTCTATTGTTTTGTACATTGACAATGTTTTCAAATGAAGTGATCTCCCATCACTTCTGCCTTCTTCACATGATCTGGTGGCAGGCAGGGCAGTGTATTGTCCCCTCTTCACTGCTGAGGCTCAGGAGGGTCAGAGGCCTGGCAAGTGGCTTGTTCCACCCACACAGCCTTCATTTCTGGCCCATCTGAACATCTAAGGTCCCAGTGCAGAAAAAAATTGAAAATCATCTTGAAATCACTGTGTGGTCAGCAAGAGCCTGGGGCAGAAGCTCATTTCCATCAATCTCTTTTGCTAACTCAAACAGTCAGGGCTGTACTCACAGGGGCATTCTTGGCTCTGAAGTCTGGCAGAGGAGGCTGCAGAAAGAGGAGGGACTCAGGTGGGCAGGTACCTTCTCCTCTCACTGTCTTTCCTTCTCTCCAGCTTTCAGAGCCCTGACAGGGCCCTGGCCTTTGCTGGCCCCAAGCTTCCTGAGGGTAAAGATGAAGGGGACTCAGGCCAAAGGCACCTCTGCAGGGTCAGACCCCTCTCCAGGTGGAGGCAGCAGCGAGTCCCAGCTGCCAGTGAATCCTCCTGACAATGCGCTCCTTGACAGGTGCACATTTTAATGAGTCTGCTGGGATTTGTGGCTGACACCAGCGCAGAAAGAATGATTAAAAGCCTTTGTCGCAGGCACAGGGAGAAACTATGCCCCTGGACAGAGAGATAGCTGGTTCATCTAGGCCATAATCCTGTCAGGCTCCTCGGGGGTGGCAGGTGATTGGCAGATGCTGGGGAGAAAGCAGTGGGGAACTGCAGAGAGGGGCCATCCAGGCAGCCCTGAGCTCTACAGAAGGCCCTGCTGTGCTCGCAGCACCCCTGCCTCCCCATTTAGGGAGGGTCTGCAGGCTACTCTGAAAGCTCAGCTTGACCTCCAGATTTTATTGGATAAGCCCGTCTGCCTCTACCACCTGTCATGGTAAGAGTTGAGGTGGATGGAAAATTTTCAGTCTCAGCAGTGACATTTGAGACATCAAAATCCCCTACTCTAATGACTCTTGAGGGGCAGAAATTACTTCCAAATATTTTTGCCTGGTATATAGGTTATATGTGTTCAGAGTAGGTGGAAAAAATTATTCCAATCCTTTATATGATACACTTTACAACTTCATGTACATGAACTTTGTACTAATCAGTTAATTTGCAAGTTAAAAGTCAACAGTAAATTAATGAAAAATTGTTATTGCATCAACTTTATATGTAGCAAGCTGTTTCTGCCCTGGTGAAATAATGTAACAGGTACACAAAGCAGAATGTTTGAGAGAAACCTGAAGTACGAGGTGAGGTAGGTGGCCAGTGTGGAGCAGCCAGGCCAGGGCAAAAGAGCCCTGCACTGTGCCAGTCTACAAGCCCATCCTCAATCACTGAACAGACATGAGGCCCCCTGAACATCTGCTTCCTTGCTGAGAAAATGGGGCTGATGCAGTAAATGACTTCTAGGGACTTTTCCAGGTCACAGTAACCACAGTGTCTGCTTCCCTTTTCCTGGCTCCCTGTACTATGAAATCCAACCTGAAGCCACTCCAGGAATCTAGGCTTTGCCAGGTGGCCGTCCCACCACATTCCTCTGGGTCTCTCCCATCCAGGATCTGCCAGATGGCCTTCCCACCACTTTCCTCCATGTCTACCCCATCCAGGATCTGCCAGGCAGCCTTCCCACGACCTTCCTCCTGGTCTTCTCAACAGGTTGTGTACTTAACTAGGCTCTATCTTTGAGAAACCTATTAAAAATTTCTAAGCTGCTGATGGCCCCTGTCATGATTTCTACAATTTTTACTGGATTATGTCACTTTAAATATTCTTATTATTTTAAGGTAGTCTTAGAATAGAGGGAAGATAAATGCAGGAAATTGGTTTCACAATTTGGAAGTGATAAAGGGAGTTTACTGCTATTTTGTTTGTTTTGTTTTTAAATAAGATCTACCTAAGGTTGTTTAAAAGCTTATGGTAATGAACAAGTACACAGAGAGAATATGTGTGTGTATATATATATATATATATATATATATGAATGAATGAAAAACTATCACCAAGAAGAAAAATATTAGAGAAATTGAGAAGGGATGGAATCTAAACTCTATGGGTAGGGTTGGCCATCTGTAGTGTGGTTAGATATGGTTTCTGGAGTCTGATTTTGTGCCTCCAAATTTTAACTGCAGTGTTTAATGGCTGTGCAATCTGGGAGAAATTATTTCAACTTTGTGTGATTCATGTTTCTTTCTTTTTTTTTTAATATATATTATATTTTAAGTTCTAGGGTACATGTGCACAACGTGCAGGTTTGTTACATATGTATACATGTGCCGCGTTGGTTTGCTGCACCCATTAACTCATAATTTACATTAGGTATTTCTCCTAATGCTATCCTTCCCCAATCCCCCGACCTCACACCAGGCCCTGGTGTATGATGTTCCCCACCCTGTGTCCAAGTGTTCTCATCATTCGATTCCCACCTATGAGTGAGAACATGCGGTGTTTGATTTTCTGTCCTTGCGATAGTTTGCTCAGAATGATGATTTCTAGCTTCATCCCTGTTGCTACAAAGGGCATGAAATCATCCTTTTTATGGCTGCATAGTATTCCACGGTGTATATGTGCCACATTTTCTTAATCCAGTCTATCACTGATGGGCATTTGGGTTGGTTACGAGTCTTTGCTATTGTGAATAGTGCTGAAAATAACATACTTGTGCTTGTGTCTTTATAAATGATTTATAATTGTTTGGGTATATACCCAATAATGGGATCACTGGGTCAAATGGTATTTCTAGATCTAGATCCCTGAGGAATCGCCACACTGTCTTCCACAATGGTTGAACTAGTTTGCACTCCCACCAACAGTGTAAAAGCGTTCCTATTTCTCCACCTCTTCCAGCACCTGTTGTTTCCTGACTTTTTAATGATCACCACTCTAAATGGTGTGAGATGGTATCTCATTGTGGTTTTGATTTGCATTTCTCTGATGACCAGTGATGATGAACATTTTTTCATGTGTCTGTTGGCTGCATAAGTGTCTTCTTTTGAAAAGAGTCTGTTCATATCCTTTGCCCACTTTTTGATGGGGTTGTTTGATTTTTTCTTGTAAATTTGTTTAGGTTCTTTGTAGATTCTGGATATTAGCCCTTTGTCAGATGGGTAGATTGCAAAAATTTTCTCCCATTCTGTAGGTTGCCTGTTCACTCTGATGGTAGTTTCTTTTGCTGTGCAGAAGCTCTTTAGTTTAATTAGATCCCATTTATCTATTTTGGCTTTTGTTGCCATTGCTTTGGTGTTTTATTTATGAAGTCCTTGCCCATGCCGATGTCCTGAATGGTATTGCCTAGGTTTTCTTCTAGGGTTTTTATGGTTTTAGGTCTAAAATTTAAGCCTTTAATCCATCTTGAATTAATTTTTGTATAAGGTGTAAGGAAGGGATCCAATTTCAGCTTTCTACATGTGACTAGCCAGATTTCCCAACACCATTTTTTAAATAGGGAATGCTTTCCCAGTTTCTTGTTTTGTCCGGTTTGTCAAAGATGTGTGGTGTTATTTCTGAGGCCTCTATTCTGTTCCATTGGTTTATATTTCTGTTTTGGTACCCATATCATGCTGTTTTTGTTACTGTAGCCTTGTAGTATAGTTTGAAGTCAGGTAGCGTCATGCCTCCGGCTTTGTTCTTTTTGCTTAGGATTGTCTTGGCTATGCAGGCTCTTTTTTAGTTTCATATGAACTTTAAAGTAGTTTTTCCAATTCTGGGAAGAAAGTCATTGGTAGCTTGAGGGGGATGGTATTGAATCTATAAATTACCTTGGGGAGTATGGCCATTTTCACGATATTGATTCTTCCTATCCATGAGCATGGAATGTTCTTCCATTTGTCTGTGTTCTCATTTATTTCATTGAGCAGTGGTTTGTAGTTCTCCTTGAAGAGGTCCTTCACATCCCTTGTAAGTTGGATTCCTAGGTATTTTATTCTCTTAGTAACAATTGTGAATGGGAGTTCATTCATGATTTGGCTCTCTGTTTGTCTGTTATTTGTGTGTATGAATGCTTGTGATTTTTGCACATTGATTTTGTATCCTGAGACTTTGCTGAAGTTGCTTATCAGCTTAAGGAGATTTTGGGATGAGATGATGGGATTTTCTATATACAATCATGTCACTCGCAAACAGGGACAATTTGACTTCCTCTTTTCCTAATCGAGTACCCTTTATTTCTTTCTCTTGCCTGATTGCCTTAGCCAGAACTTCCAACACTGTGTTTAATAGGAGTGGTGAGAGAGGGCATCCCTGTCTTGTGCCAGTTTTCAAAGGGAATTTTTCCAGTTTTTGCCCATTCAGTATGATACTTGCTGTGGGTTTGTCATAAATAGCTCTTATTATTTTGAGATACATTGCATCAATACCTAGTTTACTGAGAGTTTTTAGCATGAAGGGCTGTTGAGTTTTGTCAAAGACCTTTTCTGCATCTAATGAGATAATTATGCGATTTTTGTCTTTGGTTCTGTTTATGTGATGGATTACGTTTATTGATTTACATAAGTTGAACCAGCCTCACATCCCAGGGATGAAGCCAACTTGATCTTGGTGGGTAAGCTTTTTGATGTGCTACTGGATTCAGTTTGCCAGAATTTTATTGAGGATTTTTGCATCGATGTTTACCAGGGATATTGGTCTAAAATTCTCTTTTTTTGTTGTGTCTCTGCTAGGCTTTGGTATCAGGATGATGCTGGCCTCATAAAATGAGTTAGGGAGGATTCCTCTTTTTTACTGATTGGAATAGTTTCAGAAGGAATGGTACCAGCTTCCCTTTGTATCTCTGGTAGAATTCGCCTGTGAATCCGTCTGATCCTGGGCTTTTTTTGGTTGGTAGGCTATTAATTATTGCCTCAATTTCAGAGCCTGTTATTGGTCTATTCAGAGATTCAGCTTCTTCCTGGTTTAGTCTTGGGAGGGTGTATGTGTCCAGGAATTTACCCGTTTCTTCTAGATTCTCTAGTTTATTTGCATAGAGGTGTTTATAGTGTTCTCTGATGGTAGTTTGTATTTCTGTGGGATTGGTGGTGATATCTCTTTTATCATTTTTTATTGCATCTATTCAATTCTACTCTCTTTTATTTATTAGTCTTGCTAGCAGTCTATCAATTTTGTTGATCTTTTCAAAAAAGCAGCTCCTGGATTCATTGATTTTTTGAAGGGTTTTTTTCTGTCTCTATTGCCTTCAGTTCTGCTCTGATCTTAGTTATTTCTTGCTTTCTGCTAGCTTTTGAATGTGTTTGCTCTTGCTTCTTTAGTTCTTTTAACTGTGATGTTAGGGTGTCAATTTTAGATCTTTCCTGCTTTCTCTTGTGGGCATTTAGTGCTATAAATTTCCCTCTATACACTGCTTTAAATGTGTCCCAGAGATTCTGGCACATTGTGCCTTTGTTCTCACTGGTTTCAAAGAGCATCTTTATTTCTGCCTTCATTTCCTTATTTACCCAGTAGTCATTCAGGAGCAGGTTGTTCACTTTTCATGTATTTGTGCTTTTTTGAATGAGTTTCTTAATCCTGAATTTTAATTTGATTGCACTGTGGTCTGAGAGACAGTTTGTTGTGATTTCTATTCTTTTACATTTGCTGAGGAGTGCTTTACTTCCAACTATGTGGTCAATTTTGGAATAAGTTCAATGTGGTGCTGAGAAGAATGTATATTCTATTGATTTGGGGTGGAGAGTTCTGTAGATGTCTATTAGGTCTGCTTTGTGCAGAGCTAAGTTCAAGTCCTGGATATCCTTGTTAACCTTCTGTCTCGTTGATCTGTCTAATATTGACAGTGGGGTGTTAAAGTATCCCATTATTATTGCGTGGGAGTGGAAGTCTCTTTGTAGGTCTCTCAGGGCTTGCTTTATGAACCTGGGTGCTTCTGTATTGGGTGCATATATATTTAGGATAGTTAAGCTCTTCTTGTTGAATTGATCCATTTACCATTATGTAATGGCCTTCTTTGTTTCTTTTGATCTTTGTTGGCTTAAAGTCTGTTTTGTCAGAGACTAGGATTGCAACTCCAGCTTTTTTTTTTTCTTTCTATTTGCTTGGTAGGTGTTCCTCCATTTCTTTATTTTGAGCCTCTGTGTGTCTCTGCACATGAGATGGGTCTCCTGAATACAGCACACTGATGGGTCTTGATTCTTTATCCCATTTGCCAGTCTATGTCTTTTAATTGGAGCATTTAGCCCATTTACATTTAAGGTTAATATTGTCATGTGTGAATTTGATCCTGTCATTAAGATGTTAGCTGGTTATTTTGTTCGTTAGTTGATGCAATTTCTTCCTAGCATTGATGGTCTTTATAATTTGGCATGTTTTTGCAGTGGCTGGTACTGTTTGTTCTTTTCCATGTTTAGTACTTCCTTCAGGAGCTGTTGTAATGCAGGCCTGTTGGTGACAAAATCCTTCAGCATTTGCTTGTTCATAAAGGATTTTATTTCTCCTTCACTTATGAAGTTAGTTTGACTGGATATGAAATTCTGGGTTGAAAATTCTTTTCTTTAAAAATGTTGAATATTGGCCTCCACTGTCTTCTGGCTTGTTGGGTTTCTGCAGAGAGAGCTGCTGTTAGCCTAATGGTCTTCCCTTTGTGTGTAACCCAACCTTTCTCTCTGGCTGCCCTTAACATTTTTTCCTTCATTTCAACCTTGGTGAATCTGACAATTACGTGTCTTGGGGTTGCTCTTCTCGAGGTGTATCTTTGTGGCATTCTCTGTATTTCCTGAATTTGACTGTTGGCCTGCCTTGCTAGGTTGTAGAAGTTCTCCTGGATAATATCCTGCAGAGTGTTTTCCAACTTGATTCCATTCTCCCCATCACTTTCAGGTACACCAATCAAATGTAGATTTGGTCTTTTCACAGAGTCCCATGTTTCTAGGAGGCTTTGTTCATTCCTTTTTACTCTTTTTTCACTATACTTCTCTTCTCAGTTCATTTCATTAATTTGATCTTCAATCATGATACCCTTTCATCCACTTGATTGAATCAGCTACTGAAACTTGTGCATGCATCACGTAGTTCTTGTGCCATGGTTTTCAGCTCCATCAGGGCATTTAAGGTCTTCTCCACATTGTTTATTCTAGTTATCCATTCTTCTAATCTTTTTTCAAGGTTTTTAGCTTCCTTGCAATGGGTTTGAACACCCTCCTTTAGCTTGGAGAAGTTTGTTATTACCAACTTTCTGAAGCCTACTTCTGTCAACGCGTCAAACTCTTTCTCCGTCCTGCTTTGTTCCATTGCTGGTGAGGGGCTGCGATCCTTTGGAGGAGAAAGGGTGCTCTGGTTTTTAGAATTTTCAGCTTTTCTGTTCTGGTTTCTCCCCATCTTTGTGGTTTTATCTACCTTTGATGTTTGATGATGGTGACCTACAGATGGGGTTTTGGTGTGAATGTCCTTTTTGTTGATATTGATGCTATTCCTTTCTGTCTGTTAGTTTTCCTTCTAACAGTCAGGTCCCTCAGCTGCAGGTCTGTTGGAGTTTGCTGGAGGTCCACTCCAGACCCTGTTTCCCTGGGTATCACCAGTGGAGGCTGCAGAAGAGCAAATATTGCAGAATAGCAAATATTGCAGAACAGCAAATATTGCTGCCTGATCTTTCCTCTGGAGGCTTCATCTCAGAGTGACACTGGCTGCATGAGGTGTCAGTCAGCCCCTACTGGGAGGTGTCTCCAAGTTAGGCTACATGGGGGTCAGGGATCCACTTGAGGGGGCAGTCTGTCCATTCTCAGAGCTCAAACACCATACTGGGAGAACCACTGCTCTCTTCAGAGCTCTCTGACAGTGACGTTTAAGTCTGCAGAAATTTCTGCTGCCTTTTGTTCAGCTATGCCCTTCCCCCAGAGGTGGAGTCTACAGAGGCAGGTGGGCCTTATTGAGCTGTGCTGGGCTTCACCCAGTTTGAGCTTCCTGGACACTTTGTTTACCTACTCAAGCCTCAGCAATGGTGGACACCCCTCCCCCAGCCAGGCTTGCTGCCTTGCAGTTTGATCTTGGACTAGCAGTGAACAAGGCTCCGTGGCCGTGGGATCTGCTGAGCCAGGTGCTGGATATATTCTTCTGGTGTGTCGTTTGCTAAGACCATTGTGAAAGTGCAGTGTTTAGGTGGCAGTGCCCCAATTTTCTGGGTACAGTCTGTCACGGCTTCCGTTGGCTAGGAAAGGGAAATTGCCTGACTCGTTGTGCTTCCTGGGTGAGGTGATGCCCTGCCCTGCTTTAGCTCACCCTCTGTGGGCTGCACCCACTTTCCAAACAGTCCCAATGAGATGAACCAGGTACCTCAGTTGGAAATGCAGAAATCACCTGTCTTCTGTGTTGATCACCCTGGGAGCTGCAGACTGGAACTGTTCCTGTTCGGCTATCTTCCAGGTCTTTATTTCTTAATATTCTCACATTTCTTATTTGTAAAATTAGTATAATGATGATATCTCACAGGGTTCTTATGAAGATTTAATGAACAAATATGTGTCATCTGCTTAGTGCAGTGACTGGCACACAGCAAGTGCTGCATAAATGTCAGCTGTTCCTCACAGAATGGAAGTCATTTCTGTTGTATTAGGAGGGTAGAAAATGTGCACAGTACAGGAAGCCATAGTTTTGTTTATCTTCTGGACATGGAGGGAGTTCCTCTCTGATAACTTCTACATTCTCATGAGTTGAGAAGAGTATGGCCGATAAATACGTTGAATATTTCCATGTGACATTTCTTCCCTGTGATTTTTTTGAGAAAATTGCTTATCAAGACAATGACCTTACTAGTTTGAAAGAATTCACTGACACCCAGCCAAAAGAAGAACAGGAAAAGCTGACACACAGAGGGCAGTTAAGGGTGACATTTCTGGAGATGGAGATGGGCACACATATTTGAGATGTGGCCCACCCAGTTTGATCAGCCATGGCTGCTGATAGCCACTGCCATGCTGTGGGTGTGTTTTCATGGCCCTGTCTGCTGTGAATAGGGACTGTTCCTAAAATAAGCTTCATGGGCCTGCCTACTGAGGGCACTTTTACATATCACTGGGACCAGAATCCAGGTGATGTGAATTGTTTGCCTGATCTCTGCCTATAAAAAACACTGTGGCTTATATCTAGGCCCATCATGTTAGTGATGTGACTCCCTTCCACTGCCTTGGCCCTGCACTTATGGTGCATTGTGACATATAAATGGATACTGCATCTGGGTGACGTGACTCTCTGTTTTGGGTTCTGCCAACAGGAAGCTTTGTAACATATCATTTGGCTCAGCACCTGGATGATGTTTCTCCTCTCTTGCCTTGCCCTGACCACAGGGGAGATTGTGACATATTGCTAAACCCAGCTCCAAGGTTAGGTCACTTTCATACCTTGGTATTGCACATAGCAGCCATTGTGACATATATCTAGGCCAATTGCCTAGGTGAAGTGAGTCTCCTCTACTTCCTAAGCCCTGCCCAAGGGACATATTTCAATATATCACTAAAACCAGCATCCAGGTGCTGTGACTCTTCTTCCAGGGTCCTGCCCACAGGAAGGATTGTGACACCTCACTGGACAAGCTCCCACCCAGGTGATGTGACCTTCCTGCTTGCTCTCTGCCCACAGGTGATATTGTGCCATATACCTGAGACCAGATAAGAGGACTAGTCATGACTCTTAAACCTGGAGCCAGGTCATATTCAAGATGGTGACTCTCACTCCTGGAACTTTCCACCAGTGTTATTGTGACATATACCTTTGCCCAGCTCCTGGGTTATTTAACAATCCTGCCTAGGTGCAACTCACAAATGAGATTTGGACATTTACCTCAGCTGACCACCTTGGTGATTTGACTCTCCTGTCTTAACAATATCCTCAGGAAGGATTGTAACATGTCTCTGGACCCATCATCTAGGTTACCTGACTCTCCTCTCCTGTCTCTCCTCTTCTGCCTGGACACTGCCCACAAGGAGCATTGTGTCATATGTCTGGACGTACCCCCAAGTTATGCAACTTTTCTGCCAGGAACTTGCCTACAAGGAAAATATTGGAAATTTTCTGGCTCAGCATTTAGGTTATTTGACTGTCGTGCCTGTTTCATTACCACAGAGTAAATTGTGTCATATACCTCCCAGGCATGATAACGACTATCATATGTGGACCCCACAAATAGGAGTAATTTTGACTCTCATAGCTTGCTTTAGAAACACGACTGATTAAATGTCTTCCTGGTAAAAATGGTCAAGAAGATTATAACAGCCTGAGATATTTTATAAAGCCCTTGGCTTGTACAGAGAATGCCATGACAGAACCCAGCAGAAAGGTGAAATTGTGAGTCCCAGCACACCCAACTGACAGTAAGAACTGTCAGTGTCTCACATATATGAAGCCAACTGTCATTCATGGAGACAGGACATGCATGGTATTATAAATATCATCCCAGGAATTTTCTGCCAGTGTGATTGTGATATATATCTTTGCCGAGCACCTGTGTGATTTGACTCTCCAGACTGGTTAGAGCTGGCATATGTTATTGTGATAACTACCTGGGCCAATCTCTAGGTGATGTGACTCTCCTGCCTGGGCCCTTCTCTCAGTGAGAATCATAACATATCACTAGATCCAGCACCCAGGTCATGTCACATTTTTGTCTGAGCCAGGCCCACGGAAATCACTGTGACATATCACTGTGTCCATCATGTAGGTGACATAACTCTCCTCATTAGAATGGGCTGTGCACACAGTGGGGAATAGTGACATATGGCTGGGCCAGGCTCACAGGTGATGGTACTCTTTTGCTGGGGCCATGTCCTAAAGAGGGCATTGTGACAAATCTCTGGGCCTATCACCTAGGTGATGTTCTTCTCCTCCTTTGGTATTGCTAACCTGGATAGTGACATATTACTAGGCTAGGCACACAGGTGATGGTACTCTTTCAGCAGGGCCTTGCCTCATGGAGGACATTGTAACATATCTCTGGGCCTATCACTTAGGTGATGTGACTCACTGCTCAGTCTCTGCCCACATGGAGCATTGCTACATAAGGGTATAACCTGGACCTATTTGTTGTAACTCTCCAGCCTGGGTCCTGTCCTAAGGGAGCCTTGTGACATATCTCAGGACCCAGTATCAAGGTGATGTGACTCTTCTGCCTTCTTTCACCTCACGTGTTAAATTGTTTCATATACATAGGGAAGCACCAAGATGATATGACCTTTCTCTTCTGCATGAGCCTTGCCTACTTGGGATATTGAGCCATGTATCTGAGCCCATGTCCTAAGTTATGTGACTCCTTTCTTCTGCCTGAGCCTTTACAGTGGGGTGATGTGACATATTACTAAGCCCAATGCTTAGGTAATATGACTCTTCTTTTTTTCCTGAACCATGCCCATGAAAAGGGATTTTAACATATTGCAGGACCCAGCACACGGGTGATGTTCCTCTTCTGCTTGGGTCCTGCCTAAAGAGAGAATTATGGCATATTGTTGGGCCCCCACCCTGATAATGTAATTCTCCTGCCTGTGCAAGAGAAACAGAATATATTTTTACATATCTTGGGCCCATTCTGTAGGTGTTTTTGCTCTCATCATTTGTCTGGGTTTCTTTTTTCCACATTTGGGATTGCGTCATATTGCTGGGTCCAGCACCCAGTTAATGTAGAACCTGCCTAGAGAGGGCATTATGACATGCTGCTTGGCATAGCACCTAAGATGTGCTATCCTCCTGCCAAGTTATTTTCCTACAAATGGGATTATGAAATTTACATTGCTTCAGTTCACAGGCATGATGATCAAACTTAAACTAAGATTCTACCAATAGTAGGTATTTTGTCTCTCATCACTACACTTAGGGCAATAGCTAAGTTTATGAGTTGCATATTTGTACAAAGCTCAAGAAGGTTACTATGCTAACTCATATTTTATAAACTCCCTGGTTGGTCCACAGAGTTTCATAACAGGGCCCAGCAAAAAGTTAAGATCATGACTCTTGATTGTACATGCAGTTGAGAGCAAAAGTTGTCACCATCCCACATTTACAAAGCCCACTGTTGAAGTCCTGAGTCTAACAAGTGAATAAAGAACAAAGATGGAATCGTGACTTTCATATGTGGATCTTGCTACAGTTGAGATGGTGACTCATTTCTGGACCCAGATCACAGGCATAATAATGGGTCTCCAATCTGAACCCAGCCTTAAAGAGAGATATGGACTATCATAACTGGGTTTAGGGCAATATGTAAGATTGTGAGTCCATATGAGCATGTAGGCTTCAGAGTGGTTTGCAACTCTCATGCATGTTGCATAAAGCCTTCGGATGTTGTCGAGTGTGTCATACAATGACCCAGAACACATGTGAGATTATGAATCTTATATACACACCAAGCTAACTGTTAAAGATGTCACCCTAAAAGATGAGGAGATTGTGTCATATCACTAGGGCTAGTACCCCTAGGTGTTGAGACTTTTTGGCTTAAACTCTTTCCCAAGAGTACATTGTGAAATATTGCTGGGTAAGAATCATAATAATGTGACTCTTTGCTTGGACCCAGTCAACAGGGGATATTATCACATATCTCTGGGCCTATCAGCTAGGTGATGTGTTTCTCCTGCCAGTGTCCTGCCCACAGAGGATGCTGTAACATATTGCTAGGTATAGTATCTATGTAAATGTGACTCTCCTCTCCTGCCAGGATCCTGCCCACTGAAGAAATTGTGCATACCACTGAATGCAAAACCTATATAATATGACTCTTCCCTTTGTCCTGAACTCTGCCAAGAGAGGGACTTATAACATATTCCTGAGCCCAGCAGGTAGGGAATGTGACTATACACTATATTTTTTAGCACTGTATATAGTGGATATAATGATACTATTTGTGACTGTACTCAGGTGATGTGACTCTTCTGACTGGGTCCTGCCTACAAAGGAGATTATAATGTATCTTTGGCTCAGCAGATGATGATGACTCTTCTGTCTTGTCTCTGTTGAAAGGTGAAATTGTGACATATACTTGGATGCAGCTCGTAATCACAATAATAACTCTTGTACCTAGATCCACCCAGAGGAGATATTTCAACACTCACAGAAAGTCTTGTGGCCATGAGTAAAGTCCTAGATCTCCCACCTGTAAGAATTCGCAGTGCTACTCAGGCATATCATTCATTCTGATACATGAACAGACCCTACAAATGAGGTACTATACTCACACTCATAAGCAGTCTAAGCTTGAAATTGTTACTTTCATACAAGAATCTGATCCACAGGTGGTTTGGTGATGTCTGAACCATGATTCAGCAGACCTGTGGTGCTTTGACTCCCCAACTGGAACACAATCTTCAAGTAGGATTGGGGCTCTATGCATGGATCTTGCCCATTGTTGAGATTGTGACTCTTGTACTTCTACCCAACTCATAGGAGATGTGGACACTCATACCTGATGCCAGGACTTGTGCAGGACTGTGAAACTTATTCCTCAACATTTTCAAGTGTGTGATTGAGAAATATGACTTTGCCCAACATCTGAGTGTTTTGGCTCTCGTTTCTAGGCCCAGAGCACAGTTGAAATTGTGACATATCTGCACCAAGTCCCTAAGCAGGCCCACATACACACTCGTTGGCAATGCGACAAAGGGCACTTTTACATATCACTAGTGTCAGCACCCAGCTGATGTAAAATCTTGACCTGAACCCTGCCTATAAAAAGCATTGTGGCTTTTATCTAGGTCCCTCATGTAAGTGATATCACTTCCTTTACTGCCTTGGCCCTGCAATTATGGTGCACTGTGACACATAACTGGGTACTGCACACAGGTGATGTGACTCTTTTTTGGATGGGGTTCTGCCAATAGGAAGCTTTGTAACATATCACTTGGTTCAGCACATAGGTGATGTTTCTTTTCTCTTGCCTAGGTCCTAACCACCAGAGAGACTGGGACATGCTGCTGAACCCAGCACCAAGGTTAGGTCACTCTCCTGCCTTGGACCTACTCATAGGGGCCATTGTGAAATATATCCAGGCCAATTGCCTAGGTGAAGTTTCTCTCCTCTTCTGCCAAGCCTTGCCCACAGTGGGGATTTAGATGTGTCAAGGAAACCAGCATCCAGGTGATGTGACTCTTCTTGCAGTCCTGGCCACAAGGAGGATTGTGACATTTCACTGGACCAGCACCCACTCAGGTAATGTGACTTTCCTTTCTTCTCCCTGCTAACAGGTGATATTATGCCATATACCTGAGACCAGATCAAAGGCCTAATAATGAATCTTGTACCTGGACCTAGGACATGTGCAGGATGGTGACTCTCATCCCTGAAATTTGCCCCAGGTGTTATTGTGATGTATACCTTTGGCCAGCTCCTGAGTGATTTAATAATCTTACCAAACTATAGTCCACAGATGACATTTTCATCAAGACTTTTTGTGATTTGACTCGTGTGTCTTAATAGTGTCCTCAGAAGGGATAGTAACATATCTCTGGACCCATCCTTTAGGTTATGTGACTCTCCTCTCCTGCCTGAACCCTGCTTCCAGGGTAGCATTTCTACACACTGCATCCAAATGACATGACTCTCTTACCTGGGCCCTTTCAGCAGGACGCATTGTGACATATCTCTGGGCCCATGATATTGGTGGTATGACTCTCCTCCCCTGCCTGGACACTCTCCACATGGGGTATTATGCCATAGTGCTGGGTCTAACACCCAAGTTTTATGACTTTTCTGTTAAAGCCTTGCCTACACAGAGAATATTGGAATATTTCTGGCTTAGGATTTAGATGTGGTTGTCCTGCCTGTTTAATAATCACAAAGCTGACAGTAAGTACTTTCACCATCACATATGGATGAAGTCAACTTTCATACATAAAAACAGGATGGATGAAGGCAACTGTCATACATGAAAACAGGACATGTATGGCATTGTAAATATAATCCCAATAATTTTATTCCATTGTCACTGTGGTATAAATCTTTGCCAAGCACCAGTGTGATTTCACTACTCAGACTGGTTCCAGTCTACCTATGGGATTTTGATATCTACCTGGGCCAACACTGAAGTAATGTGACTCTTCTGTTGGGGCTCTGCTCTCAGTAATAATTGTGACATCACTGGATCCAAGCACACAGACGATGATGGTACACTCTTGCCTGCGCCATGCCCACAGACATCATTGTGACATATCACTGGGTCCGTTACTTAAAAGGCGTAACTCCTCTCTGGAATGGGCCCTGCACAACGTGCAAAATAGTGACATATTCCTAGGCCAGGCACACAGGTGATGATACTCTTTTGCCAGCACTATGCCCAAAAGAGGGCATTTTGACATATCACAGGGCCTATCATGTAGTTGATATGGCTCTTCTGCTTGGGACCTGCCCACTTGAATAGTGACACATTGCTAGGCCAGGCACCAATGTGATGGTACACTTTTGCCAGGGCCTTCCTTTAAGAAATGCTTTGTGACATATCTCTGCGTCTATCCCTTAGGTGATGTGACTTCCTGCTTGGCCCTGCCCACATGGAGCATTGTGACATAAGGGTGGAACCTGCACCTAGGTGATGTAACTCTCTTGTCTGGGTCCTTTTCTAAGGAGTACTTGTGAATATCTCAGGACCCAGGACAAGGTGATATGGCTCTTCAGTCTGGTGTCTGCCCACATATAACTAAAGAAGCACCTAAGTGATATGACTCTCTTTTTCTGTCTGAGCCTGCCCTACTGGTGACATTGGGCCATATCTCTGAGCCTGTGACCTAAGTAATATGACTTTCTTCTTCTGTCTGCTCCTTTACAATAGGAAGATTATGACATATTATTGAGCCCGGCACTTAGGTAATGTGACTCTCGTCTTGTTGCTGAACAATGCCCACAAACAGGACTTTTGCTGTATTTCAGGGACCAGCACTTTAATGATGAGAGTCTCCTGCCTGTACCAGAGCCAGGGAAGGTATTTTGACATATCTTTGGCTCATTCTATAGGTGTTTTTTTCTCTCATCACTTTGCTGGGTTTCTTCCATGTGTGGTTGTATCATATTGCTGGCTCCAGCCCTCAGTTGATGTGAACCTCTTTCCTAGGCCCTGCCTAGAGAGGGCATTGTGACATATTGCTTGGCACAGCACCTAAGTGATGTTAACTTTCTGCCTAGTTTTTTGCCACAAATGGTATTATGACATATACCTTGCTTCAGTTCAAAGGCATGACGATCAAGCGCATATTGAGATTCAGCCAATAGGAATATTTTCTTCTCACCACTAGGTTTAGTTCAACAGGTAAGGTCCTTCGTTGCGTATTTGTAAAAAGCTCACAGACGTTGACAACACTAACTCATATTATAAAACTTCTTGGATGGAACATAGAGTTTCATAACAGAACCCAGCAAAAAGTGAAGATTGTGACTCTGGACAACACATTTGGGTGGAAGTAAAAGTTGTTACCATCCTACATTTACAAAGCCCATTGTGGAGGTCCTGAGTCTAACAAGTGAATACAGCTCAGAGTTGGAATTATGACTTTCATAAGTGAATCTGGCCACAGGAGGGATGGTGACTCATTTCTGGATTCAGCTCACAGGCATAATAGTGGTCTCATCCCTGAAGGCAGCCTATACAACAGGTGTTGACTGTCATACCTGAGTTTAGGGCAATATGTAAAATCGAAAGTTTATATAAACAGATAGGCCACAGAAAGGTTTACAACACTTATGCATGTTGCATAAAGTTCTCAGATGTTGTAGAGAGTGTCATACAATGGCCAGCACACATATGAGATTGTGACTCTCATATACTCAGGTAGCTAACAGTTAATGGTGTCACTCTGAAAGAAGATTGTGTCATATCCCTTGGCCTAGTACCCCAGTATTGAGATTTTTGGTTTAAATTCCTTTCCATAGGGCATTATTGCATATCACCGGATCAGAATCATGAGATTGTGACTTTTCTGCCTGGGCCCTGCAAACAGGGGACTTTTTCACATATCTCTGGGCCTATTGGCTAGGTGATATGTCTCTCCTGCCAGTGTCCTTTCCACAGGGGACACTGTGACACATCACTAGATATAACATCTAGGTAATGTGATTCTCCTCTCCTGGGATCCTGCCAACTGAAGAAATTGGGACATATCCCTGAATGAAAAACCTAGGTGACATGACTCGCCTCTTTGTCCCGGCCTCTGCCAAGAGTGGGAATTAATACATATTACTGAGCCTAGCACCCAGGTGGTGTGATTCTCTTTTTTTTCTTTAAACCTGCCTACACTGGGCATGATGACATATTACTTGAATCTATACCAGAGTGATGTGGCTCTTCTGCCTGACTTCTGCTCACATGTTAGATTAGGACATATAACTAGGGAAGCACCTAGGTGATATGATTCTCCTTTTCTTCCTGAGCTCTGACTACTAGAGACACTGGGATATATCTCTGAGCACATGACCTAGGTGAAGTGACTCTCTTCTTCCTGGTCTTTACAATGGGGGATCGTGACGTATTGCTGAGCCCAGCACTCAGGTTATTTGACCCTCTTTTTTTTTCCTCAAACCATGCCCGCAAACAGAAATTTTGACTTATTGCAGGGTCCAGAACCCACATAATGTTACTCTTTTTCCCTGGCCCTGAATATAGAGTAAATTATGTTATATTGCTGTGACCAGCACCTGAAAACGTGACTCTTCTGCCTGTGCCAGAGCCACAGAATATATCCTGGGCCCATTTTGTAGGTGTTTTGACTCTCATCCCCTGGCTATTTTTTTTCCCACAAGTGTCATAGTGTCGTATTGCTGAGTCCAGCACCCAGTTAATGGGACTCTAATTCTTATACCCTGCCTAGAGAAGGCATTGTGACATGTTATTTGGTCTAGTGCCTAAGTGATGTTACCCTCCTGGCTAGTTTTTTGTGCAAATGGGACTCTGACACATACCTTACTTCAATTCACAGGCATGATGGTCAAACTTATGTTGAGATTCAGCCAATAGGAGATATTCTGCCTTTCATTGCTAGGCTTAGGGCAATAGGTAAGGTCCTGGGATGCATATTTTTACCAAGCTCACAGAAGCTTACAACACTAACTCATAATGTACAAACTCCTTGCATGGTAGAGAAAGTTTCATGACAGGGACCAGCAAAAAGTTCAGATTAGGACTCTTGATTTGCTTTTACCTGAAAGCAAATGTTGTCACCATCCCACATTTCCAAAGCCCACTGTTAAGGTCCTGAGTCTAATAAGTGAATATAGTACAAAGTTGGAATTGTGACCTTCATATGTGGATCTGGCCACAGGTGGGATGGTGACTCATTTCTGGATCCAGCTCACAGGCATAATAATGGGTCTCCTCCCTGAACACAGCCTACAGAAGAGATGTTGACTATTATACCTGGGTTTAGGGCAATATGTAAGATCATAAATCCATATGAGCATGTAGGCTTTAGAGTGGTTTACAACTCTCATGCATGAAGTACAAAACCTTCAAATGTTGTAGAGTGTCATACAACGGCCCAGGAAACATGTGAGATTGTAACTCTCATATACACGCCCAGTTCACTGTTAATGGTGTCACCAAAAAAGACTAGGATAGTTGGCATATTACTAGGCTTAGTACCCTAGTGTTGAGACTTTTTGGCTTAAATTTCTTTCCATGGCTGCATTGTGACATATTACTGGGTTAGAATCATAATAATGTGAGTCTTCTGCCTGGACCCTGCCAACAGGAGATATTATCACATATCTCTGGACCTCCTGCCTGTGTCCTGCTCCCAGGGGACATTGTGAAATATCATTTGACTTAACATCTAGTTAATGTGACTCTCCTCTCCTGCCTGGGTCCTGCTCAGCAAACAAATTGTGGCCTACCACTGAGTGCAAAACCTAGGTGATGTGACTCTCCTTCATATTCTAGACTCTGCCAAGAGATGGAATTATTACAAATTGCAGAGTCTAGCACCAAGTTGGAGTGACTCTCCTCTTTTACTTCCACCCTGTCTGTAGTGGGCTTGGTGCTTGGTGACATACTATTTGAGGCTGTACTCAGGTGATGTGACTCTCCTGCTTGTCCCTGCTTACAGATAAAATTGTGACATATACCTGGCTTAAGCACACATGTGCAATAACAACTCACATGCCAGGACCCAGCCAGTAGAGATATGTTGAGTCTCATAGTCAGTCTCACGACCATGGGTAAAGTCCTGGGTTTTTCACTTATATAAAATTCGGGAAGGATTATAACACTTAGGTATATCACATAAAGCCTTAATGGTATAGAGTGTCATAACAGAGATCAGCAACCAGGTGAGGATGTGATTCTTTTATGTACACCAAGCTGATATGATTGCCATTCTTACGCATGAACAGGGTCTAGGAATTTGGTACTAAATCTCACACTTAAAAAGCAGTCAAAGGTTGAAATAATTACTCTCTTACATGGATCTGATTCACGGGTGGTTGGGTAACATTGAACCATGATTCAGCACACCTGTGGTGCTGTGACTCCCTTAATGGAACACAATCTTCAGGTGTGTCTGGGCATCTTATACATGGAACTTGCCCATTGTTGAGACTGTAACTCCTCTACTTTGACCCAACTCATAGAGAGAGTTGACTCACATACACAAAACCAGGACTTGTGTGGGATGTGAAACTTATTTCTGAACCTTTCTGAGAGTGTGATTGGGACAGGTAACTTTGCCAGCAGGTGAATAATTTGACTCTCTTTTCTAGGCCCAGACCACAGGTAAAATTGTGCCATATGTGGAACAAGCACGTAAGCAATATATAATGCCTTCCTTGGCTCTTTCTACAAAGGGTACTTTTATATATCACTGGGACTGTCACCCAGGTGATGTGAATTAACTGCCTGAAACCTGCCTACAAAGAGAATTGTGTCTTATATCTAGGTCTATCATGTAAGTGACGTGACTCCTTTCTATTGCCTTGGCCCTGCATTGTGACACATAACTCAGCACTTCACCCAGGTGATGTGATTCTCCTTTATGGGTTCTGCCAAAAGGAAGCATTGAAACATATCACTTGGCTCAGCACCTAGGTGATGGTTCTTTGCTTTTGCCTGGACCCTGACCTTGGGTAGATTGTGACATATTGCTAGGCCCAGCACCAATGTGAGGTCACTCTCCAGCTGTGGTACTGCACGTAAGGGTCTTTGTGACATATATCTAGGCCAATTGCCTAGGTGAAGTGAATCTCCTATCTTTCCAAAGTCCTGGCCACAGAGGGCGTTTTGAGATGTCACTGAAACCAGCATCTAGGTGATGTGACACTTCTGCCGGGCTCTTGCCCGCAAGGTGGATTGTGACATCTCACTGGACCCATACCCACGTAGGTGATGTGACTTTCTTGCCTTCTCTCTGGCCATAGGTGATATTGTTCCATATGCCTGAGACCCTAACAAAAGCCTAATAACAACTCATATGCCTGGAGCTGGAACATGTGCAAGATGGTGACTCTTATTTTTAAATCTTTCCACAAGTGTAATTGTGACATATACTTTTGCCCAACTCCTGAGTGATTTAATAATTCTGCCTAGGTATAGCATACAAATCAGATTTTGACAAATACCTGGGCCAAGCACCTTGGTGATTTCACTGTGCTATCTTAACAATGTCCTCTGGGGGGATTGTAATATATTTCTGGATCCATCATCTAGGTTACATGACTCTCTTCTCCTGCCTGTACCCTTCTTCCTTTGGTAATTGTAGCCTTTCTAAACACTGAATCCAAATGATATGACCCTCTTCTCTGGGCCCTGGCAACAGGAGGCATTGTTACGTATCTCTGGGCCCATCATTTAGGTAATATGGCTCTCCTCTCCTGCCTGGACACAATTCACAAGGGGCATTATGCCATAGAGCTTGACCTAGCACCCAAGTTTTGTGAATTTTCTGTTAGGGCCCTGACTACAAAGAGAATACTGGAATATTTCTGGCTTCGGATTTATGTGATGTGGTTTTCCTGCCTGTTTAATACCCACAGAGTGGATGGTGACATATACCTAGGCACAGCTTTCAGGCATGATAATGACTCTCATATGTGGACCCAGCCAATAGGAGAAATTTTGACTTGGGTAACTAGGTTTAGGGACTTGAGTGATATCCAGGATTCCCTTCTGGTAAAAAGTCACAGAAGATTACAACACTCACACATATCTTGTAACACCCTTGGGTTGTGCAGAGAATGTCATTACAAGGCCTAGCACACAGAGGAAATTGTGCATTTCGTATGCACACCCAGCTGTGAATAAGGACTTTTACCATCACAGTTGGATGAAGGTAACAGTCCTACATGAAAACAGGACATGTGTGGTATTGTAAATCTAATGCCTAGAATTTTATTCCATTGTGACTGTGATATAAATCTTTGCCAAGTACCTGCGTGATTTCACTCTTCAGACTGGTTCCAGCATACCTGTGGGATTTTGATATCTACCCAGGCCAACTTTGAAGTGATGTGACTCTTCTGCCTGGGCCCTTCCCTCAGTAAGAATTATGACATCTCTGGATCCTACACCTAGGTGACGTTACATTCTATCCTGCATGATGCCAACAGACATCGTTGTGACATATCACTGTGTCCATCACTTAAAAGACATAACTGTCTAGACCAGCTCAGTTGGGGAGACCCTAACCCAGTTGTGCTAGAGGAATTAGAGACACACACACACAGAAATATAGAGGCGTGGAGTGGGAAATCAGGGGTCTCACAGCCTTCAGAGCTGAGAGCCTTGAACAGAGATTTACCCACATATTTGTTGACAGTAAGCCAGTGATAAGCATTGTTTTTATAGATTATAGATTAACTAAAAGTATTTATTATGGGAAATAAAGGGATGGGCCAAAATAAAGGGATGAGTCTGGCTAGTTATCTGTAGCAGGAGCATGTCCTTAAGGCACAGATCGCTCATGCTATTGTTTGTGGTTTAAAAATTGCCTTTAAGCAGTTTTCTGCCCTTGGTGGGCCAGGTGTTCCTTGCACTCATTCTGGTAAACCCACAACCTTCCAGCGTGGGCGTCATAGCCATCATGAACATGTCAGAGTGCTGCAGAGATTTTGTTTATGGCCAGTTTGGGGGCCAGTTTATGGCCAGATTTTTTGGCGGGGGGAGGCCTGTTCCCAACATGTCCCCCTTCTTTGATTTGCAAAGTGATAACAACAAAGGCATTTCATCACAGTGTTCTTGCAGGAGTTGGGATCTGCATCTGCAGACTGTACAAAGACAAACAACACAGATTAACAGTGCAATCATTATTGAAATCACAGAGCTTCTGAGTGTTTTTATTCATTTTAATGGGTTACTAGCTGCTAATTTGTCTGCAGCTCCTTTAAGCACTCCAGTTCCTGGCATTAAGGTCAGGTGTGCCTGGGATGGTTTAAATATTTGTTTTTTAATTTTGTAATATCCAGAAACAAGTTTGTAGAGTGTCCTTCTAGATGCTTTTTTATTCTTTCATAAATTTTGATCTTATTAAGAACTGTTAATAGTTTCCACAAATCCTTGTGTTTAGCCCCTACCAAGGGCCATATCATTTGAGGTTGAAGTGCCACTATTCTGCCATGGTTCCAGATAGTAGGAACTCTTGCCGCACTTCTTATCATTTCTACCATCTGTTCATTTTGTTCAGACCAGCCGAACATAGTGTGGCCGTGGCATGCAGACTGAGAGGTGTAATTCAAGCTAAATATCCCCTTAGGGGACTAATCAATAATGATTCCATAGGAATTGCTGTGCATCACCTCTGCCTGTTCTGTAATGTAATCCTCCTCAACAAGTACGTTCATTATTTCTAACTGGGTCCAATCCTGTTTACAAATAGATTTTTGAGGGTGGTGTGCCTCAATTACAGGAGCAGATTTATTATGGCAAATACTGAGACCAGAAAGCATGTGTAACTGTGTCATAAAGTGATTACATCTAGGCATTATTGCCAGCCAAGATTGATAAATACGCCCAATAAGTATAATTGTTCTCTGTGCCAGCCCTTGTTTAAGGAATGCTCATGGCAATGGTGATCATCAATATCATAGCTACCGTTAAATTACTCATTGTGACTGGCTGTCCCACTTTTCTCAGGTTTTTTTTTTTCTGCCATCTGTGACAGCTTCTTGATCTGTCCCCAGGTGGGTGGCTGTGTTTGATGGGTGTTGCTCATGACAGTTGGGGTCCTCCTTGGTGTCAGTCTCAACATGGTTGTAATTGGGGGATCCTCGGAATCCTCCTGGAATCTTTTCCTCAGCATCTGGCTCATGATAAGGTTTTAGGTGTCTTGATGGCATCCAAATCGGCTGTTGATTCAGTCTTGGAGAAACACAAGCATAACCTCTACCCCAAGTTATTATTTGACCTATTTTCTAACTTTTTGTTATCGGATTGCATTAGTTACCAGGAAATCAGTCATTTGATTCCCTTTAGTTAAAGGTCCTGGAAGAGGTGTATGAGCCCTAATGTGAGTGATGTAAAAAGGATGCATTCTACTCCTAACTGCTGTTTGTAATTGGGTAAATAAAGTCATAAGTTGTTTATATGTGTGAAATCATAACAGAGCATTTTCAATTAACTGTGTGGAATGAATCACTTATGAAGAATCAGAAATCACATTAATAGGCATATCAAAAGTAGTCAATACCTCAATTACAGCTACAAGCTCTGCTTTTTGAGCTGAAGTATAGGGTGTCTGGAAAACTTTACCTTTTGATCCAGAATAAAAAGCATTACAATTACTAGAGCCATCTGTGAAACAATGAAAACACTCAGCAGGCTACAGGTTGTTTATGACAGGAATTGTAAATGCAAACTGTTCACAGTCTTGCTCAGCTAAGGGGATAGTAAAGAAACAGTCTTTTAAATCTATGACAATTAAAGGCCTTTTTTTTTTTTTTTTTTTTTTTTTTGGAATTATAGCAGGAGAAGGCAATTGTGGCTGTAATGCTCCAATAGGTTGTATAACTGAATTGATGGCTCTTAAGTTTAACATTCTCCATTTACCTGATTTTTTTTAATTCCCAAAGCTGGAGAATTCCAAGGGGAAAATGTTGGAGGTATGTGCCCGATTTTTAATTGTTTAGTAACTAATTCCTCTGAAGCCTCCAGTTTCTTTTTACTCAGTGGCCACTGTTCTATCCAAATTGCTTTATCTCTTAACTATTTTACAAGTATAGTTTCTGGAGGCTTAACAATGTCCGCCATCAAAAATGATATCCTAAACCTTGGTGGGAACTTTGTCTATCCACTTGAAGCGGTTCTTTCAAATCTTGCAAATTTTTTCCTAGTCTAATACCAGGGACTTAACCCATTTCATGCATCATATGTTGACTTTGAGGGCTATATAATTGTTCTGGAATTAGAACTTGTGTTCCCCATTGCTGTAATAAATCTCTTCCCTATAGATTTATAGGTACAGAAGTTAAATTGGTTGAATAGTTCCAGGTTGTCCATCAGGCCCCTCACAATGCAAAATATAGCTACTTTGATATACTTCAGGGGCTTTACCAACTCCAACTATGTGAAATTGAGTGGGTTGAATTGGCCACGCGGACAGCCAGTGCTATAGAGAAATGATTAAAATGTCTGCTCCTGTATCTATCAAAACTTTAAATTTGTTTTCCTGAATAGTTATTTCATAGGTAGGACATTTATCAGTAATTTTATTTACCCAATAAGCTGCTTTGCCTTGTTTATTTGTGCTTCCAAATCCTCCTGTTTGTTTAATTTCACTTTTCCCCATTCCACATGCGGCATAATCAGGAGTTGTGCTATGCGCTGTCCTGGCTCTGCTTGCCAGGGAACAGAAGTAGATATAACAATTTGAATTTCCCCATGGTAATCTGAATCAATGACTCCTGTTTATATTTGTACCCCTTTTAAATTTAAACTAGACCTCCCTAGAAGTAATCCTATTGTCCCCACCAGCAAGGGTCCACAGACTCCTATTGGGACCTTTTGCGGGGGATCCCCAGGCAGAAGGCCCACAACTTTTGTGCAGCATAATTCCACTGTGGCACTACTGGCTGTGGCAGGGGACAGACATTGTACAGGGGTGAAGGAATGGGCTGAGCCAGAAATGGCCATTTGGAATGGGGCCCAGGATGGGCCCCTCATGGCATTTCCCAAAATCATATTCCCATCTTTATCAAACTTAGAATGACACTGATTAGCCTAATGTTTTCCTTTTCTATATTTTGGACATATTTCAGGCTCAGCAGTTTTCTTTTTTCCCCTATCTGGTGGCCTGACTCACTGATTTTTTTCTACATTCTTTTTTAGTATGAATAGCTTGTTTAAATTCTTTGAGTAATTTAAAAGGAAAAGGCTCAAATGTAGCTATAATATTTCCCTGTTGATCTGGGAAGTGTATTCTAACAGGGAACTGCCAAGCCTCTATATCACCCTCTTGTCTAGCTTGCTGGATTCCTGCCTGAAGAGAACTGAGAGTGGTTGCTCGAGGCACCACTCAAACAGTCACTGGGGAAACTACTTTTTGCCCAGTGTCCTCCAGAAAAGAAAGATCTGGAGGGTCAGGCCACTCTTTTTCTTCAAAATAATAACGAGGGGGTGTAGAAGGGTAGGGATGAACCTCTTCCTCCTTTGCTGCTTTAGCTTTAGCTGGCAAACAAACCTGCTCTATTACTTCATTATACTCTCCTTCCTCGTCATCATCAGTGTGAAAAAGTTCCAAGGTGGAATGAACCAGAGCTCACACTTGTCCCATTGTTACCCTGATGCTTCCCAGTTCCCCTTCTTACTATTGGGATTCCTTAAGAGTACTCGGTGTCCTCCAGCTTGTTCCATATTCTCCAACCGTCACTCCGGTGACCCTTTGACCTGGATTCCAGCCCCCACAATGGACGCCACTTGCTGAGACCAGCTTGGTCAGGGAGACCCTAACCCAGTGGTGCTAGAGGAATTAAAGACACACACACAGAAATATAGAGGTGTGAAGTGGGAAATCAGGGGTCTCACAGCCTTCAGAGCTGAGAGCCTTGAATAGAGATTTACCCACATATTTATTGACAGCCAGCCAGTGATAAGCATTGTTTTTATGGATTATAGGTTAACTAAAAGTATTTCTTATGGGAAATAAAGGTATAGGCTGAAATAAAGGGATGGGTCTGGCTAGTTATCTGTAGCAGGAGCATGTCCTTAAGGCACAGATCACTCATGCTATAGTTTGTGGTTTAAAAACTGCTTTTAAGCAGTTTTCCACCCTCGGTGGGCCAGGTGTTCCTTGCCCTCATTCTGATAAACCCACAACCTTCCAGCATGGGCATCATAGCCATCATGAACGTGTCAGAGTGCTGCAGAGATTTTGTTTATGGCCAGTTCTGAGGCCAGTTTATGGCCAGATTTTGGGGGACCTGTTCCCAACACATAACTCTCCTCTCTGGACTGGGTCCTGCACAAAGTGCAAAATAGTGACATAGTCCTAGGCCAGGCACACAGGTGATGATACTCTTATGCCAGGGCCATGCCCAAAAGAGGTCATTTTGATGTATCACAGGGCCTATCATGTAGGTGGTATGGTTCTTCTGCTTGGATGTGCCTGCTTAAATAGTTACATATTGCTAGGCCAGGCACAAAACTACTCTTTTGCCAGGGCCATGCTTTAAGGAAGGCTTTGTGACATATCTCTGGGCCTATCACCTAGGAGACTTCCTGCTTGGCCTTGCCCACATGTAGCATTGTGACATATGGGTAGAACCTGCACCTAGGTAATGTTACTCTCTTGTCTGGGTCCTTTTTTAAGGAGGACTTGTGACTATCTCAGGACTCAGTACTAGGTGACATGGCTCTTCAGCCTGTTTTCTGCCCACATATTAAATTGTGACATATAACTAAAGAAGCCCCTAGGAGATATGACTGTCTTCTTTTTTTTCTTAGATGGAATCTCACTCTGTCACCAGGCCGGAGTGCAGTGGCCCCATCTTGGCTCACTGCAACCTCTGCCTCCTGGATTCAAGTGATTCTCCTGCCTCAGCCTCCTGAGTAGCTGAGACTATAGGCATGTGCCACCATGCTCAGCTAATTTTTGTATTTTTAGTAGAGACGGGGTTTCACCATGTTGGCCAGGATGGTCTTGACCTCTTGACCGATATGACTGTCTTTTTCTGCCTGAGCCTTGCTTACTGGTGACATTGGGCCATATTTCTGAGCCGATGACCTAAGTGATGTGACTCTCTTCTTCTGTCTGGGCCTTTACAATGGAAAGATTGTGACATATTGATGAACCCAGCACTCGGGTAATGTGACTCTTGTTTTGTTGATGAAAATGCCCACAAACGGGACTTCTGCTGTATTTCAGGGCCCAGCACCTGGGTGATGTTACTCTTCTGCCCAGGTCATGCATAAAGAAGTAATTGTGGCAAATTGCTTGGCCCAGCACCCTAATGATGTGACTCTGCTGTTTGTGTTAGAGCCACAGAAGGTATTTTGACATATCTTTGGCCCATTTTGTAGGTGTTTTGTCTCTCATCACTTTGCTGGGTTTCTTCCAGATGTGTTTGTATTGTATTGCTTGCTCCAGCCCTCAGTTAGTGTGAACCTATTTGCTAGGCACTGCCAAGAGAAGACATCATGCCATATTGCTTGGCACAGCAGCTAAGTGACGTTAACCTTCTGCTTAGTTTTTTTTTACCCACCAATGGAATTATGATATAGTAACTTATATTGTATAAACTCTTCGGTGGTAGAGAGGTTCATAACAGGGCCCAGTAAAAAGTTCAGATTGGGACTCTCTGTTACATACCCAGGTGAAATGAAAAGTTGTCACCATACCACATTTACAGTGCCCACTCTTAAGGTCCTGAGTCTAACAGGGGAATACGGTAGAATGTTGGAATTGTGACTTTTACATGTGGATCTGGCCACAGGTGGGATGGTGACTCATTTCTGGAAGCAGCCCAGTGACATAATAAGTGGTCTTTTTTCTTAACCCTGTGTATAGGAGAGATGTTGACTATCAAATCTGGGTTTAGGGTAATATGTAAGATTGTGAGCACATACAAGCACGTAGGCCTCAAAGAGGTTTCCAACTCTTATGCAGGTTTTATACAGCCCTCAGATGTTGCAGAGAGTGTCTTACACTGGCCCAGCACACATGTGAGACTGTGACTCTAATATACATGCTGAGCTAAAAGTTAAAGGTGTCACCCTCAAAGATAAGGAGATTGTGTCATATCACTGGGCCTAGTACCCAGGTGTTGAGATTTTTTGGCTGAAATTCCTTTCCATGGGTGCATTGTCACATATTGCTAGGTAATAATCATAATACGACTCTTCTGCCTGGGCCCTGTCAATAGGGGATATTATCACACATCTCTTGGCCCATAAGCTAGGTGATGTGTCTCTCCAGGCTGTGCCCTGCCCCCAGAAGGCATTTTGAAATATCACTGAAACTGGTGTCTAGCTAATGTAACTCTTCTCTCTTGCTTGCATCCTACTTACCAAAGGAACTATGACATAAGGCTGAATGCAAAACCTAGGTGGTATGTCTCTCCTCTCTATTGAAGAGTTTACATCTGTGCTGCATTCTGTTTCATTACTTTGGTGTTCTACCTTTATACCTGTACCAAAGTGCTTTGATTACTGAAGGTTTGTTTTATGTTTGTAAATTGTTAAATGTGATGTTTCCAATATTTTTCTTCTTTTTAAAGATTGTAAGGCCTTTCATGTTCCCTTGAGATCTTATGTAATTGTGTAGGGTTTTTTTTTTTTCTATTTTTACAAAAGTAAAATTTAAAATTGAAAAAGGGCTTGTTGAATGTGTGGGTCACTTTAAGCAGCATGGAAATCTTCACAATATTATATCTTCCAACCCTTGAAAAAGAACATGCTGAAAAGTGTGTTGTTGGCTGGGCATGGTGGCTCATGCCTGTAATCTCAGCACTTTGGGAGGCCAAGGAAGGTGCATGGCAAGGTCAGGAGATTGAGACCAACCTGGCCAGTATGATGAAACCTCATCTCTACTAAAATACAAAAAATTAGTTTGGTGTGGTGATGCACACCTGTGGTCCCAGCTACTCGGGAGGCTGAGGCAGGGGAATCTCTTGAACCTTGTGTGCTGTTTAATTTTTGCATTTTGAATTTTTCAGCTTTTCTTCTGTTACTGATTTCTATTTCCATTCCTTTTGGGCTATAAACATTGTCTGTAAAATTTCAGTTAAAAAATTGTTAAGGCCTCTTTTGTGGTATCACAGGTGGTCCATCCAGGAAAATGTTTTATGAGCTATTGAAAGTAATGTGTATTCTGTTGTCTGTATACATTTGTTAGGTTTAATTATTGTACAGTGCATTCAAGTTTCTTGTTCCTGTATTCATATTCTATTGTGCTTTATTTATTACCAAAAGTGGGATATTGATGTATCCTTCCATTATCATATTGCCGTCAATTTTTGCTTCAGTTCTGTCAATGTTTGCTTTATGTGTTTGGGAAAAATGTCATATATTTATAGGTTCTCAGTAAATGAACCCTCTTACTATAATTGAAAGTCCTACTTTTTCTCTTGGGAATTTTGACTTAAAGTAAAAATATGAAATAAGACAGTTTTCAATTAATAAATTGTTGCCTCTTCTTCTCTCATCTGGTTAACACTTGCATGGAAAGTATTTCTCATCCTTCCATTTTCAGTCTTTTTTTAAATTAGATCTGAAGTGAGTCTCTTGAAAACATGAATAATTAGATCTTGATATAGGTCATGATATAGTTAGATTTTTATTTTCATTTTGAAGGATACTTTTGCCTGATATAGTATTCTTACTTAGACTTTTTTTTTTCAGTGTTTTAACTATAGTTTCCTACTCCCTTCTTGCCTAAAAGATTTATGTTCATAAATTTACTGGTAATCTTGCAGAAGCTTGCACATAAATAACACATCTCTTTTTTCTTCCTGCATTCCACATTCTCTACTTTTTTGTGACTTTCAATACATTGCTTAGGTTGTGTCTTCTTGGAAATCTCTTTGTGTTAATCTTAGTTGAAATTTGCTGAGCTTCTTGATTTACTTATTTTTTTTACTAATGTGGAAGTGCATATTATTCTTTTTTGTACTCATACTCCACAATTTTTATTTCTTTTTATGCTTTTTATTTTATGGTTTGGTTTCATTTTTGTTGTTTCATTTTGTTTTCTTTATTTCCATTTACTCATTGAGCATCATTGAGATGGTAATTTTGATTTTTTAGGGTAATTTATTTTTTCTTTTAAAAATAGATCTAGCTCAAGCCTGTAATCCCAGCACTTTGGGAGGCCAAGACGGGTGGATCACGAGGTCAGGAGATCAAGACCATCCTGGCTAACACAGTGAAATCCCGTCTCTACTAAAAAAATACAAAAAACTAGCTGGGCGAGGTGGCAGGCGCCTGTAGTCCCAGCTACTCGGGAGGCTGAGGCAGGAGAATGGCTTAAACCTGGAGGGCGGAGCTTGCAGTGAACTGAGATCCAGCCACTGCACTCCAGCCTGGGTGACAGAGCGAGACTCCGTCTGAAAAAAAAAATAGATCTAGATTTTAATTCAAAGTGTCTCAGGTAATTTTTAAATCTTCATTTTTTTATAATTGTTTTCTGGATATTCATTTTTATCTTTGAACCATATTTTCTTTATGTTTTGTATATGTTGTAATCTTAGGTTGCAATTTGTATAATAAAAAGCCACATATCAAAATCTTTATTAAGTGGCTTTTGTCTGTGGGAATATGATACCAACTTTTTAGGGTAGAGATTCTTGGAGTCTCTCAAGCCTGTTCTATGGGCATTGTCTCAGGATTTGTGTATTTTTTAGTTAAAAAAGATTCTGAATTTTTTTTCTTTCTTCTTTCTTTTATTTTGAGTTAGAGTTTTACTCTTGTTGTCCAGGCTGGAGTACAATGGCATGATCTTGGCTCACAGCAACATCCACCTCCCAAGTTCAAGCGATTCTCCTGCCTTAGCCTCCCAAGTAGCTGGGATTACAGGCACCTGCTGCCACGCATTTAAAGTCATCATAGGATAAAGAATGGCTGTGGAGGGTAAATATGAAACACTTATAATATACTACTATGTGGTTCTTGGCATTTTGCTCACTTAGGGTCCTGCAAATGCTTATCTGGTTCTTAGACTTTTCACAAAGGCATTGTTTTCTGTATATTTCTGTTAGGTTTATATGTCTATAAAGGAATTAGAGCCTGTGGTATTTTATTGTTAGCTTCCTCATATGCTTTGTGTAATTATATACTTGTCAAGTGTATTCACCTGAGTCCAATGAGGGAGAAATTTTGTTATGTTTTTTTCTTCGGTTGGCTTTTTTTCATTTTACTGCAAAGATATTGCTGAAGCATGACATAAAAGATTCATTTCAAAAAGTGATTCTGATAAAATATGGAATGACTACCAAAGCGTGAGTAATTGCAAGAGACAGAAAAGTTATAATGGCCTTCCTCAATATTTGTCAACTACCCATAACAAAACCTATAAATGTAATAAATATGTCAAAGTTTTTGAGTTGTGCTCAACTTTCACTGAATGAAAGAAAATTTTTAGCCGAGAGAAATGCTACAAATATGAAGAATGTGGCAAAGACTGTAGGTTGTTCTCAGATTTTACTCTACAGAAGAGAATTAATTCTGCAGAGTGATGCTACAAATGTGAAGAATGTGGCAAAGACTTTACAAATTTCTCAAATGTAACTGAACATAAGAGAGTTCATCCTGGAGAGAAACCCTACAAATGTGAAAAATGTGGCAAAACTTTACCCTCTCCTCAATGCTTATTAGACAGAGGAGACTTCATCCTGGAGACAGACCCTACGAATGTGAAGAATGTGACAAAGCCTTCAAGTGCTTCTCAAATACTACCAATCATAAAAGAATTCATACTGGAGAGAAACCCTACGCATGTGAAGAATGTAACAAAGCCTGTAGGTGGTTTTCAGACCTTACTAAACATAAGATAAATCATACTGGAGAGAAACCCTTCAAATGTAATGAATGTGGAAAATATTTTACATGGTTCTTGGCCCTTAGTAAACATAAGGGTATTCATGCTGGAGAGAAACCCTACATCTGTGAAGAATGTGGCAAAGCCTTTCCCCACTCCTCAACCCTTATTAACACAAGATAATTCATATGAAAAAGACACATTACAAATGTGAAGAATGTGGCAAAACCTTTAAGTGCTTCTAAGACCTTACTAATTATAAGAGATTTCACAGTGGAAAGAAACTGTACAAATGTGAAGAATGTGGTAAAGCAATTTGCTCATTCTCACACCTCATTAGACATCAGAAAATTCATACTAGAAAGAAGCTCCACAAGGGTTTAAAATGTGGAAAAGCCTTTAACAAGTCCTCATACTGTGTTCAATATCAGAGGCTTAATACTGAACAAATGCAGTATAAAGGTAATGACCATGGAAGAACATTTAACTTAACATCTTGGAGGATCTCTAAGAACTTGCTTTATAATCTGGGTGCTTTTGTGTTGGGTGTATATATAGACCTTTACTATGCCCTTCTTTGTCTTTTTAAAAAAAAATCTGTGTTGATTTAAAGTCTGTTTTGCCAGCAACTAGGATTGCAACCCCTACTTTTTTCTGTTATATATTTGCTTGGTAGATTTTTCTTTTTCCCTTTATTTTGAGCTTATTTGAGACAGGCGTCTCGATTACTGCATACCATTAGATCTTGATTCTTTATTCAGCTTGCCACTCTGTTTTTTAATTGGGGCATTCAGCCCATTTACATTTAAGGTTAGTATTCATATGTGTGGATTTGATTCTGTCACTGTAATCTTAGCTGGCTATTTTGCACAGTTGTTTACATGGTTGCTTTGTAGTGTCTGCAGTTGTACTTCAGTGTCATTTTGTAGTGAGTGGTAATAATCTTTTTCTTATTTAGTACTTTCTTCAGAAACTCTTGTTTGCTAATCTGAATAGGATCATATTTATTTTTTACTTGTGAAGCTTACTTTGGTCAGATATGACATTCTGAGTTGAAATTCTTTTTTTAAGAATGTTGAATATTGGCACCTAATCTCTTTTGACTTGTCGGATCTTGGCTGAAAGATTTGTTTGTCTGATGGGCTATTTTTAGAGGTGACCTGCCCTTTCTCTCTACCTGCCTTTAACACATTTTTTTTTCTTTCATTTTAACCTTGGAGAATCTCATGATTATGTGTCTTGGAGATGAACTTTTCATGGGATATCTTACTGGGGTTCTCCACATTTCCTGCATTTGAATGCTGGCCTCTGTATCTAGGTGGGGAAAGTTCTCATGGATGATATCCTGAAATATGTATTTCAAGTTGTTTTCATTCTTCTCATCACTTTCAGGCACTCTCTTTAATCATAGATTTGGTTTCTTTACATAATCCCATGTTTAATAGAGGTTTTGTTCATTCCTGCTTATTCTTTTTTCTTGTCTGTCTTATTTCAGAAATCCAGTCTTGAAGTTCTGAGATTCTTTTCTCTGCTTGGCCTATTCTGCTGTTAATACTTGTGATTACATTAAAAAGTTTTTGTATTGTGTTTTTCAGATCTATCAGGTTGGCCGCATTTTTCTCCAGACTGGTTGTTTTTTTCTGTCAGTTCCTGCGATTTTTTCCCTTCCTTGAATTGGGTTGCAACTTACTTTTGTAGCTCAATGAAGTTTATTTCTATCCATATTCTGAATTCTACTTCTGGCATATTAGGCCTCGCTGGAAACGTTATTTGGTCATTTGGATTAAAGAAGTTACACTGGCTTTTGGGGTTTTCAACATTTTTGCACTGATTTAATCTCATCTTTGTGGGCATATCTTTGAGGTTGCCAACCTTTGAATGGCTTTTTTTTTTAAATCCTATTTGATGGTCTTGAGTATTTGATTGTGGTATAAGGTGCATTCAGCCAACTGGCTTTGTTCCTGGGTGATATTTTTTTGTGTGGTGGTGGTGGGGAAGCAATGCTCAGCTTGCAACTCAGAGGCTGCATACTCTGGGGGACTTGTATTGAGCCCCAACTGTCTTCTCTGGCTCCTTGATATTTGGAGTCTGCCACTCTGTGGGACTAAAGTGCCACCACTAAGCAGAGTGCTAGTGGATATGGGGTTTCTGCCTGTCTTTGGGCATTCACCTCAGTGGCAGGAGCAAAGCAGCTGGAAGGGGAGTGGGGATACCTGCTGGAGACTGTGTGCAATGTTGCACTAAAGGTGGTATTGGCTTGGGGCAGGGTGCTGGCTAGTGAAAATTTTGATGCCTTTTTATGCCCTCCCAAGAAGGAGTGATTGTTTAGAGTCTGGAAGGATACCCTGTTCTCTGTAAAGTGTTAGGAAAAAGGTAGGGGTGGGGCTTTCTGGCTCTCTGCCCACCAAAGCTTCATCTGCAATGGCAGTCGCTGAAGATGGCAGGGGCATACTGCATTCCCATTTGCTGGTGGGGCAAGCAAAGCCAAACCCTCCTTTGCAGACATGTGCCAGCAAAGTAATGTGCGGAACTGCCCTGGTGTCAGGGCTTCCCCTTCAGTGTGGGGAGGAATCATGTGGGTTGGTGCAGTCATATGGGCTGCCTTGCTGGAGCACTTCAGGAATCAGGCATGGCCCACCAGTGCAGATGCTATGGTATGGGCTCTCAGAGTACCTGAGACTGCCCTGTCAGCATCTGTAGCCAGACTGGGCCCCTGGGAGAGGCCAACAGACCAAGGAGTGCTCAGTTGGACCAGGTTCTTCTGAGTTGCAAGACCATCCTGCAGAAATTAGGTCCAACAGTTCCCCTAGGGCTAAAGTCTTTTATTGGAGAAAGTTGAGCCTAGAGAAATGGCCATCACAGGCCACACTTAACTATAGATTCCCTTGTGCCAAACCCTCTGGGCACCACGTGAGCTGGTTTTCTGCCCCATCTTTTTGCTTGTCTTCTGGGGGCTGCATCTCAGAGAGATGTAGGTCAGCAATCCCTCAGTGCATTCAGCTCAGGATGGAGGATCTGTGCTTTTGGCCAATTTAGGCATTCATTACCTAAATTGGTGACTCTTAATTACACACCCAGGTGAAATTAAAATTTGTCACTATCCCACATTTACAAAGCCCACTGTTGCAGTACTGAGTCTAATAGGTGAAAACAGTACAAAGATGGAATTTTGACTCTCATATGGGCATTGGGCCACAGGTGCAATTGTGGCTCATTTTTGGAGCCAGCTCACAGGCATAAAATGTGTCTCATTCCTGAACTGAGCCCAAATGAGAGATGTTGACCGTCATACCTAGATTTAAGTCAATATATAAAATTGTGAGTCCATATGAGTGTGTGGGCCTCAGAATAGCTTGCAACTCTCATGCATGCCGCATAACGCCCTCGGATGTTGTAGAGGGCTTCATACAATTGCCTAGCACACAAGTGACATTGTGACTTTCATACACACCAAGCTAACAGCTAAAGGTATCACCTTTAAAGATTAGGAGATTGTGTCATGTCACTGGGCCTAGTACCCAGGTGTTAAAACTTTTCCTTTAATTGTATCCCATGTGTGCATTATGACATATCGTTCGGTCAGAATCACAATAATGTGATTCTTCTGCCTGGGCCCTTCCAACAAGGGATATTATCACATATATCTGAGCCTATCAGCTAGGTGACTGGTCTATTTTTACTGTGCTTTGCCCCCAAGGGACATTGTGACATTGCAGGATGTAGCATCTAGGAAATGTGACTCTCCTCTCCTGCCTAGGTACTGCCCACAAAAGGAATTGTGGCATACCACTGAGTGCAAAATCTAGGTAATGCAACTCTCCTCTATATTCTGGAGTCTGCCAAAAGAGGGGATTATTACATATTGTTGAGCTCAGCACCTAGGTGGTGTGACTCTCCCCTTTTTCTTCAGCTCCGTCTACGGTGGACGCGGTGCCATATTACTTGAGGCTGTAACCAGGTGATGTGACTCTTCTGACATGGCCCTGTCTGCAAAGGAGATCATAATATATCCTGAGCCCAGAATCCAGATGATGAGACTCTCCTGCCTGGTTTCTGCTCACAGGTGAAATTGAGTAGCCTAGAGCACTGTGACCCTTAATGCTTGGCTCATGCAGTCTTCAGAGGAATTTGAAAAATGTCAGGATGTTGGTGGGGGTAGAGAAAGAGCTGGTACAAATGACAAGCTGCATGTGAAATAATTGGAGGCAGGAAGAGAGTGGGACCTGCTTCGAATAGGACACCCACTTCCTTGGTACAGCAGCACAGTCAGGCCAGTTCTCTGATTTGGGCCTTGTGCCAAGGAATTAACAGGCCCACTTCTGCTCCATCCCAGGTGCTGAACTCCTTGGTTCTGGAACTAAATGTGAATTCTGAACTCTGGAATGCCAGTGGGTTTCACATGCCAGTGGAGTGAGGAGGCCCAGGTGGGCCTAAAAATGTGGCTGTTGGTTGGCCTACCACACGTCTGGTTGCTTCTGTGCCTACGCTCACAAGGAAGAGGGATCTTCTTCCTCAAGACAAGACCAGGGAGGTCTCAAGCAAGCCCAGGGAGGTCTGAGGCTTATGGGAGCCAGTGAAAAAAAAAGTCATGCCTCAGTCCAGCGCTTTTGTCCCTCCTGGCTTGGGGCTATGGGGGATCAATTTGCTGATCAGAAAAATGGACAATGAAAGCCCCTCATTGACTGGCTGCTCACCCCACTTTTAACAGGCCACTGCACAGTGCTCACCCTGCAACTCCAGGTACAGCCTGGACTTCAAGATCCTGGGGCATCTCTGGGTTGGGTTCAGGGCCCTGAGAAGGTCCTCTCCCTCAGGGACCCCCCATGCCTACCCTTTTGTGCCCACCTGACAGCTCAGCATGTCTGCTGTATGACACCCTTATTGCCTGCTCTTGCCAAGTCCATGTCTCCCTGAGGTGGCTAGGGGCACACGCTTCCTGAAGCCCAGGTGGCCTGTCCATCCTTCCTCCAATGCACAGCCTCAGGCAGGTGCAGGTGCCCCCCAGGTTTCCTCCTAAAATGTGATCTCAGGGGGTCATAGCAGCACATTCTGCTCTAACTTATTGACTAGTTAATAAGTCACTAAATGTGCGAAGATGGGTGTGGACCTTGACACTCTTGATCGCCTTCCTCTAGTGGGGCTGCATTGGGGGTTGCCATCCTGAATTGTCTGTGGAAAAAGCTAGCAGGTGAGGCAGGACTCAAGGGCCAGGGACAGGACAGAGCACCTAGGCTGGCCTCTCCCAGGGCCCTCTGAGGCCCCTGCAGGTAGGAGGGTGCAATGGAGCTCCAGGCCCCTTTTCTAGTGTGGTGCTGATAATGCCTTCCCGGACCACCAAGAAGGCCCTACTCTTTCTGCAACCACCACCCACTGATCTCTAGGAGGTGAGCATCCATTTACATTTGTGGACATGGCCTTCTGCTTCATTTCCATTGGCTATTCTCCTGGAAGAAATGCCTAGGGAATCCTGGGCCTATGGTGGAGTTTCTTTAAGTGCCAGTCTCAAGAATACAATTAATAGTATTTTGTGCACATTACTATCTCAGGGTTACTTTTGCCCAATAATGTGTAAAAAATAAATATTAACATTTTTATCCTTTACATTATTTTAATCAGGTAATCATATAAACCTTTTATTTTCCTGAAATTTATTTTCATGCCAATCATCAAATTGTGGGATTTTTTTGTTCAAACTGTTACCTGTTTTAGAGGCAAAATCTTAAAAAATAATATGCTAAACAAATAGTAACATGTGAGAGCAATTTGTCTAAAATGTAATTAGATTTCTTAAATAAGTAAATAATTTAAGTAAACTTAGTTTATATTATTTGTATGAATTATTTTACAGCTTATCCTCAATGTTAAAAATTTTAGCTAGGTATGCAATTCAAAATTGACAGATTTTTTTAAATAGGCAACTTAAAAACATTTTATTGGACATGTTGGGCAATATAATTCTCAAATATTTTACCTCAGAAATTAACACACTTGACAATTAATATTCATAGTATCTACGAAAGTAACATTATGAACATGTTTTTATAGGTGCCAAAAATTTAGAAGAAAAAAAATTTATTCTGTTCTTCAGTAGTAAATGTAAGATTTTAGAAATGAGATTAAATGTACTTGCTAAATGCCAACAAAAACCGAAACAGATTCATTTACTAGTAGAACATAATAAAGAGATTTTAAGACATTCAGAATCTGCTTCAGTATAGAAATAAGGTCAAAAGGCTCTTGTAAAAGAATCATTAAAAATGTACAGAACAAACCTATCATATATTTTATTATTATTTTTAAATCACCTAAGTCATAGTCAAAAAAACTACCAGCCTTACTGGGTTTTATTATGGGCAAAACCCGGGGTTTTTTAGGACCTGATGCAGCATAACCACTCTTTATACATCAACCAATTGCCCAAAATCTACCGGGAACTGAAGGCTGATCCTGCCAGTTCCTAAGAGGATAGCCTTGTACACACCCAATTTCGATTTAGGCTTCTCACTTTTACCTTCCAGTAATGTCTGCTAGAAGTATACTTCTGAGAGCCCAGAACAGCAGGGTAGGTAAAAATGAATATAATACAAAACAGAGAAAATAAATTTGCTTTCAAAATCTTTGAACTTTCTGGTTTGCTGGTGAGTTACCAACACTGGTAAAATTATCTGTCTCTTTCTAATATTTTTCTTTTCTTCTCAAGTTGGTACACAACCATAAAGAAATATGACTAATTTCTGTATAAATCTGTTACACCTAAAGTTTATTTTACAGTGATGCATCTGCATATTTAAATCCATGTAAATCAAAGGTAAAAGTCTGTGTATGTTTAGCAGACCAGAGAAGTCATATGTTCAACAAATATAATAGAGTAAAATTTTGTAAATAGTTGCTTAGAATTCAGAATCATATAGTTCCATTACACTCATACAATCTTCATTACAACTATCACAATAACCTGTAGTTACAATAAAAACAAAAACGTAAGTTGTAGGAAGCATATTGTTTAAATCATTTAAGTTAAACACCACTGACAAAGGAATTGTTACAGAAGTTATTCCACTGTCACCCAATAGTATATTGTTACCATCTGTTACCTACAATCTTGGGTAAGATGGGATAAGTTAACATCAGTTGCAAGATACACATTCAAAGTAAAATAGCCTTAACACAATAGCAACAATTTTGGCTTATTAAAACAAATTGAGTTCACACTTTGTCATTAAAAAGGCATTTTGAAATTCACTGTATTTTAATTACCTTAATTTGCAAAAGGTAATTTCCTTATAAAATTTAAATTACTTCTCTTACTATATGCAGAATATTATCTTGATCACTTTCTACTCTCCTATCATCATGTCACCTATGATACTGTTGTAAATCAACCACTAAGTGGCTTTTCCACTTAGAATGTCTTCATGTATCTTAGATTTCAGTTTTCTAAATCTTCTGTAAGAAAGTATATAAATCTGTCCATCTAATATAGAAGAACCTCTCATAATTCTGGTGCAACAACCATTGACCATGTTCTTTCCCATAAATTCTAGAAATGAAGACATAGCATCAAATGTAAGAGGTAAATTACACCAATATTTGCGTTTGAAAATATATTGAATTCTTTTAATATAAAAAAGTAGATTCCTTTTAGAGGAAAGTGATCAAGTTTGCTGACTGAAAGCAGCTAGACTGCATAGTTCTCATAGAGAGGAATGCAAGGTGTGCATAAATATAGCACTTTCAAATGAAACTTCCAGCTACTTCCATTGGGAGTAATTTAAAAAAACAACTTAAGTTACAGAGAATGGAGTAAACAAGGCAGGACAACAGGCCACCTGGGAACAACATGGAGCCAAGGGAAGCTCCCCACCCAGCAAAGCAGTGAGTGCATGCAGACCCTGGGAACCCACGATTCTCCCACAGATCTTTGCAACCCTGAGGTGAGGAGATACCCTCATGAATCCACTTCACCAAGGCCTTCAGTTGAACACACAGAGCTACATGGAGTCTCAGCAGAGCAGCCACTCAGGCCTGTGCAGAGATTCAAGAGCCTTAGATACTCTGGCTTTCAAGGCTTCTCAGAAAAAGTAGCTGCAACTCCAGCAAAGCAGGAGGTTACACCCCTGTACATACCCATAGGAAAGAGGTGGAATCCAGGGGGCTGAATAGTGATGGTCTGTAGGACCCACTTCCACAATGCCTCACAAGGTATGGCCTGCTGGCTTAGAATTCCAGCCAACCATTGGTAGGAGCACTGCACCTCCCTGGGATGGAGCTACCAGAAAGAGGAGTGGTCCACCGTCTTTGTTGCTTGGGCAACTTAGTCATTCCAGCCTTCAGGCTTTGAAGAGTCCAAGTTGACTGGGGGCAGAAAGGATCTCCTAGCACAGTACAGGTGCTCTAAAAAGACATGGCCAGACTTCCTGTTAAAGCAGGTTCCCGATCTCGTTCCTGCACACTCGAAAATACTTCTTAACCAGGGTGTCCAGCTACCACCTTTCCATCTTTGGTCAATGGAATTTTGAAACCTCTTTGGGATATAGTTTCTAGAGCAAGAGTGAGTTGTCATTTTTGCTGTTTTTATGACTTAGCTATTCCAGCCTTCTGGCTTTGGAGAATCCAAATAAACTGGGGGTGCAAGTGATACTTCTGCACAACATACCTGTCCTACAAAAATGTGGCTAGGCTGCTTTCTTAAGTCGATCCCTAATCATGTTCTCCTCACTGGGTAAGACCTTTCAAAAGAGGCTTCCAGCTACTTCCTACAGTAGCTTTTGACTTGTAGACAAGTCTATACCTCCCTAGGATGGAGCTACCAGGGAAAAGGGCATGCTGCCATTGTTGCTGTTTTGCAGCATTCACTGGTGATCACTTTAGGTATTGGAAAATCTGAGGTGACTAGAGACTGCAGTTGACACCAGCATACTGCAGCAGCCCCTCAGAAAAGTGGCCAGACTGTTAAGTGAGTGCCTGCTCTCATATTTTCTCACTGGGCAGGTTTTCCAGGCCTGAGCCACTAGCCAAACATCATATGGCCAAAACACCCATATAATGGACCCAGGATATGTCAAAATACCTTCTTCGGCTCCGGCGCAGGCATGAGAGTCACATTATCAGGATGCTGGGCCCAGCAATATGCCATAATCCTCTCTATATGCAGGACCCAGGCAAAACAGTAACATTATCTGCTTGCTGGACCGTGCAATAGGTCAAAATTTCTGTTTGAGGGCATGGTTTGAGAAAAAAAGGAGAGTCAAATAACCTGAGTGCTGGTCTCAGCAATATGTCATAATCCTCTGAATGTAAAGATGAGGCAGAAAAAGAGAGTCACTTCACTTAGGTCATGGACTCAGAGATATATCCCAGTGTCCCCAGTAGGCAGGGCCCAGGTAGAAAAGGAGAGTCATATCACCAAGGTGCTTCCCTAGTTATATGTCACAATCTAACATGTGGGCAGAAACCAGGCGGAAGAGCCACATTACTTGGGTATAGCCTCAAGTAATATGTCACCATACCCTATGTAGAAAGGTTTAAAGAAAAAAAGAGAATCACACTACCTGGGTGCTGGGCTTAGCAATATGTAATAATTCCCTCTCTTGGCAGAGTCCAGGACAGAGAGGAGAGTCATGTCAACTAGGTTTTGCACTCAGTGGTGTCTCACAATTTCTTCAGTGGCAGGATCCAAACAGGAGAGGAGAGCCACATTACATAGATGCTGTATCTAGTGATATGTCACAGTGTCCCCTATGAGCAGGGCACTGGCAGCAGAGATATGGCAACTAGCCAATAGGCCTGGACATATATGAAAATATCCCCTGTTTGCAGGGCCCAGGCAGAAGAGTCAGATTATCATGATTCTGACCCAGTGATATGTAACAATACACTTACGGAAAGAAATTTAAACAATAAAAGTCTCAACACCGGGGTACTAGGCCAAGGGATATGAAACAATCTCCTCGTTGTTAAGGGTGGCACCATTAATGGTTAGCTAGTTGTGTATATGAGAGTCGCAATATCATGTGTGTGCTGGCCATTGTATGACACTCTCTACAACATCTGAGAACTTGATACAACATGCATGAGAGTTGCAAACCTCTCTGAGGCCTACACGCTTATATGGACACATGATCTTACATATTGCCCTAATCCCAGGTATGACAGTCAACAGCTCTCCAATAGGCTGGTTTCAGGGATGAGACCATTATTATGCCTGTGAGCTGGGTCAGAAAATGAGTCATCATCTCACCTGTGGGCACATCCACTTATGAAAGTCACATTTCCAACTTTGTGCTGTATTCACTTGTTAGACTCAGGACCTTGACAATGGGCATTGTAAATGTAGGATGGTAACAACTTTTACTTTCAACTGAGTGTGTAGTCGAGAGTCACAATCTTAACATTTTGCTGGGCCCTGTTATGAAACTCTGTACCACCCAATAAGTTTTTATGATATGAGTTAGTGTCGTAAACTTCTGTGAGCTTTGCACAAATATGCAATGAAGGACTTTAGCTATTGACCTAAACCTAACCACAATAGAAGCTTGATCATCATGCCTTTGAACTGAAGCAAGGTATTTGTCATAATCCCATTTGTGGGCAGAAAACTAGGCAGAAGGTTAACATCACTTAAGTGCTGTGTCAAGTAATATGTCACAATGCCCTCTCTAAGCAGCGCCTAGGAAAGAGGGTCATATTAACTGGGGGCTGGAGCCAGCAATATGATACAACCACATGTGGAAGAAACCCAATAAAGTGATGAGAGCTAAAACACCTACAAAATGTGCCAAAGTTATGTCAAAATACCTTCCGTAGCTCAGGCACAAGCAGGAGAGTCACATAATTAGGGTGCTGGGTCAAGCACTATGCCACAATTCCACCTTTACGCACAACCTAGTGAGAAGAGTAACATCATCCAGGTGCTGGGCCCTAAAATATGGCAAAAGTTCTATTTGTGGCCATTGTTCAGCAACAAGACAAGAGTCACATTACCTAAGTGCTGGGCTCATCAATATGTCGCAATCATCCCATTATAAAGGCCCAGACAGAATAAGAGAGTCACATCATTTAGGTCATGGGCTCAGAGATATGACCTAATGTCACCAGCAGGCAGGGATCAGGCACAAAAAGAGAGTCATATCACCTAGGTACATCTTTACGTATATGTCACAATTTATTATGTGGGCAGAAACCATGCTGAAGAGCCACATCATCTGGTTCTGCATACTGAGATATTCGTAAGTCCCCCTTAGAAAAGGATTCAGGCAAGAGAGTTACATCACCTAGGTGCAGGTTTTACCCTCATATCACAATGCTCCATGTGGGCAGGGCCAAGCAGGAAGTCGCATCACCTAGGTGATGGACCCAGAGATATGTCATAAAGCCTTCCTGAAAGCATGGCCCTGGCAAAAGAGTACCATCACCTTTGTGCCTGGCCTAGCAATATGTCACTACTCAAGTGGGCAAGCCCCAAGCAGAAGAGCCATGTCACCTACATGATAGGACCTGTAATATGTCAAAATGCCCTCTTTTGGGCCTGGCCCTGGCAAAAGAGTATGTCTGGCCTAGGAATACATCACTATTTTGCCCTGTGTACAGGGCTCATTCCATAGAGGAGAGTTACGTCATCTAACTGATGGACACAGTGATATGTCACAGTTATGTCTGCAGGCATGGTGCAGGCAAAAATGTAACATCTTGGTGCAGGCAAAAATGTAACACAAGTGATGTGGCTCTTCTGCCTCATTTCTTCCCACATGTTGCACTGTGACATATTCCTAGGAAAGCAGCTAGGTGATATGATTCTCCTCATCTGCCTGAGCCATGCCTACTGGGGACATTGGGACATCTCTGTGCCCATGATTTAAGTGATGTGACTCTCTTTTTCTGCCTGGGCCTTCACAATAGGAAGATTTGGACACATTGCTAAGCACTCAGAATATGTGACTCTCCTCTTTTTCCCAAATCATGCCCATCAAAAAGGAATTTTGACCTATTGCTGTGCCCAGCACCCAGATGATGTTACTATTTTGCCTGGGTTCTGCATCAAAAGTGGAAATTATGGCATATTCCACATTGCTGGGCCCAGCACCCTTATGTTATAACTCTCCTGCCTGTGCTGGAGCCACCGAAAATATTTTGACATATCCTGGGCCCATTATGTAGGTATTTTGGCTCTCATAACTTGGCTGAGTTTTTTCCACATGTGGGATGGTGTCATATTGCTGGGTGCAGCATCCAGTTAATGTAACCCAATTTCCTATACTGCCTAGTTTTTTGCCCACAAATGGAATTATGACATACACCACATTTCAGTTCCAACTCATGATGATTATACTTATATTGGGATTCAACCAATAGAAGATATTTTGCCTCTCATCATTAAGCTTAGGTCGATAGGTAAGGTCCTGAGTTCCGTATTTGTACCAAGCTCACAGAAGTTTACAATGCTAACCTATATTGTACAAACTCTTTCTTGGTAGAGAGATTCATAACAGGGGCACCCAAAAGTTCAGATTGAAACTCTTCATTACACACCCAGGTGAAATTAAAAGTTGTCACCATCCCACGTTTACAAAGCCCACTGTTGAGGCCCTGAGTCTAACAAGGGAATACAGCACAAAGTTTTATTTGTGAATTTTATATGTGGATCTGGACATAGGTGGAATGGTGACTCATTTCTGGACCCAGCCCACAGTTATAATAATGGGTCTTCTCCCTTAACGCTGCCTGTAGGGGAGACATTGACTATCAAACCTGGGTTATGTGTCACAATGCATTGTAAGTGCAGGGCCAAGGCAGTAGAAGGGACTCACATCACTTACATGATGGACCTAGATATAAGACACAATTCTCTTTGTAGGTAGGTTTCAGGAAGATAATTCACATCACCTGGGTGATGGTCCCAGTGATATATAAAAGTGCCCTTTGTATACAGAGCCAAGGAAGGTGTTATATATTGCTTAGGTGTTTATTCCACATATTGCACAATTTCATCTGTGGTCTGGGCCTAAGAAAGAGTATCAGATTATTCATGTGCTGGGCAAAGTTACTTGTCCCAATCTCACTTTCAGAAATGTTCAGAAATAAGTTTCACATCCCACACAAGTTCTGGTTTCGTGTATGTGAGTCAACTCTTTCTACGAGTTGAGTTTAAGTAGAGGAGTCACAATCTCATCAAGATACATGGCAAGATCCATGTATAAGATCCAAAATCCCACTTGAAGATTGTGTTCCAGTAGGGGAGTCACAGCACCACTGGTGTGCTGAATCATGGTTCAATGTTACCAAACCATCTGTGAATCAGATCCATGTATGAGAGTAATTATTTCAACCTTCGACCACTTTTTATGTGTGACATTTAGACCTTATTCCTAGGTCCTGTTCATTTGTGAGAATGGTAATCATGTCAGATAGTTGTGCACACAACAGTTGCACTCTTATGTCATTGCTGGTCTCTGTTATGATACTCTGTACCATTAAGGCTTTATATGCTATACCTGAGTGTTATAATCCTTCGTGAACTTTACACAAGTGAAAAACCCAGGACTTTACCAATGGCTGAGACTGACTATGAGAGTCAAAAATCTTTACTGGCTGGGTCCAGGTATGAGAGTTATTGTGCATGTGTGCTTAACTCACGTATATGTCACAATTTTATGTGTGAGCAGGGACAAGGTAGGAGAGTCACATCACCTGGGTGCTGAGCCAGTGGTACAGTATAATCTCATTTGTAGGCTGGGCCTAGTCAGAAGAGTCACATCACCTGGGTACAGCCTCAAATAGTATGTCACCAAGCCCACTATATACAGAGTAGAAGAAAAAGATGAGTCACTCCACCTAGGTGCTGGGCTCTGCAATATGTAATAATCCCCTTTCTTGGCAGAGTCTAGAATATGAAGGACAGTCACATCATTTAGGTTTTGCAATCAGCGGTAAGTCACAATTTCTTTGGTGAGCAGGACCCAGGCAGGAATGTGGAGTCACATTACCTAGATGTTAATCCAAATGACACCTCACAAGGTCTTCTGGGGACAGGGCACAGGAAGGAGACACAAATCACCTAGCTTTCAAACCCAGAGATATGTGATAATATCCACTGTTGGCAGGGACCTATCACCTACGTGCTTCCCTAGGTATATGACACAATCTAACATGTGAAGAGAGTTATAACAAATAGGTGCAGGTTCTACCCTTATGTCATATTGCTCCATGTGGGCAGGGTTCAAGCAGGGAGTCACATCACCTAGGTGATAGGCCCAAAGATATGTTACAATGTCCTCCTTGAGGCATGGCCCTGACAAAAGAGTACCATCACCTGTGTGCCTAGTCTAGTAATATGTCACTATTCAGGTAAGTAGGACTCAAGCAGGAGAGCAACATCACCTGTGATAGGCCCAGTGATATGTCACAATGCCCTCTTTAGGACATGGCCCTAGCAAAAGAGTACTGTCACCTGTGTGCCTGGCCCAGCCCTATGTCACTATCTCCCACTGTGTGCAGGGCACATTCCATGAGGAGAGTTATGTTACCTAAGTAGTGGACACAGTGATATGTCACAGTGATTTCTGTGGGCATGGCTCAGGCAAAAATGTAACATGACCTGGGGGCTGGATATAGTGATATTTCATGATTATCACTGAGAGCAGGGCCCAGGCAGGAGAGTCACATCACCTAGAGATTGGCCCAGGTAGATATCACAATAATATATGCTGGCTCTAACCAGTCTGGAGAGTCAAATCACACAGATGTTCGGCAAAGATATATATCACAATCACGCTGGCAGAAAATTCCCGGGATGAGATGTACAATACGGCAAATGTTCTGTTTTTATGAGTAACAGTTGGCTTCATATATGTGAGACAGTGATAGTTCTTACTGTCGGCTGGGTGTGCATATGAGACTCACAATTTCACCTTTCTGCTGGGTCCTGTGTGTACAAGCCAAGGGCTTTATAAAATATACAAAGCTGTTATAATCTTCTATGACCTTTCTTTTACCAGAAAGAGATTTAATCAGTCATGTTTCTAAAGCAAGGTATGAAAGTCAAAATTACTCCTATTGGAGCAATGACTCTCATATGGGGTCCACATATAAGGGTCATTATCATGCCTGTGAGCTGTGCTAAGGTATGTGTCACAATTTACTCTGCGGTAATGAAACAGGCACGACACCCATGTCACGTAAATGCTGAGCCAGAATTTTCCAATATTCTCCTTGTAGGAAAGTTCCTGGCAGAAAAGTCACATAACTTTGGGGTTGTGTCCAACTGTATGGCAAAATGCTCCTTGTGGGCAGTGTCCAGACAGAAGAGGAGACTCATATCACCAAAATGATAGGCCCAGAGATATGTCGCAACATTTCCTGTTGAAAGGACCAGGCAAAAGAGTCGTGTCATTTGGATGCAGAGCTTAGAAATGCTATAGTCCCCAGTGGAAGCAGGGTCCAGGCAGGAGAGGAGAGTCAGGTAACCTAGATGATGGGTCCAGAAACATATTACAATCCTTCCTGAGGATGTTGTTAAGACAGGAGAGTCAAAGCACCAAGGTTCTCAGTTGAGGTAAATGTCCAAATCTCACGTGTGGGCTACACCTAGGCAGGATTATTAAATCACTCAAGAGCTAGGAAAAGGTATATGTCACAATAACACTGGTGGAAAGTTCCAGGAATGGGGACACCATCTTGCATATGACCAGGCTCCAGGTTTAAGAGTTATGACTAGTCCTCTTATCTGGTCTTAGGTGTATGGCACAATATCACCTGTGGGCAGAGAGCAAGCAGGAAGGTCACATCACCTGGGTGGGTGCTTGTGAAGTGAGATGTCACAATCTTTCCTGTGGGCAGGACCCTGGAAGAAGAGTTATATCAACGAGATGCTGGTTTTTGTGATATATCAAAATTCCCTCTGGACAGGGCTTAGGAAGGTGAGGAGACTCACTTCACTTAAACAATTGACCTAGATATATGTCACAATGACCGCTACATGCAGGACCAAGGTATGAAAGTGACCTCACCTTGCAGCTGGGTTTAGCAATATGTCACAATCTCCCCTGTGGTCAGGGTGAGGAAAGAGAGGAGAAACATCACCTAGGTGCTGAACCAAGTAACATTTACAAAGCTTCCTGTTGGCAGAACCCAAAACGGAGTGTCACATCACCTGGGTGCAGTACCCAGTTATGTGTAACCATGCACCATAAGTGCAAGGCCAAGGCTGTAGAAGGGAGTCACATCACTTACATGATGGACTTAGATATAAGCCACAATGCTTTTTATAGGCAGGGAACAGACGAAGAATTCACATCACTTAGGTTTTGGTCCCAGTGATATGTAAAAGTGCCCTTTGTAGTGGACCCAGTCACTTTTGCTTAGGTGTATGGTCCAAGTATGTCACAATTTCATTTGTGGTCATGGCCTAAAATAGAGTCAAATTATTCAGGAGATGGGCTAACTTTTACATCCTAATCACACATTAGAAAATATTCAGAAATAAGTTTCACAGTCCCACACAAGTCCTGGCTTTGTGCATATGAGTAACACCTCCTGTGAGTGGGGACAAAGAGAAGAGTCAAATCTCATCAATGGGCAAAATCCACTTGAAGATTGTGTTCCAGTAGGGGAGTCATAGCCTCACAGGTGTGCTGAATCATGCATCACCAAAATACTCGTGTGTCAAATTCATGTATTAGAGGAACAATTTCAATCTTTGACTACTGGTTTTTTTTTTTTTTTTTTTTTTTTGAGTTGGATTATCCCTCCATCACTCAGGCTGGAGCGCAGTGGCACGATCTCAGCTCACTGCAACCCTCGTCTCCTGGGTTCAAGTGATTCTTCTGCCTCAGCCTCCCAAGTAGCTAGGACTACAGGCAAACGCAATGATGCCAAGCCAATTTTTGTGTTTTTAGTAGACTGGGTTTCACTGTATTTGTCATGCTGGCCTCGAACTCCTGACTTCAGATGATCCACCCGCCTCGGCCTCCCAAACAGCTGGGATTACAGGTGTGAGCCACAGTGCCCGGCCTTTGACTGCTCTTTTGTGTGACATTTAGTACCTTATTTGTACGTGTTCTTGTGAAAGAATGACAATCATGTCAGGTGTCCATCCAAGAGTCACAATTGCACCTGGTTGCTCTTCCCTGGTATGACACTCTGTACCACTCAGGCTTTGTGTGATGTGCCTGAGTGTAATAATCCTCTGTGAACTTTATACAATTAGGAGACCTATTACTTTACTTATTGACACAAGACTGGCTACGAGAGTCAAAATATCTCTCCTTATGTCACAATTTCACCCATGGGCAGAAACAAGGCAGAAGAGTCTCATCATCTGGATTCTGAGCTAAGGATCTGTTATAATCTCCTTTGCAGCCAGGGCCAAGTCAGAAGAGTCACATCACCTGGGTACAGCCTCAAGTAATATGGCACCATGTCCACTGTAGACAGGGTTGAAGAAAAAGGGGAGAGTCACACCACCCAGGTGCTGGGCTCAGCAATACATAATAATCCCGTCTTTTGGCAGACTCCAGAACATAGAGGAGAGTTGCATTACCTAGGAGTCACATTTCCTAGATGCTACGTCCAGCAATGTCACAATGTTCCTTGGGGGCAAAGCACAGGAAAAATAGACCAATCACCTAGCTGATAGGTTCAGAGGTATGTATAATATCCCTTGTTGGCAGGGCCTAGGCAGAAGAGTCATATTATTATGATTCTGACCTAAAGATATGTCACAATGCACAAATGGGATACAATTAAAGGAAAAGTTTTTTTTTTCTTTTTTATTATACTTTAAGTTCTAGGGTACATGTGCACAATGTGCAGGTTTGTTACATATGTATACATGTGCCGTGTTGGTGAACTTCACCCATTAACTCGTCATTTACATTAGGTATATCTCCTAATGTTATCCCTCCCCCCTCCCCCCACAACAATGTGAGGTTCCCCTTCCTGTGTCCAAGTGTTCTCATTGTTCAATTCCCACCTATGAGTGAGAACATGCAGTGTTTGGTTTTCTGTTCTTGCGATAGTTTGCTGAGAATGATGGTTTCCAGCTGCATCCATGTCCCTACAAAGAACATGAATTTATCCTTTTTTATGGCTGCATAGTATTTCATGGTGTATATGTGCTACATTTTCTTAATCCAGTCTGTCATTGATGGGCATTTGGGTTGATTCCAAGTCTTTGCTTTTGTGAATAGTGCCGCAATAAACATACATGTGCATGTGTCTTTATAGCGGCATGATTTATAATCCAAATAAAGGAAAAGTTTTAACACCTGGGTACTAGGCCCAGTGATATGACACAAACTCCTCATCTTTGAGGGTGGCACCTTTAACTGATAGTTTGGTATTTATACGAGTCACAATGTCATGGATATTAGGTAATCGTACGAAACCCTCTACAACATCCAGGGGCTTTATATGGCGTGCATGAGAGTTGCAAACTACTCTGAGGCCCACATGCTCATATGGACTCACAACTTTATATACTGCCTTAAACCCAGGTAAGACAGTCAGCATCTCTCATTTAAGCTGAGTTTAAGAATGAGACCCATTTTATGCCTGTGAGCTGGGTGGAAAAATGAGTCATGATCGCACCTGTGGTCAGATCCCCATACGAGAGTCACAATTCCATCTTTGTACTGTTTTCACCTATTAGTACTTCAACAGTGGGCTTTGTAAACGTGGGATGGTGACAACTTTTACCTTCACCTGGGTTTGTAATTGAGAGTCACAATCTTAACTTTTTGCTGGGCCTTGTTATGAAACTCTCTGTACCACCCAGGGAGTTTGTACAATATGAGTGACTGTTGTGAACTTCTGTGAGCTTTGTACAAATATGCAACCCAGGATTTTACTTGTTGCCCTAAGCTTAGGGATGATAGGCAAAATATCTTCTACTGGCTGAATCCCAATATAAGTTGGAACATCATGGCTGTGAACGGAAGAAAGGTATATGTCATCATCCCATTTTTGGGCAAAAAATTAGGAAAAGAGTAACAACACTTAGGTGATGTGTCAAGTAACATGTCACAATGCCCTCTCTAGGCAGAACCTAGAAAGGGGCATCGCATTAACTAGTTGCAGGACCCAGCAATATGACCCAATTTCGAATGTGGAAAAACTTAGCCAAGGGATGAGAACCAAAGCGCTTACAGAATGGGCTGAAATTATGTCAAAATACTGTCTGTGGCTCTGGCACAGGAAGGACCGTAGCATCATCAGGGGGCTGGGCCCACTAGTTTGCAATAATTCCCTCTTTTTTCAGGACTCTAGCAGAAGAGTAACATCATCTGGGTGCAATAGGTCAAAATTTCCCTTTGTGGGCATGGTTCACAAAAAAGAGTAGAGTCACGTGACCTAAATGCTGGGCTTAGCAGTATGTCACAATCCCACCATTTTCAAGGCCCAGGAAGAGGAAGAGAGGCATATCACTTAGGTCACGGGATCACAGATATGTCCCCATGTCCCCAGTAGGTAGAACTCAGGCAGATGAGGAGAGTCATATCACCAGATGCTTCCCTAGAAATATGTCACAATTTAATATGTGGGCAGAAACTGGGCAGAAGGGCCGTATCATTTGAATGCTGGGTGTTGAGATATGTCACAAGGCTCTCTTAGGACAGCACCCAGGCAAGAGAGTTACATCACCTAGATGCTGGTTCTCTCTTATGCCACAATACTCCATGTGGGTGGGTCCCAAGAAGGGAGTCACTTCACCTGGGAGATAGGCCCAGGGATATGTCACAATGTCCTCTATGAAGCAAAGCCCTGGCAAAAGAGTACCATCACCTGTGTTCCTGGCCTAGAAATACGTCACTCTCCAGGCTGGCAGGGCCCAGGCAAAAGAGTCACATCACCTAGGATATAGGCTGAGAGATATGTCAAAATGTACTCCTTTGGGCATGGCTCTGGCAAGAGTACCCTCACCTGTGTGCCTGGCTTTGCAATATGTTACTATCATTCCTTTGTGCAGGACCCATTCCAGAGAGGAGAGTTACATCACCTATGAGGTGGGCACAGAAATATGTTACAATAATTGTTGTGGGCATGGTGCAGGCAAGAATGTAACATCACCTGAGTGCCAGATCCAGTGATATGTCACAACGCTTAGTGAGAGAAGGGCCCATGCAGGAGAGTCACATCACCTGGAGGTTGGCCTAGGTAGACATCACAATCCCATATATGGGCTGGAACAAATCTGGAGAGTCAAATTACACAGGTGCATGGAAAAGATTTATATCACAATCATGCTGTCAGAAAATTCCAAAAATGAGATTTACAATACCACACATGTCCTGTTTTCATGTGTGACAGTTCGCTTCATCCATGTGCGATGACAGTCCTTACTGTCAGCTAGTTGTGCATACAAGACTCACAGTTTCGCCTGTGTGCTGAGCCCTACTTTGACTCTGTCTGTATAACCCAAAGACTTTGTAAAATATGTGAGAGTGTTGTAATCGTCTGTAAACTTTTTATAACAAGGTGATCTAGGATATCACACATGTCCCTAAACCTAGTTATAAGAGTCAAAATATCCTCTATTGGCTGAATCCACATGTGAGAATCATTATCATGTCTGTGACCCATGCCTAGGTATATGTTACAATTCCCTCTGTGGTTATGAAGCAGACAGAACAGCCACATCACCTAAATGCTGGGCCAGAAATATTCCAATATTCTCTTTGTTGGCAGGGTCCTGTCAGAAATGTCACATAACTTGTGTGCTTGGTTCAGCTCTGTGGCACAATGTCCCTTGTGGGCAGTATCCAAGCAGGAGAGGAGAGTCTTATCACCTAAATGATGGGCCCCAAAATATGTCGCAATGCCTCCTGTTGACAGGGCCCAGGCAAGAGAGTTACATCATTTGGATGCAGCGCTTAGAAATGCTACAATTACCAAAGGAAGCAGGGTACAGGCAGGAGGTGAGAGTCATGTAACCTAGATGATGAGTCCAGAAATATGTTGCAATCCCCTCTGAGGACATTGTTAATATAGCACAGTCAAATCACCAAGGTGCTTGGCCCAGGTATCTGTCAAAATCTGATTTGTGGGCTATACCCAGGTAGAATTTTTAAATCATTCAGGAACTGAGCAAAGGTATGTCACTAGTACACTTTTGGAAAGTTTTAAGATTAAGACTCACCATCCTGTGCATGTCCTGGCTCCAGGCATATGAGTTGTAATTAGGCTTTTGTTAGGGTCTCAGGTATATGGAGCAATGTCACCCGTGGCCAGAGAGAAGGCAAGGAAGTTACATCCCCTATGTGGGTGCAGGTCCAGTGAAATGTCACAATCCACCTTGTGGGCAGGACCCTGGCAGAAGAGTCACATCACCTGGATGCTGGTTTCAGTGACATATCAAACCCGTCTCTGTGGGAAGGACTTAGGCAGGAGAGGGCATTCACTTCTAGGCAATTTGCTGAGATATATGTCACAATGTCTATTCTGTGCAGTACCAAGTCTGGAGAGTGAGCTCACATTTGTGCTGAACCTAGCAATATGTCACAATATCCTGTGGTCAGGGCCCAGTCAAAAGCAAAGAAACATTATGTAAGTGCTGAGCCAAGTGATATGCTACAATGCTTCCTATTGGCAGAACCCAAAAAGGAGAATCACATTGCCTGTGTGAAGTGCCCAGTTGTGTGTCACAGTGCACTGTAAGTGCAGGGCTAAGGCAGTAGAAGGGAGTGACATCACTTATGTGATGCACCTGGATTTAAGACACAATTCGGTTTTAGGCAAATAACTCACATCACCTGGGTGATGGTCCCAGTGATATATAAAAGTGCCCTTTGTAGACAGAGCCAAGGAAGGTGTTACATATTGCTTAGCTGCTTGTTTCACATTCGGGCAATTTTCTCTGTGGTCTGGGCCTAGAAAAGAGAGTCAAATTATCCATGTGCTGGGCAAAGTTAACTGCCCCAATCACACTCTCAGAAAGACTGGGAAATAAGTTTCATATCCCACACAAATCCTGGTTTCCTGTATGTGAGTCAACACTTTCTGTGGTTTGGGTGGGAGTAAAGGAGTCACAATCTCAACAATGGGCAAGATCCATGTATAATTGTCCCGATCCCACTTGAAGATTGTGTTCCAATAAACAACTCACATCGCCACAGGTGTGCTGAATCATGGTTCAAATATTACCAATCCATCTGTGAATCATATCCATGTATGAGAGTAATTATTTCAACCTCTGACTGCTTTTTATGTGTGAGATTTAGTACCTCATTCCTAGGCCCTGTTCATACGTGAGCATGACAATTGTGTCAGCCAGGTGTGCATAGAAGAGTCACATTTTCACCTAGTTGCTGGTCTCTTTTATGACACTCTGTACCATTAAGGCTTTATATGCTATACCTGAGTGTTATAATCCTTCGTGAACTTTATACAAGTGAAAAACTGAGGACTTTACCCATGGCCGCGAGACTGGCTATGAGTGTCAATTATCTCTACTTTCTGGGTCCAGGTATGAGAGTTATTATTGTGCATGTGTGCTTAACCCAGGTGTATGTTACAATTTCACCTGTGAGCAGGGACAAGGCAAGAGAGTCACATCACCTGGGTGCTCAGCCAGTGATACAGTACAATCTCATTTGTAGGCTGGGCCTAGTCAGAAGAGTCACATCACCTGGGTACAGTCTCAAAGTATATCACCAAGCCCACCATAGATAGGGAAGAAGAAAAAGAGGAGAGTCACTCCACCTAGGTGCTGGGCTCTGCAATATGTAGTAATGAAGGACAGTCACATCATTTAGGTTTTGCAATCAGTGGTATGTCACAATTTCTTTGGTGAGCAGGACCCAGGCAGGAGAGGAGGGTCACATTACCCTAGATGTTAAGTCAAACGATATTACACAATGTCCTCTGGGGACAGAGGCAGGAGAGACAAATAACCTAGCTTATAGGCCCAGATATATGTGATAATATCCCCTGTTGGCAGGGTCCAGGCAGAAGAGTCACATTATTACAATTCTAACTCGGCTATATGTCACTGTGCACCCATGGGAAGGACTTTAAGCCAAAAAGTCTCAACACCTGAGTACTAGACCTTCATGTCCTGAATGAGGCAGCCACACCCACATAATCCTCAGGCAATAACCCCCGCCATGCTAAAAAATGATACAACTCTTTACGCTATTAAAATCAATCGTGAATAACACCTCATCATACTCAACTATTCATCAAACCAACATCAACTCTATTAATAATCCTAATAACAAAGCCCCTCAAATGTCAAAACTTGACCCTCATATTTCAGGATATTCATCAATAGTCATAGCCACAGTATAACCAAAAACAACCATCATACCCTCCAAATAAATCAAAAAGACTATTAACCCCATGAAAACTCCACCAAAATTCAACACTATATCACAACCCACAGCATCCCTAACAATTAGCCCTAGGACTCCATAAATAAGAGTAAGTTTCGAAGAAAAACCTACAAACCCTATAACCAGAGAATACTTAATAAAAATAAAGCATATGCCATTATTCCCACATGAACTATAAAAATGACTAATGATATGAAAAACCATCCTTCTACTTCATTTGTAAGAACACTAACGACCAATACCCACAAAACACATCCGCTAATGAAAGTTACTAGCTATTCATTTATTGATCTTCCCACACCATCTAACATTTCTACATGATGAAACTTTGGCTCTCTTCTTAGTGCCTGCCTAATTCTCCAGATCATCACAGGATTATTTTTGGCTATGCACTATACATCAGACACCTCAACTGCCTTTTCTTCAGTGGCTCATATCAGCCTAAATGTAAACTAAGGCTGAATGGTCTGCTATTTTCGTATCAAAGCTGCTTCAACATTTTTCATCTGCCTCTTCTTACATGTTGGTTGAGGCTTACACTATGGCTCATTTCCATTCCTTGAAACCTGAAATATTGGCATTATCCTCCTATTCATGACTATAACAACAGCATTCATGGGCCACGTGCTCACATGAGGCCAAATATCATTCTGAGGCCCTACAGTAATTACAAATCTACTATCAGCCATCTCATATTGGAACTGACATTGTACAATGAATCTGAGGCAGATTCTCAGTTGACAAAGCCACCCTCGCATGATTTTTCGCCTTCCGTTTCATCCTACCCTTCATCATTACAGTGCTCGCAACTGTTCTTCTTTTATTCTTGCATGAAACAGAATCTAACAACCCTTCAGGGGTTTCATCAGATCCTGACAAAATCACTTTCCACACCTACTGTACAACCAATGATATTCTAGGTTTAATTTTTCTTCTCCTCCTTCTAATAACTGTAATACTATTTTCGCCTGACCTCCTGAGCAACCCAGATAATTACCCTTTAGCCAACCCCCTCAGTACCCTACCCTACATTAAGCCAGAGTGGTACTTTTTGTTTGCATATGCAATCTTATAATCTATTCCTAACAAACTAGGAAGCATATTGGCCTTTGTATTATCCATTCTCATTCTAGCAGTTATTCCCATATTTCACAAGTCTAAACAACAAAGCGTAATATTCCGGCCATTAAGTCAATGCCTATTATGAACCCTAGTGGCTGACCTGCTTACACTCGCATGAATCGGAGGGCAGCCAGTCCAATAACCTTTAATTGCCATCAGACAGACAGCATCTATCATGTCTCTACCATCCTCACCCTTATACTGCTCACTACCCTAATTGAAAATAAATTACTTAAATGAAAATGCTATTGCAGTATAATTCAATACTCTGGTCTTCTAAACGAGAAATGGAGAATCCCCTCCCCAGGACAACTCAGGGAAAAAGCATTTCCACTTCACCATCAATGCCCAAAGCTGAAATTTGGATTAAACTACTTCCTGAATTTTTTCACAGCACATATTTTAACTGCTATGTCAGTATTAATCAACTAGCACTAATACATTAGTGCTTTTATGTACTTTGTGGATTACTGTTAGCACCAATGAATAATATATAGTACTATAATTGTTTACTTATACATAGTACATTGATACATGAGGATACATTACAAATCCAGTCCACATACATAGAAGCATGTATTAATATTCCCTTAATCAACTATGGTACATCTACTTTTATTGACTATACAAGTCTAATCCTTGCAAATATTGACCCGTGCTAGATATCCTTAATATTACATAGTGCATACTTCGTTCATTGGACATAGCGCTTTTCAGTCAAGAAATCCCTTGTCAACACAGATATCCCCTACCAACTTCTGATCTCTTAATCCACCAAGCTCTGTGAAATCATCATCCTGCTCGGTAGTACTAACTTCCTTGCTGTGAGCCCATAACACTTGGGGGTGACTATTTTGAAACTATACCTGGCTTCTGGTTCTTACTTCAGGGCCATAAAACTCAAATCACCCACATATTCCCCTTAAATAAGACATCTCAATGGACTAATGACTACCACCCTATTAACCAGTCACGGGAGCACTGTCATACATTTGGTATGTTTAACTTTGGGGGATGCTATCACTCACCATTGTGGAAGCCCTGGTACCTGCCGAATCAGCTGTAGACGAACTCGGATTTGATTCCTGCCAAATCAATTGTAGAAGCTGAGCTTAAATCGAATATTCTGGGCTGGCATAATAACAATAAGTTGTGAATTAATTAATGCTTGAAGGACATAACAATTAATAGACACGTATGCTCACGTACGTATGCTCATGCACGCATGCTCGCTTTCAAGAACTATTTCCGATTAAATTTGCAAACTCCTCCTCCCCATCTCTGACTTTACCATCAACCAAGGTAAATGCACCCTTGCCAAGCCCCAAAAACAAGACACTAAAATGCAACCCAGTCAGAGCCCAAAAATAATATTTTAACCATGAATACCCCAACAGCTATCCCTCAATTGATGTAATTTTCCTAAAAATCTTAAAATCCCCCCAAATCGAGCCTCCATTTTATTTTATTTTATTTTATTTTTTTAAATAATGATGTTTCCTTTTTTAATTTTCATTTATTATTATTATTATTATACTTTAAGTTCTAGGGTACATGTGCATAACGTGCAGGTTTGTTACATATGTATACTTGTGCCATGTTGCTGTGCTGCACCCATCAACTCGTCAGCACCCGTCAACTCGTCATTTACATCAGGTATAACTCCCAATGCAATCCCTCTCCCCTCCCCCCTCCCCATGATAGGTCCCGGTGTGTGATGTTCCCCTTCCCAAGTCCAAGTGATCTCATTGTTCAGTTCCCACCTATGAGTGAGAACATGCGGTGTTTGGTTTTCTGTTCTTGTGATAGTTTGCTGAGAATGATGGTTTCCAGCTGCATCCATGTCCCTACAAAGGACACAAACTCATCCTTTTTTATGGCTGCATAGTATTCCATGGTGTATATGTGCCACATTTTCTTAATCCAGTCTGTCACTGATGGACATTTGGGTTGATTCCAAGTCTTTGCTATTGTGAATAGTGCCACAATAAACATACGTGTGCATGTGTCTTTATAGCAGCATGATTTATAATCCTTTGGGTATATACCCAGTAATGGGATGGCTGGGTCATATGGTACATCTAGTTCTAGATCCTTGAGGAATCGCCATACTGTTTTCCATAATGGTTGAACTAGTTTACAATCCCACCAACAGTGTAAAATTCCTATTTCTCCACATCCTCTCCAGCACCTGTTGTTTCCTGACTTTTTAATGACATTCATACGGCAAACAGACACATGAAAAAATGCTCATCATCACTGGCCATCAGAGAAATGCAAATCAAAACCACAATGAGATACCATCTCACACCAGTTAGAATGGAAATCAAGCCTCCATTTTATATAATAAATACAATAATTAAACTTCCACCCTAAAGTAATATAATACCTTGAGCATATTCCTCTAAAAGCGCTACCCCATATATTGTACCCTAAATTGATTATATTCTAATTATGAGTAAACCTCTCAACCAAATCTCTTCCAATTCAACTTTAAAGACCCTGAATTCCCAGAACTGTAAACGACTATTTATATTTATTTATTTCCTTCTCATATTCTAATTTTAGACTTAAGTATTTATACAGTTAAAGTAGCTTAATTATTTCAAAGCAAGACACTAAAAATTCTAGATGGGTTTGCACAACCCCATGAACAAATAGGTTAGGTTTGGTCTTGGCCTTTCTATTAGCTCTTAGTAAGATTACACATGCAAGCATCCCTGACCAGTGAAAACGCCTTTTAGATCACCTGGATCAAAAGGAGCAAGTATCAAGCATGCACAAATGCAGCTCAAAACAGTGCTCAACCACACCCCCATGGGAAAAAGCACTGATAAATATTTAGTAATAAATGAAACTTTAAGCTATACTGATATCTAGCATTGGTCAATTTCGTGCCAGCCACTGCAGCCATACGATTAACCCAAGCTAATTGAACGTGGTGCAAAGAGTGTTTAAGGTCTGCCCTCAATAAAGCTAAACTCCATTTAAGTTGTAAAAACCTGCAGCTGAAATAAAATATACTATGAAGGTGCCTTTAATATCCTGAAGACACAATAGCTAAGACCCAGACTGGGATTAGATACGCACTATGCTTACCCCTAAATTCTAACATTAAAAAAACAATTCGCCCGAATACTACCAGCAACAGCTAAAAACTTAAAGTGCTTTATATACCTCTAGAGGAGCCTATTCTAAAATCAGTATACCCCAATATACCTCACCACCTCTTGCCCTCAGCCTATATACTGCCATCTTCAGCAAACCCTAAAATGGTTATAGAGTAAGCACAAGTATACACATAAAAATGTTAGGTCAAGGTGTAGCTCATGAGGTGGCAAGAAGTAGACTGCATTTTGTATACCCAGAAAATCTCACAACAACCTTTATGAAATCTAAGGGCTCAAGGAGGATTTAGCAGTAAACCAAGAGCAGAGTGCTTGGTTGAATAAGGCCATGAGGCATGCACACACCTCCCCTCACTCTCCTCAAATATTATTTTAGAAATTACTAAAAACTCTCTATGCATGTATAGAGGAGATAAGTTGTAACATGGTAAGCATACTGGAAAGTGTGCTTGGACAAACCAAAGTACAATTTAACTTAAAGCATCCGGCTTACACCCAGAAGATTTCATCAAGACCTGATCATTTTGAATTGACTCTAACCCCAAACTTCACTAAAAATATCAAACCATCTTAATCAAACCATTTACCTTAGACAAAAGCATAGGTGATAGAAATTTTCACCCTGGCATAATAGACGTAATACCCTAAGGGAAAGATGAAAGAACTGAATAAAGCATTAAAAAGAAAAGACAAACCCTTATACCTTCTGCATAATGTATTAACTAGAAATAACGTTACACAGAGAACCACAGCCAAGTACCCCAAAACCAGAAGAGCTACTCAACAACAGCTAAAAGAGCACACCCATCTATGTGGCAAAATAGCGGGAAGATTCATGAGTAGTGGTGACAAGTCTACCGAGCCTGGTGACAGTTGATTGTTTTTCAACTTTAAACTTATCCACAGACTTACTTAATCTCCTTGTATCTTTAACTGTTAGTCTAAAGAGGAACAGCTCTTTAGACATTAGGAAACAACTGTCCTACGGGGAATAAAAAATATTACCACCATAGTTGACATAGATGGCCCAAAAGCAGTCACCAATTAAGAAGCTTTCAAGCTCAACATCTAATTGTCTAAAATTCTAATCATCCTACTGAACTTCTAACATCACATTGTACTAATCTATTACTTAATAGAACTAATAATGTTAATATAAGTAACATGAAGATATTCTCCATTGCATAAGCTTGTATGAGATCGCAATAATCCACTGACAGTTAACAGCCTAATATTAATAAACAATATAATAAGCACCTTATTATTTATACTGCTAATCCAACACAGGCATGCTCTAAGGAAAGATTACAAAAACTAAAAGGAACTCTGCAAATCTTATCCCACCTGTTTACCAAAAACATCACCTCTAGCATTACCAGTATTAGAGGCACTGCCTGCCCAGTGACATATGTTCAACCACCGCAGTATCCTGACAGTGCAAAGGTAGAATAATCACTTGTTCCCTAAATAGGGACTTGTATGAATGGCCACTGAGTGTTCAGCTGTCTCTCACTTTTAATCATTGAAATTGACCTATTCGTGAAGAGATGGATATGAACAAATAAGATGAGAAGACCCTATAGAGCTTTAATTCATTATTGCAAATAAAAACTCAAAAAAGCCGGCAGGCCCTAGCATACTATCCCTGCATTAAAAATTTTGATTGGGGTGACCTTGGAACATAATTCAATCTCCGAGCAACCCAAACTAAGACGGCACTAGTCTAAGCAAGTTGACACACATTGACCCAATAATTTGATCAGTGGAATAAGTTACCCTAGGGATAACAGCACAATCCTGCTCTGGAGTCCATATTGACAATAGGGTTTATGACCTCGATGTTGGATCACGACATCCTAATGGTGTAGCCGCTATTAAGGGTTCACTTGTTCAAGGATTCAAGTCCTCCATGATATGAGTTCAGACCAGAGTAACCCAGGTCAGTTTCTGTCTATTTAACATTTCTCCTAGTATGAAAGGATAAGAGAAATAGGGCCCAACTTCATAAAGCACCCTTGCCCCATAAATGATGTTATCTCAGTCTAACAACTCACCACACACCCTGCTCAAGAACAGAGTTTGTTAAGATGGCATAGCCCAGCAATTGCATAAAACTTAAGACTTTATAATCAGAGGTTCAATGCCTCTTCTTAACAATATGCCTATAATTAATCTTCTTCTACTTATTATTCCCACTCTAATTGCTATAACATTCCTTACACTAATTGAACAAAAAATCTTAGGCTATATACAACTACACAAAGGACCTAACACTGCAGGTCCCTATAGACTACTTCAACCATTCATTGATGCAATAAAACTTCTCATCAAGGAATCCTTACGGCCCTCAACATCTACTATTACCCTTTATATCATTGCTACAACCCTTACCCTTTCTATCACTCCCCTCTTGTGAACTCCCCTCCCTATACCAGATCTTCTAATTCCACTCCAAACATAGGAAATATGTTCAACAAAAGAATTACTTTGATAGACTAAACAATAGAGGTTAAAATCCTCTTATTTCTAGAACTATAGGAATTGAACCTACTCCTGAGAACCCAAAATTCTCCGTGCTACGTATTACACCACGTCCTAAAGTAAGGTCAGCTAAAAAAGCTGTCAGACCCATACCCTGAAAGAATTGTTTATACCCTTCCCTTACTAATTAATCCATTAGCTCAACTTACTATATCCCTTACTATTTTCACAGAAACTCTTATCACAATGTTACCCTCACACTGATTTCTCATCTGAACTGGACTAGGAATAAATACACTAGCTCTTACCCCAATCTTAATTAAAAACTTAATCCCCACTCTACAGAAGCAGCCACCAAATATTTCCTTACACAAGCAACCGCATCTATAATTCTCACAATAGGTATCCTTTCCAGTAACCTGTCCTGCAGACAATGAACAATAATAAACACTGTTAATAAATTTTCATCCTTAATAATAATAACGGCCCCAGTAATAAAACTAGGAATAGCCCCTTTTCACTCTTGAGTCCCAATGAAAACCAAAGGAAACTCTCCTAATATCAGGCATACTTCTCCTCACATGACAAAAACTAGCCTGTATCTCTATTATGTTTCAAATTTTCCATCGATAAACATGAACATTCTCCTATCTGTCACAATCCTATTCATTATAGTGGGTGGTTAGGGAGGACTTAATCAAAAACAACTTCATAAATTCCTAACCTACTCCTCAATTACTCACATAGGTTGAATAATAGCAGTACTAATTTATAACCCAAATATTACCATTCTAAACCTGATTATTTACTTTTAACAACTAGTGCATTTCTAATACACAACCTGAGTAAAAGCACTAAGTGATTATACAAGAATATATGCTAAATATCCTTGTCTTTGAGGGTGACACCATTAACTGTGAGCTGGGGGTGTATATGAGAGTCACAATCTCACATGTTTTCTGGGCCATTGTACCATACTCTACGGCATTCGAAGGCTTTATACAGCATTCATGACAGTTGCAAACCTCTCTGAGGCCTACATGCTCATGTGGATTCACGATCTTACATATTGCCCTAAGAACAGGTATAATAGTTAACATCTCTTCTGTAGGCTGGGTTCAAAATTGAGTTCCATTATTATGCCTGTGAGCTGGATCCAGAAATGAGTCACCATCCCACCTGTGGCCAGATCCACATATGATGGTCAAAATTCCAACTTTGTACTGTATTCACTTGTCAGACTCAGTACCTTAACATTGGGCTTTGGATATGTGGGATGTTGACAACATTTGCTTTCACCTAGATGTGTAATCAAGAGTCCCAATCTGAACTTTTGCTGGTCCCTGTCATGAAACCCTCTGTACCACAAAGGGGTTTCTAGATTATGAGTTAGTCTTGTATAGTTCTGTGAGTTTGGTACAAATATGCAACCCAGGACAGGACCTTACTTATTGCCCTAGGCCTAGCGATGAAAGTAAAAATATCTCCTATTGTTTGAATCCCAATATAGGTTTGACAATCATCCCTCTGAACTGAATAAGGTGTATGTCATAGTCCCATTTGTGGCCAAAAAGTAGGCAGGAGGGTAATATCACTTAGGTGCTGTGGTAGGCGGGGTATAAGAATTAGAGCCACATTAACTGGGTGCTGGACTCACCATTCCACATGTGGAAAAAACCCAGCCAAGTTATGAGAGCCAGAACACCTACACAATGGGCCCAGGATATGTCAAAATGCCTTCTGTGGTTCCGTGACAGGCATGAGAGTCGCATTATTATGGGGATGGGCCCAGCGACCTGCCATAATTCTCTCTATACGCAGGACCCAGGCAAACGAGTAACATTATCTGGGTTCTGGACCCTGCAGTAGGTGAAAATTTCTGTTTGTGTGCTTGGTTCAAGAAAAAAAGGAGAGTCAAGTACTTGACTGCTGGGTTCAGCAATATGTCACAATTCCCCCATTGTGAAGACCAGGCAGGAGAAGACAGTCACTTCACTTAGGTCATGGACTCAGAGATATATCCCGGTGTCCCCAGTAGGGAGGGCCCAGGCAGAAAAGGAGAGTCACATCACCTAGGCGCTTCCCTAATTATATGTCACAATCTTACATGTGGGCAGAAACCAGGCAGAAGAACCACATAACCTGGGTAGAGCCTCAAGTGATGTGTCACCATGAGCAATGTAGACAGGTTTGAAGAAAAAAGGAGAATCACACCACCTGGGTGCTGAGCTCAGCAATATGTAATAATTCCCTCTGTTGGCAGGGTCCAGGGCAAAGAGCAGAGTCATGTCACCAATGCTTTGTATTTGGTGGTATGTCACAATTTCTTCAGTGGGCAGGATCCAGGCAGGAGAGGAAAGTAACATTATTCAGGTGCTATATCTAGCAATATGTCACAGTGTCCCCTGTGGGCAAGGCACTGGCAGGAGACACATATCACCTAGCCAATAGGTCTGGACATATGTGAAAATATCTCTTGTTTTCAGAGCCCAGGCAGAAGAGTCACATTATCATGATTCTGACCCAGTGATATGTAACAATGCCCTTATGGAAGGGAATTTAAACCAAAAAGTCTCAAGCCTGTGGTACTAGGCTGAGGGATAGGACACAATCTCATCATCTTTAAGGGTGACACCATTAGCAGTTAGGTAGTTTTGTATATGACAGTCAAAATCTCATGTTTGTGCTGGCCATTGTATGACACTCTCCACAACATCTGAGAACTTTATACAACAGGCATGAGAGTTGCAAACCTCTCTGAGGCCTACATGTTTACATGGACTCATGATCTTACATATTGCTCTAAACCCAGGTATGATAGTCAACAGCTCTCCTATAGGATGGCTTCAGGGATGAGACCACTATTGCTCCTGTGAGCTGGGACCAGAAATGAGTCACCATCCTATCTGTGGCCAGAATCACTTGTGAAAGTCACAGTTCTGACTTTGTGCTTGCTGCATTCACTTGTTAGACTCGGGAACTCAACAATGGGCATTGTAAATGTAGGATGGTAACAAATTTTACTTTCACTTGAGTGTGTAGCCGAGAGGCACAATCTTAGCTTTTTGCTGGGCCCTATTATGAAACTCTCTGTACCATCCAAGAAGTTTATACATTATGAGTTAGTGTTGTAAACTTCTGTGAGCTTTGCACAAATATGCAGTGAAGGACCTTACCTATTGACATAAACCTAGTGGTGAGAGGCAAAATATCTCCTATTGGCTGAATCCCAATGGAAACTTGATCATCATGCCTTTGAACTGGAGCAAGGTATATGTCATAATCCCATTTGTGGGCAAAAAACTAGGCAGAAAGTTAACATCATTGCTTTGCCAAGCAATATGTCACAATGCCCTCTCTAGACAGCACCTAGGAAAGAAGGTCACATTATTTGGGGGCTGGAGCCAAAATATGATACAACCACACGTGGAAGAAACCCAGCAAAGTGATGAGAGTCAAAACATATACAGAATGGGCCAAAAGATATGTCAAAATACCTTCTGTGGCCCTGGCACAGGCAGGAGAGACACATCATTAGGGTGCTGGGCCGAGGAATGTGCTATAATTCTCTCTTTATGCATGACTTAGGCAGAAGGGTTACATCGTCTGGGTGCTGGGCCCTGAAATATGGCATAGGTCCTATTCATGGGCAATGTTCAGCAACAACACGAGAGTCGTATTACCTAAATATTGGGCTCATTAATACAGCACAAAATTCCCATTGTAAAGGCCCAGAGAGAAGAAGAAAGTCACATCACTTAGGTCATGGACTCAGAGATATGGCCCAATGTCACCAGTAGGCAGGGCTCAGGCACAAAAAGGGAGTCATATCACCTGGGTGCTTCTTTAGGTACATGTCACAATTGAATATGTGGGCAGAAACCAGGCTGAAGACACCAGGCTGAAGACCCACCTGGTCCTGGGTAATGAGATATTCACTAGTCCCCCTTAGAAAAGGACACAGGCAAGAGAATTACATCATCTATGTGCAGGTGCCACCCTTATGTCACAATGCTCCACGTGGGCAGGGCCAAGCAGAAAGTCATATCACCTGGGTGATAGGACCAGTGATACGTTACAAAGCCTTCCTTAAAGCATGGCTCGGGCAAAAGAATACCATCACCTTTGTGCCTGACCTAGCAACATGTCACTATTCCAGTGTGTAGGCCTCAAGCAGAAGTGCCATATTACCTACATGATAGGCCCTGTGATATGTCAAAATGCCCTCTTTGGGGCATGGCCCTGGCAAAAGGGTATCATCACCTGTCTGCCTGGCCTAGGAATATGTCACTATTCTGCCCTGTGTGTAGAGCCAACTCCAGAGAAAAGAGTTATGTCTTCTAAGTGATGGACACAGTGATATGTTAGAATGATGTCTGAGGGAATGGTGCAGGCAAGAATGTAACGTCACCCAGGTGCTGGATCCAGTGATGTCACAATTCTTCCTGAGAGCAGGGCCCAAGAAGAAGAGTCACATCACTTCAAGGTTTGACCAGGTAGATATCAAAATCCCACATGTAGGCTGGAAATGGTCTAAAGAATGAAATCACACAAGTGCTTGGCAAAGATTTATATCACAATTATGAGAGAATAAAACTGTAGGGATTAGATTTATAACACCACACATGTCCTATTTTCATGTAGGACAGTTGCCTTCATCCATCTGTGATGGTGAAAGTCCTTACTGTCGACTGGCTGTGCATAAAAGACTCACAATGTCTTCTGTGTGCTAGGGTCCTGTTATGACACTGCATGTAAAACTCAAGGGTGTTATAAAATATGTGCAAGTGTTGTAATCTTCTGTGACCTTTTCACCAGAAGGACATCCTGGACATCACTCATGTCCCTAAACCTAGTTATAAGAGTCAAAATTTCTCCTATTGGCTGGGTCCACATATGAGAGTCATTATCATGCCTGTTAGCTGTGCCTAGGTATATGTCACCATCCTCTGTGTGGTTATTAAACAGGCAGGACAACCACATCACCTAAATCCTAAGCCGGAAATAGCACAATATTCTCTTTGTAGGTAGGGCCCTAACAGAAAAATCACAAAATTTGAGTGCTAGACCCAGCTCTATGGCATAATGTCCCTTGTGAAGAGTGTCCAGGCAGGAGAGGAGAGTCATATCACCTAAATGATGGGCCCAGAGATATGTTACAATGCCCCTGTTGAAAGGGCCCAGCCAAGAGGTCATGTCAATTGGATGCAGTGCTTAGAAATGCTACACTATTCACTGGAAGCAGCGTTCAGGCAGGAAAGGAGAGTCACATAACCTAGAGGATGTGTCCAGAGATATGTTACTATCCCTTCTGAGGACACTGTTAAGACACGAGAGTCAAATCACCAAGGTTCTTGGCCCAGGTATATGTCTAAATTTCATCTGTGGGCTATAACTAGATAGGATTATGAAATCACTCAGGAGCATGGCAAAGGTGTATGTGACAATAACATCTGTGGGAAGGTTCAGGGATGACAGTTATCATCCTGCACGTGTCATGGCTCCAGGTACAGGAGTCATTATTAGGCCTTTGATCTGGCCTCAGGTATATGCATAATATCATCTGCAGACAGGGAGAAGAAAGGAGTCACATCACCTGAGTGGGTGCTGGTCCAGTGAAATGTCACAATCCTCCTTGTGGGCAGGACTCTGGTGAAGAGTCATATCACCTGGATGCTGGTTTAAGTGATATATCTAAATCTTCCCTGTGGGCAGGGCTTAGGCAGGAAAGGAGACAAACTTCACCTAGGCAATTGGCCTGGATATATCTCACAAAGGCCCCTGTGTGCAGGACAAAGGCAGGAGAGTGACCTTATCTTGGTGCTGGGTACAGCAATATGTCACAATCTCTCTGGTGATCAGGGCCCAGACAAAAGAGAAGAAACATCAGCTAGGTCCTGAGCCAAGTGATATGTTACAAAGCTTCCTATTGACAGAACCACGCCCACCTCAAAAAAAAAAAAAAGGAGTCATGTCACCTGTGTGCAGTACCCAGTTGTATGTCACAATGCAACTGCAGGGCCAAGGCAGTAGAAGAAAGTTACATCACTTATATGATGCAGCTAGAAAAAAGCCACAATGCACTTTACAGGAAGGGGTCAGGCCAAGATTTCCCATCAGCTGGGTGCTGGTATCAGTAATAATAAACAATGCCGTTTGTCAGATTGCCAAAGAAGGTGTTATACATTGCTTAGATGCTTGCTGCACGTATGTCACAATTTCAACAGTGCTCTGGGCCTAGAAAGAAGAGTGAAAACACTCAGATGCTGGGCAAAGTCATATTTCTCTATCACACACTTGAAAATGTTCAGAAATAAGTTTCACAGTCCCACACAAGTCCTGGCTTTGGGAGGAGTTGGGTCGAAGTACAGGAGTCACAATCTCAGCAATGGGCAAGATCCACATACAAGAGCCCCAATCCCACTTGAAGATTGTTCCAGTAGAAGAGTCAAAGCCCTACAGGACTGCTGAATTGTGGTTCAAATGTCACCAAACCACATGTGGCCTAGATTCATGTATGACAATAACAATTTCAAGCTTCAACTACTTACGTGTGGGAGATTTAGTACCTCATTTGTAGGCTCTGTTCATGTGTGAGAATGACAATTGTGTCAGCTGGGTGTGGTTCCAAGAGTCACAATAGCACCTGGTTGCTGATGCCTATTATGACACTCTTTGTACCACTCAGGTTTTATATAATATGCCTGAGTAGCATCCTTTTCTGTGAATTCTCACAGGTTGGAGATCTAGGACTTTACTCCTGGCCATAAGACTGGCTATGAGAGTCAAAATATATCTGCTGTCTGGGTCTAGGTATGAGAGTTATTATTGTGCATATGAGCTGCATCCAGGTATATGTCACAAATTTACCTTTGGACAGAGACAAGACAGAAGAGTTACATCATGTTGATGCTGAGCCAGGGATACATTATAATCTCCAATGTAGGCAGAACCAAGTCAGAAGAGTCATATCACCTAGGTACAGTCTCAGATAATATGTCATCATGCTCACTGTATACAGGGTTGAAAAAATAGTGGATAGTCACATTTCCTAGGTGCTGGGCTCAGCAATATGTTATAATTCCCTCTCTTGGCAGAGTCTGGGACAAATAGGGGAGTCGCAACACCTAGGTTTTGCACTCAGTGTTATATCACAATTTCTTCAGTGGGCAGGATCCAGGCTAGAGGGGAGAGTCACATTACCTAGATGCTATATCTAGCAATGTGTCACAGTGTCACCTGTGGGCAGGGCACTGGTAGGAGAGACACATCACCTAGTTGATAGGCCCAGAGATATGTGATAATATCTCCTGTTGGCTGGATCCAAGCAGAAGAGTCACATTATTATTATTCTAACCCAGCAATATTTCACAATGCTCCCATGGGAAACAATTTAAACCAAAATGTCTCAACACCAGGGTACTAGGCCTAGTGATATGACACAATCTCCTCATCTTTTAGAGTGACACCTTTAACTGTTAGCCTTGTGTGCATATAAGAGTCACCATCTCACTTGTGTATGGGGTCATCGTATGGCACACTCTACAACATTCAAAGGCTTTATGCAACATGAATGAGACTTGCAAAAAACTCTGAGGTCTACACACAATCTTACATATTGCCCTAAACCCAGTTATGATAGACAACATCTCTCTTATAGGCTGGGTTCAGATGAGAGAACCATTATTGTGCCTGTGATCTGGGTCCAGAAATGAGTCACCTGTAGCAAGATCCATATATGAAATTCACAATTCCATCTTTGTACTTTATTTACTTGTTAGACTCAGGACTTCTACAGTGGGCTTTGTAAATGTGGGATGGTGACAATTTTTGCTCTCGCCTGCATGTGTAATCAAGAGTCTCGATCTTAACCTTTTGCTGGGCCCTGTTGTGAAACTCTGTACCACCCAAGGAATATATAGAATATGAGTTAGTGTTGTAACCTTCTGTGAGTTTTGTACAAATAAGCAACTGATAACCTTGTTTATTGCCCTAAGCATAATGATGAGAAGCAAAGTATCTACTATTAGTAGAACCCAAATTTAAGTTTGATCATCATTCCCATGGACTGAAGCAATGTACATTTCATAATATCATTTGTAAGAAAAAAACTTGGCAGGAGGATAGCACAACTTCGGTGCTGTGCCAAGCAATATGTCACAATGCCCTCTCTAGGAAGGATCTAGAAATCAGGGTTGCATTACCTGGGTGCTGGACCCAGCAATATGACACAATCCCAAATGTGGAAAAAAAAAAAAAAAAAGAAAAATGATGAGAGCCAAAAACAGCTACAGAATAGGCCCAAGATATGTAAAAATACTTTCTGTTGCTCTGGCACAAGCAGGAGAGTTACACCATCAGAGTGGGAGGCCTAGCAATATGCCATAATTCTCTTTATGCAGGACCCAGGCAGAAGAGGAACATCATCTGGGTGCTAGGCCCTGCAATACATCAAAATTACTTTTCATGGGCATGGTTCAGGAAAAAAAGTAGAATCATATTACCTAAGTATTGGGCTTAGCAATATGCCATGTCACCCCATTGTAAAGGTTCTGGCAGAACAAAAGTGTCATATCACTTAGGACACAACCTCAGATATCTGGACCAATGTCCCAAATAGGCAGGAGTCAGGCAGAAGAGAAGACTCATATCATCTAGGTGATTCTCTAGCTATATGACACAACCTAACATGTGAGGTCAAAGCAGGCAGAAGAGCCACATCACCTTGATACTGGGTTTTGAACTATGTCACAAGGCTCCCTTAGGGCAGGACCCTGGCAAGAGAGTTACAACAAATAGGTGCAGGTTCTACTCTTATGTCACAATGCTCCATGTGGGCAGGGCCTGAGCAGGGAGTCACATCACCTAGGTGATAGACCCAGAGAGATGTCACAATGTGCTCCTTGAGGCATGGCCCTGCTGAAAGACTACCACCACCTGTGTGCCTAGACTAGCAATATGTCACTATCCAGGTAAGCAAGACCCAAGCTGGAGATCAACATCACCTTGGTGATAGGCTCAGTGATGTATCATAGTGCTCTCTTTAGGACATGGCCCTAGCAAAAGAGTACCATCACCTGTGTGCCTGGCCCAGCCATATGTCACTATCCCCCATAGTGTTCAGGGCCCATTCTAATGAGGAAAGTTATGTCACCTAAGTGGTGGACACAGTGATATGTCACAGTGATTTCTGCGGGCATGGCTCAGGCAAAAATGTGACATGACCTGGGTGCTGGATCTAGTGATATGTTATGATTCTTACTGAGAGCAGAGCCCAGGCAGGAGCGTCACATCACCTAGAGATTGGCCCAGGTAGATATCACAATAACATATGCCAGCTCTAACCAGTCTGGAGAGTCGAATCACACAGGTGCTCGGCAAAGATATATATCACAATCACACTGGCAGAAAATTCCCAGGATGAGATGTACAATACCACGCATGTCCTGTTTTCATGCGTGACAGTTGGCTTCACATATGTGAGACAATGACAGTCCTTACTGTCAGGTAGGTGTGCATTTTAGACTCAAAATTTCACCTTTCTGCTGGGTTCTGTTATGACACTCTTTGTACAAGCCCAGGGCTTTATAAAATATCTGAGGCTGTTATAATCTTCTTTGCTTTTTTTTTTTTTTTTAACCAGAAAGAGATTTAATCACTCATGTTTCTAAAACAAGTTTTGAGAGTCAAAATTACTCCTGTTTGTGGGGTCCACATATGAGAGTCATTATCATGCCTGTGAACTGTTCCTAGGCATATGTCACAATTTACTCTGTAGTAATGAAACAGGCACGACAGCCAAGTCACCTAAATGCTGAGCCAGAAATTTTCCAATATTCTCCTTGTAGATATTTTCCTGGCAGAAAAGTTGCATAACTTGGGGTTACACCCAGATGTATGGCACCATACCCCTTGTGGACAGTGTTACAATCCCCAGTGGAAGCAGGGTCCAGGCAGGAGAGGAGAGTCAAGCAACTAGATGATGGGTCCAGAGATATGTTACAATCCTTCCTGAGAATATTGTTAAGACAGGAGAGTCAAATCACCAAGGTGCTCAGCTGAGGTAAATGTCCAAATCTCATTTGTGGGCTACACCTACGCCAGATTATTAAATCACTCAGGAGCTGGGCAAAGGTATATGTCACAATAACACTGGTGGAAAGTTCCAGGAATGGGGACACCATCTTGCATATGACCTGGCTCCAGGTTTAAGAGTCATGATTAGTCCTCTTATCTGGTCTCAAGTATATGGCACAATATCACCTGTGGGCAGAGAGCAAGCAGGAAGGTCACATCACCTGGGAGGGTGCTTGTCCAGTGAGATGTCACAATCTTTCTTGTGGACAAGAACCTGGAAGAAGAGTCACAACACCTGGATGCTGGTTTGAGTGATTTATCAAAATTCCCCCTGTGGACAGGGCTTAGGAAGTTAAGGAGACTCATTTCACCCAGGCAATTGGCCTAGATGTATGTCACAATGGCCACTATGTGCAAAACCAGGGTATAAAAGTGACCTCACCTTGGAGCTGGGTTTAGCAATATGTCACAATCTCCCCTGTGGTCAGGGCAAGGTGGGAGAGGAGAAACATCACCAAGGTGCTGAGTCAAATGATATGTTACAAAACTTCCTGTTGGCAGAAGCTGGTACTGCAGAACTGGTGCAGTACCCAGTTATGTGTCACAATGCACCATAAGTGCAGGGCCAAGGCAGTAGAAGGGAGTCACATCACTTACATGAGGGACCTACATATAAGCCACAATGCCTTTTATAGTCAGGGATCAGGCAAAGAATTCACATCACTTGGGTGCTGGTGCCAGTCACATATAAAAGTGCCCTTTGTAGGCAGGCCCAGGCATTTTTGCTTAGGTGTATGGTCCACGTATGTCACAATGTCGTCTGTGATCATGTCCTAAAAAGGAGAGTCAAATCACTCAAGAGGTGGGCTCACTTTTATGTCCTAATCACACAGAAATAAATATTCAGAAGTAAGTTTCGCAGTTCCACACAAGTCCTGGTTTCGTGAATATGGGTCAACATCTCCTGTAAGTTGGGTCGAAGTAGAAGAGTTACAATCTCAACAGTGGGATAAATCCATGTATAAGATGCCCAATCCCACTTGAAGATTGTGTTCCAGTAGGGGAATCACAGACTTACAGGTGTGCTAAATCCTGCTTCACCAAAACACCTGTGGGTCAGATCCGCGTATGAGAGGAAAAATTTCAACTTTCATTTGCTCTTTTGTGTGAGATTTAGTGCCTTATTTGTAGGTCCTGTTCTTGTGAGAGAATGACATTCGGGTCAGCCAGGTGTGCACCCAAGAGTCAATTGCACCTGGTTGCTGTTCCCTGTTATGACACTCTTTGTACCGCTGAGGTTTTATATTATATTCCTGAGTATCATAATCCTCTGTGAACTTTATACAATTAGGAGACCCATTACTTTACTTATGGCCATGAGGCTGGCATTATGAGTCAAAATAGTTCTCCTTTGTGGGTCCAGGTATTATGCTTATGTTCGTGCATATGAGCTGAACTCAAGTATATGTCACAAATTCACCTGTGGGGAGAAACAAGGCAGGAGAGTCTCGTCACCTGGATTCTAAATTCGGGATGTATTATAATCTCCTTTGCAGGCAGGCCCAGGTCAGAAGAGTCACATCACCTTGGTATAGCCTCAAGAAATATGGCACCATGTCTATTGTAGACAGGGTTGAAGAAAAAGAGGAGAATCACACCACCTAGGTAGTGTAGGGTACTAGGCCCAGTGATATGACACAATCTCCTCATCTTTGAGGGCAACACCTTTAATTGTTAGCTTGGTGTGTATATAAGTCACAATGTCACTTGTGTGCTTGATCATCGCATGACACCCTCTACACCATTTGAAGGCTTTATATGGCATGCATGAGAGTTGCAAACTACTCTGAGGCCCACGTGCTCATATGGACTCACAACCTTATATATTGCCTTAATCCCAGGTATAATAGTCAACATCTCTCATTTAGGCTGAGTTCAAGAATGGATCCTTTTTATGCCTGTGAGCTGGGTCCAAAAATGAGTCATGATAGCACCTGTGGTCAGATCCCACATATGAGAGTCACGATTCCATCTTTGAACTCTTTTCGTTTGTTAGACCCAGTACCTCAACAGTGGGCTTTGTAAATATAGGATGGTGACAGCTTTTACTTTCACCTGGGTGTGTAATTGACAGTCACAATCTTAACTTTGTACTGGGCCTTGTTATGAAACTCTCTGTGCCACTCAAGGAGTTTATACAATATGAGTTAGTGTTGTAAACTTCTGTGAGTTTTCTATAAATATGCAACCCAGGATTTTACCTATTACCTTAAGCCTAGCAATGAGAGGCAAAATATATTCCATTGGCTGAATTGCAATGTAAGTCTGACCATCATGCCTGTGAATTGAAGCAAGGTATATGCCATAATCCCATTTTTGGGCAAAAATCTAGGAAAAGGTAACATAACTTAGGTGATGTGGCAAGCATGTCACAGTGCCCTCTTTAGGCAGAATCTAGGAAGGAGGGTCACATTAACTGGGTGCTGGATCCAGCAATATGACATAATTTCACATGTGGAAAAACTTAGCCAAGGGATGAGAACAAAAACACCTACAGAATAAGCTGAAGATATGTGAAAGTACTCCCTGTGGCTCTGCCACAGGCAGGACCGTAGCATCGTCAGGGTGCTGGGCCCATGAGTATGCAATAATTCCCTCTTCATTCAGGACTCTGGCAGAAGAGTAACATCATCTGGGTGCAATAAGTCAAAATTTCCCTTTGTGGGCATGGTTCACAGAAAAGAGTAGAGTCACATGATTTAAATGCTGGGCTCAGCAATATGTCACAATCTTGCCATTTTAAAGGCCTAGGCAGGGGAAGAAAGTCACATCACTTAGGTCATGGGCTCAGAGATATGTCCCAATATCTCCAGTAGGCAGGGCTCTGGCAGAAAAGCAGAGTCATATCATCTAGGTGCTTCCTTAGTTATACATCACAATCTAACACATGGGTAGGAACCAGACAGAAGAGCCACATCACCTGGGTGCTTGGTCCTGAGCTATGTTGAAAGGCTCCCTTAGGACAGAACCAAAGCAAAAGAGTTATATCACCTTTGTGCAGGTTTAACTTTTATATCACAATACTCTATGTGGGTGAGGCCCAAGCATTGAGTCCCATCACCTAGGAGATAGACCCAGAGATATGTCACAATGCCCTCCTTGAAACATAGTCCTGGCATAAGAGTACCCTCACCTGTGTGCCTGGTCTTGCAATATGTCACTACCACCCCATGTGTTCAAGACCCATTCCAGAGAGGAGGGATACATCACCTAAATGGTGGACATAGTCATATGTCACAATGATGTCTGTGGGCATGACCCAGGCAAGAATGTAACATAACCTGGGTGTTAGATCCAGTGATATGTCACAATAGTTACTGAGGGAAGGGCCCAGGCAGGAGAGTCACATCATCTAGAGGCTGGCCCAGGTAGAGATTACAATCCCATATATTTACTGGAGAGTCAAATCCCACAGATGCTTGGCAAATATTTATATCACTATCACACTGGCAGAATATTCCAGAGATGAGATTTACAATACCACAAATGTCCTGTTTTCATAAGTGACAGCTGGTTTCATATATGTGAGATGTGACAGTACTTATTGTCTGCTGGGTGTGCATATGAGACTCGCAATTTCACCTTTCTGCTGGGTTCTGTTATTACACTCTCTGTATAAGTTAAAGGCTTTATAAAATATCTGAGACTGTTTTAATCTCCTATGACCTTTTCATCAGAAAGAGATCTAAGATATCACTTATGTTTCTAAAGCAAGTTACAAGAGTCAAAATTACTTCTATTTGTGGGGTCCACATATGACAGTCATTATCATGCCTGTGAGCTGTGCCTACGTATATGTCAAAATTTACTCTGTGGTAATGAAACAGGCATGACAGCCACATAACCTAAATGCTGAGGCAGAAATGTTCCAATATTCTCCTTGTAGGCAAGTTCCTGGCAAAAAAGTCGCACAGCTTCAGGGCTATGCCCAACTGTATGGCACAATGTCCCTTGTAGGCAATGTCCAGGAAGAAGAGGCGAGTCGTATCACCTAAATAATAGGCCCAGAGATATGTCGCAATGCCTCCTGCTGAAAGGGTCAGGCACATGTCATTTCTGATCATAGTCATTTTAACTGGAGTGGTTTGGTATCTTATTGTGGCTTTGATTTGCATTTTTCTAATAATTAATGTTGCACATCTTTGCATGTACTTGGCTGTTTGTATGTCTTCTTTGGAGAAATGTCACTTAAAGTCTCTTGCCTGTTACTAGATTGTGTTATTTTTGCTGCTAAGTTTGTTATCTATTCTGTATGTTTATCCATTGTCATATGTATAGTTTGCAAATATATTCACCCACACTGTAAGTTGTCTTTTCACTCTGTTAATCCATTTTTTGCTATGTAAATTTTTTTCAGATTCTGATAACTCCACTTGTCTCCTTTTGCTTTTGTTGCTTGTGGTTTTGAGGTCTTATTTAAAAAATATTTTCTGTCCATTTGGTAAAGAATTTCTCTATGTTTTATTCAAATAGTTTTATAAATTTGAGTTTTACATTTAAATCTTCTATTTATTTTTAATTAAGTTGTTTTAATATGGTAACAGTGAGGCACTTAGTTGTATTCATTTAAATAATCAATTTTCCTAGCTCAATTCATTGAAAAGATTGACTTTTCTTAAATGTGCATCCTAAATAACTTAAAAATTACTTGACTCTAGGTTTATAAATTTATTACTGGGATCACTGGATATTTTGGTCCATGTGTCTGTTTTCTATGCCAGTATCATGCTCTTTTGCTTGTTATAGCTTTGCAATATATTTTGAAGTCAGGTAGTTTGATGCTTTCAGATTTGTTCTTTTTTCACAAGATTACTTTGGGGAGGGTTTTTTTTTTGTTTCCTATAAATTTTAGGCCTGTTTTTTTCATTTCTGTGAAAAAAAGTCATTGGTATTTTTATAGAGTTTGTATTGAATCTGTAGATTACCTTGAGTAGCATAGCTATTTTAACAATGTTTTTTATAACTCATGAGCAAAAAACATCTCTCAAATTTTTCATGTTTCAGTTTCTTTATCAGTTTTTTTTTTTTTTTAGACAGAGTCTCGCTCTGTTGCCCAGGCTGGAGTACAGTGGAGTGATCTTGGCTCACTGCAAGCTCCGCCTTCCGGGTTCAAGCAATTCTCTGCCTCAGCCTCCTAAGTAAATGGGACTACAGGCACCCACCACCACACCCGGCTAATTTTTTTGTATTTTTAGTAGAGGCAGGGTTTCACTATGTTAGCCAGGATGGTCTCGATCTCCTGACCTCATGATGCACCCACCTCGGCCTCCCAAAGTTCTGGGAATACAGGCGTGAACCACCGCACCCAGCCCTTCATCAGTTTTATAACTTATAGTGTAGAGAGTGTTTATCTTTTTAATTAAGTTTACTGCTAGACCCCTTTATTTTTTGTTCTAGATGCAGAAAAAGTATTTGGAAAAATTTAACATGCCTTTGTGATTTAAAAAACTGAACAAATTAGGTATAGATGGTATGTGCCTCAACACAGTTAAGGTGAAATATGACAAATCAATAGCTAATATCACACTGAACAAGAAAAGAAGAAAGTTTTTTATTTAAGACCTGAAACAAGACAATGATGTCTACTTTTACCACTTTCATTCAACAGAGTACTGGAAGTCCCAGCCAGATTATTTATGCAAGAGAAAGAAATGAAAAACATCCAAATAAAAAAGGAGAAAGTCAAATTGTCTTTGTTTGCAGATCACATAATTGTCTATATAGCAAAACTTAAATAGTACACTAAAAATCGAGAATTAATAAAGAAATTCAGTAAAGTGGCAAAATATCAAATTAACATAAAAATTAGTAGGAGCACTTTTACATGCCAAGAACAAGCCATCTGAAAAAGAAATTCAAGAAAAAAATTATTTACAGCAACTATAAATAATAAATCTTACTTCATTTTAAGTTCATGCTTGCGGTAAGGTTCAAGTTTATTTTTTATCATTTGGATATTCAGTATTCTCCAACCCAATTTTTAAAGAGACTGTTTTTTTCTCATTTTGAGTGATAGAGACAGGAGATAGCCAAAGGACCTTTTCCCATTTTGAGTGTTAGAGACAAGAGACAGTCATGGGTCCTCGGCGAAACTTCTCCTTTAAGCCTAAAGCAGCCTGAAGGCTGAAAAATTGGACTGCTGGTTTAGGATGAAGCTGGCCCTTTCCTGACTGTTTCTCTCTGAATAATGCCCCTGTGTACACTGGTAAAAGGAGGTGGAGCCATGGAAATTCACACCTTTTGGCAGGGGAGGAGCCTGGACTATTCAGTTGCTATGTGGTTACCCGGTGTTCATCAATCTGTGAGGTGGGGGCCTGTTAACAGGAGTCTCTCTCACTTTGCTGACAGTTTTTTTTTTCTTTTTCCTTTTTGCCCAATAAACATTACTCCTCACCCTTCAGTGTGTTCATTAGTCTATTTGTTCCTGGTCATGTTACAAGATCCTGATTTTAGCTGAATTAAGGAGAAAGTTCTACAACAGTTTGGTGTCCAGATGTGGGGCTAGAGGAAGGGTAAGAGGTGAACCAAAAGCTCTTTTCCTCTTTTGTTTGTAAGTCTTTTCATCCTTGGACTTCTTCCTAGGGTAGAGGAAACTGTGCACCACCCCACTCTAATAGCCCCAAGCACATGCAGGCTGGACAGGTGAATGGCAGCTCCTCACCCCCATCTCCTCTGGGCTGGAAAATGGCAGGCATTCATGGTGTCTTCCCCTTCTTCAGCCAAGGGATCCAGCCTTATCCAACAGCAATTAAGTTTTTCTCTCTGTTGAAGGAACCCATTTGCATCAGAATGAAAATTTTCTTCCCTGCCTACACCTAAGCCTTATTTTTTTCTTTCCTCTTTCCTCTACCCTGTCAGCAGTTTGCTTTTAACCAAAAGGCTATTTTTTTTTCTTCTTAGAATATGTTTCGCTAGGCTAGGATCCCAACGATCACTGCTTATATTCTTTGTAGAGTTTTAACTGTGAAAGGATATTTGTGAGGTTGGTCTCGAGCTGTGGCCAATCTGGTGTGCTTTGTATGTCATTCTCTATGGTTGTTAGGACATTTTGCTGCAGGCCTCCATCTTGTTTTAGGCTGTTAGTAGCATGATCTGTAACCACGTGGCAGTGTTTTGTTCTGGCCTCTGCTATTTTACAATGGTGGCCCAGGTTTAATCCTGGCTTAGGAAATGAGTCCCTTCTGATTTTATATCAGCATGTAACTTTTGAGATTTGCTGATTTTCTTCCCCTTCACAAACTGCCTTAATTTTTTTTTTTCCTCTGAGCACCTGGTAAGTTAACTTTGGTAAAGTTTGAATGCCAGAAATATTGGCTGCTTAGTGCTGCTAGAGTCAGGTAATAATGAATTTAAAAGATTTTCTTAAAGAGTGCTCAACTTAATTAAAAGTGGATATCCAAATTACAGGTATATTTAAAAGATCTTTATGTTTTTCTCTTCTGGGATCTTGTTTTGCTGGGAAAAGGTTTTTTCTCAGCCAACTGAATTTATTTTTACTTCATTTTGTCTTGCCACTCTAATGCATGCGTGAGAGGTCAGTAATTCAATCAGGAAATTGGCAAATAATAAATCTTATGGTTACTGGGTTTTCTTCTGCCTGTCTGTAGTTATATATGTGTTGTGTGTGTGATGTCTGTCAAACAGAGCTCTAATAAATTGACTTAAAGAATGATAAGAACTTGGATCAAATATTTTTTGAAGGGAAGATAAAAGCTGTGTACCTTTTAGTTTACATGACTTTTAATCTTTGAGAGATAAAAACAGCCTAAAAGATTATCGATAAAACACAAATGTGATCAACAGATGAGTAGGTGGACTTAATTATGCAGGTCAGATACTAGGTTTGCTAAATGTTTTAAGGTTTAAACTGTTTTTTGGTTTTTGAGAACAGCTCAACTTTGCTTCACAATTGGTAAGGCCTGAGAACAAATGGAATTAACCACACCCTTAATTATGCTGAAAGGAGTCAAACCCTTGGCTGCATCTAGCACATAATTAAAACAATTTACCTGGTTTCACGTTAAAGTTAAAATTGCTAGAAGTTACCATTATAATATGTAATTGAAACCACTGGAAGTAGATTTACATGCAAGGTGTGTAAGAACAGTAAAATGTATTTTTAATAAAAGATTATAAGAAGTGATGAAAATATAAATTTTTGCCTAGGGTCAAATAATTGTTTTGAATTAGATAAAATAAAGCTAAAAGTTCAAACAAGTTGTGGAAAGATTGTAAAAATAAATCTTGCCAAAGAAATTCTGTGTGTGAACATTAATTAAATTCAAAAAGGTATTATATGGGTTTTTTTGTATATTAAGCATTCAAAGAAAAGCACAACAAGACACTCATAAGGCACTAATCTGTTCTTTAGCAAAATTTGTAAATAATTATAAAAGGTTTTTGCTTTTTACATTTTTAAGTCATCATTTCAGTTAAGTAATTTATGGGCATCTGGAATTTTATTTCATAATATCAAGTGTTTTAAACTTCTAACATTTAATATCTTTCTCAAAATCAAACTTTAGTTACAAAATTGTCTTTTCTAATTATTGGCTGCTGGATGCTAAAGAGGGCCCCTGGAGTATCCACAAGAGACGCAAACAGGCTTATATGACATGTTTAGTTACGTGGAATTGTCAAAATGGTGTTTGTCATGCGTGTCCATGTGAAGAGACCACCAAATGGGCTTTGTGTGAGCAATAAAGCTTTTTAATCACCTGGGTGCAGGCGGGCTGAGTCCGAAAAGAGAGTCAGCGAAGGGAGATAAGGGTGGGGCCGTTTTATAGGATTTGGGTAGGTAAAGGAAAATTAGAGTCACAGGGGGGTTGTTCTCTGGCAGGCAGGAGTGGGAGTCACAAGGTGCTCAGTGGGGGAGCTTTTTGAGCCAGGATAAGCCAGGAAAAGGACTTTCACAGGTAATGTCATCACTTAAGGTAAGGACCGGCCATTTTCACTTCTTTTGTGGTGGAATGTCATCAGTTAAGGCAGGGCAGGGCATTTTCACTTCTTTTGTGATTCTTCAGTTACTTCAGGCCATCTGGGCATATACTTGCAAGTCACAGGGGATGAGATGGCTTGGCTTGGGCTCAGAGGCCTGACAGTGTGTTCAATATTCCTTTTTTTTTTTTTTTTAAATTATACTTTAAGTTCTAGGGTACATGTGCATAACGTGCAGGTTTGTTACATATGTATACTTGTGCCATGTTGCTGTGCTGCACCCATCAACTCGTCAGCACCCATCAACTCGTCATTTACATCAGGTATAACTCCCAGTGCAATCCCTCCCCCCTCCCCCCTCCCCATGATAGGCCCCGGTGTGTGATGTTCCCCTTCCCGAGTCCAAGTGATCTCATTGTTCAGTTCCCACCTATGAGTGAGAACATGCAGTGTTTGGTTTTCTGTTCTTGTGATAGTTTGCTAAGAATGATGGTTTCCAGCTGCATCCATGTCCCTACAAAAGACACAAACTCAACCTTTTTTATGGCTGCATGGTATTCCATGGTGTGTATGTGCCACATTTTCTTAATCCAGTCTGTCACTGATGGACATTTGGTTTGATTCCAAGTCTTTGCTATTGTGAATAGTGCCACAATAAACATACGTGTGCATGTGTCTTTATAGCAGCATGATTTATAATCCTTTGGGTATATACCCAGTAATGGGATGGCTGGGTCATATGGTACATCTACTTCTAGATCCTTGAGGAATCGCCATACTGTTTTCCATAGTGGTTGAACTAGTTTACAATCCCACCAACAGTGTAAAAGTGTTCCTATTTCTCGACGTCCTCTCCAGCACCTGTTGTTTCCTGACTTTTTAATGATCGCCATTCTAACTGGTGTGAGATGGTATCTCATTGTGGTTTTGATTTGCATTTCTCTGATGTCCGGTGATGATGAGCATTTTTTCATGTGTCTGTTGGCTGTATGAATGTCTTCTTTTGAGAAATGTCTGTTCATATCCTTTACCCACTTTTTGATGGGGTTGTTTGTTTTTATCTTGTAAATTTGTTTGAGTTCTTTGTAGGTTCTGGATATTAGCCCTTTGTCTGATGAGTAGATTGCAAACATTTTCTCCCATTCTGTAGGTTGCCTGTTCACTCGGATGGAAGTTTCTTTTGCTGTGCAGGAGCTCTTTAGTTTAATTAGATCCCATTTGTCAATTTTGGCTTTTGTTGCCATTGCTTTTGGTGTTCTAGACATGAAGTCCTTGCCCATGCCTATGTCCTGAATGGTATTACCTAGATTTTCTTCTAGGGTTTTTATGGTATTAGGTCTAACATTTAAGTCTCTAATCCATCTTTTTGTGTTTTTTTTTTTTGACAATTTAGTCCATCTTTATTAGCTCTACATTGCAAATCAACATTTTTGAAAAGAAGTTTTAAATTAATATTCTAATTTTTGCTATGTTAGGGTCACTGAGGCCAGGGTCTCCTCGCCGCAATTATGGGCAATTCTTTGCCCCTTGGTTTTCATCATTGAGCACAGGAAACTGCTGAAGGCAGAAGGCAGGCTCTGTTGTTTCCTCTTGTCTCAGAGGCCAAGAATGGTAATTTAATTCAATCAAAAATTGTATTCATTCAAACTATGGCACAGATCTCTGACTTGCACGAAAAAGCTTCAATCAAGTTAATTTAACAATTTTTTCTAGATGTCTCCAATGCCCTCTAAGACTGCAAGCCTGCTCTTCCCCAGTCTTATCTGTTCATCCAATTGCCTGGCAGATCGCTGAGAATTATTCCTTATTCTTCTTCTTGTTTCATTCCCAATTTCCAAAAATTCAAACGGTCACTGTGTCATGCAAATTCTGCCTCTTGAGTATCTCTGGCCTCTGCCCTTTTCTTTTGTTTTTTATTTTAATTTATTTATTTTTTATTATTATTATACTTTAAGTTCTAAGGTACATGTTCATAACGTGCAGGTTTGTTACATATGTATACTTGTGCCATGTTGGTGTGCTGCACCCATCAACTCGTCAGCACCCATCAACTCGTCATTTACATCAGGTATAACTCCCAATGCAATCCCTCCCCCCTCCCCCCTCCCCATGATAGGCCCCGGTGTGTGATGTTCCCCTTCCCGAGTCCAAGTGATCTCATTGTTCAGTTCCCACCTATGAGTGAGAACATGTGGTGTTTGGTTTTCTGTTCTTGTGATAGATTGCTAAGAATGATGGTTTCCAGCTGCATCCATGTCCCTACAAAGGACACAAACTCATCCTTTTTTATGGCTGCATAGCATTCCATGGTGTGTATGTGCCACATTTTCTTAATCCAGTCTGTCACTGATGGACATTTGGGTTGATTCCAAGTCTTTGCTATTGTGAATAGTGCCGCAATAAACATACGTGTGCATGTGCCTTTATAGCAGCATGATTTGTAATCCTTTGGGTATATACCCAGTAATGGGATGGCTGGGTCATATGGTACATCTACTTCTAGATCCTTGAGGAATCGCCATACTGTTTTCCATAGTGGTTAAACTAGTTTACAATCCCACCAACAGTGTAAAAGTGTTCCTATTTCTCCACGTCCTCTCCAGCACCTGTTGTTTCCTGACTTTTTAATGATCGCCATTCTAACTGGTGTGAGATGGTATCTCATTGTGGTTTTGATTTGCATTTCTCTGATGGCCAGTGATGATGAGCATTTTTTCATGTGTCTGTTGGCTGTATGAATGTCTTCTTTTGAGAAATGTCTGTTCATATCCTTTGCCCACTTTTTGATGGGGTTGTTTGTTTTTATCTTGTAAATTTGTTTGAGTTCTTTGTAGGTTCTGGATATTAGCCCTTTGTCAGATGAGTAGATTGCAAACATTTTCTCCCATTCTGTAGGTTGCTTATTCACTCTGATGGTAGTTTCTTTTGCTGTACAGAAGCTCTTTAGTTTAATTAGATCCCATTTGTCAATTTTGGCTTTTGCTGCCGTTGCTTTTGGTGTTTTAGACATGAAGTCTTTGCCCATGCCTATGTCCTGAATGGTACTACCTAGGTTTTCTTCTAGGGTTTTTATGGTATTAGGTTTAACATTTAAGTCTCTAATCCATCTTGAATTAATTTTCATATAAGGAGTAAGGAAAGGATCCAGTTTCAGCTTTCTACTTATGGCTAGCCAATTTTCCCAGCACCATTTATTACATAGGGAATTCTTTCCCCATTTCTTGTTTCTCTCAGGTTTGTCAAAGATCAGATGGCTGTAGATGTGTGGTATTATTTTTGAGGACTCTGTTCTGTTCCATTGGTCTATATCTCTGTTTTGGTACCAGTACCATGTTGTTTTGGTTACTGTAGCCTTGTAGCATAGTTTGAAGTTAGGTAGCATGATGCCTCCAGCTTTGTTCTTTTGACTTAGGATTGTTTTGGAGATGCGGGCTCTTTTTTGGTTCCATATGAACTTTAAAGCAGTTTTTTTCCAATTCTGTGAAGAAACTCGTTGGTAGCTTGATGGGGATGGCATTGAATCTATAAATAACCTTGGGCAGTATGGCCATTTTCACGATATTGATTCTTCCTATCCATGAGCATGGTATGTTCTTCCATTTGTTTGTGTCCTCTTTTATTTCACTGAGCAGTGGTTTGTAGTTCTCCTTGAAGAGGTCCTTGACATCCCTTGTAAGTTGCATTCCTAGGTATTTTATTCTCTTTGAAGCAATTGTGAATGGAAGTTCATTCACGATTTGGCTCTCTGTTTATCTGTTACTGGTGTATAAGAATGCTTGTGATTTTTGCACATTAATTTTGTATCCTGAGACTTTGCTGAAGTTTCTCATCAGCTTAAGGAGATTTTGGGCTGAGACAATGGGGTTTTCTAAATATACAATCATGTCATCTGCAAACAGGGACAATTTGACTTCTTCTTTTCCTAACTGAATACCCTTGATTTCTTTCTCTTGCCTGATTGCCCTAGGCAGAACTTCCAACACTATGTTGAATAGGAGTGGTGAGAGAGGGCATCCCTGTCTTGTGCCAGTTTTCAAAGGGAAGTCTTCCAGTTTTTGCCCATTCAGTATGATATTGGCTGTAGGTTTGTCATAAATAGCTCTTATGATTTTGAGGTACGTTCCATCAATACCGAATTTATTGAGCTTTTTTAGCATGAAGGGCTGTTGAATTTTGTCAAAAGCCTTTTCTGCATCTATTGAGATAATCATGTGGTTCTTGTCTTTGGTTCTGTTTATATGCTGGATTATGTTTATTTATTTGTGAATGTTGAACCAGCCTCACATCCCAGGGATGAAGCCAACTTGATCTGGTGGATAAGCTTTTTGATGTGTTGCTGAATCCGGTTTGCCAGTATTTTATTGAGGATTTTTGCATCGATGTTCATCAGGGATATTGGTCTAAAATTCTCCTTTTTTGTTGTGTCTCTGCCAGGCTTTGGTATCAGGATGATGTTGGCCTCAGAAAATGAATTAGGGAGGATTCCCTCTTTTTCTATTGATTGGAATAGTTTCAGAAGGAATGGTACCAGCTCCTCCTTGTACCTCTGGTAGAATTCAGCTGTGAATCCATCTGGTCCTGGACTTTTTTTGGTTGGTGGGCTATTAATTATTGCCTCAATTTCAGAGCCTGCTATTGGTCTATTCAGGGATTCAACTTCTTCCTGGTTTAGTCTTGGAAGAGTGTAAGTGTCCAGGAAATTATCCATTTCTTCTAGATTTTCTAGTTTATTTGCATAGAGGAGTTTATAGTATTCTCTGCTGATAGTTTGTATTTCTGTGTGGTCGGTGGTGATATCCCCTTTATCATTTTTTATTGCGTCTATTTGATTCTTCTCTCTTTTCTTCTTTATTAGTCTTGCTAGCAGTCTGTCAATTTTGTTGATCTTTTCAAAAAACCAACTCCTGGATTCATTGATTTTTTGGAGGGTTTTTTCTGTCTCTACCTCCTTCAGTTCTGCTCTGATCTTAGTTATTTCTTGCCTTCTGCTAGCTTTTGAATGTGTTTGCTCTTGCTTCTCTAGTTCTTTTAATTGTGATGTTAGGGTGTCAATTTTAGATCTTTCCTGCTTTCTCTTATGGGCATGTAGTGCTATAAATTTCCCTCTACACACTGCTTTAAATGTGTCCCAGAGATTCTGGTATATTGTATCTTTGTTCTCATTGGTTTCAAAGAACATCTTTATTTCTGCCTTCATTTCGTTATGTACCCAGTAGTCATTCAGGAGCAGGTTGTTCAGTTTCCATGTAGTTGAGCGGTTTTGATTGAGTTTCTTAGTCCTGAGTTCTAGTTTGATTGCACTGTGGTCTGAGAGACAGTTTGTTATAATTTCTGTTCTTGTACATTTGCTGAGGAGTGCTTTACTTCCAATTATGTGGTCAATTTTGGAATAAGTGCGATGTGGTGCTGAGAAGAATGTATATTCTGTTGATTTGGGGTGGAGAGTTCTATAGATGTCTATTAGGTCTGCTTGCTGCAGAGATGAGTTCAATTCCTGGATATCCTTGTTAACTTTCTGTCTCGTTGATCTGTCTAATGTTGACAGTGGAGTGTTGAAGTCTCCCATTATTATTGTATGGGAGTCTAAGTCTCTTTGTAAGTCTCTAAGGACTTGCTTTATGAATCTGGGTGCTGCTGTATTGGGTGCATATATATTTAGGATAGTTAGCTCTTCCTGTTGAATTGATCCCTTTACCATTATATAATGGCCTTCTTTGTCTCTTTTGATCTTTGATGGTTTAAAGTCTGTTTTATCAGAGACTAGGATTGCAACCCCTGCTTTTTTTGTTCTCCATTTGCTTGGTAAATCTTCCTCCATCCCTTTATTTTGAGCCTATGTATGTCTCTGCATGTGAGATGGATCTCCTGAATACAGCAGACTGATGGGTCTTGACTCTTTATCCAGTTTGCCATTCTGTGTCTTTTATTTGGAGCATTTAGTCCGTTTACATTTAAGGTTAATATTGTTATGTGTGAACTTGATCCTGCCATTATGATATTAACTGGTTATTTTGCTCGTTAGTTGATGCAGTTTCTTCCTAGCCTCGATGGTCTTTACATTTTAGCATGTTTTTGCGATGGCTGGTACCGGTTGTTCCTTTCCATGTTTAGTGCTTCCTTCAGGGTCTCTTGTAAGGCAGGCCTAGTGGTGACAAAATCTCTAAGCATTTGCTTATTTGTAAAGGACTTATGAAACTGAATTTGGCTGGACATGAAATTCTGGGTTGTAAATTCTTTTCTTTAAGAATGTTGAATATTGGCCCCCACTCTCTTCTGGCTTGTAGAGTTTCTGCCGAGAGATCTGCTCTTAGTCTGATGGGTTTCCCCTTGTTGGTAACCCGACGTTTATCTCTGGCTGCCCTTAAGATTTTTTCCTTCATTTCAACTTTGGTGAATCTGGCAATTATGTGTCTTGGAGTTGCTCTTCTCGAGGAGTATCTTTGTGGTGTTCTCTGTATTTCCTCGATTTGAATGTTGGCCTGCCCTACTAGGTTGGGGAAGTTCTTCTGGATGATATCCTGAAGAGTGTTTTCCAACTTGGTTCCCTTTTCCCTCTCACTTTCAGGCACCCCAATCAGATGTAGATTTGGTCTTTTTACATAATCCCATACTTCTGGCAGACTTTTTTCATTTCTTTTTCCTCTTTTTTCTTTAGATTTCTCCTCTCGCTTCATTTCATTCATTTGATCTTCAATCGCTGATACTCTTTCTTCCAGTTGATCGAGTCGGTTACTGAAGCTTGTGCATTTGTCACATATTGCTCTTGTCATGGTTTTCATGTCTGTCCATTTGTTTATGGCCTTCTCTGCATTAATTATTCTAGTTATCAATTCTTCCACTCTTTTTTCAAGATTTTTAGTTTCTTTGCGCTGGGTATGTAATTCCTCCTTTAGCTCTGAGAAGTTTGATGGACTGAAGCCTTCTTCTCTCATCTCGTCAAAGTCATTCTCCATCCAGCTTTGATCCGTTGCTGGCGATGAGCTGCATTCCTTTGGAGGGGGAGATGTCCTGTTAGTTTTTGAATTTCCAGCTTTTCTGCCCTGCTTTTTCCCCATCTTTGTGGTTTTATCTGCCTTTGGTCTTTGATGATGGTGACGTACTGATGGGGTTTTGGTGTGGGTGTCCTTTCTGTTTGTTAGTTTTCCTTCTAACAGTCAGGACCCTCAGCTGTAGGTCTGTTGGAGATTGCTTGAGGTCCACTCCAGACCCTGTTTGCCTGGGTGTCAGCAGCAGAGGCTGCAGAAGATAGAATACTGTTGAACAGCAAGTGTACCTGTCTGATTCTTACTTTGCAAGCTTCCTCTCAGGGGTGTACTCCACCGTGTGAGGTGTGAGGTGTCAGTCTGCCCCTAGTGGAGGATGTCTCCCAGTTAGGCTACTCAGGGGTCAGGGACCCACTTGAGCAGGCAGTCTGTCCCTTCTCAGATCTCAACCTCCGTGTTGGGAGATCCACTGCTCTCTTCAAAGCTGTCAGACAGAGTCACTTGTGTCTGCAGGTTTCTGCTCATTTTTTTTTTTTTTTGTTGTTGTTGTTTAGCTGTGCCCTGTCCCCAGAGGTGGAGTCTACAGAGACTGGCAGGCCTCCTTGAACTGCTGTGATCTCCACCCAGTTCGATCTTCCCAGGGCTCTGTTTACTTACTTAAGCCTCAGCAAGGTGGGTGCCCCTCCCCCAGCCTCACTTCTGCCTTGTGGTTAGATCGCAGACTGCTGTGCTAGTAATGAGGAAGGCTCCGTGGGCGTGGGACCCTCCTGGCCAGGTGTGGGATATAATCTCCTGGTGTGCCAGTTTGCTTAAAGTGCAGTATTGGGGTGGGAGTTACCCGATTTTCCAGGTGTTGTGTGTCTCAGTTCCCCTGGCTAGGAAAAGTGATTCCCTTCCCCCTTGTGCTTCCCAGGTGAGGCGATGCCTCGCTCTGCTTCAGCTCTCCCTGGTCGGGCTGCAACAGCTGACCAGCACCGAATGTCCGGCACTCCCCAGTGAGATGAACTCAGTACCTCAGTTGATAATGCAGAAATCACCTGTCTTCTGTGTCGCTCGCACTGGGAGCTGGAGACTGGAGCTGTTCCTATTCGGCCATCTGCTCTGCCCTCAATATTCTTTACATAGTATTTTGGTGAATAATACTAACATAAGTTCCAAACTTGTATGGGATTTCTAAAATTCTAATGTCTGAAGTATATGCTATCAACCACAATTAGGTTATTATGCTAATGTATTGTAAACCACAGAAATAATCAAACTTTTTTTTGTCAATCACGTTTCTGACTGTAACTACTCTGGACATTTTGTTAAACACAGACAACTGTTTCCTTGTTTTGATTTTTTTTAAAAAAATGTTTTTTAATCAGGTATAGAACTTTGACAGGTGATCTCAAATGCAGGCTTTTGATAACATTAGAGCTTTTGACACTGGAATACAGGAAAAATGTACAGGCCTCATGAAAAGCTAAAAGGTTCTGGAAAATCAAACAAAACAAGTGTTAACTGAATGCAGTGAACTAATAGAAAGCTGAAGTAATCTTTCTGACTTTTGCTTGTAACATTAGTGATCCTTGTATTGTTTACCAGAGTGAACAAAACTTATCTTGAGATAGTGACAGCCTTTAATATGTGTAATGTGTACTCCTGTGAACAAAATTTGGAGAATGTATGTCTCTCTCTGCCTGGCTTCCCCAGAATTTGAAAAATGGTTGTGAGTATTCTCAACTTACGGCAATATAGCTATTTGCATCAGTACAATAATAATCCACTTTTCTTTGCAATAGGACACAATTGGAGAAACTGGTTGTCTTACCAAGGCCTTGACTGAAAGGGTATGTTTCCCTTTAAGGAGTCAAGTTCAACTTGCAGAGCCAATCAAAGCCCCTCGGAGAAACAGGCCTCATATCTCATCTACACAGTCCTTCTGCAGGGTTTCTGATCTGTGCTAAGTAAAGAATGACACTTTCTGACAGGCCCAGGAGCTCCAAGTTAATTGTGGAACCATAAGAGGAGCGGATCACCCAACTCATAAGTATTTGATGGTAAACCCATGGCTGGGCTTGACTTTAGAAAGTCTGAAATTTCTTGTGGAACAGAGTTCCATCAAAGCCAATGTCAAAGACCTATGCAGAAATAATTATTCTTGCTGCACTTTATGCAAATAATCAGGCCAAGTGTAGGACTAAAGTTTTTTTCACAAACAACTCAGTCCTATCATGATTTGTTTTTAACAGAAAAGAGGACTGAATAAATATTATGTTTCAAAACTTATACATTTGTCATTACATTCTAAAGTCATTAGTTTGGCATTTTGCCTACATTTTAGACCAACCCTGCTTATTTCTGTGAACCAACTAGCGATCCTCAACTGTAGCTCAGAAGAAACAAAAAGGGATGAGTAATGTAAAACTTTGGATTAATATTCTAGTCCTGGGCAATTATCCTGCAAATCCTGCAGAGGGATGGGAATAAATAGGCTGCCCACCTAAATCTTAGCAAGCATAACTGTAGCCACTAGTCTTCTGGGTGTGTCACAAGACATTCTTTTCTTTCCCTTGTGGAAAGAAGACTCAATTTCACAGCTTCATCTTAGCATTCAGCTCATGATAAGTAGTCCATGCAATCCTCTGAGAAACATTTTTGTTCCAACCTCAATTCCAAGTTTCAGGTTGAAACCCTCGGAAAGAATCCTGGATCTGAGAAATCCAGAGGCAGATGACAATGGAGGTTATAAGGCACAGTGAAGGTGAGAATGACTAATTCCAGCTGATTAAGGCAAGCCTCCCATTTAATGGGTAAAGATTATGATAGTATCCATGCCATAAATGAGGTCTAGTGAACTCCAGAACTACTGACTGCAGGGGAGATAGGGCATATGTGGGTAACAGCAGATATTTTCACCCCCTAGGCCTCCCTGTTAACATGGATGAAAGCTGCTTGACACCCATGGGTGGCACCTTGTCACAATCACTAGGACTCAGGGTTACAAGGAAAAGGGAGAAAGAGAACATTCTTTTCCTATCCCGAAACATACACTGGGTATTTGCTAAGAAGAGAAAGGAACCAGGGACACCTGGTCCTCTCTTTCTTTCTAAATGAGTAGCCATTCATCTTCAGTCTATATCCCTTTTTAAGGCGTCCTGAACCCTTAGGACTCCTTTGAACAAATGCTTACTTTTTTTGGGTTTTGTTTGTTTGTTGTTGTTTTTTTCCAGTTGGGGTTTTGTCTTCCCTCTCCCAATGTAAACTGGTAAAAGACCTTGGAATTTTTGACCCATCCTTGCCACCTTCCCCTTGTTTCATTTTAATATGTGTTTTTTAATAACCCAGTTTGATTCTTCTCACCTTCAGGCTACCAAACTTTAAACAGTCACACAACCAGAGCCTCAGAAAATGGTCCCTTTCACTGGGAACACTCAGGCATCTTAAGCAGATCTGACCACCATTTTTCCAAAACAGTGCCCTCTTTCAGCAGGAAGCACTTAGAAGTGGTTTTTGTCATCATCCTTATCCTTATTGTAACAGCAGTTAGATGTACTTCTCTAGAGGGGAAAATAACAGAGTTAGGAAACAGCCAAGGGTCTTGGGTAAAACAGCCAAGGGTCTTGGGTAAAACCCCACCTTCAAGCCTAAAACAGCCTGAAGGCTGAAAAATCGTACTGCTGGTCCCAGATGAAGCCTGCCTTTTTCCAACTGATTCTCTCTGAATATTGTCCACCTGCACACTGGGAGAAGGAAGTGGATACATGGAAAGTTCACCCCTTGTGCAGGGAGGAGGAGTCTGGCTTCTTCAGTTCTTGTTTGATGGTCTGGCGTTTATCAATCTGGAAGGTGGGGTCTATAAACAGGACTCCAACTCACTTTGTTGAGAGTTTTTTATTTTCCCAGTCAACTCTACTCTTCATCCTTCAGAGTGTCCCTGAGCCTAATCTTTCCTAGTCATGTGACAAGAACCCAATTTTGCTGAAGGAGAAAGTTCTGCAACATGAGGATTTGGAATCTTCATTTAGGATAAGTTGAGTGTATGCATGTGGGTTTCTTTCTGGATTCTCTTATCTGTTTCAACATTTATTTTTCTGTCTGTATGCCAGCACCACACTATTTTGATTACTGTAACTTTGTAATACTTTTTTAAATAAAAAAGAATTATGCCTCTGAGTTTATTCTTTTTTTCAGGATGTTTGGCTACTTTTGGTTTTTTGAGTATTTATAGAAATTATAGGGCAATATTTAGTGACTCACTTCTGTGATCCCAGAACATTGGGAAGCCAAGGCAGTTGGATTACAGGAGCCCAGGAGTTTGAGACCAGCCTGGGCAATATAGTAAAACCCTGCCTCTAAAAAAAATACAAAAACTTGCACATGATGGCATGCACCTGCAGTGCAGCTACTTGTGAGGCTGAGGTGGGAGGATCAATTGAGCTGGAGAGGTCAAGGCTACAGTGAGCCATGATTATGACACTGCACTCTAGCCTGGGTGACACAGCTAAATATTGACTCAAACATTTTAGAGTATTTTAGTACGTCTGCAAAAAGAACCATTGGTTTTGTGAAAGAGATCTGATTGATCTGTAGATCATTTCAAATACTATTAACATCTAAAGAATCTAGCACATTCTAATTCTTGAAAAATAGTATGCTCAATAATTTGTCTAGTTTTCATATGTATGCAGACATGCTAGTTTTCTTTTGATTTTTAACTTCCAGGTATATTTTATTGTAGTCAGAAATAATACTTTTTGTGATTACCATCTGTTTAAACATGCTAAAACTTGCATTCTAGCCTAGAAGTTTGCCTATCTAAGAAAATGTGCCATATGTAATTAGAAATATTATGTATTATGCTATTGTTGGGTGAAGTGTTTTGTAGATTATCCCCAGGTCTTGTTTTTCTTTTTAACCTTTTACTTCTCTGCGTATTTGTCTTTATTTTGTTACTATTTATTTTTATTTACTTTCATTTTTTCTATTAATTTAATTTTCTTTTATATTTTTCTGATTATATTCTCTTCATTTCAAATTTTCTCCAATTTGTATCTTGTTTGTAACATTTTCTTTAATTTCTTTTTGTTTCTTTTATTTATTTCCATTAATATCCTTTCATATTATTTTATTTTCTTTCTCCATATTTATCTTTATTATTTTCAGTTTTTTCTTCTCATTCTTAAAAATTTTCTTATTTTGTTGCATTGCAAATTATTTCATTTCTTTTATTTCTCTTAATTTTATTGTATTTATTAAGTTCATCTTCATTTTATTTATTTTCACTGATCTTAATTATATTTCTCTTTATTTTTCTCTATTTTATTTGTTTATGTGTCCTTACTATTTTTAATTACTTTAAACTTATTTTTAAATTTTATTTTATTTCTCTTGATTTCATTTTTTCACTTTATTTTTCTATATTTTGTTTTGTAAAAAAGAATAAATGAGCTATTTTAGATTGGCCCAGCCACAGTGGTCAAGACTCCTGTTTGCTGAGGCTCTCTGCCAGCCACTCTACTTCAGGAGTCTCCAATCCAGGGTATAGTAAGGACCTCCTAGCAGGATTGCTAAGATCCCTGGGCAGAGCTTTCATTGTTACAGGCCCATCTAGCATTCAGGGTCACAGGTCATTTCTGCTGCTTTCGGAAGTCCACTGCGAGCCTCAGTGTTGCTATGCCAAGGCCCTGACTGCCTCTTTATTTGTGTCCCAATGGATCCCCCACACATAATGCAGGGCACTGACTCTTCTTCCTTCTTTCCCAGGACAGGCTCCACACCCACTCCACTCCACCAGAGCATGCCTAGACCATATGTGTGTCTTTTTGTTGTTAAAAAAATTTTTTTGTTTTAGTGTGTTTGTTTTTGAGACATAATCTTGCTATGCTGCCCAGGCTGGAGTGCAGTGGCACGATCTCGGCTCACTGCAACCTCTGCCTCCTGGGTTCAGGCAATTCTCCTGCCTCAGCCTCCCAAGTAGCTGGGATTACAGGTGTGTGCCACCAAGCCCAGTTGACTTTTTATTTTATTTTATTTTTAGTAGAGACGGAGTTTTGCCATGTTGGCCAGGCTGGTTTCAAACTCCTGACCTCAAGCGAGCTGCCACGGGTGGCTGAAAAAAATATTTTTTTATTTTAACTTGACATATAACTTAATTATTATAAAATGTCAGCTTTATGGGTAGATATACATGAAAATATGTGCAAAAATGCCAATGATGTGAGAAGATGAACATTTCTACACTTCAATTAATGATTTCATGGAGTTGCTATTTTACCTTTTCCTGTCAGTATCTCTATATGTTCAGTGGGAAAATCCTCAGCGAAGACTCCTTAGTATGATAGACAAAATGTGGTGCAATCAATCATCAACAGATGCGTAGTGAAGTAACTTCTGGTTTTCATTTGGAGCTCTCACAGCTAGGATTGAAAACTCTTGGTTGTAAACTCACACAATGAGGAGTTATACTGTGCTGCCCTCTTCTGCACATTTGTCTACCTTCCCAGTTGTTTGAACTTGCCAAGCAAAAAGGTGGGAAACTGTTTCCCTCAGACCTACTCATCTCCCTTTCATAGGTTTTTAGGCTGTGCATTGTCCAGATTGCTTAGAAGCTCATGATCAGAGAGGTCATATTTTTTCAAGTGAAAGCTTTGTTGCACAAAGATTAAGTGAAAATTTTTACCACTCAGGGCCCATAGTTTCCCCAGAGCCAGGATGGAGTTGAAAAACTATTACTGAAGCCAGAAAGTGATGACAGAATTTGAGGGCCGCCCACAGGAGAAAGCAAAATGCTCCCTTTTGCTTTCCAAGTGGTCACTGCTTATTCTGGCATTAATCTTGCTTCTGACCATGATATGTTTCTTCTTCATCTTACTTGTTATTCTGCTGATTGTGCATCTAAGGAAAAGAGGATGATAGTGATAAAGAGAACAACTGTATCCTTCTATAGCTGATGCCTTGGTGAGCTTTGAAACACATTGAGCAGAGCCTGAAATCCTTCCTCACTATGGGGTAAGCTGTATCAACTTCGATTCCCATGTAAATGGCACCAGATTCAAGGTGTCAAAGCAGAGACTCAGTACCAGTGAATGAGATATGGAGTTTTACTGGGGATTTACATGGAGGGGAGAAAGTCCAGTGTCAGTGGGCTTAGCAAGATAACCATGCCCAGGACAGACCAGGGGCTCAGATGTTCCTCATAGATAAAGAACAATCTCCAGGTTAGCCACTACTAGTTTTTTTTTTTTTTTTTTTTTTTTTTTTTTTTTTGAGATGGAGTTTCACTCTTGTTGCCCAGGCTGGAGTGCAATGACACAATCTTGGCTCACCACAAACTCCACCTCTTGGGTTCAAGTGATTCTCCTGCCTCAGCCTCCCGAGTAGCTGGGATTACAGGCATGTGCCACCAGGCTCGGCTAATTTTGTATTTTCAGTAGAGACGGGGTTTCTCCATGTTGGTCAGGCTGGTCTCAGACTCCTGACCTCAGGTGATCTGCCTGCCTTGGTCTCCCAAAGTGGTGGGATTACAGGCATGAGCCACCGCACACAGCCAGGCCACTACTACATTTTTTTTAGCTTGGAACTCTGAACACTCAGAAGCAATTTTTATATAGGGTCAGTCTCCATGCCCAAGTCGACACTGTCAGTTGCATCCATCATACAGGCTGGTTCAGGCAATGGACGTTCTTCTTCCTGAAACCCTAGATTCAAAAAATTTTTTGCCTTTTCTTGAATTGTTGGGTTGACAGCAGTTTATCTATTAGGCCTGATGTGTGTGCACATTGCTTGTACGGTTGTGTAAGTTTACGAGATGGCTTCTTAGTTGGTAGGGTCTGTTCCTGTTACAGGTGTGTACAGGCTGCTGAGGTGCCCTTGTCCAGATTTTCATTGGCCCATGACACTCTGGGGCCCCAGTTCCACTATTTTCCAAGGTGCGGCATGCTAAACCAGACCCTGAAATTGTGGTTCAGGGTGATCAGGCTGAGGCTGCCCTTTAAAAGGCAGAACTGCCAGGTTTTTATCTTATTTGCCTTGTCATTCGAACATATTTTTTGGTATGGAGACCAAAAAAGAATCTGAGTATGTGACAGCCCTCCTGCTAGAGCTGTTACTATTTACACATGACTCTTAAGTGTCAAGGTTGGTTGAGAGCTCTATCTTCCTGGCACAGCCTGAGTAGGCTAGAGCACTGTGACCCTTAATGCTTGGCTCATGCAGTCTGCAGAGGAATTTCAAAAACCATAGGATGTGGGGGGTAGAGAAAGAGGTAGTACAAATGACAAGTTGCAGGTGAAATAATTGGAGGCAGGAAGAGAATGGGACCTGCTTGGAACAGTACACACACTCTTGCCTTGCTGCGGCTGAACAGTCAGGCCAGTTCTCTGATTTGGGCCTTGTGCAATGGAATTAACAGGCCCACATCTGCTCTGGCCTAGGTGCTGAACCAAATGTGAATCCTGGACTCTGGAATTCCAGTTGGGTTTCACAGGCCAGTCCCAGTGAAGTGAGGAGGCCCAGGTGGGCCCACAAAAGTGACTGTGGTGGGCTTACCATACAAGTCTTTTTGCTTCTGTGCCTACACTCACAAGGAAGAGGAATCTTCTTCCTCAAGGCAAGCCCAGGAAGTTTTCAGGCAAGCCGAGGGAAGTCTGAGGCTTATGGGAACCAGTGAAGAAAAAAAAGTGATGTTTCAGCCCAGTGCTTTTGGCCCTCCTGGCTTGTGGCTTTGGGGGCTCAATTTGCTCTTCAGAAAAATGAGCAATGAAAGCCCCTCAGTGACTGGTTGCCCACCCCACTTTTACCAGGCCATTGCACAGTGCCCACCCTGCATCTCCAGCCTGTACTTCAAAAGGCTGGGGGATTTCTGGGCTGAGTTCAGGGCCCTGAGAGGGTTCTTCTCTCAAGGACCCCTCATTCCTACCTCTCTGTGCCCATCTGACAGCTCAGCATGTCTGCTATCTGCCACTGTCAAGCCCATGTCTCCCTGGGTAGGCTAAGGGCACATTCACATTGAAGCCCAGGTGACCTGTCCATCCTTCCTCCAATGCACAGACTCAAGTAGGTGCCACCCAGGTTTCCTCCTAGAATGAGATCTCAAGGGATCACAGCAGCACATTCTGCTCTAACTTATGGACTAGATAATCAATAATTCACTTAATGTGCCAAGATGGGTGTGGGCCTTGACACTCTTGATCTCCTTCCTCTAGTAGGGCTGCATTGGGAGTTGCCATTCTGATTTCTTTGTGGAAAAAGCTACCAGATAAGGCAGGATTCAAGGGCCAAGGACAGGACAGAGCACCTAGGCTGGCCTCCCCATGGGCCCTCTGAGTCCCCTGCAGGTAGGAGGGCTCAGTGGAGTTCCAGGCCCCTTTTCCAGGATGGTGCCCATAGCCCTTCCATGGACATCCAAGAAGGGCCTACTCTTTCTGCAACCTGCATCCACTGGTCTCTAGGAGGTGAGCATCGATATATCTTTGTGGACATGGACTTCTGTTTCATTTCCATTGGATATTCTCCTGGAAGAAATGCCTAGGGAATCCTGGGCCTGTGCTGGAGGTTCTCTAAGTGGCAAAGTCAGTAAGAGAGTCTCAAAAATATAATTAATAGTATTTTCTGCATATTACTATCTCAGGGTTACTTTTGCCCAATAATGTGTAAAAACAAATATTAAGATTTTTATCCTTTAAATTATTTTTATTAGGTCATTATACAAACCTTTTGTTTTCCTGAAATTTATTTTCATGACAATCATCGAATTTTTGTTTCCGTCTCTGTTCAAATTGTTACCTGTTTTAGAGGCAAAATCTTAAGAAAAGTGTTACAAAAATAATAACAGATGACAGCAATTTATTTAAAATGTAATTAGATTTCTTAAATAAGTAAAAAATTTCAGTAAACTTACTTTATATTACTTGTCTGATTATTTTACATCTTATCCTAGATCTTAAAAAAATTTTTAGCTAGGTGTGTAATTCAAAATTGACAGATTTTTTAAATAGGCAACTTAAAAACATTTTATTGGATATGTTGGGTGACATAATACTCAAAGACTTTATATTAGAAATCAATACACTTGACAATTGATATTCATAGTATCTATGAAAGTCACATTATGAACATGCTTTTATAGTTGCAAAAATTTAGGTGAAAAAAATCTATTCTGGTCTTCAGTAGTAAAACTTAAAGATTACGGAAATGAGATTAAATTTACTGGCTAAATTACCCACAAAAACTGAAACAGATTCATTTACTCATTCTTTATCTTTCAGTATCTGATAACAAAGAGACTTTACGACGTTCAGAATGTGCTTCAGTATAGAAATAAGGCCAAACAGGTCTTGTAAAATAATCATTAAAATATGCAGAACAAATCTATCATGTATATTATTTTTTAAATTCACCCAATTCATACTCCAAAAAAATACCAATCTTACTGGGTTTTACTACTGGAAGAAGCCAGGTTGCCTTAGGACCTGATGCAACATAACCATTCTTTATATATCACCCAATTGCCCCAAATCCACCCAGAACTGAAGGCTGATCCTGCCAGTTCCTAAGAAGACACACACACAATTTTCATTTAGGCTTGTTTCCCACTTCTACCTTCCAGTAATGTCTGCCAGAACTACCCAGGACAGCAGGGCAGAAATAAAATTTACTTAGGTATAACAAATGTTCAGTTTTGTTCTTCCATATCACACACCTTTCTATCCTCAGAGACAATAAATTGAGGATGTGCTGTGTCAACAGCCAGAATCAAGGCTGGGCATGGTGGCTCAAGCCTGTAATCCCAGCACTTTGGGAGGTTGAGGTGGGAGGATCACGGAGTCAGGAGATCGAGACCATCCTGGCTAACATGGTGAAACCCCATCTCTACTAAAAATACAAAAAATTAGCTGAGCATGGTGACAGGCCCTGTAGTCCCAGTTACTTGGGAGGATGAGGCAGGAGAATTGCTTGAACCCAGGAGGAGTAGGTTGCAGTGAGCCGAGATCGCACCACGGCACTCCAGCCTGGGCAGCAGAGGGAGACTCCATCTCAGTAAATAAATAAATAAACAAACAAATAAATAAATAAATAAATAAAAATAAAAAAGATCTAGAATCAAATCTACTTGAAATGACTTGATAATTTTGTCTAAGCCAGAATAGAGAGGAGGAAGACTAAAACCATATTTCATTAATCTAAATGAAAATAGTTCAGGGCATTTTAGGTTTTGACACCTGTGGTGCATACTCTTCACACGTGTCAGCAATTCCAGGTTTGACTGAATAGACTTGCTTTCTACCTACCTCAGTAGATGTTTAAATGGAAAAACATAATCTGAAAATTTTTATAAGGTTTTCACTTCATTTTGGTAAAAGGTCCATCTCTTCTTCCTGTTTCAATTATGAGAGTCAATTGTGCAGCATAGGTACAATTATGTTCTCTTCATATGGAGAATTAATGGCATTTCTTTACTATAGACATTTTCAATTTTTCACCTGACACCACAGGCTAATTTAAAAAAGAATATTTATTTCTAATTATGCAGCTTCTATTACATAACCAGTATTGTCTCTGTTTACTTCATGTTTATGCCAAAAAATACCTCATGACTTATTAAATGTTGAACTGTTCACTTGAATAAATTGGCCCAATAAATTTAATAAACTAAATTATGTCAATTTTATAAAATAAAATGAACAATAGCTAAACAAAAATTGGATTAAATAGCATTCTCTAATGGAAACAAAATATAAAATGTGCTAAAGAACATACACGCACTGTTAAATCACTTGCATGTGAAACTTATTTTGTGCATACCACTAAATTTTATCAAAGTCACTTTCATAATCTCTGAGGGGATTATACAAAGACTTTTTTGTTTGTTTGTTTGTTTGAGACAGAGTTTTATTCTTGTTGTCCAGGCTGGAGTGCAATGGTGTGATCCTGGCTCACAGCAACCTCTGTCTCCCAGGTTCAAGTGATTCTCCTGCCTCAGCCTCCTGAGTAACTGGGATTGCAGACACCCACCACCATGCCCAGCTAATTTCTGTATTTTTAATAAAGATTATATGTCTATGATGAGCAACAGGCAAACAGACAAACAACCACAACAAAAAAGGAGAATTTGCACAAGATGATTCTAAGCCAGGAGCAGTAACATTTTAGATAAATGAGCTTAATACAAAGCAGATAAAATAGATTTGCTTTCAAAATCTTTGAACTTTCTGGTTTGCTAGCAAGTTATCAACACTTGTAAAATTATCTATTTCATTCTAATATTTTTCATTTCCTCTCAAAGTTGGTACACAGCCATAAACAAATATGATTATTCTCTATAAATCTGTTACACACCTAAATTTTATTTTAGAGTGATATATCTGCATATTTAAATCCATGTAAATCAAAACTAAAGGTCTGTATGTGTTTAGCAGACCAGAGAAGTCATATGTTTAACAGAAAAAAGTAGGATATTTTGTAAATAGTTGTTCAGAATTCAGAAACAAATAGCTCCATTATACTCACATAATCTTCATTACAACCCATCATAATAACCTGGAGTTATAAGAAAAACAAAAATGTAAGTTGTAGGAACCATATTTTCCAAATTATTTTAAGATAAAGACCACTGACAAAGGAATCACTAGGGATGTTATTCCACTGTCACACAATAGTATATTGTTACCATCTGTTACCTACAACCTCGGATAAGTTGGGATAAGTTAACATCAGTGACAAGGTACACATTCAAAGTAAAATAGCCTTAACACAATAACAACAATTTTGGTTTATTAAAACAAGTTAAGTTCACACATTGTCAATAAAAAGGCATTTTGAAATTCACTGTATTGTAATTACCTTAATTTACAAATGGTAAAGCAATTTCCTTCTAAAATTCAAATCATTTCTCTTACTATGCAGAATATTATCCTGATCACTTACCACTCTCCTATCATCCTGTCACTTATGATACTGTTGTAAACCAACCCCTAAGTGGCCTTTCCGCTTAGAATGTCTTCATTTTTCTTAGATTTCAGTTTTCTTAATCTTCTATGGGAAAGTATATAAATCTGTCCATCTAATATAGAAGAATCTCCCATAAATCTGGTGCAGTAACCATTGACCATATTCTTTCACATAAATTCTAGAAATAAGACATAGCATCAAATGTAACTGTTAAATTATATCAATATTTGCTTTTGAAAATATATTAAATACTTTTACTATAAAAACATAGATTCCTTTTAGAGAAAAGTGATCAAGTTTGCTGACTAGAAGCAGCTAGACTGTGCAGCTCTCATAGAGAGGAATGCAAGGTGGGCATAAATACAGCACATTCAACTGAAACATCCAGGTATTTGCATTGGGATTAATCAAAGAAACAACTTAAGTTGTAGAGAATGGAGTAAAGCAAGGCAGGACAATGGACCACCTGGGAACAACATGGAGCCAAGGGAAGCTCCCCACCCAGTAAAGCAGTGAGTGCATGCGGACCCTGGGAACCCACGATTCTCCCACAGATCTTTGCAACCCCGAGGTGAGGAGATACCCTTATGAACCCACTTCACCAAGGCCTTCAGTTGAACACACAGAGCCACATGGAGTGTCAGCGGAGCAGCTGCTCAGGCCTGTGCAGAGATTCAAGAGCCATAGATATTCTGGCTTTCCAGGCTTCTCAGAAGAAGTAGCTGCAACTCCAGCAAAGCAGGAGGTTACTCCCCTGTACATACCCATAGGAAAGAGGTGGAATCCAGGGGGCTGAATAGTGATGGTCTGTAGGACCCACTTCCACAATGCCTCACAGGATAAGGCCTACTGGCTTAGAATTCCAGCCAACCATTGGCAGGAGCACTGCACCTCCCTGGGATGGAGCTACCAGAAAGAGGAGTGGCCCACCGTCTTTGCTGCTTGGGCAGCTTAGTCATTCCAGCCTTCAGGCTTTGAAGAGCTCAAGCTGACTGGGGCAGAAAGGATCTCCTAGAACAGTACAGATGTTCTAAAAAGACATGACCAGACTGCCTGTTAAAGCCTTTCTCCAAACTTGTTCTTCCTCACTAGAAAGTACTACCCAACTAGGGTGTCCAGCTACCACCACTGGTGCTCTTTGGTTGATGGAATTTTGAAACCTCCTTGTGATATAGTTCCTAGAGCAAAGAGTGAGCTGACATTTTTGCTGTTTGTATGACTTAGCTGTTTCAGGCTTCTGGTTTTGGGGAATCCAAAAAACTGTCAGTGGAAGTAGTACCTCTGCACAGCAGAGCTGTCCTACAAAAATGTTGCTAGACTGCTTTCTTAAGTGCATCTCCAGTTATGTTCTCTTCACTGGGTAAGACCTTTCAACAAGGGTTTGCAGCTACCCCCTACAGGGGCTTTTGGGCTGGAAACAGGTCTATACCTCTGTAGGATGGAGCTTCCACAGAAAAGGGCATGCTGCCATTGTTGCTGTTTTGCAGCATTCACTGGTGATCACTTTAGGTATTGGAAAATCTGAGGTGACTAGAGACTGCAGTGGACACCAGCATACTGCAGCAGCCCCTCAGAAAAGTGGCCAGACTGTTATGTGAGTGCCTGTTCTCATATATTCTCACTGGGCAGGTCTCCAGGCCTGGGCCACTAGCCAATCATTGCCAGAGGTATTGAGCCAGTAGCAACTTAGTAGCTCCCTGGACAGAGCCTCCAGGGGCAACTGAAAATATTTCTGCCACTGCCTCTGCAGTAGAACTGTCCTTGCTACTGTGAGACTACTGATAAATCCAAAACCCTAAGTGTCTTATTCACACCTCAAACAAGCTGCAGTTTACCCAAGAGAGGAGGGCAGTTCATCTTCCATGGGTCCCAGAAACTACCCACTGCTCCTCCCTAGACACTGAATCCATAACTTGGTTGAAAAAATAGATCCTCTGTCCTGGGCTGAATGTACTAAGGGATTGCTGACCTACATCTCTCTGAGATGCAGCCCCCAGAAAACAAGCAAAGAGATGGGGCAGCAAGCCAGTTCATGTGGTTCCCAGAGGGGTTGGCATGAGAGCATCTGTAATAAAGTGTTGTCAGTGATAGTCATTTTCCTGGACTCAACTTTCTCCCATAAGAGACTTTAGCCCTAGGGGAACTGTTGAACTTAACTTCTGCAGGATGGTCTTGGAAATCATAAGAACCTGGTCCAGCTTAGCACTGCTTGGTCTATTGGCCTCCCCCAGGGACCCAGTCTGGCTACAGATTCTTACAGGGCAGTCACAGGTACCCTGGAAGCCCATACCATAGCATCTGCCCTGGTGGGCCATGCCTGACACCTGAGGAGCTCCAGCAAGGCAGCCCCTATGACTGCACCAGCCCACATGTTTCTTCCCCATACTGCAGTTTCCCCCGAGATGAAGGCAAATCCCCATATTTCTTTGCTGGCACATGTCAGCAAAGGCAGGTTTGGCTTTGCTTTCCCCACCAGCAAATAGGAATGCAGTATTCCCTAGTCACCCCCAGCAACTGGCATTGTAAATGAAGCTTTGGTGGGCAAAGAGGCAGAAAACCCTATCCCTGCCTTTGTGCTAACACTGTGCAGAGAACAGGGTATCCTCTCACACTCTCCACAATTACTCCTTATGGAGAGCGGGGGGCGCACAAAGAAGGCATAAAAATCCGTGCTGGCCAACATTCTGCTCCAAGCCAATACCATCTTTAGTGCAACAGCATATACAGTTTCCAGCAGGTACCCCCCAGTCCACTCCTAGCTGGTTTGCTTCTGCCACTGAGGTGAATGTCCAAAGACAGGCAGAAACTCCATATCCACTAGCACTCTGCTGCAGCTGTGGGACCTTAGTCCCATAGAGTGGTGGACTCCAAATATCATGGAGCCAGAGAAGAAAGTTGGGGCTCAATACAAGTCCCTGAGATTATGCAGCCTCTGAGATTTGAGCTGAGCATTGCCCCGCCCCACCACTACCACCAAAAAATCTCCCAGGAACAAAGCCTGTTGGCTGCAAACATCTTATACCACAATCAAATACTCAAGACCATCAAATAGGATAAAAAATAAGAAAACCCCATTCAAAGGTCAGCAACCTCAAAGATATGCCCACAAAGATGAGACAAAGTCAGTGCAAAGATATTGAAAACACAAAAAGCCAGAGTGGCTTATTTCATCCAAATTACCAAATTACGTTTCCAGCGAGGCCTAAGATGACAGAAGTAGAATTCAAAATATGGATAGAAATAAACTTCATTGAGCTACAAAAGTAAGTTGCAACCCAATGCAAGGAAGGGAAAAAATTTCAGGAACTGATAGAGAAAACAGCCAATCGAGAAAAATGTGGCCAACCTGATAGAGCTGAAAAACACAATAAAAAACTTTGTAATATAATCACAAGTATTAACAGCAGAATAGGCCAAGCAGAGGAAAGAATCTCAGTGCTTCAAGATTCGTTTTCTGAGATAAGACCGACAACAAGAGTGAAAAAAGAATAAAGAGGAATGAACAAAACCTCTAAGAAATATGGGATTATGTAAGAAACCAAATCTACAATTAAAGAGAGTGCCTGAAAGCAATAAGCAGAATGAAAACAACTTGAAATACATATTTTGGGATATCATCCATGAGAATTTCCCTAACCCAGATAGAGAGGCCAACATTCAAACGCAGGAAATGTGGAGAACCCCAGTAAGATACCCCATGAAAAGTTCATCCCCAAGACACATAATCATGAGATTCTCCAAGGTCAAAATGAAAGAAAAAATCTGTTAAAGGCAGCTAGAGAGAAAGGCCAGGTAACCTCCAAAAAAACCTATCAGACAAACAACAAACCTTTCATCTGAAATCCTACAAGTCAAAAGAGATTAGGGGCCAATATTCAACATTCTTAAAAGAAGAGTTCCAACCTGGAATTTCATATCCAACCAAAGTAAGCTCCAGAAGTGAAAAATAAATATGATCCTATTCAGATCAGCAAATGCTGAGGAAATCTATTGCCACAAGACCTGCCTTACAAGAGCTTCTGAAGAAAGCACTAAATAAGAAAAAGACTATTACCAGTCACTACAAAAACACACTAAAGTATATAAATTGCTGACACTATAAAGCAACAACATAAACAAAGGTCCAAAATAGCCAGCTAAGATCATAGTGACAGAATCAAATCCACATATATGAATACTAACCTTAAATGTAAATGGGCTAAGTGCTCCAATTACAAAACAGAGTGGCAAGCTGAATAAAGAATGAATATCTAATGGTATGCTGTAATTGAGACACCCATCTCAAATAAGCCCAAAATAAAGGGAAAAAGGAAAATCTACCAAGCAAATAGAAAACAGAAAAAAAAGCAGGGGTTGCAATCTTAGTTTCTGGCAAAACAGACTTTAAATCAATATAGATTTAAAAAAGACAAAGAAGGGCATTACATAATAGTAAAGTGCTATATATGTCCAACACAAAAGCACCCAGGTTATAAAACAAGTTCTTAGAGACCTTCCAAGATGTTAAATGTTCTTCAACAGTCATTACCTTTATACCGCATTTGTTCAGTATTAAGTCTCTGATGTTGAACACAATACAAGGACTCATTAAAGGCTTTTCCATAGTTTTAACACTTGTGGAGCTTCTCTCTAGTATGAATTCTCTTATCTCTAATGAGGTGTGAGAATGAGATCAATGCTTAGCCACATTCTTCACATTTGTAGGGTTTCCTCTCCAGTGTGAATTATCTTATGATTAGTAAGGTCCGAGAAGCACCTAAAGGTTTTGCCATATTTTTCACATTTGTAAGGTCTCTCTTCCACATGGTTAATAAGGGTTGAGGAGTGGGTAAAGGCTTTGCCATATTCTTCACAGATGTAGGGTTTCTCTCCGGTTTGAATTCTCTTATGTTTACTAAGGGCCGAGAACCACATAAAAGCTTTTCCACATTCATTACATTTGTAGGGTTTGTTTCCAGTCTGAATTATCTTATGTTTAGTAAAGTCTGAGGACCACCTATAGGCTTTGTTACATTCTTCACATGTGTAGGGTTTGTCTCCAGTATGAATTCTCTTATGATTAGTAAGGTCTGAGAAAAACTTAAAGGCTTTACCACATTCTTCCCATTCGTTCAGTCTGTCTCCAGATTTCTCTTGTGTTGAATAAAGGTTGAGGAGCAGGTAAAGATTTTGAAACATTCTTCACATTTGTAGGGTTTCTCTCCACTATGAACTCATTTATGATCAGTAACTTTTTAAAGGCTTTGCCACATTCTTCACATCTGTAGCATCTCTCTGCAGTATGAATTCTCTTCTGTAAAATCTCAGTAAAATCTGAGAACAACCTACAGTCTTTGCCACATTCTTTACATTTGCAGTATTTCTTTCTGCTAAAAATTTTCTTATGTTCAGTAAAGATTGAGCGTAACTCAAAAGCTTTGCCACATTTATTACATTGACAGGTTTTGCTATGGGTAGTTGACAAACATTGATGAAGGCCATTATAACTGCTTTCTGCCCCTTGCAATTAGCAACACTTTGGTAGTCTTTCTTTAAATAAACTATTAAGGTCACAGCTTCCATATTTTATCAGAATCACTTTTTGAAATGAATCTTTTATGTCGTGCTCCAGCAATATCTCTGCAGTAAAATGAAAAGACCCAGGTGAATTTAAAAAAATTTATTCCTCATTAGATTCAGGTGAATACACTTTACAACCATATAATTACACGAAGCACACTAACAAGTTGACAATAAAGTACCACAGGCTCTAATTCCTTTATAAACATATTAACTTAACAGAAATATACTGACCAAAATGCCTTTGTGAGAAGTCTAAGAACCAGCTAAGTGTGTGCAGCACCCGAAGTGAGCAAAATACTGAGAACCACACAGAAGTGTAATAAGGGTATTTTGTATTTACCCACCACAGCCATTCTTCATCCTATGATGACTTTAAATGCAGACTTCTAACTCCTGTCTTTCCCTTCCAAAAATAAATAAAATAGTGGCACCTGTGTCCATGCTTCTGGCTTTTTGAGACCTTACCAAAGACTAATTTCTATATTCCATGACAGTATTGAAAGGAAAGGTGGTATACTTTGACAGTTTGGGACAACTGAGACCAAAAGTAAATGACTCTTACAAGAGAAGAAACACTTCAGTATCATAGACAGAAAATTGGTATAGCAACTGACTACAGGATTTCAATAAGAAACGTGGGGAACGGCTGGGAGTGGTGGCTTACACCTGGAATCCCAACACTTCGGGAGGCTGAGATAGGCAGATCACCTGAGGTCAGAAGTTCAAGATCAGCCAGGTCAACATGGTGAAACCCCATCTCTACTAAAAATACAAAAATTAGCCAGGCGTGGTGGCAGGCACCTGTAATACCAGCTACTTGGGAGGCTGAGGCCAGAGAATTGCTTGAATCTGGGAGTTGGAGATTGCAGTGATCCAAGATAATGTCATTGCACTCCAGCCTGGGCAACAAGAGTGTAACTCCAACTCAAAAAAAAAAAAAAAAAAAAAAAAAAGGAGGAAAAAAAGAAAAGAAAAAACATGGGGAATGCTTTTTAACTAAAAAACACACAAGACCAGATAAAACTTCCATAGAACAGGCTTGAAAGACTCTGAGAATCTTTAGCCTAAAAAATTGGTATCGTATTTCCCCAGACAAAAGCCACTTAATAAGGATTTTGACATATGGCTTTATGTTATACAAATTTCAACCTACGATTACAACATATACAAAATATCAAGATAATATGGGTCAAAGATAAAAATGAATATCCAGAAATCAGTTATAAAAAAGGGAGACGTAAAAATTACCTGAGACAATTTGAATGAATGTCTAGATCTATTTGTTAAAAGAAAAAAATAAATTAACCCCCAAAATTAAAATTACCACCTCAGTGATGCTCAATAAATAAAATGGAAACAAATAAAATAAAATAAAATAAAAAATGAAAACAACAAAAAGATAAAAGGCACAAAAAGAAATAAATATTGTGGAGTAGAAGTACAAAAAAAGACTAATATGCACTTCTACGTTAGTAAAAAATATAAGAAAATCAAGAAGCTTAGCAAATTTCAGCTAAGATTGACACAAAGAGATTTCTAACAAGACACAACATAAACAATGTTTTGAAAGTCACAGACAAGAAGAGAATCTGGAATGCAGGAAGAAAAAAGAGATATGTTATATATATGTATGCTTCTGCAAGATTACCAGTAAATTTATGAAAATAAATCTTTTGGGCAAGAATGGAGGAGGATGACATAATTAAAACACTGGAAAAAAAGAGTGTAAGCAAGAATACTATATCCAGCGAAAGTATCCTTCAAAACGGAAAAAAAAAAAAAAAAACCCTAACTATATCATGATCTATATCAAGATCTATCTATGTCATATGTTCAAGAGAATCACTTCAGAACTAATTAAAAAAATAGACTGAAAATGGCAAGATGAAAAATGCATTCCACGCAGGTGTTAAACAAATGAGAGGAGAAGAGGCAACAACTTATTAAGTTGAAAACTGTCATATTTCATATAATTTACTTTATGTGAAAATTCAAAGAGATAAACTAGGGTATTCAATTACGGTAAGAGAGTTCATTCACTGAGAACCTGTAAATATATGACAGTTTTCCCAAACACACAAAGCAAACATTGACACAATTGAAGCAAAAATAGACAGCAATATAATAAAAAAAGGACATATCAATATCCCACTGTCAGTAATAAATAAAGCAAGACAGACTATCAATAAGGGAATGAAAAACTTGAATGCACTCTACTATAATTACACCTAACAAACGTATATACAGACAAGAGAATACACATTATTTTCAACAGCTCATAAAACATTTTCCTAGATGGAACACATGTGACACCACAAAAGAAGACTTAACACTTTTTGTAAATTGAAATTTTACAGACAATTATTTATAGTGCAAGTGGAATGAAACTAGAAATCAGTAGCAGGAGAAAAACTGAAAAATTCAAAAAATATAAAAATTGAACAACACAGCTTTTTTCTTTTTCTTTTTCTTTTCTTTTCTTTCTTTTTTTTTTTTTTGAGACAGAGTATCACTCTGTTGCTAGGCTGGAGAGCAGTGGCAAAAAAATCTTGGCTCACTGCAACCTCCAACTCTCAGGTTCAAGCGATTCCCTGCCTCAGTCTCCTGAGTAGCTGGGACTATAAGCACACACCATCATGGCCAGCTAATTTTTCTGTATTTTAGTAGAAACAGGGGTTTCACCATGTTGACCAGGATGGTCTCGATGTCCTGACCTTGCCATTTGCCCTCCTCAGCCTCCCAAAGTGCTAGGATTACAGGCATGAGCCACCGGGCCTGGCCAACAACAAACTTTTGAGCATGTTCTTTTTCGATGGTTAGAAGACATAATAAGGCAAAGATGTCCATGCTGCTTAAGGTGACCCATACATTCAACACACCCCTTTTCAATTTTAAATTATACTTTTCCAAACATAGAAAAAATAAACCACAAAATTACGTAAGATCTCAGGGGACCTTGAAAAGCCTGACAATCTTTAAAAAGTAGAAAAGTATTGGAAGCATTACACTTAATAATTTCCAAACACAAAAAAAGCCTACAGTGATCAAAGAACTTTGGTGCCAGTATAAAGGTAGAACACCAAAGTAATGAAACAGAATGCAGCACAGATACAAACTCTTGAAAACAGAGGAGAGACATACCACCTAGGTTTTTCATTTAGCCAAATGTCACAATTCCTTTGGTAAGCAGAACCCAGGCAGGAAAAGAGAGTTACATTACCTAGATGCTAGACTCAGCGATATTTCAAAATGTCCTCTGGGAGCAGGGTACAGGTTGGAGAGACACACCACCTAGCTGGCAGGCCCAGAGATATGTGATAATATCCCCTGTTGGCAGGGCCCAGGTAGAAGAGTCACATTATCATGATTCTGACCCAGTGATATGTAACATTGCACCCATGGAAAGAAATTTGAGCCAAAATTCTCAGCACCTGGGTACTATGCCCAGTGATATGACACAATCTCATCATCTTTGAGGGTGACATCCTTAACCTTTAGCTGAATGTGTATATTAGAGTCACAGTCTCACGTGTGTGCTGGGCCAATGTATGACATTCTCTTCAACATCTGAGGACTTTATAAAACCTGCATGAGAGTTGCAAACCTCTCTGAGGCCTACATGCTGGTATGGACTCACACTCTTACATATTGCCCTAAACCCAGGTTTGATAGTCAACATCTCTCCTACAGGCATGGTTAAGGATAAGATCCATTATTCCTGTGGGCTGGGTCCAGAGATGAGTCACCATCCCACTTGTGTCCACATCTACATATAGAAGTCACAATTTTAACTTTGTGCTGTATTCCCTTGTTAGACTCAGGACCTCAGCAGTGGGCATTATAAATGTGGGATGTGGACAACTTTTAATTTCACTTGGGTGTGTAACAGAGTGTCCCAATCTGAACTTTTTGCTGGGCCCTGTTATGAATCTCTCTACCACAAAAATGTTTATAAAATATAAGTTAGTGTTGTAAGCGTCTGTGAGCTTGGTATGAATATGCAACCCAGGACCTTACATATTGCCCTAAGCTTAACAAAGAGAGGCAAAATACCTCCTATTGGCTGAATCCCAATATAAGTTTGATCATCATGTCTGTGAACTGAAGCAAGATATGTATCATAATTCCTTTTGTGGGTAAAAACTAAGCAGGAGGGTAACATCACTTAGATGCTATGCCATGTAATATGTCACAACGCCTTCTCTAGCCTGGGTATAGAAAATTGGGTCATATTATCTGGGTGTTTGACCCAGCAATATGTCACCATTCCATATGTGGAAAAAACCCAGCCAACTTATGAGAGCCAAAACACCTACATAATGGGCCTAAGATATGTCAAAATAACTTTGCTGGCTCCAGCATGGGCAGAAGAGTCACATCACAAGGGTGCTGGGCCCAGAAATATACAATATGCCATAATTTCCTCTTTATGTAGAACCCAGGCAGAAGAGTAACATCATCTGGGTGCTGGGCTGTGCAATAGGTCAAAATTCCTTTTTTGTGGGAATGGCTCAGTAAAAAAAAAAGAGAGTCACATATCCTGAGTGCTGGGCTCAGCAATGTGTCAAAATCCTCCTATGGTGAAGGTTCAGGCAGAAAAAGAGTCACATCACTTAGGTTATGGGCTCAGAGACATGTCCCAGTGTCACCAGTAGGCAGGGCTGAGGCAGGCAAGGAGAGTCACATCACCTAGGTGCTTCCCTAGAAATATGTCACAGCGTAGCATGTGGGCAGAAACCAGGCAGAATAGCCACATCACCTGGGTGCTGGGTCCTGAGATATGTCACAAGGCTCTCTTAGGACAGCACTCAGGCAAGAGAGTTACATCACCTAAGTACAGGTTCTCTGATTATTTCACAATGCTCCATGTGAGTAAGGGTCCATGAAGGGCATCACTTCACTTCAGTGATAGGCCCAGAGATATGTCACAATGCCCTCCATTGGGCATGGCTCTGGCAAAAGAGTACGTTCACCTGTGTACCTGGCCTTGAAATATGTCACTATCCTTTCTTTGTGCAGGGCCCATTCCAGAGAGGAGAGTTACATCAAGTATGAGGTGGACACAGAAATATGTCACAACAATTTTGGTGGGCATGTCCCAGGCAAGAATGTAACATCACCTGGATGCCAGATCCAGTGATATGTCACAATGCTTACTGAGAGAAGGGCCCAGGCAGGAGAATCACATCACCTGGAGGCTGGCCTAGGTAGACATCACAATCCTATATATGGGTTGGAACAAGTCTGGAGAGTCAAATTACACAGGTGTTTGTGTAATTTGGAAAATCTTGGAAAAGATTTATATCACAATCACACTGTCAGAAAATTCCAGAGATGAGATTTACAATACCACACATGTCCTGTTTTCGTGAGTGACAGTCTGCTTCATCCATGTGAGATGATGACAGTCATTACTGTCAGCTGGGTGTGCATGCAAGACTCACAATGTCACCTGTGTGCTGAGCCCTGCTTTGGCTCTGTCTGTATAATTCAAAGACTTTGTAAAATACATGTGAATGTTGTAATCTTTCATGACCTTTGTACAAGAAGATGACCCAGGACATCATGCATGTTCCTGAATTTAGTTATAAGAGTCAAAATATCCTCTATTGGCTGAGTCCACGTATAAGAGTCATTACTATTCCTGTACGCTGTGCCTATTTATGTTACAATTTCCTGTTTGGTTATGAAGCAGACAGAACAGCCACATCACCTAAATGCTGGGCCAGAAATATTTCAATATTCTCTTTGTAGGCAGGGTCCCATCAGAAATGTCACATAACTTGTGCTCTAGGTCCAGCTCTGTGGCACAATGTCCCTTGTTGGCAGTGTCCAGGCAGAAGAGGAGAGTCATATCACCTAAATGATGGGCCCCAAAATTTGTCACAATGCCTTCTGTTGCCAGGGCCCAGGCATGAAAGTCATATCATTTGGATGCAGTATTAAAAATGCTACAATTACCAAAGGAAGCAGTGTACAGGCAGGAGAGAAGAGTCATGTAACCTAGAAGATGAGTCCAGAAATATTTTACAATCCCTTATGAGGACATTGTTAAGATAGCGCTGTCAAATCACCAAGGGGCTTGACCAAGGTATTCATCACAATCTGACTTGTGGGCTATACATAGACATAATTAGTAAATCACTCAGGAGCTGGGCAAAGGGATATGTCACAATTACACTTGTGGAAAAGTTTGAGTCACCATCCTGCACATGTCCCGGCTCCATGCACATGAGTTGTTATTAGGCTTTTGTTATGGTCTCAGGTATATAATGGCACAATATCACTGGTGGCAAGAGATAAGGCAAGAAAGTCTCATAACCTACATGTTTGTGGGTCCAGTGAGATGTCACAATCCACGTTGTGGGCAGGACCCTGGCAGAAGTGTCACATCACTTGGATGCTGATTTCAGTGATATATTAAAACCCCTTTTGTGGGAAGGACTTTGGCAAGAGAGGAGATTCACTTCACCTAGGCAATTGGCCTAGATATATGTCACAGTGTCTGTTTTGTGCAGTACCAAAGCTGGAGAGTGACCTCACATTGGTGCTGGGCCCAGCATTATGTCACAATCTCCCTGTGGTCAGGGTCCAGACAAAAGTGAACAAACATTACCTATGTGCTGAGCCAAGTGATATATTATAATGCTTCCTGTTGGCAGAACCCAAAAAGGAGAATCACATAATGTGAGTTGTTTTATTAGACCTATTAAAAGACAGAGATGTCAGGTTGCTAAAAAGATAAAAATGTAGCTATTTATTATTTACCAAAAGATAAACCTGAAAAAAAGAAAAGTGTTAAAAAATAAAGGGATATTTTAAAAATCTGCCAAATATTAACATAATGATTACATAGCAATTTTCCTGCCATACTAGTCAGTAAAAAATTTTCCTGGTAAAAATTCCAGGAAATCAAAAATGATTATTAATATTGATAAAAGGAACAATCTACTAAGAACACACAACAGCATCAAACCTTTATGAATATGATATATGTTCAAACATATAAAGCAGGCTGGGCAAAGTGGCTCTCACCTGTAATCACAGCACTTTGGGAAGTTAAGGAAGAAGGGTTGCCTGAGTCCAGGAGTTTGAGACTAGCCCAGGAAACATATTGAGATCTCATCTCTACCAAAATGAATTTTTAAAATTGTGTGTGTGTATACACACACACACACACATATATACACACACACACATATATATATAAATATATTTTTACTGGTAATTGTGAAGAATGCTGCAATGAACATAGGGATGCAGGTATCTCTTCAATGTACTGATGTCATTAAAATATATGTATATATATATATCTAGAAGTGGGATTGGTGGATCATATAGTAGTTCTGTTTTTAAATTTTTGAGGAATCACCATATCATTTTTCACAACAGTTGTACTAATTTATATTCCCACCAACAGTGTGCAAAATTTCTCTTTTCTCTACATACTTGCAACACTTGTATTTTGTCTTTTTCATAATAGCTATTCTATTACAAGAAGTATGTATATATATGCCAATCAAAATATTTTAAAGTATTAAAAATAAACAAATAATTGCTATGAAAAATGTCACATTTTTTCAGCCAAAAGGTAACCAAGAGTAAGAGGAATTAAATAACATAAGAAGTTTTATAAAATAGGCATATAGAGAATTAAGACAAATAGACATATGCAATCAAGAATCTTCATCCCTGATGAACCACAAAAATCCTCAAAAAGTACATAAAGCCAAATTCCACAGCACATTAAAGGAATCATATACCATGATTATGTGGTATTTATTTTTGGGTTGCAAAGATGGTTTAACATATGCAAATCAATTGATGTGACTTAATAAAATGAAAGATAAAAATCATGTGATTATTTCAATAGATGCTGAAAAAGCATTTGACAGATTCAACATTCATTTATGATTAAAACTCTCATCAAATAACTACAGAAAGAATATATCAATTTTTTTTTGTTATGTTTCTCAACATGATAAAGGCCACACATGACAAGGTTACAGTTAACATTATACTACACAGTAAAAAGTTGAAAGCTTTCCCTCTAAGATTAGTAATAAAGCAAGGATCTCTACTCTCACCACTTCTATTCAATATAGTACTGGAGGTCCTAGCCAAAGCAGTTAGGCAAGAAAAAGAAATAAAAAGCACCAAAATTGAAAAGAAAGCAGTAAAATTGTCCCTCTTTGCTAATGACATGACCTTATACATAGAAAACTGTAAAGATTTCACCAAGAACCCTTGGAACTGATAAATTCCATAAAGTTGTATAGTGCAAGGTCAGCTATAAAATCAACAGCATTTCTGTACACTAACCACAAACTATCCAAATAGAAATCAATAAAATTCTATACAATAGCATTTTAAAAATACAAAAAATATTTGGAAATAAATTCGACCAGGGAGTTTCTACATTGTTTTCTATGTTGAAAACTATAAAATATTGATGAAATAAATTGAAGATGAAATAATAAATGGAAAAATATCTTATTTTCATGGATTGGAAGAATTAATATCATAAAAATGCCTATACTACTCAAAGTGACCTACGGATTTAATGAAATTCCTACTAAAAATTCCAATGAGGTTTTTACAGAAATTTTTTTAATTCTAAAATTTGTATAGCACCACAAAAATCCTGAATAACCAACGCAATTTTGAGCAAAAAGAACAAAACTAAAGGCATCACACCATCTGACTTCAAAATATACTACAAAGGTATAATAAAACAGCAGAGTGCTGGCATAAAAACAAATACATAGACCAATCGAAGAAAATAGTGGGCCCAAAAAGAAATCCATACATTTACAGTCAAATGACCTTCAACAAAGGCAGCAAGAACACACCACGGGGAATGGACAGTCTCTTCAATAAGTGGTTTTGGGAAAAATGAATACACACATGCAAAAGAATGAAATTAGACTGATTTCTTGTGCCATATGTAAAACTCAACTGAAAATAGGTTACGTACTTAATTGTAAGGCCAGAAACTATAAAGCTACTAAAAGAAAACATAGGGAAAAAGCTTCTTTACATTGGTCTGGGAGATTACATTTTGGATATGACCCCCACAGCTCAGGCAACAAACGCAAAACTGGGCAAATGGGATTGTATCAAACTAAAAAGCTTCTGGACAGCAAAGAAAATAAGTGAAGAGACAGCCTACAAAAGGAGAGAAAATGTTTGCAAATCATACATCTGATAAGGGGTTAATATTCAAAATATATAAGGAACTGAAACAACTTTATAGCAAGAAAATGAATAACCCAATTTTAAACTGGGCAACAGATGAGAACAGACATTTCTTAAAAGAAAACATATGAAAAAATTCTTAACATTCCTAATCATTAGGGAAATGCAAATAAAAACCACAGTGAGCTATCACCTCACACTTCTTAGAATGGTTATTATCAAGAAGACAAAACAAATGTTGCAAGGATGTGGAGAAAATGGAAATCTTTGTATACTATTGGTGGGAATGTAGATTAGCATAACTATTATGGAAAGCAGTATGGATATTCCTCAAAAAAATAAAAACAGAACTACTATATGATCCAGCAATCCCACTTCTGGGTATATGTATTTTAAAAAATGAAATCAGTACATTGAAGAGATACTGGCATTCCTATGTTCATTGCAGCATTCTTCACAATTACCAAGATATGGAATCAAACTAAGCATCCATTGACAGATAAATGGATAAAGAAAATGCAGCACATACATATATATAAAGAAAATGCTGCATTTTCTTTACCCATTTATCTGTCAATGGATGCTTATATTCAAGCTTGATCAGGTTTCTAGATCTAACTACCAATTTAGAGGAAATATAAAAGTCAGAGGCATATAAAAAATTACTCCATGGGAAAGAAAATGGAAATTCTAAAGAAAAACACCCAGCTCCTCAACAAATATATTTTCAGATTAAAGAAAAGGAAAGGAAATGGAAGAGTAATTTCGAGACGAAAAGAGACTTAAGAGATCAACCAATTGCAATACATGGACATTCTTTTAATCCTATATTAACAAATACAAATGAGGTATGAGATAAACAGAGAACTTTTAACACTGGACATTTGCTGACAATAAGATATTATTGTTAGCGTTTAGATGTGATAATGGTATACAGTTATGGTTAAACAATATATGAGTTGCACTCATTGATCTTAAGAAGTTCACAGAAAGGCAGGGGAGTATGCAGGTTAAAATACAATTTGATGAGGCTATGCCAGTGATAAGTGAAAAGTATTACGGGAACACAGAGACAAGTACCACCTAGGAGGCTGAAGGAATAGCTATTGTATAATAGAGATATGAATCTTAAAGGATGAGAAGTTTGGCAGGGAAATTAGGCAGGAAGTGAGCCCCGAAACAAGAGAACAATATGAACAGAGACAAAGAGGGATAAAAAATGGGATGTGTTCCAAGCAGTGCAAATATGTGAGCATTGTCACAGCACAGAGAAAGTGGTGAGACATGAGGTTAGAGAGACAGGTTTGCATGAGATCTTACCGGATCTGTCTTGATTCTGTGTTAAAGCCAATGTAGTACCTGTTTGATGTTTAAGTTTTTTTCAGAGATGGAGAAATGTCATTTAAGAGTTGTATCAGGTTTCTCTTTCTAGAGATGAAGACTTCACTGTACTTTGAGCTTCTAATATAGGTTACAAAAGTGTTATTCAATGTGATGTGGTTTGTCATCACTAGGATCCCTGCTAAAATTCTGCTATTTTTTAAATCCAGGAACAGAATATTCAGGAGAACTGGCCCATGTGCTAATGAGGTCCCCACTCTCCCTTCTAAGCCTTATGCCTGGATCAGCTGAGGACTCTCATTTTATCCTGCAGAAAGGTTCTGCTTTAATATACTCCTGAGAGCTGGAGTTGGGCCTCTGTGGGCTGTAAACAGAAAACAGAAAGCAGCCCACTCTCTGTGGCCATGCTTTTTCTTGGTATCTGGTTTCACATCTAGCCCACCTTTCTGCCAAATTTCTTTATGCTTTCTAGGACAAATTCTTATCAAATTGTCCTTTTTCCAGTTTCCTCAGGAGGGGCACTTGTAAACTCCAAAGGAAGTTGAGACCAGCATGTGGCCCAGAAATTCTATTTGGCTTACCTTCCCTGGAACCTTCCTCTAATAGTATAGTGGCAATATTCTCCTTTTCTTACACAGCTAGGTTTGCACTTTTTACTCAGTTAAAAACAAAAATAAACTAAACAATACATTGTTTAGAGATACATAAGTAAGTGGCAAAACCATAAAGAAAACCAAAGACATAATTAACACAAAACACCAGATAGTGGTTTCCTTTGCTGGAGGAAAGAAGAGTACACAGGGCATTTCTGAAGTACTGGGTGGATATGATTTCTTAACATGGAGGATACACTGATGTTTATTTTATTATCATAACCATTCTTCAAACCATATGTATATGTATGATATACTTTTCAGTATGTATGTAACATTACATATACCCAATTTTTTTAAAGTTATGGGGTTCAAGACAAACATCTTTCATAACTCCATCATTTGTAACTTTTCTCTAGACATCAGTCTTGCAAATTGATGGCAAGTGGTGGTGACCGACATTCGCCTTCCCTTATGCTAACTATTCTGCATCTTGAAAGGAAGAGTGAAGCAAATGTGTGTGTGCATGTGAGGAGCTATAGTCCATTTTACTACTATTGCATAACTCTGCCTCTGAATTTCTGGGCAAAACCATAAATTTGAAATAAATTCTTCCCTTGCCCCATGCCTTTTGAAACTGAAGAACATTTTTCAAAGTTAAGTGAAATACCTTGTATAAAAAATGTAATTGAGTCTGCTCATGAACAAAAATAATTTATACCAAAATAATTTAAGTATATAAAAAAGTAAAGATAAAATGACAATGTTGGGGCAGGAAGTATAGGAAGAAATTAAAAGCTAAAGAACAGAGCGGAATAAGAGAAACCCAAATGACATCTCAGAAAGGAAGGAAGATGCCTCAGCGAAAGACATTTCCAATAGACATTTCCTTTCCTCTCTTCCCTAAATTTTGTTCATATTAATCTCATTTAAAAAAAAATTACCTATGTAACTTATTTCTTCAAAGATCATTTACACACATGAAAGGAAACTCTTTCTAAATAAACCAAAGTGCAGAGATAATTTCTAAGCTTTGTTCATTGAGTCATTATTATGCAAAAAGAAATATTTAGGGAAGTATAAAAAACTTCCCTGCTGCAATTTCATAAAATACCATTATTTTATAATACACATTAATGGCCTCTTCTAAGTGTTAAGTGTATTAGGTAAATATACCATTCTACATTTTCAGCCTTTTTTCCCTTCCTGGTTTGGTTAGGTTAGGTTATAAAAATGCATTCCAAAATTCCAAATAAATAGGTTTGGATGACTTTTAAAATTTTATTATGATAGCTTTTTGGTGCCCCCAAATTTTATATGACTCTAATCGAAAGGCTGAGCTTGTTTTGTGCTATTTCAAAAGAGTAAAAATTATATTGCATTGCTCAGGCATAATAGACCAGATATTGATTCATTCGGTCCTCTATTTGATCATTCATTTAATCATCACACTTCAATGGTTTTATAGTGGTAAGACCTTGTGATAAGTGCAATTGGGAAAATATTCATGAATTAGACCATGAGGCTGACATCAAAACACTTTATATCTAACAGGAGATCAAAATATGCCTAAATAACAAAACTATGTTAATCACCACAACATAATTTTTAAAAAATGTTCAATTACCTCTGTGATGGCACAGATCATTTTCTCCTTTCTCTCTGGTGATGCCTTGCACCTGGAATAGTGCTTGGCCCATAGCAGGTGCTCATGCTTATTGAATGGGGTTGGGGGAAATGAATGAATGAGAAAAGAGGGGACACATGACCTGGGCTTGGATAATGGAATAAGCGGGTCATCAGAAAATATATAAAGCAATTTCAAAAATCAAGATCATGTTTGTGAGTCTTATTTTGACCTAATTCAGTTCTTTTCAACAATAATTACCTCAGCATGGTCTTAAATCTCCCTCTCCATACTTGTTCTGTCACAACAACTTAAGAAAACATCCATGAACATGGAGGCAAAGGCAGTCCCAGGAACTAGGGGAGATTTGTTGAACTATGGTTCATCCATTAAAGGGTGCTGTTCATTTCAAAAGCACCACCTTGGTGTGTTATGCACTTAGTTCCATGATGCTAACAATATTTAATATATGCATAGAACTCCAGAAGTTGCCTTCAGAGTCTGCATCAGCTCCTCTAAATATCCACAATGGCTACATTGTTATCTTTTTAAAGTGGCTTTAATATTTGAGAGTCCTGATATTTTCTCTAATTAAATGTACAAATAAATCAGCTGAGTAATATTATTGCTGGATATCTTAAAGAGGTACACCAATTACATTTGCAGAATATTTGCTCTACATAATGGCAAAGTATATAAAGTGGAAAGGAGACTTGTTTAGGTTTTATTTAATGTAATAAGCATTAATTATAAATATATAAAATTATTTTATATAATTATTTTTAATTTTTTATATAATTTAATATATTATATATTATGTAAACAAAATGACTTGCTTACAATTTTATTTAAAAACATATTCAACTACTCACTACAATGTAATAGAATAGTTTTTGAAAGATCAATGGGGCTGAAGTACTAAGTGAACATATATTGGAGCTTCTGAGTTGCCAGCAATTAAACAAAAGCTTGGAATAAAATAAGACCAACAACTTGAAAGTCTGAAGTTACCATTTTCAAGAGTCATTTTGTAGCAAACAAGAATATAGAGAGGACTAGAATTATTTAAATTAGTGAAAACATGTAGGTGGTTCTGAAATACAGAAAATAGCCTTGCAAAAGTTCAGAGTGGATACGCATCTCTAACGTAATGAATACGCACCCTGCAGTGATATATTCCATAGAGCAAACAAAAGAATACCTTATTTTTTAATAGTGAAAGATTGATCAGAAAGGGTTCTTATCTATGCTCCTAGGTGGCTAACATACTTTATCTCATATCATCATGGTGATATAGTATTGATGGTGTCAATGTTATACATAGTGAAGACATGCCAGTGTATTTTCCTCAATGTTCTGGATAGACTACATATTTTTGTATGCTTTCTATATTAATAGCATATGTCTTCTATTATTCAATAATAGTCTAAGATACTCTGTCCTCTTTGCAGTTGAACCAGAAAATAAATCAATCTTGTGGGTTACCTCAAATCCTGGTTTTCAATGGAGGAAAAAAAAAGTTTCAGAAGTTCTATTAACTAACAATAGTATAAAGAATATTAAAAAGTGCTGTTGTATATTAAACAATGTGCCTGTCTCATTTTTCTTTTCACTTTGCTTTTTGGGTTGTCAAAGTTTTCCTCAAAATTGCTGTAATGATATAGAAGAGAATGTCACGTCTCCTTACTCTTCCAAAACTTTATAAAAAATTTATTACAAGCTTGTGAATGTAATTGTCTTGATTTTAGGAGAAGAAACTGAGAAAGAAAAATTTCTAAGCAAAGAATTTTTCAAATATTTTAGAAACTATTGAAACTTAAGAAAAATGTTCTTTTGAAGAGCAAATCATTTATGTAATAATTTGTAATTATGTCATGATATATGATTAATAATTACTACTCATGTTTAAATAAACTGCAATTGTTTTCCTGTGTGATTTATATTATAAATTATTAGGCAAAAAGTAATGCTTAATATAAATATCATTTTATTTCAAGTAATAACATTAATTTGAAATAATTATATAAATTATTTTATTATAAATGATTGGAAATATATCATTTGGGTGATATATTTCAGTGGCTCTCAAAAAGAACTTTATTATGGAACCACAGTGCATCACAAAACACATGTGATGCAATCACAAGACATATATCTAGATGGAGGACTGCAGAAGAGACAGTAGATTCCGAAGATTATCAACAATTCCTAATGAAGTGACCCTCAAAAAACTTACACTTGAGAAAACATAGAGAATGTAAGTGAATTAAAATGATGCTATTTTTTTGCATTAACTTTTATTCTTTTCAAATTTCAAAATCTTCTAATTTTTACCAGTAACAAATTTATTGTGATCTACCTGATGTCTGATTCAGACACAACAATGTTTTATTCTAGTTGCTAATGCTGCTCTATTCTGTGTCATTGATTAGTTCATTCATCCAAACACTATCCGTTTACCATACATTTACTGAGTGTCTGTTAGGTGTCAGGCTCTGTAATAGGCACTGGCATTACAGAGATGAACAAGCCATCTTTGAACTCAGTTTCATCTCTTAAAGATGAATATAATGAATGCCTGAGAATGATTAATGTACTGAATTCTTGTTTCATGTTAGAGTTTCATAATTGATGAGCCATAAAATATTCTTTACCCTAAGAATCCCTGCAATTTTAAAAAGTATTGAACAACTTCCATATTTTACTTAATGTGCATTTACTGATTACTATCTATTTGATAGTGAGGCTATCCTGGTTTTCAGGAAGACCAATCAGAAATTAAGACATGAGCTTCTGATAAAGAAGGCAGTAAGTATAGGAGAGAAAAAGTACCATTTGTTCCTTAACCATCTCAAGGTTCATGACTGAGACCCCCATAACAAAAAACAGATTAATATAAGCATAAAAATTGATTTATTATAAATTGTAAGTGACACAGAAGCCTCAGAAATGAAGATCTGGAAAAAACAGGAATATCTCTGTATATTTTATGCTAAGTCTAATTAAAAAATAGACAGTTGTGAAGAAACGTGATTGGACAAAAAGGAAGATGATATGATGGTAATAAACTGGGGGGAAATCAGTAAGGCCTGTTTTATCAGATTATTTTCTGTGCCTTCAAAGATAAGGATGGTCCTTTCATCAAGTTAGATGGAGGGCCTTTTGGAATGAGGGTCTTTTGGAATGAGGGTCACATAACTTGCTTCAGGGAAAGGTCAGTTTGGTTTTATGGCCCACTTCAGGGGAGAAAAGGAAAAATGAATTCTAGATTCTATGGCCTGCTTGAGGAGAGAGGGTGGCAGGAGAAGGTCAAAGAGACCTTCTTGCTTCCATAGTAATTTTTCAGCTTAAGACACTCACTATTCCAAGATGCCATATTTTGGGTTATCATGTTCTGAGTTCTGTCTGCAGTTTACTCATATGTTATATTTTACCCTCCCTGAAACTTACTGAATTTGAGGGAAGATAAGGGATTCTGTGTATAGCTAAAATAAAAAAAACTTAGCTTCCTAACCAAGAAAAATTTTAAATGAACCTTGCAGCTCCTCAAAAGCAGTGTGAATTTTGTTCAATTTTTAGCAATATGGAATACCAGAGACCCAAAGTCATATAGCCTCAAATCATTTAAACTATTTTAAAAGAAAGAATATTTTAAAATATGCTTTTAAATGAATGAAAGACACTGTTGAGAAATTGCAATAAGCCATGTGAAGCTGATAGCAAAGCAGGAAATCCAGCCTGATAAGGTAAGTTTGGAGCCCAGAGGTCCAGAGCACTATAATGGTTCTCAAACTGTGTTCCCTGGGCAAGTAGCAGCAACATCACCTAGGAAGTTTTATTTCTAACAACTTCCTAAGTCTCTTCCTAAACCTACTAAATCAATCACTTTAGAAGTTGGGTGCAGTAATTAGTGTTTTAAGAGAACTACAGTGGTTCTGAAATGATAGCATATATTAGAATTATTTAGAGGGCTTGTTAACTTCCTCAATGTATATTCTGGGAATCACCAGCATTGTTAGAAATGCAGAATCTCAGGCCCTACCCCAGACCTACCACATCAGAATCTGCAGTTTAACAAGATTCCCAGGTGATTTATGCACATTAAAATTTGAGAACCAAGCCCGGCGCCCAAGATGGCCAAATAGGAACAGCTCCAGCCTCCAGCTCCCAGCGTGAGTGACACAGAAGATGGGTGATTTCTGCATTTTCACGTGAGGTCCTGGGTTCATTTCACTGGGGAGTGCTGGACAATCGGTGCTGGTCAGCTGGTGCAGCCCGACCAGCGAGAGCAGAAGCAGGGCAAGACATTGCCTCACCTGGGAAGCACAAGGGGGAAGGGAATTCCTTTTCCTAGCCAAGGGAAACTGAGACACACAACACCTGGAAAATCGGGTAACTCCCACCCTAATACTGCACTTTACCAAGGGTCTTAGCAAATGGCACACCAGGAGATTATATCCCACACCTGACCCAGAGGGTCCCACGCCCACGGAGCCTCCCTTATTGCTAGCACAGCAATCTGAGCTCTAACTGCAAGGCGATGGCGAGGCTGGGGGAGGGGCGCCTGCCATTGCTGAGGCTTAAGTGGATAAACAAAGCCACCAGGAAGCTCGAATTGGGTGGAGCCCACCGCAGCTCAAGGAGGCCTGCCTGCCACTGTAGACTCCTCCTCTGGGGACAGGGCATAGCTAAACAAAAAGCAGCAGTAACCTCGGCAGAGGTAAATGCCCCTGTCTGATAGCTTTGAAGAAAGCAGTGGATCTCCCAGCATGGAGGTTGAGGTCTGAGAATGGACAGACTGCCTGCTCAAGTGGGTCCCTGACCCCTGAGTAGCCGAACTGGGAGACATCCCCCACTAGGTGCAGACCGACACCTCACACCTCACATGGCTGGGTACACCCCTGAGATGAAGCTTCCAGAGCGAGAATCAGACAGCAAAACTCGCTGTGCAACAATATTGTATCTTCTGCAGCCTCCGCTGCTGATACCCCGGCAAACAGGGTCTGGAGTGGACCTCAAGCAAACTCCAACAGACCTACAGCTGAGGGTTCTGACTGTTAGAAGGAAAACTAACAAACAGAAAGGACACCAACACCAAAACCCCATCAGTACATCACCATCATCAAAGACCACAGGCATATAAAACCACAAAGATGGGGAAAAAGCAGTGCAGAAAAGCTGGAAATTCAAAAAATCAGAGTGCATCTCCCCCTCCAAAGGAACGCAGCTCATTGCCAGCAATGGAACAAAGCTGGACGGAGAATGACTTTGACAAGTTGAGAGAAGAAGTCTTCAGTTGATCAAACTTCTCAGAGCTAATGGAGGAACTACGTAAACAGCTCAAAGAAAATAAAAACCTTGAAAAAAGAATGGATGAATGGATAATTAGAATAATGAATGCAGAGAAGACCTTAAAAGAACTGATAGAGATGAAAACCATAACATGAGAACTACGTGACAAATGCACAAGCTTCAGTAACTGACTTAATCAACTGGAAGAAAGAGTATCAGTGATTGAAGATCAAATGAATGAAATGAAGCGAGAAGAGAAGTGTGGAGAAAAAAAGAGTAAAAAGAAATGAACAAAGCATCCAAGAAGTATGGGATTATGTGAAAAGACCAAATCTATGTCTGATTAGTGTGTCTGAAAGTGACAGGGAAAATGGAACCAAGTTGGAAAACACTCTGCAGGATATCATCCAGGACAACTTCCCCACCCTAGTAAGGCAGGCCAATATCCAAATTCAGGAAATACAGAGAATGCCACAAAGATACTCCTTGAGAAGAGCAACTCCAAGACACATAATTGTCAGATTCACCAAAGTTGAAATGAAGGAAAAAATGTTAAGGGCAGCCAGAGAGAAAGGTCGGGTTACACACAAAGGGAAGCTCATCAGACTAACAACAGATCTCTCGGCAGAAACTCTCCAAGCCAGAAGAGAGTGGGGAACAGTATTCAACATTCTTAAAGAAAAGAAGCTTCAACCCAGAATTTCATATCCAGTCAAACTAAGTTTCATAAATGAAGGAGAAATAAAATCCTTTAGAGACAAGGAAATGCTTAGAGATTTTGTCACCACCAGTCCTGCCCTACAAGAGATCCTGAAGGAAGCACTAAACATGGAAAGGAACAACAGGTACCAGCCATTGCAAAAACATGTCAAAATTTAAAGTCCATTGAGGCTAGGAAGAAACTGCATCAACTAACGAGCAAAATAACCAGCTAATATCATAATGACAAGATCAAGTTCACACATAACAATATTAACCTTAAATGTAAATGGACTAAATGCTCCAATTAAAAGACACAGACTGGCAAATTGGATAAAGAGTCAAGAACCATCAGTTTGCTGTATTCAGAAGACCTCTCTCACACGCAGAGACACACATAGGCTCAAAGTAAAGGGATGGAGGAAGATCTACTAAGCAAATGGAAAACAAAAAAAAGCAGGGGTTACAATCCTAGTATCTGATAAAACAGACTTTAAACCATCAAAGATCAAAAGAGACAAAGAAGAACATTACATAATGGTGAAGGGATCAATTCATCAGGAAGAGCTAACTATCCTATATATGCACCCAATACAGGAGCACCCAGATTCATAAAGCAAGTCCTTAGAGACTTACAAAGAGACTTAGACTCCCATACAATAACAATGGGAGACTTCAACATCCCACTGTCAACATTAGACAGATCAACGAGACAGAAAGTTAACACGGATATCCAGGAATTGAACCTAACTCTGCACCAAGTAGACCTAATAGATATCTACAGAACTCTCCACCCCAAATCAACAGAATATACATTCTTCTCAGCACCACATCGCACCTATTCAAAATAGACCACATAGTTGGAAGTAAAGCACTCCTCAGCAAATGTACAAGAACAGGTATTATAACAAACTGTCTCTCAGACCACAGTGCAATCAAACTAGAACTCAGGACTAACAAACTCAATCAAAACTGCTCAACTACATGGAAACTGAACAACCTGCTCCTGAATGACTACTGGGTACATAACGAAATGAAGGCAGAAATAAAGATGTTCTCTGAAACCAATGAGAACAAAGATACAACATACCAGAATCTCTGGGACACATTTAAAGCAGTGTGTGGAGGGAAATTTATAGCACTAAATGCCCACAAGAGAAAGCAGGAAAGATCTAAAATTGACACTCTAACATCACAATTAAAAGAACTAGAGAAGCAAGAGCAAACACATTCGAAAGCTAGCAGAAGGCAAGAAATAACTAAGATCAGAGCAGAACTGAAGGAGATAGAGACAAAAAACCCTCCAAAAAATCAATGAATCCAGGAGCTGGTTTTTTGAAAAGATCTACACAATTGATAGACTGCTAGCAAGACTAATAAAGAAGAAAAGAGAGAAGAATCACATAGACACAATAAAAAAATGATAAAGGGGATATCACCACCGACCCCACAGAAATACAAACTACCATCAGAGAATACTATAAACACCTCTATGCAAATATACTAGAAAACCTAGAAGAAATGGATAATTTCCTGGACACTTATACTCTCCCAAGACTAAACCAGGAAGAAGGTGAATCCTTGAATTGACCAATAGCAGGCTCTGAAATTGAGGCAATAATTAATAGCCTACCATCCAAAAAAAGTCCAGGACCAGGCGGATTCACAGCCGAATTCTACCAGAGGTACAAGGAGGAGCTGTTACCATTCCTTCTGAAACTATTCCAATCAATAGAAAAAGAGGGAATCCTCCCTAACTCATTTTACGAGGCCAACATCATCCTGATATCAAAGCCTGACAGAGATACAACAAAAAAAGAGAATTTTAGACTAATATCCCTGTTGAACGTCAATGCAAAAATCTTCAATAAAATACTGGCAAACCGAATCCAGCAGCACGTCAAAAAACTTATCCACCATGATCAAGTGGGTTTCATCCCCGGGATGCAAGGCTGGTTCAATATACGCAAATCAATAAATGTAATCCAGCATATAAACAGAACCAAAGACAAAAATCACATGACTATCTCAATAGATGCAGAAAAGGCTTTTGACAAAATTCAACAGCCCTTCATTCTAAAAACTCTCAATTAATTTGGTACTGATGGAATGTATTTCAAAATAATAAGAGCTATTTATGACAAACCCACAGCCAATATCATACCAAATGGGCAATAACTGGAAGCATTACCTTTGAAAACTGGCACAAGAGAGGGATGCTGTCTCTCACCACTCCTATTCAACATAGTGTTGGAAGTTCTGACTAGGGCAATCAGGGAAGAGAAAGAAATCAAGGGTATTCAGTTAGGAAAAGAAGAAGTCAAATTGTCCCTGTTTGCAGATGACATGATTGTATATTTAGAAAACCCCATCATCTCAGCCCAAAATCTCCTTAAGCTGATAAGCAACTTCAGCAAAGTCTCAGGATACAAAATCAATGTGCAAAAATCACAAGCATTCTTATACACCAGTAACAGACAAACACAGAGCCAAATCATAAATGAACTCCCATTCACAATAGCTTCAAAGAGAATAAAATACCTAGGAATCCAACTTACAAGGGATGTAAAGGACCTCTTCAAGGAGAACTACAAACCACTGCTCAGTGAAATAAAAGAGGACACAAACAAATGGAAGAACATACCATGCTCATGGATAGGAAGAATCAATATCGTGAAAATGGCCATACTGCCCAAGGTTATTTATAGATTCAATGTCATCCACATTAAGCTACCAATGAGTTTCTTCACAGAATTGGAAAAAACTGCTTTAAAGTTCATATGGAACCAAAAAAGACCCTGCATTGCCAAGACAATCCTATGTCAAAAGAACAAAGGTGGAGGCATCATGCTACCTGACCTCAAACTATACTACAGGGCTATAGAAATGAAAACAGCATGGTACTGGTACCAAAACAGAGATATAGACCAATGGAACAGAACAGAGCCCTCAGAAATAATACCGTGCATCTACAACCATCTGATCTTTGACAAACCTGACAAAAACAAGAAATGGGGAAAGGATTCCCTGTTTAATAAACGGTGCTGGGAAAATTGACTAGCCATAAGTAGAAAGCTGAAACTAGATCCTTTCCTTACTCCTTATACGAAAATTAATTCAAGATGGATTAGAGACTTAAATGTTAGACCTAAAGCCATAAAAATCCTAGAAGAAAACCTAGGGAATACCATTCAGGACATAGGCATGGGCAAGGACTTCATGTCTCACACCAGTTAGAATGGCAATCATTAAAAAATCAGGAAACAACAGGTGCTGGAGAGGATGTGGAGAAATAGCAACACTTTTACACTGTTGGTGGGACTGTAAACCAGTTCAACCATTGTGGAAAACAGTGTGGCAATTCCTCAAGGATCTAGAACTAGAAATACCATTTGACCCAGCCATCCAATTACTGGGGATATAACCAAAGGATTATATGTCATGCTGCTATAAAGACACTTGCACACGTTTGTTTATTGCAGCACTATTCACAATAGCAAAGACTTGGAATCAACCCAAATGTCCATCAGTGACAGACTGGATTAAGAAAATGTGGCACATATGCACCATGGAATACTATGCAGCCATAAAAAAGGATGAGTTTGTGTCCTTTGTAGGGACATGGATGCAGCTGGAAACCATCATTCTTAGCAAACTATCACAAGAACAGAAAACCAAACACTGCATGTTTTCATTCATAGGTGGGAATTGAACAAAGAGATCACTTGGACACAGGAAGGGGAGCATCACACATCGGGTCCTATTGTGGGGAGGGGTTAGGGAGGAGGGATAGCATTAGGAGATATACCTAATGTAAATGATGAGATAATGTGTGTAGCACACAAACAAGGCACATGTATACATATGTAACAAACCTGCATGTTGTGCACATGTACCCTAGAACTTAAAGTATTTAAAAAAAAATATTGAGAACCACTGGCTTAGAGTCTTCCAAACTTTTTTGACTCCAAGAAAATTTTCTTTGTGACACAATACACACACACACACACACACACACACACACACACACACGCACACACTGCAATGGAGTCAGGAGTGAGGTAAATAAGATACCCAGGATATGAAATTTCAAGAGTAACTCACTTTCAGAGTCCTGCAAGTGTACTTACATAAGTGACTGCCTCTTTTAATTTTGTAAACTAATTGACTCACTTCATCTCATTCTCGGCCATTGCTAGCTTTGAAGGCAGAGAAAAAGAACCATGAGCCAAGGATTGTGGGTGGCCTCCAAGAGCTAGAATATCCTAATCTGAGAGCCAGCAAGGAAATGAGGACCTCAGTAGAATAACAACATGGAACTGAATTCTACCAATCACCTGAGTTACCTTGGAAGTAGATTCATTCTTAGAACTCCCAGAAAGGAATACAGCCTGCCTGGCCCTTCTATTTCAGTACTGTGGCATTCTAAGCAGAGGACTCCACTGAACCACACTGTATCCATAAACAGGAAGTCTTTTATGCAGCTGGTTTCTATGGGAATTGGAAATTTTGACCTACACATCTGTGAGATAATAAATGGGTGCTGTTTTAAGTCACTACATTTTTTGATTTTTAAAATTTACTTTTATTTTTAAAATTTACTTTTATTTTTTATTCGGTTTTGGGGGAACAGGTGGTATTTGGTTACATTAGTAAGTTCTTTAGTGGTGATTTGTGAGATTTTGGTGCACCCATCACCTGACCAGTATACACTGAACCCAATTTATACTCTTTCATCCCTCACTCCCCTCCCACCCTTCCCCCCGAGTCTCCAAAGTCCATTGTATCATTCTCATGCCTTTGCATTCTCATAGCTTAGCTAAGACTTATGAATAAGAACATATGATGTTTGGTTTTCCATTCCTGAGTTAGTTCACTTAGAATAATGGTCTCCAATTCCATCCAGGTTGCTGTGAATGCCATTAATTCAGTCCTTTATTTATTAAGCCACAAATTTATAGTAATTTGTTATGGCAGTAATAGAAAACTAATACATGCACATGCATACCTACTGCATGTATGTATATAATTGGTGTCAAAAAATACCCTTACTATAAGAATATACTATATGTGATAAACTGTTATTTTTATGTTCTCCTATACTATTTTATTTTGCTTTTAATGTTGGTCATACTGTACTAAATTAACTTTATAAACCATTAATCAGTTGTTTTGATTAAAAACATTTTAGCCTAGATATTTTGTACATCATGGAGGGTAGAAAGTGGTAGACTAAACATTGCCTCCTTGGTGGGGCAGGGAGATGGGCCAGATACAATCCTAATTAAAATCAAGAATTGGGAAAAAAATATATAGACGATAGATAGATAGATAGATAGATAGATAGATAGATAGATAGATATGGAAAAGAAAGGAAGAGAAAACCTCTTCTGCAGAGGAAAAATAACATGAAGGAAAAGTGAGTTGTCTAAGTAGGTGTATTGAACACGTTTTGGAAGGTAAAATGAAGCACAGACCATATTCCTTCTGCTGTTATTGCTTGCAAGCCAGGCCATAGAAGTGTGAGTATTTAGAAACAGATGTGGCAGCCAGACTCAGGGTTGCAATGTGCAGCAACAGCAGCTTCTGTCCCTTGCATTTCAGCTATGGTACTGTGCTCTTGAATTCACTATTACAGTGGCAGGCTTAACTTTTGTTTCCCTAGTTATTCCAGTGATTTTATGAGTACAAGTACCTGTATTGATTCTCTGCTTGAATGATGTTTTCCCCTGCCCTGAATCCAGATCCATTGATAGGAATCCTTCCATGCGGTTGCTATTATATGGAAATTGGCTAAACACTTTGGAGAATAATTTTGCATTGCCTAGTGAAGTGGAACATGTGCATACCACACAACTCAGGAATCCTACTCCAAAAAAGTATATCTTAGAGAAAATTTTATATAAATATATCAGGAAGCATGTATAAAAATGTATATAAAAACACTGTTAACCATGACAAGAAATGGATACAACCCAGAAGACAGAGTTCCCTATGAAAAAATCAGTAAGGAACCTTAAAGACCAAGAAGTTACAGAAACTAAAAGATAAAAAGCAATTCCACAAGTTTTCTGATAGAAAAGCAAGGACACCTTCCAGGCAGAGGAGGTGGTAGCTGGAGAGCAGAATTAATTAATTAGCAATTAATTTTGATAATTGAAGAACTGCCCACTAAGTGTTGCGGAGAGAAAGATTTTATCCAAAATGTGGTATTCCTAGGTAATTCATATATCAAGGAAAATAAGCCAATTGAAAAGGGGGGGCGGAGCAAGATGGCTGAATAGGAACAGCTCCAGTCTCCAACTCCCAGCACGAGCGACACAGAAGACCGGTGATTTCTGCATTTTCAACTGAGGTACTGGGTTCATCTCACTAGGGAGTGCTGGACAATCGGTGCTGGTCAGCTGCTGCAGCCCGACCAGCGAGAGCTGAATCAGGGCAAGGCATCGCCCCACCTGGGAAGCGCAAGGGGGAAGGGAATCCCTTTTCCTAGCCAGGGGAACTGAGACACACAACACCTGGAAAATCGGGTAACTCCCACGCCAATACTGCGCTTTAAGGAAACAGGCACACCAGGAGATTATATCCCACACCTGGCCGGGAGGATCCCACGCCCACGGAGCCTCCCTCATTGCTAGCACAGCAGTCTGTGATCTACCGGCAAGGCAGCAGCGAGGCCGGGGGAGGGGTGCCCGCCATTGCTGAGGCTTAAGTAGGTAAACAAAGCCGCTGGGAAGCTCGAACTGGGTGGAGCTCACAGCAGCTCTAGCAAACCTGCCTGTCTCTGTAGACTCCACCTCTGGGGACAGGGCACAGTAAACAATAACAAACGCAGCAGACACCTCTGCAGACGCAAACGACTTTGTCTGACAGCTTTGAAGAGAGCAGTGGATCTCCCAACACGTAGGTTGAGATATGAGAAGGGACAGACTGCCTGCTCAAGTGGGTCCCTGACCCCTGAGTAGCCTAACTGGGAGACATCTCCCACTAGGGGCAGTCTGACACCCCACACCTCACAGGGTGGAGTACCCCCCTGAGAGGAAGCTTCCAAAGCAAGAATCAGACAGGTACACTCGCTGTTCAGAAATATTCTACCTTCTGCAGCCTCTGCTGCTGATACCCAGGCAAACAGGGTCTGGAGTGGACCTCAAGCAATCTCCAACAGACCTACAGCTGAGGGTCCTGACTGTTAGAAGGAAAACTATCAAACAGGAAGGACAGCTACACCAAAACCCCATCAGTACGTCACCATCATCAAAGACCAGAGGCAGATAAAACCACAAAGATGGGGAAAAAGCAGGGCAGAAAAGCTGGAAATTCAAAAAATAAGAGCGCATCTCCCCCGGCAAAGGAGCGTAGCTCATCACCAGCAACGGATCAAAGCTGGACAGAGAATGACTTTGACGAGATGAAAGAAGAAGGCTTCAGTCCATCAAACTTCTCAGAGCTAAAGGAGGAATTATGTACCCAGTGCAAAGAAATTAAAAATCTTGAAAAAAAAGTGGAAGAATTGATGGCTAGAGTAATTAATGCAGAGAAGGTCATAAACGAAATGAAAGAGATGAAAACCATGACACGAGAAATACGTGACAAATGCACAAGCTTCAGTAACCGACTCGATCAACTGGAAGAAAGAGTATCAGCGATTGAGGATCAAACAAATGAAATGAAGCGAGAAGAGAAACCAAAAGAAAAAAGAAGAAAAAGAAATGAACAAAGCCTGCAAGAAGTATGGGATTATGTAAAAAGACCAAATCTATGTCTGATTGGGGTGCCTGAAAGTGAGGGGGAAAATGGAACCAAGTTGGAAAACACTCTTCAGGATATCATCCAGGAGAACTTCCCCAACCTAGTAGGGCAGGCCAACATTCAAATTCAGGAAATACAGAGAACGCCACAAAGATACTGCTCGAGAAGAGCAACTCCAAGACACATAATTGCCAGATTCACCAAAGTTGAAATGAAGGAAAAAATCTTAAGGGCAGCCAGAAAGAAAGGTCGGGTAATCCACAAGGGGAAGCCCATCAGACTAACAGCAGATCTCTGGGCAGATATTCTACAAGCCAGAAGAAAGTGGGGGCCAATATTCAACATTCTTAAAGAAAAGAGTTTTAAACCCAGAATTTCATATCCAGCCAAACTAAGTTTCACAAGTGAAGGAGAAATAAAATCCTTTACAGATAAGCAAATGCTTAGAGATTTTGTCACCACCAGGCCTGCCTTACAAGAGACCCTGAAGGAAGCACTAAAAATAGAAAGGAACAACCGGTACCAGCCATTGCAAAAACATGCCAAAATGTAAAGACCATCCAGGCTAGGAAGAAACTGCATCAACTAACGAGCAAAATAACCAGTTAATATCATAATGGCAGGATCAAGTTCACACATAACAATATTAACCTTAAATGTAAATGGACTAAATGCTCCAATTAAAAGACACAGAATGGCAAGCTGGATAAAGAGTCAAGACCCATCAGTCTGCTGTATTCAGGAGACCCATCTCACATGCAGAGACATACATAGGCTCAAAATAAAGGGATGGAGGAAGATTTACCAAGCAAATGGAGAACAAAAAAAAGCAGGGGTTGCAATACTAGTCTCTGATAAAACAGACTTTAAACCATCAAAGATCAAAAGAGACAAAGAAGGCCATTACATAATGGTAAAGGGATCAATTTAACAGGAAGAGCTAACGATCCTAAATATATATGCACCCAATACAGGAGCACCCAGATTCATAAAGCAAGTCCTTAGAGACTATCAAAGAGACTTAGACTCCCATACAATAATAATGGGAGACTTCAAACTCCACTGTCAACATTAGACAGATCAACAAGACAGAAAGTTAACAAGGATATCCAGGAATTGAACTCATCTCTGCAGCAAGCAGACCTAATAGACATCTATAGAACTCTCCACCCCAAATCAACAGAATATACATTCTTCTCAGCACCACATCGCACTTACTCCAAAATTGACCACATAATTGGAAGTAAAGCACTCCTCAGCAAATGTACAAGAAAAGAAATTATAACAAACTGTCTCTCAGACCACAGTGCAATCAAACTAGAACTCAGGACTAAGAAACTCAATCAAAACTGCTCAACTACATGGAAACTGAACAACCTGCTCCTGAATGACTACTGGGTACATCACGAAATGAAGGCAGAAATAAAGATGTTCTTTGAAACCAATGAGAACAAAGATACAACATACCAGAATCTCTGGGACACATTTAAAGCAGTGTGTGGAGGGAAATTTATAGCACTAAATGCCCACAAGAGAAAGCCGGAAAGATCTAAAATTGACACCCTAACATCACAATTAAAAGAACTAGAGAAGCAAGAGCAAACACATTCAAAAGCTAGCAGAAGGCAAGAAATAACTAAGATCAGAGCAGAACTGAAAGAGATAGAGACACAAAAAACCCTCCAAAAAATCAATGAATCCAGTAGTTGGTTTTTTGAAAAGATCAACAAAATTGACAGACCGCTAGCAAGACTAATAAAGAAGAAAAGAGAGAAGAATCAAATAGATGCAATAAAAAATGATAAAGGGGATATCACCACCGACCCCACAGAAATACAAACTACCATCAGAGAATACTATAAACACCTCTATGCAAATAAACTAGAAAATCTAGAAGAAATGGATAATTTCCTGGACACTTACACTCTTCCAAGACTAAACCAGTAAGAAGTTGAATCCCTGAATTGACCAATAGCAGGCTCTGAAATTGAGGCAATAATTAATAGCCTACCAACCAAAAAAAGTCCAGAACCAGATGCATTCACAGCTGAATTCTATCAGAGGTACAAGGAGGAGCTGGTACCATTCCTTCTGAAACTATTCCAATCAATAGAAAAAGAGGGAATCCTCCCTAACTCATTTTATGAGGCCAACATCATGCTGATACCAAAGCCTGGCAGAGACACAACAAAAAAAGAGAATTTTAGACCAATATCCCTGATGAACATCGATGCAAAAATCCTCAATAAAATACTGGCAAACCGGATTCAGCAACACATCAAAAAGCTTATCCACTATGATCAAATGGGCTTCATCCCTGGGATGCAAGGCTGTTTCAACATTCGCAAATCAATAAACATAATCCAGCATATAAACAGAACCAAAGACAAGAACCACATGATTATCTCAATAGATGCAGAAAAGGCTTTTGACAAAATTCAACAGCCCTTCATGCGAAAAATGCTCAATAAATTCGGTATTGATGGAACGTACCTCAAAATAATAAGAGCTATTTATGACAAACCCACAGCCAATATCATACTGAATGGGCAAAAACTGGAAAAATTCCCTTTGAAAACTGGCACAAGACAGGGATGCCCTCTCTCACCACTCCTATTCAACATAATGTTGGAAGTTCTGGCTAGGGCAATCAGGCAAGAGAAAGAAATCAAGGGTATTCAGTTAGGAAAAGAAGAAGTCAAATTGTCCCTCTTTGCAGATGACATGATTGTATATTTAGAAAACCCCATTGTCTCAGCCCAAAATCTCCTTAAGCTGATAAGCAACTTCAGCAAAGTCTCAGGATACAAAATTAATGTGCAAAAATCACAAGCATTCTTATACACCAGTAACAGACAAACAGAGAGCCAAATCAGGAATGAACTTCCATTCACAATTGCTTCAAAGAGAATCAAATACCTAGGAATCCAACTTACAAGGGATGTAAAGGACCTCTTCAAGGAGAACTACAAACCACTGCTCAGTGAAATAAAAGAGGACACAAACAAATGGAAGAACATACCATGCTCATGAATAGGAACGATCAATATCGTGAAAATGGCCATACTGCCCACGGTAATTTATAGATTCAATGCCATCCCCATCAAGCTACCAATGAGTTTCTTCACAGAATTGGAAAAAACTGCTTTAAAGTTCATATGGAACCAAAAAGTAGCCCGCATCTCCAAGACAATCCTAAGTCAAAAGAACAAAGCTGGAGGCATCACGCTACCTGACTTCAAACTATACTACAAGGCTACAGTAACCAAAACAGCATGGTACTGGTACCAAAACAGAGATATAGACCAATGGAACAGAACAGAGTCCTCAAAAATAATACCACACATCTACAGCCATCTGATCTTTGACAAACCTGAGAGAAGAAATGGGGAAAGGATTCCCTATGTAATAAATGGTGCTGGGAAAATTGGCTAGCCATAAGTAGAAAGCTGAAACTGGATCCTTTCCTTACTCCTTATACGAAAATTAATTCAAGATGGATTAGAGACTTAAATGTTTGACCTAATACCATAAAAATCCTAGAGGAAAACCTAAGTAGTACCATTCAGGACATAGGCATGGGCAAAGACTTCATGTCTAAAACACCAAAAGCAATGGCAGCAAAAGCCAAAATTGACAAATGGGATCTAATTAAACTAAAGAGCTTCTGCACAGCAAAAGAAACTACCATCAGAGTGAACAGGCAACCTAAAGAATGGGAGAAAATGTTTGCAATCTACTCATCTGACAAAGGGCTAATATCCAGAACCTACAAATAACTCAAACAAATTTACAAGAAAAAAACAAACAACCCCATCAAAAAGTGGGCAAAGGATATGAACAGACATTTCTCAAAAGAAGACATTCATACAGGCAACAGACACATGAAAAAATGCTCATCATCACTGGACATCAGAGAAATGCAAATCAAAACCACAATGAGATACCATTTCACACCAGTTAGAATGGCGATCATTAAAAAGTCAGGAAACAACAGGTGCTGGAGAGGATGTGGAGAAATAGGAACACTTTTACACTGTTGGTGGGATTGTAAACTAGTTCAACCATTATGGAAAACAGTATGGCGATTCCTCAAGGATCTACAAGTAGATGTACCATATGACCCAGCCATCCCATTACTGGGGATATACCCAAAGGATTATAAATCATGCTGCTATAAAGACACATGCACACGTATGTTTATTGTGGCACTATTCACAATAGCAAAGACTTGGAATCAACCCAAATGTCCATCAGTGACAGACTGGATTAAGAAAATGTGGCACATATACACCATGGAATACTATGCAGCCATAAAAAAGGATGAGTTTGTGTCCTTTGTAGGGACATGGATGCAGCTGGAAACCATCATTCTTAGCAAACTATCACAAGAACAGAAAACCAAACACCGCATGTTCTCACTCATAGGTGGGAACTGAACAATGAGATCACTTGGACTCGGGAAGGGGAACATCACACGCTGGGGCCTATCATGGGGAGGGGGGAGGGGGGAGGGGGGGAAGGATTGCATTGGGAGTTATACCTGATGTAAATGACGAGTTGATGGGTGCTGACGAGTTGATGGCTGCAGCACACCTACATGGCACAAGTATACATATGTAACACACCTGCTCATTATGCACATGTACCCTAGAACTCAAAGTATAATAAAAAAAAAGAATGAATAATAATAAAAAAAGAAAAATAAAACAAAATTTAAAACTCACAAGTGGAAAAGGCAAAATATAAAAAACTCTTGATGATCACTTAATACAGTCTAAATCACTATGCTAACAAGAGTTACAGAACAAAATGTAATTGCTATAGTTATTGAAAAAACCACTACATAATTTAAAAATAAGAACAGTTTGAGGATAATGGACTAGGTCAAAAATTTCAAAAAATGCCTACTCAATGAAGGTAAAAGGCAGGGGTGATAACATAAAAGTATATATTTATTATTTGTCTTGGGGACTGACAGAAAATATAATTTTACTTCAAAGGTTGACACATGGGAATACACAGATGTAGGCATTTATTTGAAAGATACATAGAAAATTTCAAGGAGAATAAAAAGCAGATGCTTTTATCTTCCAACTGGGAAAGGAAGAGAAGGGAAGAGGGTAAAAATGTGAAGAAATCAGAGACTACATATCAAAAGAGAAGGAATAGTAAAACACAAACAAAGATAGCAGATGCAAAACCAAACACATGTACTATGACAATAAATGCAAGTAGGACAAACTTGCCTATAAAAAGTGAAATCATTGAATCTATATGTTATATGTGGAGAGTTACCTAAGACAAAGGAAATCAAACAAATTAAAACAAAAATCTGGCGGGTCACAAAAATTTAAGAATAAAAAACAGGAAACCTGGTACTATAAAATTAATATCAATATTCAAAGCAAAACAATTAAATGGGACAAGGAGTGTATTATCCACAATGAAAATAACTTATGAATATATACTTTAAAAATCACATGGCGTTGAAACACACAAAGTGAAAACTTACTAAAAGGTAAAGATAAAATTAACTAAAATATAATAGTGGTTTTAAAATATGTGTTCCTAAATCTTTAATAGATTTGGTAGAAAAAAGGGGATATGAAAGAATCTGTGTAATTGAAAGTAAGATAAAGTAACAGATGTGTTTGGACTCAGCTTGTTGGAAAAAGGAGAATGACTAGCTGTTCCAATGCTGGTCAAGGTGGTAAAGAGTCACTTTGAATCAGTATTGGCTCACCATAGCCAACAATACCACTAAAAGAATTAGGGCCCCACCTTATGTCTAACAAAATTCCAAAACATTTCAACTAAATTCACGATATAAATATGTTTTTAAACTTATTTTGAAAAAGAAGAATTTAGAGTTTTGTAATCTTAGGTTACAAAAAGTCTTTTAAAGGCAGAGATAAATACAAATAGTCCCTAATACACAATTTATTTGGCCCATTTTTTCACTTTACCACGGTGTGAAAGTGACATACATTTAGGATGCTCCTGTACTTATGATGGATTATCCCAACATAGGCCCATTGTTAAGTCTATACATAAAGTAAAAAATTGACAGTAAAAGATTGTTCATCGGTTCAGCAAAACATTAAAATATTTTATAATATTCTTTTTTAAGGAAGGAATGAGAGAAAGGACAGTTTAATACACTGTTGATAGGAATGTAAATTAATACACTTTGGAAAGTCAGCTTGATGATTTACATTTTAAAATCTTAAAATTGTAGTTTCCTTTGTTTCCAGTAGGGTTGCAATTAACAGACACTATCTTTGACTAACTTATGTGAAAAATAAATTTGTTGGAAGGATGTTGGATAGTTCACAGAATCAAAGGGAAAGTTGGAAAACCAAGTCCAGGAAAAAAAAATGGAACTGGACAAATCATCAGATCATCCTCATGGAGTAAAAGAATGAATAAACAAAAGAGCCCCCAACATTTTTAATTTTCTACATCACTTCCCTCAAGAACTACTATCAAGAGAAAATAGATAATCTTATTGACCTAGGTTGACTGGTGAGAGCAGGAAAATTTATGTTATGATTCTACCAATACTACACACAAAGAGGGGGTGGTGGCACCCTTGAAGAATTAGAGTGCTTAGTTTTGTTTCCAAACAAGAGAGTGAGTAGATGCTGAATGGTCAAAAAAGGACAAATATCAATTATAGCAGTTTACTCAGCAGTTCTATGTGGAGTACCTCATCCCAAGAAAATAACTGGACAAAGATGCAAATATAGCCAGGCACAGTGGCATGTGCCAGTAGTCCCAGTGTTACTCACTCACACAAGGGGAGGGGTCAGCGGGTGACAGTCAAATGACCACAACTAAGGAGAATTTAATTAACAAGGAGATTTTACCATTTGCAACAAGTAAGAAGGACACCAGGGATAATTCCCCAAAGCAACTCCTCCTTGAACAGAGGTGAAAACAGGATTTTTAATAGGCTGGTTAGCTGAGTCATTGTATGTAGCACTGGCATAGTCCCATGAATAAAATATGGCAAATGAGCTCCTCCCTGGGAGGAGTTTTTAGTGTGGTGGCGAGGAGAGTTTGCCAAAGTTCATCTTAGACTCAGGCTACTCTGGATCCAGCTGGTTATTTTTCCCCCCTGGAACTTCTATAAACAACAAGAACTCCAGGTGCAACAGTTATAAGGAAGTAGTTTTTTGGGTACCTGGTTTTTGGTACCCGAAAAACCAGGGACTCTGGGTTACATCACCTACTGGGGAGACTAAGGCAGGAGGATGTTTGGGCCTAGGAGTTCGAGGCCAGCCTGGGCAACATAGCAAGACCCTATCTCAAGAAAATGCAAATATTTGCAAATAAGACATTTATCACAGTGGTTTTTGTTACAGTAAAATCTAAAAATTGTTTAACAATATAGGATTGGCTCAACAAATTACATTATAGGCATCTGAAGAAATAATATGCAACCACTTAAAAGGATAATGCAAGTCAACATTTACAGACATGGACTGATTGTGCTTAATATAGAAAAGCCATGGGAGGTGATAGCAGAGAAGGAAAAGCTTTGAGGGATTAAAAGGAGGGAGGAAGGAGTAGGTAAGGCTAGAGGAAAGTGGTTAGGGTGGGGCATGGCTGAATAAAAGTGGGCTGGGAAAGGTGAATGAGCTTATTCTGAGCTCTGGGTCAGAAGCCACTGGAAATAGCCCAGGGAACATGGAAGGTGGAAGAGTGGCAATTTAGTACTATGGCACAGACAGGCCCTGGATGTGCCCAATCTCACAACATTCAAATAAATGTCTTCATTCTTTTAAATACGGAAGGAGGCATACCCAGAATTTAACAATGACTTTTTTCTGATTAGGACTGTAGAATATTTTTGCTTGTCTGTACCATTAATATCTTTACAGTGAACTTTAATTAATTTTGTAGTTTAAAAAAGAGAAAAATATCCTCTTAGTCTTCAAATATAACAAGAGGAATAAACAAAACAAATCCTAAGATTCTTCTTCAGATTGTTGTGTTAATAGGAGTCCCAAATCACAGTGAGGTGGGTATAGAGATTTCACAATTCAGAATTTATCTAAGCTTTATAGGAAAACTTTATCACTGAGTGTGTTTAATCATCACCATCTATTAAGTTGCAGCACAAAATCAGTTTATTGAAGGTCAGGATGCCTGGCTTTAGAAACAGTATAATGATCATCTCATCATTTTTCTTTCTCAGCACTGAGTTGGTGTGTCGAACATGCCACACTTTTCTATGCCCACAGCGACAGGGAAAGAGTTTTATGCTGGAAATAAATTGCATATTCCATCTGCCAAAGAAGCAGAGACAAGATATCCCTATTGGATCAACTGATATGTTTTTATTTTCTTGTTTTGTACAGTTTGTTCTTGTTTTAAGTAAAATAATGTACAGATGAAACTGCTTGAGATAACAGACCTGTAACATGACACATTTACATTTCAAAATATTTTTATTCATAAATCTCCCAAGAAAGACCAAACCATCTGTACAGCTTTTAATGTTTGCTCAGAGTACTGACCCTGTAGATTTCAATGTCTATCTCATGTATGGCACAGATGAGTGAACCAGGAAGTAGGGATAGAAAAATAAAGCCATATCTTCAGCAAGCACTGCAGAATTATTTCCAGCGAGTACACTTCCTCTTCCCCACTCAAGGTTGCAAGCAGAAAATGGAATTACTCTTGTAGCAATAGCTTTCTTTTTGTCAGTTATAGGTGAAGTGGCCAAGAAAGAATCATAGAATATTGGGGCTAGAGAAACTAGATACCATCTTACCTACCTTCTTCATTTATGACCCAGGACACTGACATGCAGAGAAGTCATGCCACCCTTCAGTGACATTGGAGCAGCAAGGACAAGGCCTTCTTCTTAGTTTCCAAGATAATTATTTGGTTGTAGTTGTGGGAATATCATTTATTGGCTTTTCTTAAACCCAGGCAAATTTCAGGTTTAGAATTTGATTTCATTTCTACTGCAGCATAACCAGTTACCACTAACTTAGCAGCTGAAAACAATTTTCATTTCTTAGCTCACAATTCTGTAGGTTGGAAGCCCAAGCATACCATGGAGGGGTCCTCAGTTCAGGATCTCTCTAGGCTGCAATCAAGGTCTTGGTCAACTGCACTTGCACCTGGAGCTCAGGGCTTCTTCCAAGCTCATGTGGTTGTGGCAGAGTTCAGTTCCTTGTGGTTTTAAAACTGAAGGCTCTGTTTCCTTGCTGGCTGTCACCTGTGGGATGCTCTGAACTCCTAGATGCTGCCCTTACTCATAGCCATGTGGTCCACAGCCAACAATGGAGCCAAATCTGTCTCAAACTCAATCTTCCTATGCTTCAAATTTCCCAGACTTCCAACCTCTCTCCAGGAAGAGCCCACTCTCTTTTAAGGCTCACCTTATTAGCTAGGTCAGGTTTATCCAGAGTTATCTCCCTCTTTTAAGGCCAGCTGTGCCATCTTACATTACCTAATCATGGGAGTGATAACCCATCATATTTACAGGTTCCTTCCACACTCGAGGGTTGGAGATCATCTTAGAATCTTGCCTGCCACAGAAACCAGACAATTCAGCAGATTGCCACAGCACTGGCCCAGCTGTAAGTGCCATTGAGCTGAAACAAAAGGCATATCAGGTTTCAGCACATTTCTAAGGTTGTGTTATGAAGATTATGGGCATGGAGATTAATGAGCTACAGAAGTTCTTGCTCACTCACCAAATTTTAAACAAAACGTAGAGGCTTACAAAGCCTTATGTAAGGGAGAGATACCAAAGCTAAATTTCATAAGATTATTGAAGGGAACAGGATCACTTTATAATTTCTAGTTTGAGATTATATATATCAACTATTCAAAATTATGTTCTTCCTATAAAAGAGCTGTGTTCCAATTCTTTCCTTCATCATGAAAATAAGAGAAGAGGAAAATGATGACTTTGCATATTGCAAAGACAATGCTCCATCTATGATGATCTTAAGCCTCTTTTACGAACTCAGTAAAAAAAAAAAAATGCATTTATTATACAGATCAAAATGTGTCATCTGCTGCTTGTAACTGCTCCAGCTATCAATTTCCACAGCTACAACTCTATTTCAGAAATAACTGAAATAAAATGTTTGTCCAGCCTGGGCAACATAGCAAGATAACTGAAATAAAATATGTTTCTCCTGGACTCTGCATTAGCTCCTCACCAGAGATTTAGGGTCCCTTTTTCCTTTTTTACCCAACCTTCACACAGTCACCAAATTTGATTCCTGTTAGTCTGCTCCTCAGCCTTATCTAAGCTTATAAATGTTCCACCTGTTTTCCCCAGTCCAGCAACCTCCAACCACTTGGAACTACCTAGCCTCTCCTCGATCTATAATAACCCTCTGTTCCACTTTCATCTCACTACCTGTTCTTTGTACTGTTGATATACTAGTTAGCAAGTTCCTTGAAAGCAGGAATCTTGCCTTTCTCATTCATAGAGCTTTCTACAAAATGAGTTCTATGTATACATTGATTGATTAAAGGGATAAATTTTTCATTCTTTTTTTATACTGACTTATGCTGGTTGAGAATGGGAAATAAATAAGTTCTGAAATCTACTCACACAAAAGGCTTTATTATAGTAGGCCAACTGAGTATTTACTTATCCATCCAGTCAAGTGCTTAGTCATCTCTTTGGTAGTAAGTCAGCATTTAGGAAGATGAATTAATATCCTAGCTACTGAGGGGTCATGTGGAGTTCTGCAGCAGTAAGTAAAATACATATGAAATGATGACACATTTAAGAGAGCACACATAGGACAGAATAATAATTCACTCAGTGACTTGAAGGAGTCCAAAAATAAGTCTAAACACCAAGTTTACAGGCAGGACTGTAATTGCATTGGTCTACATAGACACTGAGGTAAATAATCTATTGGGCACCCAGAGTAGTAGTGTTATAGTATTGTGATAATCTAAGCAGTAATTGATCATAGTCCTAGGCTCTGCAAGAGATGCCAACTATAGGTATAATTATCCACCAAAGATACATGACGGATATGTCATCTAACTCCCAGGAATCCCCACTGACTTATTCTTAACCCACTGAAATAAATAAATAAATAATTTTTCATCTTGCCTTTAAAGACCTTCCATGATTTGGGCCTACCTTACCTGTGTAACTATATCTCCCTCACTTACCAAGACATGCTCTCAATTCTAGCCATCATTGTCTTCCTGCTAACTTCAAGAATAGCCCTCCATATCTTTGCCAGTGATCTCTTTTCTTTCTTAGAAAGACTCCTTACTTTCCTCCATGCCTGTCCAATGCCCCTCATCAGGGTGTTCGCAAATCCCAGCTCCTTCAGGAACCTTTACTAACAATGCTTGAGAACAACTGCCTATTGCTATTCCATTTCTGCTTCAAAAACATGTTGGCTGGCTATAATATCCTTGAGTTACACCTTATTTCCCTCAGAACAGAGATTTCTTCAATGTCTCTCAAATTTGCAATATTCAATCAAGAAATCTGATAATCAACTTCTTTTTTTTCTCTTTGCAGATGATTTGATTGTTGTGCCTGGATATGTAGAATGTTCTTTATCCTTAAGGCACAACATTATAACTAGAAAATGCTCATGTTGAGTGTTATGGATGAAATATACTTGTCATTCATTATGTATTTTCAATCAGAATTTTTATTCTTTATTATAGGGATATTGTCTCACATTTTTAATACTTATTTTACTTTCATGTGTTCTCTACTTAAAAGATGTCTGCCATTCTTATGTTGGGTCTTTTCTGTCCTCAATACCTGTCGGTTTCTCTAATTGTTTTAATCTTTTTACTTTTTCATTAACATTATCTGTGATTATTCATTTCTCATTGTCATTAATTTCACTATCAGCTATATTAATTCTGTTTCTTGACATTTCTGTATATTTATTAGTTCTGTTATTATGATATTTTGATCCTCAAATTGTTTCCTTGGGTCTGAAAATTTTCTTTTCATCTCATTTTGTTTTATTAGCATCTTATCTTTGAGCCCTATATCAGATTCAAATTTTTATTAAGTTGTTCTATGGTGTAAAGCAAATGTTTCTTGGTTGACATTTTCTTTTAGAGTGAATTGGCTATCTTTTGCATACATGCTTACTTCCTTTTATATTTTGCTGTCAAATGTTTGCATAGTTTCCATTCCATTTATTTAGATATTGCTCACTTAGTGTGCTGATTATTTTCCTTCTTTTTGCCATGCCCAGATTCATTTATACCCTCCTTTGACATGCTCTGTGTCCAAGGAGGCTGACTTATTTGATTTCATTATCACAGCAGCCTCCCTTGCCCTCTGACTTTTTATTGGGTTCTGCCAACAGGAAGAACTGGCAGGAGATTGGAAGACAGAAAGATGGAAAAGTCAAGGCACTTATCCCCACTCCTTCCCTGCCTTGCCATGGTCTTGCAATGACCACATTCCTCCACTGTCACAGCTTCTGCCTGGTGGCCTCTCTTTCATGGCTCCAACACTGACATGACTCCATTAGCACAATTCTTTCTCCTCTTCTCTTTAAAAAATAGCTTTCTGGCACTGCTAGACCCCAGTACTTCTCCATCTCCTGTTGGTTTCCTTAACGTCATTCACATTTTGGCAAAGAGTTCCTTCCTTAAATGCTTTTCATTTGAAACCTTTGAGTTTGCCATTCTTTTTGCTAGGACCCTAGCTAATGCACTTGGACAGCTTTGGCCAGACATTGTGCTTTGGTATATTATGAAAGGCTTTTTGAAACTTGTCTTAATTTGGGTAATCAGAAGCATAACCTAAGGCAAATATTCCATAGCAAGTAATTTATTGGGAAGTGTAGAATTCCAGCAAGGAGTAGAGAAATGAGCTAGAAGGGAAGTCACTGAATAAAAGGTGTGTCTATAAAACTAGCCACTATTGGAGAAAACTGGAGCTTAATTCCTTGGGCAGATTCTGGGAAATAATTCAAAATATGCTCCTCAAAGTTATCCAACCCAAAGAGCAAGATTGCTCATGTACTCATACATCAATTGCTATTAGTCATTTGGTTAAGCTTTGCTCTCAGAGGAGCGCTAACTCTCCCCTGCTCTGTCCCACTCCCACAGTCAGGAAACTTCCTATAAATTCAATAGGGGCCTTAAGGTAATCAATTAAAGATACTGGCAGATGGTATACTGGTAGTGTACTGAAGGATATGGGCAAAGTACCATAGCTAAAAAAGCTATAATTTTGTGCTACAAATTTTTTACACAAATATGTGAGACCAGTTTTCCTTTACTCTTAGGGATACTCTCTAAGAGCTGAGTATTTTAAGTCTATCCACTTTTCTATAATTTGAGGGAATGGCAGTTATTAAATGGTAGGTAGGAAGGAGAAGAATATGACTGAGGCAATATTCTTTATTTATTGCAATATCCTGCTTCTATTCTCTCTTCTGAGTTTTCATAAGCGGTTTTTACCAGTTTTCACTCCACTTACTTCCATATGTGAAGGTTGACAACAGGCAGTGGGATGGGGCTGGGAGGAATTAAAGGTGGGGAAGAAGAATTGCAGAGGTGGCTCCAGCATGTTCCCTGTTGAACATGTAACCTTAGAGCATTTTTTTAATCACCAAAAATCAGTTCCATAGTATACTTTACTTATTACATCTATTTCTTCCCAGATGTTTTCACTACTCACCAGTCAGAAGGACAAAAACATAAAGATGTCCAGTCAGTTTTGCCTTTTTTAGACCTAAAACATTGGTAATATTAAAGGATACTTATTAAAAGAGGGTATAATCATGACTCAAGTAGATATAAAATAAATGCATGCCAAAGATTTTATTTAACTCATTAATTAATAAGGGAACCTGTAAGGTGATGAAACCTGTTCAAACTAGAATTCAAAGTATCACATGTAGGCAGATAGGAAATACAAAATGGATTTATACGTAGACAAAACCTAGAAAACTGGTCAGAATCCACAGGGTTATAATCAATTGCATTATACTGGACATAATTTATACTTTTATAGAAAAAGCATTTGCATTGCTATCACTTCCATACAAATTATAGACTGTAATTAAAAAACAGTGAAAGGACCTGGAAGAGAGCACTAGACAGGACAATCAATATAATCTTTTAGTTTTTATTTTTCAAAAATCTGTTTCAAAGGACTTCACATTTTTTTCTGACAGTTCAATATTGTGAGGGTTTAGCAGACTGATCTGTATGTTTTCTGGGGCATGGTGGTTAAGAACTTACCTTGCTCTGCTGTTCTGTCTGCATAAGAATTGCTGTTCTGTCTGCATAAGAATTGCTGTTCTGTCTGCATAAGAATATAAGAACCTTCTGTTTCTTCCTCAGGTGCAAAGCTTGTTGATGGTGGTAGCTGTGGTTGATTGCATTACCTTATACCTCTTTTGTTTGATTGTTGTGGATGACTTTTTCCTGATATTTGCTATTTATTTTTGCTAATTTTGCGAAGTATTAGAGATGGATGATTTTGTAACTCATTTTCAATCTATTATCCTAACTAGAAACTTCTCCTAAAAACACTAACCCACAATGACCACTCCATTTACTTGTTTCTAAACAAAAATTGTATTACCCATTTTGATAACAATATTATCTTGGAAAGTGGTATGACTGTGTGTCCTTTTAACCTGTACATGCAGGACAAAAGTCAAGGCAAAGACAAATTCTCTGAGTAATTCAAGGTCCCTGCAGCTGTCGTGGATTTAGCCCAGCCTCAAGGATCATGATGAAACACTAAGGGGATGCTCTCAGGTCATTCTTCTACTCTCTGCTTTCATTCAACCATTTCTAAATCTGAGTATTCAGGATATTTTGACTCATGCACTTTCTTCAAATACTAATTCTGAGGATGTTACTTCTATCCAACTGTAATTTTCCTCTGCAGGAAATTTAACACTATTTCCTTTTATTCCTGTAGCCAAACCATTGCTTATGTCATATTGATAAATTTCTCTCAAAACCTGAAGTAAATAAATGAGGAAAATGTCTGTTCACAACATACAGTTAAACTGCACTTGACACAACCAGTGGGTTTTGTCTGAAATATATATTCTCAGACTGGCTTTCCATAAGCTTAATAAAGCTTAGGTTGTTTTTCTGTCTATCACTAAAAGTTCAAGTTTTGTTTTCAAATTTCTCAATGTTTATCCAGTGTTAAGGAATATTCTTATATCAACTCTGCCCATTATACAACTGATATCAGATAATTTCTCATTATCACCCATTCATTTTATCATACACCAATTATATAAGAAATATATTAAAGAGGTAAAAATTATAGAATACTAATTCCTATATTTATCCACAGTTATGATGAAATCTGTATTGCCAATGCTGGGTTGCTCCCCAATGGAGCTTCCAAGAGAGAAAAAGTAGTTTTCTATTGATTTCTATCACTGTCCCATGGAGTAGGTATGCAAAAAAAGGGAGCTGGTATTCTGTCTTTTTAAAAGGGAATCTATTAAACACTTTTATGGTGTCCAGCATGATTGTCAGGATTGGAGTGTGATAAGAAACTCACTGGCAATAGGTAACTGGGGACTAGCCAACGTCAGGAGCAAAGTTACTTTTCCTAAATACTTGAGGCATATTTCACACATACACACACACATACATACAAACACACACACACACACTTAAAACATTTTTTTTTTGAGATGGAGTCTCACTCTGTCACCCATGTTGGAGTACAGTGGTGCTATCTCAGCTCGCTGCAACCTCTGCCTCCTGGGTTCAAGCGATTCTGCTGCCTCAGCCCCCTGAGTAGCTGAGACTACAGGCACATGCCACCACACCTGGCTAATTTTTGCATTTTTAGTAGAGACAGGGTTTCACCATGTTGGCCAGGCTGTTCTTGAACTCCTGACCTCAGGTGATACACCTGCCTCGACCTCCCAAAGTGCTGGGATTACAGGCATGAACCACTAGGCCCAGCCCTAAAATGTTTATTTGTGGCATTGACATTTTGGAAGAGAAGTGGCTGCAAATTAAATTTTCAATTTGGATTTGTCATGCTTAGTATGTTCCTTTCTATGCTCTCTTACCTTGCTCATCTACCAATATCTGTTCCAATTAAGAATCTGGTTATCAGTAATGGAAATGTTAGTTTGAGAGTAAATCATTGTGTTACATTCTCCCAGGAAAACTTCACTTTAAAGCTTAAAGCTTTAATCTAATAGTAGAATGAATGAGTAGCCTACTGATGTAAACATTTAGCAGCAGCAGATGGGGAATGTTTTTGGAAAGCATGAGAGAGGTCCAGATATACCTGAAACCATAAGACATAGGCAGATCTATGAGACCAGTCCTTTTAAACTCAAAAATGTTCTTAAAATACAGAAAAAAACTAATGTTATTCTCTGGTTTTAGTAGATCGAGTTTTCAAATAAGTTGTTTTATTTAGTTGTCACTTCCCCTTTGATTCTAAAATACATGTCTTCTTCCCCAGATCTAAACCCTCCATCAAAAAATCAGAAATATGGTATAATACAATTAAGCTATACTATGCTCAAATTTTTTCTCTGGTTCATGTCTATTATCTCCTGTTTACATGTTTCTGTCTAAAGGAAATGTTACTAAGGCAGAGAGAGATGGTGTTTGTTCTGTAGTATACAAATACCTAACAATTTCTAGCAATAAAACAAAGAATATATATTTAAGGTGACAACCTGTATTTGAAATATGCTATAAAGCACTTACCCTAAATTATACTATGTAGATGAATACTATAAAAACAAGTAGAGTGCTACTTTATTTTGTAGTTTTAAAAAGGCTTCTTTATGGAAGGAACAATTCAATTATTAAGCATCTGTCATTTTCCCCTCACACTAATAAGTCTATCATTGGTTTACAAGTTAAAATCAGAGCCTAAGACTCTTTCATTTCCCAGAGCTGAAAACCACAGTACAAGAGATTCATAAAACATACACAAGCTTCAATAGCTGATTTGATCAAGTGGAAGAAAGGATATCAGTGAATGAAGATCAAATTAATGAAATAAAACAAGAAGACAAGTTTAGAGAAAAAAGAGTGAAAAGAAACAAACAAAGCCTCCAAGAAATATGGGACTATGTGAAAAGAACAAATCTACATTTGCCTAGTGTACTGGAAAGTGATGGGGAGAATGGAACCAAGTTAGAAAACACTCTTCAGGATATTATCCAGGAGAAATTCCCCAACCTAGCAAGGCAGACCAACATTAAAATTCAGGAAATACTGAGAACACCACAAAGATACTCCTTGAGAAGAGTGACCCCAAGCCCCATAATGGTCAGATTCACCAAGGTTGAAATGAAGGAAAAAATGTTAAGGGAAGCCAGAAAGAAAGGTTGGGTTACCCACAAAGGGAAGCCCATCAGACTAATAGCAGATCTCTTGGCAGAAACTCTACAAGCCAGAAGAGAGTGGGGGCCAATATTCAACATTCTTAAAGAAAAGAATTTTCAACCCAGAATTTTATTTCCAGTCAAATTAAGCTTCATAAGTGAAGGAGAAATAAAATCCTTTACAGACAAGCAAATGCTGAGTGATTTTGTCACCACCAGCCCTTCCTTACAAGAGCTTCTGAAGGAAGCATTAAACATGGAAAGGGACAACCAGTATCAGCTACTGCAAAAACATGCCAAATTGTAAAGACCATCGATGCTATGAAGAAGCTGCATCAATTAATGGGCAAAATAACCACCTAGCATAATAATGACAGGATCCAATTCACACATAACAATATTAACCTTAAAAGTAAATGGGCTAAATACCCCACTTAAAAGACACAGACTGGCAATTGGATAGTCAGACTCATCGGTGTGCTGTATTTAGGAGACCCATCTCACATGCAAAGACACACATAGGCTCAAAGTAAAGGGATGGAGGAAGATCTACCAAGCAAATCAAAAGCAGAAAAAAAAGCAGGGGTTGCAATCCTGGTCTCTGATAAAACAGACTAAACCAACAAAGATCAAAAGAGACAAAGAAGGCCATTACATAATGGTAAAGGAATCAACTCAACAAGAAGAGCTAACAGTAGCACCCAGATTCATAGAGCAAGTTCTTAGAGACCTACATAGAGACTTAGACTCCCACACAATAATAGTGGGAGACTTTAACACCCCACTGTCAATATTACACAGATCAATGAGACAGAAAAATTAACAAGCATATTCAGGACTTGAACTCAGCTCTGGACCAAGTGGACCTAATAGACATCTGAAGAACTCTCCACCCCAAATCAACTGAATATACATTCTTCTCAGCACCACATCACACTTATTCTAAAATTGACCACATAATTAGAAACAAAACACTCCTCAGCTAATGTAAAAGAACAGACATCACAGCAAACTGTCTCTTGGATCACAGGTGAAATCAAATTAGAACTCAGGATTAAGAAACTCCTCAACAAATGCACAGCTAAATGGAAACCGAACAACCTGCTCCTGAATGGCTACTGGTTAAGTAACAAAATGAAGGTAGAAATAAAGATGTTCTTTGAAACCAATGAGAACAAAGACACAAGTACCCAGAATCTCTGGGACACATTGAAAGCAGTGTGTAGAGGAAAATTTATAGCACTAAGTGCCCATAAGAGAAAGCAGGAAAGACAAAAAACTGACACCCTAACATCACAATGAAAAGAACTAGAGAAGCAAGAGCAAACAAATTCAAAAGTTAGCAGAAGACATGAAATAACTAAGATCAGAGCAGAAATGGAGGAGATAGAGACACAAAAAACCTTTCAAAAAATGAATGAATTCCAGAGCTGGTTTTTTGAAAAGATCAACACAATAGATAGACCACTAGCAAGACTAATAAAGAAGAAAAGAGAAAAGAATCAAATAGATGCAATAAAAAATGATAAAGGAGATATTCAGTTTTTTAATATAGGCCTCAGTTTGCTTTGAAATGTTACTTCACAGGTTCTACAAAAAGAGTATTTACAACCTGCTGAATCAAAAGAAAGGTTTAACAGTGAGAATGAAATGCAAACATCACAAAGCGGTTTCACAGATAGCTTCTTAATAGCTTTTATTTTGGGATATTCGGTATTTCATTATAGGCTTCAGTGGGCTTTGAAATGTCCCCTCCAAGATTCTACAAAAACAGTGTTTCCAACTTGCTGAATTAAAAGAAATGTTTAACTTTTTAAACTGAATGCACTCATCAAAAAGCAGTTTCACAGATAGCTTCTTTCTAGTTTTTATCACGGGATATTTGGTTCTCACTATAGGCCTCAGTGGGTTCTGAAATGTCACTTTGCAGATTCTAAGAAAAGAGTGTTTCCAACCTATTGAATCAAAGAAAAGTTTAAGTCTGTGAGCTGAATCTACACATCACAAAGCAGTTTCACAGATAGCATCTTTCTGCATTTTATCAAGGGATATTGGGTTTTTTTGCTATAGCTCCAATGAGCTCTGAAATGCCCTTTCACAAGTTCTACAAAAACAGTGTCTCCAAATTGTTAAATATAAAGAAAGGTTACACTGTATGAGTTAATTCACACATTATAGCAGTTTCACAAATAGCTTCTTTCTAGTTTTTGTTGCGGGATATTCAGTTGTTCAATATAGGCCTCAGTGAGCCCTGAAATGTCCTTTCTCAGATTCTAGAAAAACAGTGTTTCCAACCTGCTGAATGTGAAGAAATGTTTCCCTCTGTGAGCTGATTCCACAAATCACTAAGAAGTTTTACAGATAGTGTCTTTCTAGTTGTTATCACGGGATATCTGTTTTTCAATATAGACATCCATGGGCTTAGAAATGTCCCTTGGCAGATCCTATGAAAACAGTGTTTCCAAACTGCTGAATGCAAAGAAAATTTAACTCTGTGAGCTGTATCCACACATCACAAAGTGGTTGTATAGATAACTTCCTTCTAGTTTTCATGGTGGAATATTTGTTTTTTTACTACAGGCGCCAGTGAGCTCCAAAGTGTCCCTGCACAGATTCTACAAAAAGAGTGTTTCCAACATGCTGAGTTTAGAGAAAGTTTTCTCAGTGAGCTGAATTCACACATCACAAAGCGATTTCACAGACAATTTCTTCCTAGTTTTTATCTAGAGAAATTCAGTTTTTCACTATAGGACTCAATGAGCTCTGAAATGTCTCTTCACAGATTCTACAAAAACAGTCTTGCCAACCTGCTGAATGTAAAGACAGCTTTGACTTTATGAGCTTAATCCACACATCCCAAAGTAATTTCACAGATATCTTCTTTATAGTTTTTATCACAGGATATTCGGTTTTTCACTATAGACCACAGTGAGCTTTGAAATGTCCCTTCTCAGATTCTACAAAAACAGTGTTTCCAACCTGCTTAACACACAAAAAAAGGTTTCACTTTATGAGCTGAATCCACCCATCAAAAAGTGGCAGTTTCACAGATAGCTTCTTCTAGTTTTCATTGCAGAATATTCAGGTTTTCACTATAACCTCAGTGAGCTTCAAAATGCCCCAGTGCAGATTCTAAAAAACCAGTGTTTCCAACATGCTGAGTATAAAGAAAAGTTTATCTCTGTGAGCTGAATCCATCCATCACAAAGCAATTGCACAGGGAACTTCTTTCTAGTTGTTATCTTGAGATATTCAGTTTTTCTCTATAGGACTCAGTGAACTCTGAAATGTCCCTTCACAAATTCTACAAAAACAGTGTTTCCAACCTGGTGAACATAAAGAAAGGTTTAATTATGTGAGCTAAATTTACACATCAGACAGCAGTTTCAGAGATAACTTCTTTCTAGTTTCTATCCTGTGTTATTCAGTTTTTCACTGTAGTGCTCAGTGAGCTCTGAAATGTCCCTACTCATATTCTACAAAAACAATGTTACCAACCTGCTGATGTAAAGAAAGGTTAACTCTGTGATCTGAATCCACACACCACAAAGTGGTTTCTTAGATAACTTTTTTCAAGTTTTTATCACGGGTTATTCAGTTTTTCACTATAGGCCTCAGTGAGCTCTGAAATGCCCCTTCACAGATTCTACAAAAACAGTGCTTCCAATGTAAATAAAGTTTTCACTTTATGAGATGAATCCCCAAATTACAAACCAGTTTCACACATAGCTTCTTTCTAGTTATTATCTCTGGATATTCTGTTTTTCACTATATGCCTTAGTGAGCTTTGTAATATCTCTTCGCACATGCAACCAAAACAGTGTTTTCAACATGCTGAATATAAAGAAAGGTATAACTCTGTGAGCCAAATCCACACTTTGTCCCTTTTGATGTACAAAGCAGTTTCACCGACAGCTTGTATCTTGTTTTTATCTTGAGATATTCACTTTTCACTCTAGGACACAGTGAGCTTTGAAATGTCCCTTCACGAATTCTACAAAAAAAGTGTCTCCAACCTGCTGAATGTAAAGAAAAGTTTAACTCTGTGAGCTGAATCCACATATCACACAGCAGTTTCACAGATAGCTTTTTTCTAGTGTTTGTTTTGGGATATTTAGTTTTTTACTATAGTTCTCAGTGAGTTTCAAAATATCCCTTTTCAGATCCTACAAAAACAGTGTTTCCAACTTGCTGAATATAAAGAAAGGTTTCACTTTATGAGCTGAATCCACACCTCACAAAGGTCTTACAGATAGCTTCTTTCTAGTTTCTATTGTGGGATATTTGGTTTTTCACTATAGGCCTCAGTGAGCTCTAGAATGTCCTTTTGCAGATTCTACAAACACAGTGTGTCCAACCTGCTGAAGGTAAAGAAAGGTTCAAATATGGGAGCTGAATATACACATCACAAAGTGGTTTCACAGATGGCTTCTTTTTAGTTTTTATCCCAGGATATTCGGTTTTTCACTATAAGCCTCAGTAAGCTCCAAAATGTCCTATTGCAGATTCTACAAAAACAGAATTTCCAACTTGCCAAACTAAATAAAGGTTTCATCTTATGAGCTGAATCCACATATCAAAAAGCAGTTTCACAGATCGCTTCTTTCTAGTTTATATCATGGGATATCCCATTTTTCACTATAGGCCTCATGAAGCTCAGAAAAATGCCTTTGCAGATAATTCAAAAACAGTGCTTCAACTCTGCTGAATGCAAGGAAATGTTTAATAGTGTGAGCTGAATTTACACATCACAAAGGAGTTTCACAGATAACTTCTTTCTTGTTTTTATTGTGAGATATTCGGTTTTTCACTGTAGGCCTCATTGAGCTCTGAAATGTCTTTTTGTAGATGCCACAAAAATAGTATTTTCAACCTGATGAATGTAAAGATAGGTTTAATTTGGTAAGCTGAATCCATATACTACAAAGCTGTTTCACAGGTAGCTTCTTTGTAGCTTTTATCCCGGGATACAGGGTTTTTCACTTCAGGCCTCAGTGAGCTTTGAAATGTCTCTTTGCAAATTGTAGAAAAATAGTTTCCAACCAGCTTAATGCAAAGTAATGTTTCACTCGATAAGCGGAATCCACACATCACAAAGCAGTTTCACAGATAGCTTCTTTCTAGTTTATTTCCGTGAGATTTTTGGTTTTTCACTCTAGGCCTCAGTAAGCTCTGAAATGTCCCTTTGCAGATTCTCCAAAAACAGTGTTTCCAACCTGCTGAATATAAAGAAAGGTGTGTCTTTTTGAGTTGAATTCATACATCACAAAGTGGTTTCACAGATAGCTTCTTCCAAGATTTATCATGGGATATTTGATTTTTCACTATGGGCCTCAGTGAGCTTCAAAATGTCGCTTTGCAGATTCCTCATAAACAGTGTTTCTAACCTTGTGAATGTAAAGAAAGATTTCACTCTGTGAGCTGAATCTACACATTACAAAGCAGTTTCACAGATAGCTTCCTTCTAGTTTTTATCACAGGATATTCAGTTTTTCACTATAGGCATCCATGGGCTCCAATATGTCCCCTCAGTGATCCTACAAAAACAGTTTTTCCAACCTGCTGAGTGTAAAGAAAGGTTTAACTCTGTGAGCTGAATCCACACATCACAAAGCTGTTTCACAGGTGACTACTTTCTAGTATTTATTGTGGAATATTCTGTTTTTCACTATAGGCCACAGAGAGCTCCAAAATGTCCCTTTGCAGATTCTACAAAACCAGTGTTTCCAACCTGTGGAGTATAAAGAAAGGTTTAAATCTCTAAGCTGAATCCACACATCACAAAGTTGTTTTCACAGGTAGTTTCTTTCTAGTTTTTATTGTGAGATATTCAGTTTTTCACTACAGACCTCAGTAAGCTCTGAAATGTCCCTTTGCATGTTCTACAACAGTGTTTCCAACCTGCCCAATTTAAAGGAAAGTTTTCCTGTATGATCTGAATCCACACATCACAAACCGGTTTCACAGATAGCTTCTTTCTAGATTTTTTTTTTTTTCCTCATGGGATAGTCAGTTTTTTACTATAAGCCTCAGTGAGCTTTGAAATGTCCCTTCACAGATTCTACAAAAACAGTGTCTCCAACCTGCTGAATGTAAGGAAAGGTTTAAATCTGTAGGCTGAATCCACACATCACACAGCAGTTTCATAGATCTCTTCTTTCTCGTTTTATCATGAGATATTCATTTTTTTCCTATAGGTCTCAGTGTGCTCTGAAATGTCCCTTCACAGATTCTACAGAAACAGTGTTTCTAACCTGTTGAAGGATCTGTGAAGGTACATTTTGAAACCCATGTTGGCCTATAGTGAAAAACAGAATATCCCACGTTAAAAACTTGAAATAAGCTGCCTGTGAAACTGCTTTGTGATGTGTGGAATCAGCTCATAACATGAATCCTTTCTTTATATTCAGCAAATTTGAAATACTATTTTTTAGGATCTATGAAGAGACATTTCAGAGCTCACTGTGGCCCACAGTGAAAGACCATATATCCCACAATAAAAACTAGAAAGAAGCTGTGTCCAGAATTGGTGGGTTCTTGGTCTCACTGACTTCAAGAATGAAGCTGTCTACCCTCCTGGTGTGTTACAGTTCTTAAAGATGGTGTGTCCAGGGTTTGTTCTTTCAGATGTTCAGATATGTCTGGAGGGTCTTCCTTCTGGAGGGTTCATGGTCTCACTGACTTCAGGAGTGAAGCTGTAGGCCTTCGTGGTGAGTGTTACAGTTCTTAAAGGCGGCATGTCTGGAGTTGTTCATTCCTTCTGGTGGGTTCGTGGTCTTGCTGAACTCAGGAAGTGAAGCTGCAGACTTTTGCAGTGAGTGTTACAGGTCATAAAGGTATTGTGGACCCAGAGTGAGCAGCAGCAAGATTTATTGTAAAGAACTAAAGAACAAAGCTTCCACAGTGTGGAAAGGGACCGGAGTGGGTTGCTGCTACTGGCTCTGGCAGCCTGCTTTTATTCCCTTATCTGGCCCCATCCACATCCTGCTGATTGGTCCATTTTACCGAGAGCTGATTGGCCCATTTTACAGAGAGCTGATTGGTCCATTTTGACAGGGTGCTGATTGGTGCATTTACAATCCTTTAGCTAGACACAAAAGTTCTCCAAGTCCCCACTAGATTAGCTAGACACAGAGCACTGATTGGTGCATTCACAAACCTTAAGCTAGACACAGAGTGCTGATTGGTGTGTTTACAAACCTTGAGCTAGACACAAAGTGCTGATTGGTGCATTTATAATCATTTAGCTAGATATAAAAGTTCTCCAAGTCCCCACCCAACTCAGGAGCCCAGCTGGCTTTGCCTAGTGGATCCTGTGCCAGGGCTGCAGGCAGAGTTGCCTGCCAGTTCTGTGCCACGCACCTGCACTCCTCGGCTCTTGGGCGGTCAATGGGACTGGGTGCCATGGAGCAGGGTGTGGCACTTGTCTGAGAGACTCAGGCCATGCAGGAGCCCATGGGTTGGGGGCTCGGCATGGTGGGCTGCAGGCCCCAAGCCCTGCTCTGTGGGGAGGTGGCTGAGGCCTGGTGAGAATTTGAGTATGAAGCGGGTAGACTGGCATTGCTGGGGGACCCAGTACACCCTCTGCAGCTGCTGGCCCCAGTGCTAAGCCCCTCACTGCCCAGGGTCAGTGGCGCTGGCCAGCTTCTCCAAGTGTGGGGCCCACTGAGCCTGCGCCCACCCAGAACTCACGCTGGCCCATGAGCGTACTGTGCACAGCCCCAGTTCCCACTCAGGCTTCTCCCTCCACATCTCCCTGCAAGCAGAGGGAGCCAGCTCTTCCCTCAGCCAGCCCCAGAAGGGGGCCCCACAGCACAGTGGCAGGCTGAAGGGCTCCTTGCGTGCAGCCAGAGTGGACACCAAGGCCAAGGAGGTGCCGAGAGTGAGAGAGGGCTGCTAGCACGTTGTCACCTCTCAATCCCCTCTCTAAACAGGACACCCCAACTGCTGTTGGGAATTTGACTGATGACCACTCTAGCTACTTCATGCTGGATAGGGGTGATGAAGGGGCCCTGCAGTTGTAATATTCTCCAGAAGGGAGCTCTCTAGGCTATTGAAAGAGCCAGCAGGTAGTCCAGGTGTCCTTGGTAGAAGTTGTTAGTTGAACTCATTTGGGGTTCCATTTGTAAGACCATCTGTAGTTTGATGGCCTCGATTCTAGAGGAAAAAAATTTAAAAAGGAGGTTAAAAATACAGAATCCAAAGGTGAGTAACAGTAAGATGGCTGCCACAGGATCTAGAAAGGGGAGAAGCCATGTTGCCCAACTCCAGAGGTTGGTATAATAATTTGAAAGGTATTGCCTCATTGCAGAAGCCTTTTCTTGCAAATGCCGGGTGGCATCTCGTACTATCTCTGACTGGTTAGTGTAAAAACAATGCTCTTCCCCTAAGGAGGTGCAGAATCTTCCTTTCTCAGCAGTGAGGAAGTCTAGGCCTTGGCAGTTTTGGAGAGTCACTGCTGCCACATAAGCTATTTGGGATTGCAGAGTAAGGATAGATTTTGTTATTTCTTGTAAACTGTCTGAGAGGCAGATATCAGTTGAAGTTCCATATAAGAATATGCCTTGGCTGGGTAGACAGAAATTTACCCTGGCTTTTAAAGGAATAGTGTACACACTGTTTTTTCTTTACTGCTTCTCTTTCTCTTTGACTTCTCCTTTGTCTCCCTCTTTCTCTTTTTCTGACTCCCTCTTTGTCTGTCTCTTCCTCTCTCTCTGACTTTCTGTCTTTCTGTCTCTTCCTTTCTGTCTCCTTTTTTTTGTCTCTCTGTTTCTTCCTCTCTCTCTCTTTCTCTGACTTTCTGTCTTTTCTTTCTGCTGCCTCTGCCAGCTGCTCATGCTGCTGTTTTCCCCTCTCCTTCCTATTTTGATGACTTTGGCAGTGTAAGACTGCCACCTCCTTGGGTTTTTGCACTGCATGCAATAACTCCATAATTTCCTTGTGGTATTTGATGGGGGTTCCCCTAGAGGTTAGGAACTCCCTCTCTTTCCACATTGCAGCATGGGCATGTAGGATTAGATAAGCATACTTGGTATCTGTATACACATTTATTCTTTTTCCCTTGCCCAGTTCTAAGACTCAGGGGAGAACAGAAGGGTAACTTGTTCCCCATATTAATGTAGATAATAGCTCCAGTTTTGGCTATTATATCCCTCCCTAATAAGGATGTGGGACTTTCAGCCATAACAGGAAACACATGTGAAAAGAGCAAAGTTTCCCAATTACAACTGAGGGGGTGGGAGAAATACCTGGTTACAGTCTGTCCCAGGATTCCTCAGATGGTAATGGACCTTAAGGAAAGTCATCCAGGACAAGAGATTAACACTGAGAAGGCAATGCCAGTGTCCAGGAGGAAGCCAATTTCCTGGTCTCCATGGTTAAACGTACCTGGGGCTCAGTGAGGGTGATGACATGAGCTCGCCTTTGCCCCAGGAACCCTCAGTTCTGTTGTTGGATCATCTGGTTGGGGGCTTCTGACCCAGAGAACCTTCATCCTCTGGGGCAGTGCACCTTCCAGTGATTGCCTCAGCATAGTGGACATTGACGAGGGGGCAGCTTCTTTTTTAAAGTCTCCTAGTAAACCACATTGATAACAAGCCCTACTGGGTGATTGACCTGCTCAATTTTCTGTCCTCTCTGAGCCACCAAGGTTTGTTTGTCTGAGGGCCATGACTAAGGCTGTGGCCTTTCTCTGATTTTGCTTTTCCTTTTGGGCCTGTTCCTCTTGGTCCCTATTATAGAACACCGAGGTTTCCAGGTTTAATAATGCCTCCAGATTTTGTTCAGGGCCCAGGACTCACTTTTGGAGCTTTCTCCTGATATCTGTGGCTGACTGGGTAATAAATTTATCTTTTAGAATCAATTGACCCTTGAGTGATTCAGGTGACAGGGGAGCATATTTTCTTAAGGTCTCTTGTAGCTGCTCAAGGAAGGCAGAAGGATTTTCTTCCTTTCCCTGAGTTATGGTGGACATCATTGAATAATTCATGGGCTTTTTCCTAATTCTCCTTAGTCCTTGTAGAACACAGATCAACAGATGTTTACAACTCCAGTCCACATGAACTGAGTCAAGATCCCAGTGGGGATCCATAATGGGGATGGCTTGCTGACTGATAGGGAATTTGTCCCTTTCTTCAGCTGTCATTCTATCATTTACTTGACTAAGACACCAGGTATCTCCAAACTCTCGGGCTGCAGCTAAAGTCTCATTTTTTTCATTAAAGGCCAGGTTTGATCTAACAATACCATGACATCTCTCCAAGTGAGGTCAAAGGTTTGCTCTAGACCCTGTTGGACATCTATGTACCTATCAGGATCATCTGAAAACTTCCCCATGTCTGCCTTGGTCTGCTTTAAATCAGAGAGGGAGAAGGTGACATGTACCCAGGTTGGGACAAATTCCCCTCCCCCTACAGCTTGAAGGAGACATAACCGATAGTCTGAGGGTTTTTGTGGTCCTTTGGAGATTTCTTTGTTTATTTCCTTCTGGGGAGGGGAGATTAGAGGAGGCTTATAATTAATAGGAAGGGGAGCTATAGGGAGGCTAGGATATTGGGGTAAGCTGAGAGGTCCTCCTCTGGGATGTAAATTGCAAGCTTTGCATAGTTGTGGATTCTCCTTCAATGACAAAAAAGCTTGGACATAAGGTATTCACTCCATTTGCCTTCCCTCTTACAGGAAAGGTCAAACTGCAGAAGATTATTGTACACTGTATTTCCCTCAGGTAGCCATTTTTCCCCATCAGAGAGAGAATATTGGAGCCAGGCCATAGTGCAGAAAAAAATGAGCCACCTCTTTTTCAGGGTTTGTGGGTCAAATTGGTTCCAATGGCTTAGGATGCATTTCAAGAGTGAACCTGTTGATACTTGAGTGTTTCCCATCTGAAAGAACAAACTGCCTATGGTTTTGGTTTGTTTTGTTTCTCCCCCTCCCCAAGAACCCACAACAGTCCCTGGACCCTGCTGATTGGAATAGTTGCACTCACCAACACAGCAGCAGAAAAAACTCCTGCCCAAGAACTTCCAACAGTCCCTGGACCCTGCTGATTGGAATGGTTGAGCTCACTGGCGCAGCAGCAGAAACACTAGTTTTCCTCCCAGACCACAAGAAAAACTGAGGAAGGTTGGATTTAGTGGCCTTTACCAATACATTCTTGAAAATCTGCACCCTAGCCTGTCCTGCTATAAAGATGTTATGCCGCAAAAATGAAGTGGAAGGCCATATCCTGATGGAGGGAAGGAATCTCCAGTGTTGGAAGAGTGACACCTTTTGTTCTCACTTATATGAATAGAAGGATACAATTTCTGAGACTCGCTATATCCTAGCTTCAGGAATAGCTTTTAGTAGGCCTGCTTGTCTGAGGAGGGATCCTAAAATTCCAGATAGTATCCCCTACAATGGGGATTTGGGCAAAAATTATGTCTTTCTGATTTGTGAGCCCATGTGCCTAAAGAAGGTAACAGAGTCCTGGAGTTTATATTAGAAATCATTCTTACAGGAGAAAATAGAAAAGCACCAGAGTCAGGGAGTGGTTTTTAGAAGCAGGACTAGCCTTGGAGAAGGAGGTGAGAAGAAGTTTGTCTGACAGGCATTAGGACCCATGGGGCAAGTGTCAGGATAGATAGGATAGATGGGAGAGTCTCATTGGGGCAACATGCCTTTGAGAGTTCTGCTCGTGGCCGCAGGGTCAACTAACTTGTCAGGACCCCGGTGCTGAATGGCTTTCCTCTCTGTTGACCCTCGACTCAGCCCAGAAGTATGGGAAAGCGGAAGCTGGTTCCAGGCAAACCAATGCTCCCAACTCCAAAGAGTAGTGAGTGGTTAGAGAGACCTTTCCCCAAAAGCCTGACACTCGTGTCTTTAGTCCAGTGGCCATGCTAGTCACTTTTAACTGGCCAACAGGTGCCCGGTATTTAGTCCCCAAATTCTAAGGAAAAATAGGACAGAATAGCAAGCAAAAGGGGTACAATGGTACTCACTGCTTGGTGATAGGCAATAGTCTCACTGCTTGGTGATAAGTGATGGTCTCACTGCTTGGCAATAGTCTCACACTTTGGCTATCAATAAAATGACTTCATGGTTTGTGGATTCAGCACATGAAGTGAAACTGTGCTTTAAATTCAGCAAGTTGGAAACACTGTTTTTATAAAATCTGCAAAGGGACATTTTGGAGCTCACTGAGGCTTATAGTTAAAAAGAAAATGAATTTCCCATGAAAAAACTAAAAAGAAACTGTCTGTGAATCACTCTGTGATATGTGGCTTCAGCTCACAGACTTAAACTTTTACTTATATTAAGCTGGTTGGAAACACTGTTTTTGTAGAATCTGTGAGGGGAGATTTTGGAGCTTACTGAGGCTTGTAGTGAGAAAATCAAATACCACGTGATAAAAACTGAAAAATGCTGTCTGTGAAACCGCATTGTGATGTGTGAATTCAGCTCATAGAGTGAAACCTTTCTTTACATTCAGCAGTTGGAAACACTCTGTAGAATCATCACAAACACATTATGAAGCTCACTGAGGCCTAAAGTGAAAAGCCGAATATCCTACTATAAATACTAGAAAGAAGATATGTGTGAAACAGCTTTGTGATGTTTGAATTCAACTCATAGAGGGAAATTTTTCTTTACACTTAGTAGGTAGAAACACTGTTTCTGTAGAATTTGCGAAAAGATATTTTGGAGCTCACTGAGGCTTTTACTGAAAAACCGAATATCCCCCAATAAAAACTAGAAAGAAGCTGTCTTTGAAAATGTTTTGTGATGTTTGGATTCAGCTCATAAAGAGAAACCTTGCTTTACATTCACCAGGTTGGAAATACTGTATTTGTAGAATCTGCAAAAGGATATTTTGAAGCTCACAGAGTTCTATAGTAAGAAAGTGAATGTCCCATGATAAATACTAGAAAGAAGCTATCTGTGAAACTGCTTTGTGATGTTGGATTCAGCTCACAGAGTTAAACCTCTCTTTACATTCAGGAGGTTGGAAATACTGCTTTTGTAGAATTGGCAAAGGGACATTGCAAAGATAATTGAGGCCTATAGTGAAAAACTGAGTATCTTGTAATGAAATCAAGATAGAATCTATCTGTGAAACCACTTTGTGGTGTATAGAATCAGTTCATAACATGAAACCTTTCTTTATATTCAGCAGGTTGGAAACACTGTATTTGTAGGATCTGCAAAGGAACATTTCAGAGCTCAATGAGGCCCTGTGATTAAAAACTAGGAAGAAGCTATATGTGAAACCACTTTGTGATGTGTGGATTCAGCTCATAGAATTAAACGTTTTTACATTCAGCAGGTTGGAAACACTGTTTTGGTATAATCTACAAAGAGACATTTCAGAGCTCATTGAGGCCAATAGAGAAAAAGCAAACAACCCATGATAAAAAGCAGAAAAAAACTATCTGTGAAACTGCTTTGTGATATGTGGAATCAGCTCTTAGTGTGAAACCTTTCTTTATATTCAGCAGGTTGGAAACACTGTTTTTGTAGGATATGCAAAGGGACATTTGGGAGCTCACTGAGGCCTATAGTGAAAAAGCAAATATTAACATGATGAAAACTAGAAAAAAGCTATCACAGAAACTGCTTTGTGAAGTGTTGATTCAGCTCATAAAATGAAACTTTTCATTGGTTTCAGCAGGTTGGAAAGACTTTTTGTATAATCTGTAAAGGTACATTTCAAAGCTCACTGAGGCTTATAGTGAAAAGGCAAATATTCCATGAAAAAACAACAACAACAAAAAACTAGAAAGAAACTATCACTATCTGTGATACCGCTTTGTGATGTCTGGATTCAGCTCAAAGAGTTAAACCTTTCTTTACATTCAGCAGGTTGGAAACACTGTTTTTGTAGAAACTGCGAGGGGATATTTCAGAGCTCACTGAAGCCAAAAGTGAAAAACTGAATATCCTATGATAAAAATTAGAAAGAAGCTATCTTGAAACTGCCTTGTGATGTACAGATTCAGCACATATAGTGAAAAGTTTCTTTACTTTCAGGAGGTTGGAAAAACTAGAAGCTATCTGTGATACTGCTTTGTGATGCGTGGATTCAGCTCATAGAGTGAAACCTTTCTTCACATTCAGCAGGTGGGAAACACTGTTTTTTAAGGATATCTGAAGGTACATTTCAAAGCTCACTGAGGACTGTAGTGAAAGACAAAATATCTTTCAGTAAATACTAGAAAAATACTATATGTGAAATGACTTTCTGATGTTTGGATTCAGTCCCAGAGTTAAAACTTTCTTCACATTCAGCAGGTTGGTAACACTGTTTAGTAGAATTTGTGAAGAGACATTTCTGACCTCACTGAGGCCTATAGTGAAAAACTGAATATCCCCTGATAAAAACTAGAAAGAAGTTATCTGTGAAACCACTTTGTGATGTGTGGAATCAGCTCATATTGTGAAACCATTCTTTATATTAAGCAGGTTGGAAACACTGTTTTTGTAGTATCTGTGAAGGGATCTTTTGGAGTTCACTGAGGATTATAGTAAAACCCAAATGTCCTGTGATAAATACTGGAAAGAAACTATCTGTGAGACCAATTCATGATGTGTGGATTCAGCTCAAAGAGTTAGATCTTTCTTTACATTCAGCAGGTTAGAAATACTGTTTTTGTAGAATCTGTGAGGGGAAATTTCGAAGCTCACTGAGTCCTGTAATGAAAAACCGAGTATCTTGAGATAAAAGCTGGAAAGAAGCTATCTGTGTAACCACTTTGTGATGTGTGGATTCAGCTGATATAGAGAAACGTTTCTTTACATTCGCCAGGTTGGGAACACTGTTTTTGAAGAAACTGTGCAAACACATTTCTGAGTTCATTGAGGCCTAAAGTGAAAAACAGAATATCCCATGATAAAAGCTATTTGTGAAACTGCTATGTAATGTTTGCCTTCAGCTCATAGAGTGAAACCTTTCTTTACATTCAGCAGGTTGGAAACACTGGATTTTTAGACTCTGCAAAGGGGGTACTATAAGCTCATTGAGGCCTATAGTGAAAAATCGAATATCCCACAATATAAACTATCTGTGAAACCGCTTTGTGATGTGTGGATCCAACTCACTGTGTGAAACCTTTCTTTACATTTAGCAGGATTAAAACACTGTTTTTAGAATCTATGAAGGGATATTTCAGAGCACACTGAGGCCTATAATGAAAAACCAAATATTCTGTGATAAAAACTAGAAAGAAGCTATCTGTGAAACTGCTCTGTGATGTGTGGTTTTAACTCACAAAATGAAACCTTTCTTTACATTCAGTAGGTTGCAAACACATTTTTGTAGGTTCTGCCAAGGGACATTTCTGAGATCACTGAGGTATATAGTGTAAAATCGAGTATACAGTGATAAAAACTAGATCACAAAGCCTGCTTTGTGATGTGCGGATTCAGCTCACACAGTTAAACCTTGTTTACATTCAGCAGGTTGGAAACACTTTTTTACTGGGATTTGTGAAGTGACATTTCTGAGCTCACTGAGGCCTATAGTGAGAAACAGAATATCTCAAGATAAAAACTAGAAAGAAGCTATCTGTGAAACCGCTTTGTGACATCTGGATTCAGCTCACAGAGTTAAACCTTTCTTTACATTCAACAGGTTGTAAACACTGTTTTAGTACAATATGTGAAAAGACATTTCAAAGCTCAGTGAGGTCTATAGGAAAAAAAGTGAGTATCCCATGGTAAAAAGTAGAAAGGAGTTATGTGTGAAATCACTTTGTAATTTGTGGATTCAGCTCATAAATGGAAACATTTCTTTAAATTCAGCAGGTTGTAGGCACTGTTTTTGTAGATTCTGTGAACAAACATTTCGAAGCTCACTGAGGCCTATAGTGAAAAACTGAATATCACGCAATAAAAACTCGAAAGAAGTTATCTGTGAAACTGCTTTGTGATGTGTGGATTCAGCTCATAGAGTGAAAACTTTCTTCACATACAGCAGCTAGGAAAAACGGTTGTTTTTTTTTTTTTTTTTGGACCTGCAATGCAACATTTTAAATCTCCCTAAGTAGTATAGTGAAAAACCGAATATCACACGATAAAAAGTAGATGGAAGTTATCTTTGAAACTGCTTTGTAATATATGGGTTCAGCTCACAGAGTCAAATCTTTCTTTAAATTCAGCAAGTTGGAAATAGTGTTTGTAGGATGTGTGAAGAAATATATTGGAGCCCATGGAAAACTATACTGAAAAACCGAATATCCTGAGATAAAAACTATCTGTGAAACCACTTTGTGATGTATGGATTCAGTTCACAGTACGAAACTCTTCTCTGCATTAAGCAGGATTGAAATTCTGTTTTTAGAATCTGCAAAGGGACATTTCAGTGCCCACTGAGGCCTACAGAAGAAAACGAATATTCTGTGATAGAAAACTAGAAAGAAGCTATCTGTCAAACTCCTTTTTGATGTGTGGTTTCAGCTTATAACATGAAGTCTTTCTTTACATTCACTAAGTTGCAAACACTGTTTTTGCAGGCTGAGTGAAAAGACATTTCAGGGCTCACTGAGGCATATAGTGGAAACCCAAGTATCCCATGATAAAAACTAGAAAGAAGTTATCAGTGAAACCTCTTTGTGATATGTAGATTCAGCTCACAGAGTTAAACTTTTTTCACATTCAGCAGGTCAGAAACACTTTTTGAGTAGGATTTGTGAATTGACTTTTCTGAGCTCACTAAGGCCAATAGTGAAAAACTGAATGATCTGGGATAAGAACTAGAAAGAATCTATCTGTGAAATGACTTTGTGATGAGTGGATTCAGCTCACAGTGTTAACCCTTTCTTTACATTCAACAGGTTGGAAACACTGGTTTTCTAGAATCTGCAAAGGGATATTTCAGAGTTCATATTGTGAAAAACCGAATGTCCTGTGATAAAAATTAGAAAGAAGCTATCTGTGAAGCCACATTGTGATGTGTGGATTCAGCTCACAGAGTTAAACCTTTCCTTTCATCCAGGAGGTTGGAAACTCTGTCTTTATAGAATATGTGAAGAAACATTTTGGAGCTCACTGAGGCCAATAGTGAAAAAACCAAATATCCCATGATAAAAACTAGAAAGAAGCTATCTGTGAAAACACTTGGCAATGTGTGGATTAAGCTCACAGAGTTAAACCTTTGTTTACATTCAGCAGGTTGGAAACACTGTTTTTCTAGAATCTGTGAAGGGATATTTCAGAGCTCACTGAAGTATATAGTGAAAAACAGAATATCCTGTGATAAAAACTAGAAAGAAGCTATCTGTGTGAAACCACATTGTGATGTATGAATTCAGCTCACAGAGTTAAATCTTTCTTTACACTCAGCATGTTGGAAAAACTGATTTTATAGAATATGTGGAGAAAAATTTTGAAGCTCACTGAGGCCTATAGTGAAAAACTGAATATCTGTGACAAAAACTAGAAAGAAGCTATCCATGAAATCCCTTCATGATGTGTGGATTAAGCTCACAGAGTTTAGCCTTTCTTTACATTTAGCAGAATGGAAACAGTGTCTTTGTAGGATCTGCAAAGGGACATTCATTAGCCCGTGGGGGTCTATAGCGAAAAAAAGAATAACGCAAGAGAAAAACTACATAAAAGCTACTTGTGAAACTGCTTTGTGATGTGTAGATTCAGCTCATAGAGCAAAACCTTTACTTCAAATTCAACCAGTTGGAAACACTGTTTTTGTAGGACCTGAGAAAAGACATTTCAAATCTCACTAAAGACTGTAGGGAAAAACTGAATAACTCACAATAAAAACTAGAAAGAAGTTATCTGTGAAACTGCTTTGTGATGTGTGGATTTAGCTCACAGAGTTAAACATTTTTCTAAATTCACGAGGTTGGAAAAAATGTTTTTGTAGGATCTGTGAAGGGACATTTTTGAGTCGATGAAGACTTGTAGTCATAAGTCAAATATCCTGCCATGAAAATGAGAAAAGAAGGTATCTGCTTTGTAATGTGTGGATTCAGCTTATAGAGTGAAACTATATTTTACATTCGGCAGGTTGGAAACACTGTTTTTAGAACCTGTGAAGGAATATATCTGAGTTCACTGAGACCTATAGTAAAAAATTAAATATCCTTTGATAAAAACTAGAAGAAGCTATCTGTGAAACCATTTTGTGATGTGTGGATTCAGATCACAAAGTGAAACCGTTCCTTACATTCAGCAGGTAGAAAACACTTTTTTTTTTTTTTTAAGAATCTCCAAAGGGACATTTCAAAGCTCACTGAAACCTACAGTGAAAAATTGAATATCCCATGATAAAAACTAGAAATTATATGTGAAATTGCTTTGTGCTGTGGATGCAGCTCACAGAGTTAAATTGTTCTTTACATTCAGCAGGTTGGAAACATTGTTTTCATAAAATCTGCAAAGAGACATTTCAGAGCTCATTGAGGCCTATAGTGAAAAACTGAATGTTCCACCATAAAAACTTGAAAGAATCTATCTGTGAAACTGCTTTGTAGAGTGGGGATTCGGTTCATAAAGTGAAACTTTTTTTTTTACATTCAGAGGGTTGTAGACACTGTTTTTGTGGATTCTGTGAAGGGACATTTTGGGGCTCACTGAGGTCTATAGTGAAAAACCGAATATGCCGCAATAAAAACTGGAAAGAAGCTATCTGTAAAACTGATTTGTGATTTGTGGATTCAGCCCATATAGTGAAATCTTTCTTTACATACAGTAGATTGGAGAATTGTTTTTGTAGAATGTGCAAAAAGACATTTTGGAGCTCACTGAGGCTTATGTGAAAAACAGAATATCTTGTGATAAAAACTAGAAAGAATCTATCTGTGAAACTGTTTTGTGATGTGTGGGTCTAGCTCATAAAAGAAAACTTTTCTTTACATTCAGCAGGTTGAAAACACTGTTTTTGCAGAATCTGCAAAGGAACATTTCAGAGGTCACTAAGGCCTACAGTGAAGAACTGAATATCCTGTGATCAAAACTAGAAAGAAGCTTTCTGTGAGACTGCTTTGTGATGTGTGTTTTCAGCTTACATTGTTAAAAGTTTTTTTTTTTTACATTCAGTAGGTTGGAAACATTGTTTTTGTGGTATCTGTGAGGGGACATTTCAGAGCTCACAGAGGCCTGTTGTGAAAATGGAATATCCCACGATAAAAACTAGAAAGAATCTATGTGTGAAGCAGCTTTGTAATTTGTGGATTCAGGTCGTAAAGTGAAACCTTTCTTTACATTCAGCAGTTGTAGACACTGTTTTTGTAGAATCTATGAAAAGACCTTTCAGAGTTCACCGAGGCCTAGAGTGAAAAATTGAATATCCTGTGATAAAAATTAGAAAGAAGCTATCTGTGAAACTGATTTATGATATGTAGATTCAGCTCATATGGTGAAATCTTTCTTTATGTTCAGTAGGTTGGAAACACTCTTTTTGTAGAATCTGCAAAAAGACATTTTAGAGCTCATTGAGGCATGTAGTGAAAAACCAAATATCCCATGATAAAAAGAAGAAAGAAGTTATCTGTAAAACGGCTTTGTGATGTTTGGATTCAGCTCATGGGAGGAAAACTTTCTTTACATCCAGCAGGTTGGAAACACCGTTTTTGTAGCAGCTGCGAAGAGACATTTCTGAGCTCACTGAGGCCAATAGTGAAAAGCTGAATATCCATGGATAAAAACTAGAAGAAATCTATCTGTAAAACTGCTTTGTGATGTGTGGATTCCGCTTCCAGAGTTAAACCATTCTTTACATTTAGCAGGTTAGTAACACTGTTTTTGTAGAATTTGCAAAAATACATTTAGGAGCTTACTGAGGTATATTGTCAAAAACCTAATGTCCCATGATAAAAACTAGAAGGAAGCTATTTGTGAAACTGCTTTGTGATGTGTGGATTCAGCTAACAGAGCTCACAGAGTTAAACATTTCTTTACATACAGCAGGTTGGAAACACTGTTTTTGTAGAATCTGGGAAGGGACAATTTGGAGCTCACTAAGGCCTATGGTGAAAAACTCAGCATCCTGTGAAAACAAAAAACAAAAAACAAAAAACCCCAAACACCCCACCATAAAAACACTAAGAATCTACTGTGAAACTTCCTTGTGATGTTTCATAGAGTGAAATCTTTCCTCACATTCAGAGGTTGGAAACACTGTTTTTGTGGGACCTGCAATGGAACATTTCAAATCTCACTAAGGATTAAAGTGAAAAACTGAATATCACATGATAAAAACTAGATGGAAGCTATCTGTAAAATCACATGTGTGGATTCAGCTCACAGAGTTAAACCTTTCTTTAAATTCAGTAGGTTTAAATTACATGCTTTTTTTAGGATCTGTGAAGGGACATTTTGGAGACCATGGAAGACTATAGTGAAAGAACGAATAATTCGTGATAAACATTATTTGTGAAACCACTCTGTGATGTGCAGATTCAGCTCACAGTGTGAAAACTTTCTTTACTTTCAGCAGGATTGAAACACTGTTTTTAGAAACTGTGAAGGGACATTTCTGAGCTCACTGAGGCCTGTAGTGAAAAGCCGAATATTCTGTGATTAAAAACTAGAAAGAAGCTATATTTGAAACTGCTTTGTAGTATGTGAATTCAGCTCACAGAGTTAAACATATTAAGCAGGTTGGAAATACTGTTTTGGCAGAATCTGAGAAGGGATATTTCAGAGCCCATGGAGGCCTATGGTGAAAAACTGAACATCCTGTGATAAAAACTAGAAAAGTGCTACTGCAAAACTGCTTTGTGTGTGGATTCAGCTCATACAGTGAAATTTTTCTTCACATTCAGCAGGTTGGCAATACTGTTTTTGGAGAATCTGTATAGGGACATTTTGCAGCTCACTGAAACCTATGATAAAAAATGGAGTATCCCATGATAAAAACTAGGAAGAAGCTATCAGTGAAACTACTTTTTGATGTGTAGATTCAGCTCACATCGTGAAAAATTTCCTTATCTTCAGTAAGTTGGAAACACTGTTTTTGTAAAATCTGTGAAGGGGCATTTTAGAGCTCACTAAGGCCTATAGTGAAAACCCGAACATTTCATGATAAAAACTATAAAGAAAGTATTCATGAAACCGTTTCATGATGTGTGTTTTCAGCTCATGGGTTAAATTTTTTTTTTTTTACATTCAGCAGGTTGGAAACACTCTTTTTGTAAAATCTGCAAAAATACATTTCGGAGCCCACTGGGGCCTATAGCGAAAAAACGAATATCCTGTGATAAAAACTAGAAAGAATCTATCTGAGGAATTTATTTGTGATGTGTAGAGTTATTGCAGAGTTAAACCCTTCTTTTGATTCAGCAGGTTGGAAACACTCTTTCTTTAGAGTCTGAGAAGGGACGTTTCAAACCCCATTGAGGCCTACAGAAATAATCAACTATCCCACGATAAAAACTAGAAAGTAGCTATTTGTGAATCAACCTTGCAATGTTTGGATTTGTCTCACAGAAGGGTAAAACTTTCTTTTGATTCAGAAAGTTTGAAACACTCTTTTTGCAGAATCTACAAGGGGACATTTGGGAGCGATATGAAGCCTATAGGGGAAAAAAAATGAATATCCTGTGATAAAAATTAGAAAGAAGCTATCTGTGAAACCACTTTGTGATGCGTTGATTAATCACACAGAGTTAAACATTTCTTTTGATTTAACTGTTTGGAAACCTTCTTTTTGTAGTATCAGTAAGGCAATATTTGGAAGCTCACTGAGGCATATAGAGAAAAACTGGATATCACGGGCTAAAAGCTAGACAGAAGCAATTTGTGAAACAGCTTTGTGATGTGTGGATTCATTTTACAGAGTTAAACCTTTCTTTTGATTTAGCACATTGGAAATACTCTTTTTGTAGAATCTGCAAAGGGACATTTTGGAGCCAACTGAGGGCCATAGTGAAAAACCGAATATCCTGTGATAAAAACCAGAAGGAAGCTATCTGTGAAACCACTTTGTGATGTGTGGATTGAGCTCACAGAGTTAAATCTTTCTTTTGTTTGAAATGATCTTTTTGCAGAATTTATGAAGGGACTTTTTAGAGCCTACTGAGGCCTACCATGAAAATCTGAATATTCCGTGACAAAAACTAGGAAGAAACCAGCTGTGTAACCACTTTGAGATGTGTGGATTCATCTCACAGAGTTAAATCTTTCATTTGGTTCAGCATTTTGGAAACAGTATTTTTGTAGAATCAGCAAGTTGACATTCCATAGCACATTGAGGTATATAGGGCAAAACCAAATATCCCACAAAAAGAAACAGAAAGAAGCTATCTGTGAAACTACTTTGCAATGTGTGAATTCATTTCACAGAATTAAAATTTTCTTTTAATATGGCAATTGGAAACACTATTTTTGTAGAATGCATGATGCAATATTTTGGGTCCCACTAAGGCTTAGAGTGAAAAACCAAATATCATGCTATAAAAACTTGAAAAAATCTATCTGTGAAACTGCTTTGTGATGTGTGGATTTGGTTCACAGAGTTAAATATTTTTTGATTCCGCAGGTTGGAAACACTCTTTTTGCAGAATCTGCAAAGGGACATTTCAGGGCCACTGAGGTTGAGAGTGAAAAACTGAATATCCCGTGATAAAATCTACAAATGAGATATCTGTAAAACTGCTTTGTGATGTGTGGAGTCACCTCACAGAATTAAGCATCTCTTTTGATTCAGCAGGTTGGAACCACACTGTTTGTAGAAACTGTGAAGGGACATTTCAGAGCCCACTGAGGCCTATAGTGAGAAACCAAATATCCCATGATAAAAACAAGACAGAAGCTGTCTGTGAAACTGCTTCATGATGTCTGGATTTAGCTCAAAGAGGTAAACCTGTCTTTTGATTCAGCAGGTGGGAAACACTCTTGTTGCAAAACCTGCGAAGGGACATTTCAGAGTCCACTGATGCCTATAGTAAAAAACAGAACATTCCGTGATAAAAACTAGAAGAATCTTATCAGCGAAATTCCTTTGTGATATGTGAATTCAACTCACAGAGTTAAACCTTTCTTTTGTTTCAACAGGTTGGCAACACTCTTTTTGTAGAATCTGTGAAGGGACGTTTCTGAGCCCACTGACACCCATATTGAAAAACTGAATATTCTGTGATAACAACTAGAAAGAAGTTATCCTTGAAATTGGTTTGCAATATGTGGATTCAGCTCACAGAGTTAAACCTTTCTCTTTCAGCAGTTTGGAAACACTCTTTTTGCAGAATCTGTGAAGGGACATTTCAGGGCCAATGAGGCCTATAGTGAAAAACAGAATATCCTGCTATAAAAGCTAGAAAGGAGCTATCTGTGAAACTACTTTGTGATGTGTGAGTTCTGCTGACAGAATTAAACCATTCTTTTGATTCAGCAGGTTGGATCACTCTTTTCATAGAATCTGTGAGGGGACGTTTCAGAGCCCACTGCAGCCTATAGTGAAAAACTGAATATCCCACAATAAAAACAAGAAACATGCTATCTGTGAAACTCCTTTGTGATGTGTGGATTCATCTCACAGAGTTTAACTTTTTTTTTTTTTTTTTTTTTTTGATTCAGTAGGTTGGAAACACTTTTTGTGGAATCTGTGAGGGGACATTTCGTAGCTCACTGAGGCCTATAGTGAAAAACCAAATATCATGAGAAAAACTAGAAAGAAGGTATCTTTGAAACTGCTATGTGATGTGTGGATCCAATCACAGTTTTCAGTCTTTCTTTTTGAGCACATTGAAAACACTCTTTTTGCAATATCTGTGAATTTTAGGGCCACTGAGGATTATATTTAAAAACCAAATATTTTGTGATAAAAAGTAGAAGGAAGCTATCTGTAAAACTGCTTTGTGATGTGTGGATTCAGCTCACAGAGTTAAACCTCTATTTTGATTCAGCAAGTTGGAAACACTTTGTAGAATCTGTGAAGGGACATTTTGGGTCACTGAGGCCAATAGTAAGAAACGAATATCCTGCAATAAAAACAAGAAAGATACTATCTGAGAAACCATTTTAGAATGTGTGGATTTAGTTCTAAGATTTAAACATTTCTTTTGATTCAACAGGTTGGAAACACTCTTTTTGCAGAATCTGTGAGGGGACATTTTGGAGACCACTGTGGCCGATAGTGAAAAATCAAATATCCCATGATAAAAGCTAGAAGAAGCTATCTGTGAAATTTCTTTGTGATGTGTGGATTTAGCTCACAGAGTTAAACCTATCTTTTTATTCAACTGGTTGTTAACACTCTATTTTAGAATCTGTGAAGGGACATTTTGGAGCTCACTGAGGCCTATAGTGAAAAATCAAGTATCCCACGAAAAAATTTGGAAAAAAGCTATCTGTAAAACTGCTTTGTGATATATGGATTCATCTCACAGAGTTAAACCTTTCTTTTGATTCAGCATATTGGAAACACTGTATTTTTAGAATCTACAAAGTGACATTTAGGAGCCCATTGAGTAATATAGTGAAAAACTGAATTTCTTGTTGAAAGAAAGAATCTAGCTGTGAAAACTCTTTGCAATGTTTGTATTCATCTCACAGAGTTAAACTTCGTTTATATTCAGCAGTTTGGAAACATTCTTTATTTAGAATCTACGAAGGGCTTTTTGGAGCCTCTTAAGGCTTATGGATAAAAATCAAATATCTCACAATAAAAATCAGAAAGAAGCTATCTTTTAAACTGCATTGCAATTTGTGCATTTATCTCACAGAGCTAAACCTTTCATTTGATTCAGCATGTTAAAAACACTCTTTCTGTAGAATCTAACAGGGGACATTTTGGAGCCCATTGTGGCACACAGTGAGAAACCGAATATCCCGTGCTATAAATTAAAAAGAAGCTATCTCTGAAATCACTTTGTGATTTGTGGATTCACTTTGCAATGTGTAGATTTATCTCACAGAGGTAAACCTTTGTTTTGATTCAGCGGTTGGAAACACTCTTTTTGTAGAATCTACAAATGTGCATTTTGGAGCCAATTTAGGCCTATTGTGAATGTGTGAATATCTTGTGAGTAAAAACTAGAAAGAAGCTATCTGTGAAACCACGTTGCAATGTTTGGATTCATATCACAGAGATAAACTTTTCTTTTGATTAAGCAGGTTGGAAATACTCTTTTGGTAGAATCTATGAGGGGACTATAGTGAAAAACTGAATATCCCATGATTAAAAACAAGAAAGAAGCTATCTGTGAAACCACTTTCTGATGTGTAGTGTAATCTTACAGAGTTAAAACTTTATTTATATTCAGCAGGTTAGAAACACTTTTTAGTAGAATCTATGAAGGGACAATTCTGAGCCCTTTGAGACCTATAGTGAAAAACGGAATATCCTGCCAATAAATGTAGAAAAAAGCCATCTGTGGAACTGCTTTGTAATGTGTGAATTCATCTCACAGAGGTAAAGATTTCTTTTGACTCAGCAGGTTGGAAACACTAATTTGTAGAATCTGCAAAGGGACATTTCAGGGCTTATGGAGGCCCATTATGAAAAATCAAATATTATGTGATAAAAACTAGAAAGAAGCCATCCATGAAACCACTTTGTGATGTGTGAATTCATCTCACAGAGTTCAAACTTCCTTTTGATTCAGCAGGTTGAAAATACTCTTTTTGTAGACTCTTTGAAGGGACATTTCATCACCCATTGAGTCCTGTAGTAAAAAACCAAACATCCTGTGATAAAAACTAGAGAGAAGTGTGGGTGAAACTGCTTTGTGATGTGTGGATTCATCTTCAGCAGTTGGGAAACACTCTTTTTGTAGAGTGAGGCCTATAGTGAAAACCAAATATCCTGCGATAACAACTAGATAGACGCAATCTGGGAAATTCCTTGGTGATGTGTGGATTTATCTCACAGAGTTAAACCTTACTTTTGACTCACCAGGTTGAAAATGCTCTTTCTTTGGAATCTTTCTAGATTTTTCAGATTTAAACCTTTCTGTTAATTCAGCAGGTTAGAGACAGTCCTTTTGTAGAATCTGTGAAGGGACATTTGGGAGTGCATTGAGGCCTATGGTGACAAATAAATATCCCAGATAAATACTAGAAAGAAGTTATTTGTGAAACTGTTTGTGGTGTGTGGATTCATCTCACAGAGGTAAATCTTTGCTTGATTCAGCAGGTTAGAAACATTTATTTTGAAGACTCTGTGAAGGGACATTCAGTAAACCATTGAGGCATATGGGGAAGAATTGAATGTCCCTGGATAAAAACTAAGAAGGAGCTATCAGTGAAACTGCTTTGTGATGTGAAGACTCATCTGACAGAGTTAAAACTTTTTTGTTTTTAATTCAGCAGGTTGGAAACACCCTTTCTGGAGATTTTGTGAAGGGACACTTGGGAGCACATTGAGGTCTTTGGGGAAAATCTGTATATCCCATTATAAAAACTAGAAAGAAACTATCCCTAAAACTGCTATGTGATGAGTTGATTCATCTCACTGAGTTAAACATTTATTTTGATTCAGTAGGTTGGAAATACTTTTATTATAGAATCTGCGGAGACATTTAGGAACCCATTCAGGCCTATGTAAGAAAACTTAATATCCCCAGATAAAAACTAGAAAGTAGCTATCTGTGAAACTGGTTCATGATGTTTGGATTCATCTCACAATGTTCAAGCTTTCCTTTTATTCAACAGGTTGGAAACACTCTTTTTGGAGAATCTGCAAAGTGATATTTGGGAGCCCATTGAGGGCTATGGTGAAAAACCAAATATCTCCAAAAAAAAAAAAAAAAAAAAAAAAAAAATAGAAAGAAGCAATTTGTGAAACTGTTTGTGATGTATAAATTCATCTCACAGAATTAAACTTTTCTTTTGATTGAGAGGTTGGAAACCCTCCTTTTGGATAATCTGTGAAGTGATATTTGGCAGTCTATTGAAACATATGGGCCAGAATGGAATACCCAAAGATAAAATTAGAAAGAAGTTTTCTGTGAAACTGCTTTGCGATATGTGGATTCATCTCAAAAAGTTAAACCTTTCCTTTGATTCAGTGGGTTGGAAACACTCTTTTTATAGAACCTGCAAAGAGACATTTGGGAGCCCAATGAGGCCTATGAGGAAAAGCAAACATCAATAGATAAAAACTAGAAAGAATCTAGCAGTGAAAATGCTGTGTGATGTGTGGATTCATCTCAAAATGATAACATTTTCTGTTGATTCAGTAGGCTGGAAACACTCTTTATGTTGTATCTGCAAAGAAACCTCTGGGAGTCCATTGAGGCTTATGAGGACAAAGTGAATAACCCCAGATAAAAATTAGAAAGAAGTTATGTGTGAAAATTATTTGTGATGTGTGGGATTCATTTCACAGTGTTAATCCTTTTTTTTTTTTTTTTTTTGATTCAGGAGGTTGGAAACACTCTTTCTGTAGAATCTCTGAAGAGACATTTGGGAGTCCATTAAGTTCTATGGGGAAGAACCAAATATCCCAATAAAAACCAGGAAAAAAAATCTGTGAAACTTCTTTATGATGTGGAGAGTCATTTCACAGAGTACAATTTTTGGTTTAATCCAAGAGGTTGGAAACACTCTTTTTGTAGAATCTGTGAATGAACATTTGTGACCCCATTAAGGCCTATGGAAAAAATAATAATAACTAGATAAAATCAGAAAGAAGCTATCCGTGAAACTGGTTCTTGATGTGTGGATTCAACTCACAGAGTTAAACCTTATTTTTCATTCATTTGGTTGGAAACACTCTTTTTGGAGGATTTGTGAAAAGACATTTGTAGGCTCCCTGAAGCCTATGGGAAAAAAATTGAATATCCCCATAGAAAAACTGTAAAGAAGTAATCTGTGGAACTGCTTTGTGATGTGTGGATTCATCTCACAGAATTAAAGCTTTCTTTTGATTCAGCAGGTTGGAAACCTTTTTTTTGGATGATCTGTGAATTTACATTTGGGAGCAATTTGAGACCTATTGGGTAAAAATAATATTCCCACATAAATACTAGAAATAAGCTATGTGTGAAACTGCTTTGTGATGTGTGAATTAAGCTCAGAGTTAACCCTTTCTTTTCATTCAGCAGGGTGGAAAACTCTTTTTTATGAATATGTGAAGCAACATGTTGGAGCCCCTTGAGGACTATGGGGAAAAACCAAATATCCTCATATAAAAACTACAAGGAAGCTATCTGTGAATCTGCTTTGTGATGTGTGAATTCATTTCACAGAGTTTAACCTTTCTTTTGATTCATCTGGTTAGAAACACTCTTTTTGGAGAGTCTGTGAAGGGACATTTGGGAGCGCATTGAGGTTTATGGAGAAAAACCAAACATCCCCAGCTAAAAACTAGAAAGAAATTATTCGTTAAACTGCTTTGTGATATGTGGATTCATCTCACAGAGGCAAAGCTTTCATTTGATTCAGCAGGTCAGAAACACTCCTTTCAGATAATCTGTGAAGGGATATTTGGGAGTACATTCAGGCCTAGTGGGAAATATTGAATATCCCCATATAAAAATCAGGAAGAAGCTATCCATGAAACTACTTTGTGATGTGTGGATTTATCTCAAGTTGCTGATTTTTTTTTTTTTAATTCAGTAGGTTGATAACAGTCTTCTTGGAGAATCTGTGAAGGGGCATATGGGAGACCACTGAAGCCAATGGGGAAAAAATCGAGTATCCCCAGATAAAAACTAATGAAAAGCTATTTATGAAACTGCTTTGTAATGAGTGGATTCATCTCACAGAGTTAAACCTTTGTTTTCATCTATCAAGTTGGAAACTTTCTTTTTGAAGAATATGTGATGGGGCACTTTGGAGCCCAATGAGACCTATGAAACAAACAGAATATCCCCAGATAAAACTAGAAAGAAGCTACTCGTGAAAGTGGTTTTTGACGTGTAGATTCAACTTACAAGGTTGAAACTTTCTTTTGCTTTAGCTGCTTGGAAACAGTCTTTTTAAAGAATCTGCAAAGGGACATTTTAGAACCCCTTGTGGCCTATTGGGAAAAACAGAACTTCCCCAGATAAAAACTGCAAGGAAGCAATCTGTGAAACTGCTCTGTGATGTGTGGATTCATCTCACAGAATTCAACATTTCTTTTGATTCAGCAGGTTGGAAACACTCTTTTTGGATAATCCGCAAAGGGACATTTTGGAGCCCGTTGAGGTCTATGGGCAAAAACTGAATATACCCAGATAAAAACTAGATAAAAGTCATATTTGAAGCTGCCTTTTGATGTTTGCATTCATCTCAAAGACTTAAACCTTACTTTGATTCAGTATGTTGGAAACCGTCTTTTGTAGAATCTGTAAAATGACAATTTGGAGACCTTTGAGGCCAATGGGGAAAAATAGAGTATCCGGAGATGAAAACTAGAAAGAAGCTATGTGTGAAACTGATTTCTGATGGGTGGATTTATCTTATAGATTTAAACCTTTATTTTGATTCAGCAGACTGGAAACACTTTTTTTTGTAGAATCTGCAAAGGGACATTTGGGTTCCCAATGATGCCTATAAATGAAAACCAAATATCCCCAGGTGAAAACTAGAAAGAATCTATCTGTGAAAATGATTTGTGATGTCTGTATTCATCTCACAGAATTAAACCTTTCTTTTAAATCATTTCATTGGAAATACTCTTTTTGGATAATCCGTGAAGGGATATTTGGGAGCCCATTGATGCCTATAACAAAAAGATGAATATCCCAAGATAAAAACTGGAAAGAAGTTATCATTAAACTGGTTTTTGACGTGTGGATTCATCTCACAGAGGTAAAGTTTTCGTTTGATTCAGTAGGTTAGAAAAAGTTATTTTGGAGAATCTGCATAGTGACATTTGGGACCCAATTTACATCTATGGGTAGCAATTGAATATCCCCATATAAAAACTAGGAAGAAGCAATCCGTGAAACTACCTTGTGATGTGAGGATTCAGCTCACAGAGTCAAACCTTTCTTTTGATTCGACAGATTGGAAAAACTCTTTTTGTAGAATCTGCGAAGGGACATTTGGGAGCCCATTGATGACTATGGGATAAAACAGAATACCCCTAGAAAAACTAAAAGAAGTTACCTTTACACTGCTTTGAGACATGTGGATTCGTCTCACAGAGGTAAAATTTTCATTTGATTCAGCACGTTAGAAAAATTCCTTTTGAAGAATCTGTGTAGTGACATTTGGGAGTCCGTTTATCTATGGAAGTATTGAATATCCCTATATAAAAACTAGGAAGAAAAAATCCGTGAAATTGCCTTATGATGTGAGGATTCATCTCACAGAGTTAAACCTTTCTTTTGATTCAGCAGGTTGGAAACATTCTTTTTGTAGAATCTGTGAAGGAACATTTGGGAGTCCATTGAGTCCTATGGGGAAAAATCGAATATCCCATTTTAAAAACTAGAAAGAAGTTACCATTAAACTGCTTTGTGAGATGTGAATTCATCTCACAGAGTTAAACTTTTCTTTAGATTCAACAGGTTAAAAACAATCATTTTGTAGAATCTCCAAAGAGACACTTGGAATCCATTGAGGCCTATAGGGAAAAACTAAATATCCCCAGATAAAAACCAGAAAGAATCTATCTGTGAAACTGCTTTATGATGTTTGGATTCATCTCCCAGAGTTAAACACTGTTTTTGTGGAATCTCTGAAAGGACATTTGAGAGCCAATTGAGGCCTATGTACAAAACTGAATATCCCCAGATGAAAACTAGAAAAAAGCTATCTGAGAAATTGCTTCGTGATGTTTGGATTGATATCACAATTTTATTGTCGGATCTGTGAAAGGACATTTGGGATCCCATTGAGGCCTATGGGAAAAAATGGAATATCCGCAGATAAAAACTAGAAAGAATCTATCTGGAAAAGGGCTTTGTGATGTGTGGATTTATCTCACAGAAATAAACATTTTTTTATTCAACAAGTTGGAAACACTCTTTTTGGAGAATGTGCGAAGGTACATTTGGGAGCCCATTGAGGCCTAAGAGGAAGAAGCCAATATCCCCAGATAAAAACTAGAAAGAAGCCTTCTGTGAAACTGATTTGTGATATGTGGATTAATCTCACCGAATTAAACCTTTCTTTTAATTGAGCGGGTTGGAAACACTCTTATTGTAGAAAGTGTGAAGGAATATTTGGGAGCCCATTGAGGCCTACAAGGAAAAACCAATTATTCCCATATGAAAACAAGAAGGAAGCTATCTGGGAAACTGCTTTGTGATGTGTGGGTTCATCTCACAGAGTGAAATCTTTCTTTCAATTCTGTAGGTTGGAGACACACCTTATGTCGAATCTATGAAGGGATATTTGGGAGCCCATTGAGGCCTGTGAAGAAAAATCAAATATTTACAGATAAAAACTAGAAAGAAGCTATCTGTGAAACTGCTTTCTGATGTGTGGATTTATCTCACAGAGATTAAACTATCTTTTGATTCAGAAGAAAGGAAACACTCTTTTCATAGAATCTGCGAAGGGACATTTGGGAGCCCATAGAAGTTAAGGGAAAAACATAATATTCACATATCAAAACTTGAAAGAAGTAGTCTGTAAAACTGCTTTGCAAAGTGTGGATTCATCTGAGAGTAAAACCTTTCTTTAGATTTATCAGGTTGGAAACTCTCTTTTTGGAGGATCTGCAAATTGACATTTGGGCACTCAAGAAACATATGTGGAGAAACAGAATATCCCAAGATGGAAACTAGAAAGAAGCTATCTGTGAAACTGTTTTGTGATGTTTGGATTCATCTCACACAGTTTAATTTTTCTTCTGACACAGCAAGTTGGAAACACTATTTGTAGAATCTGTGAAGAGACATTGGGAGCACATTGAAGCCTACAGGGAAAATGAATATCACCAGATAAAAAATAAAATAAAACTATCTGTGAAACTCCTTTGTGATATGTGGTTTGATCTCAAGAATTGAAAGCTTTCTTTGGATTCAGCAAGTTATAAACCCTCTAATTGGAGTATCTGTGAAGGGAAATTTCATAGCCCATTGAGGTCTGAGGGAAAAAATCGAATATCCCCAGAGAAAATCTAGAAAGAAGCTACCTGTGAAACTGCTTTGTGATGTGTGGATTCCTATCACAGAGATAAACCTTTATTTTGATTCAGCAGGTTGGAAATACTTTTATTGGAGAATGTGTGAAGGGTCTTTTAGGAGCCCCACTGATGCCTGTCGGGAAAAACTGAATATCCCCTGATAAAAAACAGAATGAATTTATCTATGAAGCTGCTCTGTGATGTGTGGCTTCATTTCACAGAGTTAAACCTTTCTATTGATTCAGCAGATTGGAAACACTTTTTCTTGTATAATCTGTGAAGGGATATTTTGGAGCCCATGGTGTCCTATGGGGAAAAAATGCAATATCCCCAGATAAAAACTGCAATGAAGCTATCTGTGAAACTGCTTTGTGACGTGTGGATTCATCTCAGAGCTTTAAAGGCTTTGTTTTGATTCAGCTAATTGTAAACAGTCCTTTTGGAGAATCTGTGAAGACATTTGGGAGCATATTGAGGCCTAAGTGGAAAAATCCCCAGTAAAAACTAGAGAGAAGCTATCTGTGAAATTGCTTTGTGATGTATGGATTCATTTCACAGAGATAAATTTTTCCTCTGATTGAGCAGGTTGGAAACACCCTTTCTAAAGAATCTGTGAAGGGACATTTAAGAGCCCATTGAGGCCTAAAGGAAAAAACAAAATTTCCCCAGATAAAAACTAGAAAGCAGTTATCTGAGAAACCATCTCGTGTAGTGTGGGCTCATCTCCCAGGGTTAAAACTTTCTTCAGATTCAGCAGATTGAAAACACTCTTTCTGGAGCATCTGTGAAGGGACATTTGGGAGCCCATTGAGGCATATTGTGAGAAACCAAATATCCCCAGGTAAAAACTGGCAAGGAATTTCTGTGAAACTGTTTTGTGATGTGTGGATTGATCTCATAGAGTTAAACCATTTTAATTCAGAAGGTTGGGAACATGCTTGTTATAGAAAGTGAGAAGGAACATTTGGGAGCCCATTGAGGCCCCCAGGGTAAAACAAAACATCCCCTAATAAAAACTAGAAAGAAGCTATATGTGAATCTGCTTGTTGATGTGTGAATTCATCTCAAAGAGTTAAAACTTCCTTTTGACTTAGCAGATAGGAAAACTCTTTTTATAGATTCTGTGAAGGGATATTAGGGAGCCCATTGAGCCTATGGGAGAAAACTGAATATCCTCGATATAAAACTAGAAAAAAAATACTTTTTGTGAAACTGCTTTGTGATGTGTGGATTCATCTCAGAGAGTTCAAACTTCATTTTGATTCAACAAGTTGGAAACACTCTTTTTTGAGAATCTGTGAATGGACGTTTGGGAGTCCATGGAGGCCTATGGGGAAAAACAGAATATCCCAAGATAAAAACTACAAAGAAGATATCTGTGAAATTACTTTGTGATGTGTGGATTCATCTCAGAGAGTTAAATCTTTCTTTTGATTCAGCAGGTTAAAATCATTCTTTTTGGAGTATCTGGAAAATGACATTTTAGAGCCCATTGAGGCATATGGGAAAAAAATGAATATTCCCAGAGAAATATTTCTGAAACCAAGTTATTTCTGAAACTGCTTTGTGGTGTATGGATTCATCTCACAGAGTAAAAGCGGTTTTTTTGATTCAACAGTTTGGTAACATTCTTTTTGAAGTATCTGTGAAGGGACATTTAAGAGCCCATTGAGGCCTAAAGGGAAAAACCAAATTTCTCCAGATAAAAACTTGAAAGAAGCTATCTGTGAAACTGCCTTGTAATGTGTGGGTTCATATGACAGAGTTCAACCTTTCTCTAGATTCAGCAAGTTGGAATCACTCTTTTTGTAGAAGTTGCAAAGGGATATTTGGGAGTTCTTTGAGGCCTATGGGGAAGAATGGAATATCCCCAGATAAAAACTAGAAATAAGCTTTCTGTGAAACTGCTTTGTGATGTGGGGATTATTCTCACAGACTTAAACCTTTCTTTTAATTCAGTAGTTTGCAAATACTCTTATTGTGGAAAATGTGAAGGGACACTTGGGAGTCCATTGAGGCATACAGGGAAAACTGATTATCCCCAGATAAAAACAAGAAAGAACCTATCTGGGAAACTTCTTTGTGATGTATGGATTCATCTCACAGAGATAAATCATTATCTCGATTCTGCATGTTAGAAACACACTTTTTGTAGAATCTGCGAAGGGATATTTGGGAGCCCATCAAGGCCAAAGAGAAAAAACTGAATAATTCCAGATAAAAACTAGAAAGAAGTTAACTGTGAAACTGCGTTGTGATGTGTGGATACATCTCACAGAGCTCTCCTTTCCTTTGATTCGGAAAGATGGAAACACCCTTGTCATACAATCTGTGAGGAAATATTTGGGAGCCCATAAAGGTTAAGGGGAAAACTTAGTATTCCCACATCAAAACTAGAAAGAAGCTATCAGTAAAACCACTTTTCAATGTGTGGAATCATCTGAGAAAGTAAAACCTTCTTTTTGATTTATCAGGTTGGAAGCACTCTTTTTGGAGAATCTGAAAAAGGACATTTGGGCACTCAAAAAGGACTGTAGGGAGAAACAGAATATCCCCAGATGGAAACTAGAAAGAAGCTATCTGTGAAACTGTTTTGTGATGTTTGGATTCATCTGACACAGTTTAATTTTTCTTCTGAGCCATCACCTTGGAAAAATTCTTTTTGTATAATCTGTGAATGGATATGGGAGCCAATTGAGGCCAAAGAGGTAAAACTGAATATCCCCCAATAAAAGCTAGAATGAAGCTATCTGTGAAAGCACTTTGTGATGTATATTTATCTCACAGAGTTAAACTTTTTTTTTTGATTAAGCAGGTTAGAAACACTCTGGAGAATCTACATAGGGATAATTGGGAGCCCATTGAGGCCTATGAAGAAAAACCAAATATTCTCAAATAAAACCTGGAAAGCAGCTTTCTCTGAAACTACTTTGCAATGTGTGGATTCATCTCACAGAGTTAAACTTTTCATTTGATTCAGCAGGTTGGAAACAATCTTATTGTAGAATATGTGAAGAGACATTTGGAACTTATTGAGGACTATGCGAAAAAACTGAGTATCTCCAAACAAAAACCAGAAAGAAGGTATCTGTATCTGTGAAACTTCTTTGTGATGTGTGGATTCATCTCATATAGTTAAATCTTTGTTTTGATTCAGCAGGTTGGAAACAATCTTTTTGGAAAATCTGCGAAAGGTACATTTGGTAACCCATTAAAACCTATGGGGTAAAACTGAATATCCTATGATAAAAACTAGAAGGAAGCTATCTTTGAAAGTGCTTTGTGATATTTGAATTCATGTCAAAGAATTTGGATTCATGTCAAAGAGTTAAACCATTCTTTGGATTCAGCAGGTTGGAAACTCTTTTTTCAGAGAATCTGTGAAAGGACATTTTGGAGCCCATTGAGGTCTATGGGAAAAACCAAATATCCTCAGATCAAAACTAGAAAAATGCTATCTGTGATACTGCTTTGTAATATTTGGGTTCATCTCACAGAGCTAAAGCTTTCTTTTGATGTGGCAGGTTGGAAACACTCTTTTTGGAACATCTGAGACGGGACGCATGGGTGTTCATATTGGCCTAGGGGAAAAGCCAAAAATCCTTAGATAAAAACTAGAAAAAATATATTTGTGAAACTGCTTTGTGATAGCTTGATTAATCTCACTGAGATAAACCTTTATTTTGATTCAGCAGGTTGGAAATACTCTTTTTGGATAATCTACAACGGGACATTTTGGAGCCCATTGTGGCTTAGGGGAAAAAAAATCACCAGGCAAAAATTAGAAAGAAACTATCTGGGAAAGTGCTTTTGGATGTGTTCATTCATCCCACAGAGTTAAACCTTTTTCATTTAGCAGGTTGCAATCACTCTTTTTGGAAAATCTGTGAAGGGACATTTGGGATCCCATTCAGACCTATGAAGAAAACGGAATATATCCAAATAAAAACTAGAAAGAAGCTATATATGCAACTACTCTGGAATGTGTGGGTTCATCTCAGAGATAAACCTTTCTTTTGAATCAGCAGGTTGGAAATACTCTTTTTGGAGAATCTGCAAAGGGACATTGGGGAGAACATCGTGGCCTATGTGAAAAAAATGAATATACCTAAGTAAAAACTAGAAAGAAGCTACCTGTGAAACTGCTTTGTGATGTATGGACTCATCTCACAGAGTTAAACCTTTCTTTTGATTCAGTAGATTGGAAACACTCTTTTTGGAGAATCTGTGAAAGGACGTTTGGGAGCCCATTGAGGCCTAAGAAGAAAAACCAAATATCTTCAGGTAAAAACTACAAAGAAGCTATCGGTTAAACTGCTTTATGATGTGTGGATACATCTCACAGAGCTAAATCTCTCTTTTTATTCAGCAGGTTGTAAACCTTCTTTTTGGAAAATCAGCAGAGAGACATTTGGAAACCCAATAAAGCAAATGGGAAAAAAGCATATATCCACAGGTAAAAACTACAGAGAAGCTATCTGTGTAACTGCTTTGTGATATGTGGATTCATTTCACAGAAGTAAGCCATTATTTTTATTCAGCCAGTTGGAAAATCCTCTTTTTGTTGAATATACGAAGGGACATTTGGGAGCTCATTGAGCACTATGGCTAAAAATGGAATATCACCAGATAAAAACTAGAAAGAAGCTATCTGTGAAACTGCTTTGCAAAATGTGCATTCACCCTCACTGAGTTAAACATTTCTTTTGATTCAGTAGTTTGGAAACACTCTTTTGGGAGATTCTGCAAATAAATGTTTGGGAGCCCATTGAGACTGATGTGAAAAACACAATCTCCAGGTAAAACCTACAAAGAAACTATCTGTATAACAGCTTTGTAGTTTATTTGTGAACCAATTGAGACCAATTAAAAAATATTCCTAGGTAAAAACCAGAAAGACGCTATCTGTGAAACTGCTTTGTGATATGTGGATTCATCTCACAGAGTTAAACCTTTCTTCTGATTCAGCAGGTTGGATACACTTTTTCTGGAGAATCTGTAAAGGGACATTTGGGAGCCCAATGAGACCCATGGGGAAAACAAAATATCTTCAGGTAGAATTTAGAAAGAAGTTATCTGTGAAACTGCTTTGTGATGTGTGGATTGATCTCACAGTGGTAAAACTTTCTTTGATTTAGGAGGTTGGAAACATTCTTTTTGGAGAATCTGCAAAGGGACATTTGGGAACCCATTGAGGCCATTGTGAAAAAAAAATGAATATACCCATGTTAAATCTAGAAGGAAGTTATCTGTGAAACTGCACTGTGATGTGTGGATTCGTCTCACAGAGTTAAATCTTCCTTTTGATTCAGAAGTTTGGAAGCACTTCTTTTGGAAAATTTGTAAAGGGATATTTGGAAGCCCATTGAGGTCAATGTGAAAAACAATTTACCTGGGGAAAAATATCCCCAGGTAAAAACGAGAAAGAATGTATGTGTGAAACTGTTTCATAATGTGTGGATTCATTTCACAGTGTTAAAGATTTCGTTTTAATCAGCATGTTGGAAATACACTGTTTGGAGAATCTGTGAAGTGGCATTTGGGAGCCCATTGAGGACTGGGGGAAAAATTAAATATCCTCAGGCAAAAGCTAGAAAGAAGCTATTTGTGAAACTGCTTTGTGATGTGTTGATTCATCTCACAGAGTTAAATTTTTATTTTGACTTAGTAGGTTGGAAATTCTCTTTTTGGAGAATTTGCTAAGGGACATTTGGGAGAACATTGAGACCTATAGAAAATAAATAAATATTGTATTGCCAGATAAAAATTAGAAAAAAGCTGTATGTGAAACTGCTTTCTGATGTGTGTATTCATCTCATAGAGTTAAACTTTTCTTTTGATTCATCAGGTTGAAAACACTCTTTTTGGAAAATCAGTGATGGGACGTTTGGGAGCACATTGTTTCCCATGTGGAAAAAACTGATGTCTCCAGTAGAAAACTAGAAAGAAGCCATGTGTATAACAGCTTTGTAGTTTGTGGATTCATCTCATAGAGCTAAACGTTTCCTTTGATTCAGCAGGTTAGAAACACTCTTTTTGGAGAATCTGTGAAGGGACATTTGGGAACCCTTTCAGACCTACAAGGAAAAAACCAATATTTCCAGGTAAGACTTGAAAGAAGCTTTCTGTGAAGATGTTTTGTGACATTAGGATTCATTGCACAGAGTTAAACTTTTCTTCTGATCCAGTAGGTTGGAAAAACTTCTTTTGGAGAATCTGTGAAGGGACATTTGGGAGACCATTGAGGCCCATGAGGATAAAGTGAATATCACCAGGTAAAAACCAAAAAGAAGCCATCTCTGTAACTGCTTTGTAATGTGTGGTTTCGTCTCATGGAGTTAAAGTTTCTTTTGATCAAGCAGGTTTGAAACACTGTTTTTGGGGAATGTGTGATGGGACATTTGGAAGCTCATTTAGGCACATGGGGACCAACTGAATATCCCCAGATAAATACTAGAAAGAAGCTGTCTGTGAAACTGTTTTGTGATATGTAGATTCATTTTACAGTGTTAAAACTTCCTTTGATTCAGCATGTTAGAAATATTGTTTTTTATGTTTTAATTTTTATTATACTTTAAGTTCTAGGGTACATGTGCACAACGTGCAGGTTTATTACTTATGCATACATGTGCCATGATGATGTGCTGCACCCATTAACTCTTCATTTACATTAGGTATATCTCCTAATGCTATCCTTCCCCTTACCCCCATCCCATGACAGGCCCCAGTGTGTGACGTTACCCTTCCTGTGTCCAAGTGCTCTCATTATTCAATTCCCACCTATCAGTGAGAACATGCGGTGTTTGGTTTTCTGTCCTTGCAAAATTTTGCTGAGAATGATGGTTTCTAACTTCATCCATGACCCTACAAAGGACATGAACTCATCCTTTTTATGGCTGCGTAGTATTCCATGGTGTATATGTGTCACATTTTCTTAATCCAGTCGATCATTGATGGACATTTGGGTTGGTTCCAAGTCTTTGCTATTGTGAATAGTGCCACAATAAACATACATGTGCATGTGTCTTTATAGCAGCATGATTTATAATCTTTTGGGTATATACCCAGAACTAGGATGGCTGGGTCAAATGGTATTTGGATTCTAGATCCTTGAGGAATTGTCACACTGTCTTCAACAATGGTTGAACCAGTTTACAGTCCCACCAACAGTGTAAAAGTGTTCCTATTTCTCCACATCCTCTCAAGCACCTGTTGTTTCCTGACTTTTAAATGATCACCATTCTAACTGGTGTGAGATGGTATCTCATTGTGGTTTTGATTTGCATTTCTCTGATGGTCAGTGATGAGCATTTTTTCACGTGTCTGAGGGCTGCATAAATGTCTTCTTTTGAGAAGTGTCTGTCCATATACTTTGCCCACTTTTTGATGGGGTCGTTTGATTTTTTTTCTTGTAAATTTGTTTAAGTTCTTTGTAGATTTTGCATATTAGCCCTTTGTCAGATGGGTAGATTGCAAAAATTTTCTCCCATTCTGTAGGTTGCCTGTTCACTCTGATGGTAGGTTCTTTTGCTGTGCAGAAGCTCTTTGGTTTAATTAGATCCCATTTGTCAATTTTGGCTTTTGTTGCCATCACTTTTTGTGTTTTAGCCATGAAGTTCTCTCCATGCCTATGTCCTGAATGGTACGTCCTAGGTTTTCTTCCAGGGTGTTTTTGGTTTTAGGTTTAACATTTAAGTCTTTAATCCATTTTGAATTAATTTTTGTATAAGGTGTAAGGAAGGGATCCAGTTTCAGCTTTCTACATATGGCCAGCCAGTTTTCCCAACACCATTTATTAAATAGGGAATCCTTTCCCCATTTCTGTCAGGTTTGTCAAAGATCAGATGGTTGTATATGTGTGGTATTATTTCTGAGGGCTCTGCTCTGTTCCATTGCTCTTTATGTCTGTTTTGGTACCAGTACCATGCTGTTTTGGCTACTGTAGCCTTGTAGTATAGTTTGAAGTCAGGTAGCGTGATGCCTCCTCCAGCTTTGCTATTTTGGCTTAGGATTGTCTTGGCTATGCGGAGTATTTTTGATTCCTTATGAACTTTAAAGTTTTTTCCAATTCTATGAGGAAAGTCATTGGTGGCTTGATGGGGATAGCACTGAATCTATAAATGACCTTGGGCAGTGTGGCCATTTTCACAATATTGATTCTTCCTATCCAAGAGCATGGAATGTTCTTCCATTTGTTTCTGTCCTCATTTATTTCATTGAGCAGTCGTTTGTAGTTCTCCTTGAAGAGGTTTTTCATGCCCCTTGTAAGTTGTATTCCTAGGTATTTTATTCTTTGAAGCAATTGTGAATGGGAGATCACTCATGATTTGGGCCTCTGTTTGTCTGTTATTGGTGTATAGGAATGCTTGTGATTTTTGCACATTGATTTCGTATCCTGAGACTTTGCTGAAGTTGCTTGTCAGCTTAAGGAGATTTGGGGCTGAGATGAGGGGGTTTTCTAAATATACTATCATGTCATCTGCAAACAGGGACAGTTTGACTTCCTCTTTTCCAATTGAATACCCTTTTTTTCTTTCTCCTGCCTGATTGCCCTGGCCAGAACACTTTATTTTGAGACACGTCCCATCAATACCTAATTTATTGACAGTTTTTGCATAGAACGCTGTTCAATTTTGTCTAAGGCCTTCTCCGCATCTATTGAGATAATCATGTGGTTTTTGTCTTTGGTTATATTTACATGATGGATTACGTTTATTGATTTGTGTATTTTGAACAAGTCTTGCATCCCAGGGATGAAGCCCACTTGATCATGGTGCATAAGCTTTTTGATACACTGTTGGATTCGGTTTGCCAGTATTTTATTGAGGATTTTTGCATCAATGTTCGTCAGGGATATTGGTCTAAAATTCTCTTTTTTTGTTGTGTCTCTGCCAGGCTTTGGTATCAGGATGATACTGGCCTTATAAAATGAGTTAGAGAAGATTCCCTCTTTTTCTATGGATTGGAATAGTTTCAGAAGGAAAGGTACCAACTCCTCCTTGTACCTCTGGTAGAATTTGGCTGTAATGCCATCTGGTCTTGGAGTTTTTTTTGGTAGGTAGGCTATTAATTATTGCCTCAATTTCAGAGCCTGTTATTGATCTATTCAGGGATTCGACTTCTTCCTGGTTTAGTCTTGGGAGGGTGTATGTGTCCAGAAATTTATCCATTTCTTCTAGATCTTCTAGTTTACTTGCAAAGAGTAGTTTATAGTATTCTCTGACGGTAGTTTTTAATTCTGTTGGATCAGTGGTGATATCCCCTTTATCATTTTTGTTGCATCTAATTGATTCTTCTCTCTTTTCTTCTTTATTAGTCTTGATAGTGGTCTATCAATTTTGTTGATCTTTTCAAAAAACCAGTTCTTGGATTCATTAATTTTTTGAAGGGACTTTTGTATCTCTATCTCCTTCAATTCTGCTCCGATCTTAGTGATTTCATGCCTTCTGCTAGCTTTTGAATGTGTTTGTTCTTGCTTCTCTAGTTCTTTTAATTGTGATGTTAGGGTGTCAATTTTAGATCTTTTCTGCTTTCTCTTATGGGCATTTTGTGCTATAAATTTCCCTCTACACACTGCTTTAAATGTGTCCAAGAGATTTTGTATGTTGTGTCTTTGTTCTCATTGATTTCAAAGAACATCTTTATTTCTGCCTTCATTTCGTTATGTACCCAGTAGTCATTCAGGAGCAGGTTGTTCAGTTTCCATGTAGTTGAGGGTTTTGAGTTAGTTTCTTAATCCTGAGTTCCAATTTGATTTCACTGTCATCTGAGAGACAGTTTGTTATAATTTCTGTTCTTTTACATTTGCTGAGGAGTGCTTTACTTCCAACTATATGGTCAATTTTGGAGTAAGTGCGATGTGGTGCTGAGAAGAATGAATATTCTGTTGATTTGGGGTGGAGAGTTCTATAGATGTCTATTAGGTCTGCTTGGTTCAGAGTTGGGTTCAATTCCTGTATATCCTTGTTAACTTTCTCTTTTTGATCTGTCTAATGTTGACAGTGGGGTGATAAAGTCTCCCATTATTATTGTGTGGGAGTGTAAGTCTCTTTGTAGGTCTCTAAGGACTTGCTTTATGAATCTAGGTGCTCCTGTATTGGGTGCATGTATATTTAGCGTAGTTACCTCTTCCTGTTGAATTGATCCCTTTACCATTATGTAATAGCCTTCTTCGTCTCTTTTGATCTTTCATGGTTTAAAGTCTGTTTTATCAGAGACTAGAATTGCAACCCCTGTTTTTGGTTTTTGTTTGTTTGTTTTGTTTTGTTTTCCATTTGCTTGGTAGATCTTCCTCCATCCCTTTGTTTTGAGCCTATGTGTGTCTCTGCATGTGAGATGGGTCACCTGAATACAGCAATCTGAAGGGTCTTGACTCCATCAAATTTGCCAGTCTATGTCTTTTAATTGGAGCATTTAGCCAATTTACATTTAAGGTTAATATTGTTGTGTGTGAATTTGATTCTGTCATTATGATGTTAGCTAGTCATTTTGCTCGTTAGTTGATGCAGTTTCTTCCTAGCATCTATGATCTTTACAATTTGGCATGTTTTTGCAGTGGCTGTTACTGATTGTTCTTTTCCATGTTTACTGCTTCATTCTGAAGCTCTTGCAAGAAAGGCCTGGTGGTTACAAAATCTCTCAGCATTTACTTGTCTGTAAAAGATTTTATTTATCATCTTTTGGAGAATCAGCAAACAGACATTTGGGAGCTCTTTGAGGCCTATGGGGAAAAACCTAATATCTTCAGAAAAAACCTGGAAATAAGCTATCTGTGAAACTGCTTTGTGAAGTGTGGATTCATCTAAAAGAGTTAAATATTCCTTTTGATTCAGCAAATTGGAAACAATCTTTTTGGAGAATCTGTGAAGGTACATTTTGGAGCCCATTGAGGCCTAGAGTAAAAACCAAATATCCCCATATCAAAATTGGAATGAAGTTGTATATGAAGCTGTGTTATAGTGTGTGGGTTCATCTCACAGAAGAAAACCTTCTTTTAATTCAGCAGGTTGAAAACACTCTTTCAGGAGAATATGTCAGGGGACATTTGGGAACACTTTGAGGCCTAAGGGAAATAATCAAATATCCCCAGGTATAAACTAGAAAGAAACTATCTGTGAAATTGCTTTATGATATGTGGATTCATCTCACAGTGTTAAATTTTACTTTGATTCAGCAGCTTGGAAGCATTCTTTTTGGAGAATCTGCGATGGAACATTTTGGAGCTCTTTGAGGCTGATGGGGAAAAACAGAATATCCCCAGGTAAAAACCAGAAATAAGCTATCATTGAAACTGTTTGTGATGTCTGGATTCATCTTGCAGAGTTAAACATTTCTTTTGATTCGGCAGGTTGGACACACTCTTTTTTGAAAATTTCTAAATGGACTTTTGGAAGCCCATTGAGGCCAATGGGGAAAAACTGAATATCCACAGGTAAAAACTAGAAAGAAGGTATCTGTGAAACTGCTTTGTGATGCGTGGATGCATCCCAGAGAGTTAAAAATTTCTTTTGATTCAGTATGTTGGAAACACTCTTTTTGGAGATTCCGAAAAGGGCTATTTGAGAGACCATTGAAGCCAATGTGGAAAACACCACATATCCCATAGGTAAAAACTAGAAAGAAGGTATCTGTGAACTTGCTTTGTTTGGTGTGGATTCATTTCATAGAGTTAAACATTTCTTTTGATTAAGTAGGTTGGAAAAACTCTTTCTGGAGAATCTGCGAAAAGACATTTGGTAGCGCATTGAGGCCTACGAGAAAAAGCAGAATATCCCCAGGTAAAAACTAGAAATAAGTTATCTGTGAAACTACCTTGTGATGTGTGGATTCGTCTTGCAAGGTTAAACCTTTCTTTTGATTCAGCAGTTTTGAAGCACTCTTTTTGGAGAATCAGAGAAGGGACATTTGGGAGCCCATTTAAGCCTATGGGGAAAACCCAAACATCCTCAGGTAAATACTAGAAAGAAGCAATTTATGAAACTGCTTCATGGTGTGTGCATTCATCTAACAGAGTGAAGCCTTTCTATTGATTTAGCAGGTTCCAAACACTCTTTTTGGAAAATCTATGAAGGGACATTTTGGAGCCCATTGAGACCTATTGGGAAAAACAGAATATCTCCAGGTAAAGATTAGAAAGAAACTATCTGTGAAACTTCTTTATGACATGTGGTTTTATTTTACAGAGTTAAACATTTCTTTTGATTCATCAGGTCAGAAACACTCCTTTTGGAGAGTCTGTGAAGGGACATTTGAGATTCCATTGAGGCCTATGATGAAGACCCGACTATCCTCATTTAAAAACAAGAAAGAAGCTATTTGTGAAACATCTTTGTGATGTGTGGATTTATCTAACAGAATTAAATTACTCTCTTGATACAGCAGGTTGGAAACACTTTCCTTATAGAATCTGCAAAGGGACATTTGGGAGCCCATTGGGGCCTATGGGGAAAAATAGAATATCCCCAGATAAAATCAGGAATGAAGCTATGTGTGAAACTGATTTGTGATGTGTGGATTCATCCCACAGATTTAAACCTTTCTTTGATTCAGCAAGTTCGAAACAATCTTTTTGGAGAATCTGTGAAGGGAAATTTGGGAGCCCATTCAGTCCCCGGTGAAAACCCACATATTCCCAGATAAAAATTGGAACGAAGCTGTACGTGAACCTGCTTTGTGATGTGTGGATACATATCACTGAGCTAAACTTTTCTTTTGATTCAATCATTTTGTTATGCTCTTTTTTGAGCATCTGTGAAGGGACATTTGGGAGCCTAATGAGACCCATGGGTGAAAACCAAATATCCCGAGGTGAAAACCAGAAAAAAGCTATCTGTGAAACTGCTTTGTGATGTATGGATTCATATCAATAATTAAAGGTTTCTTTTGATTCTGCAGGTTGGAAACACTCTTTTTGGAGAAAATGCATAGTGACATTTGCCAGCCCATTGGGACCAATGTGAAAAATCAGATAACCCCAGTAAAATCTAGAAAGAAACTATCTGTATAACAGCTTTGTTGTTTTTGGATTCATGATACAGAGTTAAATGCTTTCCTTAATTCAGCAGTTGGAAACACTATTTTTGGAGGAACATTTGGGATACCATTGAGACCTATAAGGAAAAACCCAATATTTCCTGAAACCTAGAAAGAAGCTATCTGTGAAACTGCTTTGTGATGTGTGGATTCATCTCACAGAGTAAGACGTTTCTTTTGATTCAGCAGGTTAGAAATCCTTTTTTTTTTTTGAGAATGTGCAGAGAGACATTTGGGAGCCCAGTGAGGCCCAATGGGAAAAATAAAATATCCCAAGGTAAAAACTAGAATGAAGCTATCTGTATAACTGCTTGGTGATGTGTGCTTTATTTCTCACTATTGAATGTTTCTTTTGATTCAACAGGTTAAAAACACTCTTTTTAGAGAACCTGTGATGGCACATTTTGGAGCCCATTGAAGCCTATGGGGAAAAACTGATTATCCCCAGGTAAATACTAGGATGAAGTTATCTGCAAAACTACTTTGTGTTGGGTGGATTCATCTAACAAAGTTAAAACATCCTTTGGATTCAGCAGGTTGGAAACAAACTTTTTGGAGAATCTGCTTAGGGACATTTAGAAGTCCTTTGAGGCCTAGGGGAAAAACAGAATATCTCAGATAAAAATGGGAAGGAAGGTGTATGAGAAATGACTTCATGATGTGTGGATTCATCTCAAGAAATTAAACCTTTCTTTTTATTCAGCAGGTAAGAAACACTCTTCTTGGAGAATCTCTGAAGGGACATTTGGGGGCCCATTGAGACCTATGGGGAAAAATAGAATGTCCCCAGATAAAAATTAGAAAGAAGTTGTCTGTGAAACTGCTTTGTGATATGTGGAGTCTTCTCACATAATTAAACCTTTTTTTTTTTTTTCATTCAGCAAGTTGGAAATACTCTTTTTGGATAATTTGTGAAGGACTGTTTTGGATCCCATTGATGCCTATGGAGAAAAGCCAAATATCCCCAGGTAAAAGCTAGAGAAAAACTATCTGTGAAACTGCTTTTTGGTGTGTAAATTCATCTCACCGAGATAGGAATTTCCTGTGATTCAGCAGATTGGAAACACTCTTATTGGCGAATCTCCCATGGCATATTTGGGAGCGCATTGAGGCCCATTGAAAAAAAACAAATATCCCCAGAGGAAAAAATAGAAAGAATCTATCTGTTGAAAATGCCTTGTGATGTACGGATTCATCTCACAGAGCTAAACATTTCTTTTGATTCAGCAGGTTGGAAACACTCTTCTTGGAGGACCTGTGAAGGGATATTATTGAACCCACTGAGGCCCATGTGGAAAAACTGAAAATCCCCAGATAATAAGTAGAAAGAAACTATATGTGAAACTACCTTGTGACGCGTGGATTCATGTAACAGAGTTAAAAATTCCTTGTGATTCAAGAGGTTGGAAACTCTCTTTTTGGATAATCTGAAAAGGGACATTTGGGAGCCTTTGATGCCTATGGTGAAACACTGAATAATCCCAAGTAAATACTAGAAAGAAGCTATCTGTGAAACTTCTTTGTGATGTTTAGATTTATCTAACAGAGTGAAACCTTTCTTTTGATTCACAAGGTTTTGAAAAACTTTTTTAAAAAGAATCTGCGAAGGGTCGTTTTGGAGACTACTGAAGCCTTTGGGGGAAAACTCAATATCCAAAGGTAAATCTAAAAAGAAGATATCTGTGAAACTGCTTTGTGATGTGTGGATTAATCTCACAGAGTTAATCCTTTCTGTTGAGTCAGTAGGTTGGAAACATTCTTTTTGGAGAGTCAGTAAAGGGACATTTTGGAGCACATTGAGGCCTAAGAGGAAAGAGTGAATATCCAAAGATTAAAACTAGAAGGAAATTATCTGTTAAACTGCTTTGTGATGTGTGGATTCATCTCACAGAGTTAAACCTGTCTTTGGATTCAGCAGGTTGGAAATCCTCTTTTTGGAGAATCTGTGAAGGGACATTTGGGAGCCCATTGGAGCACATGTGAAAAAAATTGGATGTTCTCAGATAAAAACTAGAAAGAAGTTATCTGTGAAACTGCTTTGTGATGTGTGAATTCATCTCACAGAGTTAAACCTTTCTTTAGATTCAGCAGGTTGGAAATACTCTTGTTAAAGAATCTGTGAAGGGATATTTTAGAGCCCATTGAGGTTCATGGGGAAAAACTGAATATTTCCAAATAAAAATCAATAAGAAGCTATAGGTGAAACAGGTTTGTGATGTGTGGATTCAGTTCACAGAGTTAAACATTTCTTTTGAAATGCTAGAAACATTTTTTTTTTGGAGAATCTACAAAGGTATATTTGGTATCCCATTGAGACCAATGCAGGAAAACAGAATATACCCAGATAAAAACTAGAAATAATCTATTTGTGAAACTGTTTTGTGATGTGTAGATTCATCTCACAGTGTGAAACCACTGTTTTATTCATCAGGTTGGAAACACTCTGAAGAATCTGCAAAGGGACATTTGGGAGCCAATTGAGGCCCATGGGGAAAAGTCGAATATTCTCAGATAAAAACAGGAAAGAAGCTATCTGTGAAACTGCTTTGTGATATGTGGATTCATCTCACAGAGTCAAACCTTTCTTTTATTCAGTAGGTTGGAAAGATTCTTTTTGGAGAACCTGCAAAAAAAATTTGAGAGTTCTTTTAGGCCCATGGTGAATAACTGAATAACTGAATATCTTCAGGTGAAACCTAGAGAGAAGCTATCTATGAAACTGCTTTTGTGATGTGTGGATTCATTACCCAGAGTTAATCCTTTGTTTGATTCAGCAGGTTGTTTTTTGTTTTATTTTGTTTTGTTTTGAGATGGAGTCTCGCTCTGTCACCCAGGCTGGAGTGCAATGGCACAGTTTCGGCTCACTGCAAACTCCGCCTCCTTAGTTCACTCCACTCTCCTGCCAAAGCCTCTAGAGTAGCTGGGACTACAGGCGCCTGCCACCATGCTGGGCTACTTTTCTGTATTTTTAGTAGAGACGGTGTTTCACCGTGTGAGCCAGGATGGTCTCAATCTTCTGACCTCGTGATCTGTCACCTCGGCCTCCCAAAGTACTGGGATTACAGGTGTGAGCCACCTCACCCAGCCAATTCAGCAGGTTTTAAACACTCTTTTTGGAGAATCTGTGAAAATACATTTGGGATCCTTTTGAGGTCTATGGGGAATTACCGAATTGCCCAGGTAAAAACTAGAAATAACACATATGTGAAACTGTTTGGTGATGTGTGGTTTCATCTCATGTAGTCAAAATTTTCTTTCGATTCAGCAGGTTAGATGCACTCTTTTTGAATAATCTGTGAAGGGATGTTTAAGAGGCCATTGAGACCAATGTGGAAAAACTGAGTATCCCTAGGTAAAAACTAGCAAGAAGGCTATCTGTGAAACATCTGTGTGATGTGTGGATTCATATCACAGAGTTAAACCTATCTTTTGATTCAAAAGGATGAAAATTTTTTTTGCATAGCTACGAAGGGACATTTGGGAGCCCATTGAGGCCCATAGGGAAAAACAGAATATCCCCAGTAAAAAGTGGAAGAAGCTATTTATGAAACTGCTTTGTGATGTGTGGATTCATCTCACAGAGTTAAACATTTCTGTTGATTCAGCAGGTTGAAAACACTCCATTTGGAGTATCTGTGAAGGGACATTTGGGAGCCCATTGAGGCCCAGGGAGAAAAAAAACGAATATCCCCAGATAAAAACTAGAAAGAAGCTATGTGTGAAACTGCTTTGTTATGTGTGGATTCATCTAACTGAGTTAAAATTTTCTTTTCATTCTGCAGGTTAGAAACACACTTTAAGATCTGTAAAGGGACATTTGGGAGCCCTTTGAGGTGAATGGGAAAAAACTGTGTATCCCCAGATAATAACTAGAAAGAAGCTATCTGTGAAATTGCTTTATGATGTGTGGATTAATCTCACAGAGTTAAACCTTTCTGTTTATTCAGCAGGTTGGAAACACTCTTTTTGGAGAATCTACGATAAGATATTTAGGACAATTTAGGCCTAAGAAGAAAAACAGAGTATCACCAGATAAAACTAGAAGTAACTTATCTGTAAGACTGCTTTTCGATGTGTGAATTCATCTCACAGGGTTAAACTTTATTCAGCAGGTTGGAAACACTCTTTTTTTAGAATATGTGAGGAAATGTTTGTGAGCCCATTGAGGCCTCTGGGGAAAAACCGAATATCCCCAGATAAAAACTTGAAAGAAGCTATCTGTGAAACTGCCTTCTGATGTTTATTCATGTCACTGAGTTAAAATTTCCTTTTCATTCAGCAGTTTGGAAACATCCTTTTTGGACAATCTGTGAAGGGATATTAGGGAGCCATTTGATGCCTATGGGAGAACACCAAATATCCCTAGATAAAAACTAGAAAGAAGCTGTCTTTGAAACTACTTTGTGACTTACGGATTCACCTCACAAAGTTAAACATTTCTTTTGACTCAGCAGGTTGGAAACACTCATTTTGGAGAACAGTGAAGGGATATTTGGGAACCCACTGGGGCTTTGGGGAAAAACAGAATATCCCCAGATTAAAAACTAGGAAAAAGTTATCTGTGAAACTGCTTTGTGACGTGTTGATTCCCATTGCAGAGGTAAACCTTTCTTTTGATTCAGCAAGTTGGAAACATTCTTTTTGGAGAATCTGCAGAGAGTCATTTGGGAGCCCATTGAGGCCTACAGGGAAAAATTGAATATCCCTAGATAAAAACTAGAAAGGTGCTACCTGAGAAACTGTGTTGTGATGTGTGGATTCATCCAACAGAGTTAAACATTTCTTTTGATTCAGCAGTTTGGAATCACTTTTATTGGAGAATCAGAGGACAGACATTTGAAAACTCATTGAAGCCTAAGAATAAAAACAGAATACCCCCAGATAAAAACTAGGAAGACGTTATCTCTGAAACTACTTTCTTTTGTGTGGATTCATCTCACAGAGTTAAAACTTTCTATTGATTCAGTAGGTTGGAAACACTATTTTTGGAAAATCTGCAAAGGGACATTTGGGAGCCCATTGGGGACAATGGGGAAAAACTGAATATCCCTAGATAATAACATGAAAGAAGCTATTTGTGAAACTCCTTTGTGATGTCTGAATTAATCTCACAGAGATAAAACTTTGTTTTTATTTAGAAGGTTGGAAACACTGTTCTTGGAGAATCTGCAACGTGACATTTGGGAGATCATTGAGGCCTAGGGAGTAAAACAATATCAACAGATTAAAAACTAGGAAGAAGCTATCTGTAAAACTGCTTTCTGATGCGTGGGTTTATCTCACAGAGTTAAACATTTCTTTGGATTCAGCAGGTTGAAAACACTCTTTTTGGAGAATATGTGAAGGGACACTTGTGAGAAAATTGAGGTCTATTGGGAAACCAGAACATCCCCAGATAATAATTAGAAAGAAGCTATCTGTGAAACTCATTTGTGATTTGTGGATTGATCTCACAGAGTTAAACCTTTCTTTTGATTCAGCAGGTAGGAAGAAGTCTTTTTGGTGAATGTTGGAAAAGACATTTCAGTGCTTATTGAGACCTATAAGGAAAAACTGAAAAAGCTACATAAAAATTAGAAAGAAACTATCTGTGAAACAGTTTTGTGATTTCTGGACTCATCTCACAAAATTAAACCTTTCTTTTGATCCAGCAGGTTGGAAACTCTCTATTTGTAGTGTCTTTGAAGGGACTTTTTGAAGCCCATTGAGACGTATTTGTGAGTGACATTTGGGAGCTGAATGAGGCCTAGGGTGAAAACCCAAATATTATGAGACAAAAACTAGATAGAAGCTATCTGTGAAACTACTTTGTGATGTGTGGATCCATCTCACTGAGTTAAAACTTTCTTTTGATTCAGCAGGTTGGAAATACTCTTTTTGGAGAATCTATGATGAAACATTTGAGATCTCATTGAGGTCTATGGAGAAAAACTGAATATCTCCAGATAAAAACTAGAAAGTAGCTATCTGTGAAACTGTTCTGTGATTCGGGGATTCATCTCACAAGGTTAAAACTGTCTTTTGATTCAGATGCTAGAAATACTATTTTCGGAGAAGCTGCAAAAAGACATTTGGGAGCCCCTGAGGTCTAAGGGAAAAAACTTAATATCTTCAGAAAAAAACTAGAAATAATCTATCTATAAAACTGCTTTCTGATGTGTAGATTCATCTAACTGAGTTAAACCTTCCTTTTCATTCAGCAGTTGTAAGCACTCTTTTTGTGGAATCTGCAAAGGCACATATTGGAGCTCAGTGAACCACATGGTGAAAAACAAAATATCCCCAGAGAAAAACTAGAAAGAAGATACCTGTGAAACAGCTTTGTAATGTTTGGATTCATCTCACAGAGTTAAACCTTTCTTTTGATTCAATAGGCTGGAAACATTCTTTTTAAAGAATCTGCAAAGGGACATTTTTGAGCCCACTGAGCCTTTGGAGAGAAACTGAATAGCCACTTGTGAAAACTAGAAAGAAGTTATCTGTGAAACTGCTTTGTAATATGTGGATTCATGTCACAGAATTAAAATTTTCTTTTTGTTCAGCAGGTTGGAAACACTCTTTTTTGAGAATCTGCAAAGGGGCATTTGGGAGCCTTTTGAGTTTTATGGGCAAAAAATAATATCACCTGATAAAAACTAGAAAGAAGCTATTTTTGAAACTGCTTTGTGACTTGTGGAGTCACCTCACAGAGTTAAAACTTTCTGTTTATTCAGCAGGTTGAAAACACTCTTTTAGGAGAATATGTGATGAAACATTTGGGAGTTCATTGAGCCTTATGGAGAGAAAGCAAATATCTCCAGTTCAAAGCTAGAAAGAAGTGAGGGACCTATCCAAGTTAGCCAAATAAGAACACTTCCTGTCTACAGCTGCCAGTGTGAGTGAAATAGAAGACAGGTGATATCTGCATTTCCAACTGAGGTACAGGGTTCATCTCTCTGGGACTTGTTGGACAGTGGGTGAAGACCACGGAGTGTCAGCCAAAGCAGGGTGGAGCATTGCCTCACTTGGGAAGTGCAAGGGGTAGGGGAATTCCCTTCCCTAGCAAGGGAAGCCATGACAGATGGTCCCTGAAAATTGGGACACTTCCACCCTAATATTGCACTTTTGCAACAGGCCTCACAAACAGCACAGCAGGAGATTATATCCCCTGCCTGGCTCGGAAATCCCCATGTCCATGGAGCCTTGCTCACTGCTAGCACAGCAGTCTGAGATCGAGCTGCAAGGCAGCAGTGAGGCTGGGGGAGGGTCGTGCACCATAGCTGAGGCTTGAGTAGGTAAACAAAGCAGCTGGGAACCTCAAACTGAGTGGAGCTCATTGCAGCTTAATGAGGCCTGCTTGTTACTGTAGACTCCACCTCTGGGGGCAGGGTATAGCTGAACAAAAGGCAGCAGAAACTTCTGCAGATGTAAACGTCCCTGTCTGACAGCTTTGAAGAGAGTAGTGGTTCTCCCAGCATGGAGTTTGAGATCTGAGAACAAACAGACTGCCTCCTCAAGTGGGTCCCTGACCCCCAGTTAGATTAACTGGGAGACACCTCCCAGTAGGGGCAGAGTGACATCTTATACAACTGGGTGGCCCTCTGAGATGCAGCTTCCAGAGGAAGGATCAGGCAGCAACATTTTATGTTGTGCAATATTTGCTGTTCTGTATATTCTGCTGGTGATACCCAGACCAAGAGGGTCTGAAGTGTACCTCCAGCAAACTCCAACAGAATTAAAGCTGAGGGTCCTGACTGTCAGAAGGAAAACTAACAAACAGAAAGAAATAGCATCAACATCAACAAAGACATCGATACCAAAGTCCCATCTGAAGGTCACCATCATCAAAGACCAATGGTAGATAAAACCACAAAGATGGGGAGAAAACACAGCAGAAAACCTGAAAATCCTAAAAATCAGAGTGCCTCTTCTCCTCCAAAGGAACACAGCTCCTCGCTAGAAATGGAACAAAACTGGATGGAGAATGACTTTGATTATTTGACAGAAGTAGGCTTCAGAAGATCAGTAATAACAAAATTCTCCCAGCTAAAGAAGGATATTTGAACCCATTGCAAAGAAGCTAAAAATCTTGAAAAAAAGAGTAGACGAATGGGTAATCAGAATAAACAGCATACAGAAGACCTTAAGTGATGTGATGGAGCTGAAAACCATCGCAGGAGAACTACGTGATGCACGCAAAAGCTTCAGTAGCTGATTCGATCAAGTAGAAGAAAGGGTATCAGTGACTGAATGTCAAATGAATAAAATGAAGTGAGAAGAGAAGTTTAGAGAAAAAAGAGTACAAAGAAACGAACAAAGCGTCCAAGAAATATGGGACTATGTGAAAAGACCAAATCTACATCTGATTGGTGTACTTAAAAGTGATGGGTAAAATGGAATCAAGTTGGAAAACATGCTTCAGGATATTATCCAGGAGAGCTTCCCTAACCTAGCTAGGCAGACCAACATTCAAATTCAGGAAATACAGAGAACACCAAAAAGATGCTCCTCAAGAAGAGTAAACCCAAGACATATAATTATCAGAATCACTTAGGTTGAAATGAAAGAAAAAATGTTAAGGGTAACCAGAGAGAAAGATTGGGTTACACACAAAGGGAAGCCCATCAGACTAATAGCAGATCTCTCAGCAGAAACTCTACAAGCCAGAAGAGAGAGGGGGCCAAAATTCAACGTTCTTAAATAAAATATTTTTTGACCCAGAATTTCATATCCAGCCAAAGTAAACTTCATAAGTGAGGGAGAAATAAAATCTTTTACAGACAAGCAAATGCTGAGAGATGTTGTCACCACCAGGCCTGACTTACAAGAGCTCCTGAAGGAAGCACCAAACATAGGAAGGAAAAGCCGCTACCAGTCACTGCAAAAACATGTCAAATTATAAACACGATCAATAGTAGGAAGAAACTGCATCAACAAATGAGCAAAATAACCAGCCAACATCATAATGACAGGATCAAATTCACACGTAACAATATTAGTCTTACATGTAAATGGGATGATTTCTCCATTTAAAAGACACAGACTGGCAAATTGGATAAAGTGTCAAAACACATCAGTGTGCTGTATTCAGGAGACCCATCTCACGTGCAGAGACACACATAAGCTCAAAATAAAGGGATGGAGGAAGATCTACCAAGCAAATGGAAAACAAACAAACAAAAAATCAGGGGTTGCAATCCTAGTCTCTGATAAAACAGACTTCAAACCAACAAAGATCAAAAAAGACAAAGAAAGTCATTACATAATGGTAAAGGGATCATTTCAAGAAGAAGATCTAACTATCCTAAATATATATACACCCAATGCAGGAGCACTCAGTTTCATAAGGTAAGTCCTTAGAGACCTACAAAGAGATTTAGACTCCCATGCAATAATAATGGGAGACTTTATCACCCCACTGTCAACATTAGACAGATCAACAAGACAGAAAGTTAACAAGGCTATCCAGGACTTGAACTCAGTTGTGAACCAAGTGGGCCCAATAGATATCTACAGAACTCTCCATCTCAAATCAACAGAATATACATTCTTCTCAGCATCATATCACACATATTCCAAAACTGACCACATAGTTGGAAGTAAAGTGCTCCTCAGTAAATGTAGAAGAACAAAAATTGTAACAAACTGTCTCTCAGACCACAGTGCAATCAAATTAGAACTCGGAATTAAGAAACTCACACGAAACCGCTCAGCTACATAGAAACTGAATAACTTGCTCCTGAATGACTACTGGCTACATATCAAAATGAAGACAGAAATAAAGATGTTCTTTGAAACCAATGAGAACAAAGACAACATACCAGAATCTCTGGGACACATTTAAAGCAGGGTGTAGAGGGAAATTTATAGCACTAAATGCCCACAAGAGAAAACAGGAAAGATCTAAAATTGACACCCTAACATCACAATTAAAAGAACTAGAGAAGCAAGAGCAAACACATTCAAAAGCTAACAGAAGGCAAGAAATAATTAAGATCAGAGCAGAAATGAAGGAAATAGAGACGTAAAAACCTTTCAAAAAATCAATGAATCCAGGAGTTGGTTTTCTTGCAATGATTAGCAAAATTGATAGACAGGTAGCAAGACTAATAAAGAAGAAAAGAGAGAAGAATCAAATAGATGCAATAAAAAACGATAAAGGCGATTCAGAGAATACTATAAACACCTCTATGGAAATAAACTGGAAAATCTAGAAGAAATGGATAAATTCCTGAACACATACATCTTCCAAAGACTAAATCAAGAAGAAGTTGATTTCCTGAATAGACCAATAACAGGCTCTGAAATTGAGGCAATAGTTAGTAGCCTACTAACAAAACAAAGTCCAGGACCAGACGGATTCAGAGCCGAATTCTACCAGAGGTACAAAGAGGAGCTGGTACCATTCCTTCTGAAACTATTCCAATCAATGGAAAAGAGGGAATCCTCCCTAACTCATTTTATGAGGCCAGCATCTTCCTGATACCAAAGGCTGGCAGAGACACAACAAAAAAAAGATAATTTTAGACCAATATCCTTGACGAACATTGATGCAAAAATCCTCAATAAAATACTGGCAAACCGATTCCAGCAGCACATCAAAAAGCTTATCCATGACGATCAAGTTGGCTTCATCCCTAGGATGCAAGGCTGGTTCAACATACACAAATCAATAAACATAATCCATCATATAAACAGAACCAAAGACAAAAACCGCATGTTTATCTCAATAGATGCAGAAAAGGCCTTTGACAAAATTAAACAGCCTTCGTGCAAAAATTCTCAATAAACTAGGTATTGATGGGACGTATCTCAAAATAATAAAAGCTATTTATGACAAACCCACAGCCAATATCATAATGAATGGGCAAAAACTGGAAGCATTCCCTTTGAAAACTGGCACAAGACAGGGATGCCATCTCTCACCACTCCTATTCAATATAGTGTTGGAAGTTCTGGCCAGGGCAATCAGGCAGGAGAAAGAAATAAATGTTATTCAATAAGGAAAAGAGGAAGTCAAATTGTCCCTGTTTGCAGATGACAAGATTGTATACTTATAAAGCCCCATTGTCTCAGTCCAAAATCTCCTTAAGCTGATAAACAACATCAGCAAAGTCTCAGGATACAAAATCAATGTGCAAAAGTCACAAACATTCCTATACACAAATAACAGAAAAATAGAGGACCAAATCATGAGTGAACTCCCATTCACAATTGCTTCAAAAAGAATAAAATACCTAGGAATCCAACTTATAAGAGATGTGAAGGACCTCTTCAAGGAGAACTGTAAAACACTGCTCAACGAAATAAAAGACGACAGAAACAAGTGGAAGAACATTCTGTGCTCATGGATAGGAAGAATTGATATCATGAAACTGGCCATACTGTCATACTGTCCAACATAATTTATAGATGCAGTGCCATCCCCATCAAGCTACCAATGACTTTCTTCACAGAATTGGAAAAAAACTACTTTAAAATTAATATAGAACCAAGAAAGAGCCCATGTAGCCAAGACAATCCTAAGCCAAAAGAACAAAGCTGGAGGAGTCATCATGCTACCTGACTTCAAACTCTACTACAAGGCTACAGTAACCAAAACAGCATGGTACTGGTATCAAAACAGAGATATAGACCAATGGAACAGAACAGAACCCTCAGAAAAAGTACCACACATCTACAACCATCTGATCTTTGACAAACCTGACAGAAGCAAGAAATGGGGAAAGGATTCCTTATTTAATAAATGGTGCTGGGAAAACTGGCTAGCCATATGTAGAAAGCTGAAGCTGGATCCCTTCCTTACACTTTGTACAAAAATTAATTCAGGATGGATTAAAGACTTAAATGTTAGACCTAAAATCATAAAAACCCTTGTAGTAAACCTAAGCAATACCATTAAGGGTATAGGCATGGCAAGGAGTCCATGACTAAAACACCAAAAACAATGGTAACAAAAGCCAACATACACAAATGGGATCTAATTAAACTAAGAGCTTCTGCAAAGCAAAAGACACTACTGTCAGAGTGAACAGGCAACCTACAGAGTGGGAGAAAATTTTTGCAATCTACCCATCTGATAAAGGGCTAGTATCCAGAATCTAAAAATAACTTAAACAAATTTATAAGAAAAACAAACAATGTCATCAAAAAGTTGGTGAGCAGACACTTCTCAAACGAAGACATTTATGCAGCCAACAGACATGGGAAAAATGTTCATCATCACTAGTTATCAGAGAAATACAAATCAAGAGCACAATGAGATACCATCTCATACCAGTTAGACTGGTGATCATTAAAACGTCAAGAAACAACAGGTGCTGGAGAGGATGTGGAGAAATAAGAATGCCTTTACACTGTTGGAGGGAGTGTAAACTAGTTCAACCATTGTAGAAGACTGTGTAGCCATTTGTTAAGGATCTAGAACTAGAAATATCATTTGACCCAGCAATCTCACTATGGACATATACCCAAAGGTTTATAAATCATGCTACCATCAAGGCACATGCACATGTATGTTTATTGAGGCACTATTCACAATAGCAAAGACTTGGAATCAACCCAAATGTCCATCAATGATAGACTGGATTAAGAAAATGTGGCCCATATACACTATGGAATACTATGCATCCATAGAAAAGAGTGAGTTCATGTCTTATGTAGATATATGAATGAAGCTGGAAACCATCATTCTGAGCAAACTATGAGGGAGGGAGGGCATTAAGAGAAATACCTATTGTAAATGGTGAGTTAATGGGTGCAGCACAGCAACACGGAACATGTATACCTATGTAAAAAACCTGCATGTTGTGCACATGTACCCTAGAACTTAAAGAATAATAATAGTAATAATAATAATAATAATAATAATAATACAAGAAAGCAGCTATCTGTGAAACTACTTGGTGATAGGCAGATTCATCTCACAGGAATAAACCTTTCTATTGATTCAGAAGGTTGGATACACTATTTTTGGAGAATCTGCAAAGGATATTTGGGAGCCCATTGAGGCTTATGAGAAAAACCAGAATACCTCCAGGTAAAAACTATAAAGAACTTATCTGTGTAACTGTTATGTGACATGGGTATTCATCTCACAAAGTTTAAGCTTTCTTTTGATTCAGCAGGTTGGAAACACTGTTTCTGGAGAATCAACAAAGGGACATTTTAAAGCTTATTGAGGCCTATAAGGAAACCCAAATATCCCCAGATAAAAACTACAAGGAAGATATCTGTGAAACGCTTTATTATGTGTGGATTCTTCTCACAGTTTTAGACATTTCTTTTAATTCAGTAGGTTGGGAGCACTCTTTTTAAAAAATCTGCAAAGGGACATTTGTGAGCCAATTGAGCCCTTGTAGAAAAACAAAATATCCCCAGATAAATATAAGAAAGAAGCAATCTGGGAAACTACTTTGTGATATGTAGATTCATGTCACAAAACTAAAATTTTCTTTTGATTCAGCAGGTTGGAAACACTCTTTTTGGAGAATCTGAAAAGGTACATTTGGGAGCCGTTTGAGTCCTATCGGGAAAAACAGAATATGCCCAGATAAAAACAAGAAAGAAGTTATTGGTGAAACTGCTTTCTGACTTCTGGATTCATCTCATAGAGTTAAAACTTTCTTTTGATTCAGCAGGTTGGAAACATTCTTTTTGGAGAACCAGTGAAGAGATATTTGGGAGCCCATTGAGATCTATGGAGAAAAACAGAATATCCCAAAATAGAAACAAGAAAGATGCCGTGAAACTGCTTTCTGATGTGTGGACTCACATCACAGAGTTAAAACGTCCTTTTGACTCAGCAGGTTGGAAAAACTCTTAAAGAATCTGCAAAGAGCCACTTGGGAGCCCATTGAGGCCCTGAGGAAAAACTGAATGTCCCCAGATAAAAACTGGAAAGATGTTATCTGTGAAACTTTTTGTGGTGGGTAGATTCATCTCACAGAGTTAAACCTGTCTTTTAATTCAGCAGGTTGGAAATACTTATTGGAGAATTGGTGAAGGGATATTTGAAAGCCCATTGATGCCTATGGGAAGAAAACAAATATCCCCAGATAAAAAGAAGAAAGAAGCGATCTGTGAAACTGCTTTGTGATGGGTGGATTCATCTCACAGAGTTAAACTTTCTTTTGATTCATCAGGTTGGAAACACTCTTTTTGGAGAATCTGCAATGACATTTGGGAGACCATGGAGGCCTAAGAAAAACAGAATATCCCCAGATAATCTATGAAGGGATATTTGGGAGTTTATTGAGGTCATTTGGGAAAAACCGAATATCCAAAGATAATAACTAGAAAGAAGTTATCTGTGAAACTCCCTTGTGATCTGTAAATTCATCTCAGAGTTAAACCCTTCTCTTGATTCAGTCCATTGGAAATACTCTTTTTGCAGAATCTACAAAAAGACATTTGAGTGCCCCATTGGATCCTATAAGGAAAAAACAAAAACCCCAGATCAAAATTAGAAAGAAACTATCTGTGAAACTGCTTTGGAATTTGTGGATTGTTCTCACATATTTAAACCTTAGTTTTGATCCAGCACGTTGAAAACTCCCTCTTTGTAGAGTCTGAATAAGTTCTTTTGGAAGCCCATTGAGGTCTATTGGAAAAATCAAATATCCCCAGATAAAAACTAGAAAGAAGCTATCTGTGAAAATTCTTTGTGATGTGTAAATTCATCTCACAGAGTTCAACCTTTCTCTTGATTCTGCAGGTTGGATAAATTTTCTTTGCAGAATCTGTGAAAAAACATTTGGGAGCCTGATGAGGCCTATGGGGAAAACCCGAAAATCACCAGATAAAAACTCGAAAGAACTATCAATGCAACTGCTGGGTGATGTATGGATTCATCTCACAGAGTTACACCTTTTTTTTTGATTCAGCAGATTGGAAACACTTTTTTTGGAGAATCGGTGAAGGCACATTTCGGAGCCCATTGAGGCCTATGGGGAAAAGCAGAATATCCCCAGATATAAACTAGAAAGATGCTATTTGTGAAACTGCTTTGCGATGTGTGGATTCACATCACAGAGGTAAAACCTTCTTTTGATTCCGCACGTTGGAAACAGTCTTTATAGAGAATCTGAAAAGAGCCACTTGGGAGCCCATTGAGGCCCTGGGGAAAAACAGAATAGACCCAGATAAAAATTAGAAAGATGCTATGTGTAAAACTCCTTCGTGGTATGTAGATTGCTCTCACAGAGTTGAACCTTTCCTTTGATTCAGTAGGTTGGAAACACTCTTATTGGAGAATCAGTAAAGGGACATTTGAAAGCCCATTGAGGCCTATGGGGAAAAATAATATCCCCAGATAAAAAGAAGAAAAAAGCTATCAGTGAAACTGCTATGTGATGGGTGGATTCATCTCACAGAGTTAAAACTTTCTTTTGATTCAGCAGGTTGGAAACTTCCCAGATAAAAACTAAGAAGAAGCTATCTGTGAAACTGCTTTCTGATGCATGGCTTCACCTCACAGACTTAAACATTTCTTTTGATTCAGCAGGTTGGAAACACACCTTTTGGAGAATCTGTGAAGGGACATATGGAAGCCCATCAAGACCTATCAGAAAAACTGAATATCCCCAGATAAAAACTAGAGAGAAGCTATCTGTGAAACTACCTTGTGATGTGTGGATTCATCTAGCACCGTTAAATCTTTCTTTTGACTCAGCAGGTTGGGAAAAACTGTCTTTGGAGAATCTCTGAAGGGACATTTTGGAGCCCGGTGAGACCTATGGGAAAAACAGAATATCTCCAGAAAAAAACTAGAAAGTATCTATCTGTGAAACTCCTTTGAGACGTGTTGATTCATCTCACAGGGTTAAACTTTTGTATTGATTCAGAAGGTTGGACACACTATTTTTGGAGAATCTGCAAAGGGACATTTGGGATCCCATTGAGACATATAGAAAAAAAACAGAATATCTCCCAATAAAAACTAGAAAGAAGCTATCTGTGAAACTGCTTTGTGATGTGTGGATTCATCTGACAGAGTTAAACCTTTAGTTTCATTCAACAGATTGTAAACACTCTTTTTGTGGAATCTGCGAAGGCATATATGGGAGCCCACTGAGGTCTATAGTGAAAAACAAAATATCCCCAGATAAAAATTATAAAGAAGCTATATGTGAAACTGACTTGTGATTAATAGATCATCTCACAGAGTTTAACCTTTCTGTTGATTCAGCAGGTTGAAAAAACTCTTACTGGAGAATTGGCAAAGAGATGTTTAGGAGCCCATTGAGGACTATAGGGAAAAACCATGTATCCCCAGAGAAAAAGAAGAAAGAAACTATCCATGAACTACTTTGTGATGTGTGGATTCATATCACAAAATTAAGCCTTTGTTTTTACTCAACAGGTTGGAAAAACTGTTCTTGGAGAATCTGCAATGGGACATATGTGAGACCACTGAGGCCTATGGGGAAAAACTGAATATCCCCAGGTAAAACTAGAAAGAAGCTATCTGTGAAACTGCTATGTGATGTGTGGATTAATCTCACAGAGTTAAATCTTTTCTTGATACAGCAAGAGGAAAAACTGAGTATACCCTGATAAAAACTAGAAATAAGTTAACTGTGAAACTGCTGTGTAAAGTGTGGATTCATCTCACAGAGTTAAACCTTTCTTTTCATTCAGCAGGTTGGAAATATTCTTTTCAAAGAATCTGTGAAGGGATGCTTGTGAGCCCGTTGAGGCCTATGGGGAAAAACTGAATATTCCCAGATATAAACTTGAAAGAAGCTATTTGTGAAACTGCTTTGTGATATGTGGGTTCATGGCACAGAGTAAAAATTTTCTTTTGAAAAGATTGGAAACAGTCTTTTTGAAGAATCTGCAAAGAGCCATTTGAGCCATTTTCCAATCTGCTGAATCAAAAGGAACTTTTAACCCTGTGAAGTGAATACACACATCACACAGCAATTTCAGAGCTAGCTTCTTTCTAGTTTCTATCTAGAGATATTCTGTTTTTCCCAATAAACCTCAATGGGTTCCCAAATATCTTTTCGCTGATTCACCAGAAAGAGTGTTTCCAACCTGCTAAATCAAAAGAACAGTTTAATATGTGAGACGAATCCACAAGTCACAAACCAGTTTCACAAGTAGCTTTTTTTCTAGTTTTTATCAAGGGATATTCAGTTTTTCCCCATAGGCGTCAAAGGGCTCCCAAGTGTTCCTTCACAGAATCTCCAAAAAAAATGTTTCCAACCTGCTGAATCAAAAGAAAATTTTTACTCTGTTTATATCTGGGAATATTCGCAGATTTTCCAGAAAGAGAGTATCCAACTGCTGAATCGAAATAAAAGTTTAACTTTGTTAGTTGATTTAAATCTGTGAGATGAATCTGCACAGGAAAAATCAGTTTAACAGACAGATTCTTTCTAGTTTTTATGCGGGGATATTCAGCTTTTCCCCATAGACCTCAATGGACTGCAAAATTTCACTTCGCAGATTTTCCAGAAAGAGAGTATCCAACTGCTGAATCAAAATAAAAGTTTAACTTTGTTAGTTGAATACACACATCACAAAGCAGTTTCATGGATAACTTTTTTGTAGCTTTTATCTGGAATATACTTTTTTTTTTTTTAACCCATAGGCCTTAATGGGCCCAAATAAGTCCCTTCACAGATTATACAGAAAGAGTGTTTCCAATTTGCTAAAACAAAGGAAAGGTTTAACTCTGTGAGCTGAATCTACACATCACAAAACAGTCTCACAAATAGCTTCATTCTAGTTTTTATGTGTAGATATTCGGATTTTCCCTTCAGGCCTCAATGGGCTCCCAATTGCCCCTTCACAGATACTCCAAATAGTGTGCTTCCAACCTGGTGAATCAAATGAAAGGTTTAACTTGGTGAGATGAATCCACCCATAACAAAGCAGTTTCAAAGATAGCTTCTTTCTAGTTTTTATCTGGAGATATTTGTTTTTTTCGCATAGGCATCAATGGGCTCCCAATGTCCCTTTGCAGAGACTCCAAAAAAGGTGTTTCCAAAATGCTGAATGAAAGAAAGGTTTAACCCTGTGAGATGAGTCCACACATCACAAAGCAGTTTCACAGATGGCTTCTTTCTAGTTTTTTTCTGGGGATGTTTGGTTTTCCCCTAGACCTCAATGGGTTCCCAACTGTCCATTTGCAGTTTCATCAAATAGAATGTTTCCAACCTGCTGAATCAAAAGAGTAGTTTAACTCTGTGTGATGAATCCACACATCACAAAGCAGTTTCACAGATAACTTCTTTCTAGTTTTTCTCTGGGGATATTCCTTTTTTTTTTTTTTTTTGGTCATAGGACTCAATGAGCACCAAAATGTCCTTTCACAGATTCACCAAAAATGTGTTTCCAACTTGCTGAATCAAAAGCAATTCTCCAAATTTTCCTCACTGTGGCTCTGAGGAAAAACAGAACGCCCCCACATGAAAACTAGAAAGAACCTATCTGTGAAACTGCTTTGCGATGTTTGGATTCGTCTCACAAAGTTAAACCTTTCTTTTGAGTCAGCAGGTTGGAAAAACTCTTATTAGCAAATCAGCGAAGGGACATTTCAAAGCCCATTGAAGCCTATGGGTAAAAAAAAAAAAATGTCCTCAGATAAAAAGAAGAAAGAAGCTATCATGAAACTACTCTGTTATGTGTGGATTCATCTCACTGAGTTAAAGCTTTCTTTTGATTCAGCAGATTGGAAAAACTCTTTTTGGAGAATCTGCAATGAGATATTTGAGGAACAATTGATGTCTAAGAAGAAAAAGAGAATATCCCCAGATTAAAAACTAGACAGACACTGTCTGTGCAACTGCTTTGTGATGTGTGGATTCATCTCATACTGTTAAACCTTTGTTTTGATTCAGCAGGTTGGAAAATCTTTATTTGGAGAATCTATGAAGGGACATTTGGCAGCCCTTTAAGGTCTATGGGAAAAAAACAGAATGTCCCAGATAAAAACTAGAAAGAAGCTATCTGTGAAACTGCTTTGTGATGTGTGAATTCAACTCACAGATTTAAATCTTTCTTTTGATTTGGCAGGTTAGAAACACTCTTTTTGTAGAATCTGTGAGAGGACATTTAGGAACTCATTGAGGCCTATGGGAAAAAAAAAACCCAGAATATCCCCAGATAAAAATGGGAAAGAAGCAATTTGTGAAATTGATTTGTGATGTTTGGAATCATCTCATATAATTTAACATTTCTTTTGATTCACCAAGTTGGAAACACTCTTTTCGAAGAATCTTCAAAAGGATATTTGGGAGTCCATTGAGGTCTACAGGAAAAACTATATCTCCAGATAAAATATAGAAAGAAGCTAGCTGTAAAACTGCATTCTGATGTATACATTCATCTCACTGATGTAAAACCGTTTCCTTATTCAACAGGTTGAAAACACTCATTTTGTAGGATCTGCAAAGAAACATTTGGGAGCCCATTGAGGTTATAGGGAAAAACCAAATATCCCAAGAAAAAAACTAGAAAGATGCTATGTCTAAAACCGCTTTGTGATGTGTGGATTTATCTCAAAGAGTTAAACCTTTCTTTTGACTCAGCAGATTGGAAACACTCTTTTCAGACAATTTGCAAAGGGACTCTTGGGAACCCATTGAGGTCTATGGGGTAAAACCAAATAGCCTCAGATAAAAACTACAAAGAAGTTATCTGTGCACCTGTTTTCTGATGTATGGATTCATCTCACTGAGTTAAACCTTTTTAAAATTTTTTATTATTTATTTGGCAGGTTGGAGACACTCATTTTGTAGGATCTGCAAAGAAATAATGGGGGTCCTTTGAGGTCTATATGGAAAAACAGAATATTCACAGATAAAAACTAGAAAAAAGTTGTGAAAAAAGTTGTGAAACTGCTTGAAGACGTGAGAACTAGTCTCACAGAGTTAAACCTTTCTTTTGATAGAGCAGGATGGAAACACTCTTTTGGGAGGATCTGTAAAGGGATATTGGGGAGCCCATGGTGGCCTTTGAGAAAAAGAACCAGTATCATCAGATAAAAACTAGAATGAAGCTATCTGTGAAACTTCTTTGTGATGTGTGGATTCATTTCACTGAGTTAAACTTTTCTTTTGATTCAGATGGTTGGAAACACTTTTCTTAGAGAATCTGTGAAGGGATATTTGGGAGCCCATTGAGGCCTAGAGGAAATACTGAATATCCCCAGATAAACACTAGAAAGAAGCTAACTGTGAACCTACATTGTGAATTATGAATACATTTCACAGAGTTAATTCTTTCTTTTGATCCTTCAGGTTGGAATCACTGTTTTTGGAGAATCTGTGAAAAAAACTGAATATTTCCAGATTAAAAATAGAAAGAATCTATCAGTGAAACTGCTTTGTGATGTGTGGATTCGTCTCACCGTGTTAAACCTTTTTTGATTCAGGGAGAATGTGCTAAAAGACATTTGAAAGCCCATTGAGGCTCACAGGCAAAAAACAAATATCACCAGATAAAAACTAAAAATATGCTTTTGTGAAACTGCTTTGTGATGTGTGGATTATTCTCACAGTGTTAGAACTTGCTTTTGATTCAGCAAGTTGGAAACACATTTTTGGTGAATCTGTGAAAGGACATTTTGGTGCTCATTGAGTCCTATGACCAAAAAAAAAAAAAAAAAAAAAAAAAGGGAATATCCCCAGAGAAAAACTAGAAAGAAGTTATCTGTGAAACTGCTTTGTGATGTGTGGATTCATCACACAGAGTTAAACTACTCTTTTGATTCAGCAGGTTGGAAACATTCTATTTGATGAAACTGCAAATGGACAGTTGGGAACCCATTGAGGTCTAGGGGAAAACCAAACATCCCCAGAAAAAAACTAGAAAGAAGCCATCTGTGAAACTGCTTTGTGATGTGTGGACTCATCTCACAGGGTTAAACCTTTCTTTCATTCAGCATTTTGGAAACACCTTTTTTGGAGTCTCTGCAAAGGGACATTGGGAGCCCATTGATGCCTATGCGAAAAAAAACAAATATCTCCAGATAAAAACTAGAAAGAAGCTATCTTTGAAACTGCTTTGTTATGGGTGGATTCATCTCACCAAGTTAAACCTTTCATTTGATTCACCAGGTTGGAAGCACACTATTTGGAGTATCTGTGAAGGGGCAATTGGGAGCCCATTGAGGCCTGAAGGGAAAATCCGAATATCTACACATAAAAACTAGAATGAAGCTATTTGTGAGACTGTTTTGTGATGTGTAGATTCAGCTCACAGAGTTAAACCTTTCCTTTGTTTTAGCAAATTGGAAACACTCTTTCTGTATAATCTGTGAAGGGACTTATTTGGGCCCATTAAGGCCTATGGGTTAAAAAAAAAAAAAGTATATTCCAGATAAAAGCTACAAAAAAGTTATCCATGAAACTGCTTTGTGATGTGTGTATTCAACTAACAAAGTTAAACTTTTATTTTGATTCAGCAGTTGGATACTCTCTTTCTGGAAAATCTGCGAAGTGAAATTTTGCAGTCCATTGAGGTCTATGGGGAAAAGCTGAATATCCCCGCATAAAAACTAGAAAGAATCTGTCTGTTAAACTGATTTTTCCTGTGCAGATCCATCTCACAGATTTAAATCTTTCTTTTCATTCAACAGTTTTTAAACTCTTTTTAGAGAATCCTCAAAGGTACATTTGTAAGCCCATTGAGGCATATGTAAGAAAAACAAACATCCCCAGTTAAAAACTAGGAAGAAGCTATCTGTGAAACTGCTTTGTGATAGTGGATTCATGTCACAGAGTTAAACCATTCTTTTGATTCAGTAAGTTGGAAACACACTTTTTGGAGAACCTGCAAAAACACATTTGGAAGCCCTTTGAGGGCTACAGTGAAAAACATAATATCCCCTGATAAGAACTAGAAAGAAGCTACCTGTGAAACCACTTTGTGATGTGTGCATTCATCTCACAGAGCTAAATCCTTCTTTTGATTCAGAAGGTTGGACACCGTCTTTTTGTAGAATCTCTGAAGGAACATTTGGGAGCTCTTTGGGGCCTATAAGGAAAAACTGAATATCCCCTGATAAAAACTAGAAAGAAGCTATCTGTGAAACTGTGTTGCAATGTATGCATTCATCTCAAGGAGTTAAACCTTTCTTTTAATTCAGCAGGTTGGAAACAGTCTTCTTGTAGAATCTGCGATGGGACATTTGAAAGCCCTTTGAGACCTGTAAGAAGAAAGCTAATATCTCCAGATAAAATCTAGAAAGAAGCTATCTGTGAAACCGCTTTGCGATATGTTCATTTATCTCACAGAGTCAAACCTTTCTTTTGTTGTAGCATTTTTGAAACAGTCTTTTTGTAGAATCTGCAAAGGGACAAAAGGGACATTTGAGTCCCAGTGAAGCCTACAGTGAAAAACTGCATATGCTTTGATGAAAACTAGAAAGAAGCTAACTGTGACAACACTTTACAACATATGCATTAATCTCACAGTGTTAATTTCTTTTCTTTTTTTTTCTTTTCTTTTTTTTTTGATTCAGCAGGTTGGGAACAGGTTTTGTTGTAGAAAGTGCAAATGGATATTTGGGAGCCTGTTGCAGCCTATAATGAAAAACAGAATATCCTCTGATAAAGCTAGAAATAAGCTATCTGTGAAATCACGTTGTTATGTGTGCATTCATATCACAGAGTTAAATTTTCCTTTTGATTCCACGGTTGGATACAGTCTTTTTGTAGAATCTGTGAAGGGACATTTGGGGGCCCATTGAGGCCTGTAAAAAAAAAAAAAAAAAAAAAAAAAGAATATCCCCAGATAAAAACTAAAAAAAACTATCTGTGAAACTGCTTTGTGTGTGTGCATGAGTCTCACAGAGTTATAACTTCTTTTTGATTCAGCAGGTTGGAAACAGTCTTCTTGTAGAATCTGTGATGGGACATTTGAATGTCCTTTGGAGCCTATAAGGCAAAAGTGAATATTCCCAGATAAAAACTAGAAAGAAGCTATTTGTGAAATGGTTTGTCATGTGTGAATTCATCTCACAGATTTAAATCTTTCTTTACTTCCAGCAGATAGGCAACAGTCTTTTCATAAAATCTGCGAAAAGGCATTTGGGACCCCAGTGAAACCTATAGCCTATAGTGAAACCCCGAATATTCCCTGATAAAAACTAGAAAGAAGCTAACTGTGAAACAGCTTTGGGATGTGTACATTCATCTTACGGAGTTGAACTTTTCTTTTCATTCAGAGAAATAGAAGCAATCTTTTTGTAGAATCTGTGAATAAACATTTGAAAGCCCTTGGAGGCTTATAAAAGAAAAGCGAATATCCCCAGATATAAACTTGAAAGAAGATACCTGTGAAACCGTTTTGTGACATGTGCATTTATCTCACAGAGTTAAATATTTCTTTAAATTCAGCAGATTGGAAACAGTCTTTTTGTAGAATCTGCGAAGGGACATTTGGGAGCCCAGTGAAGCCTACAGTGAAAAATCAAATATCCCCTGATAAAAACGAGAAAGAAGCTATCTGTGAAACAGCTTTGTGATGTGGGCATTAATCTCATAGATTGAAATATTTGTTTTGATTCAGCAGGTTTGATACATTCTTTTTGTAGAATTTGCAAAGGACTTATGAAAGACCTTTGAGGTGTGTAAGGAAAAAGGAATATCTTCAGATAAAAACTCTAAAGAAGCCATATGTGAAACTGCTTTGTGATGTGAACATTTATCTCACATATTTAAACCTTTCTTGGTTCAATAGGTTGGAAACAGTCTTTTGTAGAAACTGTGAAGGGAAATTTGGGGATCCATTGAGGCCTTTAAGGAAAATCCTACTATCTCCAGAAAAAAATGAGAAAGAAATGATCTGTGAAATGGCTATGCGATGTGTGCATTTATCTCAGAGAGATAATTTTTTTTTTATTCTGCAGGTTGCAAACAATCTTCTCGTAGAATCTTTGAAGGTACATTTGAAAGTCCATTGAAGCCTACAGTGAAAAAATGGAATATCTCCAGATTAAAACTAGAGAGAATCCAACTGGGAAACCGCTTTGTAATGTGTCCATTTATCTCACAGCATTAAACCTTTCTTTTATTTCAGCAGGTTAGAACCTGTCTTTTTGAAGAATTTTCGAAGGGACATTTGGGAGCCCAGTGAAGTCTAAAGTGAAAAAAATGAATATCCCTTAATAAAAACTAAGAAGGAGCTATCAGTGAAACTACTTTGTGATGTGAGAATTTATCTCACAGTTTTTGTCTTTCTTTTTATTCAACAGATTTGAAAGGATCTTTTTATAGAATCTGTGAAGGGACATTTGAAAGCTTTTTGAGGTCTGTAAGCGAAAAGCAAATATCCCCAGATAAAAACTAGAAAGATGCTATCTGCGAAACCACTTTGTGATGTGTGCATTCATCTTGAAGAGTTAAACCTTTCTTTTGATTCAGCAGTTTGGAAACAATTATTTTTTGTAGAAACTGTGAAGGGACATTTGGGTTCCTAGTGAAGCCAATAGTGAAAAACAGAATATTCCCTGACAAAAACTAGAAAGAAGCTTTCTTTGAAAACGATTTGTGATGTATGCATTCATCTCAGAGTTAAACATTTCCTTTAATTCAGCAGGTTGAATACAATGTTTTCATAGAATCTGTGAAGGGACCTTTGGGAGCCCATTGAGCCCTATATGGAAAAATGAAGTATCCTCAGATAAAACCTAGAAAGAGGCTAACACTGAAACTGATTTGTGATGTGTGCATTCGTCTCACAGAGTCGAAACTTTCCTTTGCTTCAAAAGGTTTGTAACCATCTTTTTGTAGAATATGCAAAGGGACATTTGGAAGCCCATTTAGGCCTATAAGGAAAAAAAAGAATATCCATGATAAAAACTAGAAAGAAGCTAACTTTGAAACCTCTTTGTGATAATATGTATTCATTTTACAGAGGTAAACCTTTATTTTGATTCAGCTGTTTGGAAATAGTCTTTTGCTGAAGTTGCTAAGAAATATTTGGGAGCCTCGTGAAACCTATAGTGAAAAACACAGTATCCCCAGATAAAAACTAGAAAGAAGCTATCTGGGAAACTGCTCTGTGATGTGTGCATTCATCTCACAGAGTGAAATCTTTGTTTTGATTCAGTAGAATGAAAACAATCTTTTTGTAGAATTTTCAAAGAGATATTTGAAGGCTTTTTGAGATCCAGAAAGAAAAAGCTAATATCCCCAGAAAAAAAACTAGAAAGAAGCTAACTTTGAAACCTTTTTGTGATATATGTATTCATCTTTCTTTTTTTAAATTATTTTTTATTATTATACTTTAAGTTCTAGGGTACATTTGCATAATGTGCAGGTTTGTTACATATGTATACTTGTGCCATGTTGCTGTGCTGCACCCATCAACTCGTCAGCACCCATCAACTCGTCATTTACATCAGGTATAACTCCCAATGCAATCCCTCCCCCATCCCCCCTCCCCATGATAGGCCCCAGTGTGTGATGTTCCCCTTCCCGAGTCCAAGTGATCTCATTGTTCAGTTCCCACCTATGAGTGAGAACATGCGGTGTTTGGTTTTCTGTTCTTGTGATAGTTTGCTAAGAATGATGGCTTCCAGCTGCATCCATTTCCCTACAAAGGACACAAACTCATCCTTTTTTATAGCTGCATAGTATTCCATGGTGTATATGTGCCACATTTTCTTAATCCAGTCTGTCACTGATGGACATTTGGGTTGATTCCAAGTCTTTGCTATTGTGAATAGTGCCGCAATAAACATACGTGTGCATGTGTCTTTATAGCAGCATGATTTATAATCCTTTGGGTATATCCCCAGTAATGGGATGGCTGGGTCATATGGTACATCTAGTTCTAGATCCTTGAGGAATCGCCATACTGTAAAAGCAACGGCAGCAAAAGCCAAAATTGACAAATGGGATCTCATTAAACTAAAGAGCTTCTGCACAGCAAAAGAAACTACCATCAGAGTGAACAGGCAACCTACAGAATGGGGGGAAATTTTTGCAATTTACTCATCTGACAAAGGGCTAATATCCAGAACCTACAAAGAACTCAAACAAATTTACAAGAAAAAAACAAACAACCCCAACAAAAAGTGGGCAAAGGATGTGAACAGACATTTCTCAAAGGAAGACATTCATACAGCCAACAGACACATGAAAAAATGCTCATCATTTCACTGGCCATCAGAGAAATGCAAATCAAAACCACAATGAGATACCATCTCACACCAGTTAGAATGGCGATCATTAAAAAGTCAGGAAACAACAGGTGCTGGAGAGGATGTGGAGAAATAGGAACACTTTTACACTGCTGGTGGGATTGTAAACTAGTTCAACCATTATGGAAAACAATATGTATTTATCTTACAGAAGTAAACCTTTATTTTGATTCAGCTGTTTGGAAATAGTTCTTTTGTTGAAGTTGCTAAGAAACATTTGGGAGCCTAGTGAAACCTATGGTGAAAAACACAATATCCCCAGATAAAAACTAGAAAGAAGCTATCTGTGAAACTGCTTTGTGATGTGTACATTCATCTCACAGAGTTAAATCCTTCTTTTGATTCAGTAAGTTGGAAATATTATTTTCTTAGAAACTGTGAAGGGACACTTGGGGAGCCCAGTGAAGCCTATAGTGAAAAACCAAATATTCCATGATAAAAACTAGCAAGAAGCTATTTGTGAAACTACTTTTTGATATTTTCATTCATTTCACAGGGTTAAACCTTCCTTTTATTTCAGCAGGTTGGAAAGAATCTTTTTGTAAAATCTGTGAAGGGATACTTGGAAGCCCAGGGAAGACTATAGTGAAAAAAAAAATCCCCAGATGAAAACTAGAAAGAAGTTATCAGTGAAACCACTTTTTGATGTGTGCATTCATCTCACAGAGTCGATCCTTCTCTTGATTCAGTTGGTTGGAAACAGCCTTTTTGTAGAATCTATGAAGGGACATTTGAAAGCCCTTTGAGGCCTATAAGGAAAAAGCAAATATCCCCAGATAAAAAGTAGAAAAAAAGTTATCTGTGAAACTGTTTTATGATGTTTGCATTCATCTCACAGAGTTAAACCCTTCTTTTGATTAAGCAGGTTGCAAACTGGCTTTTGGTACAAACTGTGAAGGGACATTTGAAGCCTATGGTGAAAAACTGAATATCCCCTGATAAAAATGAGAGAAACTATCTGTAAAACTGCTTTTTGATGTGTTCTTTTATCTCACAGAGTTAAACTTTTCTTTAGATTAAGCAAGTTGGCAGCAGTCTTTTTGTAGAATCTGAAAAAATATTTGTGAGCCCAGTGAACCTTTTGTTTCAGAAGGTTGGAAACAATCTTTTTGTAATATCTGTGAAGGGACATTTGGGAGCCCAGTGAAGTCTATAGTGAAAACCTGAATATCCCATGACAAAAACAAGAAAGAAACTAATCATGAAACCACTTTGTAATGTGTGTATTCATCTCCACCAAGGAACATTAGAAAGCCCATTGAGGCCTATAGAGAAAGACAGAATATTCCCAGATAAAAATTAGCAAGAAACAATCTGTGAAACTCCTTTGTGATGTGCTCATTTATCTCACAGAGGTAAAACTTTATTTTGATTTATACAGTTGGAAACAGCCTTTTTTTTTTTTTTTTTTTACAATCTGTGAAGGGATATTTAGGAGCCTACTCAGGCCTATGTGGAGAAACCTAATACCCCAAGATGAAAACTGGAAAGGAATGTTTGTGAACCAGCTTTGAGAATGTGTGCATTCATCTCACAGAGTTAAACCTTTCTTTTCATTCATCCAGTTAGAAAATATCTTTTTGTAGAATCTACAAAAATAAACTTGAAAACCCATTGAGGCCAATATATAAAAACCAAATATCCTGAGATAAAAATTAGAAAGAAGCTATCTGTGAAACCACTTTAAGATGTGTACATTTGTCCTAAAGACTTAAACCTTTCTTTTTATTCAGCAGGTAGAAAACAGTCTTTTTGTAGAATCTACAAAGGTACATTTGGGAGACCATTCTAGCCTACAGGACAAAACCGAATACCATACCTCCAGATAAAAACTAAAAAGAAGCTATTGGTGAAACTGCTTTACGATGTGTGAACTCATTCCACAGAGTTAAACCTTTCTTTTGATTCAGCAGGTTGGAAGAAGTCTTTTTGTAGAATCAGCAAAGGGACTTTTGGGAGCCCTTTGAGGCCTATGGGGAAGACAGTATTTTCAGATAAAAACTAGAAAGAAACTGTCTGTGAAACTGCTTTGCAATGTATGTCTTCATCTCACACATTTAAACCTTTGTTTTGGTTCAACAGGTTGGAAACAGTCTTTTTGTACAACCAGTGAAGGGACATTTAGGAGTCCATTAAGGCTGTTGGGGAAAAAATCAAATATCTCCAGAGGAGAATTTGAAGGAAGCTATCTGTGAAACCGCGTTGTGATATGTGCATTCATCTCACAAAACTAAACCTTTCTTTTGTTTCAGCAGTTTGGAAAGTCTTTTTGTGAAAACTGCGAAGGAACATATGGGAGCCAAATGAAGCTTATACTGAAAAAATTAATATTCCCAAATAAAAACTAGAAAGAAACTATCTGTGACACCACTTTGAGATGTGTGCATTTATCTAACAGAGTTAAACCTTTCCTTTGTTTCAGCAGGTTGGTTACAGTCTTTTTGTAGAATCTGCAATGGGACATTTGGGAGCTCAGTGAAGCATATAGTGAAAACCCAAATATTCCCTGATAAAAACTAGAAAGAACTAACTGTGAAGCTGCTTTGAGGTGTTGCGTTCATCTCACAGAATTAAACATTTCTTTTGATTTAGCAATTTGGAAACATTGTTTCTGTAAAATCTGTGAAGCAACATTTGGGAGCCCATTGAGGCCTATTGTGAAAAACCAAATATCCTCAGATAAAAACTAGAGCACAGCTATCTGCGAAACTGCTTTGTGATACTTGCATTCATCTCACAGAGGTAAAACTGTCTTTTGTTTCAGCAAGTTGGAAACAGTCTTTTTGTAGCATTTGTGAAGGGACATTTGGGAGTTTAATGAGGCCTATAAGGAAAAACTGAATATTACCAGATAAAAACTAGAAAGAAGCTATCTCTGAAACCACTTTGTGGTATTTCATTCACCTCACAAATTTAAATCTTTCTTTTGATTCAGCAGGTTGGAAACAGTCTTTCTGTAGAAACTGCAAAGGGATATTTTGGAGCCCAGTGAAGCCTATAGTGAAAACCTGAATATCCCCTGATATGACCTAGAAATAAGTTATCTGTGAAACTGCTTTGCAATGTGTGCATTTATGGCAGAATTAAATCTCTCTTTTGATTCAGGAGGTTGGATACAGTCTTTTTGTAAAATCTGTGGAGGGACATTTGAAAGCCCATTGACTTCTGTAGAGAAAGAGAGAATATCCCCAGATAAAAACTACCAGGAAACTATCTGCATAATCAATTTGCAAAACGTGCATTCATGTAACAGAGGTAAACCTTTCTTTTGATTTATCAAGTTGAAAATGGTCTTTTTGTACAATCTGCGTAGGGACATTTATGAGCCCATTCAGGCCTATGTGAGAAAACCTAATATCCCCAGATAAGAACTAGAAAAAAGGTATGTGTGAAACCCTGTTGTGATGTATGCATTCATTTCACAGAATTAAAACTTTCTTTTGATTATGCCAGTTAAAAACAGTCTTTTTGTAGAATCTATGAAATTAGACTTGAAAAATCATTAAGGCCTATATAGAAAAACTAATACCTGAGATTAAAAAAAAAAGAAGAAAGAAACTATGTGTGAAACCACTTTGGGGTGCATGTGCATTCATCTTACAGAGCTTAACCTTTCACTTGCTTAAGCACGTTGGAAACAGTCTTTTGCAGAATCTGTTAAGCAACATTTGGAAACTCGTTGAACTCTATATGAAAAAAAATAGAATATCCACAGACAAAAACTAGAAAGCTGTCTGTGCAGCTTAGTACAATGCATTCATTTATCTGAGAGAGTTAAACTTTTCTGTTGTTTCAGAAGATTGGAAACAATCATTTTGTAATATCTGTGAAGGGACATTTGGGAGCCCAGTGAAGTCTATAGTGAAAAACTGAGTATCTCCTGACAAACACTAGAAAGATCCTGTCTCTGAAACCACTTTGTGATGTGTGCATTCATCTCACAAAGTTAAACCTGTCTTTTGAATCAGCAGGTTGGATATAGTCTTTTTGCAGAATCTGTGAAGGAACATTTGAGAGCCCAATGAGGCCTGAAGGAAAAACTAAATGTTCCCAGATAGAAACTAGAAAGAAGCTATCTGCGAAACCAATTTGTGATGCATGTATTTATCTCACAGATGTAAACCTTCATTTTGATTCAGTAGATCTGAAAAAGTCTTTTTGTGGAATCTTTAAAGATACATTTTGAAGCCCATTGAAGTCTACAGTGAAAAATGGAATATCTACAGATGAAAACAAGAAAGAAGCTATCTGTGAAACCGCTTTGTGATGTGTGCATTCACCTCACAGAGGTAAACCTTTCTTTTGTTTCAGCTGGTTGGAAACAGCCTTTTTGTGGAATCTCTGAATGGAGAATTGAAAGCCCTTTGAGGTCTATTTAAAAAAAAAAAGTGAATATCCCCAGAAAAAAGCTAGAGTGAAGCTATGTGTGAAACCACTTTTCAATGTGTGTGTATTCATCTCACAGAGGCAAACTTTTATTTTGTATCAACAGGTTGGAAACAGTCTTTTTGTATAATCTGAAGTGGACATCTGAAAGTCCAGTGAAGCCTAAGTGAAAACTCAAATATTCCCTGATAAAAACTAGAAAGAAACTGAAATGGTTTTATGATGTGTGCATTCATCTCACAGAGTTAAGCCTTTCTTTTGATTCAGCATGTTGGAAACAGTCTTTTTGTAGAATCTCCAAAGGGAGAATTGAAAGTCTTTGAGGCCTATTAAAAAAAAAAAAAAAAAGGTGAATATCTCCAGATAAAAACTAGGAAGAAGCTATGTGTGAGACCGCTTTGCAATATGTGCTTTCACGTCACATAGATAAACCTTTATTTTGCTTCAGCAGGTTGGAAACAGTCTTTTTGTAGAGTCTGAAAGGGACATTTCAAAGCCTAGTGAAGCCTAAGTGAAAACGCAAATATTCCCTGATAAAAAACTAGAAAGAAACTAACTGTGAAACCATTTTATGACGTGCGCATTCATCTCAAAGAGTTAAACCCTTCTTTTGATTCAGCATGTTGGAAACAGTCTTATTGTAGAATCTGTGAAAGGACATTTTTAGCCCAGTGAAACCTATATTGAAAAACTGAATATTCCCTGATAAAAACTAGAAACATGCTGACTGTGAAACCGGTTTGCAGTGTGTGCATTAATCACACATATTTGAACCTTTATGTTGATTCAGCAGATTGGAAACAGTGTTTTTGTACACTTTGCAAAGGGACATTTGGGAGCTTTTTGAGGCCTCTATGGAAAAACTGAATATATCCATATAAAAACTAGAAAAAAGCTATTTGTGAAACTGCTCTGTGATGTGTGCATTCATTACACAGAGTTAAATGTTTCTTTTGTTTCTGCAGGTTGGAAACAGTATTTTTCTACAATTTGTGAAGGGAAATTTGGGAACCCATTAGGCTTATATAATTAAACCGAATATCCCCAGATAAAACCTGGAAAAACGCTAACTGTGAAACCACTCTGTGATGTGTGTCTTCACCTTAAAAAGTTAAACCTTTCTCTTGCTTCAGCACATTGGAAACAGTCTTTATGTAGAATCTGTGAAAAACATTTGGGAACCCCTATTGAGGTCTATAAGGAAACACTTAACCCCAGATAAAAACTAGAAAGAAGCTATCTCTGAAACGGCTTTTCATTGTGTGCATTCATCTCACAAAGTTAAAACTTTCCTTTGATTCAGCAGGTTGGACATAGTCTTTTGCAGAATCTGTGAAGGGACATTTGGGAGGCCACTGAGGATTTTAAGGAAAAGTTAAACATACACAGAAAAAAACTAGAAAGAAGGTATCTGTAGAACTGTTTTGTGATGTGTGCATTTATCTCACAGAGGTAAACCTTTTTTTCTGATTCTGTAGATTGAAAACTCTTTTTGTAGAATCTTTGAAGGGATATTTTGGAGCCCATTGAAGGCTATCGTGAAATATGGAATTTCCCAGATAAAAACTAGAAAGAAGCTATCTGTGAAACTGCTGTGTGATGTGTTTATTCCTTTCACAGGGTTAAACATTTCTTTTGTTTCAGGAAGTTGGAAACAGTCTTTTTGTAAAATCTGTGAAGGGACATTTGGAAGCCCAGTAAAGACGATAGTGAAAAACTGAATATCTCCAGATAAAAACTAGAAGAAAAACTATCTGTGAAACTGCTTTTTGATGTGTGCATTTATCTCACAGTGTCAATCTTTCTTTTGATTCAGCAGGTTGGAAACAGTCTTTTTGTAGAATCTGTGAAGGGACATTTTGAAAGCCGTTTGAGGCCTATAAGGAAAAAGTGAATATCCACAGATAAAAATTAGAAAGAGGCTATCTGTGAAACAAGTTTGCGATGTGTGCATTCATCTCACAGAGGTAAACCTTTCTTTTGATTCAGCAGGTTGGAAACAGTCTTTTTGTACAAACTGCGAAAGGACATTTGAAAGCCCAGTGAAGCCTAGAGTGAAAAACCAAATATCCCGTGATACAAATGAGAAAGAAGCTATCTGTGAAACTGCTTTGCAACGTATTCATTTATCCCACAGAGTTAAAGTTTTCTTTAGATTTAGCAGGTCGGCAGTGGTCTTGTTGTACAAACTGTGAAGGGACGTTAAGAGACCCAGTGAAACCTATAGTGAAAAACCAAATATCCCTGGACAAAAACTGCAAAGAAGCTATTTGTGAAACCACTTTGTGATGTGTGCATTCATCACACAGAGTTAAACCTTTCTTCTATTTCAGCAGTTTGGTAATAGTTTTGTTTTTTTCTTTTTTTGTTTGTTTGTTTGTTTTTTTTGTAGAATCTGTGAAGGGACATTTGTCAGCCCATTGAGGATTATAGGTAAAAACCTAATAACCCCAGATAAAAACGAGAAAGAAACTATCTCATAAACTGCTTTGTGACATTTGCAATTATCTCACAGAGTTAAACCTTTTTTTTATCACAGCAGGTTGGAATTAGTCTTTTTGTAGAGTCTGCGAAGGAACATGTGAAAGCCCAATGAGGCCCACAGAGAAAGACAGAATATCCCAAGATGATAACTGGCAAGAATCTGTCCATGAAAAAGTTTTGTGATGTGTGCATTCATCTCAACAGAGGTAAAACTATCTTTTGATATATCAGGTTGGAGACAGTCTTTTTATAAGATATACAAAGGAATATTTAGGAGCCCATTCAGGCCTATGTGGAGAACCTTAATATCCCCTGATGAAATCTAAAAAGAAGTTATCTGTGAAACCTCTTTGTGATGTGTGCATTCATCTCACAGAGCTAATCTTTCTTTTGATTCAGCAGGTTAGAAGCACAGTTTTTGTAGAATCTATGAAAGGACATTTGAAAGCCCATTGAGGCCTATATAGAAAAACTGAATATCCTGAGATAAAAATTAGAAAGAAGCTACCTGTAAAACCACTTTAAGATGTGTGCATTTATCTCAAATAATTAAACCTTTATTTTTATTCAGCAGATTGAAAACACGCTTTTTGTAGAATCTACAAAGGGACATTTGGGAGCCCTTTAAGGCCTTTAGCGGAAAACGAATGTTTTCAGATAAAAACTAGCAAGAAACTACCTGTGAAACTGCTTTGTGATGTGTTTATTCATTTAACACACATAAACCTTTCTTTTGATTCACTAGGTTGGAAAAACTCTTTTTCTACAATCTGCGAAGGGACATTTGGGAGTCCATTAAGGCCTATGGGGAAAAACAGAATATTTTCAGATAAAAGCTAACAAGAAACTATCAGTGAAACCGCTATGTGATGTGTACATTCATCTCACACAGTTAAACATTTCTTTTGATTCAGCAGGTTGGATACAGTGTTTTTGTAGATCTGTGAAGAGACATTTTGGAGCCCATTGAGGCCTGTGAGGAAAAAGAAAATATCCACAAATAAAAACTAGAAGGAAGCTATCTGTGAAACTGCTTTGCTATGTGTGTATTTATCTCAGAGAGGTAAACTTTTCTTTGATTCAGCATATTGGACACAGTCTTTTTGCAGAACTTGCAAAGGGACATTTGGGAGCTTATTGAGAAAGGATTTTCCTATATGGAAAAACAGAATATCCCCAGGTAAAAACTAAAAAGAAGCTATCTTTTTAACCACTTTGAGCCCATTGAGGCCTATATGGAAAAACTGAGTATCCTCAGATAAATCCTAGAAAGAAGCTAACAATGAAACTGCTTTGCTATGTGTGCGTTTGTCTCACAGAGTTAAATCTCTTTTGCTTCAGCAGGTTGAAAATAGTTTTTTTGTAGAATCTGTGAAGGGACAGTTGGGAGTACTTTGAGGCATATAAGGAAAAACTGAATATTCGCAAATAAAAACTAGAAAGAAGGTAACTTTGAAACCCCTTTGTGATGTGTGTATTCATTTCACAGAGGTAATCCTTTTTTTTGATTCGGCTTTTTGGAAAGAGCCCTTTTGTTGAATCTGTGAAGGGACATTTTGGAGCCCAGTGAAGTTCATAGTGAAAAACCCAATATCCCCAGATAAAAATTAGAAAAAAGCTATCTGTAAAATCGCTTTGTGATGTGTGCATTCATCTCACACAGTGAAATCTTTGTTTTGATTGAGCAGGATGGAAACAGTCTTTTTGTAGAATCTTCGAAGAGACATTTGAAAGCTTTTTGAGGCCTGTAAGAAAAAAGCACATTACCTAGATAAAAACTAGAAAGAAGCTGTCTGTGAAACCACTTTGTAATGTGTACATTAATCTCACAGAGTTAAACTTTCTTTTGATTCAGCAGATTAGAAACAGTTTTTTTTTTTTTTTTTTTCCCATAGAAACAGTGAAGGCACATTTGGGAACCCAGTGAAGCCTATAGTGAAAAACTGAATATCCTGTGATAAAAACTAGAAAGAAGTCATCTGTGAAACAGATTTGGGATGTGTGCATTAATCTCACAGAATTAAACTTTTCTTTAGATTCAGCAGTTTGGAAAAAGTCTTTTTGGAAGACCTGTATAGAAATACTTGGGAGCCCATTGAAGCATATAAGCAAAAACTGAACATTTTCCAATAAAAATTAGAAAGAAACTATCTGTAAAACGGTTTAGTGATGTGTGCTTTTATCTCAAAGAGGTAAACATTTCTTTTGATTCAGTATGTTGGAAACAGTCTTATTGTAAAATTTGCAAAGGGACATCTGGGAGTTTATTGAGGCCTATATAGAAAAACTCAATATCCCCAGACAAAAACTAGATAGAAGCTAACTGTGAAAATGCTTTCTGATATGTACATTCATCTCAAAAAGATAAACCTTTTTTTTGATTAGGGAGGTTGGAAGTAGTCTTTTTGTAGAAACTGCAAAAGAATATTTGGGAGTCTAGTGAAGCCTACAGTGAAAAACAGAATATCCTTTGATGAAGGGGTGGCCTGCCCCACCACACCTGTGGGTATATCTCATCAGGTGGGATGAGAGACTGAGAAAAGAAATAAGACACAGAGATAAAGTGTAGAGAAACAACAGTGGGCCCAGGAGACCGGCACTCAGCATATCAAAGACCTGCACTGGCACTGGTAACAGTCTGATCTCTCTTGTGAAATGTGCATTCATCTCACACAGTGCAATCTTTGTTTTGATTGAGCAGGATGGAAACAGTCTTTTTGTAGCAACTTCAAAGAGACGTTTGAATGCTTTTTGAAGCCTATAAGAAAAAAGTGAATTACCCAGATAAAAACTAGAAAGAAACTATCTGTGAAACTGCTTTGTGATGTGTACATTAGTCTCACAGAGTTAAACTTTCTTTTGATTCATCAGGTTGGACACAGTCTTTTTGTAGAAACAGTGAAGGCACATTTGGGAGCCCAGTGAAACCTATAGTGAAAAACTGAATATCCTGTGATAAAAACTAGAAAGAAGCTATCTGTGAAACTGGTTTGAGATGAGTGCATTCATCTCAGAGAATTAAACATTTCTTTAGATTTAGCAGGTTGGAAACAGTCTTTTTGGAGGATCTGTAAAGAAATACTTGGGAGCCCAATGAGGCATATAAGGAAAAACCAAATAACTTCCAATAAAACTTAGAATGAAGTCATCTGTAAAATGGTTTAGTGATATGTGCTTTTATCTCAAAGAGGTAAACATTTCTTTTTATTCAGGATTTTGGAAACAGTCTTCTTGTAGAATTTTCAGAGGGACTATATGGAAAAACTGAACATTTCCAAATAAAAACTAGAAAGAAGCTACACGTGAAACCCCTCTGTGATATGTGCATTTATCTCACAGATTTAAACATTTCTTTTGTTTTGGCAAATTGGAAAAAGTTTGTTTGTGTAATTTGTAAAGGGAAATATGGGAGTTAAATGCAGCCTATAGTGAAAAACCAAATATCGCCTGATAAAAACTAGAAAGAAGCTATCTGTGAAACCATCTTGTGATGTGTGCATTCATCTCACAGATTTAAATCTTTCTTTTGGTTTCACAGGTTGAAAACAGTCTTCTTATAGAATCTGCAAAGGTACATTGGAAAGCCCTTTGAAGCCAATTAGAAAAAAGAAAATTTCCCTACATAAAAACTATAAAGAAGCTACCTGTGAATCGGCTTTGAGATATGTGCATTTATCTCATAGAGATAAATATTTGTTTTGTTTTAGCAGATTAAAAACAGTCTTTTTTGTACAAACTGTGAAGGGTCATTTGGGAGCCCAGTGAATCCCATAGTGAAAAATAAAATATCCCCTGATAAAAACCAGAAAGAAGCTGTCTGTGAAACCACTTTGCAATGTGTGCATTCATCTCACCGAGTTAAACCATTCTTTTGATTCAGCAGGTTGGAAACAGTCTTTTTGTAGAATCTACGAGGCAGCATTTGGGAGCCCGGTGAATCCTATAGTGAAAAACAGATTATCCTCAGAAAAAACTAGAAAGAGGCTATCTATGAAACTGCTTTGTGATGTGTGCATTCATTTCACAGAGTTAAACTTTTCTTTTGATTCAAAATGTTGGATACGGTCCTCTGGTAGAATCTATGAAGGAACATTTGGGAGCCCATTGAGGTTTATAAGGAAAAACAGAATAGCCCCAGATAAAAACTAGAAAGAATCTATCTATGAAGCCACTTTGTGATGTGTGCATTAATCTCAATGAGTTATATATTCTTTTGATTCAGCAGGTTGGAAATAGTCTCTTTGTAAAATCTCAAAGGAACATTGAAAGCCATTTGAGGTCTATAAGGAAAAAGTCAATATTTACAGACAAAAACTAGAAAGAAACAATCTGTGAAACAGCTTTGCAATGTGTGCCTTCATCTCACAGAGTTAAACCTTTCTTTTGATTCAGCAGGTTGGAAATAGTGTTTTTGTACAAACTGTGAAGGGACATTTGGGAGCCCAGTGAAGCCTGTAGTGAAAACACGAATATTCTTTGATAACAACTGGAAAGAATCTAACTGTGAAACTGCTTTGTGATGTGTGCATTCATCTCATGGAGATAAACATTTCTTTTGATTCAGCATGTTGGAAACATTCTTTTGCAGAATCTGCAAAAAGACATTTAAAAGACCTTTGAGGCCTATAAGGGATAAGCAGATATCCACAGACAAAAGCTAGAAAGAAGCTATCTGTGAAACCACTTTCTGATGTGTGCATTCATCTGAGAGAGTTAAACTTTTCTTTTCATTCTGAAGATTAAAAACAATTTTTTTATGGAAACTCTGAAGGGAATTTGGGAACCCTGAGAAGGCTACAGTGAAAAATTGAATATACCCTGATACCACCTACATAGAATCTGTGAAACAGCTTTGTGATATGTGCATTTATCTCACAGAGTTAAATGTTTCTTTTGATTCAGCAGGTTGGAAACAGTGTTTTTGTAGAATCTACGAAAAGCCATTTGGGAGCACAGTGAAGACTACAGTGGAAACCCAAGTATTTCCTCATGAAAACTAGAAAGAATCTAACTGTGAAACCATTTACAATGTGTGCATTAATCTCACAGACTAAAACCTTTCTGTTGATTCATCAGGTTGGAAAGAGTCTATTTGTATAATCTGTGAATGGATATTTGAAAGACCTTTGAGGCCTGTGAGGGAAAAGTGAATAACTCCAGATATAAACCGGAAAAGATATCTGTGAAACTGCCTTGTGATGTGTGCATTCATCTCACAGAGTTAAACCTTTCTGTTCATTCAGCAGATTGGAAACAGATTATTATTATTATTATTTTTGTAGAAACTGTGAGGGGACATTTGGTAGGTTATTCAGGCCTATATGAAAATACCAGATATCCCCAAAATAAGTTAGAAAAAACTACCTGTGAAACAACTTCATAACGTATGCATTAAACTCAGAGGGTCAAATGATTCTTTTGATTCACCAGGTTGGAAACAATCCTTTTGTAGAATCTGCTAAGGGACATTTGAAAGTCCTTTTTGGCCTATAAGGGAAAAGTGAATGTCCCCAGATAAAATGACAAGAGGCTATCTCTGAAAGTGCTTTGCAATGTGTGCTTTCATTTCACAGAGTTAAATCTTTCTTTTGATTCAACAGATTGGAAACAGTCTTTTTGTGGAGTCTGCAAAGAGATATTTGGGAGCCCTGTGAAGCTTCTGGTAAAAAACTGAATATCCCTGGAAAAACTAGAAAGAAGCTATCTGTGAAACTGCTCTGTGATGTGTGCATTCATCTCCCATTCTCAAACATTTCTTATGTTTCTGCAGGTTGGTAACAGTCTTTTTGTAGAATCTGCAAAAAGACATATGGAGCCCATTGAGGCCTATATGGTAAAATCGAATATCCCCAGATAAAATCTGGAAAGAAGGCAACTGTGAAAGAACTTTGCAATGTATGCGTTCATCTAACATAAGTACATTATTCCTTTTCTTCAGTAGGTTGGAAAATGTCTTTGTAGAATCTGCTAAGGGACACTTTGGAGCCCAGTGAATCCTATTGTGAAAAACTGAATATCCCCTGATAAAAACTAGAAAGAACTGTGTGTAAAACTGCCTTGTGATATGTGCATTCATCTCACAGTGCTAAATCTTCCTTTAGATTCTGCAGACTGGATACAGTCTTTTTGTAGAATCTGTGAAGTGGCATTTGAAAGCCCGTTGAGTACTATAAGGAAAAAGCAAATATCACGAGATTAAACTAGAAATAATCTATCTCTGAAACCGTTTTGTGATGTCTGCATTTATTTCACAGGTTTAAACATTTCTTTGGATTCAGCAGGTTGGAAACAGTTTTGTGGTAGAAACTATGAAGTGACATTTGGAAGCCCAATGACACCCATAGTTAAAAACTGAATATCCCCTGAGAAAAACTAGAAAGAAGCTATCTGTAAACCCACCTTGTAATGTGTGCACTTATGTCACAGAGTTAAAACTTTCTTTTCTTTCAGCAGATAGTAAAAATCTCTTTTTGAAGAAACTGTGAAGAACTATTTGGGAGCCCTGTGAAGCCTGCATTGCAAACCTGCAAAAAAGCTATCTGTGAAACTTCTTTGTGCTGTGTGCGTTCATCTCACAGGGTTGAATCATTCCTTTAATTCAGCATGTTGGAAGCAGTCTTCTTGTAGAATATGCGAAGGAACATTTGAAAGCCCGTTGAAGCCTACAGAGAAACAGCAAATATCCCTAGATAAACACTAGAAAGAAGCTATTTGTGAAACCACTTTGCCATGTGTGCATTTATCTCACAAAGTTAAACCTTTATTTTGTTTCAGCAGGTTGAAAACAGTCTAGTTGCAGATTCTGTGAAGAAAGATTTGGGAATCCAGTGAAGTCAATAATGAAAATCTGAATATTCCCTGATAAAAACTAGAAAGAAACCAGCCATAAAATTCCTTGGCAATATGTGCATTCATCTCACAGAGTTAAACCTTTCTTTGATTTCAGCATGTTGGAAACAGTCTTTTTGTAGAAAGTGCGAAGGGCCATTTGGGAGCCCAGTGAAGCCTATAGTGAAAAACCTAATATCCCCTCATAAAAACTAAAAAGAAGCTATCTTTGAAACTGCTTTGTGATTTGTGAATTCATCTCACAGAGTTAAACATTTCTTTTGATTCATCAGGTTGAATATCTTGTTTTTGTAGAATCGGTGAAGGGATGTTTGGGAGGTCTATGAGGCCTAAAAGTAAAAAGCAAATATCTCCAAATAAAAACTAGAAAGAAGCTATCTGTTAAACCGTTTTGTATTGTGTGCATTTATCTCACAGATGTAAACCTTTCCTTTGATTCAGGAGGTTGGAATCCGTCTTTTTTGTAGAATTTGTGAAGGGACATTTGGGAACTTATTAAGGCCTATATGGAAAAACTGATTATCCGAAGATAAAAACTAAAAGAAGCTATCTGTGAAACTGTTTTTCGATGTGTGTATTCATCTTGCAGAGTTAAACCTTTCTTTTGATTCAACAGGTTCAAAGCAGTCTTTTTGTAGAAGCTGTGAAGAAACATTTGGGAGCGCAGTGAAGCCTAGAGTGAAAAACTGAATACCCTTGACAAAAACTAGAAAGAAGCTATCTGTCAAACTGCTTGCAATGTGTTTGTTTATCTCACAAAGTTAAACTTTTCTATTGTTTCAGCAGCTTGGAAACCATATTTCTGTAGAATCTGCAAGGGACATTTGGGATCTAGTGAAGCCTATAGTAAAAAACCAAATATCCCCTGACAAAAACTAGAAAAGGGCTATCTTTGAAACTGCTTTGCAATATGTACATTTAGCTCACAGAGTTAAAAATTTCTTTTATTTCAGCAGGTTAAAAGCAGGTTTTTTTGTAGAATCTGTGAAGGCACATTTGGGGACCCAATGAAGTCTATACAAAAAAACCAAATATCCTCAGAAAAAAATTGAGAAAAAAGCTAAATATGAAGCCACTTTTCAATGTTTGCATTCAAGTAAGAGAGTTACACTTTTCATTCAGCAGGTTGAAAACGTTTTTATTTTTTTATTATGTATTTATTTTTTTATTATGTATTTATTTTTTTAGAATCCGTGAAGGGACATTTGGGAGCCCATTGAAGCCTATAGTTAAAAACTGAATATCCCAAGATAAAATGTAGGAAAAACTATCTGAGAAACTGCTTAGTGAAGTGTGCATTCTTCTCACAGAGTTTTACCTTTATTTTGTTTCAGAAGGTTGGAAACAGTCCTTTTGTAGAATCTACAAAAGGACATTTGAGAGCCCAGTGAAGCCTAAAGTGAAAAACTGAATATTTCTTGATAAATACTAGAATGAACGTATCTGTGAAACCACTTTGCAATGTGTGCATTCATCTCCAAGGATTAAAGGTTTCTGTTGATTCAGCAGGTTGGATATATTGTTTTTGTATAATCTGTGAAGGGACATTTTTGAGCCCATTGTGGCCTGTAAGGAAAAAGCGAATATCCACAAATAAAAACTAGAAAGAATCTAACTGTAAAACCGCTTTGTGATATGTACCTCTAACAGAGGTAAATATTTCTTTTGATTCAGCAGGATGGAAAGTCTTTTGGAGAATTTATGAAGGGACATTTATGAGCTTATTGAGGACTGTATGGAAAAACTGAATATACCCAGATAAAAACTAGAAAGAAGCTCTCTAATAAAGCACTTTGTGATGTGTGCATTCATCTTACATAATTAAATCTTTCTTTTATTTCAGCAGGTTTGTAATAGCAGTTTTTTTTTTTTTTTTTAGTATGTGAAGGGACATTTGGGAGCCCATTGAGGACTATATGGAAAACCCCAATATCCTTAGAAAAAAAAACTAGAAAGAACCTAACTCTTTGTTGTTGTTGTTGTTGTTGTTGAGACGGAGTCTCGCTCTGTCGCCCGGGCTGGAGTGCAGTGGCCGGATCTCAGCTCACTGCAAGCTCCGCCTCCCGGGTTTACGCCATTCTCCTGCCTCAGCCTCCCGTGTAGCTGGGACTACAGGCGCCCGCCACCTCGCCTGGCTAATTTTTTGTATTTTTAGTAGAGACGGGGTTTCACTGTGTTAGCCAGGATGGTCTCGATCTCCTGACCTCGTGATCCACCCGTCTCGGCCTCCCAAAGTGCTAGGATTACAGGCTTGAGCCACTGCGCCCGGCCGAACCTAACTCTTAAACCACTTTGTTATGTGCGCATTCATCTCATGGATTTAAACCTTTCTCTTTTTTTTTCAGCAGGTTGGAAACAATCTTTTTGTAGAAACTGCAAAGGGACATTTGGGAGTCCTTTGAGGCCTATAAGGAAAAACAGAATATCCCCAGATGAAAACTAGAAAGAAGGTTTATGTGAAACCACTTTGTGATGTGTGCGTTTATCTCACAGAGGTAAACCATTGTTTGTATTTAGCAGGTGGGAAACAGTCTTTCTGCAGAATCTCTTAAGGGATATTTGGGACCTCACTGAAGCCTACAGTGAAAAATAAAATATTCTCAGATAAAAACTAGAAAGAAGCCATCTGCAAAACCGCTTTGTGATGTGTCCATTTATCTCAGAGCATTAAACGTTACTTCTGTTTCAACAGGTTTGTAAACAGTCTTTTGAGGAAACTGCAAAGAAACATTTGGGAACCCAGTCAAGCCTATGATAAAAAATTGAATATCCTCTGGCAAAAACTAGAAAGAAGTTATCTGTGAAACCACTTTGTGATGTATGCATTCATCTCACAGAGTTAACCCTTTCTTTTTATTTATTAAGTTGGAAAGAGTCTTTTTGTACAATCTGTGAAGAGACATTTAGGAGCCCATTTGGCCTATGTGGAAAAAGTGAATACATCCAGATAAAACTTAGAAAGAAGCTATCTGTGAAACTGCTTTGTGATGTGTGCATTCATCTCACAGAGTTATACCTGTCTTTTGATTCACCAGGTTGGAAGAAGTCTTTTTGAAGAATCAGCGAAGGGACATTTGGGAGCCCTTTCAGGCTTATACGAGAAAAAGGAATATTTTCAGATAAAAACTAGCAAGAAGCTATCTGTGAAAAAGTTTTGGGATATGTGCATTCATCTCACACTTTTAAACCTTTCTTTTGATTCCACATTTTGGAAGCAGTCTTTTTCTACAATCTGCGAAAGGACATTTGGGAGCTCAACTAAACCTATAATGAAAAACTGAATATCCCCAGATAAAAACTAGAAAGATGTTCTCTGTGAAATTTCTTTGCAATGTGCACATTTATCTCACAGAGTGAAACTTTTATTTTGATTCAGCAGGTTGGAAACAGTCTTTTCATAAAAACTGTGAAGTGACATTTGGGAGCCCAGTGAAGCCTATAATGAAAAACTGAATATTCCCTGAAAAAAACTAGAAAGAAGTTATCTGTGAAAAAGCTTTCTTATGTATGCATTCATCTCACACAGTAGGAACTTTGTATTGTTTCAGCAGGTTGTTTACAGTCTTTTTGTAGAAACTGTGAAGGGACATTTGGGAGTTTATTGAGGCCTATATAAAAACTCAAATATCCCCAGATAAAAACTAGAAAAATCTACCAGTGAAACTGCTTTGCATTGTGTACATTTTTCTCCAGATGTAAACCTTTCTTTTGATTCATGATGTTGGAAGCAGTCTTTTTGTAGAATCTGTGAAAGGACATTTGAAAGCCCTTTCAAGCATATAAGGAAAAATCGAATATCCACAGACAAAAACCAGAAAGAAGCTATCTGAGAAACCACATTGTGATGTGTGCATTCATCTCAAACAGTAAAAATTTTCTTTCGATTTAGCAGGTTGGAAACGGTTTTTTTTTTTTTTTGTAGCAACTGCGAATGACAATTTGGAGACCAGTGAACATTATAGTGAAAAACGAAATATCCACTGATACAACCTAGAAAGAAACTCTTTGTGAAACCGCTTTGCTATGTGTGCATTTATCCACAGAGTTAAATCTTTCTTTTGATTCAGCAGGATGGAGACAGTCTTTTTGTAGAACCAGCAAAGGAACATTTGAAACCACTTTGAGGCCCATGAAGAAAATTCGACCTTCTTCTGATAAAAACTAGAAAGAAGCTATCTGTGAATCACTTTGTGATGTGTAAATTCAGCTCACAGAGTTTAACTTTTATTTTATTTCAGCAGATTGGAAACAATCTTTTTGTAGAATCTGTGAAGGGACATTTGAAAGCCCATTGAGGCCTGTACAGAAAGACTGAGTATCCCCAAATAAAAACTAGCAGGAAACTACCTGTGAAACTGCTTTGTGATGTGTGCATTCCTCTCACAGAGTTAAATCTTTCTTTCAATTTATCAAGTTAGAAACAGTCTTTTTGTGCAATCTGTTAAGGGACATTTAGGAGCCCATTTATGCCTAAGTGAAAAAACTGAATATCACCAGATAAAAACTGGAAAGAGGCTATCTGTGAAACTGCTTTTTGGTGTGTGTACTCATCTCATGGAGTCAATCCTTTCTTTTGAATCACCCATTTGGAAGAAGTCTTTTTGTAGAATTGGTGAAGGGACATTTGGGAACTCTTTGAGGCATATAGGGGAAAACAAGATATTTTTGGATAAATACTAGCAAGAAGCTATCTGTAAAAATGGATTGAGATGTGTGCATTCACCTCACACATTTAACCTTTTCTTTTGGTTTATCGGGTTAGAAACAGTCTTTTTGTACAATCTGCGAAGGAACATTTGGGAGCCCTTTAAAGGCTATGGGGAATAACAGAATATCACCAGATGAGAACTAGAAAGAAGCTATCTGTGAAACCGCATTGTGATGTGTGCATTCACCTCACAGAGCTAAAGCTTTCTTTTGATTCAGCAGGTTAAAAACAGTCCTTTTGTAGAATCTGCGAAAGGGCATTTGAAAAACCATTAAGGCCTGTACAGAAAAGCCTAATAACTGATATGAAAAAGAAAGAAAGAAAGAAAGAAACGATCCATAAAACTGCATTGATTTGGGTGCATTCATCTCACAGAGTGAAACCTTTCTCTTGCTTCAGCACGTTGGAAACAGTCTTTTTGTAGACTCTGCAAATGAACATTTGGGAGCCCATTGAGGCCTATAAGGAAAAACTAATATTCTCTGATAAAAGCTAGAAAGAAGCGATCCCTGAAACCAATTTGTGAAGTGTGCATTTATTTATTTCACAGTTGTAAAGTTTTCTTTTGCTTCATCAGGTTGGAAACAATCTTTTTGTAGGAACTGTGAAGGGATATTTGGGAGCCCAGTGAAGCTTATGGAGAGAAACTGAGTATCTCACAATAAAAACTAGAAAAAAGCTATCGGTTAAAATGTTCTGTGATGTGTGCATTTCTCTTTTGTTTTCATCAGGTTGGAAACAGCGTCTTGCAGAATCTGTGAAGGGACATTTGGGAGCCCATTGAAGCCTATAGTGAAAACCCAAATATTCCCAGATAAAAACTAGAAATTAGCTAACAGTGAAACTGCGTTGTGATGTGTGCATTCACCTCACAGAGTTAAACATTTCTTTTGATTCAGCAGGTTGCAAACAGTCTTTTTGTAGAATTTGTGAAAACAACATTGCCAACTTATTGAGGCCTGTATTGAAAAAGCGAATATCCACAGAAAAAAACAAGAAAGAAGCTATATGTGAAACCGCTCTGTGATGTGTGCATTCATCCCACAGAGTTAAACCTTACTTTTGTTTCTGCAAGTTGGAAACAGTCTTTTGTTAGAATTTGTGAAGAGACATTTGTTAGCCCACTGAGGCCTATATGGAAAAATGGAATATTTCCAGAAAAAAACTAGAAAGAAGCTATCTGTGAAACTGCTCTGTGGTGTGTCCATTCATCCCAGAGTTAAATATTTCTTTTGTTTTTGCAGGCTGGAGACATTCTTTTTGTAGACTCTGCAAAGGGACATTTGGAACCCATTGAGGCATATATGAAAAAAAAAATACCCACATAAAACTCGGAAAGAAGCTAACTGTGAAATTGCTTCAAAATGTGTACATTCATCTCACAGAGTTTAAACTTCATTTTGATTCAGCAGGTTGGAAACAGTTTTTTTGTAGAAACTCCAAAGGGATATTTGGGTGCCCAGTGAAACCTATAGTGAAAAACAGAATATCCACTGATACACCCTAGATAGGAGCTTTGTGTGAAACTTCTTTGCAATGTGTGCATTTATCCACAAAGTTTAAACTTTCTTTTGATTTATCAAGTTGGAAACAGTCTTTTTATAGAAATAGAGAAGGGACATTTGAAAGCCCTTTGAGGCCTATAAGAAAAAAAGTGAATATCTTCAGATAAAACTAGAAAGAAGATATCTGTGAACCACTTTGTAAAGTGTACATTCACCTCACGAAGTTAAAACTTTCTTTTGATTCAGCAGGTTGTGAAGAGTCTTTTTATAGAAACTGTGAAGGGATTTTTGGGAGCCCAGAGAAGCCTGTAGTGAAAAAACAAATATCCCATGATAAAAACTAGAAAGAAGCTATCACTGAAACTGCTTTGTGTTGTGTATATTTATCTCAGAGTTAAATCTTTATTTTGATTCAGCAGAAAGAGACTTTTTGAAGAATTTGCAAGGGGATAGTTATTGGGAGCTTATTGAGGTCTGTATGGAAAAACTATATATTAACAAATAAAAACTAGAAAGCAGATATCTCTGGAACCACTCTGCGATTTGTCCTTTCATACCACGGAGTTAAAATTTTGTTTTGTTTCTGCAGATTGGAAACAGTCTTTCTGAGAAATCTGTTAAGACACATATGGGAGCCCATTGAGGTCTATAAGGAAAACAAGAATATCTTCAGTTAAAACCTGGAAGGAAGCTAACTGTGAAACCCCTTTGTGATGTGTGCATTCATGTCACAGAGTTAAAACTTTCTTTTGAGTCAGCAGGTTTTAAAGAGTCTTTTTGTAGAATCTACAAAAAAAAAAAAAAAAAAAGAAAAAAGAAAAATGGGAGCCCATTTAACCCTATAGAGAAATCCAAGTAACTACAGGTAAAAACTAGAAAGAAGCTATCTGTGAAACCGGTTTGTGATAAGAACATTTTCTCACAGTTGTAAGCCTTTCTTTTGATTCAGCAGGTTGGAAACAGTCTTTTTCTAAAATGTGTGAAGGAACATTTGAAAGCTCTTTGAGGCCTATAAGAAAAAAAGTGAATAGTTCCAGATAAAAACTAGAAAGAAGCTATCTGTGAAATCGTTTTTTTAATATGTGCATTCATCTCACAAAGATAATTTTTTCTTTTTATTCAGCAGGTTGGAAACAGTCTTTTTGTAGAAACTGCGAAGGGACATTTGGGAGCCCAGTTAAGTCTGTAGTGAAAAACAGAATGTGCCCTGATTCAACCTAGAAAGAAGCTATCTCTGAAATTGCTTTGTGATGTGTGCATTTACCTCACAGGGTTAAAACTTTCTTTTGATTCAGCAGGTTAGATACAATCTTTTTGTAGAATCTGCAAAGGGACTTTTGAAAGCCCTTTGAGGTCTACATAAAAAAGTGAATATCCCAAGATAAAAACTAGAAAGAAGTTATCTGTGAACCTCTTTATGATGTGTACATTCATCTCACAAAGTTAAACGTTTCTTTTTTCTTCAGCAGGTTGAAACAGTTTTTTTGTACAAACGACAAAGGGACATTAGGGAGCCCAGTGATGGTTATAGTGAAAAACCAAATATCCCATGACAAAAACTAGAAGGAAACTATCTGTGAAACCGCTTTGCAATGTGGGCATTTATCTAAGAGAGTTTAAACTTTCTTTCATTTCAGCAGGTTGGAAACTGTCTTTTTGTAGAATCTGCAAAGGGACATTTGGGAGCCCAGTGAAGCCTGTAGTTAACACCCTAATATTCACTGATAAACACTAGAAAGAAGCTAACTGTGAAACCATTTTGTGATGTGTGCATTCACCTCACAGAGTTCAACCTTTCTTTTGATTCAGTGGGTTGGAAATAATCGTTTTTAGAATCTGTGAAAAGACATTTGGGAGCCCAGAGAATCCTGTATTGAAAAACTAAATATTCCCTGATAAAAATTAAAAAAATGCTAGCTGTGAAACTGGTTTGTGATGTGTGCATTCATCTCACAGAGTTAAACCTAAAGGCCTAATATCTATAGATACAAACTAGAAGGAAGCTACCTGTGAGACCACTTTGCAATGTATTCATTTATCTCACAGAGTTAAATATTTCTTTTGTTTCAGCAGATTGGAAAGAGTATTTTTGTAGGAAGCTATCTGAGAAACTGCTTTGTGATGTGTGCATTCAGCTCACAGAGTTACACCTTACTTTTGATTCAACAGTGTGGGAACATTTTTTTGTAGAATCTGCGAACTTATATTTCTATGGACATTGAGGCCTATAGTGAAAACCTGAATATCCTGCAATAAAAACCAGAAAGAAGCTATCTGTGATGCTGCTTTGTGATGTATGGATTCAGATCACAGAGTTAAATCTTTGTTTTGATTCAGCAGTTTGGAAACACTATTTTTGTGGAGTCTGCACAGGGGCATTTCAGAGCACAGTAAGGTCTTTAGTGAAAAACCAAATATCCCACGACAAAAACTAGAAAGAAGCTATCTGTGAAACTGCTCTGTGAGGTGGAGATTCAGCTCACAGATTTAAACCTTTTAATTTGATATGCAGGTTGGAAACACTCTTTTTGTAAAATCTGTGAAGAAATATTTTGGAGCACGCTGAGGCTTATACTGAAAAATCAAAGATCCCATGATTAAAAAAAAGAAAGAAGCTATCTGGAAAACTGCCTTGTGATGTGTACATTTATTTCACACACTTAATCCATTCTTTTGATTCAGCAGGTTGAAAACACTCTTTTTGTAGACTCTGCGAAGGGATTTTTCAGAGCCCACTAGGGCCTATAGTGAGAAACTCTTTTTTTGTAGAGTTTTCTAAAGGATATTTTGGAGTGCACTGAGGACTCTAATGAAAAACGAAATATCCTGCGAAGAAAACTAAAATTAAGCTGTCAGTGAAACTGATTTGTAATGTTTGCATTTAGCTTACAGAGTTAAATCTTTCTGGTTTTCAGGAGGTTGGAAACACCTTTTATGTGGAATCTGTGAAGGGACATTTCTGAGTTCACTGAGGTTTACAGTCAAAACTGAATATCTCACGATAAAAAATAGAAAGAATCTATCTGGGAAACTGCTTTGTGATATGTGTATTCAGCTCACAGAGTTAAATCTTTATTTTGATTCACCATGTTGGAAACACTCTTTTTGTAGAATCTCTGAAGGGATATTTTGGAGCCCACTGAGGCCTAGAACAAAAAACAGAATATTCTGCAATAAAAACTAGAAAGAACCTATCTGTAAAACTGCTTTCTGATGCCTTAATTCAGCTCAGAGTTGACATTTTGGTTGATTCATCAGCTTGAAAACTTTGTGTGTGTGTGTTTGTGTGTGTGTGTGTGTGTGTGTGTGTAGAATCTGTACAGGGACATTTTGGAGTGCACTGAGGCTTACAGTGAAAAACTGAATATCCCACTATATAAATTAGAAAGAAGGTATTTATGAAATGGCTTTTTAATGTGTGGATTCAGCACTGAGACTTATACCTTTCTCTTGATTCAGGAGATTGGAAACACTATTATAGAAGAATCTGCAAAGGGACATTTTGGAGTGCACTGAAGCATATACTGAAAAACAAAATGTCCCATGATTAAAGCTAGAAAGAAGCTATCTCTGAAACTGATTTGTGATGTATGGATTCAGCTTACAGAGCTAAACCTTCTTTTGTATTCAGCAGGTTGGAAACACTTTTATTTTTAGAAATTGTGATGGTACATTTTAGAGTGCAGTAAGGTCTATAGTGAAAAACAGAATATCCATCCATACAAACTAGAAAGAAAAGCTATGTGTTAAACAGCTTTGTGATGTGTGCATTCAGATCACAGAGATAAACCTGTCTTTTGATTTGGCAGTACTGAAACACTTTTTTTGTAGAATCTGGGAAGTGACATTTCAAAGCCCACTGAGGCCTACAGTAACAAACCGAATATCCCTAGATAAAAACTAAAAAGAAGCTCTCTGTAAAATTGCTTTGTGATGTGTGGATTTAGCTCACAGAGTTAAAGTTTTCTTTTGATTCAGCGGTCTGAAGACACTCTTTTTGTAGAATCTGTGAAGGATCATTTCAAAGGGCATTGAGGTCTATAGTGAAAACAAAATATCCTGTGAAAAAAACTAGAAAGAAGCTATGTGTGAAATGCTTTGTGCTGTGTCCATTCAGCTCACAGGGTTAAACTTTTGTTTTGATTCAGCAGTTTGGAAACACTGTTTTTGTAGAATCTGCAAAGAAACATTTCAGAGTGTAGTTAAGGCCTATTGTGAAAAACCAAATATTCCATAATAAAATCTAGAAAGAATCTATCTGTGAATGTTTTTTTGTGGAGATTCCGCTCACAGAGTTCATTTTTCATTTAATTCAACTGCTTGTAAACATTCTTTTTGTAGCACCTGTGAAGGGACACTTCAGGTCCACTGAGGCCTATAGTAAAATACCAAATATCCCTAGATAAAAACTAGAAAGAAGATAGCTGTGAAATTGCTTTGTGATGTGTGCATTCAGCTCAAATAATTAAAACTTACTTTTGAATCAGCATTTTGGAAAAACTCTTTTTGTGGAATCTGTGAAAGGACTTTTTAGAGCACAGTGAGGCTTATAATGAAAAACTGAATATCACATGATAAAAATCTAAAAATCTAAAAAACGCTATTCATGAAACTGCCTGTGTTGTGTGTATTCAGCTCATAGAGTTAAATATTTTTATTAAGCAGTTTGGAAACACTCCTTTTGTAGAATCCTTAAATGGACATTTTGGAGCCCAGTGAGACCTATAGTGAAAAACTGAATATCCCAGGATAAACACTAGAAAAAAGCTATCTGTGAGACTGCTGTGTGATGGATGGATTCAGCTTACAGAGTTAAACCTTTTTCTGATACAGCACATTGGAAAACCTCTTTGTATACAAATTGTGAGGTGACATTTCGGAGGGCTGTGAGTCATACAGAGAAAAACCGAATATACCATGATAAAAACTAGAAAGAAGTTACCTGTGACACAGCTTTGTGATGTGTTGATTCAGCCCACAGAGTTAAACTTTTCTTTTGATTCAGCAGTTTGATAACACTCTTTTTCTACAATCTGCAAAAGGAATTTTGCGGGCCTTGAGGACAATAATGAAAAATTGAATATTCCTGAATAAAAATTACAACAAAGCTATCTGTGAAACTGCTTTGTGATGTGTGGATTCAACTCAAAGAGTTAAAACTTTCTTTTGATTAAGCAGGTTGGAAACACTCTTTTTGTAGAATCTGCAGAGACATTTTGGAACCCACTGAGACCTACAGTGAAAATTCAAATATCCCTAGATAAAAACTAGAAAGAAGCTATCTGTGAACCTGCTTTGCAATGTGTGTTTTCAGATCTCAGATGTAAACCTTGCCATTGATACAGCTGTTTGCAAACACTCTTTTTGTAGAATCTAGAAAGGGACATTTTAGACCACAGTGAGGCCTACAGTGAAAAACCAAATATCCCTGGAAAAAAATTACAAAGAAGCTATCTGAAACTGCTTTATATATGTGGATTCATTTCACAGAGTTAGACCTTTCTTTTGATTCAGCAGGTTGAAAACACTCTTTTGTAGAATCTGCTATGGGACATTTGGGAGCCCATTGAGGACTATGGTAAAAAACAGAATATCCCTAGATAAAAACTAGAAAGAAGCTATCTGTGAACTGCTTTGCGATGTCTGGATTCATCTCACAGAGTTAGACCTTTATTTTGATTCAGAAGTTTGGAAATACTCTTTTTGTACAATCTGCGAAGGAACATTTCAGAACTCACTGAGGCCTATATTGAAACACTGCATGTTGTAGAAAGAAACTATTTCTGAAATTGCTTTGTAATGTGTGCATTCAGCTCACAGAGATAAAAGTTCCTTTTGATGCAGCAGTTTGGAAACAGTGTTTTTGTAAAATCTGCAAAGAGACATTTCATAGGGCATTGAGGACTATAGTAAAAAACAGAATATCCTGCAATAAAAACTAGAAATAAGCTATATGTTAAACTGTTTCATGATGTGTGGATTCAGCTCATTGTGTTGAACTTTTTTTTTAAATTATTCATCAGGTTGGAAAAACTCTTGTGGAATCTGCGAAGGGATATTTCAGATTTCAGTAAGACCCATAGTGAAAAACAAAATTTCGTGCAATAAAAGCAAGAAAGAAGCTCTGTGTGAAACTGATTTGCAATGTGCAGATTTAGCTCACAGGATTAAACCCTTCTTTTCATTCAGTAGTTTGAAAACACTCTTTTGCAGAATCTGCAAAGGGACACTTCAAAGTGCATTAAGGCAAATAGTGAAAAACTGAATATACTGAGATAAAAACTAGGAGGAAGCTATGTTTGAAACTGCTTTGTGATGTGTGCCTTTATCTTACAGAATTAAGCCTACTTTTGATTCAGTTGTTTCTAAACACTTTTTTTGTAGACTCTGGAACGGGACATTTTGGAGTGTAGTGAGGCCCACAGTGAAATATGGAATATCCTGTTATATAAACTAGAAAGAAGCTACCTGTGAAAGTGTTTTGTGATGGGTGTATTTCGTTCACAGAGTTAAACCTTTTTTTTTTTTTTTTTTTTTTTTTAAATAAAACAGTTTGGTAAAACCCTTTTTGTAGAATCTAGGAATGGACATTTCAGAGCCCACTGAGACTTATAGTGAAAAACCGAATATCACAAGATAAAAACTAGAAAGAAGTTTTTTTGTGAAACTGCTTTGTGATGGATGCATCCAGCTCACAAAGGTAAACCTTATTTTTTAATCAGTTTGGAAACACTCTTGAAGCATCGGCAATGGGACTTTTGGGAGTGCACTGATGCTTATGGTGAAAAACAAAATGTGTCATGATAAAAACTAGAAAGAAGCTATCTGTGAAACTGATTTGTGATGGGTGGATGCAGCTCACAGAGTTAAACCTTATTTTTGATTCAGCAGTTTGGAATTACTTTTTTGTACAACCTGTGAAGGAATGTTTTGGAGTGCAGTAAGGCTTATAGTGAAAAACTGAATATGCTGTGATAAAAACTAGAAAGATGCTATCTGTAAACCTGCTGTATATTTTGAGGGTTCCACTCAGAGAGTTAAACCTTTATTTTGATTCAGCAGGTTTAAAAACTTTTTTTGTAGAATCTGTGAACGAACATTTCAGAGCACACTTAGGCCTAGAGGGAAAAACCTAATATCTTTACATTAAAAACTAGAAAGACTCTATCTGTGAAACTGCTTTGTAATGTGTGCATTCAGCTCATAGAGGTAAACTTTATTTTTGATTCAGCAGTTTGAAAACACTCTTTTTGTAGAATATGCAGGGGAACATTTTGTAGTGCATTGATGCCTAAAGTGCAAAACAGAATATCTTGTGATAAAAACTAAAAAGAAGCTATCTGTGAAACTGCTTAATGACGTGCTCTTTCAGCACATAGAGTTAAACCTTATTTTTGATTCAGGCTTTGAAAATACTCTAATGGTAGGATATGCAAAGAAACATTACAGAGACCTACAGTAAATAACAGAATACTCCATGATAAAAACTAGAAAGAAGCTATGTGTTAAACTACTTAGTGATGTGTGCATTCAACTAACATAGTTAAACCTTATTTTTGGTACAGCAGTTTGAAAACACTCTGTTTCTAGAATCTGCAAAGGGACATTTCAAACTGTATTGATGCCTATAGTGAAAAATAGAATATCCTGTGATAAAAACTAGAAAGAAGCTATCTATTAAATCTCTTTGAGATATGTGCATTCAGCTTGAAGAGTTAAACCTTACTTTTTATTCAACTGTTTGGAAACACTCTTTTGGTAGGATTTGCAAAGGGATATTTCAGAGGGCAGTGAAAAACTTAATATACCATGATAAAAACTAGAAAGAAGCTATCTGTGACACTGCTTTGTGATATGTGGATTCAACTCACAGACTTAAACCTTTCTTTGGATTCAGGAGTTTGGAAACACTCTTTTTGTATAATCTGCATAGGGACATTACAAAGCCCACTGAGGCTTATCGTGAAAAACCGCATATCCCAAGATAAACACTAGAGAGACGTTATCTGTGAAACTGCTTTGTGACGTGTGCATTCAGCTCCCAGAATTAAAACTTTCTTTTGATTCAGCAGTTTGGAAACACACATTTTGTAGAATCTGCAAAGGGACATTTCGGTGCATGTTGAGGCCTACCATAAACAATTGAATATCCCACAAGAAAAAATAGAATGAAGCTCTCTGTAAAAATGCTTTTTGAAAATGTTGTGAGAATTCAGCTCACAGAGTTAAACATTTCTTTTGATTCAGTAGGGTGGAAAGACTTTTGTAGACTCTGCAAAGGGACATTTCAAAGCCTTCTATGGTGAAAAACAGACGTCTTGAGATAAAAACTAGAAAGAAGCTATCTGTGAAACTGCTTTGTGATGTGTGCATTCATCTCACAAAGATACAACTTACCTTTGATTCAGCAGTTTGGCAACACTTTTTTTGTAGAATCTGTGAAGAAACATTTCTCAGGGCATTGAGGACTATAGTGAAAAACCGAATATCCCATGGCAAAACCTATAACGAAGCTATTTGTGAAACTGCTTTGTGATGTGTAGACTCAGCTCACAAACTTAAACCTTTCTTTTGATTCAGCAGTTTGATAACACTCTTTATAGAATCTGTGAAGGGATATTTCAAAGTGCAATAAGGCCTATAGTGAAAATCAAAATATTTCACGAAAAAATGTAGAAAGAACTATCTGTGAAACTCCTTTATGATTTTTGCATTCAGTTCACAGTTATACCTTTCTTTTGATTCAACAGTTTGGAAACACTCCTTTTGTAGATCTGTTAATGGACATTTCAGAGTTTACTGAGGCCTACAGTTAAAAACCTAATAACTCAAGACAAAAACTAGGAAGAAGCTACTGGTGAAACTGCATAGTGAATTGTGCATTCAACTCATAGAGTTAAACCTTACTTTTGATTCAGCAGTTTGGAAAAACTCTTTTTCTGAAATCTGTGAAGGGACATTTTGGAGCGCATTGATGCCTATTGTGAAAAATTGAATATCCTGTGACAAAAACTAGACAGAAGCTGTCTATAAAACTGCTTTACAATGTGTGGATTCAGCTCAGGGAGTTAAACCTTTATTTAATTCAACTGCGTGGGAACACTCTTCTGGTGCAATCTGCAAAGGGACTTTTTGGAGCACTGTGAGGCCTACAGTGAAAAACTTAATATCTCACAATAAAAACTAGAAATAAACTATCTGTAAAACTGCTTTGGAATGTGTGGATTCATGTCACAGAGCGAAACCTTTCTTTTGATTCAGCAGTTTGGAAATACTCTTTTTGTAGAATCTGCGAAGGGACATTTCGGAGGGCACTAAGACATATAATAAAAAAAACAAATATCTCGCAATAGAACCTATAAAAATGCTATCTGTGAAACTGATTTTTGATGTGCAGATGCAGTTCACAGAGTAAAACCTTTCTTTTGATTCTCCAGTTTGGTAATATTCTTTTTTTGGAATCTGCAAAGCAACATTTTGGAGCTTACCAAGGCCTATAGTTAAAAACAGTATATCCCTAGATAAAAACTTGAAAGAAGCTCTATGTGAAACTGCCTTGTGAAGTGTGGATTCAAGTCTAAGAATTAAATCTTTCTATTGATAGAGTAGGTTGGAAACAATCTCCTTGTGGTATCTACGAAAGGCCATTTCAGCCTACAAGGCCTATATTGAGAAACTGAATATCGCCAGATGAAACTACAAAGATGCTATCTGTGAAATTACTTTGTGATGTGCGGATTCAGCTTATAGAGTTAAAACTTTCTTTTGATGCATAAGATTGGAAACATTGTTTTTGTAGAATTTGTGAAGGGATATTTGAAAGCCCACTGAGGCCTATAGTAAAAAATTGAATATCCCCTGATAAAAGTAGAAAGAAAATATCTGTAATATTGCTTTGAGATGTGTGCATTCAGCTCACAGAGTTAAACCTTCCTTTTGATTCACACATTTGGAAACACTCTTTTTGAAGGATCTGCTAAGGGACATTTCAAAGAATCTCAAGGATTGTAGTGAAAAAACAAGTATCCCTTGATAAAAATGAGAAAGAAGTAACCTGTGAAACTGCTTTGTGATGTGTGGATTCAGTTTACAGAGTTAAACCTTTCTTTTGTTTCAGCAGTTTGGAAACACTTTTTCTGTAGCATGTGCAAAGGGACATTTTGAAGCACAGTGAGGCCTACAATGAAAAACGGAATATCCCACCATAAAATCTAGAAAGAAACTATCTGTGAAACTGCATTGTGAAGTGTGGATTCAGCTCACAGAGTTAAACCTTTCTTTTCATTAGCAATTTGGAAACACTACTTTTGTAGGATCTACAAAGTGATATTTTAAAGCCCTCTGAGGCCCATAATTAAAAACTTAATATAGCTAGATAAAAACTAGAAAGAAGCTATTTGTACAACTCCTTTATGATGTGTGTATTAAGCTCACAGACTGAAACCTTACTTTTAATTCAGAAGTTTAGAAACACTCTTTTTGTAGAATCTTCAAAGAGTCATTTTGGAGTGTAGTGAGGCCTATAGAGAAAATCATAATATCATGTTAGAAAATCTAAAAAGAAGATATCCGTTATCTGTGTAAATGCTTTGTGATGTGTGGATTTAGCTTACAGAGTTAAATCTCTCCATTCATTAAGCAATTTGGATAAACTATTTTTCTCAAATCTTTGAAGAGATATTTTGGAGTGAAGTGAGACCTACAGTGTAAAACTAAATATTTTAAGATAAAAACTAGAAAGAAACTATCTGTAAAACTGCTCTCTGATATGTGCATTCAGCTCACAGAGTTAAACCTTTCTTTCTTTCTTTCTTTCTTTCTTTCTTTCTTTCTTTCTTTCTTTCTTTCTTTCTTTCTTTCTTTCTTTCTTTCTTTCTCTCTCTCTCTTTCTCTTTCTTTCTTTCTTTCTTTCTTTCTTTCTTTCTTTCTTTCTTTCTTTCTTTCTTTCTTTCTTTCTTTCTTTCTTTTTAAAATAGTATTTCACTCTTGTTGTGCAGGCTGTCATGCTGTGGCACCATCTCAGCTCATTGCAAACTTCGTCTTCTAGTTTCAAGCAATTCTCCTGCCTCAGCCTCCTAAGTATCTGGTATTACAGGCATGTTCCACCTCTCCCAGCTAATTTTTTTTCATATTTTTAGTAGAGATCAGATTTTATCATGTTGGCCAGACTGGTCTCAAATTCCTGACATCATGATCCACCCACTTTGGCCCCCCAAAGTGCTGGGACTATAGGCATGAGACACCATGCATGGCCTAAACCTTTCTTTTGATTCAGCAGCTTGGAAACACTCTTTTTGTAGAATCTGCGAAGGGTCATTTCAAAGCTAACTGACACCTATAGTGAAAAATTGAATATCCCATGAAAAAACTAGAAAGAAGCAGTCTGTGAAACTGCTTTATGATGTGTGCATTCAGGTAACCAAGTTAAACTCTAATTTGATTCAGCTATTTGGAAACACTCTTTTTGTAGAATGTGCAAAGAGACATTTTAAGGGCCTTGAGGATGACGGTGAAAAAAACAAATATAACTTGATACAACCTAGAAAGAAACTTTTTCTGAAACTGCTTTGTGATGTGTGGATTCAGGTCACAGCCCACTGAAGCCTTAGTCAAAAACTGAATATTCCTGGATAAAACCTAGAAAGAAGTTATCTGTGAAACTGTTTTGTGAGTTGTGAATTCAGCTCACAGAGTTAAAACTTTCCTTTGATTCAGCAATTTGGAAACCATTTTTTAAAATAGAATCTGTGATGGGACATTTTGGATCCCACTGAGGCCTTAGTGAAAAACTGAATATTCCTGGATATAAGCTGGAAATAAGCTACCCATGAAACTGCTTTGTGAGTTGTGAATTCAACTCACAGAGTTAAAACTTTCCTTTGATTCAGCAATTTGAAACCCTTTTTTTGTAGAATCTGCACAGGGATATTTTGAAGCATGTAAGGCATATAGTGAAAAACAAAATATCTTTTTCTATCTAGTGATCAAAACTAGATAGAAATTATCTGTGAAACGACTATGTGATGCATGGATTCAGCTCACAGGGTTAAACTTTTTTTTTATTTTTTTTTTGGAAAAACTGTATTTGTAGAATCTGTGAAGGGGCATTTCAAAGGGCATTGAGGCCTATAGTGAAAAACCAAATATCACATGATAAAATGTACAAAGAAGCTATCTGTAATATTGCTTTCTGATGTGTGGACTCAGTTCACAGAATTAAACCTTTCTTTTGATTCAGCAGGTAGGAAACATTCTTTTTGCATAATCTGCAAAGAGACATTTCAGAACCCACTACACCTATAGTGAAAAACTGAATATCCCAAGATAAATACTAGAAAGCAACTACCTGTAAAACTACTTTCTGATGTGTGCATTCATCTCAGAGAGTTAAGACTTTCTTTCTTTCTTTCTTTCTTTCTTTCTTTCTTTCTTTCTTTCTTTCTTTCTTTCTTTCTTTCTTTCTTTCTTTCTTTCTTTCTTTCTTTCTTTCTTTCTTTCTTTCTTTCGAGATGGAGTGTCACTCTTGTTGCCCACGCTGGAGTGCCATGGTGTGATCTCAGCTCACTGCAACCTTTGCCTTCTGGTTTCAAGTGATTTTTCTGTCTCTGCCTGCCAAGAAGCTGGGATTACAGGACCCCACTACCACACTCGGCTAATTTTTTACATTTTTATTAGAGACAGCGTTTCACCATGTTGGCCAGGCTGGTGTTGAATACCTGACCTCGTGTTCCACCCACCTCTATCTCCCAAAGTGCTGGAATTACAGGCATGAGCCACCACACATGGCCTAAACCTTTCTTTTCACTCAGCAGTTTGGAAACACTCTTTTTGCAGAATCTGTGAAGGGTCATTTCAGAGCTCACTGATGCCTATAGGGTAAAATCAAATATCTTCCAATTAAAATGAGAAAGAAGTGATCTGTGAAACTGCCTTATGATGTGTGCATTCAGCTAACTGAGTTAAACTTTAATTTGATTCAACTATTTAGAAACAATATTTTTGTAGAACGTGTAAGGGATATTTTGGAGGGCCTTGAGGATTGTAGTAAAAGACCGAATATACCTCAATACAAACTAGAAAGAAGCTAATTGTGAAACTGTTTGTGAGGTGTGGATTTGGCTAGCAGAGTTAAACCTTTCTTTTGATTCAGCAGTTTGGAAAATTTACTTTTGTAGAATCCGTGAATGGACATTTTGTAGGACAGCAAGAAATATTGTGAAAAAATGAATATCCCACTATAAAATCTATATAAAAGTTATCTACAAAACTGGTTTTTGATGTGTGGATTCAGCTCACAGAGTTAAATTTTTCTTTTGATTCTGAAATTTGGTAATGCCCTTTTTGTAGAATCTGCGAAGGGATATTTCAAAGCCCACCAAGGCCTGTAGTGAAAACCCTACCCTAGATAAAAATTAGAAAGAAGCTCTCTGTGAAACTGTTTTGTGATGTGTGGATTTAGCTCACAGAGTTAAACCGTTCTTTTGATTCAGCAGATTGGAAACAAAGTTTTTGTAGAATCTGCAAAGTGATATTTCAGAGTCCACTGAGGCCTGTAATGAAAAACAGAATATCCCTAGATAAAAACTAAAAAGAAGCTAGTTGTAAAACTCCTTTGTGATGTGTGCATTCAACTCAGAGAGTGAAACCTTACTATTGATTTAGAGGTTTGGAAACACTCTTTTTGTAGAATCTACGAAGAGACATTTCAAAATGCAGTGAGGCCTATAGTGAAAAACGTAATATCATACAATAAAATCTAAAAAGAAGATACCTGAAATTGCTTTGTGATGTGTGGATTCAGCTCACACAGTTAAAACTTTCTATTGATTAAGCAGTTTGGAACCACTATTTTTATTGAATTTGCAAAAAGAACTTTCAGAGCAAAGTGAGGCCTACAGCAAAAAACCGAGTGTCTTGTGATAAAAACGAGAAGGAAACTATTGGTGAAACTGCTTTGTGATGTGTGGATTCAGCTCACAGAGTTAAACTTTTGTTTTGATTCAGAGGTTGGAAATTCTCTTTTTGTAGAATTTGTGAAGAAACATTTTGGACACCACAGAGGCCTGTAATGAAAAATTGAATATCCCTAGATAAAAACAAGAAAGAAGCTATCTGTGAAACTGCTTTGTGATGTATACATTAAGCTCACAGAATTAAATGTTAATTTGATTCAGCTCTTTGAAACACTGTTTTGTTAGATTCTGTGAAGGGACACTTTGGAGGGCAGTGAAGCCTATAGTGAAAAACTGAATATGACATGATAAAAACAAGAAGGAAGCTATCTGTGAAAATATTTTGTGATGTATGGATTCGTCTCACAGAGTTAAACCTTCCTTTTGATTCAGTCATTTTCATTTTCATTTTCAGTCATTCAGAAATAATCTTTTGATAGAAATTGCAATGAGACATTTTGGGGTTCACTGAGTCCCACAGTGAGAAAATGAATATCCCAACATAAAAACTAGAAAGAAACTATCTGTGAATCTACATTGTAATGTGTGCAGTCAACTCGCACAGTTAAACCTTTCCTCTGATTCATCAGGTTGGAAACACTCTTTTCATAGAATCTGTGAAGAAACATTTCAGAGCCCACTGAGGCTGATACTGAAAAACCTTATATTTGTAGATAAAATCTAGAAAGAAGCTATATGTGAAACTACTTTGTGATGTGTGAGTTCAGCTCACAGAATCAAATGTTATTTTGACTCAGAAGTTTGGAAATGTCTTTTTCTAGAATCTGCAAAGGGACATTTCAAAGGGTATTGAGGCATATAGTGAAAAACTGAATATCATGCAACAAAATCTACAAAGAAGATATCTGTGAAACTACGTTATGATGTGTGGATTCAGTTCACAGAATTACACCTTTCTTTTGATTCAGCAGGTTGGAAACACGCTTTTTGTAGAATCTGTGAAGGGACATTTCAGAGCCCTCTAGTCCTATAGTGAAAAACCAAATATGCCAATATGAAAACTAGGAAGACATTAACTATAAACCTGCTTTCTGATGTGTGCATTCAGCTCACAGAGTTACACCTCTCTTTCTTGTTTCTTTTTGTTTGTTTGTTTTTGAGATGGAGTTTTTTGTGTTTCCCAGGCTGGAGTGCCGTTGCACGATCTCAGCACACAGCAGCTTCTGCCTTCCGGTTTCAAGTGATTCTTCTGCCTATATCTCCCGAGTAGCTGGAATTACAGGTGCCCACCACCATGTCCAACTAATTTTTTTTGTATTTTTGGTAGACACGGGATTTCACCATGTTGGCCAGGCTGATCTCAAACTCCTGCCCTCATGATCTTCCTGCCTCAGCCTCCCAAAGTGCTGGGATAACAGGCGTGGGACACCACACGTGGCCTAAACCTTTCTTTTGATTCAGCAGTTTAGAAACACTCTTTTTGTAGAATCTGTGAAGGGATATTTCAGAGTTCATTGATGCTTATATTGAAAAACTGAATATCCTGCAATAAAAACAAGAAAGAAGTGGGCTGTGAAACTGCTTTGTGGTGTGTGCATTCAGCTAACTGAGTTAAACCTTGATTTGATTCAGCTATTTGGAAACACTATTTTTGTAGAATGTGTGAAGGGACATATTGGAGGGCCTTAAGATTATAGTGAAAAACCGAATATACCTCAATACAAACTAGAAAGAAGCTATTTGTGAAACTGCGTTGTGATGCATGGATTAAACTATCAGAGTTAAACCATTTTTTGATTTGGCATGTTGGAAACCCTCATTTTGTAGAATCTGTGAAGGGATATTTTGGAGCCCACTTAGGCCTACAGTGAAAAACAGAATGTCCCCGGAAAAAAAACTAGAAATAAGCTATCTGTGAAACTGCTTTCTGATGTGTAGATATAGCTCTAAGAGTTAAATTTTTCTATTGATTCAGCAGTTTGCAGAGCCAGTTTTTGTAAAATCTATGAAGGGAAATTTTGGAGTGCAGTGAGACCTACAGTGAAAAACAGAATATCCCATGATAAAAACTATAAAGAAGTTATCTCTCAAACTGCTTTGTAATATGTGGATGCAGCTCACTGAGTTATAACTTTCGTTTCATTCAGAAGGTTAAAAACACTTTTTTTGTAGTATCCTTGAGTGGACATTTTGGAGCCAACTGAGGACTTAGTGAAAAATAGAATATTCCTAGATAAAAACAAGAAAGAAGCTATTTGTGAAACTGCTTTGTGAGTTTGGCTTCAGCTCATAGAGTTAAACCTTCTCTTTGATTCAGCAGTTTGGAAACTTGTTTTTTGTAGAATCTGCAAAAGGACAATTTGGAGCGCAGTAAGGAATATTGTGAAAAATCAAATATCCCGTGATAAAATCTATCAAAAAGCTATCTGTGAAACTGGTTTTTGATGTGTGAATTCAGCTTATAAATTTTTTTTTTTAAATTTATTTATTATTATTGTACTTTAAGTTGTAGGGTACATGTGCATAACGTGCAGGTTTGTTACATATGTATACTTGTGCCATGTTGGTGTGCTGCACCCATCAACTCATCATTTACATCAGGTATAACTCCCAATGCAATCCCTCCCCCCTCCCCCCTCCCCATGATAGGCCCCTGTGTGTGATGTTCCCCTTCCTGAGTCCAAGTGATCTCATTGTTCAGTTTCCACCTATGAGTGAGAACATGCGGTGTTTGGTTTTCTGTTCTTGTGATAGTTTGCTAAGAATGATGGTTTCCAGCTGCATCCATGTCCCTACAAAGGACACAAACTCATCCTTTTTGATGGCTGCATAGTATTCCATGGTGTATATGTGCCACATTTTCTTAATCCAATCTGTCACTGATGGACATTTGGGTTGATTCCAAGTCTTTGCTATTGTGATTAGTGCTGCAATAAACATATGTGTGCATGTGTCTTTATAGCAGCATAATTTATAATCCTTTGGGTATATACCCAGTAATGGGATGGCTGGGTCATATGGTACATCTAGTTCTAGATCCTTGAGGAATCGCCATACTGTTTTCCATACTGGTTGAACTAGTTTACAATCCCACCAACAGTGTAAAAGTGTTCCTATTTCTCCACATCCTCTCCAGCACCTGTTGTTTCCTGACTTTTTAATGATCGCCATTCTAACTGCTGTGAGATGGTATCTCATTGTGGTTTTGATTTGCATTTCTCTGATGGCCAGTGATGATGAGCATTTTTTCATGTGTCTGTTGGCTGTATGAATGTCTTCTTTTGAGAAATGTCTGTTCATATCCTTTACCCACTTTTTGATGGGGTTGTTTGTTTTTTTCTTGTAAATTTGTTTGAGTTCTTTGTAGGTTCTGGATATTAGCCCTTTGTCAGATGAGTAGATTGCAAACATTTTCTCCCATTCTGTAGGTTGCCTGTTCACTCTGATGGTAGTTTCTTTTGCTGTGCAGAAGCTCTTTAATTTAATGAGATCCCATTTGTCAATTTTGGCTTTTGCTGCCGTTCCTTTTGGTGTTTTAGACATGAAGTCTTTGCCCATGCCTATGTCCTGAATGGTACTACCTAGGTTTTCCTCTAGGATTTTTATGGTATTAGGTCTAACATTTCAGTCTCTAATCCATCTTGAATTAATTTTCGTATAAGGAGTAAGGAAAGGTTCCAGTTTCAGCTTTCTACTTATGGCTAGCCAATTTTCCCAACACCATTTATTAATAGGGAATCCTTTCCCCATTTCTTGTTTCTCTCAGGTTTGTCAAAGATCAGATGGCTGTAGATGTGTGGTATTATTTCTGAGGACTCTGTTCTGTTCCATTGGTCTATATCTCTGTTTTGGTACCAGTACCATGCTGTTTTGGTTACTGTAGCCTTGTAGTATGGTTTGAAGTCAGGTAGCGTGATGCCTCCAGCTTTGTTCTTTTGACTTAGGATTGTCTTGGAGATGCGGGCTCTTTTTTGGTTCCATATGAACTTTAAAGCAGTTTTTTCCAATTCTGTGAAGAAACTCATTGGTAGCTTGATGGGGATGGCATTAAATCTATAAATTACCTTGGGCAGTATGGCCATTTTCACGATATTGATTCTTCCTATCCATGAGCATGGTATGTTCTTCCATTTGTTTGTGTCCTCTTTTATTTCACTGAGCAGTGGTTTGTAGTTCTCCTTGAAGAGGTCCTTTACATCCCTTGTAAGTTGGATTCCTAGGTATTTTATTCTCTTTGAAGCAATTGTGAATGGAAGTTCATTCCTGATTTGGCTCTCTGTTTGTCTGTTACTGGTGTATAAGAATGCTTGTGATTTTTGCACATTAATTTTGTATCCTGAGACTTTGCTGAAGTTGCTTATCAGCTTAAGGAGATTTTGGGCTGAGACAATGGGGTTTTCTAAATATACAATCATGTCATCTGAAAACAGAGACAGTTTGACTTCTTCTTTTCCTAACTGAATACCCTTGATTTCTTTCTCTTGCCTGATTGCCCTAGCCAGAACTTCCAACACTATGTTGAATAGGAGTGGTGAGAGAGGGCATCCCTGTCTTGTGCCAGTTTTCAAAGGGAAGTCTTCCAGTTTTTGCCCATTCAGTATGATATTGGCTGTGGGTTTGTCATAAATAGCTCTTATTATTTTGAGGTACGTTCCATCAATACCGAATTTATTGAGCGTTTTTAGCATGAAGGGCTGTTGAATTTTGTCAAAAGCCTTTTCTGCATCTATTGAGATAATCATGTGGTTCTTGTCTTTGGTTCTGTTTATATGCTGGATTATGTTTATTGATTTGCGAATGTTGAACCAGCCTTGCATCCCAGGGATGAAGCCCACTTGATCATGGAGGATAAGCTTTTTGATGTGTTGCTGAATCCGGTTTGCCAGTATTTTATTGAGGATTTTTGCATCGATGTTCATCAGGGATATTGGTCTAAAATTCTCTTTTTTTGTTGTGTCTCTGCCAGGCTTTGGTATCAGGATGATGTTGGCCTCATAAAATGAGTTAGGGAGGATTCCCTCTTTTTCTATTGATTGGAATAGTTTCAGAAGGAATGGTACCAACTCCTCCTTGTACCTCTGGTAGAATTCAGCTGTGAATCCATCTGGTCCTGGACTTTTTTTGGTTGGTAGGCTATTAATTATTGCCTCAATTTCAGAGCCTGCTATTGGTATATTCAGGGTTTCAACTTCTTCCTGGTTTAGTCTTGGAAGAGTGTAAGTGTCCAGGAAATTATCCATTTCTTCTAGATTTTCCAGTTTATTTGCGTAGAGATGTTTATAGTATTCTCTGATGGTAGTTTGTATTTCTGTGGGGTCGGTGGTGATATCCCCTTTATCATTTTTAATTGCGTCGATTTGATTCTTCTCTCTTTTCTTCTTTATTAGTCTTGCTAGTGGTCTGTCAATTTTGTTGATCTTTTCAAAAAACCAACTCCTGGATTCATTGATTTTTTGGAGAGTTTTTTGTGTCTCTATCTCCTTCAGTTCTGCTCTGATCTTAGTTATTTCTAGCCTTCTGCTAGCTTTCGAATGTGTTTGCTCTTGCTTCTCTAGTTCTTTTAATTGCGATGTTAGAGTGTCAATTTTAGATCTTTCCTGCTTTCTCTTGTGGGCATTTAGTGTTATAAATTTCCCTCTACACACTGCTTTAAATGTGTCCCAGAGATTCTGGTATGTTGTATCTTTGTTCTCATTGGTTTCAAGGAACATCTTTATTTCTGCCTTCATTTCGTTATGTACCCAGTAGTCATTCAGGAGCAGGTTGTTCAGTTTCCATGTAGTTGAGCGGTTTTGATTGAGTTTCTTAGTCCTGAGTTCTAGTTTGATTGCACTGTGGTCTGAGAGACAGTTTGTTATAATTTCTGTTCTTGTACATTTGCTGAGGAGTGCTTTACTTCCAATTATGTGGTCAATTTTGGAGTAAGTACGATGTGGTGCTGAGAAGAATGTATCTTCTGTTGATTTGGGGTGGAGAGTTCTATAGATGTCTATTAGGTCTGCTTGCTGCAGAGATGAGTTCAATTCCTGGATATCCTTGTTAACTTTCTGTCTCGTTGATCTGTCTAATGTTGACAGTGGAGTGTTGAAGTCTCCCATTATTATTGTATGGGAGTATAAGTCTCTTTGTAAGTTTCTAAGGACTTGCTTTATGAATATGGGTGCTCCTGTGTTGGGTGCATATATATTTAGGATAGTTAGCTCTTCCTGTTGAATTGATCCCTTTACCATTATTTAATGGCCTTCTTTGTCTCTTTTGATCTTTGATGGTTTAAAGTCTGTTTTATCAGAGACTAGTATTGCAACCCCCGCTTTTTTTTGTTCTCCATTTGCTTGGTAAATCTTCCTCCATCCCTTTATTTTGAGCCTATGTATGTCTCTGCGTGTGAGATGGGTCTCCTGAATACAGCAGACTGATGGGTCTTGACTCTTTATCCAGTTTGCCAGTCTGTGTCTTTTAATTGGAGCATTTAGTCCATTTACATTTAAGGTTAAGATTGTTATGTGTGAACTTGATCCTGCCATTATGATATTAACTGGTTATTTTGCTCATTAGTTGATGCAGTTTCTTCCTAGCCTCGATGGTCTTTATATTTTGGCATGTTTTTGCAATGGCTGGTACCGGTTGTTCCTTTCCATGTTGAGTGCTTCCTTCAGGGTCTCTTGTAAGGCAGGCCTAGTGGTGACAAAATCTGTAAGCATTTGCTTATCTGTAAAGGATTTTATTTCTCCTCCACTTATGAAACTTAGTTTGGCTGGATATGAAATTCTGGCTTGAAAATTCTTTTCTTTAAGAATGTTGAATATTGGCCCCCACTCTCTTCTGGCTTGGAGAGTTTCTGCCGAGAGATCTGCTGTTAGTCTGATGGGCTTCCCTTTGTGGGTAACCCGACCTTTCTCTCTGGCTGCCCTTAAGATTTTTTCCTTCATTTCAACTTTGGTGAATCTGGCAATTATATGTCTTGGAGTTGCTCTTCTCGAGGAGTATCTTTGTGGCGTTCTCTGTATTTCCTGGATTTGAATGTTGGCCTGCCCTACTAGGTTGGGGAAGTTCTCCTGGATGATATCCTGAAGAGTGTTTTCCAACTTGGTTCCATTTTCCCCCTCACTTTCAGGCACCCCAATCAGACATAGATTTGGTCTTTTTACATAATCCCATACTTCTTGCAGGCTTTGTTCATTTCTTTTTCTTCTTTTTTCTTTTGGTTTCTCTTCTCGCTTCATTTCCATCATTTGATACTCAATCGCTGATACTCTTTCTTCCAGTTGATCGAGTCGGTTACTGAAGCTTGTGCATTTGTCACGTATTTCTCGTGTCATGGTTTTCATCTCTTTCATTTCGTTTATGACCTTCTCTGCATTAATTACTCTAGCCATCAATTCTTCCACTTTTTTTTCAAGATTTTTAGTTTCTTTGCGCTGGGTACGTAATTCCTCCTTTAGCTCTGAGAAATTTGATGGACTGAAGCCTTCTTCTCTCATCTCGTCAAAGTCATTCTCCGTCCAGCTTTGATCCGTTGCTGGCGATGAGCTGCGCTCCTTTGCCGGGGGAGATGCTCTCTTATTTTTTGAATTTCCAGCTTTTCTGCCCTGCTTTCTCCCTATCTTTGTGGTTTTATCTGCCTCTGGTCTTTGATGATGGTGATGTACTGATGGGGTTTTGGTGTAGGTGTCCTTCCTGTTTGATAGTTTTCCTTCTAACAGTCAGGACCCTCAGCTGTAGGTCTGTTGGAGATTGCTTGAGGTCCACTCCAGACCCTGTTTGCCTGGGTATCAGCAGCAGAGGCTGCAGAAGATAGAATATTTCTGAACAGCGAGTGTACCTGTCTGATTCTTGCTTTGGAAGCTTCCTCTCAGGGGTATACTCCACCCTGTGAGGTGTGGGGTGTCAGACTGCCCCTAGTGGGGGATGTCTCCCAGTTAGGCTACTCAGGGGTCAGGGACCCACTTGAGCAGGGAGTCTGTCCCTTCTCAGATCTCAACCTCCGTGTTGGGAGATCCACTGCTCTCTTCAAAGCTGTCAGACAGAGTCGTTTGCGTCTGCAGAGGTTTCGGCTGTGTTTGTTATTGCCCTGTCCCCAGAGGTGGAGTCTACAGAGACAGGCAGGTTTCCTTGAGCTGCTGTGAGCTCCACCCAGTTCGAGCTTCCCAGCAGCTTTGTTTACCTACTTAAGCCTCAGCAATGGCGGGTTCCCCTCCCCCAGCCTCGCTGCTGCCTTGCCGGTAGATCACAGACTGCTGTGCTTGCAATGAGGGAGGCTCCGTGGGTGTGGGATCCTCCCGGCCAGGTGTGGGATATGATCTCCTGGTTTGCCTGTTTGCTTAAAGCGCAGTATTGGGGTGGGAGTTACCCGATTTTCCAGGTGTTGTGTGTCTCAGTTCCCCTGGCTTGGAAAAGGGATTCCCTTCCCCCTTGCGCTTCCCAGGTGAGGCGATGCCTCGCCCTGCTTCAGCTCTCGCTGGTCGGGCTGCAGCAGCTGACCAGCACGGATCGTCAGGCACTCCCCAGTGAGATGAACCCAGTACCTCAGTTGAAAATGCAGAAATCACCGGTCTTCTGTGTTGCTCGCGCTGGGAGTTGGAGACTGGAGCTGTTCCTATTCGGCCATCTTGCTCCGCCCCCCAGCTTATGGAATTAAACCTATCTTTTGATTCTGAAGTTTGGTAACACACTTTTTGTACAATCTGCAAAGGGACATTTTAAAGCCCACTGGGGCCTAGAGTGAAAAACCATATATCCCTAGATAAAAACTACAAAGAAACTTTATTTGAAACTGCTTTGAGATGTGTCAATTCAGCTCACAGGGTTAAACTTTACTTTTGATTAAACAGTTTGGAAACACTTTCTGTAGCATTTGCAAAGGGACATTTCAAAAGGCATTGAGTCCTATCGTAAAAAACCTAATATCCCACAATAAAAACTAGAAAGAAGTTATTTGTGAAACTGCTTTGTGCTGCCTGTATTCAGCTCACAGAGTTAAGCCTTCCTTTTGATTCAGCAGGCCAGAAACAGTCTTTTTGTAGAATCTGGGAGAGGACTATTCAGAGCACAATGATGCCTAGAGTGAAAAACTGAAACTCCAGGGATAAAAACTAGAAAGAAGGGTTCTGTGAAACTACTTTGCTGTGTGTGCATTCAGCTAACAAAGTTAAACCTTACTTTTGATTGAGCAGGCTGGAAACAATCTTTTTGTAGAATCTGGAAAGGGACATTTCAGAGTGCAATGAAGCCTTCAACAAAAAACTGAATATCTCATGATAAAACTAGAAACAAGGTATCTGTGAAACTGCTTTTTGATGTGTGGATTCAGCTCACAGAGTTAAATCATTCTTTTAACTCAGCCATTTGGAAAATCCCGTTTTGCAAAATCTGTGAACAGACATTTTGGAGCAGTGGAAGCCCTATAGTGAAAAATCAAATATCCACAGATAGAAACTAGAAAGAAACTACCTGTCAAACTGCTTTGTGATGTGTGGATTCAGCTCACAGAGTTAAATCTTTGTTTTGATTCAACATATCAGAAAATATGTTTTTGTAGAATCTGCAAAGAGACATTTCTGAGTGCTGTAAAGCCCAAAGTGAAAAACTTCATAAAAACTTTCACATTATCTGTGAAACTGCTTTGTGATGTGTACATTAAACTTACAGAGTTACACTGTACTTTTTATTCAGCAGTTTGAAACACTCTTTTTGTTTAATCTGCTAAGGGACATTCACAGCACACAAGGCTTATCATAAAAAAAAATATCTCTAGTTAACAACTAGAAAGAAGCTATCTGTTAAATATCTTTGTAAATGTGTTGATTCAGCTCACAGAGTTAAACCTTTCTATTAATTCAGCAGTTTTGAAACATTCGTTTTTGTAGGATCTGTGAAGGGACATTTCAGAGCTCAGTGAAACCTATAGTGAAACACTGAATATTCCATGATAAAAACTAGAATAAAGATGTCTCTGAAACTGCTTTATGATGTGTGGATTCAACTCAAAGAGTTAAACTTTTCTTTTGATTTATCAGTTTGGAAACACTGTTTTTGTAGAATGTGCAAAAAGACATTTTGGAGCACAGAGAGACATACAGTGAAAAATGACATATCCCATGATAAAAACTAGAAAGATGCTATCTGTAAAACTGCTTTGTGATGTGTTGATGCAGCTTGCAGAGTTAAATCTTTCTTTTTATTCAGCAGGTTGAAAACACTCTTTTTGTAGAATCTGTGAAGAGACATTTCGGGGCCACTGAGGCCTATAGTGAATAACCAAACATGCCAAGATAAAAATTACAAAGAAGCCATCTGTGAAACTGTCTTTTCATGTGTACATTTAGCTCACAGAGTTAAAACTTTATTTTGATTCAGCAGATGTGAAACTTTTTTTTTGTAGCATATGCGAAGGGACATTTCAGAGCCCACTATGACTACAGTGAAAAACCGAATATCTGTAGATAAAAACTAGAAAGAAGATATCTGTGAACTTGCCTTGTGATGTCTGTATTCAGCTCAAAGAGTTAAACCTTACTTTTGATTCAGCAGTTTAGAAACACTGTTTTTGCAGAATCTGCAAAGCGACATTTCAGAGCACAGTAAGGAATATAGTGAAAAACAAAATATTCTGTAATAAAAACTAGGAAGAATTTATTGTGAAACTTCTTTGTGATTTCTGCATTCAGTTCACAGAGTTAAACCTTTCTTTTGATTCAGCAGTTTGGAAACACTCTTTTTCTAGAATCTACAAAGTGACATTTCAAAGCACAGTGACACTTATAGTAAAAAACAAATATGCTGCAATAAAATCTAGAAAGAAGCTGTCTGTGAATCTGCTTTGTAATGTGTAGATTCTGCTCACAGAATTAAACTTTTCACTTAATTGGAAACACTCTTTTTATAGAATCTGTGAAAAAACATTTCTGAGCCCTCCAGGCCTATAGTTAAAAGCTAGATATGCCTAGATTAAAAACTAGAAAGAAGCTATCTGAGACACTGCCTCATGGTGTGTGTATTAAGCTCAAGGAGTTAAGCTTTACTTTTGATACAGCAGTTTGGAAACACTCTTTTTCTAGAATCTGTGAAGGGACATTTCAAAGCTCACTAGTACTACAGTGAAAAACTGAATATTCCTAGATACAAACTAGAAAAAAAGCTATCCGTGAAACTGCTTTATGATGTGTGCACTCAGCTCACAGAGTTACACATTACTTTTGATTCAGCAGTTTGGAAACACTTTTTTTGTAGAATCTCTGAAGGGACAGTTCAGAATGCAGTGAGGACTGCAGTGAAAAACTGAATATCTCATGATAAAAACTGGAAAGAAGCTATTTGTGAAAGTATGTTTTCATGTGTGGATGCAACTCACAGAGTTAACACTTTCTTTTGATTCAGGAGTTTGGAAAAAATCTTTTTGTAGAATCTGCAAAGGGACATTTCTGAGCACACTCAGGCCAATACGGATAAACCAAATATCTCACAATAAAAACTAGAAATTATGTGTGAAACTACTTTGTGATGTGTGCATTCAGCTCACAGAGCTAAACCTTTCTTTTGATTTAGGGATTTGGAAAAATTCTTTTTGTAGAATACACGAAGGGACATTACAAAGCCCACAGAGGCATATAGTGAAAAAACAAATATCTTCAAATAAAAAATAGAAAGAATCTGTTTGTGATACTGCTTTGTGATGTCTGCATTAAGCTCACTGAGTTAAACCTTTCTATTCATTCAGCAGATTGGAAACGCTCATTTTGTAGAATCTAAAAAGGAGAATTTCAGAGTGCAGTGAGGCCTACACTGAAAAGTCGAATACCCCATGATAAAAAATAGAAAGAAGCCACCTCTAAAACTGCTTTGTGATATGTGGATTCAGCTTAGAGAGTTAAAATTTTCTTTTGATGCAGCAGTTCAGAAACATTCCCTTTGTAGAATCTGCCAAGGCACATTTCAAATCACAGTGAGTCCTATAGTGAAAAATCAAGGATCTCGTAATAAAAATAGAAAGAAGCTCCTTGTGAAACTGCTTTGAAATATGTGCATTCAGCTCACAGAGTTAAACCTTTCTTTTGATTCAACAGTTTGCAAATGCTCTTTTTGTACAATCGACAAAGAAATATTTCAGAGCAAACTGAGCCCTCTAGTGAAAAACTGAATATTCCGTGATAAAAACTAATCAAATAGCTTTTTAACACCTGCATTCAGTTCACAGAGTTAAATAATCCTAATGATTCAGCATGTTGGAAATACTCTTTTTGTAGAATCTACAAAAAGACATTTCAAAACTTACAAAGGCCAATGGTGAAAAACTACATATATCACCATAAAAACTAGAAAGTAGCTTTTTGTGAAACTGCTTTGTGATATGTGGATTTAATTCAGAGAGTTCATCCTTTCTTTTCAGCAGGTTATAAACAAATTTTTATAGAATCTACCAAGGGACATATCAGAGCTCACAGTGGCCTTAAGAGAAAAATTGAATATCCCATGATAAAAACTACACAAAAGCTATCTGAAACTGCTATGTGATGTGTGGATTCAGCTCACAAAGTTAAACAACTGTTTTGATTCAACAGGGTAGAAACACTCTATTTGTAGAATCTGCGTGTGTATCTCAAAGCCTACTGAGGCCTATAATGAAATACAAAATTTCTTGTGATAAAAACTACAAAGAAGCTATTTATGAAACTTCTTTGAGATGTGTGAATTAAGCTCACAGAGTTAAACCTTTCTTTTGATTCAGCATTTTGGGAACACTGTTTTTGTAGAATCTGCGAAGGGACATTTCAAATCCCAATGAGGCCTATAGATAAAAAGCAAATATCCCACAAGAAAAGCTAGAAAGAATCTATGAGTGAAACCGCTTCCTGATGTGTGGGTTCAGCTCAAAGATTTAACCTTTCCTTTGATTTAGTAGGTTGGAAACACTCTTTTTGTATAAACTACGAAGTGACATTTTGGAGGAAACTGGGGCCTATAGTGAAAAAACAAATATCCCACCGTAAAAACTACAAAGAAGCTATCTGTGAAACTGCTTTGTGATTAGTGCATTCAGCTCACAGAGAGAAACCATTCCTTTGATTAATCAGGTTGGAAACACTCTTGTTGAATCTGTGAAGTGACATTTCAGAGTCCACTTAGGGCTATGTAAGAAACCAAATATCCCATGATAAAAACTTGAAAACAGCTATCTGAAACTTCTTTGTGGTGTGTGGATTCAGCTCAGAGATAAACCTTTCTTTTGATTCAGCAGTTTGGAAGCACTCTTTTTTAAAATACGCAAAGGAATATTTCAGTGACCATTGAGGTCTATAGTGAAAAATGAAATAAACAGTGATAAAAACTAGAAGGAAGCTACTTGTGAAAATGCTTTGGATGTGTACATTAAGCACACAGAGTTAAACCTTTTCTTTAATTCAACAAGTTGGAAACACTCTTTTTGTAGAATCTGCCAGGGTATATTTGAGGCCTATAGTGAAGGAAAACATCTTCTGCAATGAAAACTACAAAGAAGCTATCTATGAAACTGCTTTGTGGTGTATGGATTCAGGTCACATAGTTAAACCTTTCTTTGATTCATCAGGTTGGAAGCACTCTTTTTGTAGAATAAGCAAAGGAACATTTCAGAGACCATTGAGGCCTATAGAGAAAAACTGAGTATCTTGTGATAAAAACTAGAAAGAAGCTACCTGTGAAACTGCTTTGTAATGTGTGCATTCAGTTCAAAAAGTTAAACCTATCTTTTGATTCAGCAGTTTAAAAACATCTTTTTGTAGAATCTGCAGAGACATTTCAGAGCTCACTGAGGCCTATAGAGAAATGGAATATCTTGTGATTAAAAACTAGAAATAAATTATGAGTGAAACTGCTTTATGATGTGTGGATTAAGCTCACAGATTTAACCTTTCATTTGATTTATCAGGTTGGAAACAATCTTTTTGTAGAATCTGCAAAATAACATTTTGGAGAAAACTGAGGCCTATAGTGAAAAACCAAGTATCCCACAATAAAAACTACAAAGAAGCTATCTGTGAAACTGCTTTGTGATGTGTGCATTAAGCTCATAGAGTTAAACCTTTCTTTTGATTCAACAGGTTGGAAACCCTCTTCCTATTGAATCTGCGAACAGACATTTCAGAGACCACTTAAATCTACAGTGAGAAACTGAAAATCTTTTGATAAACATTCTAAAGAAGCTATCTATGAAACTGCTTCATAGTGTGCAGATTCAGCTCACAGAGTTAAACCTTGCTTTTGATTCCACAGGTTAGAAACACTCTGTTGTAAAATATGCGAAGGGACATTTCAAAGACCATTGAGGTCTATAGTGAAAAACCGAATATCCCATGCTAAAAACTAGAAAGAATCTATCTGTGAAACTGTGTTGTGATGTGTGATATTGTGGTATATTTCATTTTTCACTGTAGGACTCAGTGGTCTGTGATATGTCCCTTCACAGATTCTACAAAAAAAAAAAAGTATTTCCAAGCTGCTGAATCTAAAGAAATGTTTAACTCTGTGAGCTGAATCAGCATATCATAAAATAGTTTTACAGATAGCTTCTATCTAGTTTTTATCACCGGATATTCTTTTGATTCTGCAGATTTGAAACACCATTTTTGTAGAATCAGCGAAGAAACAAGAGGTTGAAAACCCTCTTTTTGTAGATTCTGTGAACAGACATTATGAGGCACACTGAAGGTTATTGTGAAAAATGGAATACCCAGTAATTAAAAAGTAGAAAGAAGCTATCTGTGAAACTGCTTTGCGATGTGCAGATTCAGCTCACAGAGTTAAACCTTTCTTTTGATTCAGCAGGTTGGAAAGACTCTTTGTAGTATCTGTGAAGGGATATTTGGGAGCCCTTAGAGGCCTGTAGGGAAAAACTGAATATCCCCAGATAAAAATTAGAAAGAAGCCATCTGTGAAAAAGCTTTGTGATGTTTGGATTCATCTCACAAAGTTAAACCTTTGTTTTTATTCAGTAGGTTGGAAACACTGTTCATGTAGAATCTGTGAAGGGACATTTGGCAGTCCATTGAGGTCTATGGGAAAAAAACAAATATCCCCAGATAAAAACTAGAAATAGTCTATCTGTGAAACTGTTTTGTGATGCGTGGATTCATCAAACAGAGTTAAACCTTTCTTTTGATTCAGCAGGTTGGAAAGACTCTTTTTGTAGTATCCGGGAAGGGACATTTGGAAGCCCTTAGAGGCCTATAGGGAAAAACTGAATATCCCCAGATAAAAATCAGAAAGAAGCTATCTGTGAAACCACTTTGTGATATTTGGATTCATCTCACAAAGTTAAACCTTTGTTTTTACCCAGTAGGTTGGAAACACTCTTTATGGAGAATCTGTGAAGGGACATTTGGGAGCCCATTAAGGCCTATGGGAAAAAAACCAAATATACCCAGACAAAAACTAGAAATGATCTACCTGTGAAACTGCTTTGTGATGTGTGGATTCATCAAACAGAGTTAAACCTTTCTTTTGATTCAGCAGGTTGGAAACACATTTTTTGTAGAAAATGTGAAGAGACATTTCAGAGCCCCCTGTGGCCTGCAGTGAAAAACCGAATATCCCACGATAATAACAAGAAAGAAGCTATCTGTGAAACTGCTTTATGATGTGTGCTTTCAGCTCACAGAGTTTTATCTTTCTTTTGATTCAGCAGTTTGGAAACACGTTTTTTGGTAGAACTTGCTAATAGACATTGAAAAGCCCACTGAGGCCTATAGTGAAAAACCAAAATCCCACGATAAAAACTAGTAAGAAGCTATCTGTGAAACTGTATTGTGATGTGTGCTTTCAGCTTACATTGTTAAACCATTCTTTTCATTCAGCAGATTGGAAACACTCTTTTTGTAAAATCTGTGTAGGGACATTCCGAAGCCCACTGACGTCTATAGTGAAAACCTAACTATTCTGCAATGAAAACTAGAAAGAAGTGGTCTGTGAAACTGCTTTGTGTTGTGTGAATTCGGCGAACAGAATTAAACCTTTCTTTTGATTTGGCAGGTTGGAAACACTCTTTTTGTTGAATATGCAAAGGGATATCTGGCAGAAAAGGACATTTCACAGAAGAGGCAGGCAGGGGAGAAGCGTTGACGCCTGAGCAGATGCTGGGTCCTACCAGGGAGGTCTCTATCTTTCCAGAAGCCCTGGGGTGTCTTCTGGGTTGGGGATAGAGCCCCAGACTCCAGCCCAAGGTTCTTTTGTTTCTCAAGGAGGGCCCCCACTGGCAGAGGCAGGACCAAAGTCAGATCTGTGTGGGAGTGCAGAAACTCAGGGGCACATTGAGTCAGGCAATGGAAAGAAGACAAAGCAGGTGCTTGGTCCTCCCAGGAAAACCTCTTCCTTTCCAGAAGCCCCCATAGTGTCCCCCGGGTCAGGGCTAGAGTCCAGGGCTCTGGACCAGGGTGCCTGTATCTCTTATGGAGTGCCCCCATGGATGACCACTGGGCCACAGGGAGGCCTGGGCAAGCTGGCAGAAACTCAGGAGGATGTTGAGTGAGGCACAGTCAAGGAAAGGCCAGGCCTTACAGGGTGCTGGGTCATCCCAGGGAGGTCTTCACCTTCCCAGAAGCCCACAGTGCATACTGTGGGTGGGGTCTAGAGTCCCAGGCTCCACCCTAGGGTGACTTTGTCTCTTGCAGATGGCCCATACAGGCAATGGCAGGGCTGCAGATGGGCCTGTATGGGTGGGCAGAAACTCAGTAGGACATTGAGGCAAGTAGAGGAAAGAAATGACAAGGCCTGAGCAGGTGCTGGGTCCTCCTAGGAAGGCCTCCCCCTTCCCAGAAGTTTTTGGGGCGACCCCGGGTTGGGGCTATAGTCATGGATTCCAGTCCTGGGTGCCCATGTCACTCGTAGGGAGCCCTCATGGGTGGTGGCACAGCTGGAGGTGGGACTGAGCAGGCCGGCAAAAGCGCAGGGAAACATTGAGGCAGGCAGAGAGAAGAAGTGGTGAGACCTAAGCGGGTGCTGGGTCATCCCAGAGAGGCTCCTCTTCTGCCAGAAGCCCCCAGGGCGCCCCCTCGGTGAGAGCTAAAGCCCCAGTCTCCTGCCCAGGGTATCTGTGTCTCTCGCAGAGGGCCCTGATGAGTGGCGGCAGGGCTGAAGGCTGGCAGGTGAGGATGGGCAGAAACTCAATAGGACTTTGAGGCAGACAGAGGGGAGTAGCGGCGAACCCTGTGCAAATGCTGGGCCATCCCAATGAGGCCTCTCCCTTCCCAAAAGGCCCCCAGTGGCACTCCTCTGGTCAGGGCTAGAGCTCCGGGTTTCAGTTCAGAGTACCTGTGTCTCTAGCAGAGGGCCCTCCAAAGGCCCACTTTAATAGCTATAAAGAAGCAATCTGTGAAGCTGCTTTGTGATGTGTGCTTTCACCTCACAGAGGTGAAACTTTCTTTTGATTCAGAAGGTTGGAAACACTCTTTCTGTAGAATCTGCGAAGGGACATTTCAGAGCTTGTAGAGGGCTGTAATAAAAAAACGAATGTCACACGATAAAAACTAGAAAGAAGCTATCTGTTAAACTCCTTTGTGATATGTGTATTCAGTTCACAGAGTTGAACCTCTCTTTTGATTCAGCAGGTTGGAAACACTGTTTTTGTAGAATCAGCAAAGGGACATTTCAGAGCCCATTGAGGCATATAGTGAAAAATGAAATATCCTGCCATAAAAACTAGAAAGATGTTCTCTTTCACACTGCCTTTTGGTGTGTGGATTCAGCTCAGTTTTAAACATTTCTTTTGATTCAGCAGTCTGAAAACTCTCTTTTTGGAGAGTCTGCTGTGGGACACTTGGAGCTCACTGAAGCCCTTAGTGAAAAACAGCATGTCTGGTGAAAATATCTAGAAAGAAGCTATCAGTGAAACTAGTTTCTGATGTGTGGATTCAGCGCAGAGTTAAATGTTTCTTTTGATTCAGCAGGTTGGACGCACTCTTTTTGTAGAATCTATGATGTGACATTTTGGTGCCCAAGGAGGCCTAAAATGAAAACCTAATATCCCGCAATAAAATGTAGAAAAAGTCTATCTGTGAAACTGTTTTGTGAGGTGTGGATTCAACTCATAGGGTTAAACCTGTTTATTAATTCAGCAGGTTGTAAACACTCTTTTTGTAAAATCTGCGAAGGGACATTTCAGAGTGAACTTAGGCTTGTAATGAAAGAACTAAAATTTTGTGATAAAATCTAGAAAGAAGCTATCTGTGAAACTGCTTTTTGATGGTTACATTCAGTTCACAGAGTTAAACCTTTCTTTTATTTTAGAAAAGAAGAGGCCTCTCCCTTCCCAGAAGCCCCAGAGTGCCCACCGGGTCTGGGTAGTGCCACGGTCTCCAGTCAAGGGTGCCTGTGTCTCACACAGAGGGCCTCCACGGGTGGCGGCATGGCCACAGTCAGGCCTCTGCGAGTGGGCAGAAACTCCACGGGATGCTGAGGTATGCAGAGGGGAGAAGCGACGAGGCCTAAGTGAGTGCTAGGTCTTCCCATGGAGGCCTCTCTCCTTCGAGAAGCTCCCGTGGCACCCCCCAGGTTGGAGTAGAGCCACGGAGTAAGGCCCAGGGTGGCTCTGTTTCTCATGGAGGGCCCCCAGGGGTGGCAATGGGAAAGCAGGCAGGCCTGTATGGATTGGCAGAAATTTGGGGGGATGTTGAGGCAGGCAGAGAAGAGAAATGCCTTAGCCTGAATGGGTACTGGACTCCCAGGGAGGCCTCTTTCTTCCCAGAAGCACCGGTGCATCCCCCAGATTGGGGCTAAAGCCATAGGCTTTAGCCAAGTATGCCAGTGTCTCTTGTGTAGGTCCCCCACAGGCACAGGTGAAGCTGCAGTCTGGTTGTGCAGGTGGGAGAAACTCATGGGGACGTTGAGGCAGGCAGAGGGGAGAGGCAGCAAGGCCTTGGGTGCTGGGTCCTCCAGGGAGTCATCTCCCTTCCTAGAAGCCCCGGAGGCATCCCTGGGGTGGTGACTGGAGCCCCAGGCTCCAGCCCCGGGTGTCTGTGTGTTTCTAGGATGGCCCCCATGGGCAGGCGGTGGGGCTGCAGGTGGGCCAGTGTTGGCATGCCAAAACTCAGGGGAACATTGAGACAGGCAGAAGGGAGAAGGAGTGAGGACTGAGTGGGTACTGGATCATCCGAGGGAGGCCTCTCCCTTCCCAGAAGCCCACAAGGCACTCCCCCGGGTCAGGGCTAGAACCATGGGCTCTAGTCCAGGGTGACCGTGTCTCTTGGGGAGGGCACCCATGCACAGTGTCGAGGTCACAGGTGGGCTTTTTCTGGAGGGCAGAAACTCAGGAAGACATTGAGGTAGACAGTGAGAAACTCAGGAAGATATTGAGGAGAGAAGCAGTGAGGCCTGAGCGGGTGCTGGGTCATCCCAGGGAGAGCTCTCCCTTCCCAGAAACCCCTGGGGCACCCCCCATGTAAGGTCTAGAGCCACGGACTCCAGCCAATGGTGCCTTTATCTCTGGTGGAGGGCACCTATGGGTGGCGAGGGGCTACAGGTAGGCCTATGTGGGCAGGCAGAAACTCAGGGGGAGGTTCAGGCACACAAAGGGTAGAAGCAGTGAAGCATGAGAGGGTGCTGGGTCATCCTAGGGAGGCCCCTCATTTCCCAGAACCCCCCAGAATGCCACCTGGGTAAAGGCTAGAGCCCAGGCTTCAGCCCAGGATGACTGTGTCTCTCATTCAGGGACCCTAAGGGGAGTGGGGGATATGTAGGTGGGCCTGTGTGGGTGAGAGGAAACTCAGGGGGACATTGAGGCAGGGAGAGAGAAGTGGTGATGCCTGAATGGGTTCTGGGATTTCACAGGGAGGCTTCTCCCTTCCCAGCAGACCCTGGGGCACCCTTCAGAATGGGGGTAATGCCCCAGACTCTGGCCCAGGGTGCCTGTGTCTCTTGCAGAGGGCCCCCACTGGTGGCGATGGGGCCACTGGTGGGCCTTTGCATGCAGGCAGAAAATCAGGGGGACATTTAGGCACATAAATGGGAGAAGCAGCAAGGCCTGAGCAGGTACTGGGTCATCCCAGGGGAGGCTCTCCCTTTCCAGGATACCCTGGGGCACCCCACAGGTCAGGCTAGGCCACGGGATCTGGCCCAGGGTGCCTGTGTCTCTGGCGCAGGGCCACCATAGGCAGTGGCAAGGCCACAAGTGGGCCTGTGTGGGAGGGCAGAAATGCAGGGAGATGTAAAGGCAGGCAAAGGGGACAAGTGGCAAGGCCTGAGTAAGTGCTGGGTAGTCCCTCAGAGGCCTCTCCCTTCCCAGAAACCCTCGAGGCACTTCCCAGGTGGGAGCTAGAGCCCCAGGCTCCATGACCACGGTGACTGTTTCTGTCCCAAATCACCCCCTTCAGTGGTGGCGGGGCCGCAGGCAAGCCAGGGCGGGCAGGCAGAACCTCAGGGGGATGTTGAGGCAAGCAGATGAGATAAGCGGCAAGGCCTGAGAGAGTTCTGGGTCATCTCACAAAGGCCTCTCCCTTCCCAGAAGCCCCCAGGGCACTCACAGGTGGAGTATAGAGCCTCAGACTCTGGCCCACGCTGCCTGTGTCTCTCGGGAGGGCCCCCATGGGCCGTGGCAGGGCCGCAGACAAGCATTTTTGGGTGGGCAGAAACTCAGAGGGATGTTGAGGTACTCAGAGGGGAGAAGTGGTGAGGCCTAGCAGGTGCTGGGTGATCCTATGGAGGTTTCTCCTTTCTCAGAAGTCCCTGGGTGCCTCCCTTGAGGCTACAGCCATGGGCTCTGGCCCATGGCACCTGTGCCTCTGGTGGTGGGCACCCACAGGCAACAACAGGGCTGTGTGGGCGGGCAGAAACTCAGGGGGGACTTTGAGGTAGGCAGAGAAGAGGAGAGGCCTGAATGGGAGCTGGGTCATCCCAAGGAGGCCACTCCCTTCCCAGAAGCCCCTGGGGTACCCTCCAAGTAGGGTCTAGAGCCACACGCTCCAGCCCAGAGAGCCTGAGTCTCTCGTGGAGGGCCCCCATGGGTGGCAGCAGGGCTGGAGGCAGGCCTGTGTGGGTAAACCGAAGAGCTCACTGAGGCCTCTAAGTGAAAAATGGAATATTCCGTGATGAAAACCAAAAAGAAACTGTGAAACTGCTTTGTGAAGTGTGAATTCAGATCACTGATATAAACCTATCTATTGATTCAGCAGCTTTACACACTCTTTTTGTAGAATCTGTAAAGGGACATTTCAAAGTCCAGTGAGGCCTATAGTGAAAACCCAATATCCAGCAATTAAAACTAGAAAGAAATTATCTGTGAAACTGCTTTATGATATGTGGATTCATATCACCGAATTAAACCTTTCTTTTGATTCAGAAAGTTGGAAGCACTCTTTTTGTACAATCTGTGAAGAAACATTTTGGAGCCCACTTAGGCCTATAGTGGAAATCCAAATATTCAATGATAAATGCTAGTATGAAGCTATGCATGAAACTGGTTTGTAATGTGTGCATTCACTTCACAGAGGTAAAACATTCTTTTGATTCAGCAGGTTAAAAATACTTTTTGTAGAATCTGTGAATAGATATTTCAAGCCAACTGAGGCCTATAGTGAAAACATGAATACTTTGTGATAAAAACTACAAGAAGTTATTTGTGAAACTTCTTTGTATTTTGTGGATTCAGCTAACAGAGATAAACCTTTATTTTGATTCAACAGGTTGGAAGCACTCTTTTTGTAGAATTAGCAAAGAAACATTTTGGAACCCACAGAGACTTATAGTGAAAAACTGACTATCCCATGATAAAAACTAGAAAGAAGCTATGTGCAAAACTGTGTTGTGATGTGTGGACTCATCTCACAGAGTTAAACCTTTATTTTGATTCAGTAGTTTGGAAACACTCTTTTTGGACATTTCGGATTCCACTCTGGCCTATAGTGAGAATCTGAATATCCCGCAAAATACACTAGAAAGAAGTTATCTGTCCAACTGCTTTGTGATGTGTGGATTCAGCTCAGAGAGTTAAACCTTTCTTTTGATTCAAAAGGTTGGAGACACCCTTTTTGAAGAATCTATGAAGGGACATTTCAGTGCCCACTGACGCCTACAGTGAAAAACTGAATGTCCCGCAATAAAAACTAGAAAGAAGCTATTTATGAAACTGTTTTATGATGTGTGCATTCAGTTCACAAAGTTAGAACATTCTTTCCATTCAGCAGATTGGAAACACTCTTTTTGTAGATTCTACAAATGGACCTTTCGGAGCCCACTGTTGAGGCCTATAGTGAAAAACTGAATATCTCGCGATAAAAACGAAAGAAGTTCTCTGTAAAACTGCTTTGTGATGTGTGGATTCATCTCACAGAGTCAAACATTCCTTTTGATTCAGCAGGCTGGAAACCCTTTTGGTAGAATCTGCAAATGGACGTTTCAGAGCACACTAAACCTGTAGTGAAAAACCGAATATCCCACGATAAAAACTAGAAACTGTGAAACTGCTTTGTGATGTGTGGATTCAGCTAAAATAGTTAAACTTTTCTTTTGATTTAGCAGATTGGTAACACTGTTTTTGTAGAATCTGTGAAAGAACATCTTGCAGAAATGGACATTTCATAGAAGTGTTAAGCAGAGTGGAGAAGAAGCGAGCCCTAAGCTTGTGCTGGATCCTCCGGAAAGGCGTCTAACTTTCCAGAAGCCTCATGGGCACCCCCGGGTTGGAAGCTAGAGCCCTGGGCTTTGGCCCAACGCTCCTGTGTCTGTCACGGAAGCCCCCATGGATGGTGGCAGGGCCACAAACGGGCCAGTGCAGGTGGTCAGAAGCTAAGAGGGACATTGAAGCCCACAGAGGGGAAAACCAGTGAGGCCTGAGCGGTTGCTTAGTCCTCCCAGGGATGTCTTTATTTTCCCAGAAGCCCCTGGGGGGGTCTCCCGTGTCGAGGCTAAAACCTCAGGCATTGTACCAGTGTGCCTGTGTCTTTCATGGAGGGCCCATGGGCCTTGGCAGGACCACAGGCGGGCTTGTGCAAACAGGCAGAAATTCAGGTGGACGTTGAGGCAGGCAGTGGTCAGAACCTCCAAGGCCTGATCGGGCTCTGGGTCATCCCACGGAAACTCCTCCCTTCACAGAAGCTCCCGGTGTGGCCCTTAGTTGGATGTTAGAGCCACAGTTTCTGGTCCAGGATCCCTGTGTTTCTCTTGAAAGGCCTCCACGGGCAGCAGTGGGGCCTCAGGCAGGCCGGTTGAGGTAAGCAGAGGGATTGAGTGGCAAGGCCTTCGCTGGTGCAGGGTTCTCCCAAGAAGGCCTCTCTCTTCCCAGAAACCCCTGGGGCATTCCCTGCGTTGGTGTTAGAGCTCCTGACTCCAGACCTGGGTGCCTGTGTCTCTCACAGAGGGCCTCCACAGACATTGGTGGGGTCACAGGCAGGCACGTGCAGGCAGGCAGAAACTCAGAGGGACATCGAGGCAGGCAGAGGGGAGAAGCAGCAAAGCCTGAACTTATGCTGGGTTCTTCCAGGAAGTCCCCTCCCTTCCCTGAAGCTCTCCCTTTATGTGAGCTAGAGCCCTAGGCTCCAGCCTGGGGTGAATGTGTCTGTTACAGAGGGTCCCCTTGGGTGGTAGCAGGGCGGCAGGCAGGTCTTTGTTGGTGGGCAGAAACTCAGGGGGACATTGTGGAAAGCTGAGGGAAGAAGTGGTGAGGCCTGAGCTGGTGTTGGGCTTTCCCAGGGAAGCCTCTCCATTCCCGGACTTCCCTGTCGGCTCTCCGGATGGGGACTAGGACCCCTTGCTCTGACCCAGGGTGACTGTGTCTCTCGCTGAGGGTCCTCACAGATGGCAGTGGAGCTTCATGCGGGCCTGTGTGGGTGGGCAGAAACTCAGGGGGACATTGAGGCAGGCAGAGGGGAGAAGCGGCGAGGCCTGAGCAGGTGCTGGGTCGTCCCAGGGAGGCCTCTCCCTTCCCCTAGGCCCCAAGGGCTTTCCCCGGGTGAGGGACAGAGCTTCAGTCTCTGGCCCATGGGGTCTGTGTCTCTTGCGGGGGAACCCCACGTACGACAGTGGCGGGGCTGCAAACGGTCCTGTGCAGTCAAACAGAAACTCAGGGGACTTTGGGGCAGGCAGAATGGAGAATCAGCGAGACTTGAGCAGGTGCTGAGTTCTCCCAATGAGGCCTCTCCCTTCCAAGAAGACACCAGCTCCCCCCCACCCCGCCCCTCGATGGCGGTTAGAGCCCCAGACTCTGGCCCAGGGTGTCTTTCTTTTGCAGAGAGCCTCCACGGGTGGTAGATGGGCCGCAGGCAGGTTGGTAAGGGTGAGCAGAAACTCAGGGGCACGTTGAGGTATACAGAGGGGAGAAGTAATTAGGCCTTAGTGGATGCAGTGTCAACCCGTGGAGGTTGCTCCCTTCCCAGAAGCCCCCAGGGCTCCCTTCGGATCGGGATTACAGCCCCAGGCTCCATCCCAGGGTGCCTTTGTCTGTCACTAAGGACCCCATATGCGGTGGCAGGACCGCAAGCGAGCGTGTGCAGGCAAGCAGAAACTCAGGGGGACTTGAAGCAGGCACAGGGGAGAAGCGACGTGGCCTGAGCAGATGCTGGGTCGACCCAGGGAGGCCTCTCTCATCCAAGAAGCCCCCAGGGCATCTGCAGGTTTGGGCTACAGCCCTGGGCTCTGACCCCAGACAACGGTCTCTTGCGGAGGGCCCCCACAGACATTGGTGGGGCTGCAGGCAGGCATGTGCCGGCTGGTGGAAACTCATGGGGACTCTGAGGCAGTCAGAAGAGTGAAGTGGCAAGGCCTGAACAGGTGCTGGGTCATCCCAGCGAAGCCTCTCCCTTCCCAGACACCCCTGAAGATCCCATCTTGTGTGAGCTAGATCCCCGAGCTCCGGCCCAGGATTCCTGTGTTTCTCACGGAGGGCCCCTTGGGTGGTGGCGGGGCCCTCGGCACGCCTGTGTTGGTGGATAGAAACTCTGGGGGACTTTGAGGCAGGCAGAGAGAAGTGGCCAGGCCTGAGCGGGTGCTGAGTTTTCCCAGGGAGGCCTGTTCCTTCCCAGAAATCCATAGGGCCCTCCCTGAGTGGGCACTATAGACCCGGGCCCTGGACCAGGGTGCCTGTGTGTCTCTTGGAGAGTCCCCCAGAATCTCCAGGGACGCCCCCTGAATAGAGGCTTTCTGCGAGAGACATAGGCACTCTGCTTTAAAGCCTGGGGATTTAAAGCCCACCGGGGACACACCTGTGGGCTTCTGGGATGGGAGAGGCTCCCAGCATTCCCTGCGGTCTCACAGCTTTTCCCGTCTGCCTGCCTGAACGTATTCCTGAGTTTCTGCGACCCGACCATGCCACCCTGCAGCCACGTTTTCTCTTGTGGGTGCCTTCTGCGAGAGTCAAAGCCACCCTGCTCAAAAGCATGGAGCTTTACAGCCCTCTTGGGACAACCCTGGGGGGCTTCCGGGATTTGAGAGTCGTCCTTGGGGGGCTTGGAGCATGCCCTGTGGTCTCACCAGTTCACTCTGACTGCCTCAACGTCCCTCTGAGTCCCTGCGCCCTGCCCACGCAACCCTCCGGCACCGTTTTTTCTTGTGGGTAACTTCTGTGAGAGACACATCACCCTGCTTTAAAGCCTGGAGCTTTAGAGCCTGACTAAAACACCCCTAGGGGCTTCTGGGACAAGACAAGCATCCTTGGGAGGCTCCCAGCATTCTCTGCAGTCTCGCCACTTCTCCCCTCTGCCTCCCTCAACATGGCCTTCAGTAGCTGTGGCATGCCATGCCAACTTGCGGCCCTGTTTTCATATGTGGGGGCCTTCCGTGAGAATCACAGGCACCCTGCTCCAAATCCTGTGGCTTTACAGCCCGCTCAGGACAGCCCTGGGGGCTTCTGGGATGAAAAAGGCCTCCTTGAGAGGCTCCCAGCATTCCTTGTGGTCTCGCCGCTTTTCTTCTCTGCCTGCCTCACATCCCCCTAAGTACCTGCGGCGAGCCCACGACATCTTGTGACGCCATTTTTGCGAGTGGAGGCTTTCTACTAGAGACACAGTCACCCTGCTTCGAAGTCTGGAGCATTACAGCCCACCTGGGACACCCTGGGAACTTCTGGGAAGGGAGAGGCCACCTTGGGAGGCTCCCAGAATTTCCAGCCCTCTAGCCACTTTTTCGCTCTGCCTGTCTCAGTGTCCTTCTGAGTCACTTTGGCCCACCCACACCATGCTGCTGTCACATTTTTGCTTGCGGGGGCCTTGTGCTAGAGACACAGACACACTGCTCCAAAGCCTGGGGCTTTACTTCTGCCCTGGACAGACCTGGGGGCTTCTGCGATGTGAGAGGCCTCTTTGGGATGCTTTCAGCATTCCCTGCAGTCTCGCTGTTTCTCCCCTCTGCCTGCCAAAACGTCTCACTGAGTACCTGCGGCCGGCACAGCCACCCAGCTGCCCTATTTTCCCGAGTGGGGACCTTCCACAAGAGACAGAGGCACCTTGCTCCAAAGTCTGGGGCTTCACAGCCCGCCAGTGACAGCGGTGGGGACTTCTGGGATGGGAGAGTCTGGTGAGGGAGACTCCCAGCATTCCATGCGGTCTCACCACTTCTCCCATATACCTGCCTCAACGTCCTTCTGTGTTTCTGCTGCCTGCCCATGTCACTCTGCGGCCCCATTTTTGCTTGTGGTTCCTTCCACAAAAGGCACAGGGACCCTGCTTCAAAGCCGGAGGATTTTCATCCCACCCGGGATAGCCTTGGGAGCTTCTGGTTTGGAATAAGCCTCCTTGGGAGGCTCCCAGCATTCTCTTTGGTCTCGCTGCTCTTCCTCTATGCCTGCCTCAATGTCCCACTGAGTCCCTGCAGGGCGCCCACACCATCCTGTGGCCACATTTTCTCCCTGAAGGAGGCCTTAGGGGAGAGACACAGGCACCCTGCTCCAAAGACTGGTTTTACAGCCCTCTTGGGATAGTCCTGGGGGCTTCTGGGATTGGAGAGGCTTTCTCAGGATGCTCTTAGCATTCCATTCGATCTTGCCGCTTCTCCTCTCTGCCTGCCTCAACTTCCTCTGAGTCCCTGATGCCTGCCCACTTCATTCTGTGTCCCCGTTTTCGCATGTGGAGGTCTTCTGCGGGAGACACAGGCATCCTGCTCCAAAGTCTGTGGCTAGGCAGCCCACCCTGGACAGCCCTGGCAGTTTCTGGGATGAGAGAGGCCTCCTTAGGAGGCCCCAGCATTCCCTGCAGTCTCACCACTTCCCTCCTCTGCCTGCCTCAAGGTCTTCCTGAGTACCTGTTGCTTGCCCACGCCATCCTACAACATTTTGTTTGCTTGTCGAGGCCTTCTGCATGAGACACAGGCACCCTGCTCCAAAACCTGGGGCTTTACAGCCCGCCCTGGACAACCCTGGGGGATTCTGGGATGGACAAGCATCTTTGGGAGACTCCCAGCATTTCCTACAGTATCACCACTTCTCCCCTCTGCCTACCTCAACATCCCCCTGAGTGTCTGCAGCTTTCCCACGCACCGAATGGCTTCATTTTCGCTTGTGTTGGCCTTCCATGAGAGACACAGGCACCTTGATCCAAAACCTGGAACTTTACATCTTGCCTGGGACATTGCTGGGGGATTCTAGGATGGGACAGCCTTTCTTGGGATAATCTTAGCATTCCCTTCGATCTCACCACTTCTCCTCTCTGCCTGCCTCAACTTCTTTCTGAGTCCCTGAGGTCTGCCAAAGCCACTGTACGGCCGCATTTTTACTTGTGGGGACCTTCCGTGAGAGACATGGGCACCCTGCTCCAAAGCCTGGGGATGAACAGCTTTCCTGAAGGAGCCCTGGGAGCTTCCGGTCTGAAAGAGACCTTTCTGGGAGGCTCCCAGCATTCTCTTCAACCCTCTGCCTGTCTCCATGTCCCCATGAGTTTCTGCTGCCCGCCCATGCCACGCTGCTGCCTGTTGTCACTTGCGGGGGCCTTCCACGAGAGACAGACGCACCCTGCTTTAAAGGCTGGGGCTTTATAGCCCCCTTGGGACTCCCCTGGGGGCTTCTGGGATGAGAGAGTCAACCATGGGAGGTTTGCAGCACTCCCTGCCGTCTCGCCACTTCTCCACTCTGCCTGCCTTAACATGCCCCTGAGTCCCTGCAGCCTGCCCACGCTAACCTGCGTCCCTATTTTCTCATCTGGGGAACTTTTGCGAGAGACACAGTACCTTGCTTTAAAGCCTGGAGCTTTAGAGCCCACTCAGAACACTCCTGGGGGCTTCTGGGATGGGAGAGGCCTCTTTGGAGGCTCACAGCATTCCCTTCACTCCAGTCGCTTCTCCCCTCTGCCTGCATCAACACCTCCTGAGCCCCTGCCGCCCGCCACGCCAACCTGAGGTCCCGTTTTTGCTTCTAGGGGCCTTTCAGGAGAAACACAGGCATGATGCTCCAAAGTCTGGGTTTTTAAACTGCCCAGGTGAGCCCTGGAGTCTTCTGGGATGGGAGAGGCCTCCTTGGGAGGCACCCAACATTCCCTGCGGCCTTGCCTCTTTTCACTTCTGCCTGCCTTAACGTCCCCCCGACTCCCAGCAGTCAACCCAGACCACCCTCTGACCCCGTTTTTGCTTGTGGGGGCTTTCCACGGGAGACACAGTCACCCTGATCCAAAGTCTGGTGCTTTACTGCCCTCCTGGGACAGACCTGGGGGCTTCTGGGATGGGAGAGGCCTTTTTGGGAGGCTCCTAGCATTCCCAGCGGTCTGGGCAATTCTCCTCTCTCCCTGTCTCAACATCGCCCTGCATCCCTGGCACCCCCTCACACCAACCTGTGGCCATATTTTTGCACGTGGGGGCCTTCCACGAGAGAAAATGGTACCCTGCTCCAACACCTGGGGCTTTACATCCTACCTGGGATAGCCCTGGGAATTTCTGGGAAAACAGAGGCCTTTATGGGAGGCTCCAAGCATTCCCTGCAGTCTTGAGGCTTCTCTCCTTTTCCTGCCGCAATATCCCCCGAGTCTTTGAGGCCCACCTATGCCACCCTGCGGCTCCGTTTTCGCTTGTGGGTGCTTTCTACGAGGGACACAGGCACCGTGCTTCAAAGCCTGGGGCTTTACAGGCCGTCTTGGATAGCACTGGGAGATTTAGGGATGAGGGAGGCCTCTTTTGGAGGATCCCAGCATTCTCTGCGGACTCGCCACTTCTCTCTGTTTCAGCGTCACCCTGAGTCCCGTTGGCCTGCTCATGCCACCCTGCTGCTTCGTTTTCTCTTATGGGGGGCCTTCCGCGAGAGACACAGGCACTCGGAACCAGACTGGTGCTTTACAGAATGCCCTGGAAAACAGTGAGGGCTTCTGGAATTGGAGAAGCCTTTGTGGGAGGCTCCCAGCATTCCATGCAGTCTCCTCGCTTTTCCTCTCTGCCTGCGTCAACATCCCCCTGAGTACCTGCCGCCCGTCCTGGCCACACTGCAGCCCCATTTTTGCTTGTGGGGACTTTCCGCAAGAGACACAGGCACCCTGCTCCAAAGCCTGGGGCTTTACAGCCCGCTTGGGACAGGCTTAAAGGCTTCTGGGATGTGAAAGACCTCTTTGGGATGCTCCCAGCATTAACTATGCTCTCACCGCTTCTCATCTCTTCCTGCCCCATCATCCCCATGAGTGCCTGCGGCCCTCCTGCACCACCCTGCTGCCTCCTTTTCTCTTGTGGTGGCCTTTCGCAGTAGACACAGTCACTCTGTTCCAAACCCTGGGGCTTTACAGCCTGTCCAGAACAGCTCCCTGAGTCCCTGCTGACCACGCCACCCTGCGGCCCCTTTTTCACCTGTGGGAGCCTTCTGCTAGAGACACAGACACCCTACTAAAAAACCTGTGGCTTGACAGCACCCAGGGACGCACCTGGGGGCTTCTCCTGTGCGAGAGGCCTCCTTGGGAGGCTCCCAGCATTCCCTGCAGTCTCACCACTTCTCCTTTCTGCCTGCCTCAATGTGCTCCTGAGTGCCTGCCATCTGCTCATGTCACCATGCAGCCCCATTTTTGCTTGTGGGGGCCTTCCGCGAGAGACACAGGCATCCTACTCCAAATCCTGGGCTTTCTAGCTTGCCTGGGACAGCCCTAGAAGGTTCTGGGGTGGGAGGGACCTCACTAGGAGGGTTTCAGTATTTCCTGCTAAGGAAGGATACCACTACTACTCCTGTTGCCCTTCTCCCCCCACCTTGCCTAGTTCACAAGACAGGAGTAAAGAGAGAAAGAAACAAAAGTAAGATAAATAGCCAGACAACGTTGGCCCCACCACCCGGCCCTAGGAGTTAAACAAAGTAATAATAATAACATCAACTCCTGGCCTAAACTATTTGTGTTATCTGTAAATTCCAGACACTGTATGAAAAAAGCATTGTAAAACTTTTTGTTAGCTGATGCATGTAGCCCCCAGTCACGTTTCCTACGCTTGTTCGATTTATCACGACCCTTTCACGTGGACCCCTTAAAGTTGTAAGCCTTTAAAAAGGCCAAGTATTTCTTTCTCAGGGAGCTCGGTTCTTAAGACATGAGTCTGCCGACGCTCCCGGCCGAATAAAAAACCTCTTCCTTCTTTAATCCGGTGTCTGAGGAGTTTTGTCTACGGCTCGTCCTGCTACACTGTGGTCTTGCTGCTTCCCCCTCTGCTAGTTTCAACGTCTTCTTAAGTCTCTGCAACCCACCCACGCCACTCTGGCTTCGTTTTCACTTTTGATGGCCTTGTGCGAGAGACACAGCCACGTTGCTCCAAAGCCTGGAGCTTTACAACTTGCTTGTGATAGCACTGGGGGTTTCTGGGATGGAAGAGGCCTCCTTGGGAGGCTCCCACCATTTCCTGCTGTCTCGATGCTTCTTCCCTCAGCCTGCCTCCACATTCACCTGAATCCCTGGGACCTGCCTGGACCACTCCTTGGCCCCTTTTCTGCTTGCAGGGACAGAGGCAACGTGCTCCAAAGCCAGGGGCTTTATAGCTTGCCCAGGACAGCCCTGCAGGTTTCTGGGATGGGAGAAGCCTCTCTGGGAGGCTCCCAGCATTAACTGCAGTCTCGTCACTTCTTCCCTGTTCCTGTCTCAATCTCCCCCTCAGTACCTGTTGCATACCCTTGCCACCCTGCTGCCCCGTTTTCCCTTGTGGGGGCCATAAGTCAGAGACACAGACATACTGCTTCAAAGCCTGGGGCTTTACTCCCACCCAAGGCAGTTCTGGGGCCTTCTGGGATGAAAGAGGAATTTATGGGAGGCTCCCAGCATTCCCTACAGTTTTACCACTTCTCCGCTCTGCCTGCCTCAACATCCCTTTTAGTCCCTGTCACCTGCCCACAACACCCTGCCACCTTGTTTTCGCTTGGGGGTCCATCTGCGACAGACACAGTCACCATGTTCCAAACCCGGAGCTTTACAGTCCTCCTGGGATGCTCCTGGGGGCATCTGGAATGGGAGACGCCTTCTTGGAAGGCTCTAAACGTTTACTGTGGTCTCGCCACTTCTCCACTCTGCCTGTCTTAGTGTCCACCTGAATCGTTGCACCCCACCCCTATTACCCTGTGGCCCAATTTTCGCTTGTGGGGGCACAACGCAAGAGACACAGGCAACCTTCTCCAAAGCCTGGGGCTTTACAGCCTGCCCAGGACAGCCCCGTTGGCTTCTGGGATGGGAGAGGCCTCCTTGAGATGCTCCTAGCATTCCCTGAAGTCTCGCCACTTCTCCATTCTGCCTGCCCAACATCTTGAGTGGCTGCGGCCTGCCCACATCACCCTGCTGCCCCGTTTTCTCTTGTTGGCGCCTTCCACGAGAGACAGGGTCTGCTCTAAACCCTGTGGCTTTAGAACCTGCCCGGGACAGATCTGGGGGCTTCTGGGATGGGAAAGGCCTCCTTGGGAGGCTCCGATTTTCTGCGGTCTTGCTGCATCTCCCCTCTGCCTGCTTCAATGTCCCCCTGAGTCCCTGAGATCCACCCATGACAACCTGTGTCCCCATTTTCCTTTGTGGGGGCCTTCCACGAGAGACACAGGAGCTCTTCCCTGAAGCCCAGGACTTTAGAGTCCTCCCGGTACAACCTTAGTGGCTTCTGTGATGGGAAAGGCCTCCTTACAAGGCTCCCATATTCCCTGCAGGTGCGTCTCCATTTCTCCTCTTGCCCTGCCTCAACATCCCACTGAGTCCCTGCCGCCACCCCACGCCATTCTGTGGCTTCAATTACCCTTGTGGGGGCCTTGCGCAATAGAAACAGTCACCCTTCTCCAAGGACTTTACAGGCCGTCCGTGACAGCCACGGGGTTTTTGAGATAAGGAAGGCCTTTTTGGGAGACACGCAGCGTTCCCTGCAGTCTAGCCGCTTCTCCCCGCTGCCTGCCTCAATGACCCTCTGAGTCCCTGCGGCCTGCCCGCACCACCTTGCGGCCTCCTGCAAGAGACACAGGCACACTGCTCCAAAGTCTGAGGCTTTACAGCCCTCCTAAGGCAATGCTGAGGGCTTCTGGAATGGGAGAGGCCTCCTTGGAAGGTTCCTAGCATTCCCTGCAGTCTTGCTGCTTGTCCAATCTGCCTGCCTCAACGTTCCCAGAAGTCCCTGCACCCCTTTCACACCAACTTGTAGCACCGTTTTTGCCTGTGGGGGTTTTCTGGTAGAGACAAAGGCACCATTCTCCAAAGCCTGTGGCTTTACAACTCGCCCCAGATAGCCCTGGGGGTTTCTGAGATGGAAGAGGCGTTATTGGGAGGCTCCAAGCATTCCCTGCAGTCTCTCCGCTTCTCCCTTCTGCTTCTCTCAACGTAACCCTGAGTCCATGAGGCCCGTCCACGCCACCCTTGCCGCCCTGTTTTTGCTTGTCGGGGTCCTCCGCGAGTGACACAAGCACCCTGCTCCAAAGCCTATGGCTTTACAGAACACTCGGGACAGCCCTGAGAGATTCTGGTATGGGAGTGGGCTCCTTGGGAGACTCCCAGCACTCCCTGCAATCTCGCTGCTTCTCCCCTCTGCCTGCCTCAACGTCCCCCCAAGTCTCTGACGCCTGCCCACGCCACCATGCAGCTCCGTTTTTGTCTGTGGTGGTCTTCCGGGAGACACACAGGTAAACTGCTTAGAAACCTGGAGCTTTATAGCCCGCCCGGAGCAGCCCTGGGCGTTTCTGGGAAGGAAGCAGCCTCTTAAAGAGTCTTCCAGTATTCCCTGCTGTTTCGCGGCTTCTATTTGCCTGTCTCAATATCCCCCTGAGTCCCCACGCCCCTCACACTTTACGCTGCTGCCCTGTTTTTGCTTCTGGGGGCATCTTGCAAAGACATAGGCACTATGCTCCAATGTGTGGGGCATTACAGCCGTCCCAGTATAGCCCTGGGGGCTTCTGGGGTAAGAGGGACATCATTGGTATGTTCCCAGCATTTCTTCCCGTTGTACCGCTTCTCTTCTCTGCCTGCCTCAATGTCTCCCTGAGCCTCTGGGACCTGCCCACGCCACCCTGTGACCTTGGTTTCACTTTTGGGGGCCTTCCACAAGAGACATTGGCACCCTGCTCCAAAGCCTTGGGCTTTATAGCCTGCCCGAGGCAGTCCCGGGGTCTTCTGGGATGGGAGAAGTCTTTTGGGGAGGCGCCCAGCATTCCCTGCAGTCTCGCTGCTTCTCGCTTCTCCCCTCTGCCTGCCTCAATGTCTCCCAGTGTTCCTGTGGCCTGCCCACGCCACCCTGTTATCCCGTTTTTGCTTGTGGGGGCCTTCTGTGAGAGACACAGGCACCCGGCTCCAAAGCCTGGGACTTTACAGCCCGCTTGGGACAGCCCTGGGGGCTTCTTGGTTGGAAGAGGCCTCCTGGGAAGGCAACCAGCATTCCCTGTGATCTCACTGCTTCTCCCTTTTGCCTGTCTAAACATCCCCCTGACATCCTGTGGCTCACCCACACCACCCACCGAATCCGTTTTTGCTTGTGGGGCCGTCCTCAAGAAACACAGGCCTTCTCCTCCAAAGCCTGGGGCTTCATAGCATGCCTGGGACTGCCTGGAAGCTTCTGGGTTGGGAAAGGCCTTTTATAGAGGCTCCCAGCCTTCCCTGTGGCCTCGCTGCTCCTTTTCTCTGCCTGCCTTAACGTCACCCAGACACCCTGCGGCCCGCCCACGCCTCCCTGCGGCCCCGTTATCCCTTGTGAAGGCCTTCCGCGATAGAGGCAGGCAGCCTACTCCAACGACTGGGGCTTTACCGCCCACCTGGGAGAGACCTGGGGGCTTCTGGGATGGGCGAGGCCTCCTTGGGAGGTTCCCAGTATTCCCTGCAGTGTCTCCGCTTCTCCCCTCTGCCTGCCTCAACATCCCCTTGAGTTCCTGCAGTCCGCCCAGGCAACACTGCGGTTCAGTTTTTGCTTGTGGAGGCCTTCCGCGACAATCACAGGCACTCTGCTTCAAATTCCGGGGCTTCACAGCCCACCCAGGGCAGCCCTGTGGGCTTCTGTGATAGAAGAGGCATTCTTGGGAGGCTTTCAGCATTGCCTGCAGTGTTGCTGCTTCTCCCCTATGCCTGCCTCAACATCTCCCTGAGTTTCTGTGGACTGCCCATGCCACACTGTGCCTCCATTTTGGCTTATGGGGGCCTTCTGTGAGACACACAGGTACCCTGCTCCAAAGCCTGGGGCTTTACACCAAGCTTGGGACAGCCCTGGACTCTTCCGGAATAGAAGAGGCATCCTTGGAATACTCCCAGCATTCCCTGAGGTCTTGCCTCTACTCCCATCTGCCAGCCTCAACATCCGCCTGAGGCCCTGTGGCCTGCCCACTCCCCACTCTTGCCGTGATTTTGCTTAAGGGGCCTTTCGCGAGAGACACAGTCACCGTACTTCAAAGCCTAGGGCTTTACAGCCCACCCATATCAGCCCTGGGGGCCTCTGGGATGAGAGAAATCTCCTTGGGGAGCTCCCAGCATTCTGCACAGTCTCTCCGCTTCTCCCCTCTGCCTGCTTAAACGTCCCCCTGAGTCTCTGCAGCTCTCCCAAACCACAATGCGGCCCCGTTTTTGTTGTGGAAGCCTTTTGAGAGAGACACAGGTGCAGTCCAATGCCTGGTGCTTTATAGCAAGGCCGGGACAGATTTGGAGTCTTCTGGGATGGGAGAGTCGTCCATGGGAGATTCCCAGCTTTCCCTGAGGTATCACCACTTCTACCCTCAGCCTGCCTCAACACCCCCATGAGTCCTTGCGGCCCTCCCGTGTCAGCCTGTGTATTCGCTTGTGGGGGCCTTCCGTGAGAGACACAGGCACGCTGCTCCAAAGCCTGGGGCTGAACAACCAACCTGGTAGAGCACTGGTGTCTTCTGGTATGGGAGAGGCCTACTTGGGAGGCTCCCAGCATTCCCTGCTGTCTAGCCGCTTCTCCCCTCTGATTGCCTCAATGTCCTTCTTTGTCCCTGTTGCCCACCCACGCCACCCTGTGGCCTCATTTTTGCTTGTGGTGGGCTTCCGAGAGAGACACAGACACCCTGCTGCAAAGCATGGGTATCTACAACCCGCCCCGGACAGCCCTGGGGATTCTGGGGTGGGAGAGGCCTCCTTAAAAGGCTCTCAGCATTTTCTGTGTTCTCGCCGCTTCTACCCACTGTCTGCTACAACTTCCCCCTGAGTCCCAGCGGCCCGTCTACAACACCGTGCGTCACCGTTTTCACTTGTGGGTGCCTTTCGCGACAGACACAGTCCTCTTGCTCCAAAGCCTGGGGCTGTACAGCCTGCGCAAGACAGCCTGCCGGCTGGCTTCTGAAATGTGAGAGGCCTCCTTGGGAGGCTCCCAGCATTCCCTGCGTTCTCCCCTCTTCAACCCTGTGTCTCCTTCAACCTCAATGTCTGCTGCCTGCCCACGCCAACGTGCTGCCCCATTTCTGCTTGTTGGTGCCTTCCCCAAGAGACACAGGCATCCTGCTCCAAAACCTGGGACTTTACAGCCCGCGACAGATAGCCCTTTGATTTCTGGGGTGGGAGAAGCCTTCTTGGGAGGCTCCCAGTGTTATCCGCTGTCTGGCCTCTTCTCTACTCTGCCTGTCTCAATATCACCCTGAGTTCCTGCCATCCGGCCACGCTACCCTGTAGCCCCATTTTTGCTAGTGGGTGCCTTTGGTGAGAGACACAGCCATTGTGCTCCAAATCCTGGGGCTTTAAGCTCACCCGAGACACCCTGGAATCTTCTGAGATGGGAGAGGCCTCTATGGGAGAATCCTAGCATTCCATGTGGTCTCGCGGCTTCTCCCCGCTGACTGCCTCAACGTCCCCATGAGTCCCTGTGGTCCGCCCACGCCACCCTGCGATCCCGTTTTTGCCTATGGGGGCATTCCGCAAGAAACACAGGCACCGTACTGCAAACCCGGGGGCATTGTAACCCACCTGGGGTAGCACTGAAGGCTTCTGGGATGGGAGAGGCTTCCTTAAGAGGCTCCCAGAATTTCCAGTGGTCTTGACGCTTATACCCTCTGCCTACCTCAATGTCACCCAGTTTCTGGCGACCACTCACACCACCCTGTGGTCCCATTTTCACTTGTGGGGTCCTTCCGACAGAGGCACAGGCAACCTGCTAAACCCCCCCCCTCCAGCCCAGGACTGCCTTGGGGGCTTCTGGGATGAGAAATGCCTCCTTGGGAGACTCCCAGCATTCCTTGCAGTCTTGACATTTCTCCCATCTGCCTGCCTCATCGTCTACCTGAGTCACTGCGGCCCGCCCAGGCCACCCTGCAACTTCGTTTTGGCTTGTGGGGGTCTTCTGCTAGAGATACAGGCACCCCTCTCCAAACCCTGGGGCTTTACAGCCCACCCAGGACAGACCTGGGGGCTTCTGTGATGGGCGAGGCCTTTTTGGGAGGCTCCCAGCATTCCCTGTGGTCTCACCGCTTCTCCCCTCTTCCTGCCTCAATGTCCCCCTGAATCCCTGTGGGCCACCCACGCCAACTTGCGGCCCCATTTTTGCTTATGGGGACCTTCTGCGAGAGACACAGGCAACCTGCTCCAATGCCTGGGGCTTTACAGCCCGTACGAGACAGCCCTGGAAGCTTCTGAAAAGGTAGAGGCATGCTTGGGAGGCACCCAGTATTCCCTGTGGTCTCTCTGCTTCTCCAGTCTGCCTGCCTTAACATCCTTGTGAGTCCCTGCGGCCCTCCTAGACCACCCTGCCTCCCCGTTTTTGCTTGTGGGTGCCTCTCGCCAGAGACATAAGCACCCTGCTCCAAAGCCTGGGGCATTACAACCTGCCTGAGAAAGCCCTGGAGGCTCCTGGGATGGGAGAGGCCTCCTTGGAAGGCTCACAGCGTTCCCTGCGGTCTCACCACTTCTCCCCACTGCCCTGAATCCATAGAAACAGCCCACACCACACCACACCGTTTTTGCATGTGGGGGTTTTCCACGAGAGACACAGGTACCCTGCTCCATAACCTGGGGCTTTGCAGCCCCGCTCGGAACAGCCCTGGGAGCTTCTGGGATGGGTGGGGCATCCATGGGAGGCTCCCAGCCTTTCCTGCCATCTCGCCACTTCTTCCCTGTGATTGCCTCAACTTCCCCCTGTGTCCCCGTGGCCCACCCACCGCACCTTGCGGCCATGTATTCACGTGGGGGGTTCTTCTATGAGAGATACGGCCACCTTGTTCCAAAGCCTGGGGCTTTACAGCTCGCCAAAGATAGCCCTGGGTACTCAAGGGTTGGGAGGGACCTCCATGGGAGGCTCCCAGCATACCGGGTAGTCTTGTAGCATCTTTGCACTGCAAGCCTCAACGTCCTGCTCAGTTTCTGCGGCCCACGCACGCCACCCAGCGTCCACGTATTCGCTTGTGGGGCCTTTTACGAAAGACATAGGCAACCTGCTTCAATGCCTGGGGCTTTACAACCCGCCCGGGACAGCACTGGTAGCTTCTGGGATGGGAGAGGTTTTATTGGAGGCCCCCAACATTCCCTTCGGTCTCACTGCTTCTCCCCTCTGCCTGCCTCAACGTTCCCGAGTCCATGCAGCTTTCACACGCCAAACTGTGACTCTGTTTTCACTTTTGGGGTCCTTTCTCGAGAGACACAGGCACCATTCTCCAAAGCCTAGAACTTTACAGTCCGCCATGGATGGCCCTTGGGGCTTCTGGGATGGGAGCGGCCTTTTTGGGAGGTTCCCAGCATTCCCTGCGATCTCGTCACTTCTTTTCTATGCCTGCCTCATTGTCCCCCTTAGTCCTTGCAGCCCGTTCACGCTACCCTGCGGCCCAGTTTTCACGTGTAAGGGCCTTCTGCAAGAGGCACAGTCTCCCTGCTCCAAAGCCTGGGGCTTTACAACCCGCGCAAGACAGTCCTGGGGGCTTCTGGGATGGGAGAGGCATCTTTGGGATGCTTCCAGAATTCCCTACGTTCTTCCACATCTCCCCTCTTCCTACCTCAAGGTCCTCCTGAGTCCCTGTGAATGGCCCACCCCACTTTGCGGTCCCATTTTCACTTGTGGGGGTCTTCAGAGAGAGGCACCCTGCTCCACAGCCTGGGGTTTAACAATCCGCCTGGTATAGCCGCGGGGTCTTCTGGGATAGGAGAAGTCTCCTTTTGAGGCTCCCAGCTGTCTCCCCGCTTCTCCCCTCTGCCTACTTCAATATACCCCTTTGTCTCTGCCACCCACCCACGACACCCTGTGACCCCGTTTTTGCTGTGGGGGCCTTCTGAGAGAGACACAGGCACCCTGATTCAATGCATGAAGTTTACAGCTTGCCCGGGAGAACCCTGGTGCTTCTGGGGTGGGAGAGGCCTCCTTGGGAGGCTCCCAGCATTTCCTGTGATGTCGCCACTTCTTCCCTCTACCAGCCTCAAAGTCCCCCTGAGTCCCAGCGGCCAACCAACGCCGTTCTGCATCGCCGTTTCCGCTTGTGGGTGCCTTCCACGAGAGACAGTCACCCTGACCTTTAAAGCCTGGGGCTTTACAGCCCGCGCAAGACAGCCTCCTGGCTTCTAAAATGGGAGAGGCCTTCGTGGGAGGCTCCTAACAGTTCCTGCGGTCTCACTGTGTCAACCCTTTGCCTGCCTCAGGCACCCTGCTCCAAAACCTGGAAGTTTACAGTCCGCCCAGGGCAGCCCTGGAGCATTCTGGTATGAGAGAGTTCTCCTTGGGAGGCTCTCAGCATCCCCTGATGTCTCGCCGCTTCTCTCCTTGGCCTGCCTCAACGTCCCCCTGAGTCACTGCGGCCCTCCCACGCCAGTGCATAGCCCCATTTACTTTTGCGGGGTCCTTCCACAAGAGACACAAGCACCCTGCTCCAAAGCCTCAGACGTTACAACCCACCCAGGACAAACCTGGGGGCTTGTGGGATGGGGGAGGCCTCTTTGGGAGGATCCCAGCATTCCCTATTATCTCACCACTTCTTCCCCTACCTCTCAGAATGTCCGCATGAGTCTCTGCAGCTTGCCCACGCCACCCTGTGAACCCGTTTTCGCTTGTCAAGGAGTTCTGCGAAAGACACAGGAACCCTGCTCCAAAGTCTCGGGCTTTAGAGCCTGCCCCAAACAGTTCTGGGGGCTTCTGAGTTGGAAGAGGCCTTTTTTGGAGGCTCCCAGCAATGGCTGCGGTCTCGCTGCTTCTCCCCTCTGCCTGCCGCAATGTCCCTCTGAGTTACTGTGGCCCACCCACTCTAACCTGTGGTCCCGGATTTGCTTCCAGGGCCTTCCGTGAGAGACACGGGAACCCTACTCCAAAGCCTGGGGCTTTACAGTCCCCAGGACAGCCCTTGAGGCTTCTGGGATGAAAGAGGCCTTTTTCCCTAGGCTCCCAGCATTCCCCACTGTATCGCCGCTTTTCCCCACTGCCTGCTTCAACGTCCTGAGTTACTTCCTCCCTCTAAAGCCATTCTGCAGCCAAGTCTTCGCTTGTGGGGGTCTTCTACGAAAGACATAGGCACCCTGCTGCAAAGCCTGAAGTTTTAAATCCCTCCCAGGACAGCCCTGGGGGCTTCTGTGATGGGAGAGGGGATCTTTGGAGGCTCCCAGAATTTCCTGCAGTCCCGCCCCTTCTCCCCTCTGCCATCTTGATCATACCCATGAGTACCTGTGGTCCGCCAACGCCATACTGCGATCCCGTTTTCGCTTCTACGGGCCTTTCGCAAGAGACACTGACCACCTGCTCTAAAGCCTGGGGCTTTACGGCCTGCCTAGAACAGCACTGGAGGCTACTGGGATGGGACAGACCTCCTTGGGAGGCTCCCAGTATTCCCTGTGATCTCGTCGCTTCTCTCCTTGGCCTGCCTCAATGTCCCCGAGTCCCTACGGCCCACCCAGGCCACCATGCAGCCCCGTTTTCAATTGACGGGGCCTTCCCCAAGAGACACAGCCACCCTGCTCCAAAGCCTGGGGCTTTACCCAATGCCTGGAACAGCCCAGGGGGCTTCTGGGATGGAACAGGCCTCCTTTGGAGGTTCCTATCATTCCCTGCGGTCTCGCTGCTACTCCCATCAGCTTGCCTCAACATCCTTCTGAGTCCTAGAGGCCCTCCCAAGCGCACTTGCGGCCCTGTTTTGCTTCTGGGGGCGTTCCACAAGAGACACAGGCATGCTGCTCCAAACCTTGGAACATTACAACATGCCCCAGACAAGCTGGGGTCTTCTTGGATGAAAGAGGCTGCCTTGGAAGGCTCCCGGCATTCCCTGTTTTCTCACTGCTTCTCCCTTCTACCATTCACAACATCCCCATGAGTCCCTGTGGCCAGCCCACGCCAATTTGTGATCTCATTTTCGCTTGTCAGGGCGTTCTGTGAAAGATACAGGCAACCTGCTCCAAATCCTGGGGCTTTACAGCCCGCCAGGGCCAGCCCTGGGGGCTTCCTTGATGAAAGAAGCCTCTTTGGAAGGCTCCCAGCATTCCCTGTGTTCTTGCCGCTTTTCCCCTCTGCCTGGCTCAAAGTCCCACTGAGTCACTGAGGACCGCCAATGACACTCTACGTCCCCGTTTTCGCTTGTGGGGGCCTTCCGTGAAAGACACTGGCACCCTCCAAAGCCCGCCCAGGTAAGCCCAGGGGTCTTCTGGGATGGGAGAGGCCTCCTTGAGAGGCTCCCAGCACTCCCAGTGATTTCGCCGCTTCTCCCCTCTGCCTAATTTAACGTCTTCCTGAGTCCTTGCGGCCCGCCAACACCACTTTGCGGCTCCTTTTTCGCTTATGGGGTCATTCCCCAGAGATATAGGCACCCTGCTCCAAAGCCTGGGGCTTTACAGCCCGCTTGGGACAGCTCTAGGGTCTTCTGAGATGGGAGAGGCCTCCTTGGAAGGCACAAAGCATTCCCAGCCATTTTGCCGCTTATCCCCTCTGCCTGCCTCAATGTCCCCATGAGACCTTGTCGCCCACCTATGCAACCCTGCCGGCCCATTTTTGCTTATGGGTGCCTTCCCAGAGGGGCACAGTCACACTGGTCCAAACCTGGGCTTTAAAACCCGTTTGGTTCCACTCTGGGGGCTTCTGGTATGGGAGTGGCCTCTTTAGGAGGCTCCCAATATTCCCTGCGGTCTTGCTACTTCTCCTCTCTGCCTGATTCAACATCCCCCTGAGTCCCTGCATCCCGGCCACGCCACACTGTGGCCCTGTTTTTGCTGTGGGTGCCTTCCGCAAGAGACACAGGCACTTTGCTCTAAAGCCTGGGATGTTACAGCCCGCCAGGATCAGCCCTGGGGGCTTCTGTGATGAAAGAAGCCTCTTTGGCAGGCTCCCAGCATTCCCTGCAGTCTCCCTGCTTCTCCTCCCTGCCTGCCTCTACATCGCCCTGAGTCCCTGCGACCAGCCCACGCCACCCAGGGGGACTTCCGCGACAGACACAGGCACCCTACTCCAAAGCTTGTGGCTTTACATCCCTCCTGGGAAAGCCCTGGAGACTTTCTGGGATAGAAGAGTTGTCCTTGGGAGGCTCCCAGCACTCCCTGCTGTCTCACCACTTCTCTCCCATCTCTTCCCTGCCTGCCTCAATGTCCCTCTGTGTCCCTGTCGCCCGCCCACGCCCCACTGCGGCCTTGATTTTGCTTATGGAGGTCTTCCGCGACAGTCACAGGCACCTGGGAACTTCCAGGATGGGAGGGGGCTATTGGGGAGAATCCCAGCATTCCCTGCAGTCTTGCCGCTTCTTCCCTTTGCTGGCCTAAACGTCAGCTTGAGTCGCTACGCCCCGCCCACGACACATTGCGGCCCCATTTTTATTTTGGGGGGCCTTCCGCGAGAGACATAGGCACCTTGCTCCAAAGCCTGGGTCTTTACTTCTCGCCCCGGACATCCCTGGTTCTTCTGGAATGAAAGAGGCTTCCTTGGGAGGCTCCCAGCATTCCCTGCAGTCTCGCCGCTTCTCCCCTCTGCCTGTCTCAGCGTCCCGCTGAGTCCCTGTTGCACACTCATGTCACCCCGCGGCCCTGTTTCTGCTTGTGGGGGACTTCCGCGAGAGACACAGGCACCCTGTTCCAAAGAGTAAGGCTTTACTACCCGCCTGGAAAATCTCTGGAGGTTTCTGGTATGGGAGGGGCCTCCTTGGGTGGATCCCAGCATTCCCTGCTCTCTCGCCGCTTCTCTCTTCTGCCTGACTCAACGTTCACCCGATTCTCTGTCGCCCGCCCACGACATATTGCTGCCTTGTTTTCGCTTGCGGGGTCCTACCGCGAGAGACACAGGCACCGTATTGCAATGCCTGGGGCTTTACTGCTCACCAGGGACAGCCTTGGCAACTTCTGAAATGGGAGAGGGATTTTTGGGAGGCTCCCAGCATTTCCTGCTGTCTCCTCTCTGCCTGCTTCAAAGTCCCACTGAGTCCCTTCCGCCCGCCCACGCTACCCTGCAGCCCCGTTTTCGCTTGTAGGGACTTTCGCAAGAGACAGTCAGCCTTTTCCAAAGCCTGGGACTTTACCGCCCGCCCAGGACAGTCCTTGGAACTTCTGAAATGGGAGAGCAGTTTTGGGGGGGCTCCCGGCATTTCCTGTGGTCTCGCCTTTTTTCCCGTCTCTCTGCCTCTACGTCCCTTTGACTCTCTGCGGCTTGCCCACGCCACCCTGCGGCCCCGTTTTCACTTGTAGTGGCCTTCCGCGAGAGACATAGGCACACTGCTCAAAAGTCTGGGGCTTTAAAACTCGCCAGGGACAGCTCTGGGGGATTCTAGAATGGGAGATGCCTGCTACAGAGGCTCACAGCATTCATTGCGGTCTTGCGGCTTCTCCTTTCTGCCTGCCTCAACGTTCTCTTGAGTCGCTGCCACCCGCCCACGCCACACTGCGACCACGTTTTCGCTCGTGAGGGCCTTCCGCGAGAGACACAGGAATCCTGATCCAAATCCTGGGGCACTTCAGCCAGCTCGGGACAGCCCTGGGGGCTTCCAGCATGGGAGCGGCCTCCTTGGAAGGCTTCCAGCATTCCCTGCAGTCTCATCGCTTCTCCGTTTTACCTGCCTTAACGTCCCCCTGAGTCCCTGCGACCCACCCATGACACGCTGCGGCACTGTTTTCACTTTTGGGGGTCTTCCACGAGAGACACAGGGACCCTGCTCCCAAACCTGGTGCTTTACAACCCTCCCAGGTCAGCCTTGGTGGCATCTGGGATGAAAGAGGTCTCTTTGGGAGGCTCCCAGCATTCCCTGCGATCTCGCCACTTCTTCCTTCCGCATGCCTCAACATCCTCGAGTCCCTGAGGCCCGACCATGCCACCCTGTCGCCCAGTTTTCGCTTTTGGGGGCCATTCGCAACAGACACAGGCTCCCTACTCTAAAGCCTGGGGTTTTACAGCTGGCTCGGAAAAGCCCTGGGGGGATTTTGGGATGAAAGAGGCCTTTTTGGAAGGTTCCCAGTATTCCCTGCAGTCTCACCGCTTCTTCCTTCTGTCCGACTCAACGTCTTCCTGAGTCACTGCTGCAATCCCACAGCACCCTGCAGCCCCTTTTTCGCACGTGAGGGACTTTCGCGAGAGACACAGGCATTCTACTGCAAAGCATGATGCTTTACAGCCCGACCAGGAGAGGAGTGGGAGCTTCTGTGAAGGGAGAGGTCTTCTTGGGAGGCTTCAAGCATTCCCTGCAGTCTCGCTGCTTCTCCCCTCTGCCTGCCTCAACGTTTCCTTGAGTCTTTCTTACCCGCCCATCCCACCCTGTGGTTCCGTTTTTGTTTGTGGGAGCCTTCCCCAATAAACACAGGCACCCTACTCCATGGCCTGGGATTTCACAGTCCTCCTGGGAGAGCCCTGGGGGCTTCTGTGATAAGCTTCACCCGTCTGCCTGCCTCAACGACCCCCGGAGACCCTGCCCCGTACCCACTGCACACAGCGGCCCGTTTTTGCTTGTGGGGACCCTGGGGTATAATTGAATGGGAGAGGTCTTCTTGAAAGGCTACCAGCACTTCTTGCGGTCTCGCTGATTCTCTTCACTTCCTGTGTCATCATCCACTGAGTAACTGTAGCCTGCCCACGCCACCCTGCTGCCATTTTTTTTTGCTCCTGGAGGCTTTCCTCGAGAGACACTTTCACACTGCTCCAAAGCCTGGGGCTTTATAGCCTGCCTGGGACAGCCCTGGGGGCTTCTGGGATGGGAGGTGGGGCCGTGGGAGGCTCCCAGCATTCCCTGCGGTCTTGCCACTTCTGCCCTCTGTCTGCCTAAACGTCTCCCTGAGTCCCTGCGGCCCACCCACAGCACCCTGTTCCCCGTTTTCCTTTGTACGGGACTTCCACAAGAGACAGAAGCATCCTGCTCCAAACCCTGGGGCTTTACAGTCCACCCAAGACTGCCTTGGGGGCTTCGGGTATGGAAGAGGCCTCCTTGGGAAACTTTCTACGTTCCCTGTGGTCTCCCCGATTCTCCCGTCTGCCTGCCCAAACAAACCCCTGAGTCCATCAGGCCTGCCCACAACATCTTGTGGCCCCCTTTTCACTTGTGCGATCCTTCATTGAGGGACACGGACACTTTACTGAAAGGCCTGGAGCTTTACAACTCACCAGGTACAGCCCTGGGGGCTTCTGGGATTAAATAGGCCTCCTTGGGAGGTTCACAGCATTCACTGAGGTCTCACTGCTTATCCCCTTTGCCTACCTCAATATCCCCCTGAATCCTTTCGACCCGCCCACACCACCTTGCGACATCATTTTCACTTCTGGGGGCCTTCCACGAGAGACACAGGCGCCCTGCTCCAAAGCCTGGGTTTTTACAGCCCGCCTGGGACAGCCCTGGGGGCTTCTGGGATGGGAGAGGCCTCTTTGGGAGGCTCCCTGAATTCCCCGCAGTCTCAGTGCTTCTCCCCTCGCCCTGCCTCAATATCCCCATGAGTCTCTGTGGCATTCCCATGTCACCCTGTGGCCCATTTTTCGCTTTTGGAGGCCTTTCGCGAGAGATAAAGGCACCCTGCTCTTAAGCCTGGGGCCTTACAGACACCCCGGGACAGCCCAGGAGCTTCTGCCATGAAAGAGGCCTCTTTGGGAGACTCTGAGCATTCCCTCGGGTCTTGCTGCTTCTCCACTCTGTCTGCTTCAATGTCCCCCTGGGTTCTTGCTGCCTGCCCACTCCACCAGGCAACATAGTTTTCTCTTGTGGGGGCCTTCCACAAGAGACACAGGCACCCTGCTCCAAAGCCTGTGGCTTTGCAGCCCGCCCGGGACAGCCCTGAGGCTTCTTGGATGGGAGACGCCTTCCTGGGAGGCTCCCGGCATTCCCTGCTGTCTCACCACTTCTCTTCCCTGCCTGCCTCATCGTCCCCCTAAGAAACTGCGGCCCGCCCACGCCAACCTGCGGCCCCCTTTTCATTTGTGGGAGGCTTTTGCGAGATACGCAGTCACCATGCTTGGAAGCCTGGGGTTTTACAGTCTGCCTGGGACAGACCAGGGGGCTTCTGGAATGGGAGAATCTTCTTCGAAGGCTCCTAGCATTCCTTGCGATCTTGCTGCTTCTTTCCTCTGCCTGCCTCAATGTCCCCGTGAGTCTCTACGGCCTACCCACACCACCATGCGGCCCCGTTTTTGTTCATGGAGGCCTTCCGCAAGACACACAGGCACCCTGGTCCAAAGCCAGGTTCTTTACAGCCTGCCCGGGACATGCCTGAGGGCGACTGAAACGGGAGCGGCCTTTTAAAGAGGCTCCCAGCATTCCCTGCTGTTTCGACGTGTCTCCCTTCTTCCTGCCTCAATGTCCCCGAGTCTTTGTGTCCCGCCCATGCCACCTTACAGCCCCAATTTCATTTATGGGGGCTTTATGGCAGGCTTAGGATAGCCCTGGGGGCTTCTGGGATGAAAGAGTCGTCCTTGGGATGCTCCCAGCATTCCCTGTGGTTTCAATGCTTCTCCTCTCCGCCTGCCTCAACATCCCTCTGAGTCCCTGTGGCCCACCCACTCCACCCTATGGCCCCGTTATTGCTAATGGGGACCTTCTTCTAAAGACACGGGCACCCTGCTTCAAAACCTGAAGCTTTACATCATGCCTAGAACAATCCTGGGGCTTCAGGGATGGGAGAGGCCTTCTTGGGAGGCTCCCAGCATTCCCTGCGGTCTTGCCGCTTCTCTTCTCTATCTTCCTCAGTGTCACCCTGAGTCTCTGCCACTCGCTCGCGCCACCTGTGGCCCCATTTTCGCTTTTGGGGGCCTTATAAAAGAGACCTAGGCACCCTGCTTCAAAGTTTAAGGCTTTTAAACCTGTCTGGGACAGCACTGAGGCCTTTGGGATGGAACAGGCCTCTTTGGAAGGCTCCCAGCATTCCCTGCCGTCTAGTGGCTTCTCGTCTCTGCCTTCCTCAAAGTTCTCCTGAATCCTTGCAGCACGCCCATGCCAGCCTGCTGCTGCCTTGTCACTTTTTGGTGTCTTCCACGAGAGGCACAGGCTTCCTTCTCCAAAGCCTGGGGCATTACAGCCTGATCAGGACAGCCCTGGGAGCTTCTGGGATGGGAGAGGCCTCCTTCGGAGGCTGCCAGCATTCCCTGTGGTCTCACCGCTTCTCCACTTTGCCAGCCTCAATATCCCCTGAGTCTCTGTGCCCAACCCACGCCACGCTACAGACTCGTTTTTTGCTAATGGGGGCTTCCACTAGAGACACAGTCACCCTACTTCGAAACCTGAAGCTTTACAGAAAGTGTGGGATAGTCCTGGTGACTTCTGGGATGGAAGAGGCCTCCTTAGGATGCTTCCAGCATTCCCTGCAGTCTTGCCGCTTCTTCCCTTTCCTGCCTAATGTCACCCTGAGTCCCTGCCGCCTGCCCACGCCACCGTGTGGCCTCGTTTTCGCTTGTGAGGGCCTTCTGTGAAAGATACAGGCACCCTTCTCCAAAGCCTGGGGCTTTACAACCCTCCTGGGACACCTCTGGGGACTTCTGGTATGGGAGAGGCCTTTTGGGGTGGCTCCCAGCATTCCCTGCAGTCTCTCTGGTTCTCCCTTCTGCTTGTCTCGATGTTCTCCTGAGTCCCAGCGGCCGTCCAGTTCACCCTAAGGCCCCATTTTGCTTGTGGGGGCTTTTCATGAGAGACACAGGCTCTTTGTTACAAAGCCTGGGGCTTTAGAGCACACCGCAGAGAGCACTGGGGACTTCTGGAATGGGAAAGGCCTCCTTGGAATGTCCTCAGCATTCCCTGCAGTCTACGTGCTTCTTTCCTCTGCCTGGCTCAATGTCCCATTGAGTCTCTGTGGCCTGCCCACGCTATGCTATGGCTTCGCTTTCACTATTGGGGGCCTTCTGCTGGAGACACGGGCACCCTGCCTCAAAACCTCAAGTTTTACGGCAGCCACGGGCAGTCCTGTGGCTTCAGGGATGGGAGAGACCTTATCTGGATATTTCCAGCATTCCCTGCTGTCTCACAGCTACTCTCCTCTGCCTGCCTCATCATCACACTGAGTCCCTGCCAACTGCTCACGCCACCATGTGGCCACGTTTTCGCTTATGGGGGCCTTTTCGAGAGGCACTGGCCTCCTGCTTCCAAGCCTGGGGCTTTACACCCGCCCGGGACAGCCCTGGGGGCTTCGAGGATAAGAGAGGTTTTTCTGGGATGCTCCCTGCACTGCCTTTTGTGAGAGCCTTTAGTGAGAGACGCAGGCACCCTATTACTTAGCCTGGGGCTTTGCAGCCCTCCAGGAACAGTCCTGGGGGCTTCGGGTATAGGAGAGGACTCCTTGGAAGGCTCCCAGCAATCACTGCAGTCTCATCGCTTCCCCCGCTCTGCCTGCCTCAACATCACCTTGAGTCCCTGCCACCTGCCCACGCTACCCTGCGACCCCGTTTTTGCTTGTGGGGGCCTTCTGAGAGAGACACAGGCACCCTGCTTCGAAGACTGGGGCTTTCTAGCATGCCTAGGATAGCCCTGGGGGCTTCTGGAATGGGAGAGGCCTTTTGGGGGGGATACCAGCATTTCCTGCTTTCTCGCCAGTTATCCCGTCTGCCTGCCTCAACGTCCCTCTGAGTCCTTGTGGCCGTCCACACCAACCTGTGGCCCCGTTTTTGTTTGCGGGAGCCTTTTTTGAGATACACAAGCACCATGCTTCAAATCCTAGGGCTTTACAGGTTGCCTGAAATGTCTCAGAAAGCTTTTGGGACGGGAGTGTCCTCTTGGGAGGCTCCGAGCATTCCCCGCAGTCTCACAACTTTTTCCCTCTGCCTACCTCAATGTTCTCACGTGTCCCTGAGGCCTGCGTATGCCACCCTGTGCCTCATTTTTTCTTTTGGTGGTCTTCCACAAGAGGTACGGGCACCCTGGTCCAAAGACTGGTGTTTACAGCCTGCCAGGGAAAACCCTGGGGGATTCTGGGATAGGAGAGGCCTTTTAAGGAGGCTCCCAGTATTCCCTGCGGTCTTGCAGGCTCTTTCGTCTTCCTGCTTCAAGGTACCGCTGAGACTTTGTGGCGCACCCACACCACCCTACCACCCCGTTTTCGCTTGTGAGGGCTTGCAACAAGAGCCACAGGCACCCTGCTCCAAAGCCTTAGGCTTTACGGCAGGCCTGGGACAGTCCTGGGGGCTTTTGGGATAGGAGAGGCCTCCTTGGGATGCTCCCATGTAGGGAAAAGAAAGAAAGATCAGACTGTTACTGTGTCTATGTAGAAAGGGAACACATAATAAATTGCATTTTGACCTGTACCTTGAAAAATTGCTTTGCTGAGATGCTGTTAATTTGTATCTTTGCCCCAGCCACTTTGCCCCAGTCTGTTTGCCCCAAACTTGTGCTCACAGAAACATGTGTTGTTTGGAATCAAGGTTTAAGGGATCTAGGGCTGTGCAGGACATGCCTGGTTAACAAAATGTTTACAAACAGTATGCTTGGTAAAAGTCATCACCATTCTCTAGTCTCAATGAACTAGGGGCACAATGCACTGCTAAAAGCCTCAGGGACCGTTGTCTTGGAAAGTCGGGTATTGTCCAAGGTTTCTCCCCATGTGATAGTCTGGAATATGGCCTCGTGGGATGAGAAAGACCTGACTGTACCCCAGCCCGACACCCATAAATCGTCTGTGCTGAGTTGGATTAGTAAAAGAGGAAAGCTTCTTGCAGTGAGATAGTGGAAGGCCACTGTCTCCTGTCTGCCCCTGGGAACTGAATGTCTCAGTATAAAACCTGATTTTACATTTGTTCAATTCTGAGATAGGAGAAAAACTGCCCTATGGTGGGTGGCGAGACACGTTGGCAGCAATGCTGCTTTGTTACCCTTTACTCCACTGAGATGTTTAGGCAGAGAGAACCATAAATCTGGCCTACACGCATATCCAGGCATAGTACTTCCCCTTGAACTTAATTATGACATAGATTCTTTTGCTTACATGTTTTCTTGCTGACCTTCTCCCTATTATCACCCTGCTCTCCTACCGCATTCCTCTTGCTGAGATACTGAAAATAATCATCAATAAAAACTGAGGGAACTCAGAGACCTGTGCCAGTGCAGGTCCTTGGTATGTTGAGTATCAGTCTCCTGGTCCCACTGTTGTTTCTCTATACTTTGTCGCTGTGTATTATTTCTTTTCTCAGTCTCTTGTCCCACCTGATGAGATATACCCACAGGTGGGGGGAGGGGCAGGCCACTCTTTCACTCCCAGCATTCTCCGAGGTCTTGACGCTTCTCCCCTCTGCCTGGCTCAATGTCCCCCTGAGTCTCTGTGAGCCGCCCATGCCACCCTACGGCCCAACTATCACCAGTGGGGGCCTTCCGCTAAAAACACAGGTACCCTTCTTCAAAATCTGAAGCATTACATCACACCTGGAACAGTTCTGGGGGCTTGTGGGATAGGAGAGGCCTCCTTGGGAGGCTCTTAGCATTCCCAGAGTCTCACCGCTTCTCCCCTCTACTTGCCTCAATGTCACATTCAGTCCCTGCTGCCCGCCCATGCCAACATGAGGCCCTGTTTTTGCTTGTGGAGGCCTTCCACGAGAGTCACAGGCACCCTGCTCCAAAGCCTGGGGCAATACAGCCAGGCCAGGACAGCCCTGGGGGCTTCTGGGATGGGAGAGGCCTTCTTGGAAGTCTCCCTGCATTTTCTGTGGTCTTGTTGCTTCTCCCTTCTGCCTACCTCAATGTCCCCATGATTTCCTGTGGCCCACCCATGCCACCTTGTCGCCCTGGTTTTGCTTGTGGAGGTTTTCCGCGAGAGACACAGGCACCCTCCTCCAAAGCCTGGTGCTTTGCAGCCCTCCCGGGACAGTCGTGGAGCTTCTGGGGATGCGAGAGCCCCTATAGAGAGGCGCCCAGCATTCTCTGCTGTGTCATCAACTCTCCCCTCTGCCTGCCTCAACGTCTTGTTGAGACCCTGCGGCTTGCTCATGCCACCCTATGTCCCTGTTATTGCATGTGGGGGCTTCCCACGAGAGACACAGGTACTTTGTTGCAAAGCCTGGGACTTTACAACCTGCCTGGGAGGCTCCTGGGAGCTTCTGAGATGAAAGAGGCCTCCTTGGGAGGCTCCTAGCATTACCTGCCTTCCCACCTCTTGTTTTCTGTGTCTACCTCAGCATCTTTCTGAGTCCCTGCAGACTGCCCATGCCACCCTACCGCCCCATTGTCTCTTTTGAGGTTCTTCCACGAGAGGCACAGGCACCCTGCTCTAAAGCCTGGAGAATTGCAGCCCATTAGAGACAGCCCTCAGGGCTTCTGGGATGTGAGAGGTGTACTTGGGAGAGTTCCAGCATTCCCTTCGGTCTCGCCTCTCTTCCACTCTGCCTGCCTCAACATCCCCTGAGTCCCTGCTGCCCACCCACGCCACCCAACGCCCCCATTTTTGCTAGTGGGAGCCTTTTGCTAAAGACACAGCCACACTGCTTCAAAATCTGAAGCTTGTCAGAACGTCCGGGACAGCTCTAAGAACTTCTGGGATGGGAGAGAACTCCTTGGGAGGCTCCCAGCATTCCCTGTGGTCTCGTCGCTTTCCCCTTCTGCCTGCCTCAACGTCCCCCTGAGTCCCGGCTGCCTGCCCATGCTATCCTGCAGTCCCATTTCCGCTTGTGGGAGCCTTCTGCGAGAGAGATAGTCACCCTGCTTTGAGGCCTGGGGCTCTCCAGCCCGCCTGGGAACCCCTGGGTGCTTCTTGGGTGGGAGAGGCTTCCTTGGGAGGTTTCCTGCATTCTCTGCTGTCTCGCTGCTTCTTCCTTCTACCTGCCTCAATGGGTCCCGGAGTTTCTGCTGCCAACCCACGCCACCCTGCCGCCTCGTTGTCTCTTTTGGGGGATTTCCGTGAGAGAAACAGGCACCCTGCTCCAAAGCCTTGGGCATTACAGCCTCTCCGGGACAGCCTCAGAAGCTTCCGGGATGGGAGAGGCCTCTTTGGGAGAATCCCAGCATTCCCTGGGGTCTAGTCATTTCTCCTCTTCTGCCTGCTTCTACTTCCCCCTGAATCCCTGCTGCTTGCCCATGCCACCCTGAGGCCCCAATTTCCCTCGTGAGGGCCTTCCACGAGAGATACAGGCACACTGCTTTAAAGCCTGTGTACTTACAGACCGATTGGGACAGCCCTGGAGGTTTCTGAGATGGGACAGACCTTTCTGGGAGGCTCCTAATATTCCCTGTGGTCTCTCCGGTTCTTGCGTCTACCTGCCTTAAAGTCCCCCTGAATCCCTATGGCCCGCCCATGCCACCCTGTAGCCCTATTTTCATTTGTAGGAGACTTTCGTGAGAAGCACAGTCACCTTGTTTCAAAATGCCTGGAACAGTCCTGGTGGCTTCTAGGATGGGAGAGTCCTCCTTGGGAGTCTCCCAGCATTCACTGCGGTCTCGCCGCTTATCCTCTCTCTGCCTCAACATCATTCTTAGTCCCTGTTGTCCGACGACGCCTACGGTATGGCACTGTTTCTGCTTGTGAGGTCCTTCCACAAGAGATACAGGCATACTTCTCCAAAGCCTGTGACTTTACAGCCCAGCTGGGACAGCCCTGGGGACGTCTTGTATAGGCTTTCAGCATTCCCTGTGGTCTCACCAGTTCCCTCGACCTTCTGCCTTGACATACCCCTGAGTCGCTGCCACCCACCCACACTACCCTGTAGCCCTGTTTTCGCTTGTGGGAGCCTTCTGCAAGACACACAGGCATCCTGTTCCTAAGTCTGAGGCTTTACAGTCTGCCGGTAAAGCCCTGGGGGTTGCTGGGATGGAAGAGTCATCATTGGGAGGCTCCTAGAATTCCCTGTGGTGTCGCTACTTCTCCTCTCTGCCTGCCTCAATGTTCCCCTGAATCCCTGCGTCCCTCTCAGGCCACCCTGTGGACCCGTTGTCGCTTGTTTGGGCCTGCTGGGAGAGACACAGGAAACCTTCTCCAAAGCCTGTGGCGTGAAAGCCAGTCCGGAATACACCTGGGTGCTCCTGGCATTGGAGAGGCCTCCTTGAAAGGCTCCGAGCACTTCATGCGGTCTTGCTTCTTCTCCCCTCTGCCTTCCTTAACGTTTCCCTGACTAGTTCATGCCATCTTGCCACCCTGTTGTCTCTTTTATGGATATTCCATGAGAGTCACAGGTACCCTGCTCCAAGTACTGGGGTATTACAGCCTGTCCGGGACAGCCCTTGTGGCTTCTGGGTTGGGAGAGGCCTCCTTAGGAGGCTCCCAGCATTGCCTCCTGTCTGGTCGCTTCCCCCTTCTGCCTGCCCCAATGTCACCTTGAGTTTCTACTGCCACACACCACCCTGCGACCCCGTCTTCGCTTGTGGGGGACTTCCGCGAGAGACACAGTCACCCTGCTTTGAAGCCTGGGATTTTATAGCCAGCCTAGGACAACCCTAGGGGCTTCTAGAATGGAAGCAGCCTCCTTGGGATGCTCTTGCATTCCCTGTAGTCTCACTGCTTCTCCCCTCTGCCTGCATCAGTGTCTCCCTGAGTCCCTGCGGCCTGCCCTCACTGTCCTGCGCCTCATTGCCCCTTTTGGTGGTCTTCCGCGAGAACTCAGGGACTCTGCTCCAAAGCCTGGGGTATTACAGAATGTCCGAGACAGCCCTGGAGACTTCTGTTATGAGAAAGGTCTCCCTGGGAGGCTCCCTGCATTCCCCGCTGTATCACCGCTTCTCCCTTCTGCCTGCTTCAACGTCTCCCTGAGTCCCTGCAGCCTACCCACAATTCTTGGCTCACCTATGCCACCGTGCTTCCCTGTATTCGCTTGTGGGAGATTTTTGAGAGACACAGGCACCCTGATCCAAAGCCTGGGGCTTTATAGTCCGCCCATGACAGTCCTGGAAGTTTGCAGGATAGGAGAGACCTTCTTGGGAAGCTCTCAGAATTCCCAGCGGTCTTGCCACTTTCCCCCATGCCTGTCTCAATGTCACCCTGAGTCCCTGCCACCCGCCCATGCTACCCTGTGGCCACGTTTTCCCTTGTGGGGGCCTTCCACGAGAGACACACCCTGCTGCGAAGCCTGGGGCTTTCCAGCCTGCCCGGGACACCCCTGGGGGGTTCTGGGATGGGAGAGGCCTCCTTGGGAGGCTCCCAGCATTACCTGCAATCTCACCGATTCCTCCCTCTGCCTGTGTCAGTGTCTCCCTGAGTCTCTGCAGCCCGCCCACACCACCCTGCCACCCCGTTGTCTCTTTTGGGGGTCTTCTGTGAGAGACACAGGCACCCTGCTCCAAAGACTGGAGCATTACAGGCCATCCAAAACAGCCTTGGGACCTTCTGGAATTAGAGAGTCCTCTTGGGAGGCTCCCAGAATTCCCTGAAGTCTCACCACTTCTTCCCTCTGCCTGCCTCAACATCCCACTGAGTCCCTGCGGCCCTCACATGCCACCCTGCCGCCCCGTTTTTGCATGTGGGGGTTTTCTGCGAGAGACACAGGCTCCCTGCTCCAAAGCCTGGGGCTTTATAACCCGCACGCGACAGCCCTGAGGCTTCTGGGATCGGAGAGGTCTCCTTGGGAGACTCCCAGCATTCCCTGCCGTATCGCCACTTCTCCCTTTTGCCTGTCACAATGTCCCGCTGAGTCCCTGTGGCCTGCCCAGGCCACACTACGGCCCCCTTTTCACTTGTGGGAGCCTTCTGCGAGAGACACAGGCAGCTTGCTCCAAATCTTGGGGCTTTCCAGCCTGTCCGGGACAGCCCAGAGGACTTCTAGGATGGGAGAGGCATCCAAGGGAGGCTCCCAACATTCTCTGTGGTCTCACCGCATCTTCTCTCTGCCTGCCTCAAAGTCCCTGTAAATCCCTATGGCCTGTCCTCGCCAATTTGAGGCCCCGTTTTTCGTTGTGGATGTCTTCCGCGAGAGACACAAGCACCCTGCTCCAGAGTCTAGTGCTTTCCAGCCCGTCCAAGACAGCCATGGGGCTTCTGGGATGCGAGAGGTTTTTTAGGGAGGGTCCCAGCATTCTGTGCGGTGTTGCCGCCTCTCCAGTCTGTCTTCCTCAACGTTCCCCTGAGTCACAGTGGCTTACCCACGTTACCCTGCAGCCTTGTTTTTGCTTGTGGTGGCTTTTCGCAAGAGACGCAGGCATCCTGCTCCAAAGTCTGGGCCTTTACAGTACTCCCAGGACAGCCCTGGGGGCTTCTGAGATGGGAGAGACTTCCTTGGGATACTCTCAGCATTCCCTGTGGTCTCTACGCTTCTCCACTCTGGGTGGCTCAATGTCCCCCTGAATCCCTGCAGCCCTCCCACGCCACCCTACAGCCCCGTTTTCACTACTGGGGGCCTTCCTCTGGAGACACAGACACACTGCTTCAAAACCTGAACTTTTACACATGACTGGGACTGTCCTGGGAGTTTTGGGATGAAAGAGGCCTCCTTGGGAGGCTCGCAGCAATACCTGCAGTCTCGCCGCTTCTCTTCTCTGCCTGCCTCAACGTCACCCTGAGTCCCTGCCACCTGCCCACGCCACCCTGTGGCCCCGTTGTTGCTTGTGGGGTCCTTCTGTGAGAGATGCAGGCACACTGCTAGAAAGCCTGGGGCTTTTTAGCCCATCCCGAACAGCCTTGTGGCGTTCTGGGATGGGGTAGGCTTCCTTGGGAGGCTCCCAGTATTCCCTGCAGTCTCGCCCTTTCTCCCCTCTGCCTACCTCCACGTTTCCCTGAGTCTCTGCAGCTCACTCAGGCCACGCTGCGGCCCCGTTTTTGCTTTTGTGGCCTTTGGCGAGAGATACAGACACCCTGCTACAGAGGCTGGAGTGCTACAACTTGTCCGGGATAGACCTGGGTGCACTTGAGATTGGAGAGACCAACTTGGGAGGCTCCTAGTTTTCCCTGTGGTCTCCATTCGTTTCCTCTCTGTCTGCCTCAATGTTCCCCTGAGTCCCTGCGGCCCAACCATGTCACCCTGCCGACCCAATGTCTCTACTGGGGGATCTTCCGCAAGAGACCCAGGCAACCTGCTCCAACGCTTGTGGCATCACTTGTCCAGGACAGCCCTGGGGTCTTCTGGGATAAAAGAGGCATCCTTGGGAAGCTCCCAGCAATCGCTGTGGTCTCGCCACTTCTCACCTTTGCCTGTCTCAACGTCCCCCTTAGTCCCTGCATCCCACCCACACAACTTTGCAGCACAACCACGCCATTCTGCAGCTCTGTTTTCGCTTGTTTGGGCCTTTTGTGAGAAACACAAGCACCCTGCTCCAAAGTCTGAGGGTTTATAGCCCACCCAGGACAGTCCTGGGGACTTCTGAAATGGGAGAGGTCTCCTTGGGAGCCTCCTAGCATTCCCTGAGGTCTCGCTGTTTCCCCCTCCTGCCAGCCTCAATGTCACCCTGAGTCCCTGCCGCCTGCCCACACTACCCTGCGGCTTCGTTTTCACTTATGGGGACCTTCTGGGAAAGACACATGCACCCTGTTCTGTAACCTAAAGCTTTACAGCCAGCCTGGAGACACGTGGGGGCTTCTGGGATGAGTGAGGCCTCCTTGGGAGGCTCCCAGCATTCTCTGCCTTCTCACCCCGTCTTCCTTTTGCCTTCCTCAATTTCCGCCTGAGTCTCTGCGTCCATCCCACACCACACTATGGCCCCGTTTCTTCATGTGAAGGTCTTCAGTGAGAGACACAGGCACCCTGATGCAAAGCCTGGCGCTTTAGATCCTCCTACCCCGGGAGAGCTTTGCAGGCTTCTGGGATGGGAGAGGCGTCCTTCAGAGGTTCCCAGCATTCCCTGCAGTCCTGCAGCTTCTCCCCTCTGCTGATCTCAATGTCTCGCTGAGTCGGTGAGGGCTGCCAACGCCACACTGCTGCCCTGTTTTCACTTGTAGGAGCCTTCCTCTAGAGACACAGCACGTTGTTTCAAAACCTGAAGCTTTACACCACTCCCAAAACAGTCCTGGGGGTTTCTGGGATGGGAAATATTTCCTTGGGATTTACCAGCATTTCCTGCAATCTCGCCACTTCTCCCCTGTGCCTGCTTCAACATCCACCTGAGTCCCTGTGGCCCACCCACGCCACCTTTTGGCCCTGTTTTTGCTTGTGGGAGCCTTTCACGAGAGCTACTGGCAGCCTGCCCCAAAGTGTGGGGCTTTACAGCCCACCCGGGACAATCCTAGGGGCTGCTGGGATGAGAAAGGCATCCATGGGAGTCTTCTAGTATTCCATGTGGTCTCGACGCTTTCCCTTCTGCCTCCCTCAACCTTATACTGAGTCCCTGCCATCCACCCACACCACTCTACAGACCTGTTTTTGGTAGTAGAGGCCTTTAGCTAGAGACACAGACACCCTGTATCAAAACGTGAAGCATTACAGCACGCCCAAAACAGTCCTGCAGGCTTCTGGGATGGGTGAGGCCTCCGTGGGAGGCTCCCAGCATTCGCTGCGGTATCTCAGTTTCTCCCTTCTGCCTGTCTCAACGTCCCCAAGTCCCTATGGCTCGCCCAGGCCACCCTGCGACTCTGTTTTCCCTTGGGGAAGCCTTCCACGAGAGACACAGGCACCCTGCTTCAAAGCTTGGGACACAATAGCCCATATGGGACAGACCTGGGGGCTTCTGGGATGCAAGAGGCCTCACTGGGAGGCTCCCAGCATTTCCTACGGTCTTGCCACTTCTACCTTCTGCCTTCCTCAACGTCTGAGTTCCTGAGACAGGGCCACGGTAACCAGCAACCGCGTTGTCTCTTTTGGGGGTCTTCCACGAGATAGACAGGCACCCTTCTCCAAAGCCTGGGACATTACGGCCCATCCGGGAAAGACCTGGGGTCTTCTTAAAAGTGGGAGGTCTCTTTGGGAGGCTCCCAGCATTCCCTGTGTTCTTGCTGCTTCTCCCCGCTGCCTGTCTCAACATCCTTCTCATTTCCTGCGGCCCTCCCACTCCACCATGTGGCCCCATTTGTCTATGTATGGGCCTTCCTTGAGAGACACAGGCTTCCTGCTCCAAGGTTTGGGGCTTTGCAGCCCATCAGGGACAGACCTGGGGGTTTCTAAAGTGTGAGATGCCTCCTTGGGAGGCTCACATCACTCCCTGCGGTCTCGCGGCTTCTTCCCTCTGCCTGTCTCAACATTTCCCGGAGTCCGTGCACCCTGCCCTCTCCCCATTTTTGCTTGTGGTAGATTTCTGCAAGAGACTCAGGCACACTGCTTCAACGCCTGGGGCTTTACAGCTCGCCCAGGACAGCCCGGGGGCTTCTGGGATGGGAGAGGAAGCCTTGGGAGGCTCCCAGCATTCCCTGCAATTTCACTACATCAAGGCTCTGCCAGTCTCAATGTCCCCCTGAGTCCCTGAGACCCGTCCAAGCCACCCTGAGGCCCCATTTTCACCTGTGGGGGCTTTCCTGAGGGACATAGATGCACTGCTCCAAAGCCAGGTGCTTTACATCCACCTGGGACAACCCTGGGTGGTTGTGGGATGCGAGAGGCCATTTAGGCTGACTCTCAGCATTTCCTGCCGTGTTGCCGCGTCTCCCATCTGTCTGCCACAGTGTACCCTTGAGTTCCTGCAGCTTCCCCATGCCACCCCACAGCCTCGTTTTCACTTGTGGGAACTTTCTGCAAGAGACACAGTCATCCTGCTCTAAAGCCTGAAGCTTTACATCACGCCCCTGACAGCCCTGAGAATATGCTCATAGCATATCCTGTGGTCTCACCACTTCTTACATCTGCCTACCTTAACATCCCCTGAGTCTCTATGTCCTACTACAACAGCCTGCACCCTGCTACAAAGGCTGGGACATTACATCCCTACTGGGACAGCCCTGGGGGCTTGTGGGGTGGGAGAGGCCTACTTGGGAGGCTCCCAGCATTTCCTGTGGTTTCGCAGTTTCTCCTTTCTGCCTGCCTCAACGTTTCCCTGAGTCCTGGGATGGAAGAGGTCCCCTTGGCATACTCACAGCATTCCATGCTGTCTCACCACTTCTCTTTTCTGCCTTACTCAACATAAACCTGAGTCTCTGCTGCTGGCCCACGCCACCTGATGGCCTGCCCACGCCACCCTGAGGCCCTGTTTTTGTTTGTTTGGGCCTTTTGTAATAAACAAAGGCCTTCTGTTCCAAAGCCTGTGGCTCTACAGTCCAACCAGGATGGTTCTGTGGACTTCTAGGATGGGAAAGGCCTTTATGGGAGGCTCTCGGCATTCCCTGCAATCTCGCCACTTCCCCTATCTGCCTGCCTCAATGTCACTCTGAGTCCCTGCTGCCCACCAACACCACCCTGTGGCCAGGGTTTTGCTTGTGGGAGCCTTCCATGAGAGACACAGACACCCTGCTTCAAAGCCTGGGGCTTTATAATCCACCCAGGACAGCCTGGTTTTGAGGATGGGCGAGACCTCCAGATGAGGCTTCCAGCATTCCCTGTCGTCTCGCCGCTTCTTTTTCCTGACTGCTTCAATGTCCTCGTGAGTCCTTATGGCCTGCCCTTGTCACCCTGCGGCCTCGTTTTTGCTTGTGAAGGGCTTCAACGAGAGACACAGGCAACTGGCTCCAAACCTGGTGCTTTACAGCCCGACTGGAACAGCCATGAGGGCATCTGGGATGGGAGAGCCCTTCTTGGGAGGCTCCCAGCATCCCATGCGGTCTCGCTGCTTCTCCTGTGTGCCTGCCTCAACGTCTCCCTGTGTCCCGGTGGCCCGCCCATGCCACCTAGTGACCCAGTTGTCTCTTTTAGGGGTCTTCAGTGGGAAACACAGGCACCCTACTCCAAAGTCTTGGGCATTACAACCCATTCGGGATAGCCTTGGGGGCTTCTGGGATGGAAGAGGCCTCATTCGAAGGCTCCCAGCATTCCCTGCAATCTCGCTGCTTCTCCAGTCGGCCTGCCTCAACGTCCCTCTGAGTCCCTGTAACCTCCCATGACACCCTGCGGCCCCGTTTTTGCATGTGGGGGTCGTCCGTGAGAGACACGGGCTCCAAAGCCTGGTGCTTTACAAACTCGCACGGGGCAGGCCTGGGGACTTCTGGAACTGGAGAGGCCTCCTTGGGAGGCTCAGAGCATATCCTGTGGTCTCACCACTTCTTACATCTGCCTGCCTTAACATCCCCCGAGTCCCTGTGTCCTACTACAGCAGTCTGCACCCTGCTACAAAGGCTGGGACATTACATCCCTACTGGGACAGCCCTGGGGGCTTGTGGGGTGGGAGAGGCCTACTTGGGAGGCTCCCAGTATTTCCTGTGGTTTCGCAGCTTCTCCTTTCTGCCCACCTCAACGTTTCCCTGAGTCCCTTCTGCCCTCCCACACCACCTTGCAGACTTCCAATGCCACCCTGCATCCCCGTTTTTGCATGTTGGGGCCTTCTGCGAGAGACACAGGCTCCCTGCTCCAAAGCCTGGGGCTTTACAACCGGCACGGGACAGGCCTGAGGACTTCCGGGATGGGAGGGGCCTCCTTGGGAGGCTCATAGCATTCCCTGCATTCTCCCTGCTTCTCCCTTCTCCTGGCCTCAACGTCCCCTGAGTCCCTGTGGCTTGCCCACGCCACTCTGCGACTCACCCATGCCACTCTGCCACCCTGTTTTCACTTGTGGGGGCCTTTGGCGAGAGAGTGAGGCACCCTGCTCCAAAGCCTGGGGCTTCACAGCTCACTGAGAACAGCCCAGGTGGCTGTTGGGATGGGAGAGGCCTCCAGGGGAGGCTCCCAACATTCCCTGCAGTCTCACCGCTTCATTTTTCTGCCTGCCTCAACATCCCCATGAGCCCTTACGGCCTGCCCTCGACATCTTGCAGTCCCGTTTTTGAATGTGGGGACTTCCGCGAAAGACCCTGGCTCCCTGCTTTAAAGCGTGGGGCTTTACAGCCCACAGGGAACAGGCCTGGTAGCTTCTGGGATTGGAAAGACCTCCTTGGGAGGCTCATAGCATTCCCTGCCGTCTCGAAGCTTCTCCCTTCTGCCTGCCTCAATGTCCCCGAGTCCCTGATCCCGCATATGACACCCGGCCGCCCTGTTGTCTCTTTTGTAGGTCTTCCGTGAGACACAGGCGCCCTGCTCCAAAGACTGGGGCATTACAGCCCAACCAGGACAGCTCTGGGGCCTTCTGGGATGGGAAAGGCCTCTTTAGGAGGCTTCAAGCATTACCTAAGGTTTCTCAGCTTCTCCTGTTTGCCTGTCTCAACATCCCCCTGAGTCCCTGCAGCCGGCTCATGCCACCCTGTGGAGCTGTTTTCTCTTGTTTGGACCTTTTGCGAGAGATAAAGGCACCCTGCTCCAAAGCCTGGGGATTTACAGCCCATCCGGGACATTTCTGGGGACTTCTAAAATGGGAGCGGCATCGTGGGGGACTCCGAGCATTCCCTTCAGTCTCGCCGCTGTCTACTCTGCCTGCCTCAAAGTCTCGCTGAGTCCTTGAGGCCCACCCACATCAACCTGCGGCCCCACTGCTTTTTTTTGGGGGGGGGGTCCTTCCGAGAGACACAGGTATCTTGCTCCAAAGCCTGGGGTTTTACAGCCTGTACAAGACAGCCCTGGGGACTTCTAGGAGGAGGCCTTTTTAGGAGGTTCCCAGAATTCCCTGTGGTTTAACCGCTTCTCCCTTCTGCCCACCTCAACGTCCCCCTGAGTCCTTGAGGCCCTTCCACTCCGCCCTGTGGCCCTGGTTTGGCATGCGTGGGCCTTCCGCGAGAGACAGACTGCCTGCTCCAAAGCCTGGGACTCTACAACGCTCATGGGATGGCCCTGGGGACTTCTGGGAAGGGAGATACCTCCTTAGGAGGCTGTCAGCATTCCCTGAGGTCTCGTCAATTCTCCCTTCTGCCTGTCTCAACGTCCCCCTGATATCCTGTAGCCCACCCACGCCACTCTGTGGCCCTGGTTTTGCTTGTGAAAGCATTCCATGAGAGACATAGGAACCCTGCTCCAAAGACTGCGGCATTACTGCCCGCCTGAGACAGCCCTGGGTTCTTCTGGAATGGGAGAGGCATCTTGGAGAGACTCAGGGCATTCCCTGCGGTCTTGATGCTACTCCCCTCTGCCTGCTTCAACCTTCCCTGAATTCCTTCGGCCTTCTCACACCACCCTATGACCCTGGTTTTGAATTTGGGTGCCTTACACGAGAAACACAGGCACACTGTTCCAAAGCCTGGGGCTTTACAACCTGCATGGGACAGCACTGGGGCATACTGGGATGGGAGATACCTCCTTGGGAGGCTCCCAGAGTTCCCTACAGTCTCCCTGCTTCTCCCCTCTGTCTGTCTCAAAGACCCCTGAGTCCCTGCAGCCCGCCCATGCCATTCTGTGGCCACGGTTTCACTTGTGGGGGCCTTATGCAAGAAATAGGCACTTTGCTCCAAAGTTTGGGGCTTTACAGCCTTCCAGGGACAGCCTAGGTGGCTTTTTGGATTGGGAGAGGCCACCAAGGGAGGCTGCCAGTATTCCCTGCGGTCTCGCCACTTCTTATTCCTGCCTGCCTCAACGTCCCCTTGAGTCCCTATTGCCTGCCCTTGCAACCCTACGTCCCGTTTTTGCTTGCGAAGGCCTTCTGCGAGAGATGCAAGCACCCTGCTCCAAAGCCTGGGGTTTTACAACCCAATCGGGATGCCCTGAGGACTTCTGGGATGAAAGAGGCCTCCTTGGGAGGTTTCCAAAATTTCTTGCCGTCTTGCCGCTTCTCCCTTATGCCTGCCTCAACATTCCCCTGAGTCCCAGCGGCTTGTCTAGAAAACTCTGCGGCCCCATTTTTGCTGGTGTCCACCAGAAACGCAGGCACTCTGCTCCAAATCCTGGGGCACTACAGCCCGTCAGGGACAGACCTGGGGCATTTGGAATGGGAGAGTCCTCCTTGGGAGGCTCCCAACATTCTATGTGGTATCGCTGCTTCTCCCAACTGCCTGCCTCAACGTCTCCCTGAGACCCTGTAGCTCGCCCATGCCACCCCACGGACCCGTTGTCACTTTTAGGGGTCTTCTGTGAGAAACACAGTCACCCTGCTTCAAAGTCTTTGGCATTACCCCTCATCCGGGGCAGTCCTGGGGGCTTCTGGGATGGGAGAGGCCTCCTCCGGAGGCTCCCAGCATTCTCTGCTGTATTGGGGCTTCTCCCCTCTGCCTGCCTCAAAGTCCACTCGAGTCCTGCGAACCTCCCATGCCACCCTGCGGTCCTGGTTTTTGCGTGTCGGGGCCTTGTGCGAGAGATAGGGGCTCCCTGCTCCAAAGCCTGGTGCTTTACAACCTTCATGGGGCAGACCTGGGTGCTTCTGGGATTGAAGAGGCCCCTTTGGGAGGCTTGTACCCTTTCCTGCAGTCTCACCACTCCTCCCCTCTGCCTGCCTCAAAGCCCCTCTGAGTCCCTGCATCTTGCTCAGACCACCATGTCGCCCCATTGTCTCTTTTGGAGGTCTTCCGCGAGAGACACAGGAACCGTGCTACATAGGCTGGGGCATTACAGCCCCACGGAAACAGTCCTGGGGTCTTCTGTGATGGCAGAGGCGTCATTGGGAGGCTCCCAGCATTCCCTGAAAATTCTCCTCTCTGCATGTGTCAACATCCCCTTGAGTCTCTGCACCCGGCCCATGCCATCTGTGGCCTCGTTTTTGCTTTTGGGGGAATTCTGCGAGAGACACACATACCCTTCTCGAAATCCTGGGGTTTTACAGCTCTCCTGGGACAGTCTTGGGGGCTTCTGAGATAAAAGAGGTCTTCTTGGGAGGCTCCCACCATTCACTGCAGTCTTGCTGCTTCACCCCAGGCCTGCCTCAACGTTGCCATGAGTCCCTCACCCCAGGCCTGCCTCAACGTTGCCATGAGTCCCTGCGGCCTGCCCACCACACGACTGCGGAACACAATGGATCGTGAAATATCCCTTTGCAGATTCTACAAAAAGAGCGTTTACAATCTGCTGAATAGAAAGACAGGTTTAACTCTGTGAGTTGAACCCAGACCTCACAAAGCAGTGTAACAGATAGCTTCATTCAAGTTTTTACAATAGGATTTTCAGTTTTTAACTATAGGCCTAGGTAGGTTAAGAAATGTTGCTTCACGTATCCTACAAAAATAGTATTTCCAACACACTGAATCAAAATAAAGGTTTAATTCTGTGAACTGAATGCAACAATCACAAAGTTTCACAGGTAACATCTTTCTAATTTTAATTATGAGATTTTCAGTTTTTCACTGTAGGACTCACTTTGCTCTGAAATGTCAATACACAGATTCTACAAAAAGAGTGTTTACAACCTGCTGAATGAAAATAATGATTTATTTCTGTTAGCTGAGCCCACACACCACAAAGCAGTTTTACACGTAGCTTCCTTTTAGTTTTAATTAAGGGTATTCCCTTTTTCACTATAGGACTCAGAGGGATCTGAATTGTCCCTTTGCATATTCTATAAAAAGAGTGTTTGCAACCTACTGAATTGAAAGGTTTACCTCTGTGAGTTGAACCCACACCTCACAAAGCAGTTCCACAGATAGCTTCTTTCTAGTTTTTACCACAAGATAAATCTAACTATAGGCCTCTGTGGGCTAAGAAACAGAATCTAACTATAGGCCTCTCTGGGCTAAGAAATATCCATTTGCAGATTCCACAAAAATAGTGTTTTCATCCTGCTGAATCAAAAGAAAGTTTTAATACTGTGAACTGAATGCAAACATCGCAAATGTTCTCAGATAGGTTCTTTCTAGTTTTTAATCAAGGGATTTTCGGTTTTTCACTATAGGACTCAGTTTGCTCCAAAACGTAAGTTCGCAGATTCTACAAAAAGAGTATTTACAACCTGCAGAATCAAAAGAAAGGTTTAACTCTGTTAGGTAAATCCACACATCGCAAAGCAGTTTTAGAGGTAGCTTAATTCTAGTTTTTATTATGAGGTATTTGGTTTTTCACTACAGACTTCAGTGGGCTCCAAAATGTCGCTCCTTACCAGATTCTACAAAAATAGCTTTTACAAGCTGGTGAATCAAAACAAAAGTTTAACTCTGTGAGTTTAATCCACACCTCACAAAGCAGTTTCACAGATAGCTTCTTTCTAGCTTTGGTGTGGGATATTTGCTTTTTCACTATACTCCTCAGTGGGCTCTGAAATGTCCATTCCCAGATACTACAAAAAGAGCATTTCCAACTTACTGAATCAAAAGAAAAGTTTAACTCTGTGACCTGAATCCACACATCACTAAACAGTCTCATGTTTAGCTTCTTTCTAATTTTTATTATGGGGTATTTTGTTTTTTACTATAGGCCTCAGTTGGCTCCAAATGTCCCTTAGGAGATTCTGCAAAAGCAGTGTTTACAATCTGCTGAATAATAATAAAAAAAAGTTTAGCTTTGTATGCACAATCTACACATCAAAAAGTAGTTTCACAGATATATTCTTTCTATTTTTTATGACATACTCCATTTTTCACTAAAGGCCTCAGTCAGCTCTGAAATGCATACTTGCAGATCCACTAAAACAGAGATTCAATCTGCTGAATCAAAAAAAAATAACTCTGTGAACTGAATTTAAATATCACAAAACAGTTTAACAGATAGCTTCTGTCCAGTTATTATCATGGGATATTCTGTTTTTCACTAAAGGCATCAGTGTTCTCCAAAATGTCTATTCACAGATTCTACAAATAGAGTGTTTCAACCTGCTGAATCAAAACAAAGTTTTAATTCCGTGAAGTGAATCTACACATTGCAAAGCAGTTTCACAGATAGTTTCCTTCTAGTTTATATTGCGTGATATTTTGTTTTCCCTATAGGCCTCAAACGTCTCTGAAATGTCCCCTCGCAGATTCTACCAGTAGAGCATTTCTAACCTGCTGAATCCAAAATTAGGTTTAACTCTGTTAGCTGAATGCACACATCACAAAGCAGTTTCACAGAGAACTTCCTTCTAGTTTTTATGGAAGCATATTCAGTTTTTACTACAGGCCTCAGTGGGCTCTGAAATGTCTCCATGCAGTTTCTAGAAAAAAAGTGCTTCAACCTTCTGAATCAAAGATTTAACTCTTTGAACACATCACAAAGTAGTTTTGCAGATAGTTTCTTTCTAGTTTATATAGCAAGATATTCCGTTTTTCACTATAGTTTCAGAAGTCTCAGAAATGTCCATTCACAGATTCTACGAAAAGGGTGTTTCCAACGTGCTGAATCTAAAGAAAAGTTTATCTCTGTGAGTGGACTTGACACATCACAAAGAAGTTTCAAGATAACTTCTTTCTACTAACTATAGTGGAATATTCAGTTTTTCACTATAGGCCGAAGTGGGCTCTGAAATATGTCTTCGCAGATACTGTCAGAAGAGGGTTTGGAAACCCTCATCTGAAACCCTCTGGAAGCTTGCTGAATCAAAAGAAAGGTTTAACTCTGCGAGCTGAATCCACACATAACAAAGCAGTTTCACAAATAGCTTCTTTCTAGTTTTTATTGCAGGATATTCAAGTTTTCAGTATAGGCCCGGTGTTCTCTGAAATGCCCCTTTGCAGATTTTACAAAAGAGTGTTTTCAACCTGCTAAATCAAAAGACAGTTTTAACACTGTCAACTGAACGTACACATCACAAAACAGTTTCAAATTAGCTTCCTTCTGTTTTTTTTTTTTTTTTTTAATAGATATGTGGTTTCTAACTATAGGCCTCAGTTGGATGCAAAATGTCCCTTTACAGATTCTACAAAAAGAGTGTTTTCAACCTGCTAAATCAAAAGAAAGTTTTAACACTGTCAACTGAATGCACACATCGCAAAACAGTTTTAAATTAGCTTCCTTCTGTATTTTCTTAAAATGGATATGAGGTTTCTCACTACAGGCCTCAGTTGGATGCAAAATGTCCCTTTGTAGATTCTACAAAGAGAGTGTTTTCAAACTCCTTAATTAGAAGAAAGGTTTAACTCACTGAGTTGAAAGCATACATCACAAAGCAGTTTCACAGAAAGTTTCTTTATAATTTTTAGAGTGGGATAATATGTTTTTCACTATAGGCCCCAGTTTACTCCGAAATGTCCATTGGTGGAGTCTACAAAAACTGTGTTTTCAACCTGCTGGATCAAAAGGAAGTTTTAACTTTGCTTAATACATACATCACATAACAGCTTCACAGATAATTTCTTTCTAGTTTTTATCATGGTATATTCAGTTTTTCACTATACTACTCAGCTTGCTCTGAAATTGCCCTTAGCAGATTCTACAAAAAGAGTGTTCCCTACCTACTGTATCAAACAATAGGTTTAACTCTGTGAGCTGAATCCACACATCACAAATCAGTTCCACAAATAGCTTCTTTCTTGTTTCTATCACAGGATATTCAGTTTTTCACTATTGGTCTCAGTGGAGTCTGAAATGTCTTTTCGCAGATTTTACAAGAAGAATGTTTTCCACTTGCTGAAATGAAAGAAATTTTGACCTCTGTGAGCTGAATGTACACGTCACAAAGTAGTTTCGGAGATAACTTTTTTCTAGCTTTTATTATGGGATAATCAGTTTTTCACTATAGGCCTCAGTGGGATGTGAAATATATTTTTGCAAATTCTACCAAAAGAGTGTTCCAACCTGCTGAATCAAACAAAAGCTTTAGCTCTCTGAGCTGAATCCACACATCACAGAGCAGTTTCACAGATAACATCTTTCTAGCTTTTATCACAGAATATTCAGTTTTTCACGATAGGTGTGAGTGGACTCTGAAATGTCCCCTTGCAGACTCTATAAAAAGAGTGTTTCTAACATGCTGAATCCAAAAAAAAAGGTTTCAATCTGTGAGATAAATCCTCATATCACAAAACAATTTCACAGATAGCTTCTTTCTTGATTTTATCATGGAATATTCAGATTTTCATTATTCATCTGAGGGGGTCTGAAATGTCCACTCACAGATTACATAAAAAAGTGCTTTTACCTATCTGCTGAATCAAAAGAAAAATTTAACTTTGTGAGCTCAATGCACACATCACAAAGCAGTTTCACAGATAGCTTCTTTCTAGTTTTTATCACAGGATATTCATTTTGTCACTATTGGACTCAGTGGACTCTGAAATGTCCCTATGTAGATGCTACAAGAAGAGTTTTTTTAGCCTAATAAATCAGAAGAAAGGTTTAATGTGTGAACTGAATGCACACATCACAAAGCAGTTTCACAGATAGCTTCTTTCTAGTTTTTGTCATGGAATATTATTTTTTTTTCACTATTGGACTCAGTGGGCTCTGAAATGTCCCTGTGTAGACACTACAAAAGAGTATTTTTAATCTAATAAATCAGAAGAAAGGTTTAATGTGTGAACTGAATGCAGACATCACAAAGCAGTTTCACCAAAAGCTTCTTACTATTTTTTACCATGGTATATTCAGTTTATCTTTATAGGCCTCAGTGGGTTCTGAAATATTCCTTTGTAGATTCTACAAAAAGAGTAGTTCCAGCCTTCTGAATCAAGGGAAAGTTTTAAGTCTGTGAGCTCAATCCATACATCACAAAGTAGTTTCACCAATAGCTTCTTTCTAGTTTTTATATTATCAGATATTCAGTGTTTCACTATAGGTCTCACTGGGCTCTGAAATGTCCCTTCCTAGATTCTACAAAAAGAGTGTTTCCCACCTGCTGAAACAATAGAAATATTTACAATCTGCTGAATTTAAAGAGAGGTTTAACTCTGTGAGCTGAATATACACATCACAATGCAGTTTGAAAGATAGCTTTTCTCTAGTTTTTATCATGGGATATTCAATTTTTCAACATTGGTCTCTGTTTTTTTTCTGAAATATCCCTTCACAGTGTCTCCATAAAGAGTGTTTCCAACTTGCTAAATCAAAAGAAAGGTTTAACTCTGTTAGCTCTATCCACACATCAAAAAGCAGTTTCACAGAAACCTTATTTCTAGTTTTTATTGAGGGATATTTTATTTTTTTATTTTAGGCCTCAGTGGGCTTTGGAATGTGCCTTCACACTTTCTACTAAAAGAGTGTTTCCAACCTGTTGAATCAAAAGAATAGTTATGGTCTGTGAGCTAAATGCACACATAACAAAGCAGTCTCATCAATCACTACTTTCTAGTTTTTATCATGGGATGTTTGGTTTTCACTATAAGACTCAGTAGGCTCCAAAATGTCCCTTTGCAGATCCTACAGAAACAGTGATTCCAGTCTACTAAATCAAATAAAAGGTTTAATTCTGTTAGCTGATTTTATGCATTAAAAAGCAATTACACAGATAGTTTCATTATAGTTTTTATTGCAGGATGCACCTTTTTTCATTAAAGGCCTCAGTGGGCTCCAAAATGTAACTTTACAGATTCTACAAAAAGAGTGTTTCCAACCTTTGAATCAAAAGAAAAATGTAACTCTGTGAGCTGAATCCACACATCACTGAGCAGTTTCACAGATAGCTTCTTTCTCATTTTAATTGTGGGATATTCAGTTTTTCACTGTAGGCCTCATTGAGTTCTGAAATGTCCCTTCACAGATTCTACAGAAAGAGTGTTTCTAACCTGATGAATCAAAATAAATGTTTAACTCTGAATTGAAGAAAATTCTGAACTCTGTGAGCTGAATGCACACATCACAAAACAGTTTCACAACTAAATTCTTTCTAGTTTTTATCATGGGATATTTGGTTTTTCAGTATAGGCATCAAAGGACTCTGAAATGTCCCTTTGTATTTTCTGCAAAAAAAGGAATTCTGACATGCTTCTTTGAAAGAAACGTTTAACTCTGTGAGCTGAATCCACACATCACAAAGCAGTTTAACAGATAGTTTCTTTCTCATTTTTATTAGAAGATATTCATTTTTTCACTATAATCTCAATGAGGTCTGAAATATCCTTTTGCAGATTATATAAAAAGAGTGTTTCCAACATGCTGCATCAAAAGGAAGTTTTAATACAGTAAGCTGAATCAACACATCACACACCAATTTCACAAATAGCTTCTTTTTTAGTTTTTTGGCCAGTTATTCAGTATTTCACTATAGATATAATTGGGCTCTGAAATGTCCCTTCAGAGAATTTACAGAATGATTGTTTCAACCAGCTGAATCAAAAAACCAAACAACAACAACAACAACAACAACAACAAAAGTTTAACTCTGTGAGCTGAAACCACACATCACAAATCAGTTTCAGAGATAGATTATTTCCAGTTTTCATTAAGGAGTATTCTGGTTTTCATATAAAAACTCAGTGGGGTCCAAAATGTCCCTTCACAGTTTCTACAAAAAGAATGTCTTTTTATCACTGTAGGCAATATTGGGCACTGAAATGTGCTATTGTAGATTGAGCAAAAAGAGTGTTTCCTACCTGCTGAATAAAAAGAAACGTTTAACTCTGTGAGATGAATCTCCACTTTACAAAGCAGTATTACATGTAGCTTCTTTCTAGTTTTTATTGTGGGATATTCAGTTTTTCACTACAGGCCTCAATGGGCTTTAAAGTGTCTCTTCACAGATTCTACAAAAAGAGTGTTTTCAATAAATTAGCAGAATCAAAACAAAGATTTAACTCTATGAGCTTAATACACCCTTGACAAAGTAGTTTCACAGAGAGTTTCTTTTGAGTTTTAATCATGGGATATGCTGTTTTTCACTATTGTCTTCAGTGGGCTATGAAACATCCCTTTGCAGATTCTACAAAAAAGTGTTTTCACTCTGCTGAAAAAAGAAAGCTTTAAACCTGTGAGCTGAGTGTACACATCATAAAGCATTTTCACAGATATCTTCTTTCTCATTTTTATTGCGGGATATTTGATTTTTCACTATAGGCCACAGATTTTATGAAAAAAGTGTCTCTGACCAGCTAAATCAAAAGATATGCTTAAATGTGTGAGCTGACTTCACACATCACAAAGCAGTTTCACAAATAGCTTCTTTTTAGTTTTTATTGTGGGATATTTGTTTTTTCACTATAGGCCTCAGAGTGCTTTGAAATGTTCCTGTGCATATTGTACAAAAAGAGCATTTCAAACCTTCTGAATCAAGGGAATGGTTTAAGTCTGTGAGCTGAATCCAGGCATCACAAAGTAGTTTCACAGATGGCTTCATTCTAATTTTTATCATGGGATATACAGTTTTTCACTACTGGCCTCAGTGGGCTCCAAAATATCCCCTCACAGATTCTACAGAAAAAGTATTTCCAACCTGTTGAATCAAAAGCAAGGTTGAACTGTGTGAGCTGAACTCACACAACAAAAGTAATTTCACAGATAGCTTCTTTATAGTTTGTATCACGGAATATTTAGTGTTTCCCAATAGGCATCAGTGGCCTCTGAAATGTCCCTTCACAGATCTCCAAAAAGAGTGTTTCCAAAATGCTGAATCAAAAGAAAGGTTTAAGTCTGTGAGGTGAACACAGACATCAAAAAGAAGTTTCACTTATAGATTCATTCTAGTTTTTATCTCACAATGTTAGCTTTTTTAGTAAAGTTGTCAGTGGGCTCTGAAATGGCCCCTTGTATATTCCACAAAAAGAATGTTTCCAACCTGCTGAATCAAAACAAAGCTTGAACTCTGTAAGCTGAAGTCACACATCACAAAGCAGTTTGACAGATAGCTTCTTTAAAGTTTTTATCGAAGGATATTTCGTTTTTCACTATAAGCCTCATTGAGCTCCCAAATAGCCTTTCACTTATTATACAAAAAGAGTGTTTCCAACCTGCTGAATCAAGAATAGTTTTATATCTGCGATCTGAATGTACACATCACAAAGGAATTTCACGGATAGATTCTTTCTAGCTTTTATCAATGGAAATTCTTTTTTTCAATATAGGCGTCAGTGGGTTCCAAAATGTTTCTTCACAGATTTTACAAAAAGAGTGTTCCGAATTTGCTGAAGGAAAAGAAACATTTAACTCTGAGCTGAATCTGCAGATCACAAAGATGTTTCACAGATAGCTTCTTTCCAGTTCTGTATCACGGATAGTCAATTTTTCAATAAAGGCATCATTGGGCTTCGAAATATTTCTTTGCAAACTTACAAAAAGAGTGTTTCCAACTTGACGAATCAAAAGAAACATTTAGCTCTGTAAACTGAATCCACACATCAAAAAGTAGTCTCACAGATAGCTTCAGTCTAATTTTTATCTCGAGATATTCATTTTTTTTACTACAGGCCTCAGTAGCCTCCCAAATGTCTATTCACAAATTTGACACAAAGAGTGTTTCCAATCTACTGTTTCAAAAAACAGTTTTAACTCTGTGAACTGAATGCACACACCACAAAGCAGTTTCACAGGGAACTTCTTTCTAGTTTTTATCTCAAGATATATGGTTTTTCACTGTATGGCTAAGTGGGTTCCAAAATGTCCCATAGTAGATTCCACAATAAACCTGCATCCAACTTCTTAATTAAAAGAAATCTTGAACACAGTGAGCTAAATCTACATGCCACAAAGTAGTTTCACAGATAGTTTTTTTCTAGTTTTTATCACTGGATATTCAGGTTTTCACTATGGGATTAAGTCATCTCCAAAATATCCATTTGCAGATTCTAAAAAAAGAGTATTTCGAACCTGCTGAATCAAAAAAAGGTTTTAACTCTGTGACTTTACTCCATACATTACAAAGCAGTTTCACAGATAGCTGATTTCAAGTTTTTATCCTCAGCTGGCTCTAAAATGTCCTTTGGGAGATTCTACAAAAAGATTGTTTCAAACCTGCTTAATCAAAAGAAAGATTAAACTCTGTGAACTGAATGTATACATCACAAAGCAGTTTCACAGATAGCTTCTTTCTAGTTTTTATTGCAGGATGTTCAGTTTTGCACCATAGACCTCACTTTGCTCTGAAATGACACTTTGCAGATTCTACAAATGAGTGTTTTCAACCAGCTGAATCAAAAATAAAATTTAACTTTGTGAGCAGAGTGCACACATCAGAAACCTGTTTCACACATAGTTCTTTTTAGTTTTTATTGAGGGATATTCTTTTTTTCACTTTTGTACTCAGTGGGCTCTGAAGTGATGTCTTGCAGATTCTACAAAAAGAGTGTTTCCAGCCTGCTTAATCAAAAGATAGGTTTGATTCTATGATCAAATTGTATGCATCACAATGCAGTTTCACAGATCATTTCTGTCTAGTTTTTACTGCGCAATATGTGGTTTTTCACTTTTGGCCTCTGTTGGCACTGAAATGGCCCTTCGCAGATTCTACAAAAAATGTATTTCCAACCTGCTGAATCAAAATAAAAGGTTAACTTGGTGAGCAGAATTCAGATATCACAAAGCAGTTTCACATATATTTTCTTTCTAGTTTTTTGTGGGATATTTGGTTTTTGACATTTGGACTCAGTGGGCTCTGAAATGTCCCTTTGCTGATTCTACAGAGTGTTTCCAATCTGCTGAATCAAGATGAAGGCTTAACTCTCTGAACTGAATGCACACATCACAAAGCAGTTTCACATACAGCTTCTTTCTAGTTTTTATTAGAGGATATTCCATTTTGCACTAAGGGCCTCAGTGAGGAACAAAATGACCCATCTCAGATGCTACAAATACAGTGTTCCCAACCTGCTGAATAAAAAAACAGGTTTTACTCTGTGATCTGAATCCACACATCAAAAAGTAGTCTGACTGATAGCTTCCTTTCAGTTTTAGTCACGGAACATTCAATTTTTCACTGTAAGCCTCAGTGGGCTCTGAAATGTCCCTTCACAGATTCTACAAAAAGAGTGAGTGTTTCCAACCTGCTGAAGTAATAGAATGGTTTAACTCTGTGAGCTGAAAGCACATATCACAAAGCAGTTTCGCAGAGAGCTTGTTTTCTAGTTTTCATGGTGGGATATTCAGTTTCAAACTATAGGCTTCAGTGGCCTTCGGAATGTCCCTTTGCAGATTCTACAAAAAGATTCCTTCCTACCTGGAAAATCAAAAGAAAGTATTAACTCTGTGAGCTGAATCCTCACATCACAAGTGGTTTAACAGATTGTTCTTTCTAGTATTTATCACGGGATGTTCAATTTCTCACTATAGGCCTCAGTGGGCTCCGAAATGTCCCTTTGCAGATTCTACAAAAATAATGTTTCCTACCTGCTGAATCAAAAGAAAGGATTAACTCTGTGAGTTAAATGCACATATCACAAAGCAGTTTGACAGATAGATTCATTCTAGTTTTTATCGTGGGATATTCAGTTTTTCTCAATAGGCCTCAGTGGGTTCTGAAATGTCCATTCACAGATTCTACAAAAAGAGCGTTTCTAACCTGCTGAATAAAAAGAAATGTTTAACTCTGTGAGTTAAATGCACATATCATGAAGCAGTTTCACAGATAATTTTTTTCTAGTTTTTATCGTGGGATATTCAGTTTTACACTGTAGGCTTCAGTGGCCTCCAAAATGTCCCTTTACAGATTCTACAACAAAAGTGTTCCAATCTGTGAAATCAAAGGAATGGTTTAACTCTTTGAACTTAATCCATGCTTCATAAGGCAGTTGCACAGACAGCTTCTTTCTAGTATTTATCATGGAATATTCAGTTTTTCACTATAGGCCTCAGTGGGCTCCAAAATGTTCCTCCACATAAGCTACAATAAGAGTGTTTCCAAAGTACTGAATCAATAAAAACCTTAACTCTTTGAGCTGAATCCACACATGACAAAGCAGTTTCTCAGATAGCTTCTTTCTAGTTTTTACCATGGGATATTTAGTTTTTCTCTATAGGCCTTAGTGGGCTCTGAAATTTCCTTTTGCAGATTCTACAAAAACAGTTTTTCCAACTTGACGTATCAATAGAACAGTTTAAATTCGTGAGCTGAATGCACACATCACAAAACAGATTAACAGATTCTCCCTAGTTTATATCGTGGGATTTTCTTTTTATAATACACCTCAGTAGGATCCAAAATCTAACCTCACAGATTCTACAAAAAGAGTGTTTCCAACCTGCTGAATCAAAATAAATGTTTAATTAACTGAGCTGAATGCACACATCATAGAGCAGTTCCACAGATAGCTTCTTTTCAGTTTTTATTGGGAGATATTCAGTATTTCACTATATGCCTCAGTGGGCTCTAAAAAGTCCCTTCACAAATTTTACAAAAAGTGGGTTTTTACATCGCTGAATCAAAACTAGGGATTAACTCTTTGAGCTGAATTCACATATCAACACATCACAAAGCAGTTTCACATATAGCTTCTTTCTAGTATTATTTGGGGGATATTCTGTTTTTCACTATAGGCCTCAGTGGACACCAAAATGGCTCTTCGTAAATGTTTCAAAAAAAGTTTTTCAAACCTTCTGAGTGAAAAGAAATGTTTAAATTTGTGACCTGAATCCTCACATCTAAAAGCAGTTTCATAGATACCTTCTGTCTAGTTTTTATTGTGGTGTATTCAGTTTTTCATTATAGGTTTTAGTGGGCTCTGAAATGTTTCTGCTCAGATTCTACAAAGAGAAAGTTTTCAACCTGTGGAATTAAAACAAAAGTTTAACTCTGAGAGCTGAATCTACACATCACAAAGCAGATTCACAAACAGATTCTTTCTAGTTTTGATCGGGAGATATCCAGTTTTTCACTTCAGGCCTCAGTTTACTCTGAAGTGTCCCTTCACTGATTGTACAAAAAGAGTGCTTCCAACCTGCCATATCAAAATAAAAGCTTAATTCTGTGAGGTGAATCCACACAGCAGAAAGCAATTTCACAGATAGCTTCTTTCTCGTTTATATTGGGGTATATTCTGTTTTTCACTCTAGGCTTCATTGGGATCAGAAATGGCGCTTTGCAGATTCTACAAAAAGAGTGTTTGTAACCTGCTGAATTATAAGAAAGATTTAATTCTGTAAACTGAATGCACACATCACAAATCAGTTACACAAATAGCTTCTATCTAGTTTTTGTGGCAGTATATTCTGTTTCTCATTGCAGGCTTCACTGAACTGCGAAATGTCCCTTTGCAGATTTTTTTTAAAAAAAGAGTGTTTGCAACCTACTGAATAGAAAGAAAGTTTTAAGTATGTGAGCTGAATCCACATTCCACAAAGCAGTTTTGCAGGCAGATTCTTTCTAGTGGTTATTGCAGGATATGCGGTTTTAAACTGTAGGCCTCAGTGGGCTCCGAAATGCCTTTTCCCAGATTCTCTAAAAAGAGTGTTTCCAACCTGCTGAATCACAACAAGAATTTAACTTTGTGAGCAAAAGGCATATGTCACAAAGAAGTTTCACAAATACTTTCTTTCTAGTTTCTAGTGCCAGATTTTCAGTTTTTCACTACAGGCCTCAGTTTGCTCTGAAATGTTAATTCACAGGTTCTACAAAAAGAGTGTTTCCAACTTGCTAAATAAAAAGAAATGTTTATCACTGTGAGTTGAATTTACAGATCACAAAGCAGTTTCACAGATAGTTTCTTTCTAGATTTTATCACGGGTTATTCTCTTTCTCACTATAGGTCACATTGGGCTCCAAAATATAGCTTCACTACAAAAAGAGTGTTTCCAACCTGGTGAATAAAAGGAAAGGTTCAATGCTGTGAGTTGAATGTCCACATCACAAAGCAGTTTCACAGATATCTTCTTTCCAGTTTATTACAGAATATTGTGTTTGTCACTATAGGCTTCTACTTGCTCTGAAATATCCCTTTGCCGATTCTACAAAAAGAGTGATTCCAGGCTTCTAAATCAACATAAATGTTTAAATGTCATAAATGTGAGCTGAATCCACACATCACAAATTAGATGAACAGATGACTTCTTTCTATTTATTATTGTAGAATATTCGATTTTTCATTATAGGCTTCAGTGGGCTCTGAAATATCCCATTACAGATTCTACAAAGAGAGTGTTTCCAAATTGTTGAATTGGAAGAAAGGTTTAACTCTGTGAGCTGAATGCATACTTCACAAAAATGTTTCATAGATAGCTTCTTTCTAGTTTTTATCATGGAATACTCAGTTTTTCACTCTAGGATTAGTGGTTTCTGAAATGTTCCTTTGCAGGATCTATAGATATGTGTTTCCAAGGGTCTGAATCAAAAGTAAGATTTAACTCTGTGAGCTGAAGGCACACATCACAAGCCGTTTCACAGATAGCTTCTTTCTAGTTTTTATCACAAGATATTATTTTATTCACAGTAGTCCTTAGTGGACTCAGTAATGTCCCTTCTCAGATTCTACAAAAAGAGTGTTTCCAACCTGTTGAATCACAAGAAAGGTTTACCTCTGTAAGCTGAATCCACGCATCACAAAGCAGTTTCACACATAGCTTCTTTCTAGTTTTTATCGCGATATATTGTGTTTCTCACTAAAGGCTTCAGTGGGCTGTGAAATGTTTCTTTGCAGATTCTAAACAAAAGAGTGTTTCCAACTTGCTGAAACAAAAAAATTGTTTACATTTGTGAGCTGAATGCACACATCACAAAGCAATTTCACAGATATCTTCTTTCTAGTGTTTCTCACAGAATATTCTTTTTGTCACTATAGGATTCTGTTTGTTTTGAAATGTTCCTTTGCAGATTCTACGAAAACAGTGATTCCAACCTTCTAAATCAATAGAAATATTTAACTCAGTGAGCTGAATCCACACATCGCAGGTTAGATGCACAGATGACTTCTTTTTATTTGTTATTGAGGAATATTCATTTTTTCACTACAGGCCTCAGTAGGCTCCAAAATGTTCCTTCATAGATTCTACAAAAAGAATGTTTCCAACCTGCTGAATCAAAAGAAACATTTAACTTTCTAAGCTGAATGCGTACCTCACAAAAACATTTCACAAATAGTTCTTTCTAGTTTTTATCATGGGATATTTTGTTTTTCACTGCAGGACTAGTGATTTTTGAAATGTCCCTTTGTAGGTTCCACAAAAAGTGTGTTTCCAACCGGCTGAATCAAAATTAAGATATAACTCTGTGAGCTGAAGGCACACATTACAAGCTGTTTCACAGATAGCTTCTTTCTAGTTTTTATCACAAGATATTCTGTTTTTCACTATAGGCCTTAGTGGACTCAAAAATTTCCCTTCTCAGATTCTACAAAAAGAATATTTCCAACCTGCTAAATCACAGGAAAGGTTTCCCTCTGTAAGCTAAATCCACACATCACAAAGCAGTTTCACACATAGCTTCTTTCTAGTTTTTTATCATGCTGTATTCAGTTTCTCATTGTAGGTTTCTGTGGGCTGTGAAGTGTTTATTTGTAGATTCTAAAAAAGAGTGTTTCCAACCTGCTGAAACAAAAAATGGTTTAAATTTGTGAGCTGAATGCACACATCACAAAACAGTTTCACAGATATCTTCTTTCTAGTGTTTATCACAGAATATTCTGTTTGCCACTATAGGATTCTATTCGCTTTGAAATGTCCCTTCGCAGATTGTACAAAAAGAGTGATTCCAACTTTCCAAATCAATAGAAATATTTACCTCTGTGAGCTGAATCCACACATCATAAATTAGGTGAGCAGATGGCTTCTTTCTATTTGTTATTGCAGAATATTTGTTTTTTCACTATAGGTCTCAGTGGACTCTGAAATATCCCTTATAGATTCCACAAAAAGAATATTTCCAACCTGCTGAATTCAACTCTGTGAGCTGAATTCATACCCCACACAGCAGTTTCACAGATAGCTTTTTTCTAGGTTTTATCAAGGGATATTTGCTTTTTAACTATGGGATTCAGTGGCCTATGAAATGTCCCTTTCTTCGCAGATTCTACAAGAGAAATATTCCAACTTGCTGAATCAAAAGAAAAGTTTAACTCTATGAGCTGAGTGCAAACATAATAAAACAGTTTCACAGACAGCTTGTTTCTAGTTTTTATCTCAGGATATTCAGTTTTTCACCTCGGGCCTCAGTGGGCTCCAAAATGTCCCTTCACAGATCTTACAAGAAGAGTGTTTCCAACTTGCTGCATGAAAAGAAAGGATTACTTCTTAAATGTGAATCCACACATTACAAAGAAGTATCACAAATAGCTTCCTTTCTAGTTTTTAATGCGGGGTATTTGGTTTTTCACAATGGGACTAACTGGGCTCCAAAATGACTCTTTTCAGATTCTAAGCAAAGAGTGTTTCAAACATGCTGAATCAAAAGTAAGATTGAACTCTGTGAGGTGAATCCACTTTTCACAAGGCAGATTCACAGATAGCTTCTTTCTAGTTTTGGTCATGGGACATTCAGTTTTTCACTACTGGCCTCAGTGGGCTTTGAAATATTCCTTTTCAAATTCTACAAAAAGAGTCCTTCCCGCCTGTTGAATCAAAAGAAAGGTTTAACGATGTGAGCTGAATGCACTCATCAGAAAGCAGTTTCACAGATAGCTTCTTTCTGCTTTCTATCACAGGATATCTGGTTTTTCTCTATAGACCTCAGTTGTCTCTGAAATATACTCTGTCAGATTCTACAAAATGTGTTTCCAAACTGCTAAATGAAAAAAAGGTTTAACGCTCTGAGATGAATGAAAACATCACAAAAAAGTTTTACAAATAGCTTCTTTCTAGTGTTTGTTGCAGGATATTTGTTTTTCACTATTGGCCACAGTGGGCTGTGAAATGTCTTTTCACAGATTCTACAAAAAAGAATGTTTTCAACCTGTTGAATCAAAAGAAATGTGGAACTCTGTGAGCTGAATTCCCACATCACAAAGCAGTTTTCCAGAAATGATCTTTCTCATTTTTGACGTGAAACATTCAGTTTCTCACTACTGTCCTCAGTGGACTTTAAAATGTTTCTTCGCAGATTCTACAAAAAGAGTGTTTCCAACCTGCTGAGTCAAAAGAAAGGTTTAACTCTGTGAGCTGAATGCACACAAAATACAGCAGTTTCGCAGATACATGATTTCTAGTTTTTATTGTGGGATATTCGGTTTTTCAATACAGGCCTCAGTAGGATCCAATATGATTCTTCCCAGATTCTAAGAAAACAGTGTTTCAAACCTGCTGAATCAAAAGAAAGGTTTAACTCTGTGAACTGAATCCAAACATCACAAGGAAGATTCTCAGTTTCTTTCTAGTTTTTATCATGCAATATTCAGTTTTTCACTCTAGCCCTCAGTGAGCTTTAAAATGACCCATTGCAGATTCTACAAAAATAGTATTTCCAATTTGATGAAACAAAAAATAAGTTTAACTCTGTGGCTGAATGCACACATTATAAAGCAGTTTCACAGATATATTCTTTCTAGTTTTTATCATGAGATATTCGTTTTTTCACTGGAAGACCAGGTGTGTTCTGAAATGTCCCTTTGCAGATTCTAAAATAGAGTGTTTCCAACCTTTTGAATAAAAAGAAACGCTTAACTCTGAGCTGAATCTACACATCACAAAGCAGTTTCACAGATAGTTTCTTTTAATTTTTTTTTTTTTTGAGGGATATTCGGTTTTTACTACAGGACTCAGTGACCTACAAAATGTCCCTTCCTTCACAGATACTACAAAAAGAGTGTTTTCAACCTACTGAATTAAAAGAAAAGTTTTACTCTGTAAGCTGAATGCAAACATCATAAAACAATTTCACAGATATCTTCTTTCTATTTTTTATCAGAGGATACTCTGTTTTTTACTATAAGTCTCAGTGGGCTCCTAAATGTCTCTTTGAAGTTTCTACAATAAAAGTGTTTCCATTCTGCTGCATAAAAAGTAATTTTTACCTCTGAGAACTGAACCCACACATCACAAAGCAGTTCCACAGATAGTTTCTTTCTAATTTTTATAGCAGGATATTTGGTTTTTCCGTGAAATCCTCAGTGTTCTCCAAAATGTCCCTTCACAGGTTCTACACAAAGAGTGCTTCCAACCTTCTAAATAAAAAGAAAGGTTTCACTGTTGTAGCTGAATTCACATGCCCCAAAGCGTTTTCACAGATATCTTCATTCAAGTATTTATTGTGAAATATTCCATTTTTCACTATAGGCCTCAGTAGGCTCTGAAATGTTTCCTTGAAGATCCTAGAAATACAGTGTTACCAACCTGCTGAATAAAAAGAAACATTTAACTCTATGAGCTGAATCCACATATCACAATGTAATTTCACAGATAGTTTCTTTTTAGTTTTTTTCCTCAGGTATAATATTTTACACCATAGACTTCAGTGGGCTCTAAAATGTCCCTTTCCAGATGCTACAAAAAGAGTTTTTCTAACATGCTGAATCAAAAGAAAGATTAAACTCTGAGGCTGAATCCATGCACCACAAAGCAGTTTGACAGATTTATTTGTCCTAGTGTTTGTTTGTTTGCTTTTGCATATTCAGTTTTTCACTATAGGCCTCAGTAGGCTTCAAAATACCCCTTCGCAGATTCTACAAAAAGAATATTTCCACCCTGTTGAATAAAAGAAAAGCTTAACTGTGAGATGAATGTACATGTCAAAAAGGAGTTTCACAAGTAGTTTATTTCTCATTTTTATTAAGGGATATTCCGTTATTCTCTGTAGGCCTCAGTGGCCTCCGAAATGTCCCTTTGCAGATTCCACAAAAAGAGTTTTTCCAACCTACTAAATGAAAAGAAAGGTTTAACTCTGTCAGTCAAATGCATACATTACAAATATGTTTCTTATATAGCTTCTTTCTAGTTTTTATTGTAGAATATTTGGTTTTAAACTATAGACTTCAGTGGTCTCTGAAATGACTCACAGATTCTAATAAAATAGTGTTTCCAACCTGTTGAATCAAAAGAATGGTTTAATTCTATGAGCTGAATGCACCCCTCAAAAAAAAAAAAAAAAAAAAAAGTTTCACAGATAGTTTCTTTCTAGTTTTAATTGCAAAAGTTTGGTTTTTCACTATAGGCCTAGTGGGCTCTGAAATGTCCATTCACAAGTCCTACAGAAAGTGTGTTTCCAACCTGCTGAATCAAAAGAAATATTTAACTCTGTGAATTGATAGCACACATTACAAGCAGTTTCACAAATAGCTTCTTTCAAGTTTCTATCATGAGATTTTCTGTTTTTCAATATAGGCCTTGGTGGGCTCAGAAATGTCCCTTCGTAGATTCTACAAAAAGAGTGTTTCCAACTTGCTGAACCGTAAGAAAGGCTTAACTCTGTTAGCTAAATTCACACATCACAAAGGAGTTTCACAGGTAGCTTCTTTCTAGTTTATAAAAGGAGATTTTTGGTTTTGCCCTATAAGTCTCAGTGGGCACTGAAATGTCTCTTCACAGATTCTAGTAAAAGAGTGTTTCCAATTTGTTTAATCAAAATAAAGGATTAAATCTGTGAGATGAATGCACACATCATGAAACTGTTTCACAGAAAGCTTTTTTTCTGGTTTTTATTGTGGGATATTCGGTCTTTTACTATAGGCCTCAGTAGGCTTTGAAATGACCCTTCCCAGATTTATGAAGAAACTTTTCAAACCTGCTGAATCATAAGAAAAGTTTACCTCTGTGTGCTGAATCCACACATCATAAAGTGCATTCATAGATAGCTTCTTTCTAGTTTTTATCATAGGATATTCGGCTTTTTACTATAGGCCTCAGAGTGCTCCGAAATGTTTATTCACATATTCTACAAAATGTTCTTACAACCTGCTGAATCAAAAGAAAGGTTTAACTCTGTGAGCTGAATCCACACACCACAAAGCAGTTTCCCATGTAGCTTCTTTCTAGTTTTTATTGTGGGATATTCATTTTTTTACTATACACTTCAGTAGGTTCAGAAACGTTCCTTGGTAGATTTTACAAAAACAGATTTTTCAAGTTGTTTAATCAAAAGAAAGGTTTAAACCTGTAAGGTGAATGTACACATGGAAAGCAGTTGCACAGATAGCCTCTTTCTATTTTATCATGGTATATTCCATGTTTTACTATAGGCCTCAGTGGTCTAAGAAATGCCCCTGCCCAGAATCTACAGAAGGGGTATTTTCAACCAACTAAATAAAAGGAAAGATATAACTCTGTCAGCTGAATGCACACATCACAAAGGAGTTTCACAGATATCTTCTTTCTAGTTTTTATCACGGGATATTCTGTTTCTCATTATAGGCCTCAGTGAACACCAAAATCTACCTTTGCAGATTTTTCAATAAGAGTTTCAAAACCTGCTGAATTAAACAAAAATTTAACTCTGTGAGTTGAATGCAAACCTCACAAAGCAGTTTCACAGATAGCTTCTTTCTTGTTTTTATCATGGAATATTCAGTTTTTCACTACAGGCATCTGTGGGCTGAGAAAGGACCCTTCCCAGGTACTAAGAAAAGAGTGTGGAAACCTGCTGTGTCAAAAGAAAGGTTTAACATGGTGAGCTGAATCCATACATCACAAAGGAGACTCATAGACAGTTTCTTTCTAGTTTTACCGCGAGATTTTTAGTTTTTCACTATAGGCCTCAGTGGGCTCTGAAATGTTCCTTTGCAGATTATACAAAAAGAGGTTTTCCCACAGGCTGAATCAAAAGAAAGGTGTAACTCTGTGAGCAAAATGCACACATCACAAAGTAGTTTCACGTATAGCCTCTTTCTATTTTATTGTAAGTTATTTGGTTTTTCACTATAGGTCTCAGCAGGCTTTGAAATGTTTCTTCGCAGATTCTAAAAAGAGATAGTTTCAAACCTGCTGAATAAAAACAAAAGTTTAACTCTGTGAGCTGAATCAACACATCACAAAGGAGTTTTACACATAGCTTCTTTCTAGTTTTTGTCACGGGATACTCGGTGTTTGAAGCTTCAACTGGGCTTCAAAATATTTCTTCCCTGATTTTACAGAAAGAGTTTTTCCAACCTGTTGAATCAGGAGAAAGGTTGAACTCTGTGAGCTGAATACACACATGACAAATCAGTTTCACTGATAGCTTCTTTCTAGTATATATCGGGGGATATTTGATTTTTCACTATAGTCTTCACAGGGCTCCGAAGTGTCCCTTCAGAGATTCTACAGCAGATTCCTATCTGCTGTATCAAAAGAAAAGTTTAAGTCATTGAGCTGAATTCATACAGCATACATCAGTTTCACAGATAGCTTCTTTCTAGTTTTTATCATGAGATATTCTGTTTTTCTCTATTGGCCTCAGTGGGCTTCGAAATCTCCATTCACAGATTTTACAAAAAGTTTGTTTTTTATCTGCTGAATTGCACACATCACAAAGCAGTTTCACATATCAATTCTTTCTAGTTTGAATTTCAGGATGTTCTTTTTCTCATTATAGGCCTCAGTGCACTCTGAAATATTCCCATGCAGATTTTACAAAAAGAGTGTATCCAGTGTGCTGAATCAAAAGAAAAGTTCAACTCTATAAGCTGAATTCCGATATCACAAAGCAGCCTCACAGATATCTTCTTTCTAGTTCTCATAATAAAATATTCTGTTTCTCAATATAGGGCTTAGTAGGCTCTGAAATGTCCCTTCTCAGATTCTACAAAAAGATTGTTACCAACCATCTTAATCCAAAGAAAGTTTTAATTCAGTGAGTTGAATCCACGCATCACAATTAGATTCACAGATAGCTTCTTTCTAGTTTTTATGGTGGGATATTTCATTTTTCGCTCTAGGCTTCAGTGGGCTCAGAAATGGCCCTTCACAAATATTACAAAGAGAATGTTTCCAACCTGCTGAATCAAAAGAAAGATTTACCTCTGTGAGTTGAATACACACATTACAAAGTAGTTTCACAGACAGTTTCTTTCCAGCTCTTATCAAGGGATATTCTGTTTCTCACTATAGACTTCAGTGGGTTCCACAAGTTCCCTTTGCAGCTTCGACAAAAAGACTATTTCCAACCTGCTAAATCAGAAGAAAGTTGTATCTCTGTGAAGTGAATCCATATATCATAAAGCAGCTTCACAGATAGCTTCTTTCTTGGTATTATCTTGGAATATTCAGTTTTTCACTATAGGTCTCAGTTTACTCCAAAATGTACTTTCACAATTTCTACAAAAAGAGTGTTTCCAATTAGCTGTATCAAAACTAAGGTTTAACTTTGTGACCTGAATGCATACATCACAAAGCAATTTCACTGATAGCTTTTTTCAGGTTTTTATGATGGGATTTTTTTGTTTTTCACTATAGACCTCAGTGAAGTCTGAAATGTCGCTTCAGAGATTAAACAAAAATAGTGCTTCCAACCTGCTGAATCAAAAGAAAGGTTTAACCTTGTGAGCTGAATTCACAGATCACAAAACAGTTTCACAGATATCTTTTTTCTAGTTTTTATCATAAGATATTCTGTTTATCACTATCAACCTCAGTGGGTTATGAAATATTTCTTAGCAGAATCTACCAAAAGAGTTTTTCCAACTTGCTGAATCAAAACAAAGGTAAACTGTGGATTCACTGTAAGCTGAATCCACACATCACAAAAACAGTTTCACAGATAGATTCTTGCTAGTTTTTATTGCAAAATTTCGGTTTTTTACTACAGGACTCTGTTGGCTTTGAAATATTCCCTCAAAGAGTCAACAAAAAAAGTGTTTCCAACCTATTGAATCAAAAGAAAGTTTTAACTCTGTGAGCTGAATGCACACATTACAAAGCAATTTTATAGTCTCTCTAGTTTTTATCATGGGATATTTAGTTTTTCACCATAGGTTTTAGTGAACTCCAAAATGTTCCTTTGCAGATTCTAATAAAAGAGTTTTTCCAACATACTGAGTCAATAGAAACATTAAACTCTGTGAGGTGAATCCACACATCACAATGCAGTTTCACTGATAGCTTCTTTTCTTATTTTATCATGGGACATTCAATTTTGCATAATAGACCTTTTCCAAAATGTCCTTTCGCAGACTCTGCAAAAAGAGGGTTTCCAACCTGCTGAATCCAAAGTAAGGTTTACCTCTATGAGCTTAGTCCACACATCACAAAGCAGTTTCACAGATAACTTTTTCTAGTTTTTATTGTGGGATACTCTGTTTCTCACTAAGGCCTCAGTGGCCTCTAAAATGCTCCTTCACAGATTCTACCAAAAAAAAGTGTTTCCAACTTCCTGAATCAAAGGAAAGGCTTAACTCTGTGAGCTGAATCCACATATCAAAAATCAGTTTCAGAGATAGCTTCTTTCTAATTTTTATCATGGGATATTCTGTTTTTCTGTATAGGCCATAGTGGGCTCTGAAATGTCCCTTCACATATCCTAGAAAAAGAGTGTTTTTAACCTGAGGTATCAAAAGAAATGCTTAATTCTGTGAGCTGAATGCACACATTACAAATCAGTTTCACAGATAGCTTCTTTCCAGCTTTCATTGCCGGATTTTCAATTTTTCATATAGTCCTCAGTGGGGTCTGAATGTCCCTTCGTACATTCTACAAAAATAAAAAATAAAAAAAATAAAAAAAATTCCAACCTGCTGAATCAAAAGAACGTTTAATTTTGTTAGCTAAATCCATACATCACGAAGCAGTTTCACAGATAAGGTCTTTCCAATTTTTACCACAGAATATTTGGTTTCTTGCCCTAGCCCTCACTGGGCTCTGAAATGTTCCATCTCAGATTTTTTAAAAAAAGAGTGTTTCAAACCTGCTGAATCAAAAGAAAGGTTTAACTCTGTTAGCTGAATCCACATGTAACAAAGCAGTTTCACCGATAGCTTCTTTCTCGTTTTTATTGCCGGTTCTTCTGTTTTTCACTATAGGCTTCAGTGGGCTCTGAAATGTTACTTTGCAGATTATAGAAAAATAGTTTCACACCTGCTTAATCTAAAGAAAGTTTTAACACAGTGAGCTGAATGCACACATCACAAAGTAGTTTCACAGCTTCTTTGTGATTTTATCATGGGATATCCGGTTTTATACCGAGGCCTCAGTGGGCTGTGATATATCGCTTCACAGACTCTACAAAGAGTGTTTCCATCCTGTTGAAAAAAAAAAAAAAAAAAAAACATAACTCTGTGAGCTGAGTGCACATATCACAAAGCAGTTTCACAGAGAGCCTATTTCGAGTCTTACCACGGGATATTCTGATTTTCACTACAAGACTCAGTGGGCTTCAAAATGTCCATTTGCAGATTCTACAAATAAAAAAAAATGTTTTCAAACCTCAGGCTTTGAAGAAGGGAGCCTCTCTCTCTCTCTTCGAAATCCCCCACAATCAAAAACTGGACCACAATGTGACATTAATGGGCTGAAGGGACTCAGGGAGATGTTGAGAAAGGCAGATGGGAGAAGTTGCGAGACAGCAGGGAATGCTGGGTTCCTCCCAAGGAGGGCTCTCCCATACCAGAATCCCCCATGGCTGTCCCATGCAGCAGTAAAGTCCCATAATTTGGAGGAGGGTGCCTGTGTCTCTTGTGGAAGGCCCCCATAAGTGAAAAGGAGGCCACAGTGTGGCATGATTGGAAAGCAGAAATTCAGGGGAACATTGAGGCAGGCAGAGGTGAGAAGGGATGAGACCGCAGGGAATGCTGGGAGGCTCCCAAGGAGTCCTCTCCCATCCTAGAAGCTCCCAGGACTTTCCCAGTCAGCTGTAAAATCCCAGGTTTTGGAGCAGGGTGCATGTGTCTCTCACAGTAGGCCTTTACAAGCAAAAAGGGGAAGTCAGGGTGGCATGGGAGGACTGCAGGGACTCAGGGGGACATTAAGGAAGAAGAGGGGAGAAGTGCCCAGACTGTAGACAATGTGGGGAGCCTGTTATGGAGGCCTCTCCCATCTCAGAAGGCCCCAGGGCTGTCGGGGGAATGTATGTAAATACCCAAGTTTTAAATCAGGGTGACTGTATCTCTTCCGAAAGGCCCCCACAAGCTAACACAGTCCAGAAGGCTGCCATGGGCAGGCCGCAGGGACTCAGGAGGATGTTGAGGCAGGCCGAGGGGAGAAGCAGCGAGACCACAGGGAATGCTTGGAGCCTTTCAAGAAGGCCTCTCTTATCCCACAAACCCCGGGTCTGATTCGGTTGCACGGTAAAACCCCAGGCTTTAGAGCAGGGTGTCTGTCTCTCGTGGAAGGCCCTTACAAGTGAAAACGGTGCCAAGCATGGTGTGATTGGGCCGTAGGGTGGTAGGGGAACATTAAGGTAAGACAAAGAGATAATTATGCAGCAAGACCGCAGGAAATGCTGGGGCTCTCCTAAGGAAACCTATTTCATCTCAGACGTCTCCAGGGCTGTACTGGGCGGGTTGTAATGCCCAAGGCATTGGAGTAGGGTGTCTGTCCCTCTCGCAGAAGACACCCTCAAGCAAAATCAAGGCCTCAGTGTGGCCTGGGCGGGCCACAGGAACTCAGGGAGACTTTGAGGCCGGCAGAGGAAAGAAGCAGCGAGACTGCAGGGAATGCTGGGAGCCTTTCCAAAAGGCCTCTCCTATCCCAGAAGCTTCCAAAACTATCCTGGGGCTTTCTATCCTGGGTGGGACATAAAGCCCCAGGATTTGGAGCAGCGTGCCTGTGTCTCTCGCAAAAGACCACCACAAGCGAAAACAGGGAGGCAGGGTGGCATGGGCTGACTGAAGGGTGGCATGGGAGGGCCACAGAGACTCAGGCAGAAAATGAGGCAGGCAGAGATGAGAAGCAGCTAGACCTCAGGGAATGCTGGGAACCTCACAAGGAGGTCTCTTCCATGCCAGAAGCCCCCAGAGCTGCCCCAGACAGGGTTTTATGCCCCAGTCTTTGGAGCGGGGAGCCTGTGTCTCTCACCGAAGACTTACAAAAGAGAACGAGGTGGCAGGGTGGCATGCACAGGCAGCAGAGCCTCATGGGGACATTGAGGCAATCAGATGGGAGAAGCAGCAGGAAGGCAGGGAATGCTGGAAGCCTCCCAAGGAGGCCGATTTCATCCCAGAAGCTCCCAGGACTGTGCTGGGTGTGCTGTAATACTTAAGGTTTTGAAACAGGGTGCCTGTATCTGTAGCGGAAGGCTCCCACAAGTGAAAATGGGGCCGCAGTGTGGCGTCGACAGGCCACAGGGACTCAGGGGGAAGTTGAGACCAGCAGAGGGGAGAATCAGCGACACAGTATGGAATGCTGGGAGCCTCCCAAGGAGACCTCTCCCATCCTAGAAGCCCCCAGGTCTGTCACGGATGGGCTGTAGTGCCCCAGGCTTTGGAGTAGGGTGCCTGTGTCTCTGGCAGAAGACCTTTCACAAGCGAAAACTGGGATGCAGGATGGCCTGGGCGAGCCAAAGGGACTCAGGGTGACATTGAGGCAGGCAGAAAGGAGAAGCAGTGAGCCCGCAGAAAATGCTGGGAGCCTTCCAAGGAGACTTCTGCCATCCCAGACGCCCCCAAATCTGTCCCAGAAGTGCTGTAACGCCCAAGGCTTTGGAGCAGGGTGACTGTGTCTCTCCCGGAAGGCCCCACAGGTGAAACCGGGGCCACAGGGTGGCATGGGTGAGTCACAGGTACTCAGGGTGACATTGAGACAGGCAGAGGAGAGACGCAGTGAGATCGCAGGGAATGGTCGGAGCCTCCCTAAAAGGCCTCTACCATTCCAGAAGCCCCCAAGGCTTTCCCGGGCAGGCTGTAAAGCACCAGGCTTTGGAGCAAGGTGCCTGTGTCTCTTGAGGAAGGCTGCCACAACCAAAAACGTGGCCACATGGTGGCATGGGCGGACTGCAGGGACTCAGGGGGATGTGGAGGCAGGCAGAAAGGTGAAGCTGCGAGACCACAGGGAAAGCTTAGTGCATCCCAAAACGCCTCTCTTATCACAGAAGCCCCCAGGACTGTCCGGAGCAGGTCGTAAAGCCCTAGTCGTTACAGCAGCCTCCCTGTGTCTCTCGTGGAAGGCCTCCACAAAAAATAAAGGGGCCACAGGGTGGCGTGGGCGGGCCTCAGGGACTCAAAGGGTCATTGAGGAAAGCAGAGGATAGAAGCAGCGAGACCGGGGTGAATGCAAGGAGCCTTCCTCAAAGTCCTCTCCCATCCCAGAAGCACCCAGCGTTGTCCTAGGCGGGCTGCAGAGCCCCAGGCTTCAGAGCAGGGTGCCTGGGCCTCTCACGGAAGACCCCCACAAGCAAAAACAGAACAGCGGAAATGTGTTGCTGGGCTGCAGGGACTCAAGGGGACACTGAGACAGGAAGTGGGTAGAAGCAGCAAGACCACAGGGAAGGCCGAGAGCCTCCCAAAAAGGCCTCTCCCATCCCAGAAGCCCCCAGGGCTATATTTGGTGGGCTGTAAAGCCCCACGTTTTGGAGCAGGGTGCCTGTGTCTCTTGCGGGAGGCCTCCAAAAGCAAAACAGGGGCCGATGTGTGGCGTGGGCAGGCCGCAGGGACTCACAGGTACGTTGAGGCCAACAAAGAAGAAAAGTGGTGAGATCTCAGGGTATGCTGGGTGCCTCCCAAGATGGACTTTTCCTTCAAAGAAGTCCTGAGGGCTCTCCAGGGTGGGCTGTAAAGCCCCAGGCTTTGGTGCAGTGTGGCTTGTCTCTCACACAAGGCCCCCAAAAGCAAAGATGGAGTGTCAGGGTGGGGTGAACAGGAAGCGGGGACTCAGGGACACTTTGAGACAGTCAGAGGAAAGAAGTGACGAAACCGTAGGCAATGCTGGGAGCTTCGCAAGGACGCTTCAACCATCCCAGAAGCCCCAGGGCTGTCCCTAGCGGGCTGTTAAGTTTCAGGCTTTAAAGCAGTCTGTCTATGTCTCTCCCAGAAGGCCCCCACAAGAGAAAACTGGGCCGCAGGATGGCGTGGGTGGGCCGCAGGGACTCAGTGGGTCATTGAGGCAGGCAGTGGGGAGAAGTGGTGAGATCCAGTGAATGCTGGGAGCCTCCCACGGAGCCCTCTCCCATCCCAGAAGTCCGAGTGTTGTCGCAGGCGGGCTATAAAGCCCTAGGTTTTGGAGCAGGATGCCTGTGCCTCTTGTGCAAGGCCTCCCAAAGTGACATCAGGGCCGTAGGGTGACGTGGGTGAGTCACAGGGACTCAGGGGAACTATGAGGCAGACAGGAAAGAAGCGGCAAGACCGAAGGGAATGCTCAGAGTTTCCAGAGGAGGGGTCTCCCAATCCAGAAGCCACAAGAGCTGTCCTGGGCGTTCTGTAGAACCACAGGGTTTCAAGCAGGGTACCTGTATCTCTCACGGAGTGCTCCCCAAGCAAAAATGGGGCTGCAGTGTGGCATGGGCCGGCAACAGGGACTCAGGGGGATGTTGAGGCAGAGGGAGGGGAGAAGCAGCGAGAATGAAGGGAATGCTTGGATCCTTTTAAGGAAACCTCTCCCATCCCAGAAGCACCCAGGGCTGACCTGGGCAGGCTGTAATGCCACAGGCTTTGGAGCAAGGTGGCAGTGTCTCTCTAGGAAAACCCCTCAAGTGAAAATGGGGCTACAGTGTGGCATGGGAGGGCTGCAGGGACTCAGGGGAACATTGAGGCAAGCAGAGGGTAGAAGGGATGAGACCACAGGGAATGCTGGGTCCTCCCAAAAAGACCTCCCCCATTACATAAGCCGCAAGGGCTGTCCCATGCGGGCTGTGAAACCCCAGGCTTTGGAGCAGGGTGCAAATGTTTCTCCAGGAAGGCTTCTGCAAGCAAAAACGGGACCACAGAGTGATGTGGGCAGGCCACAGGGACTCATGGGATGTTGAAGCAGACATAGGGGAAAAGCGGCGAGACCACAGCGTTCCTCTGTCTGTCACGGAAGGCCACAACAAGAGAAAATGGCATCGTAGGGTGGCGTAGGTGGGCCACAGGTACTCAGGGTGACGATGAGGCATGAAAACGGCAGAAGGAGTGAGACAACAGGGAATTCTGGAAGCCTCCCAAGAAGGCCTCTCCTATTCTAGAAGCACCCAGGGCTGTCACTGGCAGGCTGAAAGGCCCAGGCTTTGGAGCAGCGTCCCTGTGTCTCTCACGGAAGGCCCCCACAAGCGAAAAACGGGACAGCAGCATCGCCTGGGCGGGACGTAGGAACTCATGGGGAGGTTTAGGCAGGCAGAGGGGAGAACAGCCAGACCTCAGGGAATGCTGGGGACGTCCCTAGAAGGCCCCTCTCATCCCATAAGCCCCCAAGTCTGTCGCGGTCATGCTGTTAAGCCCCAGTCTTTGGAGTTGTGTCTCTGGCAGAAGGCCCCCACAAGTGAAAGTGCAGCCGCACAATGGCGGGGGCAGGACGCAGGGACTCAACGGGATGTTGAGGCAGGCAGAACAGAGATGTGACGAGACAGCAGGAAATCCTGGGAGCCTCTTAAGGATGCCTCTCTCATACCCGAAGCCCACAGGGCTCTCCCAGGCGTGCTGTAAAGCCCCAGGCTTTGGATCAGAGTGCCTGTCTTTCTCACATAAGGCCCCCACAAGGAAAAACAGGGCTGCGGGGTGGTCTGGGCCAGTCGCAGCGACTCAGGAGGAACTTGAGGCAGGCAGAGGGGAGAAGTCAAGAGACCACAGGGAATGTTGGGGCCCCCCCAAGGATGCTTCTCTCATCCCAGTAGCCCCCAGGGCTGGGATGGGAGAGGCCTTTTAGTGAGGCTCCCAGCATTCCCAGCAGTCTCTCTATGTTTCTTCTGTCTGCTTCAATGTCCGCCTGAGTTTCTGCGGATTCCCCATGCTACTCTATGGCCTCGTTATCTCTTGTGGCGGCTTTTTGCAAAAGACACAGGCACCTTGTTCCAAAGTTTGAGGCTTTACAGCACACCCAGGACATCCGTGAGAGCTTGTGCGAGGGAAGAGGCCTCCTTTGGATGCTCCTAGCATTCCCTGCCATCTCGCCACTTAACTCCTCTACCTGCCTCAACAACACCCTGAGCCCCTGCTGCCCGCCCACACCACACTGTGGCCTCGTTTTTGCTTGTGGGGGCCTTCTGTTAGAGACACAGGCATGCTGCTCCAAAGCCTGGGGCTTTACTGATGCCCAGGACAGCCTTGGGAGGCTTCCAGCATTTCCTGTGGTCTCACCACTTCTCAGAGAATATCTCTGAGATGCATCCACACATCACAAAGCAGTTTCACAGATAGCTTATATATTGTTATGATCTGGGAATATTTGTTTTTTCCCCCACAGGCTTCAATGGGCTTCCAAATGTCCCTTCTCAGATTCTCCGAAAACATTGTATCCAACCTATTCAATCAACAGAAAGGATTAACTCTGAAAAATGACTCCATACATCACAAAGCAATTTAACAGGTAGCTTCTTTTGAGTTTTTATCCAAAGATATTTGGTTTATATCCCAGCCCGCGGGATCGTCGAAGCAGGCCCTGGAGGAGGGAGTGGGAATTTGGGGGACAAGAGACACGAGAAATGGAGACAAGACAGTGCTCTGATCAAGTCTCGTTTAATGGCGGTAATGCAGTGCCTTATATACACTTGGAGGGGAAGGGGTTGGGCCAGAGGCGGAGATGATCTCATCGCAGAGGGCGTGACCAAGTAGGTATTGGTTTCTCTGGTCGAACGTCATGTTGCACCTGCGCTGTCAGTTGGTAATTTTCCCGGGCACGGGATGGTGCCTGTGCTACAAAGTAACAATTTTCACGGCCGCGGGGGAAAAACAAGTGAAGAAGAAGCAGTAAGAGCGCCATCTATTATGAGGTATTGATACAAAAGAGAAACAACAAATCTAGGGAGGAGGTAGAAGGTGGAAAGGAATAGAGCTTGGGCGTTTAATCATTAATTATTATTTGCTATGGCCGGGGCGCGCAGCTCCGGACAGGTCCCCCTTTTTATTATTTTATGATAAGAAATGACCCCTCGGGAACTGCGCCTGTCTTAGGTTGGGTCAACTCATCCCCATCATCTAGGCCCGTCATGGGATAAGGCAGCAGCAAGGGCGGCCCTCCTGTCTTAGGCTCCGATGGGGATAGTGTCCTCTTACCCGTCATTGACTGTCCAGTTCAGCACACAGGGGAGGTGGTCTTATTAAGGTAAATAAGACTCACCATTTTCAGTCATCTCAAGGCGATGATAATGGACCTGTATAGGTTTGGCCTGGAAGGCCTCGATTTGTTGTCTGACAAATGCCATAAGCTTATTAAGGATTATAGGCCCGAGAGTGAGGAAGAGTAGAAGAGTGAGTAAAGGACCAAGAAATGGCAGGAGATAGGGGAGACGTCCATCGAGTCCAGTCCACAAGGGATTGGCGGCCAGGCCTTTTCTGTGCTTTTCTAGTTCTTCTTGTAACGTTTTTATCTTATCTCTGACGATTCCGGATTTGTTGGCGTAAAAACAGCACTTTTCCTGTAAAGCCAAACAGATCCCTCCCTGTTCTGCCGTTAACAAATCTAGACCTCTTCTATTCTGGAGAACTACTTCTGCTAATGAATCTACTTGATCTTGTAAATCTTGTATAGTACTGGATAAGGTCTGTACATCTGAAATTAATTGATTGGATAATTTAGTATATTGGGTTAGTGAGACTCCTAGGCCTGTGGCTCCTGTAGTAAAAGCAGTGGTGATTCCTAGTCCTGCCAACAAGGGAATAAATTGTATGGCTCGTTTTGGTCTATAAATAAAATGTTCAATAGCGGGGATGGGGATAGGTTCATCTCCAGGGATGATATCAATGTCGGGGAGAAGAGTGGCCAGAACACAAAGCCCTGTCCAATTTGTAGGTAGATACGTATATGCCATGTTGTTTCCACAAACGAAAACCGAGCCATTTACAGCACACAAAGGGTTGGTGGCATTGATTATGGAGGTACAGTTGTCAAATACAACATAGCCTAAATCGATCTCTTTAGTGTTATTATATGATGGTGAAAAGAGGCAAGTGGAATTAGAAAACGTCATCGGTTGAACTAAGGGGGGGGTAATAGGACAGGAATTATTTACTAAGGATTCATTTGAGTAATTGACATAGGGCAATGAAAGGTTAGGTATGGCTAGAGGAATAGGGGGGCCCATTTTTAAGGCAAAGCCAACAATCATGGGCCAGACTTGTATTGGACATTTGAAGTAAATTGTAAGTAGCGTTGAGGATATCGAAGGTTTGAGCATCGAGCCTAAAATTATCTCTAAGCTCAGGCAAGGCTAAGGGGTGATATTGAAGTTCCGGATATAGAGCTTTATGAATTTCTTCTAATTTTTTCTGGACGGTTTTAATTCTTGCAGTATCTAATGGGCCTCCTCCATCAGAAATGTGAATGGGGGCGGTAGTGCTCCAACAAACAGGCTTTCCTTTTTGGCCGTTACAAGGAGATTGTACAAGTTTATTAATGGATCCTAATACTTATACGCTATTGGTACCTCCAGTTTGTGTTTTTAGTAACGTGGCCGTATAGTATGTTCTATTGCCTGATTTGCATTGTTGATAGGAGGTATAACAGGAACTATGTACAGAAGATTGGAAAGAGCTACAAGGGCATTCTAGGAGCGGCCCACTAGGTGAGGTATCTCTTGGGGTAGACTTACATTTCCATAACTGGTTTGGCATTAGGTAAGCTGTCTTGCCCGTGCAGGTCACCTGGGTGATTCTGTCTGACAGAGGTTCAGATACTTGTCCCCCTCTGCAATCACAAGGCTGGCCGTATTGTTTTCGTAATAATTCTCTTGCTTTACGAGGGTCACCAAAACCTGCATAGACTGCCACTATGCTATATAGAGCGATTATTCCCCAAAGGAATCTCATGTTAGGCTTCATTTTCTGAAAAACAAGAAGGAAAGAACTTCTCAGGGAGATTTATCTTCCCTGGACTGACAATGGTTATGATTTATTTGTCTTACCAATCTTTCAGGCAGCCATCTGGCTGCATCATTTTTTTGTGAGAAGATGCATACTGAGCCTCTTCCCCAAATTAAAACTGGATCGGGGCCATGCCATGAATTATCAAGTGGATCTTTCCATTTTACCATTGCAAACTGTTTTTGAGATTCAGGATGCCAGAAACGGTCAGCAGCCGATTTTCCATGACTGTCCAAATTTAAAAAATTAAGGATAAACAGGGCATGATTGAGTATGTTTCTGGGGGTACCCTTCACGGGGTACCAGCTCCCCCCTTTTAATTTTGTGATAATAGTTTTTAATGACAGATGAGCTCTTTCTACTATACCTTGTCCTTGGGGATTATAGGGAATGCCTGTGGTATGTTTAATTTGTAGGGTATTACAAAATTGTAAGAAGGTTTTGGCTATATAACCGGGGCCATTATCTGTTTTGATTTGTTTGGGTATTCCTAAAATAGAAAAGCAGTGTAATAAATGAGCTATGACATGTTTGGTGGCCTCTCCTGTTTGGAGAGTTGCACTGATGAATCCACTATAGGTGTCTATGCATACATGGATATATTTTAGTTGACCGAATTCTAAGTGGTGAGTAACGTCCATTTGCCAAATTTCGTTGGGGATGAGTCCTCGGGGATTAACTCCTAAATGGGGAACAGGTAAATGCGTTATGCAGTTGGCGCATTGTTTAACTATTTGTTGAGCTTGTTCTCTGGTAAGTTTAAACATAAGCCTTAAGGTTTGGGCGTTTAAATGATGTAAGGCATGTGCTTTTTGCGCTTGTTGCAAATTGTCTGTAGTGACTGTGGCTATGGTTTTTGTTGCCCTGTCAGCTGTTGCGTTACCTTGTGTTAGAGGTCCCGGTAATCCTGAATGTGCTCTAATATGCCCAAGAAAAAAGGGAGTAGTCCTTTTTTGAATAAGTTGTTGGCATTGTAAAAATAGGTTAGCTGTGTCTGAAATATGTTTAATTTGAGACACGGTCTCTAAGAGGGGTATTGAATGAGCCAGGTAGGCGCTGTCTGTATAAATGTTAAGTGGCTGACAAGGAAAAGCTGATAGTGCTGCAATTATAGCTTGCAATTCGACCAGCTGAGCTGATGTATAAGTGGTCTGGAGTTTAATGATTATATCATTGTAAGTGTAAGCGGCAAGTCCTGTGGAAGATCCATCAGTGAAAATTAGTAATGCGTCATTGAGAGGTTCTTTACTGGTAATATGGGGAAACACAAACGCATGAAGTTTGCAAAACTGAATGAGTTTGTTAGGTGGGTAATGGTTGTCAATCACGCCAGTGTAAGAAGCGCAAGCAATTGGCCAGGCTTCCGTATTTTGTAACAGCCAATGGATGTGTGATTGAGTGTAGGGTTGTATAATAGTAGAGGGTTCTATTCCAAAGTATTTTCTACTGTTTTCTCTTCCCAAGATAATTAGATCAGCTATTGCATCATAATAAGGCAACAAAACCTTTTTAGGGGAGGAGGGCAGGTGTACCCACATAATGGGATTATTTTGCCAAAATAGGCCAGCAGGGGTTATTGTTGTGTTAAAAATAAGGAATATTAATGGCTGAGAATAATCAATACCGGTAACAAATTGTGTTGCAATGGCATGTTCTACCTGTTGGAGTGCTATTAATGCTTCTTTAGTAATGGACCTGGGAGATTTTGGATTAGAGTCTCCTTTTAATATATCGAAAAGAGGTTTTAACTCTCCTGTGGTGAGCTTTAAGTACGGCCGAAGCCAATTTATGTCTCCCAGTAATTTTTGGAAATCATTTAAAGTTTTTAAATGATCACGACGTATAACGGCCTTTTGATTAATGATTTTGGGTCCATTAATTTGGAAACCAAGATAGGTGTATGGATCTTGTAATTGTACCTTTTCTGGGGCTATTTGTAGTCCTGCTGCTGTTAACTCCTGTTTGAGTTGGGCAAAACACTGTAAGACTTGTTCGCCAATTTCTCCTGCTATTAAAATATCATCCATATAATGTATAATATACATCTGTGCCCGTGTTTTTCTGACTGGCTCTATAGCAGCAGCTACATATTTTTGACACAAGGTAGGACTATTGGCCATACCCTGAGGTAAGACTTTCCATTGATAGCGCTTCATTGGTTGTTTAAAATTTGTAGATGGAAGACTAAAGGCAAATCTTTTCTGGTCAGCAGGGTGAAGGGGAATTGTAAAAAAGCAATATTTAAGGTCAATAACGATTTTAAAATATTTTTGAGGAATCGCAACCGGTGAAGGCAATCCTGGTTGTAAGGCACCCATAAGGATCATAGTGATATTTACTGCTCTTAAATCTTGTAAGAGTCTCCATTTACCAGACTTCTTTTTAATAACAAAAATAGGTGTATTCCAAGGGGAATTACTTTCCTCAATATGTCCTGCTGCTAGTTGTTCCTGCACTAACTGTTGGGCAGCACTTAGTTTATCATTGAGTAAAGGCCACTGATCAACCCAAACGGGCTCCTCTGACTTCCAAGTAATGGGGTCAGCGCACCTTTGGGGTGCAGGTATGTCAGTGGCCTGAGCTAAAAATTTCCAAACCCCTTTTTATCAAGTTGTCCTGAAACCAGTATAGGCTGTGGGATACCGTTTTCTCCTTTTCCAAGACCTTTACCAGGGGTGTATCCTTGAGTTAACATTTGTGCAGTAACTATATCATTTGGACTACACATTATAATTTTCATTTGAGAGAGCAGATCTCGCCCCCAAAGGTTAACAGGTAGGTAAGGGATGACAAATGGCTTAATGAGGCCTGAATTGTTTTCTTTATCTGTCCATGTTAGGTATTTAGAACTTTGTTTAGGATTACTGCTTTGTCCAATTCCTCTCAAGTGAGTTAAAGTTTCTGTGGTAGGCCAATGAGAGGGCCAATCTTCCTGTTTAATGATCGTTACATCAGCCCCTGTGTCTATTAGTCCAGTGAATGCCTTCCCGTCTAACCATAAGGTTAGAGAGGGTTTTTGATTTGTAATTGGTTGCACCCAATATATCTCTGATGATCCGAAACCTTTTCTATTTCTATTAGAGTATTGGATATTATTATCTGTTTTAACCAAAGGTAGCAGGAGTAACTGAGCTATTCTAACTCCTTGAGGGACAGTAATAATACTATCAATAGCTCTGGCCATAATTTTAATTTCTCCTTCATAATCATTATCAATAACTCCAGGGAGGACTTGTAAGCCTCTCATGGTGACACTACTTCTTCCTAAAAGTAGCCCAAAAGTGTTAGGTGGTAAGGGTCCATATATTCCGGTATTTAAGGTCTGTGGTCCCATTTCAGGTGTTAGTACTGTGTGGGAGGTGGAACTGAGGTCCAATCCCGCACTTCCTGGGGTTGCTCTACTAAGTTTTGAAATGGATTGCTGTTGCTGGCTGTAACAAAGCTGACTGCCCCATATGCTTGTTTCGGGGCCTGGGGCTGGCCCCTCATCCCGTTTCCCTGCCTGGGGGGTAAAGGATTTCCTTGACTGTCAGCTTTAGATTTACATTCGTTTGCCCAGTGCCTTCCTCTTTTACACCTTGGGCAAAGGCCTGGGATTTTTGCTTCTGGACTCTTATTTTGGTTTTCATGGCAATCTTTTGCAAAGTGTCCCCTTTTACCGCACCTAAAACATCCCCCTTTATCTCTACCTTTGTTAATGAGGAAGTCTCTTACTGTTTGGCCGCTAAAAGCGGCGGCCATTGCTAGGCCTTGTTGACATGAGGGCCCAATATCTGAACAAAGGCGAATGTATCCTGTTAAATCTGTTTTCTTTCGATAAGGTCTGATTGCCGCTTGGCAGGCGGGTTTAGCATTTTCATAAGCTAACTGTTTAACATAATCTACACCCGTTTCTGCATTTCCAAAGATTCTACCTGCCGTGGTCATAAGCCTATGCACAAAGTCTGAAAATGGCTCATCGGGTCCTTGTTTAACCGCTGTGAGTGAAGCCCCTGGATCTCCTTTAACGGGAAGTTTTCTCCAGGTTTTTGTAGCAGCAGCCTGGATTTGTGAGAACAATCCAGGATCGTATTGCATTTGGGCCCGAGTGTCTGCATAATTACCTGAACCAGTTAACATATCAAAATCCCAACCGTTTCCTGCCTGTTGATTTCTTTTAGCTGTATCTCTACAATTTTCAAATAACTCTGACTTCCAAATTAAGTGGTCTCCCCCAGAAAGGACGCCCTAACTAAGGTATTCCAGTCTGTAGGAGTGAGCCAATTATCAGCCACAGATTCCACTATAGCAAGAGTATATGGAGCAGTAGCCCCATACTGAGAGGCAGCAGTCTTTAACTCTTTTATAATAGTAAAATCAAATCCAGTATGATGCCTCCAAGCCTGTCCCTGTTCATCTATGGTTTCAGTGACCGGAAAAACGTCTTTGGGGGAGGAGTCTTCTCTATGTCGGCTAGCAACTAACCCCCCTCTTGGAACATGTTGTCCAGGCCGCTGAGGTGGGTGCAAGGAACCCTCCATAGCGTCTGAGTTGGGTATTTTTTCATTTCCTGTTTTTAGCTTTTGGAGCCTAATTATCAATGATTGATGTAACTATTCAAGTTTAATTTGCTCTTCTAGTTGAGCAATCTTTTGCTTTAATTCTTCTTTGGGATCTATTGCTGCCATAACAATAGGCGCAGAAGCCTCATTATGCGTCTTATTATATGGGGGTGGGTATGAAGTAAAGGGAGGCAAATCAGGGTTGTGATATTTAGCTGCCTCTTCCTCTAAATCATCCCAATTTATGTCCGATTGATTAGGCTTATTAATTTCCTCCTCTTTTTGAAGCATCTGTAAAATTGGGTATTTTTTTGGTTTGTTTTCGTGTGGCATTTCTTTATCTGTTACAGAAGGAGACTTAATTTCCTCATGATCACTTTCGAGGGAAATGAGATCCTCCTCCGTATCTTGCGGAGGCTTTGTGAGGTTAGAGCAGGAGCTAACCTTTAAAATATGCTCTGTCTGAGCGACTGCAGCCATGACTTGTGGATCGGCCTCCTTCTTATCTATTAAATCTCTAATGAGGTTCCAATAAGAGAAGGCGGTTACAGGAATTTTTTCCGGCCCAAAAGTATTATAATAGTCCTGAAGACAATCCCCTACTCTACGCCATCTTTTAATATCAATAGTTCCTTCCTGTGGGAACCAAGGGCAAGTGTCTTTTACAAAATCAAAAAATTTAAACAAATCATTACCTTTAACCTTTACTCCTCGTATCTTTAAAGCCTCTTTTAATTGTCCTACATATATTTGATGTTGGCTTAATTCTTGTCCCATTTCGGACGCGCCACTTACCTTTGATCCTGACGCGGCAGGTTCCCACGGTGATCGGAAGAATTTGACTCCTTTTGTCTTTATTAGCGGTCGACCGTCCTTTGGCGTCCTCTTCCTCACGGAGTCCCTCGTTTCCAGGTCCCTGTTCGGGCACCACGTATCCCGGCCCGCGGGATCGTCGAAGCAGGCCCTGGAGGAGGGAGTGGGAATTTGGGGGACAAGAGACACGAGAAATGGAGACAAGACAGTGCTCTGATCAAGTCTCGTTTAATGGCGGTAATGCAGTGCCTTATATACACTTGGAGGGGAAGGGGTTGGGCCAGAGGCGGAGATGATCTCATCGCAGAGGGTGTGACCAAGTAGGTATTGGTTTCTCTGGTCGAACGTCATGTTGCACCTGCGCTGTCAGTTGGTAATTTTCCCGGGCACGGGATGGTGCCTGTGCTACAAAGTAACAATTTTCGCGGCCGCGGGGGAAAAACAAGTGAAGAAGAAGCAGGAAGAGCGCCATCTATTATGAGGTATTGATACAAAAGAGAAACAACAAATCTAGAGAGGAGGTAGAAGGTGGAAAGGAATAGAGCTCGGGCGTTTAATCATTAATTATTATTTGCTATGGCCAGGGCGCGCAGCTCCGGACAGGTTTATCCCAATAGGCTTCAATGGGCTTGCAAATGACTCTTCACAGATTCTCCTAAAAGCATGTTTTCAGCATGCTGAATCAAAAGAAAGCTTTAACCCTGTGAGATGAATCCACACATCAAAAACACTTTCACAGATATGTTCTTTCTAATTTTTATCTGGGGATATTTCCTTTCTCCCCTTAGGCTTCAATAGAATCCTAAATATTCCTATGCAGATTCTTGAAAAACAGTGTTTCTAAACTGCTGAATCAAAAAATAAAAAAGGTTGAATTCTGTGACATGAATCCACATATCACAGGACAGTTTCACAGATCACTTCTTTCTAGTTTTTATCCGGAGATAGTCGTTTTTTTCCCATAGGGCTCAATGTGCTCCCAAATGTCTTTTCACAGATTATACAAAAATGTTTCCACCATGGTGAATCAAAAGAAACGTTTCAGGTTGTGAGATGAATCCACGTATAACAAAGCCATTTCACAGTTGTCTTCTTTCTAGTTTTTATCTGGGAAATTTAATTTGTCCCCATAGGCTTTGATGGGCTCCCAAATGTCTCTTCGCAGATTTTCCAAAACGAGTATTTGTAACATGCTGAATCAAAAGAAAGGTTTAAGTCTCTGAGATGAATCCACATATCACAAAGCCATTTCACAGATAGATACTTTGCAGTTTTTATTTGTGAATATTCTGCTTTTCACCATAGGCTTCAAAGGGCTTCAAATATCCCCTCACAGATTCTTCAAAAAGAGCGTTTCAACCCGCTGCAGGAAAAGAAGTTTTAACTCTGTGAGAGAAATCCACACATCACAAAGTGGTTTCTCAGATAGATTGTTTCTAGTTTTTATCTGGAGATATTCCAATTTTCCCCTTAGGCCTCAAAGGGTGACCAAATGGTCCTTTACAGATTCTCCAAAAAGAGTTTCCAACCCGCCGAATCAAAAGAAAGGTTTAACTGTGTGAGATGAATCCATACATCACAACCAGTTTCACAGATATCTACTTTCTGCTTTTTATCTGGGAAATTCAGTTTTACCCTTAGGCCTAAGTGGGTTGTGTAATGTCCCTTTGTAGATCCTCCAAAAAGAGTGTTTAAAACCTGCTGAGTCAAAACAAATGTATAGCCCTGTGAGATGAATCCACACATCACTTGGCTGTTTCACAGATAGATTCTTTCTATTTTTTGTCTAAGAATGTTTGGCTTTTCCTCATAGGGCTCAACAGGTTTCCAAATGTTCCGTCTCAGAGTCTACAAGTTACGGGATCAAAATAAGTCTTCCAACTTACTGGATCAAAATAAAGATTTAATTCTGTGAGATGAATCTACACATCACAAAGCAGTTTTACAGATACTTTCTTTTTAGTTTTTATCTGGGGATATTGTTTTTCCAAAGAGGGTTCAATGGGCTCTCAAATATCTCTTTGCAGATTCTCCAAAAGCAGTGTTTCCAACCTGCTGATTCATAACAAATGTTGAACTCTGTGATATCAATCCAGAACTCACGAAGCAGTTTCACAAACAGCTTCTTTCTACTTTTTATCTGGGGGTATTCAGTTTTCTCCTTAGCCCTCAATAAACTTCCAAATGTCCTTTCACAGATTGTCCTAAAAAAGTGTTTCAAACCTAGTGAATCAACAGAAAGTTTTAATTCTGTGAAATGAATCCATACATTGTAAAGCAATTTCACAGATACCTTCTTTCTTGTTTCTATCTGGGGATATTCTGTTTCTTTCTTTGTTTGTTTGTTTCCATTGGCCTCAATGGGCCTCCTAGTGTCCCTTCATAGATACTTCAAAAAGAAGAATAAAAAACCTACTGAAATAAAAAAAAAATTAACACTCTGTGATGAAATGAAATATCACACAGCAGTTTCCAACAGTTTCTTTCTAGATTTTATCTGGGGATATTTGGGTTTGTCCCATAGGCATCATTGGGCTCCAAAATATCCCTCTCAGATTTTCCAAAAACAGTGTTTCCAAACTGCTGAATCAAAAGTAAAATTTAACTCCATGAGATGAATCCACATATCACAAAGCAGTTTCATGGACTGCTTATTTCTAGTTTTTATTTGGGGATATTCAGTTTTTCCCCATAGGCCACAATGGGCTATCAAATGTCCCTTTGCAGATTCTACAAAAAAAGTTTTTCCAAACTGCTGAGTCAAAAGAAAGGTTTAATGCAGTGAGATGAATACACACATCACAAAGCAGTTTCACAGATACCTTCTTTCCAGTTTTATATGGGAATATTTGGTTTATTTCCACAGGTCTTAATGGGCTCTCAATTGTCCTTTTGTAGATTCTGTAAAAAGAATGTTTTCAACTTGCTGAATCAAAAGAAAGTTTAACTGTGTGATATGAATCTACACATCACAAAACAGTTTCCAAGATAACTTCCTTCTAGTTTTAATCTGGGGATGTTCGATTTTTCCCATAGACATTAAAGGGCACCCAAATTTTCTTCACCAATTCTTTAAAAAGAGTCTTCCCATCCTACCGGATTAGAAGAAAGGTTTAACTCTGTGGGATTAATTTACACAACACAAAGCAGTTTCACAGTTAGCTACTTTCTAGTTTTTGTTTGAGGATCAAAAGAAAGGTTTAACTCTGTGAGATGAATCCACATATCACAAAGCAGTTTCACAGATAACTTTTTTTTTCTTGCAATATTAGATTTTTCCCCATAGATTACAATGGGTTCTCAAATGTCCCTTTGCAGATTCTCCAAAAAGAATGTTTCTGATCTGCTGAATGAAAAGAAACTTTTAACTCTGTGAGATGCATCCACATATCACAAAGCAGTTTCACGGAGAGCTTCTTTCTAGTTTTTGTCTGGGGCTATTGGTTTTCCCATAGAACTCAATGGACTAAAGAATTTCCCTTCCCAGATTCTCAGAAAGGGTGTTACCAATGTGCTGAATCAAAAGAAATCTTCAACTTTGTGAGTTGAATCCACACGTGATGAAACAATTTCACAGATAACATTTTAATGGTCCCCCCCCCAACCGGGGATACTCTTTTTTCTTTTCATATAGGCCTCAATGCAGTCCAAAATGTTCTTTTGCAGATTCTGCAAAAAGTGTGTCACCAAACTGCTGAAAGAAAAGAAAGTTTTATATTTTTGAAATGAAACCACACATCACAAAGCAGTTTCTCAGATAGTTTATTTTTAGTGTTTATCTGAGGACAATCAGGTTTTCACCATAGGCCTCTAAGGACTCACAACTGTCTCTGCCAAGATTCTACAAAAGACTGCTTCCAACCAGCTGAATCTAAAGAAAGGTGTAGTTCTGTGAGACAAATCCACACATCACAAATTGGATTCACATATTGCTTCTTTCTAGTTTTTATCTGGGGGATTCTGTTTCTCGATCAAGGCCTCATCAGGCACCAAAATGTCCCTTTGCAGATTCTCCAAAAAGAGTGTTTCCAACCTCTAAATCAAAAAAAAAAAAAAAAAAAAAAAACCCAGCAATGTAACTCCGTGAGATGAATTTGCACATCACAAAGCTGTTTCACAGATAGCTTCCTTCTACTTTTTATCTGAGGATATTCTGTTTTTCCCATAGACCTTAGTGGGCTCTTAAATGTCCCTTCACAGATTCTCCAAAAAGAATGTCTTCAATCTGCTGAAGAAAGGAAAGTTTTAACTCTGTGAGATGAATCCTTACATCCCAAAGCAGTTTCACAGATAGCTTCTTTCTAGGTTTTATCTTGGGATATTCGTTTTCTCCATGTAGACCTCCTTGAGCACTTAAATGTCTCTTTGCGGATTCTCCAAAAAGAATGTTTCCATCATGGTGAATCAAAAAGAAAGGTTTAACTCTCTGAGGTGAATCGACCCATTAAAAAGCAGTTTCACAGATAGCTTCTTTGTAGTTTTTATCTGGGATTATTGGGTTTTCCCCAAAAGGCCTCATGGGGCCCCCAAATGTATCTTCACAGATTTTCTGGGTACATTCTGTTTTTCTTTATAGGTATTAAATGCTCCAAAATGTTCCTTTGCAGGAAACAAAAGAAAGGTTTAACTCTAGGAGATGAAGCCACACATCACAAACCAGAAAGAACTAGCTTCTTTCTAGTTTTTATCTGGGAGTATTCAGGTTTTTTCCTTAGGCATAAATGAGCTTACAAATATCCCTTGGCAGATCCTTAAAAAAGAGTGTTTCCAACCTGCTGGATCAAAAGAAAGGTTTAATTATGTGAGATGAATCCAAGCAACACGAAGCAGTTTCACAGATACCTTCCTTCTAGTTTTAGTCTGTGGATTATCAATTTTTACTTGGGGGCCTTAGTAGGCCCCCAAATGTCACTTTGCAGATCCTATAAAAGAGTGTTTCCAAACTGCTAGATCAATCATTTGATGTTTAACTCTGTGCAATGAATCCACACGCCACAAAGCAGTTTCACAGAGAGTTTCTTTTTAGTTTTTATCTGGGGATATGCAATTTTCCCCATATTCCTCAATGGGCTCCCAAATGTCCCATGTCAGATTCTCCAAAGAATGTTTTCAACCTGCTGGATCAAAGGAAGTGTTTACTTCTGTGAGATGAATCAACACATCACAAAGTAGTTTCACAGATAGCTTCTTTCTGATGTTTACCTCGGGATATTAGGTTTTTACATATAGGCTTCAATGGGCTTCCAAATGTTTCTTCTCAGCTTCTACAACAAAAGTTTTCCCACTTTCCGAATCAAAAGATCGGTTTACCTTTGTAAGATGAATCCACCCATCAGAAAGCAGTTCCATAGATAGCTTCTTTCTGGTTTTTATTTTGGAATATTTCATTTTTCCACATAAGCCTCAACAGACATCCAAATTTCCCTTCACAGGTCCTCCAAAAAGGGTATTTCCAACATGCTGAATCTAAAGAACGGTTTAACTGTGTGAGATGAATCCACACATCACAAAGAAGTTTCACAGATGTCTTCTTTCAAGTTCTTTTTCTATGGATATTCAGTTTTTCTCCATAGACCTCCATGGGCTTTGAAATATCTCTTCGCAGATTCTCCAAAAGGAGTGTTTCCAATCTGTTGAATCAAAAGAAAGGTTTGTGTTCTGTGAGATAAATCCACACATCACAAAGCAGTTTCACATATAACTTCTTTCTAGGTTTTATCAAGGGATGTTCTGCTTTGCCACAGGCCTCAATGAGCTCCCAAATGTCTCTTTGTGGATTATTTAAAAAGAGTGTTTCCAAACTCCTGAATCAAAAGAAAGCTTTACCTCTGAGATGTATCCACACACCACAAAGTAGTTTAACAGATAGCTTCTTTCTAGTTTTTATCTGGGGATATTCATTTTTTCCCCCATGGGCCTAAATTGGCTCCCAAATAGCCCTTCACAGATTCTTAAAAAAGAATGTTTCCAACCTACTGGATCAAAAGAAAGCTTTAAATCTGTGATCTGGATACAAACAACACAAAGCAGTTTCACAGATAGCTTCTTTTTAGTTTTCTTCTGGGGAGTATCTGTTTTTACTTATAGGCCTTAATTGACTCCCAAATGTCCCTCCACAGATTCTATAAAAAGAGTGTTTCCAACATGCTGGATCAAAGAAATTTTTAAATCTGTGAGATGAATCCACACATCACAAAGCAGTTTCACAGATATCCTCTTTCTAGTTTTTATCTGGGAATATTCAAGTTTCTTTTCCTATTAGAGACTTTCTAATGTCTCTTCACACATTCTCCAAAAAGACTGTTACCAACCTGCTTATCAATAGAAATATTTAACTCTTTGACGTGAATCCACACATCACAAAGCAGTTTCACAGATAGTTTCTTTCTCATTTTTATCTGGGGATATTCAGTCACTCCCCATAGACCTTACTGAGATCACAAATGTCCCTTTGCAGGTTATCTAAAAATAGTGTTTCCATCCTACTGAATCAACAGAAAGGTTTAACTCTGTTTGATGAATACACACACCACAATGATGTTTCACACAGAGCTTCCATAGGCCTCAATGGGCTCCAAAATTTCTCTCGGGAGATTATCCAAAAAGAGTGTTTCCAACCTCCTGGATCAAAAGAAATGTTCAATTCTGTGAGATTAATCCACTAATCACAAAGCAGTTTTACAGATTGTTTCTATTTTTTTCTGGGGATATTCGCCTTTTTTGCCACGGGCCTCAATGAGCTCCCAAATGTCCCTTTGCAGACTATCTAAAAAGAGTGTTTCCAAACTGCTGAATCAAAAGAAAGGTTTACATCCGAGAAATGAATTAACATATCAAAAAGCAGTTTCACACATAGCTTTTCTTAGTTTTTATCTTAAGGTATTCGTTGCTTTCCCATAGGCCCCAATTGTCTCCCAAATGTTCTTTTGCAGATTCTAAAAAAGAGTGTTTCAAACTGCTGGATAAAAAAAAAAAAAATGTTTAATTCTGTGAGATGAATCCACACATCACAAAGCAGTTTGTCAGGTAGCTTCTTTCTAGTGTTCTCTGGGGATATTCAGTTTTCACTTGTAGGCTTCAATAGGCTTCCAAATGTCCCTTCACATCTTCTTTGACAAAAGTTTTCCAACCTGATGAATCAAAGGAAAGGTTTCACTCCATTAGATGAATCCACTCATCAGAAAGTAGTTTTGTAGATAGCTACCTTCTCGTTTTTATCTGGGGATATTCAGGTTCACCCCATAGGCCTCAACGGGCTTCCAAATGTCCCTTCTCAGTTTCTCCACAAATAGTGTTTCCAACATGCTGAATTGAAAGAACAGTTCAACTGTGTGAGATGCATCCACACATCACAAAACAGTTTTACAGATAGCTTCTATCTAGTTTTTATCTGGGGATATTCTGTTTCTTCCCATAGGCTTCAATGGGCTCCTAAATGTCCCTTTGAAGATTTTTTTTAAAAGAGTGTTTCCAACCTGCTGGATCAAAAGAAAGGTTTAACTCTGTGAGATGAATGCAAACAACACAAAGCATTTTCACAGATAGTTTCTGTTTAGTGTTTCTCTGGGGATTATCGGTTTTTACTTATAAGCCTTAATGTACTCCCAAATGTCTTTTCACAGATTCTGCAAAAAGAAGTGTGGGCCTTAATGGATTCCCAAATATCTTTTCACAGATTCTACAAAAAGAGTGTTTCCTCAATGGGCTCCAAAATATACCTTCAGAGATTCACCAAGAAGAGCATTTGCAACCTGCTGAATCAACGAACACGTTAAATTCTGTGAGATGAATCCACACATCACAAAGCAATTTCACAGATAGGTTATTTGTAGTTTTTATGTGGGGATATTCAGTTTTTCCACAAAAGCCTCAATGGACTCCCAAATGTTCCTATGCAGATCCTCCAAAAAGAGTGTTTCAAACCTACTGGATCAAAAGAAAGGTTTAACTCTTGGAGATGAATCCATACATCACAAAGCAGTTTCACACATACCTTCTTTCGAATTTTTATCTGGAGATGTTCTGTTTTTTTCCCACAGGCCTCAATGCACTCCGAAATGTCCCTTCACAGATACTCCAAAAAGAATGTTTACAACCTGTTGAATAGAAACAAACATTCAAATCTGGGGGATGAATCCACACATTGGAAAGAAGTTTCACAGATAGTTTCTTTCTAGTTTTTTTTCTGGGGATATTTGGCTTTTCCCCCTAGGCCACAATGGACTTGAAAGTGTCTTTTTGCAGATTCTTTAAAAAACATGTTTTCAACGGACTGAGTCAAAGGAAATGTTAAACTCTGTGAGATGAATCCACACATTATAAAGCAGGTTCACCGATAGTTTCTTTCTAGTTTTTATCTGGGGTTATTCATTTTTTATCCATAGGCCTCAAAGGGCTCCCAAATGTCCCTGCACAGACACTCCAGAAAGAGTGTTTCCAACCTGCTGAACCAAAAGAAAGGTTTAACTGAGTGAGATGAATCCACCCATCCAAAGCAGTTTCACAGATAGCTTCTTTCAAGTTTTTCTCTATGGATATTCAGTGTTTCCCTGTAGACCTCAAAGGGCTCCAAAATGACCCTCCACAGATTCTCCAAAAAGACTGTTTCCAACCTCCTGAATCAAATGAAAGGTTTAGTTCTGTGAGATAAATCCACACGTTGCAAAGCAGTTTCACATATAGGTTCCTTCTAGTTTTTATCATGGGATATTCAATTTATTCCCATAGGCTTCAATGGACTCCCAAATGTCCCTTCACAGACTCTCCAAGAGGAGGGCTTCCAACCTGCTGAATTAAAAAAAAAAAGAGCTTTTACTCTGTAAGATGAATCCACACATCACAAAGTAGTTACACAGAGAGCTTCTTTCTACTTTTTACCTGGGGATAATCAATTTTTCCCCGTAGGCCTCAATATGCTTCAAAATTTCCCTTCACAGATTCTCAAAGAGGAGTTTTTCCATCCTGATGAATTAAAAGAAATGTTTATCTCTGTGAGATGCATCCACACTTCACGAAGCAGTTTCACAAAGGCTACTTTCTAGTTTATCTCTGGGATATTGTTTTTCCCCATAGGTCTCAAAGGGATCCCAAATGTCCCTTTGCATGTTCTCCAGAAACAAGGTGTCCAACCTGCTGGATTGAAAGAAATGTTTCACTCTGTGACATGAATCCATACAACAAAAAGCAGTTTCACAGATAGCTTCTTTCTAGTTTTCATCTGGTGATGTTTTTTCCCCATATGTCTCAATCGGCTCCTGAATGCCCCTGTACAGATTTTCCTAAAAGAGTATTTCCAGTCTTCTCAATGAAAAGAAATGTTTAACTCTGTGAGTTGCATCCACAAATAACCAAGTAGTTTCATAGATAACTTCTTTCTAGGTTTCATCTGGGGATATTCTGTTTTTACTTATAGACCTCTATTGACTCCCAAATGTCCATTCGCAGATTCTACTAAATAGTGTTTTTAACTATGTGAGATGAATCCACACAATACAAAGCACTTTCACAGATAGATTCTCCCTAGTTTTTCATCTGAGGATATTCATTTTTTTGCCATAGAACTCAATGGGATTCCAAATGTAATTTTGCACATTTTCCAATTAGTGTTTCCACCTGCATAATGCAAAGAAAGGTTTAACTCTGTAAGCCGAAATCACAAATCACAATGAAGTTTCACAGACAGCTTCTTTCTAGTTTTTATCTGAGGATATTTGCTGTCTTTCCATAGCCTTCAATGGTCTCCCAGATGTACCTTCGCAGATTCTCCAAAAAGAGTGCTTCCAAACTGCTCAATCAAAAACAGTTTTAACTCTGTAAGATGAATCCACACCTCACAAAGCAGGCACTCAGATAGCTTCTTTCTAGTTTTTATTTGGGATATTCTGTTTTTCCCCATTGGTGTCAATGGGCTCTGAAATGTACCTGCACAGATTCTCCAAAAAAGGGTGTTTTAACCTCCTCAATCAAAAGAAAGATTTAATTCTAGAGATGCATCCACACATGACAAAAAAGTTTTGCAGATAGCTTATTTCTAGCATTTATCTGGGGATATTATTTGTTTTCCCCCATAGGCCTTGACGGGCTCCAAAATGTCCCTTTACAGATTCTTATAAAAGAGTGTTTCCAACCTGTTGAATCAAAAGAAATGTTTAACTCTGTGAGATGAATCCACACATCACAAAGCACTTTCACAGATAGCTTCTTTCTAGTTTTTATCTGGGAATATTCAGTTTTTTTTCCATAAACCTCAATGGACTCCCAAATGTCTCTTTGTAGATTCTCCAAAAAGAGTGTTACTTACCTGTTTAATCAAAAGAAAGGTTTAACTCTTTGAGATGAAGCCACACAACACAAATCAGTTTCACAGATAGCTTCTTTCTAGTTTATCTCTGGGGGTATTATGTTATTCCCCATAGACGTCAATGGGATCCCAAATGTCCCTTGGCAGTTTCTACAAAAAGAGGGTTTTCAACCTGCTGAATCAAAAAAAAAGTTTAATTCTGTGAGATGAATCGACACATCACAAAGCATTTTCACAAATAGCTTCTTTCTACTTTTTATCTTGGGATATTCGGTTTTCACTTATGGGCATTAATGGGCTTCCAAATGTCCCTTTGCAGCTTCTCCAACAAAAGTGTTTCCAACCTGCTGAATCAAAAGAAAGGCTTAACTCTGTGAGATGAATCCACCCATCACAAAGCAGTTTCACAGATAGCTTCGTTCTAGTTTGTATCTGGGGATATGTTTTTCCCCATAGATCTCAATGGGCTTCCAAATATCTCTTCTCAGACACTCCAAAAAGAGTGTTTCCAACCTGCTAAATCAAAAGAACGCTTTAATTGTGTGAGATGAATCCACACATCACAAAGAAGTTTCACAGATAGGTTCTGCCAAGTTTTTCTCTAGGGATATTCAGTTTTTCTCCATAGACCTCAATGGGTACCAAAATGTCCCTCTGCAGATACTCCCAATAGAGTGTTTCAAACCTGTTGAATCAAAAGAAATGTTTAACTTTGTGAGAGGAATCCACACATCACAAAGTAATTTCACTGATAGCTTCTTTCTAGATATTGTCATGGGATATTTGATATTTTGCCACAGGCCTCAATGAGCTCCTGAATGTCCCCTCGTGGATTATCTAGAAAGCATCTGTCCAACTGCTGAGTCAAAAGAAGGGTTTAACTCTGAGAGATGCATCCACACAACACAAAGCAGTTTCACAGATAGCTTCTTTCTAGTTTTTATCTGGGGATATTCTAGTTTTTTCCCCATAGGCCTCAATGGGCTCCCAAATATCCCTTTGCAGATCCTTAAAAAAGAGTGTTTCCAACCTGCCAGAACAAAGGAAAGGTTTAACTCAGTGAGATGAATGCTAACAACAAAAAGCAGTTTCACAGATAGCTTCTTTTTACTTTTTGTCTCTGGATTATCAGTTTTTATTATAGGCCTTAATGGGCTCCTAAATGTCCCTTTGCAGATTCTACAGAAAGAGTTTCCAACCTGTTGGATCAAAAGAAATTTTTAAATCTGTAACATGAATCCACACATCACACAGCAGTTTCACAGATAGCTTTTCTCTAGTTTTTCTCTTTAGATATTCAATTAATCCCCATAGGCCTCATGGGCTCCCAAATGTCCCTTTGCAGATACTGCAAGAAGAGCATTATCAACCTGCTGTATCAAAAGAAAGGTTTAACTCAGTGAGATGAATTTACCCGTCACAAAGCAGGTACACAGACAGCTTCTTTCTACTTTTATCTGGGAAAATCAGTTTTTCCCCACAGGCCCCATTGGACTCCAAAATGTCCCTTCTCAGATTTTCATAAAAGACTTTTTCCCACTTGCTGAATGAAAAGAAATTTTTAACTCTGTGAGATGTATCCACACCTCACAAAGCAGTTTCACAGATGGCTTCTTTCTAGTTTTATCTGGGGTATTCAATTTTTCCCCAAAGGCCTAAAAGGGCTCCCAAATATCCCTTTGAATATACTCCAAAAAGAGTGTGTCCAACCTGCTGGATCAAAAGAGTGGTTTAACTTTGTAAGATGATTCCATACAATGAAAAGCAGTTTCTCAGATAGGTTCTTTCTATTTTTTTATCTGGGGATATTCAGTTTTTCCCAGTATGTTTCAATGGGCTGCCAAATGCCCCTTTGAAGATTTTCACAAAGAATATTTTCAGCTTGCTGAATGAAAGGAAATGTTTAACTCTGTGAGATCCATCCACACATTACAAAGCAGTTTCACAGATAGCTTCTTTTTGTTTTTATCTGGGATATTCAGGTTTTCCCAATAGGCCTCAATGCATTTCCAAATGTCCCTTTGCAGATTCTACAAGAGAGGGTTTCCAATCTGCTAGAACAATAGAAACATTTAACTATGTGAGATGAATCCATACATCACAAAGTACTTTCACAGATTACTTCTTTCTGGTTTTTATCTGGGAGTATTCATTTTCTTCCCATAAACCTCAATGGGCTCCCATATTACTCTTTGCAGATTCTCCAAAAAGAATGTTACCAACCCACTTAATCAAAAGAAAAGTTTAAATATTTGAGATGAATCCACACATTACAAAATAGTTTCACAGATAGCTTCTTTCTAGTTTTTCTATGAGGGTATTCTGTTATTCTCCATAGACCTCAAAGGGATCCCAAATGTTCCTTCACAGGTTCTCTTAAAAACAGTGTTTCCAATCTACTGAAATAAAAGAAAAGTTTATATCTGTGTGGTGAATCCACACCTCACAAACTGTTTCACAGAGAGCTTCTTTCTAGTTTTTATCTGGGGATATTCAGTTTTTCCCCATAGGCCACAATGGGCTTCCAAATCTCCCTCCACAGATATTCCAAAAAGAGTTTTTCCAACCTGCCAAACCAAAGATCGGTTTAACTGTGTGAAATGAATCCATACATCATAAAGAGGTTTGCCAGATAGGTTTTTTCAAGTCTTTCTCTGGGGATATTCGGTTTTTCCCCATAGAGCTCAACAGGCTTGGAAATGTCCCTCTGCAGATTCTCCAAATAGAGTGTTTCCACCCTGCTGAATCAAAAGAAGTGTTTAATTCTGTGAGATGAATCCACACATCAAACAGCAGTTTCACAGATCTCATCTTCCTTGTTTTTAGTTGGGGATATTCAATTTTTCCACATAGACTTCAATGGGCTTTTAAATGTCCCTTTGTAGATGATCCAAAAAGGTGTTTCTAACCTGCTGAATGAAAAGAAAGGTTTAACTCTGTGAGATGAATCCACCCATCACAGACCAGTTTCACAGATAGCTTCTTTATTGTTTTAATCCTGGGATATTTCGTTTTTCCCCATAGGCCTCAATGGGCTCCCAAATTTCCCTTCACAGATACTCCAAAAAGAGTGATTTCCACCTACTTAATCATAAGAAAGTTTTAATTCTCTGGGTTGGACCCACACATCAAAAATCAGATTCACAGATATCTTCTGTATAGTTTTTTTCTGTGGATATTCGGTTTTCACTTATAGTCCTCAATCAGCTCCCAAATGTGCCTTTGCAGATTCTCCAAAAAGAGTGTGCCCAGTTTTCTGTACCAAAAGAGAGGTTTAACTCTGTGAGATGAATCCACACATCATAAAGCAGTTTCACAGACAGGTTCTTTCTAGATTTTATCTGGGGATATTCATTTTTTTCCCATAGGCTTCAATGGGCTCCTAAATGTCCCTTCATAGATTCTTAAAAAAGAGTGTTTCCAACCTTCTGGATAAAAGAAAAGTTTAATTCTGTGAGATGAATCCAAACAACAGAAAGCAATTTTACAGATACCTTCTTGGCAGTTTTTCTTTATGGATTATCGGTTTTTACATAGAGGCCTTAATGGGCTTCCAAGTGTCCCCTCACAGATCCTACAAAAAGAGTGTTTCCAAACTACTGGATCAAAAGAGAAGTTTAACTCTGGGCAATGAATACACCTCACAATGCAGTTTCACAGATAGCTTCTTTCCAGCTTTTATCTGGGGATATTCAATTTTTCCACATAGGCCTCAATGGGCTCCAAAATTGAGCCCATTTCCATGGCAGATTCTCCAAATACAGTGTTTTCAACCTGCTGAATCAAAAGAACTGTTTAATTCTGTGATATGAATCCACACATTATAAAGCAGCTTCACAGGCAGCTTCTTTCCAGTTTTTATCTAGGGACATTCAGTTTTTCACTTATAGGCCTCAATGGGCTTCCAAATGTCCCTTCACAGCTTCTCCAACAAAAGTTTTCCATCTTGCTGAATCAAAAAAAAAGGTTTAACTCTCTGAGATGAATCCACCCATCAGAGAGCAGTTTCACAGACAGCCTCTTCATACTTTTTATCTGGGGATGTTCGGTTTTTCTCCAAAGGCCTCAATAGGTTCCCAAATATCCCTCTGCTGATTCTCCAAAAAGAGTGTTTTCAACTTGCTGAATCATGAGACAGGTTTAATAATCTGAGATCAATCCACACATCACAAAACAGTTTCACAGCTATAAACTCGCTACTTTCTAGTTATTATCTGGGGATATTCAATTTTTCCACGTAGGCCTCAGAGGGCTTTTAAATGTTCCTTCACAGATTATCCAAAAGTGATGTTTCTAACCTGCTTAATCAAAGGAAAGGTTCAACTCCATGAAATGAATCCACCCATTCACAAAGCAATTTCACAGATAGCTTTTTCCTAGTTTTTATCTGGGGATATTTGCTTTTTCCCCATAGTTCTCACAGGGTTTCACAATGTCCCTTTGCAGATAATCCAAAAAGAGTGTTTCTAATCTGCTGAATCAAAAGAATGGCTTAACTATGTGAGATGAATCCACACATCACAAAGTAGTTTCACAGATAGCTTCTTTCCAGTTTAACTCCAGGAATATTCAGTTTTTCCCCATAGACCTCCATGAGCTCCCAAATGTCCCTTTGTAGATTCTCCAAAAAGAGTGTTTTCAACCTGCTGGATCCAAAGAAATGATTAACTTGGTGAGGTGCATCCACCCATAACAAAGCAGTTTGAAAGATAGCTTCTTACTAGTTTTCATCTGGGGATATTTGGTTTTTCCCTATAGGCCATAAAGGTCTCCCAAATGTCCCTTTGCATATTCTCCAAAAAGAGTGCGTCCAACCTGCTGGATTGAAAGAGTGGGTTAACTCTGTGACATGAACTTATACAATGAAAAGCAGTTTCACATGTAGCTTCTTTCCAGTTTTTATCTGGGGATATTCAGTTTCTCCCAGTATGACTCAATGGGCTCCCAAATGTCCCTTCGCAGATTCTCCAAAAAGAGTGTTTTCAACCTGCTGGATCCAAAGAAATGTTTAACTTGGTGAGGTGCATCCACACATAACAAAGCAGTTTGAAAGATAGCTTCTTACTAGTTTTCATCTGGGAATATTCGGTTTTTCCCTATAGGCCACAAAGGTCTCCCAAATGTCCCTTTGCATATTCTCCAAAAAGAGTGTGTCCAACCTGCTGGATTGAAAGAGTGGGTTAACTCTGTGACATGAACTTATACAATGAAAAGCAGTTTCACATGTAGCTTCTTTCTAGTTTTTTATCTGGGGATATTCAATTTCTCCCAGTATGACTCAATGGGCTCCCAAATGTCCCTTTGCAGAATTTCCAAAAAGAGTAATTCTAGCCTGCTGAATGAAAGCAAATGTTTAACTCTGTGATATGCATCCACAAATCACAAAGCAGTTTCGCAGATAGCTTCTTTCTAGGTTTTATCTGGGGGACATTCTGTTTTTACATACAGGCCTCAATTGACTCCAAAATGTACCTTTGCAGATTCTACAAAACAGTGTTCCCAACCAGCTGGATCAATGGAAAGATTTAAATATGTGAGATGAATCTACATATCAAAAAGCAGTTTCACAGACAGCTTCTTTCTCGTTTTATCTGGGAATATTCGTTTTTTTCCCATAGACCTAAATGGGCTCCCAAATGTCCCATGGCAGATTCTCCAAAAAGAATGTTTTCAACCTGCTGAATCAAAGGAAATGCTTAACTCTGTGAGGTGAATTCACATATCACAAAGCAGTTTCCTAAATAGATTCTTTCTAGTTTTTATCTTGGAACATTCAGTGTTCATTTTAAGTCATCAATGGACTTCTAAATGTCCCTTCATAGCTTCTCCAACAAAAGTGTTTCCAACTTGCTGAATTTAAAGTAAGGTTTAACTCTAGAGATGCATCCATACATCACAAAGCAGTTTCACAGATAGTTTCTTTCTAGTTTTCATCTGAGGATATTCTTTTTTTTTTCCCTATAGGCTTCAATGGGCTCCCAAATGTCCTTTTGCAGATTCTTAAAAAAGAGGGTTTCCAAACTGCTAGAACAAAAGAAAAGTTTAATTCTGTGAGATGAATGCCAACAACACAAAGCAATTTTGCAGATATCTTCTGTTTAGTTTTTGTCTGGGGATTATCAGTTTTTACTTACATGCCTTAATGAGCTCCCAAATGTCCCTTCACGAATCCTACACAAAGAGTGTTTCAACTTCCTGAATCAAAAGATAGGTTTATCTCTGTGAGATGCATCCACACATAATGAAGCAGTTCCATCGATAGTTTCATTCCTGTTCTTATCTGTGATACTCATTTCTCCCCCAAGCTCCCCAAAGAGTTCCCAAATATCCCTTTACAAATTGTACAAAAAGATTGTTTCCAACCTGCTGAATCAAAATAAATGTTTAACACTGTAAAGTGAATCCACACACCACAAAGCAGTTTCACAGGTAGTTTCTTTCTAGTTTTTATCTTGGGGTGTTCAATTTTTCACCACAGGCCTCAGTGAGCTCCCAAATGTCCCTTTGTGGATTATCTAAAAACAATGTTTGCAAACTATGAATCAAAAGAAAGTTTTCACTCTAAGAGAAGCATCCACACATCACACAGCAGTTTCACAGATAGTTTCTTTACACTTTTTATCTGAGGATTTTCATTTTCTTTCCCATAGGCTTCAATGGGCTCACAAATGTCCCTTTGCAGATTATTAAAAAAGAGTGTTTCCAACCTGCTACAAAAAAAATAAACATTTAATTCTGTGAGGTGAATGTTAACAACACAAAGCAGTTTCACAGATAACATATTTTTAGTTTTTTGTCTGGGGATTATCTGTTTTTACTTATAGGCCTTAATGGGCTCCCAAATGTCCCTTCACAGATCCTATAAAGAGAGTGTTTCCAACCTGTTCAATCAAAAGAAAGGTTTAACTCTGTGAGATGAATCTACACATCACAAAGCAATTTCACAGATAGCTTCTTTCTAGTTTTTATCTGAGGATATTTCATTTTTCCCCATAGGCCTTAAAGGGCTTCCAAATGTCGCTTCACAGATTCTATACACACACAAAAAAAGTTTTTTCAACGTGCAAAATCAAAAGAAATGCTTAACTCTGTGAGATGAACCCACACATCACAAAGAAGTTTCACAGATAGCTTCTTTCTTGTTTGTATATGGAGATGTTCTGTTTTCTTCATAGGGCACAGTGTATTCTTCAACATCCCTTCACGGATTCTGCAGAGAGAGTGTTTACAACCTACTGAATCAAAACAAAGGTTTATCTCTGTGAGACGAATCCACACATCCCAAAGCAGCCTCACAGAGAGATTCTTTCTCATTTTTATCTGTGGATATTTGGCTTTTCCCCATAAGTCTCAGAGGGCTTCCAAATGTCCCCTCACTGATTGTCCAGAAAGAGTATTTCCAAATGGCTGAATCAAATGAAAGGTTTAACTCTGTGAGATGAATTCATGCATCACAAAACAGTTTCACAGATAGCTTCTTTCTAGTTTTTATCTGTGGATATTCTGTTTTTCTCCACAGGCATCAACGGGCTTGAAAATATCCCCTTGCAGATTTTCCAAAAAGAGAGTTTCCAACCTGCTGAACCAAAGCAAAGGTTCAACTTCTTGAGATGAATCCACACATCACAAAGCAGTTTCACAGATGGCTTATTTCTACTTTTTATCTGGAGATATTCAGTTTTGCCCTATGGGCATCATTGGACACCAAATGTCCCTTACAGATTCTCCAAAAAGAGTGTTTTTTACCTGCTGAATCAAAAGAATGGTTTGATTCTGTGAGATGAATCCAAACATCACAAAGCAGTTTCAAAGGTAGCTACTGTCTAGTTTTTATCTGGGATGTTCAGTTTTTCCCCTTAGACCCCTATGTGCTCCCAAAAGTTTTTCACACATTTTACAAAAAGAGTGTTTCCAATCTACTGAATCAACAGAAAAGTTTAAATCTGTGAGATGATGCCTTCTTTCTAGTTTTTATCTGAATATATTCTGTTTTTCCCTATAGGATTCCAAGGGCTCCCAAATGTTCCTTCACAGATTCTCAACAAAGTATGTTTCCAACCTGCTGAATCAAAACAAAGACTTAACTCTGTGAGATGAATTCACACGTCACAAAGCACTTTCACAGATAACTTCTTTATAGTTTTTATCTGAGGATGTTCTGCTTTTCCTTATAGGCCTCAATGGGTTCCCAGTTGTCCCATCACAGATTCTACAAAAAGAGTGTTTCCAACCTGCTGAATCAAAAGAAAGCCTTAACCCTGTGAGATGAATCCACACATTGCAAAGCAGTTTCACATATAGCTTCTTTCTCATTTTTATCTAGGGATATTCTGTTTTTCCCCATAGGTCTCAAAGGGCTCCAAAATATTCCCTCAAAGACTCTCCAAAAAGACTGTTTCCAAGCTGCTGAACCAAAAGAAACTTTTAACACTATGAGATGAATTCACGCATCACAAAGGCATTTCAAAGATAGCTACATTCTAGTTTTTATCTGGGGATAGATTCTTTTTCCCCACTGGCCACAAAGGCCTCCCAAATGTTTCTTCACAGTTTCGACAATTAGTGTGTTTCCCTCCTGCTTAATCATAATACAAGTTTAACTCTGTGAGATTAACTCACCTATCACAAAACAGTTTCACAGATAGGATCTTTGTAGTTTTTATCTGGGGATATTTGTCTTTTCCCCATTTGCCTCAATGGGCTTTTAAATGTACCTTCACAGACTATCCAAAAAGAGTTCTTCCATCATGCTGAATCAAAAGAAAGATTTAATCTGAGAGAGGAATCCACACATGTAAAAGCAGTTTCGCAGATAGCTTCTTTATAGTTTTTATCTGGGGATAATTGTTTTTTCCCCATAGGCTTCAGTGGGCTCCAAAATGTCTCTTCACAGATTCCCCAGAAAGAGTTTTTCCAGCCTACTGCATCAAAATAAAGATTTAACTCTGTGAGCTCAATTCAAACAATACAAAGGAGTATAATAGATTACTTCTTTCTAGTTTTTATCTGGGGATATTCAGTTCTTACTCAAGTCCACAATGGGCTCCCCAATGTCCCTTCACAGATTCTCCAAAAAGAGTGTTCCAACCTGGTGAATCAATAAAAGCTTGAACTCTGTGAGATGAATCCACACATCACAAAGCAGTTTCCCAGACTACCTCTTTCTATTTTATCTGGGAATATTTCTTTATTTCCCCATAGCACTCAATGGGCTTTCAACTATCCAGTCACGGTTTATCCAAAGAGTATTTCCAACCTGATTAATCAAAAAAAAAAGTTTAACTCTGTGAGACAAGTCCTCATATCACAAAGCAGTTTCACAGAGATCTTCTGTCTACTTTTTATCTGGGGATATACGTTTTTCCCCCATTGGCCTCAATGGTCTCTCAAATGTCCCTTCACAGATTCTCCAAAAAGAGTGTTTCCAACCTGCTGAATAAAAAGAATGACTTATCTCTGTCAGATGAATCCAGATATCACAAAACAGTTTCACAGATAGAATTTTTCTAGTTTTAATCGGGGAGATTTCATTTTTTTACTATAGACCTAAATGGGTTCTCAAATATCCCTTTGCAGATTCTCCAAATACAGTTTTTTCCAACTGGCTTAATCAAAAGAGTGGTTTAATTCTGTGAGGTGAATCCACACATCATAAAGAAGTTTCACAAATAGCTTCTTTTGAATTTTTATCTGAAGATACTCAGCTTTTCTTCATAGGCCTCAAAGGGCTCCCAAATATCCAATCACAGACTGTGCAAAGAGACTGTTTCCCACCTGCTCAATCAAATAAAATTTTAACTCTCTGAGATGAATTCACAATCACAAAGCAGTTTCATAGATAGTAGCTTTCTATTTTTTATCTGGGGATAATCAGCCTTTCCACATAAGCCTTAATGGGCTTCCAAGTATTTATTTGAAGATTCTCCCAAAAGAGTGTGTCCAACATCCTGAATCAAAAGGAACGTTTGGCTCTGTGACATACACCAATACATCACAAAGCAGTTTCACAGAAACCTTCTTTCTAGTTTTTATCTGGAGATATTCAGTTTTTCCTCATGGGCCTCAATGGGCTCCCAAATGTACTTTTGCAGGTTCTTAAAGAGTTTTTCATGCCTGCTGAATCAAAAGAAAGTTTTACCTCTGTGAGATGAATCCACTCATCAGAAAGTGTTTTCACAGATAGCTTATTTATAGCTTTTATCTGGGGATATTCAGTTTTTCCCCATAGGCCTCAAAGGGCTCCCAAATGTCTCTTTGCAGATATTCCAGAAAGAGCATTTCCAATCTGCTGAATCAAAAGAAAGGTTTAACTCTTTGAGAGAGTCCACACGTCACAATACAGTTGAACATATAGCTTCTTTCTACTTTTTATCTGGAAATATTTGGTTTATTTTCATAGGCCTCATTCAGATCCCAAATGTCAATTTGAGGATTTTCCAAAACGTGTGTTTCCAACCCGCTGTATTAAAAGAAAGGCTTACCTTTGTGAGATGAATACAAACAACACAAAGCAATTTCACAGATAGCTTCTTTCTAGTTTTTATTTGGTGATATTCAGTTTTTAAGCAAAGGCCTCTATAAGCTCCCAAATGGCTTTTGGAGATACTACAAAAAAAAAAAAAAAAAAAAAAAAAAGTCTTTCCAACCTGCTAGATAAAATGTAAGGTTTAACTTTCTGAAATGAATTGGCACTTCACAAAGTAGTTTCACAGATAGCTTCTTTCTAGTTTTTATCTGGAAATATTAAGTTTTTCATCATAGGACTCTATGGGCATTCAAATGTCTTTTTGCTGATACTACAAAAAAAGTCTTTCCAACCTGCTGAATCAAACGAATGGTTTACCTCTTCTAGATTAATCCACATGTCAAAAAGCAGTTTCACAGAGAGCTTCTTTCCAGATTTTACCTGGGGATATTCACTTTTTCCCCATAGGCCTCAATGGGCTCCCAAATGTCTCTTTGCAGATTCAAATTCGAGTGTTTCCAACCAGCTCAATAAAAAGAAAGGTTTAACTCTGTGTGATGAATCAAAAAAATCACAAAGTTTCACAGATATCTTCTTTTGTGTTTTTGTATGGGGACATTAGGTTTTTGCCCCATAGGCCACATTGGGCTCCTAAATGTCCTATCGCAGTCTCTCCAAAAAGAGTGTTTCCAACCTGCTGAATCAAAAGAATATTTTAATTCTGTGAGATAAATCCATACATCACAAAGCAGTTTCACATATAGCTTCTTTCTAGTTTTTATCTGGGGATATTCAGTTATTTTTCATAGGCCTCAATGGGCTCCAAAATGTCCTTTCATAGATTCTACAAAAAGAGTGTTTCTAACCTGATGAATCAAAAGAAAAGCTTAATTCTGTGAGATGGAGCCACACATCACAAAGCCATTTCACAGATAGTTTCTCTCTAATTTTTTTCTGGGGATATTTGTTTTCTCCTCCTAAGCCTTAATGGACTCCCAAATGTCCATTTACAGATTCTTCAAAAAAAAAAAAAAAAAAAATGTTCCTAACCAGATGAATCACAAAGAAGTTTTAACAAGGTGAGATGAAGCCACACATTACAAAGCAGTTTCACAGATAGATTTTTTTTCTAGTTTTTATCTGGGGATATTCAGTTTCTCTCAACGTATATAAATGGGCTCCCAAATGTCCCTTTGCAGATTTTCCAAAATGAGTGTTCCCAACCTACTGAATGAAAAGCAAGGTTTAGCCCTGTAAGGTGATTGACCATGACACAAAGTGATTTCACAGATAGCTTGTTTCTAGTTTTTATCTAGGGATATTCCCTTTTTCCACATAGGCCTCAATGGGCTCCCAAATACCCCTTCACATATTCTCCAAAAAGAATGGTTCTAAACTGCTAGCTGAAACAAGATGTTTAAGCATGTTATATAAATCCACATGTCACAAAGCACTTTCACACACAGCTCTTTTCTAGTTTTTATCTGGAGATATTCAGTTTTTACATATAGGCCTCAAAGGGTTTTCAAATGTCCCTTCCCAGATTCTACAAAAAAAGTGTTTACAAGTTGCTCTATCAAGAGAAAGGTTTGACTCTGTGAGATGAATCTACACATCACAAAGGAGTTTAACAGATAGTTTCTTTGTTCTTTTTATGTAAGCATATTCAGTTTTTTCTTGTAGGCTTCAATGGGCTCCCAAACCTGCTGGATCAAAAGAAAGTTTTAACTTTCTGAAATGAATCCACACTTCACAAAGCAGTTTCATAGATAGCTTCTTTCTAGTTTTTATCTGGTGATAGTTAATTTTTACCCATAGGCCTCAATGCTTTTTTCACAGATTCTACCAAAAGAGTGTTTCCAACCTGCTGAATGAAAAGAAAGGTTTCACGTTCTAAGATAAATCCACATTTCACAAAGGAGTTTCACGGATAACTTCTTTCTAGTTTTTAGCTGAGGATATTCGCTTTTTCCCTTTAGGCCTCAAAAGACTCCCAAATGTCTCTTCACAGATTCAAATTAGTGTTTCCAACCAGGTGAATAAAAAGAAAGGTTTAACTCTGTTAGATGAATCCACGCATCACAAAGCTGTTTCACTGATAGCTTCTTTCTAGTTTTATCTGGGGAGATTTAAGTTTTCCACATAGTGCTCAATGGGCTCCCAAATGTCCTCTCACAGATTCTATAAAAATAGTTTTTCCAACCTGATGAATCAAAATTAAAGCTTAACTTTGTGAGATTAATCCACACATCACAAATCACTTTCACATATAGCTTCTTTGTAGTTTTTATCTGGGGATATTCTGTTTTTCCCCATAAGCCTCAATATGCTCCAAAATGTCCCTTTGCAGATTCTCTAAAAAGAGTGTTTCCGACCTGCTGAATCAAAGGAAAGGTTTCACTCTGTGGGATAAATCCACACATCACAAAACAGTTTCACACATAGCTTCATTCCACTTTATATCTGAGGATATTCCGTTTTTCCCCACAGGCCTCATTTAGCTCCTAAAGGTCCCTTTATAGATTCTCCAAAAAGAGTGTTTCCAACATGTTGAATCAAAAAAAGCAAGCAAGCAAGCAAACAAACAAACAAACAAAAAACAAAGTTTAATTCTGTGAGGTGAATGAACACATCCATTTCACGGATAACTTCTTTCTAGTTTTTATCTGGAAATATAGAGTTTGTCCCCAAGACCTCAATAGGGTTCCAAATGTCACCTCACACATCCTTCAAAAAGAGTTTTTCCAGCCTTCTGAACAAAAATAACCATTTAACTTTGTGAGATGAATCCACACATCACAAGGCAGTTTCACAGATAGCTTCTTTCTAGTTGTTATTTGGGGATATTCGGTTTTTCCTGATAGGCCTTCAGTCAGCTCCCAAATATCCCATTGCAGATTCTCCAGGAGAGTGTTTCCAATCTGTTGATTCAACAGAAAGGTTTAACTCTGTGAGATGAATCCACCCATGACAAAGCAGTTTCACATACGTCTTCTTCCTATTTTTAATCTAGGTATATTCAGTTTTGCCCCATAGGCCTAAAAGGGCTCCCAATGTCCCTTTGCAGATTCTCCAAAAAGAGTTTTTCCAACCTGTTGAATGAAAGGAGAAGTTTAACTCTGTGAGATGAATCCACACAGGACAAAACAGTTTCACAGACAGCTTTTTTCTACTTTTTATCTGGGGATTTTCAGTTTTTCCACATTGGTCCCAATGGGCTTCCAAATGTACCTTTGCAGATTCTCTGAAGAGAGTGTTTCTAAGCTGCTGGATCAAAGGAAAGGTTTCACTCTGTGAGATCAAACCATACATTGCAAAACAGTTTCACAGATGACTTCTTTCTACTTTTTGTCTGTGGATATTCAGTTTTTCCCCATAGTTCTCAAAGGGCTCCCAAATGTTCGTTCACAGATTCTCTGAAAAGATTGTATTCAACCAACTGAATAAAAAAAAAAAATTAACTCTTTGAGATGAATCCTCTCCTTGCAAAACAGTTTCAAAAATAGTTTCTTAGTAGGATTTTTTTCTGGGGATATTCTGTTTCTACTTAAAGACCTCAATGGGCTCCCAAATGTTCCTTGGCAGAATCTACAAAAAGAGTGTTTTCAAACAGCTAAATCAAAAGTAAGATTTATCTCTGTGAGATGAATCTATGCATCACAATGCCCTTTCACACATAGGTTCTTTCTAGTTTTTATCTGCAAATATTCAGTTTTTTTCAAATTGGCTTCAATGGGCTCTCAAACATTCTTTCAAAGTTTATCCAAAAAGAGGTTTTCCAACATGCTGAATCAAAAGGAATGTTTACCTCTATGAGATGAATCCACATATCACAAAGTAGTTTCACAGATAGCTTCTTTCTAGTTTTTATCTGAGGATATTCCGTTTTTCCCCATAGATGTCATTGGACTCCCAAATATCATTACTCAGATTCTCCAATTAAAGTGTCTCCCATCTGCTGAATCAAAAGAAATGTTTGCCTCTGGGAGCTGAATCCACACACCACAAGGCAGTTTCACAGATACCTTCTTTCCGGTTTTTATCTGTGGATATTCTAAATTTCCCCATATTCCTCAAACAGCTCCCAAATGTCCCTTTGCAGGTTTTACCAAAAGAGTGTTTCCAACCTGCACAGTCAAAAGAAAGGTTTAACTCTGTGACATGAATCCAGACATTGTAAAGGAGTTTCACAGAAAGCTTCTTACAAATTTTTATCTGGCAATATTCGTTTTCTCCCCATAGTCCTCAATAGGCTCCCATATGTCCCTTTGCAGATTTTCCACAAAGAGTATTTCCAATCTGTTGAGTGAAAGGAAAGGTTTAATTCTGTGAGTTGAATCCACACATCAGAAAGCAGTTTCACAGATAGCTTCTTTCTAGTTTTTATTTGGGGATATTTAGTTTTTCCCCACAGTCCTCAATAAGCTTCCAAATGTCCCTTCACAGATCCTCCAAAAAGAGCATTTCCATCCTGATGGATCAAAAGAAATGTTTACCTCTGAGTTGAATCCACGCATCACAAGGCATTTTCACATATAGCTTCTTTCTAGTTTTTATTTGGAGATATTCAGTTTTTCCCCATAGGTCTCAATGGCCTCCAAAATGACTTCTTAACAGATTCTACAAAAATAGTGTTTCCAACCTGATGAGTGAAAAGAAAGATTTAACTCGTGAGATGAATTGACACATCAAAAAGTTTCACAATTACCTTCTTTCTAATTTGCATCAGGGGATATTCAATTTTTTTCCCATAGACCACAATAGACTTCCCAGTGGACCTTGGTAGATTCTCAAAAAAGGGTTTTTGCAACCTGATGGATGTAAAGAAAGGTTTACCTCTGTTGGATCAATGCACATATTACAAAACAGTTTCACAGATAGCTTTTTTTCTATTTTCTAGCTAGGGATATTCTTTTTCTTTCCTGTAGGTCTCAATAGATTCCCAAATATTCCTTTGCAGATTCTTTAAAAATAGTTTTCCAACATGCTGAATCAAAAGAAAGCCTTAACTCTGTGAGATGAATCCACACATCACAAAGTAGTTTCACAGATAGCTTCTTTCTAGTTTTTATCTGGCAATATTTTGTTTTTGGAAATTGATCTCAATGGGATCCCAAATGTTCTTTGAAGATTCTCCAAAAACAGTGTTTCCAACCTGCTGAATCAAAAGAAAGTTTTACCTCTGTGAGATGAATCCACAGATCACAAAGCAATTTCACAGATAGTTTATTTCTAGTTTTTATTTGGGAATATTTGTTTTCTTTTTCTATAGGCCTCTGTGGTCTCCAAAATGTCCTTTCACAGAATCTCCAAAAAGAGTGTTTCTCACCTGGTGAATGAAAAAATAGTTTAACTCTGTGTGATGAATCCACACATCACAAGGGAGTTTCACAGAGATATTCTTTCTATTCTTTTGTATTGGGATATTCATTTCTTCTCTATAGTTCTCAATGTGCTCCCAAGTGTCCCTTCACATATTGTACAAAAAGAGGGTTTCCAACCTGCCAAATCAAGAGAAAGGTTTAAATCTGTGAGATGAATCCAACCATCACAAAGCAGTTTCATAGATAGCTTCTTTTTAGTTTTTATTTGGGGATATTCTGTTTTTTCCATAGGAATTAATGGGGTCCAGAATATGCTTTCACAGATTCTTCAAAAAGAGTGTTTTCAATCTGATGAACAAAAAAAAAAGAAAAAAAAGGTTAACTCTGTGTGATGAATCCACACATCACCAAGCACTTTCACAGACACCTTCTTTGTTCTTTTTATGTAGGGATGTTCAGTTTCATCCCATAGGCTTCAATGGGCTCCCAAATGTCCACTCGCAAATTCTACTAAAAAAGTGATTCTAAGCTACTGAACCAGCAGAAAGTCTTAAGTCTTTGACATGAATCCACAATCACAATGAAGTTTCACAGACAGCTTCTTTCTAGTTTTTTTCCTGGGGATATTCCATTATTACTTATAGGTCTCAATGAGGTCCCAAATGTCCCTCCCCAGATTCTACGTAAAGAGTGTGTCCAGCCTGCTAGATCTAACTAAAGGTTTCACTCTGTGAGATCAATCCACATATCACAAAACAGTTTCACAGATGGCTTCTTTCTACTTTTTTACCTGGGGTTATTCAGTTTTTCCCCATAGGTCTCAATGGGCTCCCAAATGTTCATTCACAGATTCTCTGAATAGAGTGTTTTCAACCTGCTGAATTAAAAAAAACAAAACAACAACAACAAAAAACTTTTAACTTTTTGAGATGAATCTTCTCCTTGGAAAACAGTTTCACAGATGGCTTCTTTGTAATTTTTTTCTGGAGATACTCTGTTTTTACTTAAAGGCCTTGATGGGTTCCAAAGTGTTCCCTAACAGAATGTACAAAAAGAGTATTTTCAAACAGCTACATCAAAAGTAAGGTTTAACTCTGTGAGATGAATCTACCCATCACAGTTGAGTTTCACAGATAGTATCCTTCTAGTTTTTCTCAGGGAATATTAAGTTTTTTTCAAATTGGCCTCAATGGATTCTCAAACTTTCTTTCAATATTATCCAGAAACAGTGTCTCCAACGTGATGAAACAAAAGAAATATTTAACTCTGTGAGATGAGTCCACATAACAGAAAGAAGTTTCAAAAATAGCTTCTTTCTAGTTTTTACTTGGGGATATTATGTTTTTTTCCATAGGTCTTAATGGGCTCTGGAATATCCTTTCACAGATTCTACAATAATAGTGTTTCCAACATGCTGAATCAAAATAAACATTTAACTCTGTGAGATGAATTGTCACATCTTAAGGCAGTTTCCTCAATAGATTCTTTCCAGTTTTTATTTAGGGATATTCAATTTTCCCACATAGGCCTAAATGGGCTCCCAAATGTCCCTTCACAGATTCTCCAAGAGAGTGTTTCCAACCTGGTGATTCAAAAGAAAAGCTTAACTCTGTGAGATCAAACCACACATCACAAAGCAGTTTCACATATAGTTTCTTCTTAGTTTTAATCTGGGGATATTTGGTTTTGCCCCATAGGCCTTGAAGGGTTCTAAAATGTCCAATGGCAGATTCTCCAAAAAGAGTGTTTCCAATCTTTTTATTTAAAAAATAAACTTTTAATTCTTTGAAATGAATCCTCTCCTCACAAAGCAGTTTCACAGATAGCTTCTTTGTGTTTCCAAACTGTTGAATCCAAAGAAATGTGTAGCCAAGTGAGATGAATACAAATATCACAAGCACTTTCTCAGAAAGCTGGTTTCCAGTTTTTATCTGAAGATATTTACTTTTTCATCATAGGGCTCAATGCACTCCCAAATATCCCTTTGCAGATTCTACAAAAACAATGTTTCTAAACTGCTGAATGAAAAGAAAGGCTTAATTCTGAGAAATGTATGCACACATCAAAAAGCAGTTTCTCAGATAGCTTCCCTCTAGCTTTTATCCTGGGATATTCACTTTACCAACGTTGGCCTCAATGAGACCCCAAATATCCATTCACAGAGTGGACAAAACAGTGTTTCCTAACTTCTGAATCCAAAGAAAGTTTTAACTCTGTGAGATGAACGCACACATCAAAAAGCAGTTTCTCAGAAAGCTTCTTTCTAGTTTTTACATGAAGATATTTCCTTTCTCACCATAGGACTCAATGTGCTCCCAAATATCAATTCAAAGTTTCTATAAAAACAGTTTTTCCAAACTGCTGAATTGTAAAAAAAGTTTTAACTCTGTGAGATGAATGCACACATCACAAAGCAGTTTCTCAAATAGCTTCCTTCTAGTTTTTATCCTGGGATATTCACTTCTGTCTCATTGGCTGCAATGAGCTCACATGGCCACTTGCAGAACGGACAAAATCAGTGTTTCCAAACTGATGAATCAAAAGAAAGGCTTAAATTTGTGAGTTGAATGCACACATCACAAAGCAGTTTCACAGAAAGCTCCTTTCAAGTTTTTATCTGAAGATATTTCCTTTTTCACCACAGACCTGAATGTGCTACCAAATATCCCTATGCACATTCTACAAAAACAGTGTTTCCAAATTGCTGAATGAAAAGAAAGGTTTAATTCTGTGAGATGAATGAGAACATCCAAAAACAGTTTCTCAGATAGCTTCCTTGTACTATTTAGGCAACATATTTGCTTTTTCGCCATTGGCCTCAATGAGCTCCTAAATGGCTATTCACAGAATGGACAAAAACAGTGTTTCCAACCTGCTGAATCCAAAGCAGAGTTTAACTCTGTAAGATGAATGCACCCATCACAAAGCAGTTTCTCAGAAAGTTTCTTTCTAGCTTTTATCTTTTTTTTTTTTTTCTTTGAGACAGAGTCTCGCTCTGTCACCCAGGCTGGAGTGCAGTGGCCAGATCTCAGCTCACTGCAAGCTCCGACTCCTGGATTCACACCATTCTCCTCCCTCAGCCTCCCGAGTAGCTGGGACTACAGGCGCCCGCCACCACGCCCGGCTAATATTTTGTATTTTTTAGTAGAGACGGGGTTTCACTGTGTTAGCCAGGATGGTCTTGATCTCCTGACCTCGTGATCCGCCCATCTCAGCCTCCCAAAGTGCTGGGATTACAGGCTTGAGCCACCGCGCCCGGCCTCTAGCTTTTATCTATAGATATTTCTTATTTCACTGTAGGCCTCAATGTGCTCCCAAATATCCCTGCGTAGATTCTATGAAAACAGTATTTCCAAACTGCTGAATGAAAACAAAGGTCTAAGTGTGAGATGAATGCACACATAACAAAGCAGTTTCTCAGATAGATTCCTTCTAGTTTTTATCCCGGTATGTTCACTTTTTTGCCAGTGGCCTCAATGTGCACCCAAATGTCCATTCACAGAATGCACAAAAACAGTGTTTCCAAACTGCTGAATACAAAGAAATATTAAACTCTGTGGGATGAATGCAACCATAACAAAGCAATTTCTCAGCAAACTTCTTTCTAGTTTTTATTTGAAGATATATTCTTTTACAACACAGGCCTCAATGCATTCCCAAATATCCCTTGGGAGATACCACAAAAGCAGTGTTTCCAAACTGCTGAATGAAAAGAAGAGTTTAACTCCGCGAGATGAAAGCTCACATCACAAATGGGTTTCTGATAGCTTCCTTCTTCTTTTTATCCTGGGATGTTCACTTTTTTGCTATTGGACTCAATGAGTTCCCAAATGTCCATTTTCACATTCTACAAAAACAGTGTTTCCAAACTGCTGGTTGAAAAGAAAAGTTTAACTCTGTGAGATGAATGCACACATCAAAAAGTGGACTCCTGGGATAGTCCCTTTTCACCACTGGCCTCAATGAGCTTCTAAATGTCTATTTACAGAAATGACAGAAACAGTTTTTATAAACTGCTGAATCCAAAGAAATATTTAACTCTACGAGATGAAGGCACAAATCACAAAGCAGATTCTCCAATAATTCCTTCTACTTTTTAACCTGGGATATACGCTTTTTCACCATTGGCCTCAATGAGCCCCCAAATGTCCCTTCTCAGATTCTAAAGAACAGTGTTTCCAAACTGCTGAAAGAAAATGAAGGTTTACCTCTGTGAGATGAATGTACGCATCACAGAACAGTTTCTCAGGAGCTCATTTCTCATTTTTATCTGAAGATAGTTCCTCTTTCACCCTAGGCTCAATGCACTCCCAAATATCCCTTCATAGACTTTACAAGAACAGTGTTTCCAAACTGCTGAATGAAAAGAAAGGTTTGCCTCTGAGATAAATACACACAAAACAATGCCATTTCTCAGACAGCTTCCTTCTGGTTTTTATCCTGGGATATTCCCTTTTTTGACATTGACCTCAATGAGCTCCCAAATATCCATTGACAGAATGGATAAAAAGAGTGTTTTCAAACTGCTGAATCCAAAGAAATGTTTCACATTTAACTGTTAGATGAATACATACATCACAAAGAGTTTCTCAGAAAGCTTCTTTCTATTTTTTTCTGAAGATATTTCCTTTTTAACCATAGGCCTCAATTAGCTCCCTAGTATCCCTTCACAGATTCTACAAAAACAGTGTTTCCAAACTCCCAAAGAAAAGTTTAACTCTTGGAGATGAATGCACACAGCACAAAGCAGCTTCTCAGCTTATTTCTAGTTTTTATCCTGTGATATTCACTTTTTCACCATTGGCCTCAATGAGCTCCCAAATGTCCATTCACAGAAGAGACAAAAACAGTGTTTCCAAGCTGCCATTCCCAAAGAAAAGTTCAACTCTGTGTGGTGAATGCACACATCACAAAGCAGTTTCTCTAAAAGCTTCTTTGTATTTTTTATGTAGGATACTTCTTTTTTCACCATAGGTATAAAAACACTCCCAAATATCCCTTCACAGATATTACAGAAACAGTGTTTTCAAACTGTTGAATGAAAATAAAAGTTTAACTCTGTGAGATGAATGCGCACATCACAAAGCAGATTCTCAGATAGCTTTCTTCTACTTTATAACCTGGGATGTAAGCTTTTTTACCATTGACCTCAAAGAGCTCTTAAATGTGCATTCTCAGATTCTAAAAAACAGTGTTTCCAAACTACTTAATGAAAATAAAGGTTTACCTCTGAGAGACGAATGTACACATCACAAAGCAGTGACTCAGAAAGTTTCTTTCTAGTTTTTATATGAAGATATTTCCTTTTTCATCAAATCACTTCCAAATATCCCTTCTCAGATTCTACAAAAACAGTGTTTCCAAACTCCCAAAGAAAAGTTTAACTCTTGGAGATGAATGCACACAGCACAAAGCAGCTTCTCAGCTTATTTCTAGTTTTTATCCTGTGATATTCACTTTTTCACCATTGGCCTCAATGAGCTCCCAAATGTCCATTCACAGAAGAGACAAAAACAGTGTTTCCAAGCTGCCATTCCCAAAGAAAAGTTCAACTCTGTGTGGTGAATGCACACATCACAAAGCAGTTTCTCTAAAAGCTTCTTTGTATTTTTTATGTAGGATACTTCTTTTTTCACCATAGGTATAAAAACACTCCCAAATATCCCTTCACAGATATTACAGAAACAGTGTTTTCAAACTGTTGAATGAAAATAAAAGTTTAACTCTGTGAGATGAATGCGCACATCACAAAGCAGATTCTCAGATAGCTTTCTTCTACTTTATAACCTGGGATGTAAGCTTTTTTACCATTGACCTCAAAGAGCTCTTAAATGTGCATTCTCAGATTCTAAAAAACAGTGTTTCCAAACTACTTAATGAAAATAAAGGTTTACCTCTGAGAGACGAATGTACACATCACAAAGCAGTGACTCAGAAAGTTTCTTTCTAGTTTTTATATGAAGATATTTCCTTTTTCATCAAATCACTTCCAAATATCCCTTCTCAGATTCTACAAAAACAGTGTTTCCAAACTCCTGAATGAAAAGAAAGGTTTAACTTGGGGAGATGAACGCACACATCACAATGCAGTTTCTATGTAGCTTCCTTCTAGTCTTTGTCCTGGGATATTTGCTTTTTTGCCATTGGCCTCAATGAGCTTCCAAATGTCCTTTCAAAGAATTGACAAATAAAGTGTTTCCACAGTGCTGAATCCAAAGAAGATTTTGACTCTGTGAGATGAATGCACACATCAGAAAGCATTTTCTCAAAAAGCTTCTTTCCACTTTTTATCTGAAGATATTTCTTTTTTACCTTAGGCCTGAATGTACTACCAAACATTCCTTCACAGAGTCTATGAAAACAGTGTTTCCAAACTGCTAAATGAAAAGAAAATTTTAACTCTGTGAGATGAATGCACATATCACAAAGCAGTTTCTCAGATAATTTCATTTTACTTGTTATACTGGGATATTCACTTTTTCACCATTGGGCTCAATGAGCTCCCAAATGTCCATTCGCAGATTCTGCAAATGCAGTGTTTCCAAACTGCTGAATGAAAACAAACGTTTCAGTTTGTGAGATGAATGCACACCTCACAAAGCTGTTTGTCAGATAGTTTTCTTCTACTTTTTATCCTTGGACATTTGCTTTTTCATCATTGGCCACAATGAGCTCCCAAATGTCCATTTGCAGAATGGACAAACACAGTGTTTTCAAACTGCTGAATCCAAAGAAATGTTTAGCTCTGTGAGATGAATACCCACATCCAAAGCAATTTTTGAGAAAGCATCTCCATTTTTTATCTGAAGATATATTGTTTTTCACCACAGGCCCCAATACACTCCAAAATATCCTTTTGCAGATCTTACAAAAACAGTGTTTGTAAACTGCTGAATGAAAAGAAAGGTTTAACTCTGTGAGATGAAGGCACACATCACAAAACAGTTTCTCAGATAGCTTCCTTCTAGTTTTTATATACTGTGATATTCCCTTTTTCTCCATTGTCCTCAAAGAGCTCCAAAATGTCCATTCACAGAATAGACAAAAACAATGTTTCCAAACTGTTGAATTCAAAGAAAGTTTTAACTCTCTGAGATGGAAGCACACATCACATAGAAGTTTCTCAGAAAGCTTCTCTCTACTTTTTATCAGAAGGTATTTTCTTTTTCAACACAGTCCTCATTGCACTCCCAAATATCCCTTCACAGCTTCTACAAAAGCAGTGTTTCCAAGCTGCTGAATGAAAAAAAAAAGTTTAAATTGCAGAGATGAATGCATACATTACAAAACAGTTTCTCAGAAAGTTTTCTAGTTTTTATTTGAAGATATATTCTTTTGCACCATAAGCCTCAATGTAGACCAAATATCCCTTCACAGATTCTACCAAAACTGTTTCCAAATGCTGAATAGAAAGAAAATTTTAACTCTGCTAGGTGGATGTACACATCAAAAAGTGGTTTTGCCGATAGCTTCCTTCTACTTTTTATCCTGGAATATTTGCTTTTTCCCCATTAGTCTCAATGGGCTTTCAAATGGCCATACTCAGATTCTACAAAAACAGTGTCTCCAAACTTCTGAATGAAAAGACAGGTTTAACTTTGTGAGATGAATGCACTCATCACAAAACAGTTTGTCAGATAGCGTCCTTGTAGTTTTCATCCTTGGATATTTGATTTTTCATCATTGGCCTCAATGAACTCCCCAAATGTCCGTTGGCAGAATGGACAAAAACAGTGTTTCCAAACTTCTGAATCCAAAGAAGTGTTTATCTCCATGAGATGACTGCACAAAGCATTTAGCACTTTCTCAGAAACCTTCTTTCGACTTCTTAACTGAATATATTTTCTTTTTCACCATAATCCTCAATGCACTCCCTAATGCACCTTGCAGATTCTAAAATAAAACAGTGTTTCCAAACTGCTGACTGAAAATAAATATTTAACTATGCGAGATGAATGAACACATCAAAAAGCAGTTTCACAGATAGTGTCCTTCTACTTTTTATCTTGGGATATTCACTTTTTCACTGTTGGCCTCAATGAGCTCCCAAACGTGCATTCTCAGATTCTACAAAAATAGTGTTTCCAAACTGCTGAAGGAAAGAAAGTTTTAACTCTGTAAGATAAATGCACACATCACAAAGTGGATTCTTAGATAGCTTCCTTCTAGTTTTTAACCTGAGATATTCGCTTCTTCACCATTGGCCTCAATGAACTCCTAAATGTCTACTCACAGATTGGACAAAAACAGTATTTCCAAACTGTTGAATCCAAAGAAAGGTTTAAATCTGTGAGATGAACACCCACATCATAAAGCAGTTTCTCAGAAAGCTTCTTTCTAGTTTTTGTACGAAGCTATTTCCTTTTTCACCATAGGCCTCAACGTGATCCCAAATATACCTGCGCATGTTCCACAAAAACAATGTTTCCAAATTGATGAAAGAAAATAAATGTTTAAATATGTGAGATGAAAGCACACACCACAAAGCAGTTTCTCACAGAGCTTCCTTCAAGTTTTTATCCAGAGATACTCATATTTCCCCACTGGCCTCAATGAGCTCCCAAATGTCCATTTGCAGAATGGACAAAAACAGTGTTTCCAAACTGCTGAATCCAAAGAAAGGTTAAACTCTGTGAGATGAATGCACACATCACAAACCAGTTTCTCAGAAGGCTTCTTTTCAGTTCGTATCTGAAATATTTCCATTTTCACCATAGACCTCAACACGCTACAAAATATCCCTTCGCTGATTCTATGAAAAAAGTGTTTCCAAACTGCTGAATGAAAAGAAAGGTTTAACTTTGTGAGATGAATGCACACATTACAAAGCAGTTTCACAGTAAGTTTCTTTCTGGTTTTTATATGAAGATATTTCCTTTTTTGCCATAGGCCTCAAAGTACCTCTAATATCCCTTTGCAGATTCTACAAAAACAGTGTTTCCAAACTGCTGAATGAAAAGAAAGGTTTAACTCTGCAAGATGAATTCACACATAACAAAGCGGTTTCTCAGATAGATTCCATCTAGTTTTTATCCTGGGATATTCATTTTTTCACCATTGACCTCAAATAGCTCCCAAATGTCCATTCGTAGAATGGACAAAAACAGTGTTTCCAAAGTTCTGATTCCAAAGAAATATTTCACTCTGTGAGATGAATGCACACATCACAAAGCAGATTCTTTGAAAGATTCTTTCTGGTTTTTATCTGATGATATTTTCTTTTTCACCTTAGACTTCAAAATGCTCCCAAATATCGTTTTGCAGATTCTATAAAAATGGTGTTTCCAAACTGCTGAATGAATAAAAAATGTTTAACTTTGGGAGATGAATGCAAACATCACAGAGAGGTTTCTCACAAAGATTCCTTCTCGTTTTTATCCTGTTACATTCGTTTATTGCCATTGGCCTCAGTGAGCTCCAAATGTACATTCACAAAATGGAAAAAAAACAGTGTTTCCAGACTGATGAATCCAAAGAGAAGTTTAACTCTGTGAGATAAATGCACACATCACAAAGCAGTTTCCCAGAATGCTTTTTTCTAGTTTTTATATGAAGATATTTCCTTTTTCACCAAAGACTTCAATATGCTCTCAAATATCCCTTTGCAGATTCTACAAAAACAGTGTTTCCTAACTGCTTAATTAAAAGAAAAGTTTAATTCTGTGAGACGAATGCACACACCACAAAGCAGTTTCTGTGACAGCTTCCTTCTACATTTTATCCTGGGTTATTCACTTTTTTGCCTTTGGCCTCAATTTGCACCAAAATACCCCTACGCAGATTCTAAAAAAAACAGTGTTTCCAAACTGCTCAATGAAAAGAAAAGTTTAACTCTGTGAGATGAATGCACCTATCACAGAGGAGTTTATCAGAAAGCTTTCTAGCATTTATCTGAATTTATTTCCTTTTTCACCATAGGTTTCAATGTGCTCTGAAATATCCCTTTGCAAATTCTGGAAAAAACACTGTTTCCAAACAGCTGAATGAAAAAGAAAGGTTTCACTCTGCAAGATGAATGCTCATATCATGAACGGTTTCTCAGATAGCTTCCTTCAAGTTTTTATCCTGGGATATTCACTTTTTCCCCTTTAGCTTTAAAGAGCTCCCAAGTGTCCATTCACAGAAAGGGCAAAACCAGTGTTTCCAAACTGCTGAATATGAAGAAAGTTTTAACTCCATGAGATGAATGAACACATCCAAAAACAGTTTCTCAGAAAGCTTCTTTCTAGTTATTTTCTTAAGATATTTCCTTTTTCATCATAGACCTCAATGCACTCCCAAATATCCCTTCACAGTTCACAAAAAAAAACAGTGTTTCCAAACTGCTGAATGAAAAGAAAGGTTTAACTCTACAAGATGAATACACACATCACAAAGTGGATTCTCAGATATATTCCTACTATGTTTTATCCTGGGATATTGCTTTTTTGCCTTTGGCCTCAAAGAGCTCCCAAATATTCATTCACAGAATGTACAAAAACAGTGTTTTCATACTGCTGAATCCAAAGAAATGTTTTCCTCTGTGAGGTGAATGCCCATATCACAAAATAGTTTCTTTGAAAGATTCTTTCTAGTTTTTATATGAATATATTTCCTTTTTCACCATAGGCCTCAATATGCCCCCAAATATCCCTTTGCAGATTCTACAGTACACTGTTTCCAAACTGCAGAATGAAAAGAAAGGTTTAGCTCTGTGAGATGAATGCACACATCACAAAGATGTTCTTAGATAGCTTCCTTCTAGTTTTTATCCTGGGATAATTGTTTTTTCACTATTGGCATCAATGAGCTCCCAAATGTCCATGTGCAGAATGGAGAAAAAAAGTGTTTCCAAAATGCTGATTGCAAAGGAAAGTTTAAATCTGTGAGATGAATATGCACATTACAAAGTAGTTTCTCATAAAGATTCTGTCTGCTTTTTATCTGAACATATTTCCTTTTTCACCATAGTTCTAAATTCATTCCCAAATATTCCTTCACATGTACTATGAAAACGGTGTTTCCAAATTGCTGAGTAAAAAGAAAAGTTTAACTCTGTAAGATGAATGCACATGTCAGAAAGCTGTTCCTCAGATAGCTTCCTTCTACTTTTTATCCTGGGATATTTGTTTTTTAACCATTTGCCTCAAAGAGCTCCCAAAAATCAATTCTCAGATTCTACAAAAGAGTGTTTCCAAAATGCTGCATGAAAAGAAAGGTTTACCTCTGTGAGATGAAAGTACACATCACAAAGCACTTTTGCAGAAAGCTTCTATCTAGCTTTTATCTGAAGACATTTCATTTTTCACCATAGGCTTCAAGGTGTTCCTAATTATCCTTTTGCAGATTCTACCAAAACAGTGTTTTCAATCTGCTGAATGGAAATAAAGGTTTATTTCTGGGAGATGAATGTGTATATCAAAAAGCAGTTTCTCAGATAGCTTCCTCCTAGTTTATATCCAGGGATATTGGCTTTTACACCTTTGGCCTCAATGAGCTCCCAAATATCCATTCACAGAAAGAACAAAAATAGAGTTTCCAAAGTGCTGAATCCAAAGGTTGTTTTATCTAAATGATATGAATGCCCACATCACAAAGCAGTTTCTCAGAAAGCTTCTTTCTAGTTTTAATATGAAGTTATTTCCTTTTTCACTACAGGCATCAATGAGCTCCCAAATATCCTTTCACAGATTTTACAAAAAGAGTGCTTCCAAACTGCTGAATGAAAAGAAAGTTTTAACTCTGTGAGATGAATGCACACTTCACAAAGCGGTTTCTCAGATAGCTTCCTTCTAGTTGTTATCCTGGGATATTCACTTTTTTGCCATTGACCTCAGTGAGCTCCCAAATATCCATTCACAGAATGGAAATAAAAGAGTGTTTACAAACTGCTGAATTGAAAGAAAGCTTTAACTCTGGGAGTTGGATGCAAACATCACAAAGCAGTTTCTCAGAAAGTTTTTCTACTTATTATCTGAAGATACTATCTTTTTAATCTCAGGACACAATGCACTTTCAATGATCCCTTCGCATATTCTGCCAAAACAGTTTTCCCAAACTGCTAAATGAAATGAAAGTTTTAACTCTGTGAGATGAATGAACATACCACAAAGCAGTTTCTCACATGGCTTCCTCCTAGTTTTTATCCTGGGATATTGACTTTTTTGCAATCGCCCTCAATGAACTCCTAAACTCCCATTAGCAGAATGGCCAAAAAAAGTGTTTCCAAGCTGCTGATTCCAAAGAAAGGTTTAACTCTGTGAGATGAATGCACATATCACAAAACAATTTCTCAGAAAGCTTCTTTCTACTTTTTAATCTGAAGATATATTCTTTTTCACCTTAGGCCTCAATGTGCTCCAAAATATTCCTTTGCAGATTCTACAAAAACAGTGTTTCCGAACTACTGAATGAAAAGTAAGGTTTAACTCTGCAAGATGAATGCACACATCACAAAGCAGTTTGTCAGATAGTCCCTTCTAGTTTTTATGGTGGGTTATTGGCTTTTTCCCAACTGGCCTCTATATCCTCACAAATGTCCTTTCACAGAATGAACAAAAACAATGTTTCCAAACTGCTGAATCTACAGAAGGTTTAACCCTGTGAGGTGAATGCACACATCACAGAACAGTTTCTCAAAAGCTTCTTTCTAGTTTTTATCTGAAGATATTTCCTTTTTCACCATAGGCCTCAACGCACTACAAAATATCCCTTTGCAGATTCTAGAAAAACTGTGTTTCCAAACTGCTAAATGAAAAAAAAGTTTTAACTCTGCAAGATGAATGTACACATCACAGAGCGATTTCTCAGATAGCTTCCTTCTAGTTTTTATCTTGGGATATTCACTTTTTTGCCTTTGGCCTCAATGAGCTCCCAAATGTCCATTTGCAGAATGGACAAAAACAGTATTTCCAAGCTGTTGAATCCAAATAAAGTTTTAACTCTGTGAGGAGAATGTACACATCACAAAACAGTTTCTCAGAAAGGTTCTTTCTGTTTTTATCTGAAGATATTTCCTTTTTCAAGATAGGCCTCAAATCAATCCCAACTATCCCTTCACAGATTTTATGAAAACAGTGATTCTAAACTGTTGAATGAGAAGAAATGTTTAACTCTGTGAGATGAATGTACACATCACAAAGTGGTTTCTCAGATAGTTTCTTTCTGGTTTGTATCCTAGGGTACTCCCTTTTTTGGAATTGGCCTAAATGAGGTGCCAATTCTCCTTAGGCCTCAATGCGCTCCCAAATAACCTTTCCCAGATTCTACAAAAACTTGTTTCCAAGCTGCTAAATGAAAGGAAAATTTTAACTCTGCAAGATGAATGCGCACGTCACAAAGTGGACTATCCAATAGCTTCCTTCTAGTTTTTCTCATGGTATTTTGGGCTTTTTGCCATTGACCTAAATGAGCTCCCAAATGTCCATTTGCAGAATAGACATAAACAGTATTTCCAAACTACTGAATCCAAAGAAAGGCTTAATTCCATAAGATAAATGCACACATCAGAAAGCAGTTTCTCAGAAAGCTACTTTCTAGTTTTTATCTGAAGATATATCCTTTTTCACCATAGGCCTCAATGTGCTCCAAAACGTCCCTCCACAGCTTCTACAAAAACATAATTTCCAAACTGTTGAACATAAATAAATTTTACTTCAAGGAGATGAATGCACACATCACAAGGCAGTTTCTCAGGTACCTTTCTTATACTTTTTATCCTGGCGTATTCCATTTTTTGCCATTAACCTCAATGAGCTCCCAGTTGTTCATTTGCACAATGGACAGAAACAGTATTTCCAAATGGCCGATTCCAAAGAAAGATTTAACTGTGTCAGATAAATGTCAACATCACAAAGTGGTTTCTCTGATAGATTCCTTCTAGTTTTTATCCTACGATATTCATTTTTTCTCCATAGCTCTTATGAGCTGCCAATTCATCTAAGGCCTCAATGCACTCCTAAATATCTTTTCACAGATTCTACAAAAACAGTGTTTCCAAACTGCTGAATGAAAAGAAAGATTTAACTCTGTGCATTGAATGCACACATCACAAAGCAGTTTCTCAGACAGTTTCCTTCTAGGTTTTATCCTGGTATATTTGTTTTTTTTTTTGCCATTAGACCCACTGAGCTCCCAAATGTCCATTCACAGAATGGACACAAACAGTGTTTCCAAACTGCTGAAATGAAGGAAAGGTTTAATTCTGTGAGATGAATGCACACACACATCACAAAGCAGTTTCTCAGAAAGCTTCTTTCTAGTTTCTATATGAAGATATTTCATTTTTCATGATAGACCTCAATACGCAACAAAATATCCCTTCTCAGATTCTACAAAACCAGTGTTTCAAAACTGCTGCATGAAAAGAAAGGTTTCACTCTGTGAGATGAATGTACACATCACACAGCAGTTTCTCAGCTGCCTTCCTTCAAGTTTTTATCTTGTGATATAAGGTTTTTCACATTTGGCCTCAATGAGCTACCAAATATCCATTCACTTAATGGATAAAAACAGTGTTTCCAAACCAGTGACTCCAAGAAAGTTTAACTCTGTAAGATGAATGTACACATCACAAAGCAGTTTCTCAGAAACCTTCTTTCCAGTTTTTATATGAAGATACATCCTTTTTCACCATAGGCCTCAAAGCATTCCCAAATATCCCTTTGTAGATTCTACAAAAGCAGTGTTTTCAAACTGCTGAATAAAAAAAAGGTTTATCTCTGTGAGATGAAAGCACACATCACAAGTCAGTTTCTCAGACAGCTTATTTCTAGTTTTTATCCTGTGATATTTGTTTTTTCACCATTGGCCTCAATGAGCTCCCAATTCACCTTAGGCCTGAATATGCTCCCAAATACCTCTTCGTAGATTCTACAAAAAGATGGTTTCCAACTTGCTGAATAAAAAGAAAGGTTTTACTCTGTGAGATTAATGCAGACATCAAAAAGCAGTTTCTCAGAACACTTCTTCCCAGTTTTTATCTGAAGATAAATTTTTTGCAGTAAACCTCAATGTTCTCCCAAATAACCCTTCATAGATTCTTCAAAAACAGTGTCTCCAAACTGCTGAATGAAAAGAAAGGTTTAGCTCTGTGACATGAATGCACACATGAAATTGGTTTCTCAGGTAACTTCCTTCTATTTTTTCTCCTGGGATATTCCCTTTTTTTGCCATTGGTCTCAATGAGCTCCCAAATGTCCATTCGCAAAATGGGCAAAAACAGTGTTTCCAAACTAAGTCAAAAGAAATGTTTAACTATGTGAGATGAATGCATGCATCACAAAGCAGTTTCTGAGAAGGCTTCTTTCTAGTTTTTATCTGAAGAAAATTTCTTTTTCAACATAGTCCTCAATAAGCTTCCAAATATCCCTTCACAAATTCTACAGAAGCAGTGTCTCCAAACTGCTGAATGAAAAGAAAGGTTTAACTCTGTGAGACGAATGCACACATCACAAAGCTGTTTCTCAAACAGTTTCATTCTAGTTTTTGTCCTGGGATATTCACTTTTTGCCTTTGGCCTCAATGAGCAAATGGACAAAAACAGAGTTTTCAAACCGCTGATTCAAAAGAAATGTTTAACTCTTTGAGATGAATGCACACATCACAAAGCAGTTTCTTAGAAGGCTTCTTTCTGTTTTTTATCTGAATATATTTTCTTTTTCATCATAGTCATCAATGTGCTCCCTATATCCCTTTGCATGTTCTTCAAAACTGTTTAATAAATATTAAGTTTTACCTATGTGAGTTGAATGTACACATCACAAAGAAGTTTCTCAGAAAGCTTCATTCTCGTTTTCATCAGAGGATATTTTCTTTTTCACCATAGGCTTCTCTGCACTCCAAAATGCCCATTAGAATAAGGTACAGAAATAGAGTTTCCAAACTGCCAAATCAAAAGAAAGGTTTCACTTTGCAAAATGAATGCACACATCACAAAGCAGAGTCTCAGATAGCTTCCTTCTAGTTTTTTTCCTGCGTTATTCACTTTTTTGCCTTTGGCTTTAAGGAGCCCCCGAACGTCCATTTGCAGAATGGACAAATACTGAGTTTCCAAACTGCTGAATCAAAAGAAAGATTTAACTCACAATGCACTCACAAATATCACTTCACTGACTCCACAAAAAGTGTTTCCAAACTGCTGAATGAAAAGAAGCTATCTGAGAAATCACTTTGTGATGCATGCATTCATCTCACAGAGCTTAACCTTTCTTTTCATTCAGCAATTTGGAAACACTGTGGTTTTAGAATCAGCGAAGTGATATTTAGGAGTGCTTTGAGTTCTATTTTGAAAAAGAAAATATATTCTCATAAAAACTAGAAAGAAGCTTTCTGAGAAATTGCTTTGTGATGTTTGCCTTCAACTCACATAGTTAATCTTTTCATTTAGCAGTTTGGAAGCACTGTCTTTGTAGAATCTGTGAAGGGATACTGGGGAGCACATGGATGCTATGGGCAAAAAAGTGATTATCCTAGGATAAACACTAGAAGGAAGCTATCTGAGAAACCACTTTGTGATGTGTGCAATCATGTCACAGAGCTAAAACTTTCTTTTCAATCAGCAGCTAAGAAACACACTTTTTGTAGAATCTGTTAAGGGATATTGAGGTCTATCACAAAAAAAAAATAACTTAAGATATAAACTAGAAAGAAATTTTCTGAGAAACAGATTTTTGATGTTTGCATTCACTTCACGTAGTTAAACCTTTCTTTTCATTCAGCAGTTTGGAAACACTGTTTTTGAAGAATCTGCAAAGTGATATTTGGGAGCGCATTATGACAAAAAAGAAAATAAGATAAAGTAGAAAGGAGCTTTCTGAGAAATTGCTTTGTGATGTGTGCATTCATCTCACACATATAAACCTTCCTTTGTATCCAGGAGTTTGAAAACACTCTGTTGTCCATTCTGTGAATGGACATTTGGGAGTGCATTGAGGCCAATGGTAAAAAAGTGATGATCCCATGTAAAAAGTAGAAGGAAGCTATCTGTAAAACCACTTTGTGATGTGTGCATTCATGCCACAGAGTTAAAACTTTCTTTGGATTAACTTCAGAAACACTGTTTTTTATCCATTCTGTGAATGGACATTTTGGAGCTCATTGAGGCCAATGGTGAAAAAATGAATATCCCTGGATAAAATCTAGAAGGATGTTATCTGAACAACTCTTTTGTGGTGTGTGCATTCATCTCCCAGAGTTAAATAAGTCTTTTCATTCAGTAGTTTGGAAACACTCTTTTCGTAGAATCTGAGACGGGATATTTGGGAGCACATTGAGGCCTATGGTGAAAAAGGAAATATCTTCATACAAAAACTAGAAAGAAGCTTTCTGGGAAACTGCTTTGTGATATGTGCATTCATCTCACAGAGTTAAATATGTCTTCGGATTCAGCTGTTTGGAAACACTGTTTTTGTCCATTCTGCGAATGGACATTTGGGAGCTCATTGAGGCAAATGGTGGAAAAGGGAATCTCCCAGGATAAAAACTAGAAGGAAATTATCTGAGAAACTACTTTTTGATGTATGCATTCATCTCGCAGAGTTCAACCTTTCTTTTCTTTCAGCAGTTTGAAAAAGTCTTGTTTTTCAAAATCTGCAAAGGAATACTTGGGAGCACATTGAGGAATAGGGTGAAAAAGGAAATATATTCAGATAAAAACTGGAAAGAAACTTCTGGAGAAACTGTTTTATGATATGTGCATTCATCTTGTATAGTTAAAACTTTCTTTTCATTCAGCAGTTTGGAAACTGTGTTTTGGTAGAATCTGTGAAAGAATATTTGAAAGCGCATTGAGTCCTATGGTGAAAAAGGAAATACCTTCAGATAAAAAGTACAAAGTAGCTTTCTGAGAAACTGCTTTGTGATGTGTGCATTCGTTTCACAGACTTAAAGCTTACTTTTGATTCAGCAGTTTGGAAACACTGTTTTTGTAGAATCTGCGAAGGGATATTTGGGAACACATTGAGGTCTATGGTGTAAAATGTATTATCTTCAGATAAAAACTAGAAAGAAGCTTTCTGAGAAACTGCTTTGTGAAGTGTGCATTTATCTCATTGATTTAAAACTTTCTTTTAATTCAGCAGTTTGCAAGAAAACACTTTTTTTGGTCCATTCTTCAAATGCACATTTGGGACTTCATTGAAGTCAACAGCAGAAAGGTGAATATCCCAGGATAAAAACCAGAAGATAGCTATCTGAGAAACCAATTTGTGATGAGTGCATTCATCTCACAGAGTGAAGACTTTCTTTTCATTCGGCAGTTTGGAAACACTGTTATTGTAGACTCTGTGAAGGAATATTTGGGAACATATTTAAGACCATGGTGAAAAATTAAATATCTTCAGATAAAAACTAGAAAGAAGTTTTCTGAGAAACTGCTTTGTGATGTGTGCATTCATCTCACAAAGGTAAACTTTTCTTTTGATTCAGCAGTTTGGAAATACTGTTTTTGTCCATTCTGTGAATGGACATTTGGGAGCTTACTGAGGCCAATGGAATAAAAGCAAATATCCCAGGATAAAAACAAGAAGGAAGCTATCTGTGAGACCACTTTGTGATGTGTACATTCATCTGGCAGAGTTAAATCTTTCTTTAATTTTAGCTATTTGTAACACTGTTTTTGTAGAATCTCCAAAGGGATATTTGGGAGCACATTGAGGCCTATGGTTAAAAACGAAATGTCCTCAGATTAAAAGAAGAAAGAAGCTTTCTGAGAAATTGCTTTGTGAAGTATGCAATCATCTCACAGAGTGTAAACTTTCTTTGGATTAGGCAGTCGGAAACACTGTTTTTCTCCATTGTGTGAATGGATATTTGTGAGCTCATTGAGGCCAACATTGAAAAAGTGAATATTCCAGGATAAATCTGGAAGGAAGCTATATGAGAAACTGTTTTGTGATGTGTGCATTTATCTTGCAGAGTTAAACCTCTCTTTGCATTCAGCAGGTAGGAAACACTGTTTTTTTCCATTCTGCTAATGGACATTAGGGAACTCTTTGAGGCCAATGTCAAAATATTCCATGATAAAAACCAGAAGGAAACTAGCTGAGAAACCGTTTTGTGATGTGTGCATGTACCTCATAGGGTTAAACCTTTCTTTTCATTCAGCAGTTTGGAAACACTGTTTTTGTAGAATCTGCAAAGGGATATTTGGTAGTGAATTGAGGCCTATGGTGAAAAAGGAAACATCTTCTAATGAAAACCCTAAAGAATCTTTCTGAGAAACTGCTTTGTGATGTGTACATTCATCTGGCAGATGTAAACCTTTCCTTTTATTCAACAGTTTGGAAACTGTTTTTGTCCATTATGTGAAAGGACATTAGGGATCTCATTGAGGCCAATGGCAAAAAATTTGAATATCCCAGGATAAAAATAGAAGGAAGCTATCTGGGAAACTGCTTTGTGATGTGTGCATTTGTCTCACAGAGTTAATTTTTTCTTTTCATTCAGCAGTTTGGAAACCCTGTTTTGGTAGAATCTGCGATGGTATAATTTGTAGTGCTTTGAGGCCTTTGGTGAAAAAGCAAATATCTTCAGATTAAAACTAGAAATAAACTTTCTGAGAAACAGCATTGTGATATGTGCATTCATCTCACAGTGTTAAACCTTTCTTTCCATTCAGCAGTTTGGAAACACTATTTTCGTCCATTCTGTGAATGGACATTTGAGAGCTTATGGAAGCCAATGGCAAAAAAGCAAGTATCCCAGGATCAAAACTAGAAGGATGCTTTCTGAGAAACCGTTTTGTGATCTGTTCATTAACCTCACACAGTTTAAGCTTTCTTTTCATTCTGCAGTTTAGAAACACTGTTTTGTTAGAATCTGTGAAAGGATATTTTGTAGGACATTAAGGCCTATGGTGAAAGAGGACATATCTTCAGATAAAAACTAGAAATAATCTTTCTGAGAAACTTCTTTGTGATGCATGCATTCATCTCACAGAGTTAAACCTTTCTTTGGATTCAGTAGTTTGGAAACAATTTTTGTCCATTCTGTGAATGGACATTTGGGAGCTCATTGTGGCCAATGGTGAAAAAGCAAATATCCCAGAATAAAAACTAGAAGGAAGTTATTGGGAGCAGGTCCCACAAAATCTAGCCATAAAGTGGCCCCAAAACTGGCCATAAACAAAATCTCTGCAGCACGGTGACATGTTCATGATTACTATGATGGAAGGTTGTGGATTTACTGGAATGATTACAAAGAACACCTGGCCTGCCCAGGGCATAAAACCGTTTAAAGGCATTCTTAAGCCACAAACAATAGCATGAGTGATCTGTTTGTTAAGACATACTCTTCCTGCAGTTGACCAGTGCAACTTACTCCTTTCTTTTGGCCTATCAATTGGTTTCCCATAGGGGATACTTTTAGTTTATTTACTCTTTATAGAAACAATGTTAATATCTGGCTTGCTATTAATAAACGTGTGCATAAATCTCTGTTCAGGGCTCTCAGCTCTGAAGGATGTGAGACCCCTGATTTCCCACTTCACACCTCTATATTTCTGTGTGTATGTCTTTAATTCCTCTAGTTACACTAGGTTAGGGTCTCCCTGACTTAGCTGTTCTCAGCAAGTGGCGCCTAACGTGGTGCTCGAATCCAGGTTGAAGGGTCACTGGAGCAATGATTGGAACAGAAAACTAGCTGGAGTACTCTTAAAGCAATCCCCGTGGTGAGTAAGAAGGGTAGCTCAGAACCGTCAGGGTAACAATGGGACAAGTTTGGGGTCTGGTTCATTTCACCTTTAAACTTTTTCACAGTGACAATGAGGAGGAAGGAGAGTATAGTTAAGTAACAGAAGAGATTACAGAGCAGATTTATTTACCAACTAAATCTAAAGTGACAGAGGAGGGAGAGGTTCATCCCTAACCTTCTGCATCCCCTCATTATTATTTTGAAGAAAAAGACCTTCTACATCTTTCTTTTCTGGAGGACACTGGGTGAAAGTAGTTGCCCAGTGACTGTTTGAACAACACCTCTTGCCACCTCTCTTAGTTCTATTCTGGTAGGATTTCAGAAAGCTAGATTAGAAGGTGATTTAGAGGCTTTGGAGTTCCTGGTCAGAATACAACGCTGAGATCAACACGGAAATATCACAGGTACATTTGAGTCTTTTCCTTTTAAATTACTCAAAAAATTTAAACAAGCTGTAAATCAGTAAGGACCAGTTTCTCCTTTTGTATTAGGACTGTTAAAGAATGTTGCTGTTTCCAGTTGGATGATTCCTACTGACTGGTACACTCTTACTTGAGCTTGTCTAACTCTTGCTCAGATCTTACAATTTAAAACTTGGTGGGCAGATGATAATTACATTCAGGCTGCTCACAATGCCCAGGCCCAACCTCAAATTCGTATAACTGCAGACCAACTTGTAGTGGTTGGCAACTGAGCTGGTTTAGATGCACAACTGGTCATGCAGGATGATGCCATAGAAAAACTTAGAGGAATGAGCATTAAAGCTTTGGAAAAATCACCTCAGGCGGGGAACAATACCATTCCTTTAGTGCTATAAAACAGGGACCCAAAGAATCATACATTGATTTTATAGCCCTGTTACAGAAGTCTCTTAGAAAGATGATTGCAGATTCAGCTGCTCAGGTTGTAGTGTTGCAGTTATTAGTTTTCGACAATGCTAATCCTGATTGCCAGGCTGCTCTCTGACTTATCAGAGGAAAAGTACATTTAGTTGATTATATCAATGCCTGTGATGGTATTGGAGGTAATCTGCTTTAATAGTGGATAAAGGAAATACTTGGTTTCCTGGAACTTGTCTTAACTGTGAGAATCATGGTCATATTAAAATGAATGTAGAAAAAATCAGTGAGTCAGGCTGCCAGATAGGCAAAAAAAGAAAACTGCTGATCCTAAAATATGTCCAAAATGTAAAAAAGGAAATCATTGGGCTAATCAGTGTCACTGTAAGTTTGATAAAGAAGGGAACCTGATTTTGAGAAACACCATGAGGTGCCCGTCCCAGTCCCCATTTTAAACTGGGGCATTTCCAGCTCAGGCCATACTCTCACCCCTCTACATTGTCTGTCTCCCACCACAGCTGGTAGTGCTGCAATGGATTTATGCTATACGAAAGCTGTGAGCCTTCTGCCTGGGGAACCCCTACAAAAGGTCCCAACAGGAGACTGTGGACCCTTGTCAGTAGGGACAATAGGAGATCACTTTTAAGAAGGCCCAGTTTAAGTTTAAAAGTGGTATTAATACATAGAGGCGTCATTGATTCACAGTACAGTGGGGAAATTCTAATTGTTATATCTACTGCTGTTCCCTGGAAAGCAGAGCCAGGAGAGTGCATAGCACAGCTCCTGATTGTGTCATATGTAGGAATAGGAAAAACTGAAATTAAATGTACAGGAGGATTTGGAAGCACAAACAAACAAGGCAAGGCAGCTCATTAGTTAAGTCAAATTACTGACAAATTTCCTACCTGTGAAATAAAAATTCAAGGAAAGAAATTTAAAGGTTTGGTAGATACAGGAGCAGACATTTCAATCATTTATCTACTGTACATGCCATTCACGTGGTCAATTCAACCCACTCAATTTAACACAATTGGAGTTGGCAAAGCCCCTGAAATATATCGAAGTAGTTATATTTTGCATTGTTAAGGGCCTGCTGGACAACCTGAGACTATTCAAACAACTATAACTTCTGTACCTATAAATTCATGGGGAAGAGATTTATTACAACAATGCTGAGTCCAAGTTCTAATTCCAGAATAATTATATAGCCCTCCAAGTCAACATACAATGCATGAAATGGGACATGAAATCGGGTATGGGACTAGAAAAAATTGCAAGTTTTGAAAGAATTGCTTCAAGCAGAAAGACAAAATTCCCTCCAAAGTTTAGGATATCATTTTTTATGGTGGTCATTGATAAGCCTCCAGAACCTATACCTTTAAAATGGTTAACAGATAAGCCAATTTAGATAGAACAATGGCTGCTAAGTAAAGAGAAACTGGAGGTTTTAGAGAAATTAGTGACTGAACAATTAGAAAATGGGCACATAGCTCCAACATTTTCCCCTTGGAATTCTGCAGTTTTTGTAATTAAGAAAAAATCAGGTAAATGTAGAATGTTAACTGACTTAAGAGCAATCAATTCAGTTATACAACCTATAGGAGCACTACAGCCAGGATTGCCTTCTCCTGCTATAATTTCAAAAAATTGGCCATTAATAGACATAGATTTAAAAGACCATTTCTTTACTATCCCTCTAGCTGAGCAAGACTGTGAAAGGTTTGCATTTACGATTCCTGCAGTAAACCACCTGCAACGTGCTAAGCATTATCATTGGAAAGTGTTGCCACAGGACATGGCAAAGAGTCCCACAATTTGCCAGACATATGTGGGGCAAGCAATTGAACCTACTCATAAAAAAATTTTCACAGTGCTACGTTATTCACTATATGTATGACATTAATCTGTGCTGCCCCCACTCAAGAAACATTACTCCAATGTTATGATCTCACAAAATTCGATTTCTCATGCTGGTTTAGTTACAGCTCCTGAAAAAATTCAGACTACTACTCCTTACTCCTACTTGGAGACCTTAGTAAATGACACTACCATTGTGCCACAGAAAGTAACCATACGTAGGAATCAATTAAAAACATTAAATGACTTTCAAAAATTACTGGGGGACATTAATTGGATACGACCTGCTTGGGGCAATCCTACCTATGCCATGATTAATCTGTTTTCTACCCTTAGAGGAAATCCTAGTCTTACTGGTCTTCGGCAATTAACAAAGAAGGCTGAGATAAAGTTACAGATGATTGAAAAGCAAGTTTATAAGGCTCAAGTAAATAGAATAGATCCAGAGAAGATGCTAGATTTGCTATTTTTTTTCAACTCAGCCTTCACCTACTGGTGTTATCATCCAAGACCAGGACTTAGTAGAGTGGCTTTTCCTTCCACATACTAATTCATGGACTCTAACTCCTTATTTAGATCAAATCGCTACTATGATAGGGATTGGGAGAACTTGGAATGTTAAATTACATGGATATGATCCTGGAAAAATTATTGTACCTCTCATGAAGTCACCAATACAGCAAGCTTGTATAAATAGTCTAACTTGGCAAACCCATTTAGCTGACTTTGTGTGTATTCTCAATAATGATTTTCCTAAAACAAAACTGTTTCAGTTTTTGAAATTAGGTAATTGGATTCTCCCCAAAATAACTAAATTTTAACCAATTGAAGGTGCAGAGAATGTTTTTAAAGATGGGTCTAGTAATGGTAAAGCTTCTTATTTTGGCTCAAAAGGTGAAGTTTTCCTGACGCCCTGTACTTCAGCTCAAAAAGCAGAACTTGTAGCCGTAATTGAGCTAATTGACTGCTTTTGATATCCTATTCATGTGATTGCTGATTCTTCATACGTGGTTCATTCCACAGTTATTTGAAAATGCTCCTATTATCTGAAACCATGGCAATATAGTGGCACCTCAACCTCAAATGATATGGCCCACTCTAGGAGCTAAACTCAAGGGTTTGTGGAAACTATTAATAGCTCTTAATAAGATCAAAATTTGGGAAAGAATAACTTGTCTTTGGATATTGTAAAATTAAAGAACAAATATTTAAGGTATCCCAGGCACACTTGACCTTAATGCCAGTAACTGGAGTGCTTGAAGGAGCTGCAAATTAGTAGCTAGTAACCCATGAAAATGGATTTATAAAACACTTGGAATATCTGTAATTTCAATGATGATTGTACTTTTAATCTGTGTTGTTTGTCTTTGTATAGTATGTAGATGTGGATCCTAACTCCTGGGAGAAGTAGCTCACTGTGACAAAGTTTCCCTTGCTTTCACCAACTTGAAAATCAAAGAAGGAGGACATGTTGGGAGCAAACCCAAAATCTGGCCATAAACTGGCCCCAAAACCTGCCATAAACAAAATCTCTGCAGCACTGTGACATGTTCATGATGACCATTATGCCCAGGCTGGAAGGTTGTGGGTTTACCAGAATGAGGGCAAGGAACACCTGACCTTCCCAGGGTGGAAAACTGCTTAAAGGCATTCTTAAGCCACAAACAATCGCACGAGTGATCTGTGCCTTAAAGACATGCTCCTCCTGCAGTTAATTAGCCCAATCTGCTACTTTAATTCACCCATCCATTCATTTCTCATAAGGGATACTTTTAGTTAATTTACTCTCTATACAAACAATGTTAATGATTGGCTTGCTGTTAATAAATACGTGGATAAATCTCTGCTCAGGGTTCTCAGCTCTGAAGGCTGTGAGACCCCTGATTTCTATCTTCACCCCTCTATATTTCTATGTGTGTGCCATCAATTCATCTAGCGCTGCTGGGCTATGGTCTCCCTGATGAAGTTGTTCTCAACAGAAGCTATGTTAGAAATTGCTTTGTGATATGTACATCCATCTCCCTGACTTAAACCTTTCTTTTCAATCAGTAGGTTGGAAACACTGCTGTTGTACAATCAGTAAGGGATATTTGGGAGCGTATTAAGGCCTTGGTGAAAAAGGAAATATCTTCAGATAAAAACTAGACAGAAGCTTTCTGAGAAACTGTTCTGTGATGTTTGCATTCATCTCACAGAGATAAACAATTCTATTGATTCAGCAGTTTGGAAACGCTGTATTTTTCCATTCTGTGGACAGACATTTGGGAGTTCATTGACGCCAGTGTTGAAAAAGTAGGTATCCCAAAATAAAAAGTAGAAGGAAGCTATCTGAGCAACCGCTTTGTGACATATGCATTCATTTTGCAGAGTTAAATCTTTGTTTTCATTCAGCAGTTTGGAAACACTTTTTTTGTAGAATCCACAAAGGGATATTTGGGAGCACACTGAGGCCTATGGTGAAAAGGAAATATGTTCAGATTAAAACTGGAAAGAAGTTTTCTGAGAACCTACTTTTTGATATGTGCATTTATCTAACAGAGCTAAATCTTTCTTTGGATTCAGCAGTTTGAAAGCACTGTTTTTTGTTCATTCATTTGGTAACACTGTTTTGGTAGAATCTGAGAGGAAATATTTGAAAGCTCATTGAGTCCTATGGTGAAATAGAAAATATCTTCAGATAAAAAGTAGAAAGAAACTCTGAGAAGTTGATTTTTGCTGTTTGCATTTATCTCACAGAGTTAAACCTTTCTATCAATTCCATAGTTTGGAAACACTGTTTTTTTTTTTTTTCATTCACAAAATGGACATTTGGGAGCTTATTGAAGACAGTGGCAAAAAAAGCAAACATGCCAGGATAGAATCCAGAAAGAAGGTATCTGATAAACCACTTTGTGATGTGTGCATTCGTCTTGCAGTGTTACAACTTTCTTTTCATTCAGCAGTTAGGAAACAGTGTTTTTCTAGAATATGCCAAGAGATATTTGGAAGCACATTGAGTGCTATAGTGAAAAAGAAAATATCATCATATAAAAACTAGAAAGAAGCTTTCTGAGAAACTGCTTTGTGATATGTGCATTCATCTCACTGAGTTAAGCCTACCTTTTGATTCAGCAGTTTTGAAACACTGTTTTTTTTCCATTTTTGTGATATGTTAATTCATCTCAAGAGTTAAACCTTTCTTTTCATTCAGCAATTTGGAAATGCTGTTTTGGTAGAATTTTCATAGAGATATTTGAAAGCGCATTGAATCCTATGGTGAAATAGAAAATATCTTCAGATAAAAAATAGATAGAAGTTTATTGAGAAACTGCTTTGTGAAGTTTGTATTCATGTCACAGAGATAAACCTTTCTTTTGATCAGTAGTTTCAAAACACCGTTTTTGTCCCCTCTGCAAATGGACATTTACGAGCTCATTGAAGCCAATAGCAAAAAAGTGAATATGAAAGAATAACAACTAGAAGGAAGCTATCTGAGCAACCACTTTGTGATGTGTGTATTTATCTTGCAGAGTTAAACCTTTCTTTTCATTCAGCAGTTTGGAAACACTGTTTTCCTAGAATACATGAAGGGACATTTAGAAAGCACATTGAGACCTATGGTGAAAAAAGAAATATCTTCAGATAAAAACTAGATAGAAACTTTCTGAGAAACTGTTTAGTGATGTGTGCATTCATCTCACTGAATTAAAACTTTCTTTGCACTCAGCAGTTTGTAAACACTGTTTTTGTTCATTCTGCAAATGGACATTTGGGATCTCATTGAGGCCTGGGGAAAAAGTGAATATCCCAGAATAAAAACTAGAAGGAAGGTATCTAAGAAACCAATTTTTGATGTGTGCATTCATCTCCAGGAATTAAACGTTTCTTTTCATACAACAGTTGGAAACATTGTTATTGTAGAATCTGAAAATGTATATTTGGGAGCTCATTGAGGTCAATGGTGAAGAAGCCAATATCCCAGGATAAAATGTGGAAGGAAGCTATCTGAGAAATGGCTTTTTGATGTGGGCTTTAATCTCGCAGAGTTAAACTTTTATTTTCATTCAACAGTTTGGAAACACTGTTTTTGTAGAATCTGTGAAGGGATAATTTAGAGTGCATTGAGGCCTATAGTGAAAAAAAAATTATCTTCAGATAAAATTAGAAAGAAACGTTCCTAAAACCTGCTTTGTGATGTGTGCATTCACCTTATTGAGTTAGACCTTTCTTTGGATTCACAAGTTTAGAAACGCTGTTTTTGTTCATACTGCAAATGGACATTCTGCAAATGGACAAAATCAGTGTTTCCAAACTGCTGACTCAAAGAAGTGTTTAACTCTGTGAGGTGAATGCACACTTTACAAAGTGGTTTCTCAGAAAGCTTCTTCATAGTTTTTATATGAAGATATTTTTTTTTCACCAAATGCCTCAATGTGCTGCCAAATATCACTTTGAAGATTATACAAAACCACGTTTCCAAGCTGCTGAATGAAAGGAAAGTTAAAATTCTTTGAGATGAATGCACACATCACAAAGTGGTTTCTCAGATAGCTTCCTTCTAGTTTGTATCCTGTGATATTTGCTTTTTCGCCAATGGCCTCAAAGAGCTCACAAATGTCCATTCACAGAATGGACTAGAACAGTATATAAAAACTGCTCAATCCAAAGAAACGTTTAACTCTCTGAGATGAATTCACACATAATAAAGCAATTTCTCAGAAAGCTTCCTTTTAGTTTTCGTATGAACATATTTCCTTTTTCACCATAGACCTCTATGTGTTCCCAATGACCCCTTTGCAGAGTCCAGAAAAACAGTTTCTGCAAACTGCTGAATGAAAAGAAAGGTTTAACTCTGTGAAATGAATGCACACATCACAATGTGATGTCTCCGATAGCTTCCTCCTAGTTTTCATACAGAGACATTCACTTTTTCGCCATTGGCCTCAATGAGCTCCCAAATGTCTTTTTGCAGTATGGAAAACAACAGTGTTTCCAACTTGTTGAATCCAAAGGAAGGTTTATCTCTGTGAAATCAATGTACACATCAGGAATGGGTTTCTCAGAAAGCTTCTTTCTAGTTTTTATGTTAAGATTTTTCACCTTTGGCCTCAATGCTCTCCCAAATATCCCTTTGCAGATTCTACAAAAACAGTGTTTGCAAACTGTTGAATGAAAACAAAGTTTTAACTCTGTGAGATGAATGCACACATCACAAAGCAGTTTCTCAGAAAATTTCCTTCTAGTTTATATTCTGGGATATGGGCCTTTTTACCATTAACCTCAAAGAGCTCTCAAATGTGCATTCGCAGAATAGACAAAAACAGTGTTATAAAACTGCTAAATCCAAAGAAAGGTTTAACTCTGTGAGATGAATGATACCTAACAAAGCAGTTTCTCAGAAACCTTCCTGCTAGTTTTTATCTGAAGATATTTCCTTTTTCACCATACACCTCAATGCGATCCTAAATATCCCTTTGCAGATTCTACAAAAACAATTTTTCCAAACTGCTGAATGAAAAGAAGGTTTAAATCTAAGAGATGAATGCACACATCACAAAGCAGTTTCTCAGATAGCTTCCTTCTAGTTTTATCCTGGGGTGTTCACTTTTTCACCTTTGGCCTCAATGAGCTCCCAAACATCCATTTGCAGAATGGACAAAGCAGTGTTTCCAAACTGCTGATTCTAAAGAAAAGTTTAACTCTGTGAGATGAATGCACACATCACAAAGCAGTTTCTTAGATAGCTTCCTTCTAGATTTTATCCTGGGATATTCACTTTTTCTCCTTTGACCTCAAAGAGCTCCTAAATATCCATTCTCAGATTCTACAAAAACAGTGTTTCCAAACTGCTGAATGAAAGGAAATGTTTAACTCTATGAGACGAATACACACAGCACAAAGCAGTTTCTCAAGAGCTTCTTCCTAGTTTTATCTGAAGATATTTCCTTTGGCTTGACTCCCAAATGTCCATTTACAGAATGGACAAAAACAGCATTTCTAAATTTTTGAATCCAAAGAAAGTTTTACCTCTTTGAGACAAATGCCCACATCACAAAGCAGTTTCTCAGAAAGCTTGTTTCTAGTTTTTACCTGTGGATATTTCTTTTTTCACTATAGGTCTCTATGTGCTACCAAATATCCCTTTGTAGATTCTCCAAAAACAGTGTTTGTAAACTGCTGAAAGGAAAGAAAGGTTCAACTCTGAGAGATGAATGTACCTCCACAAAATGTTTTCTCAGATGTCTTCCTTCTATTTTTTATCTTGGGATATTCACTTTTTTGCCATTGACCTTAATGAGCTCCTAAATGTCCATTCGCAGAATGGAAGAAAACAGTGTTTCCAAACTGCTGAATCAAAGAAAAGTTTTAACTCTGTGAGATGAATGCACACATCACCAAGCAGTTTCTCAAGAAACTTCTTTCTACTATTTTTCTGAAAATATTTTCGTTTTGACCCTTGGCTGTAAGTACTTCCAAATATCCCTTCACACATTCTATGAAAGCAGTGTTTCCAAACTGCTGAATGAAAGGAAATGTTTAACTCTGTGAGATGAATGCACACATTACAAAGCAGTTTCTCATATAGCTTTCTTCTACTTTTATCCTGGGATATTCACATTTTCACCACTGGCCATAATGAGTTCCAAATGTTCACTCTCAGATTCCAGAAAAACAGTGTTTCCGAACAGCTGAATTAAAGGAAATATTTACCTCTGTTAAGTTAATGTACACATCACAAAGCAGTTTTTCAGACAGTTTCTTTCTAGTTTTTATCTGAAGATATTTCCTTTTTCACCATAGACCTCAATTTGTTCTTAAGTATCCCTTTGCAGATATTAAAATTTGTTCTTAAGTATCCCTTTGCAGATATTAAAAAAACACTGTATTTCCAAACTGCTGAATGAAAAGAAAGGTTTAAGTCTGGGAGATGAATGCACACATAACAAAGCAGTTTCTCAGATAGGTTTCTTTTACTTTTTATACTGGAATATTCACTTTTTTTTGCCACAGGCCTCAATGAGCTCCCAAATGTTTGTTCACTGAAGGGACACTACAGTGTTTCCAAACTGCTGAATCCAAAGAAAGGTTTAACTCAGTGAGATGAATGCACACATCACAAAATAGTTTCTCAGATAGTTTCCTGTACTTTTTATCCTGGGATATTCACTTCTTTTGCCATTGGCCTCAAGCAACTCCCAAATGTCCATTCTCAGATTCTACAAAACTAGAGTTTCAAAACTGCAAAATGAAATATGAGGTTTAACTCTGTGAGTTGAATGGAAACATCACAAAGCAGTTTCTGAGCAAGCTTCTATCTAGTTTTAATCTGAAGATATTTCCTTTTTCACCACAGGCCTCAATACATTCCCAAATATCCCTTTACAGATTTTACAGAAACAATGTTTCCAAACTACTGAATGAAAAGAAAGTTTTAACTCTGTTAGATGAATGCACACATCACAAAACGTTTTCTCAGATAGCTTCCTTGGACTTGATATACTGGGATATTCACTTTTTTTGCCATTGGCCTCAATGAGCTCCCAAATGTCCATTTACAGAATGAAAAAAAAAACACTTTTTCCAAACTGCTGAATTGAAAGAAAGATTCAACTCTATGAGATGAAAGCACACATCACAAAGCAGTTTCTCAGTTTCTCAGAAAGCTTGTTTTTATGTTTTATCAGAAGATATTTTGTTTTTCAACTTTGTCCTCATTTTACTCCCAAATATCCTTTTGCAGATTCTACAAAAACATTGTTTTCAAACTCCTGAATGAATACAAAATTTTAACTCTGTGAGATGAATGCAAACATCACAAAGCAGATTCTCAGATAGCTTCCTTCTTTTTATCCTGGGATATTCACTTTTTCGCCATTGGCCTCAATGAACCCCCAATGTCCATTCATAGAATGGACAAGCAAAGTGTTTCCACACTGCTGAATTCAAAGAGAGGTTTTAACTTTGTGAGATGAATGCACACATCACAAAGCAGGTTATCAAAAAACTTCTTTCTAGCTTTTATCTGAAGGTATTTCCCTTTTCACCACAGGCCTCAATGCACTCCCAAATATCCCTTCACAGATATTACAAAAACGTGTTTCAAACTGCTGAATGAAAAGAAAAGTATACATCTGTGAGAGGAATGTACACACAACAAAACTATTTCTCAGACTGTTTCCTTACAGTTTTTATCCTGGAATATTAGTTTTTTCCACCATTGGCCTCAATGAGCTCCAAAATATCCCTTCGCAGAATGGACAAAAACAGGGATTTCAAACTGCCAAATCCAAAGAAAGTTTTCAGGTTTGACTCTGTAAGATGAAGGCACACGTCAGAAAGAAGTTTCTCAGAAAGTTTATTTCTACTTTCTATCTGAAGATATTTCCTTTTTTACCATTGGCCTCAAATAATTCACAAATATTTGTTCACAGATTCTACAAAAACCGTGTTTCCAAACTGCTGAATGAAAAGAAAAGTTTAACTCTGTGAGATGAATGCACACAGCACAAAGCAGATTCTCAGATAGCTTCCTTCTACCTTTTAAACTGAGATATATGCTTTTTTGCCGTTGACCTCAATGAGCTCCCAAATGTCCATTCTAAGATTCTAAAAACACTGTTTCCAAACTGCTGAATGAAAAGAAAGGTTGACCTCGGTGAGACAAATGTAGATATCAGAAAGCAGTTTCTCCAAAAGCATCTTTCTAGTTTTTATCTGAAGATATTTCCTTTTTCACCATAGGCCTCAAATAGTCCCAAATATTCCTATGCAGATTCTACAAAAAGAGTGTTTCCAAACTGCTGAATGAAAAGAAAGGTTTAACTCTGAGAGATGAATACACACATCACAATGTAGTTTCTCAGATAGCTTCCTTCTAGTTTTTATCCTGGGATATTCACTTTTTCATCATTGGCCCCAATTGACTCCCAAAGATCCATTCAAAAAATGGACAAATTAAGTTTTTCCAAACTGCTGAATCCAAAGAAATGTTTAGCTACGTGAGATGAATGCACACATCAGAAACAGTTTCTCAAAAAGCTTCTTTCTAGTTTTTATCTGAAGATATTTATTTTTCACCTTAAGCCTCAATGTACTAGCAAATATTCCTTTACATATTCTATGAAAACAGTGTTTCCAAACTGTTGAATAAAAAGAAAGGTTCAACTCTGTGAGATGAATGCACATATCACAAAGTGGTTTCTCAGATAGCTTCCTTGTAGTATTTATCCTGGGATATACTATTTTTTGTCATTAGTCTCAATGAGCTCCCAAATGTCCACTCACAGAATGGACAAAAACAGTGTTTCCAAAATTCTGAATACAAAGACAGGTTTTCCTCTGTGACAAGAATACCCACATCACAAAGCAGTTTCTCAGAAACCTTCTTTCTAGTTTTGTCTGAAGTTAATTCTGTTTTAACCATAGGCCTCAATGTGCTCCCAAATATACCTTCACAAATTCTTCAAAAACAGTGCTTCCTTTCATTCATACTGCTGAATGAAAGGAAAGATTTAACACTGTGAGATGAATGCACACATCACAAAACAGTTTGTCAGATAGCTTTCTTCTGCTCTTTATCCTGTGACATTCACTTTTTCACCATTGATGTCAATGTGTTCCCAAATGTCCATTCACAGTTCTTCAAAAGCAGTGTTTCCAAAGTGCTGAATGAAAAGAATGGTTTCATCTGCAGGATGAATGCACACATCAAAAAGTGGTTTTTCAGGTAGCTTCTACTTTTTATCCTGGGACATTCACTTTTTCACTGTTGGCCTCACTGAACTCCTAAATATCCATTCACAGAATGGACAAAAACAGTGTTTCCAATCTGTTGAATCCAAAGAAATATTTAGCTCTGTGAGATGTACACCCACATCACAAATCAGTTTCTCAGAAAGCTTCTTTATAGTTTTTATCTGAAGATATATACTTTTTCACCACAGTTCTCAATGTGTTCCAAAATATCCCTTCACAGATTCTACAAAAACAGGGTTTCCAAAGTATTGAATGAAAAGAAAAGTTTTACTCCATGAGAGAAATGTACTCATCACAAAGTGGTTTCTCAGAAAGCTTCCTACTAGTTTTTAACCTGGGATATTCACTTTTCTGTTATTGGCCTCAATGAGTTCCCAAATGTCCATTCTCAGAATCTACAAAAACAGTGCTCCCAAGTGCTGAATGCAAAGTAAGATTTAACTCTATAAGATGAATGCACACTTCACAAAGCAGTTTCTCAGAAAGTTTCCTTCCAGTTTTCATCTGAAGATATTTTCTTTCTCACCATAGGCCTCAATGTGCTCTCAAATATCCCTTTGCAGATTCCACAAAGACAGTGTTCCAAATTGCTGAATAAAAAGAAATATTTAACTCTGTGATATGAGTGAACACATCACAAAGCACTTTCTCAGATAGCTTCCTTCTGTTTTTTATCCTGGGATATTTTCTTCTTCAACATTGGTGCCAATGAACTCCCAAATGTCCAATTACAGAATGGAGAAAGAAAGTGTTTCCAAACTGCTGAATGCAAAGAAAGGTTTAAACCAGTGAGAGCAATACTCACATCACAAAGCAGTTTTTTAGAAAGTGCCTCTCTAGTTTTTATATTAAGATATTTCCTTCTTCACAAATGGCCTCAATTTACTCCCAAGAATCCCTTCATGGATTCTACAAACAGTAGCTCCAAACTGCTGAAAGAAGAGTAAGTTTTGACTCTGGGTGATTATTCCACACATCACAAAGCTGTTTCTCAGATAGCTTCCTTCTAGTTTTTATCCTGGGGTATTCATTGTTTCGCAATTGGCCTCACTGAATTCCCAATTGTCCATTCTCTGATTCTACAAAAACAGTATTTCCAAACTACTGAATCCAAAGAATGGTTTACATCTGTGAGATGAATACACACATCACAAAGTGGTTTCTCAGATAGCTTCCTTCTACTTTTTATCCTGGGATATTTGCTTTTTCACCATTGTCCTCAATGAGCTCCTAAATGTCCATTTTCAGAGTGGACAAAAACAGTGTTTCCAAACTGCTGAACCCAAAGAAACGTTTAGCTCTCTGAGTTGAATGCAAACGTCACAAAGCAGTTTCTCAGAAAGCTTCTTTCTAGTTCTAATCTGAAGATATATTGTTTTTTACAATAGGACTCAATGCGCTCCCCAATATTGCTTCGTAGATTCTTCAAAAATGGAATATTCCTTCGCAGATCTTATGAAAACAGTGCTTCCCAACTGCTGAATGAAAAGAAAAGTTTAACTCTGCGAGATGAATGCACACATCACAAAGTGGTTTCTCAGAAAGCTTCCTTCTAGTTTTTATCCTGGGATATTCACTTTTTCGTCATAGGCCTCTATGAGCTGCCAAATGTCTATTAACAGAATGGGCAAAAACAGTGTATCCAAACTCCTGAATCCAAAGAAAAGTTTAAATCTGTGAGATAAATACCCACCTCACAAGGCTGTTTTTCAGAATGTTTCTTTCTAGTTTTTATCTGAATATATATCCTTTTTCACGATAGGTGTCAATTGACTCCCTAATATCCCTTCACAGTTTCTACAAAAACAGTGTTTCCAAACTCCTGAATGCAAAGAAAGGTTTATCTCTGGGAGATGAATGCACACATCACAGAGTGGTTTCTCAGATAGCTTCCTTCTAGTTTTTATCCTGGGATATTCACTTTTTCGCCATTGGTCTCAATTAACTCCTGAATGACCTTTCCCAGAATGGACAAATAAAGTGTTTCCAAACTGCCAAATGCAAGGGACAGCTTAACTCAGTGAGATGAATGCACACATCACAAAGCAATTTCTCAAAAAGCATCTTTCTATGTGTATCTGATTATTTTCTTTTTCACCAGAGATATCAAAGTACTCCCAAATATCCCTTTGCAGATTCTACAAAAACAGTTTTTCCAAACTGCTGAATGAAAAGAACATTTTTTTTTCTTTCTTTTTTTTTTTTTGAGACGGAATCTTGCTCTGTTGCCGAGACTGGAGTGCAGTGGCCGGATCTCGGCTCACTGCAAGCTCCACCTCCCGGGTTTACGCCATTCTCCTGCCTCAACCTCCTGAGTAGCTGGGACTACAGGCACCCGCCACCTCGCCCGGCTATTTTTTTGTATTTTTTTACTAGAGACGGGGTTTCACCGACTCTGCTAGGTGTATGCACACATCACAATGTGGTTTCTCAGATAACTTCCCTCTACTTTTTATCCTGGAATATTTGCTTTTTCCCCATTGGTCTCAATGAGCTTCCAAATGGCCATACTCAGATTCTACAAAAACAGTGTTTCCAAGCTGCTGAATGAAAAGAAAGGTTTAACTCGGTGAGATGAATGCACTCATCACAAAGCAGTTTCTGAGATTACTTCCTTCTAGTTTTCATCCTTGGATATTTACTTTTTGGCCATTGGCCTCAATGAGCTTCCAAATATCCACTGACAAAAAGGACAAAAACTGTTTCCAAACTGCTGAATTCAAATAAATGTTTATCTCTGTGAGATGAATGCGCACAGCAAAAAGCACTTTCTCAGAAAGCTTCTTTCTACTTCTTATCTGAACCTATTTTCTCTTCCACCATAGACATCAATGCACTACAAATAGCCCTTCACTGTTTCTACAATAAAACAGTGTTTCTGAACTGCTGAATGAATGTTTAACTCTGTGAGGTGAATGAGCACATCACAAAGCAGTTTCACAGATAGCATCCTTCTACTTTTTATCCTGGGATATTTGCTTTTTCACCATTGGCCTCAATGAGCTCCCAAATATCCATTTGCAGAATGGACAAAGACAGTGTTTCCAAACGGCTGAATCCAAATAAAGATTTAACTCTGTGAGGTGAAGGCACACATCACAAAGCAGTTACTCAGAAAAAGCTTCTTTCTAGTTTTTATCTGAAGATATTTTCTTTTTCACCGTAGGGTCAATACACCCCCCAAAATACCTTCATGGATTCTACAAAAACAGTGTTTCCAAGTTGCTGAATCAAAAGAAAAGTTTAACTATGTGAGATGAGTGCACACATCACATAGCAGTTTCTCAGATCACTTCCTTCTAGTTTTTCCTGGGATGTTCATTTTTTCACACTTGGCCTCAATGTGCTCCCAAATATCCATTCTCAGAATGGAGAAATGCTGAATCCAAAGAAAGGTTTAAATCTGTGAGATTAATACCCACATCACAAAACAGTTACTCAGAAATCTTATTTCTAGTTTTTATCTGAAGATATTTCTTTTTTCAGCATAGGCCTCAATTCTCTCCCTAATATCCCTTCACAGATTATACAAAACCAGTGATTCCAAACTGCTGAATGAAAAGAAAAGTTTAACTCTGAGAGATGAATGCAAACATCACAAACTGGTTTGTAAGATAACTTCCTTCATTTCTTATAATGGGATATTTGCATTTTTGCCATTGGCCTCAATGACCTCCCTCATGTCCATTCACAGAATGGACAAAAACAGTGTGTACAAACTGCTGAATCCAAAGAAATATTTAAGTCTATGATATGAATGCACAGATCACAAAGCAGTTTCTCAGAAAGCGTCTTTCTAGTTTTTATCTGAAGATGTATTGTTTTCACCATAGGCCTCAATGTGCTCCCAAATATCCCTTTGCAGATTCTACAAAAACAGTTGTTCCAAACTGCTAAATCAAAAGAAAGATTTACCTCTGTGAGATGAAATACACATCAGAAAGCAGTTTCTCAGAAGGCTTCTTTCTAGTTTTAATCTGAAGATGTTTCCTTTTTCATCATTGGCCTCAATTTGCTCCAAAATATCCCTTCACAGATCCTACAAAAACAGTTTGTTTTCAAACTGCTGAATGAAAAGAAAGGTTTAGCTCAGTGGCATGTATGCACATATCACAAAGCAGTTTCTCAGATCGTTTCCTTCTAATTTTTATCCTGGGTCGTTTCCTTTTTTGCCATTGACCTTCATAAGCTCCCAAATGTCCATTTGCAGAATGTAAAAAAAACAGTGTTTCCAAACTGCTGCCTCTAAATAAAAGTTTAACTCAGTGAGATGAATGCACACATCACAAATCAGTTTCTCAGAAAGTTTCTTTCTACTTCTAATCTGAGTAAATTTTCTTTTTCACCATAGGCCTCAACATGCTCCCAAATATCCCTTCACAGATTCAACAATAAAACAGTGTTTCTGAACTCCTGAATGAAAAGAAATGTTTAACCCTGTGAGATGAATGAATACATCACTAAGTTGTTTCACAGATAACTTCCTTCTAATTTTTATCCTGGGATATGCGCTTTTTTACTTTTGGCCTCAATGAGCTCCCAAATATGCATTCTCAGATTCTACAAAAAAAGAGTTTCCAAACTGCTGAATAAAAAGAAAGTTTTAATTCAGCAAGATGAATGCACACATCACAGAGCTGTTTCTCGGATAACTTCTTTCTAGTTTTTATCTGAATATATTTCCTTTTTCACCATAGGCCTCAATGTGTTCCCAAATATCTCTTTGTTGATTCTACAAAAACAGTGTTTGCAAACTTATGAATCCAAGAAAAGTTTTAAATCTGTAAGATGAATGCACACATGGCAAAGCAGTTTCTCAGAAAGCTTATTTCTAGTTTATATCTGAAGATATTTTTCTTTTCTCTATAGGCCTCAATTCACTCACAAGTATCCCTTAAAAGATTCTACAAAAACAGTGTTTCCAAACTACTGAAAGAAAATAAAAGTTTAACTCTGTGAGATGAATGCACACATCACAAATCAGTTTCTCAGATAACTTTCTTCTACTTGTTATCTTGGGATATCCTCTTTTTCTCCATGGGCCACAATGAGCTCTCAAATGTCCATTCACTGAATGGACCAAAACAATATTTTCAAAGTGCTGAATCCAAATAAAGATTTAACTCTGTGAGATGAATACCCAGATTACAAGGCACTTTCTCAGAAAGTTTCTTTCTAGTTTTTATATGAAAACTTTCCTTTTTCCCATAGGCCTTAATGCACTCCCAAGTATTCCTTCACAGATTCCAGAAAACGGTGTTTCTAAACTGCTGAATGAAAAGAAAGTTTAAATTATGGGAGGTGAATGCACACATCACAAAGCAGTTTCTCTGATAGCCACCTTCTAGGTTTTATCCTGGGATATTGACTTTTTCACAGTTGGTCTCGATGAACTCCCAAATGTCCATTCACCAATGGACAAAAACTGTGTTTCCAAATCGTAGAATCAAAAGAAAGTTTTAACTCTGTGAGATAAATCCAGACATCAGAAAGTAGTTTCTCCAGAAATCTTCTTTCTACTTTTTATTTGAAGGTATTTTTTTTTTCACCATAGGATACAATGTGCTTTCAAATATCCCTTTGTAGTTTCTACCAAAACAGTGATTCCAACTTGCTCAATGAAAATAAAGGTTTACTTCTGCGAGATGGATTCACACATCAAAAAGTGGTTTCTCAGATAGCTTTCTTCTAGTTTTTATCCTGGGATATTCACTTTTTGCCATTGGCCTCAATGTGATCCCAAAAGTCAATTTGCAGAATGGACCAATAAAGTGTTTCCAAATTGCTGAATCCAAAGAAAAGTTTAACGCAGTGAGATGAAAGCACACATCACAAATCAGTTTCTCAGGAAGCTTCTTTCTGGTTTTTATATGAAGATATTTCCTTTTCCACTGTAGGTTTCAATGTGCTCCCAAACATCGATTTGCAGATTCTACAAAAGCAGTATTTCCAAACTGCTGTAAGAAAAGAAAGGTTTAACACTGGGAGATGAATGCATACATCACAAAGCGATTTCTCAGATAGTTTCCTTCTAGTTTTTATCATGGGATATTCACTTTTTCACCATAGGCTTCAATGAACTCCCAAATGTCCATTCACAGAATGGACATAAGCAGTGTTTCCAAACTGCTGAATCCAAAGAAAAGTTCAACTCTGTGTGGTGAATGCACACATCACAAAGCAGTTTCTCTGAAAGCTTCTTTCTATGTTTTATCTGAAGATACTTTCTTTTTCACCACAGGCCTCAACACCCTCCAAAATATCGCTTTGTAGATTTTATGAAAACAGTGTTTCCAAACTGCTAGATGAAAGAAAAGTTTGACTCTGTGAGATGAATTCACACATTACAAAGCGGTTTCTCAGACAGCTTCCTTCCAGTTTTTATCCTGGGATATTCACTTTTTCACCATTGGCCTCAATGAGCTCCCAAATGTCCATTCATAGAATGGAGAAAAATATTGTTTCCCAACTGCTGAATACAAAGAAAGTTTTAACTTTGAGAGATGAATGCACTCACTACAAAGCACTTTCTCAGAAAGTTTCTTTGTAGCTTTTATTGGTAGAGATTTCCTTTTTAACCTTAGGCCTCAATGCGCTACAAAATATCCCCACACAGATTCTACAAAAACAGTGTTTCCCAATGGGTGAATGAAAATACAGTTTTACCTCTGTGAGATGAATGTACACATCACAAAGCAGTTTCTCAAGTAGCTTGCTTCTAGTTGTTATCCTGGGATATTCACTTTTTTGTCTTAGGTCTCAATGAGCTCTCAAATGTCCATTCAGAGAATTGACAAAAACAGTGCTTCCAAACTGTTGAATCCAAAGAATGTTTTACTCTAAGAGATGCAAACACACATCACAAAGCAGTTTCTCAGAAATCTTCTTTCTAGTTTTTATCTGAAGATATTCCCTCTTTCACCATAAGTCAACACACTCCAAACTATTCCTTCTCAGATTCTACCAAAATAGTGTTTCCAAACTGCTGAATGGAAAGAAAAGTTTAACTCTGTGAGGTGAATGCACACATAGCAAAGTGGTTTGTAAGGTAGCTTCCTTCTACTTTTTACCCTGGGATAATCCCTTTTTCGCCATTGGCCCCAGTGAGCTACCAAACGTCCATTCTCAGAATGGACAAAAACAGTGTTTCCAAACTGCTGAATCAAAACAATGTTTTAACTCTGTTAGTTGAATGCAAACATCACAAAGCAGTTTCTCAGAAAGCTTCTTTTTACTTTTTACCTAAAGATATTTTGTTTTTCACCACAGGACTCAATGAGCTCCCATATATCCCTTCACAGATTCTACAAAACCAGTGTCTTCAAACTGTTGAATGAAAATGAAGCTTTAATTCTGAGAGAAGAATGCACACATCAGACAGCCATTTCTCAGATAGCTTCCTTCTAGTTTTTATCCTTGGATATTCACTTTTTTGCTATTGGCCTCAATGAGTTCTCAAATATCCATTCACAGAATTAACCAGAACAGTGTTTCCAAAATGCTGATTCCAAAGAAAGGTTTATCAATGTGAGATGAATGTGCATATCACAAAGCCATTTTTCAGAAAGCTTCTGTCTAGTTTTTATCTGAAAGTATTTCCTTTCTCATCATATTACAATGCACTCCCAAATATGCCTTCACAGATTCTACAAAAACAGGATTTCCAAACTGGTCGATGAAAAAAAAAGGTTTAAACCTGTGAGATGAATGCACACAACACAGAGCAGTTTCTCAGAGAGATTCCTTATAGATTTTATCTTGGAATATTCACTTTTCCAGAATTTGCCTCAATGGGCTGTGAAAAAAACTGTGTTTCCAAACTGATGAATGCAAAGAAAGGTTTAAATCTGTGAGATGAATGGACACATCATAAAGCAGTTTCTCAGAAACATTCTTGCCATTGGCCTCAATGAATTCTCAGGAGACCTTTCACAGAATGGACAAAAAATGATGTTTCCAAACTGCTGAATCCAAAGAAAGGTTTAACGTTTAACTCTGAGAGACTAAGGTACGCTTTACAAAGCAGTTTCTCAGAAAGCTTCTTTCTACTTTTTGTTTGAAGATATTTCTTTTTCACCATAGGCCACAATGCGCTATTAAATATCCCTTCACAGATTCTATGAAAACAGTATTTCCAAACTGCTGAATGAAAAGAAAGGTTTAACACTGTGAGATTAATGCACACATAACAAAGCGGTTTCTCAAATAGCATCCTTCTAGCTTTTATCATGGGATATTCACATTTTCACCTTTGGCCTCAATGAGCTCCCAAATGTCCATTTGCTAAATGGACAAATACAGGGATTCCAAATTACAGAATTCAAACAAAGTTAACTCTGTGAGATGAATACCCACATCACAAAGCAGTTTCTCAGAAAACTTCCTTCTACTTTGTATCTGAGAATAACTTTTTTTTCACTATAGGCATCAATGCCCTCCTAAATATCCGTTCACAGATTCCACAAAAACAGTGCTTCCTAACTGCTGAATAAAAAAAAAGTTTAAATCTACGAGATGAATGCACACACATAACAAAGTGATTTCTCAGATCACTTCCTTCTACTTTTTATCCTGAGATATTTGTTTTTTCACCCTAGGCCTCGATGAGCTCCCAAATGTCCATTCGCAGAATGGATAAAAACAGTGTTTCCAAACTGCTGAATCCAATAACGGTTTAGCTATGTGAGAGGAATGCACATATCACAATGCAGTGGCTCAGAAAGCACCTTTGTAATTTTAATTGGAAGATATTTTGTTTTTAACCATGTTCTTCAATGTGCTCCCAAATATCCCTTCACAGATTCCACAAAAACAGTATTTGAAATCTGCTAAATGAAAAGACTTATTTATCTCTGTGAAATGAATGCACACATCACAAAACAGTTTCTCAGATTGTTTCCTTCAAGGTTTTATCCTGGGATCTTCGCTTTTTTGCCATTGACCACAATGAGCTACCAAATACCCTTTTGCAGAATGGACAAAAACTGTGTTTTCAAACCACTGAATCCAAAGAAAGTTTTATGTCTTTGAAATGAATGCACACATCACAAAGCAGTTCCTCAGTAACCCCTTTCTAGTTTCTATCTGCAGGTATTTCTTTTTCACCATAGGTCTCAATGGGTTACCAATTATCTCTTTGGAGACTATTCAAAATCAGTGTTTCCAAATTGCTGAATGAAAGGAAATGCTTAACTCTCCACGATGAATGCACACATCTCAATGTGGTTTCTCAGAGAGCTTCCTTCTGGTTTTTATCCTGGGATATTCAAGTTTTCAAAATTGACCTCAAGGAGCTCCCAAATATCCATTTACTGAATGGACAAAAACAGTGTTTCCAAACTGCTGAATGAAAAGAAAAGTTTAAATCTGCAAGTTGAATGCACACATCACAAAGTTTTTTCTCAGACAGCTTCCTTCTACTTTTCATCCTGGGATATTTCCTTTTGTGCCATTCACCTCAATTAACTCCCAACAGTGTTTCCAAATGGCAGAATCAAAATAAAGTTTTAACTCTGTGAGATGAATGCACACATCAAAGAGCAATTTCTCAGAAAGCTTCTTTCTAGTTTTTATCTGAAGATGTTTCCTTTTTCACCATAGGCTTCAATGTGCTCCCAAATATTCCTTTGCAGATTCTACAAAAACAGTGTTTCCAAACTGCTAAATGAAAGAAAAGGTTTAACTTTGTGAGGTGAATGTACACCTCACAAAACAGTTTCTCAGATAGCTTCCTTCTGGTTTTTATTTTGGATATTCACTTTTTCACCTTCGGCCTCAGTGAGTACCCAAATATCCATTCACAGATCAGACAAAAACTGTGTTGTCAAACTTCTGAATGCATAGAAAGGATGAACTCTGTGAGATGAACACACATATCACAAAGCAGTTTCTCAGAAAACTTCTTTCTAGTTTTTATCTGAGGATATTTCCTTTTTCTCCATAGGTCTGAATGCACTCCCAATTATCCATTCACAGATTCTACAAATCAATGTTTCCAAACTGAAAGGAAAGGCTGAACTCTGGGAGACGAAGGCACACATCATAAAGTGTTTCTCAGATAGCTTCCTTCTGGTTTTTATCCTGGAATATTCGCTTTTTCACCATTGGCCTCGATGCACTACAAAATGCCCTTTTGTAGACTGGACAAAAATAGTGTTTCCAAACTTCTGAATGCATAGAAAAGATGAACTCTGTGGGATAAATGTACACATCACAAAGCAGTTTCTCAGAAAGATTCTTTCTAGTTTTTATCTGAGAATTTCATTTTTCACCACAGGCCTCAATGTGCTCCCAAATATCCCATCGCAGATTCTACCAATACAGTGTTTCCAATTTGCTAAAAAAAAAAAAAAAAAAAAAAAAAAAAATAGAGGTTTAACTCTATTAGATGAATGTGCACATCCCAAAGTGGCTTCTCAGATAGCTTCCTTCTAGTTGTTACCCTGGAATATTCAGCTTTTTCACCTTTGGCCACAAGGAGCTCCCAAATACCCATTCAGAGAATGGACAAAAAATGTCTTTCCAAACTGCTGAATCGAAAGAAAGTATTAACTCTGTGTGATTAATACACACATTGCAAAACAGTTTCTCAGAAAGCTTCTTTCTAGTTTTTATCTGAAGATATTTTCTTTTTCACCATAGAACTCAATGCACTCCCAGATATCCCTTCAAAGATTCTACAAAAGCGGTTTCCAAACTGCTGAAATAAAGGCAAGGTTTAAATCTATGAGATGAATGCATACATCACAAAGTGGTTTCTCAAATAGCTTCTTTCTAGTTTTTATCCTGGAATATTCACTTTTTCACTTTTAGCCTCAAAGAGCTCCCAAATGTCCATTTGCAGCATGGACAAAAACAGTGATTCCAAAGTGCTGAATTCAAAGAAACGTTTAAGGTTTAACTCTGTGAGATGAATGCACACATCACAAAGCAGTTTCTCAGAAAGCTTCTTTCCAGTTATTATCTGAAGATATTTCCTTTTTCACCATAGGCCTCAATGTTCTTCCTAATATCCTTTCACAGATACTACAAAATCAGAGTTTCAAAACTGCCAAATGAAAGGGAATATTTAATGCTGTGGGATGAATGTGCACATCACAATGTGATGTCACAGATAGTTTCCTTCTAGTTTTGAACCTGGGATATTTGCTTTTTTGCTGATGACCTCAATGAGCTCCCAAATGTCCATAAAAACAGTGTTTCCAAACTGATGAATAAAAAGAAAGTTTTAACTCTGTGAGATGAATGCATACATCACAAAGTAGTTGCTCAGAAAGCGTCTTTCCAGTTTTTAATCAGAAGATATTTTGTTTTTCACCATATTCCTCAATGCACTTCCAATTATCCCTTCACAGATTCTACAAAAACAGTGTCTGAAATCTGCTGAATGAAAAGAGCTGTTTAACACTTCAAAATGAATGCACACAACACAAAGCAGTTTCTCAGAAAGCTTCTTTCTAGTTTTTATCTGGATATTTTCTTTTTCACCATAAGCCTCACTGCAATTGCCAATATCCCTTAGCAGATTCTACAAAAACAGTGATTCCAAACTACTGAATGAAAAGAAAGGTTTAACTCTGTGAGACCAATACACACATCATAAAGTGGTTTCTCAGATAGCTTCCTTCTAGTTTTTATCCTGGGATATTGCCTTTGTCACCGTTACCCTCAGAGCACTCCCAAATTTCCATTTGCAGAAGTGACAAAAACAGTGTTTCCAAACTGCTGAATAAAAGGAAGGTTTAATTTTGTGAGATGAATGTGCACATCACAAAGTCGTTTATCACAAAGCTTCTTTCTTGCTTTTATCTGAAGATATTTTCTTTCTCCCCATAGGCTTCAAAGTGCTCCCAAAGATTCCTTTGCAGTTTCTACCAAAACAGTGTTTCCAAACTGCTGAATGAAAAGAAGGTTTTAAATCAGCGAGGTGAATGTATACATCACAAAGTGGTTTATCAGATAACTTCCTGCTAGTTTTTATGCTGGGACATTTGCTTTTTCTACTTTGTCTCAAGGAGCTCCCAAATGTCCATTTGCAGAATGGACAAAAACAGTGTATCCAAACTGCTGAATCCAAAGAAAGGTTTAACTCTGAGATGAATACACACAACACAAAGCAGTTTCTCAGTAAGATTCTTTCTAATTTTTATCTGAAGATATTTTCTCTTTCACCATAGGCCTCACTGCACTCTCAAATATCCCTTAGCAGATCCTACAAAAACAGTGATTCCAAACTGTTGAATGAAAAGAAAGTTTTACCTCTGTGAGATGAATGCACTCATTTTAAAAGTGGTTTCTCAGATATCTTTCTTCTAGTTTTTATTCTGGGATATTCACTTTGTCATCATTGCCCTCAATGAGCTCCCAAATTTTCATTCACAGAAAGGTCAATAAACAGTGTTTCCAAACTGCTGAATCATATGAAAGTTTTAAGTATGTGAGAGGAATGAACACATCACAAAGCAGTTTCTCAGAAAGCTTCTTTCTAGTTTTATCTGAAGTTATTATCTTTTTCATCATAGTAATCAATGCGTTTCAAAATATCCCTTCACAGATTTTACAAAAACCTTGTTTCCAAACTGCTGAATGAAAGCAAAGGTTTAACTCTGTGAGATGAAAGCACACATCACAAAACCGTTTCTCAGATAGGTTCTTCCTAGTTTTTATTCTGGCATATTCGTTCTTTTGCCATTGGCCTCAACATGCTTCCAAATGTCCATTTGAAGAATGGAGAAACACAGTATTTCCACTGCTGAATTCAAAGAAAACTTTAACCCTGTGAGACAAATGCACACATCACAAAGCAGTTTCTGAGAAAGTTTCTTTCTATTTTTTATCTCAAGGTTTTTCCTTTTTCACCATCAGCCTCATTGTGCTCCCAAATATCCCTTCGCAGATTTTACATAAACAGTGTTTCCAATCTGCTGAATGAAAAGAAAGTTTTAAATCTGTGAGATGAATGCACACATCACAAACTTGTTTCTCAGGTAGCTTCTGTCTAGTTTTTATACTGGGATATTCGCTTTTTTGCCATTGGGCTCAATGAGCTCCCAAATGTCCATTCACAGAATGGACAAAAACAGTGTTTCCAAACTGCTGAATCCAAAGAAAGTTTTAATTCTGTGAGATGAATGCACACAACACAAAGCAGTTTCTCAGAAAGTTGCTTTCTAGTTTTTATCTGAAGATAATTTCTTTTTCACCATAGGCCTCACTGCACTCTCAAATATCCCTTAGCAGATCTTACAAAAACAGTGATTCCAAACTGCTGAATGAAAAGAAAGGTTTACCTCTGTGAGATAAATACACACATCATAAAGTGGTTTCTCAGATAGCTTCCTTCTAGTTTTTATCCTGGGATATTCCCTTTGTTGCCATTACCCTCAGTGAGCTCCCAAATTTCCATTTGCAGAAGGGATTAAAACAGTATATCCCAACTGCTGAATAAAAGAAAGGTTTAACTCTATGAAATGAATGTGCACATCACAAAGCAGTTTATCGGAAAGCTTCTTTCTAGCTTTTATCTGAAGATATTTTCTTTTTCTCCATAGGCTTCAAAGGGCTCACAAATATTCCTTTGCAGTTTCTACCAAAACAGAGTTTGCAAACTGCTGAATGAAAATAAAGCTTTAAATCAGCGAGGTGAATGCATACATCAGAAAGTGGTTTATCAGATAGCTTACTGCTAGTTTTTATACTGGAATATTCACTTTTTCAACTTTGCCTTGAGGAGCTCCCTCATGTCCATTCACAGAATAGACAAAACTGTGTATCCAAACTGCTGAATCCAAAGAAAGGTTTAACTCTGTGAGATGAATGCACACAACACAAAGCAGTTTCTCTGTAAGACTCTTTCTAGTTTTTATCTGAAGATATTTTCGTTTTCACCATAGGCATCTATGTCCTCCCAAATATCCCATCGCAGGTCCTACAAAAACAGTGATTCCAAACTACTGAATGAAAATAAACTTTTCACTCTGTGAGATGGATGCTCGCATCATGAAGCAGTTTCTCAGATAGCTTCCTTCAATTTTTTTATCTTGGGATATTTTCTTTTTTAACCATAGGCCTCAAAGCGCTCAACTATCCCTTTGCACATTCTACAAAAACAGTGTCTTCAAACTGCTGAAGGCAAAGAAAGGTTTATCTCTGTGAGATGAATGCACACATCACAAAGTGGTTCCTCAGTTAGTTTCCTTCTAGTTTTTATCCTGGAGTATTTGCTTTTTCACAATTGGCCTCATTGAGCTCCCAAATGTCAATTCACAAAATGGAGAAACACAGTGTTTCCATCCTGTTGATTCCAATGTAATGTTAACTCTGTGAGATGAATGTACACATCACAAAGTAGTTTCTCAGAAAGCTTCTTTCTAGTTTTTGTCTGAAGATATGTTCTTTTTCACCATAGACTTCTATGCACTCCCTAAATCCTTCACAGATCCTACAGAAGCTGTGTTTCCAAGATGCTGAATGAAAAGAAAGTTTTTTCTCTATGAGATAAATGCACACATCACAAAGCAGTTTCTCAGAAAACTTCCTTCTAGTTTTTATCATGGGATATTCAATTTCTGTTTTGGCCTCAATGAGCTCCCAACTGTCTATTTGCAGAATGGACAAAAACACTTTTTCAAAACTTCTAAATCCAAATAAAGTTTTAACTCTGGGATATGAATTCACACATCACCAAGCAGTTTCTCAGAAAGCTTCTTTCTCGTTTGGATCCAAATATATTTTCTTTTTCTCCATAGGCTTCAATGTGCTCCTAAATATCCCTTCGCATATGCTACAAAAACAGTGTTCCAGATATCCGAACGAGAAGAAAGGTTTAACTCTGCCAAATGAATGCACACATCATGAAGCAGTTTCTCAGATCGGTTCCTTCTAGCTTTTATCTCGGATATTTGCTTTTTCGCTATTGGCCTCAATGAGCTCCCAAATGTCCATTCGCCGAATAGACAAAAAGAGTGTTTCCAAATTGCTAAATCAAAATAAAGGTTTAATGCCATGAGATGATTGCACATATTGGAAGGCAGTTTCTCAGAAAACTTCTTTCTAGTTTTTATCTGAAGGTATTTTCATTTACACCATAGGCTTCACTGCGCTCCAAAATATCCCTTTTCAGATATTACAAAAACAGTGTTTCCAAACTGCTGAATGAAAAGAAAGTTTTAACTCTGTGACGTGGATACACACATCACAAATTGGTATCCCATATATATTCCTTCTAATTTTTATCCTGGGATATTCACCTTTTTGTCATTGGCCACAATGAGGCCCCAAGTGTCCATTCACAGAAAGGACAAAAATAATGTTTACAAACTGCTGAATCAAAAGAAAGGTTTACCTCTGAGATGTGATTGCACACATCACAAAGCAGTTTCTCAGAAAGCTTCTTTGTAATGTTTATTTGAAGATATTTTCTTTTTCACCAGAGGCCTCAATGTGCTCCCAAATATCCCTTCACAGATTCTACAAAAACAGTGATTCCAAACTGCTGAATGAAAAGAAAGGATTAATTCTACAAGATGAATGCACACATCACAATGTCATTTTGCAGATAGCTTCTGTCTATTTTTTTTATGCTGATATATTCACTTTTTCACCATATTTGGGACAATTTGGGACATGTGGGACAATTTGGTACAATGTTCCAAAGGGATATTTGGGATAATTTGAGGCCTATGTGGAAAAAGAAAATATCCTCAGAGAAATGCTAGAAAGAAGCTTTCTGAGAAACTACTTTGTAATGTTTACATTCATCTCACAAAGTTAAAAGTTTCTTTTCTTCAGCAGTTTGGAAACACTGTTTTTGTCCATTCTGATATTTGGGAGATCATTGAGTCCAAGGGCAAAAAAGCAAATATCCCTGGAAGAAAACTAGAAGGATGATACCTGAGAAACAGCTTTGTGATGTCTGCATTCATCTCGCAGAGTTAAGCTTTTCTTTTCATTCACCAGTTTGGAAATTGTTTTTGTAGAACCTGTGAAGGAATATTGGTGAGTGCATTGAAGCCTATAGTAAAAAGAAAATATCTTCAGATAAAAATTAGAAAGATGCTCTCTGAGAAACTACTTTGTTACGTATGCATTCATCTGCCTGAGTTAAACCATTCTTTGGATTCAGCAGTTTGGAAAAACTGTTTTTGTCCTATCTGATAACGGATATTTGGGAACTCATTGAGGCCAATGGCAGAAAAGCCAGTATCCCAGGATAAAAACTACAAGCAAGCTATTTGAGAAACTGCTTTGTTGTGTGTGCATTCATCTCGCAGATTCTTCAAAACCAGTGTTTCCAAACTACTGAAAGAAAATAAAGGTTGAACTCTAAGAGTTGAAAGCACACATGACAAAGTGGTTTCTCAGATAGTTCCTTCTAGTTTTTATCTTGGGATATTCACTTTTTTGAAATTGGCTTTAATGAGCTCCTAAGTGTCCATTCGTAGAATGGACAAGCCCAGTGTTTCCAAGCTGCTGAATCAAAAGGAAGGTTTATTTCTGTAATATGAAAGCACACATCACAAAGCAGTTTCTCAGAAAGCTTCTTTCTAGTTTTTATCTGAAGATATTTTCTTTTTTCTGCATAGACCTCAAAGCGTCCCAACTATAAATTCACAGATTCTACAAAAAAAGAGATTCCAAACTGCTGAATGAAAAGAAAAGTTTAACTCTGCAAGAAGAATGCACACATGACAAAGCAGTTTCTCAGATAGCTTCCTTCTACTTTTTATCCTGGGATATTCAGTTTTTCGCTGTTGAGCTCATATTTTAGTGTTTAGTGTTTCTCTTGTTACATTTTCCACCTTGGCGCCAATGAGCTCTCAAAAGCTGATTCGCAGAATGAACAAAAACAGTGTCTCCAAACTGCTGAAACAGAACAAAGGTTTAACTCTGTGAGATGAATACACACTTCACAAAGTCATTTCTCAGAAAACTTATTTCTAGTTTTTATCTGAAGATAATTTTTTTTCACCATAGTCCTCAATGTGCTCCCAAATATCCCTTCCCAGATTCTACAAAAACAGTATCTCCAAACTGCTGAATGAAAAGAAAGTTTAACTCTGCAATATGAAAGCACACACCACAAAGCAGTCTCTCAGATAGTTTCTGTCTTGTTTTTAACCTAGGATATTCGTTTTTTCACTGTTGACCTCAATAATCTCCCAAATGTTCATTCGCTGAATGGACAAAACAGTGTGTCCAAACTGCTGAATAAAAAGAAAGGTTTACCTCTGTGAGATGAATGCACACATCACAAAGCAGTTTCTCAGGAGGCTTCCTTCTAGTTTTTTTTTTTTTTTTTGAAGATATCCTCTTTTTCTCCATAGGCCTCAATGTTCTCACAAGTATGTCTTCACAGATTCTACAAAAATTGTGTTTCCAAACTGCTGAATGAAAAGAAAAATTTAACTCTGTGAAATGCATGCACACATGACAGTGTAATTTCTCAGATAGCTTTCTTCTAGTTTTTATCCTGAGATATATGCTTTTTTGCCATTGACCTCAATGAGCTCCCATATGTCCATTCCCAGAATGGACAAAAACAGTGTTTCCAAACTGCTGAATCATAGGAAAGTTTTATCTCCATGAGATGAATGTACACATCACAAAACAGTTTCCCAGAAAGCTTCTTTCTAGTATTCATCTGAAGATATTCTTTCTCACCATTGGCCTCAAAGCACTCCCAAATATCCCTTCGCATATTCTACAAAAAGAGTGTTTCCAAAGTCCTGAGTGAAAAGAAAGGTTCACCTTCGTGAGATGAATGCACACATCACAAAATGATTTCCCAGATAGCTTCCTTCTAGTTTTTATCCTGGGATATTCTCTTTTTCACCATTGACCTCAATGAGCTCCCAAATGTCCATTCTCCACATGGACAAAAACAGTGTTTCCAAACTGCTGAATGAAAAGAATGATTCAACTTTGTGAGATGAATACACACATAATAAAACAGTTTCTCAGTCAGCTTTCTTCTGGTTTTTATCCTGGGATATATGCTTTTTCTCCCTTCTTCTCAAGGAGCTCCCAAATGTCCATTCACAAAATGGACAAAAACAGTGTTTCAAAAGTGCTGAATCAAAAGAAAGGTTTATCTCTGTCAGATGAATCCACATATCACCAAGCAGTTTCTCAGAAATTTCTTTCTAGTTTTTATTAGAAGATATTTTTGTCACTATAGGCCTCAAAGTACTTCCAAATATCCCTTTGCAGATTCTATAAAAACAGTATTTCCAAACTCCTGAGTGAAGAGAAAGGTTTACTTTGGTTAGATGAATGTACACATCAGAAAACGATTTCCCAGATAGCTTCCTTCTGGTTTTTAATCCTGGGATATTCGCTTTTTCACCATTGACCTAAAAGAGCTAGTAAATGTCTAATGGAAAAATTGACAAACAACGTTTCCAAACTGATGAATCAAAAGAAAGGTTTAACTCTGGGATATCAATGCACACATCACATAGTAGTTTTTCAGAAAGCTTCTTTCTAGTTTATATTCGAAGATTTTTTTCCTTTTCACCATAGGCCTCAATGTGCTCCCAAGTACCCCTTACCAGATTCTACAAAAACAGTGTTTCCAAACTGCCTAATAAAATGAAAGGTTTAAATCTGTGACATGAACGCCCACATCACCAAGAGATTTCTCAGATAGCTTCCTTCTAGTATTTATCCTTGGATAATCTCTTTATCACCATTTCCGTCAATTATCTGTCACATGTGCATTCACAGAGTAAACAAAAAGAGTGTTTCCAAACTCCTAAATCAAAAGAGAGGTTTTGGCGAAAAGTGAAAAGTGAAATATCCTCAAATAAAAGTTAGAAAGAAGTGTTCCAAGAAATAGCTCACTAATATGTGCATTCATCTCAGACAGGTAAAGCTTTCCTTACAGAACCCAGTTTGGTAACTCTGTCTTTGAGGAATCTGTGAAGGGACATTAGGTAGTGAGCAAGGAAATATCTTCAGATGAAAACCACAGAGAAGCTTTCTGAACAACTGATTCGTGATGTGTGTATTCATCTCATAGAGATAAACCATTCTTTGGATTGAGCAGTTTGAAATCACTGTTTATGTGGAATCTGAGAAAGGACATTTGGGAACGCTATGAAGAATATGGTGAAAAAGAAATATCCTCAGATATAAACCAGAAGGAAGCTTTCTGTGAAACTGCTATGTGTCATATGAATTCCACTCGCACAACTAAGCTTCTTTTTTCACTGAGCAGTTTTCTAACACTGTTTTTGTTTAGTCTACGAAAGGATATTCGGGAGCACTTTGAGGCTTATGGTGAAAAAGGAAATATCTTGAGATGGAAACTGGAGAGAAACTTTCAGAGGAATTGCTTTGTGACCTGTGAATTCCACTCATAGAGTTCTACCTCTCTTCTCATAGAGCATTGGAGAAACACTTTTGGAGAAAAAGCTACCAAGGGTTATCTGGAACATATTGATGACTATGGTGAAAAAGGAAATATCCTCAGAAAAAAACTGGAAAGAATCTTTCTGTGAAACTGCTTTTTGATATGTGTGTTCATCTCACATAGATAAAGCTTTCATTACATTACCCAGCTTGGAAATTCTGTCATGGATGGATCCGTGAAGTCACATTTGGGAGCACATTCAGGCCTATGGTGAAAAAGGAAATATCTTCAGATAAAAACTGGAGAGAAGCTTTCTGAGAAACTCTTTTGTGATGTGTGCATTCCACTCAAGGAGTTTTACCTCTTCTATTATAGGGTGATACTTGAACACTGTTCATGTAAAACCTAAAATGTGATATTTTGGAGTGCATTGAAGACTATGGTGAAAAGTGAAATATCCTCCAATAATAGCTAGAAAGAAGCAGTCCAAGAAACTGCTTTCTGATATGTGCATTCATCTCATCGAGGTAAAGCTTGCCTTACATTGCCCAGCTTGGTAACTCTGTACTTGAGGAATCCATGAAGGGACATTAGGTGGTGCCCGGAGGCCTATGGTGAGTAAGGAAATCTCTTTAGATGAAAACTGGCGAGAAGCTTTCTGAGCAACTGCTTTGTGATGTGTGTATTCATCTCATAGAGTTAAAAGGTTCTTTGGATTGAGCAGTTTGAAATCACTGTTTCTGTGGAATCTGAGAAAGGACATTTGGGTATGCTATTTAGAAGATGCTGAAAAAGAACTATCCTCAGATAAAAACCAGAAGGAAGCTTTCTGTGAAATTGACTTGTGTCATGTGAATTCCTCTTGCACAGTTCAGCTTTTCTTTTGACTCAGCAATTTTCTAACACTGCTTTTGTCAGTCTGCGAAGGGATATTCGGGAGTGTTTTGAGGCTTATGGTGAAAAAGGGAATTTTTCCAATGGAAAATGGAGAGAAGCTTTCCAAGGAACTGCTATGTGATGTGTCAATTCCACTCACATATTTATACATCTCTTCTCATAGAGCATTGGGGAAACGCTTTTGGAGAGAAAGCTACCAAATGATATTAAGGAGCATACTGATGCCAATGGTGATAAAGGAAATATTCTCAGACAAAAACTGGAAAGAAGCTTTCTCTAAAACTGCTTTGTGATATGATTTTTCATCTCGCATAGATAAAACTTTGTTTATATTATGCAGTTTGGAAAGTCAGTCGTGGACGGATCCATGAAGGGACATTCGGGTACACATTCAGGACAATATTGAAAATGAAAATATCTTCAGATAAAAACCAGAGAGAAGCTTTCTGAGAAAATGCTTTCTGAAGTGTGCCTTCCACTCAGGGAGTTATACCTCTTTTCTTATAAGGCAGTGTTTGAACACTGTTCCTGTAAAACCCAAAAAGTGATATTTCCCTTCTCATAGAGCATCGGGAAAACCCTTTTGTAGAAAAAGGTACCACGGGATATTCAGGAGCATATTGATGCCTACAGTGAAAAGGGAAACAGACTCAGACAAAAACTGCAAAGAAGCTTTCTGTGAAACTGCTCTGTGATATGAGTATTCATCTCACAGTGTTATACCTCTCTTCTCATACAGCATTGAGGAAACCTTTGCTATGACACAGTTCTGTGATATGTGTATTTATCTCACATAGATAAAGCATTCTTTACATTATGCAGCTTGGAAGCTCTGTCAGGGACAGATCCACAAAAGGACATTCAGGTGCATATTCAGGACTATGGTGAAAAAGGAAATATTTTCAGATAAAAATTGGAAAGAAGTTTTCTGTGAATCTGCTTTTTGCTATGTTTATTTATCTCACATAGATAAAACTTTTCTTATATTATGCAGTTTGGAAACTCCTTCATGGAGGTATCCACAGAGGGACATTCAGGAGCACATCCAGGCCTATGGTGAAAAAGGAAACATCTTCAGATAAAAACTGGAGAGAAGCTTTCTGGAAACTGCTCTGTGATGTGTGTATTCATCTCATAGAGTTAAACCACTCCTTGGATTGAGCAGTTTGGAATCACTGCTTCTGTGGAATTTGAGGAAGGACATTTGGGAATGCTCTTTAGAATATGGAGAAAGAAATATTCTTAGATAAAACCAGAAGGAAGTTTTCTGTGAAACTGCTATGTGTTGTGTGAATTCCTCTCACTCAGTTAAGCTTCTCTTTTCATTGAGCCGTTTTCTAACACTGTTTATGTTTAGCGTGAGTAGGGATATTCGGGAGTGCTTTGAGGTTTACAGTGAAAAAGAAAGTATGCTCAGAAAGAAACTGGAGAGAAGATTTCCAAGGAACTGCTTTGTGACATGTGCATTTCACTCACAGTGTTATACCTCTCTTCTCAGAGAGCATTGGGGAAACCCTTTTGGAGGATAAGGTACCAAGGCATATTCGGAAGCATATTGATGCCTATTGTGAAAAGGAAAATAGCCTCAGACAGAAACTGGAAAGAAACTTTCTGTGAAACTACTCTGTGATATGTGTATTCACCTCACATAGATAAAGCTTTCTTTATATTACACGGTTTGGAAAGCCTGTCACAGACAGATCCGTGAAAGGACATTTGGGTGCACATTCAGGACTATGAAGAAAAAGGAAATATCTTCAGATAAAAACTGGAAAGAAGCTTTCTGTGATTCTGCTTTTTGCTATGTTTATTCACCTCACACAGTTAAAGTTCTCTTACATTACGTAGCTTGGAAACTCCGTCAAGGACGGATCCGTGAAGGGACTTTCAGGAGCACCGTCAGCCCTATGGTTGAAAGAGGAAATATCTTCAGAGAGAAACTGGAGAGAAGCTTTCCGAGGAACTGCTTTGTGAGGTTTGCATTCCACTCACAGTGTTATACCTCTCTTCTCATACAGCATCGGGGAAACTCTTTTGGAGAAAAAGGTACCAAGGGATATTCGGGAGAATATTGACGCCTATCTTGAAAACGGAAATAGCCTCAGACGAAAACTGAAAGAAGCTTTCTGTGAAACTACTCTATGATATGTGTATTCATCACACATAGATAAAGCTTTCTTTACATTACACAGCTTGCAAACTCTGTAAAGGAAGGAACCGTGAAGGGACATTCGGGAGCACATTCAGGCCTATGGTGAAAAAGGAAATATTTTCAGATGGGAACTGGAGAGAAGCTTTCTATGAATCTGCTTTTTGCTATGGTTATTCATCTCACATAGATAAAACTTTCTTTATATTGCATAGTTTGGAAACCCCATCATGGACAGATCTGTGAAGGGACATTGGGGAGCACATTCAGGCCTAAGGTGAGAAAGGATATATTTTCAGATGAAAACTGGAGAGAAGGCTTCTGAAAAACTGCTTTGTGATGTGTGAATTCCACTCAGGGAGTTATACCTCTTTTCTCATAAGGCACTGTTTGAACACTGTTCTTGTAAAACTGAAAAAGTGATATTTCGGAGTGCATTGAAGACTATGGCGAAAGTGAATTATTCTCAAATAAAACCCAGGAAGAAAAGTTCCAAGAAACTGTTCTCTGATATGTTCATTCATTTCACAGAGTTAAAGCTTACTCTACATTGCCCAGTTTGGAAACTCTGTCTTTGAGGAATCTGCGAAGGGATATTAAGAGTTGCCCAGAGGCCTATGGTGATCAAGGAAATGTCTTCTGCTGAAAACTGGAGAGAAGCCTTTTGAGCAACTACTTTGTGATGTGTGTATTCATCTCATATCATTGAGTTACATCATTCTTTGGATTGAACAGTTTGAAATCATTGTTTCTGTGGAACATGAGAAAGGACATTTGGGATGCTTTTTAGAATATGCTGAAAAAGAAATACCCTCAGATAAAATCCAGAAGGATGCTTTCTGTGAAACTGCTCTGTATCATGTGAATTCCACACTCACAGTTAAACTTCTCTTTTCATTGAGCTGTATTCTAACAGGGTTTTTGTTTAGTCTACTTAGTGATATTCGGGAGCGCTTTGAGGCTTATGGTGAAAACAGAAATATCTTCAGATAGAAACTGAAGAGATGCTTTCCGAGAAGTTGCTTTGTGATGTGTGCATTCTACTCACAGAGGTATACCTTTCTTCTCATAGAGAATTGGGGAATCCCTTTTCGAGAAAAAGCTACCAAGGAACATTCACCATATGGACGGCTATGGTGAAAAAGGAAATATCCTCAGACAAAAACTGGAAAGAAGCTTTCTGTGAAACTGCTTTGTGATAGATATGTTTATTCATCTCACATAGATATAATGTTCTTTATATTACACAGTTTGGAAACTCTGTCATGGACGGATCCGTGAAGGGACATTCGGGAGCACATTCAGGCCTATGCTGAAAAAGAAAATCTCTTCAGATAAAAACTGGAAATAAGCTTTCTGAGAAACTGTTTTGTGATGTGTGCATTCCACTCAGGGAGTTATACCTTTTTTCTCATAAAGCAGTGTTTGAACGCTGTTCCTGTAAAATGGAAAAAGTGATATTTCGGAGTGCATTGAGGACTATGGCAAAAAGTGATATATCCTAAAATAAAACCCTGAAAGAAGCGTTCCAAAGAAACTGCTCTCAGATAGGTGCATTCATTTCACAGAGTTAAAGCTTATCCTACGTGGCCCAGTTTGGAAACTCTGTCTTTGAAGAATCTGCGAAGGGATATTAAGTGGCGCCTGGAGTTCTGTGGTGAGCAAGGAAATGTCTTCTTTGAAAACTGGAGAGTAGCTTTCTGAGCAACTGCTTTCTGAAGTGTGTATTTCTCTCATAGAGTTAAACCATTCTTTGGATTGAGCAGCTTGAAATCACTATTTCTGTGGAATCTGAGGAAGGACATTTGGAAACGCCCTTTAGAATATGGACAAAGAAATATCCTCAGATAAAAACCAGAAGGAAGCTTTCTGTGAAACTGTTATGTGTTGTTTGAATTCCTCTCATTCAGTTAAGCTTCTCTTTTCACTGAGCAGTTTTCTAACACTGTTTGTGTTTAGCATGCGAAGAGATATTTGGGAGTGCTGTGAGGCTTACAGAGAAAAAGAAAATATGATCAGAAAGAAATGGGAGAGAATCTTTCCGAGGAACTGCTTTGTGACGTGTGCATTCCACTCACAGTGTTATACCTCTATTCTCATACGGTATTGGGGAAACCCTTTTGGAGAAAAAGGTACCAAGGGATATTCGGGAGCATATTGACGCCTATGGTGAAAAGGAAAATAGCCTCTGACAAAAACGGGTAAGAAGCTTTCTGTGAAACTGCTCTGTGATATGTGTATTCATGTCACACAGAAAAAGCTTTCTTTACATTTCGCAGCTTGGAAACTCTGTCATGGATGGATCCAGGAAGGGACATTCAGGAGCACATTCAGGACTATGGGGAAAAAAGAAATATCTTCAGATACAAACTGAAGGCCGGGCACAGTGACTCACGCCTGTAATCCCAGCACTTTGGGAGGCCAAGGCAGGTGGATAACCAGTGGTTGGGAGTTCGAGACCAGCCTGACCAACATTGAGAAACCCCGTCTCTACTAAAAATACAAAATTAGCTGGAGGTGGTGGCACATGCCTGTAATCCCAGCTACTAGGGAGGCTGAGGCAGGAGAATTGCTTGAATCTGGGAGGCGGAGGTTGTGGTGAGCCAGGATCGTGACATTGCAATCCAGCCTTGGCAACAAGAGTGAAACTCCGCCTAAAAAAAAAAAAAAACGATTGGAAAGAAGCTTTCCATGAATCTGTTTTTGCTATGTTTATTCATCTCACGTAGATAAAGCTTTCTTTACATTACGCAGCTTGGAAGCTCTGTCATGGATGGATCTGCGAAGGGACATTCAGGAGTACATTCAGGACTATGGTGAAAATGGAAATATCTTCAGGTAAAAACCAGAGAGAAGCTTTCTGAGAAACTGCTTTGTGATTTGTGCATTTCACTCAGGGAGTTATACCTCTTTTCTCATAAGGCAATGTTTGAACACTGCTTTTTTTTCCTGGAAAACCGAAAAAGTGCTATTTCGGAGCTCATTGAAGACCATGGTGAAAAGTGAACTATCCTCAAAAATAGCCCAGAAAAAAGTGTTCCAAGAAACTGCTCTCTGATATGTGCATTCATTTTTCAGAGTTAAAGCTTACTCTACATAGCCCAGTTTGGAAACTCTGTCATTGAGGAATCTGCAAAGTAATATTATGTGGCACATGGAGGTCGGTGGTGAATAAGGAAATATCTTTCATTGAAAACTGTAGAGAAGCTTTCTGAGCAACTGCTTTGTGACGTGTGTACTTATCTCATACAGTTTAATCATTCTTTGGATTGAGCAGTTTGAAATCACTGGTTCTGTGGAATCTGAGAAAGGACATTTGAGAACCATCTTTAGAATATGGAGAAATAAATATCCTCTGGTAAAAACCAGAAGGAAGATTTCTGTGAAACTGCTATGTGTCGTGTGAATTCCTCTCGCTCAGTTAAGTTTCTCTTTTCATTGAGCAGCTTTCTAATACTGTTTACGTTTAGGGTGTGAAGGGATATTCGGGAGCGCTTTGAGGCTTATGGTGAAAATGAAATATATTCAGCTAGACACTGGAAAGAAGCTTTCCAAGGAAAAGCTTTGTGACATGTGCATTCCACTCATAGTGTTATACCTTTTTTCTCATACAGCATCAGGAAAACCCTTTTGTAGAAAAATGTGCCAAGTGATATCCAGGAGCACTTTGACGTCTATGGTGAAAAGGGAAATAGCCTCAGACAAAAACTGGAAAGAAGCTTTCTGTGAAACTGCTCTGTGATAGGTGTATTCATCTCCCATAGATAAATCTTTCTTTACATTACGCAGTTTGTAAACTCTGTCATGCAGGGTCCTTGAAGGAACAATCCGGAGGTCATTTAGGACTGTGGTGAAAAAGGAAATATCTTTAGATGGAAACTGGAAAAAAGCATTCTGTGAATCTGCTTTTTGCTATGTTACTTCATCTCACATAGATAAAGCTTTCTTTACATTATGCAGCGTGGAAACTCCGTCCTAGATGGATCTGCTTGGGACATTTAGGAGTACATTCAGGACTGTGGTGAAAAAGGAAATATCTTCAGATAAAAATCGAAAAGAAGCATTCTGAGAAACTGCTTTGTGATGTGTGCATTCCACTCAGGGAGTTATACCTCTTTTCTCATAAGGCAGTGTTTGAACACTGTTCCTGTAAAACAGAAAATGTGATATTTTGGAGCGCAGTGAAGACTGTGGTGAAAAGTGAAATATCTTCAAATAAAACCCAGAAAGAGCTTTGCAAGAAACTGCTTTCCAATATATGCATTCGTTTCACAGAGTTAAAGCTTACTCTACATTGCCCAGTTTGGAAACTCTCTCTTTGAGGAATCTGCAAGGGATATTAAGTGGCACCCAGAAGCCTGTGTTGAGCAAGGTAATGTCTTCCAATGAAAACTGGAGAGAAGCTTTCGGAGCAACTGCTTTGTGATGTGTGTATTCATCTCATAGAGTTAAATCATTCTTTGGATTGAGCAGTTTGAAATCACTGTTTCTGTGGCAACTGAGAAAGGACATTTGAGAACGTTCTTTAGAATATGCTGAAAAAGAAATACCCTCAGATAAAAACCAGAAGGAAGCTTTCTGTGAAACTACTCTGTGTTGTGTGAATTCCACTCACACACTTAAGCTTCTCTTTTCGTTGCACAGTATTCTAACACTGTTTTTGTTTAGTCTGCAAAGGGATATTCAGGAGCACTTTGAGGCTTATGGTGAAAACAGAAATATCTTAAGATAGAAAACGCAGAGAAACTTTCCGAGGAGCTGCTTTGTGACGTGTGCATTCCACTCACAGAGATATACCTTTCTTCTCATAGAGAATTGGGGAATCTCTTTTGGAGAAAAAGCTACCAAGGGACATTCGGGAGTATATGTACGACTGTGGTGAAAAAGGAAATATCCTCAGACAAATACTGGAAAGAAGCTTTCTGTGAAACTGCTTTGTGATAGATAGGTTTATTCATCTCAAATAGATAAAACTTTCTTTATATTACACAGTTTGGAAACTCTGTCATGGACAGATCCACGAAGAAACATTCCAGAGCACATTCAGGCCTATGGTGGAAAGGGAAACATCTTGAGACAGAAACTAGAGGGAAGCTTTCCGAGAATCTGCTTGTGATGTGTGCATTCCACTCAGGGAGATATTTCTCTTTTCTCATATGACAGTGTTTGAACACCGTTCCTGTAAAACTGAAAAATAGATATTTAGGAGTTCATTGAAGACTGGTGAAAAGTGAAATATCCTCAAATAAAACCCAGAAAGAAGCATTCCAAGAAACTGCTCTCTGATATGTACATTCATTTCACAGTGTTAAAGATTAATCTACATTGCCCAGTTTGGAAACTCATTCTTTGAAGAATCTGTGAAGGGATATTAAGTGGCACCTGGAGGCCTGTGGTGAGGAATTAAATGTCTTCTGATGAAAACTGGAGAGAAGCTTTCTGAACAACTGCTTTGTGATGTGTGTATTCACTACATAGAGTTAAACCATTCTTTGGATTGAGCAGTTAGAAATTACTCCTTCTGTGGAATGTGAGGAGGGATATTTGAGAACGATCTTTAGAATATGGAGAAGGAAATATCCTCAGATAAAAAACAGAAGGAAGCTTTCTGTGAAACTGCAATGTGTCGTGTGAATTCCTCTCACTCAGTTAAGCTTCTCTTTTCATTGAGCAGTTTTCTAACACTGTTTATGTGTAGCGTGCGAAGGGATATTTGGGAGCGCTTTGAGGCTTATGGTGAAAATCGAAGTATGTTCAGATAGAACCTGGAGAGAAGCTTTTGGAGGAGCTGCTTTATGACTTGTGCATTCCACTCACAGAGTTATACCTTTCTTCTCATAGAGGATTGGGGAATCCGTTTTGGAGAAAAAACTACCAAGGGACATTCAGGAGTATATTGATGGCTATGGTGAGAAAGAAAATATCCTCAGACAAACATGGAAAGAAACTTTCTGTGAAACTGCTTTGTGATAGATATGTTTATTCATCTCACATAGATAAAACTTTTTTATATTATGCAGTTTGGAAACTCCGTCATTGACGGACCTGTGAAGGGACATTCACGAGCACATTCAGGCATATGGTGAAAAAGGAAATATCTTGAGATAAAAACTTGAGAGAAGCTTTCTGAGAAACTGCTTTGTGATGTGTGCATTCCCCTCAGAGAGTTATACCTCTTTTCTCATAACACAGTGTTTGACCACCATTCCTGTAAAACTGAAAAAGTGATGTTTCGGAGCTGATTGAAGACTCTGGTGAAAAGTGAAATATCCTCCAATAAAACCCAGAAAGATGTGTTCCAAGAAACTGCTCTCTGATATGTGCAGTCATTTCACAGACTTAAAGCATACTCTATGTTGCCCAGTTTGGAAACTCCGTTTTTGTGGAATCTGCAAAGGGATATTAAGTGGTGCCCGGAGGCCTGTCTTGAGCAAGGAAATGTTTTCCGATGAAAATTGGAGAGAAGCTTTTTGAGCAACTGCTTTGTGATGTGTGTATTCATCTCGTAGAGTTAAACCATTCTTTGGATTGAGCAGTTTGAAATCAATGTTTCTTTGGAATCTGAGAAAGAACATTTGGAAACGCTCTTTAGAATATGGAGAAATAAATATCCTCAGATAAAAACCAGAAGGAAACTTTCTGTGAAAGTGCTATGTGTCGTGTGAATTCCTTTCACTCAGTTAAGCTTCTCTTTTCCTTGAGCAGTTTTCTAACAATGTTTATGTTTAGCGATCGAAGGAATATTCAGGAGTGCTTTGAGGCTTACAGTTAAAAAAGAAATACGTTCAGATATATACTGGAGAGAAACTTTCTGAGGAACTGCTTTGCAACAGGTGCATTCCACTCACTGTGTTATACCTCTCTTCTCATATAACATCGGGGAAACACTTTCTGTGAAATTGTTCTAAGATATGTGTATTCATCTCACGTAGATAAAGCTTTCTTTACATTTCACAGCTTGGAAACTCTCTCATGGACGGATCCACGAAGGGATATTTGGGAGCACATTCAGGACCATGGTGAAAAAGGAAATATCTTCACATAAAAACTGGAAAGAAGCTTTCTGTGAATCTGATTTTTGCTTTGTTTATTCATCTCACATAGATAAAACTTTTCTTATATTACGCTATTTGGAAACTCTGCCATGGACAGATCCGTGAACATACATTAGGGAACACATGTGGGACTATGGTCAAAAAGGAATTATCTTCAGATAAAGACTGGAAAGAAGATTTCTTGATTCTGCTTTTTGCCATGTTTATTTATCTCACGTAGATAAAGCTTTCTTCACATTATGCAGCATGGAAACTCTTTCATGGATGGATCCGTGAAGGAATATTCGCGATCATATTTGGGTCTATTGTGAAAAAGGAAATATCTTCAGATAAAAACGGAAATGAACCTTTCTGAAAAATTGCTTTGTGACGTGTGCATTCCACTCAGGGAGTTAAACCTCTTTTCTCATAAAGAAGTGTTTGAGCACGGTTCCTGTAAAACCGAAAAAGTGATATATTGGAGCGCATTGAAGTCTATGGTGAAAAGTGAAATATCTCTAAATAAAACCCAGAAAGAAGCGTTCCAAGAAACTGCTCGGTGATATTCACATTCATTTTACAGAGATAAAGCTTACTCTACATTGCCCAGTTTGGAATATTTGTCTTTAGGGAATTTGCGAAGGGATATTAAGTGGTGAGTGGAGGCCTGTGGTGTGCAAGGAAATGTCTTGTGACGAAAACTGGACAGAAGCTTTCTGAGCAACTGCTTTGTGATGTGTGTATTCATCTCATAGAGGTTAACCTTTCTTTGGATTGAACAGTTTGAAATCACTGTTTCTGTGGAATCTGAGGAAGGACATTTGGGAACGCTCTTTAGAATATGGAGAAAGAAATATCCTCAGATTAAAAAAAAAAACTGAAGGAAGCTTTCTGTGAAACTGCTCTGTGTCGTGTGAATTCCTCTCGCTCAGTTAAGCTTCTCTTTTCTTTGAACAGTTTTCTAACACTGCTTTTGCTTATAGTGTGAAGGGATATTCAGGAGTGCTTTGAGGCTTATGGTGAAAAAGGAAATATGTTCAGATAGAACCTGGAGAGAAGCTTTCCGAGGAGCTGCTTTGTGAACTGTGCATTCCACTCACATTGTTACACCCCTCCTCTCAAACGGCATAGGGGGAAACATTTTTGGAGAAAAAGGTAGCAAGGGATATCCAGGAGCACACTGAGGACTATGGTGAAAAGGCAAATAGCCTCAGACAAAAAGTGGAAAGAAGCTTTCTGTGAAACTACTCTGTGATATGTGTATTCATGTCACTTAGATAAAGCTTTCTTTACATTAAGCAGCTTGGAAACTCTGTCATGGATGGATCCGTGAAGGGACATTCAGGTGCACATTCAGGACGATGGTGAAAAAGGAAATATCTTCAGATAAAAACTGAAAAGAAACTTTCTGTGAATCTGCTTTTTGCTATGTTTATTCAACTCACATAGACAAAGTTTTCTTTACATTATGCAGCTGGGAAACTCTGTCATGGACGGATCCGTGAAGGGACATTCAGGAACATTTTCAGGCCTATGGTGAAAAAGGAAATATTTTCAGATAAAAACTGGAGAGAAGCTTTCTGAGAAACTGCTTGGTGATGTGTACATTCCACACAAGCAGTTATACCTTTTTTCTCATAAGGCAGTGTTTGAACAATGTTCCTGTAAAACCGAAAATGTGATATTTTGGAGCGCATTGAGAACTATAGTGAAAAGTGAAATATAATCAAATAAAACCCAGAAAGAAGCATTCCAAGAAACTGTTCTCTGATATGTGCATTGATTTCAGAGAGATAAAGTTTACTCTACATTCCCCAGTTTGGAGACTCTGCCTTTGAGGAATCTGCGAAGGGATATTAAGTGGTGCCCAGAGGCCTGCGGTGAGTGAGGAAATGTCTTTCGTTGAAAACTGGAGAGAAGCTTTCTGAACAACTGCTTTGTGATTTGTGTATTCACCTCATAGAGTTAAATCATGCATTGGATTGAGTAGTTTGAAATCATTGTTTCTGTGGAACCTGAGAAACGACATTTGGAAACGCTCTTTAGAATATGCTGAAAAAGAAATACCCTCAGATAACAACCAAAAGGAAGCTTTCTGTGAAGCTGCTGTGTCGTGTGAATTCCACTCACATAGCTAAGCTTCTCTTTTCACAGAGCAGTATTCTAACACTGTTTTTGTTTAGTCTGCGAAGGGATATTTGGGAGCGCTTAGATTCTTATGGTGAAAACGGAAATATCTTCAGATGGAAACTGGAGAGAAGCTTTCCGAGGAGCTGCTTTGTGACATATGCATTCCACTCACAGAGTTATACCTTTCTTCCCATAGAGGATTGGGGAATACCTTTTGGAGAAAAAGCTACCATGGAACATTCACGATATGGATGGTTATGGTGAAAAAGAAAAGATCCTCAGGCAAAAACTGGAAAGAAGCCTTCTGTGAAAATGCTTTGTGATACATAAGTTTATTCATCTCATACAAATAAAACTTTCTTTATATTATGCAGTTTGGAAACTCCATCATGGACGGATCCATGAAGGGACATTTGAGAGTACATTCAGGTCTATGATGAAAAATGAAATATCTTCAGATGAAAACTGGAGAGAAGCTTCCTGAGAATCTGCTTTGTGATGTGTGTATTCCATTCAGGGAGCTATACCTCTTTTCTCCTAAAACAGTGTTTGAACACTGTTCCTGTAAAACCGAAAAAGTGATATTTCGGAGGGCATTGAAGACTATAGCGAATATTGAAATTTCCTCAAATAAAACTCAAAAAGAAATGTTCCAAGAAACTGCTCTCTGATATGTGGATTCACTTCATAAAGTTAAAGCTTACTCTACATTGCCCAGTTTGTAAACTCTGTCTTTGAGGAATCTATGAAGGGATATTAGGTGGCACCCGGAGGCCTGTGGTGAGCAAGGAAATGTCTTCCCATGAAAACTGGAGAGAAGCTTTCTGAACAACTGTTTTGTGATGTGTGTATTCATCTCATAGAGTTAAACCATTCAATGGATTGAACAATTTGAAATCACTGCTTCTGTGGAATCTGAGGAGGGACATTTGGGAATGATATTTAGAATATGGTGAAAGAAATATACTCAGATAAAAACCAGAAGGAAGCTTTCTGTGAAACTGCTTTGTGTCGTGTGAATTCCTCTCGCTCAGTTAAGCTTCTCTTTTCATTGAGCACTTTTCTAACACTGTTATGTTTAGCGTATGAAGAGATATTCAGGAGCACTTTGAGGCTTACGGTGAAAAAGGAAATATGTTCAGATAGAACCTGGAGAGAAGCTTTCCAAGGAACTGCTTTGTGTCATGTGCATTCCACTCACAGTGCTATATCTCTCTTCTCATACAACATTGGGGAAACGCTTTTGGAGAAAAAGGTACCAAGGGATATCCGGGAGCACTTTGACATCTATGGTGAAAAGGGAAATAGCCTCCAACAAAAATTGGAAAGAAGCTTTCTGTGAAACTGCTATGTGATATGTGTATTCATTTCCCATAGATAAAGCTTTCTTTACATTATGCAGCTTGGAAACTCTGTCATGGACAGATCCGTGAAGGGACATTCAGGAGCACATTGAGGACTATGGTGAAAAAGGAAATATCTTCAGATATAAACCACAAGGAAGCTTTCTGTGAATTTGCTTTTTGCTATGTTTATTCATCTCACATACATAAAAGTTTTCTTATATTACGTAGTTTGGAAACTCCATCATGGACAGATCTGTGAAGGGACATTCAGGACCACATTCAGGTCTATGGTGAAAAAGAAAATATCTTCAGATGAAAACGAGGAGAAGCTTTCTGAGACACTGCTTTGTGATGTGCGTATTCATCTCATAGAGTTAAACCATTCTTCGTATTGAGCAGTTTGATATCACTCTTTCTGTGGAATCTGAGGAAGGACATTTGGGAACGCTCTTTAGAATATGAAGAAAGCAATATCCTCAGATAAATACCAGTAGGAAGCTTTCTGTGAAACTGCTGTGTGTTGTGTGAATTCCTCTCACTCAGTTAAACTTCTCTTTTCATTGAGCAGTTTTCTAACACCGTTTATGTTTAGCGTGCGAAGGGATATTCGGGAGTGCTTTGAAGTTTACGGTGATAAAGGAAATATGTTCAGATAGAAACTGGAGAGAAACTTTCCAAGGAACTGCTTTGTGATGTGTGCATTCCACTCACAGCGTTATACCTCTCTTCTCAGACAGTATCAGGGAAACCCTTTTGGAGAAAGGGGTACCAAGGGATATCCGGAAGCATATTGACGCCTATGATGAGAAGGGAAATAGACTCAGACAAAAACTGGAAAGAAGCTTTCCATGAAACTGCTTTGTGCTATGTGTATTCATCTCATGTAGATAAAGCATTCTTTACATTACACAGCTTGGAAACTCTGTCATGGACAGATCCGCAAAGTGATATTCGGGAGCTCATTCAGGACTATGGTGAAAAAGGAAATATCTTCAGATAAAAACTGGAAATAATCTTTCTGTGAATCTGCTTTTTTCTATGTTTATACATCTCACATAGGTAAAGCTTTCTTTACGCAGGTTGGAAACCCTGTCATGGACGGATCTGCGAAGGAACATTAGGGAGCACATTCAGGACTATGGTAAAATGGAAATATCTTGAGGTAAAAACTGGAGAGAATCTTTCTGAGAAAGTGCTTTGTGATGTGTGCATTCCACTCAGGGAGTTATACATCTTTTCTCATACGGCAGTGTTTGAACACTGTTCCTGTAGAGCCAAAAAAGTGATATTTTGGAGGACATTGTGGACTATGGCATAAGTAAACTATCCTCAAATAAAACCAAGAAAGAAGTGTCCAAAGAAACTACTCTTTGATATAAGCATTCATTTCAGGTAGTTAAAGCTTGCACTACATTGCCCAGTTCGGAAACTTTGTCTTTGAGGAATCTGGGAAAGGATGTGAAGTGGCACCCGGAGGCCTGTGATGAGCAAGGAAATGTCTTCAACTGAAAACTGGAGAGAAGCTTTCTGAGCAACTGCTTTGTGCATTCATCTCATAGAGTTAAATCATTCTTTGGATTGAGCAGTTTGAAATCACTCTTTCTGTGGAATCTGTGAAAGGACATTTGGGAACGCTCTTTAGAATATGCTGAAAAAGAAATACCCTCAGATAAAAACCAGAAGGAAGCTTTCTGTGAAACTGCTCTGCGTCGTGTGAATTCGACTTGCACAGTTAAGCTTCTCTTTTCATTGAGTGGTATTCTAACACTGTGTTTAGTCTGCAGAGGGATATTTGGGAGCCCTTTGAGGCTCACGGTGAAAAAGGAAATATCTTCAGATAGAAATTGAAGAGAAGCTTTCCGAGGAGCTACTTCATGACATGTGCATTCCACTCACAGAGTTATGCCTTTCTTCTCATAGAGGATTGAGGAATCCCTTTTGGAGAAAAAGCTAGCAAGGAACATTCGGGACTTTATGGAAGGCTATGGTGAAAAAAAAAATATCCTCAGACAAAAACTGGAAATAAGTTTTCTCTGAAATTGCTGTATACTATGTGTATTCCTCTCACATAGATAAAGCCTACTTTATATTACGGAGTTTGGAAACTCCGTCATGGACAGATCCACGAAGGGACATTTGGGAGTACATTCAGGCATATGGTGAAAAAGTAAATATCTTCAGATAAAAACTGGAAAGAAGGTTTCTGAGAAACTGCTTTGTGATGTGTATATTCCACTCAGGGAGTTATACCTCTTTTCTCATAAGGCAGTGTTTGAACACTGTTCCTGTAAAATCAAAAAAGTGATATTTCAGAGCGCATTGAAGACTATGGCAAAAAGTGAAATACACTCATATAAAACCCTGAAGAAACGTTCCTAGAAACTGCTCTCTGATATGCACATTCACTTCACAGAATTAGAGCAAACTCTGTTAGCTTTAGAATATGCTCAAAAAGAAATAAACTCAGATATAAACCAGAAGGAAGCTTTCTGTGAAAGTACTCTGTGTCATGTGAATTCCATTCACACATTTAAGGTTCTCTTTTCATTGAGCAGTTTTTTAACACTGTTTATATTTAGCATGTGAAGGGATATTCGAGAGCACTTTGAGGCTTACGGTGAAAAAGGAAATATGTTCAGACAGAAACTGGAGAGAACCTTTCCGAGGAGTTGCTTTGCAACATGTGAAATCCACACACAGAGTTATACCTTTGTTCTCATAGAGGATTGGGGAATCCCTCTTGGAGAAAAACGTACCAAGAGATATTCAGGGGCACATTGATGCCTGTGGTGAAAAGGAAAATAGTCTCAGACAAAAATTGTAAAGAAATTTTCTATGAAACTGCTTTGTGATATGTGCATTCATCTCACTTAGATAAAGCTTTCTTTACATTATGCAGCTTGGAAACTCTGTCATGGACAGATCCACGAAGGAACATTCGGGAGCACATTCAGGCCAATGGTGTAAAAGGAAATATCTTCAGATAAAAACTGGAAAAAAGCTTGCTGAGAAACTGCTTTGTGATATGTGTATTCATCTCACAGAGTTAAACCATTCCTTGGATTGAGCAGTTTGAAATTATTGTTTCTGTGGAATCTGAGGAAGGATATTTGGGAACGCTCTTTAGAACATGGAGAAAGAAACATCCTCAGATAAAAACCAGAAGGAAGCTTTCTGTGAAACTGCTATGTGTTTGTGAATTCCTCTCACTCAGTTAAGCTTCTCTTTTCACTGAGCAGTTTTCTAACACTGTTTATGTTTAGTGTGTGAAGGAATATTCGGGAGCACTTTGAGGCTTATGGTGAAAAAGAAAATATCTTCAGATAGAAACTGGAGAGAAGCTTTCCGAGGAGCTGCTCTGTGACATGTGCATTCCACTCACAGAGTTATGTCTTTCTTCTCATAGAGGATTTGGGAATCCCTTTTGGAGAAAAAGCTACCAAAGGACAATCGGGACTGTATGGATGGCTATGGAAAAAAGGAAATATCCTTAGACAAAAACTGGAAAGAAGCTTTCTTTGAAACTGCTTTGTCATATATAAGTTTATTCATCTCACATAGATAAAACTTTCTTTATATTATGCAGTTTGGAAACTCCGTCTTGGACGGATCTGCAAAGGGACATTCGGGAGCACATTCAGGCCTATGGTGAAAAAGGATATATCTTCAGATTAAAAACTGGAAAGAAGCTTTATGAGAAACTGCTTTGTGATGTGTACATTCCACTCAGGGAGATATAACTCTTTTCTCATAAGGCAATGTTTGAACACTGTTCCTGTAAAACCAAAAATGTGATATTTCCGAGTGCAATGAAGATTATGGTGAAACGTGAACTATGCTCAAATAAAACCCAGAAAGAAGCATTCCAAGAAACTGCTCTCGGATATATGTACTCATTTCACAGCGTTAAAACATACTCTACATTGCCCAGTTTGTAAACTATCTCTTTGAGGAATCAGTGAAGGGATATATAATGGCACCCAGAGGCCTGTGGTGAGTAAGGAAATGTCTTCAGTTGAAAACTGGACAGAAGTTTTCTGAGAAACTGCTTTTTGATGTGAGCATTATTCTCATAGAGTTAAATCATTCATTGGATTGAGCAGTTTGAAATCACTGTTTCTGTGGAACGTGAGAAAGGACATTTTGGTATGCTCTTTAGAATATGCTGAAAAAGAAATACTCTCAGATAGAAATCTGAAGGAAGATTTCTGTGAAACTGCTCTTGGTTGCATGAATTCCATTCACAAAGTTAAACTTCTCTTTTCATTGAGTAGCATTCTAATACTGTTTTTACTTAGTCAGCAAGGGGATATTCAGGAGCACTACGAGGCTTATGGTGAAAATGGAAATATCTTCAGATGGAAACTGGAGAGAAGATTTCAGAGGAGCTGCTTTGTGACGTGTGCATTCCACTCACAGAGTTATACCTTTCTTCTCATAGAGGATTTGGGAATCCCTTTTGGAGAAAAAGCTACCAAAGGACAATCAGGACTGTACGGACGGCTATGGAAAAAAGGAAATATCCTTAGACAAAAACTGGAAAGAAGCTTTCTTTGAAACTGCTTTGTAATAGATATGTGTATTCATCTCACATAGATAAAACTTTCTTTATATTATGCAGTTTGGATTCTCCATCATGGATGGATCTGCAAAGGGACATTCAGGAGCACATTCAGGCATATGGTGAAAAAGGAAATATCTTCAGATAAAAACAGGACAGTAGCTCTCTTATAAACTGCGCTGTGATGTGTGCATTCCACTCAGGGAGTTATACTACTTTTCTCATAAGGCAGTGTTTGAACACAGTTCCTGTAAAACCAAAACAGTCATATTTCAGAGCACATTGAAGACTATGCTGAAAAGTGAAATATCATCAAATAAAACCCAGAAAGAAGCCTTCCAAGAAACTGCTCTCTGATATGTGCATACATTTCACAGAGTTAAAGCTTACTCTACATTGCCCCGTTTGGAAACTCTGTCTTTGAGGAATCTGCAAAGGGATATTAAGTGGCGCCAGATGCCTGTGGTGAGCAAGGTAATGTCTTCCAATGAAAACTGGAGAGAAGTTTCTAAGCAACTGCTTTTTGATGTATGTATTCATCTCATAGAGTTAAAGCATTCCTTGGATGGGGCAGTTTGAAATCACTGCTTCTGTGGAATCTGAGGAAGAACCTTTGGGAACACTCTTTAGAATATGGAGAAAGAAATATCCTCGAATAAAAACCAAAAGGAAGCCTTCTGTGAAACTGCTATGTGTTGTGAGAATTTCTCTCACTCAGTTAAGCTTCTCTTTTCATTGAGCAGTTTTCTAACACTGTTTATGTTTAGCGTGTGAAGGGATATTCGGCAGCACTTTGAGGTTTACGATGAAAAAGGAAATATGTTCAGGTAGAAACTGGAGAGAAGCTTTCCAAGGAACTCCTTTTTGAGCTGTACATTTCACTCACAGTGTTATACCTCTCTTCTCATACAGCATCGGGGAAATTCTTTTGGAGAAAAAGGTACCAGGGGATATGCGGGTGGATGTGGATGGCTATGGTGAAAAAGGAAATATCCTGAGACAAAAACTGGAACGAAGCTTATTGTGAAACTGCTTTGTGATAGATATGTTTATTGATCTCACATAGATAAAACTTTCTTTATATTAGGCAGTTTGGGAACTCCGTCATGGACGGATCGGTGAAGGGACATTCGGGAGCACATTCAGGCCTATGGTGAAAAAGGAAATATCTTCAGATAAACATTGGAAAGAAGCTTTCTGTGAATCTGCTTTTTGCTATATTTATAAAACTGGAGAGAAGGTTTCTGAGAAACTGCTTTGTGATGTGTGCACTCCACCCAGGGAATTATACCTCTTTTCTCATAAGGCAGTGTTTGAACACTGTTCCTGTAAAACCCAAAATGTGATATTTCGTAGCTCATTGAAGAGTATGGTGAAAAGTGAGCTATCCTCAAATATACCCCAGAAAGAAGCGTTCCAAGAAACTGGTCTCTGATAAGTGCATTCATTTCACGGAGGTAAAGCTTACTCTACATTGTTCAGTTTGAAAAGTCTGTCTTTGACAAATCGGCGAAGGGATATTAAGTGATGCCTGGAGGCCTTTGGTGATAAATCAAATGACTTCCGTTGAAAACTGAAGAGAAGTTTTCTGAGCAACTGCTTTGTGATGTGTGTATTCATCTCATAGAATTTAATCATTCTTTGGATTGAGCAATTTGAAATCACTATTTCTGTGGAACCTGAGAAAGGACATTTGGGAACGCTCTTTAAAATATGTTGAAAAAGAAATAACCTCAGATAAAAACAGGAAGGAAGCTTTCTGTGAAACTGTTCAATGTCATGTGAATTCCCCTCACACAGTTCAGCTTCTCTTTTCATTGAGCAGTATTCCAACACTGTGTTTGTTTAGTCTGTGTAGGGTTATTCGGGAGTACTTTGAGGCTAATGGTGAAAACGGAAATATCTTCAGATAGAAACTGGAGAGGAGCTTTCCGAGGAGTTACTTTGTGACGTGTGCATTCCATTCACAGAGTTATACTTTCTTCTCATAGAGGATTGGGGAATCCCTTTTGGAGAAAAAGCTACCAAGGGACATTCTGGAGTATATGGATGGCTATGGTGAAAAATTATATATCCTCAGACAAAAAATTGGAAAGAAGCTTTCTGTGAAACTGCTTTGTGACAAATATGTTTATTCATCTCACATAGATAAAACTTTCTTTATGCTACGCAGTTTAGAAACTACGTCATGGACGGATCTGCGAAGGGACATTCAGGAGCACATTCAGGACTATGGTGAAAAAGGAAATCTCTTCAGATAAAAATTGGAGAGAAGCTTTCTGTGAATCTGCTTTTTGCTATGTTAATTCATCTCACATAGATAAAGCTTTCTTTACATTACGCAGCCTGGAAACTCCATCATGGATGGATCTACGAAGGGATATTAGGGATCACATTCAGGTCGATGGTGAAAAAGTAAATATATTCAGATAAAAACTGGAGAGAAGCCTCTGAGAAACTTCTTTGTGATGTGTGCCTTCCACTCAGGGAGTTATGCTTCTTTTCCCATAAAGCAGTGTTTGAATACTGTTCCTGTAAATCCGAAAAAGTGATATTTTGGAGCGCATTGAAGACTGTGGCAAAAAATGAAATATCCTCAAATAAAACCCAGAAAGAAGCATTCCTAGAAACTTCTTTCTGATATGTGCATTCATTTCACAGAGTTAAAGCTTACTCTACATTGCCCAGTTTGGAAACTCTGTCTTTGAGGAATATGCGAAGGGATATTAAGTGGTGCCAGATGCCTGTGGTGAGCAAGGTAATGTCTTCCAATGAAAACTGGAGAGAAGTTTCTAAGCAACTGCTTTTTGATGTATGTATTCATCTCATAGAGTTAAAGCATTCCTTGGATTGGGCAGTTTGAAATTACTGCTTCTGTGGAATCTGAGGAAGAACCTTTGGGAAAGCTGTCTTTAGAATATGGAGAAAGAAATATCCTCGAATAAAAACCAAAAGGAAGCCTTCTGTGAAACTGCTATGTGTCGTGTGAATTTCTCTCGCTCAGTTAAGCTTCTCTTTTCATTGAGCAGTTTTCTAACACTGTTTATGTTTAGCATGTGAAGAGATATTGGGGAGCACTTTGAGGCCTATGGTGAAAAAGGAAATATCTTCATATAGAAACTGGAGAGAAGCTTTCCGAGGAACTGCTTTGTGACGTGTGCATTCCATTCACAGTGTTATACCTCTCTTCTCAAACAGCATCGGGGGGAGAAAAAGGTACCAAGCGATATTCGGGGGCATATTGACTCATATGGTGAAAAAGGAAATATCTTCAGATAAAAACTGGAAAGAAGCTTTCTGTGAATCTGCTTTTTGCTATGTTTATTCATCTCACATAGATAAAGCTTTCTTTATATTACGCAGCTTGGAACCTCTGTCCTGGACGGATCCACGAAGGGACATTCGGGAGCACATTCAGGACTATCGTGAAAAAGGAAATATCTTCAGATAAAAACAGGAAAGAAGCTTTCTGTGAATCTGCTTTTTGCTATGTTAATTCATCTCACATAGATAAACTTTTCTTTACATTATGCAGCGTGGAGACTCCATCATGGATGGATGCACTAAGGGATATTCAAGATCACATTCAGGCCTATGGTGAAACAGGAAATATCTTCAAATAAAAATTGGAGAAAAGCTCCCAGAGAAACTGCTTTGTGATGTGTGCACTACACCCAGGGAATTATACCTCTTTTCTCATAAGGCACTGTTTGAACACTATTCCTGTAAAACCGAAAATGTGATATTTCAGAGCACATTGAAGACTATGGCGAAAAGTGAATTATCCTCAAAAAAACCCAGAAAGAAGTAATCCAAGAAACTGCTCTCTGATATGTGCATACAGTTCACAGAGTTATAGCTTACTCTACATTGCCCAGTTTGGAAACTCTGTCTTTGAGGAATCTGCGAAGGGACATTATGTGGCAGCGGAGGCCTGTGTTGAGCAAGGAAATGTCTTCCATTGAAAACTGGAGTGAAGATATCTGAGGAACTGCTTTGTGATGTGTGTATTCATCTCATAGAGTTAAATCAATCTTTGGATTGAGCAGTTTGAAATCACTGTTTCTGTGGAACCTGTGAAATGACAATTGGGAATGCTCTTTTGAATGTGCTGAAAAAGAAATTCCCTGAGATAAAAACCAGAAGGAAGCTTTCTGTGAAACTGCTCTGTGTCGTGTGAATTCCAGTCGCACAGTTAAGCTTCTCTTTTCATTGAGCAGCATTCTAACACTGTTTTTGTTTAGTCTGTGAAGGGATATTCGGGAGCGCTTTGAGGCTTATGTTGAAAACGAAAATATCTTCAAATACACAATAGAGAGAAGCTTTCTGAGGAGCTGCTTTGTGACGTGTGCATTCCACTCACAGAGTTATACTTTTCTTCCCATAGAGGATTGGGGAATCCCATTTGGAGAAAAAGTTACTATGGGACATTCACAATATGGGCGGCTATGGTGAAAAAAAAAAGTATCCTCAGACAAAAACTGAAAAGAAGCCTTCCATGAAAGTGCTTTGTGATAGATATGTTTATTCATCTCACATAGATAAAACTTTCTTTATATTACACAGTTTGTAAACTCCATCGTGGATGGATCCACAAAGGGACATTCGAGAGTACATTCAGGCCTATGGTGAAAAACGAAATATCTTCAGATGAAAACTGGAGAGAAGCTTTCTGAGAATGTGCTTTGTGATGTGTATATTTCACTCAGGGAGATATATCTCTTTCCTCATAAGACAGTGTTTGAACATTTTTCCTGCAAAACCAAAAAAAGTGATATTTCGGAGAGCATTGAAGACTATAGTGAAAACTGAAATATCCTTAAATAAAATCCAGAAAGAAACGTTCCAAGAAACTGCTCTCTGATATATGCATTCATTTCACAGCGGTAAAGTTTACTCTACGTTGCCCAGTTTGGAAATTCTATCTTTCAAGAATCTGTGAAGGGATATTCAGGGGCGTGTGAGGGCTGTGGTGAGCAAAGAAATGTCTTCCAATGAAAACTAGAGAGAAGCTTCCTGAGCAACTGCTTTGTGTTGTGTATTCATCTCATAGAGTTAAACCATTCTTTGAATTGAGCAGTTTGAAATCACTGTTTCTGTGAAATCTGAGGAAGGACATTTGGGAATGCTCTTTAACATATCCATAAAGAAATATCCTCAGACAAAAACTGGAAAGAAGTTTCTGTGAAACTGCTTTGTGGTAGATATGTTTATTCATCACACATAGATAAAATTTTCTTCATATTACACAGTTTGGAAACTCCATAATGGACGGATCCGCGAATTCACATTCTGGAGCACATTCAGCCCTATGGTGAAAAAGGAAATATTCAGATGAAAACTGGAGAGAAGCATTCTGAGAAACTGTTCTGTGATGTGTGTACTCCACTCAGAGAGTTATACATATTTTCTCATAAGGCAGTGTTTGAACACCGTTCCTGTAAAACCGAAAAAGTGATATTTCGGAGTGCAGTGAAGACAATCACGAAAAGTGAAATATCCTCAAATAAAACCCAGAAAGAAGCGTTCCAAGAAACTGCTCTCTGATATGAGTATTCACTTGATAGAGTTAAAGCTTACTCTACGTTGCCTAATTTGGAAACTCTATCTTTTAGGAATCTACAAAGGGATGTTAAGTGGCGCCTGGGGGCCTGTGGTGAGCAAGGAAATGCCTTCCGATTAAAATTGCAGAGAAGCTGTCTGAGCAACTGCTTTGTGATGTGTGTATTCATCTCATAAAGTTAAACCATTCTTTAGATTGAGCAGTTTGAAATCACGGCTTCTGTGGAATCTGAGCAGGGATATTTGAGAACATTCTTTAAAATATGGAGAAAGAAATATCCTCAGATAAAAACCAGAAGGAAGCTTTCTGAGAAATTACTATGTGTCGTGTGAATTCCTCTCACTCAGTTAAGTTTCTCTTTTCATTGAGCAGTTTTCTATCACTGTTTATGTTTAGCCTACAAAGGGATATTCATAAGTGCTTTGAAGCTTATGGTGAAAAAGGAAATATGTTCAGATGGAAACTGAAGAGAAGCTTTCCGAGGAACTGCTTTGTGACGTTTGCATTCCACTCACAGTGTTATACCTCACTTCTCATACAGTATCAGAGAAACCCTTTCTGTGAAACTGTTCCGTGATATGTGTATTCATCTCACATAGATAAAGCTTTTTTTACATTACGCAGCTTGGAAACACAGTCATGGATGGATCTGCGAAGGGATATTTGGGAGCACATTCAGGACTATGGTGAAAAAGGAAATATCTTCAGTTAAATACTGGAAAGAAGCTTTCTGTGATTCTACTTTTTGCTATATTTATTTATCTCACATAGATAAAACTTTCCTTATATTATGCAGTTTGTAAACTCCGTCATGGATGGATAAGCGAGGAGACATTTGGGAGCACATTCAGGATTATGATGAAAAGGAAATATCTTCAGATAAAAACTGGAGAGGAGCTTTCTGTGCAACTGTTTTGTGATGTGTGTATTCGTCTCATAGAGTTAAACCATTCCTTGGATTGAGCAGTTTGAAATCACTGTTTCTCTGGAATCTGAAGAAGGATATTTGGGAACGCTCTTTAGAATAAGGAGAAAGAAACATCCTCAGACAAAAACCAGAAGGAAGCTTTCTGTGAAACTGCTTTGTGTCGTGTGAATTCCTCTCATTCACTTAAGCTTCTCTTTTCATTGAGCAATTTTCTAACACTGTTTATGTTTACCATGTGAAGGGATATTCGGAAGCACTTTGTGGCTTACAGTGAGAAAGGAAATATGTTCGGACCAAAGCTGGAGAGATGCTTTCCGAGGAACTGCTTTGTGATGTGTGCATTCCACTCACAGTGTTATACGTCTCTTCTCATACAGCAACGGGGAAACCCTTTTGGAGAAAAAGGTACCAAGGGATATCTTGGGGCATACTGATGCCTATGGGGAAAAGGGAAATAGCCTCAGACAAAAACTAGAAGCTTTCTGTGAAGCTGCATTGTGCTATGTGTATTCATCTCGCATAGATAAAGCTTACTTTACATTACACAGCTTGGAATCTCTGTCATGGACGGATCTGTGAAGGGATATTTGGGAGCACATTCAGAACTATAGTGAAAAAGGAAATATCTTCAGATAAAAACTGGAAAGAAGCTTTCTGTGAAACTGTTTTGTGATATGTGTATTCATCTCACATAGATAAAGCTTTCTTTACCTTACACAGCTTGGAAACTCTGTCGTGGATGGATCCACGAAGGGATATTCAGGAACACTTTCAGGACTATGATGAAAAAGGAGATATCTTCAGATAAAAACTGGAGAGAAGCTTTCTGAGAACCTGCTTTGTGATGTTTGCATTCCACTCAGGGAGTTATACTTCTTTTCTCATAAGGCAGTGTGTGACTACTGTTCCTGTAAAACCGAAAGAGTGATATTTTAGAGTGCATTGAAGACTGTGGCGAAAAGTGAAATATCCTCAGGTAAAACCCAGAAAGTAGCGTTCCAACAAACTGCTCTCTTCTATGTGCATTCATTTCACGGATTTAAAGCTTACTCTACATTGTCCAGTTTGGAAACTCTGTCTTTGAGGAATCTGCAAAGGGATATTAAGTGGCACCCGGAGGCCTGTGGTGAGCAAGGAAATGTCGTCTGTTGAAAACTGGAGAGAAGCTTTCTGAGCAACTGCCTTGTGATGTGTGTATTCATCTCACAGAGTTAAATCATTTTTTGGATGGATTAGTTTGAAATTATTGTTTCTGTGGCACCTGAGAAAGGACATTTGGGAATGCTCTTTAGAATATGCTGAAAAAGAAATACCCTCAGATAAAAACCAGAAAGAAGCTTTCTGTGAAACTGCACTGTGTCGTGTGAATTTCCTCGCACAGTGAAGCCTCTCTCTTCATCGAGTGGTATTCTAACACTGTGTTTAGTCTGCAAAGGGATATTTGGGAGTGCTTTGGGGCTTATTGTGAAATCGGGAATATCGTCAGATAGAAAATGGAGGGAAGCTTTCCGAGAGCTACCTTGTGACGTGTGCTTTTCACTCACAGGGGTATACCTTTCTTCTCACAGAAGATTGGGGAATTCCTTTTGGAGAAAAAGCTACCAAGGGACATTCGGGACTATATGGAGCGCTATGGTGTAAAAGGAATTATCCTCAGACAAAAACTGGAAAGAAACATTCTGTGAAACTGCTTTGTGATAGATACGTTTATTCATCTCACATAGATAAAACTTTCTTATTATTATGCAGTATGGAAACTCCATCATGGACGGATCGTAAAGGGACATTCCGGGGCGCATTCAGGCCTATGGTGAAAAAGGAAATATCTTGAGATTAAAAACTGGAGAGAAGCTTTCTGAGAAACTGCTTTGTGATGTGTGCTTTGACTCAGGGATTTATAAGTCTTTTCTCATAAGGCAGTTTTTGAACACAGTTCCTGTAAAATTGAAAAAGTGATATTTCAGAGCTCATTGAAGACTATGGCAAAAAGTGAAATATCCTCAAATAAAACCTAGAAAGAAGTGTTCCAAGAAACTGCTCTCTGATATGTGCACTCATTTCGCAAACTTAAAGCTTACACTACATTGCCCAGTTTGGAAACTCTGTCTTTGAGGAATTGGCGAAGGGATATTAAGTGGCACCCAGAGGCCTTTGGTGAGCAAGAAAATTTCTTACGATGAAACCTGGAGAGAAGCTTTCTGAGCAACTGCTTTGTGATGTGTGTATTCATCTGATAGAGTTAAACCATTCTTTGGATTGAGCAGTTTGAAATCACTGTTTCTGTGGTATCTGAGGAAGTACATTTGGGAACGCTCTTTAGAATCTGAATAAAGAAATATCCTAAGATATAACCTTAAGGAAGCTTTCTGAAATCTGCAGTGTGTTGTGTGAATTCCTGTCACTCAGTTAAGCTTCTCTTTACCTTGAGAAGTTTTCTATCACTGTCTATTTTTAGCGTACGAAGGGATATTCGGGAGCACTTTGAGGCTTATGGTGAAAAAGAGAATATGTTCAGATAGAAACTGGAGAGAAGCTTTCTGAGGAACTGCTTTGTGAGGTGTGCATTCCTCTCACAATGTAATACCTCTCTTCTCATACAGCATCAGGGAAACCCTTGTTGTGAAACTGTTCTGTGATATGTGTATTCATCTCCCATAGATAAAGCTTTCTTTACATTACGCAGCTTGGAAACTCTGTCATGGACGGATCCGCGAAGGAACATTCGGGTGCACATTCAGGACTATGATGAAAAAGAAAATATATTCAGACAAAAACTGGAAAGAAGCTTTCTGTGAATCTGCTTTTTGCTATGTTTATTCATCTCACATAGACAAAGTTCTCTTTACATTACGTAGCTTGGAAACTAAGTCATGGACGGATCTGTGAAGGGATATTCTGGAGTACATTCAGGACTATGGTGAGAAAGGAAATATCTACAGGTAAAACTGAAAAGAAGTTTCTGTAAATCTGCTTTTTTTCTATGTTTATTCATCTAACATAGATAAAGCTTTCTTTACATTACACAACTTGGATACTCTGTCATGGATAGATCCGCGAAGGGACATTCAGGAGAACTTTCAGGACTATAGTGAAAAAGGAAATATCTTCAGATAAAAACTGGAGAGAAGCTTTCTGAGAAACTTCTTTGTGATGTGTGCCTTCCACTCAGGGAGTTATACCTCTTTTCTCATAAGGCAGGGTTTGAACACTGTTATTGTAAACCAAAGAACCTGTATTTCGGAGCCCATTGAAGACTACAGTGAAAAGTGAAATATCCTCAAATTAAACCCAGAAGGAAACGTTCTAAGAAACTGCTCTCTGATATGTGCATTCATTTCACAGAGTTAAAGCTAACTCAACATTGCCCAGTTTGGAAACTCTTTCTTTTAGGAATCTGTGAAAGGATATTAAATGGCGCCCATAGGCCTGTTGTGAGCAAGGAAATGTCTTCTGATGAAAACTGGAGAGAAACTTTCTGAGCAACTGCTTTGTGACGTGTGTATTCATCTCATATAGTTAAATCGTTCTTTGGATTGAGCAGTTTGATCACTGTTTCTGTGGAACCTGAGAAAGAACATTTGGGAATGCTCTTTGGAGTATGCTGAAAAAGAAATACCCTCAGATAAAAAGCAGAAGGAAGCTTTCTGTGAAACTGCTCTGTGTCATGTGAAATCCATTCACACACTTAAGCCTCTCTTTTCATAGAGCAGTATTCTAACACTGTTTTTGTTTAGTCTGCAAAGGGATATTCGGGAGTGCTTTGAGGGTTATGGTGAAAATGGAAATGTCTTCAGATAGAAACTGGAAAGAAGTTTTCCGAGAGGCTGCTTTATGATGTGTGCATTGCACTCACAGAGTTATACCTTTCTTGTCATAGAGGACTGGGGACTCCCTTTTGGAGAAAAAGATACCAAGGGACATTCGGGAGTATATGGACAGCTATGGTGAATAAGGAAGTATCCTCAGACAAAAACTGGAAAAAAACTTTCTGTGAAACTGCTTTGTGACGCATATGTTTATTCCTCTCACATAGATAAAACTTTCTTTATATTATGCAGTTTGGGACCTCCATCATGGATGGATCCACGAAGGGACATTTGGGAGCACATTCAGGCATATGGTGAAAAAGGAAATACCTTCAGATAAAAACGGGAGAGAAACTTTCTGAGGAACTGCTTTGAGATGTGTACATTCCACTCAGCGTGTTATACCTGTTTTCTCATAAGGCAGTGTTTGAACACCATTCCTGTAAAACCGAAATAGTGATATTTCTGAGCTCTTTGAAGTCTATGGTGAAAAGTGAAATATCCTCAAATAAAACCCAGAAAGAAGCGTTCCAAGAAACTGCTCTCTGATATGTGCATTCATTTCTCAGAGATAAAGCTCACTCTACATTGCCCAGTTTGGAAACTCTGTCTCTGAGGAATCTGCGAAGGGATATTAAGTGGTGCCCGGCAGCCTGTGGTATGCAAGGAAATGTCTTCCAATGAAAACTGGAGAGAAAATGTCTGAGCAACTGCTTTGTGATGTGCATATTCATCTCAGAGTTTTAAACCATTTTTTCGATTGAACAGTTTGAAATAACTGCTTCTGTGGAATCTGAGGAGGGACATTTGGGAACAATCTTTAGAATATGGAGAAAGAAATATCCTCAGGTAAAAACCAGAAGGAAGCTTTCTGTGAAATTGCTATATGTCCTGTGATATCCTCTCACTCAGTTAAGCTTCTCTTTCAATTAAGTAGTTTTCTAGCACTGTTTATGTTTAGCATATGAAGGGATATTCGGGAGCACTTTGAGTCTTACAGTGAAAAGGAAAATATCTTCAGATAGAAACTGGAGAAAAGCTTAACGAGGAACTGCTTTGTGACGTGTGCATTCCACTCACAGTGTTATACCTCTATTCACATACAGCATCGGGGAAATCCTTTCTGTGAAACTATTGTGTGAAATGTGTATTCATCTCACAGAGATAAAGCTTTCTCTACATAATGCAGCTTGGAAACACTGTCATGGACATATCCATGAAGGGATAAACAGAAACAATTTCAGAACTATGGTGAAAAAGGAAATATCTTCAGATACAAACTGGAAAGAAGTTTTCTGTGAATCTGCTTTTTGCTATGTTTATTCATCTTATATAGGTAAAACTTTCTTTATATTATGCAATGTGCAAACTCTGTCATGGACGGATCTACGGAGGGACACTTGGGAGTACATTCAGTCTTGTGGTGAAAAAGGAAATATCTTCAGAAAAAAACTGGAGAGAAGATTTCTGAGAAACTGCTTTGTGATGTGCGCATTCCACTCAGGGAGTTATATATCCTTTCTCATAAGGAAGTGTTTGAACACTGTTCCTGTAATCCCAACAAAAGTGATATTTCAGTGCGCATTGAGGATTATGGTGAAAAATGAAATATCCTCAAATAAAGCCCAGAAAGAAGCGTTCCAAGAAACTGCTCTCTGATATGTGCATTCATTTCACAGAGTTAAAGTTTACTCTACATTGTCCAGTTTGGAAACTCTGTCTTTGAGGAATCTGCGAAGGGATATTAAGTTGTGTCTGGAGGCCTGTGTTGAGCTAGGAAATGTCTTCTGATGAAAACTGGAGAGAAGTTTTCTGAGCAACTGCTTTATGATGTGTGTATTCATCTGTTAGAGTTAGATAATTCTTCGGATTGAGCAGTTTGAAATCCCTGTTTCTGTGGAACCTGAGAAAAGACATTTGGGAACACCCTTTAGAATATGCTAAAAAAAAAAAAAAATCCTCAGATAAAAACCAGAAGGAAGTTTTCCGTGAAACAGTGCTGTTTCATGTGAATTCTAATCACAGAGTTCAGCTTCTCTTTTCATTGAACAGTACTCTAACACTGTGTTTAGTGTGCAAAGGGATATTCGGGAACGCTTGGAGGCTTATAGTGAAAACGGAAATATATTCAGATAGAAACTGGAAAGAAGATTTCAGAGCAGCTGCTTTGTGACGTGTGCATTCCACTCACAGAGATATACCTTTCTTCTCATACAGCATCGGGGAAACCCTTTTGGAGAAATAGGTACCAAGTGATATTCAGAATCATGTTGATGCCTATGGTGAAAAGGGAAATAGCCTCACACAAAAACAGGAAAGAAACTTTCTATGAAACTGCTCTGTGATATGTGTATTCATCTCACATAGATAAAGCTTTTTTTTACATTACGCAGCTTGGAAACTCTGTCATGGACAGATCCACGAAGGAACATTCGGGAGCATATTCAAGAGCATGGTAAGAAAGGAAATATCTTTAGATAAAAACTGGAAAGAAGCTTTCTGTGAATTTGCTTTTTGCTATGTTTATTCATCTGTCGTAGAAAAAGCTTTTGGAGAGAAGCATTCTGAGAAACTGCTTTGTGATGTGTGCATTCCACTCAGGGAGTTATACCTTTCTTCTCATAAGGCGCTGTTTGAACACTGTTCCTCTAAAACTAAATAAGTGATATTCGGAGCACATTGAAGGCTATGATGGAAAGTGAAATGTAAAATAAAACCCAAAAAGAAGCATTTCAAGAAACTGCTCTCTGACATGTCCATTCATTTTACAATGTTAAACCTTACTCTACATTTCACAGTTTGGAAAGTCTGTCTTTTAGGATTCTGCGAAGATATTAAGTGGCACTGGAGGCCTGTAGTAAGCAAGGAAATGTCTTCCATTGAAAATTGGAGAGAAGATTTATGAGCAACTCCTTTGTGATGTTTGTATTCATCTCATAGAGATAAACCATTCTTTGGATTGAGTAGTTTGAAATCACTGTTTCTGTGGAATCTGAGAAAGGACATTTGGGAACACTCTTTAGAATATTCTGAAACGAAATAACTTCAGGTAGAAACCAGAAGAAAGCTTTCTGTGAAACTGCTCTCAGTCGCATGAATTCCACTCACACAATTAAGCTTCTCTTTTCATTGAGCAGTATTCTAACACTGTTTTTGTTTAGTCTGTGAAGGGATATTTGGGAGTGCTTTGAGGCTTATGGTGAAAAAGGAAATATCTTCAGATGGAAACTGGAGAGAAGCTTTCCGAGGAGCTGCTTTGTGACGTGTGCATTCCACTCACAGAAATATACTTTCCTTCTCATAGAGGACTGGGGAATCCCTTTTGAAGAAAAAACTACCAGGGGACATTCGGGAATATAGGGACAGCTATGGTGAAAAAGGAAATATTCTCAGACAAAAACTGGAAAGAAGATTTCTGTGAAACTGCTTTGTGATAGATATATTTATTCATCTCACATAGATAAAACCTTCCTTATATTATGCAGTTTGGAAACTCCCTCATGGACGGATCCGCGAACGGACATTCGGAAGCACATTCAGGCCAACAGTAAAAAAGGAGAAATCTTCAGATAAAAACTGGATAGAAGCTTTCTGAGAAAGTGCTTTGTGTTGTGCGTATTCCACTCACAGATTTATACCTCTTTTCTTACAAGGCAGTGTTTGAACACTGTTCCTAAAAATTGAAAAGTGGTATTTCGGAGTGCATTGAAGACTATTGCAGAAAGTGAAATATCCTCAAATACAACCCAGAAAGAAGCGTTCCAAGAAAGTGCTCTTTGATATGTGCATTCATTTCACAGAGTTAAAGATTACTATATGTTGCCCAGTTTGGAAATTGTCTTTGAGGAATCTGTGAAGGGATATTAGGTGGCGCCCGGAGGCTTGTGGGGAGCAGGGAAACGTCTTCCGATGAAAACTGGAGAGAATCTTTCTGAACAACTGCTTTGTGACGTGTGTATTCGTTTCATAGAGTTCAACCATTCCTTGGATTAAGCAGTTGGAAATCACTGTTTCTGTGGTATCTGAGGAAGAACATTTGGAATCGCTTTTTGGAATACGGTGAAAGAAATATCCTCAGATGAAAACCAGAAAGAAGCTTTCTGTGAAACTGCTATGTGTTGTGTGAATTCCTCTCGCTCAGCTAAGCTTCCCTTTTCATTGAAGAGTTTTCTAACACTGTTTAGGTTTAGAGTGTGAAGGGGTATTCGGAAGCCCTTTGAGTCTTACAGTGAGAAAGGAAATATGCTCAGATAGATACTGGAGAGAAGCTATCCGAGGAACTGCTTTGTAACGTGTGCATTCCACTCACAGTGCTATACCTCTCTTCTCATACAGAATCGGGGAATCCCTTTTGGAGAAAAAGGAACCAAGGGATATTCGGGAGCATATTGATGCCTATGGTGGAAATGGAAATAGCCTTAGACAAAAACTGGAAAGAAGCTTTCTGTGAAACTGCTCTGTGCTATGTGAATTCACCTCACATAGATAAAGCTTTCTTTACATTATGCAGCTTGGAAACTCCGTCATGTACGGATCCACGAAGGGACTTTTGGGAGCACATTCAGGCCCATGGAGAAATAGAAAATATCTTCAGATAAAAACCGGGGAGAAGCTTTCTGAGAAATTGCTTTGTGATGTGTGCATTCCACTCAGGGAGTTATACCTCTTTTCTCATAAGGCAGTGTTTGAACACTGTTCCTGTAAAACCGAAAAAGTGATATTTCGGAGCACATGGAAGACTATGGCAAAAAGTGAAATATCCTGAAATAAACCCAGAAAGAAGCATCCCAAGAAACTACTCTCTTATATGTGCGTTCATTTCACAGTGTTAAAACTTACTCTACGTTGCTCGGTTTGGAAAATCTATCTTTGAGGAATCTGCGAAGGGATATTAAGTGGCTTCCAGAGGCCTATGGTGAGCAAGGAATGGTCTTCTGACCAGAGAGGAGCTTTCTGAGCAACTGCTTTGTGATGTGTGTATCCATCTCATAGATTTAAATCATTCTTTGTATTGAGCAGTTTGAAATAAGTGTTTCTGTGGAACCTGAGAAAGGACATTTGGAAACGCTCTTTAGAATATGCTAAAAAAAAAAAAAATCCTCAGATAAAAACCAGAAGGAAGTTTTCTGTGAAACAGCCCTGTGTCGTGTGAATTCTAATCACAGAGTTCAGCTTCTCTTTTCATTGAGCAGTACTCTAACACTGTGTTTAGTTCACAAAGGGATATTTGGGAGTGCTTTCTGGCATATGGTGAAAACGGAAATATCTTCAGATAGAAACTGGAAAGAAGATTTCAGAGCAGCTGCTTTGTGGTGTGTGCATTCCACTCACAGAGATATACCTTTCTTCTCGTACAGCATCGGGGAAACTCTTTTGGAGAAATAGGTACCAAGTGAAATTCAGGAGCATGCTGACTCCTATGGTGAAAGGGAAAATAGCCTCAGACAAAAACTGGAAAGAAGCTTTCTATGAAACTGCTCTGTGATATGTGTACTAATGTCACATAGATAAAGCTTTTTTGCATTACGCAGCTTGGAAACTCTGTCATGGATGGTTCCGCGAAGGGATATTTGGGATCACATTTGGGCCTATAGTGAAAAAGAAAATATCATCAGATAAAAACTGGAGAGAAATTTTATGTGAAACTGCTTGGTGATGTGTGCATTCCACTCAGGGAGTTATAACTTTTTCTTATAAGGCAGTGTTTGAACACTGTTCCTGTAAAACTAAATAAGTGATATTCGGAGCACATTGAAGGCTATGGCAAAAATGAAAAATCATCAAATAAAACCCAGAAAGAAGTATTTCAAGAAACTGCTCTCTGACATTTTCATTCATTTCACAGTGTTAAAGCTTACTCTACATTTCTCAGTTTGGAAAGTTTGTCTTTGAGGATTCTGTGAAGGGATATTAAGTGACACTGGAGGCCTGTGGCAAACAAGGCAATGTCTTCCATTGAAAATTGGAGAGAAGATTTCTCAGCAACTCCTTTGTGATGAGCATTAATCTCATAGATTTAAATCATTCTTTGGATTGAACAGTTTGAAGTCACTGTTTCTGTGGAATCTGAGAAAGGACACTTGAGAACACTCTTTAGAATGTCCTGTAAAAGAAATAACCTCAGATAGAAACCAAAAGGAAGCTATCTGTGAAATTGCTCTGTGTCGTATGAATTCCACTCACACAGTTAAGCTTCTCTTTTCATTGAGAAGTATTTTAACACTGTTTTTGTTTAGCCTGCGATGGGATATTCAGGAGTGTTTTGAGGCTTACGGTGAAAAAGGAAATATCTTCAGAGAGAAACTGGAGAGGAGTTTCCGAGGAGCTGCTTTGTGACGTGTGCATTCCATTCAGAGTTATACTGTTCTTTTCATAGCGGATTGGGGAATCCTTTTTGGAGAAAAAGCTACCAAGGGACATTCGGGAGTTTATGGGTGGCTGTGGTGAAAAAGGAAATATCCTCAGACAAAAATTGGAAAGAAGATTTCTGTGAAACTACTTTGTGATAGATATGTTTATTCATCTCACATAGATAAAACTTTCCTTATATTACTCAGTTTGGAAACTCCATCAGAGATGGATCTGCGAAGGGACACATTCGGGAGCACATTCAGGCCTACGGTGAAAAAGCAGATATCTCCAGATAAAAACTGCATAGAAGCTTTCTGAGAAACTGCTTTGTGATGTGTGCATTCCACTCAGGGGGTTTTATCTCTTTTCTCATAAGGCAGTGTTTGAACACTGTTCCTGTAAAACACAGAAAGTGATATTTCAGAGTGCATTGAAGACTATGGCGAAAAGTGAAATATCGTCAAATAAAACCAAGAAAGAAGTGTTCCAAGAAACTGCTCTCTGATATGTGCATTCATTTCACAGAGTTAAAGCTTATACTACATTGCCCAGTTTGGAAACTTCTGTGGAATCTGAGGAAGGACATTTGGGAACACCCTTTAGAATACGGAGAAAGAAATAACCTCAGATAAACACCACAAGGAAGCTTTCTGTGAAACTGCTATGTGTCAAGTGAATTCCCCTCACACGTTAAGCTTCTCTTTTCATTAAGCAGTTTTCTAACACTGTTTATGTTTAGTCTGCAAAGGGATATTTCGGAGCACTTTGAGACTTATGGTGAAAACGGAAATATCGTCAGATAGAAACTGGAGAGAAGCTTTCCAAGGAGCTGCTTTGTAACGTGTGCATTCCACTCACAGAATTATACCTTTTTTCTCATAGAGGATTGGGAAATTCCTTTTGGAGAAAAAGATACCAAGGGACATTCACCAAATGGAGGGCTACGCTGAAAAAGGAAATATCCTCAGGCAAAAACTGAAAAGAAGCTTTCTGTGTAAATGCTTTGTGATAGATATGTTTATTCATCTTAAATAGATAAAACTTTCTTTATATTACACAGTTTGGAAACTCTGTCATGGACGGATTTGTGAAGGGACATTAGGAAGCACATTCAGGCCTATGATGAAAAATAAAATATCTTCAGATAAAAACCAGAAAGAAGCTCTCTACGAATCTGCTTTTTGCTATATTTATTCATCTAACATCATTAAAGCTTTCTTTATGTTACTCAGCCTGGAAACTCCATCATGGATGGATCCATGAAGGGACATACACGATCATACTCAGGCCTATGGCAAAAAAGGAAATATCTTCAGATAAAAACTGGAGAGAAGCTTTCTGTGAATCTGCTTTTAGCTATGTTTATTCATCTCATGACGATAAAGCTTGATTTACAATATGCAGTGTGGAACCTCTGTCATGGACGGATCCACAAAGGGACATTCAGGAGCCCATTCAGGACTATGTTGAAAGAGGTAATTTCTTCACATAAAAACTGGAGAGAAGCTTTCTGAGAAACTGCTTTGTGATGTGTGCATTCCGCTAAGGGAGTTACACCGTTTTTCTCATAAGGCAGTGTTGGAACATTGTTCATTTAAAACTGAAAAAGTGATGTTTCGGAGCGCATTGAAGACTATGGCGAAAAGTGAAATATCCTCAAATAACACCCAGAAAGAAGCGTTCCAGGAAACTACTCTCTGATATGTGCATTCATGTAACAGAGTTAAAGCTTACTCTACATTTCCTAGTTTGAAAACTGTCTTTGAGAAATCTGCGTAGGGATATTAAGTGACGATCAGAGGGCTGTGGTGAGCAAGAAAATGTCTTCCCTTCAAAACTGGAGAGAAGTTGTCTGAGCAACAGTTTTGTGATGTGTTTATTCATCTCATAAAGTTACATAATTCTTTGGATTGAGCAGTTTGAAATCACTGTTTCTGTGGAACCTGAGAAAGGACATTTGGGAACGCTCTTTAGAATATGCTGAAAAATTAATACCTTCAGATAATAACCAGAAGGAATCTTTGGGTAAAATAGCTCTGTTTTGTGTGAATTCCACTCACATAGTTAAGCTTCTCTTTTCATTGAGCATTATTCTAATACTATTATTGTTTAGTCTGTGAAGGGATATTTGGGAGTCCTTTGAGGCTTACAGTGAAAACAGAAATATCTTCAGATAGAAACTGTAGAGAAGCTTTCCAAGTATCTGCTTTGTGACGTTTCCTTTCCACTCACAGAGTTATATCTTTCTTCTCATAGAGGATTGGGGAATCCCTTTTGGAGAAAAAGCTACCAAGGGACATTCAAGAGTATATGGATGGCTATAGTGAAAAAGGAAATATCCTCAGACAAAAATTGGAAACAAGCTTTCTGTGAAACTGCTTTGTATAGATATGTTTGTTCATCTCACATAGATAAAACTGTCCTTATATTATGCAGTTTGAGAACTACGTCATGGACGGATCCACGAAGGGATATTAGGGAGCACATTCAGGTCTATATTGAAAAAGGAAATATGTTCAGATAAAAACAGGAAAGAAGCTTTCTGTATATCTGTTTTTTATTATGTTTATTCATCTCACATAGATAAAGATTTCTTTACATTACACAGCTGGGAAACTCCATCATGCACGGATCCTCGAAGGGACATTCAGGTGCACATTCAGGGCAATGGTGAAAAAGGAAATGTCTTCATATAAGAACCAGAGAGAAGCTTTCTGAAAAACTGCTTTGTGATATGTTTATTCCACTCAGAGGGTTATACCTCTATTCTCATAACGCAGTGTTTCAACACTGGTCCTGTAAAACAGAAAGAGTGACATTTTGGAGCGCATTGAAGACTATGTTGAAAAGTGAACTATCCTCAAATAAAAACGAGAAAGAAACGTTACAAGAAACTGCTTTCTGATAAGTACATTGAGTTCACAGAGTTAAAGCTTGCTGTATATTGCCCAGTTTGGAAACTCTGTTTATGAGGAATATGTGAAGGGATATTTAGTGGCACACGGAGGCCTGTGGTGAGCAAGGAATGTCTTCCGTTGAAAAATGGGAAGAAGTTTTCTGATCAACTGCTTTGTAACTTGTGTATTCATCTCATAGAGTTAAATCATTCTTGGGATAGAGCAGTTTGAAATCACTGTTTCTGTGGAATCTGAGGAAGGACATTTGGGAATGCTCTTTAGAATATGGAGAAAGAAATATCCTCAGATAAAAACCAGAAGGAAGCTTTCTGTGAAACTGCTATGTGAGGTGTGAATTCCTCTAGCTGAATTAAGCTTCACTTTTCATTGAGCAGTTTCCTAACCCTGTTTATGTTTAGCATGTGAAGGGAGATTCTGGAGCACTTTGAGGCTTATGGTGAAAAAGGAAATATGTTCAGACCAAAACTGGAGAGAAGCTTTCTGAGGAACTGCTTTGTGACGTGTGCATTTCCCTCACAGTGTTACACCTGTCTTCTCATACAGAACCGGGGAAACCCATTTGGAGAAAAAGGTACCAAGGGATATTCGGGAACACGTTGACACCTATGGTGAAAAGGGAAATAGCCTCAGACAAAAACTGGAAAGAAGCTTTCTATGAAACTGCTCTGTGATATGTGTATTCATCTCACATACATAAAGCTTTCTTTACATTACACAGCTTGGAAACACTGTCATCGACGGATCCATGAAGGAACATTCGAGAGCACATTCAGGAGAATGGTGAAAAATGAAATATATTCAGATAAAAACTGGATGGAAGCTTTCTGTGAATCAGCTTTTTGCTATGTTTATTCGTTTCACACAGATAAAGCTTTCTTTACATTACATAGCTTGGAAACTCCGTCATGGATGGGTCCGTGAAGGGATATTCGGGATTGCATTTTGGTCTATAGTGAAAAAGGAAATATCGTCAGATAAAAACTGGAGAGAAGATTTCTGAGAAACTGCTTTGTGGTGTGTGCATTCCACTCAGAGTGTTATACCTCTTTTCTCATAAGGCACTGTTTGAACACTGTTCCTGTAAAACCAAAAAAAGGAATATTTCGGAGCACATAAAGGACTATGGAGAAAAGTGAAATATCTTCAAATAAAACCCAGAAAGATACGTCCTAAGAAACTACACTCTGACAATGTGCATTCATTTCACAGAGTTAAAGTTTACACTATATTGTCCAGTTTGGAAACTCTGTCTTTGAGGAATCTGAGGAGGTATATTAAGTGGCTCCTGGAGGCCTGTGGTGAGCAAGGAAATGTCTTCCGTTGAAAACTGGAGACAAGCTTTCTGAGCAACCGCTTTGTGACGTGCTTATTCATCTCATAGAGTTAAATCATTTTTTGGATTAAGCAGTTTGAAATCACTGTTTCTCTGGAATCTGAGGAAGGACATTTGGGAATGCTCTTTACAGTATGGAGAAAGAAATATCCTCACATAAAAACCAGAAGGAAGCTGTCTGTGAAACTGTTATGTGTCATGTGAATTCCTCTGGCTCAGTTAAGCTTCTCTTTTCATTGAACAGTATTCTAACACTGTTTTAGTTTAGTCAGCTAGGGGATACTCGGGAGCGCTTTGAGGCTTATGTTGAAAACGGAAATATCTTCAGATTGAAACTAGAGAGAAGATTTCCGAGGATCTGCTTTGTGACATGTGCTTTCCACTCACAGTATTATACCTCTCTTCTCATACAGCATCAGGGAAACTCTTTTGGAGAAAAAGATACCAAGTGATACTCAGAACATGTTGATGCCTATGGTGAAACAGGAAATAGTCTCAGACAAAAACTGGAAAGAGCTTTCTATAAAACTGCTCTATGATATGTGTATTCACCTAACATAGATAAAACTTTTTTACATTACGTAGCTTGGAAACTCTGTTTTGGACGGATCCATGAAGGGACATTCGGGAGCACATTCTGGACTATACTGAAAAAGGAAATATCTTCAGAGACAAATTGGAAAGAAGCTTTCTGTGAATCTGCTTTTGCTATGTTTATTCATCTCACATAGATAAAACTTTCTTTACATTACGTAGTTTGGAAACTCTGTCATGGATGGATCCGTGAAGGGATATTCAGGATCACCTTTGGGCCTATGGTGAAAAAGGAAATATCATCAGATAAAAACTGGAGAGAAACTTTCTGAGAAAGTGTTTCATGATATGTGCATTCCCCTCAGGGAATACCTTTCTTGTCATAAGGCACTGTTTGAACACTGTTCCTGTAAAACAAAAAAGGTGATATTCAGAGCACATTGAAGACTATGGCGAAAAGTGAAATGTCATCCAATAAAAGCCAGAGAGAAGCATTGTAAGAAACTGCTCTCTGACATGTCCATTAATTACACAGAGTTAAAGCTTACTCTACAATTCCTGGTTTAAAATGTTTGTGTGTGTGTGTGTGTGTGTGTGTGTGTGTGTGTGTGTTTTTTTTTTTTTAAGGATTCTGCGAAGGGATATCAAGTGGCAACAGGAGGCAGGTGGCAAGCAAGGAAATATCTTCCATTGAAAATTGGAGAGAAGCTTTCTGAGCAACTCCTTTGTGATGTTTGTATTCATCTCATAGAGTTGAATCATTCTTTGGATTGAGCAGTTTGAAATCACTGTTTCTGTGGAATATGAGAAAGGACATTTGGGAACGCTCTATAGAATATCCTGAAAAAGAAATAACCTCAGATAGAAACCAGAAGGAAGCTTTCTGTGAAACTGCTCTGTGTCGCGTGAATTCTGTTTGCACACTTAAGCTTCGCTTTTCAATCAGCAGCATTCTAACACTGTTTTTGTTTAGTCTGTGAAGGGATATTTGGGAGTGCTTTGAGGCTTATGGTGAAAAAGGAAATATCTTCGGTTAGAAAGTGGAGCGAAGCGTTACGAGGAGCTGCTTTGTGACGTGTGCATTCCACTCACAGAATTATACCTTTCTTCTCATAGAGGGTTAGGGAATCCCTTTTGGAGAAAAAGCTACCACGGGACACTAGGGAGTATAGGGACGGCTATGGTGAAAAAGGAAATATCCTCACAGAAAAACTGGAAAGAACCTTTCTGTGAAACTGTTTGTGATAGATATATTTATTCATCTCACATAAATAAAACTTTCTTTCATTATGTAGGTTGGAAACGTCATCATGAAGGGACTCGTGAAGGGACATTCGGGAGCACATTCAGGCCTACAGTAGAAAAGGAGATATCTTCAAATAAATATTGGATAGAAGCTTTCTGAGAAACTGCTTTGTGATGTGTGTATTGCACTCAGGGTATTATATCTCTTTTGTCATAAGGCAGTGTTTGAACTCTGTTCCGGTAAACCGAAAAAGTGATATTTCGGAGCGCATTGAAGACTATGGTGAAAAGTGAACTATCCTCAAATAAAACCCACAGAGAAGCGTTCCAAGAAACTACTCTCTCATATGTGCATTCATTTCACAGAGTTAAAGCTTACTCTACATTGCCCAGTTTGGAAACACTGTCTTTGAGGAATCTGGGAAGGGATATTAAGTGTCGCCCAGAGGCTTGTGGTGAGCAAGGAAATGTCTTCCAATGAAAAAGGAGAGAACCTTTCAGACCAACTGGTTTGTGATGTGTGTATTCGTCTCTTAGAGTTAAACCATTCTTTGGATTCAGAAGCTTGAAATCACTGTTTCTGTGGAATCTGAGAACGGACATTTGGGAACGCTCTTTAGAATATCCCAAAAAAGAAATAACCTCAGATAAAAACCAGAAGGAATCTTTCTGTGAAACTGCTCTGGGTCGCATGAATTCCACTTACACAGTTAAGTTTCTCTTTTCATTGCACAGTATTCTAACACTGTTTTTGTTTAGTCTGCCAACTGGATATTTGGGAGGGCTTTGAGGTTTACGGTGAAAAAGGAAATACCTTCAGATAGTAACTGGAGACAAGCTTTCAGAGGAGCTGCTTTGTGACATGTGCATTCTACTCACAGAATTATATTTTTCCTCTCATAGTGAATTTGGGTATTCCTTTTGGAGAAAAAGCTACCAGGGGATATTCGGGAGTATATGGATGGCTATGGTGAAAAGGGAAATATCCTCAGACAAAAACTGGAAACAAGATTTCTGTGAAACTGCTTTGTGATAGATATGTTTTTGCATCTCAAATAGATAAAACTTCCCTTATATTATACAGTTTGGAAATTCCGTCATGGACGAATCCATGAAGGGACATTTTGGAGCACATTCAGGCCTACGGGGAAAAGGTAGATATCTTCAGATAAAAACTGGATAGAAGCTTTCTGAGAAACAACTTTGTGATGTGTGCATTCCACTTGGGGAGTTACACCTCTTTCCTCAAAAGGCAGTGTTTGAACACTGTTCTTGTAAAACCGAGAAAGTAATATTTCGGAGCACATGAAAGACTATGGCGAAAAGTGAAATATCCTGAAATAAAACCCTGAAAGAAGCATTCCAAGAAACTGCTCTCTGACACGTGTATTCATTTCACAGAGGTAAAGCTTACTCTACATTTCCCAGTTTGGAAAGTCTGTCTTTGAGAATTCTGCGAATGGATATTAAGTGGCAACCGGAGGCCTGTGGTGAGCAAGGAAATGTCTTCCATTGAAAACTGGAGAGAAGCTTTCTGTTCAACTGCTTTGTGATGTGTGTATTCATCTTATAGAGTTAAATCATTCTTTGGATTGAGCAGTTTGAAATCACTCTTTCTGTGAAACCTGAGAAAGGACATTTGGGAACGCTCTTAAAAATATGCTGAAAAAGAAATATCCTCCGATAAAAACCAGAAGGAATCTTTCTGTGAAACTGCTCTGTATCATGAGAATTCCACTCGCACAGTTAAGCTTCTGTTTTCATTTAGCAGTACTCTAACACTGTTTTAGTTTAATCAGCTAAGGGATACTCGGGAGCGCTTTGAGGCTTATGATGAAAACAGAAATATCTTCAAATAGAAACTGGAGAGAAGATTTCCGAGAAACTGCTTTGTGATGTGTGCATTCCACTCACAGAGTTACATTTTTTTTCTCATAGAGGATTGGAGAATCCCTTTTGGAGAAAATGCTACCAGGGGACATTCGCAAGTATAAGAACGGCTACAGTGAATAAGGAAATATCCTCAGACAAAAACTGGAGGAAGCTTTCTGTGAAACTGCTTTGTGATAGATTTGCTTATTCATCTCACATAGATAAAATTTTCTTTCTATTACACAGTTTTGATATGCCGTCATGGACGAATTCACGAAGGGACATTCGGGAGCACATTCAGGCCTATGGTGAAAAAGGAAATATTCAGATAAAAACTGAAGAGAACCTTTCTGAGAAACTGCTTTGTGATGTGTGCATTCCACTCAGGGAGTTATACCCCTTTTCTCATAAGGCAGTGTTTGAACAATGTTCCTGTAAAACGAAAATTGATATTTCGTATTGAGGACTATGGAGAAAAGTGATATATCCTCAAATAAAACCCAGAAAGAAGCATTGCAAGAAACTGTTCTTGGATATGTGCATTCATTTCATAGAGGTAAAGCTTACTCTACATTGCCCAGTTTGCAATTTCTGTCTTTGAGAAATCTGCGAAGCGATATTAAGTGGCACCCAGAGGCCTGTGGTGGGCAAGGAAACGTCTTCTGTTGAAAACTGGAGATAAGCTTTCTGAGCAACTGCTTGGTGATGTTTGCATTCATCTCATAGAATTAAATCATACTTTGGATTGAGCAGTTTGAAATCACTGTTTCTGTGGAATCTGAGGAAGGACATTTGGGAACACTCTTTAGAATGTGGAGAAAGAAATACCCTCAGATAAGAAAAAAGAAGGAAGCTTTCTGTGAAACTACTATGTGTTCTGTGAATACCTCTGGCTCAGTTAAGCTTCTTTTTTCTTTGAGCAATTTTCTAACACTGTTTATGTTTAGTGTGTGAGGGGATATTCAGGAGTGCTTTGTGGCTTATGGTGAAAAAGGAAACTTGTTCAGATCGAAACTGGCGAGAAGCTTTCCAAGGAACTGCTTTGTGACGTGGGCATTCCACTCACAGTGTTATACCTCTCTTCTCATACAGCCTCAGGGAAACCCTTTTGGAGAAAAATGTACCGAGAGATATACGGAGGCACACTTATCCCTGTGGTGAAAAGGGAAATAGCTTCAGACAGAAACTGGAAAGAAGCTTTCTGTGAAACTGCTCTGTGATATGTGTATTCATGTCACATAGATAAAGCTTTCTTTACATTACACAGCCTGAAAACTCCGTCATGGACAGATTCACGAAGGGACATTCAGGAGCACATTCAGGACTATGGTGAAAAAGGAAATACATTCAAATAAAACTGGATAGAAGCTTTCTGTGAATCTGCTTTTTGCTATGTGTATTCATCTAACACAGATAAAGCTTTCTTTACATTACGTAGCTTTCAAATTCTGTCATGGACGGAACCTCGAAGGGATATTCGGGATCACATTCAGGCCTATGGAGAAAAAGGAAATATCTTCAGATAAAAACTGGAGAGAAGCTTTCTGAGAAACTGCTTTGTGATGTGTACATTCCACTCAGGGAGTTATACCACTTTTCCTCTAAGGCAGTGTTTGAACACTGTTCCTGTAAAACCGAAAATGTGATATTTTGGAGAGCATTGAAGAATATGGTGAAAAGTGAAATATCCTCAAATAAAATCCAGAAAGAAGCGTTCCAAGAAACTGTTCTCTGATATGTGCATTCATTTCACAGAGTTAAAGCTTTCTCTACATTGCTCACTTTGGAAAATCTGTCTTTGAGGAATCTGCGAGGGGATATTAAGTGGTGCCTGGAGGCCTGTGGTGAGCAAGGAAGTTTCTTTTATTGAAAATTGTAGAGAAGGTTTCTGAGCAACTGCCTGTGATGTGTGTTTTCATCTCATAGAGTTCAGTCATTGTTTGGAGTGAGCAGTTTGAAATCACTGTTTCTGTGGAACCTGAGAAAGGACATTTGGGAACGCTCTGTAGAATATGCTGAAAAAGAAATACCCTCAGATAAAAACCAGAAGCAAGCTTTCTGTGAAACTTCTCTGAATCGTGCAAATTCCACTCACACAGTTAAGCTTCTCTTTTCATTGAGCAGTATTGTACCATTGTTTTTGATTAGTCTGTGAAGGGATATTTAGGAGCGCTTTGAGGTTCATGGTGAAAGCGGAAATATCTTCAGATAGAAACTGTAGAGAAGCTTTCCGAGGAGTTGCTTCATGACGTGTGAATTCCACTCACAGAGTTATGCCTTTCTTCTCATAGAGGATCGGGGAATCCCTTCTGGAGAAAAAGCCACCAAGGGACATTTCGGAGTTTATGGATGGCTATGGTGAAAAAGGAATTATGCTCAAACAAAAACTGGAAAGAAGCTTTCTGTGAAACTGCTTTGTGATAGATATATTTATTCATCTCACATAGATAAAACTTTCTTTATATAATACAGTTCGGAAACTCTGTCGTGGACGGATCCGCTAAGGGACATTCGGGAGCACATTCAGGACTATCGTGAAAATGGAAATATCTTCAGATAAAAACTAGAGGGAAGCTTTCTGAGAAACTGCTTTGTGATGTGTGCATTCCTCTCAGAGGGTTATACCTCTTTCTCATAAGGTAGTGTTTGAACACTGTTTCTGTGAAACGGAAAAAGTGATATTTTGGAGCGCATTGAGGACTCAGGGGAAAAGTGAAATATTTTGAAATAAAACCTGGAAAGAAATGTTCCAAGAAAATGCCCTCGGATATGTGTATTCATCTCACAGAGTTAAATCTTTCCTTGGGTTGAGTAGTTTGAAATCACTGTTTCTGTGAAACATGAGAAAGGAAATTTGGAACGCTCTCTAGAATATGCTGAAAAAGAAATACCTTCAGATAAAAACTAGAAGTAAGTTTTCTCTGAAACTGCTCTGTATTGCGTGAATTCCACTCACACAGATAAGCTTCTGTTTGCATTGAGCAGTTTTCTAACACTGTTTATGTTTAACGTGCGAAGGGATATTCAGGAACGCTTTGAGGCTTATGGTGGAAAAGGAAATATGTTTAGATAGAAACTGGAGAGAAGATTTCCGAGGAGCTGCTTTGTGACATGTGCATTCCAATCACAGACTTACACCTTTCTTCTCCTAGAGAATTGGGGAATCCCTTTTGCAGAAAAAGCTACCAAAGGGACATTCGGGAGTGTATGGATGGCTATGGTGAAAAAGGATACATCCTCAGACAAAAACTGGAAAGAAGCTTTCTGTGAAACTGCTTTGTGATAGATATGTTTATTCATCTCACATAGATAAAACTTTCTTTCTATTATGCAGTTTTGAAACGCCGTCATGGAGGAATTCGTGAAGGGACATTTGGAAGCACATTCACGCCTATGGTGAGAAAGGAAATATCTTCAGATAAAAACTGGAGAGAAGCTTTCTGAGAAACTGTTTTGTGATGTGTGCATTCCATTCAGGGAGTTATACCTATTTTCTCATAAGGCAGTGTTTGAACACTGTTCCTGTAAAACCGAAAAATGATATTTCGGAATGCATCGAAGACTATAGCGAAAAGTGAAATATCCTCAAATGAAACCCAGAAAGAAGTGTTCCAAGAAATTGCTCTCTGATATGTGCATCCATTTCACAGAGTTAAAGCTTACTCTATGTCACCCAGTTTGGAAACTCTGTCTTTGAGTAATTTGTGAAGGGATATTAAGTGGTGCCCGGAAGCTTGTGGTGAGCAAGGAAAAGTCTTCTGATGAAAACTGGAGAGAAACTTTGTGAACATCTGCTTTGTGATGTGTGTATTCATCTCATAGAGTTAAATCAATCTTTGGATTGAGCAGTTTGAAATCACTGTTTCTGTGGAATCTGAGGACGGACCTTTGGGAACTCTCCTTAGAATATGGAGAAAGAAATATCCTTAGGTAAAATCCAGAAGGAAGCTTTCTTTGAAACTGCTCTGTGTCGTCTTAATTCCTCTCACTCAATTAAGCCTCTCCTTTCATTGAGCAGTTTTCTAACCCTGTTTATGTTTAGCTTGTGAAAGGATATTCAGGAGCGCTTTGAGGCTTATGGTGGAAAAGGAATTATGTTCAGACAGGAACTGGAGATAAGCATTCTGAGGAACTGGTTTGTGACGTGTGCATTCCACTCATAAGGTTATACCTCTCTTCTCATAGAGCATTAGGGAACCCCTTTTGGAGAAAAAGGTATAAAGTAATATTTGGGAGCATGTTGATGCCTATGGTGACAAGGGAAATAGCCTCAGACAAAAACTAGAAACTTTCTATGAAACTGCTCTGTGATATGTGTAATCATCTGACATAGATAAAGCTTTCTTTACATTACACAGCTTGGAAACTCTCATGGACAGATCCGCGAAGGGACATTCGGGAGCACATTCAGGACTATGGTGAAAAAGGAAATATCTTCAGATAAAAACTGGAAAGAAGCTTTCTGTGAATCTGCTTTTTGCTATGTTTATTCATCTCACATAGATAAAGCTTTCTTTACATTACGCAGCTTGGAAACTCCCTCATGGATGGATCCATGAATGGATATTTGGGATCACTTTCAGGCCTATGGTGAAATAGAAAATATGGTCAGATAAAATATGGAGACAAGCTTTCTGAGAAACTGCTTGGTGATGTGTGCATTCCACTCAGGGAGTTATAACTTCTTTCTCATAAGGCACAGTTAGAACACTGTTCCTGTAAAACTTAAAGAGTGATATTCGGAGCACATTGAAGACTATGGCAAAAAGTGAAATGTCGTCCAATAAAAAACAGAAAGAAGCACCTCAAGAAACTGTTCTCTGACATGTCCATTCTTTTCACAAAGTTAAAGCTTACTCTACATATCCCAGTTGGTCTTTGAGGGTTCTGCGAAGTGATATTAAATGGAAACTGGAGGCCTGTGTCGAGCAAGGAAATGTCTTCCATTGAAAATTGGAGAGAAGCTTTCTGCGCAACTCTTTTGTGATGTTTGTATTCATCTCATAGAGTTAAATCATTCTTTGGATTGAGCAGTTTGAAATCACTGTTTCTGTGGAATCTGAGAAAGGGCATTTCGGAATGCTCTTTAGAATATCCTGAAAAAGAAATAACCTCAGATAGAAACCAGAAGGAAGCTTTCTTTGAAACTGCTCTGTATCACATGAATTCCACTCACACTGTTAAGCCTCTCTTTTCATTAAGCGGTATTATAACACTGCTTTTGTTTAATCTGCGAAGGGATATTCAGGAATGCTTTGAGGCTTACAGTGAAAAAGGAAATATCTTCAGATAGAAACTGGAGAGAAGCTTTCTGAGGAGCTGCTTTGTGACGTGTGCATTCCACTTACATAAATGTACCTTTCTTCTCATAGAGGATTCCGGAATCCCTTTTGGAGAAAAAGCTACCAAGAGACATTGGGGAGTATAGGGATAACTATGGTGAAAAAGGAAATATCCTCAGACAAAAACTGGAAAGAAGATTTCTGTGAAACTGCTTTGTGTTAGATATATTTATTCATCTCACATAGTTAAAACTTTTCTTATGTTACGCAGTTTGGAAACTCCATCATGCACGAATCCGCGAAGGGACATTCGGGAGCACATTCAGGCATGTGGGGAAGGGGAGATATCTTCAGATAAAAACTGTATAGAAGCTTTCTGAGAAACTACTTTGTGATGTATGCATTCCACTCAGGGAGTTATACCTCTTTTCTCATAAGGCAGTGTTTGAACACTGTTCCTTGAAACTGAAAAAGTAATATTTCAGAGCACATGGAGGACTACGGTGAAAAGTGAAATGTTGCCAAATAAAACAGGGAAAGAAGCATTCCAAGAAACTTCTATCTGACATGTACATTCATTTCAGAGAGTTAAAGCTTACTCTACATTTCCCAGTTCGGAAAGTCTGTCTTTGAGTATTCTGCAAATGGATATTAAGTGGCGACCGTAGGCCTCTGGTGAGCAAGGAAATGTCTTCCATTGAAAACTGGAGAGAAGCATTCTGAGCAAGTGCTTTGAGATGTGTGTATTCATCTCATAGAGTTAAATCATTCTTTGGATTGAGCAGTTTGAAATCACCCTTTCTGTGGAACCTGAGAAAGGAGATTTGGGAACGCTCTTAAGAATGTGCTGAAAAAGAAATACCCTCCGATAAAAACCAGAAGGAAACATTCTGAGAAACTTCTCTGTGTCATGTGAAATCCACTCGCAGAGTTAAGCTTCTGTTTTCATTGAGCAGTATTCTAACACTGTCTTAGTTTAGTCACCTAAGGGATACCTGGAATGCTTTGAGGCTTATGGTGAAAATGGAAATATCTTCAGATAGAAACTGGAGAGAAGATTTACGAGGAGCTGCGTTTTGACGTATGCACTCCACTCACAGAGTTACACTTTTCTTCTCATAGAGGATTGGGGAATCCCTTTTGGAGAAAAAGCTACTAGGGGACGTTCGGGAGTATGTGGATGGCTATGGTGAAAAAGGAAATATCCTCAGACAAAAACTGGATGGAAGCTTTCTGTGAAACTGCTTTGTGACAGATATGTTTATTCATCTCACATAGATAAAACTTTCTTTCTATTACCCAGTTTTGAAACACCGTCATGGACAGATTCACGAAGGGACATTCTGGAGCACCTTCAGGCCTATGGTGAGAAAGGAAATATCTTCAGATAAAAACTGGAGAGAAGCTTTCTGAGAAACTGCTTTGTTATGTGTGCATTCCACTCAGGGGGTTATACCTCCTTTCTCATAAGACAGTGTTTGAACACTGTTCCTGTAAAACCGAAAAAGTGATATTTCAAAACGCATTGAAGACTATGGTGAAAAGTGAAATATCCTCAATTAAAGCCCAGACAGATGCGTTTCAATAAACTGCTCTCTGATATGTTAATTCATTTTACAGAGTTAAATCTTACTCTACTTTGCCCAGTTTGGAAAGTCTGTCTTTAAGGAATCTGTGAAGGGATATTAAGTGGCTCCCAGAGGCTTGTGGTGAGTAAGGAAACGACTTCTGTTGAAAACTGGAGAGAAACTTCCTGAGCAACTACTTTGTGATGTGTGTATTCGTCTCATATAGTTAAACCATTCTTTGGATTCCGCAGTTTGAAATCACTGTTTTTGTGGAATCTCAGTAAGGATATTTTTGAGCGTTCCTTAGAATACGGAGAAAGAAATATCCTCAGGTAAAATACGGAAGGAAGCTTTCTGTGAAACTGCTCTGTGTCGTCTTAATTCCCCTCACTCAGTAAGCCTCTCTTTTCACTGAGCAGTTTTCTAATCCTTTTATGTTTAGCCTGTGAAGGGATATTTGGTAGTGCTTTGAGACTTATGGTGAAACAGGAAATATCTTCAGACAGAAACTGGAGAGAAGCATTCCAAGGACCTGCTTTGTGACGTGTGCATTCCACTCACAGAGTTATATGTTTTTTCTCATACAGGATTATGAAATCCCTTTTGGATTAAAAGCTACCAAGGGACATTCACCATATGGGGGGCTACGATGAAAAAGGAAATATTCTCAGGCAAAACTGAAACGAAGCTTTCTGTGTAAAGGTTTTGTGATAGATATGTATATGCATCTCACATATATAAAACTTTCTTTACATTATGCAGCTTGGAAACTCCGTCATGGATGGATCCACGAAGGGATATTCGGGATCACATTCGAGCCTTTAGTAAAAAAGGAAATATCATCAGGTAAAAAATGGAGAGAAGCTTTCTTAGAAACTGCTTGGTGATTTGTACATTTCACTCAGGGAGTTATACCTTTCTTCTCATAAGGCACTGTCTGAACACTGTTCCTGGAAAACCGAAAAAGGGATATTTCTGAGCGCATTGAAGACTATGGCGAAAAGCGAAATATCCTCAAATAAAACCCAGAGAGAAGCGTTCCAAGAGACTGCTCTCTGATATGTGCATTCATTTCACAGAGTTAAAGCTTACTCTGCATCCTCCAGTTTGGAAAGTCTGTCTTTTAGGAATCCGTGAAGGGATATTAAGTGGCGCCAGGAGGCTTGTGGTGAGCAAGGAAATGACTTCCGATGAAAACTGGAGAGAAGCTTTCTGAGCAACTGGTTTTTGATGTGTGTATTCCTCTCATAGAGTTAAACCATTCTTTGGATTGAGAAGTTTGAAATCACTGTTTCTGTGGAACCTGAGAAAGGACATTTGGGAATGCTCTTTAGAATATGCTGAAAAAGGAATACCCTGAGATAGAAACCAGAAGGAAGCATTATGTGAAACTGCTCTGTGCTGTGTGAATTCTGCTCACACAGTTAAGCTTCTGTTTGCATTGAGCCATATTCTAACGCTGCTTATGTTTTGCATGCAAACAGATTTTCAGGAGCGCTTTGAAGCTTACGGTGAAAACGGAAGTGTGTTCAGATAAAAACTGGAGAGAAGGTTTCTGAGGAACTGCTTTGTGACGTGTGCATTCCACTTACACTGTTATACCTCTCTTCTCATACAGCATCAGGGAAACCCCTTTGGAGAAAAATTTACCAAGGGATATCCTGGAGCATATTGATGCCTCTTGTGAAAACGGAAATAGCCTCAGATAAAAACAGGAAAGAAGCATTCTGTGAAACAGCTCTGTGATATATGTATTCATCTCATATAGATAAAGCTTCCTTTACAGTACACAGCTTGGAAACTCTGACATGGAAGGATCCGCAAAGGTACATTTGGGAGCACATTCACGACTATGGTGAAAAAGGAAATATTTTCGGGTGAAAACTGGAAAGAAGCTTTCTGTGAATCTGTTTTTTGCTGTGTTTATTCATCTCACATAGATAAAGCTTTCTTTACGTTATACAGCTTGGTAACTCTGTCATGGACGGATCCCCAAAGGGACATTCAGGAGCACATTCAAGACTCTGGTGAAAATGGAAATGTCTTCAGATAAAACCTGGAAAGAAGCTTTTTGTGAAACTGCTTGGTGATGTGTGCCTTCCACTCAGGAAGTTATACCTCTTTTCTCATAAGGCAGTGTTTGAACATTGTTCCTGTAAAACCAAAAAAGTGATTCTTCGGAGCGCATTAAAGACTATGAAGAAAAGTGAAGTATCCTCAAATAAAACCCAGAAAGAAGCATTCCAAGAAACTACTATCTGACATGTGCATTCATTTCGGAGAGTTAAAGCTTACTCTACATTTCCGAGTTTGAAAAGTCTGTCTTTGAGGATTCTGTGAAGGGATATTAAGTGGCGACCGGGAAGGCCTGTGTCAAGCAAGGAAATGTCTTCCGTTGAAAACTGGAGAGAAGCTTTCGAGCAACTACTTTGTGATGTGTGTACTCATCTCATAGAGTTAAATCATTCTTGTGCCTATGGTGAAAAAGGAAATATTGTCTGTTAAAAACTGGAGAGAAGCTTTCATTCCACTCAGTGAGTAAGACATTTTTTTCACATAAGGCACTCTTTCAACACTGTTCCTGTAAAACTACAAAAGTGATATTCAGAGAACATTGAAGACTATGGCTAAAAGTGAAATGTCGTCCAGTAAAACCCAGAAAGAAACATTCCAAAAAACTGCTCTCTGACATGTCCATTCCTTTCACAGAAATAAAGCTTACTCTACATTTTCCAGTTTGGAAAGTCTGTCTTTGAGGATTCTGCGAAGTAATATTAAGTGGCAACCAGAGGCCTGTGGCTAGCAACGAAATGTCTTCCGTTGAAAATTGGAGAGAAGCTTTCTGATATACTCTTTTGTGATGTTTGTATTCATCTCATGGAGTTAAATCATTCTTTGGATTGAGCAGTTTGCAATCACTGTTTCTGGGGAATCTGAGAAAGGACACTTGGGAATGCTCTTTATAATATGGAGAATTAAATACCCTCAGATAAAAAAAAAGAAGGAAGCTTACTGTGAAACTACTATGTGTCGTGTGAATACCTCTTGCTCAGTTAAGCTTCTCTTTTCAATGAGCAATTTTCTAACACTGTTTATGTTTAGCACATGAAGGAATATTCGGGAGTGCTTTGAAGCTTACTGTGAAAAAGGGAACACGTTCAGATAGAAACTGTAAAGAAGCTTTCCGAGGAACTGCTTTGTGACGTGGGCATTCCACTCACAGTGTTATACCTCTCTTCTCATACAGCATCAGAGAAACTATTTTGGAGACAAAGGTACCAAGAGATATTCGGGAGCACATTAACCCCTATTGGGAAAAGGGAAACAGCCTCAGACAAAAACTGGAAAGAAGCTTTCTGTGAAACTGCTCTGTGATATGTGCCTTCATGTCACATAGATAAAGCTTTCTTTACATTACATAGTTTGAAAACTCTTTCATGGACAGATCCAGGAAGGGACATTCAGGAGCACATTCAGGACTATGGTGAAAAAGGAAATATCTTCAGATGAAAAGTGGAGAGAAGCCTACTGAGACACTGCTTTGTGATATGTATATCCCACTCAGGGAGTTATACCTCTTTTCTCATAAGGCAGTGTTTTGAACACTGTTCCTGTAAAACCGAAAAAGTGATATTTGGAAGCCCATTGAAGACTATGGTGGAAAGTGAAATATCCTCAAATAAAAGCCAGAAAGAAGCGTTCCAAGAAACTGCTCTCTGATATGTGCATTCATTTCACAGAGTTAAAACTAACTCTATGCTGCCCAGTTTGGAAATTCTGTCTGTGAGGAATCTGCAAAGGGATATTAAGTGGCGCCTGGAGGCCTCTGGTGAGCAAGGAAACGTCTTTTGATGAAAACCGGAGAAAACCTTTCTGAGCAACTGCTTTGTGATGTGTGTATTCATCTCATAGAGTTAAACCATTTTTTGTTTGAGTGGTTTGAAATCACTGTTTCTGTAGAATCTGAGGAAGGACATTTGGGAACACTCTTTAGAATACGGAGAAAGAAATAACCTCAGATAATCACCACAAGGAGGCTTTTTGTGAAACTACTATGTGTCAAGTGAGTTCCTCTCACACGTTAAGCATCTCTTTTCATTAAGCAGTTTTCTAACACTGTTTATGTTTAGTCTGCAAAGGGATATTCCGGAGCACTTTGAGGCTCATGGTGAAAACGGAAATATCTTCAGATAGAAACTGGAGAGAAGCTTTCCAAGGAGCTGCTTTGTGATGTGTGCATTCCACTCACAGAATTATACCTTTTATCTCATAGAGGATTGGGAAATTCCTTTTGGAGAAAAAGCTACCAGGGGACATTCACTGTATGGAGGGCTACGGTAAAAAGGAAATATCCTCAGGTAAAAACTGAAAAGAAGCTTTCTGTGTAAATGCTTTGTGATAGATATATTTATTCATCTTAAATAGATAAAACTTTCTTTATATTACGCAGTTTGGAAACTCTGTCATGGACGGATCCGCGAAGGGACATTTGGAAGCACATTCAGGCCTATGGTGAGAAAGGAAATATCTTCAGATAAAAACTGGAAAGAAGTTCTCTGTGAGTCTGCTTTTTGCTATGTTTATTCGTCGCACATCAATAAAGCTTTCTTTATGTTACTCAGCCTGGAAACTCCATCATGGACGGATCCATGAAGGGACATTCACAATCATATTCAGGCCTACCGCAAAAAAGGAAATATCTTCAGATAAAACTGGAGAGAAGCTTTCTGTGAATCTGCTTTTTGCTATGTTAATTCATCTCATGACGATAAAGCTTGATTTTCATTACGCAGTGTGGGACCTCTGTCATGGACGGATCCACAAAGGGACATTTGGGAGCCCATACATGACAATGGTGAAACAAGTAATCAGATAAAAAGTGGAGAGAAGCTTTCTTTTTTTCTTTTTTTCTTTTTCTTTTTCTTTTTCTTTTTTTTTTTTTTTGAGATGGCGTCTCGCTCTGTCACCCAGGCTGGAGTGCAGTGGTGCGATCTCGGCTCACTGCAAGCTCCGCCTCTCGGGTTCCCGCCATTCTCCTGCCTCAGCCTCCCGAGTAGCTGGGACTACAGGCACCCACCACCACGCCTGGCTAGTTTTTTTCTATTTTTTAATAGAGACACCGTGTTAGCCAGGATGGTCTCGATCTCCTGACCTCATGATCCACCCATCTTGGCCTCCCAAAGTGCTGGGATTACAGGCTTGAGCCACCACGCCCAGCTGGAGAGAAGCTTTCTATGAAACTGTTCTGTGATATGCAACATGTGCATTCCACTCACTGTGTTATACCTCTCTTCTCATACTGCATTGGGGAAACCCTTTTGGAGAAACAGGTACCAAGTGACATTCGGGAGCATATTGATGCCTATGGTGAAAAGGGATATAACCTCAGATAAAAACTGGAAAAAAGCTTTCTATGAAACTGCTCTGTGATATGTGTATTCATCTCACATAATTAAAGCTTTCTTTACATTACGCAGTTGGAAACTCTGTCATGGATTGATCCACGAAGGGATATTCGGGAGCACATTCAGGACTATGGTGAAAAAGGAAATATCTTCAGATAAAAACCGGAAAGAAGCTTTCTGTGAATCTGCTTTTTGCTATGTTTATTCATCTCACATAGATAAAGCTATCTTTACATTACGCAGCTTAGAAACTCCGTCATGGATGGGTCTGCATGGGGATATTCAGGATCACATTCAGGCCTATGGTGAAAAAGGAAATATCGTCAGATAGAAACTGGAGAGAAGCTTTCTGAGAAACTGCTTGGTAATATGTGCATTCCTCTAAGGGAATTTTACCTGTCTTCTCATAAGGCACTGTTTGTATGCTGTTCCTGTAAAACTTCCTAAGGGATATTCGGAGCACATTGAAGACTATGGCAAAAAGTGAAATGTCATCAAATGAAATTCAGAAAGAAACATTCCAAGAAAATGTTCTCTGACATGTCCAGTCATTTCACAAAGTTAAAGCTTACTCAACATGTTCCAGTTTGGATAATCTGTCTTTGAGGATCCTGCCAGGGATATTATGTGGCAACCGGAGGCCTGTGGCGAGCAAGGAAATGTCGTCTGTTGAAAATTGGAGAGAAGCTTTCTGAGCAACTCTTTTGTGATGTTTGTATTCATCTCATAGAGTTAAATCATTCTTTGGATTGAGCAGTTTGAAATCACTGTTTCTGTGGAATCTGAGAAAGGGCATTTGGGAATGCTCTTCAGAATACCCTGAAAAAGAAATAACCTCAGATAGAAAACAGAAGGAAGTTTTCTGTGAAACTGCTATGTGTCATGTGAATTCCTCTCACTCATTTAAGTTTCTCTTTTCATTGAGCAGTTTTCTAACCCTGTTTATGTTTAGCATGCAAAGGGATATTCAGAAGCACTTTGAAGCTTATGGTGAAAAAGGAAGTATGTTCAGATACAAACTGGAGAGAAGCTTTCCTAGGAACAGCTTTTGACGTGTGCATTCCACTCACAGTGTTATACCTCTCTTCTCATACAACATCGGGGAAACTCTTGGAGAAAAAGGTACTATGGGATATTCGGGAGCATATTGACGCCTATGGTGAAAAGTGAAATAGCCTCACACAAAAACTGGAAAGAGGCTTTCTGTGAAACTGCTCTGTGCTATGTGTATTCATCTCACATAGATAAAGCTTTCTTTACATTATGCAGCAGGAAAACTCTGTCATGGAAGGATCCACGAAGGGACATTCGGGAGCACATACAGGACTATGGTGAAAAAGGAACTATCTTCAGATAGAAACTGGAAAGAAGCTTTCTGTGAATCTGCTTTTTACTAGGTTTATGCAGCTCACATAGATAGAGCTGTCGTTACATTACATAGCTTGGAAACTCCGTCATGGATGGATCTGTGAAGGGATATTCAGGGTCACATTCGGGCCTATAGTGAAAAAGGAAATATCATCAGATAAAAACTGGAGAGAAGCTTTCTGAGAAACTTCTTTGTGATGTGTGCATTCCACTCAGGGAGTTATATCTTTTTTCTCATAAGGCATTGTTTGAACACTGTTCATGTAAAACCAAAAAAGTGATATTTCGGAGCTCATTGAAGACTATGGTGAAAAGTGAAATATCCTCAAATAAAACGAAGAAAGAAGCATTTCAGAAAACGGTTCTCTGATATGTGCATTCATTTCACAGAGTTAAAGCTTACTCTATGTAGCCCAGTTTGGAAACTCTGTCTTTGAGGAATCTGTGAGTGTATATTTAGTGGCACCCGGAGGCTTGGGGTGAGCAAGGAAACGTCTCCTGATGAAAACTGGAGAGGAGCTTTTTGAGCAACTGCTTTGTGGCATGTGTATTCATGTCATAGAGTTAAACCATTCTTTGCATTGAGCACTTTGAAATCACTGTTTCCATGGAATCTGAGGAAGAACATTTGGGAATGTTCCTTAGAATATGGAGAAAGAAATATCCTCAGGTAAAATCCAGAAGAAAGCTTACTGTGAAACTGCTCTGTGTCTTCTTATTTCCTCTCACTCAGTTAAGCCTCTCTTTTCATTGAGCAGTTTTGTAACCTTGTTTATGTTTAGCGTGTGAAGGGATATTCGGGAGCACTTTGAGGCTTATGATGAAAAAGGAAATATCTTCAGATAAAAACTGGAAAGAAGCTTTCTGTGAATCTGCTTTTTGCTATGTTTATTCATCTCACATAGATAAAGCTTTCTTTACATTACACAGCTTGGAAACTCTGTCATGGATGGATCGACAAAGAGATATTCAGGAACACATTTGGGCCTATGGTGAAAAAGGAAATATCGTCAGATAAAAACTGGAGAGAAGTTTCTGAGAAACTGATTGATGATACGTGCATTCCACTCAAGGAGTTATACCTTTTTTCTCATAAGGCACTGTTTGAGCACTGTTTCTGTAAAACAAAAATGTTATATTCAGAACACATTGAGGAATATGGCGAAAAGAGAAATGGCGTCAAATAAAACCCAGAAAGAAGCATTTCAAGAAACTGCTCTCTGACATGTCCATTCATACACAGACTTAAAGCTTACTCTACATTCCCAGTTTGGAAAGCCTATCTTTGAGGATTCCGCAAAGGGATATTAAGTGGCAACTGGAGGCCTGTGGTGGGCAAGGAAATGTCTTCCATTGAAAATTGGAGGGAAGCTTTCTGAGCAACTCTTTTGTGATGTTTGTATTCATCTCATAGAGTTAAATCATTGTTTAGATTGAGCAGTTTGAAATCACTGTTTCTGTGGAATCTGAGAAAGGACATTTGGGAATGCTGTTTAGAATATCCTGAATAAAAGTAACCTCAGATAGAAACCAGAAGGAAGCTATCTGTGAAACCGTTCTCTGTCGTATGAATTCCACTCGTACAGTTAAACTTCTTTTTTCATTGAGCAGTACTCAAACACCTTTTTAGTTTAGTCTGCGAGGGGATATTGGGGAGCCCTTTGAGGCCTACAGTGAAAAAGGAAATACCTTCAGATAGAAACTGGGAGAAGCTTACTGAGGAGCTGCTTTGTGACTTGTGCATTGCACTCACAGAATTATACCCTTCTACTCAGATAGGAGTGGGGAATCCCTTTAGGAGAAAAAGCTACCAAGAGACATTCAAGAGTATAGGGACAGCTATGGTGAAAAAGGAAATATCCTCAGACAAAAACTGGAAAGAAAATTTCTGTGAAACTGCTTTGTGAGAGATATTATTATTCATCTCACAAAGATAAAATTTTCCTTATTTTACACCATTTGAAAACTCCATTATGGACAGATCTGCAAAGGGACATTTGGGAGCAGATTCAGGCCTATGGTGGAAAAGGAGATATCTTCAGATAAAAACTGGATAGAAGGTTTCTGAGAAACGGCATTGGATGTGTGCATTCCACTCAGGGAGCTATACCTCTTTCCTCATAAGGCAGTGATTCAACACTGTTCCTGTAAAACCGAAAGAGTAATATTTCGAAGCGCATGGAAGACTATGGCGAAAGGTGAAATATCCTGAAATAAAACCCAGAAAGAAGCATTCCAAGAAACTGCTCTCTGACATGTGCATTCATTTCAGAGAGTTAAAGCTTACTCTACATTTCCCAGTTTGGAATGTCTGTCTTTGAGGATTCTGTGAAGGGATATGAATTGGCGACTAGAGGCCTGTGGTGAGCAAGGAAATGTCTTCCATTGAAAATTGGAGAGACGATTTCTGAGCAACTCTTTTGGGATGTTTGTATTCATCTCATAGAGTTAAATCATTATTTGGATTGAGCAGTTTGAAATCACTGTTTCTGTGGAATCTGAGATAGGACATTTCAGAACGGTCCTCAGAATATCCTGAAAAAGAAATAACCTCAGATCGAAACCAGAAGGAAACTTTCTTTCTTTCTTTTTTTTTATTATTATACTTTAAGTTCTAGGGTACATGTGCATAATGTGCAGGTTTGTCACATATGTATACTTGTGCCATGTTGGCGTGCTGCATCCATCAACTCGTCAGTACCCATCAACTCGTCATTTACATCAGGTATAACACCCAGTGCAATCCCACCCCCTCCCCCCTAGCCATGATAGGCCCCAGTGTATGATGTTCCCTTTCCCGAGTCCAAGTGATCTCATTGTTCAGTTCCCACCTATGAGTGAGAACATGTGGTGTTTGATTTTCTGTTCTTGCGATAGTTTGCTGAGAATGATGGTTTCCAGATGCATCCATGTCCCTACAAAGGACACAAACTCATCCCTTTTTATGGTTGCATTGTATTCCATGGTGTATATGCCACATTTTCTTAATCCAGTCTGTCACTGATGGACGTTTGGGTTGATTCCAAGTCTTTGCTATTGGGTATAGTGCCACAATAAACATATGTGTGCATGTGTCTTTATAACAGCATGATTTGTAATCCTTTGGGTATATACCCAGTAATAGGATGGCTGGCTCATATGGTACTTCTAGTTCTAGTTCCTTGAGGAATCGCCACACATAATAGTTGAATTAGTTTGCAATCCCACCAACAGTGTAAAAGTGTTCCTATTTCTCCACATCCTCCCCAACACCTGTCATTTCCTGACTTTTTAATGATTGCCATTCTAACTGGTGTGAGATGGTATCTCATTGTGGTTTTGATTTGCATTTCTCTGATGGCCAGTGATGATGAGCATTTTCTCATGTGTCTGTTGGCTGTATGAATGTCCTCTTTTGAGAAATGTGTGCTCATATCCTTTGCCAACTTTTTGATGGGGTTGTTTGTTTTTTTCTTGTAAATTTGTTTGAGTTATTTGTAGGTTCTGGATATTAGCCCTTTGTCAGATGAGTAGATTGCAAACATTTTCTCCCATTCTGTAGTTTGCCTGTTCACTCTGATGGTAGTTTCTTTTGCTGTGCAGAAGCTCTTTAGTTTAATGAGATCCCATTTGTCAATTTTGGCTTTTGTTGCCGTTGCTTTTGGTGTTTTAGATGTGAAGTCCTTGCCCTTGCCTATGTCCTGAATGGTACGACCTAGGTTTTCTTCTAGGGTTTTTATGGTATTAGGTCTAACATTTAAGTCTCTAATCCATCTTGAATTGATTTTCGTATAAGGAGTAAGGAAAGAATCCAGTTTCAGCTTTCTACTTATGGCTAGCCAATTTTCCCAGCACCATTTATTAAATAGGGAATCCTTTCCCCATTTCTTGTTTCTCTCAGGTTTGTCAAAGATCAGATGGCTATAGATGTGTGGTATTATTTCTGAGGACTCTGTTCTGTTCCATTGATCTATATCTCTGTTTTGGTACCAGTACCATGCTGTTTTGGTTACTGTTGCCTTGTAAAATAGTTTAAAGTCAGGTAGCGTGATGCCTCCAGCTTTGTTCTTTTGACTTAGGATTGTCTTGGCAATGCGGGCTCTTTTTTGGTTCCATATGAACTTTAAAGCAGTTTTTTTCAATTCTGTGAAGAAACTCATTGGTAGCTTTATGGGGATGGCATTGAATCTGTAAATAACCTTGGGTATTATGGCCATTTTCATGATATTGATTCTTCCTATCCATGAGCATGGTATGTTCTTCAATTTGTTTGTGTCCTCTTTTATTTCACTGAGCAGTGGTTTGTAGTTGTCCTTGAAGAGGTCCTTTACATCCCTTGTAAGTTGGATTCCTAGGTATTTCATTCTCTTTGAAGCAATTGTGAATGGAAGTTCATTCATGATTTGGCTCTCTGTTTGTGTGTTACTGGTGTATACGAATGCTTGTGATTTTTGCACATTAATTTTGTATCCTGAGACTTTGCTGAAGTTTCTTATCAGCTTAAGGAGATTTTGGGCTGAGACAATGGGGTTTTCTAAATATACAATCATGTCATCTGCAAGGAGGGACAATTTAACTTCTTCTTTTCCTAACTGAATACCCCTGATTTCTTTCTCTTGCCTGATTGCCCTAGCCAGAACTTCAAACACTATGTTGAATAAGAGTGGTGAGAGAGGGCATCCCTGTCTTGTGCCATTTTTCAAAGGGAATTTTTCCAGTTTTTGCCCATTCAGTATGATATTGGCTGTGGGTTTGTCAGAAATAGCTCTTATTATTTTGAGGTACAATCCATCAATACCGAATTTATTGAGCGTTTTTAGCATGAAGGGCTGTTTAATTTTGTCAAAAGCCTTTTCTGCATCTATTGAGATAATCATGTGGTTTTTGTCTTTGGTTCTGTATATATGCTGGATTACGTTTGTTGATTTGCGAATGTTGAACCAGCCTTGCATCCCAGGGATGCAGCCCACTTGATCATGGTGAATAAGCTTTTTGATATGCTGCTGAATCTGGTTTGCCAGTATTTTATTGAAGATTTTTGCATCAATGTTCATCAGGGATATTGTTCTAAAATTCTCTTTTTTTGTTGTGTCTCTGCCAGGCTTTGGTATCAGGATGATGTTGGCCTCATAAAATGAGGTAGGGAGGATTCCCTCTTTTTCTGTTGATTGGAATAGTTTCAGAAGGAATGGTACCAACTCCTCCTTGTACCTCTGGTAGAATTCACCTGTGAATCCATCTGGTCCTGGACTTTTTTTCGTTGGTAGGCTATTAATTATTGCTTCAATTTCAGAGCCTGCTATTAGTCTATTCAGGAATTCAGCTTCTTCCTGGTTTAGTCTTTGGAGAGTGTAAGTGTCCAGGAAATTATCCATTTCTTCTAGATTTTCTAGTTTATTTGCATAGAGGAGTTTATAGTATTCTCTGATGGTAGTTTGTATTTCTGTGGGGTTGGTGGTGATATCCCCTTTATCAATTTTTATTGCATCTATTTGATTCTTCTCTCTTTTCTTCTTTATTAGTCTTGCTAATGGTCTATCAATTTTGTTGATCTTTTCAAAAAACCAACTCCTGGATTCATTGATTTCTTGGAGGGTTTTTGTGTTTCTGTCTCCAGAAGGAAGCTTTCTGTGAAACTGCTATGTGTCGTGTGAATTCCACTTGCACAATTAAACTTCTCTTTTCATTGAGCAGTATTCTGACACTGTTTTTGTTTAGTCTATGAAGGGATATTTGGGAATGCTTTGAGGTTTATGGTGAAAAGGAAATAATTTCAGAGAGAAACTGGAGAGAAGCTTTCCGAGTAGCTGCTTTGTGACGCGTGTATTCCACTCACCGAATTATACCTTCCTTCTCATAGAGAATTGGGGAATAACTTTTGGAGAAACAGCTACCAAGGGACATTCGGGAGTACAGGGACGGCTATGGTGAAAAAGGAAATATCGTGAGACAAAAACTGGAAAGAAGCTTTCTGTGTAACTGCTTTGTGATAGACATGTTTATTCATCTCGCATAGATAAAACTTTCTATTATGCAGTTTTGAAACTCCATCATGGACGGATTCGCAAAGCGACATTCAGGAGCACATTCAGGCCTATCATGAAAAAGGTAATATCTTCAGATAAAAACTGGATAGAAGCTTTCTGAGAAACTGCTTTGTGATGTGTTCATTGCACTCAGGAAGTTATACCTGTTTTCTCATAAGGCAGTGGTTGAACACTGTTGCTGTAAAACCGAAAAAGTAATGTTTCAGAGCGCATGGTAGACTATAGTGAAAAGTGAATTATCCTAAAATAAAACCCAGAAAGAAGCATTACAAGAAACAGCTCTCTGACATGTGCATTCATTTCAGAGAATTAAAGCTTACTCTACATTTCAAAGTTTTTAAAGTCTGTCTTTGAGGAATCTGCAAAGGTATATTAATTGGCGAATGGATGCCTGTGATGATAAAGGAAATGTCTTCCTTTGAATACGGCAGAAAGGATTTCTGAGCAACTGCTTTGTCATGTGTGTGTTCATGTCATAGTGGTAAATCATTCTTTGGATTGAGCAGTTTGAAATCACTCTTTCTGTGGAACCTGAGAAAGGACATCTGGGAACGCTCTTAAGAATATGCTGAAAAAGAAATACCCTCCGATAAAAACCAGAAGGAAGGTTTCTGTGAAACTGCTCTGTGTCACGTGAATTCCACTCACACAGTTAAACTTCTGTTTTCAATGAGCAGTATTCTAACACTGTTTTAGTTTAGTCAGCTAAGGGATACTCGGGAAGGCTTTGAGGTTTATGGTGAAAATGGAAATATCTTCACATGGAAACTTGAGAGAAGATTTCCGTGGAGCTGCTTTGTGATGTGTGCATTCCACTCACAGAGTTATACTTTTCTTCTCATAGAGAATTATGGAATCCCTTTTGGAGAAAAAGCCACCAGGCGACATTCAGTAGTATATGGATGGCTATGGTGAGAAAGGTAATATTCTGAAACAAAAAATGTAAAGAAGATTTCTATGAAACTGCCTTGTGATAGATATGTTTATTCATCTCACATAGATAAAGCTTTCTTTCTTTCACGAAATTTTGAAACGCCATCATGGACGGATTCGCGAAGGGTCATTTGGGAGCACATTCAGACCTATGGTGAAATAGGAAATATCTTCAGATGAAAACTGGAGAGAAACTTTCTGAGAAACTGTTTGTGATGTGTGCATTCCACTCAGGGAGTTATACCTCTTTCTCATAAGGCAGTGTTGGAACACTGTTCCAGTAAAACCCAAAATGTGGTATTTTGGAGCACATTGAAGACTATGGTGAAAAGTGAAATATCCTCAAATAAAACACAGAGAGAAGTGTTCCAAGAAACTGCTTTCTGATATGCGCATTCATTTCACAGAGTTAAAGCTAACCCTACCTTGCCCAGTTTGGAAACTCTGTCTTTGAAGAATCTGTGAAGGCATATTAAGTGGCACCAGCAAGCTTGTGATGAGCAAGGAAACGTCTTCCAATGAAAACTAGAGAGAAGCTTTGTGAGAAACTGCATTGTGATGTTTGTAATTGTCTCATAGAGTTAAAACATTCTTTGAATTGAGCAGTTTGAAATCGCTTTTTTTTTTGTTTAATCTGAGGCAGGGAATTTGGGAATGCTCCTTAGAATATGGAGAAAGAAATATCTTCAGGTAAAATCTAGAAGGAAGCTTTCTGTGAAACTGCTCTGTGTCTTTTTAATTCCTCTCACTCAGTTAAGCCTCTCCTTTTATTGAGCAGTTTTCTAACCCTGTTTATGTTTAGCGAGTGAAGGGATTTTTGGGAGCACTTTGAGGCTTACAGTGAAGAAGGAAGTATGTTCAGAACGAAACTGGAGAGAAGCATTCTGAGGAACTGACTTGTGGCGTGTGCATTCTACTCACAGTGTTATACCTCTCTTCTCATACAGCATTGGGGAAACCCTTTTGGAGAAAAAGGTACCAAGTGATATTGGGGAGCATGTTGATGCCCATGGTGAAAAGGGAATTACCCTCAGGTAAAAACTAGAAAGAAGTTTTCTATGAAACTGCTCAGTGATGTGTGTATTCGTGTCACATAAATAAAGCTTTCTTTACATTACGCAGCTTGGAAACTCTGTCATGGAAGGATCTGCGAAAGGACATCTGGGAACACATTCAGGACTATGTTGAAAAAGGAACTATATTCAGATAAAAACTGGAAAGAAGCTTTCTGTGAATCAGGTTTTTGCTATGTTTATGCATCTCACATAGTTAAAATTTTCTTTACATTATGTGGTTTGGAAACTCCGTCATGGATGGATTGGCAAAGGAATATTTGGGAGCATATTCGGGCCTCTGGTGAAAAAGGAAATATCGTCAGATAAAAACTGGAGAGAAGCTTTCTGACAAACTGCTTGGAGATGTGTGCATTCCACTCAGGGAGTTATGTCTTTCTTCTCATAAGGCACAGTTTGAACACTGTTCCTGGAAAACTAAAAAGGTGATATTCGGAGCACATTGAAGACTATGGTGAAAAGTGAAATGTTGTCAAATAAAACGCAGAAATAAGCATTCCAAGAAACTGGTCTCTGACATGTACATTCATTTCACAGAGTTAAAGCTTACTGTACATTTCCTAGTTAAGAAAGTCTGCCTTTGAGGATTCTGCGCAGGGATATTAACTGGCAACCGGAGGCCTGTGGTGAGCAAGAAATGCCTTCCATTGAAAATTGGAGAGAAGCTTTCTGAGCAACTCTTTTGTGATGTTTGTATTCATCTCATAGAGTTAAATCATTCTTTGGATTGAGCAGTTTGAAATCACTGTTCTGCGGAATCTGAAAGAGGACATTTGGGAACGTTCTATAGAGTATCCTGAAAAAGAAACAACTTCTGACAGAAATCAGAAGGAAGCTTTCTGTGAAACTGCTCTGTGTCATGTGAATTCCACTCGCACAGTTAAGCTTCTGTTTTCATGAGCAGTACTCTAACACTGTTTTAGCTTAGTTAGCTAAGGTAGAGTCGGGAGCACTTTGAGGCTTATTGTGAAAACTGAAATATCTTCAGATAGAATCTGGAGAGAAGATCTCTGAGCAACTACTTTGTGACATGTACATTCCACTCACAGAGTTACACTTTACTTCTCATAGAGGAATGCGGAATCCCTTTTGGAGAAAAAGCTACCAGGGGACTTCCAGGAGTATACGGACAGCTATGGTGATAAAGGAAATATCCTCAAACAAAAACTGGAAAGAAGATTTCTGTGAAACTGCTTTGTGATAGATTTGCTTATTCATCTCTCACATACATAAAACTTTCCTTATATTATGCAGTTTGGAAACTCCGTCATGGATGGATCTGCGAAGGGACATTCCAGAGCACATTCAGGCCTATGGTGAAAAAGGACTTATCTTCAGATTACAAGTGGATAGAAGTTTTCTGAGAAACTGCTTTGTGATGTGTGCATTCCACTCAGGGAGTCATGCCTCTTTTCTCATAAGGCAGTGTTTGAACACTGTTCCTGTAAAATCGAAAAAGTAATATTTTGAAGCGCATGGAAGACTGTGGCGAAAAGTGAAATATCCTGAAATAAAACCCAGAAAGAAGCGTTCCACGAAACTTCTCTCTGTCATGTTCATTCATTTCACAGAGTCAAAGGTTACTCTACATTTCCCAGTTTGGAAAGTCTGTCTTTGAAGATTCTGTGAAGGGATATTAAGTGGCGACCGGAGGCCTGTGGCGAGCAAGGAAATGTCTTCCGTTGAAAACTGAAGAGAAGCTTTCTGAGCAACTACTTTGTGATGTGTGTATTCATATAATAGAGTTAAATCATTATTTGGTTTGAGCAGTTTGAAATCACTCTTTCTGTGGAACCTGAGAAAGGATATTTGGGAATGCTCTTAAGAATGTCCTGAAAAAGAAATACACTCTGATAAAAACCAGAAGAAACCTTTCTGTGAAACTGCTCTGTGTCATGTGAATTCCATTCACACAATTAAGCTTCTGTTTTCATTGAGCAGTTTTCTAACTCTGTTTTAGTTGAGTCAGCTAAAGGGAGTGCTTTGACGCTTATAGTGAAAACGGAAATATTCAGCTAGAAACTGGAGAGAAGCTTTCTGAGGAGCTGCTTTGTGACATGTGCATTCCACTCCCACTCACAGAGTTATACTTTTCTTCTCATAGAGGATTGGGGAATCCCTTTTGGAGAAAATTCTACCAGGCGACATTCGTGAGTATGTGGACATCTATGGTGGAAAAGGAAACATCCTCAGAAAAAAACTGGAAAGAAATTTCTGTGAAACTGCTTTGTGACAAATATGTTTATTCACCTCACATAGATAGAACTTTCTTTCTATTACACAGTTTTGAAACGCCATCATGGACGGATTAGTGAAGGGACATTAGGGAGGACATTCAGGCCTATGGTGAAAAAGGAGATATCTTCTGATAAAAACTGGATAGAAGCTTTCTCAGAAACTTCTTTGTGATGTGTGCATTTCACTCAGGGAGTTATAACTTTTTTCTCCTAAGGCAGTGTTTTAACACTGTTCTTGTAAAACCGAAAAAGTAATAATTCAGAGCACATGGAAGACTATGGTGAAAAGTGAACTCTCCTAAAATAAAACCCAGAAAGAAGCATTCCAAGAAACTACTCTCCAATATTTGAATTCACTTCACAGAGTTAAAGCTTACTCTATGTTGCCCAGTTTGGAAAGTCTGTCTTTGAGGAATCTGTGAAGGGATATTAAGTGGCACTGGAGGCTTGTGGTGAGCAAGGAAATGTCTTCCGATGAAAACTGGAGAGAAGCTTTCTGAGCAACTGTTTTGTGACGTGTGTATTCGTCTCATAGAGTTAAACCATTCTTTGTATTGAACACTTAGAAATCACTGCTTTTGTGAAATCTGAGTAAGGACATTTGGGAACCCTCCTTAGAATATGGAGAATGAAATATCTTCTGGTAAAATCCAGAAGGAAGCTTTCTGTGAAACTGCTGTGTATCTTATTAATTCCTCTAACTCAGTTAAGCCTCTCTTTTCATTGAGCAGTTTTCTAACACTGTTTATGTTTTGCATGTGAAGGGATACATGGGAGTGCTTTGGGACTTACAGTGAAAAAGGAAATATGTTCAGACCGAAACTGGAGATTAGCTTTCCGAGGAACTGCTTTGTGGCGTGAGCATTCCACTCCCAGTGTTACACCTTTCTTCTCATACAGCATCAGGGCAACCCTTTTGGAGAAATAGGTATGAAGGGATATTGGGGAGCATATTGACGCCTGATGTGAAAAGGGAAATAGCCTCAGGCAAAAACTGGAAAGAAAGTTTCTGTGAAACTGCTCTGTGATATGTGAATTCATGTCATATAGTTAAAGCTTTCTTTACATTATGAAGCTTGGAAACTCTGTAATGGACGGATCCATGAAGGGACATTTGAGAGCACATTCAGGACTATGGTGAAAAAGGAAATATCTTCAGATAAAAACTGGACAGAAGCTTTCTGTGAATCTGCTTTTTGCTACATTTATTCATCTCATGAGGATAAAGCTTTATTTACATTACGCAGCTTGGAAACTCTGTCAAGGATGGATCCACGAAGGGCATTCGGAGCACATTCAAGACTATGGTGAAAAGGGAAATATCTTCAGAAAAAAATCAGAAGGAAACTTTCTGTGAAACTGCTCTGTGTTGTGTGAGTTCCACTCGCACAGTTAAGCTTCTATTTTCATTGAGTAGTATTCTAACACTGTTTATGTTTAGCATCTGAAGGGATTTTCAGGAGCGCTTTGAGGCTTATGGTGAAAAAGGAAATATGTTCAGATAGAAACTGGAGAGAAGCTTTCCTAGGAACTGCTTCATGACGTGTGCATTCCACTTACAGTGTTATACCATTCTTCTCATACAGCATCAGGGAAATCCCTTTGGGGAAAATTTATCAAGGGATATCTGGGAGCATATTGATGCCTATTGTGAAAAGGGAAATAGTCTCAGACAAAAACAGGAAAGAAGCATTATGTGAAACTGCTCTGTGATATATGTATTCACCTCACAGAGATAAAGCTTCCTTTACAGTATGCAGATTGGAAACTCTGTCATGGACGGATCCACGAAGGGACATTCGGGAGCACATTCAGGCCTAAGGTGAAAAAGGAGATATCTTCAGATAAAAACTGGATACAGGCTTTCTGAGAAACTGCTTTGTGATGTGTGCATCCCACTCAGGGAGTTATACCTCTTTTCTCATAAGGCAGTGTTTGAACACTATTCCTGTAAAACCAAAGAAGTAATATTTCGGAGCGCCTGGAAGACTATGGCAAAAACCAAAATATCCTGAAATAAAACACAGAAAGAAGCATTCCAAGAAACTGCTCTCTGACATGTGCATTCATTTCAGAGATTTAAAGCTTTACATTTCCCAGTATGGAAAGTCTGTCTTTAAAAATAGAGCGAAAGAATATTAAGTGGCAACCGGAGACCTGCGGTGAGCAAGTAAATGTCTTCCGTTGAAAACTGGATACAAGCTTTCTGAGCAACTGCTTTTTCATGTGTGTGTTCATCTCATAGAGTTAAATAATTCTTTGGATTGAGCAATTTGAAATCACTCTTTCAGTGGAACCTGAGAAAGGACATTTGGGAATGCTCATTAGAATATCCTGAAAAAGAAATAACCTCAGATAGAAACTAGAAGGAAGCTTTCTGTGAAACTGCTCTATGTCAGGTAAATTTCACTCGCACAGATAAGCTTCTGTTTTCATTGAGCAGTCTTCTAAAACTGTTTTACTTTAGTCAGCTAAGGGATACTCGGGAGCACTTTGAGGCTTATGGTGAAAATGGAAATATCTTCTGATAAAAACTGGAGAGAAGATTTCTGAGAGGCTGCTTTGTGATGTGTACACTCCATTCACAGAGGTATACTTTTCTCTCATAAAGGAATGGGGAATCCCTTTTGTAGAAAAAGCTACCAGAGGACATTTGGGAGTATAGGGACGGCTATGGTGATAAAGGAAATATCCTCAGACAAAAGCTGGAAAGAAGCTTTCTGTGAAACTACTTTGTGATAGATATGGTTATTCATCTCACATTGATACAATTTTCCTTATATTAGGCAGTTTGGAAACTCCATCAAGAACGAATCTACAAAGGGACATTCAGAAGCACATTCAGGCCTACGTTGAAAAAGGAGATATCTTCAGATAAAAACCGGATAGGAGCTTTCTGAGAAACTTCTTTGTGATGTGTGCATTCCACTCAGGGATTTATACCTCTTTTCTCATAAGGGAGTGTTTGAACACTGTTCCAGTAAAACCGAAAAAGTAATATTTTGGAGCGCATGGACGACTATGGCGAAAAGTGAAATATCCTGAAATAAAACCCAGAAGAATCGTTCCAAGAAGCTGCTCTCTGACATGTGCATTCATTTCAGAGTGTTAAAGCTTATTCTACATTTCCCAGTTTGGAAAGTCTGTGTTTGAGGATTCTGCGAAGGGATATTAAGTGGCGACCTGAGGCCTGTGACGAGCAAGGTTATGTCTTCTGTTGAAAACTGGAGAGAAGCTTTCTGAGCAACTGCTTAGTGATGTCTGTATTCATCTCATAGAGTTAAATCATTCTTTGGATTGAGCAGTTTGAAATCACTCTCTGTGGAACCTGAGAAAGGACATTTGGGAATGCTCATTAGAATATCCTGAAAAAGAAATAACCTCAGATAGAAACCAGAAGGAAGTTTTCTGTGAAACTACTCTGTGCTGCATGAATTCCCTTCTCACAGTTAACCTTCTCTTTTCATTGAGCAGTATTCTAACACTGTTTTTGTTTAGTCTGTGAAGGGATATCCGGGAACACTTTGAGGCTTACAATGAAAAAGGAGATATCTTCAGATAAAAACTAGATAGAAGCTCTCTGTGAGTCTGCTTTTTGCTATGTTTATTTGTCTCACATAAATAAAGCTTTCTTTATGTTACTCAGCCTGGAAACTCCATCATGGACGGATCCATGAATGGACATTTGGGATCATATTCAGGCCTATGGCGAAAAAGGAAATATCTTCATATAAAACCTGGAGAGAAGCTTTCTGAGAATGTGCTTTTTGCTATGTTTATTCATCTCATGATGACAAAGCTTGATTTACATTACGCAGCATGGAAACTCTGTCATGAACAGATCCGCAAAGGGACATTTGGGAACCCATTCAGGACAATGGTGAAACAGGCAATCTCTTCAGATAAAAACTGTAGAGAAGCTTTCTGAGAAACTGCTTTATGTTCTGTGCATTCCACTCAGGGATTTATACCTCTTTTCTCATAAGGCATTGTTTGAACACTGTTCCTGTAAAACTGAAAAACTCATATTTTGGAGTGCATTGAAGACTATGGCGAAAAGTTAAATATCTTCAAATAACACCCAGAAAGAAGCATTCCAAGAAACTGCTCTCTGATATGTGCATTCATGTAACAGAGTTAAAGCTTACTCTACATTTCCCAGTTTGGAAACTCTGTCTTTGAGCAATCTGCAAAGGGATATTAAGTGACGACCGGAGGCCTGTGGTGAGCAAGAAAATGTCTTCCCTTGAAAACTGAAGAGAAGATTTCTGAGTAACAGTGTTGTGATGTGTTTATTCATCTCATAAAGATACATCATTCTTTGGATTGAGCAGTTTGAAATCACTGTTTCTGTGGAACCTGAGAAAGGATATTTGGGAACGTTCTTTAGAATATGCTGAAAAATTAATACTTTCAGATAAAAACCAGAAGGAATCTTTCTGTAAAACAGGTCTGTTTCGTGTGAAATCCCCTCTCATAGTTAAGCTCTTTTCATTGAGCAATATTCTAATACTATTATTGTTTATTCTGCGAAGGGATATTAGAGAATGCTTTGAGGCTTATGGTGAAAATGGAAATATCTTCACATTGAAACTGTAGAGAAGCTTTCTGAGAAGCTGCTTTGTGACGTTTGCATTCCACTCACAGAGTTATACCTTTCTTCTCATAGAGGATTGGGGAATCCCTTTTGGAGAAAAAGCTACCAAGGGACGTTCGGGAGTATATGGACGGCTATAGTGAAAAAGGAAATATCCTCAGACAAAAATTGGAAACAAGCTTTCTGTGAAACTTCTTTGTTACAGATATGTTTATTCATCTCACATAGATAAAACTGTCCTTATATTATGCAGTTTGGAAACTCTGTCATGAATGGATCCGCGAATGGATATTCGGGAGCACATTCAGGACTATGGTGAAAAAGGAAATATGTTCAGATAAAAACTGTAAAGAAGATTTCCATGTATCTGTTTTTTGCTGTGTTTATTCATCTCACATAGATAAAGCTTTCTTTACATTACACAGCTTGGAAACTCCGTCATGGACGGATCCACAAAGGGACGTTCGGGTGCACATTCAGGACTAGGGTGAAAAAGGAAATATCTTTAGATAAGAAATGGAGGGAAGCTTTCTGAGAAATTGCTTTGGATGTGTGCATTCTACTCAGGGAGTTATACCTCTATTCTCATTAGACAGTGTTTTAGCACTTTTCCTGCAAAACCGAAAAAGTGATATTTCGGAGCGCATTGAAGACTATGGCGAAAATTTAACTATCCTCAAATAAAAACGAGAAAAAAACGTTACAAGAAACTGCTCTCTGATATGTGCATTCAGTTCACAGGGTTAAAGCTTGCTCTACATTTCCCAGTTTGGAAACTCTGTTTTTGAGGAATTTGTGAAGGGCTATTTAGTGGCACTGGGAGGCCTGTGATGAGCAAGGAAGTCTTCCATTGAAAACAGGGGAGAAGCTTTCTGAGCACCTGCTCTGTAAGTTTTGTAGTCATCTCATAGAGTTAAATCATTCTTGGGATTAAGCAGTTTGAAATCACTGTTTCTTTGGAATCATAGGAAGGACATTTGGGAATGCTCTTTAGAATATGGAGAAAAAAAAATCCTCAAATAAAAACCAGAAGGAAACTTTCTGTGAAACTGCTATGTGTGGTGTGAATTCCTCTCACTCAGTTAAGCTTCTCTTTTCATTGAGCAGTATTCTAACACTGTTTATGTTTAGCGTGCAAAGGGATATTCAGGAGTGCTTTGAGGTTTACAGTGAAAAAGGAAATATGTTCAGATAGAAACTGGAGAGAAGCTTTCTGTGTAGCTGCTTTGTGACGTGTGCTTTCCACTCACAGTGTTATACCTCTGGTCTCATATGGCATTGGGGAAGCCCTTTTGGAGGAAAATGTACCAAGGTATATTCGGGAGCATATTGATGCCTATGGTGAAAAGGGAAATAGCCTCAGACAAAAAGAGAAAAAAAGTTTTCTGTGAAAGTACCCTATACTATGTGTATTCATCTCACATAGATAAAACTTTCATTACATTACGCAGCTTGGAAACTCTGTCATGGATGGATCCACGAGGGGACATTCAGGAGCACATTCGGGACTAGGTTAAAAAAGGAAATATCATCAGATAAAAACGGCAAAAAAGCTTTCCATGAACCTGCTTTTTGCTATGTGTATTAATCTCACATACATAAAGTTTTTTATGTTACACAGCTTGAAAACTAAGTCATGGACTGATCCACGATGGGACATTTGGGAGCACATTCAGGACTCTGGCGAAAAAGGAAATATCTTCAGATAAAAACTGGAAAGAAGCATTGTGTGAATCTGCTTTTTGCTACATTTATTCTTCTCACATAGGTAAAGCTTTCTTTACATTATGCAGCTTGAAAACTCCATCATGGACTGATCTGTGAAGGGACAATCAGAAGCACATTCAGGACTATGATGCAAAAGGAAATATCTTCAGATAAAAACCACAGAGGAGCTTTCTGAGAAACTGCTTTTTGATGTATGCATTCCACTCAGGGAATTTTACCTCTTTTCTCATAAGGCAGTGTTTAAACACTGTTCCTGTAAAACCGAGAAAGTGGTATTTCAGAGCGTGTTGAAGACTATGGTGAAAAGTGAAATATCCTCAAATAAAACCCAGAAAGAAGCATTACAAGAAATCACTGTGTGATATGTGCATTCATTACACGGAGTTAAAGTCTACTTTACATTGCCCAGTTTGGAAACTCTGTCTTTGAGGAATCTGCGAAGGGATATTAAGGGACTCCCGGAGCCCCTTAATTTTGAGCTCCCTTGTTTTGAGCAAGGAAATGTTTTCTGTTGAAAACTGGAGAGAAGCTTTCTGAGCAGTTGCTTTGTGATGTGTGTATTATTCTCATAGAGTTAAATCATTCTTTGGATTGAAGAGTTTGAAATCATTGATTCTATGGAATCTGAGGAAGGACATTTGGGAATGCTCCTTAGAATATGGAGAAAGAAATATCCTTAAATAAAAAACAGAAGGAAGATTTCTGTGAAACTGCTGTGTGTCGTGTGAATTTCTCTCACTCAGTTAAGCTTTTCTTTTCATTGAACAGTTTTCTAACTTTGTTCATGTTTAGCGTATGAAGGGATATACGGGAGCATTTTGAGGCTTATGGTGAAAAAGAAAATATGTTCAGATAGAAACTGGAGAGAGGTTTTCCACAGAACTGCTTTGTGACGTGTGCATTCCACTCACAGTGTTACACCTCTCTCTCGTACAGCATTGGGGAAACCCTTTCTGTGATACTGTTCTGTGATATGTGTATTTATCTCACATAGATAAAGCTTTCTCTACATTACACAGATTGGAAACTCTGTCATGGATGAATTTGCGAAGTGATATTCAGGAACACATTCAGAACTACGTTGAAAAAGGAAATATCTTCAGTTAAAAACTGAAAAGAAATTTTCTGTGAATTTGCTTTTTGTTATGTTTATTCATCTCAAATAGATAAAACGTTTTTTACATTATGCAGTTTGGAAAATCTGTCATGGACGGACCCACGACGGGATATTTGAAAGTGCATTCAGGCCTGTGGTGAAAAAGAAAATTTCTTCAGAAAAAAAATGGAGAGAAGCTTTTTGAGAAACTGCTTTGTGATGTGTGCATTCCACTCAGGGAGTTATGCCTCTTTTGTCATAAGGCAGTGTTTGGACACTGTTCCCAAAAACGAAAAAGTGATATTTCGGAGCACATTGAAGACTCTGGTGAAAAGTGATATATCCTCAAATAAAACCCAGAAAGAAGCGTTCAAAGAAACCGCTCTCAGATATGTGCATTCATTTCACAGAGGTAAAGCTTACTCTACATTACCCAATTTGTAAATTCTGTCTTTCAGTAATCTGTGAAGGGATATTAAGTGGCGCCCAGAGGCCTGTGGTGAGCAAGGAAATGTCTTCCGATGAAAACAGGAGAGAAGCTTTCTGAGCAACTCCTTTGTGATATGTGTATTCATCTCATGGAGTGAAATCATTCTTTGGATTGAGCAGTTTGAAACCACTGCTTCTGTGGAATCTGAGGAGGGACATATGGGAAAGATCTTTACAATATGGAGAAAGAAATATCCTCAGATAAAAACCAGAAGGAAGATTTCTGTGAAACTGCTGTGTGTCGTTTGAATTCCTCTCGCTCAGTTAAGCTTTTCTTTTCATTGAGCAGTTTTCTAACATTCTTCATGTTTAGTGTACGAAGGGATATACGGGAGCACTTTGAGGCTTATGGTGAAAAAAAAAATATGTTCATATAGTAACCAGATAGAAGCTTTCCGCAGAACTGCATTGTGACGTGTGCAATCCAATCACAGTGTTATACCTCTGTTCTCATACAACATCGGGGAAACCCATTCTGTGATACTGTTCTGTGATATGTGTATTCATCTCACATAGATAAAGCTTTCTCTACATTACACAGCTTGGAAACTCTGTCATGGATGAATCTGCAAAGGGACATTCAGGAGCACATTCAGGACTTCGTTGAAAAAGCAAATATCTTCACATAAAAACTGGATAGAATCTTTCTGTGAATCTTCTTTTTGGTATGTTTATTCATCTCACATAGATAAAAGTTTCTTTACATTACACAGTGTGGTAACTCCGTCATGGATGGATTCATGAAGTGACATTTCGGAGCACATTCAGGCCAATGGGGAAAAAGGAAATACCTTCAGATAAAAACTGGCAAGAAGCTTTCTGAGAAACTGCTTTGTGATCTGTGCATTCCACTCAGGGAGTTATACCTCTTTCTCATAAGGCAGTGTTTAAACACTGTTCCTCTGAAACTGAAAAAGTGATATTTCGGAGCGCATGGAAGACTATAGCGAAAAGCGAAATATCCTGAAATAAAACCCAGAAAGAAGCACTCCAAGAAACTGCTGTCTGACATGTGCATTCATTTCAGAGAGTCAAAGCTTAGTCTACATTTCCCAGTTTGGAATATCTGTCTTTGAGGATTCTACAAAGGGAGGTTAAGTGGTGACCGGAGACCTGTGGTGACAAAGGAAATGTATTCCATTGAAAACTGTAGAGAAGTTTTCTGAGCAACTGTTTTTTGATGTGTGTATTCATCTCATAGGGTTAAATCATTATTTGGATTGAGCAGTTTGAAATCACTCTTTCTGTGGAACCTGAGAAAGGACATTTGGAAACGTTCTTTAGAATATGCAGATGGAAACTGGAGAGAAGATTTCCGAGGACCTGAGTTGTGACGGGTGCATTCCACTCACAGAGTTAGACTTTTCTTCTCATAGAGGATTGGGGAATCCCTTTTGGAGAAAAAGCTACCAGGGGACATTTGGGAGTATATGGACAGCTATAGTGAAAAAGGAAATATCCTCAGACAAAAACTGGAAAGAATCTTAATGTGAAAGTGCTTTGCGATAGATATGTTTATTCATCTCACATAGATAAAAATTTCTTTCTATTATGCAGTTTTGAAATGCCGTCATGGACAGATTCGCAAAGGGACATTTGGGAGCATATTCAAGCATATGGTGAAATAGAAATTATTGTCAGATAAAAACCGGAGAGAAGCTTTCTGAGAAACTGTATTGTGATGTGTGCATTCCACTCAGACAGTCATACCTGTTTTTTTGTAAGGCAGTGTTTGAACACTGTTCCTGTAAAACTGAAAAAATGATATTTCGGAGCGCATTGAAGACTATGGTGAAAAGTGAAATATCCTCAAATAAAACCCAGAAAGAAGCGTTCCAAGAAACTACTCTCTGATATGTGCATTCATTTCACAGAATTAAAGCTTACTCTACGTTGCCCAGTTTGGAAACTCTATCTTTGAGAAATGTGTGAAGGGATCTTAATTGGCGCCCAGAGGCTTGTGGTGAGCAAGGAAACGACTTCCGATGAAAACTGGAGAAGCTTTCTGAGCAACTGCTTTGTGATGTGTGTATTCGTCTCATAGAGTTAAACCATTCTTTGGATTGAGCAGTTTGAAATCACTGTGTTTGTGGAATCATAGGAAGGACATTTGTGAATGCTCCTTAGATTATGGAGAAAGAAATATCCTCAGATAAAATCCAGAAAGAAGCTTTCTGTGAAACTTCTCTGTGTCGTCTTAATTCCCCTCGCTCAGTTAAGCCTTTGTTTTCACTGAGCAGTTTTATACCCTGTTTATGTTTAGCATGTGAAGGGATATTCAGGAGCACTTTGAGACTTACGGTGAAGCAGGAAGTATCTTCAGATAGAAACTGGTGAGAAGCTTTCCAAGGAACTGCTTTGTGACGAGTGCATTCCACTCATAGAGTTATATCTTTTTTTCTCATAGAGGATTATGAAATCCCTTTTGAAGAGAAAACTACCAAGGGACATTCACCATATGGAGGGCTACAATGAAAAAGGAAGTATTCTCAGGCAAAAGCTGAAAGGAAGCTTTCTGTGTAAATGTTTTGTGATAGATATGTGTATGCATCTCACATACATAAAATTTTCTTTTCATTATGCAGCTTGGAAACTCCGTCATAAATGGATCTGTGAAGGGATATTCGGGATCACATTTGGGCCTATGGTGATGAAGGAAATATTGTCAGATAAAGACTGGAGAGAATCTTTCTGAGAAACTGCTTGGTGATTTGTGCATTCCACTTAGGGAGTTATACCTTTTGTCTCAGAAGACACTGTTTGAACACTGTTCCTGTACAACTAAAAAACTGATATTCGGAGAACATTGAAGACTATGGTGAAAAGTGAAATGTTGTCCAATAAAACCCGGAAAGAAGCATTCCAAAAAAAAAGAAGCATTCCAAGAAACTGCTCTCTGACATGTCCATTCATTTCACAGAGTTACAGCTTGCTCTACATTTCCCAGTTTGGAAAGTCTGTCTTTGAGGATTCTGCGAAGGGATATTAAGTGGCGACCAGAGGCCTGTGGTGAGCAAGGAAATGTCTTCCGTTGAAAATTGGAGAGAAGCATTCTGAGTAACTCTTTTGTGATGTTTGTATTCATCTCACAGAGTTAAATCATTCTTTGGATTGAGCAGTTTGAAATCACTGTTTCTTTGGAATCTGAGGAAGGACATTTGGGAACGCTGTTTAGATTATCCTGAAAAAGAAATGACCTCAGATAGAAACCAGAAAGAAGCTCTCTGTGAAACTACTCTTTGTTGAGTGAATTTCGCTCGCACAGTTAAGCTTCTCTTTTCATAAAGCAATATTCTAACACTGTTTTTGTTTAGTCTGCAAAGGAATATTCGGGAGTGCTTTGAGGCTTATGATGAAAAAGGAGATATCTTCAGATAAAAACTGGATAGAAGGTTTCTGAGAAACTGCTTTGTGACGTGTGCATTCCACTCAGGGAATTATACCTATTTTCTCATAAGGCAGTGTTAGAACACTGTTCCTGTAAAACCGAAAATGTAATATTTCGGAGTGCATGGAACACTATCTTGAAAAGTGAAATATCCTGAAATAAAACCCAGAAAGAAGTGTTCTAAGAAATGGCTCTGACATGTCCTTTCATTTCAGAGAGTTAAAGCTTACTCTACATTTCCCAGCTTGTAAAGTCTGTCTTTGAGGATTCTGCAAAGGGATATTAAGTGGTGACCCGAGGCCTCTGGCAAGCAAGGAAATGTCTTCTGTTGAAAGCTGGAGAGAAGCTTTCTGAGCAACTGCTTTGTGATGTGTGTGTTTACCTGATAGTGTTAAATCATTCTTTGGATTGAGCAGTTTGAAATCACTCTTTCTGTGGAGCCTGAGAAAGGACATTTGGGAATGCTCTTAAGAATATGATGAAAAAGAAATACCCTCCGATAAAAATCAGAAGGAAGCTTTCTGTGAAACTGCTCTGTGTCACGTGAATTCCACTTGTACAGTTAATCTTCTGTTTTCATTTAGCAGTATTCTAATACTATTTCAGTTTAATCTGCTAAGGGATACTCGGGAGCACTTTGAGGCTTGTGGTGAAACTGGAAATATCTTCAGATGGAAACTGGAGAGAAGATTTCAGAGGAGCTGCTTTGTGACGTGTGCATTCCATTCACAGAGTTATACTTTTCTTCTCATAGAGGATTGGGGAATTCCTTTTGAGGAAAAAGCTGTCAGGAGACATACAGGATTATATGGACGGCTATGGTGAAAAAGGAAATATCCTCAGACAAAAACTGGAAAGAAGGTTTCTGTGAAACTGTTTTGAGATAGATATGTTTATTCATCTCACACAGATAAAACTTCCCTTATATTACGCAGTTTGGAAATTCTGTTGTGGATGGATCCGTGAAGGGACATTTGGGAGCACATTCAGGTCTACGGTGAAAAAGAGATATCTTCAGACAAAAACTGGATAGAAACATTCTGAGACACTGCTTTGTGATGTGAGCATTCCACTCAGGGAGTTATACCTCTTTCCTCATAAGATAGTGTTTGAACACTGTTCCTGTAAAGCCAAAAAAGTAATATTTTGGAGTGCATTTAAGACTATGGCAAAAAGTGAAATATCCTGAAATAAAACCCAGAAAGAAGCATTCAAAGAAACTGCTCTCTGACATATGCATTCATTTCAGAGCGTTCAAGCTTACTCTACATTTCCCAGTTTAGAAAGTCTGTCTTTGAGGATTCTGGGAGGGGATATTAAGTGGTGACCGGAGGCCTGTGGCAGACAAGGAAATGTCTTCCGTTGAAAACTGGAGGGAAGCTCTCTGAGAAACTGCTTTGTGATGTGTGTATTCATCTCATAGAGTTAAATCATTCTTTGGACTGAGGAGTTTGAAATCACTCTTTCTGTGGAACCTGAGAAAGGACATTTGGGAATGCTCTTTAGAATATGCTGAAAAAGAAATACCCTCTGATAAAAACCAGAAGGAAGCTTTTTGTGAAACTGCTCTGTGTCATGTGAATTCCACTCTCACAGGTAAGCTTCTGTTTTCATTGAGCAGTATTCTAACACTGTTTTAGCTTAGTTAGCTAAGGTAGAGTTGGGAGCACTTTGAGGATTATTGTGAAAACTGAAATATCTTCAGATAGAATCTGGAGAGAAGATTTCCGAGCAACTACTTTGTGATGTGTGCATTCCACTTACAGAGTTATACTTTACTTCTCATAAAGGAATGCGGAATCCCTTTTGGAGAAAAAGCTACCAGGGGACATTCACGAGTATATGGATGGCTATGGTGAAAAAGGAAATATACTCAGACAAAAACTGGAAAAAAGATTTCTGTGAAACCGCTTTTTGATACATATGTTTATTCATCTCACATTGATAAAACGTTGCTTATATTCCACCGTTTGGAAACTCCATCATGGACGGATCCGTGAAGGGAAATTCGGAAGCACATTCAGACCTACAGTGAAAAAGGAGATATCTTCAGATAAAAACTGGATAGAAGCTTTCTGACAAACTGCTTTGTGATGTGTGCATTCCACTCAGGGAGTTATACCTCTTTTCTCATAAGGCAGTGTTTGAACACTGTTACTGTAAAACCGAAAAAGTGATATTTCGGAGCACTTTGAAGACTATGGTGAAAGGTGAAATAGTCTCAAATAAAACTCAGAGACAAACGTTCTAAGAAACTGCTCTCCGATATGTGCATTCATTTCACAGAGTTAAAGCCTACTCTACGTTTTACAGTTTGGAGACTCTGTCTTTGAGGAATCTGTTAAGGAATATTAAGTGATGCCTGGAGGCTTCTGGTGAGCAAGAAATGTCTTCCGATGAAAACTGGAAAGAAGCTTTCTGAGCAATTGTTTTGTGATGTGTGTATTCACCTCATAGACTTAAACCATTCTTTGGATTGAGCAGTTTGAAATCCCTGTTTCTGTGGAATCTGAGGAAGGACATTTGGGAACGCTTTTCAGAATATGAAGAAAGAAATATCCTCAGGGAAAATGTGGAATGATGCTTTCTCTGAAACTGCTCTGTGCCATCTTAATTCCTCTCTCTCAGTTAACCCTCTCTTTTCGTTGAGCAGTTTTCTAATCCTGTTTATGTTTAGCATGGGAAGGGATATTCAGGAGCGGTTTGAGGCTTACGGTGAAAAAAGAAATATGTTCCGACAGAAACTGAAGGGAAGCTTTCTTAGGAGCTGCTTTGTGACGTGTGCATTACAGTCACAGTGTTGTACCTCTCTTCTCATACAGCATTGGGGAAATCCTTTTGGAGAAAAAGGTATCAAGTGATATTTGGGAGCATATTGACGCCTACGGTGAAAAGGAAAATAGCCTCAGACAAAAACTGGAAAGAAGCTTTCTATGAAACTGCTCAGTGATATATATATTCATGTCACATAAATAAAGCTTTCTTTACATTACGCAGCTTGGAAACTCTGTACTGAACAGATCCGTGAAGGGACATTCAGGAGCACATTCAGGACTATGGTGAAAAAGGAAACATCTTCAGATAATAACTGAAAAGAAGCTTTCTGTGAATCTGTTTTTTACTATATTTATTCATCGCACATATATAATGCTGTCTTTACATTACGTAGCTTGGAAACTCCGTCATGGATGGATCTGCGAAGGAATATTCGGGAACACATTTGGGCCTAGGGTGAAAAAGGAAATATCGTCAGAGGAAAACTGGAGAGAAGCTTTCTGAGAAACTGCTCTGTGATGTGTGCATTCCACTCAGGGAATTATACCTCTTTTCCTATAAGGCAGTGTTTGAACACTGTTCCTGTAAAACTGAAAAAGTGATATTTCATAGTGCCTTGGAGACTATGGTGAAAAGTGAAATATAATAAAATAAAACCGAGAAAGAAGCATTGCAAGAATCTGCTCTCTGATATATGCATTCATTTCACAGAGTTAAAGCTTACTCTACATTGCCCATTTTGGAAACTATGTCTTTCATTAATCTGCGAAGAGGTATTAAGTGGCCCCTGGAGGCCTGTGTTGAGCAAGGAAATGTCTTCTGTTGAAAACTGGAGAGAAGCTTTGTGAGCAACTGCTTTGTGATGTGTGTATTCATTTCATAGAGTTAAATCATTCTTTGGATTCAGCAGGTTGAAATCACTGTTTCTGTGGAACCTGAGAAACGACATTTGGGAACGCTTTAAAAAATGTGTGAAAAAGAAAGACCCTCAGATAAAAACCAGAAGGAGGCATTCTGTGAAACTGCTCTGTGTCATGTGAATTCCACTCACACAGTTTAGCTTCTGTTTTCATTGAGCAGTATTCTAACACTGTTTTAGATTAGTCTCCTAAGGGATATTCAGGAGCACTTCGAGGCTTACGGTGAAAACGGAAATACCTTCAGATAGAAACTGGAGGGAAGCTTTCTGAGGAGCTGCTTTGTGACTTGTGTATTGCACTCACAGAATTATACCTTTCTTCTCATACAGCATCAGAGAAACCCTTTTAGAGAAAAAGGTACCAAGGGATAACTGGGAGAATATTGGGGCCTATGGTGAAAAGGGAAATAGTCTGAGACAAAAACTGGCAAGAAGCTTTTTGTGAAACTGCTCTGTGCTATGTGTACTCATCTCACATAGATAAAGCTTTCTTTACATTATGCAGCTTGGAAACTCTGTCAAGGACGGATCCATGAAGGGAAATTCAGGAGCACATTCAGTACTATGGTGAAAAAGGAAAGGTACCCACACAAAAACTGGAAAGAATATTTCTGTGAAACTGCTTTGTGATAGATATGTTTATTCATCTCACATAGATACAACTTTCTTTATATTACGTAGTTTGGAAACTCTATCATGGACGGATCTGCAAATTGACATTCAGGAGCAAATTCAGGCCTATGGTTAACAAGGAAATATCTTCAGATAAAAACCAGAGAGAAGCTTTCTGAGAAACTACTTTGTGATCTGTGCATTCCACTCAGGGTGTTATACCTCTTTTCTCATAAGACAGTGTTTGAACACTTCCTGCAAAGCCGAAAAAGTGATATTTTGGAGTACATTGAAGACTATGGAGAAAGTAAAATATCCTCAGATAAAACCCCGAAAGAAACGTTTCAAGGATCTGCTCTCTGATATGTGCATTCATTTCACAGATTTGAAATTTACTCTACATTGTCCAGTATGGAAACTCTGTCTTTGAGGAATCTGCGAAGGGATAGTAAGTGGTGCCCGGAGGCCTATGGTAAGCAAGGAAATGATTTCCTAGGAAAACTGGACAGAAGCCCTCTGGGTTACTGCTTTGTGATGTGTGTATTCATCTCATAGAGTTCCTTGGATTGATCAGTTTGAAATCACTGTTTCTGTGGAATCTGAGAAAGGACATTTGGGAATGCTGTTTAGCATATTCTGTTCAGGAAATAGCTCAGAGAAAAACCAGAAGAAAGCTTTCTGTGAAACTGCTGTGTGTCGTTTGAATTAAACTTGCACAGTTCAGCTTCTCTTTGCATTGAGCAGTGTTCTAACACTGTGTTTAGTCTTCAAAGTGATATTCAGGAGCGCTTTGAGGCTTATGGTGAAAACGGAAATATCTTCAGGTAGAAACTGGAAAGAAGCTTTCCGAGGAGCTGCTCTGGGACATGTGCATTCCACTCACAGAGTTATGCCTTTCTTCTCATAGAGGATTGGGGAATCCCTTTTGCAGAAAAAGCTGCCAAGGGACATTCGGGAGTATATGGATGGCTACGTTGAAAAAAGAAATATCCTCAGACCAAAACTGGAAAGAAGCTTTCTGTGAAACTCCTTTGTGATAGATATGTGTATTCATCTGACGTAGATAAAACTTTCTTTATATTATGCAGTTTGGAAACTCCATCATGGACAGATCCGCAAAGGGACATTCGGGACATCATCATGCCTATGGTGAAAAAGGGAATCTCTTCAGATATAAACAGGAGAGAAACTTTCTAAGAAACTGCTTTGTGATGTGTGCATTCCACTCAGGGAGTTATATATCTTTTCCCGTAGGGCAGTGTTTGAACACTGTTCCTGAAAAACCAAAAAATGATATTTCGGAGTGGTTTGTAGACTATGGCAAAAAGTGAAATATCCTCAGATAAAACCTAGAAAGAAGCTTTCCAAGGAACTGTTCTCTGATATGAGCATTCATTTCCCAGAGTTAAAGCTTACTCTACATTACTCAGTTTGGAATCTCTGTCTCTGACGAATCTGTGAAGGGATATTTAGTGGTGCCCAGAGGCCTGTGGTGGGCAATGACATGTCTTCTGATGAAAACTGGAGAGAAAATTTCTGAGCAACTGCTTTGTGGTGTGTGTATTGATATCATAGAGTTAAACCATTGTTTGGATTGAGCAGTTTGAAATCACTGTTTCTGTGGAATCTGAGGAAGAATATCTGGGAACACTCTTTAGAATATGGAGAAAGAGATATCCTCAGATAAAAAGCAGAAGTAAGCTTTCTGTGAATTTGCTTTGTGTCATATGAATTCCTTTCGCTCAGTTGAGCTTCTCTTTTTCATTAGGCAGTTTTCAAACTCTGTTTAGTCTGTGAAGGGATATTCGGTACGCTTTGAGGCTTATGATGAAAACGGAAATGTCTTCAGATAGAAACTGGGGAGAAACTTTCAGAGGAGCTGCTTTGTGATGTATGCTTTCCACTCACAGAGTTATACCTTCCTTCTCATAGAGGATTAGAGAATCACTCTTGGAGAAAATGCTGAATAGGGACCTTCGGGAGTATATGGACAGCTATGGTGAAAAAGAAAATATCCTCAGACAAAAACTCGAAAGTCGCTTTCTATGAAACTGCTTTGTTATAGATATGTATATTCATCTCACAGAGATAAAACTTTCTTTCTATTACGTAGTTTTCAAACGCCATCATGCACGGATTCGTGAAGGGGCATTCAGCAGCACATTCGGCCTATGGTGAAAAAGGAAATAACTTCAGATAAAAACTGAAGAGAAGCTTTCTGAGAAACTACTTTGTGATGTGTGAATTCCACACAGGGAGTTATACCTCTTTTCTCCTAAGGCAGTGTGTGAACACTGTTCCTGTAAAACAGAAAAATTGATATTTTAGTGTGCATTTAAGACTAGTGTGAAAAATGAAATGTCCTCAAATAAAACCTACAAAGAAGCGTTCCAGGAAACTTTTTTCTTATATGTGCATTCATTTCACAGAGTAAAAGCTTACTCTAAATTGCCCTGTTTGGAAACTCTGTCTTTGAGGAATCTGTGAAGGGATATTCGGTGGCGCCCAGAGGACTGTGTTGAGCAAGGAAATGTCTTCCAATGAAAACTGGAGAGAAGCTTTCTGAGCAACTACTTTGTGGTGTGTGTATTTATCTCATAGAGTTAAACTATTCTTTGGATTGAGCAGTTTGAAATAATTGTTTCTGTGGGATCTGAGATAGGACATCTGAGAATGCTCTTAGAATATGAAGAAAGAAATATCTTCAGATAAATCCAGAAGGAAGCTTTCTGTGAAGCTGCTATGTGTCATGTGAATTTCTCTTGCTCAGTTAAGCTTCTCTTTTCATTGAGAAGTTTTCTAACACTGTTTATGTTGAATGGGCGAAGGGATATTCAGGAGTCCTTTGAGACTTATGGTAAGAAAGGAAATATGTTTAGATAGAAAATGGAGACGAGCTTTCCGAGGAACTGCTTTGTGATGTGTGCATTCCTCTCACAGTGTTATACCTCTCTTCTCATACAGCATCGGGGAAACCGTTTTGGATAAAAAGATACCAAGGGATATTCGGTGGCGTATGAATGCCTATGGTGAAAAGGGAAATAGCCTCAGACAAAAACTGGAAAGATTTTTGTGAAACTACTCTGTGATACGTGTATTCATCTCACATAGATAAAGCTTTCTTTACATTATGCAGCTTGGAAACTCCACTATGGATGATTCCGAGAAGGGACATTCGAGAACACATTCAAGACTATGGTGAAAAAGGAAATATCCTCAGATAAAAACCGGAGAGAAGCTTTCTGAGAAACTGCATTGTGATGGTGCATTCCACTAAGGTAGTTATACCACTTTTCTCATAAGGCAGTGTTTGAACACTGTTCCTGTAAAACCAAAAATTTGATATTTCAGAACGCATTGAAGACTATGGCGAAAAGTAAAATATCCTCCAATAAAATCCATAAAGAAGCGTTCGAAGAAACTGTTCTCTGATATGTGCATTCATCTTACAGAGTTAAAGCTTACTCTACTTTGCCCAGTTTGGAAACTCTGTCTTTGAGGAATCTGCGAAGGGATATTAAGTGGCGCTGGGAATCCTGTGGTGACCAAGGAAATGTCTTCCATTGAAAACTGGAGAGAAGCTTTCTGAGAAACTGCTTTGTGATGTGTTTGTTCAACTCATAGAGATAAATCAGTCTTTGGATGGACTGGTTTAAAATCACTGTTTCTGTGGATCCTGAGAAAGAACATTTGGGAACGCTCTTTAGAAAATGCTAAAAAAGAAATACTGTCTGATAAAAACCAGAAGAAAGTTTCTGTGAAATGGCTCTGTGTCGAATGTATTCCACTCACACAGTTCAACTTCTCTTTTCATTGAGCAGTATCCTAACATGTTTTTGTGTAGTCTGTGAAGGGATATTTGGGAGCGCTTCAAGGCTGACGGTCAAAATGGAAATATCTTCAGATAAAAACTAAAGAGAAGATTTCCGAGGAGCTACTTTGAGACGTGTGTATTCCACTCACAGAGTTATACCTTTCTTCTCATAGAGGATTGGGGAATCCCTTTTGGAGAAGAAGCTACCAAGAGACATTCAGGAGTATATGGATGGCTATGGAGAAAAAGGAAATAATATCAGACAAAAACTGGGTAGAAGCTTTCTGTGAAACAGCTTCGTAATAGGTATGTTTATTCGTCTCACATAGATAAAGTGTTCTTCACATTACACAGCTTGGAAACTCTGTCATGGATGGATTTGTGAAGGGACATTCAGGTACACATTGAGGACTATGGTGAAAAAGGAAATATCTTCATATAAATACTAGAAAGAAGCTTTCTGTGAATCTGTTTTTTTACTATTTTTCATCTCACATAGACAAAGCTTTCTTTACCTTATGCAACATGGAAACTCCATCATGGAAGGATCCGCGAAGGGACATTCGGGAGCACATTCAGGGGTATGGTGAAAAAGAAAATGTCTTCAGAAAAAATTGGAGAGATGCTTTCTGAGAAACTCCTTTGTGATGTGTGCATTCCACTCAGGGTGTTATACGTCTTTTCTCATAAGGCAGTGTTTAATCACTGTTCCTATAAAACCAAAAAAGTGATATTATGGAGTGCATTGAAGGCTATGGCAAAAAGTGAACTATCCTTAAATAAAACACAAAAAGAAGCGTTCCAGGAAACTGCTCTCTGATATGTGCATTCACTTCATAGAGTTAAAGCTTACTCTATGTTACCCAGTTTGGAAACTCTGTCTTTGAGGAATCTGCGAAGGGATATTAAGTGTCGCCTGGAGGCCCGTGGTGAACAAGGAAATGTCTTCGGTTGAAAAGTGGAGAGAAACTTTTGAGAAACTGCTTTGTGATGTGTGTAATAATCTCATAGACTTAAATCCTTGTTTAGATTGAGCAGTTAGAAATCACTGTTTCTGTGAAACCTGAGAAAGGACATTTGGGAACGCTCTTTAGAATATGCAGAAAAATAAATACCCTCAGATAAAAGTCAGAAGGAATCTTTCTGTGAAACTCCTCTGTGTCGTGTGAATTCCACTCGCACAATTAAGCTTCTGTTTTCATTGAGCAGTATTTTAACATTGATTTTCTTTAGTCTGCAAAGGGATATTCCAGAGCACTTTGAGGCTTATGGTGAAAACGGAAATATCTTCAGATGGAAACTGGTGATAACCTTTCCAAAGAGCATTCGGGAGCACATTCAGGACTATGGTGAAAAGGGAAATATCCTCAGGTTAAATCCAGAAGGAAGCTTTCCTTTTTTAGAGCAACTGCTTTGTGATGTGTGTATTCATCTCATAGATTTCAACCATTCTTTGGATTGAGCAGTTTGAAATGATTGTTTTTTGGAATCTGAGCAAGGACCTTTGGGTACCCTCCTTAGAATATGGAGAAAGAAATATCCTCAGGTAAAATCCAGAGGGAAGCTTTCCGTGAAACTGCTCTGTGTCGTCTTAAATCCTCTCACTCAGTTAAGCCTCTTTTATCATTGAGCAGTTTTCTAACCCTGTTTATGTTTAGCGTGAGAACAGATATTCAGGAGCTATGATAAAAAAGGAAATATCTTCAGATAAAAACTGGATAGAAGCTTTCTGTGAAACTGCTTTTTGCTAGGTTTATTCATCTCACATAGATAAAGATTTCTTTACATTGCGAAGCTTAGAAACTCTGTCGTGGATGGAACGGTGAAGGGATATTCGGGATCACATTCAGGATTATGGTGAAAAAGGAAATATTGTTAGATAAAAACTGGAGAGCAGATTTCTGAGGAACTGCTTGGTGATGTGTGCCTTCCACTCGGGGAGTTATAACTTTCTTCTCATAAGGCACTGTTTGAATTCTGTTCCTGTAAAACTAAAAAAGTGATATTTGGACCACATTGAAGACTATGCTGAAAAGTGAAATGTTGTCATATAAAACTCAGAAAGAAACATTCCAAGAAATTGATCTCTGACATCTCCATTCATTGCACAGTGTTAAAGTTTACTCTACATTTCCCAGATTGGAAAGTCTGTCTTTGAGGATTCTGTGAAGGGATATTAAGTGCCAACTGGAGGCCTGTGACGAGCAAGGAAATGTCTTACCTTGAAAACTGGAGAGAAGCTTTCTGAGCAATTGCTTTGTGATGTGTGTATTCATCTCAGAGAGTTAAATCATTCTTTGGATTGAGAAGTTTGAAATCACTGTTTCTGTTGAATCTGAGAAAGGACATTTGGGAACGTTCCTTAGAATATCCTGAAAAGAGAAATAACCTCACATAGAAACCAGAAGGAAGCTTTCTGTGAAACTGCCCTAGGTTGCGTGAATTCCACTCACACAGTTAAGCTTCTCTTTTCATTGAGCAGTATACTAACACTGTTTTTGTTTAGTCTGTCTACTGGATATTCGGGAGCGCTTTGAGGCTTATGGTGAAAAGGGAAATATCTTCAGATAGAAACTGGAGAGAAGCTTTCCAAGGAGCTGCTTTGTGATGTGTGCATTCCACTCACAGAATTATACCTTTGTTCTCATAGAGGATTGGGGAATCCCTTTTGGAGAAAAAGCTACCAGGGGACATTCGGGAGTATATGGACAGCTATGGTGAAAAAGGAAATATCCTCAGACAAAAACTAGAAAGAAGCTTTCTGTGAAACTACTTTGTGATAGACATGTTTATTAATCTCACCTAGATAAAACTTTATTTCTATTATACAGTTTTAAATCTCCCTCATGGATGGATTCGTGAAGGGACATTCGGGAGCACATTCAGGTCTATGATGCAATAGGAAATTACTTCAGATAAAGACTGGAGAGAAGCCTTCTGAGAAATTGCTTTGTGACGTGTGCATTCCACTCAGGGAGTTATACCTCTTTTCTCATAAGGCAGTGTTTGAACACTGTTCCTGTAAAACCAAAAAAGTGATATTTGGGAGCGCATTGAAGACTATGGTGAAAAGTGAAATATCCACAAATAAAACTCAGAAAGAAGCGTTTCAAGTAACTGTTCTCTGATATGTGCATTCATTTCACAGAGTTAAAGTTTACTCTATTTTACCCGGTTTGGAAACTCTGTCTTTGAGGAATCCGTGAAGGGATATTAAGTGGCGCCCGGAGGCTTGTGATGAGCAAGGAAACGTCTTCCGATGAAAACTAGAGAGAAGCTTTGTGAGCAACTGCTTTATGATGTGTGTATTCGTCTCATAGAGTTAAACCATTCTTTGAATTGAGCAGTTTGAAATCACTGTTTCTGTGGAATCTGAGGAAGAAATTTGGAATAATTCTTGGAATATATAGAGAGAAATATCCTCAGTTAAAATCCAGAAGGAAGCTTTCTGTAAAACTGCTCTGTGTCATCTTAATTCCTCTCACTCACTTAAGCTTCTCTTTCCATTGAGCAGTTTTCTAACCCTGTTTATGTTTAGCATGTGAAGGGATATTCGGGAGCACTTTGAGGCTTATGGTGAAAAAGGAAATATGTTCGGACCAAAGCTGGAGAGATGCTTTCCGAGGAACTGCTTTGTGATGTGTGCATTCCACTCACTGTGTTATACCTCTCTTCTCATACAGCATTGGTGAAACCCCTTTGGAGAAAAAGGTACCAAGTGGTACTCGGGAGCATGTTGATGCCTATGGTGAAAAGGGAAATAGCCTCAGACAAAAACTGGAAAGAAGCTTTCTATGAAACTGCTATGTGATATGTGTATTCATCTCACATAGCTAAAACTTTCATTACATTATGCAGTTTGGAAACTCTCTCATGGACGGATCTACGAAGGGACATTCAGGAGCACATTCAGGACTATGGTGAAAAAGGAAATATCTTCAGATAAAAACTGGAAAGAAGCTTTCTGTGAATCTGCTTTTTGCTATATTTATTCAACTCACATTGATAAAACTTTCCTTATATTACAGTTTGGAAACTCCGTCATGGAGGAATCTGCAAAGGGACATTCGGGAGCACATTTGGGCCTATGTTGAAAAAGGAGATATCTTCATATAAAAACTGGATAGAAGCATTCTAATAAACTGCTTTGTGATGTGTGCATTCCACTCAGGGAGTTATACCTCTTTTCTCATGAGGTAGTTTTGAACACTGATCCTGAAAACCCAAAAAAATGATATTTTGGAGCGCATTACTACTATGGCAAAAAGTGAAATATCCTCAAATAAAACCCAGAAAGAATTGTTCCAAGAAACTGCTCTCTGACATGTGCATTCATTTCAGAGAGTTTACTCTACATTTCCCCTTTTGGAAAGTCTGTCTTTGAGGATTCTGCGAAGGGCTATTAAGTGGAGACCAGAGGCCCATGACCGAGCAAGGAAATGTCTTCCATTGAAAACTGGAGAGAAGCTTTCTGAGCAACTGTTTTGTGATGTGTTTATTCGTCTCATAAAGTTACATCATTCTTTGTATTGAGCAGTTTGAAATCACTCTTTCTGTGGAACCTGAGAAAGGACATTTGGGAACACTCTTTAGAATATGCTGAAAAATTAATACCTTCAGATAAAAACCAGAAGGAATCTTTCTTTAAAACAGTTCTCTTTCGTGTGAATTCCACTCGCATAGTTAAGTTTCTCTTTTTATTGAGCATTATTCTAATACTATTATTGTTTAGTCTGCAAAAGAATATTCCTTTGAGGCTTATGGTGAAAACGGAAATACCGTCAGATAGAAACTGTAGAGAAGCCTTCCAAGTATCTGCTTTGTGACATTTCCATTCCACTCACAGAGTTATACCTTTCTTCTCATAGAGGACTGAGGAATCTCTTTTGCAGAAAAAGCTACCAAGGGACATTCGGGAATATATGGATGGCTAAGGTGAAAAAGGAAATATCCTCAGACAAAAATTGGAAACAAGCTTTCTGTGAAACTGCTTTGTGATAGATATGTTTATTCATCTCGCATAGATATAACTGTCTTTATATTATGCAGTTTGGAAACTTCGCCATGGACAGATCCATGAAGGGGTATTCGGGAGCACATTCATTCATATGGTGAAAAAGGAAATATGTTCAGATAAAAACAGGAAAGAATCTTTCTGTATATTTGTTTTTTGCTATGTTTATTCATCTCACAAAGATAAAGATTTATTTACATTACACAGCTTGGAGACTCCATCATGAATGGTTCCGCGCAGGGACATTCGGGTGCACATTCAGGCCAATGGTGGAAAAGGAAATGTCTTCAGATAAGAACAGGAGAGAAGCTTTTTGAAAAACAGCTTTGTGATATTTATATTCCACTCAGAGAGTTTTACCTCTATTTGCATAAGGCGGTGTTTCAACACTGTTCCTGTAAAACTGAAAAAGTGATATATTGGAGTGCATTGAAGACTATGACGAAAATTTAACTATCCTCAAATAAAAACGAGAAAGAAGCGTTCCAAGAAACTGCTCTCTGATATGTGCATTCAGTTCACAGAGTTAAAGCTTGCTCTACATTACCCAGTTTGGAAATTCTGTTTTTGCGGAATCTGCGAAGGGATATTTAGTGGTGCCTGGAGGCCTGTGGTGAGCAAAGAATGTCTTCCGTTGAAAACTGGGAAGAAGTTTTCTGAGCATCTGCTTTGTAACTTGTGTATTCATCTCATAGAGTTAAATCATTCTTGGGATTGAGCAGTTTGAAATCACTGTTTCTGTGGAATCTGAGGAAGGACATTTGAGAATGCTCTTTAGAGTATGGAGAAAGAAATATCCTCAGATAAAAACCAGAAGGAAGCTTTCTGCGAAACTGCTAGGTGTGGTGTGAATTCCTTCTGCTCAGTTGAGCTTCCTTTTTCATTGAGCAGTTTTCTAACCCTGTTTATGTTTAGCGTGTGAAGGGAGACTCGGTAGCCCTTTGAGGCTTATGATGAAAAAGGAAATATGTTCAGACCGAAACTGGAGAGAAGCTTTCCTAAAAACTGCTTTGTGACATGTGCATTTCACTCACAGTGTTACATCTCTCTTCTCATACAGCATTGGGGAAACCATTTTGGAGAAAAAGGTAGCAAGTGATATTTGGTAGCATGCTGATGCCTATGATGAAAAGGGAAATAGCCTCAGACAAAAACTGGAAAGAAACTTTGTATGAAACTGCTCTGTGATATGTGTACTTATCTCCCAAAGATTAAGTTTTCTTTACATTATGCAGCTTGGAAACACTGTCATGGACGGATCCATGACGGGACATTTGGGAGCACATTCAGGACTATGGTGAAAAATGAAATATATTCAGATAAAAACTGGCTTTCTGTTAATCTGCTTTTTGCTATGTTTATTCATCTCACACAGATAAAGCTTTCTTTACATTCCACAGCTTTCAAACTCGGTCATGGAGGGATCTGTGAAGGGATATTTGGGATCACTTTCAGGCCTATGGAGAAAAAGGGAATATCTTCAGATAAAAACTGAAGAGAAGCTTTCTGAGAAACTGCTTGGTGATGTGTGCATTTCACTCAGGGAGTTACACCTTTCTTCTCATAAGGTACAGTTTGAACACTGTTCCTGTACAACTAAAAATGTGACATTTGGAACTCATTGAAGACTATGGCAAAAAGTGAAATGCCGTCCAATAAAACCCGGAAAGAAGCATTCCAAGAAACTGCTCTCTGTCATGTACATTCATTTCACACAGTTAAAGCTTACTCTACATTTCCCAGTTCAGAAAATCTGTCTTTGAGAATTCTCTGATGGGATATTAAGTGGCGACTGGAGGCCTATGGCGAGAAATGAAATGTCTTTGTTTGAAAACTGGAGAGAATCGTTCTGAGCAACTGCTTTGTGATGTGTGTATTCATGTCATAGAATTAAATCATACTTTCAATTGAGCAGTTTGAAATCACTGTTTCTGTGAAATCTGAGGAAGGGCATTTGGGAACATTCTTTAGAATATGGAGAAAGAAATATTCTAAGATAAGAAAAAAAGAAGGAAGTTTCTGTGAAATTATTATGTGTCATGTGAATAACTCTCGCTCAGTTAAGCTTCTCTTTTCATTGAGCAATTTTCTAACACTGTTTATGTTTAGCGTGCGAAGAGATTTTCAGGTGCGCTTTGAGGCTTATGGTGAAAAAAGAAACATGCTCTGATAGAAACTGTAGAGAAGCTGTCTGAGGACCGGCTTTGTGACTTGGGCATTCCACTCACAGTGTTATAACTCTCTTCTCATAAAGCATCAGGGAAACCCATTTGGAGAAAAAGGTACTAAGAGATATTCGGGGGCACATTAATGCCTATGGTGAAAAGGGAAATAGCCTCAGACAGAAACTGGAAAGAAGCTTTCTGTGAAACTGTTCTGTGCTACGTGTGTTCATCTCACATAGATAAAGCTTTCTTTACATTACGCAGTTTTAATCTCTGTCATGCAGGGATCCACAAAGGGACATTCAGGAGCAAATTCAGGACTATGGTAAAAAAGGAAATATCTTCAGATAAAAACTGGAAAGAAGCTTTCTGTGAATCTGCTTTTTGCTATGTTTACTCACCTCACATAGATAAAGCTGTCTTTACATTACATAGCTTGGAAACTCTGTCATGGATGGAATCGCGAAGGGATATTCAGGATCACATTTGGGCCTATGGTGAAAAAGGAAATATCATCAGATAAAAACTGGAGAGAAGCTTTCTGTGCTTTGTGATGTGTGCATTACACTCAGGGAGTTATATCTCTTTTCTCATAAGGCAGTGTTTGAACACTGTTCCTGTAACACCGAAAAAGTGATATTTTGGATCACATTGAAGACTGTTTCGAAAAGTGAAATATCCTGAAATAAAACCCAGAGAGAAGCATTCCACGAAACTGCTTTCTGATATGTGCATTGACTTCACAGAGTTAAAGCTTACTCTACGTTGCCCACTTTGGAAACACTCTCTTTGAGGAATCTGTGAAGGGATATTAAGTGGTGCCCGGAGACTTGTGGTGAGCAAGAAAACGTCTTCCGATGAAAACTGGACAGAAGCATTCTGAACAACTGCTTTGTGATGTGTGCATTCATCTCATAGAGTTAAACCATTATTTGGATTGAGCAGTTTGAAATCACTGTTTTTGTGGAATCTGAGGAAGGACATTTGGGAACGTTCCTTAGAATATGGAGTAGGAAATATCCTCAGGTAAAATCCAGAAGGAAGCTTTCTGTGAAACTGCTCTGTGTCATCTTAATTCCTCTCACTCACTTAAGCCTCTCTTTCCATTGAGCAGTTTTCTAACCCTGTTTATGTTTAGCGTGCGAAGGGATATTCGGGAGTGCTTTGAGGCTTAGGGTGAAAAAGGAAATATGATCAGACAGAAACTGGAGAGAACCTTTCCGAGGGTCTGCTTTTTGACGTGTGCGTTCCACTCATAGTGTTTACTTCTCTTCTCATACAGCATCAGGGAAACCCTTTTGGAGAAATTGGTACGAAGGGATATTGGGGAGAATATTGATGCCTATGGTAAAAAGGGAAATAGCCTCAGGCAAAAACTGGAAAGAAGTTTTCTGTGAAATTGTTTGGTGATATGTGTATTCATGTCACATAGTTAAAGCTTTCTTTACATTATGAAGCTTGGAACTTTGTCATGGACAGATTCGGGAAGGGACATTTGGGAGCACATTCAGGACTATGGTGAAAAAGGAAATATCTTCAGATAAAAACTGGAAAGAAGCTTTCTGTGAATCTGCTTTTTGCTATATTTATTCATCTCACGTAGACAAAGCTTCTTTTACATTACGCAGCTTGGAAACTCTGTCATGGACGGATCCGAGAAGGGCATTTGGGAGCACATTCATTACTATGATGAAAAGAGAAATATCTTCAGATAAAAACTAGAACGAAGCTTTCTGTGAAACTGCTCTGTGTTGTGTGAATTCCACTCGCACTGTTAAGCTTCTATTTTCATTGAGCAGTATTCTAACACTGTTTATGTTTAGCGTGCGAAGGGATTTTCAGGTGCGCTTTGAGGCTTACAGTGAAAAGGGAAACATGTTCAGATAGAAACTGGAGAGAAGTTTTCCGAGGAACTGCTTTGTGATGTTTGCATTCCACTTACAGTGTTATACCTCTCTTCTCATACGGCATCAGGGAAACCCCTTTGGGGAAAAATTTACCAAGGGATATCCGGGAGCATATTGATGCCTATTGTGAAAAGGGAAATAGCCTCAAACAAAAACAGAAAAGAATCCTTCTGTGAAACTGCTCTGTGATATATGTATTCATCTCACATAGATAAAGCTTCCTTTAGAGCACACAGCTTGGAAACTGTCATGGAAGGATCTGCGAAGGGACATTCGGGAGCACATTCAGGACTATGGTGAAAATGGAAATATCTTCAGATAAAAACTGGAGAGAAGTTTTCTGGGAAACGGCTTTGTGATGTGTGCATTCAGAGAGTTCTACCTCTTTCCTCATAAGGTAGTGTTTGAACACTGTTCCTGTAAAACGGAAAAAGTGATATTTCGGAGCACATGGAAGACTATGGCGAAAAGTGAAATATCCTCAAATAAAACGCAGAAAGAAGCGTTATAAGAAACTGCTCTTTGATATGTGCGTTCATTTCACAGAGACAAAACTTACTTTACATTGCCCAGTTTGGAAACTCTATTTTTGAGGAATCTGCGATGGGATAGTTAGAGGCACCCTGAGGCATTTGGTGAGCAAGGAAATGTCTTCCGTTGAAAACTGGAGGTCAGCTTTCTGAGCAACTGCTTTGTGATGTATTTATCTCATAGAGTTAAATCATACCTTGAATTGAGCAGTTTGGTATCACTGTTTCTGTGGAATCTGAGGAAGGAGATTTGGGAATGCTCTTTAGAATATGGAGAAAGAAATATAATCAGATAAACAAGAGAAGGAAGCTTTCTATGAAACTACTATGTGTCGTGTGAATTCTGCTTGCTCAGTTAAACTTCTTTATCATTGAACAATTTTCTAACAGTGTTTATTTTTAACATGTGAAGGGATATTCAGGAGGGCTTTGAGATTTATGGAGAAAAACGAAATATGTTCAGATAGAACCTGGAGAGAAGCATTCCGAGGAACTGCTTTGTAACGTGTGCATTACACTCACAGTGTTATACCTCTCTTCTCATACAGCATCAGGGAAACCCTTTTGGAGAAAAAGGTACCAAGAGATATTCAGGGGCATATTAACGCCTATGGTGAAAACGAAAATAGCCTCAGACAGAAACTGTATAGAAGCTTTCTGTTAAACTGCTCTGTGCTATGTGTATTCATCTCACATAGATAAAGCTTTCTTTACATTACGCAGCTTCAAAACTCTGTCATGGACAGATCTGCAAAGGGACATTCGGGAGCACATTCAGGACTATGGTGAAAAAGGAAATATCTGCTGATAAAAACTGGAAAGAAGCTTTCTGTGAATCTGCTTTTTGCTATGTTTTTTCATTTCACGTAGACAATGCTTTCTTTACATTATGCAGCTTGGAAACTCTGTCATGGACAGATCTGTGAAGGGCATACGGGAGCACATTCAGGACTATGGTGAAAAGGGAAATATCTTCTGATAAAAACCAGAAGGAAGATTTCTGTGAAACTACTGTGTGTCTTGTGAATTCCTCTCACTCAGTTAAGCTTCTCTTTTCATTGAGCAGCTTTCTAACACTGTTCATGTTTAGGGTGAGAAGGGATATTTGGGAATGCTTTTAGGATTATGGTGAAAAGGGAAATATGTTCAGGTAGAAACTGGAGAGAAGCATTTCGAGAAACTGCTTTGTGATATGTGCATTCCACTCAGGGAGTTATACCTCTTTTCTCATAAGGCAGTGTTTGAACTCTGTTCTTGTAAGACGAAAAAGTGATATTTCGGAGTGCTTTGAAGACTATGGCTAAAAGTGAAATATCCTCAAATAAAACCCAGAAAGAAGCATTCCAGGAAACTGCTCTCTGAAATGTGCATTCATTTCAGAAAGGTAAAGCTTACTCTACATTTCCCAGTTTGGCAACTCTGTCTTTGAGGAATCTGTGAAGGGATATTAAGTTATGCCCTGAGGATTGTGGTGAGTAAGGAAACGTCTTCTGATGAAAACTGGAGAGAAGCTTTCTGAGCAACTGCTTTGTGATGTGTGTATTCATCTCATAGAGTTAAACCATTCTTTGGATTGAGCACTTTGAAATCACTGTTTTTGTGGAATCTGAGAAAGAACATTTGGGAACGCTCTTTAGAATATGGAGAAAGAAATATCCTCAGTTTAAATCCAGAAGAAACTTTCTGTGAAATTGCTCTGTGTCATCTTAATTTCGCTCACTCAGTTAAGCCTCTCTTTTCATTGTGCATTTTTCTAAACCTCTTTGTATTTAGCGTGTGAAGGGATATTCGGGAGTGCGTTGAGGCTTTCAGGGAAAAGGAAATATGTTCAGACAGAAACTGGAGAGAAGCTTTTCGAGGAACTGCTTTGTGACGTATGTATTGCACTCACCGTGTTATACTTCTCTTCTCATACAACATTGGGGAAACCCTTTTGGAGAAAAAATACCAAGTGATATTCAGGAGCATTTTGATGCTTAAAGTGAAAAGAGAAATAGATTCAGACAAAAACTGGAAAGAAGAATTCTATGAAACTGCTCTGTGATATGTGTATTCATCTCACATAGATCAAGCTTTCTTTACATTACGCAGCTTGGAAACTCTGTCATGGACGGATCCACGAAGGAATATTTGGGAGTACATTCAGGACTATGGTGAAAAAGGAAATATCTTCAAATAAAAGCTGGAAAGAAGCTTTCTGTGAATCTGCTTTGTGATGTCTGCATTCCACTCAGGGAGTTATACCTTTTTTCTCATAAGGCTCTGTTTCAACACTGTTCCTGTAAAATTAAAAAAGTGATATTTGGAGCACATTGAAGACTATGGGGAGAAGTGAAATGTCGTCCAATAAAACCCAGGAAGAAGTATTCCAGGAAACTGCTCTCTGACATGTCCTTTCATTTCACAGAGTTAAAGCTTTCTCTACATTTCGCAGTATGGAAAGTCTGTCTTTGAGGAGTCTGTAAAGGGATATTAAGTGGCAAAAGGAGGTCTGTGGCAAGTAAGGAAATGTCTTAGGTTGAAAATTGCAGAGAAGCTTTCTGAGCAACTCTTTTGTGATGTTTGTATTCATCTCATAGAGTTAAATCATTCTTTGGATTGAGCAGTTTGAAATCACTGTTTCTGTGGAACCTGAGAAAGGACATTTGGGAATGCTCTTTAGAATATCCTGAAAAAGAAATAACCTCAAATAGAAACCGGATGGAAGCTTTCTGTTAAACTGTTCTGTGTCATGTAAATTCCGCTCACCCAGTAAAGCTTCTCTTTACATTGAGCAGAATTCTAACACTGTTTTTGATTAGTCTACAAAGGGATATTCGGGAGCGCTTTGAGGCCTAGGGTGAAAAAGTAAATATCTTCAGATAGAAACTGGAGAGAAGCTTTCTGAGGAGCTACTTTGTGACGTGTGCATTCTGCTCACAGAGTTATAGCTTTCTTCTCATAGAGGATTGGGGAATCCCTTTGGAGAAAAAGGTACCAAGGGGCATTCTGGAGTATATGGACTGCTATGGTGAAAAAGGAAATATCCTCAGACAAAAACTAGAAATAAGCTTTCTGTGAATCTGCTTTGTGATAGATATGTTTATTCATCTCACATCTATAAAAGTTTCTTTCTATTCGCAGTTTTGAAACGCCATCATGGAAGGATTAGTGAAGGGACATACGGGAGCACATTCAGGCCTATGGTGAAAAAGGAAATATCTTCAGATACAAACTGGAGAGAATCTTTGTGTGAAACCACTTTGTGATGTGTGCATTGCACTCAGGGCCTTATGCATCTTTTCTCATAAGGCAGTGTTTGAACACTGTTCCTGTAAAACCCAAAAAGTGATATTTCAGAGCGCCATGGAGACTATGGTGAAAAGTGAAATATCCTCAAGTAAAACCTAGAAAGAAGAGTTCCAGGAAACTGCTCTCTGATAAGTACATTTTTTTCACAGAGTTAAAGTTTACTCTACGTTGCCCACTTTGGAAACTCTGTCTTTGAGGAATCTATGAAGGGATATTAAGTGGCACCCGAAGGCCTGTGGTGAGCAAGGAAATATCTTCCAAAGAAAACTGGAGAGAGGCCGGGCGCGGTGGCTCAAGTCTGTAATCCCAGCACTTTGGGAGGCCGAGACGGGCGGATCACGAGGTCAGGAGATTGAGACCATCCTGGCAAACACGGTGAAACCCCGTCTCTATTAAATACAAAAAAACTAGCCGGGCGAGGTGGCGGGCGCCTGTAGTCCCAGCTACTTGGGAGGCTGAGGCCGGAGAATGGCGTGAACCCGGGAGGCGGAGCTTGCAGTGAGCTGAGATCCGGTCACTGCACTCCAGCCTGGGTGACAGAGCGAGACTCCGTCTCAAAAAAAAAAAAAAAAAAAAAAAAAAAAAAAAAAAAGAAAAGAAAACTGGAGAGAAAGTTTCTGAGCAACTGCTTTGTGATGGGTGTGATCATCTCATAGAATTAAACCATTCTTTGGATTGAGCAGCTTGAAATCACCGTTTGGGTGGAATCTGAGGAAGGACATTTGGGAATGCTCTTTAGAATGTGGAGAAAGAAATATCCTCAGATGAAAGCCAGAAGGAAAGTTTCTGTGAAACTGCTCTGTGTCATGTAAATTCCTCTCACTCAGTTAAGCTTCTCTTTTCATTGAGCAGTTTTCTAACACTGTTTATGGTTATCATAGAAAGCAATATTTGGGAGTACTTTGAGGCTTATGAGGAAAAAAGATATATGTTCAGATAGAAACTGGAGAGAAACTTTCCATGGAACAGCCTTGTGATGTGTGCATTGCACTCACAGTGTTATACGTATCTTTCCATACAGCATTGTGGAAACCCTTTGGAGATAAAGGTACCAAGGAATTTTCGGGAGCATATAGACGCCTATGGTGAAAAGGGAAATAACCTCAGACAAAAACTGGGAAAAAAATTTCTGTGAAATTGCTCTGTGATATGTGTATTCATCTCACTTAGATAAAAATTTCTTTCTATTGCACAGCTTGGAAAATCTGTCATGGACGGATCCGTGAAGGAAAATTCGGGAGCACATTCAGGCCTACGGTGGAAAAGGAGATGTCTTCAGATAAAAACTGGATAGAAGCTTTCTGAGAATCTGCTTTGTGATGTGTACATTCCACTCAGGGAGTTATAACTCTTTTCTCATCAGGCAGTGTTTGACCACTGTTTCTGTAAAACCAAAATAGTAATATTTCGGAGTTCATGGATGACTATGGCGAAAAGTGGAATCTCCTGAAATAAAACCCACAAAAAAGCGTTCCAAGAAACTGTTCCCTGATATGTGCATTCATTTCAGAGAGTTGAAGCTTATTCTACATTTCACAATATGGAAAGTCTGTCTTTGAGAATTCTGCAAAGGGATATTAAGTGGGGACCGGAGGCCTGTGACGAGCAAGGAAATGTCTTCCATTGAAAACTGTAGTGAAACTTTCTGAGCAACTTCCTGTGATATGTGTTTTCATCTCATAGAGGTAAATCATTCTTTGGATTGAGGAGTTTGAAATCACTCTTTCTGTGGAACCTGAGAAAGGACATTTTGGAACGCTCTTAAGAATATGTTGAAAAAGGAATACGATCTGTGAAAAACCAGAAGGAATCTTTCTGTGAAACTTCTCCATGTCTTGTGAATTCCACTCACCCAGTTAAGCTTCTCTTTTCATTGAGCAGTATTTTAACACTGTTTTTGTTTAACTGTGAAGGGATATTTGGGAGTGCTTTGAGGCTTATGGTGAAAAAGGGAATATCTTCAGATAGAAACTGGACAGAAGCTTTCCGAAGAGCTGCTTTGTGGTGTGTGCATTCCACTCACAGAGTTATACTTTTCTTTTCATAAAGGATTGGGGAATCCCTTTTGGAGAAAAAGCTACCAGGGGACATTCGGGAATACATGGATGGCTATGGTGAAACAGAAAATATCCTCAGACAAATACTGAAAAGAAGCTTTCTGTGAAACTGCTTTGTGATAGATATGTTTATTCATCTCACATAGATGAACTTTCTTTCTATTATGCAGTTTTGAAACGCTGTCATGGATGGATTCACGAAGGGACATTCGGGAACACATTCACACCTATGGTGAAAAAGGAAATATCTTCAGATAAAAACTAGAGAGAAGTTTTCTGAGAAACTGCTTTGTGATGTGTGCATTCCACTTAGAGAGGTTTGCCTCTATTCCCATAATGCAGTGTTTGAACACTGTTCCTGTAAAACTGAAAAAGTGATATTTCGGAGTGCATTGAAGACTATTGCAAAGTGTGAAATATCCTCTAATAAAATCCAGAAGGAAGTGTTCCAAGAAACTGCTCTCTGATATGTGCATTCATTTCACATAGTTAAAGCTTCCTCTACGTTGTCTAGTTTGGAAACTCTGTCTTTGAGGGATCTGTGAAGGGATGTTAAGTGGCACCCAGAGGCTTGTGGTGAGCAAGAAAAGGTCCTCCAGTGAAAACTGGAGAGAAGCTTTCTGAGCAACTGCTTTGCGATGTGTGTATTCATCTCTTAGAGTTAAACTATTGTTTGAATTGAGGAGTTTGAAATCACTGTTTTGTGGAATCTGAGGCAGGACATTTGGGAACGTTCCTTAGAATATGGTGAAAGAAATATTCTCAAGTAAAATCGAGAAGGAAGCTTTCAGTGAAACTGTTCTGTGTCTTCTTAATTCCTTTCAATCAGTTAAGCCTCATTTTCATTGAGCAGTTTTCTAACTCTTTTCATGTTTAGCATGTGAAGGGATATGCGGGAGGGCTTTTAGACTTATGGTGAAAAAGGTAATATGTTCTGACCGAAACTGGAGAGAAGCTTTTCAAGGAACTGCTTTGTGACGTGTACATTTCACTCACAGTGTTATATCTCTCTTCTCATACAGCATCAGGGAAACTCTTTTGGAGAAAAAGGTACCAAGGGATTACCGGGAGCATATTGAGGTCTATGGTGAAAAGGGAAATAGCCTCAGAGAAAAACCGGAAAGAATCTTTCTGTGAATCTGCTTTTTGCTATGTTTATTCACCTCACATAAATAAAGCTTTCTTTACATTATGCAGCTTGGAAACTCTGTCATGCATGGATCTGCAAAGGGATATTCGGGATCACATTTGGGCCTAAGGTGAAAAAGGAAATATCGTCAGATAGAAACTGGAGAGAAACTATATGAGAAACTGCTTGGTGGTGTGTGAATGCCACTCAGGAGTTATACCTTTCTTGTCATAAGGCACTGTTTGAATACTGTTCCTGTAAAACTAAAAAAGTGATATTCGGAGCACATTGAAGACTATGGCAAAAAGTGAAATATCATCCAATAAAACCCAGAAAAGAAGCATTCCAAGCAACTGCTCTTTGACATGTGCATTCATTTCAGAGAGTTACAACTTACTCTACATTTCCCAGTTTGAAAGTGTGTCTTTGAGGATTCTGCAAAGGGATATAAAGTGGCAACCAGAGGCCTGTGGCGAGTATGGAAACGTATTCCATTGAAAATTACAGAGAAGCTTTCTGAGCAACTCTTTTGTGATGTTTGTGTTCATCTCATAGAGTTAAATCATTCTTTGGATTGAGCAGTTTGAAATCACTGTTTCTGTGGAATCTGAGAAAGGACATTTCGAAACGCTCTTTACCTCAGATAGAAATGAGAGGGAATCTTTCTGTGAAACTGCTCTGTGTCACGAGAATTTCCACTCACACAGTTAAGCTTCTCTTTCCATTGAGCAGTATTCTAACACTGTTTTTGTTTAGTCTGCGAAGGAATATTTGGGAGCGCTATGAGGCTTCCGGTGAAAAAGGAAACATCTTCAGATAGAAACTGGAGACAAGCTTTCCGAGGAGCCTCCTTTTGACCTGAGCATTCCACTCACAGAATTATACCTTTCTACTCATAGAGAATTGAGGAATTCCTTTTGGACCAAAAACGACCAAGGGACATTTGTGAGTGTATGGACGGCTATGGTGAAAAAGAAAATATCCTCAGACAAAAACTTGAAAGAAGCTTTCTGTGAAACTGCTTTGCATTAGATATATTTATTCATCACTCCTAGATAAAACTTTATTTCTACTACGCAATTTTGAAACTCCATCATGGACGGATTCAGGAAGGGACATCTGGGTGCACATTCAGGTCTATGATGAAATAGGAAATATCTTCAGATAAAAACTAAAAAGAAGCTTTCTGAGAAACTGCTTTGTGACGTGTGCATTCCACTAAGGGAGTTATACCTCTTTTCTCATAAGGCAGTGTTAGAACACTGTTCCTCTAAAACTGAAAAATTGATATTTAGGAGCACATTGAAGACTATGGCGAAAAGTGAAATATCCTCAGCTAAAACCCAGAAAGAAGCATTCCAAGAAACTGCTCTCTGATATATGCATTCATTTCACAGAGTTAAAGCTTACTCTACCTTGCCCAATTTGGGAACTCTGTCTTTTAGGAATCTGTGAAGGGATATTAAGTGGCGCCCGGTGGCTTGTGATGAGCAAGGAAACATCTTTCGATGAAAACTGGACACAAGCTTTGTGAGCAACTCCTTTGTGATGTGTGCTTCATCTCATAGAGCTAAACCATTCTTTGGATTGAGCTGTTTGAAATCTCTGCTTTTCTGGAATCCGAGGAAGGATATTTGGGAATGCTCCTTAGAATATGAAGAAAGAAATATCCTCAGGTAAAATCTAGACGGAAGCTTTCTGTGAAAATGTTCTGTGTCATTTTAATTCCTCTCACTCACTTAAGCCTCTCTTTCCATTGAGCAGTTTTCTAACCCTGTTTATGTTTAGCATGTGAAGGGATATTCAGGAGCACTTTGAGGCTTATGGTGAAAAAGGAAATATGTTCAGACCAAAACTGGAGAGAACCTTTCCGAGGAACTACTTTGTGACGTGTGCATTCCACTCACAGTGTTATACCTCTCCTCTCATACAGCATCGGGAAACCTCTTTGGATAAAAAGGTACAAGTGGTATTCAGTAGCATGTTGATGCCTATGGTGAAAAGAGAAATAGCCTCAGACAGAAACTGGAAAAAAACTTTCTGTGAAACTTCCTGGTGATATGTGTATTCATGTCACATAGCTAAAGCTTTCTTTACATTACACAGTTTGGAAACTCCATCATGGATGGATCTGTGAAGGGACATTTGATAGCACTTTCAGGACTATGGAGAAAAAGGAAATATATTCATATAAAAACTGGAAATAAGCTTTCTGTGAATCTGCTTTTTGCTATGTTTATTCATCTCAAGTAGATAAATCTTCCTTTACATTATGCAACTTGGAAACTCTGTCATGGATGTATCAGTGAAGTGCATTTGGGAACATATTCAGGACTATGGTGAAAAGGGAAATATCTTCAGATAAAAACCAGAAGGAATCTTTCTGTGAAACTGCTCTGTGTTGTGTGAATTCCAATCACACAATAAAGCTTCCATTTTCATTGAGCAGTATTATAACACTGCTTATGTTTAGCGTGTGAAGGGATTTTCAGGAGTGCTTTGAGGCTTACGGTGAAAAATTAAATATGTTCAGCTAGAAACTGGAAAGATGCTTTCCGAGGAACTGCTTTGTGATGTGTACATTCCACTTACAGTGTTATTCCTCTCTTCTCATACAGCATCAGGAAAACCACTTTGGGGAAAAATTTACCAAGGGATATCCGGGAGCATATTGATGATTATTGTGAAAAGGGAAATAGCCTCAGATAAAATCAGGAAAGAAGCATTCTGTGAAACTGCTCTATGATATATGTATTCATCTCACATAGATAAAGCTTCCTTTACAATATGAAGCGTGGAAATTCTGCCATGGAAGGATCCGCGAAGAGACATTTGGGAGCACATTCAGGACTATGGTGAAAAAGAAAATATTTTCAAATGAAAACTGGAAAGAAGCTTTCTGTGAATCTACTTTTTGCTGTGTTTCTTCATCTCACATAGATAAATCTTTCTTAACATTACGCAGCTTGGTTATTCTGTCATGGACGGTTCCCCGAAGGAACATTCGGGAGCACATTCATGACTCTGGGAAAATGGAAAAATCTTCAGATAAAAACTGGAGAGAAGCTTTCTGAGAAACAGATTTGTGATGTGTGCATTCCACTCAGGGAGTTACACCTCTTTTCTCATCAGGCAGTGTTTGAACACTGTTCCTGTAAAACCAAAAAGTGATATTTCGGAGCGCATTGAAGATTATGGCGAAAAGTGAAATATCCGCAAAGAAAACCCAGAAAGAAGTGTTCCAAGAAGCTGCTCTCTGATATGTGCATTCATTTCACAGAGATAGAGCTTACTTTACATTGTCCAGTTTGGAAACTCTATCTTTGAGAAATCTGCGAAGGGATAGTAAGTGCCGCCCAGAAGCATTTGGTGAGCAAGGAAACATCTTCTGTTGAAAACTGGAGGTAAGCTTTCTGAGCAACTGCTTTGTGATGTGTGTATTCCTCTCACAGAGTTAAATCATACTTTGAATTGAGCAGTTTGATATCACTATTTCTGTGGAATCTGAGGAAGGACATTTGGGAACACTCTTTAGTATATGTAGAAAGAAATATAATCAGATAAACAAAAGTAGGAAGCTATCTGTGAAACTTCTATGTGTTGTGTGAATTCCTCTTGCTCAGTTAAACTTCTGTTTTCATTGAGCAATTTTCTAACAGTGTTTATTTTTAGCGTGTGAAGGGATATTTGGGAGCACTTTGAGGCTTACGGAGAAAAAGGAAATATGTTCAGGTAGAAACTGGAGAGAAGCTTTCCAAGGAACTGCTTTGTGATGTGTGCATTCCACTCACAGTGTTATACCTTTCTTCCCATACAGCATCTGGGAAACCCTTTTGGAGAAAAAGGTTCCAAGATATATTCAGGGACATATTAACGCCTATGGTGAAAAGGAAAATAGCCTCAGACAGAAACTGTATAGAAGCTTTCTGTGAAACTGCTCTATGCTATGCGTATTCATCTCACATAGATATAGCTTTCTTTACATTATGCAGCATGGAAACTCTGTCATGGACGGTACCATGAAGGGACACTCGGAGCACATTCAGGACTATGGTGAAAAAGGAAATATCTTCGGATAAAAACTGGAAAACAGCTTTCTGTGAATCTGCTTTTGGCCATGATTATTCATTTCACGTAGATAATGTTTTCTTTACATTATGCAGCTTGGAAACTCTGTTGTGGATGGATCCGCAAAGTGCATTCGGTAGCACATTCAGGACTATGGTGAAAAGGGAAATTTCTTCAGATAAAAACCAGAAGGAAGCTTTCTGTGAAACTGCTATGAGTCATGTGAATTCCTCTCGCTCAGTTAAGCTTCTCTTTTCATTGAGCAGTTTTCTAACACTGTTTATGTTTAGCATGAGAAGGGATATTTGGGAGTGCTTTGAGGCTTACCATGAAAAAGGAAATATGTTCAGGTAGAAACTGAAGAGAAGCTTTCTGAGAAACTGTTTGTGACGTGTAAATTCCACTCAAGGAATTATACCTCTTTTCTCATAAGGCAGTGTTTGGACATCGTTCCTGTAAAACGAAAAAGTGATATTTTGGAGTGCATTGAAGATGATGGCGAAAAGTGATATATCCTCAAATAAAACCCAGAAAGAAGAGTTCCAAGAAACTGTTCTTAGTTATGTGCATTCATTTCACAGAGGTAAAGCTTACTCAACATTGCTTAGTTGGGAAATTCTGTCTTTAAGAAATCTGTGAAGGGATATTAAGTGGTGCCCAGAGGCCTGTGTCGAGCAAGGAAACGTCTTCCGTTGAAAACTGGAGAGAATCATTCTAAGCAACTGCTTTGTGATGTGTGTATTCATGTCATAGAATTAAATCATACTTTGGATTGAGCAGTTTGAAATCACTGTTTCTGTGAAATCTGAGGAAGGACATTTGGGAACACTCTTTAGAATATGGAGAAAGAAATACCCTCAGATTAAAAAAAAAAAAAGAAGGAAGCTTTCTGTGAAACTACTATGTGTCATGTGAATACCTCTCATTCAGTTAAGCCTCTCTTTTCATTGAGGAATTTTCTAACCCTGTTTATGTTTAGCATGTGAAGGGATATTCAGGAGCCTTTTGAGGCTCACGGTGAAAAGGAAACATGTTCAGACCGAAACTGGAGAGAAGCTTTCCGAGGAACTGCTTTGTGACATGTGCATTCCACTCACAGTGTTATACCTCTCTTCTCATACAGCATCGGGGAAACCCTTTTGGAGAAAAAGGTACCAAGTGATATTCAGGAGCTTATTGATGCCTATGGTGAAAAGGGAAATAGCCTCAGACAAAAACTGGAAAGAAGCTTTCTATGAAACTGCTCTGTGATATTTGTATTCATCTCACATAGATAAAGCTTTCTTTACATTACACAGCTTGGAAACTCTGTCATGGATGGAATCACGAAGGGACATTCAGGAGCATATTCAGGACTATGGTGAAAAAGGAAATATCTTCATATAAAAACTGGAAAGAAGATTTCTGTGAATCTACTTTTGCTATGTTTATTCATCTCACATAGATAAAGCTTTCTTTACATTACACTTTTTGGAAACTGTCATGGATGGATCTGCGAAGGGATATTTGGGATCACATTGGGGCCTATGGTGAAAAAGGAAATATCATCAGATAAAAACTGGAGAGAAGCTTTCTGAGAAACTGCTTGGTGATGTGTGCATTCCACTCAGGGAGTTATACCTTCATTCTCATAAGGCACCGTTTGAACACTGTTCCTGTAAAACTAAAAAAGTGACATTTGAAGTACATTGAAGACTATGGCAAAAAGTGAAATGTCGTCCAATAAAATCCAGAAAGAAGCATTCCAAGAAACTGCTATCTGATATGTGTATTAATTTCAGAGTGAAAGTTTACTCTACATTTCCCAGTTTGGAAAGTCTGCCTTTGAGGATTCTGTGAAGGGATATTTAGTCACAATTGGAGGCTTGTGGTGAGCTTAAAAATGTCTTCCATTGAAAATTGGACAGAAGCTGAGCAACTCTTTGTGATGTTTGTATTCGTGTCATAGAGATAAATCATTCTTTGGATTGAGCAGTTTGAAATCACTGTTTCTGTGGAATCTGAGAAAGGACATTTGAGAACGCTCTTTAGAATATCCTGAAAAAGAAATAACGTCAGAAAGAAACCAGAAGGAAGCTTTCTGAGAAACTGCTCTGTGTCACATGAATTCTGCTTGAACAGTTAAGCTACACTTTAAATTTAGCGGTATTCTACCACTGTTATTGTTTAGTTTGGGAAGGGATATTCGGCAGTGCATTGAAGCTTAAGGTGAAAAAGGGAATATCTTCAGATAGAAACTGGAGGGAAGATTTCCGAGGAGCTGCTTTGTGATGTGTGCATTCCACTCACAGAGTTACACTTTTCTTCTCATAGAGGATTGGAGAATCCCTTTTGGAGTAAAAGCTATCAGGTGACATTTGGGTGTATATGGATGGCAATGGTGAAAAAGGAAATATCCTCAGACAAAAACTGGAAAGAAGCTTTCTGTGAAACTACTTTGTGATAAATATGTCTATTCATCACACATAGATAAACTTTCTATCTATTATGCAGTTTTGAAACGCCATCATGAACAGATTCGTGAAGGAACATTTGGAAGCACATTCAGGCCTATGGTGAAAAAGGAAATATCTTCAGATAAAAACTGGAGAGAAGCATTCAGAGAAACCATTTTGTGATGTGTGCATTCCACTCAGGGAGTTATACCTTCATTCTCATAAGGCACTGTTTGAACACTGATCTTGTAAAACTAAAAAAGTGATATTCGGAGCACATTGAAGACTAGGGTGAAAAGTGAAATGTCGTCCAATAAAACCCAGAAAGAAACATTCCAAGAAACTCTTCTCTGACATGTCCATTCATTTTACAGAGTTAAAGCTAACTCTACATTTCCCAGTTGGGAAAGTTGGTCTTTGAGGATTCTGCGAAGGTATATTAAGTAGCAACTGGAGGCCTGCAGCGAGCAAGGAACTGTCTTCCGTCGAAAATTTAAGCGAACCTTTCTGAGCATCCTTTTTGTGATGTTTGTATTCATCTCATAGTGTTAAATCATTCTTTTATTGACTAGTTTGAAATCACTGTTTCTGTGGAATCTGAGAAAGGACATTTGGGAACGCTCTTTAGAATATCCTGAAAAAGAAATAACCTAAGATAGATACCAGAAGGAAGCTTTCTGTGAAACTGCTTTGTGTTGTGTGAATTCTTCTTGCCCAGTTAAGCTTCTCTTTTCATTGAGCAGTATTCTAACACTGTTTTTTTAGTCTGTGAAGGGATATTCAGGAGCGCTTTGAGGCTGATGGTGAAAAACAAAATATCTTCAGATAGAAACTGGATATAAGGTTTCCGATGAGCTGCTTTATGATGTGTGCATTTCACTCACAGAATTATACTTTTCTTCTCATAGAGCATTGGGGAATCCCTTTTGGAAAAAAAGCTACCAAGGGACATTCAGGAGTTTGTGGATGGCTATGGTGAAAAAGGAAATATCCTCGGAGAAAAACTGGAAAGAAGAGTTCTGTGAAACTGCTTTTTGATAGATATGTTTATTCATCTCACATAGATAAAACTTTCCTTATATTATGCAGTTTGGAAATTCCGTCATGTATGGATCTGCGAAGGGTGATACAGGAGTACATTCAGGCCTATGTTGAAAATGGAAGTATCTTCAGATGAAAACTGGAGAGAAGCTTTCTGAGAAACTGCTTTGTGACATGCGCATTCCACTTAGGGAGTTGTACCTGTTTTCTCATAAGGCAGTGTTTGAACACTGTTTCTGTAAAACCGAAAAAGTGATATTTCGGAGCACATTGAAGACTATGGCGAAAAGTGAAATATCCTCAAATAAAACCCAGACAGAATCGTTTCAAGAAACTGCTCTCTAACATGTGCATTCATTGCACAGAGTTAAAGTTTACTCTACGTTGCACAGTTTGGAGACTCTGTCTTTGAGGAATCTGTGAAGGGATATTAAGTGGTGCCCGGAGGCTTGTGGTGAGCAAGGAAATGTCTTCCGATGAAAACTGGAGAGAAGCTTTCTGAGCAACTACTTTGTGATGTGTGTATTCATTTCATAGAATTTAATCATTCTTTGGATATAGCATTTTGAAATCACTGTTTCTGTGGAGCCTGAGAGAGGACATTTAGGAACGCTCTTTAGAATATGCAGAAAAAATAAATACCCTGAAATAAAAAGCAGAAGGAAGCTTTCTGTGAAACTGCTCTATGTCGTGTGAATTCCACTCACACAGTTAAGCTTCTCTTTTCATGGAGCAGTATTCTAACACTGCGTTTAGTCTGCGAAGGGATATTCAGGAGCGCTTGGAGGCTTACGATGAAAAAGGATGTATATTCGAATGGAAACTGGAGAGAAGCTTTCTGAGGAACTGCTTTGTGACGTGTACATTCCACTCACAGATGTATGCCTTTTTTCTCATAGAGGACTGGGGAATCCCTTTTGGAGAAAAAACTACCAAGGGACATTCGGGAGTATATGGACGGCTATGGTGGAAAAGTAAGTATCCTCAGACAAAAACTGGAGAGAACCTTTCTGTGAAACTGGTTTGTGATGGATATGTTTACTCATCTCAAACAGATAAAACTTTCGTGATATTACCCAGTTTGGATACTCCCTCATGGACAGATCCACAAAGGGACATTCTTGAACACATTCATGCATATGGTGAAAAAGGAAATATCTTCAGATAAAAACTGGAGAGAAGCTTTCTGAGAAACTACTGTGTGATGTGTGCATTCCACTCAGGGAATTATACCTCTTTTCTCATGAGACAGTGTTTGAGCATCGTTCTTGTAAAAATGAAAAAGTATTATTTCGGAGTGCATTGAAGACTATGGCGAAAAGTGAAATATCCTCAAATAAAACCCAGAAAGAAGCGTTCCAACAAATTGTTCTCTGACATGTGCATTCATTTCACAGAGTTAAAGCTTACTCTATGTCTCCCAGTTTGGAAACTCTGTCTTTGAGGAATCTGTGAAGGGATATCAAGTGGTGCCCAGAGGCTTGTGGTGAGCAAGGAAACGTCTTCTGATGAAAACTGGAGAGAAGCTTTCTGAGCAACTGCTTTGTGATGTCTGCATTCATTTCATAGAGTTAAATCATTCTCTGGATTGAGCAGTTTGAAATCACTGTTTCTGTGGAATCTGAGAGAGGACATTTGGGAACACTCTTCAAAATATGCTGAAAAAGAAATACTCTCAGATAAAAAGCAGTAGGAAGCTTTCTGTGAAACTGCTCTATGTCGTGTGAATTCCACTCACACAGTTAAGCTTCTCTTTTCATGGAGCAGTATTCTAACACTGTGTTTAGTCTGCGAAGGGATATTTGGGAGTGCTTTAAGGCTTACGGTGAAAAAGGAAATATGTTGGGATAGAAACTGGAGAGAAGTTTTCCGAGAAACTGCTTTGTGATGTATGCATTCCACTCACAGATTTATGCCTTTTTTCTCACAGAGGATTGGGGAATCCCTTTTGGAGAAATAGCTACCAAGGGACATTTGAGAGTATAGGGACGACTATGGTGGAAAAGTAAGTATCTTCAGACAAAAACTGGAGAGAACCTTTCTGTGAAACTGGTTTGTGATGGATATATTTATTCATCTCAAAGAGATAAAACTTTCCTTATATTACGCAGTTTGGATACTCCGTCATGGACAGATCTGCAAAGGGACATTCTTGAGCACATTAGGGGAATGATGAAAAAGGAAATATCTTCAGATAAAAACTGGAGAGAAGCTTTCTGAGAAACTGCTTTGTGATGTGTGTATTCCACTCAGGGAATTATACCTCTTTTCTCATAAGGCAGTGTTTGAGCACCGTTCCTGTAAAAATAAAAAAGTGTTATTTCAGAGTGCATTGAAGACTATGGCAAAAAGTGAAATATCCACTAATAAAACCCAGAAAGAAGATTCCAAGAAACTGCTCTCTGGTATGTGTATTCATTTCACAGAATTAAAGCTTACTCTACATTACCCAGATTGGAAACTCTGTCTTTGAGGAATCTGTGAAGGGATATTAAGTGGCGCCCAGGAGGTCTGTGGTGAGCAAGGAAATGTCTTCCGATGAAAACTGGAGAGAAGCTTTCTGAGCAACTGGTTTTTGATGTGTGTATTCATCTTATAGAGTTAAACCATTTCTTGGATTGAGCAGTTTGAAATCACTGTTTCTGTGGTATCTGAGGGAGGACATTTGGGATCGCTCTTTGGAATATGGAGAAAGAAATATCCTCAGATGAAATCCAGAAGGAAGCTTTCTGTGAAACTGCTATGTGTTGGGTGAATTCCTCTCGCTCACTTAAGCTTCCCTTTTCATTGAAGAGTTTTCTAACACTGTTTAGGTTTAGCGTGCAAAAGGGTATTCGGAAGCGCTTTAGGTCTCACAGTGAGAAAGGAAATATGCTGAGATAGACACTGGAGAGAAGCTTTCCGTGGAGCTGCTTTCTGATGTGTGCATTCCACTCACAGAATTATACCATTTTTCTCAGAGAGGATTGGAGAATCCCTTTTGGAGAAAAAGCTACCAAGGGACATTCGGGAGTATATGGACGACTATAGTGAAAAAGGAAATATCCTCAGACAAAAACTGGAAAAAACCTTTCTGTGAAACTGCTTTGTGATAGATATGTTTATTCATCCCACATAGATAAAACTTTCTTTCTATTACACAGTTTTGAAATGCCGTCATGGACGGATCCATGAAAGGATATTCGGGAGCACATTCAGGACTATGGTGAAATAGGAGATATCTTCAGATAAAAACTGGAGAGAAGCTTTCTACTGCGTTGTGATATGTGCATTCCACTCAGGAAGTTATTCCTCTTTTCTCATAAGGCAGTATTTGAACACTGTTCCTTTAAAATCGAAAAGGTTATATTTCAGAGTGCATGGAAGACGATGTTGAAAAGTGAAATATCCTGCAATGAAAGCCAGAAAGAAGTGTTCCAAGAAATTGCTCCGACATGTCCATTCATTTCAGAGAGTTAAAGCTTACTCTACATTTCCCAGCTTAAAAGTCTGTCTTTGAGGATTCTGTGAAGGGATATTAAGTGGTGACCAGAGGTCGGTGGCGAGCAAGGAAATGTCTTCATTGAAAACTGGAGAGAAGCTTTCTGAGCAACTGCTTTGTGATGTGTGTATTAATCTCATAGTGTTAAATCATTCTTTGGATTGAGCAGTTTGAAATCACTCTTTCTGTGGAACCTGAGAAAGGACATTTGGGAACGTTCTTAAGAATATGGTGAAAAGGAAATACCCTCCGATAAAAATCAGAAGGAAACTTTCTGTGAAACTGCTTTGTTTCATGTGATTTCCACTCACACAGTTAATCTTCTGTTTTCATTTAGCAGTATTCTAACACTGTTTTAGTTTAATCAGCTAAGGGAGAATCAGAAGCGCTTTGAGGTCTATGGTGAAAACGGAAATATCTTCAGATAGAAACTGGAGAGAAGATTTCCAAGCAACTACTTTCTGACGTGTGCATTCCACGCAAAGAGTTATACTTTACTTCTCATAGAGGATTGGGGAATTCCTTTTGGAGAAAAAGCTACCAGGGGACATTCTGGAGTATATGCACGGCTATGGTGAAAAAGGAAATATCCTCAGACAAAAACTGGAAAGAAGATTTCTGTGAAACTGCTTTGTGATACATATGTTTATTCATCTCACATAGATAAAACTTTCCTTATATTGTGCAGTTTGAAAAGTCCGTCATGGACGGATCCGCGAAGGGAAATTTGTAAGCACATTGAGACCTACAGTGAAAAAGTAGATACCTCTTTTCTCATAAGACAGTGTTTGAACACTGTTCCTGTAAAACCAAAAAGTGATATTTTGGACGTAATTGAAGACTATGGCAAAAAGTGAAATACCCTCAAATAAAACCCAGAAACAAGCGTTCCAAGAAACCGCTCTCTGATATGTGCATTCATTTCACAGAGTTAAAGCCTACTCCACGTTGCACAGTTTGGAGACTCTGTCTTTGAAGAATCTGTGAAGGGATATTAAGTGATGCCTGGAGGCTTCTGGTGAGCAAGGAAACATCTTCTGATGAAAACTGGAGAGAAGCTTTCTGAGCAATTGCTTTGTGATGTGTGTATTCGTCTCATAGAATTAAACCATTCTTTGGATTGAGCAGTTTGAAATCCCTGTTTCTGTGGAATCTGAGGAAAGACATTTGGGAATGCTCCTTAGAATATGGAGAAAGAAATATCCTCAGGAAAAATCCAGAATGAAGCTTTCTCTGAAACTCCTCTGTGTCGTCTTAATTCCTCTGGCTCAGTTAAGCCTCTCTTTTCATTGAGCAATTTTGTAATCCTGTTTATGTTTAGCATGGGAAGGTATATTCTGGAGTGGTTTCAGGCTTATTTTGAAAAGGGAAATATGTTCTGATAGATACTGGAGGGAAGCTTTCTTAGGAGCTGCTTTGTGATGTGTGCATTCCAGTCACAGTGTTATACCTCTCTTCTCATACAGCATCGGGAAAGCCTTTTGGAGAGAAAGGTACCAAGTGATATTCTGGAGCGCATTGATGCTGACGGTGAAAAGGGAAATAGCCCCAGATAAAAACTGGTAAGAATCTTTCTGTGAAACTGTTCTGTGATATGTGCATTCATCTCACATAAATAAAGCTTCCTTTACATTACGAAGCTTGGAAACTCTGTCCTGGACGGATCCGCAAAGGGACATTTGGGAGCACATTCAGGACTAGGGTGAAAAAGGAAATATATTCAGATAAAAACTGGAAAGAAGCTTTCTGTGAATCTGCTTTTTGCTATGTTTATTCATCGCACATATATAAAGCTTTCTTTACATTACGCAGCTTGGACACTCCGTCATGGATGGATCCGCGAAGGGATATTCGGGATCACATTTGGGTCTAGGGTGAAAAAGGAAATATCATCAGATGAAAACTGGAGAGAAGCTTACTGAGAAACTGCTTTGTGATGTGTGCATTCCACTCAGGGAGTTATACCTCTTGTCCTATAAGGCAGTGTTTGAACACTGTTCCTGTAAAACTGAAAAAGTGACTTTCATAGCGTCTTGAAGACTACGGTGAAAAATGAAATATAATCAAATAAAACTGAGAAAGAAGCGTTCCAAGAATCTGCTTTCTGATATGTGCATTCATTTCACAGAGTTAAAGCTTACTCTACATTGCCCAGATTGGAACCTCTGTCTTTCATTAATCTGCGAAGAGATAGTAAGGGGTGCCCGGAGGCCTGTGTTGAGCAAGGAAATGTCTTGTTTTGAAAACTGGAGAGAAGCTTTGTGAGCAACTGCCTTGTGATGTGTGTATTCATCTCATAGAGTTAAATCATTCTTTGGATTAAGCAGGTTGAAATCACTGTTTCTGTGGAACCCGAGAAAGGACATTTGGAAACGCTCTTAAGAATATGCTGAAAAAGAAAGACCCTCAGATAAAAACCAGAAGGAGGCATTCTGTGAAACTGCTCTGTGTCATGTGAATTCCACTCACACAGTTAAGCTTCTGTTTTCATTGAGCAGTATTCTAGCAATGTCTTAGATTAGTCTGCAAAGGGATACTTGGGAGTGCTTTGAGGCTTATGGTGAAAACGGAAATATCTTCAGATAGAAACTGGAGAGAAGCTTTCTGAGGAGCTGCTATGTGACTTGTGCATTTCACTCACAGAATTATACCTTTCTTCTCATACAGCATCGGAGAAACTCTTTTGGAGAAAATAGTACCAGGGGATAACCGGGAGCAAATTGAGGCCTATGGTGAAAAGGGAAATATCCTCAGACAAAAACAGAAAAGAAGCTTTTTGTGAAACTACTCTGTGCTATGTGTACTAATCTCACATAGATAAAGCTTTCTTTACATTACACAGCTTGGAGACTCTGTCATGGATGGATCCATGAAGGGAAATTTGGGAGCACATTCAGGACTATGGTGAAAAAGGAAAGAAGATTTCTGTGAAATTTTTCCAGAAAAAAAACTGGAAAGAAGATTTCTGTGAAACTGCTTTGTGATAGATATGTTTATTCATATAACATAGATAAACTTTCTTTTTATTACGCAGTTTGTAAGCTCCATCACGGACGTATCTGCGAAGGGACATTCAGGAGCACATTCAGGCCTATGGTGAAAAAGGAAATATCTTTAGATAAAAACTGGAGAGAAGCTTTCTGAGAAACTGCTTTGTGATCTGTGCATTTCACTCAGGGAGTTATACCTATTTTCTCATAAGGCAGTGTTTGAACATTGTTCCTGTAAAACCAAAAATGTGATATTTCGGAGCACCTTGAAGACTATGGTAGAAAATGAAATATCCTCAAATAAAACCCAGACAGAAGCGTTCCAAGAAACTGCTCTCTGATTTGTGCATTCGTTTCACAGAGTTAAAGCTTACTCTCTGTTGCCCAGTGTGGAAACTCTGTCCTTGAGGAATCTGCAAAGGGATATTAAGTGGCACTGAGAGGCCTGTGTTGAGCAAGGAAATGTCTTCTGTTGAAAACTGGAGAGAAACTTTCTGAGCAATTGCTTTGTGATGTGTGTATTCATTTCATAGAGTAAAACCATTCTTTGGATTGAGCAGTTTGAAATCACTGTTTGGGTGGAATCTGAGTAAGGATATTTGGGAATGCTCTTTAGAATATGGAGAAAGAAATATCCTCAGACGAAAACCAGAAGGAAGCTTTCTGTCAAACTGCTATGTGTTGAGTGAATTCCTCTCCCTCGTTAAGCTTCTTTTTTCATTGAGCAGTTTTCTAAAACTGTTGATGTTTAGTGTGCGAAGGGATATTCTGGAGCATTTTGAGGCTTATGGTGAAAACGGAAATATCTTCAGATAGAAACTGGAGAGAAGCTTTCCAAGGAGCTGCTTTGGGACGTGTGCATTCCACTCACAGAGTTATGCCTTTCTTCTCATAGAGGATTGGGGAATCTCTTTTGGAGATAAAGCTACCAAGGGACATTCAGGAGTATATGGACGGCTACTGTGAAAAAAGGAATATCCTCAGACCAAAACTGGAATGATGCTTTCTGTGAAACTGCTTTTTGATAAATATGTGTATTCATCCGACGTAGATAAAACTTTCTTTATATTATGCAGTTTGGAAACTCCGTCATGGATGTATCTGCAGAAGGACATTCGGGACACCTTCATACCTATGTGAAAAAGGAAATCTCTTCCGATAAAAACAGGAGAGAAGCTTTCTAAGAAACTGCTTTGTGATGTGTGCATTCCACTCAGGGAGTTATACATCTTTTCCCTTAGGGTAGTATTTGAACACTGTTCCTGAAAAACTGAAAAATGACATTTCGGAGCACTTTGAAGACTATGGCAAAAAGTGAAATATCTTCAGGTAAAACACAGAAAGGATCATTCCAAGAAACTGCTCTCTGATATGAGCATTCATTTCCCAGAGTTAAAGCTTACTCTACATTACCCAGTTTGGAAACTCTGCCTCTGAGGAATCTGCAAAGGGATATTTAGTGGCACCCAGAGGCCTGTGGTGGGCAACGACTTGTCTTCTGATGAAAACTGGAGAGAAACTTTCTGAGCAACTGCTTTGTGATGTGTGTATTCACGTCCTAGAGTTAAATCATTGTTTGGATTGAGCAGTTTGAAATCACTGTTTTTGTGGAATCTTAGGAAGAATATCTGGTAATGCTCTTTAGAATATGGAGAAAGAAATATCCTCAGATAAAAAGCAGAAGGAAGCTTTCTGTGAAACTGCTTTGTGTCGTGTGAATTCCTTTCACTCAGTTAAGCTTCTCTTTTTCATTCAGCAGTTTTCTAATACTGTGTTTAGTCTGCGAAGGGATATTCGTGAGCGCTTTGAGGCTTATGGTGAAAACGGAAATATCTTCAGATAAAAACTGGAGAGAAACTTTCAGAGGAGCTACTTTGCGATGTGTGCATTCCACTCACAGAGTTATACTTCATTCTCGTAGAGGATTGGAGAATCCCTCTTGGAGAAAAAGCTAAATAGGGACCTTTGGGAGTATCCGGACGGTTATGATGATAAAGGAAAATCCTCAGACAAAAACTGGAAAGAAATTTTCTGTGAAATTGCTTTGTGATAGATATGTATGTTCATCTCACATAGACAAAACTTTCTTTACAGTATGCAGTTTGGAAACTCCGTCATGGATGGATGCACGATGGGACATTCAGGAGCGCATTCAGGAATATGATGAAAAAGGAAATATCTTGAGATAAAAACTGGAAAGAAGTGTACTGTGAATCTGCTTTTGTTATGTTTATTCATCTCACACAGATAAAGCTTTCTTTACATTACACAGCCTGGAAACTCCGTCATGGACAGATGCACGGTAGGATATTCAGGATCAAATTCAGGCCTATAGTGAAAAAGAAAATTCCCTCAGATAAAAACTGGAGAGAACTTTTCTGTGAAACTGCTTTGTGATGTTTGCGTTCCACTCAGCTAGTTATGCCTCTTTTCTTTAAGGCAGTGTTTGAACACCATTCCTGTGAAACCAAAAAAGTGATATTTCGGAGCACATTGTGGACTATGGTGAAAAGTGAAATATCCTCAAATAAAACCCAGAAAGAAGTGTTAAAAGAAACTGCTCTCTGATATGAGCATTCATTTCTCGCAGTAAAAGTTTACTCTACATTACCCAGTTTGGAAACTCTGTCTCTGAGGAAACTGTGAAGGGATATTTAGTGGCTTCCAGAGGCCTGTGGTGGGCAACGATATGTCTTCTGATGAAAATTGGAGAGAAACTTTCTGAGTAACTGCTTTGTGATGTGTGTATTCACGTCCTAGAGTTAAATTATTGTTTGGATTGAGCAGTTTGAAATCACTGCTTCTGTGGAATCTTAGGAAGAATATCTGGGAACGCTCTTTAGAATATAGAGAAAGAAATATCCTCAGATAAAAAGCAGAAGGAAGCTTTCTGTGAAACTGCTTTGTGTCATGTGAATTCCTTTCACTCAGTTAGCTTCTCTTTTTCATTCAGCAGTTTTCTAACACTGTATTTAGTCTACGAAGGGATATTCGTGAGTGCTTTGAGGCTTATTGTGAAAACGGAAATATCTTCAGATAAAAACTGGAGAGAAACTTTCAGAGGGGCTGCTTTGTGATGTGTGCATTCCACTCACAGAGACATACCTTCCTTCTCATAGAGGATTGGAGAATCCCTCTTGGAGAAAAAGCTAAATAGGGACCTTCGGGAATATATGGATCGCTATGGTGAAAAAGGAAAATCCTCAGACAAAAACTGGAAAGAAATTTTCTGTGAAATTGCTTTGTGATAGATATGTATGTTCATCTCACATAGATAAAACTTTCTTTACAATACGCAGTTAGGAAACTCTGTCATGGATGGATGTGCGATGGGACATTCGGGAGCGCGTTCAGGAATATGATGAAAAAGGAAATATCTTGAGATAAAAACTGGAAAGAAGTGTACTGTGAATCTGCTTTTGTTATGTTTATTCATCTCACATAAATAAAGCTTTCTTTACATTACGTAGCATGGAAACTCCATCATGGACAGATGCACGGTGGGATATTCAGGATCAAATTCAGGCCTATGGTGGAAAAGAAAATTCCCTCAGATAAAAACTGGAGAGAACTTTTCTGTGAAACTGCTTTGTGATGCTTACATTCCACTCAGGTAGTTATACCTCTTTTCTTTTAAGGCTGTGTTTGAACACCATTTCTGTCAAACCAAAAAAGTGATATTTCGGAGCACATTGTGGACTATGGTGAAAGTGAAATATCCTCAAATATAATCCAGAAAGCAGTGTTGCAAGAAACTTCTCTCTGATGTGTGCGTTCATTTCACAGAGTTCAAGCTTACTCTACATTGCCCAGTTCGAAAACTCTGTCTTTGAGGAATCTGCGAAGGGGTATTAAGTGGTGCCCGGAGGCCTGTGGTGAACAAGGAAATGCCTCTGGTGAAAATTGGAGAGAAGTTTTCTGAGCAACTGTTTTGTGATGTGTGTATTCATCTCATAGAGTTAAAGCATTCTTTGGATTGAGCACTTTGAAATCGCTACTTCTGTGGAATCTGATGAAGGACATTTTGGAATGCTCTATAGAATATGGAGAAATAAATATCCTCAGATAAAAACCAGAAGGAAGCTTTCTGTGAAACTGCTGTGTGTCACGTTAATTCCTATCGCTCATTTAAGCATCTCTTTTCATTGAGCAGTTTTCTAACAGTGTTTATGTTTAGCGTGCAAAGGTATATTCAGGAGCACTTTGAAGCTTACAGTGAAAAAGGAAATATGTTCAGATACAAACTGGAGAGAAGTTTTCTGTGGAACAGTTTTTGACATGTGCATTCCACTCAAAGCGTTATACCTCTCTTCTCATACAGCATCGGGGAAACCCTTTTGGAGAAAAAGGTACCATGAGATATTTGGAAGAATATTGAGTCTATGGTGAAAAATGAAAGAGCTTCACACAAAAACTGGAAAGAAGTTTTCTGGGAAAATGCTCTGTGGTATGTATATTCATCTCACATAGATAAAGCTTTCTTTACATTACACAGCAGGAAAACTCTGTCATGGACAGATCTAGGAAGGGACATTCGGGAGCACATACAGGACTATGATGATAAAGGAAATATCTTCAGATAAAAACTGGAAAGAAGCTTTCTGTGAATCTGCTTTTTATTATGTTTATTCATTACACATAGATGAAGCTTTCTTTACATTACTCTGCTTGGAAACACCGTCATGGATGAACCGCGAAGGGACATTTGGGAGCACATTCAGGCCTCTGGTGAAAAAGGAAATATCCACAGACAAAAACTCGAAAGAAGATTTCTGTGAAACTGCTTTCTGATAGATATATTTATTCATCTCACATAGATAAAACTTTCCTTATATTAGGCAGTGTGGAAACTCCATCATGGACGGATTTGCAAAGAGACATTCGGGAGTGCATTCAGGCCTACGTTGAAAAAGGAGATACCTTCAGATAAAAACTGGAGAGAAACTTTCTGAGAAACTGCTTTGTGATGTGTACATTCCACTCAGGGAGTTATACCTCTTTTCTCATAAGGCACTGTGTGAACACTGCTCCTGTAAAACCAAAAAAATAATATTTTGGAGCGCATGGAAGACTAAGGCAAAAAGTGAAATATCCTGAAATAAAACCGAGAAAGAGGGGTTTCAAGAAACTGCTCTCTGACGTGTGCATTCATTTCAGAGGGTTGAAGCTTGCTCTACATTTCCCAGTTTAGAAAGTCTGTCTTTCAGGATTCTGCGAATGGATATTTAGTGGCGACAGGTGGCCTATAGTGAGAAAGGAAGTGTCTTTTGTTGAAAACTGGAGAGAAGCTTTGTGTGCAACTGCTTTGTGATGTGTGTATTCATCTCATAAAGTTAAATCATTCCTTGAATTGAGTATGAAATCACTGTTTCTGTGTAACTTCAGAAAGGACATTTGGGAACGCTCTTAAGAATATGTTGAAAAAGAAATATCCTGCGATAAAAACCAAAGGAAGATTTCTGTGAAACTGCTTTGTGTCACGTGAATTCTACTCACACATGTAAGCTTCTGTTTTCATTGAGCAGTATTCTAACACTGTTTTACTTAGTCAGCTAAGGGATACTTGGGAGCGCTTTGAGGCTTATGGTGAAAACGGAAATGTCTTCAGATAGAACCTTGAGAGAAGATTTCCGAGGAGCTGCTTTGTGACGTGTGCATTCCACTCACAGAGTTATACTTTTCTTCTCATAGAGGACTGGGAAATCCCTTTTGGAGAAAAAGCTACCAGAGGACATTCGGAAGCATATGGACGGCTATGGTGAAAAAGGAAACATCCTCAGACAAAAACTGAAAAGAAGCTTTCTGTGAATCTGCTTTGTGATAGATATGTTTATTAATCTCACATAGATAAAACTTTCTTCCTATTTCGCAGTTTGGAAGCCTGTCATGGATGGATTCACGAAGGGACATTCGGGAGCACATTCAGGCCTATGGTGAAATAAGAAATATCTTCAGATAAAAACTGGAAAGAAGTTTTCTGAGAAACTGCTTTGTGATGTGTGCATTGCACTCAAAGAGTTATACCTGTTTTCTCCTAAGCAGTGTTTCAACACTGTTCCTGTAAAACTAAAAAAGTGATACATCAGAGCACATTGAAGACTATGGTGAAAAGTGAAACATCCTCAAATAAAACCCAGAGAGAAGCTTTCCAAGAAACTGCTCTCTGATATGTGCATTCATTTCACAGAGTTAAAGCTTACTCTACATTGCCCAGTTTGGAAACTCTGTCTTTGAGTAATCTGTGAAGGGATATTAAGTGGCACCTGGTGGCTTGTGGTGAGCAAGGAAACGTCTTCCGATGAAAATTGGAGAGAAGCTTTCTGAGCAACTGCTTTGTGATGTGTGTATTCATTTCATAGAATTAAACCATTCTTTGAATTGAAGAGGTTGAAATCACTGTTTCTGTGGAATCTGAGGAAGGACATTTGGGAACGCTCCTTAGAATATGGGGAAAGAAACATCCTCAGATAAAAAAACAGTAGGAACCTTTCCGTGAAACTGCTGTGTGTTGTGTGAATTCCCCTCGCTCAGTTAAGTTTCTCTTTCCATTGAGAATTTTTCTAACATTGTTCATGTTTAGCATATGAAGGGATATAGGGGAGCACTTTGAGTCTTACATTGAAAAAGAAAATATGTTGAGATAGAAACTGAAGAGTAGCTTTCCACGGAACTGCATTGTGACGTGTGCATTCCATTCACAGTATTATGCCTCTCTTCTCATACAGCATCAGGGAAATCCTTTCTGTGATACTGTTCTGTGATATGTGTATTCATCTCACATAGATATAGCTTTCTCTACATTACACAACTTGGAAACCCTGCCATGGATGAATTTGCGAAGGGATATTCAGGAGCACATTCAGGACTATGTTGAAAAAGGAAATATCTTCAGATAAAAACTGGAAAGAATCTTTCTGTGAAACTACTTTTTGCTATGATTATTCATCTCATATAGATAAAACTTTCTTTATATTAACCAGTTTGGAAAATCTGTCATGGAAGGATCTGCAACGATATATTCGAAAGCGCATTCAGGCCTATGGTGAAAAAGGAAATTTCTTCAGAAAAAAACGAGAAAGAAGCTTTCTGAGAAACTGCTTTGTGATATGTGCATTCCACTCAGGGAGTTATACCTCTTTTCTCATAAGGCAGTGTTTGAACACTGTTCCTGTAAAACGAAAAAGTGCTATTTTGGTGCACATTGAAGACTCTGGCAAAAAGTGATTTATCCTCAAATAAAACCCAGACAGAAACGTTCGAAGAAACTACTCTCGGATATGTTCATTCATTTCACAGAGGTAAAGCTTACTCTATCTTGCCCAGTTTGGAAATTCTGTCTTTCAGTAATCTGTGAAGGGATATTAAGTGGTGCCCGGAGGCCTCTGGTGAGCAAGGAAACGACTGCCGATGAAAACTGGAGAGAAGCTTTCTGAGCAACGGTTTTGTGATGTGTGTATTCGTCTCATAGAATTAAATCATTCTTTGGATAGAGCAGTTTGAAATCACTGTTTTTGTGGAATCTGATGAAGGACATTTGGGAATGTTCCTTAGAATATGGAGAAAGAAATATCCTCAAGTAAAATCAGAAGGAAGCTATCTGTGAAACTACTCTGTGTCGTATTAATTCCTCTCACTCAGTTAAGCCTCTCTTTTCACTGAGCAGTTTTCTAACCCTCTTTATGTTTAGCGTGTCAAGGGATATTGGGGAGCACTTTGAGACTTACGGTGAAAAAGGAAATATGTTCAGACTGAAACTGGAGAGAAGCTTTCCAAGGAGCTACTTTGTGAAGTTTGCATTCCACTCACAAAGTTATATCTTTTTTCTCATAGAGGATTGGGAAATCCCTTTTGGAGGAAAAGCTACCAGGGGACATTCACCATATGGAGGGCTACAGTGAAAAAGGAAATATTCTCAGGCAAGCACTGAAAGGAAGCTTTCTGTGTAAATGTTTTGTGATAGATATGTTTATGCATAACACATAGATAAAACTTTCTTTACATTATGCAGCTTGGAAACTCTGTCATGGATGGATCCGCAAAGGGATATTCGGGATCACATTTGGGCCTATGGTGAAAAAGGAAACATGTTCAGGTAGAAACTGGAGAGAAAATTTCTGAGAAACTGCTTGGTGATGTGTGCATTCCACTCAGGGAGTTATACCTCTTTTCTCATAAGGCAGTGTTTGAACACTGTTACTGTAAAACCGAAAATGTAATATTTCGGAACGCATGAAAGGCTATGGCAAAAAGTGAAATATCCTGAAATAAAACCCAGAAAGAGGTGTTCCAAGAAACTATTCTCTGTTACGTGCATTCAACTCACAGTGTAAAAGCTTGCTCTACATTTCACAGTTTGGAAAGTCTGTCTTTGAGGATTCTGCAAAGGGATATTAAGTGGCAACTGGAGGCCTGTGACGAGCAAGGAAATGGCTTCCGTTGAAAATTGGAGAGAAGTTTTCTGAGCAACCCTTTTGTGATGTTTGTATGCATCCCATAGAAGTAAATCATTCTTTGGATTAAGCAGTTTGAAATTACTTTTTCTGTGGAATCTGAGACAGGACATCTGAGAACGCTCTTTAGAATATCCTGAAAAAGAAATAACTTCTAATGGAAACCAGAAGGAAGCTTTCTGTGAAACTGCTGTGTGTCGCATAAATTCCACTCACACAGTTAAGCTTCTCTTTTCATTGAATAGTATTCTAACACTGTTTTTGTTTACTCTGCCATGGGATATTCAGGAGCACTTTGAGGCTTACGGTGAAAAAGAAAATGTCTTCAGATAGAAACTGGAGAAAAGCTTTCCGAGGAGCTGCTTTGTGACGTGTGCATTTCACTCACTGAATTATACCTTTCTTTTCATAGAGAATTGGGGAATCCCTTTTGGAGAAAAAGCTACCATGGGACATTCTGGAATATAGGCATGGATATGGTGAAAAAGAAAATATCCTCAGACAAAACCTGGAAAGAAGATTTCTGTGAAACTGATTTGTGATAGATACGTTTGTTCATCTCAAATAGATAAAACTTTCCTTATATTATGCAGTTTGGAAACACCGTCATTGACATATCCACAAAGGGACATTTGGGAGCACATTTAGGTCTACAGTGAAAAATGAGATATCTTCAGATAAAAACTGTATAGAAGCTTTCTGAGAAACTGCTTTGTGATCTGTACATTCCGCTCAGGGAGTTATACCTTTTTTCTCTTAATGCAGTGTTGGAACACTGTTCCTGTGAAACCAAAAAAGTAATATTTCGGAGCGCATGGAAGACTATGGCGAAAAGTAAAATATCCTGAAATAAAACCCAGAAAGAAGCGTTCAAAGAAACTGCTCTCTGACGTATGCATTCATTTCAGAGAGTTAAAACTTACTCTACATTTTCCAATTTGGAAAGTCTGTCTTTGAGTATTCAGCGAAGGGATATTAAGTGGCGACCAGAGGCCTGTGGTTAGCAAGGAAATGTCTTCCGTTGAAAATTGAAGAGAAGATTTCTGAGCAACTATTTTGTGATATTTGTATTCATCTCATAGAGTTAAATCATTCTTTGGATTGAGCAGTTTGAAATCACTGCTTCTGTGGAATCTGAGAAAGGATATTTGGGAATGCTCTTTAGAATATGGAGAAAGAACTCTCCTCAGATAAAAACCAGAAGGAAGCATTCTGTGAAATTGCTATGTTTCGGGTGAATTCCTCTCACTCAGTTAAGCTTCTCTTTTCATTCAGCAGTTTTCTAACGCTGTTTATGTTTAGCATGTGAAGGCATATTCGGGAGCGCTTTGAGGCTTATGGTGAAAAAGGAAATATGTTCAGATAGAAACTGGAGAGAAGCTTTCTGAGGAATTGCTTTGGGATGGGTACATTTCACTCACAGAGTTATACCTTTCATTTCATAGAGGATTTGAGAATCCCTTTTGGAGAAAAAGCTACCAAGGGACATTCGGGAGTATAGGTATGGTTATTGTGAAAAAGAAAATATCCTCAGAGAAAAACTGGAAAGAAGCTTTCTGTGAAACTGCTTTGTGATATATATATTTATTCATCTCACATAGATAAAACTGTCTTTATATTATGCAGTTTGGAGACTCCGTCATGGACAGATCCGTGAAGGGAAATTCAAGAGCACATTCAGGCCTATGGTGAAAAAGGAAATATCTTCAGATAAAAGCTGGAGAGAGGCTTTCTGAGCAACTGCTTTGTGATGTGTGTATTCATCTCATAGAGTTAAATCATTCTTTGGATAGAGCAGTTGGAAATCCCTGTTTCTGTGGAATCTGTGAAAGGACATTTGGGAACCCTCTTTAGAATATGCTGAAGAAGAAATACCTTCAGATAAAAACCAGAAGTAATCTCCTTGTGAAACTCTTCTGGATTGTGTGAATTCCATTCGCACAGTTAAGCTTCTCTTTTTATTGAGCTGTATTGTACCATTGTGTTTGTTTAGTCTGTGAAGGGATACTCGGCAGCACTTTGTGGTTTATGGTGAAAACGGAAATATCTTCAGATAGAAACTGGAGAGAAGCTTTCCGAGGAGGTGCTTTGTGACGTGCACATTCCACTCACCAAGTTATGCCTTTCTTTTCATGGAGGATTAGGGAGTCCATTTTGGAGAAAAGGCTACCAGGGGACATTCGGGAGTATATAGATAGCTACAGTGAAAAAGGAAATATGCTCAGACAAAAACTGGAAAGAGATTTCTGTGAAACTGCTTTGTGATAGATATATTTATTCATCTCACGTAGATAAAACTTTCTTTATATTACACAGTGTGGAAACTCCATCATGGATGGTTCCGCAAAGGGACATTCGGGAGCACATTCAGACCTATGTTGAAAAAGAAAATCTCTTCAGATAAAAACTGGAGAGAAGCTTTCTGAGAAACTGCTTTGTGACGTGTGCATTCCACTGACGACAGTGTTATACCTCTCTTCTCATACAGCATTGATTAAATCCTTTTGGAGAAAAAGTTACCAAGGGATATTTGGGAGCATACTGACGCACATGTAGAAAAGGGAAATAGCCTCAGACAAAAACTGCAAAGAAGCTTTCTGTGAAACTGCTCTGTGTTAGGTGTATTCATCTCACATAGATAAAACTTTCTTTATATTACACTGCTTGGAAACTCTAACATGGACGGATCCATGAAGGGACATTCAGGAGCTCATTCAGGACTATGATGAAAGGAAATATCTTCAGATGGAAACTGGAAAGAAGCTTTCTGTGGATCTCCGTTTTGCAATGTTTATTCATCTCACATAGATAAAGCTTTCTTTACCTTATACAGCTTGGAAACACTGTCATGGACGGATCGGCAAAGGGACATTTGGGAGCACATTCAACACTCAGGGGAAAATCAAAACACCTTCAAACAAAAACCGGAAAGAAGATTTCTAAGAAACTGCTTTGTGATGTTCACATTCCACTCAGGGAGTTATACCTCTTTTCTGATAAGGCAGTGTTTGAACACTGTTCCTGTAAAATCAAAAAAGTGATATTTCGAATCGCATATAGGACTATGTAGGAAAGTGAAATATCCTCAAATAAAACCCAGAAAGAAGCGTTCCTAGAAACTAATCTCTGACAATGTGCATTCACTTCACAGAGTTAAAGCTTACACTACATTTCCCAGTTTGGATACTCCAACTTTGAGGAATCGGTGAAGGGATATTAAGTAGCGACTTGAGGCCTGTGGTAAGCAAGGAAATGTCTTCCATTGAAAACTGGAGAGAAGCTTTCTGAGCAACTGCTTTATGATGTGTGTATTCATCTCGTAGGGTTAAATCATTCTTTGGATTGAGCAGTTTGAAATCACTGTTTCTGTGGGACCTGAGAAAGGAAATTTGGGAACGCTCTTTAGAATATGCTGAAAAAGAAATTCCTTCAGATAAAAATCGGAAGCAAGCTTCCTGTGAAACTGCTTTGTGTGGTGTGAATTCCACTCGCCCATTTAAGCTTCACTTTTCATTGAGCAGTTTCCTAACACTGTTTATATTTAGTGTGCATAGGGATATTCGGGAACACTTTGAGGCTTACGGTGAAAATGGAAATATGTTCTGATAGAAACTGGAGAGAAGCTTTCCGAGGTGCTGTTTTGTGGCGTGTGCATTCCACTCACCGTGCTATATCTCTCTTCTCATACAGCATCTAGGAAATCCTTTCTGTGAAACTGTTCTTAGATATGTGTATTCATCTCACATAGATAAATCTTTCTCTGCATTTCTCAGCTTGGAAACTCTGTCATGGATGGATCTGCAAAGGGATATTCGGGAACACATTCAGGACTATGGTGAAATAGCAAATATCTTCAGATAAAAACTGGAAAGAAGCATTCTGTGAATCTGCTTTTTGCTTTGTTTATTCATCTCATATAGATAAAGCTTTCTTTACCTTATGCAGCATGGAAACTCCGTCATGGACGGATCCACGAAGGGATAATCGGGATCACATTCGGGCCTATGGTTAAAAAGGAAGTATCATCAGATAAAAAAATGGAGAGAAGCTTTCTGAGAAACTGCTTGGTGATGTGTGCATTCCACTCAGGAAGTATACCTTTCTTCTCATAAGGCAATGTTTGAACACTGTTCCTGGAAAACTACAAATGTGATATTCAGAGTACATTGAAGACTATGGCAAAAAGTGAAATGTTGTTCAATAAAACCCAGAAAGAAGCATTCCTGGAAACTACTCTCTGACATGCCCATTAATTTCACAGAGTTAAAGCTTAGTCTACATTTCCCAGTTTGGAAAGTCTGTCTTTGAGGATTCTGTTTAGGGATATTAAGTGGCGACCTAAGGCCTGTGTCAAGAAGGAAAATGTCTTCCGTTGAAAACTGGAGAGAAGCTTTCTGAGCAACTGCTTTGTGATGTGTGTATTCATCTCATAGAGTTAAATCATTCTTTGGATTGAGCAGTTTGAAATCACTCTTTCTGTGGAACCTGAGAAAGGACATTTGGGAATACTCTTAAGAATATGCTGAAAAAGAAATAACCTCAAATAGAAACCGGATGGAAGCTTTCTGTTAAACTGTTCTGTGTCTTGTGAATTCCACTCATGCAGTTAAGCTTCTGTTTCCATTGAGCAGTATTCTAACATTGTTTTAGTTTAGTCAGATAAGGGATACTCAGGAGCGCTTTGAGGCTTATGGTGAAAACGGAAATATCTTCAGATGGAAACGGGAGAGAAGATTTCCGAAGAGCTGCTTTGTGACGTGTGCATTCCATTCACAGAGTTATACCTTTCTTCTCATAGAGTATTGGTTAATCCCTTTTGGAGAAAAAGCTACCAAGGGACATTCTGGAGTATATGGACGGCTATGGTGAGAAAGGAAATATCCTCAGACAAAAACTGAAAAGAAGCTTTCTGTGAAATTGCTTTGTGATAGATATGTATATTCCTCTCACAAAGATAAAACGTTGTTTACAGTATGCAGTTTGGAAACTCCGTCATGGACAGATGCGTGATGGGACATTCGGGAGCATGTTCAGGAATATGGTGAAAAAGGAAATATCTTCAGATAAAAACTGGAAAGAAGTATTCTGTGAATCTGCTTTTCCTATGTTTATTCATCTCACATAGATAAGGCTTTCTTTACATTACGCAGCCTGGAAACTCCATCATGGACAGATGCACAGTGGGATATTCGGGATCAAATTCAGGCCTATGGTGAAAAAGGAAATGTCTTCAGATAAAAACTGGAGAGAAGTTTTCTGAGAAACTGCTTTATGATGTGTGCATTCCACGCCGGGAGTCATACCTCTTTTCTCTTAAGGTAGTGTTTGAATACTATTCCTGTAAAACCAAAAAAGTGATATTTCGGAGTGCATTGAGGATTATGACGAAAAGTGAAATATCCTCAAATAAAATCCAGAAAGCAGCATTGCAAGAAACTGCTCCCTGATATGTGCATTCATTTCACTGAGTTCAAGCTAACTCTACATTGCCCAGTTCGAAAACTCTGTCTTTGAGGAATCTGCGAAGGGGTATTAAGTGGCGCCCGGAGGCCTGTGGTGAGCAAGGAAATGCCTTCTAGAGAAAACTGGAGAGAAGTTTTCTGAGCAATTGTTTGTGATGTGTGTATTCATCTCATAGAGTTAAAGCATTCTTTGGATTGAGCACTTTGAAATCACTATTTCTGTGGAATCTGATGAAGGACATTTTGGAATTCTCTATAGAATATGGAGAAAGAAATATCCTCAGATAAAAACCAGAAGGAAGCTTTCTGTGAAACTGCTATGTGTCATGTGAATTCCTCTCACTCATTTAAGCATCTCTTTTCATTGAGCAGTTTTTTTAACACTGTTTATGTTTAGCGTGCAAAGGTATATTCAGAAGCGCTTTGAAGCTTACAGTGAAAAAGGAAGTATGTTCAGATACAAACTTGGGAGAAGCTTTCCGAAGAACCACTTTTGACATGTACATTCCACTCAACAGTGTTATACCTCTCTTCTAATACAGCATTGGGAAAATCCTTTTGGAGAAAAAGGTACCATGTGATATTCGGGAGCATATTGACGCTTATGTTGAAAAGTGAAATAGCCTCACACAAAAACTGGAAAGAATCTTTCTGTGAAACTGCTCTGTGATATGTGTATTCATCTCACATAGATAAAGCTTTCTTTACATTACACAGCAGGAAAACTCTGTCATGGACGGATCCACAAAGGGACATTCGGGAGCACATACTGGACTATGGTGAAAAAGGAAATATCTTCATATAAAAACTAGAAAGAAGCTTTCTGTGAATCTGCTTTTTACTATGTTTATTCATCTCACATAGATGAAATTTTCTTTACATTACTCAGCTTGGAAACTCCATCATGGACGAACCGCAAAGGGACATTAGGGAGCACTTTCACGCTTATGGTGAAAAAGGAAATATCTTCAGATAAAAACTGGAAAGAAGCTTTCTGAGAAACTGATTCGTGATATGTGCATTCCACTCAGGGAGTTATACCTCTTTTCTTATAAGTCAGTGTTTGAACACTGCTCCTGTAAAACTGAAAAAGTGATATTTCAGAGCGCATTGAAGACTATGGCAAAAAGTGAACTATCCTCTAATAAAACCCAGAAAGAACCATTCCAAGAAACTGCTCTCTGATATGTGTATTCACTTGAGAGAATTAAAGCTTACTCTACGTTGCCCAGTTTGGAAACTCTGTTTTTGAGGTATCTGTGAAGGTATATTAATGGTGCCCGGAGGCCTGAGGTGAGAACGGAAATGTCTTCCGTTGAAAACTGGAGAGAAGCTTTCTGAACAACTGTTTTGTGAAGTGTGTATTCATCTCATAGAGTTAAATCATTCTTTGGATTGAATAGTTTGAAAATCCTGTTTCTGTGGAATCTCAGGAAGAATATTTGGGAATGCTCTTTAGAATATCCTGAAACGCCATTTAAAATATGGAGAAAAAATATCCTCACATAAAAACCAGAAGGAAGCTTTCTGAGAAACTGCTATGTGTCATGTGAATTCCTCTCGGTCAGTTAAGCTTCTCTTTTCATTGAGCAGTTTTCTAACATTGTTTATGTTTAGCGTATGATGGGATATTCAGAAGCACTTTAAGGCTTACAGTGAAAAAGGAACTATGTTCAGATAGAAGCAGGAGGGTAAGTATTAAAAGAACTGCTTTGTGACGTGTGCATTCCACACAGTGTTATACTTCTCTTCTCATACATCATCGGGGAAATCGTTTTGGAGAAAAAGGTATCAAGCTATATTCATTTGCATATTGACGCCAATGGTGAAAAAGGAAATAGCTTCAGACAAAAAATGGAAAGAAACTTTCTGTGAAAATGCTCTGTGATATGTGTATTCATCTCATATAGATGAAGCTTTCTTTACATTACACAGCTTGGAAACTATGTCATGGATGGTTCCAAGAAGGGACATTCGGGAGCACATTCAGGAATATGTGAAAAGGAAATATCCTCAGATAAAAACTGGAAAGAAGTTTTCTGTGAATGTGTTCTTTGCTGTATTAATTCGTGTCACATAAATAAAACTTTATTTACATTATGCAGCTAATGTGTGTATTCATCCTGTAGAGTTAAATCATTCCTTGGTTTCAGCAGTTTGAAATCACTGTTTCTGTGGAATCTGAGAAATGACATTTGGGAACAGTTTTTAGAATATGTTGAAAAAGAAATACCCTTAGATAAAAACCAGAGGAAAGCTTTCTGTGAAACTGCTTTGTGTCACGTGAATTCTACTCACACATGTAAGCTTCTGTTTTCATTGAGCAGTATTCTAACACTGTTTTACTTAGTCAGCTAAGGGATACTTGGGAGTACTTTGAGGATTACGGTGAAAATTTGAATATCTTCAGATAGAAACTGGAGAGAAGATTTCCGAGGAGCAGCTTTGTGACGTGGGCATTCCAATCACAGAGTTATACTTTTCTCTTCATAGAGAATTGGGGAATCCCTTTTGGAGAAAAACCTACCAGGGGACATTTGGAAGTATAGGGACAGCTATAGTGAAAAAGGAAATATACTCACAGAAAACCTGGAAAGAAGCTTTCAGTGAAACTGCTTTGTGATAGATATGTTTATTCGTCTCACGTAGATAAAACTTTCTTTCTCTTACTCAGTTTTGAAACGCCGTCATGGACAGATTCACAAAGGGACATTCGGGAGCACATTCAGGCCTATGTTGAAATAGGAAATATCTTCAGATAAAAACTGGATAGAAGCTTTCTGAGAAACTGCTTTGTGATGTGTGCATTCCACTCAGGGAGTTATACCTGTTTCCTCATAAGGCAGTGTTTGAACACTGTTCCTGTAAAACCAAAAAAGTGATATTTTGGAGTGCTTGGAAGACTATGGCAAAAAGTGAAATATCCTCAAATAAAACCCAGAAGGAAGCATTCTAAGAAACTGCTCTCTGATATGTGCATTCATTTCACAGAAATAATGCTTATTCTACATTGCCAAGTTTGGAAACTCTATCTTTGAGAAATCTGCTAAGGGATGGTAAGTGGTGCCTGGAGGCATGTGGTGAGCATGGAAATGATTTCCATTGAAAACTGGAGGTAAGCAACTGCTTTGTGATGTGTGTATTCATCTCATAGAGTTAAATCATACATTGACTTGAGCAGTTTGATATCACTATTTCTGTGGAATCTGAGGAAGAACATTTGAGAACGCTCTTTAGAATATGTAGAAAGAAATATAATCAGATAAAACTAGGAAGCTTTCTGTGAAACTACAATGTGTCGTGTGAATTCCTCTTGCTCAGTTAAACCTCTGTTTTCCTTGAGCAATTTTCTAACACTGTTTATGTTTAGCATGTGAAGGGATATTCGGGAGTTCTTTGAGGCTTACTGTGAAAAAGGAAACATGTACACATAGAAACTGTAGAGAAGCTTTCCGAGGAACTGCTTTGTGACGTGGCATTCCGCTCACAGTGTTATACCTCTCTTCTCATACAGCATCAGGGAAACCCTTTTGGAGAAAAAGGTACCAAGCATTATTCGGGGGCACATTAATGCCTATGGTGAAAAGGGAAATAGCCTCAGACAGAAACTGGAAAGAAGCTTTCTGTGAAACTGCTCTGTGTTATGTGTATTCATCTCAAATAGATAAAGCTATCTTTACATTATGAAGTTTGGAATGTCCGTCATGCAGGGATCCGACAAGGGATATTCGGGACATTTCCTATGGTGAAAAGGAAATATCTTCAGATAAAAACTGGAAAGAAGCTTTCTGTGAATCTGCTTTTTTCTATCTTTATTGATCTCACATAGATAAAGCTGTCTGTACATTACGAAGCTTGGAAACTCCGTCATGGATGGATCTGTGAAGGGATATTGGGGATCACATTCAGGCCTATGGTGAAAAAGGAAATATCATCAGATAAAAAATGGAGAGAAGCTTTCTGAGAAACTGCTTGGTGATGTGTGGATTCCACTCAGGGAGTTATACCTTTATTCTCATAAGGCACTGTTTGAATACTGTTCCTGTAAAACTAAAAAAGGGATATTCCGAGCACATTGAAGACTATGGTGAAAAGTGAAATGTCATCAAATAAAACCCAGAAAGAAGCATTCCAAGAAACTGCTCTCTGACATGCCATTCATTTCACAGAGTTAAAGCTTTCTCTACATTTCCCAGTTTGGAAAGTCTGTCTTTGAGGATTGTGCGAAGGGATATTAAGTGGCAACTGGAGGTCTGTGGCAAGGAAGGAAATGTCTTAGGTTGAAAATTGCAGAGAAGCTTTCTGAGCAACTCTTTGTGATGTTTGTGTTCATCTCATATAGTTAAATCATTCCTTGGATTGAGCAGTTTGAAATCACTGTTTCTGTGGAAAGGACATTTGGGAACTCTCTTTAGAATATCCTGAAAAAGAAATAACCTCAAATAGAAACCAGAAGGTAGCTTTCTGTGGAACTGCTCTGTGTTGCGTGAATTCTGCTCACCGAGTTAAGCCTCTCTTTTTATTCAGCGGTATTCTGACACTGTTTTTGTTTAGTCTGCGAAGGGATAGTCTGGAACGCTTCGAGGCTTATGGTGAAAAAGGAAATATCTTCAGATAGAAACTGGAGAGAAGCTTTCCGAGGAGCTGCTTTGTGAGGTGTGCATTCCAGTCTGAGTTATAGCCTTCTTCTCATAGAGGATTGAGAAATTCTTTTTGGAGAAAAAGCTACCAAGGGACATTCGGGACTATATGGATGGCTATGGTGTAAAAGGAAATAGCCTCAGACAGAAACTGGAAAGAAGCTTTCTATGAAACTGCTCTGTGATATGTGTATTCATCTCACATAGATAAAACTTTCATTACATTACGCAGCTTGGAAACTCTGTCATGGATGCATCCACGAAGAGACATTCGGGAGCACATTCAGGAGTATGGTGAAAAAGGAAATATCTTCAGATAAAAACTGGAAAGAAGTTTCTGTGAATGTGCTTTTTGCTGAGTTTATTGAGTCACATAGAAAAAACTTTCTTTACATTACGCAGCTTGGAACTTCCGTCATGGATGGATCCACGAAGGGCTATTCAGGATCACATTCGGGCTTACTGTGAAAAAGGAAATATCATCAGAAAAAAACTGGAGAGAAGCTTTCTGAGAAACGTCTTGGTGATGTGTGCATTTCACTCAAGGAGTTATACCTTTTTTCTCATAAGGGACTGTTTGAACACTGTTCCTGTACAACTAAAAATGTGATATTTGGAGCACGTTGAAGACTATGGTGAGTGTCTGCTTTTTGCTATATGTATTCATCTCACATAGATGAAGCTTTTTTTACATTACGGAGCTTGGAAACTCCGTCATGGATGGATCCACAAAGGGATATTTGGAATCACATACAGGCCTATGGTGAAAAAGGAAATATCGTCAGATAGAAAGTGGAGAGAAATTTTATGAGAAACTGCTTGATGATGAGTGAATTCCACTAAGGGAGTTATACCTTTCTTCTCATAAAGCACTGTTTGAACACTATTCATGTAAAACTAAAAAAGGGATATTCAGAGCACATTGAAGACTATGGCAAAAAGTGAAATGCCATCAAAAGAAATCCGGAAAGAAGCATTCCAAGAAACTACTCTGTGACATGTACATTCATTTCACAGAGTTAAAGCTTACTCTACATTTCCCATTTTGGAAAGACTGTCTCTGAGGATTCTGCAAAGGGATATTAAGTGGCGACTGGAGGCCTCTGGTGAGCAAGGAAAGGTTTTCCGTTGAAAACTGGAGATAAGATTTCTGAGCAACTGCTTTGTGATGTGTGTTTTCATCTCATAGAGTTAAATCATTCTTTGGACTGAGCAGTCTGAAATCATTCTTACTGTGGAACCTGAGAAAGGACATTTGGGAACGCTCTTAAGAATATGCTGAAGAAGAAATACCCTCCGATTAAAACTAGATGGAAGCTTTCTGTGAAACTGCTCTGGGTCTCGTGAATTCCACTTGCACAGTTAAGCTTCAGTTTTCATTGAGCAGTATTCTAACACTGTTTCAGTTTAGTCAGCTAAAGTATATTCGGGAGCACTTTGAGGCTTATGGAGAAAACGGAAATATCTTCAGATAGAAACTGGGGAGAACATTTCCGAGAGGCTGCTTTGTGACGTGTGCATTCCACTCACAGAGTTATACTTTTCTTCTCATAGGGGATTGTGGAATTCCTTTTGGAGAAAAAGCTACCAGGGGACATTCAGGAGTATATAGAGGGTTATGGTGAAAAAGGAAATATCCTCAAACAAAAACTGGAAAGAAGCTTTTTGTGAAACATCTTTGGGATAGATATGTTTATTCATCTCACATAGATAAAACTTTCTTTCTATTATGCAATTTGGAATCTCCGTCATGGACAGATTCGTGAAGGGACATTCGGGAGCACATTCAGGCCTATGGTGAAAAAGAAAACATCGTCAGATAAAAACTGGAGAGAAGCTTTCTGAGAAACCACTTTGTGATGTGTGCATTCCACTCAGGGCGTTATACAACTTTTCTCATAAGGCAGTGTTCCTGTAAAACCGAAAAAGTGATATTTCGGAGCCCATTGAAGACTACGGTGAAAAGTGAAATATCCTCAAATAAAACTCAGAGAGAAGCGTTCCAAGGAACTGCTCTCCGATATATGCATTCATTTCACAGAGTTAAAGCTTACTCTACGTTGCCCAGTTTGGAAACTCTGTCTTTGAGGAATCTGTGACTGGATATTAAGTGACGCCCAGTCTTGTGATGAACAAGGGCACGTGTTCCGATGAAAACTGGAGACAAGCTTTGTGAGCAACGGCTGTGTGATGTGTGTATTCTTCTCATAAAGTTAAACCATTCTTTGGATTTAGCAGTTTGAAATCACTGTTTTTGTGGAATCTGAGGCAGGACATTTTAGAACGCTGCTTAGAATATGGAGAAAGAAATATCCACAGGTAAAATCCAGAAGGAATCTTTCTGTAAAACTGCTCCATGTCATCTTAATTCCTCTCGCTCAGTTAAGCCTCTCTTTCTATTGAGCAGGTATCTAACCCTGTTTATGTTTAGTATATGAAGGGATATTTGGGAGCACTATGAGGTTTATGGTGTAAAAGGAAATATGTTTAGACCGAAACTGGAGAGAAGCTTTCTGAGGAACCACTTTCTGACGTGTGATTTCCACTCACAGTGTTATACCTGTCTTCTCATACAACCTCGGGGAAACCCTTTTGGAGAAAAAGGTACCAAGTGATATTCGCAAGCATGTTGATGCCTATGGTGAAATGGGAAATAGCCTCAGACAAAAATTGGAAAGAAGCTTTCTATGAAACTGTTGTATGATATGTGTATTCATCTCACGTAGATAAAGCTTTGTTTACATTACACAGTTGGAAACTCTGTCATGGACGGATCCACAAATGGACATTCGGGAGCACATTCAGGACTATGGTGAAAAAGGAAATATCTTCAGATAAAAACTGGAAAGAAGCTTTCTCTGAATCTGCTTTTTGCTATTTTTATTCATCTCACATAGATAAAGCTTTCTTTACATTATGCGGCTTGGAAATTCCATCATGGATGGATCCATGAAGGGATATTCTGGATCACTTTCGGATCTATTGTGAGAAAGGAAATATCATCAGATAAAAAAAGGAGAGAAGCTTTCTGAGAAACTGCTTGGTGCTGTGTGAATTCCACTCAGGGAGTTATACCTTTCTTGTTATAAGGCACTGTTTGAACGCTGTACCTGTAAAACTAAAAAAGTGATATTCGGAACCCATTGAAGGCTCTGTGGGAAAGTGAAATGTCGTCCAATAAAACTCGGAAAGAAGCATTCCACGAAACTGCTCTCTGACATGTCCATTCATTTCACAGAGTTAAAGTATACTCTACATTTCCCAGGTTGGAAAATCTGTCTTTGAGAATTCTGGGAAGGGATATTAAGTGGCAACCAGAGGCCTGTGGTGAGCAGGGAAATGTCTTCCGTTGAAAACTGGAGAAAATCTTTCTGAGTAACTCTTTTGTGATGTTTGTATTCATCTCATAGAGTTAAATCATTCTTTGGATTGAGCAGTTTGAAATCACTGTTTCTGTTGAATCTGAGAAAGGACATTTGGGAAGGCTCTTTAGAATATCCTGAAAAAGAAACAACCTCAGATAGAAACCAGAACGGAGCTTTCTGTGAAACTTCTCTGTGTCGTGTGAATTCTGCTTACAGTTAAGCTTCTCTTTTCATGGAGCAGTATTCTAACACTGTTTATGTTTAGTCTGCAAAGGGATATTTGTGAGCTCTTTGAGGCTTACGGTGAAAAGGGAAATATCTTCAGATAGAGATTGGATAGAAGCTTTCTTATGAGCTGCTTCATGACGTGTGCATTCCAGTCACAGAATTATACCTTTCTTCTCATACAGCATCTGGTAAACCATTTTGGAGAATAAGGTACCAAGTGATATTTGGGAGGATGTTGATGCCTGTGGTGAAAAGTGAAATAGCCTCAGACAAAAACTGGAAAGAAGCTTTCTATGAAACTGCTCTGTGATACATGTATTTATCTCACATAGATAAAGCTTTCTTTCCACTGTGCAGCCTGGAAACTCTGTCATAGACAGATCCACGAAGGGACATTCTGGATCACGTTCAGGACTATGTTGAAGAAGGAAATATCTTCAGATAAAAACTGGAAAGAAGGTTTCTCTGAATCTGCTTTTTGCTATGTCTATTTATCTCACATAGGTAAAGCTTTCCTTATATTACACAGCTTGGAAACTCCATCATGGATGGATCTGCGAAGGGATATTTGGGATCACATTCAGGCCTATGGTGAAAAAGAAAACATCGTCAGATAAAAACTGGAGAGAAGCTTTCTGAGAAACTTCTTGGTGATGTTCGCATTCCACTCAGAGCGTTATAATTTTCTTGTCATAAGGCACATCTAGAAAACTGTTCCTGTAAAACTACAAAAGTGATATTTGGACCACATTGAAGACTATGGCAACAAGTGAAATGTCGTCAAATAAAACCCAGAAAGAAGCATTTCGAGAAACTGTTCTCTGACATGTCCATTCATTTCACACAGTTAAAGCTTACTCTACATTTCCCAGGTTGGAAAGTCTATCTTTGAGGAATTTGGGAAGGGATATTAAGTGGCGCCCAGAGCCCTCTGGGGAGCAGGGAAATGCCTACCTTTGAAAACTTCAGAGAAACTTTCTGAGCAACTGCTTCGTGAGATGTGTATTCATCTCATAGAGATAAATCATTCTTTGGATTGAGCAGTTTGAAATCACTGTTTCTGTGGAATCTGAGGAAGGACATTTGGGAATGCTCTTTGGAATACGGAGAAAGAAATATCCACAGATAAAAACCAGAAGGAAGTTTTGTATGTAACTGCTATGTGTAATTTGAATTCCTCTCACTCAGATAAGCTTCTCTTTTCGTTGAGCAATTTTCTAATGCTGTTAATGTTTAGCATGCGAAGGGATATTCAGGAGCGCTTTGAGGGTTACAGTGAAAAAGGATATATGTTCAGAAAGAAACTGGAGAGAAGTTTTTCGAGGAACTGCTTTGTGATGTGTGCATTCCACTCACTGTGTTATGCCTCTCTTCTCATACAGCATTGGGGAAACACTTTTGGACAAAAAGGTTCCAAGGGATATTCAAGAGCAGATTGATGCCTATGGTGAAAAGAGAAATAGCCTCAGACAGAAACTGGAAAGAATCTTCCTGTGAAACTGCTCTGTGCTTTGTGTTTTCATTTCACATAGATAAACATTTCTTTATATTATGCAGCTTGGAAACTCTGTCATGGTCATATCCATGAAGAGACATTCGGGATTACATTCAGGACCATGGTAAAAATGATAATATCTTCAGATAAAAACTGGACAGAAGCTTTCCGTGAGTCTGCTTTTTGCTATGTTTATTCATCTCACATAGATAAAGATTTCTTTACATTATGCAGCTTGGAAACTCCATCATGGATGGATCTGCGAAGGGATATTTGGGAGCATATGCAGGCCTATGATGGAAAGGGAAATATCTTCAGATGAAAACTGGAGAGAAGCTTTCTGAGAAACTGAGTGGTCATGTGTGCATTCCACTCAGGGAGTTATACCTTTCTTCTCAAAAGATACTGTTTGAACACTGTTCCTGTAAAACCGAAAAAGGGATATTTCGGAGTGCATTGAAGACTACGGCGAAAAGTGAAATGTCGTTCAATAAAACCCGGAAAGAAGCATTTCAAGAAAATGCTCTCTGAAATGTCCATTCATTTCACAGATTTGAAGGTTAGTCTTCATTTCCCCGTTTAGAAAGTCTGTCTTTGAGAATTCTGTGAAGGGATATTAAGTGGCAACCGGAGGTCTGTGGTGAGCAAGGAAATGTCTTCCGTCAAAAATTGGAGAGAAGCTTTCTGAGCAACTTTTTTGTGATGTTTGTATTCATCTCATAGAGTTAAATCATTCTTTGGATAGAGCAGCTTGAAATCACTGTTTCTGTGGAATCTGAGAAAGGACATCTGGGAACGCTCTTTAGAGTATCCTGAAAAAGAAATAATCTCTGATAGAAACCAGAAGGAAACTTTATGTGAAACTGCTCTGTGTTGCGTGAATTCCGCTCACTCAGTTAAGCTTCTCTTTTCATTGAGCGGCATTCTAGCACTGTTTTTGTTTAGTCTGTGAAGGGATATTTGGGAGCGCTTTGAGGCATCTGGTGAACAAGGAAATATCTTCAGAGAGAAACAGGAGAGAAGCTTTCTGAGGAGCTGCTTTGTGACATGTGCATTCCACTCACAGAATTATACCTTTCTTCTCATAGAGGATTGGGGATCCCTTTTGTAGAAAAAGCTACCAAGAGACATTAGGGAGTATAAGGACGGCTATGGTGAAAAAGGAAATATCCACAGATAAAAACTGGAAAGAAGATTTCTGTGAAACTGCTTTGTGATAGACATATTGATTCACCTCACAGAGATAAAGCTTTTCTTATATTACACAGTTTGGAAACTCCGTCATGGATGGATCCACAAAGGGACATTCGGGAGCACATTCAGGCCAATGGTGAAAAAGGAGATATCTTCAGATAAAAACTGGATAAAGCTTTCTGAGAAACTGCTTTGTGATGTGTGCATTCCACTCAGGGTGTTATACTTTTTTCCTCATAAGGCAGTGTTTGAACACTGTTCCTGTAAAACCGAAAAAGTAATATTTCAGAGCGCATGGATGACTATGGCAAAAAATGAAATATCTTGAAATAAAACTCAGAAAGAAGCATTCCAAGAAACTCCTCTCTGACTTTTCCACTCATTTCACAAAGTTAAAGTTTATTCTACATTTCCCAGTTTGGAAAGTCTGTCTTTGAGGATTCTGCGAAGGGACATTAAGTGGCAACTGGAGGCCTGTGACGAGCAAGGAAATGTCTTCCATCGAAAATTGGAGAGAAGCTTTCTGATCAACTCTTTTGTGATGTGTGTTCTCATCTCATAGAGTTAAATCATTCCTTGGATTGAGCAGTTTGAAATCACTGTTTCTGTGGAATCTGAGAAAGGACATTGGAGAACGCTCTTTAGAATATCCTGAAAAAGAAATAACCTCAGATAAAAACCAGAAGGAAACTTTCCGTGAAACTGCTCCTTGTTGCGTCAATTCTGGTCACACAGTTAAGCTACACTTTTCATTGAGCAGTATTCTACCACGATTATTGTTTAGTCTGCGAAGGGATATTCGGGAGCACTTTGAGGCTTATGGTGAAAAAGGGAATATCTTCAGATAGAACCTGGAAAGATGATTTCTGAGGAGCTACTTTGTGACGTGTGCATTGCCCTGACTGAATTACACCTTTCTTCTCATAGAGTATTGGGGAATTCCTTTTGGAGAAAAAGCTACCAAGGGACATTCTGGAGTATAGGGACGGCTATGGTGAAAAAGGAAATATCCTCAGACAAAACCTGAAAGAATATTTCTGTGAAACTGCTTTGTGATATATATGTTTATTCATCTCACATAGATAAAACTTTCCTTATATTTTGCAGTTTGGAAACTCCATCATTGATGGATCCACAAAGGGACATTTGGGAGCACATTCAGGCCTATGGTGAAAAATGAGAAAATGAGGTATCTTCAAATAAAAACTGGATACAAGCTTTCTGAGAAACTGCTTTTTGATGTATGTATTCCACTCAAGGATTTATACCTTTTTTCTCATAAGGCAGTGTTGGAACATTGTTCCTGTGAAACCAAAAAAGTAGTATTTCGGGGTGCATGGGAGTATGGTGAAAAATGAAATATCCTGAAATACAATCCAGAAAGAAGCGTTCCAAGAAATTGCTCTCTGACATGTGCATTCATTTCAGAGAGTTAAAGCTACTCTACATTTCCCAGTTTGGAAAGTCTGTCTTTGAGGATTCTGCAAAGGGATATTAAGTGGTGACTGGAGGCCTGTGACGTGCAAGGAAATGTCTTCCATTGAAAATCAGAGATAGGCTTTCTGAGCAACTGCTTTCCGATGTGTGTATTCATCTCATAGATTAAATCATTCTTTGGATTGAGCAGTTTGAAATCACTCTTTCTGTGGAACCTGAGAAAGGACACTTGAGAGTGCTCTTAAGAATATTTTGAAAAAGAAATATCCTCTGATAAAAACGAGAAGGAAGCTTTCTGTGAAACTGCTCTGTGTCATGTGCATTCCACTCACACAGTTAAGCTACAGTTTTCATTGAGCAGTATTCTAACACTGCTTTAGTTTAGTTAGCTAAGGGAGACTCGGGAGTACTTTGAGGCTTATGGTGAAAACGGAAATATCTTCAGATAGAAACTGGAGAGAAGATTTCCGAGGAGCTGCTCTGTGACGTGTGCATTCCACTCACAGATTTATGCTTTTCTTCTCATAGAGGATTGGGGAATCCCTTTTGGAGAAAGAGCTACCAGGGGACATTTGGGAGTATATGGACGTCTATGGTGAAAAAGGAAATATCCTCAGACAAAAACTGGAAAGAAGCTTTCTGTGAAAGTGCTTTGTGATAGATATGTTTATTCATCTCACATAGATAAAACTTTCTTTCTATTACGCAGTTTTGAAACGACGTCATGGACGGATTTGCAAAGGGACATTTGAGAGCACATTCAGGCCTATGGTGAAATAGGAAATATCTTCAGAAAAAAACTGGATACAAGGTTTCTGTAAGTCTGCTTTTTGCTATGTTTATTCATCTCACATAGGTAAAGCTTTCTTTATATTATGTAGCATTCAAATTCCATCATGAATGGATTCTCAAAGTGATATTTGGGATCACATTTGGGCCTGTGGTGAAAAAGGAAATCTCCTCAGATAAAAACTGGAGAGAAGCTTTCTGAGAAACTGCTTTGTGATGTGTACATTCCACTCAGGGTGTTATACCTCTTCTCTTATAAGGCAGTGTTTGAACACTGTTCTTGTAAAACCGAAAAGGTGGTATTTTGTAGTGCATTGAAAAATATGGCAAAAAGTGAAATATCCTCAAATAAAATCCAGAAAGAATCGTTCCAAAAAACTGCGCTCTGATATGTGCATTCATTTCACAGAGTTAAAGCTTACTCTACGTTTCCCACTTTGAAAATTCTGTCTTTGAGGAATTTGTGAAGGGATATTAAGTGACGCCCTTAAGCCTGTGGTGAGCAAGGAAATGTTTTCCATTGAAAACTGTACAGAAGCTTCTGAGCAACTGTCTGTGATGTGTGTTTTCATCTCATAGTGTTAAATCATTTTTTTGATTGAGCTGTTTGAAATTACTGTTTCTGTGGAACCTGAGAAAGGACGTTTGGGAATGCTCTTTAGAATATGTTGAAAAATAAATATCTTCAGATAAAAACCAGAAGTAAGTTTTCTGTGAAACTGCTCTGGATGGTGTGAATTCCACTCACACAATTAAACTTCTCTTTTCATTGAGCAGTATTGTACCATTGTTTTTGTTTAGTCTGTGAAGGGATATTCGGGAGCGCTCTGAGGTTTATGGTGAAAACAGAAATATCTTCAGATAGAAACTGGAGAGAAGCTTTCCGAGGAGTTATTTTGTGACGTGTGCATTCCACTCACAGAGTTATACCTTTCTACTCATCGAAGATTGGAGAATCACTTTTGGAGGAAAAGGTACTAAGGGACATTCGGGAGTACATGGATGGCTATGGTGAAAAAGGAATTATGCTCAAACAAAAACTGAAAAGAAGCTATCTGTGAAACTGCTTTTTGGTAGATATGTTTATTCATCTCACATAGATAAAACTTGCTTTATATAATGCAGTTTGGAAACTCTGTGATGGATGGGTCTGTGAAGGTACATGCGGGAGCACATTCCGCACCATGGTGAAAATGAAAATAACTTCAAATAAAAACCGGAGAGAAGCTTTCTGAGACACATTCTTGTGATGTATGCATTCCACTCAGGGAGTTATACCTCTTTTCTCATAAGGCAGTGTTGGAACACTGGCCCTGTAGAACCAAAAAGGTGATATCTCGAAGCCTATTGAAGACTATGGCGAAAAATGAAATATCCTCAAATAAAACCCCCAAAGAAACGTATCAAGAAACTGCTCTCTGTTATGTGTATTCATTTCACAGAGTTAAAGCTTACTGTACATGATCCAGTTTGGAAGCTCTGTCTTTGAGGAATCTGTGAAGGGATATTAAGTAGAGCCCAGAGGCTTGTGATGAGCAAGGAAACGTCTTCCGATGAAAACTGGAGAGAAGCTTTGTGAGCAACTGCTTTGTGATGTGTGTATTCATCTCATAGAGTTAAACCATTCTTTGGGTTGAGCAATTTGAAATCCCTGTTTTTGTGGAATCTGAGGATGGACATTTGGCAACGCTCCTTAGAATATGGAGAAAGAGGTATCCTCAGTTTAAATCCAGAGGGAAGCTTTCTGTGAATCTGCTCTGTGTCTTTTTAATTCTTCTAACACAGTTAATCTCTCTTCAATTCAGCAGTTTTATAACTCTGTTTATGTTTAGCCTGTGAAGGAATATTCGGGAGTGCTTTGAGGCTTATGGTGAAATAGGAATTATGTTCAGACTGAAACTGGAGAGAAGCTTTCTGAGGAACTGCTTTGTGACGTGTGCTTTCCACTTCCAGTGTTATACCTCTCTTCTCATACAGCATCGGGGTAACTCTTTTGGATAAAAAAGTACCAAGGGATATTCGGGAGCATGTTGATTCCTATGGTGAAACGGGAAATTGTCTCAGACAAAAACTAGAAAGAAGAATTCTATGAACCTGCTCTATGATATGTGTATTCACCTCACATAGATAAAGCTTTCTTTATGTTACACAACTTGGAAACTCTGTCATGGATGGATCCAAGAAGGGACATTCGGGAACACATTCAGGACTATGGTGAAATAGGAAATATCTTCAGATAAAAACTGGAAAGAAGCTTTCTGTGAATCTACTTTTTGCTATGTTTATTCATATGACAGAGATAAAGTTATTTTACATTGCAAAGCTTGGAAACTCCGTCATGGATGGATCCACGAAGGGATATTCTGGATCACATTCGGGCCTCTGGTGAAAAAGGAAATATCGTCAGATAAAAACTGGAGAGAAGCTTTCTGAGAAACTGCTTGATGATGTGTGCATTCCACTCAGGGAGTTATACTTTTCTTCTCATAAGGCACAGTTTGAACTCTGTTCCCGTAAATTTAAAAAAGGGATATTCGGAGCACACCGAAAACTATGGTGAAAAGTGAAATGTTGTCTAATGAAATCCAGAAAGAAACATTCCAAGAAACTGCTCTCTGACATGTGCATTCAGTTCAGAGATTTAAAGCTTACTCTACATGATCCAGTTTGGAAACTCTGTCTTTGAGGAATCTGTGAAGGGATATTAAGTGGTGCCCAGAGGCCTGTGGCGAGCAAGGAAATGTCTTCCGATGAAAACTGGAGAGAAGCTTTGTGAGCAGCTGCTTTGTGATGTGTGTAGTCGTCTTATAGAGGTAAACTATTCTTTGGGTTGAGCAGTTTGAAATCACCGTTTTTGTGGAATCTGAGGATGGACATTTGGCAACGCTCCTTAGAATATGGAGAAAGTAGTATCCTCAGTTTAAATCCAGAAGGAAGCTTTCTGTGAAACTGCTCTGGATCGCGTGAATTCCACTCGCACAGTTAAGCTTCTGTTTTCATTGAGCAATATTCTAACACTGTTTTAGTTTAGTCACCTAAGGGATACTCGGGAGTGCTTTAAGGCTTATGGTGAAAACGGAAATAACTTCTGATAGAAACTGGAGAGAAGATTTCCGAGGAGCTGCTTTGTGACGTGTGCATTCCACTCACAGAGTTATACTTTTCTTCTCATAGAGGATTGGGGAATCCCTTTTGGAGAAAGAGCTACCAGGGGACATTCGGCAGTATATGGATGACTATGGTGAAAAAGGAAATAACCTCAAACAAAAACTGGAAAGAAGCTTTCTGAGAAACTGCTTTGTGATAGATATATTTATTCATCTCACATAGATATAACTTTCTTACTATTATGCAGTTTTGAAACGCCGTCATGGACGGATTCACGAAGGGACCTTTGGGAGCACATTCAGGCTTATGGTAAAATAGGAAATATCTTCAGATAAAAACTGAAGATAAGCTTTCTGAGAAACTGCTTTGTGATGGGTGCATTCCACTCAAGGAGTTATACCTCTTTTCTCATAAGGCAGTGTTTGAACACTGTTCCTGTGAAACTGAAAAAGGAATATTTTGGAACGCATTGAAAACTATGGCAAAAAGTGAAGTATCCTCAAATAAAAATCAAAAAGAAGCGTTCCAAGAATCTTCTCTCTGACATGTGCATTCATTTCAGAGAATTAAAGCTTACTGTACATTTCCCTGTTTGGAAAGTCTGTCTTTCAGGATTCTGTGAAGGGATATTATGTGGCGACCAGAGGCCTGTGGCGATCAAGGAAATGTCTTCCGTTGAAAACTGTGAGAAGATTTCTGAGCAAATATTTTCAATGTGTGTATTCATCTCTTACAGTTAAATCATTCTTTGAATTGAGCAGTTTGAAATCACTTCTTTTTGTGGAACCTGATAAAGGACATTTGGGAATACTCTTAAGAATATGCTGAAAAAGAAATGCCTTCCGATGAAAACCAGAAGGAAGATTTCTGTGAAACTGCTCTGTGTCACGTGTTTCCATTCGCACAGTTAAACTTCTGTTTTCATTGAGCAGTATTCTAACACTGTTTTAGTTTTGTCAGCTAAGGGATACTTGGGAGCACTTTGAGGCATATGGTGAAAACGGAAATATCTTCAGATAGAAACTGGAAAAAAGATTTCCGAGGAGCTGCTTTGTGAAATGTGCATTTCACTCACAGACTTATACCTTTCTTCTCATAGAGGATTGGGGAAATCCTTTCAGAGAAAAAGCTGCCAGGGGACATTCGGGAGTATATGGATGGCTATAGTGAAAAAGGAAATATCCTCTGACAAAAACTGGAAAGAAACTTTCTGTGAAAATGCTTTGTGATGTGTGGATTCCACTCAGGAAGTTATACCTCCTTTCTCATAAGGCAATGTTTGAACACTGTTCCTGTAAAACCGAAAATGTGATATTTCGGAGTGCATTGAAGTCTATGGTGAAAAGTGAAATATCCTGAAATAAAACCCAGAGAGAAGAGTTCCAAGAGACTGCTCTCTGATATGTGAATTCATTTCACAGAGTTAAAGCTTAGTCTACATTTCCCAGTTTGGAAACTCTATCTTTGGGGAATCCGTGAAGGGATATTAAGTGGCCCCGTAGGCTGGTGGTGAGCAAGGAAACGTCTTCCGATGAAAACTGGAGAGAATCTTTCTGAGCAACTGCTTTGTGATGTGTGTATTTATCTCGTACAGTTAAACCATTCTTTGGAATGAGCAGTTTGAAATCACTGTTTTTGTGGAATCTGAGGAAGGACATTTGGGAACGTTCCTTAGAATATGGAGAAAGAAATACCCTCAGGTAAAATCCGGAAGGAAGCTTTCTGTGAAATTGCTCTGTGTTGTCTTAATTCCTCTCGCTCAGTTAAGCCCCTGTTTTCATTTAGGAATTTTCTAACCCTGTTTATGTTTAGCTTGTGAAGGAATATTCAGGAGCGTTTTGAGGCTTATGGTGAAAAAGGAAATATATTCAGACCGAAACTAGAGAGAAACTTTCTGAGGAACTGTTTTGCGACCTGTACATTCCACTCACAGTGTTATACCTCTCTTCTCATACAGCATTGGGGAAACCCTTTTGGAGAAAAAGGTACCACGTGATATTCAGAAGCAAGTTGATGACTATGATGAACAGGGAAATAGCTTCAGAAAAAACTGGAAAGAACCTTTCCATGAAACTGCTCTGTGATATGTGTATTCATCTCACATAGATAAAGCTTTCTTTATGCAGCTTGGAAACTTTGTCATGGATGGATCCACGAAGGGACATTGGGGAGCATCTTCAAGACTATGGTGAAAAAGGAAATATCTTCAGATAAAAACTGGAGAGAAGCTATCTGAGAATCTGCTTTGTGATATATGTATTCCTCTCAGGGAGTTATACCTTTTTTGTCATAAGACAGTGTTTTGAACACTGTTCCTGTAAAACCGAAAAACTCATATTTCGAAGCCTATTGAAGAATATCATGAAAAGTGAAATATCCTCAAATAACACACAGAAAGAAGCGTTCCAAGAAACTGCTCTCTGATATGTGCATTCATTTCACAGAGTTAAAGTGTACACTACGTTGCTGAGCTAGGAAACTCTGTCTTTGAGGAATCTGCGAAGGGATATTAAGTGTCGCCCAGAGGCCTGTGGTGAGCAAGGAAACGACTTCCAATGAAAACTGGAGAAAAGTTTTCTGAGCAACTGCTCTGTGATGTGTGTATTCATCTCATAGAGTTAAACCATTTTTTGTTTGAGCCGTTTGAAATCACTATTTCTGTGGAACCTGAGGAAGGACATTTGGGAACACCCTTTAGAATACGGAGAAAGAAATAACCTCAGATAAACACCACAAGGAAGCTTTCTGTGAAACTGCTATGTGTCAAGTGAATTCCCCTCACACGTTAAGCTTCTCCTTTCATTGACAGTTTTCTAACACTGTTTATGATTAATCTGCGAAGGGATATTCCTGAGCACTTTGTGACTTATGGTGAAAACGGAAATATCATCAGATAGAAACTGGAGAGAAGCTTTCCAAGGAGCGCTTTGTGACATGTGCATTCCACTCACAGAATTATCCCTTTCTTCTCAAACAGGATTGGGAAATTCCTTTTGGAGAAAAGGCTACCAAGGGACATTCACCATATGGAGGGCTATGGTGAAAAAGGAAATATCCTCAGGCAAAAACTGAAAAGAAGCTTTCTGTGTAAATACTTTGTGATAGATATGTTTATTCATCTTAAATAGACAAAACATTCTTTATATTATGTAGTTTGGAAACTCCGTCATGGACGGATCCACGAAGGGACATTCAGAAGCACATTCAGGCCTATGGTGAAAAAGAAAATATCTTCAGATAAAAACCAGAGAGAAGCTCTCTGTGAGTCTGCTTTTTGCTATGTTTATTCATCTCACATCAATAAAGCTTTCTTTATGTTACTCAACCTGGAAACTCCATCATGGACGGATCCATGAAGGGACATTCATGATAATACTCAGGCCAATGGCGAAAAAGGAAATATCTTCAGATAAAAACTAGAGAGAAGCTTTCTGTGAATCTGCTTTTTGCTATGTTTATTGATCTCATGACGATAAAGCTTGAATTACATTATGCAGTATGGAAACTCTGTCGTGGATGGGTCGGCAAAGGTACATTCGGGAGCCCATTCAGGACTATGTTGAAACAGGTAATTTCTTCAGATAAAAACTGGAGAGAAGCTTTCTGAGAAACTGCTTTATGATGTGTGCATTCCACTACGGGATTTATACTGCTTTTCTCATAAGGCAGTGTTTGAACACTGTTTGTGTAAAACTAAAAAAGTGACATTTTGCAGCACATTGAAGACTATGGCAAAAAGTGAAATATCCTCAAATAACACCCAGAAAGAAGCGTTCCAGGAAACTACTCTCTGATGTTTGCATTCTTTTAACAGAGTTAAAGCTTATTCTACATTTCCTAGTTTGAAAACTCTGTCTTTGAGGAATCTGTGAAGGGATACTAAGTTGCGACTGGAGGCTTGTGTCGAGCAAGGAAATGTCTTAGGTTGAAAATTGCAGAGAAGGTTTCTTGGCTACTCTTTTGTGATGTTTGTGTTCATATAGTTAAATCATTCCTTGAATTGAGCAGTTTGATATCACTGTTTCTGTGGAATCTGAGAAAGGACATTTGGGAATACTCTTTAGAATATCCTGAAAAACAAATAATCTCAAATAGAAACCAGAAGGAAGTTTTCTGTGAAACTGCTCTGTGTCACATGAATTCTGCTCACCCAGTTAAGCTTCTCTAGCTTTCCGAGGAGCTGCTTCATGACGGGTGCATTCTGCTCACAGAGTTATAGCTTTCTTCTCATAGAGGATTGAGGAATTCCTTTTGGAGAAAAAGCTACCAAGGGACATTCATGACTATATGGACAGGTATGGTGAAAAAGGAAATATCCTCAGACAAAAACTGGAAAGAAGTTTCCTGCGAAACTGCTTTGTGATAGATATGTATATTCATCTCACATAGATAAAACTTTGGCAGTTTGGAAATGTCATCTTGGACGAATTCATGAAGGGACATTCGGGAGCACACTCAAGCCTATGGTGAAATAGGAAATATCTTCAGATAAAAACTGGAGAGAAGCTTTCTGAGAAACTGCTTTGTGATGTGTGCATTCCACTAAGGGAGTTCTACCTCTTTTCTCAGAAGGCAGTGTTTGAACACTGTTCCTTTAAAACCGAAAAGGTGATATTTCGGTGCGCATTGAAGACTACAGTGAAAAGTGAAATATCCTCAAATAAAACACAGAGAGAAGCGTTTCAAGAAACTGCTCTCTGAAATGTGCACTAATTCCACAGTGTTAAAGCTTACTCTATGCTGCCCAGTTTGGAAACTCTGTCTTTGAGGAATCTGTGAAGGGATATTAAGTGGCACCTGGAGGCTTGTGGTGAGCAAGGAAACGACTTCTGATGAAAATTGGAGA